>NC_137329.1:115226374-117626374 GCF_965287045.1 Carcharhinus amblyrhynchos
GTGGAGTTTGCACATTCAGGTTCTCCAGTTTTCTCCCACAGTCCAAAGATGTGCTGGTTAGGTGCATTGGCCATGCTCAATTCTCCCTCAGTGTACCCAAACAGGTGCCAGAGTGTGGTGACTAGGGAATATTCATTGCAGCTTTAATGTAAACCTACTTGTGACACTAATAAAGTAATAAATGAGAAAAACAAGTAAAATATTCACCAGTTAATCATTTACCTAGTTCCACCTCTGGCGCACTTGATTTTCTCCAATCCTGATTGGTGCACTGAGAGTCATGATGTGGAGATGCCGGCGTTGGACTGGGGTAAGCACCAGGTTAAAGTCCAACAGGTTTATTTGGTAGCAAAAGCCACGAGCGTTTGGAGCGCTGTCCCTTCTTCAGGTGAGTGGGAGCTCTGTTTACAAACAGGGCATATGAAGACACAAACTCAATTTACAAAATAATGATTAGAATGCGCGTATTTACAGATAATTAAATTTTAAAGGTACAGACAATGTGATTGGAGAAAGCGTGAAGCAATGGTTAAAGAGATGTTTATTGTCCCCTGACCAGACAGTTAGTGAGATTTTGCAAGTCCAGGCAAGTCGTGGGGGTTACAGATAGTGAGACATGAACCCAAGATCCCAGTTGAGGCTGTCCTCATGTGTGCGGAACTTGGCTATCAGTCTCTGCTCGGTGACTCTGCGTTGTTGTGTGTCGTGAAGGCTGCCTTGGAGAATGCTTACCTGAAGATCAGAGGCCAAATGCCCAGGACTGCTGAAGTGTTCCCCAACAGGAAGAGAACACTTTTGCATGGTATTGCCGAGCAGTGTTCATTCATTTGTTGTTGTAGCGTCTGCAAAGTCTCCCCAATGTACCATGCCTCGGGATATCCTTTCCTGCAGGTCATGGGCATTCAGCTTCTGATGTCTGGGCAAGCATTCTCCAAGGTGGCCTTCATGACACGCAAAAGCGCAGAGCCTGATCGCCAAGTTCCACACACATGAGGATAGTCTCAACCAGGATCTTGTGTTCATGTCACACTATCTGTAATCCCCACAACTTGCCTGGATTTGCAAATTCTCACTAACTGTCCTGTCTGGAGGCAATACACATCTCTTTAACCTGTGCTTTTTGCTCTCTCCACTCACATTGTCTGTACCTTTAAGACTTGATTACCTGTAAAGACTCGCATTCCACTCATTATTTTGTAAATTGAGTTTGTATCTTTATATGCCCTGCTTGTGATCAGAACACCTAATCACCTGACGAAGTGGCAGTGCTCCAAAAGCTAGTGGCTTTTGCTACCAAATAAACCTGTTGGACTTTAACCTGGTGTTGTGAGGCTTTTTACTTGGTGCACTGAGCCAGCTCTTTATCAGTAGTTATTCACACAACTTCTGTGGTGAAACTTCCTGATGTGCAGGGTAAAAGTACAAACCGGTTGGACAGATTGGCAAGTTTCTATGGTGTAGACTCCATGTGGTCCTGTCTGAATTGGAGTATTGCAGTGTCACGTAATCATATGGAACAGCAACATTCCAGACTGGTTCGAGTGTAAATTGTCCAATGCATTGTCCACTCTCCCTGTGGTGGTGTTTTACACCAACCCCACTCATCAGAACCATGATGCAAAATGAATCAACTTTCCATATTTTACAGTGACCGATACTGCAGTAAATGCTGTTCCCACATTTCTGAAAGGAATGCGTAGGTGCTTAGAGGCTCTGTGTTCGCCACTAATGAAGAACAGCGAGGAAAAGAATCATTCTCAACTCCTACGTTTACTGGCCTGTAGTAAATCTTTCTCCTTCATAACATTACAGTGTATATTACAACCAGTAAATATTAAGCTATCAGAAAAACTGTAATCCCCTTCAATAAGTACCCATTACAACGAGAGATCATTGGCCATTTTGCCTAGGAAGGAGTTTTGCTCAAGCTAACAAAATATTTTGATATCCACGGTTTGAAGACATTAATGGCTAAATTGCAAAGCCAAGGACCTTGAAATTGGTTCGCCCCTGGAAGCCAGTGTTCGTGGAACGCAAGAAAACCATCCCAACACTAGAATGAGAACGAATATGGACAGCGTGAGGTCAGTTACAGAATCACAGAACTGTTATGACGCAGAGGAGACCAGTCGGCCCATTGATTCTGTACCGGCTCTCTACATTAGCATTGGCACTTAGTCTGATTCCCCTACCTTTACCCCATACCTCAGCATATTATTTCTTTTCAAATAATTATCTAATGCCTTCTTGAATTCCTTGATTCAAGCCACCTCCACCACTCTTCCAGGCAGTGCATTCCAGACCCAAACCACTCACTGTGCAAGAAATAAGCTTCTTTTCAAATCACATCATTCCTTTTACGAGAGGTAAAAGGACCAGTAAATGTTTACTTTCTACTTCTGAGGGCATGAACCAACCGACTCAAGAACAGCTTCTTCCCTCAAACGTTTGAATGGACTTTCCTCGCATTAAGTTGATCTTTCTCTGCACCCTAAGTTTGACTGTAAAACTACATTCTTCGCTCTCCCGTTTCCTTCTCTATAAACTAGTTTCTCCTATCTACTCTCTCCAGCCTCCTCCTGATTTTGAACAGCTCTATCATACCTCCCCTCAGCCTTCTCTCCAAGGGGAACAGTTCCAACCTCCTCAATCTATTCTCAGAACTGAGGTTTCTCATCTATGGAACCATCCTTGTAAACCTCTTCATCACTTTCTACAATATGCCCACAACCTTCCCACAATGTGGCATCCAGAACTGAACACAATATTCCAGCTGAGATCTATCGAGTGAGTTATAAAAGTGCAATATAACCCCCCTACTCTTTTACTCTATGCCCCTAATAATAAAGCCCAGAATATGATATGCTTTATTAACTGCTCTCTCCCTGTTTTTTCCAATGATCGATGCACATATGCGCCCACCACTGCCAGTGAGAATGGGGAATTTGATATTTAGCCAAATCTGCACTCATAGCAGCAGGACTGGAGAATCCCAGCTGCTGGCGAGGTTGGAGAACTCTGGCCATTTCCTGTGGTAGTGCAGTGTTCCCTCAGCACTGCACTGGGATGTCAGCCTAGACTTTATTCTTAAGTTGCTGGACTTGGATTTGAACACACAAACCTCAAAAGTCCAAGGTGCTACCGATTAGCATACAACGGATGGTTAAACTGGTACCTGAAGTTGCTTTTTCATCGCTGGTGGTACAGACCAAGTGCCTTGCTCACCACACCTCCATTTTCTTGTGGACAATGTGTGGAAAAAAAGTCTGAATGTGCCACAAATGCGGACAAAAAGTCTTTGATTTGATTTGATTTGATTCATTGTAGTCACATGTATTAACATATAGTGAAAAGTATTGTTTCTTGTGCGCTACACAGACAAAACATACCGTCCATAGAGAAGGAAACGAGAGAATGTAGAATGTAGTGTTATAGTCATAGCTAGGGTGTAGAGAAAGATCAACTTAATGCAAGGTAATTCCATTCAAAAGTCCCACAGCAGCAGGGAAGTAGCTGTTCTAGAATAGGTTGGTATGTGACCTCAGACTTCTGTATCATTTTCCTGGAGGAAGAAAATGGAAGAGAGAATGTCTAGGGTGCTTGGGGTCCTTAATTATGCTGGCTGCTTTGCCAAGGCAGTGGGAAGTGTAGACAAAGTCAATGGTTGGGAGGTTGGTTTGCATGATGGATTGGGCTACATTCACAACCTTTTGTAGTTCCTTGCGGTCTTGGGCAGAGCAGGAGCCATACCAAGCTGTGATACAACCAGAAAGAATGCTCTCAATGGTGCAGCTGTAAAAGTTGGTGAGAGTCATAACTGACATGCCAAATTTCCTTGGTCTTCTGAGAAAGTAGAAGCGTTGGTGGGCTTTCTTAACTGTAGTGTCAGCATGGGGGGACCAGGACAGATTGTTGGTGATCTGGACACCTAAAAACTTGAAGCTCTCGACCATTTCTACTTCTGAGGACATGCACCAACCGACTCAAGGACAGCTTCTCTGCTGCCATCAGACTTTTGAATGGACCTTCTTCGCATTAAGTTGATCTTTCTCTGCACCCTAGGTAAGACTGTAAAACTACATTCTGTCCTCTTCCGTTTCCTTCTCTATGAACGGGATGCTTTGTCTGTGTAGCGCACAAGAAACAATACTTTTCATTGTATGTTAATACATTTGACAATAATAAATCAAAATCAAATGTAGTCAATACTCTTGTAAACATATGATGCCATGTCTGTGTTATTGTCAGTGCAGACTGTTTACTCCCACAAGGAATTTGGGAACCAGCATTGGGGAATCCGGTTAAAAGTGCCCGTCTCCCGAACAAGCCGAACTAAAGGTGGTGCATGTGTTGGGGTCTGGTAGTGCAGGGTCAACATAGAAACAGCTTAGGCAACAGTTTTTGCACAGCAGTTCTTAGATTCTGAGATGAATGTGTTATTTCTCGGTGTTATATGGGAGACCCAACACAGTTCAATGCCTTATAGATAGATGATCCGTGTGGAGGTGAAGCATGGCTTCTGCTGCAAAAGAAACCTCAGTAAACTTTAATTGCAAGTCCTGCTGGTTTGTTCAGATAATCAATATTTTGTGGATGTCACTGGCTGGGTCAGCATTTATTGCCCATCCACAATTGCCATTGAACTGAGTGGCCTGCTCACAGGGCATTTAACAGTCAACAATACTGCTGTGGATCTGGAGTCACATGTAGGCCAAACCAGGTAAGGATGGCAGATCTAAGAAAGGTGAACCAGATGTGTTTTTTTAATAATAATTGACAATGATTTCATGGTCAGCATTAGGCTTTTAATTTCAGATTTTTATTGAATTCAAATTTCACCAACTATCATGGTGGGTTTCAAATCTGGGACATTACCCTTAATCTCTGGAATACTAGTCCAGTGACAATACCACTACAGCACCTCTGCAATGGCCACATGACCATGGTGGCACAGCGGTTAGCACTGCTGCCTCGCAGCGCCAGGGACCCAGGTTCGATTCCTGGCCTCCGGTGTCTGTGTGAAGTTTGCACGTTCTCCCTGTGTCGGCATGGGTTTCCTCCAGATGCTCTGGTTTCCTCCCACAGTCCAAAGATGTGCGGGCTAGGTTGATTGGCCAATGCTAAATTGTCCCATAATGTCAGGGAGAGCTAATAGAGTGAATATGGGCGGGTTACAGAGATAGAATTGGCTGGGATTGTTGTCCATGTGGGCTTAATGGGTTGAGTAACCTCCTTCTGCATTGTAGAAATTCTATGCGTCCTATTCTAGCTAGGGGACCATCCCACTGAGAAAATTCCTTGATTGCATAAAATAACCTTTTGATGCAAAATTACATAATTTTTATTGACTAATCCCATCCAGCTGTGTCTTGCATTGAATGCATTTCAAAACTTAAAAAATTTATTCATGAATGTCGCAAGTAGCTTTTCAAATGACAAAAATTCCAGTTAACACAAAACAAGTGGGATGATTGGGGATGGAGGTGCGGGAGGGTGGGGGAAGGGGTGTTGTTGCTTGCGGGTGGAGAACATCTCTAAAGTCTTTGATACATGTTGACACTAAAGAGTGCACTTCACAGAAAGGACTGATGTACAATAACTGACCGAACCACTGTCACTCAAAGGATACCTGGTTATCGATTCACAAATAAATGGCAAACTTGAAGAAAGATTGCAAATCAAGGATGCCATGCTTTTTGTGCTGATAACCTCCTCCCCAGCTCTGCGTGCCTTCAAGCATTCCCTTAGACTTATTAAATTATGTGAAATTGCAAAAAAGAAAACTTGAAGAGGGCAGAACAATCAGCCAGTAAGAATGATGAGTGTTAATTCCCAGCATGCAGGTAAACCACAAGGATGATGAAAAGCAAAATATCATGGACCAACTCCAATAAAAGCAGGAAGAAGTTCAATTACATTATCACAAAGTCCTCAAGAATGAAGCTAAAAAGCTTGCAGGGGGTTTTATAGAATGCGAAATGAGAAGCGTTCACGTACAGTAAAGTGTAAATGACTTCATGGACTCGCTAGTTTGCAAATACATCTTACGGCAAATTAATATTGTTGTCTCGCTTATCTGCATATTCAGTAAGGTGTATGTAGATGATAAGAGATCCAGTATGGAAAGAATCCATTTTGTTAAAAATTGAGAGGTGCAAATAACACCTCAATGGATGGGAGGCTGGTTTGCATGATGGACTGGGCTATGTGGACAGCCCTTTGTACTTCCTTGCAGCCTTGGTCAGAGCAGGAACCATACCAAGCTGTGATATATCCAGAAAGGATGCTTTCTATGGTTCATCTGTAAAAATTGGTGAGTCATAGTGTTCATGCCAAATTTCCTTAACCTTTTGAGAAAGTAGAAGTGTTGGTGGGCTTTTTTAACTATAGCATCAGCATGGAGAAACCAGGAGAGATTGGTGGTGATCTGGATACCTAGAAACTTGAAGCTATCTAGTTGAAATACTGAGTCTGTTTCTCTCTCTATAAATGCTACAAGACCTACAGAATATTTCCATCATCTTCTGTTTTTATTTCAGATTTCCCAATAATTCTTTGCTGAAGAAACTTTCTAATATTGCAAATATTGGCAAGCCAGCACAACAGCCTCTGTTTTCTCTTTCATGACAGATGGCACTACATAACTCAAACTGAGAGGAGATTCCCCATCCTTTACAACTGGAATATAAGCACATGTACCAAACAGATTGAGAAACGTACACAAAATAAAAGAATGTTTAAACTGGCTTTACAAAGCAAACAAAAATGCAGCAGATGCTGGAAGTGGAGAATTTGAAAAATAATAACAACATGTTGCGTAATTCTTGAAGTCATGATTTGAACAATTTGCATGTGGCTTTGTTTGGCCATTTTGTCATTTAACCTCTCCTGTTTTTCAACCTGCCCTTTTGATTTGATTTGATTTAATTTATTATTGTCACATGCATTAGTATACAGTGAAAAGTATTGTTCCTTGCGCGCTGTATAGACAAGCATACTATTCATAGAGAAGGAAAGGAAAGTGTGCAAAATGTAGTGTTACAATCAGAGCTAGAGTGTAGAGAAAGAGCAACATAATATAAAGTTGGTCTATTCAAAAGTCTGATGGCAGCAGGGAAGAAGCTGGTCTTGAGTCAGTTGGTACGTGTTCTCAGTCCTTTATGTCTTTTTTCTGATGGATAAAAGCAGAAGGGATATGGTCTTTTTCCAACTCTGCACTTGCTGGTCTCCTCCTTTCACTTACTTTAAACTTACGGCATTTCTAACTGTTATCAGTGCTGACAAAGGTTCATAGACTTTGAAACGTTAACTCTATTTCTTTCTCCACAGATACTGCCTGACGTGCTGAGTAGTTCCAGCATTTTCTTATTTTACTTTCTTAATATTCATTCTTGCATCGAGTGTGGTTAGAGTTAAGCTCGTGTTAGTCAATAATTAACATCACTGCAAGCGAGTGTAACTCAAATGAAAACACGCTACTCATTTAAGTTCTAACTGTAATTGATTATACTAATAACTGATCGCAGTAATTAATTAATCAATTTGATTAATGTAGCTCTCAAATTTAGTTCAAGAACTAAACTGCAGATAACAATAAATAAATTATTTGAATAAATAAGGACCTGAACAAATAAAAACATCTCTATTATAACAAAATGTTGGAAAAACTCAAAAGATCTGACAGCATCTGTGGAGAGAGAATAGAGCCAATGTTTTGAGTCAGAATGAGCCTTTGTCAGAGCTAAAGACAAAGAAAATAGAACATGATTTATCTCTAAGGGTGGGGGGGATTTAAATTGACAAGGGGAATGTAAATGGTGATGATAGAGGCTGAGAAAGGTGCTAAGAATCAGCCCTATTGTCTCTCCACAGATGTTGTCAGACCTGCTGAGTTTTTCCAGTATTTTCTGTTTTTGTTTCAGATTCCAGCATCTATAGTATTTTTGCCTTTATTTTAATTCTCAATGATGCTTTCTACGCATAATTTTAAATTGAATTAAATATTCTAATTCCCAGTTCGTAGTTTAGACTTCGCGCGTCTCAGTCATGTTTCTTTGATCGGATTGTTTGAAGTTGAAGATACAAGTTGGCTTTTTAGAAACATAGAAGATAGGAGCAGGAGGAGGACATCTTCAAGCCTGCTCCACCATTCATCACGATCATAGCTGATCGTCCAACACAATGGCTTATTCCTGCTTTTTCTCCATAAGCTTTGGTCCCATTTGCCTCAGTGCTATATCTAGCCATCTCTTGAATACATTCAATGTTTTGGCATCAACTACTTCCTGTGGTAATGAATTCCACAGGCTCGCCACTCTTTGGGTGAAGAAATGTCTCCTCATCTCCATCCTAAATGGTCTACCCCGAATCCTGGATGCAGGAGTACAATATCAAGGGTAAGAGTCTTAGCTGTGTTGAAGAGCAGAAGGATCTTGGTGTCTGGGTCCATAGGACTCTTAAATCGGCCTCGCAGGTGGAGGATGTGGTCAAGAAGGCGTATGGTGTACTGGCCTTCATTAATCGAGGGATTGAGTTTAGGAGTTGGGAGGTAATGCTGCAATTTTATAGGACCCTTGTCAGACCCCACTTACAGTACTGCGCGCAGTTCTGGTCACCTCACTACAGGAAGGATGTGGAAGCTATTGAGAGGGTGCAGAGGAGATTTAGAAGGATGTTGCCTGGATTGGGAAGCATGCCTTATGAAGATAGGTTGAGGGAGCTAGGTCTCTTCTCCCTGGAGAGACGAAGGTTGAGAGGTGACCTGATAGAGGTTTATAAAATGTTGAGAGGATTAGATAGGGTGGATTCTCGGAGGCTATTTCCCAGGGCTGAAATGGTCGCTACGAGAGGACACAGGTTTAAGGTGCTGGGAAGCAAGTACAGAGGAGATGTTAGGGGAAAGTTTTGCACTCAGAGGGTGGTGAGTGAGTGGAATCGGCTGCCATCGGTGGTGGTAGAGGCGAACTCGCTGGGGCCTTTTAAAAGACTTCTGGATGAGTGTATGGGATCTACTGGCATTGGAAGTTACAGATAGTTCTATGGCTTGGTACGTGTAGATGTGATCGGCACAACTTGTGGGCTGAAGGGCCTGTTTGTGCTGTAGTGTTCTATGTTTTATGTTCTATGAATCCTCAGACTGTGACCCTTAGTTGTGGACTCTCCCACCATTGTAAAATCTTCCCTGCATCTACTCTGTCTAGTCCTGTTTGAATTTTATAAGTTTCTGTGCGATCCCTCCTCATTCATCTGAACTCCAGCAAAAACAATCCTAACCTAGTCAATTTCTCCTGCCATCCCCGGAATCAACCTTTGCTGCACTCCCTTGAGAGCAAGAGCATTCTTCCTCAGAAAAGGAGACCAAAACTGCACCCAATACTCTAGGTGTGGCCTTACCAAGGCCCTGCATAATTGCAAAAACGCATCCTCACTCCTGTACTCCAAACCTCTTGCAATGAGGGCCAACATACCATTTGCCTCCTTTATCACCTGCTGCACCCATTTTCTGCTATATGCACAACTGATTCCCCATGGAGGACACTATACTGAAAAGGATCACCAGTAAACACAAGTTGCAAATGGGCAACTATAAGTTTAATGAGAAGCAAATGTTCCTTCACAGCTGACCACAGGATTCATGCCAAACCATATTGAATTCAAAATTCACTCTTAATCCATTCTGTGCACATGGTTTACTGTTGCATTCGCTGCTGCAAACAATGAAACTAATTTTCAAAGGCCAAATGATTGATTTCATGTTGCTGGACTCTCATTTGTAGAATTTCATCTGCAGCAGCACTCAATGGCTCCATTGACCCCTCAGAGAGTAAATGAAGGTGTTTACTGCCTGTACATAGCAGTTTTCTCTAAAGTACTGCAAAATAGCTTTGTCAATCAGATGACAATCATGCTCGAAAAGCCTCGAAAGCACACTCACTGTCTCATTACCATTTTGTGACAGTGTGTGACAAAATAGAAATGGCACGGGCATGCAGCATTTTAATCTGCAGGTGACAAGAGCCCCCAGCAAGTGCTCCAATATCTGAAGTAGCGGGAGCAAAATATCAAGGGTGAAGATATTAACACTTTGAAGGTGTTTGCAGCTTATGGCGTGGCATGACAAGATAAACATTTCACATCATACAGCTTTCATTGGATGGTAAATAGCTTCACTCTCAACATATAACAAAATCCAATTCAGGAACTAAAATAAGTCATTCATTGATCAGTATTTGGGGATATGCATATGTATAGTTTAGCAGTTTGAAAGAAAGCGTGGCACAGTGGTA
Source organism: Carcharhinus amblyrhynchos (assembly GCF_965287045.1). Lineage (NCBI taxonomy): Eukaryota > Metazoa > Chordata > Chondrichthyes > Carcharhiniformes > Carcharhinidae > Carcharhinus > Carcharhinus amblyrhynchos. Next base: position 115,236,661 of record NC_137329.1, read on the forward strand.
AGCACTGCTTCCTCACAGCGCCAGGAACCCTGATTCAATTCCCAGCATGGGTCCTTGTCTGTGTGGAATCTGTATGTTCTCCTGTGTCCATGTATATTTCCTCTGGGTGCCCCGGTTTCCTCCCACGGCCTGAAAGATGTGCTGGTTAGGTGCATTGTCCATGCTAAATTCTCCCTCAGTGTACCCGAACAGGCGCCGGCATGTGGCGACTAGGGGATTCTCATAGTAACTTCATTGCAGTGTTAACGTAAGTCTACTCATGACACTAATAAATAAACTTAAACTTAAGTTTTCTTCTCAAAGAACTTTCTGGTTTGGGGTATTGTTAATGGAAATTATAAATGTCATTTCACTTTGTTATAAAAAGTAATTATTCTTTTTAAATTTTGAATATGTGAAACTTACCTCATGTATTTATCTTCCTGTCTTTATAACATGCACGTATCTAAAGCTACCTCTCTACTTTCCAACACAATTACTGCTACTTCTCTGAGCTGGCTTCTAATACCTGTTGAAAACAATGCAAGTATCTTAGAATTAATATTTCAAGTATCTTTTGAATGACCTTCATTAAACCTTCCAGTGACCCATAATGGGTTGTCTGAGGTGTGGTGAGCCTCAGGTTAAATCACCATCCATCATGCTTATGGTCATCTGGCCTGGGACCATGGTGGCTTTACTTCCAGGTAGGTTGGTTTAGCTCAGTTGGCTGGACAGCTGGCTGGTGATCAGGGTGACTCTAACAGCATGGCTTCAACTCCTGTAGTAGCTGAGCTTGTTCACAAAGGTCTGGCTTTCTCAACCTTACCCCTTGCCTGAGGTGTGTTGATCTTCAGGTTAAATCACCACCAGTCAACGGTCATCTGGGGACTATGATGGCTTTACTTTATGTGGATTGCATTCATCCAACTGTGCTTATAAAAACTAATATCATGTCCTTTTTGGGAGTAGCGCCTTGCAGAGGAGGTTTACTAGGCTGATACCGGAGTTGAGGGGATTGAGCTATGAGGAGAGGCTGAATAAACTAGGCTTGTACTCGTTGGAGTTTAGAAGAATGAGGGGAGATCTCATTGAGACGTATAAGATGATGAATGGGATGGATAGGATAGAGGTGGAGAGACTCTCCCCGCTCAAAAAAGACAGTAGGACTAGGGGGCACAGCCTCAAGATAAAGGGGGGGCGGTTCAGAACGGAGTTGAGGAGGAACTTCTTCACTCAAAGGGTGGTGAATCTCTGGAATTCTCTGCCCGTTGAAGTGGTGGAGGCTGCCTCGCTAAATATTTTTAAGAAGCGGGTTGATGGGTTTTTGATAAGAGAAGGGATTAAGGGTTATGGGGAGAGGGCGGGAAAGTGGAACTGAGCCACGACAGATCAGCCATGATCTTATTGAATGGCGGGGCAGGCTCGAAGGGCTAGATGGCCTACTCCTGCTCCTATTTCTTATGTTCTTATGTTCTTAATACACAGCATGCCCATATCACTTTCATCTCTCAAGCGATGGTTTTGAACATCAAGGCAATCCTTTGTAGCGTTACCACAAGAAAGGGACTTTCTCTTCAGTGGAGATGATTGTGGTAAGGAGACTGTGCTTTGACTCCAGCAAGAAAGTGCTACAGAAAATTTGCAGTCTTGATACACTTTTCAAACAGAATGGAGGAGTTGCAGAAAAGCAGAAGACATCGTGGGCAAGAATGAAGAGTTACTCTTCTCCACCCACTGCTTTTGCAGGCATGGCACCAGCAGGGGTGGGGAGGAACCACTCATTGGGCAGAATTTCATAGAGCTCAAAGGAGCAGACATGACGGAGAGGGCCAATGGGGGGAGGGGAGGTGGGGAAATGGCATCAGATTTGGCTAAGAGTATACCCACATTGGAGAACTGCCCACAGTTAAGGGCAGCATGGTGGCACAGTGGTTAGCACTGCTGCCTCACAGTGCCAGGGACCCAGGTTCAATTCTGGCTTGGGTCACTGTCTATGTGGAGGTTGCACGTTCTCCCCGTGTCTGCGTGTGTTTCCTCTGGGTGCTTTGGTTTCCTCCCACAGTCTGAAAGACATGCTTGTTAGGTGCATTGGTCTGATATTCCTCAAATAATAGAAGTATTATTTGAGGAATATCAGACAAGTACTTGGTTGAACATGGCTCCTACATTCTATCTAAAATAGGGATGCTGAATATGCCAAGGGAACATTGCTTCAAAAACCTGAAGGCTGAATTCAATGGTTCAAGGTCTCAGTCTATAGATGAAATCCTGAAACAAATAAGCCACAATGAGATAATGGCTTCGTCTCAATGTAACAAAGAACAAAGAACAAAGAACAACACAGCACGGGAAACAGGCCCTTCGGCCCAATGAGCCCGCGCCGCCGTCCCACTGTCTCAGTGACCTATTCATGATTTTAGTCTACGCCTAATGTGCGAGGATCAGGGAGGTCCAATATAGGGACAATTTAGTACCCAATCAATCAGCCTAAAAGCACATCTTTGGGATGTGAGAGGAAACCGGAGCACCCGGAGGAAACCCACGCAACCACGGGGAGAACGTGCAAACTCCCACAGACACAGGCCCAAATCCATGTGTCCGCACAGCAACAGAGATAGTCTCTGAGCTGTCATGTTGCCCTCGAGATGGTCCAGTTTAAGCACACTAACGACATGAAGCAATAGGCAACTCCCGAAGCAACGTCCAAGAGCAGCCCACTACAACCTGCCGCATGCATGCCCCTTGCTGGACTTAAATGCCTGTGGAGACAAAAAAATTCATTATTAAACGTAATCCCAAGCCTACAATGTTTAGTAAGGCCTGCTATATCCCCCTATATGTAGCCCGCTCATGTGGCTGTCTAAGTGACTCTTAAACAACCCTAGCGTGCCTGCTTCCACCACCTTATTCGGCAGTGCATTCCACACCCCCACTACCCTTTGCGTGAAAAACTGCCCTCTAATATTTGTCTTATACCTAGCCCCCCTCACCCTAAGCCCGTGACCCCTCGTTCTATCCATTTCTAATAGCGGAAAAAGCTTACCACCATTTACTCTATCTATCCCCTTCATAATCTTATAAACCTCTATTAGATCCCCCCTCAGCCGACGTCTCTCAAGGGAAAACAGCCCAAGTTCGTTCAATCTTTCCTCGTAAGACAGCCCTTCCATACCAGGCAGCATCCTGGTAAATCTCCTCTGCACTCTCTCCAGGATCTCTACATCCTTCCGGTAGTACGGCGACCAGAACTGGACGCAGTTTCCCCTCCACATTATTCCGGCCAAAGTAACAAAGATGCAAGGGAATTTTGCTCCGAATTGGCCATGCTAAATTGCCCCTTAGTGTCAGGGGAATTAACAGGGTAAATATGTGGGGTTACGGGGATAGGGCCTGGTCAGTGTAGACTCAATGGGCCGAATGGCCTCCTTCAACAATGGAGGGATTATATAAGACTACGTAGGAGTCCTGCCTGCTGGCAGCAGGATGTCGACTAACTCATTAGTGATCAACTTAACACCAATTATCCCTAGGGCCATTGGAAGTTAGCGGTGGCTCAGTGATTAAACAGGACTCACCGAACACTTCCATGTGTCCTGAAGGCTTCCCAGCAAACCCTTGTCAGGGACGCCAAAGACATTAGTTCACAAATGTATTCAGTCTGAAACCCCAAGGGGATATTACACATTACAATTGACAAAAGAATTTGCAGGTGGACTACAATACCTTTCGAAATAGCCTGTCTCTCTGATCAGAGAGTCAGTGAGGCTGAAACGATTTACACTGACTCTATACTTTAACTGTCAATGCGCTTCAGTGATGGGTACAAAGTAGAAAGGAGAAAATAGGAAATATTCATCGCCTGTATATTATGAAAATAAACAAGGATCACAAATTGTTCACAAATTATCAGCATGAACATTCTTCATGTGTACTCTCAGAGTCAGGAACTTTAAACACCAGTTCAATAGAAATCAAAGTAACCTTGTTACTTCTACATTGCGGCTGAAGGCACTGGCTCCTGTAGCTGGTGTGGTCCCACCTACTCTTCAATACTTATTCAATTGCCTCAATACTTATCCTTTAATCATAAATAGTAGATTTTGGCAAGATCCAGTTTTCAGATATGAAAAACTAACCAAATATATCATCGTTGGATCTAACTCCAAATCTCAATGTGAATCCATCTGAAAATTTGCTGGAGTTTACTGCCAGCCACCACAAGCTCTCTCCCCAAGGACACTGGAGAGCAGACAGCTTCTTCTATTACATATTGTAACCTCCTTTGTTGGGCTTGATTTTAGTGATTTAATTCTTCACTAAAACTCTCTGGTGCCATCGTCTGTTCACTTGTAATATAAAACGTTCCTCCAAAGTTGCTAAAAGATAGAGGATCGAAAAGAATCTGAAAGAACAGGATCCAAAATATACAATGTGAACATATGGCGAGGATTTCAGAATTCAGAATCGCTTCACAATGTACCATCAAGGTACACAACTATTTCATGTTTCATCTACCACATGATTCTAGTATTGTTTCTTGCACGCTACGGACAAAGCATATCACACACAGGGAAGGAAAGGAGAGCGTGGAGAATGTAATGTTACAGTCATAGCTAGGGTGTAGAGAAAGATCAACTTAGTGCAAGATAGGTCCATTCAAAAATCTGGTAGCACCAGAGAAGAAGCTGTTCTCGAGTTGTTGATACGTGTCCTCAGGCATTTGTATCTTTTTCCTGAAGGAAGGAGGTGGAAGGGAGTATGTCCGGGCTGAATGGTGTCCTTAATTATGCTAGCTGCTTTTCTGAGACAGCAGTAAGTGTAGACAGAGTCAATGGGAGGGAGGCTGCTTTGAGTGATGGACTGGGCTGCATCCATGACCCTTTGTAGTTTCTTGCGGTCTTGACCTAATTGAGTTATGTAATTCTCTTTGTATCCAGGATAACACCCTATCAGGCAATATCAAACTATCAACTATTCAATGAGCTTTTTACTATTTGTGGGACCATGCTGCTAGACTTGCCTGCAAAGTAGTCAATGATTCACTTGCAGGGATCTGCAATGTGATAAGGTAGCAAGTTGATGATCCTTTATCCCCTCGTCACCATCAGCAATCAGTTATCAAGCTTTTCAGTTTTATATTAGGTAAGAGACAGTTTTCATCCAGCAAGCTCAAATATGATCTCAAAAAGGAGTTTGAGTCCTGGAAGTGTGCTGTGGATCAAAGGAAAGAACAACAACAAGAGATCAGACAGTTTGCCAAAATTGTCATTATCTAAAATGAACTGCTGGCATAATGATTCTGTGCAGAGATGTGGATGCCTGGTGAAATCATATAATACATAGTTGGTGTTTGAGTGAATTACAGTGGTTTTTGCAGCAGTGTAACTGCCACAGTGATCTCTAGAACTATGGTCCAAATGGGTTCTGACACCAAGAGAGACAAGCTGTTGTGCGTCTTTGCCAAAGAGTGTGCAGAAAGTGAGTCGAGTTGCTTGGCAGTGGAGGAACTAAGGCCAATGAACAAGAAAGGGGACAGAGAAAAAGATTACTTATTTTGAATGGCCCTGACTACACACATGGTGGCACAGTGGTTAGCACTGCTGCCTCACAGTGGCAGGGGCCTGGATTCGATTCCCAGCTTGGGTCACTGCCTGTGTGGATTTTGTACGTTCTCGCTGCATCTGTGTGGGTTTTCTCCGGGTACTCTGGTTTCCTCCCACAGTCCAAAGATGCGCCGGTTATGTGCACGGGCCATGCTAAATTCTCCCTTAACATACCCAAACAGGTGCCAGAGTGTGACAACGAGGGGATTTTTCACAGTAACTTCATTGCGGTGTTAATGTAAGCCTACTTGTGACAAATGAATAAACTTTACTTTCACATGTAATGTGTTATCCTGCTGAGCCTACCTAGTTCTGTGAGGACGTTACCAGAGCTAATTTATCATTGCAACAACAAAGTGAGTTTGGATTTGGAATCAACGCTGGATTAAAGACTAAAGGAGAATTTTGAAGATGAAACCGTTTGTAACAAATGTGGTAAAAAGGAATGTTCAATAGTGGAAGAATTGAAGTGGACTATATCACTGTTACGTTTGTATGTTTTGATTTTGTAAACTGTATATATACTTATTGTAGAGTATTAGTAGTGTGAAACTGAAAGGGTCTGAAAAATTAAACCAGTTTTAAATGTTGATGGTTCGTTCTTGTCTTAAGGTGGGAGGTGTGACATTAGTGTTCCTTTAAGAGTTTTTTTTAAATCATGTTCTCTGTAGCTCTCAGCTCTAATTGTTGCCGGGCTGGCTGTAGGAGTCCAGTTAAGGATCAAACACATCGCTGTGGGTCTGGAGTCAAATGTAACTAGTAAAGTTGACAGAGGAGAACCAGTGGATGTGGTTTATTTAGACTTTCAGAAGGCTTTTGACAAGTTCACACATAATAGAGTACAATGTAAAGCAAAATTTACATAGTAGGTGGACTCTGGGTCAGCACAGTGGCACAGTAGTTGGTACTGCAGCCTTACAGAGCCAGGGACCCGGCTCAATTCCCAGCTTGGGTCAATGTGCAGAGTTTGCACATTCTCCCTGTGGGTTTCCTCTGGGTGCTTCAGTTTCCTCCCACAGTCCAAAGATGTGCGGATTAGGTGGATTGGCTATGCTAAATTGTCCCCTAGTGTTAGGGGGACTGGCTAGGGTAGATGCATGGAGTTATGGATTGTGGTCGGTGCAGACTTGATGGGCTAAATGGCCTCCTTCTGCACTGTAGGGATTCTATGATTCTATGATAAATCACATGGGATTGCAGGTAATGACTTGAGATGGATAGAAAACTGGTTAGCAGATGAGAAGCAAAGAGTTGGCATAAATGGGTTTTTTTCAGATTGGCAGTCACTGACTAGTGGGTATCTGCAGAGATTGGTGCTTGGATGCCCAACTGTTCACATTATATAATAATGATTTGGAAGAAGGAACTGAATGTTTTATCTCCAAATTTGCAGATGATACAATGTTGGATAGGATGAGCTGAAGAGGATGCAGAGATGACTTGGCGTGAGTGTGTGAACATCTGTGTGGCAGATGCAGCACAATATGGATAAATGTGAGGTTATCCAATTTGGTAGCAATAGTAGAAAGACAGATTATCACTTAAGTGGGTGTAAATTGAGAATGGTGGATACTCAATGAGACCGTAGAGTCCTTGTGCATCAGTCGCTGGAAGTAAGTGCACAGGTACATCAGACAGTAAGGAAGGCAAATGATATGATGGCCTTCATAGTGAAAGGATTTGAGTATAGGGAAAGGGATATTTTACTGCAATTGTATAGGGCATTGGTGAGACCACATATGGAATATTGTACAGTTTTGGCAGTGTTATCTGAGGAATGATGTCTTTGCTGTAGAGGTAATACAGCAAAGGATTGCCTGGCTGAGTTCTGGGATACAGTGAAAAGTCTGACAACACCAGGTTTTAGTCCAACCTATTTATTTGATAATATACTCACAAGCTTTCGGGGTTAGCCCCTTCGTCAGGTGAATGGAGAGTTCTGGCCTCAGACAGAGCATATAAAGCACAGACAGTTTAGAGATTACTGATTAGAATGCGAATCCTTACACCTAACCTGCTGTTCAAGACCTGAAGTGGCTGATAATGTGAGTGGAAGGAGCACTGATCACAGTTTAAAGAGATGTGTATTGTCTCCAGACAGTACAGTAAGTGAAGTTTTGCAAACCTAGGCAAGTCACGGGGGTTACAGATAGTGCGACATGAACCCAAGATCCCTGTTGAGACCGTCCTCATGTGTGCGGAACTTGGCTATCAGTCTCTGTTCAGCGACTCTGCGCTGTCGTGTGTCGTGAAAGCCGCCTTGGAGAATGCTTACCCGAAGGTCAGAGGCTGAATGCCCGTGACCACTGAAGTGTTCGCCAACAGGAAGGGAACAGTCTTGCCTGGTGACTGTCGAGCGATGTTCATTCATCCATTGTCGTAGCGTCTGCATGGTCTCCCCAATGTACCATGCTTCGGGACATCCTTTCTTGCAACGTATCAGGTAGACAATGTTGGCCGAGTTGCAAGAGTATTTACCATGTACCTGGTGGATGGTATTCTCACGTGTGATGATGGTATCCATGTCGATGATCCGGCATGTCTTGCAGAGGTTGCTGTGGCAGGGTTGTGTGGTATTGTGATCACTGTTCTCCTGAAGGCTGGGTAGTTTGCTGCGAACAATGGTCTGTTTGAGGTTGTGTGGTTGTCTGAAAGCAAGAAGTGGGGGTGTGGGGATAGCCCTGGCGAGATGTTCGTCTTCATCAATGATATGTTGAAGACTCCGGAGAAGATGTTGTAGCTTCTCCGCTCCGGGGAAGTACTGGATGACGAAGGGTACTCTGTCCACTGTGTCCCGTGTTTGCCTTCTGAGGAGATCCATATGGATTTGGGGAAAGACACAGTGGACTTTTCACTGTGTTTACGCCAGTCCAACGCCGGCATACCCACATCATGACTTCTGGGATGCCAGGTCTGTCAAATGAGGAGAGACTAAGTCAGTTAGGATTATATTCAGTAAAAAGTCTGACAACACCAGGTTTTAGTCCAACCTATTTATTTGATAATATACTCACAAGCTTTCGAGGGGACTGCCTCTTCATCAGGTGAATGGAGAGTTCTGGCCTCAGACAGAGCATATAAAGCACAGACAGTTTAGAGATTACTGATTAAAATGCGAATCCTTACCTGGTGTTGTCAGACTTTTCACTGTGTTTACGACAGTCCAACGCCGGCATACCCACATCAGGATTATATTCAGCAGAGTTTAGAAGACAGGGGATCTCATAGTAACTTAAAAATTCTAACAGGGTTGAATAGGGTAGATTCAGAAAGATTGTTCCCAATGGCAGGGGCGTCCAGGACTGGGGGGATCATAGTTTGAGGATAAGAGATAAGCCCCATTTTAGAACTGAGGTGAAGAGAAATTTCTTCACCCTGAGGGTGGTGAAGGTATGGAATTCACTACCACAGAAAGTAGTTGGGGCCAAAACATTGTCTGATTTAAAAAAAATTGGGCATAACTCTTGGGGGTGGGGTTGCTAAAGAGATCTAGGGATGGGGGCAGTGGAAAGGGGGGAATCAGGACATTGAATTCAATAATCAGCTATGATCAAAATGAAAGGTGGAGCAGGCTCGAAGGCCCAATGGCCGACTCCTGCTCCTATTTTTTATGTTTCTATGTTGACCTGACCAAAGAACAAAGAAGAACAACCCAGCACGGGAAACAGGCCCTTCGGCCCAACGAGCCCGCGCCACCATTTCAACAAAGCATTCTCCTACACCTACCCTGCCCCGTGTGTACGTGAATGGTACCCCTAATGTAGCCAGATTCAGGGGAGAATAGCGTAGGGTCAATTTGGTACACCAATCAGCCTAAGAGTGCATCTTTGGGGTGTGGGAGGAAACTGGAGCACCCAGAGGAAACCCACACAACCACACAAGTGATGTTGACCAAGACCTAGGGTGATGAGTGAGTGGAATCGGCTGCCATCAGTGGTGGTGGAGGCAAATTCGTTAGGGTCTTTTAAGAGACTTCTGGATGAGTACATGGGACTTTATAGGATTGAGGGTTATAAGTAAGCCTAGTAGGTAGAGATAAGATTGGCGCAACTTGTGGGCCAAAGGGCCTGTTTGTGTTGTAGTTTTTCTTTGATTCTAAGTAAGGATGGCAAATTTCCTTCCCCAAGGACATTATTGAAGCTTTTGTTGTTGTGACAAATCATGATTGTTTCCATTTCCATCAATTTTAGCCATCTCACATGATATCCATCAGAGATGGTAAAGTGCACTAACAGTTTGTTTCATCCAAAAGACAAAGGATGTGAAATTCAGCTCCAGACTGCCAGTTGGTTTGGTACTATGGTTGCCAACTTAGTAACAAAATGCCTTTGCTGCTCCTGCCTAATTTTGGCACGATGATTTACAGAAGACACTACACGTATGCAGCCAGAAGAATGCAGTGTGTGTGGACTGCAAAGTCAGTCAGCTGATTTGAGGTACTGCGGCTGTTGGAATCTGAAACAAAAACAGAAAATGCTGGAAAATCTCAGCAGGTCTGACAGCATCTGTAGAGAGAAAGAACAGAGCCAATGTTTTGTATCTGAGTCATCCAACTCCAGCTCTATTCTCTCTCCATAGATGTTGTCAGATCTGCTAAGATTTTCCAACAATTTATGTGATTTGAGGTCAGGCCTGGCATTTTGGGTCTCTCTTTTTTAACAAATGACCTCTCAAACATGCATGAAATAGCATGAAGGACAGTCCACCAGTGTTACTGACAGGTACAATCATATACCCATTTCTCAATTTACACCAATTCAAGTAATAATCTTCCTGTTATTGCTACCAAAGTGGATAACCTCATAGTTGTCCATATCTGCAATGTAGATGCTCACACACCCACCCTGTCCAGATCATGCAAGAATTTACTGGTTAGTTGCTAATTACTTTCAATTGGCTTTGTTTGATTTTGTGGAAGTGCTGTGTTTGGGGGTGATTGAAAAGAATGTCGCCATAGTCCCAGTGGACAATAGAGCATGCTGACTGATGGTGATTTAACCTGAGGGTCATTACACCTTAGGCGAGGGGCAAGATTGAGAAAACAGGGCTTTGATGAATAGCCTGAATCAGGATGGGACTTGAACCTGCACTGTCAACATCACTCTTGACCCACCCAACTGAGCAAACCAACCCCTGATTGGGGGAGTTTAACACTGTGCTGTCTGTAGGGAAAAAACACTGCATGTGGGAATGGTGTTGGTCTTGACAGTAAGGTTTCAAGACATGGGTGCTGTAGTAGCAATTCTTCTTGCACCACAGGATTAGGGGGAAAGGGTGTACTGGCAGCAAAAAAGTCAAGCTGCTTACAAAGGAAGAGTGGAGAAAGTCTTTCAGCATGAGATCTTATCCATCTAGGATCTTATAGACAGAGCACTTACACCTTTGCCAATACTAGGTACAGTGTATGAGATGGTGGCTAAGATATAAAGGAGGTGGTCACAGAATTCTGTTACCTCTTGGAACAGTATTTGCAGCTTCAGAATAGGGGGAGAAAAAGGTGCTGCCAGTAATTGTGAAGGTGATCGTGGCCCTCAGATTCTTTTAAACAGACTGGAACAGATTATATAGTTGCTATCAACTTAGTTAGCCATCAACTGCTGAAAGAGGCTCTCGTTGCCAGAACAGGGGACTTGTGTTCTCCCCGAGCAAAGTAGGCACATGGATTTACCCAGATAGCAGATTTCCTCACAGTGCAGGGTGCCATCAACAACAATCACGTAGCTTTGCTAGCACCCCATCTCAATGTTGAGATGCACTGAAACTGCTAAGATTACCACTGACTCAATGGTGTGAAATCACACACAGCACATCATACTGGCGTCTGCTATACTGGCAGCAGGCATGACGTGTTTATTCTGCACTAGTTCACCATTCTATCCCTATTTTAGCTATCACGTAAAACTACAGCTTTTAAGTTATCAACCTGGCTATCAACTCTGCATCTAGCTAATGAACCCTCCCCCTCCCACCTCATACATACCCAAATATATACGGGCAGTATACTGAAATCGAGGTGGTGCTGCCATGGCGAATATTGAATAGATTATTGGGGTGCTTAAAAAAATGCCTCAATCACTCTGAAGGAGTCTTCCAGTACTCTCCAGAATTGGTACACCAATTCTTGGTGGTCTGGTCACTGACCGTTATGAAGGCACAGTCCTTGCCATCAGTGAATGCGACTGAAAACAGACATGGTGCCGAAGCTTTTGTCCTGTACTCTTCAGGATAAAAGCAAGAATAAGAACATAAGAACATAAGAAATAGGAGCAGGAGTAGGCCATCTGGCCCTTCGAGCCTGCCCCGCCATTCAATAAGATCATGGCTGATCTGTCGTGGCTCAGTTCCACTTTCCCGCCCTCTCCCCATAACCCTTAATCCCCTCTCTTATCAAAAACCCATCAACCCGCTTCTTAAAAATATTTAGCGAGGCAGCCTCCACCACTTCAACGGGCAGAGAATTCCAGAGATTCACCACCCTTTGAGTGAAGAAGTTCCTCCTCAACTCCGTTCTGAACCGCCCCCCCTTTATCTTGAGGCTGTGCCCCCTAGTCCTACTGTCTTTTTTGAGCGGGAAGAGTCTTTCCACCTCTATCCTATCCATCCCATTCATCATCTTATACGTCTCAATGAGATCTCCCCTCATTCTTCTAAACTCTAACGAGTACAAGCCTAGTTTATTCAGCCTCTCCTCATAGCTCAACCCCCTCAACTCCGGTATCAGCCTAGTAAACCTCCTCTGCACTCCCTCCAGGGCCAAAATATCCTTGCGCAGGTGCGGCGCCCAAAACTGCCGAAAATGCCGAATTTCTAACACAATTACAACAATTTATACTACAGAATAAAAAGGGAAGTTGACTGACCGGCCAAGCCATTGCATTGGAGAAAGCCTTTAGACATCCCAAGTTCACACATAATTCAACAAAACTATAAGACATGGTCACAGTCCCTGCTGGCAGAGAACATGTCACTCTGTATGAATGTATGATGCTTCTATCAAGGTAAATGAGCTGTTATGAGCTGGGCTCAAATTGGTTGTTAGTGTAGCTATTGGTGCACTCTGCATTGTTCAGCAAGTGATGCTGAGTTGCAGTCACATCTAACACTAGATGTTTTGTTTCAGGCTTTGCAAAGACAGGCTGCTTGAGTAATACGTATGCTGCTTATGACTAACTGAAGGAACAAGTTATTTGATTTAACCAGCCAATCACTGCAGCAAGTGACTTCTATACTTGGCAGAAATTCCTACACGTTGTTTTTCATTTGTATGGGAGGCAAGGAGTACTGTGTACAGTTTTGATCTCCTTACTTGAGAAAGGATATACTGGCACTGGAGAGGGTGCAGAGGAGATTCACTAGGTTGATTCCGGAGTTGAGGGGATTGGCTTACAAAGAGAAACTGAGTAGACAAGGGCTATACTCATTGGAATTCAGAAGAACGAGGGGAGATTGTATAGAAACATAAGATTATGAAAGGAATAGATAAGATAGCAGGGAAGTTGTTTCCACTGGCAGGTGAAATTAGAACTTGGAGTCATGGGCTCAAAATAAGGGGAAGCAGATTTAGGATTGAGTTGAGGAGGAACTTCTTCACACAAAGGGTTGTGAATCTGTGTAATTCCAGTGAAGCAGTTGAGGCTACCTCACTGAATGTTTTTAAGACAAGGATAGATAAATTTTTGAACAGTAAAGAAATTAAGGGTTATAGTGAGTGGGTGGGTAAATAGAGCTGAGTCCACGAAAAGATCAGCCATGATCTTGTTGAATGCGGAGCAAGCTTGAGAGGCCAGATGGCCTACTCCTGCTTCTAGTTCTTATGTTCCATCATCAACCTTTACTTCTTCAGTTGCCTAAACCACTAGATAAGGGTCCAGCCCACTAGGTGCTGCTACAGAGAACTCGAGGACAACTGGTTTGGTTGGCAGACAACATTCTACAGACTTTACAGAGAGCCAGTTGCCTGACAGACAGAAGTAGCCACCTGTCATCAAACCCCACCCTCCACAGCAAGTAAATACCTTTGTAGATCCCAAAGGATACCATTCTCAGTTAAATAAATTAGCCAACCCTTACATCAAGGACTTATTTGGGTGAAGAGGAGGCATTGGACTAGTCTTTGTTAACTGTTCCAGAGTGCGTGCGCGTATGTATGTGTGAGCGTGCGGGGGGGGGGGCTCCACTCAAGCCTATGTCTGCCCTGATAACAACAGATTAGCATCGCCACCTGAATGGCTCTGTTAATTAACATTCAAACTTGTTTTAGAAAAAAGATTTGATTTTATTAGCACAGAGTTCACTAGCTCATTGCGTATTACCAGCAAGCAAGGCACTATATTTGCTATTGTAATAATTGACATTCATGTGCATAATGTATTTAAATGTCATCAATTCCTATTAATAGTCCATAATTATTCAAGTTCATCTTGTTGTAGATTATTTGACAAGGCTGCTATCATGTTTTATCCTGATCTCCACAATTACCTCTAGGAATTGTCAGCTCATTTGGCCATCTGGTTTATTTGAATAGATGGTCCATTGGCTTATATTATTACTATAAGGAATTGTTAAAAAGTATTTTTTGAAATTCAAAACTCTTTTATAATGAAGTGGGCAAGAGCAGCTACAAACAAGTGGAAAATAAAATATGCGCTAAGTACATTAAAACAGTCATTCTGTTTACTGCTTGTACATTTCAAATTAACATTTGTCATATGATGCAGCTTAACTGAAAAATAATACTCAGACACAATCTCTCAAATTGGAATACTTCCTACATGGCTTGTTTCTTTTTACTTGCATATAATAATTGTTGGGAAACCTGATAATATTAGACAAAAGCTCTTGGAAATAAGTTTATTCACAATTATTTTGACCAGCGTCTCAAACATACTGAAATGCACAAGATCTCACACAAATCTGTACATGGAAACAGACGAAACAGGAAAAATATAATCAAAATTGGAATTAATTTCCCAAGGAAAATCTAATCAAGAAAAGTCCAGAATCAATATTCCCTGCAACAAAAACAAAACTGTGGCTTGGTAGCTCAAGCAGCCAATATCCAGTCCTCAATTTGCTCCTTCAATTTCCAAGGAGTTCTTCTGGACAAGTTCTACAGGCTCATCTGGGCTTGAGATTGAAGACAATGAGATGCTGAAGATATATCTCTTCATGGCTGCTCAGTGATTTCATCTACAGCAATAAAAAGAATGGCAAAGCACTAATGATCAATCCTTACCAGCCAAGAAAGGAACTTGCTCAGGAGAAAAGCCAAACAGAACATGGGACAAACTTTAGTATTTATTTATTTTTAATGGGAAATATACAAAGAAAATTAGTTTGAGGAATCTGGGTAAATTGAGGTAAATGTTGCCCTTAACTGTCCACGCCAGAGGGAGTTTCAAACGCTGTATCTGCTCTTCAGTGTTTTAAGTGACTCTTCTTCAATACCAGATTTCTGCAGATGCTCAAATAAATCTTTCACAACTGGAAAAGGAAAAAAAAACCTTTGTTTTATATCGATGATCATTGGTACAGTTTATGCACAATAGCAATAACACCAAGGCCAAAAGATATTGCAACATATTTTACCAGTTGCACTAATTGACATGTGGCTATAATTAAAAATTTTAATCACTTAGACCATTTACGCATTTATACAGATCCTTCAAAAATGGACAAATGCCCCACAGCACCTCAAAAATAATTCTCAGGTTACTAATATCGTTCAGAAAGCCCACATTTACCGGCCTTTCTAGTTGCCTTCAAGATGAAGGAACACTCGTGAACCAGTTGGATTCTAGTCAGTTTAATTTTACGACAATCCCAGTTTCATGCTCACTTTTATCAATGATGTGGAAATGCTGGTGTTAGACTGGGGTAAGCACAATAAGAAGTCGCACAACACCAGGTTAAAGTCCAACAGGTCTATTTGGCACTACCTTTCGGAGTCTCAGGCTCCTTCATCAGGTGAGTGAGGACTTGTGTTCACAAACACATTATATGTACAGACACAAACTCAATTTACAAGATAATGGTTGGAATGCGAAGTTGGAGGCTATCAGTTTCTGCTCAGTGATTCTGCGTTGTCGTGTGTTGTGAAGGCCACCTTGGAGAATGTGTACCCGAAGATCAGAGGCTGAATGCCCATGACTGCTGAAGTGTTCCACGCACGAGGATGGCCTCAACCAGGATCTTGGTTTCATGTCACACACTATGTGTAACCTCCATGACTTTCCTGGGCTTGCAAAAGCTCACTAACTATCCTGGCTGGAGACAATACACACCTCTTTAATCTGTGCTTGGGCATCTCTCCACTCACATCGTCTATACCTTTAAGACTTGATTACCTGCAAAGACTCACATTCTAACCATTATCGTGTAAACTGAGTTTGTGTCCGTATATGACCTATTTGTGAACACAAGTTCTCACTCACCTGATAAAGGAGCCTGAGACTCTGAAAGCTAGTGCCAAATAAACTTGTTGGACTTTAACCTAGCGTTGAGACTTCTTACCATTTTTATCAATGCCAGTTCTTTAATCAAGATTTTTAAAACTGAATTCAAATTCTAAGGCTTCATCAGTGGCATTTGAACTCATGCTCTCTGGATTACTAGTCTAGCAACATAACCACTAGATTGCTGTACTATTAACAAAAGCAGAAAAGTAAAACAGATGATGAATTAAATGATAAACATGTGTGGCCACAACTCATCACTAACTTGATTCTAGGTTCATTTCTACAACTCCTCTGAACACCAATTAAAGGGGTATCAAACTACCAACAGCAAAATGGCTCCAAATGATTGACACAGTATAAAAAGGCAGAATACAGCAAATGATCATTGCAAGTTATAAGATCGGCTGGGCTAACTCCTGAGTATTGGTCAGTGATCAGAAGTATTTCTACTGTACACCAAACAAATGGGTACAAGTTAAGACTAGTATTTTTATGATTTTAGTTAAAAAGTAATCTCAATGCAGATGTATAGAACACAGGGAACATTTCAAACTGCACCTCGCTGCTACCTGTCCTATCGTGTGCTGCACTTGGGCATAAATCCTCCATCAACAATTACTTATTTTAGGGCAGCACAGACCAAGAGCATCTGCTTTTTCACATCTTTCACAATAGGTCCAAGTCAATATAATACCCTGTCAGGAGCTATACTCCACATTGCTTAATTTTAATGCATTCTATAATCGTAATCCAAAAGGGTGCCCTTTTCAGTCCAAGGAAAATGGACTAAATGAAAAAGATTGCTACCTGAAAGTAGACAAAACTTAAGTTTTACAGGACCTTCTCATTTTTACTCCTTTACCTATAAGGGTGTGCTGTGATTTCTGCCCTCTCACATCTGAAATCTCTGACTGGGCTCATCTGTAATAACGTACTTGGAGATGCTAAAGGCCAGATGGCTGTGAGAAAAAGCCTAAGATCCCTGTGGCCAAACTATCGAGGGAGATGCCAAGATTAGCAGCACGTCTCTCAGAGCACTGCAATTGCAATCAGATCATCAGATACTAAGAAACTGAATCATAACACCTACTTTTTACATTGTAGTTGACTAACCATAGCTTACCTTTTCTTTCTGATTCAGACATGAACATCACTGCCATATCAAATCTTTTCACATTTGCTAAGTTCTTCAGGACATCTAGAATTAGGGAAGGTTCTTCAAACCTATAAAATGCAATGCAAGGGGATCAGTTTGATTCATCTGCGTGATTAGAATCTTAGGAGGATATAGCAATATTTCTGTATTGAATTAAAATTTAATCAATGACTCCCTTAGAACGCTGTTACAAATTGGAGCACAGTAATATGCATTATTCGGCAAAATCAAAGTGCAGCATTACGTGTTATCTTTGACAATTGAAAAACAATCAATGGGTCACATCTTCTCAAATTGTAGCACTCAATTTCATTAATTTATGCTCAGCGCTGCAAAATGTCAAGAAAATTTTCCTTTCCTCTGCCCAAGAAATAGAGCCCTTGGGATCAACTGCAATGTGACTGTACTTAGTTATACTAAATTAGCGGCCTTCGGATAAGTTACTTTGGTTATGTGGGAATTAAAAGTGTAAAGGTGACAGTGTGAGCACACTGAAAAACTGTAAATCAACATGCAACGGGTAGTGTCTTTGCAATTTACAGGAAATATTGTAAAACAATTCTAATTGTACACTTAAGATCTGAAATAGCAAACATTAAAATTAAAATATTAAGATTTATTCACAGGCAAGTTTCAGTGTTATTCTAGGATCTCTATCACCTGCCTTCATGCAGGATAACGCCGAATTTGAACAAGATCTCTCTGAATCACAACATATTGGGAACACCACCCTTGATATTAACTTCAGGAAAAGCTTTCTACTGTATTTCCATATTTCACACCAGCCATTGTCGTGGTCTATCTAGAACAATAGTGCCGATATACTGCTGTAGTAGCGACAGCTGTTTCATTTGAATTTGTGCCCTTTTCAGGATAGGTAATAAAAATGTGAAAACTTCATAGCACTGACAAATTTCCAAATAAACACATAGCAGGTCAGCAGAATAAAACAGCAATAAATTGTTTGGAAATCATCATTCCCAAAACTAGAAGCAATTTTCTCAAGTTTCTTTTTGTGGCTTTAACTGCCCTTATACTTTGTGACATGCCCTTCAGGCTCATTGCCCAGGGACTAGAATAGTCCCATAGGGTGAATTCATCACTCTAGATTCTAACTTATCGAGCATAAAGATAAACTCTACACCTGCTTAGATATGCTGACACATGGAATATCTTAGCACCAAATAGAGGAAATCCATGGTTTAGTTTAAACTAATCGATATTTAGCACAAAAACTGTTTTAAAAAAGTACATATGCTTGATTGGAAAAGTCATTCGACAATTGTAGTTAAGGATTTTAGAAGTCTTTGAAGATCACATTTTGATTATAGATCTTCATTACAAATAACAAAGAAAATTGCATCACAGGAACAAGCCCTTCAGCCCTCCAAGCATGCATGGACCATGCGACCTAACTTACCTAAAACCCCCTACCCTTCCAGGGACCATATCCTTTTATTCCCATCCTATTCATGTGTTTGTCAAGATGTCCCTTAAAAGTCGCTACTGTATCCACTTCCAATACCTCCCCCGGCAATGAGTTCCAGGCACCCATCACCCTCTGTGTAAAAAATCTGTCTGGAATGCTACTTTTCCACAATCATGTGACTCAGCTTTATTGAAAATCCAGCTCTGCCTTAAATTTAGATTCTTTCAAAAAAGAAATCTTCCCGTAACACCAAAGCATTGAAGATGCCCTTTCTGGTCATGCATTAAAAAAAAAACTTGCCATTGAATCACTCGGGAGTCTTTACAAATGTATATTCAAATGTTCTGTCTATAATAGGCACAAATAAGATATTTTTGCCCATATGCTTTGCTGATAAAATTTCTATTGACATAAAATTGCTGACTCCCAAATCAGCTGGAATAAAACATGGGTGATCTGATCAAAAACACCAAATTCGCGGCCAAATAACAGAAATCACACAAGACTATATATGGTTAAAAATATGGTTGGGCTCATCCACTGTTGGGTTTTTATGCTGCCTGATTACTCAGTGAAAAGAATTCCAATAGATTAATGCACATTCAGGAACTAACCAAAGATCTTCAATAATGTTCAACAATTTACCAACTTGACACAAATTGCTAGGTGGATTCTTGAAAGTGCTTTCTTTGATTTAGATGCTGCAATTAGTGAGTGGTCATTAACTATAAACAAAATTTAATCTCAAATTACGCAACCATTTGACTACAGAAATTTTTGGCTTCATCGTTGAAGTGCAAGTATGAATAAAATTAATGTATGAAAGGATACTGAAATGCCCATCTTCGCTTCCACTACAAGGTTTTTACATCTAGTAAACATATTTTCAAACTGTGTACTTAGTCTATTGGTTATTCCTTCACAAAAAAAGGCATGATCACTAAACTGGATTACTCCATCACATCTTGAACCAGCTGGTTAAGCATCAGCTCCCTGTAAAATCATTGCCTACTGGCAGTAAGACGCTTTATAGCTAATTTTAAAACATCAACTGCTGGTGGGATGCTGCCAAGGAACTACTAAAACCAGATGTGAACCACAAGTGTTATTAGACTATTTCCTTGAGCAACACCACACTTTTTGGTACCAGGACATGGGAAAACTGTTGAGGCCCAATACTACCTTTATATCCATCTTCATAAGGAACTGTTATGCAAAATAAACAGAGAAACATGATATCAGGTTTCACATTTTAGGCAGTGAAATACCAATGCCAATACCTGGTTAGTGGGCATCATTGTGGCACAGTGGTCAGCATTGCTGCCTCAGTGCCAGGGACCCAGATTCGATTCCCGGCTTGGGTCACTGACTGTGTGGAGTTGGCACCTTCTCCCCACGATTTCCTCCGGTTTCTCCACTTTCCTCCCACAGTCCTAAAGATGTGCAGGTTAGGTGCATTGGCCATGCTAAGTTCTCCCCCAGTGCGCCTGAACAGGCACCAGAGTGTGGCGACTAGGGGTTTTTCACACTAACTTCACTGTAGTGTTAACGCAAACCTACTTGTCACACTAATATATAAACTTAAAAACAATGATTCATACTGCCTCGCAGGAAAGATTAGGAAAACTTTGTTTAGCAAGCCATAAGAATGAACTACAACAACTTGCATTTGTATAGAGATCTTAATGTTGAAGATTGTACTTATAATGTTGCTTGGGACAATCAAAAATAAATTCCAAGCCAGTGAAGGAGATATTAGAACCTTTGATCATAGAGCCACTGCAAACAGGTGGTTACAATACTTTATCAAGAGATAAAACAATAATGAAATACATCTTGAAATGAGGGTCTTTCCCAACTATTTATCTGCCTTCATTAAGCTTTGATATCATGCAATTTATGAGTCATCACATTCACAGTCTAACAGCTTGAAACTATTCTTACTGATAAACTGAGAACTTAAACATTGCTTACCTGATATATGAATAATGAAGGATTCTTAAAATGTGATTTAAAATGTCAGGTTCCAATGACTTTTGAAACAATTGTGAGTAAAAAGAGGGTTCAATTTGCTATTCACAGGATCAAGAGAAAAATAAAAATTAGGATATTTACTTGATAGAAAATTAACATTTCCATAAACTCAAAAACCAAGTTAAAATATAATTTTTAAGTTTAAACTATGTTCACGGAAATAAAAGTTTACCAACTCACAGCATAAAGAAAACACTCGACAACTTGCTAGTTCCAAAAATTTTTCTAATGAGCAATTTATGCCTACAGACCAGGGTAGCCCAAGATCTAATCTGATGCATTGGGGAAGCTATAACTCTCCACTTCTGCTGGCTATTCAACAACTACTTCAGAAAGTGGAGACGGTGGATGCCAAATAAGGTTTGGGCTGTACTGAGCTGGGATCAAGCAATCTCCCTAACAACTGCACATCCCTAGATGTTACTGGCCAATGGTCACAATTGAGACGTGCATGCAAATTTTGCTTTGGATATCAAGATGTCTAAATTTCCATGCATAAAACCCCATCGCAAAGTAGGATATGGTAATAAAGAGCAACCATTACTCATAAAACTAATCCTGAGTTATAGAATCTCTACAGTGCAGAAGTGGCCTTTCAGCCCATTGAGCCTGCACCAACAACACTCCTAGCCAGACTGTACCTCCGTAACCCTACGTGTTTACCCTGCTAATCTCCCTGGCACGAAGGGGCAATTGAGCATGGCCAATCAACCTAAACCGCACATCTTTAGCAAGTGGGAGGAAACCAGAGCACCCAGAAGGAACCCATGCAGACACAGGGAGAACATGCAAACTCCACACAGCCAGTTACCCAAGGCTGGAATTGAATCTGGGTCCCTGAAGCTGTGAGGCAGCAGTGCTAACCACTGTGCCATCGTGTCACCCTTACCTGCAAGAGATCAGGGGTGGGAAATAAATTGTGAAGGGGAGAAAAAAATAACTTTCTGATTAGTCATTCAGAAAACAAGTTCTTCACTTACTATTTCTTTTCTCTAAGCGTTTCGCAAACTCCCTCAAACTTGATGATGAATTAACTTATGGTAATGTATGCCAAGTCTCTGAGATTAAAACAAAATCCTTTACACTTCCAAGAACAAATCCTAAATGTACATATGATTGTTACAGATTGAATGCAATAGGTTACTGTTCACCATCATAAATTTCTTGCAATTTTGATGTACTTTGGTAAGATCACTCTCAAGTCTCTTCAGAAACTGATTTGTACTTGTCAAACACAGATACATTTCTCAAAGTAATTATGGACTGGAAGATATTTTAAAGTTGAAAATCAAATCCATACAGAAGGGCATTAAATTCTTCTAGATTTACCTTTAAGTATTTATGTAACATCTCAGGACAATTTTTCAGTTTGCGAAGGTCTGCTTCAAGTTGAAAGGAGTTTGCAGGAGCGTGAGGGATAATCAGAGAGTGGGAAAACAGAGGTGCTTCAGCTTTCTTCATTCCTGCCAAGTTCTTTACAACACTTTCAGCTTTAACTGATTGCTTGTCCGACACAGCAGGATGTGCTCTTAGAAAAAGAATGACAGTTTTATGGAGTAAAACTGCTTGGAAATCAATAGTCTTTTAAATCTATATCACCAGACTTTATATCACTCAATCTAGCTTCATTTACAATATTTCAAAATAATTAAAAATGGTAAGTCACTGGTGAATCTTTCTAATAAAGGAAAGCCAGACGTAATCAGAGCCCTGGGTGGGTGAGGGTTAAAGACACAGGGCAGAATAGACAATGGTGGAACATACCCAAGGAAAGAGAGGAAGGGAATATTAAATTTGTTTGGTTTTGTTCTGGAAGTTACAGTCATGCAGGGAGAAGCGGTTGGGGGCCACAGCTTGCTTGGTTAGTCATTTCGAGTCACAGTTAATAAACAGATTTTTAACATTAATATTTAATTAAGTCTGCATGCAGCATTGAGTGTGAGCATACAAATTCATATCTGAGTGTTGTGCAATGAGAAAGGGTTAGTTGGCAATCTTGAGAGAGAGAACTCTTGGGGACGAGTGACCAAAACATGGCAGAATTCTTTGTCACGGTGGATAATGATGTAGTTGATTTTAAGACAGGATCCTGAATATCAACAAAGGTAACTGTGATGGTATGAGGCATGAATTGACCATGTGACTGGGAAACATTACTGAAAGAAAAGACAGTGGATAGGCAATGGCAGCATTGAAAGAACAAATAAGTGAACTCCAGAAGTTGTTTATTCCTGTTTGGTGCAATAATGGTAAGGAAATTGTGGCCAAACCATGGTTTACAAGGGAAATTAAAGATAGTATGAGATTCAAGGAAGAAGCACACAAATTGGTAAGAAAAAGCAATATGTCTGAGGATTGGGAACAGTTTAAAATTCAGCAAAGGAGAACTAATGGATTGATTAAGAAGGGAAAAAGAGTATGAAAGTAAGCTAGCAGGGAACATAAAAACTGACTGCAAAAGTTTCTATATGTAAAGAGAAAAAGGTTGACAAAAATGAATGTAGGCCTCTTACAGTCAGAAACAGGAAAATTCATAATGGGGAATAAAGAAATGGCTGAGGAATTACATTTGTACTTTGCTTCAGGCTTCACAAAGTAAGACAAGAATAATGTACCAGAAATACTGAGAGAAACGCGTTTTAGTGAAAGGTTGAAGGAAATCAGCATGAGTAGAGAAACGGTTTTGGGGAAACAGATGGGATTAAGGGCGAATAAATCTCCAGGTCTTGATAATCTTCACTCCAGAGTACTAATTTCTTCTGGAAATCAGACAATGTTTTGGTCTCATCTACATTTTGTGGGAGTGAATTCCATGCATTTACTCCCTCTGGGTGAAGAAATTTCTCCTCACCTCAGTTCTAAAAGGTTTACTTCTTATCCTCAAACTATGACCCCTAGTTCTGGACTCCCCCACTATTGCAAACATTCTATCTGAATCTACCCAGTTTAAGCCTGTTAGAATTTTATAAGCTTCTAAACGCCAATGAATTTAATCCTGACCAACGTAGTCTCTCCTTTTAAGACAGACCTGCCATCCCAAGAATCAGCCTGGTAAATCTTTGCTGTCCTCCCTCTATAGCAAGAGCATCCTTCCTTGGATAAGGGCACTAAAACTGCACACAGTGCTCCAGGTGTGCCTCACCAACACCCTATACAGTTGCAGCAGAACATCCCTATCCCTATACTGACATCTTCTCATTATGAAGGTCAACATATCATTTGCCTTCTTTACTGCTTGCCGTACCTGCGTGCTGACTTTCAGTGACTGATGCATGAGGACTCCAAGGTCTCGTTGAGTATCCATCTCTCTCAATTTACACCCTTCAAGTAACGATTTGTCTTTCTATTATTTCTACCAAAGTGGATAACCTCACATTTATCCACATTCTACTGCATCTGCAAATGCAGATGCCCACACACTCGGCTTGTCCAAATCATGCTGTCATGTAAGGCTTGAATCAATCAAGCTGCTCTGTGATTGGGAGGCCAGTAGTGCAGGGCCATCACACATTTGCCAATCTTAGTGTTGACAGATCGGCACACATGCGGTGGCCCAGTGGGAATAGGCCCCACCCATTGATACTTAATCACTCAAATTCCTGAGAAATGATGTAGGTTGTTTTTTTAAAAGCAAATCTATGTAAGATGCCATCTAACAATGCAGTTGTGATACCATGCTGTAACTTCATGATTCACTGAAGATACTTGAAAACATAACAGAATACAACACAGAATTTCACAGTAACTTCATTGCAGTGTTAATGTAAGCCTTACTTGTGACTAATAAATAAACTTTAAATAACCTGGGTTGGCACTAAAATGGCAAAGTTCAACCTTATATTTAAAATCTGTGATGTTTTGTTAATGCAAAATTTCTTTTTCTGCCTCCTGAACATTGAAAGAATGGCTATCCCTCGAGTGAGAAAATCTAATCAAAAAGCATTCCTTGTAGGAAATTCAGTTTTCCTGTAAAGAATATTAAGAAACTTGCCACCTCGACTTCCTCCATGGTTTTAGATTTTGTTATGATTTTAATGTTAAGAGTTATTCAGTTGAATGAGAAACTGGGGAGAAAGCGAGACCAATGCCCAAAGAATGTTACACCAGCAAAAGCTGCTGTCTTTAATACTAAATCTTCAAAAATAGAAACTGAATGAACACCAACATACCTCCCCTCAACTTTAAGTATTTTAGCACTGGGCGCTTCAGCAAGTGGCACAGAGGGGTCACCATGGGTGTTTATTTCCTGAATCTTATTTGCCTCTTCAGCCGGAGATAATACAGGTGGTTGCTTCGCTGCAAGATCAAAAGGGAAATTGATTGCAGCTGCCTCGGTGTTAATATTATTCACTGTATCTCCAACCTCTTCAATGGCAATTCTTATCAGGGGTTTCTTGGAAAGAACATATAACAAAAAAGGATAAATTAAATGTATGGCATTATGAAGAAGCTTGGTCAAGTGAGAATTTAACCAATGAAAGTCATTTTCCCTACAAATAAAAGATTTTTTCAATCTGTATTTACAGAAGATACTTAGATTTTTGGCAAAATTGTCCAACTCCTTGTTACCTTCATTGCTTTACTAAAAGAATGGACTTTTACAATCTCAATTAACTTCAATCATTAACTTGATTACAACTTCAAGGAATTCTAATTTATACATCACACTTTTCTTATCTCCTTGACATCTTTGCCAATCTCTCCTCTGCTCCAGCCCATCCTTAAAATTCTATTCTTCCTCACCTTCTACCCCAACTATATAATTACATTTTTGCCCCTCTTCAGTTCTGTAGAAGGGTCACGTCGACTTGAAACATTAACTCTGTTTCAATCCACAGGTGCCGCCAAGCCTGCTGAGTTTATCCAGCATTTTCTGATTTTACTTCCAGCATCCACTGTATTTTTGCTTTTATCTAATTTATACATCTCTGGTTTAAGCTGGTAGTTTGAGCTGCTTGTGATACACTTTTTATCTCCTTTAAACTCCCAGGACAATTAGTTTTTGAAACACTAAAACTGTCTCCAGACATGTTCTAAATTGCTGAAAGCATTTTAATTGATTAAACTGGTACAGTACATGCGATAATTCACAGACAAAAAGCTTCTCACATCAATCTCCTTCCTCAGCAATGCTTTAATAATTATATTTGAATGTTACTATCAGGTGATAAAAGTAATTTTTGTTGGTGTGTCTATAAATACATCTCTATGTAGAACAAACTCTACATGGTGACCTGCCTTAGTTTAGGGGCAAATGAGTTGCAAGTCATACAACATTGAATTTTCAGCAGGTTTGGCAAAAGATGCACGTAAGAATATAAGGAATGAGAACTAGTGTAGGTCATCTGGTCTTTCAAGCCTACTCCACCATTCAATAAGATCATGGAATTTCTTCTACCTCAACTCCACACTTCTGTCTCTATATCCCTCAATTCCTTTAATACCCAAAAATCTATTGAACTGTGTCTTGAATATACTCATTGTATTTCCACAGCTCTTTGGGATACAGAATTCTAAAGATTCACAGCCTTTTGAATAAAGACATTTCACTTCACCCAAGTTCTAAATGCCTAATCTCTTCTGAGATTGTGACCATGCCTTCTAGATTATTCAGCCAAGAAGACATCTTTCAGCACCTAACCTGCCAAGCTTATTAAGAATATTAAATGTTTCAATTGCATTGCTATTGATTCCTCTGAACTCCAGGGAACATAGGCCCAGTCTACCCAACCTCTCTTCATACTAGACTGGCCTCCCGGATTATTGTAAGTCTTCATTGCAAGTGTTCATTGCATTCCCTCCAGGGCAATTGTGCCCTTCCTCAGATAAGGAGACAAAGGCTGTACATAGTACTCTATATACAACCTAACCAATGCCATATATAATTGGAGGAAGACTTCTTCACTTTTATCCTCCAATCCCTTTGTACCAGAACACAAAGTAACAATTTGTCTAATTGGTTGGACCTTCTTGCTAACTTTGTAATTCATGTTCAAGGACACCTTGGTCCCTCTGAATGCAATCATTTCACAGTCTCTCACCATTCAAAATGCTTCTGTTTTCATTTCCAAAAAATCCTACCAAACTGGATAAATTTACACTTCACATTATATTCCATCTGCCATATTCTTGCCCCTCACCCAAACTACCTACATCTCTATGCAGCCTTATTGCATCCTTCTTGCTGCTTATTTTTTCACCCACATTATAAAAATCAGCAAATTTAGATTAAGTAACGCTCAGCCTCCTCATCTAAGTCAAAGACTGTGAACAGCTGAGGCCTAAGTTGTAGTTTTTTAAATGCCCTGCCAGCTACAGCCTGTCAACCTGAAAATGTCCTATTTATTCCTACGTGGTCCACTAACCAATCCTTACTCCATCCGAATGTATTACGCCAAATCAGCATTCTCTTTAATTGTCTTGCAGCATGCATCATTTAAGTGCGTGGGCCTACGTTTTTACATTGCCACACGAGCGATAGCTAGCTTCTCTGCCTACATTGGATTTACAAGGTTGTTCCCTTAGTTGTGCAGCTACACAACTGAAGAACATAGCCCCAATCTCGTGAGTTGTAATTTTACGTGGTAGCCTTCTCTCTACATCCCTTCCTACACTGAGCTTTTTTGGCTACCTTCCGAAACTTACTGATCTAGAATCTAAAAATTCAGGCAGACCAAAAACAAAGCACTGCACTATCTCTACAGCTACTTCCTTTAAAATTGTAGGATGCAAGTAGTCAAGTCAAGGGGTTTTGTCACCACTTAAACCATTAATTTCTCTGAAACCATTTCTTATACTGATTTCAGCTCATTATTGCGATACCCTTGGTAGCACATTATTGTTGGAGTGTTTTTGTGTCTTTCAGTATTTGTTTAATGTCTGTTATTTACATATTACATTGATTGGATCTGCTTTCATGATCACTAAAGCCTTTCTATTTACAAAGCAAAACAATACATTTTAAATGTTTTGACTCTTGCTAGTCTACTCTCAGTCTTTTCTCTTCCCTGATCAATTTCTTGGCTTGGCTTTGCTGAATTAGGATCCTCCTAATCCTTAGATTTACTACTTTTTTGACAACATTTTAAAATTGTTTGACCAATTTTTCTGTGGAGATTTTGTGTCTTAAAAAGAATGTATATTTTTTGTAAATTGTGTGTTGTTTAATGTTAAATATCATAACTTTTAATGTAGTTTCACAATCTAACTTATTCAATTTGCCCCTCATACCGCTGTAGTTTGTCTAGAATCTAGACCCCAGTTTTAGGCATAAGATCATTCTCAAGCTCAGTGGAAAATTCTATTGCATCATGGTCATTTTTCTTTAGAGTTTTCTTTACTGCCAGATTAATAATCAACCTTTTCCTCATTGCATAATACACTCATAGATCCAAATAGCTTGTTCCCTAGTTGGTTCCAATATTAGCATATTCCAACAACGCACCCTCCATACTGCTACTGCAAATTTAGTCTGCCGCATCAATATGAAGACAAGTAGCCCATGATTCCTATATTATTCATGCCTCCAATTTCCCGATTTCCTGTCCTAAACTACATCTACTGTTAAGAGGTTTACAAACAACTCCCAATGTCTTCTGCCCCTTAGCTCTGTCCAAAGGATTTCTACTTGATTTTGAACTAAGATCCTTTCTCTCTACTGCCTTTATCCCATCCTTTATTGATTCTACCCTCTTCATTTTCCCTTTTGCCTATTTTTTCTAAGCTTTAAATCTTAGATCATTTAGTTCCCAACCTGGGAATGAATTACTCTACAACTATCCTTGCTTCCAAGTGAAAGTTAGTGGATATCGGGACTAATTTAGCAGCATGGAGAAATACAACCTGCATGCCACTCGGAACCACAGAATTTCTGGTTCCATAGAGGGACATGCAACCATCTCTCAAGGTTTAGGATTTTGATTTATAAAAATGTAAATAAATTTGCAATATATCATAAATGAGCTTACTGCCAGAAACTAAGTTAAAACACATCCATCTCTAGCACAGAAAATTGGATCCAAAATAATTTTTTGCAGTTATCAAGTTTAGCTTTAGGCATTGAAAAGACTACATAGCGAAAACGAAAGACTACAGTGGCATTTAGCACACAAAAAAATAATTAAACTTAAGCTAATTATGGGACTACATTTAAACGTTCAATTAGCTGTGCATTTGTATTATAAAAAATCCATTTGGGTTGTTGTGATTTTTTTTAAAAATCAATCTTTTTTTGAATAAAAAATTTATCCCAGGGAAAGAAAGCAGGAAGGGAAGAAAGAAAGCAGAAGTTTGAATTTATGTAACACCTACACGGCATAGAACAGTGGATAGCAGTTTACAGCTAATTAAATGTTGCTGATTTGTCGGAAATGCCAATTTGTGTACAATAAGCTTATTGGTTTTGCAGATTGGTTGAGGGACAAATGTTCCTCAGGAGAACTCTCCAGATTTTCCCCCAAATAGTGGTGTTAACTCTTATGTCAACTGAAATGGACTCATTTTAATGTCACAATGCAACTGGTACCCCTGACTGCTCATCTTTCCATCTGTGCTCCATTTTTCAAAAAGAGACTTGAACCGACAACCTTCTGACGCAGAAGAGGGTTTAAAAAAAAGGACAGCATGGACAAGTTGGACCGAGGGGCCTGTTTCCATGCTGTAAAGCTCTATGACCTCTAGGAAAGATTACCACTTAGCTGAGGCTTACACCTTATTTTTGGATTTAATTGCATATTAAATTGATATATACTCTAAACTATTAAACTGATATGAGCAGAAAAAGAAAATAAGGAAGATGGTGATTGCATCCTGGGATAATTAACAGCAGGCATCAACACCTTTGCCGCCATTTTACTGTGACATTCATTGACCAACATTAGAGATTTCTCTAGACTGCTCTTCTGCTAAAAGCTGCAAAAGCATCAAGCCGTTGTCACCAAAGACCATGGCCATGATTCTCCCATCCGACTGCACTAATTTTAGTGGGAAGTCTGACAACACCAGGTTTTAGTCCAACCTATTTATTTGATAATATACTCGCAAGCTTTCGGGGTTAGCCCCTTCGTCAGGTGAATGGAGAGTTCTGGCCTCAGACAGAGCATATAAAGCACAGACAGTTTAGAGATTACTGATTAGAATGCGAATCCTTACACCTAACCTGCTGTTCAAGACCTGAAGTGGCTGATAATGTGAGTGGAAGGAGCACTGATCACAGTTTAAAGAGATGTGTATTGTCTCCAGACAGTACAGTAAGTGAGGTTTTGCAAACCCAGGCAAGTCACGGGGGTTACAGATAGTGCGACATGAACCCATCTGTAACCCCCGTGACTTGCCTGGGTTTGCAAAACCTCACTTACTGTACTGTCTGGAGACAATACACATCTCTTTAAACTGTGATCAGTGCTCCTTCCACTCACATTATCAGCCACTTCAGGTCTTGAACAGCAGGTTAGGTGTAAGGATTCGCATTCTAATCAGTAATCTCTAAACTGTCTGTGCTTTATATGCTCTGTCTGAGGCCAGAACTCTCCATTCTACCTGACGAAGGGGCTAACCCGAAAGCTTGCGAGTATATTATCAAATAAATAGGTTGGACTAAAACCTGGTGTTGTCAGACTTTTTACTGTGTTTACGCCAGTCCAACGCCGGCATACCCACATCATGACTAATTTTAGTGGAGCAGACCTAACATTGTAGCTTTGGCCGATTTATGGGATTCACGCCACATATGCATCTCCCAGTGCTGGATTTCTGGTGGTGTCTGCTCCGTGCCAGAAATTGGCAGGGAGGCACAAAGACCATTAACATGGTCATTTTACACAGGCTTTGGCATGATGGCAGTGCCAGCCTGTGCTCCCAACACTGCCCAAGAAACAAAGTGCCAATGCCCAAGGAGCACCTTGGCACTGCCCATTAAGCATGGGGCAGTGCCAAGTGGGCGATCAGTGGGGGTGGGGGGCCCCCCGCTGCCACTCTGCATAAGGAAAACTGGGGGAAGGCAGAAAGCCAGCAATCGGGCAGGCTGTGATGGAGGCAGGGGAAGGGGGTCAGAGAGCTGGCACTGCAGGCAACAATCGGGAGGCCAATGAGGAACTACGGCTCATCTGCCAATCTAGGTACTGACAGATTGGCGCATGTGCAGTTGCCCACTCAGCACACTGATCTCAGTCTCTCCAGCAGGAATAGGCCCTAGCCGCTGATGTTTAATGATATTCATGCTGGCAGCCTCTGCAGTACACACAGTGTGGGAGATTCTTCTCACAACACCCACTGAAAAAAAAAACAGGGTGAGTTACTCCAGTCTTTACACGAATTCAACACTTTGCATTTTTTTTGGGAGAATTCCACCTCATGACTGTCTGTACCATGAGATGAGGCCAGTTGTCTCTAATGTAAATTAATATGCAAATGTTCTTCCAATTAATTAACACGTACTGCAAGTCAACTAATTGCGGCCAAGCAATTTTCCACTATTAACATGCAATGAAAAAAAGGAAGCTCCACTAAATGTGGGACGACGAAAAGTTAACTAACTGATAATCCTTTCAACAATTTCAATAACCAGTGCTCACTGTACAAATTTCATGTTCACAATGGCATTAGAAGAAAGTGTGCTAACATTATTAGGATGCTACGCACACACAAACATAACAAAAATTCAACAAAAAAAAACAAAACTCATCTATTTGGTATCAACTTTTTTTTTAAGCATCACCAATCTTTTGCCTCCATAGGTTTACCATAAATCTAGTACAGTTTGTTATAATTAGGTCAGAAACGCCATAGTGTTTTATGAAGTCTACCTGGATCATAAGTTTTGCAATTTGAATTTGGCCAGGGCAAACATGTTTCATTTCAGGTATGATTCAGCTGACCCATAACATAAGAACATAAGAAATAGGAGCAGGAGTAGGCCATCTGGCCCCTCGAGCCCGCCCCGCCATTCAATAAGATCATGGCTGATCTGTCGTGGCTCAGTTCCACTTTCCCGCCCTCTCCCCATAACCCTTAATCCCCTCTTTTATCAAAAACCCATCAACCCGCGTCTTAAAAATATTCAGCGAGGCAGCCTCCACCACCTCAACGGGCAGAGAATTCCAGAGATTCACCACCCTTTGAGTGAAGAAGTTCCTCCTCAACTCCGTTCTAAACCGCCCCCCCTTTATCTTGAGGCTGTGCCCCCTAGTCCTACTGTCCTTTCTGAGCGGGAAGAGCCTCTCCACCTCTATCCTATCCATCCCATTCATCATCTTATACGTCTCAACGAGATCTCCCCTCATTCTTCTAAACTCTAACGAGTACAAGCCTAGTTTATTCAGTCTCTCCTCATAGCTCAACCCCCTCAACTCCGGCATCAGCCTAGTAAACCTCCTCTGCACTCCCTCCAAGGCCAAAATATCCTTGTGTAAGTACGGCGCCCAAAACTGCACACACTACTCCAGCTGCGGTCTCACCAATGCGCTATACAGCCGCAGCAAGACCTCCCTACTTTTATATTCAATCCCCCTCGCTATGAAGGCCAGCATCCCATTTGCCTTCCTGACCACCTGCTGTATCTGCAAGCTGGGTTTTTGCGACTCATGCACAAGGACCCCGAGGTCCCTCTGCACTGTCGCCTGCTGCAGTTTTTCTCCACGTAATAATCCCTCCTACCATTATTCCTACCAAAGTGGACCACCTCGCACTTGCCAACATTAAATTCCATTTGCCAGTTATCAAAGTTTATTTAAAAATACAGTTAATACATAGCAATAACTTTTACGAATTACAATCAAGAAAAATAACCAGATATATTGTATAATTCTTAATAAATATATATGATTTCAATCAAACTTCCCCATACAAAACCCTTGCTACAGGCTTAGTGCATAAAATATGAACGCTCATGTGACGCTGGAACTTAGTTCCTTGGTTGGAAGCTGTAGTTCTCTTGAGGCACACACAAACAAGCTTGGGTTCAGAACAGCTTCCCAAAACACCCAGGGAGACAGAAAGAGAATCTGGTGGTTTAGCAAAACAGCAACAGCAGAATTTTCACTCCAGGAAGGCAAGAAGCCTTGCTTCCAGCTAGCCAGCAAAATTCTCAATACCAGGGGAGAGACACATTGCTTTTCAGTCTGATGTCCACACCCCTTCTAAACTAAAATAGCAATCAGCAGCCAAACTGAACATGAAACCTCGAATTCACGATGAAGAAAAAAGAACTATCCAAAACACATGACCTGCCAGCCAATCTTCCCGCTAACAACGCAGAGTCATAAAACAAATCCCACAAAGTATCTGATGCTCAATAGAAATAAACAAAACCTTATTTAAACCATTAAAGCAACAATAAAAAGACTTCTAATCAACCGCCACCAACAACAGAATCAAAACAACAGCAGAGAACATGATTTAAAAAGCATTTCTTAAAGATATACTAACATCACAAGTTATTATTTCTAAATTTTCTTTGGCCGATTTATATTTGTCCTAGTTTCACTATATCCTAATTTCATTGCTTAATTTGAAATAGCATTTTAGACTTCCGTTATCTATATAATTCAGTGCACTCCATCATTACAAAATCAGATTCAATCACTGCCTTCTGGACTGCAAAATTGAGACTTCCATTTTTTTCCCTCAAAGTCTAGATTTTTTACAACTGGGGTTAATCTGGATGTTCTTCTCAGCATCCTCTCCAATGCATGGTGTGTTATCTTTTCCATATATAGGTGGCTGGGCTTAAATACTTTTATTGCTAGTTTGGTAAATCTGTTAGCTGAGGAAAGTCAGAATTCAACAATGCCATCTACAAAGTATTTGGAATAGCAAAACACAAGCTATTCAGACCTATTGCATTTTGTAATACCAATTCTACCTTTTACTAAGCAATGGGAAAATAAAACCTCTGAACAGATGTGCTTCAGTTTGGCTCAGTGTTGATTCACTTGTAAATGCAACATGCAATTTTAAATTTCTCTAATGAAACTTATAAATCCTCCTTTATTCAGTTTTCCTCATTCAACTCTCATACCAGATTTTGACTTCACAGCTGCAAATTTGTTTCGAGTACATCACTCAAGTAACTCTTCCTCCAGGAGGACCTGGATAACACACACACACCAGTTGTTCAAATAATCAAATCAGTGTAGCCAATTGCGCACAACTATGTCCTTACCAACATTATGTTTACATGTTTTTCAACAAACACCAGTTCTCCGAATTGGAAACCCGAGCCCTAGACATGCACTCAAATCCTCAGCAGCAATGTGTTTCGGATTTGTAAAGTTCAGTTCACCTGCTGTTGCTTGGCCTTTGCAAGTGCAAACTGCCACAATCTACACTAAAGCTTGAAAGAACAAAAATATTTCTCAAGTCTTTCCCCTCCATTGCCAAAATATTAGAAAAGCAGTATTACAATGCAGACATTTCAGAAAATTACAAAGTCTAGAACTGTATGTACATCTGCAAGGACAGTTACAGCAAAATGCTTTCAGCAGCAATGCAAACTTTTCACATGCATCTTAACAAAAGGATTTTTGCAATATGCACCTTTGTTGTAACTTAGATACAAGATGACTCAACGATAAATTTAATCACTGTGTTATAATAAAATGTGCCCAACTGCGCAGACATCACCCTGCTGTGCTCAACCTGCCAAGAAGCCTTCGAATTAAAGTATGCTTAATTAATATGAAAACAAATATTGCTCTGGCCCTTCAGTGAGAGCACCTAGTTCTGGGATGTACGAAGATAATGTAAAAGACAGGACAAGGTGAGTGACAAAGATAACAAGAAAGAGCTTAAACAGGGACTTAGAAGGGTAAAAAGGGGCCATGAAATGTCCTTGGCTAGGCAGGGTTAAGGAGAATCTCAAGGCTATTTTTGCATATATGAGGAGGAAGTGAATAGCTAAGGAAAGGGTAGGTCCATTCAAGGACAGTGGAGGGAATCTGTGTAGAGCCAGATGAGGCGGGTGAGGTCCTTAATGAGTACTTTGCAAGCGTATTCACAAAGGAGAAAGATGTGATGGATGGAGAGTGTAGAAAGGAGGATGTTCTTGGACATGTCGAGATAAAAAGGGAGGTGGCATTGGAGGTTTTGAAAAACATTAAGATGGACATCAAGTTCCCAGAGCCAAATTAGGGTCTATCCCAGAATACTGAGAAAGGCGAGGAAAGAAATTGCTGAGGCCTTGGCTAAAATCTTTGTATTCTTTTTAGCCACAGGCGAGGTACCAGAGGATTGGAGAATAGCTAATATTGTTCCTCTGTTTAAGGAGGGCAGAAGAGATAATCTGGGAAATCACAGGCCTGTCAGCCTTACATCAGTGTTGGGGAAATTATTGGTGAAGATTCTGACGGACAGGGATGTAGTCACATCTGGAAGAGAATAAGCTTATTCGTGAAAGGTAGCATGGTTTTGTGAAGGACAAGTGGTGTCTCACAAACTTATTTGAGGAACTTGACCAGGGCAGGGCAGTGAATGTTGTATACACAGTTTTATAAAGCCTTTGATAAAGTTCCTCATGGCAGGCAGACACAGAAGGTGAAGTCATGTGGGATCCCAGGTGAACTGATAAAATGGATACAAAACTGGCTTGGGCAGAGAGGAGTAATGGAAGGGCACTTTTCCAACTGGAGGGCTGTGACAAGCAGTGTCCCACAAGAATCGGTGCTGGGGCCTCTGTTGTTTATAATATGTATATCAATGATTTGAAGGAAACTGTAGGTAGTTTGATTAGTAAATTTGCAGATGATACACAAATTGGGGGAATAGCAGATAGAGAGGATTGTCACAGGATACAGCAGGATATAAATTGGCTGGAGACCTGGGCTTAAAGATGGCAGATGGAATTTAACCCAGACAAATGTGAGTAATGTGATTTGAAAGATCTACTGCAGTAGAGAAGTATACAGTAAATGGTAGAGCACTTAGAAATATTAGTGTACAGAGGGATCTAGGTGTGCAGATCCACAGTTCCCTGAAGGTAGCAACTCAGGTGGACAAGGTGGTCAAGAAGGCACGTGGCATGCTGGCCTTCATCTGTCGGGGCACTGAGTATAGAATTAGAAAATCAAGTTGCAGCTGTATAAGACTTTGGTTAGGCTACATTTGGAGTAGTGTGTACAACTCTGATCATCACACTACCAGAAGGATGTTGATGCATTGGAAAGGGTGCAGAAGAGGTTCACCAGGATGTTACCTGGTTTGGAGAATTATGAATTGTGAGAAAAGACTGAACAAACTTGGATTGTTTTCACTGGAACCTCGGAGGATAGGTGGGGACCCGATAGAGGTTTATAAGATTATGACAGGCGTGGATAAGAGTGGATAATCAGAGTCTTTTTCCCAGGGATGAAGAATCAATTATTCAGGAGCATGGGTTGAAAGTGAGAGGGGGAAGGTTTAAAAGAGATGGAAGGGGCAAGTTTTTCAAACAGAGGTGGTTGTGGAAGTAGATTCTATAACAACGTTCAAGAGGCATCTAGATAGATATATAAATAGGCAGGGAATAGAGGGACATGAACCACAGAGGGAAGAAAATATTAGAGAGGCATTTGTGTCAGCACAGGCTTGGTGGGCCGAACAGTCTGTTCCTGTTCTTTGACAAGAGTGAGTGAGGGCCATAAGACACAAAGTATTGGTACCAAAAACCTCGTAAACTCATGTATCAAAGGTAAACACTATCAATCTCACACTACGGATATTGCCAGCGAGAAATAAAAAAAGCTCAATACTTTTAACCCACTTTTACCCTTTTAATCTTTGTAGATAGAAATGTTTTGAGAGTCAGTAAACATGGTGGAGGAACTGTGGAATTAGGCATGCGGGGTGTAAACACAGCCAAATTCAAGACCTCAAAATGGGACGAAGATTGCCATCACTGTGTGAGGTCCTGCAAAATAGAGCTGGAGAGAGATATCAGCATTGACAAGCTAAGTTTTAGTGACACTAAATCAACAAACAGGATTACCAAAGCACTTTAAAATGTAAGCATTAGCATTTCAAAATCAGGACGAAAGATGCACAATATTAATTTGATTGAATTCATTTTATCTGGGATGATGATGATCAATAGT
Organism: Carcharhinus amblyrhynchos; assembly: GCF_965287045.1. Classification (NCBI taxonomy): domain Eukaryota; kingdom Metazoa; phylum Chordata; class Chondrichthyes; order Carcharhiniformes; family Carcharhinidae; genus Carcharhinus; species Carcharhinus amblyrhynchos. Next base: position 115,273,386 of record NC_137329.1, read on the forward strand.
TTTTGACTTTCAAATGGCGAGACCACACGGCAGGATGAAAGAAAATCATGTAACATTTCATCACAAAAGAACAGTTAAATTTCAATTACTTCAGTGAAAATGATGCTCTGCAAATGTTTTTGTTACCTAGCAACAAAGACAATATACATAAATAAATTGTTTTTCTTTTGCAGAGCCAAATCACTGTGGTAGCTCAATTTCTTCTGGCAGTATGACTGCTAGCCCCAGAGGTTGCAAAATCACTGGGTTCCATGGACCAGCTGTTGTCCTTTGCTTTAATTCACATTGGACATTGTTGCTCTGTGCTTTAACTAAATTCTGTATTCCAAGTGGGAATTTCTGGTCTTGTAATAAATCAGGAATTGTCACCAGCAGTAAGTGTCCAATCTGAAAAGAATGCAGCATCAGGAGGTGCTGTGCTCATGAACAGCAGCAGACCACTAAGGAAGTAAATCGTCTGTGAACTCTGCAGTGGAGAATGCACAAATTGAAGACAGAGTGTCCTGTTAAACTAATGGCAAAAAGGAGGAAAGAGGCAGAGAGAAACGTGAGGGGAAGAGAAGAGGGCAAAGGAAACAGAGCAGTGAGCACAGGACAAAGATAACTCAGTTGTGAAATGTGCCTTGAAGAAGAATGGACATTAAGATGGCTTTTATGGAGGCGTGGACCTGAATGGAAAAAATGTCTCCATGAGAGTTGGTAGAAAATAGCGCTTTGAAAGAAAGTTAGCATTGAGATGAATTTGAGATAAATAGTTGTGTAGTGAACAAAGAGAAACCTGACTGTTTAAGATTCTTAAACTAAAACGTTATTAGGACAAGTATCAATGGTAAAATTGAAAAAGAAACATTATAATTTTAAAAATGAAACTTTTTCTAAGGGAGCAGACTCATCCCCTAAAAATGTACTGTTAATGGGCACTAGTGGTTTACAGTTGGATCAGCATTTTTAAGAAAATGTGCACAATTCTTATTTTGCTGCCTAGGCTCCTCATGTGATTAGGCAATTAAAAGAACAATTACATCTGCCTACATAACACAAACAATTGCAACGGTAAGCTCTGGGCTAAAGAATGAATTCACATGTGTCAAAATTAGTGCCGTTGGTGGAGGAAGAATCACATTTTAATTAGCAATCAAAATAGTTGAAAATTAATTAAATACAACTACTTTCATTTCTTTCTATTCCTAACTTGCCACAACACAATCAACATAGGTTATACATTGCCACTTTTTCCTGCTTGCAGAAATCAAAAACCTGGTCTTGTATTTTCAGAATAGAGTCTGTAAAAAAATTGGCATATCATGAAAGGCAACTTTAAAGATAAACTTCTGATGCACTGTTTCCATGGTGGTTAGCTTCCTATAACTGTCAGCAACTGTACTTTGATTTGCTCTGCAAGTTGTATGCTCTGTGGACACCAGCTGGTCCATGTACACTCATAATGCCAGTATATAAAACAGCTAATAAGAATGGATACCTTTGAAATTAAACTTGGATGGTTTAAGACTTACAGTAGATCTTAGATGGGGTGGTTTATCAATTGGTTTGATTAGTCTCCGACCTTCTTTGCTTTCTGAAGCTTTCTGGTGGGTGGTGGCTCCTTGTAAAGCCAATTCCTTAAAACATGAAAAATTAAATATTTAAAGTTCACCTTATTAATCAATTGGGTTTTTACAACAAGCCTGGCAATTTTCATGGCCATGCTTTCTTGTGCAGGCCCACTATTTATCAGATTCATTGAATTCAATTTCACAACGTGCTCTGCTGGGATTTAAAATTCAAACTTGCTAGTCTAGTACTGTTCCCACAAGGCTGTTTGCACAATTCTTAGTCTTCTGTCAAAAAGATTGAACTCCATTTCTCTTTTTGTAATTTTTTCCAACCTACCTGCTTTGCATGTTTTTGGACAATTCCATAAAAAAAATATTTTCACCATTACTATAAAGGCTCAATCAATGAATGCACAACAAATCTCTCAACTTGCCAACCTGGGAATCCAGGGTGAATTAGTTTTACCTTGCTCAAATAACAATCTTTTCTTTCTCTGTTTCTAATGAATTTGATGCAATATTATAATTTTCACCAGTCCATGCCTTGTGTATACATATGTAGTGCATTTAACGTAATAAAACTGCCCTACTGTAAAGCAAAATAGGACATCAAATCAGATTAGGAAATATCAGATGAATAAAGGCTGATCAAAGAGATAGGTTTAAGTGAGCTTTTATCTGATTATGCTTAATTTTTCTCTTTCCTGTCCACCCAATTCTAATTGAGCATCCTATTTCTATTCAGGTGAAATCATTTCAACCTCACATTCCTGATGTGGTTCCTTAAAATATAATGAAAACACAAACATACGAATCAGGGGTATGCCACTTGGCCCCTCAAGCCTGCTCTGCCATTCAATTAGATCACAGCTGATCTGACTGTAACTTCAATCCCACATTCCTGCCTACCGCTGATAGAAGATTCTGCTACTGCTGCCTTTCGTGGAAGAGAGTTCCAGAGACCAATAACCCTCAAAAAAAAAACCACCACGGATATCTCTTCCTCTTTTTAAATGAGTGACTCTTTATTTTTAAACAGTGACTCTCCAGTTCTAGAAGTAAAACAGAGAAAAGATGATCATTTTCCTAAATATGAAACTGCATCTTAAATTCTGAGAGTGGGTCACAGAGGTGGAAGTGGGTGTATCGTCTTGTTCTGCTCTTGCCAATTCCATGGCTTCACAGAGAATTAATGTCCGTTGAGACCTGAATTACCTTGAGGTGAGTCTTCCTCTCTCATCTGGGGAGATAGGCCCACTTTCAAGAGCTCCCATCAGTGTCAATGCGAGAAATGACCATTGCTGGGACTGCATCCAGCCATCAGCAAGGCTGTTGCTGGAATTGGATGCAAAGTACAGGGGCAGGCAGAAGAGGAGGGAGGTGGATCAGCAGCCAGGATGGATGGGCCAGGGAAAAATGGAGTTGTCTGAAGTTCAGAGAGGATCTCTCCTTGAAACAGGAGTCTCATGAAGGAGCGACTCACCCCGTTGCAACTGAAGTACAAGCAGTGTAACCTGGTAGGTTTCTGAGCCTAACACTAGCCTCAACCCACTATACGTGAAGCAGAGCAGAGGCAAGAAGTGGCCTTTAAGGGACTATTAACTGGACAAGTAAGGTTTCATGACAAGCCACCTTATGCCTCCTTCATTGCTCATAAACTGTAACACAGGTAGGAGCAGGAGCTGCCAACAGGTGTTGAGAAATGGCATTTTATTGAATCACTCCCCCACATACAAACTTGCTTGGGGGAGTATAAAATTCTGTCTATAAATTCTAGAGTTTGCAACAGGTCCAATAGATTTTTCTTGTTTGCTCCTTACTTTATCAGATGCTGGTTTAAAAATGTCATTAAAATAACGTATTCACCCATGTAAACAAGGCTGCTGAGTACTTTCATATTTACCTTGTTTATTTTTCCAAGTTCACTTAACGCTTGTTTATTTCCTGGTTCCAACAGCAGTACTGTTTCAAAATCTAGCACAAAATTATAAAAAACAAAAAACTTAAAATCATTTGCGTCCAGAAAAGTTGGGTATAATTTTAATTGTTCACTCAGGCCAGCAGACGTATTAATCTCTTGGATAATGGTAATTAGCCTTAGTCCACAAAGGGCCAGAGACATTCCTCTCCATGAGAGAGAGAGAGAGACAATTGGTTATGTAGCTTAAGGGGGAGCACTCTAAGCATGGGGCAAGGCAAGGAATGAGGCCTTCATGAACAACCACAGCCAGTACAACCTGTGTCTTTGGCATTACTCTGCATTGCACTCTCCATCTAGCCAACTGAGCTAAATGATGCCCGTCATTCACAGACAAATATTCAATCCAATATTAGTGAACAAAATGAATCAAGCAGGACATTACCTAAACTAGCTGCTAAACTTAGACCCAACATTGATTCAGGCTAAGAACATAAGAAATAGGAGCAGGAGTAGGCCATCTAGCCCTTCGAGCCTGCCCCGCCATTCAATAAGATCATGGCTGATCTGAAGTGGCTCAGGTCCACTTTCCCGCTTTCTCCCCATAACCCTTAATTCCCTTGCCTACCAAAAACCTATCTATCCGTGTCTTAAATATATTTAGCGAGGCAGCCTCCACCACTTCAACGGGCAGAAAATTCCAGAGATTCACCACTCTTTGAGTGAAGAAGTTCCGCCTCAACTCCGTTCTAAACTGCCCCCCCACCCTTATCTTGAAGCTATGCCCTCTAGTCCTGTTGTCCTTTCTGAGCGGGAAGAATCTCTCTACCTCTACCCTATCCATCCCCTTCATTATCTTATACGTCTCTATGAGATCCCCCCTCATCCTTCTAAACTCCAACCCAGAATATCATTAAAGAATATCAAAAAGAAAATCATTAAAAACTTAAACTTTATAAGGCACAACTACAAACTCCATGAAAGGTTATACTTTAACCAATGTACAATGCTCATAAAATACGCGACATAAGACAGATTATGTTTTAGTTCTATTAGAGGTATAAAACAATTATTCGTCTGAATGATTTATCATCATGCATTTACAATAATAAGATAATCTAAGCCAATCAGTTTATGAAGTGCTCAGCTGGTTTAAAAGGAACACATTTACAGAAAAGGGTATGAATGTTAATGGAGAGCTGTGGGGACATTCAACTCTTCAAAATGTAATCAGCATTTAGGCTTTGGTGGGATGAGCCCTGTGCATGTGTCATTCCACATACATGTCAGTCTACTTAGACTACATTTGACAGCTGCGTGAACAGGGAAGTGTACAAAAGCCCTTGTCAGCCTCTATCACCTTCAAAATTATACCAATTTGAGGACAGGTGCTGTATAACAATATTCATTTTGAAGCATTCCTTCTCTGAATATTAAATCCCACCCCCTTACCTGCCTGGGCTCAGGTTGCCTGCCTTGTTCAAGATAATACTCAAATGTAAAGTTATTAAATGATACGTGACTTTTTACAACAATGTTTTGTTTTTAAGTAATTCTGTTCCGCAAATTTTGTACCAATCTCACCTTCTTTTGCTTCCTTCGTCTTCCCGAGGCATATTCGGGCAGTTCCCCTTCGTGCGAACGCTTTGGAGTATGTATTATCCAGTGCGATTGCCTGGCTACAGTCAGCTTCTGCCTCTGCAAACCTAAAATATTTATAACTGGCTCAGAATTGTCAGGAACAATTGGTTCTGAAACATATTGCTTTCATTAACATTACATTAGGAACATACTGCATAAACCAAGGTATTCAATTTCAGTACTTAGCGCACGTAATTTCAATATTGTGTTTACAGTCTTGTTCACTAAATGATGAACCACATCCTTTGTGGAAAACCTGATTTTCTTTTGGAATGGTCCCTTTTAAGGCCAAAACGAAACTGGGATAATTCTGGAATGGGAGGGGATCAATTAGTTTTCACAAGGATGAGGTCATTAGACTTCTAGGAAGTGCTCACGTGATCTGAGGTTGCCATTGGGATGAAAGGCAAAAGGTAAAGGGTAAATACACAGCTAATTCCAGACTGAATTAGATCCCGGTAAAAAGCAGGGAAAAAATTCAAACGTTGAACAGAGAATGACTTATCGTATGTTTTATATAGTTGAAAAGCATAGAGAGCTTAAGACAGGGAGAAGAGTGTTTGTGACGTGACAAGATCCTCACTACTGCTGTTACTATTTTGCCAAAGCTAACCAGACAGTTTAGAAGTCAGAGAAGGAAGTCTCAGGAGATTCTGTGGCATCAAGACTGTTGTGAACCTAAGTTCTGCATGGCTCTTGTGTTCGGGTGTCAAACATATCCAGAAATTCCAGAACCCGTGAAAGCGGCTCACTGAAGGGCCAAATATTTATTGACTGGGTAGCAAGAGATTTTACATGCCAGAGGAGTAGTCAAAAAAGACTATTGAGAATGCACATGGTGTCACAATTGTGCAGGAAACGACATGAATACTTGTAACCAATGGAGGCATATCTTTGCTGTTAATTAAAGTGAAATTTGCTTCTTGAGTTAAAATATAATTTGTCTGCTAACTAATGTTTGGATTGTGTTGATTGTTGTTTCATTGCGACAATAAGCGTTTTAAAAAGTGAAACCCTGCCCCTTGGTTAACTTTCTGTTGATATTGTGGGGATTCCTTTCTTTAAAAGGTAACAGTTTCTACATAGATTGTAACAACTTTCTGAGACCCAATTTATTAGCATGTCTGTGTGGAATTTGCACATTCTCCTCATGTCTGCGTGGGTTTCCTCCGGGCACTCTGGTTTCCTCCCACAGTCCAAAGATGTGCGGGTTAGGTTGATTGGCCATGCTAAAATTGCCCCTTAGTGTCCTGAGATGCGTAGGTTAGAGGGATTAGTGGGTAAAATATGTAGGGATTTGGGGGTAGGGCCTTGGTGGGATTGTGGTCGGTGTGGAATCGATGGACCGAATGGCCTCTTTCTCTACTATAGGGCTTCTATGATATCAATGATTATTACTTAAATTGAGTGATATCCTGCAACTCCAAAACTAAACTTACTTTTCAAGCTTAAGATAAGCCATGGCCCGGTTTGCTGGTAAAAGTGCATTGGTGCCATCTGCTGCCATCCCTCTGGTATAGCACTCAATTGCTTCTAAATACTTTCCCTCCTTAAAGTATTCATTGCCCTGTAATGAAAGCAGTAAATTTTAAATCAAAATAAAAAAAGCTGAAAGCTAGTTAATTTATAAGATCGTTTTTTGAACAGTGGGAATGGGCAGAATTAAAAGTTGTATAAAAGTTGAAACTTCCAAGAAATGCTGTTAAATACTATGGACAGGATTTTCTGGTCACGCTCGCCTCAAGATTGGAAAATCCCACCCCAGGTCAACAGAACTCTGCGTGGTCCGTGTCCCACTCATTACAATTCCCGTGGCGGGCGCGACAGGAAAATTCTGCCCTATAACTCTGCCCAAAGTTTCCTATAACTTCAGCTGTCATGACAGGGTCTATAGGCATGTCGAGAGTAATTACCAGAGCTGGAATACACTTCGCAGTTGTGATTTATATTACTATCAGCCTGAGGCCAGCATAATTATTTAATCTCTTTCCCAGTGCAGATACAAAACTCACAAATCAATGTTTTCCATTGCAAATTAGAAAAGAAAAAAAAGACTTCAATTGATATGGCATTTTTGACGACCACCATCCACCATCTCAAAATGAACCAAGTACTACTTGAATCATAGTTCCTGTTGAAACATGAGGAACTCAGCTGCCAATATGCATGTAGTGAACTTTCACCGAAAGCAATGTGATAATGACCAGATAAAGTGGTTTAGTGACACTAGTTGAGGGATAAACATTGGCCAGGACCCTGGGAATTAGTTCCCTACTCTTCTATGAAATACAGCCTGTGATATTTTATATTCAACCGAACAGGCACATAAGGGCTTCCTTTCAGTATCTAATCTGAAGGGCAGTATGGAACTAGAGTGTCAGCTTTGACTTCTGAGCTCAATTCCTGAAATGGGACATGAACTGTGAACCCTGTGATTGAGGTGGGTGTGCCACCAATGACCACAACAAACTACAGCTAACATCTGAAGGGTCAGCAACATATAAATTAACAGGTTGTACTGTAGTTGCTGTCCAACCTGCTTGGTATTTCCAACATTTTCTGTTTTTATTTCTGAACTAGCTAATTTACAACAAAAATGCAGCAAAACCCAGGGTATTATGGTTGCCTGGCCAGTTAACCCTAGCCAGATTTATATCTGATTCTGACTGGCGTTTTGAACGCTTTTAATTACGAGACAGACATACCAAGTCTTTCTCAAAAATTGCCTGTTGTTTCGCATGTGTTCCAGACAGTTTCTCTTCTTTATTGGTATCCGTTTCTTCATTTTGACTCAATTGATTCTGATCTTTACCAGACTGTTTTAACCCTAAAGCCTGAGAAAAAAGACAGGTATATTTATCAATTTGCATAAATCCACATATGACAAAATATAAGAACAGCAGCCAGCATAATTAAGGACCCCACACACATATTCTCTTCCACCTTCTTCATTGGGAAAAAGATGCAAAAATCTGAAAACACGCACCAATTGACTCAAGAACAGCTTCTTCCCTGCTGCCATATTTTTGTATAGTCCTATCACACGTGAAGCTGATATTTCTCCACACCCTATTTGAAACTGCAACACTATATTCTGCACCCTATCTTTTCCTTCTCTCCTATATACTGTATGAATGGTATGCTTTGCCTGTATAGCTTGCAAGAGACAATACTTTTCACTGTATTCCAACACGTGACAATAATAAATCAATTTAATTCCTTCCTCAGAGTGGCAATCAGCATGAACTACCACTGTGTTCCCACTTAACTGCACCGTTTCTTCCGAACTTCTTCCCTCAGACCAGACGAGATCCAGGCAGTGCAGCTTTCACTGGGGCCCAGCTTTAAAAATTGGAGCAAAGGAGGATACAGTGGGTCTTTTTACGGCACTAGCTGCTGTAAAGCAGGTTAAGCTTAAAGGTCCCATTTGAAAATAACAAGCCAGGGAGAAAGTAAGTGTCCGAGATAAGTAAACGGCACTGGCGTGGGGAGAAACATTGCATTTCTGCTGTTGTCCTGACTGCCAAGAAATTATTTTAGTATTCTAGATTAGAGGATGTAAAAGGGATTAGGATCTCTGTTTCCTATTAAAGATTAGATTCAGCTGGTGTTTCTCATGGTCAACTTATTATAAGAAATATCAGAAAAAGTGTAAGAATGAAAAAAGGGAATAACATATATGTATAGACTGTTATTTTCAACAAACTGCAACACAGAGGGATATGGTCCCCGGAAGGGTAGCAGTTTTAGTTAAGTCAGGCAGCATGGTCGGTGCAGGCTTGGAGGGCAAATGAGCCTATTCTTGTGCTGTAATTTTCTTTGTTCTTATAATGTGACATGTGAAGTGACGCAAATACATTGGTTTGGCCTCTATAAGAATGCAAAACCAGAGGAATGCATCAACTCAAACACCCAGGTTTTAGCAGGCATCGCCATTCTGATTCTAAACTATTAATGCACATATAAAATCAGTATGTAACTCAGGTTCTGATGAAAGGTCACACCTGAAATGTTAATTCTGCTTCCTGTAACACTCTCCCCAATCTGATGTTGCTAAGCCTGCTGAGTATTTCTAGCAGTTTCTGTTTCAGGTTCTTAGGATACTACATTTGATCCATTTCCTCAGCTCATCGTAATTCCTTTAGACATCTGCAGTTTTCTTACCCTTTAGGTTAACTACTTATTGATTCCGACTTGCTGTCTCGAATTCCTACAACTTTAAAGCTTAAAAGCAGCAGAAAGTCACTGCGTGTTTTAAGAACCACATGCTTAAAATCCTTGCAACAGATAACTTTTACAAACATTCCAACTATCACTTTTGACAACTTCAACCTTCCCACTGGACACAAGAAAAACCAATTTAGTTAAAGGTTAACTACATTAATTCAAAACGTGTACAAAATAGAACATCTTTCAAACGTGGACAGAACGTTTGAGGGAAAGAATTAAATTTTACCTCATTTACTTTTCGGAGTTCATTTTGCGCTTCAAAATTTTGTGCATCCAAATTTAACACCATTTCAAAATCTGAAGTATTAGAGGAAAAGAAACAGTTTTATTGATAGAAACTAACAATGTTTCAGGACTGTGCAGCTTTTTAAACAAATATGAAAATTAAAATCCACATCTTATTCTTTACACAGAAAGTCATGAGTTCTTCAGTCCTCAAATGATTAAATGGTGAACAGAATCAGGAAGAGCTTTACAGCACCTCCAATTTTCACTTTAAAATCACGAACCTTCTTTTGCGCCTTCAAAGTTTTGCAGTTTCATATGAGCAGCACCTCTCCGAAGGTAAGCTTTCACGTAGGATTTGTCCAGTGCAATAGCCAAATTGCAATCTGATTCTGCAACGGCGTACCTGCATCAGAAAAAAAAAATCAGTTACACTACACACAGGGTAGGGTAGGTGTAGGAGGATGCGGCGGCGCGGGCTCGTTGGGCCGAAGGGCCTGTTTCCCGTGCTGGGTTGTTCTTTGTTCTTCTTTCTTTGTACATCTCATTCCACAATTTGTTTCTTCACAAAGGTTTAAGATGACCCAAAATCAATGAGGCTACGAGTGATACTACTTCCGAACGTCAACATACTAGGGTGCTACTGGAACTTGACGGTTTGAGTTATAAGGAGAGGCTAGATAGACTGGGGCTTTTCTCTGTGGAGCATAAGAGGCTTAGGGGTGGTCTACAGAGGTTCATAAAATAATGAGGGGCACAGATCAGCTAGATAGACAACATCTTTTCCCAAAGATAAGGGAGTCTAAAACTGGAGGGCATAGGTTTAAGGTGAGAGATATAAAAGGGTCCAGAGGGGCAATTTTTGCACACAGAGGGTGGTGAATGAATGTAACAAGCTGCCACAGGTGGTAGTAGAGACAGGTACAATTTTGTCTTTTTAAAAGTGTTTACATGGGCAAGTTGGACATAGAGGGACATGAGCCAAATGCAGACAATCGGGACTAGCTTACAGGTTTAAAAAAAGGGACAGCATGACAAGTTGAGCCAAAGGGCCTGTTTCCATGCTGCAAACGTCTATGACTCTATGCAATGCAGAATGCTAAATTCCCCGTGCAGCAAATTATTAATCACAGTCAAAGTTAAAATTGGTGGAGCAATAGGCCAATAGGAAGATAATGAAAGACACAACATTGACATAGATCTCGAAAACAGGTTAACGGTATTATGTGGGTACTACCTAGAACAAAGGATATTGCTGAGCACCACATTTCCTCAGGTGAAGAGGATGTTGAGGAGGGAGATGAGAATAATGAAGCGGGAAGGAGGAGGAGGAAGGCAAGATTATGGACAGGGCCAGAATAGGGCACTGAGCAAGAGCATCCCTTGTTACATCTCATTTTAGAGATAATGGGAGAAGCCCGTGTTAAGTCCCCTGTTCCCCCACCCCCCACACTCTCAGAAGACAAAGACTTTAACATTAAGGTTGAATATACACAGTCTTAATCAACACTAGGCACTTGCATATAACTACGTTGGAAAATTTTAAATGTATGATTTTCAGAGATTTGTGTAAATTATAAAACATCAGGATATGTTTGTGAAATCAAAGTTAGCCTAAGTGCTCCCTGTAGTGAAACTAGTTAAGACCTAAGCTGCAGTCAAAGTTAATAAATAGTGCATTCTACTTGTACTTCAATAGGATCAGTTCTGTTTCATGGAACAAAATATTTCTTTAGCAATAAACTAAACTCCTTACAGAGGTACACTTTTATTGCTGTACTTACTTTTTCAATTTTAAGAATGTTGATGCACGATTTGTAGGGAAGACAGGGTTATATGGGTCCATTGTCATGGCTCGGGTATAACAGTCTATTGCTTCATCATATTTCCCTTCTCTAAAATATTTATTACCCTGTCAAGAAAATCAAGTACATTCATTATCAAATCTGTTTGATTCACTTATGGGAGGATAATATGACACCATCTCCACATACCAGGGTGTGCCAAACTGATTAAAAGTATTCATTCACATCAAGATGCTAACTGCACCTTAGAACTAATTTTTCATTGCAAACTTCTAACCCCAAAAGACTCAGTTTTGAATTTTAGTGTCAGGAAATACAAGATAGAAAAAAAAAACTTATGGACAATTTAGGGCATCTTCAAAGGAAATGAATCCCTGATCAGTCCCTCCTCCCTGATACACATTGCACTGTGTAGTATTGTTTGCCCAACACATTTCTAATATTACAAGCCATATCAGGAGAAATGCATTGGGAACTGAAATTCTACATTAAAAGATGCTAAATTTAGACACAATCTATTCTAAGCAGTGAGTGGGCTCAAGATTCTAAAGATTCTGGGGCTGTAGGTGGTTATAAGCAGCACTAAAAAAAATTGACTGACTGGTTATCACATTGCTGTTTGTGGGACTTTGCTGTGCAGGTTAGCACTGCCGCCTCACAGCGTCAGGGCCCAGGTTTGATTTCCAGTCTTGGGTCACTGTGTGTGTGGAGTTTGCACATTCTCCCTTGTCTGTGTGGACTTCCTCCGGGTGCTCCTGTTTCCTCCCACAGTTCAGAAATATGCGGGTTAGGTGCATTGGTCATGCTAAATTATACCTCAGTGTACCTGAACAAGTGCCAGAGTGTGACAACTAGAGAATTTTCACAGTATCTTCATTACAGTGTGAATGTAAACCTACTTGTGACTAATAAATTAAATTTAAAAATGGCTGCTGCATTTCCCAGATTGCAACAGTAGTGTCTAACGTACTTATCACAAGTGCTAATTTGACGCTATGCATTTTGACTCATAGAATACTAAGCATTAAAGTTGCAGTGATAGGTACGATCAAGAGCATAGGTTACACCACTATTTGTCATCTGTCCCTAATTGAGCAAGGTGGAATGAACCACATTGCTTTTAGCAGGAATTGCATTTTGGTCAGGCCATTGCTATGTTTGTCAGACTATAGTTCAGCTGATGGGTTTCTAGTGATCTGGAAGCTGAAAAGCCAGTTGCTCAATTAGGCAAGAAAAATAGTCTGTTATTTGTTAAATTCTCTCTCTGGGTGTCTCTAAATGACATTGCATTCAGATCAGCAGGGTCGCTCTGTGAATCACCGTGAAAGCAGGGCCAACCTTCGGAAGGACAGTGGTCCAATTGCCTCAAAGCTTTTCTTGAGGAATGTAGTGACACAGGGGATGCTAACTGAATGCAGTTTTATTTAGCTGGCAGTTGGCAATTTTCGCAAAACAGCTAAAGTGAGAGAACAAGAGACATGGCTGCCAGTAAGAAATAAGACGTTTTATTATTTTGGGACAGTACATCCAAATGTGCTCAGCTTTGATTTTAATAGAAATGTTTAAACAGATGAAAAAGCATATGGTATCACTGATGTAAAAGATTACAGGAGGTTGGCCATGAGCTAAAGGTCTATTAAATGTCCAGATGCTATATTCAGAAAAGGCAGGTGACAAGAGCACAAGAGATGTCAATTTTGATGGGACAGTTCAGTCTTCAAAAAAACTGCTTTGAAATAAATTGAAGTATACTGTCAGAAACAGAGCACTTTAGATAACAGATTGTCACCACCATTTGCGTGTGTATGCAGGATTGCAAAACGCTTTTGAAACTTGCACTCTTGGCCTAATCTACCTAACCCGCACATCTTTGGACGGCGGGAGGAAACTGGAGCGCCCAGAGAAAACCCACGCAGAGGACATGCAAACTCCACACAGACAGACAGTCACCCAATGCCGGAACTGAATCTGGAGCTGTGAGGCAGCAGCAGCGCTAACCACTGTGCCACCACTTCTCCCCGGTAGCTGTTCATGATTGTCCAGTGACATTGGTGACGTACCTTTTCTTTCTCCAAAAGAGCTTTTTCCACATCTATTTCCTCATCTTCTGTATCCGGCTCTGGAGTGCTGTCATTTTTATCCAGTTCTTCCAGTACTTTGTCCTAACGCAACAGAAGAAACGCAAGATTAATTTGATCCCCTTTAATCCCAATGCAGTTATGTGCTCCTTTCACCTTACTCATAAAAACATAAAAACTAGGGAAGTAGACCATTCAGTTTGAGCCTGTTGTTATTCAACATGATCATGGCTGATCTCCGATCTCAATGCCATATTCCCACTTTCTCTCCATACCCTCTGTGCTATTAAAATCTAAAAAATATATCTCCTCCTTGAATACATTGGCCTCCACAGCTTTTTATAGTAGAGAATTCCACAGGCTCACTACCTTTTGAGCAATGAATTTTTTTCCTCATCTCAGTCCTATGTGATCTGCCCCAAATCCTGAGACTATGTTCCCTGTTTCCAGATTACTCAACCAGGAGAAACATCCTTCCTGCATTTAGTCTGAAAAACGTGGGCCCAGCATTAGTGTCTTAAATTAAGACAGTTATAAGAGTACAAGGGCAAAGTTGGCTAAAGTGAACTAAGAAAACAGGCTAAATAAGGCAGCACAGAAGAGGAACAGAAGTAGATATTTAAGGACATATTCCACAGCTCTCAGCAAAGATGTATTCCATTGAGAAAGAAAAATTCTATGAAACTGATGCAGCATTCATGGTTAAGAAAGGAAGGCAAGAGTAATATTAGTTGAAAAAGCTTACATTAGTGCAAAGATTAGTGTTTGATTGAGGGTTGGATAGAATTTAGAAATCTGCAAAGAATTGATCAGAAAATGAATGCGGAAAAATGAGTACAAGAAAAAGATGGCTAGGAATATAAAAAACAGATGGTAAGAGTTTCCATAAGTAATTAAAAGGAAAAGAACTGTAATCATTAGTCCCTAGAGAATGAAACGGGGGAATATAACGGGAAACGAAGAAATGGTTGCCGCATCGAACAGGTATTTTCAATCTGTCCTCACTGCAAAAGACAAAGAAACATGAATATTTAAAAATCAGTGTAAAAGGAAGGAAATGATAACAATTGCAATGGAAAAGGTATTGGGGAAACTATTAGAACTAAAGTCTAACAAGTCCAATTGACCTGATGCCTTTCATCCTATAGGCTCGAAAGAAGAGGCTGCTGAGGAAATAGATATAGGGATTGTAATCTCCTAAATTTCCTTGGATTCTGTAATAGTTCCAGCGATTTAGAAAATTGTGAACGTGATACTTTTATTAAAGAAAGAAGGGTGAAAGACAGCGGGGGATTATAGGCCAGTTAGCCTAATATCTGGCATCGGAAAGTGCTGGAATCCATTATTGAAAAGGTAAAAGGTAAAACTGCATTCAGGTAGAGTCAACCTTGTTTTGCAAAAGGGAAATTGTGTTTTACTGACCACGAAATATACTGTAGAACATGTGGAGACGATCCCCATGGGCCAACACATGTATAAAGGGAGAGACGGTGACATTGTAGTAATGTCACTGCACTAGCAATCCAGAGGCCCAGATAATCTCTCTGGGGACATCAGTTCAAATTCTAGCATGGTAACTGATGAAATTTAAATTCAATAAATAAAGTTGGGATTTAAAAGTTAGTTTAAGTAATGGTGATCAACCTTCATTGACCCATTTCATTCACTAATGTCCTTTAAGAAGCCATACTTGATCTGCCTTGCATGTGACCCCAGACCTGCAACCATGTAGTTGACTCTTTACTGCCTTTGAAATGGCAGTCCAAACTGCTCAGTTCAAGGACAATTAAGGGTAGGTAACAAATACTGACTTTGTTAGTGACATCACTATTCCATGAAAGAATCCTACAAAAACATAACAAATCTTTTTACTTTTGTGCTCATGGCAAAATGAGTCAGAAGTAAAACAAAGTCCAAGTTGTTTTATTACTTATTTATTCTATAATTTTTATTTCATAGTTTGATCAAGACTAAAGATGTCTGCCCTGTAATGTACTGAATATACAAATTACAAGTGTCCATCTCCACAAAAGAATGTCAAACAAAAAGTATTTGGTAGACAAGTGAAACAAGAATGGAAATCATGGTAAAATGCATCAGTGTCAAAATCATCAAAACTTACCACATCAAATTTTTCCCAAGACTTATAGTCGAAAGATTTTATTCTTGTTGATTTATTTTCTTTGTTCTTTCTATTGTTCCGAGAAACAGTCTTTTTCTTTGTATTTTTCATATAATTTCGATTTCTCACAGGTGGTAACGTCTGTAAATTTAAAAAGTACCATCAGCTATATTTAACCAAATGCATAAACCCTACTTATTCTATACGCTATATTGACGCAAGGCCACTTTGATTTCATGTTGATATATAACAATGTAACCTAGGCATGAGATAATGCCTAAAGCTCAGAGCAAGCAATCCTATCTGCTATTCATCAAACTATTAAAATTTAAGCAGCTCTTGCATATTAGTGAGCAAACTGCTCCTTACCAGGTCAGCAACCCACACAGAATTGCCATAGCTGAACTCTCCCCAACTTGGATGGCTAAAGGCCTAATCATAGTACCTACTAACACAAGATCAAGAGAAAGTGAATTTCTGAGTGCATTTGTGATGCTATAAATAGAGAGATTTGCAGCTTAAAACTCTGCCAATGGTGCAGGTGTAGCACCACAGACTGTCGCAAATATGAAAAAGCTCAAATAAATGGTTCTGACACGTGCAGTAAGTATTAAATATATCTTGATAATTTATCATACAAAATATAGTTAACACCCTCAATTGGATCAATTTAAGCAAAGATAATTCCCCATGCAGCAGCTGTGGCTTGGTGGTAGCACCCGCACCTTTTGAAAACTTAATTCAAAACTCAATGAGTTGAGCATAAAATCCCAGCTGGCACTTCAGCATGGTAGGGAGGGACTGCCATTCTATCGGAGCTGTACTTTCTCAAACATTAAATGAAAGCCATGTCTGCCCCTGCAAGTGACATATAAGATTCCATTGCATTCATTGTAAAAAGTGTAGGGGAATTGTGTGCATGTTTCCTGGCCAATTTAGTTCTGTAATATTCCAATGATGTTAGGGCTTGTGGGTTTTAGCAAAAAGAAAAGATGTGGTTTGCACACATAGATTCAAACACACAGATTTATTTCAGTTTATACAGAAAACAAAAACGTAAGCAGCAGCCTGTGCAGAACCTTAATACAGTAAGAAGTCCCACAACACCAGTTTAAAGTCCAACAAGTTTATTTGATAGTAAACCCACAAGATTTCGGAACACTGTTCCTTCATCAGGTGAGTGGAAAGTTCTGATCAGAAACAGGGCATATAAAGGCACATTTCTTTTGAATTAATTCTGCATCATTTTCATATGGTTTAGTAGCAAATACACAATCAGGCAATTCATTTCAACTAAGCCTTTCCGTAGTATCATTCACAAGACTGGGGAGTAAAGAATGTGATTCGGACAAATAATTGAGGTGACAAGTGGTCAGTATGGCGTCACTAAACTAGTTCAATTCTGATTTGAACCGTGTAAGAAGTTGGACTGGCTTTTGCTAAAACAATGGTTGGTACACATTTCTCACTTACGGCATAATTACATGCTAACACTAGATCTCCTTGTTGAAAATAGCATCGTCTTCCCTCATTTCTTATCTAGCAACTTGAGATTGTTGTTGATGCTCTACTTTTTCTGACATTTCTGGAGGTAATTAAAAAAAATCAAAAGTAGTTCTCAACTTTTAAGAATAGTATTGCAGAGGCAGTTGCATGAGTAGTATTTAAGGTGCCAAAAAGCTATTCATGTAATGTGATAATGAACCTTGGTTTCTTGAAACTTTTAAAGAACGTTTCAAGGATCGTGCATATCTTTCAGCTAATCCATTTGTTGATGGATGATAAGACGCGGATTTTATATGTTGAATACCACTTACTTTGAGATAATCCTCAAAACTTTTGTGAAATATTGCTAACAATCTGTTCAGGTTTACCAAATCTTAGAAAAACTTAATGACATTTTTTGTATAGTTTGTTCAGGTGTTGTAGACCTCGTGATAACTTCTGGCCACTGAGCGTGCACCAATTATGCAATTAATAGCAAAATCTACATGCAATCATTAACGTGATATTTTAGGCCACTCCCAAGGGTGTTAAGGAGACAAGAGTGGTGTACTTCCTATCCATGCACAGGACTGACACTGTGCTACTTTTACTTCAATTTACACATCCAGACATGGCCACTAAAAATTGTGCGCTAATTTCTTCATCTGGGCTATATCATGACTTCATGTAGCCATTCAAGAATTTTTCCATGTGGACCCCCAGGGTCACCTGAACCATTCTCTTAAGGGGTTATACCCCAACATACATAAGCGGGTTTTAACAAGACACACAAATTCAAACAACAACACATTTATTCTAGGAGCTTGTACAGAGAATAAACTAAAAGTAAGACAGCTTTAGATGCAAAACCCTAATGACAAAACTATAAAATCATGTGATCAGCTCTTAAGACAATCATGCAACCCCTTAAATATGTAACAAGTTTCTTCAATCAAACTTACTTAAAGAAAATTAACGGTTTGTTTGTGGGTGCTGGCTGTGCTTAGCATTTCTTTTCATTACGATATGCATTTCACAGTCAGTGGCTGTTAAATGCTTTGGGGACACCCTGGGGTTACCAAAGGTGCTGCTCAAATTATTTTTAAAGATATAAAAACAGGGGCAGGGGACAGTGTAAAACAAAAGCCATAACAGAACAACAGAATGGGGTGGCATAATGGTTCAATGCCAGCCTCGGGTCACTATCTGTGTGGAATTTGAACATTCTCTCCATGTCTGCATGGCTTTTCATCAGATGCTCTGGTTTCCTACAGTCCAAAGTTGTGCAGGTTAGGTTGATTGGTTATGCTAAATTGATCATGTCAGGGGATTAACAGAGTAAATATGTGGTGTTACAGAAGTACGGTCTGATTGGGATTGTGGTTGGTACAAACGTGATGGACCAAATAGCCTCCTCCTGAACAGAAGGAGATTCTATGACTCCAAGAACAAAACATTGCAGAACACAGAAATCCGAAATAAAACCAGGAAGTGTTGTAAATGTCCACCAGGGTCTGTGGAGTGAGAGAGAGTGAATATGAGCAGCATGGTGGCGCAGTGGTTAATCCTGCCTCCTCACGACACCTAGAACCCGGGGTCAATTCCCGGCTTGGGTCCCTGTCTGTGCAGAGTCTGCACATTCTCCCCATGTCAGCATGGGTTTCCTCCGGGTGTTCCCAGAGTCCGAAAGACGTGCGGATTAGGTGCATTGGCTATGCACCTCAATGTACCCGAGTGTGGCGACGATGGGATTTTTACAGTAACTTCATTGCAGTGTTAATGTAAGCCGACTTGTGATACTAACAAATAAACTTCAAAATGTCACCAATTCTCAGAGACATGTTTAATAGTGGCTCCCAGTGGAGGTGGGCAGTGCCCAGGATGGGAATGGGGCCTGAGTAAAAGGCCTGGTTACCCCCATCCCCTCCCGGTTTACCCACCGGGTCCAGGGCCGGGACCGCGCCGCTCTGCCGCCGGAGCTCGTCGTCCTTCTTCTTAATGTCTTTCTCCCAGCCGTCCAGCTCCCGCATGAAATCCTGCAGCTCCTCTGACTGATGCCGCACCTGCAACTGCAGCTCCACCGACTTGTTGATGCCCGACATGGTACCGGTGCCGCCACCACCACCACCGCCTGGAACCTTCTCCCGGCCACCGGGCCCAGCCTGCCCTGCGCGCCGGCGGAACTACCTCGTCGCCATTTTGGTACAGTGGGGAGAGTGCAGAGCCGTCCTGGAGAGGGAGTGGGTGCCGCCATCTTAGTGAAGGAGGAGGAGGCGGAGGATGCCGCCATCTTGCTGAGGGAGGGAATCACCTGG
Source organism: Carcharhinus amblyrhynchos (assembly GCF_965287045.1). NCBI lineage: Eukaryota > Metazoa > Chordata > Chondrichthyes > Carcharhiniformes > Carcharhinidae > Carcharhinus > Carcharhinus amblyrhynchos. The sequence goes on from NC_137329.1 coordinate 115,292,758, forward strand.
TAACAGATGGGAGTGTCGCCATGTTGGTGATGGGGCGGGTGGCTCCAGCTTGGTGTAGGATGACGGCGTCGCCATCTTGGTGAGGTCAGAACTAGCACAAGCGCCTTGAGAGGTATTGACAAGCTTCATGGGGCCAATTATAGTTTGGAGCAGCTAGGAGAGGCAGGTGAAAATGAAGCAGAAATCCAGGTGCAGTGCCACCTTAGCAATTTATGTGAGAGTAGGAGCCGTGCTGGTAATTGGAAGAACAGCTTTAAGAATCCAGTGGAAGAAGAATCTTAGGCGAAGAGATTGACCCACCGGAAGGTGAACTGTCATTGGGACAATCAGAGTTGAAGTGGCTTTTGAGAGACTTTAGAGGCTAGAACTTTAAAAATGATGGATCGAAATCTCTTGTGAGAGAGTGCCAGGAAACAGGGGTAGTTTTAAATAATTTATATTTGTATTTATGTGTTAGAAATAAACTAACTAAATAAAATAACTCTGCAAGTTAACTCCACTCGCATTGAATGTACATGTAAAGACTTGATTGCCTGTAAAGACTAGCATTCCAACCATTATCTTTCAATTGAGTCTTTGTCTATTTATGCCCTGTTTGTAAACCCAACTCTCCATTCACCTGACGAAGGAGCAGCACTCCAAAAGCTCGTGATTCAAAATACACCTGTTGGACTTTAACCTGGTTTTGTGAGACTTCTTATTGTGCTCACCCAAGTCCAATGCCAGCATCTTCACATGATAGTTTTAAGTAAGTTTGATGTTGTGTTTCTGTTTGTAAAAGGGTTAATGACTTTAGTTTGGTTTATATTCCTATATGGTACTGGAGTTTATGATATTAAAGCAAACAGGACTTAAAGGAAAACTATGTCATTGTTTAGCAACCAACAGCCACCCCAGGATAGAAAGTGTTTTTGAGTTAGTTGTAAGATGAACCAAGGAGAAACAGGAAAGGATCAGGGAGCTGCAGAAAGCACACTTCCCAGGGACAGAGTAAAGTCAAAAGAATGTCTCAGGAAGGCAGTTTAATGAAATAAGTGCAGGACAAGAAGTTGAACAAGGTTCTGTTCGAAAGAATTCAAGTAAAAAGCAGTGCTCTGAGTTAAAGAGACAGTTGCAGGAACCAACTTTAAAGTTAGTTAGGTGAGAAGCTAGATATAAGAACATAAGAACATAAGAAATAGGAGCAGGAGTAGGCCATCCAGCCCTTCGAGCCTGCCCCGCCATTCAATAAGATCATGGCTGATCTGTCTGGCTCAGTTCCACTTTCCTGCCCTCTCCCCATAACCCTTAATCCGCTCTCTTATCAAGAACCCATCAACCCGCTTCTTAAAAGTATTTAGCGAGGCAGCCTCCACCACTTCAACGGGCAGAGAATTCCAGAGATTCATCACCCTTTGAGTGAAGAAGTTCCTCCTCAACTCCGTTCTAAACCGCCTCCCCTTTATCTTGAGGCTGTGCCCCCTAGTCCTACTGTCTTTTTTGAGCAGGAAGAGTCTCTCCACCTCTATCCTATCCATCCCATTCATCATCTTATACGTCTCAATGAGATCTCCCCTCATTCTTCTAAACTCTAACGAGTACAAGCCTAGTTTATTCAGCCTCTCCTCATAGCTCAACCCCCTCAACCCCGGTATCAGCCTAGTAAACCTCCTCTGCACTCCCTCCAAGGCCAAAATATCCTTGCGCAGGTGCGGCGCCCAAAACTGCACACAGTACTCCAGCTGCAGCCTCACCTATGCCCTATACAGCTGCAGCAAGACCTCCCTACTTTTATATTCAATCCCCCTCGCTATGAAGGCCAGCATCCCATTTGCCTTCCTGACCACCTGCTGCACCTGCAAGCTGGGTTTTTGCGACTCATGCACAAGGACCCCGAGGTCCCTCTGCACCGTCACCTGCTGCAGTTTTTCGCCACGTAAGTAATAGTCCTTCCTACCATTCTTCCTACCAAAGTGGACCACCTCGCACTTGCCAACATTAAATTCCATTTGCCATTTCCTGGCCCATTCGCCCAGCCTATCTAGATCCTTCTGCAGACTCTCCACACCCTCTGCACAATTTGCCTTTCCCCCAATCTTGGTGTCATCAGCAAATTTCGACACCCTACACTCGGTTCCCTCCTCCAGATCATCTATATAAATGGTAAATAGCTGAGGCCCCAGCACCGACCCCTGGGGCACCCCACTAGTCACCAACCGCCAATCCGAATAGCACCCATTGACCCCCACTCTCTGTCTCCTATTTGACAACCAATCCTCTATCCACGCTAACACCCTACCCCCAACTCCATGTCCCCTAACCTTCTGCAATAACCTCTTGTGAGGTACCTTGTCAAACGCCTTCTGAAAATCCAGAAAGACCACATCCACCGGCTCTCCTCTATCCACTGCCCTAGACACATCCTCATAGAACTCCAGTAAATTTGTCAGACTAACAGTGTATATTCCTTAAACATGGGTTATTTGTGTGTCAGCAAGTCATCTTAAATAACAATTAACATCAATTTTCACAGATGATTATGTATAATTGAATGTCACATTTTGAGACATAATTCCTCTAGCGAGCAAAATGTAATAAATATTGCAGTAAAGCCATATATATTGAAACTGCAATCATGTATACAATTCACTTAACACAAACAGTTGGAGCATCCCAGAAGGAAGTTTAATTTGTGAAGAAATTGCAGAAATCCAAAACAATGGAACATACTCCTAATATTAGACTTATTGTAGCAAAATGTATAATCATAGAAATCACTATTCAGCAATGTGAGGGATACATCCAAGTGACACATCCTTATAGAATGACATATATGTATGGATCATTGTGCACCCGCTTTTATAAACTGTTACTTGAGCACAGCCGATTGACAGATTAAGGAACACCAAGAGCACAGTGGCTAGCATTGCTGCCTCACAATACCAGGATCTAGGGTTCAGTTCCAGCCTGGGGTGATTGCCTGTGTCGAATTTGTGTGTTCTCCTGTATCTGCATGGGTTTCATCTGGGTGCTCCAGTTTCCTCCCACAGTTCAAAGGTGTGCAGGTTAGGTGGATTAGCCATTCTAAATTGTCCCTTAGTGTCCCAAGATGTGTCAGTTAGCAGGATTAGTGATGTAAATATATGGAATTACGGAGATAGTGCCTGGGTGGCATTCTCTGTTGGAGAGTGGGTGCAGAGTGCATAGGCTGAATGGCCTCTTTCTGCATGGTAGGTGATTCTGTGGTACAGGCAATGGTTCTATTGTTCTCTACACCCTAGCTATGACTGCAACACTATATACTGCTCTCTTCTTTCTTTCTCTATGACAGTGTGCTTTGTCTGTATAGCGTGCAAGAACAAATACTTTTCACTGTATACCAATACATGTGACAATAATAAATCAAATCTAAGATATACAAACGATGCAGTTGATATAAGGGTTGTGAGGTCCAGTGGTAGCAACTGTGGGAGTCCAACATAGAAAACAAAATACATGAACAGTGCAGGCAGAGTTTAAAAGGAGAAACTGAGTTTATTTTCACAGTAACTTCATTGCAGTGCTAATGCGAGCCTAATTATAGCATTAATAAATAAACTTCAAATAAAATAAATAAGCTGAGTTTCTGTAAAATTTCCGTATTTTTCCCCAAGGTGGCGGCCTGTCCCAACATGCCCCGCCGCTGACGTCATCGTGAAACTGCTCTATCTCCCGCTCCGGGGACGTCATCCGTCACCGGATCACGTGCTCACCGCCACCAATCACAGCGTGGAACTCCCCTCAGCCACACGCATGCGCATTAGACAAAAGGGGCCGGGTTGAAAAAGACTTTTTTTTTCAAAAAAAATATGAATGATTGTTTTGTTAGATATCGCGTCAGGTCTCCGTGCGGATCTGTTAAATAAACCTGTCGATATTTTAGTTTAAAATTCCCGGGAGCAGATTTGACCTTTCACCTTCTCTCCCTCCATGGCGGTAGCTGTGTAGGGACTGTGCTGTGACCATGGACAAAGGACAGCAGCAGCAGGAGGAGGAGGAGGATTATGGATATGGCTTATTCCCAGAGAGGCAAACCGGGAAAACAAAGAAAGGCCTGCTGGCGGAAAGCATCTTCACTTTCAACCACAGGTGCCGGGTGATGCTGCAGGTGGCCCTGGACACCAGTGAGTGCAGGGGGGGTAGGGGTAGGGGCAGGGGCAGGGGGTAGGGGCAGGGGCAGAGGAGTGAGGGCAGGGGGTGAGGGGAGGGACAGGAGATGAGGGGAGAGAGTGAGGGCAGGGACAGGGGAGTGAGGGTAGGGGCAGGGAGTGGGTGACTCAGAGTAGAGGGGAGGGAGTGACTGAATGAGGGAGGAGGGGAGTGAGAGCAGGCAGAGGTGGTAACAGTAGAAGGTGGGGTGAGAGTGAAGGAGTGACTGCTGGGAGGGGGGAAATACAGGGGTGTTGGGAGTGAGTGGGAGAGAGAATGGGAAAGACTGGGGGAGTGAGTGATGAAAGAGTGCAGGGGCGGGGTGAGGGCTTCAGTTGTTTAAGATTATTTATTAGTGTGACAAGTAGCTTACAATGAAGTTACTGTGAAAGTCTCTAACTCCATCACCTGTTCGGGTACACTGAGGGAGAATTTGGCATAGCCAATGCACCTAACCAGCATATCTTTTGAACAGTGAGAAGAAACCAGAGCAGCCAGAGGAAATCCATGCAGATGCCACACGGACAGTGACCCAAGGGAATTAAACCCAGGTCCCTGGTGCTGTGAGGCAGCAGGGCTAACCACTGTGCCACTTCTCACTCGTCCCCTTCATACCAGCAGCACATCATTAAACTCCTGCCCATACTGCTACCCTCTCCTCAACATGGAGACAACTCAGAGTGGGAATGTCCACAACAAAGACAGAAAATGTTGGAAATCACAGCAGGTCTGACAGCACGTATGGAGAGAGAACAGAGCCAGTGTTTTGAGTCTGGATGAGCTCTGACGAAGGGTCATCCAGACTCAACGTTGACTCTGTTCTCGCTCCCCAGATGCTGTCAGACTTGCTGAGATTTCCAGCATTTTCTGTTTTTGTTTCACATTCCACCATTTGCAATATTTTGCTTGTGTCTTAGTGAGAATGTCCAGTTTGTGTCATTATTCTTTAGCAAGTGGCAGAATCGGGCAGGCTGATGTGTTGTTGTCCATCATCCAGGCCTTGTCCTCCACTTGGAGTATATGGCCACAATGTCTGTGTTTGTTCTTCGTTCAGTTGAGCACCATCCACAATCTATGTTGAAATTCAAAGTCAAGGACCTCTACTGTTGCGCCAGTGATGTGGAGATTCTTTATACTGCGTCTGTCCCCCAATTCCATCAGTCTTGAATAGTGGGTTGATATTAGCTGCACGTTATTGAAATTTATTTTTTGTTTAAAAATGACCTCCTTTTCACCATGGATGTCCAATCCCTCTACAACTGTATTGCCCATCAGGACAGTATGAAAGCTTTCAATTTAGTTTACTCGCTGCTCAAAATGCTATCTTCTCAAATGGGGAAGAAAGATTGGGTGACCAATTTATGGAAAACTTCATTTTTTTTTACAATGTAAGCTTGAATTTTGAGTCGCTTGTAGTTTTAATTTACTGCCTCCTCCCACTCTAATCTGTCTGTCCTTTTCCTCCTATATGGACCCAATGAAACTCAGTATAACTTCACGAAACAGATTACGGGCGGCACGTTAGCACGGTGGTTAGCACTGCTGCTTCACAGCTCCAGGGTCCTGGGTTCGATTCCCGGCTCGGGTCACTGTCCCTGTGGAGTTTGCACATTCTCCTCGTGTCTGCGTGAGTTTCCTCCGGGTGCTCCAGTTTCCTCCCATAGTCCAAAGATGTGCGGGTTAGGTTGATTGGCCATGCTAAGAAATTGCCCCTTAGTGTCCAGGGATGCATAGGTTAGAGGGATTATTGGGTATAATATGTAGGGATATGGGGGTAGGGCCTGGGTGGGATTGTGTTCGGTGCAGTCTCGATGGGCCGAAGGGCCTCTTTCTGCACTGCAGGGTTCTATGGTTCAGGTTCTTGTCTTTCACTGAGGCACTTGACATTTTTATGGCCTTCCAAACTTAACATTGAATTCAACAATTTCAGATCATAAATCTCCGTCTCTTTTTTTTCCAGACACCAATTGTTGGTAATGGTTCTGCTATTGCCATTACCACTTCCACTAGACTCAGTTTTTGTTTTTTTACTTGTCCCATTGCCACTCCTTTAACTTGCAGCCATCATTCCTTTTTACCACTTAATCTCCAATCTTTAATAATTATTACAGACGTTCCCTCTCCCCTTTCATTTTTTTTTTCCTGCCTCTGTACTTCATAGCTGTCACATCAGTATCTTTTTCAAACTCCGATGTAAAGTCATCGACATGAAGCATTAGCTCTGTTCATCTCTCCACAGGTTCTGCCTCGCTTGCTGAGTATTTTCAGTGTTTTCTGTTTTTATTGCCTCCACCAATTTCTGTGGTATGAGTTCAGTATTCTATCCACTCCCTGAGTGGAGAGATTTAGCCTCATGTTCCTTTTGAGATTAACAGTAACTCTGGTTTGTATTTAAGGCTCCTAGTTTCCCATTAATCCTAACCCTGATCTCAATCTACTGACCTTTACTGGTAAGCTTAGCACCAAGTCACACATTGTCATTAGCAGTTTCTGATCTTGGCCCAAACAGGTATCCTGTTATCAATCCTACTTTTAACCACTGACTCCAAAATGACACTGTGGGATGGCACAGTTGTTAGCCCTGCTGCCTCACAGCGCCAGAGACCCAGGTTTGATTCCTGGCTTGGGTCACTGTGTGGAGTTTGCACGTTCTCCACGTGTCTACATGGATTTCCTCCGGGTGCTCCGGTTTCCTCCCACAGTCCGAAAGGTGCTGGTTTGGTGCATTGGCCATGCTAAATTCTCCCTCGGTGTACTTGAACAGGCACTGGAGTGTAAAGATGTGGGGATTTTCACAGTAACTTCATTGCAGTATTAATGTAAGCCGCCTTATGACTAAGAAATAAATAAATTAATTTAAAAAAACATATATAACTCTTACTATCAGCCACACTTTGTCATTAGTTATGGTGGCATTATTGATTATGGAAGTCAATTGTGCTATTAACAGGCAGACTTTAAAGTTTATTAGTGTCACAAGTAAACTTACATTAACACTAATAAAGTTACTGTGAAAATGCCCTAGTTGCCATACTCTGGTGCCTGTTTGATTTGATTTATTTTTGTCACTTGTATTAGTATACAGTGAAAAGTTTTTTTTTGCGCGCTATACAGACAAAGCATTCCCTCCGTAGAGAAGGAAAGAGTGCAGAATGTAGTGTTACAGTCATAGCTGGAGTGTAGAGAAAGATCAACTTAAGGTGAGATAGGTCCATTCAAAAGTCAAATAGCAGCAGGGAAGAAGCTGTTCTTGGGTACGCTGAAGGAGAAGTTAGCATGGCCAATGCACCTAACCAGCGTGTCTCTCGGACTGTGGGAGGAAACTGGAACACTGGAGGAAACCCACGGAGAATGTGCAGCCTCCACTCATACAGTGACCCAAGCCAGGAATTGAACCTGGGTCCCTAGCACTGTGAGGCAGCAGTGCTATCCACTGTGCCAGTGTTGGTGAATATTTCAGTGAGATGGTGTGGTGAATACTTGTCAATTCGCAATTCTGTTGCATAAATAGTTCTAAAATAACTATAAGATGAATTATTTTGAAGTCTAGCCACCTTGAAGTGAAAGACCAATTAAATGTATGTTTTGGCCAAGGGATGAGTCTTGTTAGGGAATTAGGAAAGCTCCCTTGCTTTATTTAGAGAAACAAAGTGGTTGCGCAGATCTTTAGTGTTTCACCTCAACCACTGGAACAGGGAGAATGGGACTTCCACCGTTCAGGCAGCCTCCAATCGTGCATGAGCACTTCCACACATCTTTGTAGTTGAACCAGCCACGTTCTGGCAAAGTGATGGGATGGACCAAGACTGCTATGAGATATTTGTGGTGGTATGATAGCAAACGATGGCGAGATGTGACTATCTGCACAATGCAATCCACTCCTGACAGTTTGAAATAGCTGAGTAGCCAGCAATTCCTTGTGAAATAACTCTAGTTTCAGAGAACCTTGGAGGGAGCTGGTTTGGTGGACAAGAGAAAAGAAGGGATGTGGCACAGCTTGTGAAACAGATGATTTGGTGGGTTAAAGGCAAGCTGGTTGGCTATGTAGAGGTGCCATTGTGACTGACTCGGGTGGAAGCAGGGGTTTGCATTCAGGTACCAAATGCACTGAATTACTTCATTGCCTTTCAATTTCATCCTTGGCTATCTAAATATCACCCGAAGTGCATTTATGCCACTCATTTTGTTCTTCTGAAATGTAATATTTCCATGTAATTAACTTTGTCCCCCATTGTTCTGCTGTATTTTATTTGACTAATTTTGTAGTTCCCGAGGCTTTTTTTTTTAGAATGAACTTTGATCAATATGCATTAATTTTCTCTTAAAGTTAATACACGTTCAACATTGTAATCTGGTTCCTGCAGGTCCATATGCAAAACTTCTGATAGATGCCATGAAAGGTTCAGGATGGTAAGTTTAACCTTCCAATTTAAGCTGCTGTTAACACCCATCAAGCTCTTGCCCATCTGCATTGTTTTTTAAGCATATACTGACATTTGCTTTTTAAATATTGTTTATGATTTATTAAGTTGATTCTAATTGTTTATTATGCAAAAGCACAGAATTGCAAAGATACGAGAGTGCAAATTAACTGTAAGATTTAAAGTTTATTTACTAGTGTCACAAGTAGGCTTACACAGAAATTGTGAAAATTCCCTAGTCGCCACACTCCCGTACCTGTTTGGGTACACTCAGAGAGAATTTAGCGTGGCCAATGCACCTGATCAGCACAACTTTTGGACCGTGGGAGGAAACCAGAGCACACGGAGGCAACCCATGCAGGCATGGAGAGAATGTGCAGTCTCTGCCCAAGTCAGGAATTAAACCTGGTCCCTGGTATTGTAAGGCAGTATTGCTAATCACTATGCACCACTTTGCCACCAAGATGCAAATCATCAGGGAATTTGTGTGGCAAACATTCAAAATGCCACATGTTAGGTCCTTACCGAACCAACAGTCCGAATAAAAACTTGCTATGTTTTAATTTCTTTGAAGTTACTGAGCAGCTACCAACCTTGGGAGGCGTGTAGGTGGTAGTATTTCAGAGGAGCAGGGGGAGACCAATTGCTCAGTCTGTCTGATACATACTACCTTATCACCCTCGGTATACATTGTAAGATGGTTGTCATCTGCTCCAACCATTGTTACTGTCTTATGAAGACATCATGTTTATACTTTTCCTCATTCTTTTTAACAATAGTTTTCTACGTTCCAAAAAGAACATAGTTCAATGACACAATACAATATTCTGCATGAAAGCCCATTTAGGTTGTAACCATGTACAGAAATCTCTGGAACTGAAGAAAATCCACAGAGCCTAATAAACAAAATTCCTTAATGTTGTCATTATTTCTTGATGGAAATGGCATGGACCAATAGGAAGTATAAACAGTTTTGCAGAATACCCCTACCATCTTTTCTCCAAACCCATACTTAAAAATATTTTCATTTCGAACACCTTCCAGGTGAAAGGTCATGTGCTAGGAAATGGGGCCAGATTTTAATGTTGTGTAAGTGGTTGGGTTTTAAGTAAGTTAAAATCTGGCCCTTTTAATTCTGTTTCTGTCTTTGTGTATGTTGCCTGACCTGCTGAGTGTTTCCAATACTTCTATTTTTATTGCAGATTTCCAGCATGCGCAGTATTTTGCTGCTCCGTTGGATGACTATAGCAGGAACAACTAAATGATCTTTACAATGTTTTGTGTCTGCAGCGCGGTTTATAAGGATCGTCACTTTTCTTGTGAAGATTGTGATGGGACAGTCAGTGGAGGTTTTGATGCTGAAATATCACAGGTGGGTCATGAACCTGATATCATATTCTGATGCGGCACAGGAGGAGGCCTTTCAGCCCATCAAACCTACGTTTGCTTTTTGAAGGAGCTATCCATTTCATCCTCCATTCCCCATAATATTTTTTCACCATTATCCAAATCTCTTTTCATTGTATCAGCCTTCACCCCCTCTTCGGTCAATGCAATCAGATCAGAACCACTCAATACACAAAAATAATTTCCGTGTGTCATCTCTGGTTATTTTTCACAGGCACTTTAAATCTGTCTCCTCTGGTTACTGACCTTTCTGACAGTGAACAGTTTCTCTTTCTTTCCTCTATTAAAATCATTTTGAGATCTATTAATCTTTTCTGCTCTATGGAAACAACTCTATCTTCTATGGCCTCTCCACATATCTGAGGTACCTCATATCTGATACCTCGATGTCCTAAAATGCAAGTAAATTTTGGCATGATAGAATGTGGTTGGCGCTGCTGCCTCTCAGCACCAGAGACCTGGGTTCGATTGTGGACTTGGGTAACTGTCTGTGTGGAGTTCGCACATTCTCCCTGTGTCTGCGTGGGTTTCCTCCACTGCTCCAGTTTTCCCTTCACATACCAAGGATGTGCAGGTTAGGTGGATTAGCCATGCTTAATTGCCTTAGTGTCACAAGATGTGTAGGCTAGCAGGATTAGCAGGGTAAATATGTTGGGTTGTGGAGGTGAGCCTGGGTAAGATACTCTGGAGAGGTGATGCAGACTTGATGAGCTGAATGGCCACATTCTGCACTTTAGGGATTTTATGATTCTACTTAATGATGTACATAAACTAGGTTTTTCAGCATTCTTAAATATAATTTTGCATTGTTGACATTGTCTAACAAAGGAGTGGTGAGTTGCTGAGATGTTATTATCTCAGTTTAATCTTCTTAAAATCTGTTAAGCTTCTCACCTACAGCCAGATGGGAATTTATCTGTAGTCCATCCAACTTTGTTTCACACCTCACATTTTGTAAGCCAAGAATATATTTCACGGAATAAAGGACAAAGCAAAGTATAGCATAGGAATAGGTCCTTTGCCCCTCCAAGCCTGCGCTGCTACTCTACATCTTCTATGACCAAGCCAGTTCTATAGTTATCTAGCTAGCCCACTCTGAATCCCAGGTACTGGTTTTTGTACCAGTCTACCATGTGTGACCTTGACAAATGCCTTACTAAAATCCATACGAACTACCATGTCTCTCATGGCAAGCTGGTGCAGAAGGTGAAATCACATGGAATCAGAGGTGAACTGGCAAGGTGGATATAGAACTGACGTGGTCAAAGAAGAGAGAGGGAAGCAGTAGAAGGGTGCATTTCTGAATGGAGGGCTGTGACAAGTGGATCTGTGCTGGGACCTTTGCTGTTTGTAATACATTTTCCTCCAAATCATTTTATATATAATTGGTTTGATTAGTAAATTTGCAGACGACACAAAGGTTGATGGATTTGTGGATAGCGATGAGGACCATCAGCAGGATATAGATCAGTTGGAGACTTGGACGGAGAGATGGCAAATGTGAGGTAATACATTTTGGAAGGTGTAATACAGAATAAATGGCAGAACCCTTAAGAGTATTGATAGACAAAGGGATCCGGGTGTACAGGTACGCAGGTCACTGAAAGTTGCAATGCAGGTGAAGAAGGAGTCAAGAAGGCATACGGCATACTTGCTTTCGTCGGCTAGGGCATTGAGTTTAAAAATTGGCAAGTTATGTTGCAGTTTTATAGAACCTTAGTTAGGCCGCATTTGGAATGTAGTGTTTAATTCTAGTTGCCACACTATCAGAAGGATGTGGAGGCTTTGGAGAGAGTACAGAAAAGATTTACTAGGATGTTGCTTGGTTTGGAGGGCACTAGCTATGAGAAGAGGATGGAGAAACTTGGTTTGTTCTCACTGGAACGATGGCGATTAATGAGTGACCTGATAGAGGTCTACAAGATTATGAGAGGTATGGACAAAATGGACAGTGAGAAGCTTTCTCCCAGGGTAGAAGAGTCAATTACTAGGGGCAAGGTTTAAAGGAAATAGATGAGGCAGATTTTTTACACAGAGTAGTGGGTGCCTGGAACTCATTGCTGGGGGAGGTAGTGGAAGCAGATACAATAATGCGTTTTCGGGGTGTCTTGACAAATACATGAATAGAATGGGAGTACAGGGATATGATCCCTGGAAGGGTAGGGGGTTTTTGTTCAGTCGGGCAGCATGGTTGGTGCAGGCTTGGACGGCTGAAGGGCCTGTTCCTGTGCTGTAATTTTCTTTATTCTTTATTCTACATTCACAGACCTTCCCACATCAATTATCTTTGTCACCTCTTCAAAAAAACTCAATCAAGTCGCTGAGACATGACATTCCCCATATAAAACCATGTTACCTGTCACTAATGAGTGCATTTTCTTCCAAATGTGCATATATCCTGTCCCTCTGTATCTTCTCCTAAAGTTTCCCTACCACTGACATCTGGCTCACTGGCCTACAATTTCCTGGATTATCCCTACTTCTTTTCTTAAACTAGGGAACAATGTTGGCTATTCTCCAGTCCTCTGGAACCTGAACTGTGGCCAAAGAAGTATCCAAAGTAACCATGATTTCTTTTCAAGTTACATCAGTTAGAATCTTGTGGAAGTGACAGGATCTTGGCTGTTACTGGAAATCCAGTAAGAGCCCTGCATGGTCTCTCTTTCATGAGGATCTGCTACATCAGACAATTAAAAGACCAGCAATGGGCCCTTCCTCAGCATCAAGGACCCCAGGGACGAAGCTGATGCTTGCTGACAGCTGCCAGGTAATTGGGAGGCTGACGGCTCTACAGAATGGCAGTGCCATCCGGGTGGTGGTGGCTGCTACTGGCATGATGCCCACCTGAGAATTATCCCTAGATCCCAGGCCAGAGGCAGGTGATGACAGGGCGGAGGCAGGAAGGTGGTCAGTTTCCCTCGTGTCTGATTAAATGCCCCCCCCCCCCCCCCCCAAGCTTGCTGTGGGGAGGACATGACATTGTGCCCATTGTTTCTCTTGTAACAGATTAATTGATAACAATCTGGCAATCTGTTTTGTGCACACAGTTAAGACAGAAGTTAATTTTCAATTGGGATGAAGAAAGAGGTTCAGTATTCTGAATTAATAGTCTCCCATCTCCACTTTGCCCAAGATAATGCTTCTGATTTTTTTTCCTGATTGCAAGGCTGTGCTGAGTACTGTCGCACAGTGTGTGCCCTTTATTCCACATAATGCCAACATTTGCTTTTACGAACACCTCAGGGTAGGTATTCTCAGTACACTAGTTTTAATGAACTGACCAAGGATTTCAAGGGATGTTCCCCTGGTATTTTAGCAAAATCATTAACCTGTTTCCTTTAAATTGAATGTTGAGTCGATGGTCTTGAGTGTGTTAAGGCACTGGGTGCTAAATTAGTATAACACCGAGAGAAAAAGAAGTGTAATTTTATAACCTTTCTATAAAACTACAAAATCAAAGTAGTGATAGATATGAAAATTACTTTATATCACTCACAGGTTCAATGGATTTTATAAACCATCCAGATTTTATATTTCACATTTTTAATGTAATTTATGATTGAACCTGGTGGGAGTTAGCTTGTTGTCTTTTTTATTCCAGTACTGCAAGATATATTATGAAAATTCAGCACTTTTCATTTCCAGTTCAGTATATTTTTAAGTTAAAATGAATGTACATCCTAGATTAAACTAAGAAAGGAAATAACTTCAGAAAAGAAGGATTTCACCAGTGTGAGAAGACAGAATTGAAATGACCTTCTTGGCCATTGGTGTAAGCTGATTAATGCTCTCTTGAGAACAACAAAAGAAATTCTTACAAATGCAGCGAGCATAATGTAATTGCAAGCCAAATAAGTGGCAAATAGTACAAAACAAACTGATCCCTTTGTGGAGCACCTCAGTCCACTGGGCAAACATGAACCCTGAGCTTCCAGTTCCTTGTCATTTTAATTCTCCACTGTGCCCCCATCTGACCTTGCTATTCTTGGCCTGCTCCAGCGTTTCAACGGAACTCAGCACATGCTCAAATAAACAGCACTTCATCTTGCAGCTGGTCACTTTACAGCTCTCCGGAGCTCAACGTTGAGTTCAACAATTTTAGATTGTAACCTCTGTCCCTGTTTTGGTGTGTTTTTCATTGCTATTTTTCTCTCCTTTACTTCCTGATGGCAGCTATTCAGAACCTGCAATTCACTAATCCTCTGGACTAATCTTTTTCCTTAACTTGTCCCATTTGGTACAAAACTTTGCTGGTGTAGTGGGTGAGAGTGTTCCATAGAAACGTAGAAGAAAGGAGCAAGAGGAGGCCATTTGGTTCTTTGAACCTGCACTGCCATTCATTATGATCATGGCAGATCATCCAACTTGACATCCTAATCCTGCTTTCTCCCCATAACCTTTGGTCCCGTTCGCTCCCAGTGCTATATCTAGCCGCTTCTTGAATACTTTCAATGTTTTGACGTCAACTACTTCCTGTGGTAATGAATTCCATAGGTTCACCATTCTTTGGGTGAAGAAATGCCTTCTCATCTCCATCCTAAATGGTCTACCCTGAGTCCTCAGACTATGACGCCTGGTTCCAACCTGAAACATTGGCTTCTTGTGGTGTGTTGGTTCTTGGATATTAGTGAGAAACATCTGTGAAAACAGTGAGAACTCAGACTTCTATTTTGTGAAACAACAAATAAAAGTATTTATTAAAGCAGAAGAAAGTTAATAAAGCACTACAAAGAATAGTCTTGAGCTTCAGCAAATGGGCGGCACGGTGGCCCAGTGGTTAGCACTACTGCCTCACAGTTCCAGGGACCCAGGTTCAATTTTGGCCTTGGGTCACTGCCTGTGCGGAGTCTGCACATTCTCCCCATGTCTGCATGGGTTTTTCCAGGTGCTCCATTTCCCTCCCACTGTCCAAAGATATGCAGGTTAGATGAATCAGCCATAGTAAATTGTTCCTTTTGTATTCCCAAGAAGTGTAGGTTAGGGGGATAAATACATGGGGTTACGAGGCTAGAGCCAGGGTGGGATGTTCTGTCGGAGAGCTGGTGCAGACCCAATGGGACGAATGGCACTGTAGGGATTCTATGAAACAGGAAGCACTTAGTCCCTCAAAGACTGAAAACCCAAAAGTATCTGCTTTTTTTCCCCCATAATCCTAAACTTCCATTTTACAAACTACAACCATAAACCTATTGGTCAAATGTAGCTAGTGATTATTACGCTGTGCAGCTTAAGTGACCAGGACTTGAGAATAGTCTTCGGTTCAGCAAAGAATAGGATCTTTTACACCAATTGGCTTTTACCTTTAGCATCTTTGTCTCTTGCTGAGCTGAGCTGAGCTGATGGCTACCTTTGTAATTTGTATCATATCTTTCTTGTATTTTTTGAATTCAAGATTGTTTTGTGCCAGAATAATATCCACCAGCAGCAGCACATGAATCGGGTGGTGACCCACGAGTTAATACACACGTTTGATCACTGCCGTGCACACGTTGATTGGTTTCACAATATCAAGCACCTGGCCTGCTCAGAGGTAAGACATCCCAGGGGTTGGATAGGCCAAAAGTCTCAGGGTACACTAGCTATTCTGAATGGAACCTGATTAAACCTGAATTTGTTCCTGGGCTGAAATTTTATTTATCGAACCTGCAAGGAGCTGTTGAATCAAGAGTTGTGTGGAACCTAGAATTTGGGCTTCTGCCACAGGTGTCGCATGGCATCATTCTGCTGTGCCCAGAGGCCTGCTCGGTTGATAGGCTCACTCTTGAGTCAGATGGGGAGCTGGTTGGTGAAGGCCACAGGGGCACTGGGCGAGGAGAGGGTTGATCAAAAAAGGGGTGGATTGGGAGTTGGGGAGGTAGGGTCCAGTCAAGGAGTGAGAGGAGGAGGGGGCGGTGTTGGGTGAGCTACCAATTTTGGATCTGGTGTGTTGGGGATCTGGGGAAGAAATTGGAGGCCTTGTGATGGAGAAGAACAGAGGATAGGCAGAGGACTAAAGGCCTTGTACGTATGGCAGGGTTTTGGGGCCTGAAATGGGGGCGGGGGGGTGCAGAGATCGGAAACAGTGGTAGGCAATTGGGGTTTGGGGGAATCAGAGGCTCAGGAGGGGTGAGGTTATCAGGGAGTTAATTAGACTTTACGGGTGTATTGGAAGCCGTGGCTGGGGGAGGGTGGGGACTGCTCACGTAGGCAGGCACATGGCTTCTGAATCTATGTTCCGTTTAACGGAGGGAATTGTGGGGCTGTAGTACACCAGAAATGTTATTTTAATTTGAGTGGCTTAGTTTCCTTTAAAGTGTTTGTTTTCTGGCATGTTATGAACTGTTAGTGGCACCTGTCCCAAAGGGGGCATTTAGTTCCTCTTGACTGACCCAACCCATGTTTGAAAAGAGAGAGACATAAATTTGATCTACCTGTTGAACTGGAAGTAATGGTTTAGTATTACAGTAAAATTCATCATTTGGTAACACAGATCTTGAGTTTTGCTGAAAAGAGTCATATTGTCAAAGTTTTTCACCTTGCACTCATCAGGCTGATTGCAAGAATACCAATGTCAGAGAAGACAACTTTCTATTATTTGAGAAGAGAGTGCTGATTGGCTGGTAAGTGGTCTCTGGTAAAGGTGTTGCCGTGGAGAATTCACTAGTTAATGGTAACTGCCAAGCATTTTTTGAAAATTTAAACCGGGCTGCTTGACTCTGGTCAAGGCGTTGCCCTGTGCAGTGGATCAGTAAATGGCTTTCAACTATTTTTGTTTAGCTCAAACAAGCACTATGGTTTTATTTTTCTGTTTGTAAAGAACAGAGCTCTGTGTTAATGTACAGCTTCCTGTACATGCAAAAGCACCATACTGACAATCTTAAATTGCTAGTCAGTATAATTTTTAGCACACTGAGCAATGTTTTTAGCAAATGTTGGCCAATCCACAACTACACCTAATGTTGGACAATGTGTTTTGAATTTTGCAAGCACGGGCTGGTTGGGTACAATCTGTACCTTTTTCCATTGCGAACAGGAAAAGGGACATGCTATTTGATATGATCCACCAGTTTTTGGGTCATGCGGCCTACGTACCTTGGTTCACGCTAGCATTGAAATTCATAGTCGCATTATTCAGTTGTGTGATAGACAAAACACCTTTTTGGTTTGACAGTAGCATCCTGTTAGTGTTGAATATCACTGCACAATAATAACTTGAAATGGCTCGTTTCATTTGTTACCCAAACGTTTGAAATATCTTGCCTTTCCAGGGTACTCTGAGGTAACTGGGCATTTTCATGGTTGGACGTGATGGCCTTGGGATCCCTTCATGAGTTTAGGTGATATAGAATGTGAATTGATCTGATCAGGGTAGCCATTATCTTGCAGGATGATTTTGGGTGCACCTTATTTCAGCATCAAGCTTAACGTGGTGAGCAAATGGCTTGGGCCCTACTTACACGGTTGCCGATAGGACAAAGATGAAATGTTTCGACAAAATGCCTTTTTTCCACCAATACTCAAAAAGGCACATTTTGACGCTAATTACTATTAGTCAGGAAACTCTCTGTAATAAAATTTGACACAGCGGTGCATTCCTTCCTTCAGATGTTGAAAATAAGGGAAGAGTTTTTGGTTTCTTGGTGCTGTAGTTCGGTAATTTCTAGATTGCTACTCCTCTTGTGGAGAGAACAGATTAGTAAAGCAGAAAGAAAACAGTAGGAAGGGATTTGTTTTTTTAAAAAAGCAGTTACTTGTTTGACGTTAAGCTTCCTTATCTGTTGCTTTGAGTTTGTATACGCTGAACGTGTGCAAGTGTGAAGCGTACTTTGCAAATGTGACCTTTAGGCAAATAACAATAATGCCAGGTGCTGGGCTTCTACTATCGGAATGTTGATCTAGATGGATCTTTTACATTTTCAACAGATACGAGCAGCTAATCTCAGTGGTGAATGTACCTTTGGGAATGAAGTGTGTAGATTCAACTTCGGCCTAAAGCAACACCATCAAGTGAGTATGAAAATCGTGTGTATCGCTTCGCTAGGGATTTCATTGAGAATTTTCCCAGTTGGTCATTGTAACTTTGGCAGAAGCTTGTTTCTCTGCTGATCTTTTGGTTATGGTGGCCAATAGGGAAAATCCCCACCAAATCATTTTTAAATATTATCCGTGGCAGCTAACTTCTAATGGTGTTTGCACTCAGTGATGATTGTGTACATGCTTTTCCTTATAAAAAAGAGTATTCTAAATGCCAGTCTATTCAACACCTACATTTAGAATAGTCTGCTGCCATATACTTTCAGTCTCAGCAAGAGGGAAGAGAAACACTCATGTCCACTTCTGTCTCTTCATCTGGCAACTGTTTAATGTTTAATCCATGCTTAACAAGATTTAAGTGCGTGTTAGACTATTACATGCCATAATATAGTATTCTGGTGGAGGAGGGAATTAAATATATTACTTGTATTGCAGTATACTTGTATTCAAAAAATGGCACAATATTAAATGTTTAAAGAAAAGTTTTTAAAACTTTATTTGTCACAAGTAGGCTTACGTTAACACCGCAATGAAGTTACTGTGAAAATCCCAGGTCACCGTACTCCGGCACCTGTTCGGGTGCACTGAGGGAGAATTTAGCATGGCCAGTGCACCTAGCTAGCACATGTCTCAGACTCTGGGAGGAAACCGGAGCACCCGGAAGAAACCCATGCAGACATGGAGAACATGCAGAGTCCGCACAGACAGTGACCCAAGCTGGGAATGCCAGCCACTGTGCCACCCCTGCATATGGATACCTTGTTGTCTAATCAGAAAAGTGGTGTCACGTGGTCTGACTGCTTGATTTTTGATAGAGCAAAGGATGTGAGCTTTGTTACTCTTGAACACCCGAGTATGGGATATAACTTACACTGTGGTGTAAGTTGGTCAGTTTCTTTGGGTCAAGGAAAGTTTTGTGCTGTAAAAGAGTGAGCATTACCATTGTTTAAATTGCAACGTGCTCAAAAGGGGAGGGAACCTGAATCCACAAACCTTTTTAAGTTGTCTAAAGAGGTGCAAATAATCTTCTAAAATAATACAGAGCAGTCTGTTTAGTCCCCAAGAAAAGGGCCTAATTGCACCTTTCTGTTTGTGCATGGTACTTTTGTCAAATTTTGCTGTGTATTTATCACAAGCTTGGTTTAGAATCAGATTCTAACATTAGCCTTTGCTTCTCCACACAGAAATGTGTGCGTGAACGAGCCCTTCGTTCTATACTCGCCGTTCGTAAAGTCAGTAAAGAAACTGCAGAAAAGGCTGTCAACGAGGTTTTTGATACCTGCTTTAATGATCATGAACCTTTTGGAAGAATTCCACACAATAAAAAGGATGCAAAATATGCACATAGGGATTTTCAAAACCGGAATCGATATTATGCAAACCTCTGAGAAAATGCCAGACCTCTGAATAATTGTGACCATTAATTTGTAATAAAGTTTTATTTACATTATTTTACAAATCGTATTTGCTAAGAATCAATTACTATTATTATGTTTTACAAATGAGAGATTTTCAATGAATATATTTTCAGTCAACCAGTTAATAGAAAAATGTAAATCATTTGCAGTTTGTTTTGACCTTGTCAGATTTTTGTTAATCTATTAGTTTTGCTTGTTTAGTTCCATTTTGTGGTGTTCATATGCATTTTGCATGTAACCACAGTGATTACCATAAAATTTAAATTGTACTAGATAAATTAGTGTAATATGATTGAATGTGATTTCAGAGGACTGACAGTGTTACAGTGCCAATCCATACAAGCAGCTATTTGTTTGTTCATGTTACATAAACTTAAATGGTCATTATATTGCCCCTTTTCAAAGCACAAACGTTCAGTTCAGATAGCTGAATGAGCAATTGAATCACAATGTGTGCTTATTGAGCCAAGAACAAGGAAAGTCTGGTATGTTACCCTGAACTAGCTGCATTGATGGTCATAACGTTGGCGCATTAGGTGTGTGTGTGATTTCTAAAATTCTCCAGTGTTTTCACTCCTGCACCTTGAGTGTGAACCTGAACAGGATGCTAAGGGTGGGAGAACCAAATCTCGCTTGGATGCCGCACAAGGTCAACTGGACTAAACCAACACTGAAGTCCCCAGGTATACCAAAGAAGAATGGCTGTGTGCGCAAGATATTCAAGGCTTGTTAATGCATGTGAAGAAGTATTTTGGAGAGAGGATGAATCATAGAATCCCTTCAGTGCAGAAGAAGGCCATTCAGCCCACCAAGTCTGCACCAACCACTATCCCCTCCAGGTCCTATTCCCGTAACCCCACATATTTACCCTGCTAATCCCCCGACACGAGGGTCAATTTAACATGGCTGATCAACCTAACCCGCACATCTTTGGACTGTGGGAGGAAACCCATGCAGACAAGGGGAGAACGTGAAAACTCCACACGGGCAGTCATTCGAGGCCAGAATTGAATCTGAGTCTCTTGGACTGTGAGACAGCAATGCTAACCACTGTGCCAAGGCTGAGAAAGGAGAATCTGAAACCTGTGGATCAAATTTCATGAATTTGTACTTAATAGAAATAGTGAATCAATACGTATGAGTCATTTGGATATAAGCACCAACTTGGGAGCAACTGTTTTCCCCAGTAATTAATATGTCATTTGACAGTTTGCAACTTATTTGTCAGATTTTTAAGTTCATTTGGCTGTCCTCTTATATTATGCAGAGCCAAAATTATTAAAATAGTTGAACTGCATGCATGGCAGAAATATATAAAGAATTAACTAAGTAACATGCTCCTCTGTGTACAAAGTAGTGACAAGTCTGCTGTATGAGAAGTTTATACAGATAATGTTATTCATGACCAAATATATATACTATTAAAAGATGCACAAGAATGTGAAAGTGTATTTTCCAATTATCAGTTCTTGACCAGTTACTGTATCAAGCAATTATGTTGCCTGTGTAAATCTGTATTACATTGTAATCAGTGGCTACCTAACATGTTAGATATGTAGAACATGCAACTTCATAACTAATATTTCTTGAATATATATATATATATATATATAGAGATATAATGAATATAGTTGCATACATGTCATTTTCTGACAATTCCATGTCACTGTTGGACAGGAAAGAAGCAGTTTATTTCTTAAGTGTAAACCTGGTTTTTTCCCTTATATAAAATTCTGTATGTGCTATTCTGCTTTATTCTCTTTTATGGGTTTCCAGTTAATTTGAACACATTTCCGTGCAGTATTTTTTAAACAAAAAGACAGTAGCATAGAGGGGCCATTATCATTGAATTGCTATGTATATGCAAAATGAGTTGCTTTATAGTTTCTTATTGTGACTGTGCTAAAGATCATTGTTCATACCTTGAGGATATGCTCATCCAACTGAGAAAAGTCACTGAAAAATAAGAGATTTTATACCGTACTCTCAAAACTCAGGGGAGGGAATTTTCTCATTCCGCCTGCCACAGGAATTGTAGTGGTTGGGGGAGGATGAACATAGAACATTACAGCGCAGAACAGGCCCTTCGGCCCACGATGTTGCGCCGACCAGTTAAAAAACAATGACCCTCTAACCTAAACCAATCCCTTTTCATCCATAAACCTATCCACGGATCTCTTAAACGCCCCCAAACTAGGTGCATTTACAACTGCAGCAGGCAGGGCATTCCAATCCCTCACCACCCTCCGGGTAAAGAACCTACCCCTGACATCCGTCCTATAACTACCCCCCCTTAATTTAAAGCCATGCCCCCTCGTGCTAACTTTTTCCACCCGAGGAAAAAGGCTATCACTATCCACCCTATCTAAACCTCTAATCATCTTATATGTTTCAATAAGATCCCCTCTTAGCCGCCTTCTTTCTAGCGAAAACAACCCCAAATCCCTCAGTCTCTCCTCATAGGACCTCCCCTCCATACCAGGCAACATCCTGGTAAACCTCCTCTGCACCCTCTCCAAAGCCTCCACATCCTTCCTATAATGTGGGGACCAGAACTGCACACAATACTCCAAGTGCGGCCGCACCAGAGTTGTGTACAGTTGCAACATGACGCTGCGACTCCTAAATTCAATCCCCCTACCAATAAACGCCAAGACACCGTATGCCTTCTTAACAATCTTAACTTGATTCCCAACTTTCAGGGATCTATGTACACATACACCTAGATCCCTCTGTTCATCAACACTATTCAGAGTCCTCCCGTTAGCCCTATACTCGTCACATCTGTTATTCCTACCAAAGTGAATTACCTCACACTTCTCCGCATTAAACTCCATCCGCCACCTCTCGGCCCAGCTCTGCAACCTGTCTAAGTCTCCCTGCAAACTATGACACCCTTCCTCACAATCTACCACACCTCCGACTTTGGTGTCATCAGCAAATTTACTAATCCACCCAACTATACCCTCATCCAGATCATTAATAAAAATTACAAACAGCAGTGGCCCCAAAACAGATCCCTGAGGCACACCACTCGTAACTGAACTCCATGACGAATATTTACCATCAACCACCACCCTCTGTCTCCTATCTGCTAGCCAATTCCTGATCCAATTTCCTAGATTACCCTCAATCCCATACATCTGCATTCTCTGCAAAAGCCTACCATGGTGAACCTTAACAAACGCCTTACTAAAATCCATATATACCACGTCAACTACCTTACCCCCATCCACCTCTTTGGTCACCTCTTTGATGCAAAGGTCCATTGACACGAGGCAGGATTTTTCAGTTTTGGGGCTAGTGCAGCTGGAAAATCCCATCCATGATCCCATAGTATCCCCACAGTGCAGAAGGATGTGATTCAGCCCATCGAGATTATACTGACCACAATCTGACCTAGGCCATATCCCTGTAACCTCACATATTTACCCTTTAAATCCCCTGACACTAGGGTCAATTTTTAGCATAGCCAATTAACCTCATCTGCACATCTTTGGACTGTGGGAGGAAACCGGAGCACCCAGAATGTACGAACTCCACACGGTGACCCAAGACTGGAATCGAACCTGGGTCCTTGGCGCTGTGAGGCAGCTGTGCTAATCACTGTGCTGTTCCTAATTTCTCACAGAGTTGCTGAAAAGAGATATTGTGGAAGTTTTAGTTTTGCAATCATCAGGACAAATGCAAGACTGCCAACGTTCAAACAATTCTGCAGGAGCAAAAGTCGACTCTAACCAGGTGTTGTCATGGATCACACAACAGGAAGCTGGAGGCTCCCACATAATTCAAAAAAATGGTGCAAGACTTGAACGTCTTTTGTTCACAGCGAACATGTCCTTGTGCATGAATATATATAGCTTCTAGCAAGTATAAATGAGCCATGTCACAAGCTCGACTGACTATCTTCAACTTATTTTTAGTGTAGTTATTAGCGCACTCAGCATTGTTCGGTAATGCTGCCCCATCGTGGCATCAAATGTAACAATAGATTTTTTCTCTATATAATTGAAAGCTTTCAGAGTGCTGTCCCTTCATCAGGTGAGTCGGGGATTGGATTTACAAATGGCATATATAAACACACTCAATTTACAAGATAATGGTTGGAATGTGATTATCTTGTAAGTGGTAATTGTAAATTCCCTCATGATTTTTGAGAGTACGGTATAAAATCCATTATTTTTCAGTGAATTTTGTTAGTTGAATGAGTGTATCCTGAAGGTATGAGCATCAATCTTTAGAACATTCCCAATGAGTAACTACAAATCTACCATTATCTTGTAAATTGAGTCTGTATCTATATATACCCTGTTTGTGAACCCAATCCTCCACTCACCTGATGAAGAGACAGCACTCCGAAAGCTCGTGCTATTAAATAAACCTGTTGTGAGACTTATCGTACTTTGAAAAAGGAATCGGGCAGATACTTTTGTACAACATTGTGGTCAAAAAGCTAAGATTTAGAACTGAGCATGGTTGCTCTTTTCAAGAGTCATATCTAGTTCTCATTGGAGAGTATTCAAGGCATTTGGAACACAATTTTTTTTGATAGATACATTTAACAACTCTCTTGGGATTATAATTATATTTTGGATGTTTTTGAGATTTTATTTCCAATCACGTTTTATCTCAGTGGGAGTCCAATTTAGCAGCTTTTCTTGGAGTACCTCATTAATTGCCATTGTCTCTTTTCAATTGCTGGATTTTTCCAGACTGCAGCCTGCAATGTTTGAGGCAAGGCTGCAGAGGGAGCCTTAATGCCATTGTATTCGTAAAACACTATACATTGCTGATTAACTGTGCTGAGATGCTGCACCAAAACAAACCACTTCATTTGGCTGTCTAAACTGCACTCATTATGAAAAACATGTCTTGGGAGCAAATAAAAATTTAATCAACAACAAAATAGGTACCATAAACCTGTCCACAGTAAATACAGTGCTACTTCACACCAAGCTAAATGCTAACCTTGTTACAGAAGCATATAGCATAGAAATAGGCTACTCAGCCCATTGTGTCTATGCTAGCCCTTTATAGAGCAGTCATGCTTAATCCTACTACCCAGTTTTTTGACTGTAATGTTCTATAAAATTACCTGTCCAGCTCCCTTTCAAAAAAAAATTAATCAACTTTTTTTAATTAAAGCATTGCAGACCCTAGAAAGACTTACTGAAAATTGGCACAGATGTTAACACTGTTGCCTCAGAGTGCCAGGGACCCGGGTTGACAGCTCCAAACTTGGGTGATTGTGTGGAGTCTGCACATTCTTCCTATGTCTGCGTGGGTTTCCTCCAGGTGCTCCAGTTTCCTCCCACCTTCCAAAGATATGCAGGTTAGGTGGATTGGCTATGCCAAATTGCCCTTTAATGTTAAGTTGATTAGCAGGGTAAATATGTGAGATTATGAGATATGGTCTGGGTGGGATTGTTGTTGGTGCAAGCTTGATGGCTTGAATGACCTCCTGCACTGTGGAGATCTTGTGAATTCTCTGCATCTTCTCTCAAGATCAAACATTTTCTCTTTTTTTGAGATGTCATGTAATCTGGAAATGAGATAAAGCAAATTACATACTGCATTTTACTGTCTGATGTCACTTCCTACTTCTCCTGGACCAAGAACCCACCACTGAACATCAACACCATATTTAACAGTCATTAACCTCATTTCCTCCAGAGATCTTCCCTGCACAGCATCCAACCTCATAGTGCCTCAACCCTGCCCGATCCACATCTGCCACTCTCCCAGGAGCCAGGAACTGCCCTAAAAGACCAACTCGTTTCAATTGTCCTTGCCCCACAGGACTGATTTCATCCCAGTTTTTATTCTACATTTTCTCAACTAATCAAACCTTTTCCCATCTACGTCAGAAACTCTTCCTATGGCATTGGAAATTTAACAGTTTCCAGTTTGTTGGCCTTAACCATCTGCTTTTCATCGTGGATCCTGGTCCCTGTCTGCTTCTACACTCAGCCATGGTGGCCTGAGGGAGATCTGTATCCTTGAACAGAGACCCAATCAATCCAGTCCTCCAATACCAGCCTCCTTGCCTTTCTGAGCTTGTTCGCACTTTGAACAAGTTCTCCATTCACTTCAGTTACTTCCTCTAAATAAAAACTGTTGCCATGGGAATGGATATGAATGCTTGCAATGCCTGTTTCTTTGTGATATATTCTTTGTTCCATTCCTACTCAGGCCCACTCCCTCACCTCTTTTTGTTTTTGTACATTGATGATTTTATATGTTGCTTCCTGCTCTAATCTCACTTTGTTTCCAATTTCACCCTTTTCATACCTCCACATTGTCCATCTTCCTTTCTTATATTTCCATTCTTAATTTCACTCTCCATTTCTCAGGATGGTCTATCAGCCAATATCCACAACTGACTCCCATATCGACGCTAACTACTCCTCCTTCCATCACTTTATCCTTTTTGAAAGGACCCTTATATAATTCTCCCAGTTTCTCTGTCTTCATCACATCTGTACTGACAAATTCATTCAAGTGTTCTCAATATGTCTTTCTTTACCTTTGACCCAGGATTCCTCTCTATGGTGTTCACAGGATCCACCAACTGTACCCTTCCATTTCTCACACAGTTGCTCTCACTCCTTCCCCTTCCTCTCAGAGCCATGATAGAGTTCCCCTTATCCCCGTCTTCCATCCATTCAATAAATCATCTTCTGCCATTTTCGCCACTCCCACCTCCCACTCCTCCTTCAGCATTCCAAATGGACCACTTCCTTCAGACAGCTTGGATCATTCCTCAGCCACCTCCTCCTCTTCCCATGGCACCTTCTTGTGCAAGAGCAGTTGATGAAAAAGCTACCCTTTTATATAAAAACCATCTTAGTTTCTTGTCGAGGTTGGGAAATCCAAACCCCAATAGTTGACAGAACTTCTGTGCATGTGCGGACCAGGGACAGGGTATGTATGCTCAATTCAGCTTTTTAGTTCTTCGGGCCCAGCATGAGCTTGTAATGTTTTAACTATATCAGGGATTGTGGATTTTAACTGAAAAAGAAAAGATGTGGTTTGCACAGGTAGATTCAAAGTAGCACACAACAGGTTTTATTGAGGAGCTGCTCTCTGCTCTGCACCAGAATACAAAATTGAAACTGATGCTATTAGGATGCATGCCTGAGCATGCTGCCTAATGACATCACCATTAAGTAATGTGATCAGCACTGAAAGCAACCTGCAACCCTTTTAAATGTATAACAGAGCTCCACATTGAATTTTTAAACAATTTCAGATTGCCCAGTTTTTATATTTACATCTTTTCTAAATCCATCTTTTATTTCTTTATCTCATTATCACCACCTTTTGCCTTGCACCATTATCCTTTTTTTCTTATTTTCCCCTGTTTTAGACTGTATCACAGATTTTCCCTTTTGTTTTCCCCCTTCCTGCTTTACCCTGTCTCTGTATTTGCTTGAAGTTCTGTTTCCAGTTCTATCAGAAGGTGATTGAGCTGATGCATGAAATGTGTGTGTGTGTGTGTGTGTGTGTGTGTGTGTGTGTGTAGATTTTATGTCTATACTCTGTAGCAGTGAAGGTGTTATTGCAACAGCCCTGTACATTAGTATGGGCCTGTGGTGACTAATTCACATCTGACCTTGGTTTAGTAAGCAATAGCACAGCTTTACATTTCCAGCTGCCAAAGCCTATGACTTCAGTCGCTGTAATGTCAGGCCTCTCACACTCTCACAGCCAGGAAGCTCCCACCAGTCAGCAACGAGTACATTAAAATCTTGTTAAGCACTGACATAGACACTGGAGTTTACATACCCTTCATATTCCTTCTGGGTCTTGCAGGCAGCTGGTGTAATGCTGATTTGACACGCTGATATGATGAAAAGCAAGAGCAGCTAACATGGTCACCTCTTCATAGAAGTCTTTTGATCTTAGGTTTGACCACTGCATGTTTAATGGCTGAGAAGAATGGCAAACACAAAAGAATCATAGAATGAATCATGGTAACCCTACATTGCAGAAAGAGGCCATTCAGCCAATTGTGTCTGCACCAACTGCAATCCCACCCAGGCCCTACCCATATCACTACATATTTTACCCACTAATCCCTCTAACCTACGCACCTCAGGACACTAAAGTGCAATTTAGCATGGCCAATCAATCTAACCCGCACATCTTTTGACTGTGGGAGGAAACTGGAGCACCTGGAGAAAACCCATGCAGGCACGAGGAGAATGTGCAAACGCCACACAGACAGTGACCCGAGCAGAGAATCGAACCCAGGTCCCTGGAGCTATGAAGCAGCAGTGCTAACCGCTGTGCTACCGTGCCACCCCAAAAGAATACATTACTTGCTCAAAGTCGGAAAAAAAATGAACTGATGTCTTGATTTAATTTTTCATCAGTCGGGGAAAAGGAGTATTATCAAAGAATAATCATAGAATTCCTACAGTGCAGAAGGAGGCCATTCGACCCATCAAGCCTGCTCTGTGGCAGAGTATCTTACCCAGACCCTCTCCCCGCCTTATCCCTGTTGCCCCACACATTTACCATGGCTAATCTATCTAACCCACACATCTTTGGTCACTAAGGGACAAGTTAGCATGGCCAAACCACCAAACCTGCACATCTTTGGACTGCGGAGGAAACTGGGCCACCCAGAAGAAACCCACGCAGAATGGAGAACACATGCAAACTTGGAGCTGTCAACCTGGGTTCCTGGCACTGTGAGGCAGCAGTGCTAACTGCTGTGTCACCATGCTGCAAGTAGATACAGGAAAGTGGATATAGCAGAGCAAGGGGGAACTTGGTTTTAGGTCTGAAAGATTTGACTCTCAAATTCTCATTGTGAAATTAGATCATGCTTCTCTCAGGAAAATGGGTACCCATGGATTCAGTCTGCCAAATGCTGTGCACGCACTCACTCGCTCTTGGCAGATACAATTTTGCCTTTTAAAAATCATTTAGATGGTTACATAGATAAGATGATTATAGCAGGATATGGGCCAAATGTGGGCAAGTGTAACTGGGTTAGCGGTTAAAAGAAAGGGCGGCATGAACATGTTTGGCCGAAGGGCCTGTTTTTATGCTGTAAACCTCCATGACTCTAAGTACACTGTTCATTATATTGATTACACCTCCTCTGTAGGCCTCCAGTATGTGCTTGAATGGTTGATTGTATGTACAAACTGGATACCTTCAAACCCCTTTGCGAAAGTGAACTGTGCACACTATGGTCAGTTTATTCAGGTATTTAAGACCTGAAAGGGATAAGGGAAGTGGGAATGCTTTTCCAAGCTCTAAAGAGGTCATTTATTTTATGCATCCTTTCAGACTCCACTTCCACATAGAACATAGAACATAGAACACTACAGCACAAACAGGCCCTTCGGCCCACGAGTTGCGCCGATCACATCAACACCTATCTATAACCCCCAATCCCATAAAACCCCATATACTCATCCAGAAGTCTTTTAAAAGACCCCAGCGAGTTCGCCTCCACCACCACTGACGGCAGCCGATTCCATTCACTCACCACCCTCTGAGTGAAAAACTTACCCCTAACATCACTTCTGTACTTTCCTCCCCGCACCTTAAACCTGTGTCCTCTCGTAGCGACCATTTCAACCTGGGGAAATAGCCTCTGAGAATCCACCCTATCTATTCCTCTCAACATTTTATAAACCTCTATCAGGTCGCCTCTCAACCTACGTCTCTCCAGGGAAAAGAGACCCAGTTCCCTCAACCTAACTTCATAAGGCATGCCTCCCAGTCCAGGCAACATCCTTGTAAATCTCCTCTGTACCCTTTCAATAGCTTCTACGTCTTTCCTATAGTGAGGTGACCAGAACTGCGCACAGTACTCCAGATGAGGCCTGACAAGGGTCTTATAAAGCTTGCACATTTGCAAGCTTTATTTACCTTGTGCTCTGTGTTTCACCTCGAGCTGATTTCCCAGTCCAGTTACCTCACTCAAGTGGGTATCTTTGGAATGTGAGGGAACGGGTGAGCAATCAGATGGTGAACAGTTGCCAAGGATAATGGATAGAAATGTATATTCTGGGTCTTCATGTTCTCCGCAAGACCCTGAACTGCAATCTCTGGAAGAGTTTAATCTACACGAGTAGCATTCTATCTTGGGTGGCTACTTTGTGGATGTCTTATGAGGTAAGCAATAGCTTCAGAAGAACCTTCAGACCATCGCAGTGTTTCAACAAAGGTACATGATTTTACAAAGCCCTTGAAAATACAAACTCCCCCATATTAGGGAGTCAATGGCCTAATGGTATTATTAATAGGCTACTAATTCAGAAACTCAGCTAACGTTCTGGGGACCCGGGTTCAAATCCCACCACGTCAGATGAAGGAATTTGAATTCAATGAAAATATCTGGAATTAAGAATCTACTGATGACCATGAAATCATAGAATCTACAGTGCAAAAGGAGGCCATTTGTCCCATTGAGCCTGCACTGACAACAATCCCAGCCAGGTCTTGTTGTAATCCCACATATTTACTCTCTTAATCCCTCTGACATGAAGGGGCAATTTAGTAATAATGGCCAATTAATTTCTTCTGGGTCTTGCAACCCTAACCCGCACATCATTGTTGATTGTTGGAAAAACTCATCTGGATCACCAATGTCCTTTACTTGGTCTGGCCTACATGTGACTCCAGAACTACAGCAACTAGGGATGGGCAATAAATGCTGGCCAGCCAACAATGCCCATGTGCCACAAATGAATAAAAAACATATCTTTAACTGCATTCACCACACCAGTGTGGAATCCAACGGTTGACATTACTTCTTGGTCATGTGGTTTTACCTTGCTGGATTGGAGCAAAATTTGACTCTGAGTCACATAAGGAGATATTTGGTCCAATGGTCAAAAGGCTGGGCAAAGAGGCTAATTCTGAGCATTATTTCAAAGGACGAGAGAGAGGAGAAGAGAGGTGGAGAAGTTTATGGAGGGAATTCAAAGGTTAGGGCATAGGTAGCTAAAGGCATGGTCACCATTAGTGGAGCAATGAACTTCAGGGATGTGTAAGCGATCAGAAATTGGGGAGCAGGGAGAGAACTTCAGTTGTAGGGCCAGAGGAATTTGAGGAAATCAGGTTGCAGGAGGACTTGAATACACGGATGAGAATTTTAAAATAAAGTTGTTGCTTAACTGGGAGCCAATGTGGCTCAGTGAGCACGGGGGTGATGTGTGAAAGGGATATGGTGTGTGTTTGGGCACAGAAGGCAATGTGACATGCTGCAATTTGATACATTTCCTACATACGGTATCAGATCATGGGCGCAGACCATTCATTGTGTACATTATGCACCACTATGTATGTTCAGAAATACCACGGTGAAACCATTCCAACAGGTACCAAATAGGAGAGTAGCCCAGGTGCTCATGTGAAATAACCTTTTGTAAAGTAGACACAGCATAGCACAGACTCAACACTGATTAGCTGTGTGTGTACTGGAGCACGTCGTTATGTGGAACGACTGAAGCCGCAATTGACTATTAACCGGGAACATTACACAAATGCAAAATCCTACACTTATTATCGTATGGACTGTTAGAGTAGACACATCCTCTAAAACATTGTGTAAACCTAGAAATACTTCATTGGATATTACATGGTTTATGTTAAAAGTAATTATGGATCACCCTCAACAGCTTGCACATTTTTTCTCTCAAGCTGAAATGTACAGGATAATAGCGATGCTGGAAGAAGCAGAAATCAGTGCAGGAAATGAAACAGCCTGAAAATGGTAGGTACGCAGCCATTTTCCAAAAGGATATAAAAATAAAGAAGCTTTCACGAATGCTTTTTTCCCCTCAAGGAATTATAGTTTCAGTTGAACAAAAAAGAAAATGGGAGTGCAAGGGCTGGGGGTATTTCAGAAAAATGTGAAGTAAGTAAGTAGAGTCTGTATGTGTCTCACAGGTGTCCTTCTGTACATGTGGGGGTGTGCGCATGCCAAAAAGTCAACTTGTTCTTCTATAAAGAAACAAATATAGAATTTTAAAGAAGCAAATATGGTTCTCCAACAAGACTGGGCTTGTGAATGTTGAGGGGCTGCATGGGTTTAAGTATTAAGGGATCACTTGAAATATAATTGGGAATAAAAGCTTGGCTGAAGACTGAATTATAAATGCAGCAGTGATTGATATTTGATCACAACTTGAATGTGATTACATCTCTCTTATCTATTTATTTGCACATTTGCTCCAAAACATCAAGGCAAATTATGTAATCCTTTTTACTGTTTTTAAGTTTAATATCAAATCTAAATATTGTTTCAATATCATTGCACCCATAATAAAACTGCTCTATTAGTAATAAGCAATCACAACTCGGACTGCAGGATTAGCTGTATTAAACCAGTGGGGAGCTTAACCTTGGTCACTTTGAAGAAGCTGCTTCATTCTAATTGCAATTTAGTGCTCAGCTGTACATCCTTCTGTAAGGGGCGTCATAGTGGTACAGTAGTTAGCACTGCTGCCTCATAGAGCCAGGGACCTGGGCTCGATTCCCAGCTTGGCTCTCTGTCTGTGTGGAACAAAGAACAAAGAAAATTACAGCACAGGAACAGGCCCTTCAGGTCTCTAAGCTTGCAGTGACCATGCTGCCTGGTTGAACTAAAGCCCCCTACCCTCCAGGGGACCATATCCCTTCATTCCCATCCTATTCATGGATTTGTCAATACACTCCTTAAAAGTCACTATTGTATCTGTTTCCACTACCTCCCTGGCAGTGAGTTCCAGGCAGGAGAGGTAGTGGAAGCAGATATGAGAGTGAGTTTGTACATTCTCCCCATGTCTGTGTGGGTTTCCTCCCACTGTCCAAAGATGTGTGGGTTAGCTGGATTGGCCATGCTAAATTGCCCCTTAGTGCCTGGAGGAATTAGTTAGGGTAAATGCATGAGGTTATAGAGATAGGGCCTGGTTGGGATTGTGGTCAATGGAGACTCAACGGGCCAAATGGCCTCCGTCTGCACTGTAGGATTCTATGATTCTATGTAATTCACTAACAATGTGCATTACTATGAGAAGAAGGTTCAAAGCAGCCATGAGATTTTCCATTACCTTTCGTGGAATTTATTTTGGTACCTCACACCTGAGGCAATGAGATCATTACTGATTCATCAGATAAACTCTGATTACCCAACAGTTTGTTTTTAAAATTATTATTTAAAATAAAATTAAAGGGTACAGAAGAAGTTTACTAGGTTTACCTGGATGTTCCCTGGTCTGAAGGGTATTAGCTATGAGGAGAGATTGGATGAACTTGGTTTTTTTCTCACTGGAACAGCAGAGGTTGAGGGGCGACCCGATAGAGATTTACAAAATTATGAGTGGTTTGGACAGAGTTGAGAGTCAGATGCTCCTTCCTCAGGTCAAAAAGTCAAGCACTCGGGGGCATAAGTTTAAGGTGCATAGGGAAAAATTTAAAGGAGATGCGCGAGGCAAGTTTTTTATACAGAGGATGGTGACTATCTGGAACGCGCTGTCCGGAGAAGTGGGAGCAAGTACGATAGCGGCATTTAACGGGGATCTAGCCAAATACATGAATAGGATGGGAGTGGAAGGATATGGACTCCGTAAATATGTACAGTTTTAGTTTGGGCAGGGACCATGACCAGCACAGGCTTGGGGGGCTGAAGGACCTTTTCCTATGCTGTATTGTTTTTTGTTTAAGTGTTTTTTTTTATATTCATTCATGAGATGTGGATGTTATCGGCCAGGCCAGCATTTGTTGCCCATCCCTAATTGCCCTCGAACTGAATGATTTGCCAGGCCAGTTCAGAGGATATTTAAGAGTCCACCTCATTGGGTCTGGAGTCACATGTAGGCCAGACCACCTTCGGATGGCAAATTTTCATTGATTTATTTGATAGTAAACTCACAAGCTTTCGGGGTTTGTCCCTTTGTCAGGTGAAGGGACAAACCCCGAAAGCTTGTGAGTTTACTATCAAATAAATCGGTTGGACTTAAACCTGGTGTTGTCAGGCTTTTTACTGTGTTTACCCCAGTCCAACGCCGGCATCGCCACATCATGAAATTTTCATTGAACCAGATGGGTTTTTACAATCATTTCATGGTCATCGTTAGCCATTTAATTCCAGATTTTTCTTGAATTCAAACTTCACCTTCTGCCTTAGTGTGATTCAAACCTAGGTCACCAGAGAATTACTCAGGGCCTCTCAATTACTAGTCCAGTATTAATACCAGTACACTGCGGCACATAGATGTGACCTTATTGAGAAGTCACAGTGGGCTTGTCAAGGTAGGTGCAGTGAGGTTGATTCCCCTTGTGGGAAAATCTCAGATCAGAGGGCAGAAAGGGTCACCCATTTAAGACAGAGTTGAGGAGGAATTTCTTCTGAGTTGGGGGAGGGTGGTCACAGATGCCCGTTATGCGAGGGCTCATATGTACATTAACTTGGATCAGGACTTGATGAACTAAGATGCCAGGGCCGTGGACTTTGCCTGCTTGGCAGGCTTGCCCAAGTATAAGGCTTGATTGACTGCAAACTCATATCCCTGTGTGCTCCATTGTATCATGTGGTGCCATTCATGAACCGCAAGGAATATTCCTCCCTCAATGTGCGGCTCATCTGTGACCACACAATGTGCTTCACGCAGGTGTATGCCCATTTCCTGGTGTGCTCTCAGATCCCAGTGGCAACTGGAGGGATGGCTCCTCGGGGACAAAGGCCAATCAGGAGTGGCTGATGATGCCCATCTCTAATTGCCCTCGAACTAACAAACACCAGTGGAAACCTGTTATAGTGAGGCTCACGCTGCAATGTGTGTGCTTGTCAAGCAGGCAATTGGCCTGTTGAAGATGTAGTTCAGATGCCCTACACCTCCTGAACTGGCCTAGCAAATCATTCAGTTCTAGGGCAATTAGGGATGGCAAGGTAGCACACTGCTTAGCACTGTTACCTCTTAGCACCAGAGACCCAGGGTTCAATTTCGGCCTCAGGTCACTCACTGTCTGTGTGGAGTTTGCACATTCTCCCCATATCTGCGCAGATTTCCTCTGGGTGCTCCAGTTTCCTTCCACCATCCAAAGATGTGATTGGCCATGCTTAATTGACCCTAGTGTCAGGAGATTAGCGGGGTAAATATCGGGGATTACGGGTATATGGGCTTGGGTGGGATTGTGGTCAGTGCAGAATTGATGGGCCGAATCCTCTCCATCTGCACTGTAGGGATTCTATGGATTCTATGAATACAGCTCCCTGAGAGTCTCCTGCACCATTATAGTCTGCTATGCTCTCCACAACTTGGCGGGAGACCACCTGAACCTGTGGTAGAAAGATGATGAGTTACATTGAGGATAGAGTGATGTTCCTCTCGTCTTCAGCAATATGTCTGACTCTTGCTTGACAGAGAGCTTAATGCATCCTCCCATTGAATGGGCTTATCACTGGATTCAGCAATGTGGGTGCACAGTGTCACTTACTACAGACCTCACCAATGTCAGGTATCCTGGTGTTTACATCAGCTGACGTGGGCAGCCTGGAAACATCTCCACAGCCCTAGGCCTCTTGATCACTCGAGAACATGAATGTTACTTGCCCAAAGATACACTGCACAGGGGCATGGATTGCTTCATTATCTGAGGAGATGTGAATGGTGCTGAATGCTATAATAATCAACAATCATCCTCAATTCTGACCTTATATTGGAAGAGAGGTCATTAATGAAGCAGCTGAAGATGGTTGGGTTTAGGACTCTACCCTAAGGACCCCTGACGAATTGCAAACTGCTTTGTTTCTATTTTCAATTAGAAGATCAGACAGTAGCTATTAATCAAGAGATCAAAAGCTCTCTTTCAACTTAGATTAGCTTAGCTTGCTAATTAAAATGTTAATGGTGGTTGGGGTCATCCGAAAGGTGAACTTTATCTATTGTGTGTTGCTGATATCTTTGCAAGCTTTAGCAGCACTGAGGTCCCATTGTCAAAGGGTTTGTGCAAATTCAGACAGTGTTGAGGGATGCTGATGCGGTCTCAGTTGATGGGGAGACATTCCTTTCTCTCACAGAATCTCTACAGTGCAGATGGAGGTGCTTTGACCCATCGAGTCAGCACTGATTCTCTGAAAGAGCATCTTACCCAAACCCCTGTCCCTCTAACCCCACATATTTACCCTTCTAATCCCCTTAACCTACACATTTTGGGCCACGGCAGGGCAATTGAGCATGGCCAATCCACCCAATCTGCATATCTTTGGACTATGGGAGGAAACCCACACAGACATGGGGAGAATGTGCAAACTCCACACAGACAGTCACCAAGGGTTGGGATTGAACCCGGGTCCCAAGCGTTTTGCCACCATGTCGCTCCTGGATTTCACAGAGGACTGCAACATTGCTGCATGGGAATCAAACTTTGATAGTATGGGCAGTCAGGATGTTGGGGTTGAATTCAGGGTACCAGCAATACACTGCATTACAGTTTTCAGTTGAACATCAACAGATCGGATGTGACTGTTTATTTCTCCATACTGATGCAGAGTACAGAGAACTGAAGCAAATGCCCTTTTTTTTGCACATGCTAATTTATGGATCAGACCAAATCTATTCTTTTCTTGGCAGCTATGTTCTTCAGGTTCCAATAAAACCAGTGAAGTCCTTTTAAAGTATAGTCACAATTGTATTGTAACAAACACAACTGCCAATATTACACACAACAATCTCTTACCAACAGTAACATGTTGCTGATAAAGTTTATTTATTAGTGTCACAAGCAGGCTTATATTAACACTGCAATGAAGTTACTGTGAAAATCCCCTAGTCGCCACACTACGGCACCTGTTCGGGTACACCGAGGGAGAATTTAGCATGGCCAATTCACCTAACCAGCATGTCTTTCAGAGTGTAGGAGGAAACCAGAACACCCAGAGGAAACCTACGCAGACACAGGGAGAACATACAGACCCGGCACAGCCAGTGACCCAAGCCAGGAATCGCACCCGGGTCCCTGCCGCTGTGAGACAGCAGTGCTAACCATTGACCCATCGTGCTGCACTGTTCATTATATTGATGGAAAACATTGGCTAGAGCACCAGCGAGGTGTGCGGGGGAACACCCTTGCTCTTAGAGTCACAGAGTCATAGAGGTTTACAACATGGAAACAGGCCCTTAGGACCAACTAGTCCGTGCCATCTTTTTTTTATAACTAAGCTAGTCCCAATTGCCCACGCTTGGCCCATATCCCTTGAAAGCTATCTTACTCATATAGCTGTCTATACGCTTTTTAAAAGACAAATTGTACCCGCCTCTACTACTACCTCTGGCAGCTTGTTCCAAGCACTCACCATCCTCTGTGTAAAAATATTGCCCCTCTCAACTCTTTTGTATCTCTCCCTTCTGACCTTAAACCTACGCCCTCTAGTTTTAGACTCCCCTTCCTTTGGATAACGCCGTGGGAGATGTCAGTGTAACATCGCCCCAAAAGGCCAACACTTCCAACAGTGTAGCACCCCTGCAGTTCTGCACTCGAGCGTCAGAATACATTTGGCGTTCAGGAATAGAACTCGAACCCACAAAGCTGTTTCAAAGAGCAATGAATCCATCATATACTTTACCCATATTTGTCAGTGATTGTGGTTAATAGTGTTTGCACAATGTGCTTCATGTTTCCATTTCATTACAACAAACATATTAATTACTTTTGCCTTTAAACTGTGTGCGTGCCACCTCCATGTTTGATGTGAATCTGCACTGCAGTAAGCAATTCAAATCTCAAGAACGCTGGGATTTTTCACGGGTGCGTGTCTGCAAATATATGGTTTGAAGGTCACAAAGTCTGCTTACAGAAACTGCTATGAAATCGTTAAAACAAAACAGAAAGTCTAACACTTACTGAGAGGCGGTAATTACTCCAAATATTCCACAGTTGGTTAATTAGTAAAGGGTGAAGAATGCTTTAAACTTCAATCATTGCCATTATTCTGATGGTGGTGTAGTGGTAATAATACTAAACTAGTAATCAGGAGATGTGAACAGCTGCCCTAGGGGCATGGATTCATAATCCCATCATAGCAGATGAGGGAATTTAAATTCAATTAATAAACCTGGAAGAGGAATCTCTTTTTTTTTAGCTTATCTTCACCCCCTTACACTTTTCTCTCCTTGGAGAATAGTGGGTGGGAGGGGGAGGCTCGGTGGCACAGTGGTTAGCACTGCTGCCTCACAGCTCCAGGGACACCAGGTTCAATTCCGGCTTCTCTCTGTGTGGAGTTTGCACATTCTCCCCGTGGGGTTTTTTCCGGCTGCTCCCACAGTCCAAAGATAAGGGGTGGCACAGTGGTTGGCGCTGCAGCCTTGTGGCGTCTGGGAACCGGATTCGATTCCTGGCTTGGGTCACTGTGTGTGTGTGTGGACTTAGCGTGTTCTCCGTGTGTCTGCATAGGCTTCCACCAGGTGCTCCAGTCCAAAGATGTGAAGGTTGGATGGATTGGCCATGTTAAATTGCCCCTCAGTGTCAGGGGGAACTAGCTAAGGTAAGTGCATGGTGTTATGGGATAGGGCCTGAGTGGTATTGTGGTTGGTGCAGACTCGATGGGCCGAATGACTTCCTTCTGCACTGTATGATTCTATGTGCTGGTTAGGTTGATTGACCATGCTAAATTGCCCCTTAGAGTCACAAAGATGTGTAAATTAGGCATATTTAGCCAGGGTAAATGGGTGGGATTACAGGAATAGGGAGGGAGTGAAGGCCTGGATAACTCTGGGTACCTACACCACATGGACTCCAGCTGTTCAAGAAGGCAGCCCACCACCACCTTCTCAAGGGCAACTGGGAATGGGCAATGAATGCTAGCATAGCCAGCGACACCCCCATCCCTTGGATTAATCCCAAAAAGTACTACCCAAGCATCCTGTGTGGGTGTTGAAACAACAGCAGCCATTTTGGGTAGCGAGCACCCAACAAAAATAATTGTATTCCAGATTTACATTGCAAAGTAGAACTTCTGTCAGTGACGCTTATGGTATTAAATGCAGATTGTATTCTGGAAAATGGGATGTAAATATTCAGTGATTTTCCCTTAATAACATATATTTTTATCCGATTTTCTTCCTTCAAGAACAGTATTAACTGCTATCACATCCAACGCCAGGTAATAATATGGTTTTCTTATAATCTGTTGTAATTTTCATTTCTGTGCAGTGTCTCCCGGACAGACTGGCTGTCATCCTATCAGGGATTAATTGCATTTTCCATTCAATAAAAATGCATTCAAAAGTCAAAGTGCCATTCCTCTGCCAAATTTTCCAAAAGGTTTCAGTGAGCAGGTCTGCATTAATAAAGCACTGGGTGAAGATAGCTGTGTGTCTGAAACATTACACCAGGCTCAGTATAATTAACCACCCATCACAACGTTTTTATTCAACCTTCTAAGTTGATATCAGACAGAAGCTCATTAACATACCCCGTCACTCTGATGACATTTGTACAGTTAGTTCTGTATTATGATTTAACATCGAGGACAGCTATGTTTTGTGTATGGTGGCACAGTGGTTAGCACTGCTGCTTCACAGCGTTCGGGACCCAGGTTCCATTCCCGGCTTTGGGTCACTATCTGTTCGGAGTCTTGCACAGGATCTCCGCGTCTCCACGTAGGTTTCTTCCGGATGCTCCAGTTCCCTCCCACATTCTGAAAGACGTGCTTGTTAGGTGCATTGGCCACGCTAAATTCTCCCTCAGTGTATCCAAACAGGCGCCGGAGTGTGGCGACTAAGGGATTTTCTCAGTAACTTCATTGCAGTGTTAACGTAAGCCTACCTGTGACTAGTAAATAAATAACAAATTTACCTTGCTAATCTCCCTAACACTAGCATGGCCAATCAACCTAACCTGCGCATCATTGGAGTGTGGGAGGAAACTGGAGCACCCGGAAGAAACCCATGCAGACATGGCGAGAATGTACACAGACAGTAACCTGAGGCTGGAATTGAACCTGGGCCCCTGGCATTGTGAGGCAGCAGTGCTAACCAATGTGCTGCCATGCCAAATCCACCTTCTCGGGGGGGACATTTGTGCGCGATTGATTTCATTGCTTGACCCTTGACAGTAATTGAACTTTTGCAAACCTTCTAAAATTGATATCCCATTATATCCCCTCAACACTGACCCTCAATATGTAAATTCACGTGAATGATCCTGGTTTCAAAAATAGATAACTGTCTTGCTAAGTTTCCTCCACTGTCTCTCATTCAAAGCAGGCGTTTGTCATTTTCTGTGTTATTACTGCACTGATATGACAGTCAACTGATGATTTATTGGTATCGAGGATTTTGCTTTGTTTTGGCTGGTGATAGGCTTTCAAATCGTACATCTTCTTGGACGGAACAAATCGAAGGAGTGTACATTTATTGCAGACTGCAGTTATCTTTTGCAAATTTGATTAGTATGCATAAAAAAAAGCATGTTACTTTGGCCTTGATAAGTATTGACTTAAGAAAGCACTGTAATATTACTGACCCACAGAGGCATTCATACCGCTATGTTTTAATCATGCCTACTAGCTGCTCTGGTATTGAAAATAGATGAAATGGTAAACCTTTGCTGAATTAACACTTTTGAATATGGAAAAAAATAAATAAGCCTTTCCTTCTCTCGCTAATATAGGCGCCATGCACTTGACGTCTGAGCAATATGGCTCGGTATTTTTAGGGAACTAAATGCTACTATTCTCCCAAATTAATAGGAAGGAAGTGAACACACATATCTGGCTTGAGGTGCTCTGCCTGGTTGAGTGGTTGTGTTGTGTTGGTAGAAACACATGTCAAAAAGTGTGGAATAATTTATTTGAATTAGGGAGCATGCTTCTTTCAAGATTCATTTTGAATTTTGAAGATTTCAGTGCTTCACTCATAGAATCCCGATGGTGCAGAAGGAGGCCATTTAGCCCATCAAGTCTGCACCAACCACAATCCCACCCAGACCCTATCCCGTAACCCCACGCATTCACCCTTCTAATCCCCTGACGCTAAGGGGCAATTTATCATGGCCAATTCACCTAACCTGCACATCTTTGGAGTGTGGGAGGAAACCGGAGCACTCAGAGGAAACCCACGCAGACATGGGGAGAATGTGCAAACTCCACGCAGACAGTCATCCAAGGCCAGGACTAAACTCGAGTCCCTGGCGCTGTGAGGCAACAGCGCTAACCACTGTGCCACCGTGCCCCTTGCTGTGTGTTTAACTCACACAGTATGTACTTTACATGCCCACCACTCCACCCCAGAGGGTGAGTTTTGGGTGGGACATGTAAAAATGTCTGGTGCCCCATCCATCACTTTTCCATCCACCACGAGCTCACTTAACAATACAGTGGGAGAAGCAGTCGCCAAAATCAACAGCTCACACACCATGTTCAAAGGAACAATCAAGCATCAATTAGGCTCATAATCGATGTAATTGACCCTGATAAACCACTGCCCACACCATAAAACATTTGGCATGGGCAGCAAGGTGGGTGCAAGCACATGGATTTTCTGCCTTGGGTCACTGTCTGAGTGGAGTTTGCACATTCTCCCCATGTCTGCATGGGTTTCCTCTGGGTGCTCCAGTTCCTCCCAAAGGTGTCCACGTTAGGTAGATTAGGTAGATGCTAAATTGCCCCTTGTCAGGGGGACTAGCTAGGATAAGCTCATGGGGATAGAGCCTGGGTGAGATTGTGCTTGCTGCAGACTCAATGGGCTGAATGGCCTCCTTGTGCACTGTAGGTTTAAAATGGATGAAGAAAATCAACTTGAAATGTGAAAGAAGCACTTTTAAGGCATTTAAAAAGTGCTGGGATGGAATGGAAATGCTTTCAAAAAGAATGCCCATTGCTTTTGGCTCTGAACCCACACTCTACCCTTTCTATCTCTCTCTCAACCTTTCTGCACCCAAACGGTTCATAGGATTGTTTTGGTAGCTAATTACTATTGCCACAAGAGTATCAATCCAGAAACTCTGCTGATGTTCTGGGGGCGTCTGTTCAAATCCGTCAGGGCATGTGGTGGAATTTGAATTCAGTAAAAGAAATCCGGAATTCAGAATTTACTGATGACCATAAAATCATTGTCAATTGTTGGAAAAACCCATCTGGTTCACTTATATCCTCTGGGGAAGGAAATCTGCCGTCCTTACCTGGCCTGGCCCACATGTGACTCCAGAGC
The DNA here is from genome assembly GCF_965287045.1 of Carcharhinus amblyrhynchos. NCBI lineage: Eukaryota > Metazoa > Chordata > Chondrichthyes > Carcharhiniformes > Carcharhinidae > Carcharhinus > Carcharhinus amblyrhynchos. The sequence goes on from NC_137329.1 coordinate 115,334,344, forward strand.
CACGGCAAGGTGGTTGACTCTCAACTGCCCTTGGGCAATTGGGGATGGGCAATAAATGCTGGCCAGCCAGCGATGCCCATGTCCCAGAAACAAATTTAAAAAAGAAATTAATCCTTGAACAGTTTATTTGGCTGTTTTTAGGGCCTTATTGCCTGAAGGGCTTTAAACTACATCAAGCATAGCCACGCTCATACAGACAACTTAAGTGGCAATTTAGTGCAGCCAATCCACCCAATCTGCATGTCTTGGGCCTGTGGGAGAAAACTGGAGATCCATGCGGACATGGGGAGAACGTGTAAACTCCACACAGTCACCCAAGGCTGGAATTGATTCTGCGTCCCTGGCGCTGTGAGACAGCAGTGCTAATCACTGTGCCACAGTGCCGCCTTACTCCTTTCTATGAAGGAGTCAAACGCTTCACTAGGTGCCAAACAAATCTCGATTTTCACACTGCGTCAGTGCAATCTGAAGAATGGTTTTATTTATTCATTATCAGACAAATACAAGTCAAAGGGATCACCCAAGCATCTGCTTTGACCAATGGAATTCACATCAGGTAAATCCATCGACTGCGCAGAAATGGGTGATGCTTCTGTCTGATTCTTTGTAGTTTGAAAGTGTTGAAGTCCGTTTAGCTGTGGTTTTGGGAGTTGCGAGTTGTTTAATTTTCAACATGATAACCAATAACACTGCTTTAAGCAGACAGCCCTTTCCACACTGCCCTGTTACAATCAAAACAAAGCCCCTGTGTTGAATACTGTATTGAAGACAAGTATTATAACTATCGTCAGAATACAACAGTGTCTGAGCTCCTGTGTAGATCTGAAGGGGTTAAAAGGTTCATTATTCAGATGACTGTCGCAGCTCCGAGCAAGTTTATTATGAGCCTCATCAGGTGTATATTGTGAAATGATGAACTCGTACCAGAGACAGGAATGGAAACGAGAATGAGGGCACCACCAAACAAATATGCACAAACTGAGTGATTGGAGAGATAGTGGGAATAAAAATTAAACACGTCCATCTCTGTCAACTCTCTGAACACCGAGCTCTGGATTTGATTTGATGGATCGTCACACTGTGAATGTTTTCAAATTGGCTCATCTGGATTGGTTAGCGCAACACATAGCAAAAAAAAGAGCACTAAAGCTGTTGAATTTTAAAATATCAGAATTGTCATGGACCGTGTTGATTCTAGATGTGAAATTGTAAAAGAGAGGGGGAATAAAGTAAAATTAACACAGTACAGGAGGGTACCAATATGCAAACAGTAAGCAGTTGCAACAAATATTCAGTGATAGCAACAGATAAGCCTCAGTGTAATATCAATAGGGCAGCAAGGTGGCACAGTGGTTAGTACTGCTGCCTCACAGTGCCAGGAGCCCAGGTTCGATTCCTGCCTTGGGTCACTGTCTGAGTGGAGTTTGCACATTCTCCCCATGTCTGCATGGGTTTCCTCTGGGTGCTCCAGTTCCTCCCAAAGGTGTCCACATTAGGTAGATTAGGTAGATGCTAAATTGCCCCTTGTCAGGGGGACTAGCTAGGATAAGCTCATGGGGATAGAGCCTGGGTGAGATTGTGCTTGCTGCAGACTCAATGGACTGAATGGCCTCCTTGTGCACAGTAGGGCTTCTTTGATCCCTCCCCAACTTGCAGTCTGATCCTCATTTTAGCAGAAATCCTAATGCAGTTCAAATGAAACCCCAGTGTGTGTTCAGCCCAGAATTTTCCTCTATTGTGATTTGGGAGTCTGTGGCCAAGTTTCACTTACAGGAAAGACATGCACGTAGAATGCAGAGCACAGAAAGGAACTTGGCATGAGCCAGCTTAAAATGTATTTAAAACAAAGATTCGTAGCATCGATTTAGATTCTGCTGACAGTCACATGTTCATCAGTAAATGTAGAGATGGTGAAGATGGGATGCATTGCTGGCTTGAAGAATTGCTAATCAATGGTCTATTCCTTAGAACAGTTTATAGATGGCACATTTCCTGAATCCCTGCATGGCTTTCAAAAGAGGCTTTTTATTTAATTTTTTAAAATTACTAGAAACACTGGGATGGCACAGTGGTTAGCATTGCCTCCTCACAGCACTAGGGACCTGGGTTCTAATCCATTCTCAGGTCCCTGTCTGTGTGGAGTTTGCATGTTCTCCGTGGGTTTCCTCTGGGTGTTCCAGTTTCCTCGCACACTCCAAAAATGTGCAGGTTAGGTGGATTGGCCATGCTAAATTGCCCCTTAGTGTCAGGGGACTAGCCAGGGTAAACGCATGGGATTTTGGGGACAGGGCCTGGATGGGATTGTGCAGAAGGAAGCCATTCGATGGGCCGAATGCACTGTACGATTCTATGAACTAGATCCTGATCTGATTGTTTGAAATGTGAAGGCTGAGATCTTGCACACCCAATTGCATCGGGCAGATTCAGCGATAGCTGTACGAATAACACAAGAAGGCCAAAATTGTTTTTATTTCACTGGGTGCAAGTGATCATCCCTGTCAGTGGTGGGCTGCGTTTCCTGCCCCTACACCATTGGGCATGCGTGAGTTGAAGGCAATGAGAAGAGTGACTTACCCAAGCAGAACAAGAGATCTTTCATCCTTTTCCAGCACTGAGTGGCTGTCCTCCTCTGCAAGGAGTTGATGCTAACCACCGCATCCCTTGCTAGGCTGGTGTCTTTGCTGGCTGGTTTCCACCTCGTGTGTGCGTGGTTATAGAGCATCACGTGGTGCCTACACTGCATCCAGGTGTTTCTCCATAAGAGGTGTCCGAGAATTTGGATGCAGGTTACTTTGCAGCTATAACTTGCCATCGACCAAGGCTGATAAGTGCACAGGGAGCCTTTAAATATAGCACCCCAATTGTTAAAATATTGAAACAGAAACTGTCTGCCAATGATATGGCATGGGAATTGTGGCTGAATATTTTTGACACAATATAGCAGGAAAAGCCACCATTGCTGTTGATGGACTTACCAGCACTTTTCCCACTCGCCCTTGGCCTTTGCCGATTTCTGGGAAGATCTCGCTCTAATTCTTCGCTATCTCCATTGATGCTGACAGACTTCCTTGCCAGCGTTTTCTGTTTCTGTTTCAGATTCTTAGTGTCTGTGGTTTGCCTTCTGTCTTCAAAAGCAACACAAAACCTCAGCAAGTTTGCAAAGCAGCAAATAAGTTGCGAGGGAGAGAGAAATGAAAACCTCTGCACAATCCCCAGTGAACAGAGCAAATCAAGCCAATCTTTTATTTATATTGACCAAGGATTCTGCCGAGTTGCTGATGGTCTTTATTGTTGTAACGCCATCAAATGGAATTCAAACTTATTGAACCAAGTGAGTTGCATAGCGCTCTGCTATGGTTGTTCATCATGGAATAAACCCTGGTGCAAACTGGTTTCCTCAGCTGATGGTAACGCAGTCTACCTTTGGAAAAATTAATGGTGTACATTTACAAAAGACTCAGGGCTGGATTTTACTGTCTAAAGTCTATTTATCTGTGTCACAAGTAGGTTTACATTATTACTGCAATAAAGTTATCATAGCGTCAGTAGATCATAGAATCTATAGTGCAGAAGGAGGCCTTTCGCCCATCGAGTCTGCACTGACAACAATCCCACCCAGGCTCTATCCCCAAAACCCCACATATTTACCCTCCTGATCCCCCTGATACAAAGGGGCAATTTAACCTGGGCAATCAACCTAACCCGCACATCTTTGGAGTGTTACTTGTACGGTGTACAAGTTACTGTGGAAATCCCCTAGCTGCCACACTCCAGCACTTGTTCGGGTATACTGAGGGAGAATTTAGCATGGCCAATGCAACTAACTAGCACGTCTTTCAGACTGTGGGAGGAAACCGGAACATTCAGATGAAAACCACGTTGACAACGTGCAGGCTCCGCACAGGTAGTGACCGGTGGCACAGTGGTTAGCACTGCTGCCTCACAGTGCCAGGGACCTGGGTTCAACTGCCTTACAGTGCCAGGGATTCAGGAATCAAACCCAGGTCTCTGGCACCGTGAGGCTGCAGTGCTAACCACGGTGCCGCTGGTGATTTTATTATACAACTCTTTGTTCCCTGCACATGTATCTGTGAAAATCCTTTAATGTGATTAATCTCTTGGATATCCTGATGACATTCCACACTGTGAATCCTCACTGCAATCAATGCTGAGGGGAAATAGAGGATGAAAAGCTAAAGACAGACACTGTCTTTAGGATGTCTTTAGGATGAGAGAGGGTGCTATTCGGATTGGCGGATGGTGACTAGTGGAGTGCCCCAGGGGTCGGTGCTGGGGCCTCAGCTTTTTACCATTTATATAGATGATCTGGAGGAGGGAACCGAGTGCAGGGTGTCGAAATTTGCTGATGACACCAAAATTGGTGGAAAGGCAAATTGTGCGGAGGGTGTGGAGAGTCTACAGAAGGATCTAGATAGGCTGGGCGAATGGGCCAGGAAATGGCAAATGGAATTTAATGTTGGCAAGTGCGAGGTGGTCCACTTTGGTAGGAAGAATGGTAGGAAGGACTATTACTTACGGGGCGAAAAACTGCAGCAGGCGACGGTGCAGAGGGACCTCGGGGTCCTTGTGCATGAGTCACAAAAACCCAGCTTGCAGGTGCAGCAGGTGGTCAGGAAGGCAAATGGGATGCTGGCCTTCATAGCGAGGGGGATTGAATATAAAAGTAGGGAGGTCTTGCTGCAGCTGTATAGGGCATTGGTGAGGCCGCAGCTGGAGTACTGTGTGCAGTTTTGGGCACCACACCTGCGCAAAGATATTTTGGCTTTGGAGGGAGTGCAGAGGAGGTTTACTAGGCTGATACCGGAGTTGAGGGGGTTGAGCTATGAGGAGAGGCTGAATAAACTGGGCTTGTACTCGTTAGAGTTTAGAAGAATGAGGGGAGATCTCATTGAGACGTTTAAGATGATGAATGGGATGGATAGGATAGAGGTGGAAAGACTCTTCCCGCTCAAAAAAGACAGTAGGACTGGGGGGAACAGCCTCAAGATAAAAGGGGGGCGGTTTAGAACAGAGTTGAGGAGGAACTTCTTCACTCAAAGGGTGGTGAATCTCTGGAATTCTCTGCCTGTTGAAGTGGTGGAGGCTGCCTCGCTAAATATTTTTAAGACGCGGGTTGATGGGTTTTTGATAGGAGAGGGGATTAAGGGTTATGGGGAGAGGGCGGGAAAGTGGAACTGAGCAGCGACAGATCAGCCATGATCTTATTGAATGGCGGGGCAGGCTCGAAGGGCTAGATGGCCTACTCCTGCTCCTATTTCTTCTGTTCTTATGTTCTTATGAATTGATAGGATGAGAGAGGAATTGGCAAATGTAGATTGGGGGCGCAGATTGGTCGGTAGGACGGCTGAGGAACAGTGCAGGATCTTTAAGGAGATCTTTCTTGGTGCTCAGCAGAAATTTATTCCGATGGTAAAGAAGGATCGTAGGAGAAGGGATAATCAGCCATGGTTATCGAAGGAAATAAAGGAGAGTATTAAATTAAAAGCTGATGCGTTTAGAGTGGCTAAAAGTAGTGGGCAAGTAGAAGATTGGGAGGGGTTTAAAAATCAACAAAGAATGACGAAGAAGTTGATAAAGAAAGGAAGGATAGACTAGGAAGCTGAACTAGCGCTAAATATAAAAAAGGATAGTAAGAGTTTTTATAAATATATAAAGAGGAGGAGGCTGGCTAGGGTGAATGTTGGACCCTTAGAGGATGAGAGGGGGGATTTAGTGGTGGGGGATGAGGAAATGGCTGAGGCCTTAAATAAGTTTTTTGCTTCGGTCTTCACGGAGGAGGACGCGAATAGTTTGCCGGGTACTAAAGATAGAAGGATGGTAGGACTTGAGGGCCTGAATACGATCACTGTCACTAGAGAGGTAGTGCTCGACAGACTAGTGGGGCTGATGGTGGACAAGTCCCCAGGACCGGATGGAATGCATCCCAGGGTTCTGAAGGAAATGGCGGAGGTGATAGTGGATGCCTTAGTGATTATTTTCCAAACCTCGCTGGATTCCGGGGAAGTGCCGGAAGATTGGAAAACGGCTAATGTTACGCTGCTGTTTAAAAAGGGTAGCAGGCAAAAGGCAGGGAATTATAGACCGGTTAGTTTAACATCTGTTGTAGGAAAAATGCTTGAATCCGTCATCAAAGAAGAAATAGCGAGGCATCTTGAGAAGAATTGTTTGATAGAGCAGACGCAGCACGGATTCGTTAAGGGGAAGCCATGCCTGACGAATTTATTGGAATTCTATGAAGATGTGTCTAGTGCGGTGGACGGAGGGGAACCGGTGGATGTGGTGTTTCTCGATTTTCAGAAGGCGTTTGATAAGGTGCCGCACAAAAGGTTGTTACAGAAGGTTAGGGGACATGGAGTTGGGGGTAAGGTGTTAGCGTGGATAGAGGATTGGTTGTCTAATAGGAGGCAGAGAGTGGGTGTCAATGGGTGCTACTTGGATTGGCGGTTGGTGACTAGTGGAGTGCCCCAGGGATTGGTGCTGGGGCCTCAGCTATTTACCATTTATATAGATGATCTGGAGGAGGGAGCTGAGTGTAGGGTGTCGAAATTTGCTGATGACACAAAGATAAGTGGAAAAGCAAATTGTGCGGAGGGTGTAGAAAGTCTGCAGGGGGATCTAGATAGGCTGAGCGAGTGGTTGAGGACCTGGCAGATGGAGTACAATGTTGGCAATTGTGAGGTTATCCACTTTGGCAGGAATAATAGTAGGAGGGACTACTCTTTAAAGGGTGAAAAGCTGCAACATGCTACGGTGCAGAGGGACCTGGGGGTCCTTGTGCATAAGTCGCAAAAACCCAGCCTACAGGCGCAGCAGGTGATCAGGAAGGCAAATGGGATGCTGGCCTTCATAGCGAGGGGGATTGAATATAAAAGTAGGGAGGTCTTGTTGCAACTGTACAGGGCACTGGTGAGGCCGCAGCTGGAGTACTGTGTGCAGTTTTGGTCGCCGCACTTGCGCAAGGATATTTTGGCCTTGGAGGGAGTGCAGAGGAGGTTCACTAGGCTGATACCGGAGTTGAGGGGGTTGAGCTATGAGGAGAGGCTGAATAGACTGGGCTTGTACTCGTTGGAGTTTAAAAGGATGAGGGGGGATCTTATTGAGATGTATAAGATGATGAAGGGGATGGATAGGGTAGAGGTAGAGAGGTTCTTCCCGCTCAGAAAGGACAGCAGGACTAGAGGGCACAGCCTCAAGATAAGGGGGGGGCAGTTTAGAACGGAGTTGAGGAGGAACTTCACTCAAAGGGTGGTGAATCTCTGGAATTCTCTGCCCGTTGAAGTGGTGGAGGCTACCTCGCTGAGTTTATTTAAGACGCGGGTAGATAGGTTTTTGGTAGGCAAGGGGATTAAGGGTTATGGGGAGAAAGCGGGAAAGTGGAACTGAGCCACTTCAGATCAGCCATGATCTTATTGAATGGCGGGGCAGGCTCGAGGGGCTAGATGGCCTACTCCTGCTCCTATTTCTTATGTTCTTATGACTGCTTAAGGGAATGGCTGACGCCGCCAAGTCCTATTCTAAGGTCCTTATTATGACAAAAGTAGACAAATGAAAGGTGTGATAGTTCCTAACTGGTCTACCTCTCAGAATAGACGCTGAAATCCATTGCATGATAGCACAGTAGATTGAGGAAATTGGATAAAAACTTGGAAGAATAAAACTTGCAGGGATATAGAGACAGGACAGGGGAGTGGAACAAGATGATAGTTCTTTGAAAGAGCCAATATAAGAATGATGGACTGAATGGCAACAGTTGTGGTCTGAATATCTTTAGTCTTGGTACCATATATTCACAGTTTGTTTTGCCAGTCAGATGATCAGATTTAATAATCTATCAAATGATATCAGGTAAACTTACAACAAAGCTGTTGAAACAATTTGCAGTTACGACAACTCAAAATAAGTAAATATCGGACATTCTGGTCGGAATGCTCCGGTCTTGTTTGCCCTGCCTCCACTGCCAGTGAGAACGGAGAATTTGGCGCTAGGCCAAAACTCCATCCACAGCAGTGGGACTGGAGAATCCCAGCCACGAGTGAGCTTGGAGAATTCTGGCCTTTGTGTTTTGGTTTTAAGTTCTATTACTTCTAGTTTATTCCCCCTTGGCACTCCAGCCTGCATGGGAAAGGAGTGAGTAACTGTGATGTTCAGGAAGATGCTTCAAAAGGGGCAGGAGAGACTCACACACTCATTTGTGGAGAGTATGTTACTCTCTTCACCACTCCATCAGACTGCACAGCAAGATCAGAGATTCACACTGTGAAACTACATGGACAGGTCCTCGTGTAGCTTCCTGTAACACAGCTCATAGGAGTCTTTACCTCACAGATAAACTGCCTTTAAAATCTGTGCTACTCATTGCAATATTTCAGCAATAGGAATGCTCAGAGTTTCACACTAAAGCTTGATATTGTGTGTAGGACCCATTCATTTCTTCCGAATAGACTGAGGGCACTTGATACGATTTAAAAAATGAATATAAAAATTGAATATAATTTTGAAATTTAAAAAATTACAGAAGGCAGAAAAGAGAGAGAGTAAGGGAGAGTTAGGGATTGGCTTTGCAGCCAGACCTTGTACAGACTTGATTTCAAAAGCTTGCAGCATTCAACTGAAGAACAATGAACTGCAGAAAGCTGTTACCACAATATAGCTTTTTGGTTTTCTTTTGTTATTAAATCACTAGGCACACACAGTCTCCAATTTTCAAAAACAGTTCACAGCTGTGTGACCAGGAAAGCTTGCTAATGACAAAAACTATTTCTGTTAACATTGCACTTTCAAATGTAGTCAATTTCTAAGCTAAACCCAGAATTTCAAGCTGAGTTTTAAAATGTGCCCAAATTAGCTTAGGTTAGCTTTAAAGCAGAGCATAATTAGTTACATAGATAGAAATATCTTAAAATGAAGCTATTTAACTAAATCAAACTATACAGAGGATCCCACATTGTAGCTACTATTATCTAAGCATAGCCTTGTCAAAAAGTATCTGTATATTAGCGTATCTCAGATTGTGACATGGTATTTCAAACCTTTAAATGAATAAAAACATGGAGGCGATCTTATAAAAAAATTCTAGTGCTGAACGAGCGTGAAAATGGGAGAGAATAACACCCATTTTTGGGGGAGATATCAGGCAGTCTTATCGACTTAGGAAAAAATGAAGCAAAGTGTGATTCTTGCCAATCGGGGGTGTGGGCAGAGCCTATTCATGCCGGGAAGCCGGCTGCTGAACTGTAGGTGTACCAATGCGCAGGTGCACCAATCTCACAGTGCACTGTGTTACCATCTCCATGACACAGATCAGTAGTGTGAAGGAATGCTCTCCAATTGCCTGGATGAGTGCGGTGCCAACAAAACTTAAATAGATCAACACCGCCCAGGCTAAAGCAACCCATTGTTTGGCACCTCATCTTCCAGCTTAAGCATTCATTCCCTCCATAACTGAGGCACATTGGCACCATCTACCAGGTACATTGCAGCAACTCAACAAACCTCTTCCAAAAGCATTTTCTAAACCCTTGATCTTGGAGGACAAAGAAACATGGGAACATCCCAACTCCAAATTCTTCCCCAAGTTACGTAACATCCCCACTTGGAAATACATCATTGTTCCTTCATCTTCACTGGGTGAAAATCCTGGAACACACAACTTAAAGGTATCGAGCAACATAGGGTGCACTGATTCAAAAAGGCTGCTCACTACAGCCTTCTCAAGAACAATGGGCAATGCCAGATAAGTGTTATTTTTACTTGTGACACCACATCCCATGAACGAATAATTAAAGGCAAAATAATTGTTGTTGCATTTGCATGGCACAGTGGCACAGCTGTTAGAACTCCTACCTCACAGTGTCAGGAACCCAGGTTCAATTCTGGCCTCGGGCCACTGTCCGAGCAGAGTTTTCACGTTCTCCATGTGTCTGTTTCCTCCGGGTGCGCCAGTTTCTTCCCACTTTCCAAAGATGTGCGGGTTGGTTGGATTAACCACGCTAAATTGCCCATTATTGGCAGGGGCCTAGCAGGGCAAATACATTGGGTTACGGAGATAAGGCCTGGGTGGGATTGTTATCGATGCATGCTCGATGGGCCAAATGGCCACCTTTTGCACTGTCAGGATTCGATGATTTCTATGATATGCGTTTGGTTATGAAATACTTGCACCCATCCTGAAAGTCAACATACAAATGCAAGTTTATTTGCTACCTGCCTTCAGTGACAGTGTACGAAGCCTCATGTTATTGCAAGAGTGTTGACTCTTGCACTGATTTCCGACTGTTTTGTAATACACTGATGTTCCTTTTGTGGAACATCTGAAAACTAGAGGAATGACACTTGAAGATATTAAACTATGAAGTGAATAAACAACTCTGTCATTCTCCATCATTTATGTATCTCTTTATTCCTCAGCATGAAAGCAATAACATACACCTAGAGCGAAAGAGAAAAGATTGTCAGCAGCATCAGGCTGGTATTGGAACAGTTATTGCTATAACGCTATGAATACCATCCTTGACATTTCCCTGTGTTCTGTTTCCAAGCTGTTGACATTTCATCTTTTCTCCCCCACTCTTCTCAGTTACGGTTGACTGTTTAGGTAGAAAAAGGCATTTCTTATCCAAGAAAAAATAAATTTGAAGCCAGATAAGATTAAATCCACTGGCATCTGTATTTCACAGGAAAATTAATTTAATATTTCATTCAGGATTGCAAAAATGATTGGGACAATCACTTTACTTTAATGTGCTTCTTATGAAGTGCCGCATATTTTTAGAATGACACTAATTTTTATTTTAATTCAGTAATCCTATAAGAGCTTATCCATCAGTTCATTTACTTGTAATTTTCTGTGATGTAAACATGATTAAGAACAAACCACCTGCATGTAAATGATTTATTCATGTATTTGGAAACAAATTGGCAAATTCTTTCCATATTACAAAAGTGTTATTCTGCAGGATGTGAAATTGGACCACAGATTGCAAATTACAGTTATGGCAAGTATTAATGAATAGACAACTTGCAAAACTGTATTAAAAAAAATCTGTAAGAATTCATTGCCCACGTGTGCCATACTGTAGTGCGTAATATTGGCAAATAGAGTGAAAATGACCATTCTGAGAGGGGGTTGGATTTACCAGAGACTGAACTGCATCAGCTATATATAAGTGCGGTTGCAAGAGCAGGTCAGAGGCTGGGAATTCTGCAATAAGCAACTCATCTCCTCACTCTTTTTTATTAATTCGTGGGACAATGTCTACACTTCGTGCTGCCTGAGAAAAGCAGCCAGCATAATTATGAACCTCATGAGCCCTGGACCTACTCTCTTCCACCTTCTTCTATTGGGAAAAAGATACAAAAGTCTGAGGTCATGTACCAACCAACTCCAACATTTATTGCCCACCCCTAGTTGCCCTTGAACCAAGTAGCTTGCTAGGCCATTTCAAAGGATATCGAGAGTCAACCACATTGTTGTGGCTCTGGAATTACATGTAGGCCAGATCATATAAAGAGGGCAGATTTCCTTCCCTAAAGGATACTAGTGAACCAGATGGGTTTTTCTGACAATCGACAATGGTTTCTTGGTCATCAGCGGATTCTTAATTCCAGATATTTTTTATTGAACTCAAATTCTACTATCCGCCATGGTGGGATCCGAACCCACGTTCCCAAACCATTAGCCCAGCAACAATACTACTGCACCATCTTTTTCCCTCCAAGGTGTGCCCACCATGTACAATCTGAGGTCCCTACCTGCTTCAAGAAGATGACAATCATCTCGGTACCAAAGAAAAGCCAAGCAGCGTGCCTTAATGACTACCATCCAGTGGCTCTGACATCCATCATTACGAAATGTTCCAAAAGGCACAAATCCATTGGGGCCCCCCAGGGTGCCTGGATCCACTACAGCACCTATCGCTGCCACAGGTCCGCAGCAGACACCATCTCCCTGGCCCTGTACTCAACCCTGGAACATGTAGAAAACAGGCACTTATGTCAGACTCCTCTTTATCGACTACAGCTCAGCCTTCAACACTATTATTCCTATGAAACTCATCTCCAAATTCCGTGGCCTGGGGATTGGCTCCTCCTTCTGCAAATGGATCCTGAACTTCCTAGCTCACAGACAAAATCAGTGAGGATAGGCAACAACACCTCCTCCACGATCATCTTCAACACTAGTCCTTCACAAGGCTGTGTCCTCATCCCCTTACTATATTCCTTACACACCTATGTCTGTGTGGCCAGATTCCCCTCCAACTCAATTCTCGTGTGCTGATGACACCACTGTAGTGGGTCAGATCTCAAACAATGATGAGACAGACTACAGGAATGAGATAGAGAATCTGGTGAACTGGTGTGGCAACAATAATCTCTCCTTCAATGTCAGCAAAACTAAAGAGATAGTCGTTGATTTCAGGAAGCATAGTGGAAGACATGCCACTGTCTACATCAATGGAGATGAAGTAGAAAGGGTTGGAAGCTTCAAATTTTTAGGTGTCCAGCTTACCAACAACCTGTCCTGGTCCCCTCATGCCAATGCTATAGTTAAGAAAGTCCACCAAAGCCTCTACTTTCTCAGATGACTAAGGAAATTTGGCTTATCAGCTGTGACTCTCACCAATTTTTCCAGATGCACCATAGAAAGCATTCTTTCCGGGTGTATCACAGCTTGATATGGCTCCTGCTCTGCCCAAGACCACAAGAAACTACAAAGGGTCGTGTTCGAAGCCCAGTCCATCACTCAAACCAGCCTCCCACCCATTGACAATGTCTCCACTTACTACTACCTGAGAAAAGCAGCCAGCATAATTATGAACCCCATGCACCCCAGACCTACTCTCTTCCACCTTCTTCCATTGGGAAAAAGATACAAAAGTCTGAGGACATGTACCAACCAACTCAAGAACAGCTTCTTCCCTGCTGCCATCAGACTTTTAAATAGACCTACCTCGCATTAAGTTGATCTTTCTCTATGATTGTAACACGACATTTTGCACCCTCCCCTTTCCTTCTCTATGTACAGTATGCTTCGTGCCTACAGCACACAAGAAACAATATTTTTCACTGTATACTAACTAATACATGTGACAATAATAAATCAGATCACAAAAAATCGAATCAAGTCAGGACAGTTGGGGTTGGTGATGAAATATTCTCCACCTGATTGGATAAATGTGGCTCAAGAAGCTCAACACCATGTATGAGAAACAGGTCCATTTGTCCAGCCACCCTTCCCCCCAGCTTAAACATTGACTCCCTCCACCACCATGTGTACCACCTACAAGATGCGCTGCAGCAATTCACCAGGACTCATTGACAGCACGTTCTGAACCTGCGACCTCTACCACATGGAAGGACAAAAGTGCAGTAGGTTAATACGAATACCACCACCTGCAAATTCCCTTCCAAACCACAAACTATCCTGACTCAGAATTATATCACTGTTGGAGATCTGGACCCTCAGTTACCCTGTGGTCAATAAACTGAATGTATGAAATGAGCCGTCTAACTCTGGCTGGTCAGCTCCAGGTTGGAGCAATATTAGGTGGATAGAACTTTAAGCCTCTCAGTTGCAGTCCAGTAATAAAAGATGATGCAAGTCCAGCTTCTTCACAAACACACTTTATTCTCTTTTACAACTCCACATACACACACTCAACCCCCACTACCACCTGTAACCCCTTGATGTATCCTGGTGAGTACTGTTAAACAATTAACATACAAATTAGGTCTAAAGTGGAAGATTGCAGTTAACCCATTTCTAACATTGGAGGCCAACTTTACCAGCTTCAAGTTGGTCCTGTGGGGGAGTGTGGGCTTCAGTTGAATGCAGAGTGGGAGAGACCAGGTCGGCTGCAATGCCAAGTACCCTTTTGGAGGCAGATGGAGCATTCCTGCCCCAACCTCTTGCCCCACAAAAAGAACACCTCACGTACCATTTTGGGGGCATCTTCCTCTTCACTGCCAGGGAGAACTGGGCAGAGTGGCCACGGTGCACACCTTGCCAATTTGTCCTGAACTTGCAGTTGGTGTCTAACAATATCCCTGAGGTCTCTGTCAGGGTATTTGAGCAGTCTTTGCTCTAAATCAGGTGAGCGGACTACTTGGCTAAACATCACAGTAGTTGTTGCCCAATAAAATTGCCCTCGCTCTCTGCACCCCCCCCCCAACCCCCTCCCCATCATTTCGAACCACTGGTGCCCACGGTTCTAGTGACAGATGGCAGACATAAATGAATTTCTGCCCCACAAGTTCATCAGAGCGCAAAATGTAAAACAAAAGAACGTGTGGGAAGGAAACAAATTAAATCGCGTCTTCAGAATTCCAGATGAAAATTTTCCAATTTAATATCTGTAGGTCACAGTTTAAAAAATAATTTTTAACCAGGACTGATTGATATGAGTTTTGTAAGCTATTATATGCAGCTTGCAATAGAAAGAGCTGATACCTCATATAGAAGTGCTGACAGCTCATTCACCAAAATCAGTGGACGTATTGGATTTTGCCTTCCATTATTCTAAATAAATATTGCAAAAAAGGATCATGTTTGAGAATTATGGAAACATCAATGTTTCCATTATTGCAATCTGCCCTCTTCTGTCTCAGCCACCCCCAACCCAACTGGAGTTATCATAGATTGTAGCTTACAATGCAATTACAAATTAAAATAGCAGTTGGCTTAAGACATAAAATAGAAATAAGGGATTGCCCAGTACAATCAGGTGAGTTGGTGGCATAATGGTTAAGTCACTGGGCTAGTTACCCAGAGGCACAGGCCAATGCTCTCGGTTCAAATTCCACCACAGCGGCTAGTGGAATTTAAATTCAATTAATAAAATATGGAATTAAAAGCTAGCCTCAGTAATGATGACCATGAGGCTAATCCTACCCTATGTATCAGAAAACTGGAAATCAGAAGAGTAAGGTTAGTGTTCTTTTTTTAATTCATTCACCAGACATGGGCATCACTAGCTGGCCAGCATTTATTGCCCATCTCTAGTTGCTCTTGGAGGGGCAGTTGAGAGTCAACCACGTTGCTGCAGATCTGGAGTCACATGTAGGCCAGACCAGGTAAGGATGGCAGATTTCCTTCCCTAAAGGACATTAGCGAACCAGATGGATTTTTTCCAACAACCGTTCCATGGTCATCAGTGGATTCTTAATTCTAAAGTTTGTATTGTTGAATTCAAATTCCACCATCTGCTGTGGTGGGATTCAAATCCAGGTCCCCAGAACATTGGCTGAGTTTCTGAATTAATAGGTTTGTGATAATATCACAGCGCCAGCACTTCCCCTAATGTGAGGGAAGGAGGTTGCAAGGGGTTCTCCTCACATTATTTGCAGTTTGCATTTCATGTCGGCTAGCAGGATAAAGGTGAGCTGGAAGTGAGAAGGGGCATAAGACAGGAACATGCCATCATCATCAGTGTTTTCAGCAATGCTGAAGTCCTGGAGACTATCATTGCCAGCCTCATGATAATGACCCATCGTCTCCATAGGGCTTAGAAAGTGCAGGCTCCCTTGTCCCCCTCCTCCAGTTCTTCCTTCATTGCTTATAGGTTATCTTAATCCGTAAGGGATTAGGAAGAATGTGACTCATTGCATGGTGCTGTGTCTGGGTGATGTGCCTATCACAGCTGAATAGGTGGAAGCAATGGGAACTAGTTGTGAGTCATCATAGAGTCTCTACAGTGCTGAAGGAGGCCATTCAGCCCATCGAGTCTGCACCAGCCACAATCCCACCCTGGCCCTATTCCCGTAACCCCACATATTTACCCTGCTAATCCCCTGACACTAAGGTCAATTTAGCATGGCCAATCAACCTAACCCACACATCTTTAGACTGCATCATTGGATTTTGTGAGAGAGTGAAATGGAGCATCTAGGCCTTGTTCCTCAGTACAAGGAACTGCCAATGGCTGAGTGATGATGAGGTAGTGACTTGAGTAGAATGAGGTGTTGGTGAGTTGGAGATGGTCATTTTTGATTGTTGATGTGAGGTCACTGAACTTTGTGTTTTTTGTTGCCAGGTCCCCATGCCCAGATATACGGAATTTGACCTCCCCAGCCACCTGCTCCCATTGCCTTCTGAGGGCAGTGTTAATATCACTTAGCATCACAAAGCACGACTACGATCAGGGAAAGCATGGTGGAATATAGGCTGCTGGTTACTAACACAGTAGCATCGTCATCGCAACATCAACACGATCACGGAAGACAATATTGAACGTAAGCTTTTGGTTACCGGCTCCTAGTAATTATTTCTCCATGCTTGGGAATCCAAGTCTCATGAGCTGAGTCAAAAAATTAGGACCTGCGCTTTTGGACGTGAAATTCAGCAACATTTATTCCCCCGATGGCTGGGTGAAGTTTGAATCTTCCTTCTGCAAATAACAATTGTTAATTTTAAAACTGTGACTGACAGGTTTTTGTTAGCCAAGGTGTTAAGGGATATGGGACAAAAGTAAACATATAAGCTGGAATTTTATCATCCTGCCTGCCAAGGTAATCGGAGTGGGCGAGGAATGGACCATGGGAAGATCTATTGACCTTGGGTAAGATTTTACAGTTTTGGGACGTGTGTGGGCATGAAGTCCTGCCCACAGAATCACAGATTAGTCATGGTCTTATTGAGTGGAACAGATTTGAGGGGATAAATCGCCTATGTCTCTATTCTTCCCTGTTCTTACTCTGCTCAACTGAGCGAGCTGTAACAGTCAAACTCACTCATACCCTGATGCAATGTTGCCACAAGTGCGTCATTCAGCAGGATTCACTCGGTAACTATAGGAACAGTAAGAAGTCTCAAAACACCAGGTTAAAGTCCAGCAGGTTTATTTGGTAGCACTAGCCACTAGCTTTCAGAGCACTGCCCCTTCACCAGGTGAGTTCATCAGGGAGTTGTGTTCACAAACAGGCACACATAGACACAAATTCAATTTACTAGATAATGGTTGGAATGCGAGTCTTTACAGGTAATCAAGTCTTAAAGGTACAGACAATGTGAGTGGAGAGAGGGTTAAGCACAGGTTAAAGAGATGTGTATTGTCTCCAGCCAGGACAGTTAGTGAGATTTTGCAAGTCCAGGCAAATCTTGTGGGTTACAGATAGTGTGACATGAACCCAAGATCCCGGTTGAGGCTGTCATCACGTGTGCGGAACTTGGCTATCAGTTTCTGCTCAGCGATTCTGTGTTGTTGTGTGTCGAGAAGGCCACCTTGGAGAACGCTTACCTGAAGGTCAGAGGCTGAATGCCTGTGACAGCTGAAGTGTTCCCCAATGGAAAAAGAACACTCCTGCCTGGTGATTGTCAAGCGGTATTCATTCTTCTGCGTTGTTGTGTGTTGTGAAGGTCATCTTGGAGAACTCTTACCTGAAGATTAACCTGGTGTTGTGAGTCTTCTTACGGTGCTTACCCCAATCCAATGCTGGCATCTCTACATCAAAACTATTGGGAGACAGGCTGCTGAACAATTGGTTCCCTCCCTGGCACAGACACTAATACAAATCATCTCAGATGTACTTCAGTATGGCTGACATCAGCTAACTCAGCATAAGCTAAGGGTGGATCAAATCCTTAGACCTTAGGAACGACACAGTAGCACAGTCATTAGCACTGCTGCCTCACAGTGCCAGGCTCGATTCACCATCTGTGTGGAGTCTGCACATTCTCCCTGTGTCTGTGTGTGTTTGCTCCAGATGACCTGGTTTCCTCCCACAGTCTGAAAGTGCTGGTTAGGTGTATTGGCCATGCTAAATCCTCCCTCAGTGCACCCGAACAGGCACTGGAGTGTGGTGACTAGGGGATTTTCACAGTAGCTCCATTGCAGTAAGCCTACTTGTGACACTAATAAATAAACTTTAAGACTTCTTGGTCTGAATGGAACAATACTCACAACATGTGGCGCATTAAACTTCAGGGAGGGCCATGCTTTACAGATTGGACCAGGAAAGTTAGATAGAAACATAGAAGATAGGAGCAGAAAGAGGCTATTCAACCCTTCAAGTCTGCTCTGCCATTTGTCCAACTCAATAGCCTAATCCTGCTTTCTCCCCATAATCTTTGATCCCATTCGTCCCAAGTGCTATATCTATAGAAACAAATGCTATATCTAAAGAAACAATATCTTTTACAAATGAGTTACAAAGTCATTTGAGAATTCAATAGATCTTCGTAATACAGCTTTCAGGTTTAATAGGATTCTTAGCAAGGCTTAATAATGTGAGTGGTTTCATTTTCCTTTATGCTAATGGATGTTCAGCGCTGCCGTTCTGCACAATCTTCCAAAACTGAGGAATGAAGGAATGATCTAAAGAAATCTGATGAATCTGCAGCACACATTGCATGTCCCAGGCAATCCCAGTTGTATGCTGCCTCCGGAGAGCTGCCTAACATATTCTAGCCTGCAGTGTGACAGCAATCAGAACTCATCAGTAATTCTTGTAAGTCAAAAGACTTTGCCCTGGCTGACATCAGATATGAGGCTTTCTGATCTCAGATCAACTACCTGTCACCAATGTCCTTTAAGATGCAAAATAGTCCAGGGATCCCATCTGCCCTGCCGTCACAATCAAGGTGCAATGCTCACTAATGTTCTCACTGCATCACCCCTGGGCTATTGTTAACGGAAGGGATGGAGATGAGATTTCGAAGATCCAAAATATATTCATTAGCAGAGTGGCAGGGTGAAATAATTCTGGGATAGATGTCATGTGCACCCACATAAATTGAATGAGAAACTCATTTATCTTTCCTTGATAAAAAGCATCACAGACATGCATAAAAAAAAGTATAATTTCACTGAAAGAAGCATAGAGCCAAAGGTTAAAGGAAAGCCTTGATTACAACAAAGCATTTTGGATTATTTCTGTAGTATTTTCGATAATAGGTATGTGATTGAAGACAGATGATAATAATTAGTGTTGAATCCCTTTTGACTTGCATGTAAATAGCGCTGTTGACAACCTCTGGATGTCCCCGTCTGCTTCACAGTCACTGGGGTACTTTTGAAGTTTGTCACTCTTTGTATTGTGGGAGAGCCGCAGACTATTAGCGCACAGGAAGATCCCACAAGCAGCGACAAAATAAAACCTCCATTGATGACCGTGAAATCATTGCCTCATTGTAAAAACCCATCTGCTTCACTGGTGTCCTTTAAGAGAAGGAAATTGTCTGGTCTGGCTTTTGGTGGCACAGCAGCACAGTGGTTAGCACTGTTGCCTCACAGCACAAGGGACCTGGGTTCGATTCCCGGCTTGTGTGACTGCGTGGATGTTGCACATTCTTCCTGTGGGTGCTCCAGTTTCCTCCCAAAGATGTGTGGGTTAGATTGATTGGCCATGCTAAATTTCCCCAAAGACTCAGGTGAACTAGGAGGGTAAATACATGGGGTTATGGGGATAGGGCCTGAATGGAATTGTTGTCAGTGCAGGCCTGATGGGCCGAATGGCTTCCTTCTGCACTGTAAGAATTCTATTCTATTCTAGCCTATACATGAGACTCCAGATACCTCGCAACTTAAGTGCCCTCTGAAATGGCTACTTAGTTCAAGGGCAATTAAGGATGGGCAAAAAATGCTGGCCCAGCCAGCGATGCCCACATCCCATCAATGAACAAACTAAAGACCAGAGAATCTTTCTCACTGATGTTGGGCGTAGAATCATAGAATCCCTACAGTACAGAAGGAGGCCATCGATTCTGTACCAAGCCCACAATCCCACCCAGGCCCTATTCCCATAACCCCTGCTGAGCAAGGTGTGAAGATCTCCCTGGCACTAGGGTCAATTTTAGCATGTCCAATCCACCTAATCTGCACATCTCTTGTCAAGTGTAGCCCCAGACCCCAAGAACACCACTGAGCCCTGGGGGAATGCCAGTACAGTCATCACTTTTATAGTGTTATGGTTGCTTGGCCGTTTGGAGATTTTTGAAGGCACATTCAGGGATGATAATGAGATCCCAATGCATAAGTAACTTCTGATTGCCTCGCTGGAAAGGTAAATGCTTGTGTGAAGAATCGAATGATGAGATAGCAACAAAGCCTGAGATACTGCACTGATTGCTGACGTGAATTTTAGAATGAGTGGGCTTTAAAGCTGAATTCAGATTGTTTTAAATGGACGCTTCAAAAATAAATCCAATTCTTTTTAAGTTTAACAGGAGCAAAGCAAATCACACAGACAAAGTGGGGAGTTTGACACACAGGCCTTGAGGGCAGGTGTGGGAACGGTGGGGAGTAAATTCAAAGCAGAGTTTGTTGGACTGGTTTGCTGAGATCTTCACACCTTGCCCAGCAGCAGCAGGAGGCCACTTGCGGTTGTTAAGGGAGCAATTATCAGCAATTTTACCAACACAATGTAATTTTCCCAGCATCGCATGGATGCCGGGCTGTGTTAGCACCTTGGCAATGCAAAGGAGAAGGCCACACGGTGAGAGGCTGGCCACTAATTGAGAGTTCAAGATTTTCTAATCTCCAACAGCAAAAAAAAGAATTTTGAAAAGACTCAACGCCTTGTGTACTGAGTTCATTTTCTTGCATGATACAATGAAAATAAAAGGAAAAATCTGATATTCTAAAAAAAGCAGCAAAATATGGCAAGACTGATGTCTTTAGCTGCTTGTATCTGAGTCACTGGCTCCTGGAGGCTGTTGTCTCTGATAGTGTGGGGGGTGATGCAGTGGCAGCTGTTCCCATCAGACTGTTGGCATCTCTGTTCCACGCCTCTCGGTCTTGTTGCATTCCCCTCAGCAACATCTCATTGAAGGCACAATGCAGGCAGTTAGACAGGTTTGTTCTGAATCAACCTCCCGAAACCGACTCAATGTCCTCATATATGGTTTGATTTGATTTGATTTATCATTGTCACATAAGAACAGAAGAACTAGGAGCAGGAGTAGGCCACCTGGCTCCTCAAGCCTGCTCTGCCCATTCATTAAGATCATGGCTGATCTTTCCGTGGACTCAATTCCACTTACTCGCCCGCTCACCATAACCCTGAATTCCTTTACCGTTCAAAAATCTATCTATCCTTGCCTTAAAAACATGTCCTGGGATACAGTGCAAAGTAATCTTTCTTGCGCCCTCTACAGACAAAACATACCATTCAAAAAGTACAAGTCAGAAGTCCCACAACACCAGATTAAAGTCCAACAGGTTTATTTGGAATCAAGAGCTTTTGGAGAATTACTGCTTCCTCAGGTGAGTGGAGAGTTGGGTTCACAAACATGGCATATATAGGCAGAGACACAATTGCAAGATAATACTTGGAATGCAAGTCTTTACAGGTAGTCAAGCCTTTACAGTTACAGACAATGCGAGTGGAGAGAGGAATACACACAGGTTAAGGATGTGTGAAGTGTTTCAAGCCAGAATAGTTAATTGGATTTTCCAGGGAAAATGGTGGAAGTTACATGGAGTGTGACATGAACCCAAGATCCCCATTTGAAGCCATCCTTATAGCCAAGTTGTGCATGCATGAGGACGACCTATACGGGAATCTTGGTTTCATGTCACACTATGTGTAACCCCCACCATTATGCCTGTGATTGCAAAATCCTACTAACTGTCCTGGCTTGAGACACTTCACACCTCTAGGTTCACTCGGCTGATACCAGAGTTGAGGGGGTTGAACTATGAAGAGAGGCTGAATAGACTGGGCTTGTACTCGTTGGAGTTTAGAAGGATGAGGGGGGGTCTTATTGAGACGTATAAGATGATGAAGGGGATGGATAGGGTAGAGGTGGAGAGGTTCTTCCCGCTCAGCAAGGACACAGCCTCAAGATAAGGGGGGGGGGGCAGTTTAGAACAGAGTTGAGGAGGAACTTCTTCACTCAAAGGGTGGTGAATCTCTGGAATTCTCTGCCCGTTCAAGTGGTGGAGGCTGCCTCGCTGAATATATTTAAGATGCGGGTAGATAGGTTTTTGGTAGGCAAGGGGATTAAGGGTTATGGGGAGAAAGCGGGTAAGTGAAACTGAGCCAGATCAGAGCAGCCATGATCTTATTGAATGGCGGGGCAGGCTCGAGGGGCTAGATGGCCTACTCCTGCTCCTATTTCTTATGTTCTTATGTTTAACCTGTGATTATCCCTCCCTCCACTCGCACTGTATGTACCTGTAAAGACTTGATTACCTGTAAAGACTCGCATTCCAACCATAATCTTGCAATTGCGTCTCTACCTATATATGCCACGTCTGTGAACCCAACTCTCCGCTCACCTGATGAAGGAGCAGCGCTCCGAAAGCTCATGACTCCAGATAAACCTGTTGGACTTTAACCTGGTGTTGTGGGACTACTTACTCCAATTTAACACCAGCACCTCCACCTCACGTACATAAAGTAGACAGGCGACGAGGAAAGGATGGGGTTCATGATATAGTGTTGCCGTTACAGACAGGGTGAAGAGAAAGTTTAGCTTAATATATGATAGATCCATTCAAAAGTCTGATGACAGCAGGGAAAAACTGTTCTTGAATTTGTTGGTACATGTTTTCAGATTTTCGTGTCTTTTTTTGACGGAAGAAGGTGGAAAAGGGTATGCCCTAGGTGCATGGGGCCCTTGATTATGTTAGCTGCTTTTCCGAGGCAGCGGAAAAGGAGGTAGAGTGGGTGGATGGGTGGCCGGTTTGCTGGACTGGGCTGCACTCATAACCCTTTGTAGTTTGTTGCGGTCTTGGAGAGAGCAGGAGCCATACCAAACTGTGATACACCTGGATAGGATGTTTTCTATGGTGTAGCTGTATCAACTATAACAACAGGATGGAAAGCCCAGGACAGGTTGTTGGTCTGTCCGGATACCTCAAAACTTGAAACTCTCAACCACTTCCACTTGATCACCATTGAAGTAGACAGGAGCATTCCTCCACTTCGCTTCCTGAAGTCACCTAATCAGATAGGGATCTCAGAGGCTTCTTAACTGCTCTCATTTTGGAGGATGCAAGTGTCTTTAGCCAGGCATTTATTGCCCACCCTTATTTGCCCTTGACAATGCGTGGGTGAACCATCTCCTTGAACCACTGCAGTCTGTATGGAGTAGGTACACCCGCAGTGTGGTTAGAAACTGGTAGGCAGTCTGCTGATGTGACCAGGCTCAGGACCTGACAATGGTCCCGCTAACTGAAACTCAATAACATTCTGCCCATGGAAATGTATAGGAGGCCATTCAGCCCACTGTGTCCCTGCTGAATGGTGTTACATCCAGCCTCATTCCCATTTCCCAGCTGTAATACATTCTAACCACACTGCGGGTGTACCTAATCCACACAGACTGCAGTGGTTCAAGCAGGTAGCTCACCATAACCTTGTCAAGGGTAATTAAGAATGGCAATAAATCATATCCTCTGAAGAATAAAAACAAAACTGTATGTTAGAGCATTACACGTGCCCATCCAAGTGCTGCGGACTGTAGACATGCACTCTAATGTTATTCTCGATATCTTAACATTTATTGTGTATCCTTTTGTCATGGTTTTCCTTTCCAAACAAATTGCTGCACATTTGACCAGATTGAGTTCCATTTGCCTCTTTCTTACCCACTTCACTATTGACGTTTCCCTTTAGTCTGCAGATTCGTTCCTCGTTGTCAACCCCTGTAATAAGTCATCAGAGACAAAAGTCACCAAATCCCCTTTATTTACAAGGCTGACAGCAGCATACAGAGGGCTTTTGGTTAGCAGCCTACACTCGGAGTCCCAGAGGAACTGACACGCCTGGTTAAATACAAAGCAAGGGGCTCCCTGATTGGCCCATCAATTTGGCCCTTTATCAGGGACCTCTTTTCAATCCAAACAATTAAACAAACTCAAACTAACTCAGGGACAAATGAAAAGGGGCAGCTCCCAAAAGAAGGGGAGCAGCCCGAAACAAAAGACAAAGTGCAAAGGAAACTTAAAACAAATTAAAATGTGATTAAAGGGGTTAATAGTGCACCCCAGTCCCTGCGGTGCCCAGCAGGCATGGAAGGCGTTGATAGTGCCCTCAGACACTGCATGCTCCCTCTCCAGGGACATCCAGCTGCGAATATAACTGCAGTAGAGGAGCAGACAGTCAGGTAGGCCCTTAATCAGGGAGTTCATATTCTAACAGGCCCATCTCAGTTGCCCGATTAAAGTGATTACGACACCACAATCAAATTTTGTATTATCTGCAAACATCTTAATCATGCCCTCCCCCCCCACCCACCTCTCTCCCCTACATTTATGTCCAATGACTCTTGGGTGAAAAACAAGATTAAAAGTCTTGAAAATTGACCTTGGAGGAAATAAATCATCTGTCAGTTGGGTTAGCAGTGTTATTATAGTGCAGTTTTAAATGTCTGTAGTGTGCTTTGATCAAGAAAGATTGTGCTAACCAACAATTCCGATTTGAGCTATGGTGTTCCGCTTAAGTCACCTGTCGGTGAAGGGAATGGTGGAACAGCACAAATTCCCAGGGCATTAGGGTGGCACAATGGCATAATGGTTAACACTGCTGCCTCACAGCGCCAGGAACCCGGGTTCAATTTCCAGCTTGGGTGACTGTCTGTGCAGAGTTTGCACATTCTCCCCATATCTGCGTGGGATTGCGCCAGGTGCTCCGGTTTCCTCCCACAGTCCAAAAGACATGCTGGTTAGGTACATTGGCCGTGCTAAATTCTCCCTCAGTGAACCCAAACAGGTGTCAGAGTGAAGCGACTAGGGGATTTTCACAGTAACTTCATTGCAATGTTAATGTAAGGCTATTTGTGACACTAATATAGAGCATTCAACATGCTTGGTTTCATTGGTCAGACCATTGAATAGTGGGGTTGGGACGCCTTTTTGAAGATGTACAAGACATTGGTAAGGCTACATTTGGAATATTATGCACAGTTCTAGACACCCTATTATAGAAAGATATTATTAAACTAGAAAGAGTGCAGAAAAAATTTACTAGGATGCTACCCAGATTTGATGGTTTGAGTTATAAAGAGAAGCTGAATAGATTGGAATCCTTTTCCCTGGAGCGTAGGAGACTTAGGGGTGATCTTATAGAGGTCTATAAAATAATGAGGGGCATAGATTAGTTAGATAATCAACATCTTTTTCCAAATGGAGGGGAATCTGAAACTAGAGGGCATAGGTTTAAGGTGAGAAGGGAGAGATACAAAAGTTCCAGAGGGGTAACTTTTTCACGCAGACCGTGGTGAGTGTCTGGAACAAGCTGCCAGAGGTAGTAGTAGAGATGGGTACAATTTTGTCTTTTAAAAAGTATTTAGACAGTTACATGGGTAAGATGGGTATAGAAGGATATGGGCCAAATGCGGGCAATTGGGACTAGCTTAGTGTTAAAAAAAAGGATGGCATGAACAAGTTGGGCTGAAGGGCCTGTTTCCAGCCTGTAAGCCTCAATGACTCTATAAATAAATTTTAAAACAAAACATTATGGCACTGTGTAAGCCACTTACGTCACCTTTTCCCGTGATTGTTTTGTAAGATATATATGCCATTATAAAGCAGGGAAATGGCACTTGGAGTGTTGGCATAGTTGAACTGCCCTCTTCTGTGCCGTAGGTGCTCTGAGAAATTCTGTGTCACAAATCCACTAGGTGGCAGTGCCAGTGCTCATTCTGGTGCTGCCCACAACTCTCAACCTGAATTTCACATTTGTGAATATAAACATCTTCCTGTAAAATATTGACTCCAGCTCTGGTCCGGATAATTTATTATGGTTTAGCCCTCAGTCTGTTTACTCTCACCTGTGTTATTGTCTCAGCAGTTTATAAACCACTTGTACGTGCGCTATTGCAGGCTTTCTTCTCAAACAATGAAATGATTAAAGGGGCACCCAGACTGGCTGTAAAATCTATGATCGCTGCTCCGAACGCTTTCGGTTGGCTGTAAAAAATCAGCGAAAGCTCCTTGGCTGTGACAGCTGTATCTGTCTTTGTTCTGTCAGGAAGGTGGTCGTTAAGACCACAGTTGGTAATTCTCCAGTAACAGGGGAGCAGGGTGCTTACACGTGCAAACTGATAGAAATAGGTGAAGCGAGGGTTCTTACGAAACTCACCCCACTCTTTGAAATGTCCCTTGTTATCTCAGAATGAAAGGACAAATGTGTACCTTCCACAGTCTAAACCAGAAAATGTGTTAATGCACTGCAATAAATGTATCAAAGAGAAAAAAAAATACATATCACCCACAGCTTAAGGTCAGGAAATAACAAATGGTAGCTTAAATAATGAGCTAAGCACAACAAGAACGTGTTATCTCTGGATTGTATCTAATAAATTAGATAAGATGAAAGAATGCCTGTTTTAGAAATATATCTGAATACATTGTATTCTTTGCTCAAAGGTAAAGGCTTATCTCCCTGTAATTAAAGGTTTTCAGTGTTATTTCCCATCATTTACTAATGATATGCATGATATTAATTAAATGATTAGCATAACAGTCATATCAGGTTTACCTATGGATGGAGTCCAGTAGGAATACAATGCCATGTTTCTCTTTTGGAGCTTGTTCCTTATTGTGTCCCCAGTCTCTAATTATTCTCAACCTTCAGTAACCTTCAATTACTTTGTCTAAATACCAACAGCATATTTAAAACTGTAATTAAATTATGGCTATCATTTTGAGCTCCCTCAGAACCTTTTGTTACCGTATTTAATTCGCATGCTCAATGCATCAAGCATTAAATATATTGACATTCTTAAAGAGGGAATTATGATACGCAGAGATTTCAGCTTAGTCCTTTGGCAAATAAATCATTTATCAATTCCGGAGCCAAGATGAAAAGCTATGTCAATGTTGTCTAATGTCACTTTTCTGTTCAAAGTTCCACTATCCTGTCCTAAAATAACCATAGGGATCTATTCCATTTCTATTTACTGGGAGCACTGCTGTGTGGGAGGAGAAAGCAGATGTGCCAAGAACTTAAATGTCTTGATTTTCCATTTTTTAAACTATCTTCTAATTAACCTGTTCAGGATGTAGAAGTTACAGGGATCTCTACTTTTTCTTCATTAATAAATGGATTTTGCTCACAATTCCCGCTGGAAAGCTCTTAACTGAAAGCCATTTGATGAGGAGTTGTAAAGATCCTAACAGGCGGCTTACTAAGCTTCCTAACTAGGTTACTAAAACTAGTGCTCTAATTAATTTCGACCCCAGATTTGATTGCATGAAAGTGCCTATCCAGGTTTTATTTCACAGTCATAAACTCATGGGTGTGACCTTGCCTTCCATTCATACCACACTCCCTCTGCAGCGAAATCAGACAATTTGGCAGCCAGACAAATCTCCGTTCACTGCGACGGGATGGGAGAATCCTGCCGGCGTGAACGGTGGCAAGATTCCGGCCATAGAATCCCTACAGTGCAGAAGGAAGCCATTTGGCCCATTGAGTCTGCACCAACTCTCTTACAGAGCATTTTATCCAGGCTGTCTCCTCCATCCTATCCCTGTAACCACACACATTTTGCCAAGGCTAATCCATCTAACCTACAGGTCTTGGGACACGAATGAGTAGAGTACCACCAACAGCCGCACCTCTTGAGGTGCATTGGCGCTGCCATTCAGTAGTGTTTTCCATGGGCAGAACTTCTGCCCCTAGGCCCTTTGGTTCAGCAGAAGACCCACCACTGTCTAGTTAACTGCCTGATCGGCACATAATACACTGGCGTCTTCCCTGCAAGTGACAAAGTGGGGCTCTCGCCAGCTATCCAGCTGTTCGGGTGAGATCCCCATTGCCTACATTAAACTCAATGAGTGTACACATGCAGATGTGGTGGCCAAACCATAGCCCATGCACATTTTCAATCTTTTTAATTTTTTTAAATAAGTAATTAATAGTTTAGATTTTCTTTCATTTCACCCTGCCACCTACTGTCCATCGCTCCGTTGGGCTATTCTCAGTTGTTCATGCATGAGTTCTGAACCCTCAGTCAGTTAGTGAGATTAAAGACTAATTTTCATCTCATCCAATTTGTCCCTTCACTTCTTATACAGTAAGCAAAGATTTCTTTTAACTCATGTATCTTAACAAGTCAAGTACTATGTTGTTGGGAATCTGCAGTTTTGCATGTTAGAATCCCTGTAGTGCAGAAGGAGGCCATTCAGCCCATTGAGTCTGCACCAACTCTTTGACAGACCATCCTAGTCAGATGCATCCCGCCTACCGTATCCCCATGCGTTCAGCTTGGCCAATCCACCTAACCTGCACATCTTTGGTAAACGCAAAATACTGCAGATGCTGGAATCAGCTTTGATGAAAGATCATCCAGACTCAAAACATTGGCACTACTCTCTCTCCACAGGTGCTGCCAGATTTTCCTATTTTTGCTGCACAGATTGGACTGTGGGAGGAAGCCTGAGGAACACCCTGAAGAAACCCAAGGCTGGAATTGAACCCAGGTCCCTGGCACTGTGAGGCAGCAGTGCTAACCAGTCTGCCACTGTACAAAGTTGACATTTCAAGCAATTGAATTTGTACATAGTAGGAGAAAACTCTCCACTTGTAACGCCTGTAAACTTCTTTGGCAAAAAATGTCTTCCGTAGTCCCATTTCCATTTAAAATTATCAACTTCGCTTTCATTAAAGATGCAGAAATTGCTTCTGGCAAAATCAGCTTTAATATTTTTCACTTTAGCTGTCTCTGTTTTATGCATCTAACCTGTATACATTGTGATTGTATATAATCCCACAACCAAAGTTCTGTACAAATATATCTCCCACAGCATTCTTTCAAGCAGCCTATGAATATTCAAGTGTTCTAGATTTTTAATAACCTTTCCATGACTGATCCTTGTTGCCTCAACAAAATTGGATGTCACCCAGTCCTGCACCCTTCAAAATCCACCAAACCTTTATTATACATTTTGATTTCCTCACTGGTTAAAATATGACATATCTCAGGAAATCTGCTGGGTAACCATGGCCTTTCTTAATGCGCTGAAAACCAAGCCAGAAAATCTCTTATTTTTCATTTAGAAAATTCTACAACGCTGAAAGAGGTCGTTCAGCCCATCGAGTCTGCACCGACGACAATCCCACCCAGGCACTATCTCCATTACTCCATGCATTTACCCTGGCAGGTCCCCTAACACTAAGGGACAATTTAGCATGGCCAATCCATCTAACCCACACATCTTTGGACTGCGGGAAGAAACCGGAGCACCCAGAGGAAACCCACGCAGACACGAGGAGAATATGCAAATGGCACACAGACAGTGACCCAAAACGGGAATCGAACCTGGGTCCCTGGTGGGGCACCAGTGCTAACCACTGTGCCATTGCGCCACCTTTCTCCTTCCACTGTCCTTATTATAATGCCTTTCTTTCAGTTTTTTTTAATGCATCAGGGCTATTATGTAGAATCTTATTTTGCTCCATATATTTTAAATCTTTTTCTCTTAAAATTCAGATGACTGCTCTACTGTTGCATTTTGAAATTTCTAATCTTTTGGGTCAAGGCTCTCACATAATGCCTCACTATTTGTGCTTTCTATTGGAATTTTAAAAGCATTCTGCATTAGCTTGTAGAGGCACACTCAAAACCATTTCTCGATTTATCCTCCCTACTTAAAGCTTCATAGCCTTTAGATCTCTTCATTCTGTTATCCCTCTTCCCTTCCTCTGCTGCTATGCAGAAAATATAATCACTGATCCCATATCCTAGACACATACCACCTAACACCGAATGCTGAGGGTGATGATACCAAACATCTTAATCCCATTTTCTTGACTGATTGTAATTATAAGATAGTTTTAAGCTTATGCAAGTAACATGCATGCTCAGCGCTGAAGGTAAAATTTGATTCCCAACTAGTTACGTCCTGTTAGTTTGGTTTCCATGTACCTTTCTCAAATGTAAATATTACTTTTTCATTGCTTTTGCTGATCAGTTACGTTTGTCACCCTCTTAATACCCCCTTTCACCAGTGCCATATAGCACTGTGCCCATGATGGCACAGTGGTTAGCACTGCTACCTCACAGTGCCAGGGACCTGCATTCAATTCTGGCCTTGGGCGACTGTATGTGGAGTTTGCACATTCTCCCCAAGTCTGCGTGTGTTTCCTCCAGGTGCTCTGGTTTCCCCCCCACAGTCCGAAGATGTGCTGGTTATGTGGATAGGCCTTGCTCAATTGCCCCTTAGTGTACCCGAACAGGTGCCAGAGTGTGGCAACTAGAGGATTTTCACAGCATCTTCATTGTAGTGTTAATGTAAGCTTATTTGTGACACCAATAAATAAACTTTAAAAAACATGCAGGTTAGGTGGATTGGGAATGCTAAATTGTCCCTTAGTGTCCAGTGATGTGTAGGTTAGGTGAATTGGTCATGCTAAATTGCCCTTTAGTATCCAAAGATGTGTAGGTTAGGTGGATCAGACATGTTAAGTACACAGGATTCCGGGTTAGAGAGGGGATGGGCCTGGGTAAGATGTTCTTTCGGAGAGTTGGTGCAGACACGATTGGCTAAATGGCCTCCTTCTGCACTGTGGGGTTCTATGGATGTCCAGCAAACCTGCTCCAAGATCTCCGCCCGTGTTACTCACAAAGTCCATTATGGATGAAGAAGTCTGTCCAACCCACTTAGCTCATTGGTTCATAGAAGCCCGTGATTCCACCTATTACACCATCTTGCTGCCTCGTGCAAAAATTCAAAGCTTTGTTCTTTACTATCCTGCCATGAAGTTTGTTCCAAGTGTTGACCATTTTTTTGTGAAGAAATCTTCCTGATGCAGCCCGAAACTTGTTTAAAAAAGAGTGTGTACATTTCTCCCATTTTCTTGCGGTTACATTTTTAGTTAAGATTGTGTTCTGGATCAATCCTTCCTCTTCCATTTTGAGTGCGTAGACCTCAGATGTACAAAGTCCCTTAATATTTTGCGGCTTAACACTTTTCTCACTGCTCCGTCTCCTGAGAAACTATACAGATGTTTCCTGCATTATCGCCAGAGATTTGGCATTTGTATACTCAACGTACGAACAGTTTGAGAATGGCAACCACAGAACAACAGCATTTTGATCTGGCAATAAAGCTCAACGGTTACAAGTTACTTGAGTTTCTTTCACTACATCGAATTGCGTCTGGCCAAGCACTTTGTGTAAAGATTATTTAGGCCCTTTTTTAAAATTTGTTCATGGGTTATGGGTGCCTCTGCCAACACCAGCATTTATTGCCCATCCCTAATTGCCCTTGAACTGAGTGGCTAGACCATTTCAGAAGGGCAGTTGAGAGTCAACCACTTGCTGTGGATCTGGAGCCACATGTAGGCCAGACCAGGTAAAGGTGGCAGATTTCCTCTCTGAAAGAACATTAGTGAACCGGATGGGTTTTTAACAATGATCAACAATGGTTTCATGGTCATCAGACTTTTAATTCCAGATTGTTATTGACTTCAGATTTCACCCATCTGCCGTGGCGGGATTCGAACCTCGGTTCCCAGAGCATTACCCTGGGGCCCTAGATTACTAGGCCAGCCACAATACCACTATACCCTTGCCATTCCCTTCCCTTTCGCATTAACTTGATTTCGGCATCAGTTAAAATTTACTCCTTCTCCCAGCTTCACAAAATTATATTCTGAATCAGGTTCCTTATTTTAAAGAGTCAGGTCCCCAGTGATTGGTGTCTCATGCTGACAGCTCAGTGTCGTACCGAGGGAGCATAGCACTGACAGATATGTCATCTTTCAGATGAGATGCTAAACTATCTTCTCTCTGTTGTGGGTAAGAGATGATCTGGTCTGGAGATTTATCTCACTCCTGTTTGTCGGATGTTGTGATGTGCAAACTGACTGCCTCATTTCTCCATACTACCGCACTGTTTTGAAGTTTATTTATTAGTATCACACGTAGGCTTACATTAACACTGCGATTAAGTTACAGTGAAAATCCCCTGGTCACCACACCTGGCGCCTGTTCAGGTACACTGAGGGAGAATTTCATCAAAGGCCTTTCTAGTGTTCATTTGAAATTTCATTTCTTTACCAAATCAGGCAGACCTCTGATTTCTCGCTGCGTGCCATTCGTAGATTATTTTCTTACAAATTCCATTAGTTTGTCAGCCTTATAACTCGATTCTAAGGCTTTAAAGTTTATTCATGAGTCACAAGTAGGCTTACATTCACACTGAAATGAAGTTACTGTGAAAATCCCCTAGTTGCCACACTCTGGTGCCTGTTCGGGTGCACTGAGGAAGAATTTAACCAGCACATCTTTGGCCTATGGAAGGAAACCCACGCAGTCACACGGACACTGTACAAACTCCACACAAACAGTGACCCAAACCACGAATTGAACCTGGGCTTCCGGCGCTCTGAGGCAGCAGTACTGACCACGGTGTCACCATGCCACACCTTGTGCTACTGTGCCACTCCTATGAGCTGGAGCAGAGCAGCAAGTTCAGCCCTTCAGAATGTCTCTACATCCCTGTGAGCAGGAGCTGGGAGCAGCTCCATTAGCCAATACAGTGACCAAGAAGGGAACGGGTTACACAGGAGATGACTTCTTGATTTGATTTGATTTATTATTGTTACATTTATTGGGATACAGTAAAAAATACTGTTTCTTGAGCACTGTACAGACAAAGCACGATGTGGGTATGCCGGCGTTGGACTGGCGTAAACACAGTAAAAAGTCTGACAACACCAGGTTTTAGTCCAACCTATTTATTTGATAATATACTCGCAAGCTTTCGGGGTTAGCCCCTTCGTCAGGTGAATGGAGAGTTCTGGCCTCAGACAGAGCATATAAAGCACAGACAGTTTAGAGATTACTGATTAGAATGCGAATCCTTACACCTAACCTGCTGTTCAAGACCTGAAGTGGCTGATAATGTGAGTGGAAGGAGCACTGATCACAGTTTAAAGAGATGTGTATTGTCTCCAGACAGTACAGTAAGTGAGGTTTTGCAAACCCAGGAAAGTCACGGGGGTTACAGATAGTGCGACATGAACCCAAGATCCCTGTTGAGACCGTCCTCATGTGTGCGGAACTTGGCTATCAGTCTCTGTTCAGCGACTCTGCGCTGTCGTGTGTCGTGAAGGCCGCCTTGGAGAATGCTTACCCGAAGGTCAGAGGCTGAATGCCCGTGACCACTGAAGTGTTCGCCAACAGGAAGGGAACAGTCTTGCCTGGTGATTGTCGAGCGATGTTCATTCATCCGTTGTCGTAGCGTCTGCATGGTCTCCCCAATGTACCATGCTTCGGGACATCCTTTCTTGCAACGTATCAGGTAGACAATGTTGGCCGAGTTGCAAGAGTATTTACCATGTACCTGGTGGACGGTATTCTCATGTGTGATGATGGTATCCATGTCGATGATCTGGCATGTCTTGCAGAGGTTGCTGTGGCAGGGTTGTGTGGTATTGTGGTCACTGTTCTCCCGAAGGCTGGGTAGTTTGCTGCGAACAATGGTCTGTTTGAGGTTGTGTGGTTGTCTGAAAGCAAGAAGTGGGGGTGTGGGGATAGCCCTGGCGAGATGTTCGTCTTCATCAATGATATGTTGAAGACTCCGGAGAAGATGTCGTAGCTTCTCCGCTCCGGGGAAGTACTGGACGACGAAGGGTACTCTGTCCACTGTGTCCCGTGTTTGCCTTCTGAGGAGATCGGTGCGGTTTTTCGCTGTGGTGCATCGGAACTGCCGATCTATGAGTCGAGCACCATATCCTGTTCTTATGAGGGCATCTTTCAGGGTCTGGAGGTGTCTGTCACGATCCTCCTCATCTGAGCAAATCCTGTGTATACGGAGGGCTTGTCCATAGGGAATGGCTTCTTTAACATGTTTAGGGTGGAAACTGGAGAAGTGGAGCATTGTGAGATTGTCTGTGGGCTTGCGGTACAGTGAGGTGCTGAGGTGACCGTCTGAGGTGACAGAACGGATTACTGTAAAGAAGTGTACCGACAACTGAACAATGAGGAACACTACAGAGAACAGTGACCACAATACCACACAACCCTGCCACAGCAACCTCTGCAAGACATGCCGGATCATCGACATGGATACCATCATCACACGTGAGAATACCGTCCACCAGGTACATGGTAAATACTCTTGCAACTCGGCCAACATTGTCTACCTGATACGTTGCAAGAAAGGATGTCCCGAAGCATGGTACATTGGGGAGACCATGCAGACGCTACGACAACGGATGAATGAACATCGCTCAACAGTCACCAGGCAAGACTGTTCTCTTCCTGTTGGCGAACACTTCAGTGGTCACGGGCATTCAGCCTCTGACCTTCGGGTAAGCATTCTCCAAGGCGGCCTTCACGACACACGACAGCGCAGAGTCGCTGAACAGAGACTGATAGCCAAGTTCCGCACACATGAGGACGGTCTCAACAGGGATCTTGGGTTCATGTCGCACTATCTGTAACCCCCGTGACTTGCCTGGGTTTGCAAAACCTCACTTACTGTACTGTCTGGAGACAATACACATCTCTTTAAACTGTGATCAGTGCTCCTTCCACTCACATTATCAGCCACTTCAGGTCTTGAACAGCAGGTTAGGTGTAAGGATTCGCATTCTAATCAGTAATCTCTAAACTGTCTGTGCTTTATATGCTCTGTCTGAGGCCAGAACTCTCCATTCACCTGACGAAGGGGCTAACCCAAAAGCTTGCGAGTATATTATCAAATAAATAGGTTGGACTAAAACCTGGTGTTGTCAGACTTTTTACAGACAAAGCACACCATTCATAGCATACATAGAGGAGAAGAAAAGGAGAGAGTGCAGAATGTAATGTTACAGTCATAGCTAGGGAGTCGTAAAAGATCAGCGTAATATATGCTAGGTCCATTCAAAAGTCTAACTGCAGCAGGGAAGAGACTGTTGTTGAGTTGGTTGGCACGTGACCTCAGATGGACTTTGCCTGGGACTTCACTGATCCAGAGTGGCACTTATTGATGTTTCAATGTGTGAAAAACAACCCCTACACTCAAAATGCCCATTAAATCACAGAATGCTGTCTGGCCATTCTCTTTCTGGTTCTTGAAACTGCCTCCAAACACCATTTCGTTCAAAGTCGCCTGTAAGTCAGCCCTGCAGGAAGGAACACAGAAATGCTTGTGAGAAATGGATTCAAGGTGATTAAATGCTAAAATATCCTTCAGTGGAGCTGCGAAATGCCTGCGAAAAGACATGAGATGGCCTCTTTGGTTTTAATATTAAAATTTTTGCACTCACAGCGATGCTAAATCTAAAAACAAAATCAATTATTGTCAATTTCACCCGTGAGATAAATATGGCCGTGAAATGTTAATTCAATCTCTCGTGGAGAGAAAAATATCCACAGTGATTGGTATATTCATTGAGCGTTCCTTTTGCTTTTTCATTTTTCACTCCCTCCAATCATTTGAACATCGTTGCCTGTCTTTCACAGAAGCAGCAAAATATGAAATATCAAAAGCCGCAGATCTGACTCAATGCCCAAAGGCTAAAATACTGTGAACTATAACTAGATAAATGTGCATATGCAGCAATGGATTTAGTAAATCAGTCAAGGTAACATTACTGAGGCAAAAGTCAGTATGAGAGTTGATGGTGACTGCTATATTGATATGATGTGCTCTAGATGCAATACAGCTTTGGTCAGAATGAGAAGCAAACTGTTAGACTTTTTAAATCGGTTTAAAGGCCAGTTAAATCTGAAAGGCAACACGCTGGAGAATGATTACTTGCAGACATTATTTTATGGGTGGCACAGTGGTTAGCACTGCTGCCTCATAGCGACAGGGGCCTGGGTTCAATTCCCAGCTTGGATCACTGTCTGTGCGGAGTCTGCACATTCTCCCTGTGTCTGCATGGGTTTTCCCCCAGGTGCTCCAATTTCCTCCCACAGTCCAAAAGACGTGCTGGTTAGATGCATTGGCTATGCCAATATTTTCCTCGGTGTATCTGAACAGGCGCCGGAGTATGGTGACTAGGGGATTTTCACAGTAACTTCATTGCAATGTTGATGTAAGCCTACTTGTGACACTAATGAATAAACTTTAACTTTCATGTTTTATAGGTATGTGTTTATTAAACATTTCTGAATATCCATGGTCTCTGTTTAAAGACAAACTTTGTTGGATTGAAAAGTGTGAGCAACTTTACATTCAAACTCATGCTTTTGTTAATTCTGTAATAGCTTAAGAGTCTTTTATGTCTTAGAATGTGAAACATCAACACATTTCCCTCAGGGTAAAGCTGGGTAAATGGGAACATTAGATGGACTGTAGCTTAAATCTAAATCGTAATTTCAAAATACTTTAGTTGGTTTGTTTGCATCTTTTATCCTATGCTTATAAACAAGTTCTCTCTCGCTTATTAATTTTCTACAGTACACACCAAATCCAGGTACAGAGAGCCCTCAACTTATTCCCCTGGAAACACCTGCATGATGCAAGTTCCTGCTGGCTTTTGCTGATTCTCACTGTACAGTTTGGAAAGTCTCATATGAGTTCAGGTACCCAGGGGAAATGCAGGACAGTTGAAACCCACCTCATGATATCTTGTCAATGATATAATGACTGAGGCCTGTCCTAAATCTTGAAGTCTTTTTCTTACCAAATAAAAACAATTAGGATAAATTGTTTGCAACAGGTTGTGGGCAACTATATAGTTCAACAAAATTGGCTCAGGTGGGGAAAAGTGAAACCTTTTGTCTGTTACATTTATTTAAAATGCTCAGCTGGAAGTCAAAGTGTCAGGGTCATAGTCATAGGCTGGAATTCCCCCACCGTTCATGCCAGCAGGATTTTCCAGCCCTGCTGCAGTTAACGGAGATTTGGCTTGCTGCCAAATTCTCCATCTTCGCTGCAGCGGGAGCATAGCGTGAATGGGCACTGTGATTGGGCCCAAACAGCCTTACAGCGCAGAAAAGGCCCTTTGGCCCATTGAGTCTGCACTGACAATAACCACTACCAAAGTCACGCTACTCCTATTTTCCAACACTTGTTCCCTATCCTTGATGTTATGATGTTTCAGGTGCTCATCCAAATACTTTTTACCACACCCTCAGGCAGTGTATTCCAAATCTGAACCAGTTTACTGAATCATAGAATCCCTACAGTGCAGAAGGAGGCCAGTCAGCCCATCCAGTCTGTACTGACCACAATCCCACCCAGGCCTTATCCCTATAACCCCATGCATAACCATTTACTGGTCCCCTGACAGTAAGGGGCAATTTAGCATGATCAATCCACCTAACCTGCACATCTTTGGACTGTGGGGGGAAACCGGAGCACCTGGAGGAAACCCAATCAGTCATGGGCAGAATGTGCAAACTCCACACAGACTGTGACTTAAGCCGGAGATCGAACCCAGGTCCTTGGCGCTGTAGGTATTAACCACTGTGCCGCTGTGCTGCCCCACCTGCAGGGTGAAAAATTATCTCTTCATATTGCTATTGCTTCTTTTGTCAATTATCTTAAATCTGTGTCCTCTGGTTCGCAATCCTTCCACCAGTGGGAACAGTTTCTCCCTATCTGCTCTGTCTAGCCCCCTCATGATGTTGAGGGGATCCTTCTTCCCACCTTCTCTTCCTCAAGGAAAACAGTTCCAATTTCTCCAGCCTATCAATGTAACTGAAATCATTCATCCCTGGGACCATTCTGGTGAATCTTTCTGCACTCTCTCTCTAATGCCTTGATATAGAGTCATAGAGTTGTACGTTGCAGAAAATGCCCTTCGGCCCATCGAGTCTGTACCAGCAGTAACATTGCACTAATCCCATTTTCCAGCATATCATTGATGTTTCAGATGCTCGTCCAAACACTTAATAAAGGTTCTAACGTTTCCAGTCTCCACTATCTTCCCCGGCAGTGCATTCCAGATTCCCACCACCTTCTGAATGATTTTTTTTTCTCAAATCCCTTCTCCTCTGAATCTCCAGCTCCTCACCCTAAAGCTATGCCCCCCACCCTCCCAGCCCCCGTGACTGACCCCTCAACGAAATGGAACAGCTGCTTCCTATTCATCCAGTCCATGCCCCTCATAATCCTATACACCTCAATCAATTCCCCCCTCAACCTTCGCTGTAGATAATGAAGGAAGATAATTTAAACCAGAAATGGATAAACAGTCATGAGAATTATCATACCTCCTAGAAATGGACAAAATCTCGTAACCACTCCAACTACAAGCAAAAAAAGTCATACACCGGAATTCTACTGCTTTGCTCGCCACGGGAATTGGAGTGAGCGAGAGGCGGACAATGGGAAGGTCCGTTGACCTTGAGTAGGATTTTCCGGTCGCGGGTCGAGCGAGGCTGTAAAATCCCACCCATTGAGTGGATCCACAATCATTCTTCAAGTCAGTATTTGTTCTTCCACTGAGATCCATGTTATGACCCAAGTGAAAAGTCAGAAAAATGCTAGATACCAAAGTGAAGGTCAAAAGCTCAGAGTGTAAAATATCAGGTAATTTTCTTTTCGTTAAAGGGGAACATAAAGGATTGAGAGAGAAACTATTTCCATTGGTTGGAGAGTTTAAGACTAGAGGACTTAATCTAAAAATCAAGAGCCAGACTTTTTAGGAGATAATGTAGAGAACAATTCTACAAATAAAAGATTGAAGCTTGTGTAACTCTTTTCTGCAAATGGCAACGGCAATTTTAATTTGAAATTAGAGGTTGATTTTTGTTAACCAAAGGCATTAAGCAATATGGAGTATGTGACTGTATAAAGTTAGATTGCATATCACCCATCATCTGATTGAACAGTGGAATAGATTTGAGGATCAAAATGGACCCCTTCAGTTCCTGTAATGTATTGCTGCATCATGTGTAAATAACAAAGAAATCCTTAGCTAGAAACTAATGTGTTATGTGTGATTGTTCCAAGGGACCACCTTCTACATCTACACCAGAAGGGATATGTAAGGCAGCTTAATCTGGTTTCACAAACTGAAAGTGTGATCATGATCAGAGTATGAGTATAGATTCTACAGTGCAGAAGGAGGTCATTTGGCCCATCAAGCCTGCACTGACAACAATCCCACCCAGGTCCTATCCTGTAACCCCATATGTTTACCCTCCTAATCCCCCTAACACTAAGGGCTAAGTTAGCATGGCCAATCAACCTAACCTGCACATCTTTGGACTGTGGAAGGGAACCAGAGCACCCGGAGGAAACCCACGCAGACATGGGGAGAACATGCAAACTCCACACAAACAGTGACCCGGAGCTGGAATTGAACCTGGGTCCCTGGCATTGTGAAGCAGTAGTGCTAACCACTGTGCCACCATACTGCCCCATGTTTATTAACAACATCTGGGAACCAAATGAAAACCACCTTATTGCAGATCCTCTGGCCCAAGGATATTTTTGTCTTATTCATTTATGGGACATGGGTATCACTGGCATTTATTCCCTGTCCCTGGTTGTCCTTGGAGGGCAGTTGAGAGGCAGCCATATTGCTGTGGCTCTGGAGTCACATGTAGGTCAGACCAGGTAAGGACAGCAGATTTCCTTCCCTAAAGAATATTCATGAAACGGATGGGTTTTTCCAAGCATTGAAAATGGTCCTCAACAGATTCTTAATTCCAGATTTTTTTTATTGAATTCAAAATCCACCATCTGCAATGGTGGGATTCGAACCTGGAACATTAGCTCAATTTCTGGATTAATACTCTGGTGATAACACCACTAGGTCATCGCCAGATTTGGGCAGCATGGTAGCACAGTGGTTAGCACGGCTACGTCATAGCTCCAGGGTCCTGGGTTCGATTACCTGGCTTGGGTCACCGTCTGTGTGGAGTTTGCATATTCTCCTAGTGTCTACGTGGGTTTCCTCTGGGTGCTCAGGTTTCCTCCCATATTCCAAAGATGTATGGGTAAGGTTAATTGGCCATGCTAAGAAATTGCCCCTTAGTGTCCAGGTATGCGTGGATTAGTGGGTATAATATGTAGGGATATGGGGGTAGGGCTAGGGTGGGATTGTGTTCGGTGCAGACTCGATGGGCTGAAGGGCCTCTTTCTGTTGGGTTCTATGATCTATGAAGCCTGCTCCTCTTCTCATTACGCATGAAGCTTCGAATTGTCCTTGTACACACATTTCCCCACCCACAAGCTTCTCATACCTTTCCCAAATTATATCTAATGCCACACAAATAAGCTGACCTCAGAACATGGCAGTGAGCGACACTCTTCTCCCTTAATCTTTCCAAATACTCTTCATCAGCCACGGCACTGAAAACAGCAACCTCTGCATTACAGCCAATTTTCCCTTGGAACAAGCGGGCAGGTGACAATCACAGCAGCAACGTCAGCCCAGGAAGGAATTTTGGACTCAGATCCAGGGGGGAGAGAAACACTTGCCAACCACTAACTCCAACAAAGGATCAGTTCTTCTCCGTCAACCACAAGGCAGCATTGTCACTAGCAATAGCAGATGGAGGGGGGAAGAACAAGTCATCTTTGCTTCTGAGATATTTCAGCATTGACAGCTCAGCCAAAGAATGCAGCAATTAATTGCTCATATTATTGGTTGCTCAACATGCTGCCTCATCCACGGCAGACACAGTTCTTGGCTCTATTTTCATCTCTGCTCATCCCTTCAGGCTGTTGCTCATTGATGTTCTGCATGCTGATGCTCACTTGATTGCAGTGTAAGTCCATCATCACCATCTTGCACACAGTCTCCCAATGATCGCTCCAACAGCAGCCTGGCTTTGACAGGAGACGTTGTCTCTAACGTCCCGCTGTCCTCTTGGCATTCAGCCCCAAGGGGCCTCGTCCAGCCGAGGTCCGAAAGGGCAAAGAGAACAGAAACGAAACGGAAGGAAATCTGCTTGGTGCCCATCCACCCATTACATGGTGGCACAGTGGGTTAGCACTGCTGCTCACAGCACCAGGCAGCCAGGTTCAATTCCAGCCTTGGGTCACTGCCTGTGTGAACTTTGCACATTCTCCCCATGCCTGCGTGGGTTTCTCAGAGTCCAACGATCATAGAATCATAGAATTCCTACAGTACAGAAGGAGGCCATTTGGCCCATTGAGCCTATCCTGACCACAATCCCACCCAGGCCCTGCTCCTGTAACCCCACCTATTTACCTTGCTAATCCCCCTGACACTAGAGTCAATTTAGCATGGCCATCAACCTAACTCGCACATCTTTGGACTGCGGGAGGAAACCATAGCAACCGAAGGGAACCCATGCAAACACGGGGAGAAAGTGCAAACTCCAAGCAGATAGTGACCAAGGGCCGGAATTGAACCTGGGTCCCTGGTGCTGTGGTGCAAGCTAGTTAGATTGGCCAAGCTAAATTGCCCCTTAGTGTCTCAATATGCGTAGGTTAGAGGGATTAGTTGGGTAAATAAGTGGGGTTAAGGTGACAGAGTCTGGGTTTGATTCTCTATCAAAGAGTCAGTGTAGACTCAATGGGCCTCCTTCTGCTCTGTGGGGCTTCTATGAAATTTCCCAGATTATAAATGTTGAGCTGCTACAATATCAGTCACAACTGCTCACCAAATTCCTGCCGTTAATCAGGGGAATATTCTCAAGTTGATATTACACATTCCCTGAATGTTCTCCTTTCCGGATGAAGCCCTAATGGCAGTATGTATGTAACAGGTGGTGTCCTATAGCTTTGGGCAGATACTTGCTGCTGAGTGTCTGCTGCTGAAAACTGGTAGCAGGTTGCTTGCGGCGAGTACAGCCTTGGTGCTGGATAAGGCACTGCATTGTATCATAGCTCACTCCGATAAAGTGACTTGTTCCAACCGGGAACCATCCCAACGTGTACAAAAATCAGCACTCAGATCATTTTCAAGACCTATTTGCAAAGCTGTGCTTGTTACTGTCTGGCACTGTGCTCTGTAGTGATATCCAGACTGTACATATGCTCCAGTGGGTATAGACTGTCAGCTGTTGATAGCCTGATATGGGAGCAGGTCCTAGATCTCTTGAGGCACACTCTTGATTTGTGCATTCTTTTCTACATATGTTTCGATTTATCCGCTCGTACTCAATTTTATTTCCCTTCCCTTTCTCGTCAATTGTCTCGCTGTCATAATCTTCCTGTTGTTCCTTCCCACTAGACGCCTGCACCCTAAAATAAAATCTCAAGTTTTTTATTGCATAGTGGGACTTTGCACTGACGGGTCCTGTTTGAAATTGTTCTGGTTATTGGACTTCAGCACCTTTCAGGTATTTAACTCTTCACACGCTTTTTATGGATGTGTGTGTGTGTGTGTGTGTGTGTGTGTGTGTGTGTGTGTGTGTGTGTGTGTGTGTGTGTGTGTGTGTGTGTGTGTGTGTGTGTGTGTGTGTGTGTGTGTGTGTGTGTGTGTGTGTTCTTGGTGGGGTGGCGGTTACCCAAAAACTCAAATGCTGCAAATCTGAAATAAAAGCAGAAAATGCCAGAAATACTCAGCAGGTCAGGAAGAACCTGTGGAGAGTCACTTCCTGGCTTCCCAAAGCCTATCCACCAACTACAAGGCACAAGTCAGGATTGTGATGGAACACTCTGCACTTGCCTGGATGGGTGCAGCTCCAACAACACTCAAGAAGCTTGACACCATCGAGGAAAAGGCAGCCCACTTGATTGGCACCACATCTACAAACATCCATTCCCTCCACCACGGATGCTCAGGAGCAGCAGAGTGTCCTATCTATAGGCAGCCAGTGACACCCATGTCCTACAAATTAATAAAACAAAACTGGGTGGTTTATATGGCAGTCAGCAATTCATATGATCATCCACAAGGTGGAAACAATTCCCCACCCCTCCAATATAGTTCAGAATTAGTGCCAACATGAGGGAGTAAGGTACAAGGCAGTGCAAAGCAATAAACTGATGGCTCATGAAACACAGAAAGAAAAGATACAACACTCTAGAAGCTCAACACCATCCAGGACAAAACAGCCCACTTGATTTGCACCCCATCCATAGACATTCACTCCCTCCACCACCAACACACAGTAGTATGAATGTGTACCATTTAAAAGATGCACTGCAGGAACTCACCAAGCCTTCTTAACAGGACCTTCTAAGTCCACAATTGCTACAATCTAGAAGGACAAGGACAGCAGATACACGTAAACACCACCACCTGGAGAGTCCTCTCCGAGTCACTCACCATCCCGAATTGGAAACATATTGCCATTTCTTCATGGTCACTGTGTCATAGTCCTGCAACTCCCTCACTATCAGCACTGTGGGTGTACCTATGCCACAGGGACTGCAGCGGTTCAAGAAGGCAGCTCACCATTGCCTTCTCAAAGGGCTATTAGGGAAGAACAATAAGTGCTGGCCTAGCCAGTGATGCCTTCATTCCTTAAATAATTTTTTAAAAAACTGAAAAAAAAACATTAATATTTTCAGAAGAGCCTGACGATAAATAAAATATTTATTTTGCTCTCACCAATTTGTTCACATTCTCCAGTATATTATAGATTCCTGTGCAGAAAAATGATAGAAGTGCATTTGTTTAAAGCTTTATTGTTATACTGTTGCAGTTTTTCTTCTCAGAATATTGTACTTAACTCTGTGGAATTTACACAACATGCATGCTGATTATAACTTATTAATATCTCAAACTTGTAACAGTGAAACTAATATGACATATCTTCAAAATGCCAATTTAATTTCACCAGTTGATCTATGTAACAATTCTAAAGTTGTGCTCAGCAGAAATTTATTCCGATGGTCAAAAAGGATAGTAGGAGGAGAGGTAATAAGCCGTGGATAACGAAGGAGGTGAAGGAAAGTGTTAAATTAAAAGCGGAGGAATTTAGAGTAGCTAAGAGTAGTGGGCGAGAAGAGGATTGGGAGAGGTTTAAATGTCAACAAAGATTGACAAAGAAGTTGATAAAGAAGGGTGGGAGAAACTATGAAGCTGGGCTAGTGCTTAATATAAAAAAGGATAGCAAGAGCTTTTATAAATATATAAAAAGGAAGAGG
Organism: Carcharhinus amblyrhynchos; assembly: GCF_965287045.1. NCBI lineage: Eukaryota > Metazoa > Chordata > Chondrichthyes > Carcharhiniformes > Carcharhinidae > Carcharhinus > Carcharhinus amblyrhynchos. The sequence continues at coordinate 115,378,221 of NC_137329.1, forward strand.
CTGGCTAGGGTGAACGTTGGTCCTTTAGAGGATGAGAAAGGGGACCTAGTGGTAGGGGATGGGGATATGGCTAAGCTATTGAATAACTTTTTTGTTTCTGTCTTCACGGAGGAGGACGTGAATAATTTGCTGGGTGTTAGCGATGGAAAGGTGGTAGGACTGGAGGGTCTTAATGACATTACTGTTACTAGAGAGGCGGTGCTCAACAGACTAGAGGGGCTGATGGTGGACAAGTCCCCAGGACCGGATGGAATGCATCCGAGGGCTCTGAAAGAAATGGCGGAGGTGATAGTGGATGCCTTGGTGGTTATTTTCCAGACGTCGCTGGATTCCGGGGAAGTGCCGGATGATTGGAAAACGGCTAATGTTACGCCGTTGTTTAAGAAGGGTGCCAGGCAAAAGGCGGGGAATTATAGGCCGGTTAGTTTAACATCTGTGGTAGGTAAAATGTTAGAATCTGTCATTAAGGAGGAAATTGCAAGGCATCTTGAAGGGAATTGCTTGATAGAGCAGACGCAGCACGGTTTCATTAAAGGGAAGTCGTGTCTGACAAATTTACTGGAGTTCTATGAGGATGTGTCTAGGGCGGTGGATAGAGGAGAGCCGGTGGATGTGGTCTTTCTAGATTTTCAGAAGGCGTTTGACAAAGTACCTCACAAGGGGTTATTGCAGAAGGTCGAGGGACATGGAGTTGGGGGTAGGGTGTTAGCGTGGATAGAGGATTGGTTGTCAAATAGGAGGCAGAGAGTGGGGGTCAATGGGTGCTATTCGGATTGGCGGATGGTGACTAGTGGAGTGCCCCAGGGGTCGGTGCTGGGGCCTCAGCTATTTACCATTTATATAGATGATCCGGAGGAGGGAACCGAGTGTAGGGTGTTGAAATTTGCTGATGACACCAAGATTGGGGGAACGGCAAATTGCGCGGAGGGTGTGGAGAGTCTGCAGAAGGATCTAGATAGGCTGGGCGAATGGGCCAGGAAATGGCAAATGGAATTTAATGTTGGCAAGTGTGAGGTGGTCCACTTTGGTAGGAAGAATGGTAGGAAGGACTATTACTTACGGGGCGAAAAACTGCAGCAGGCGACGGTGCAGAGGGACCTCGGGGTCCTTGTTCATGAGTCGCAAAAACCCAGCTTGCAGGTGCAGCAGGTGGTCAGGAAGGCCAATGGGATGCTGGCCTTCATAGCGAGGGGGATTGAATATAAAAGTAGGGAAGTCTTGCTGCAGCTGTATAGGGCATTGGTAAGGCCGCAGCTGGAGTAGTGTGTGCAGTTTTGGGCGCCGCACCTGCGCAAAGATATTTTGGCCTTGGAGGGAGTGCAGAGGAGGTTTACTAGGCTGATGGCGGAGTTGAGGGGGTTGAGCTATGAGGAGAGGCTGAATAAACTAGGCTTGTACTCGTTAGAGTTTAGAAGAATGAGGGGAGATCTCATTGAGACGTATAAGATGATGAATGGGATGGATAGGATAGAGGTGGAGAGACTCTTCTCGCTCAAAAAAGACAGTAGGACTGGGGGGCACAGCCTCAAGATAAAGGGGGGGGGCGGTTTAGAACGGAGTTGAGGAGAAACTTCTTCACTCAAAGGGTGGTGAATCTCTGGAATTCTCTGCCCGTTGAAGTGGTGGAGGCTGCCTCGCTAAATATTTTTAAGACGCGGGTTGATGGGTTTTTGATAAGAGAGGGGATTAAGGGTTATGGGGAGAGGGCGGGAAAGTGGAACTGAGCCGCGACAGATCAGCCATGATCTTATTGAATGGCGGGGCAGGCTCGAAGGGCTAGATGGCCTACTCCTGCTCCTATTTCTTATGTTAATAAGTGATCTTCGGGGAGATGATGGCCTAGTGGTATTATTGCTAGACTATTAATCCAGAACCTCAGGCAACGTTCTGGGGACCTGGGCTTGAATCCTGCCACGGCAGATGGTGGAATTTGAATTTAATAAAAAATACCTGGAATGAAGAATCTACTGATGACCATGAAACTGATTGTCGAAAAAACCCATCTGGTCCACTAATGTCTTTTAGGGAAGGAAATCTGCCATCCTTACCTAGTCTGGCCTACACATGACTCCAGAGCCACTGCAATATGGTTGACTCTCAACTGACCTTGGGCAACTAGGGATGGGCAATAAATGCTGGCCCAGCCAGTGATGCCCATGTCCCACGAATGTGTGAAAGAAAATCTATTAAGATAACTTTCACGATCAAATATAAATTTTACCAAAATTTGAAACTGGCGTGTTATGCTGAAAACCTAAATTTACATCATGATGCCTGTATAAATCATGATAGAAAATATGTAACATTTGGACGTAATGAGTTAATGATATAAAGCAGGAGAAGGCACAGGGGAGCTAATAAAAATATTGAATGCAAAGCCTGCCATGGAATTGGGCACCTCCGGATGGTTAATGGGCATTTCTCCCTACAGACCAGTAGATGGCAGCCAATCACTGTGACAAAACCACCAACAATTCTTGTGGAAAATAAATGGATGCCTGACCTCTACAAAAGTGGAATAAACTGTTATGAGAAAATAAAAACCAACCCAATTGCTAATGCAGCAGCTATATTGGTTATATTTCACCTCAAAGAACATGGGAAATATTCTGCAAAGTTCTTAATGGGCTTTTGGCACACCACACACGAATGACCTCTGATCCTTAGTACAATTACAAAATTACACCATTGCAATGCAACAGGCATAAATAGATTACTTCTGAGTCATAATGATTGCTCTGACACAATTGGGGGCAAGGGGAGGGAGGGGGCATGTGGAGCAAGTACTAAAATGCACGCGGAAGCAGAAAAACAGAGCCCTGATAAAGGGTCATCCAGACTCAAAATGTTGGCTCTTTTAAGAACATAAGAACATAAGAAATAGGAGCAGGAGTAGGCCATCTAGCCCTTCGAGCCTGCCCCGCCATTCAATAAGATCATGACTGATCTGTCGTGGCTCAGTTCCACATTCCCGCCCTCTCCCCATAACCCTTAATCCCCTCTCTTATCAAAAACCCATCAACCCGCGTCTTAAAAATATTTAGCGAGGCAGCCTCCACCACTTCAACGGGCAGAGAATTCCAGAGATTCACCACCCTTTGAGTGAAGAAGTTCCTCCTCAACTCCGTTCTAAACCGCCCCCCCTTTATCTTGAGGCTGTGCCCCCTAGTCCTACTGTCCTTTCTGAGCGGGAAGAGTCTCTCCACCTCTATCCTATCCATCCCATTCATCATCTTATACGTCTCAACGAGATCTCCCCTCATTCTTCTAAACTCTAACGAGTACAAGCCTAGTTTATTCAGCCTCTCCTCATAGCTCAACCCCCTCAACTCCGGTATCAGCCTAGTAAACCTCCTCTGCACTCCCTCCAAGGCCAAAATATCCTTGCGTAAGTACGGCGCCCAAAAACTGCACACAGTACTCCAGCTGCGGCCTCACCAATGCCCTATACAGCCGCAGCAAGACCTCCCTACTTTTATATTCAATCCCCCTCGCGATGAAGGCCAGCACAGATGCTATCAGACCTGCTGAGATTTTCCAGCATTTTTCTGTTTATGTTTCAGCATCCACAGTATTTTTCCTTTAACTAAAATGAATGCACCAGGTTTGTACAGAGATGTAACGGGTGGCATGGGGACACAGTGGTTAGCACTGCTGCCTCACAGCACCAGGGACTCAGGTTCAATTCCAGATTTGGGTGATTGTCTATGTGAACTTTGTACCTCCTTCCTCCCACCTGCATCGGTTTCCTCCGGACACTCCCACGCTTCAAAGACAGGCAGGTTAGGTGGATTGGTCATGTCAGATGGCCCCTTAGTGTCCCAGGATGTGTCGGTCAGGGAGATTAGTGGGGTAAATACATGGAGTTATAGGGATAGGGCCTGATTGGGATGTTCTATTGAAGAGTCAGTGCATACTTGATGGGCTGAATGGTCTCCTACTTCACTGAAAGGATTCTGTGATCATTATTGTTTGTAGGAGAGGAAAGGAGCTGGGGGGGGGGGGAGCTAAAACAGAAAATTCTGGAAAGTCTAGCAGATCTGACAGCATCTGTGGAGAGAGAGAAGAGAGCCAATGTTTCAAATTGGGCTTTTGCCAGAATTTTCTGTTTTTATTTCAAATTCCAGCATCCACAGTACTTTGCTTTTAGATAAGGGAGCTGGAGGATTTTCAAGAGGAGATGTGAGCAAGGATAAGTGGTCTTGATCTGCAAGAAGGGTAAGCGAACCTTCATACAGATATGAGAAGGGTGGCGGCAGAGATGAACGGAGAAGGCCTGTTTGAGGCTGAGGTGAGAGGCTGGAAGGAAAGTCTGATTGGAGCTGTAAAGAGAAGCAATAGTCAGAATCATAGAAACCCTATAATGCAGAAGGAGGCCATTCAGCCCATCAAGTCTGCACCAGCCACAATCCCACCCAGGTCCTACCCCCATATCCCTGTATAATTACCTGCTAATCAGGACTCTCAATTTTTAGCATGGCCAAGTAATCTAAAAGGCATATCTTTGGACGCCCGCAGGAAGTTGCCATCCTATCTACGAGTTCAAAGTTCACTGAGCTCACGCCAAGCCGGTTTTGTTTACTGCTCTCCCAGTTCCTTTAGTTCAGCTGCTCCTGTCAAACCAATGTTATCCTGTTGATTCTGGGAAAATGAACCTGCCGACACAACAGAGTGATCAAGGTCAAACCTCGGAGCGGCACCCTTATAACCAGTCAGATAAAAAAAAACCTCACGGGACGAGAATCTCAATCACGGCCTGGCATTTTGCCCATCGACTTCATCTCCCAGCAATTTGGTTGCCTTGTAACCTCTTCCGTTTCATAGCCCAGAGAAAGACTGATGTGCAGCGCAGAGCCAAAACAGTAATGCCCGATCCAGCATGAGCATCTGGTGGGATCTGTCTTCCTTCCTAATTAAACTGGTGTCTTGTGACAAGCTGAGAAGTGGAGAGGCAACTTCCTCGGAAGGTGCAGACATTATTCTGCAAAGCATGGCCATTTCTCTCCATGTCGCAATATTCATCCACAAACCCCATTAATAGGGCCATATTTTTCTTGCTCATTCTCATCAATGACTTGACAGATGCCATCAGATGTAACATACTTCCTGATGACAGAATTCTCTGCATGGTTATTTCCCTTATCAGTAAGGGCACCTAAATTAGGATATAAACATAAAACATAACACTGGGCAAAGACACAAAGCTGACAATAGGTCCAGTTTCAATGCATGGCACGCATTATATTTAAATGCACAAGATTTCTTCTCTGGTGCTTTCAGCACAATTATACATTTTCCTTTTGAATTCATGAACCTATGTATTCTGCCAGCATGTACTTGCATTGTAGATTTCTATTTCTAAGCTCCTTGGATATGATGGGCGGCATGGTGATCAAATGGTTAGCACTACTACCTCACAGCGTCAAGGACCCGGGTTCAATTCCAGCCTCGGGTCACTGTCTATGTGGAGGTTGCACATCCTCTCTGTGTCTGTGTTTTCTCTGCATGCTCCAATTTCCTCCCACACTCCTGAGATGTGCAGGTTAGGCTGTGCTAAATTGCCCCTTAGGTCAGAAATTTGCTGCCCTGCTCACCACAAGAATTGGAGCAGGCGAGGGGTGGAACATGGAAAGGTTCATTGACCTCGGGCAGGGTTTTAAGGTGCTTTAGATTTCTCTCACACTCCAAAGATAGAATCCATAGAATCTTCATAGGCTGCCTACAGTGCAGAAGGAGACCATTTGGCCCTTCAAATCTGTACCAACCACAACCCCACCTAGGCTCTATTCTCATAACCCCACGTATTTACCCTCCTAATTCCCCTGAAACTAGAGTCAATTTAGCACAGGCAATCAATCTAACCCTCACATCTTTGGACTGTGAGAGGAAACTGGAACACCCGGAGGAAACCCATGCAGACACAGGGAGAATGTGCAAACTCCACGCAGACGTGCAAGTTAGACGGATTGGCCATGAGAAATGACCTCCTACTGTCCAAAGATTTGTAGGTTAGATGGATTAGCTCTGGGGTTACGGAGATAAGATGGGAAAGAGGGCCTGAGTAAGATACTCTGTCAGAGAGTCAGTGCAGAATGACCTCCTTTTACACTGTTGTGATTCTATGGATGCAGCCAGAGAGCTCCACAAACACAGCAGGAGGTATTTGCCAAACACCACATCGATACATGCAGCTTGTCCTCCTTTTAAAGGCAGGCTGCCTCAAAGGGAAAACGGAAAAATTGCCTCAATGAAAGTCTTGAAAATTGAATGTCAATCCACGCAGGAGGATGCACGTTGACAGATGAAGCTTTGGGGATATTGGTGATGCCGGTGAGCAGAAGGGAGGATCCCATGGATTGATGGGTGGGGGAGTAGGAGGACCTCCAGAGCAATTCTCCACAGAGAGTGGGGAGAAATGGTCAGGAAGTTCAATTCTCAGCATCTGGGCCTAAGGACATGGTGACAGCATCATAAGATGTTGAATGAGCTCAGTGAGTGGGCAATGTCAATGAATAAATCACATAGCATCTCCTACCTAGCACAATGGCTAACACTGCTGTCTCACAACGCTAGGGACCTGGGTTCAATTCTGTCCTGGGATGACTGTCCGTGTGGAGTTTGCACATTTTTTCTGCATCTCCGGTTTCCTCCTACAGTCCAAAAATGTGTGGGCTAGGTGGATTGGCCATATTAAATTGTCCCTTAGTCACCCATGACGTGTAGATTAGTGAGATTAGTGGGATAAATTAGTGGAGTTGCTGGGATAGGGTCTGGTAAGATGTTCTTTTGGAGAGTTTGTGCAGACTCGATGGGCCATTAGCCTGCTTCTGCGGTGTAAGGATTCTATGATTTTGTTACCAACCTCTTGCCCTTCAATGCACCACACATCCAACACTCAGCAAGCACCTGCCCTTGGCACTCCAGACTTACGTCCTACATCCTGAGGCTCCAATTCGCCCTCACACTGCCTGTTTGCCTCATATCCACCTCTCCGTGTTTCCAGCTTTTATGGGAACATCATCCAAATGTAGCGCTGACATTCTGACCCCTATCTTACACATTAAGAGTGGAGCAGAATTAGCAGGGTCAACCACCTGCAAAGGAGGTGTTTCTCTCTTACTGGATCCACTGTATCCAGTGTCACTGCGGATGATAAGGCAACTTCTCAACTCCCAGAATAACCTCAGACCACTTTCTGGCATGGTATAAGCAGTGGACAGATGCTGTGGCCATGAATCTCTTTCTTCCCACCCCAGCGACCCTCACTCAGGCCAACCCTCACTCCCTTGATGACTTCATACTTTCAAATATCCAAAAACGACATAGGGCAGAAATATAGCAAAGATTTTCATTTTTCAAAATGAGCTATGAGGAGAGGCTGAATAAACTACGCTTGTACTCGTTAGAGTTTAGAAGAATGAGGGGAGATCTCATTGAGACGTATAAGATGATGAATGGGATGGATAGGATAGAGGTGGAGAGGCTCTTCCTGCTCAGAAAGGACAGTAGGACTAGGGGGCACAGCCTCAAGATAAAGGGGGGGCGGTTTAGAACGGAGTTGAGGAGGAACTTCTTCACTCAAAGGGTGGTGAATCTCTGGAATTCTCTGCCTGTTGAAGTGGTGGAGGCTACCTCGCTAAATATTTTTAAGACGCGGGTTGATGGGTTTTTGATAAGAGAGGGGATTAAGGGTTATGGGGAGAGGGCGGGAATGTGGAACTGAGCCACGACAGATCAGCCATGATCTTATTGAATGGCGGGGCAGGCTCGAAGGGCTAGATGGCTTACTCCTGCTCCTATTTCTTATGTTCTTATGTTCTTAAGTAGCCAATTCAGAGTGTTGCAAAAATTAAAAAGCTTTACTATTCTGTTGAAATCTTAACTGCAGTCCTTAAATTTTCAATGCAATGGTAATTGTAAAATTCAATTTTAAAAGGGATTCAGTGTTTCAAATCTCTCACATCGCTCTGTTAGTCAAGGATGGCCCCTGTGCCATATATCACAGATAATACCAAAATTGTATGTTACAGGTCAATATCTTTGGATCTCAGAGTAATCCACTAATCCAGTTTTTTCTAGTTATAATTGCAATTTTGCCTGATTTGTTTGCTGATTTAATTATTGTTCTGGGGATGATGAAACTATCTTATAAAGAGAGATTGGGCAAACTGGGCCTGTATTCTTCAGAGTTTTGAAGAATAAAAGAGAACTCATTGAAATCTACAAAATACTTCAAGGAATAGACAACGTAAGGTGGTAGGTAAGATTTTTCCCTTGATTGGGGAGTACAATTTCAAATTAAGAGGGATACCACTTAGAATCGAGATGAGGAAAAATTTCTTTTGTGAATCTTTGGAATTCTCTACCTCAAAGGGCTGTGGAAGCTCAGTCATTGATTATTCAATGGAAGGGGGTAGTGTAGTGTCATTGTCGCTGGACTAGTAAGCCAGAGACCCAATGTAATTCCCTGGAGACCGGGGTTCAAATCCCACTATGGCAGATGGTGAAATTTGACTTCAGTTAAAAAAAATTTGGAATTAATGATGACCATGAAACCACTATCGATTGTCAAACAAAAAATCCATCTGGTTCATTAATGCCCTTTAGGGAAGGAAATTTGCCGTCCTTATCTGACTCCAGATCCACAGCAATATGGTTGACCCAATAGGATGGGCAATAAGTGCTGGTCCAGCCAACAACGCCTACATGGCATGAAGGAATTAAAAAAAAGTTTGATAGATTTCTGACTAACAACAACATAGAGGGTTATGGGGACAGTAAAAGGCATTGAAATGTCCAGTCAGCCGGGATCATATTGAATAGTGACAACAACATTCTGAGAGCCTCGGTAGATTTTTAAAAATTCCATGCAGCTTTAATGAGGCTCAGATCAGATGGAAAACAGTCGAGAAGTGCATTATTTTGCTTGCGGGGCTTATCCTAGCCGTGAAGGTCTTGCAGATTTGAAAAGCTGCACCGTTTCTCCTATCATTGCAGGGTGCTATTTCGAGTGAATGTCACAAATTAACACCTCGATCAACATGGTGACTCTATTTTGAGTTTTGCTGTTTAAATAAATTTCATAGTGAGAAGAAAAAAACAACTAATACTGATTTTCCCACCTTAAATGTTGTTAGGGGGTGGAATTACAATGTGCATGAAATGGACAGAATTGTGTTTGCTATTCTTTTCAAGTTTTGTTATAAACTAAGTACGTTATATTTTAGCTACGGGAAAAGATTTGATAGGCAGGGTTTGTTTTCTTTGGAACAGAGGGGACTGAACGGATATTAAATAGAAATGTGTAAAATTATGAGGGATCCAGATTGGTAAGGTGGAAGGGCCTAGTTTGCTTAGCAGAGGCGACAATAAGGTTCCATTCAAGATACTTGATAGTGAAGGATGGAACTGGAGCTTAATCTTGACACACTTATAAGGTTTTATTTGCAGAAACACAAATTATATGCATACATCTCCAAACCCAATCAGCACACTTTTGGTCTGCATCTATATACATGAAAACAAACAAATTCTCAGTTATTGCCCATAATCTGAATGCAATTAAACACTCAATAAATAACCAGGGAGGAATAGAATTAAAGCAATTTAAGAGTTTATTTATTAATGTCACAAGTAGGCTTACATTAACACTGCAATGATGTTACTATGAAAATCCCCTAGTCACCACATCTCGGTGCCTGTTTGGATACACTGAGGTGTTTAGCATGGCCAATGCACCTAACCAGCATATCTTTTGGACTGTGGGAGGAAACCAGGGCACCCGGAGGAAACCCATGCAGACACGGGGAGAATGTGCAGATTCTGCACAGGCAGTGACCCAAGCCAGGAATCTAACCCAGGCGCTGTCAGGCAGCAGTGTTAACCACAGTGCCACCAATTGCCAGAAAGATTGGCAGAGTGTTGAGGAGAACTGTTTTCACGCAGATGGCACTGGGGCCCTGAAACTCACTGTCTTTCCTGAACGGGTGAGACTTGTCACATTTAAAAAAAAGCTTTGGACTTGCATTTGACATGCTGTTCCCGACATGGCTAAAGCGAAGAGCTGGAAAGTGGCATTAGGCTGGCTCAGTCTCTTACTTTGGCCAGCACAGATATTTTATTTTGATTTTTATGTTTTTTTCCTGCAGTCTCCCGCTGCCCCACAGTTGCAGGACTGGTGCATTCATGTCAAAACCATTCAATGGATTGAGATGAACGTGAATCTGAATTGCAAACAGAACCTAAAGGCATTAGCCAGCAGATCTGTTAGAATCTGAGAAAATAAAACAGTAGCATCTGTGATGACTCAGATCCCCAGGTACTGAGGTTGATGTAGTAAAGTGGTCATTTAAATTTCACAATAAGTAAGTACTGATAGGGATAAAAACAGAAAGTGCTTGGAAAAACTCAACAGGTCTGACAGCGTCTGGGGAGAGAGAAACAGAGTTCACATTTTGCATCCATTTGACCCTACTGAAGAACAGGAATTATAAAATTAAAGAGAGAAGGGGGTTGAGCAGGTCAGCGATAGGTCAGAACTGAGGAGAGATTGGCAAAGATGCCATGGACACAAGACAAAGGGAGTGTTAACGATGGTATTAAGGACTAAAGAAGTGCCATTGGGTGGCGTGGTGGCCTGGCGTCAGGGACATGTGTTTAATTGCTGGCTTGGGTCACTGTCTGTGCAGAGTCTGCACTTTCTCCCCATGTCTGCTTGGGTTTCCTTCAGTTGCTCCGGTTTCCTTTCACAGTCTGAAAGACATGCTGGTTCAGTGCATTGGCCGCGCTAAATTCTCCCTCAGTGTCTCTGAACAGGCGCTGGAGTGTGGCGACTGGGGGATTTTCACAGTAACTTCATTGCAGTGTTAACGTAGCCTACTTATGACACTAATAAATAAACTTTAAACTTAATAGCAGCATAAAGGTAGGATAGCAGAATGTGTTAATAGGTGAACAAAGGTCAGTGGGAGCAAAACTGAAAAGGAAGTGACAGGTGGCCCTGTGGGGGAGGGGTGGGGTTGTGGGGGTGAAAGGCAAGGGAACCAACAAACAGAAAAGCAAAAGGGAAGAGGGTGAAGATGGGGGGGGGGGCAAGTTCGCAGTCTAAGTATTGGTAGGGACTTGTTTTGCAATGTTACAGTGGTTCCTCATGGTTAACCATTAAACTTGAAGCCATGGGCATCCTGGAACTAACATGTCAAGCTTCACAGATATTCATCCCGATCTGTCTCTCAACCCATTTTTTAAAACTGACAGAAACTACGTAAAAATATAAATGTTGTTGTGGACTTGATGGGCCAAATGGCCTCCTTCTGCACTATAGGGGTTTGATGGATTATATTTACATCTACTAACATCTAATCAGATCATCACAGGCCATCAGCTTCACTAACATTAGTCTGGAAGTTACTCCTAATGTTAAACCTGACATTGATCATAATGAAGTGCGCCTAAACTGTAATTCACGCGGTGCTATTGGGTGGCACAGTGGTTAGCACTGCTGTCTCACCGCGCCAGGGACCTGGGTTCAGTTCCTGGCTTGGGTCACTGTCTGTGTGGAATTTGTATGTTTTCCTTGTGTCTGTGTGGGTTTCCTTCCATGCTCCAGTTTCCTTCCGCTGTTTGAAAAACGTGCTGTTTAGGTGCATTGACCCCAACAGGTGCTGGAGTGTGGCAATTGGGGGAATTTCACAGTAACTTCATTGCAGTGTTAATGTAAGCCTTACTTGTGACTAATAGATAAACTTTTAAGTATTAATACGCATTTATGGCTGTTTGTTGTTAAATAAGAACATTCTACGCATCACAGAATTCTGAGCATCTGTAACAGTAACCAAAAGATAAAGTCACCAAATTCCCAGATGACCATAGGCTGCTCTCCCCTTTGAGGGGGAGAACTGATTGCTGGTGATTTAACCTGAGGATCACCACACTTCAGGCGAGGGGGCCAGGTTGAGAAGGCAGGGCTTTCATGAATAACCTCAGCTGGTACGGGACTTGATCCCATACTTTTGGCAATGGTCTTGCATCACAGACCAGCAGTCCAACCGACTGAACTAAACCAAAACCCAATGACTAAGCTTGTTGTCAATAGCAGATGGGCCCAATAGTTTTCTTATATTACTCACATTATTTCTTCTATTACTTCAATACATTATCTCAGTTGGGCCCAATAGTTCAATGTAAATAGATTACGTATGCATTTCATGGACAGCTTTTGTACATTAACAACAACAATTTATACTTACGTAGCTTTTTTAATAGCCATTTCTGTGATGTGGGCATCACAGAGGGATAACCTGAAAGAAAATGAAAGTGCTGTGAAAGAATGGAGGGTAGGACTGATTAAATGGAGAAGTGGTGAAGTTACAAGGCATTAGGTTGGCATTGGGGTTATAGAGAAAGAAGAGGCAATGGCATATTGTTGTTGTCACTGGATTAGTAATCGAGCAACCCAGAATAATGCTACATAGAACATAGAACACTGCAGCACAGACAGGCCCTTCTGCCCACAATTGCGCCAATCATATCCATACCTCCCAGGCCTATCTATAACTCTCAATCCCATTAAATCCCATGTGCTCATCCAGAAGCCTTTTAAAAGACCCCAGCGAGTTTGCCTCTACCACCACTGACGGCAGCCTATTCCACTCACTCACCACCCTCTGAGTGAAAAACTTACCCCTAACATCTCCTCTGCACCTGCTCCCCAGCACCTTAAACCTGTGTCCTCTCATAGCGACCATTTCAGCCCTGGGAAATAGCCTCCAAGAATCCACCCTATCTATACCTCTCAACATTTTATAAACCTCTATCAGGTCGCCTCTCAACCTTCGTCTCTCCAGGGAGGAGAGAGACCTAGCTCCCTCAACCTATCTTCATAAGCCATGCCTCCTAATCCAGGCAACAACCTTGTAAATCTCCTCTGCACCCTCTCAATAGCTTCCACATCCTTCCTGTAGTGAGGCGACCAGAACTGTGCACAGTACTCCAAGTGGGGTCTGACAAGAGTCTTATAAAGTTGCAGCATTACCTCCCAACTCCTAACCTCAATCCCTCGATTAATGAAGGCTAGTACACCATATACCTTCTTGACCACATCCCCCACCTGCGAGGCCAATTTAAGAGTCCTATGCACCTGGAACCCAAGGCCCTTCTGCTCCTCAACACTACTAAGAGTCCTACCCTTGATATTGCACTCCTTCATCCCATTGGACCTGCCAAAATGGACCACTACACATTTATCTGCGTTGAAGTCCATCTGCCCAGTCTTGCATCCTATCTATGTCTCACTGCAACTTCTGACATCCCTCCAGACTATCCACAGCACCACCAACATTCGTGTCATCGGCAAACTTACCAACCCATCCCTCCACTTCCTCATCCAGGTCATTCATGAAAATGACAAACAGCAGGAGTCCTAGAACAGATCCCTGGGGCACTCCACTGGTGACCGACCTCCATGCAGAAAAAGACCCATCCACAACCACTCTCTGCCTTCTGCAGGCAAGCCGGTTCTGGATCCACAAGGCAACAGCCCCTTGGATCCCTCTGGGATCTCTGGATAATGCCCTGGGAACTTAAGTTTGGATTACACGATGACAGATGGTGGAATTTAAATTTAATAAAATTTGGAATTATAAAGTCTGATAATGACCATGAAACATTGTCAATTGTTGTCAAAATCCATCTGGTTTATTAATATCCCTTTAGGGATGGAAATCTGCCACCCTTACCTGATCTGGCCCACATATGACTCCAGATCCACAGCAATGTGGTCGACTCTTAAATGCCCTCAGGGATGGACAATAAATGCTGGCCCAGCCAGCACTGCCCACCTCCTATGAATGAATAAAGGGAAGTCTAAAGGAGTTGCGAGGTGCAACAGCAAGATCATTACCAATATCCAAAAACATACGGGATTGGGACTCAATTTTGAATTGATGCTGTGAGGACTGCCAGGTGGACGAGACATTCTGCCATTCCTCCCTCACAGTTTGCAGTCTATTTTAGGACATTGATTGCTCTGCTTGGCAGTTGACACACATGCAGTGAAAACAGGAAAATCACACACTATATAAAAGAAAAGTTAACCCCGCGGTAAGGATCTGACAGCAATTCTCGGGTTATTGTAAAAGCAACAATGCTTTTGTAAATGGTTGTTCGTCTGAATGAGCTTCCAATATAAGAAACACAGCTCAAGGTATGATTAGAAGCATCCCCATGAATTCTGTCTCACAAAAGCAATTGATGAACAATTTAGTAAATATCAGTAAATTGTCAATCTCATTCTTCCCCAACCAAGTCATTATATCATTTGCCACCCCAGCATTAGTTTCCAAAAATATCCTGCTGATAGTCAGCTCTACTTCTTATCTCTCTTGACCCCCTCTCCTCAGTCTCTATATTGTCAAACTGCTTAAGATTAAAAGTGAAATACTGCAGCTGCTGGAATCTGGATCAGAAACAGAAAATGCTGAAAAAAACACAGCAGGTCTGACAGCATCTGTGGAGAGAGAATAGAGCCAACGTTTTTGAGTCTGGATGACTCTTCATCGTTGTAGAGTTTGTCAAACATCGAGTGTTTGACTAGCAGAAATTCTCTCCAATTAATTATTGGGAAAATACAATTGCATCCACATCACAAAACTTTGCCACAGACTCCATCCCACTCTCTCCCAGAAGGCAAAAATTGTAAAATGGGGAAATAGGAATACTGGTCCAAGCTTGTTTTTTACCCTTTCGGGCTGGTAACTGTCTGAGGCTAAGCCAGAACTTTAGTCTAGGCCCGGCTTTCCCACCTTTGGCTAGTCTGACAAAGTTTCTTTCTGATTTGCAACAATTGCCGTCATGGGCGGAACCAGATTGCAATATCTGACCCCCCAAGATGATTTTCCTATCACTAAGATTGCCACACTCTGCCCACACTTCAGCTTATCTGCTCACTCCTTTGTTATGTCTAAACGTGATTAGTCCAACACATTACAGGCCTTCCGCGTTCTGCTGTCTGAATGTATGGTTAGCACTGCTGCCTACCAGCGCCAGTGACCTGGATTAAATTCCAGTCTCAGGTGGCTGTCGGTGTGGAATTTACATACTTTCCCCATGTCTGCGCGGGTTTCCTGTGGGTGCTTCGGTTTCCTTCCACAGTCATGTAGGTTAGGGTGAATTGGCCATGATACATTTACCCTTAGTGTCCAAAGTTGTGCAGATTGGGGGGATTAGTGGGAGTAGGGAATGGGTAAGATGTTCCATCGGAGAGTTGGTGCAGACTTGATGGGCTGAATGGCCTTCTTCTGCACTGGCACGTTCTATGACTCAAAACCCTGTAGGCTTTGGCCCAATTTTCACCAAGTTCTGCTCACCCGCTACCTCCAGTGCTCACTAACCTACATTGGCTCCTCATCACGCGATACTTTAGTCAGCATTTTCACCTACTCCGAGCCCCATAGCGTGTTTCTGGGTGGCGCAATGGCTTGCCATCTGGTCCTGTTGATGTACGCTGCATTTTATGAAATCGACCATCCCATCGTCAGAGAACCCACCACAGGGCATTACTCTTGGACAGGACCAGAAGATCCCACCAGCAAGGAGAGCCTTTTTTCTTTAATTCTTATGCTTGTTTTCAAATCCTTTGGTCAGGCCCGTTCTGATCTGTGTAATATACTACAATTCTACAACTGAAACCCCTCCCTTAGCTTTCTATCAGAAGTCTCGCAACACCAGGTTAAAGTTTATTTGGAATCAGGTGGTTTCGGAGTACTGCTGCTTCATCATAAAGACAACTTTAGACAACATCAGGATTGACTCAATTGATGAAGGAGCAGTGCTCCGAAAGCTCGTGATTCCAAATAAACCTGTTGGACTTTAACCTAATGTTGTGAAACCATTCCAATGCTGGCACCTCCACATCTTAATTATCTGAGCTCTGATTTGTTGTGCACAGTCATTCCACGTGGCCATGGCTTCAGTAGCTAGGATACTAAGCCCTGGTAATCCCTTTCCATATCTCACACGTCTCTCTCCCTGTTTTCTCATTTTAAAAATGCTCCTTAAAACATACCTCCCAAAACTAAGGTGGCACACTGGCACAGTGGTTGGCACTGAGTTCGATTCCCAGTTTGGGTCACTGTCTTTGCGGAGTCTGCATCTCCCATTCCTTGACTATGTCTACACTTCCCGCTGCCTCGACAGAGCATAATCAAGGACCCCATGCAACCCAACATTCTCTTTTCAACCTTCTTCCGTCAGGAAAAAGATACAAAAGTTTGAGGTCACATATCAACCGACTCAAAAACAGCTTCTTCCCTCCTGCTATCAGGCTTTCGAGTGGATCTATCTTGCATTCAGTTGACCTTTCTCTACACCCTAGCTATGACTGTAACACTACATTCTGCACTCTCTCATTTCCTTCACTATGAATGGTATGTTTTGCCTGTATGGTGTACAAGAAACAATAATTTTCACTGTATGCTAATACATGTGACAATAATAAATCAAATCAAAGTCTGCGTGAGTTTCTTCCAGGTGCTTCGGTTTCCTCCCACAGTCCGAAAGACGTGCTGGTTAGGTGCATACTAAATTCTCCCTCAGTGTACCCAAATGGGTGCTGGAGTGTGGCGACTAGGGGATTTTCACCGTAACTTCACTGCAGTGTTAATGCAAGTCTACTTGTGACACTAATAAATAAACATTAACGTTGACCAAGCTTTGGCCATCCGGGCTACTGTCGAGCTGTGTGGCAAATTGTATTTCTGCTCCTGTAAAGTGTTTTGAGATGTATCATTACATTCAGAGTGCTACATCGCTGCACGTTGTTAATGTGGTAGGCTTTGTAGCTCGAATTTGATCCTCATTATAGGGTTTGACAGAGTGCATGAGAACACCGGGGAGAGTAGTGTACATCCAAGGGAGCCCATAGCAACACATGCACACTTCAGACTTTTCAAAAATGCAGCGTGACAGGTATTCTTTAAACCGAGAGAAACTTTGCTCATTTTTTTTGTCATAAGATTGGTAGAGCAAAGTGAGGGACTGGTAATCTCGTCTCCCGTGAGCTAATTTGCTGCAACCTTTGACTGCCCCTCATTTGAAAATCCTCACCCCAATCCATCTAAAATTCTTTCAAATCTCCAATCTTCACACTGACAGTCGGCGCTCTCATTGCTACACGTGTCGCATTGGATTTACACAGATCCCACCAGGCAACATAAAAGCAGCCTTACTCAGGAGGTTACGACACATACAGTCAGGGCACACTATACTGACTATTCACCTGCACCACCTCAATTCTTCGACACATCGGAATTATTTTGATTTGACGAATTTTCTCGGCCTTTTTTTGGCTAAGATGCAAATTAGATCAAGCCTTGGAGGAGGAGCCATGCCTACTCCAACCAGCTTGGATCATGTAGATCAAGCCCAAGACAGGAGGTGAGAGCCCTGTCTTGTCAGCTTGCATCGGGAGCGTCTCAACTTGCTGGGACTCTGAATTGGCTTTAATTTGACTTGATTGGATTGGAATAAAGTAAACAAAAAAAAAATTTTGATTTGACTAATTTGCTTTTTGAGAAAGTTAGCAAGGCAACATAATCTGTGTGCACCCGATGTCAATTTTATCAAATGCCGATTCCTCGTCTGCCTCTTTAATCTCTGAAAACCAAAAAAACTTAATATAACCTGCGTTCAGGTTCTGTAATCTGAGGTCAAACGTTATTTTGTTTTACCTGGCAAGTGAACCCTAGCTAGTAGCTGCAACGCTTCATCAAATTTGAGGGCGGCACGGTGACACAGCGGTTAGCACTGCTGCCTCACAGCAGGTTCGATTCCCAGCTCAGGTCACTGTCTGTGCGGAGTTTGCACATTCTCCCTGTGCCTGTGTGGGTTTCCTCCGGGTGCTCCGGTTTCTTCTGAGTGGGTTAGGTGGATTGTCCATGATAAATTGCCCCTGAGTGACAGAGAGGTTAGCAGGGTAAATGCATGGGGTTACGGGAATAGGGCCTGGATGGGATTGTGGTCGGTACAGACTCAATGGGCTGAATGGCCTCCTTCTGCACTGTATGGACTCTATGATTTTATGTATCATTGTGGTCCTGATTCTGTGTAATTATTCAATTACTATTAATTGCAGGTATCTGCGAGGTTACTAATCACATGATTGTGAATATAAAATTGCAAAATGACATTGATAATGCAATTGTGACTCATCACCACTCCATCCGCAAATACTTAAATTTAAAGTTTATTTATTAGTGTCACAAGTAGACTTATATTAACGCTGCAATGAAGTTACCGTGAAAATCCCCTAGAGGCCACAGTCTGGCACCTGTTTGGGCACACCGAGGGAGAATTTAGCATGGCCAATGCACCTAACCTGCACGTCTTTCAGACTGTGGGAGCAAACCAGGGCACCCAGAGGAAACCCACACAGACAAGGGGAGAATGTGCAGACCCTGCACAGTCACCCAAGCTGGGAATCGAACACGGGTCCCTGGTGCTGTGAAGCAACAGTGCTAACCACTGTGCCACTGTGTTGCCCTTAAAGGATCGTGGATGCCTTTCTGCACTGAGGCTGCCATGTAAATGCATGTTGTTGTTGTTTTCATTCCCTGATCTCTACATGCTAACGTCTCCTCTAACAGCACAGAGTTCGACTTTTAGATTTATTCTTTCCAGCTCTGAGTTGATGCATGTAATGTTACTCCTTAAATTGCATACCTGGCCCAGAATTCGACATGTCTCCAAGAGGTCATGATTTACACAAGCGTAAAAAAAGAACAGAACCAATTAAAATGAATATGTATGAGCATTTGGGAGCTGAAGAAGTGGATTTCATGACCAATTTCCAGCGATGAATCACATTATAAAGACTGAACCTGTCTAAAACTTGTCGCTAATATCAACGGAACAGCCCTTCAGCTGAATGACATCACAAAACTAATTATTTCAGATCTTCATCACTAACGCACGGTGCTGACTTTTCCCCAATAGCTTTGACTTTAAAAGCCTATTTTAAATAAGAAATAGCCGCTGTTGTTGTGTATGTGCGTGTGTGGGGGAGGGTGTGGGGGAGGGGATCATTTCAGATGCATCCTACCTTTCAATTAGGACTATGACCAGCGGAGCTTTCCACTACTTGGTGTCTTTAATCAGAATATAGCAGCAAGAACATGCAAAGCGGCCGATTTTAAATCTGGCTAGTGAGAGAATTTCTGCTTGAGGGGAGGTGAGGGTTGAGTGGCAAGACTATTAATTCAGAAATTCAACTAATGTTCTGGGGACCCAGGTTCGAATCCCATCACTGCAGATGGTGGAATTCGAATTCAATGAAAAATATCTGGAATTAAAAGCCTATGGATGACCATGAAACCATTGTCGGAAAACCCCATTTGCTTCACGAATGTCCTTTAAGGAAGGAAATCAGCCTTCCTTACCTGGTCTGGCCTACATGTGACTCCAGGACCACAGCAATGTGGTTGACTCTCAACTGCTCTCTGGAATGGCCTAGCAAGGCATTCGGCACTTAGAATCGAGATGAGGAGGAATTTCTTCAGCCAGAAACAGTGGTGAATCCATAGAATTCATTGCCACAGAAGGCTGAAGAGGCCAGGTCATTGAGTATACTTAAGATAGGGATAGATAGGTTCTTGATTGGTGAGGGGACCAAAGGTTACAGGAAAAGAGAATGGGATTGAGAAACTTATCAGTCATGATTGAATGCCGGGGCAGACTCAATGGGCTGAATGGCCTAATTCTGCTCCTATATCTTATGGTCTTGTGGTTCAAGGGTGACTATGAAATGGGGTATGAATACTGGCTAGCCAGTGATACCCATATCCCAGGAATGAATGAAAGCAAATCTTATTTTGGATCTCTGAATTCTGGAAGAAATATTAAATGCAGTTTTGTGATGGCTGGCTCACTTTGAGGGAAGGGGGAAGATGGGGAAAGTGTTTCAAGAAGGTCTGGCCTGAGGTTGAGGTCTAGCCTGAGATTAGGTAGAGAACACTGAAATAATATTGCATTTATTTGAGCGAACCTGATTTTGAATAATGCATGAATGGCAAAAATCAACTATGATTTATGATAGTGGTTTCTTTATTATCATACCAGAATTGTGCATTATGCTGTTTAAACAATGGGAGTACTGAAGCTCTCCACACCTCTGTCGCTTTTTAATGGTAATCTCTTGAAAAAAGGTTTCGAATTTAAATTTAAAATTTGGTTGCTTGCTATATAACAGGGTTAGACCGAGAACCACTAGGTTTATCTGGCAGGGGGATCCGGATCAAAGGTCTGGATTCCCCAGAGCAGACAAGGCCCTTTGGTCCATTGAGTCTGCACCGACAATAACGACCACTAAAGTCACGCTAATCCCATAATCCATCACTTGTTCCAAGTTCTAGTGCTCATCTAAATACTTTTTAAAGGTTATAAGGTTTCTGGTCTCCATTACCTTCCTGTGCAGTGCATTCCAGATTCCCACTCCCCGCTACATGATTTTATTTTTGCTAAAATCCCCTCTGAATCTCCTGCCCCTCAATCTAATGCCCCCTCATGATTGACCCCTCAACTAAGGGGAGCCTGTCCATACCCCTCATAACTTTATACACCTCACTCATGTCCTCCCGCAGCCTTCTCTGCTCTAATCAAAACAATCCCAACCTATCCAGCCTCTCCCTGTTGCTCAAATGCTCCTCACACGCAACATCCTGGTAGGATAGGTTACATAAGCCAGGCTTTTCCAGTCCCGCCATGGTGGGACATGTCATGGAGAATGCGGCGCACTAGTTAAAAGTCCATTGACTTACGACGGAACTGGAAGATCTTGGCAGTGGGCAGGGCCAGAAAATCCCACCCATACAATGGAATTTTACCACCCCGCCTACCAGGGGATTCGGAGCAGGCAAGAGGTGAACAATTGGAAGGCCAGTTACCCACAGGTGGAATTTTTCAGCATGAAACCATACCTTGTTACAATTAATAAGATATCATAATATCTTACAATTTAGATTATAATCTTTGTTCCTTGAGTCTGCATCAACTGTCTAACAGAGTATCTTACCCAGCTCCTCTCCTCTGCCCAATCCTTGTAACCCCATACATTTACTGTGGCTTATCCCCTAAACCTACATATCCTGGGATACTAAGGGGCAGGATATTCCAGTTCCATCAAAACTCAATGGACTTCTGATTAGCCCACTGCATTCCCGCAACATGTCCTACCATAGCAGAAGAACCATTGAAGTTGTCCAGAGACAGTACTGGACAAAGCTGGAATCCAGGCTAGCCACATGGACTCCCATCAGTTACGACAAGGTCTGCAACATATGATAGGCTATAATAGATGGCACGGTGGCACAGTGGTTAACACAGCTGCCTCACAGCGCCAGGGGCCCGAGTTCGATTCCCAGCTTAGGTCACTGTCTGTGTGGAGTTTGCACATTTTCCTAATGTCTGCGTGGGTTTCCTCTTGGTATTCTGGTTTTCTCCAACAGTCTAAAGGGTTAGGTGGATCAGCCATGCTGAATTGCCCCTTAGTGTCAGGGGGACTAGCTAGGGTAAATGCATGGAGTTATGGGGAAAGGGCCGGGGTGGGGTTGTGGTCAGTACAGACTAGATGAGCTAAATGGGCTCCTTCTCCATGGTAGGATATATATGATGGATATATATGATGGATATACATATGATATATATGATGGTGAAGGCATGTGGAATTGCCAGCAACGATGCACCCCTCCTGATGAGCATATCACCTAAAAAACAAGTAGTCAAGGTTGAAGCTTGAGAACACCAGCAGTTTAAGGCAGTTCAATGTCTCATTTGTAGTTTTGACAACACTGGTGTCAAGCAAAAGGTTAACAAATGAGCTATGCTTGTGCATGATGCAGATGAGAATGTACCACTGACCTAAGTTAGTCATGTGTTAGACTTGAGAGAGTGAGGTTGGAATTATGCCGAGGAGCAGCACGTCTACTCTGTAACCTGTTTAGATGTTTTACTAATAAACAATATTAACCAGATACCTGAGAATGTCTACAGTCCATCTAAGAACCAAATCCCGTGCCTCAAGTCCAAAGAGGTGGAGATGCCGGCATTGGACTGGGGTGGACACTGTAAGAAATCTCACAACACCAGGTTAAAGTCCAACAGGTCTATTTGGAATCACAAGCTCTTGGAGCGTTATTCCTTCATCAGGTGAGCGGAGAGGTAGATTCGCAAACACGGTATATATAAGCAAAAACACAATTGTAAAATAATGCTTGGAATGCGAGTCTTTACAGATAATCAAGTCTCTACAGGTGCAGACAGTGCGTACTGTCGCACTCCAAAAGCTCGTGATTCCAAATAAAACTGTTGGACTTTAACCTGGTGTTGTAAGACTTCTTACAGAGCCCAAAGACTGATTCACCTCAGAACAACAGGGCACATGAAAAGAAGTATGGCTCATCATGCCTCTCCTCTGAGATTTCAAAATGATTTAAAATGTCATTTGGGAGGTGGACTACGCTTGCACAGAAATATCCATTGAGATTAAAAATCCCCACCATTTGTTGTACGCCCATCTAAAACAAATGTCTGTCCATCTCTAAAAATAAATCACAAGTGCAAAGCCACTGCCACCTCAAGGTGGACTGCCAAACCTCATTACCGCATGTAGAATCCTGCATCATTACATTTCCCAAAAACCAATTAAAATAAGTTATGACTGTTCTATTTGTTTCGAGACTCCTGTTTAAGCAGTGAATACTGATCAGCGGATAAGAGGAAATACTAATCCCCATCAGTGCACAGGAGCTAAATTTACATTGGTAAATACACTTATTAGCTTACGATGCATCAATGATTCTGCTATTTTGACTGTAATGTAGGCTCAGCTCATGCTGGGGGAATCAATAAATTCTTTCAGTCAATTCCTCCAATTGCCACTGCCTGTTTAAACCTTTGAATTACAGCTTTTACACTTCAGATGTGATTTAAGTTATTTTCATTACTTTGATTTCAATATTTTTACTATTAATATAGGTGTCAGAAAACAAGCCTATAATTTCCTTATACGATTAGCGATTTTTGGTAACTTTGGCACCTCACTGTGCCCAATGAGCTGTGAAGAAGATCATCTGTAAGACTCCCTGAACTTATCCTAATGTCTTCAAATGCTCTTGAATGCATCTCTTATGGCCATGGTGCTTTATAAATATTCAGACACCTCCGTTCAGTAACATCTCATTACTGACTTCTATGAACCCCAAGGCATTCATTACCATTAAAGATATCAGGTATTAGGAATGCTACCCGTCACTTGTACGAAGGCTTTCCAGCTCAAATAACAGACTTGTCTGAACACTCGTTCCTTACATAGAGTCATAGAACAGTACAGCATGGAATAGGCCCTTTGACACAACTGGTCCATGCTGACCATAGTACCCTCCTAGCTTGTCCCAGTTGCCCGCGCTTGGCCCATATCCCTCTGATCCTTTTCCATCCATTACTTATCCAAATGTTTTTTAAATGTTGCTATTGTATTTACCTTGACAACTTTCCCTGGCAGCTCATTCCATATATCCACCACCCTCTGTGGGAAGAAGTTGCTCCTAAGAAAGAAATGGTTCTGACTGCCACAGTATCGTGGCACAGAGCGATATCACATCCAGCGTTTGTTCTCCTAACCTTAACCCTGGTGTTAAGGAAGAAATCCCAAGTAATCACACAGGAGAGCAAAGGTTATCAGAGAAATGGGATTACGGGAAATTGGTGGGAATGTGGAACTGAAGAATCTAAGCAAATAAAGTTGTTAAAGGTCTAAAGATGGTATTGGAGCAAAGTGATATATCAGTGAATGTTACAGTACCCATTACTCACTGAGATGACACAATGCTTAGCACTGCTGCCTCATAGTGCCAGGGACTTGGGTTTGATTCCTGGTTTGGGTCACTGTCTGTGTGGAGTCTGCACATTCTCCCCGTGTCTGCATGGGTTTCCTCTGGATGCTGTAGTTTCCTCCCACAGTCTGAAAGATGGGCTGGTCGGGTGCATTGGCCATGCTAAATTCTCCCTCAGTCTACCTGAACAGGTGCTGGACTGTGGTGGTTAGGGGATTTTCATGGTAATTTCATTGCAGTGTTAATATAAGCCTACTTGTGACACTAATAAATAAACTTAAAAAAAGAATTATTATTACGCACACACAAGTTCTGCATCATGACAAAATCATTATAAAACATGCCACTCCCCCCCACCCCTGAAAAATAGAGATTAGAATGGTCACATGGCTGTAACTCCTTTTTGGTAGTAAGGCTTTTCAGTATTTCCTGTACATTTTTTTTCTTGGTTTCCAATGCTGATCGTGACTACCGGGCTGTATGCTGTCCTGGTGGTCTGTCCACTATGAATGCCAATCTAAAACAAGCACCATTGGGTACTCCAGAAGAGTCTGAGCTACTCACATTCTCCTCCATTTTTTGGAACAAAGAAAGATGGATCAATAGTTCCATGATCAATAATTCATGAGCAAAACCTTTTGCTGAACATGTGTTTGTGCTTTTGTGGTGCAGAGGAATGCAGCTTACAGCGTTGCTGCTGTTATTCTGTCTCATCATAATGTAAATGCTTTTCTTTGGGTTATTACCAGGCAGGCAGCACAGACAAGTCATTATTCCCTGATCCAAACGAAAGCTACACTGACAAGACACAGTCTGACTATGGTGATGCCATCTACTTACAAAACACTATGAGAAGGTGAAGAAATGATATCCAACT
This sequence comes from Carcharhinus amblyrhynchos, assembly GCF_965287045.1. Taxonomy (NCBI): domain Eukaryota; kingdom Metazoa; phylum Chordata; class Chondrichthyes; order Carcharhiniformes; family Carcharhinidae; genus Carcharhinus; species Carcharhinus amblyrhynchos. Next base: position 115,402,980 of record NC_137329.1, read on the forward strand.
GGATCATACCCAGGATTGGATTTCGGCGAAGGGGGACATGGAGGACAAAATACATGTAAGGCAATAGAATGCGGAGGCATTACACAGCCATGGGCAGCACGGTGGCACAGTGGTTAGCACTGCTGTCTCACAGCACCAGGGACCCGGGTTCGAATGCCAGTTTGGGTCACTGTCTGTGCGGACTCTGTACATTCTCCCCATGTCTGTGTGGATTTCCTCCGGGTGCTCCGGTTTCCTCCCACAGTGCTGTTTAGGTGCATTGTCCATGCTAAACTCTCCCTCAATGTACCCAAACAGGCGCCTAGAGTGTGGCGATTAGGGGAATTTTACATTAACTTTATTGCAGTGTTACTGTAAACCTACTTGTGACTAATAAACAAATAAAATTTACATTTTAAATGCAAATACATTTAAATACATTTTAAGAAGGCAAATGGAATTTTGTCCTTCATTGCAAGAGAAGTGGAACTTAAAAACAGCAAGGTTATGTTGCAGCTGTATAAGGTGCTGATGAGGCCACACCTGAAATACTGTGCATAGTTTTGGTCTCTTACTTGTGAAAGGATATACTGGCGCTGGAGGGGGTGCAGAGGAGATTCACTAGGTTGATTCTGGAGTTGAGAGTGTTGGCTTATGAGGAGAGACTGAGTAGATTGGGGCTATATTCATTGGAATTTAGAACAATGAATGGAGAGCTTATAGAAACATATAAGATTATGAAGGGAAAAGATAAGATAGAAGCAGGGGAAGTTGCTTCTGGGGGGGTGAAACTAGAACTAGAGGGCATAGCCTCAAAATAAGGGGGAGTAGATTTAGGACTGAGCTGAGGGGGAACTTCCTCACCCAGAGGATTGTAAATCTGTGGAATTCCCTGCCCAGCGAAGCAGTTGAGGCTACCTCATTGAATGTTTTTAAGGCAAGGTTAGATAAATTTTTGAACGGTAATGGAATTAAGGGTTAAGTGAGGAGTCCATGAAAAGATCAGCAATGATCTTATTGAATAATGGAACAGGCTCAAGTGGCCAGCTGGTCTACTCCTGCTCCAAGTTCTTCTGTTCCTATCTTCTTAAATGTATTTATTGTCATAATGTAGTAAATGTAGATACAGCAAGATCCCACAAGCAGGAATGTGACAAATGGCTGGATAATCTGATTTAGTGACACTCTACGTGCAAATTACTGACACACTTCAAAAAAAAGCACAATTTGTTTTATTTTGTTCAAAACCCACTCTTGGGTTTCCTCCCATGCTCAGTCTATGATTGAGTGAACTTGGTGTGACTAAGTGGATCTATAACAGTCAAACAGACTGTTGCATTTCTTTTACGTTAATATCCCAGATAATCCAACTCTTCAGCATCCAGCCTGGGCCCTTTCACTCAGTCTTCAAAACGTTCGCTCACTTTTTGCATCATATAAGCCGATTATCTTGAGTGATGCAATTAATATCCATAGTTACTCATTAAGTTTTTTTCAATACCCCTGGAATCAATCCCTTATGTTGGTCTCAGTTCTATCCGTAGTTGCTTGTGGTTTTAATGGATTTTCCCTCACATCCTCTTGGTACTTCGTATCAATGTGTTTATAATATTAAGAGGAATTTCAAACCTCTTTTCCTGCCTCAGATTAATGGAGCTTCCTCACACAGCGAGGTTCTTTCCAAGAGATACAACACGGAGGCCGGAAGCAGGTAGGAGCCAGGAAAATATTTCATGACAACTTAAGAAAATGGAACAGTTGCTTGAAGGTCATTTTGATGGCGAAATTGTAACTTTACAAAAGTGCCCTGATTACACAAATGTCCTTCATGAAAACAAATTTTCTACATGAAGTTCGTTTGAAAATAGAGAACACAATGATTATCATCAAAAACTAATTGACAGAATAAATCAGTGCAATCACATTCCAGACTCAAAAGCCTTTGATTTGATTTAATTTATTATTGTCACATGTATTGGGATACAAAGAAAAGTATTGTTTCTTGCATGCTATACAGATAAACATATACTGTGCATAGAGTGCCTAGGGAAAAAGGAAGGGAGAGAGTGCAGAATGTAGTGTTACAGTTATAGCCAGAGAAAGATCAACTTAATATATGGTAGGCCCATTCAAAAGTCTGATGGCAGCAGGGAAGAAAATGTTCTTGAGTCCTTTGGTACATGATCTCAGACTTTTGTATCGTTCTCCTGATGGAAGAAGGTGGAAGAGAGTGGCTGAATTTTACTGACACACTTGCCCCAGAATTGGGGAGGGCGAGGCTCGCAGGTTGGCATTCTCCAGTGGCCTCGAGCGGAATCTTACGAGCCTCTGGCAGGCGAGATGGTAAAATCCCAGTAAGTATGTCCAGGCTGTGTGGAGTTCTTGATTATGCTGGCTGCTTTTCTGAAGCAGCAGACGGGAGGCTGGTTTGAGTGATGGACTGGATTACATTCACAACCCCTTGTAGCTTCTTATGATCTTGGTCAGAGTGGGAGCCATACCAAGCAGTGATACATCCAGAAAGGATGCTTTGACAAGTAGGAGTGATCTAAAGGGAAATAATCCAATGATATTATATGTTCGGCTGCAGTATATAGGTTTGTTTTAAAATTCCCGACATTTCAAACTTTGCACAAAGACATTTGGGTCTTTTCTTTACGTGTTTGTGAGAGGCTGCAACCTCTGTCAAGGCACTTACTCCATTCCTCAATTCTTACTGTGGCATTTCTTAACATGTCACTTATTTAGTGATTCCTGTCATTTGTATCCCAGTGGTTCCTGTTAGTTGCTCCCATTGCATTCAGCCCCGTGAAAGCAAACATGCAGATGCATTAAAAGCCAGCATACAAGAGCAACAAACAGTTAGGAAAGCAAATGGCATGTTGATCTTCACTGCAAGAGGATTTGAGTACAGGAACAAGTTTGCCTTCTTGCAGCCCTTCTGGGTGTTGGTGAGACCACACCTGGAGTAGTGTGTTCAGTTTTGATCTCCTTATCTAAGATAATACAGAGGGAGTGCCTGATTCCTGAGGTAACAAACATGTCACATGAGGAGAGATTGGGTCACATAGCCCTGTATTCACTGGAGATTAGAAGAATGAGAAGGGATTTTATTGAAACGTTTTAAATTGTGATAGGGTTGAATAGACTGGATGCAGGGATAACGTTTTCCCTGGCTGGAGGCATTTAAAACAAGGGTTCATTGTCTCAGGATATGGGGTAGGTCATTTAGGACTGAGATGAGGAAAGATTTCTTCACTCAGAGGGTGGTGAACGTGTGGAATTCTCTACCATGTCAAGCTGTGGATGCCAAATACTGAATGTGATAGGTTTCTGGACACCAAAGGCAAGAAGGGAAATGGGGAGAGAACTGGAGTTTTGAGTTAGAGGATCAAGCATGATCACATTGAGGACGAGCAGGCTTTATGGGCCGAATGGCCCTATTCTTATTTCCTATGTCTCCTGAATCAGTACAATAATTTTTTTAATTAACAGACTTCACTCTTTTTGTTGTATTCTGACATGAGATGTAGATGTTGCTGTCAAGGTCAGGATTTGTTACTCATCCCTGATTACCCTTGACAGGGTACTGGGGAGCCACCATATTTCCTCAGTTAGTGGCACCCTTACCTCTGCATCTTCTCTTCAGATGTTGAGTATATGATTTTGGTTGACGCTCCAAGACTGTTGTACCACTGTCCTTTCATAGAATCACAGAATCCTTATTCTGCAGAAGGAGGTCATTCAGCCCATAGGGTCTTTACTGACTCACTGACAGGGAATCCCATTCAGGCCCTATTCCTGTAACCCCACATATTTACCCCACTAATCCCCAAACCTGCACATCTTTGGACTCTAAGGAGCAATTTAGCACGGCCAATCCACCTGATCTGTCCATCTTTGGACTGTGAGAGGAAACTGGAGCACCCAGAGGAAATCCATGCAGACGCTGGAAGGATGTGCAAACTCCACACAGACAGTCACCCAATGCTGGAATTGACCCCGGGTCCCTGGTACTGTGAGGAAAAATATGCTAATCACTGTGCCACCATGCTGCCCGCCCTTTGGTAAACTGAAGACCCATCTCCCTGTTTAGGTGAATTGTAGGGATGCCATGAACAGTCATGCGCTGTCTCCGTGTCTTCCCTCTTCCAACATCAATACCAATGTACCATTGCATTGCTGTGTGCAAAGTGTCTACCACATTTGCCTATATAGTAACTAATTGCCTTTTTAAAAATTCATTTTGGGGCACTGACATCGCTGTTTGGTCAGCATTTATTGCCTGTCCTTAGTTATCTTTGTTCAGAGGGCAATTGAGAGTCATGATACAAATATCAAATATCAAAAATCAGAAATGCAGCGATAAACATAAAGTTATAAGAAAATACAGCAATAAATGGGGAATCATAAGACTAAAGGGGGTGACTCTTCTATGAAGTAGGAATTAAAAATGATAAACAACTTTCATCTGTAGACCAAAGGGAGAAATACTTAAGCGTAATTGTGCACCCATCCTGTACTATAGAACATGGTATATCCTCTTACACAAGGCAGTTCTGAAGAAAATGCAGGAATAAAACTCAAATACTGTGGATTCTGGAAACCTGAAATTAAAACAGAAGATGACGGAATATTGCAGCAGGCCTGGCAGTAACTGCAGAGAGAGAAACAGTTTCTCTGAAAAAAAAAGAACAGAACTGGCCTTTACACCACCTCTGGCAGGCAATGCAAACCTGTAAGGTAAGTATTATATTAAATATTGATAGCTATCTTACATCCCTCTCTCTAACATTGATAGGGTTTGGATTCTCTAATAGAAACAAAGTTATATTTACCTTTCTTAGAACTGTCAATGGTGCAAATGATTTACCATCAAATATGAATTTCATGTTTTGGTCTTTAATAAACCTGTAGATAATTTTAGAAAAAAATCTTGTCTCAGCTAGCTTTCTGTACCCAAACTTGAATAACTATTACTGTTCACTCTTCAGTGGTGAGGTATCATAAAACCATAAGACTGAGGAGCAGAATTAGGCCACTTGGCCCATTGAGTTGCTTCGCCATTCAATCATGGCTGATATTTTTCTCATCCCCATTGAAGAGAGATTCTTGGACCTTTATAATTTCCGGTTTGTTACAATCTGGCTAAAACTTGTTAAAAAGGCTATCTGGATGACGGTAATGTTCTCTGATGGTTCCTTTCCTTCAGGGAGTCCTTCAAAACCATTAAAGTGTCAGTGAGGCCTATCCTTCTCAAACATAAGTGGGACTGATCATCCAAGGTGTACATCTGTTCTGGGATAGTCCCATAAAGGGGCTGGGATTACAATCCACTTCAGCACCGTGGGTGATACCATGGCACAGTGGTTAACACTGCTGCCTCAGGGGTCTGGGTTCAATTCCCAGCCAATATCAAGGTTTGTGTCTTTTATATTTTAATATATATGTCTGTTAATATTTTATTTAATTTCAGTATAATACATGCAGGGCCACATAGAGCAAGCCCAGAGAGTTAGATCTCACCAGAAGGAAAGAAAGGGTTGATGCAGGCAGCTAGAGGCCTGCTCTGCCAACATTTAATGATTAATGCATGCTATCAACTTCTGGTGTTCAGGAGATTGCTTGAATTATCATGAAAACCTGCATTAAGACAGCCAGGCTCCATATTGAATAGGGAGGGTACAGTCTTCCATAAGGCACGATCATCTAGCAGAGGGGGATAACGATTAACACATCAGTGAAAATTGGTTGGGCGAATAAAATGGAACTGCCCAAGAAATTGATTAACAAAGTCGTACTGAACAATGCAGTTTGCGTAACGAGATTAAAAGAGCCATTTTGTATCCAACTCGAGGAATTAATATGCTAATGTAAATCATTGTGACTTGAAACAGTACATTAACCTGCACCAATCTATCAGGGGCAGAGAGGACGTGCTGGCAACCAGAGATTTCAGGCCCGAGTTCAGCTCTCCCTCGTGCATGTGGAATAAAAGCTTTTCTTGAAGTTCGACACAGCCTCCAAGGCTTGATTCTCTGTCCATGGAGAATTTGCACATTCTCTCCATTCTCTGTGTGTGTTTCCTCGGGTGCTCCAGTTTCTTCCCACAGTTTGAAAGATGCGCTGGGTAGGTGCATTGGCCATGCTAAATTCTCACTCAGTGTACCCAAACAGGCACCGGAGTGTGGCGTTTAGAGGAGTTTCATAGTGACTTCATTGCTGTGTTAATGTTAGCCTACATTTGACACTAAACAAAAACTTTAAACTATAAACTTATGTCTTCTAAAATGACTGTTACAACACACAGTTAAAGAGCTCCAAAGATGTGTGGGTTTTGTTGATAAGCTATGTTAAATTGCTCCTTTGTGTCAGGGAGACTAGCAGGGAAATATGTAGGGTTGTGGGGATAGGGCCTGGGTGGGATTGTTGTCAGTGCAGACTCAATGGGCCGAATGGCCTCATTCTGCACTTTCCGGATTCTATGATTCAATGAAGAATTCATTCTTAAAAAGCCTTTTGACGCTGGAATGTGGAATAAAAATGAAAAATGAGGACATGTGTTTTCTTTATGTTTGCCATTCAGCTTTAACATCCCATGGAATGGGTTTGAGAAGGAAATGTGAGTTATTATCGTGTAACAATCACATGAACAGTACACACTCACAGCTCTTGCTTCACAATAACATGAATCAATGAAGCGCAGGAAAAATAATGCGTCAGAAATGCTGTATCATATTCTAATAGTAAGCATTGCGAAGCTGCTTATCTCGACCGCACAAAAACTGCATCTTGCAATTTCAAATCATTTGATGGATTTTCCAATTGATTTGTGATTTTCAAAGAATGGAATTGTTGCAGTGCTAATATTTACGGATTGAGAAGATCTTATTTGCTGCTGTGTAAAGCGCTGTTACATTATACTGGGTACATCGTTACAAGGCTTTAACTGTTTTGGATGGAAAAATACATTTCTGACTTACTGTGCTGAAACAGAAAAGCAACTAATGCCGCTCGATTCTTATTCCTCGACACATCGATATTGGAGATTATTGCGCTCAACCCAAAGCAGACTTTTCACATTGCTCAGCGATGCACAAAAGATAGCCTCGTATTGATTGCTTTCTGATCTCAGAGGGGCTTATTTTACAAAGTTATGGGCGTGACGAGGCTTCAGTCATTGCCAACGTTAACCTTATGTTCGATCCGAGCTCAGTTACATAAACCCTGAGATGGAAAAGAAACAAACCAACCATTCAAAGTTTTGGGCCGGATTTTAGCCAGTGGGAATAGGGCACTTGGCGTAATGGTGACGTGGTGCTGCTGAATACATTCCCAAGCGGCTTCCCATGATTTTAACTTATGGGTTTTTAGCAGGGGTGGGACCAGGTTGATATTTCGTAGCCAGGGTACGATGATTTCGTTCAGGCCATGGCATGAATTTTAACTCTAGATCACGGCAGTCATGCTCCTTGCTGGATCTGCTGGCAACAAATGAAATTGTGGCCACAAGTATAGAGTCATAGAATCCCTACAGTGCAGAAGGAGGCTAAAAGTAAGCTCGCAGGTACAGCAGGCAGAAAAGAAGGCAAATGGTATAATGTGGATAAATGTGAAGTTATCTACTTTGGTAGCAATAATAGGAAGACAGTTATTATCTGAATGGGGGTAAATTTAGAGAGGTGGATACTCAACGAGACCTTGGAGTCCTCGTGCATCAGCCGCTAAAAGTAAGCGCAGATACAACAGGCGATAAAGAAGGCAAGTGATATGTTGGCCTTCATAGCAAGAGGATTTGAGTGTAGGGATAGGGATGTTTTGCTGCAATTGTATAGAGCAATTAGCGAGGCCACACCTGGAGTATTGTGCGCAGTTTATCTGAGGAACGATGTCCTTGCTATAGAGGGAGTACAGTGAAAGTTTGCTAGGTTGATTCCTGGGATGGCAGTTCCATTATATGAGAAGAGACTAAACTTGACTTTGAAAGAATGAGAGGGGATCTCACAGAAACTTATAAAATTCTAAAAGGGTTAGACAGGTTTAGAAAGAATGTTCTCAACAGTGGGACAGTCATAATTTGATGATAAGGGTTGAACCTTTTAGAGCTGAGGAGAGGAGAAATTTTTTTCTCCCAGAGAATGATGAATGTATGGAATTCACTACTACAGAAAGTAGATGAGGCTAAAATTTTGCCTGATTTCAAGAAGAAGTTAGATATAACTCTTGCGGCTAAAAGGGATCAATGGGTATGGGGGAAGGGTATTGAATTTGATGATCAGGAATGATCAAAACGAATGGTGGAGCAGACTTGAAGGGACGAATTGCCTACTCTTTCTTCTAGTTTCTATGTTTCTATTTGGCCCATCGAGCCTGCACTGACAATAATCCCACCCAGGCCCTATCCCCATAACTTTACACATTTACCCTCGCTAGTCCCCTGACACCAAGGGGCAATATTGCATGACCAATCAACCTAACCCGCACATCTTTGTACTGTTAGGTAAGTCAGAAATGTTTCATACTGCTGTAAAGGGAAACTGTTGCCAAAGCTTTCCATTGTGAATGCAAGTAATTAAAAAAAAGGTACATGGCTTCAACACATTTAGTGAATTTGCTTTGGTGAATTGCTGAATTGCTGCAGGCTATCTTGTAGATAGTACACGCTGCTGCTACTGAGCATTGGTGGTGGAGGGAGTGGTTGTTTGTAGATGTGGTGCCAATCAAGCAGGCTGCTTTGTCCTGGATGGTGTCAAGCTTTTTGAATGTTGTTGGAGCTGCACCCATCCAGTGGGCAGTATCTCATCACACTCCTGACTTGTGCCTTATAGATGACGGATAGGCTTTGGGGAGTCAGAAGGTGAGTTACTTGCTGCCGTATTCCTAGCCTCTAGCCTGCTCTTGTAGCCTCTGTGTTTATGTGGTGAGTGCAGTTGAGTTCCTGATCAATGGTTATCCCAAGAATGTCCTTGGAGACGACTGAGTTTGTTGTTAAAGGTTAGTCCACGAAATTGTGGTGGGACACCTTGTTAAAACAACAGCAGGGAAAAATAATCATTCTTATTTCAAACAAAATCCAACGAAACTAAAATTGAAAAAAAAAGGTGCTAGTTAGGTCTCAGCTATAATATTACGGCCAATCCTGGCTTCAGGAAGTTTGTCAAGGTTTTAGAGAGAGTTCAGTGAAGATGTACTTGAATAGTGTTAGAGTTCGGTAGTTCGCCACTGTGGATGTACATAGACTATGGTGGTTCACCACCAACTTAAGGGCAATTAGGGATAGGTAACGAATGCTGGCTGTGTCAGCGATGCTCACGTCCAGTGAAAGAATGTAAGAAGTACCTGGATGGACTAACAAAGTTAATTCTCATTGGAGCATAGAAGGTGAAAGGCAGGTTAATTGCGGCATTCACAATTATGAGAGGACTTGATAAGTAGGAAGTAACTATTTCTACAAGCAAGGGGGTCAGTAACCAGAAGACAGGCTTAAGGTAATCAGTAAAGTAACCAAAGAGGGGATGGGGGACTGGGGAGATAGATTTTATACATGCGCTGGGTTATTCTGAGCTGAAATGCATTGCCTGAAAGAATGGTGGAAAGTTAACTAATATTATTTTTCAACAGAAAATTGGATAAATACTGTGCATAGAATCCTTACAGTGCAGAAATTATTCGAAACCACCCTCTAAATCCTCCATTTTCATTGCCCTTTTATGTATTTGTTGTAATATGCCTTTAAGGGATTGCAGCATTCATCAATTAAAGGGAAGTGTGTCATGTGATCCAGCTTCATCGAGTTATAGAATCTTACAGTGCAGAGAAGGCCATTCGGCCCATCAATACTGCACCAACAACAATCCCACCTGGGCTTTATCCCTGTAACCCCACACATTTACCCTGCTAATCCCCTGTTGTGGCTGTGATTATGATATAAAGGCACCAATCGCTCATAAGGGATTGTACAAACACATTGTGGGTGCATTTATTAATTCTAGGCACATGTGAACAGATATATATGAACAGAAAGATTGAGGACATCAGCAGCAGGGCTGTGCGGACTGCGTCTTGCTCTAGATCGAAGTTGGGTCACATAACACACTTCCTTTTAATCCCTTAAAGGCATATTACAACAAATACTTAAAAGAACAATGAAACTGGAGGATTTAAGGAAAGGACAATGCAGTGAAAGTAAATGGGACAGCTCCTCCAAAGAGTTAACACAGGCATAATGTGTTGAATGTCTTCCTTCTGTGTTGCAAAGATTTTATGATTTAACAATGGGTGAAGATCTATGTAGCTGATTGCACCTAAGACCAAGATTTATCTGACAAGAAAGGCATTTTCATTAAGACTTGTACTGATGAGGGATTTTTCTTTCTCTTTAATATTAGTAATTGATACCACGATTGATATGTAGGGATCAAGTGCTTCTAAGCTGGATGTTTCGTGTAGGGAAAAAAATCCATAAAGCAAGCATTGTAACTTTCTAAAAACTACAGAAAAATCTATTAGGTAGTAAGCTATCACAATCAGATGGCTTTACTTCCCCGTCAATGTGGATTGCATACTGGAGTGCAAAGCAAAACCCTTCAGTAACTGGAATGGTTTACTATCATTTCAGTAAAAATCTGTACATGGAGCAAACTTACCCTGAAGCAGAATTTGCTCGTATCTAAACTGCTGTAGAGTGGAATCATAGAATCTCTCCCATGCAGAAGGAGGCCATTTGGTCCATCGAGTTTGCACCGACCACAATCCCACGCAGGTCCTATCCCCATAACCCCATACATTTACCCCAGCTAGTCCCCCGACACGAAGCACGGCCACACATATCTGGACTATGGGAGGAAACCAGAGCACCCGGAGGAAACCCACGCAGGCACAGGGAGAATGTGCAAATCCCTTAGAGAGAGTGACCCAAGCATGGGTATCGAGGGATATGGGCCAAATGCGGGCAATTGAGATTAGTTTTTTAAAAAAAGGCGACATGGACAAGTGGGCCAAAGGGACTGTTTCCATGCTGTAAACTTCTATGATTCTATGCCTCAAGCCGGGAATCGAACCCGGGCCCCTGGTGCTATGAGGCAGCATTGCTCACCATCGTGCCACCGTGCCGCCCCAAAGACGATTGTACTTTGTCCCTGGGTGGGATCGAACCACCATCTTTCGGTTAACAGTCGAACTCATTAACTGCGCCACAGAGATTACATACAGTAGCGGTTCAACTCAAACCTTTTCAAGTATTGAGTTTAAGTGATATATTCTTTCTTCCTCTGTGTTTGTTATCATGGAAAAGTATACCTGTCCTATTACAGAAGCCTTTTCTATGATATCATGGAAACTTTGGTGTAAATATGTGTAAATATTACAAAAGGGCAATACATTTCACTGAAAGGTTAACAGTCTCAAGGCAGCAGTAGGTTAAGGTTCAGATACGGGGGGGGGGATGGGATTCTACGGTATCGCTTGGGCAAGACCAGAAATCCCACCCGAAATCAATGGAGATTTTCAATTCTGTGGTGGGCGAGATGGTAAAATTCCAGCCAGGTTTGCAAATTTCAGATCTGCCGGGCCACTAGGCCTACATTAACATTGCAATGAAATTACTGCGAAAATCCCCTAGTCGCCACACTCTGGCGCCTGTTTGGGTACACTGAGGGAGAATTTAGCACATCCAGTCCACCTAACCAGCACATCTTTTGAACTGTGGGAGGAAACTGGAGCGCCCAGGGGAAACTCACGCAGACACGGGGAGAAACTCCACACAGACAGTGACCACAGGCTGGGAATCGAACCTGGGTCCCTGGTGCTGTGAGGCAGTAGTGCTAACCACTGTGCCACAGTGCCACCCCACCAGGAGAAAGAGGGCAAAAAAAAAGCTGGAATCTACTGCTCCGCCCGCCACAGAATCGGAACGGGTGAGGGGCGGACAACAGGAATATCCATTGACCTTGGGTGGGATTTTCCAGTCTTGGGTCAAGCGAGGCTGTAAAATCCTGCCCAAGTTAGAAATAAAGGCTATCAGTAAAACTTGTCTGAACTGGTCTTGTACACTTCAACTGGAACTCCACATTACTGGCACTGGTAGTAATACTTCTTACTGCGGTTTGACAAGTTTGAATTGGTTTTTCCTTGAAATTTTTCAATCGCTCTGACTATTTTTCTGATGACTTGGTGCTTCAGGTTCCACAATTTTTTTAATGTTCAGGACAGGTTTCGCTGTTGCAACATATCCCAAACTGAGTTCCGCAGAACCCTGGGGTTCCACAGGATTCCTCGAGGAGCTCTGTGATAGGTCCAGCCGTTTTCAATTTGACTAATGCTGTCAAAGAACAAAGATCAAAGAAGAATTACAGCACAGGATCAGGCCCTTCGGCCCTCCAAGCCTGCACCGACCATGCTGTCCGACTGAACAATACCCTTCCAGGGACCATATCCCACTATCCCCATCCTATTCATATACTTGACAAGATGACCCTTAAAAGTCACTACTGTATCTGCTTCCGTTACCTCCCCCGACAGTGAGTTCCAGACACCTTCTGTATAAAATACTTGCCTCGTATATCTCCTTTAAACCTTGCCCCCCTCACCTTAAACCTATGCCCCCTAGTAATTGACTCTTCCACCCTGGGAAAAAGCTTCCAGCTATCCACGCTGTCCATGCCGCTCATAATCTTGTAGACTTCTATCAGGTCGCCCCTCAACCTCTGTTGTTCCAGTGGGAACAAACTGAGTTTCTACAGGCTCTCCTCATTGCTAATGGCCTCCATACCAGGCAACATCTTTACTGTACCCTCTCCAGAGCCGCCACACCCTTCTGGTAGTGTGGCAGCCAGAATTCCAAGTGCAGTCTAACTAATGTTCTGTAATGCTGCAACATGACTTGCCAATTTTTAAACTCAGCGCCCCGGCCGATGAAGGCAAGCATGCCATATGCCTTCCTGACTACCTTCTCCACCTGTGTTGCCACTTTCAGTGACCTGTGTATCTGTACACCCTGATCCCTCTGCTTATCAATACTCTTTAGGATTCTGCCATTTACTGCATATTTCCTATCTGTATTGGACCTTCCAAAATGCATTAACTCATATTTGTCTGGATTAAACTCCATTTGCCATCTCTCCGTCCAAGTCTCCAACTGATTTATATCCTGATACATCTTCTGAAGTTCCTCATCACTATCCGCAAATCCACCAACTTTTGTGTCATCTGCAAACTTACTTATCAAATAAGTTATATTTTCCTCTAAATCTTTTATATATGTATTACAAACAGCAAAGGCCCCAACACTGATCCCTGAGGATTGCCATTTGTCACAGCCCTCCACTAAGAAAGGCACACTTCGACTGCTACTCTCTGTCTTCTTTCACCGAGACAGTTTTGTATCCACCTTGCCAGCTCACCTCTGTTCCCACGAGACTTCACCTTCTGCACCCAGTCTACCATGATGGATTTTGTCAAAGGCCTTAATGAAGTCCATGTACACAACATCCACTGCCCTACCCTCATCAATCATCTTCGTCACTTCCTCAAAAAACTCAATCAAGTTAGTGAGACATAACCTCCCCTTCACAAAACTGTATTGTCTCTCAGTAATATGTCCACTTACTTGCAAATGGGGATAAATTCTGTCTTGAAGAAGCCTCTCCAATAATTTCCCTACCACTGACGTAAGGCTCACCGGCCTGTAATTACTTGGATTATTTTTGCTACGTCTCTTAAACAAAGGAACAACATTAATTACACTCTAACCTTCTGGGGCCTCCCTTGTAGCCAGTGAGGATACAAAGATGTCTCTCGAGGCCCCAGCAATTTCCTTCCTTGCCTCTCTCAGCATTCTGGGGTATACCCCATCAGACTCTGAGGACTTGTTTACCTTAAAGCTTCTCAAGAACCCCAATACCTCCTCCTTTTTGATCTCAACATGACTCAAACTATCTACACACCCTTTCCCAGACTGATCATTCAACAATTCCTACTCTTTGGTGAATACTGATGCAAAGTATTCATTTAATACCTCGCCCATTTCCTCTGGCTCCGTGCATTGATTCCCTCCTCTGTCCTTCAGTGGGCCAACCCTCTCCCTGGCTACCCTCTTGCTCCTTATATGTGTGTCAAAAGCCTTGAGATTTTTCTTAATCCTGCTGGCCAATGACTTTTCATGATCCCTTTTAGCCGTCCTTACTCCTGGCTTCAGTTTCTTCCCATTTTCCTTGTATTCCACATGCTTCGTGTGTTCCCAGACTCCTAGCTTTGACAAATGCTTCCTTTTTCTCTTTCACTGAGCCCACAATATTTCTTGTTAATCCAAGGTTCCCCAAACTTGCTATACTTATCCACCATCCTTACAGGAAGGTGCTGGTCCTGAACCTCTATCAAATTACACTTGAAAGCCTCCCATACGCCAGATGTTGATTTTCCCTCAAACATCTGCCCATAATCTACATTCTTTAGTTGCTGCCTAATATTGTTGTAATTAGCCTTCCAAATTTAACACCTTAACTTGAGAACTATACTTATTTTTATCCATCAGCACCTTAAAACTTACTGAATTGTGGTCACTATTCCTGAACTGCTCCCCTACTGAAATGTCGTTCACTTGGCCAGGCTCATTCCCCAATACCAGGTCGAGTACAGCCCCTTCCCTAGTTGAACTATCTACATATTATTTCAGGAAGTCCTCCTGGATGCTCCTTACAAACTCTGACCCATCCACGCCCCTAACACTAAGTGAATCCTTCCAGCTTGTCCAATCAAAGGCAGTTTATCCTTCGTTGGCCGTTGATTGGTGCACTAGTCAGGCTATCAGCGGCCAATTACTGAGAAGTCGGCCTCCGATTGGACGAACTGGAAGCAGAGGCAAAGTCAGGGTGAGAGCAAAGGTGACTGGCTGGCGGAACGAGGTGGCCATAGCCACAAGGAGGGGTGTCCAAGGCCAGGGGAACAGAGGCCTGGGAATCCGAGAGTCGAAGACTGGAGACAGGGAGACCGAGGCCGGGCATCAGGAGTTCAATATTCGAGAGGCCAATGCTGGGGAGCAGGCAGCGAGAGAGGGAGAGATGGGAATGTGAAGAGGAGAGAGAAAGAGGGATGGATGAGACAGAGTGGCGGGGGTCAGGAGAGAAATAGAGAGACGGGGGAGGGGGAGAGAGACAGAGGGGTGGAAGGGTGGGGGACAGAGGGGTGGGAGGGTGGGACAGAGAGAGACAGGGGTGGGAGGGCGGGGGAAAGATTATGTGTGAGGGGTGGGGAGAGAATGGGAGGGGTGGAAGGGTGGGGGAGAGAGAGATGGTTGGGAAAGTGGGGGAGAGTGGGAGGGGTGAGAAGGTAGGGGGAGAGTGGGAGGGATGGGGGTGGGGGGAGAGAGGGTGGGAGGTTGGGGGAAAAAGAGGGTGTGAGGATCGGGAGAGAGTGGAAGGGCGGAGGACAGAGAGGAGTGGGAGGGTGGAGGACAGAGAGGGGTGGGGAGGGTGGGGGAAAGGGAGAGAAGGGTGGGAGAGAGAGAGAGAGAGAGAGAGACAGCAGGATGTTGGAGGGTGGGGGGAGAAAGAGAGACAGCAAGGGGTCAGAGGGTGGGGGAGAGAGAGAGCTGGGAGTATGAATGTGCACATTTGTGCTTGTGTGTGATAGATGGGGGAACATGCATGTGAGAGGGAGTGATTGTACGTTTACTTCTTTTAGAGTGTGTGTGGGTGTGTGCGTGTCTGGTATTAGAGCCCAGTTTTCCAGCAACACTCCTAATCTTAAATTAATTTATAAGGAGAAGGAGTGGCAATGCTTCTCTCATTAAACAAGCAAAAAGGTAAGACTTCAGTATTTGCTGAATAAGAGAACTTTTTAATTACAATAAATGAGTACATAAACGAAGTAGAAAACCTTTTTAACTATTTGTATTTGGATGCTTATATCTACTGCACAAAAACAATGAATTTTTCACCGTTTACCTCTTCAACATAATAAGAATATTTCTCAGAGGTTCTGTCAGTGCACTTGGGAGGTCAAAAGGGCTGGCAAAGTTTGGGGATAGCCAAGTTCCGCACACATGAGGACGGTCTCAACAGGGATCTTGGGTTCATGTCGCACTATCTGTAACCCCCGTGACTTGCCTGGGTTTGCAAAACCTCACTTACTGTACTGTCTGGAGACAATACACATCTCTTTAAACTGTGATCAGTGCTCCTTCCACTCACATTATCAGCCACTTCAGGTCTTGAACAGCAGGTTAGGTGTAAGGATTCGCATTTTAATCAGTAATCTCTAAACTGTCAGTGCTTTATATGCTCTGTCTGAGGCCAGAACTTTCCATTCACCTGACGAAGGGGCAGTCCCCTCGAAAGCTTGTGAATATATTATCAAATAAATCGGTTGGACTAAAACCTGGTGTTGTCAGACTTTTTACTGTGTTTACCCCAGTCCAACGCCGGCATACCCACATCAAGTTTGGGGAACCAAGCGCTGGAAAATTTCACTGGGTTTAAAGGCTCCCCTCACTGGTCTATGGACTTGGGGAGCAGGCACCAGTGAAGTTCAGCAGCAGAAAGTCCCCCTCTGAGGAGTTGCCTGGTTATGTTGGAGAACATGGGAACCCGACTGGTACAGGAAGCCAAGAATGTTGGCGATTTCCCTACTAATTGAATTGTGAAGGATGGGTCACGGGAAAACTTGCTCCTTGATTGATGCAATTGCTAAATTTGGACTTGCTTTTGATCCACAATTGGAAGTAGTTCTGCGAAAGGAAATACGTGGTTAAGGTGAAACCATTTTAATTGTTTCCATCTGAGTCTATTGGTCTTGCTCCAAGCTATCAATATCTTTACAAAGCTTTTGCAAAAACTGGTGCAGATGAACTTTTTACCATTTCGTGTTCACCCTCAGACATAAAACTCTTGGGCCAAATCTTACTCTGGGCATCGCAACACCACACTCAGTGGCAGGGGGGAGCCAGCTCAGCTATTTTACCACAGGCGGTCTCCAAACTAGTCACCAGGAGGCCCCATAGGGAGACTCTGAAAACTCAACAGTCCCAGCCTCAAAATGGCGGCGCCATTAAACAAGTGTAACCATTTTCGCAAACATCCCATCACCTGGGGGTGGGAGAGTAACAGGGAAGCTTCCCAGTTCTCCGATGTGGGCGCCTGCCATTTTACCTGCCCACTTCCTGCACTCAGACAACTCCGGGACCAATAAAATTCAATCCTTTGCTTCTGCTTTCCCTTCCAGTCACCTGCATCCAATAGAAATGCTGATATCCACAATTAATATGGGAATTCCCAGTGTACACTTGCCATACTGGGATTACATTTCTCTACCGGTGGAAATACTATAGCCCCACCATTGGTGGGAGGGTGTAATTACAGCGTGACAAATTTACAAATGGGCATTTCCAGTTATAAACGTGGGCAAAAGAAGTGGAGAATGACAATTTATGGTTTTCAGATTAGAACAGTATTATTTTTGCAAACCCTGTGACAATTATTTGCCTAATCTCTGAACATCATCAGATAGCTACATGAGATCTTGACTCACTATTTGTCACAGAGAATTATGTTGAATTTACAACAAATGAGAGACTACTTAACTCAACTGGTCTGTACTGGACAGAAACCTTATTGCGTAGGCATGGAGTTAGGGGAGGGAGGCACATTTCCAATTGTTTTCTCACTCCAGGGGCTTTGGAAAGTTATGTGAATTTTAAAAAAATGTTGAACATGAAGAAAAGAAACAACTTACTAAACAAAATTAAAATGATGTCAAAGTAATAAATTGATAATTTTGAAAAGATTATCTCATACAAATGACCATCAGAGTGTAAGAATGTGTGTGTTTATATGACTTACTTCCAGTTTCATGGTGTTGACTCAGTCTCCCTCACCCACTGTGAGAGTGAATGTTGATGTGTGAGGTTGAGGGTGACTGAGAATCCGGAGACTGGGAATGAGCCACAGACACACCCACTTTTTCTCCCATTCTCTCATACGCAATTACTCTCTCCTCTCCCTCTCCTTATCTCTTCTTCTCTCTTTCTCATATACAGACGCACAAAAAAACAAATTTTCTCCCTCTCATACACACACTGGATGAGATTTTATGGCCTCCCTCATCCCAAAAAAACATAAAACCCCACCCGGGGTCAACGGAGCTTTTCATGGTTTGCAGGCAAAATTCCAGCCACTCACTCTGTTTCACACACACTCATTCACTTACTTTCTCTCTCTCTCTCTCTCACACACACACACACACACACACACACACACGTGCACATATACACACTTCCTATCTCCCTCTCACACATACTTTCTCTTGCACATACTCACTCACTGTCTCCCACACACACATTCTCTCACTCTCCCACATACTCGCGCACTCTCTCTCCCACACTCGCTTCCTCTCTCTCTCTCACACCCACATTCTCTCACTGTCTCTCACACACTCACTCTCACACACACTCTCACTCTCTCTCACACACAGTTTCCATTCTCTCACATACTCACACACTCTCTCGCACACGTTCTCTTCCTCTGTCTCCCACTCGCTTCCTCTTGCACACACACACATACTCACTCACTTTCTGTTGCATACACTCACTCACTCTCACACACATACACTCTCTTCCTCTCTCCCCCACACTCGCTTCCTCACTCACACACACACACATACTCACTCACTTTCTGTTGCATACACTCACTCACTCACACACACTCTCTTCCTCTCTCTCTCTCACACTCGCTTCCTCATTCACCCACACACTCACAAGGAGAGTGGGGGATGGGAGGGGGTGAGACCACTGAAGGGAACATCAAGGAGGAGGACTTGCTGCACTTGACCCCAGATAAGAAGCAGTGCAGCTGATTCTAAAATTCCTCCTGAATGGCTGAAATTTTCTGAAAAATCTTTGCAGCCAATGTGGTGCTAAAGGACAGACCTGTTAAACAATATCTCCCAAAGGGGATGATAAATGTGTTCAGTAGTTCTGATTCCTTGTTCAAAGGTAGTTGCCAGAGGCCATTGTTTGCATCCAACTTTGTAAAAATTATATTGCTTGCCGGCTTTGCCAGACTTTCATCCACAGATGCCAATAGTTGGATCTCCATTTCCACTGCCTTGTCTAAAGGTGTGAGGTCAAAACAATGTGTATTGAGCTACTTGGTTTCTGTACAATACTCCAGTGATAATGCTAAAGCCTTGTGCTGCAGAGTTAGCTGCATTCCAGCTAGGCTGTTCCAATACTGCTACAGTACTCGAAACCATCAGATAATGAGGAAAATGGCCCAGGTATGCCCTGTCCATGAAACTCAAATACAAATGGGCAATTACTGCCCCATCAGTCCACATCATAAAATCGTGGAATCCCTACAGTATAGAAGGAGGCTATTCAGTTCATCGAGCCTGAGCTGACGATAATCCCACCCAGGGCCTAGCCCCATAACCCCACGTATTTACTCTGTTAATCTCCCTGACACTAAGGGTCAATTTGCCTCAGCCAATCCACCTAACATGCACATCTTTGGACTGTGGGAAGAAATTGGAGCACCCAAAGGAAACCTATGCAGACATGGGAAAGATGTGCAAACTCCAAACAGACAGTGACCTGAGGCCGGAATTGAGCTCAGGTCCCTGGTTCTGTGAGGCAGCAGTACTAACCACTGTACCACCCTAACAAAGTGATGGAAAGTGTCATTGACAGAGCTATCAAACAGCACTGATGCAGAGGGCATGGTTAGTGAGTTTGCAGATGACACCAAAATTGGTGGCATAGTAAACAGTGAAGAAGGTTGTCTAGGATTGCAATGGGATCCTATTGCAATCCTAGATGGAGTTTAATTTAAATAAATGGGAGATGATGCATTTTGGTAGATCGACGAAGGCAGGACTTATAGAGTTATGAGTAGTTTGTTGGGGAGAGCTGGAGAACAAAGAGATCTAAGGGTACATGTTCATAGCTCCTTGAAAGTGGAGTCACAGGTGGACAGGGTGGTGAAGAAGACATCCGGCGTGCTTTGTTTCACTGGCCAGAACATTGAATACAGGAACTGGGACGTCTTGCTGAAGTTGTACAAGACATTAGTAAGACCACACTTGGAATACCGTGTACAGTTCTGTTCACCCTATTATAGAAAGGGTGTCATTAAATTAGAAAGAGTGCAGAAAAGATTTACTAGGATGCTACTGGGACTTGATTGTTTGAGGTATAAGGAGAGGCTGAATAGACTGGGATTTTTTTTCCCCAGAGCGTAGGAGGCTTAAGGATGATTTTACTGAGGTCTATAAAATAATGAGGGACATAGATAAGGTCGATATCAACATCTTTTCCCAAAGGTAGGGGAGTCTAAAACTGGACGGCATAGATTTAAGGTGAGAGGGGAGAGATACAATTTTTTTCAAAGGGTTTCTGGAATGAGCTGCCATAGGTAGTAGTAGAGGCAGGAACAGGTTTGACTTTTACAAAGCATTTAGACAGTTACATGGGTTAGATGGATGTAGTGGTATATGGGCCAGATGTGGGCAACTGGGACGAGCTTACTGGTAAAAACCTGGTGGCACAGACAAGTTGGCTGAAGGGCCTGTTTCCTTGCTGTAAACCTCTATGACTCTAACAACCTGCTCACTAGCACTGAGGTTGGTTTCTGCTAGGATCACTGGGCTCCGGATCTCAATTCCATGCTAAATTGACCCATGCACAGGGGATGAGCAGGGTAAAAGCCTGGAGTTATGGAATAGGACCTGGGTGGGATTGTACTCAGTGCAGACTTGATTTGGGGATTCTATGAAGTCCATTTCCCCCATACTCAGTATCCACCACATACAAAATTCATTGAATACCTACAGTGCAGAAGGAGTCCATTCGGCCCACCGAGACTGCACTGACTCTCTGACAGAGCCTTCAAAAGCTGACCTGACCTGAGTGGAGGGGTTCTGAATAGCTCGTATGAGCAATGAAGCCTGCAGTGGTGGGACAGCTGGATATGGGCTAGCTGCGCATAGATCTACATGATCTTTAAGATAAACTTAAAGTAAAAGTAGGGGACATGAGGTCATTAGAAAAAATGGCAATCACTGTAAATAGGTCAGCTTGTGAGTGGCTGTTTACTAGAGAAAGGAGATGTACAAAGTGACTCTGATCCATGTAATTCGAAGAAGATCAGACAGAGCGAACACAGTGCGTTGCTTTCATAAGAAAAAGGTGTCACAGTTTGCTGAAGGTAAAAAGCCCTCAAAATTTGTTTCATTCCGTGTGTTTTTAATAACTGTGCTTTACTGCCATGGGGTTACTCTCCCACATCATCATTACCCTTCAATGATAACACTACCTCAGTGTTGAACCTCCGGTGCCTTTCTCAGTCTTTCGTTGTCTGAACAGATAAGAAGTGCGGAGGTAAATCTGGGCAACCTCTTTGCTTAGTCTGATCCACTCAGAAATATCTTTGAAACCAATGTCAGAGACAGAAAGAGGAGCAATCTGAAGCTCAGGAACGGTTCAGCGTAAATCGATTCACTTTGATTGGAGTTGAGGGTCACCAATCAGAGATTGAAATAACTCTTTTTTTTTAGAGAAAGCTTTGGCAGCAATTAAC
This sequence comes from Carcharhinus amblyrhynchos, assembly GCF_965287045.1. NCBI lineage: Eukaryota > Metazoa > Chordata > Chondrichthyes > Carcharhiniformes > Carcharhinidae > Carcharhinus > Carcharhinus amblyrhynchos. The sequence goes on from NC_137329.1 coordinate 115,424,528, forward strand.
GTTGGCAACAGGAGAGGAACTGGAACAATTTCTTGCAGGAGTAAATTACCTAGGAAGCTGCTTGCCAAGTCTATATATCGGATCAGCAGTTGTTAAAAAAGACCAGCCTGTGGCCTTGGTTACATCAACAGGAATAAAACAAAATCATGGCAAGAGTTGAAAGATATGTTATCACAAGAAAGAGTGCTTACCTTTCATAATCTGGGAGAGAGAAGACTGATAAACATTCGTGCAGATAACACCCAGTATGAGTCAGGTATTGCACTGCTCCATAAGAATGATGGCCAGTAAGAAGGAACCATAGAATAGAATCCCTACAGTGCAGAAGGAGGCCATTTAGCCCATTCAGTCTGCACCGACCACAATCCCACGCAGGCCTTGTCCCCATAACCGCTACGAGAGGACACAGGTTTAAGGTGCTGGGGAGTAGGTACAGAGGAGATGTCAGGCGCATGTTTTTCACTCAGAGGTTGGTGGGTGAGTGGAATCGGCTGCCGTCGGTGGTGGTGGAGGCGAACTCGTTGGGGATTTTTAAGACACTTCTGGGTGAGTACATGGGATTTAATGGGATTGAGGGTTATAGGTAGGCCTGGTAGGTAGGGATATGATCAGCACAACTTGTGGGCCGAAGGGCCTGTTTGTGCTGTAGTTTTCTATGTTCTAACCCACCTATTTATCCTAGCTAGCCCCCCCTGCACTAAGGGTCAATTTTAGCATGGCCAATCCACCTAATCCACTCATCTTTGGATTAAGAGAAGAAACCAGAGAACCCGGAGGAAACCCACGCAGACATAGGGTGAATGTGCAAACTCCGTACAGACAGCGACCCAAGCTGGGAATCTAACCCGGGTACCTGGTGCTGTGAAGCAGCAGTGCTAACCATTGTGCCACCATGCTGCCCATCCCCAGTGAGCTTTACTCACGAGGGGACATTGACTGAGGGTTAGTGACATACCAAGGGTGGTATTTTCATGAGGGGTAATGGCAGGGTAATTAGGGCAGATTCTGTTTCTGCTGGGCCTTTGCCACAAAGATAATATGTTGGGAGCTGTGCACAAATTCTGTAAAAAGTCTGACAACACCAGGTTTTAGTCCAACCTATTTATTTGATAATATACTCACTAGCTTTCGGGGTTACCCCCTTCGTCAGGTGAATGGAGAGTTCTAGCCTCAGACAGAGCATATAAAGCACAGACAGTTTAGAGATTACTGATTAAAATGCGAATCCTTACACCTAACCTGCTGTTCAAGACCTGAAGTGGCTGATAATGTGAGTGGAAGGAGCACTGATCATAGTTTAAAGAGATGATCAGTGCTCCTTCCACTCACATTATCAGCCACTTCAGGTCTTGAACAGCAGGTTAGGTGTAAGGATTCGCATTTTAATCAGTAATCTCTAAACTGTCTGTGCTTTATATGCTCTGTCTGAGGCCAGAACTCTCCATTCACCTGACGAAGGGGGTAACCCCGAAAGCTAGTGAGTATATTATCAAATAAATAGGTTGGACTAAAACCTGGTGTTGTCAGACTTTTTACTGTGTTTACGCCAGTCCAACGCCGGCATACCCACATCACAAATTCTGTCCCATACATTGAATGCCAGGCATTGGAAACAAGAGATGCCAGCGTCTAGCTCAATGAAATGACAGAAACAGGCCCACTGGGGTGTCTAGGCTGGGGTCAAGGCTTGGTAAACCTGGGAAATTATTGCCAATAAAACCTTGTCTTGGCCCTGTTATTAAAGGGGCCACTATCACTTTCTTCACAACTTTTCATTTAGAGCTATTAGCTTCTCAGGAACATGACATTCCATATTGTGCTATCAGTCTGACAGGATGTACCCATACTGATACAGGTACCCATTCATTTCATATAAATGGACTGACCCTGCAAATTCTAATGTGATCAGGCATTTCTTTCATCGACAGAACACAGCTCCAGTTACGAGCATCACTGGACAGCACCCTGGTGCACTGTTTAGCACTACTGTCTCACTATCCTGGGGACCTGGGTTCAATTCCAGCCTTGGGTGAATGTCTGTGTGGAGTTTGCACGTTCTCCCCTGTGTGGGTTTCCTCTGGGTACTCCTGTTTCCTCCCAAAGTCCAAAGATGTGTAGGTTAGGTGATTAGCCATGCTAATTTGCCTCTTGGGGTCCAAAGATGTGTGGGTTAGGTAAATGGGTCATGGGAAATGCATAGGTTACAGGGTTATAAGGTGAAGGGGAGGGCTTGGGTGAGAGAGTTTCTTTTGGAGAGTCAGTGCAGAATTGACGGACTGAATGGCCTCCTTCTGCACTGTAGGGATTCTATGGTTGAACTGCGATAGAGGACCATGGATTCTTGGGACAGCAGAGCCCACATTCTCCAGACTGGAAAAGGAAATGCTAGCAAGGGCATTTGCTATGAAAGATTCCATCAGATTAAACTAGACCATGGAATTCCTGAGGTACTTCCAACTGATGCACTTTGGATGTTGTGTTAGTCGAATCTAGGTGAAACATAAAAATGAAAACAAGGATCTATTCGTGCAACTTCCAATCAAGGCTTTTGATATTGTAAGCAGTTGTGGGAGCCTTTTTGACCAAGTTTGGATATTGGCTACATAATGGAATTGTGTAACCTGAATAGGAACATAGGAACAGGAGGAGGCCATTCAGCCCATTGAACCTGTTCCACCATTTAATGAGATCATGGCTGATCTGTGGCCTAACACCATATGCCTGCCTTTGGCTCATATGCCTAGAGTTCCTTTGCTTAAGTGAAATTTACCTATCTCAGAGTTTAAGATAGCAACCAATCTAACATCAACCGCTGTTTGTGGAACAAAATTCCAAAGCTCTACCACTCTTTGTGTATAGAAGAGTATCCGAACATCTCTTCTGACTGGCCTGGCCCTGGTTCTAGATGGCTCAGCTCCACATCATGTCTAGAATCTCCAACCAGTGGAAATAGTTTATATTTATCTTTCCTGTCCGTTCCTGTTAGTGTCTTGCAAAAGAATAATGCCTGATGCTTTTTCCATTAGTAATAGAGACAGTCAATAGTGTAGTATGGGCATCAAGCTTGCTCCTGAGATTGTCAGTAAAGATTACGCATAATTGTTTAATTATGCAGACAACATGCAAAGACCAAATTAAGGAAGCTTCTGTTTGTAGATTCTAATTGTTTGCTACATTGCACATCGAACCAATTCATTACTAAACCTCTTAACTTTGTTAAAATAGCAAGCACAAGAATTTAATTTAAATACATAATCCAATTTCTTAACCATAGCACTCCATCAATACAACTTTATGAACAAAAATGGTGCCATGAAAGTAAACATAATCAAACGAGGAAACTGTTGCATTCTTGGTTTAAACTTTATTTATTAGTGTCACAAGTAGGCTTACGTTAACACTGCAATGGAGTTACTGTGAAAATCCCCTAGTCACTACACTCCAGCTCCTGTTCAGATACACGTGGCAGAATTTAGCATGGCCAGTGCACCTAACCAGCACCTTTCAGACTGTGGGAGGAAACTGGAGCACTGAAGGAAACCCACACAGACATGAGGAGAATGTGCAGACTCCACACAGACAATGGCCCAAGCCGGGAATCGACTCAGGTCACTAGTGCTGTGAAGCAGCAGTGCTAACCACTATGCCACCGTGCTGCACTCAGTTCGGGCTTTCATTGTTAGTCTTTTTATAATGCCTATAATAAGAGAATGTTCTTCAGAATAAATAACAGAGCAATGGAAACCACAATAAGCACAGATACATTTATAAAATGGTACTGGTATGCAGCCATAGTGATTGACTCCCATTATTCACAGTAAGAGGCTGGGCAGTTAAAGGACCAAGATGAAAAGGAGTTAGAATGGTGAAGGATTTATTTAAGAGTGGGAAATTATACTTTCTGAAACTTTTTGGGTCGCAATAAAAATCACAATAAGAGGCTGAATATTCTCACCAGATTCAAATCATTTAACAAATAGATTGGAGAGGGAGAGATGTTTATTGAATCTAATACAGTGGATGTATTTATATTAGATATTGCTGAAAGCATATAGACAACTTCCAAAATACATATTAAATTACCGGAAGATGGGAATTCAGATGAAAGATAGTGGGGCTGCGACCTAAGATTGCAGAAACTCAAAAGGAAGAGGATTTCAAAAGGGAGATTACATGGGCAAAAAGATTATTGAGCTGAGCTAATTCGATATCAGTTCATGTCTGGTGAATATTAACTTAAATAATCTTTACTTAAATCAAAAAGTGTTGGTGCAGTCTTTTTTTTCTCCGTTGTATTTATGCAGTATGATTCTGTCCCGGACTACACATGAGCAGAAAATGCTATCAAACGCTTGAGCGTTCAGGATCGGTATCAGTGCTCGAGTGTGATTTTTTTTTTTGCCTTTTGAGTTACTTGGCTCCTGCCTGAGTTTGTTCTGTATAATGATATCACAAGCCACCATGGCCTGAGGTTTTTTTTTGTACAAATTGGATGCTTTGATGAATAAGCAATAGAAAACCAGCTGTAAGCACCCCAGCAGCACCGACACAAATTTCTCTCAGCGAGAATATGCTAATGGATGACTTTTTCAAGCATTTGAGCAAGAAGTCAGCCAAAATATTTGAATGCTACACATTTTGTGTTGCAGTGATACTATTAACATCCAAATGATTTTCATACATATTCTGAGATAGTTCTTGTTGGCAAAGCTCCACTGGGAAAAAAAATAAGAGCAAAATACTACAGACGCTGGAAATCTGAAATAAGAAGAAGTGCTGGAAAAAATATGTCAGTGAGTCCCATTATTTAGGAGTGGCAGCATCTATGATTTGATTTGATTTATTATTGTTGCATGTATTCACATACAGTGAAAAGTATTGTTTCTTGCACGCTATACAGACAAAACATACCGTTCATAGAGAAGGAAACGAGAGAGTGCAGAATGTAATGTTACAGTTATAGCTAGGGTGCAGAGTTGATCTCTGCACCCTAGATCAACTTAATGCAAGGTAATTCCATTCAAAAGTCTGACGGCAGCAGGGAAGAAGCTGTTCTTAAGTCAGTTGGTACATGGTCTCAGAATTTTGTATCATTTTCCCGAAGGAAGAAGGTGGAGGAGAGAATGTCCAGGGTGCGTTTGATCCTTAATTATGCTGGTAGCTTTGCCCAGGCAGCAGGAAATGTAGATAGAGTCAATGGATGGGAGGCTGGTTTGCGTGATGGATTGGGCTACATTCATGACCTACCTTTTTTAGTTTCTTACGGTCTTCGGCAGAGCAGGAGCCATACCAAGCTGTGATACAACCAGAAAGAATACTTTCCATGGTGCATCTGTAAAAGTTGGAGAGTCATAGCTGACATGCCAAATTTCCATAGTCTTCTAAGAAAGTAGAGGTGTTAGTGCAGAGGGGTAATATTTTGAGTCAATTATTACTCAATTACTGCAATTCTGAGAAATAGTTGTATTGGGCTCAAAGTGTTAATTCTGTCTTTTTCTCCACAGACCTGATGTGTTTTTCCGGGACTTTCTTGTTCTTATTACCATTAGTTGAAGCGCCCCCAAAAGAGAAAGTGCTGGAAAATCTCAGCAGGTCAGGCAGCATCTGTAAGGGGGAGAAAAGAGCTGATGTTTTGAGTCCAGATGACCCTTTGTCAAAGCTGATTATGCTTTACATGTGGAGGTTGGTGGGGTGAAATGTGAGAACAAGGGGGACTCTATCCTTGTTCTGGGAGGGAGGGGAAGGGGGAGGGTCATAGCACGGGAGATGAACTACAAGCTGTTGAGGGCCCTGTCGGCAACTGTAGGTGGGAAACAATGGTTGAGGAGGAAGGAGCACATATTAGAAGCATCACTTTGGAAAGTGGCATTATCGGAAAAAGCGCAACAGAGATGGAGGAGCTGAGGGAAAGAGATGGGGTCCTTACAGGATGTAAGGTGTGAAGAGCTGTAGTCCAGGTAACTGTAGCAGTCAGTGGGCTTATAATGGATATTGATAGATGGTCTATTGCTGGAAATGGAGACAGGAAGGTTAAGGAAGGGAAGGGAAGTGTCTGAGATGGATCATGCGAAGGTGATGGAAGGGTGGAAATTGGAAGCAAAATTGATGACGTTTTCCAGGTCTGGATGAGAGCATGAAATGGCACCAAAATAGTTATTGATGCAAAGGAGCTGTGGGAGGGGACCTGGGTCGGCCTGGAACAAGAATATTCCACATACTCCATAAAAAGACAAGCATAACTTTGACCTATTTGGGTACCTACTGCTACATCTTTAATTTGGAGAAAGTGGGATGAGTTAAAGGAAAAGTTTTGAGAGATAGAATGAGTTCAGCTAAGTGGAGGGCAGTGATGGTGGACGGGAATTATTCAGGCTTTTATCCAGAGTTAAAGTGCTCTGTATCTTTACAGATGTACTGGGATTAGCAATAAAGAAAAGCACAGAACAACCTACCAACAATGCCATCTTAGTCCTGCTCTGCGCTACATGTCCAGTTAGAGGAGATGACACAGTTCAATAGCCAGAGCCTTGGTAAAGTCAATCTGAGTTCTGTTCCTGGCTGAGGTGGAATGGAAGTGTTTATTGAAGACCCAAGGTGAAGAAGGGCTCATGTTGGCAGTCATCTTCTTCATCCTCCCTAAGTAAAGAGTTCTTCCTCTCTCTGATCAATCTCTTGGACATGCTGTAATCCAAGAGGAACAGCAACCAGAATGACTAGCAGCAGGTTTTCTGCTCAAAGACCTTTCAAACACATACTATCATCTCCTGACAAAATCCACCTTTTGTTATCTCCTACAAGAGATTACACTGCCCTTCCATTAACTCTGCAACAGCAAAACAGCACCAGGTATCTGGGTTCAATTCTCAGCTTGGGTCACTGTCTGTGCGGAGGCTGCACATTCTCCCCATATCTGCGTGGATTCCCTCCAGGTGCTCCGATTTCCTCTGACAATCCAAAGATGTGCTGGTTAGGTGCATTGACCATGCTAAATTCTCCCTGAGTGTACCTGAACAGGCACCGGAGTGTGGCAACTAGGGGATTTTCATAGTAACTTCATCACAGTGTTAATGTAAGCCTACTTGTGACACTAATGAATATAAAGGAAATGAAGAGCAGCTCAAGGCTGAATGGTGTTGCCTTTAAAGATTGCTGGTGGGAGGCCTCTCTTGTAAAGCTGACTGGCATCAAGATCTGCCCAGTCTGCAGACTTTGCACTCATGGGGAACTCACTGTGACATGTCCAAACATGGCAATCAGTGCCAACCCTGATGGAAGCCTTCAGGAGCAGGCTGCCCAACATTCCTTCATCTGCCAGTTCACGAGGGTGAAGAAAGCAGGAGTACGCCAATGGCCCCTCCAGCTCAATCTGCCATTCAATGAGATCCTCCTAAACTATAAACCCTAACCTTGCGTAGCGACATCTTTTATGGCACCTTATTGAATTCAGGCATTTACTGGTGCTTTCTGAACTACGCAAACACCCTCAGAGAACTGTGATATATGTCATCAAACATGATTTCCCTTTCACTTTGATTCTGATGAACCATATTAGGGTTTTCCAAGTACCCTGCAACCATTGCCAAGCCCTGGCATAGCGCGTTGTCCCACAGCAGATGCGGCAATACATTTAAATCCCTGTTGGCTTCAGCGGGACCGGAAGATCCTGCCAGTGGGAGGGGGGGTGGAAAATCCCAGTCCAAGTTCATAATAATAGATTCAGGCACTTCCCTGTGTCAAGCTAATTGGGCTAGGTCTTTGTGTCTGCTGCCCTTTCTGCCCTGTTCCCTATCACCGGTTTTGCAGATAGGCTGAAGTTGCTCATCTGCCTGTAGCTATTACTGCGACATTATAATCCCTCAGACACTGATTGAGAATTACTTCAGCTTACTTCTCCAAAAGTGAAGCCAAGAGAAATTTTGCTGCAGCATAGGGAAATCGTTAGCATGCGTCGGGTAGCGCTGCAAACAGATTGGAGAGGATTTGAATTTGATACTTACATTGGGTAGGGAAAAATGCACAACTATTTATTCCTTGACATTTTTATCTCCAGCTCTGATAAGCTCATAAATTCATTTCAAAATTCGAACCAGAAAAGCTACAGCTGATGTCTAAAAATTACTCATATTTTGCTCTGATATCACTTTAATCCCTTTCGCATGTACAATTCCAACTCTCTCACCACTACATGTTTCACAAGCCATTTTATCCACCAGCTGTAATTTCTTCTAACCTTGAACACCAGTCCTATTATTCTTCCAATTTATTTCCACAGTGGATGGTTTCATGTCAAAGTCAGTCGGGATATGTTTTTTGATAGTTCCCCTTAAACATCAACACTCTTTTTTTTGTATTTCTATTCATTCTTTCTTGGGAATTGAGTGTAACTGGCACAGCGTGCATTTGCTGTCCATCCCTAATTGCCCTTGGCGAGGTAGTGGTAAGCCACTCTCTTGAAGCAGAGCAGTCAGTTACGAACATAGAAAATAGGCGCATGAGTAGGCCGTTCAGCCCTTCAAGCCTGAACGACCATTCAATTTGATATTGGCAGATCATGCACTTTCGGTATCTCACTCTCACTCTCTCTCCATGCCCCTTGACCACTTTAGCCGCTGGGCCACGTCCAGCTCCCTTTTGAACATATCTAACAAACTGGCCCCAATAGCTTTCTGTGGTAGAGAATTTCACAGATTCGTAACTCTCTGAGTGAAGAAATTCTCCCTTATTTCAGTTCTGAATGGCTTACCCCTTATTCTTAGACTGTGACTCCTAGTTCTGAACTTCCCCAACATTGGGAACAACCTTTCCACATCTAGCCTATCCAGTCCTATCAGGATTTTATATGTTTCTATGAAACCCCCTCTCATTCTTCTAAATTCCAGCGAGTATAAGCCCAGTCAATCGAGTCTCTCTTCATTTGTCAGTTCTGCTATTCCAGGAATCAGGCTGGTGAATATCCACAGGACTTCCTCAAGAGCAGGAACATCCTTCCTCAGACTAGGAGACCAAAAATGCGCACAACACTCAAGGTGCAGCCTCACCATGGCCCTGTATAACTGCAGCAAGACTTCTTTATTCCTCTACTCAAATCCTCCTGTGATGAAGGCCAGCATGCCATTAGCTTTCCTCAGTGCTTACTTTACTTGCATGGCAACCTTCAACAACTGTTCCACCATCATACCCAGGTCACGATGCACTTCCAATTTTCCTAAACTACCACCATTCTGATAATAATCTTCCTTCCTATCTTTGCCACCAAAGTGGAAAACCTCATATTTATCCACATCACACTGCGCTTGCCAAGTATTTGTCTACTCAGCCAGCCTGTCCAAGTCACTCTGCAGCCTCTTAGTATCTCAGCAGGGTATTACTCTGAAGAATTTATGGGCCATTTTGTCAAAACTATTTATTTTGCACCAATCAGGACAATCTCAAGAATACCAATGTGAAGGGAAATAACAATTTTATACTGCATGAGAAAAGAGTGCTGATTGGTTGGTAGATGGGCTCTGAATGTTTACAGTTGCTGATTTGGAGAATGCACTAGTTGATGGTGTCTGGCAGTTAACTGCCTAGCATTCCCTGATGGGGAGCTGCAAAATTTTGATGTGGCACAGTTGTTAGCACTGCTGCCTCACAGCACCAGGGACCCGGGTTCAGTTCTCAGCTTGGGTCACTATCTGTGCGGACCCTGCATGTTCTCCCCATGTCCACGTGGTTTCCTCCGGGTTTCTTCCCACAGTCCGAAGACGTGCTGGTTAGGTACATTGGCCATGCTAAGTTCTCCCTCAGTGTACCTGAACAGGCGCTGGAGTGTGGTGACTAGAGAATTTTCACAGCAACTTCATTGCAGTGTTAATGTAAGCTACTTGTGGCTAAATAAATAAACCTTAACTGTATTTGAAATTTAAACCAGGCAATCTGACTCTGATTATCAAGGCATTGTCCTGTGGAATGAACTAGTGAAAGATTATGTGTGTAACAATGTTGTGCCTGTTTCAGCTGAATAAAATAAGTGATAATCATTCTGGAAGCAAAAGAGGAGGTACGGCAGCATCTATGAGGAGAGAAACGAGTTGACATTTCAAATCCAGATGACTCTTTGTCAAAGAATCATCAGGACTTGAAACTCTTTTCTCTCCTTACAGATGCTGCCAGACCTGCTGAGATTTTCCAGCATTTTCTGTTCCGGTTTCAGATTCCAACATCCACAGTAATTTACTTTTAGCCATTCTGGAAGCATCTGCGAGACGTAAACAGGTAAGTTAATTTGAAAATGTTGTTGCTATCCATCGCCAAAAACCATTCGGTTTCAAGGGGAACTATTCATGCTCAAAGCGGTGATTTTACTAGTGCTCAGTCAGCTCTCGCTGCTGACATTTGAAGCATCTGCAATATTTTGCCAGGATTTCACATTCCTCGCAGATGATCTGAGGCAGTGGGTGGGAGATCTGATGATGAAAATCCACATTGATATTGATGCTCATCCTTCTCAGAGAGTCTCAACCAGCCAACTAAATGATACCCCTAAGCAATACTGAGTTCAAAAAAAAGCAAGATGTACAGAAGAACTAATAAATGAATATAAAGTCCCATGCGATTAAGCAAAGCAAAAATAAATCGTTTGTAATCTGCAAAAGAAATTTAATCCAGCGTTCGGCATTCTCTCGCCAGCTCAGAAATAATGGCGTGCCTAAGGCTATCGTAACATCAATGCTAAGCATTATTCATTAAGGTCCGCAGTTCAAATGTAAAAATCAAACCATTTGTCAAGTTCTGACCTGAGCAAATGTGGAGAATACGCTTGTTCGTTTTTAATGAGGGTGTAATTTGTAGATATTAGTGTGGGTGACTTTCAAACATTCAACTCAGATATTAACTGGCTCCAGATAAATTGTACTCAGAAAGTACTAATCATGTGGAATTGAGCAAATACGTCCACTGCAGGTTTAAAGTTGCGTTTGTTAATAGCTGTGAAATTATCCTCTCATTAAAGACTGAGCAGAGTTCAACACAAGCATTATCCAGCTGCAGATTGCGCAGCTTAGTCAGAGGTTGGACAACTCCCTGTTGGGAACCTCTTCATTTCATTCGAGTTTACACCTTCCTCCTTAGCCGGCAGACAATGTTACAGACAGGAGAGACAATGGCCTAATGGTGTTATCGCTGGACCATTAATCCAAAAACTCAGCTAATGTTCTGGGGACTCGAGCTCGAATCTCGCCACAGCGGATCGTGGAATTTGAATTCAATAAAAAAAATCTGGAATTAAGAATCTACTGATGACCGTGAAACCATTGTTGAATGTTGGAAAAACCCATCCGGTTCACTCATGTCCTTTAAGGGAGGAAATCTGCCGTCCTTACCTGGTCTGGCCTACATGTGACTATAGAGCCACAGCAATGTGGTTGACTCTCAGCTGTCCTTGGGCAACTAGGGACGGGCAATAAATGCTGGCCAGTTAGTGATGCCCATGTCACACGAATTAATAAAAAAAGACATGATTTTTATTGTGGAGGGTTAGTTGTGTGACCGTGTGGAACAGGCGATAATGAATCACATTTTACATTGCTCTCCATTTCTAGTTCCATTGATTTCATTGCACAGCATCATAGCTACCTTACAGAGCAGAATGAGGCCATTTGGCCCATCAAGTCTCCAACGATAACAATCCCACCCAGGATCTATCCCCATAACCCCCACATATTTACCTTGCTAATGCCCCTGACATTAAGGGTCAATTTACTGTAACCATTCAACCTAGCCCGCACGTCTTTGGACTGTGGGAGGAAACTGAAGCACCCAGAGGAAACCCATCCAGACACGGGGAGAATGTGCAAACTCCAGACAGACAGTCATCCAAGGTTGGATTTGAACCCGGGTCTCTAGCATTGTGAGGTAGCAGCGCTAACCACTGCGCCAATGAAGGAAAGGTAAAATGGGCTGTTGATTTGCTATCGTAGACTTGCCACAAAGTCAGTATCTACCCCAGGGATGCGAAGAGCTGTGAATTAAGAGAGAACTCTGGTAACATAAGCAATGTTACTAATCTAATGAATTGCCATTGATAAATCATAGTTAGAGGCAGTCATCAAGGCTTTTTAAAGCCTCTCACTTCAAAAATCTTCATGTGTTGATAGAGTGAATTGAACTCTTATATTTTCCACATGGTAGAGTCAAGGGGACAATGCCATTATTTTTCACAAAACAGTATTGTGTGCACATGGAGAAAAGTTTCTGTTTAATTTAACTCAGCCTAGTTAATTCCAAATTACCAAATGGTTACTTCCATTAGTGAGTGTGTGACAAGACTGTGCCTTTAAGAAATGTATTTTAGTCATGTTTCTGTGCACGATTTTTCTTGCAGTCCCAGCCATGCGCTTGGAGCTGTTCCATCTATAACTGGCATCCTGCCAGTATTGTTACTACAGCAACATAATTGATCTTAATTGATGCAGTGTTTGTTTTGATTTGAATGAATGCAAGATTCTATTGTTTGTGTTTTCAACTGGGATTTTGCAGAGTAGGATTTTATTAGGATGATTGAAAGATGTGGCCATGTGTTGGCCACATTGAGTTGAGAGAGTGCAATCTCTCTATTTTCCCCTCTCTGAAGTTGGAAACTGGAGTCTGCAAGGAGATTTGCTTCTTTCTTGGAGATTCTGCTGTATGAGAGTGGATCTTTCTCTGAAAGTTTTGCAAGCTGCAGAGTGAGAGATATCCTTTTCGGTCTCTGAAGTCTGAAGACAGAGCTACCAGAGACGAGGTTTTGCTGTTTTAAAGATATGTCCTTCTCTGGAAACTGCTGAGTAGACCTCTGTCCAGAAGTTAAAAAGCTGGAACCTTGCATCACACAAGCATCTTTGGTGTCAGTGCTAACTGGTTCTATAGATGGGCTTTATGTCTATGGGGTATTGCTTTAAATTATAACAACAGAGATAGCTAGCTGCTAAGGTCCATACTTTGCAATGTCTAAGTATTTTGATTGGTAGAAGTTACGCTAACTCTTTTTGTTAAATTCCAACTGTGTTGAGGGGTGCTGGATGTCTGGGACTCACTGCCTGCAAGGGTGGTAGAGGCTGAAAGCCACTTTGTATTTATGATTTACTTGAAGGGCCATCAGGTACAAAGCTGCGGACAAAGATCTGGAAAGTGGGATAAGACTGGGTTGCTCTGGCACAGACTCCATGGGCTAAATGTTCTCCTTCCATGCTGTCAATTTCTATGATTCTGTGCTTTAAAATAAACAAATTCAGCTCAAAGTGGGTGTGGGTGGGGGGATATTTTCTGGCCTTGTTGTCAGCAGGTGGCAACATCGGAGGGGGCAGTGAATTGAGGAGGACTCCAAAAATTGCTTTAACGCTGTTGCAAAGAAGAGAACAATAGACCATTATCGCAAATTGTTCAATAAGAACATAAGAACGTAAGAAATAGGAGCAGGAGTAGGCCATCTAGCCCTTCGAGCCTGCCCCACTATTCAATAAGATCATGGCTGATCTGAAATGGATCAGTCCCAATTTCCCGCTTTCTCCCCATAACCCTTAATTCCCCTGTCTATCAGAAACCTATGTAGTGAGAGCTCCACAAACACAGAGAACATATGGTTATGTCTTATTGTGTGTGTAGAGAATGAAAAACGTTTTTGCCACCTAGCCTTTGCTTTGTGCTGAGGGCTAAATCAAATGAATCCTCCATTTCATAAAAATGGACAAAAATATTGAATTGCACAATTTGATAACAGTGCATTTTGAGGCAAGTTATGTCATAGTCTATGGCAAATTACCAAATAAAGTTTACCAGAAGCTTTATGAGAAATTCAATGACTTTTTAAAGCGCTGTATTAAGTATTAATTTACCAATGTACTTCATCCATCAGCCTGAATCTCTTTTGGTATTCTATCTCTAACATGGTTTAACAAGAAGACTTCTCGTGAGTCCAAACTCCGTGCTGGGATCTTCTGGTCTTTTGGAGGATGTTTGCAATAAAAGATGCAACAACCCTCTGTTTTTCTCCGAAGTCCTTACATTTATCCTTTGAATTCTTCACAGGGTACAAATTCTTCTTGATTTCTACTTCTCAAGGTTACGAACAATTTCTCCCGTGGAAGAGACCATCAAACAAGCACTGGTGTTAAGGTTTAGAGAACTAGATTTTCTTTAAAAAAGGAACTGATGTTCTCAATTGAAATTTCAATATATTAATTACAAGTCAGATGATATGTAAAGCCTTATTAATAGTGTGCTGATATATTATGGAAATGTCAAAGCTGTAAGCCTTTGTCTATTATGAACCGGGGATATGATTGCCTCTTGCAACCATTGCTTGCTGCATTTGGATTCAACCACCAAGACTTGCCTGTAATTAGAATCATAAAATCTTACATACAGAAAGGAGACCATTCAGCCCATTGAGTATGCTCTGACCACAATCCCACCCAGACCCTATCCCTGTAACTTCATTCATTTACCCTAGTTAGACCCCCTAATACTAACGGGCAATTTAGTACGGCCAATCTACCTAACCCGCACATTTTTGGATTGTGGGACGAAACCGGAGCACTCGGAGGAAACCCACGCAGACACGGGGAAACCATGCAGACTTCACACATACAGTGACCCAAGCCTTGATTGAACCCGGGTCTCTGGTGCTGTGAGGCAGCAGTGCTAACCACTCTGCCACAGTGCCACCCCCCCCGAAACTCACACTCCCCATACCCCCTTCACAGACTCCCCAGTAATGCACACTCCCCATACAACCCACCATAGACTCTCAGCAACACACTATCCTCATAACACCCCCAGACCCCCAGCAACACACACTCCCCATATCCGCCCTTCACTGATCCCAGAATGGCAACACAGTGCCATCCCCTCATTCCAGCATGCACCCCCTCCCCCCTCCCACTCACAAACACACACCCAGAACCCACACAGTAGTGGCGACAGATAGTACTGCTTGACAAGTTCTGAGGCCGCAGCACTGCCACTTCAGAGAGTTTCCAACCAAAACAGCGCTTGTTGCTACCTGCACTAGGACCCAGAGTCAGCACTAAGATCCAGGCTCAGTGCTCTGACCTGGGTCTGTGCTGAGAGTCCGAGGTTGAACCCCATGAGCAAAAACAGCCCCTCACACCCCCACTCACACTCACAGGTCCCCCCTCCTGACCCAAAATACAAGATGGCCGCTACGAAACAACCCCCTCTGAGCAGCACGGAGCAATTTGAATGCAGAGACTAACCCCCTCGCTCACTCTCACTGATCAAGCGCCTGAATCTGACTTATCCTGACCAATCCGGCTTCAGCGAGTGAGATGGTTAAGCGCTCCGAAAGCTTGTGCTACCAAATAAACGTGTTGGACTTTAACCTGGTGCTGTGGGACTTCTTACTGTCCCTAAAGGACATTAGTGAACCAGATGGGTCTTCCTAACAATTGACAATGGTTTCGTGGTCATCAGTAGATTTTTAATAGCAGATATTTCATTAAATTTAAATTCCACCACCTGCCATGGCTGGATTCAGTTCCAAGTCCCCAAAACAGTTTCTGGATTAATAGTCTAGCAATAATACCACGAGGCCATCACCTCCCCTTAAATACTGACAGCCGTGACTTCAGTAGACGATTCTTTGGGTTATTTTGCTCTATTTAGTTTTCCAATATATTACAGGTATGAGGCTTCAAAGGGAATACATAATGTTTATCCTCTGTGCAGTTCCCTGACTGCTTTACATGCACATACATTAAGATAAAATGACAGGTATTTTTCATGTGTGTTCTGCCACTGTAAGTTTCTGCTCAAAATAAATGGAGCATTTTAGATTCTGTAACCAACAACTTTTAAACTGGCGTCAGTAATATGTTTTAAGAAGAAAATAGAGAAGGACATAAGTATGACAAAAAGCAGATTAATAGATGGGAGCAGAGCTGATATTGAGGGGCTGGGAATGGAATTGGAAAAATAAAATAAGAACGTTGTCAAACAACATTGGGAAGCATTTAGTTCAGTGTTGAACAGAGTGCAGGGAAATAATTTCCGCTAAAGGGAATAGACAAACTAAATGCGAACGGGACTCCATGGGCCCGATTTTAACACCAAGTTCTGCCCATTTTCAGACACGAAAATTTGGTAAAGTCGGGCAGAGGTGAGTAGCACAATCTGTGACTGCCTCCACGCCCGTTCCCTCTTCACCAAGTGCCTAAAATGGCTGCAATCAAGACTGCGCCCGAAACGGGCACGACAGTAATTTAAATGCATTTAAATTGACTTGATGGGCTGGACGCCCAAACCTACTGGCATTTCCCCCTTTACCACTGGGTTCACCCAATGCAGATTCGGTGCGAAACTGACATGGTCCACAAAATTCTGATTCGGGCTCTCCAGTTTCTGAGGAGGTAAGTTCAGAGCTTCCGATGGCCCTCTGACTCAGATTGGTGGGGGATGTGGTGGGGGGGGGGGGCGGTCAGATCATTCTCTGGTGGGGGGGGGAGGAGGGAGGTGGATCAGATGGCTCTCTGTTGAAGGGAAAGGAGGCAGGTCAGACGTCTGTCTGGCGGGGGTGGGAGGTGGGTCAGATTGCTCTCTAGTGCAGGGGAAGGCAGATCAGATTTCTCTCTGGTGGGGGAGGGCAAGGGGGGGGGGTCCCTTGCCACTCTGCGTATGATCGGTGGGCAGGGGAAGAGGAGCAGGGGGCCACGGTTGGTCTGGGTAGCAGAGGGAAGAGTGTGGGGGGAGTAAGAGGAATGTTGTGGAGATGGGGCAACATCCGGGGGCAGGGGGAGACATTATCAGGCCTGGGAACGATGTGGCAGGGGAGTAACTTTCTATATTTTTGGCTATGCAGGCGCAGTTGGAGGCTCCAATTGGGTGCGATAAGCCCCGGCCACAGGATTGTGCAGCACACTTCAGAATTGCTGCTATTTTTTCAGGCAGAGTGCGTACGGGGCTGCCTGAGAACAGGTCTAAAAATCGGATCTGAAACACTTCAGCACTTAGAATCAAAATGGTAAAATCAGGGCCCATGAGTGAATAAAAAAACCTGAGCAACTGAGGGTTAGGAAAAAAGCAAAGATTAAATATATACAGTAAGTAGTCTCACGAAAGTAGGTTAAAGTCCAACAGGTTTATTGGTAGCACGAGCTTTTGGAGCAGCACTCCTTCATCAGGTCAGTCTGAGTCACTCACCTGACGAAGGGACAGCGTTCTGCAAGCTCATGCTGCCAAATAAACCTGTTGGACTTTAACCTGGTGTTGTGAGACTACTTACTATTCCTACCCCAGTTAATGCTGGCAACTCCACATCATTAAGTATCTGGACAGCAAATGAGTGCACGATCAGGGAGAATACAAAGAGATTAGCAGACAAGTCAAAGAAAACAATTAGAGAGACAAAGGGGAACTGCAAAATTAACGTATCAAGAAGCATTAAACAAAATAGTAAACTATTTTACATGCATAGCAAGAAAAACAGAAGGCTGGATTTAGAACTGGATCATTAAGGAATTGACAAGATAATACCACATATGACAATGAAGAGGGTGGCAGTATTAAATAATTATTTTGCTTTGGAATATGTGGACCTGATTTTTAATGACGAGATGAATAATAAGACAAGCGAATTTAAAATAAGCAAAAGGGATGTACTGAATAAAGTAATGAAGTTTGAAGAGCAGAAAGCCCGTAAACTGGATGGATTGCCTCCACGCATCTTAAAACTTTCGAGGGAAGAGATAGCAAAGGCAATATTCCTCACAATTAATTTGTCAGAAAGTGGTTTATTGCCAGAGGACTAGCAAGTAGCTAACATAATTCCTACATTTGAGAAAGGGAGCAAGATGGGCACAAGGAACATAGACCAGTCAGCTTAATGTTGATGGTAGGGAAATAACAGAATCCCAATTAAATGAAATAGAGGATCACTAGAAAATAAAAACGTAATAATTTAGTGGTCAGCGTGGATTTCAAATGAAATAAGTTTTGCGTGACCAACTTCATTGGTTTTCTTTTGAGGCAATAAGAAAGAGAGTAGACAAAGGTATTGTAGTAGATGTAATTTATCTGGATTTTCAAAGGTATTTGATAAAGGCCCCATAATAAACTAATAGAAGAATCATAGAATCACTACAGTACAGAAGGAGACCATTCAGTCCATCTAAGTTGCTGTACAATGGAATCATTGAATTCCTGCAGTGCAAAGGAGGCCATTTGGCTCATCGAGTCTGCACCCTCCACAATCCCACCCAGGCCCTATCCCCATAACTCCACACATTTACCCTGCTAATCTCCTGGCACTAAGGGGCAATCTAGCATGGCCAATCCACTTAACTCGCACATCTTTGGAGTGTGGGAGAAAACCAGGACACCCAGAGGAAACCCACGCATACACGAGGAGAACGTGCAGACTCCACATGGATAGTGACCAAGGCGGGAATTGAACCCAGGTCCCTGGTGCTGTGAGGCAGCAGTGCTAACTACTGTACCATGTGCCACCCTAAGTGCCACCGTGCCACCCTTGTGCCACCATGCCACCCTATGAATAACATCAGAGAACAAGTGAAAGAATAAGTTGATTTAAGGTGGAAAAGAGAGAGTGGGAATTGAGAGAAGTTATTCAGAATGACAGAAGATGGGAAATGGCGTTCTACATGAGTTAAGAAGGGCTAAAAGAGGACATGAGAAGACTTTGGCTGATAGGATTAAGGAGAATCCTCAGGCGTTCTCTAGATATGTTAAGAACAAAAGGTTGGTTAGGGCAAGATTAGGGCCAGTTACAGACAGCAGAGGGAAGTTGTGTGTGGAACCGGAAGAGATTGGAGAGGCATTGAGCCAATATTTCTCTTCGGTGTTCACGCAGGGGGACATAAATGTAGCTGAGGAGAACACTGGGTTACAGGGGTGTAAACTAGACAGTATTGCAGTTGATAAGGGGGATGTGCTGGATATTCTTGAGGGTTTGAAAATAGATAAGTCCCCTGGGCCGGACGGGATTTACTCTAGGATTCTCTGGGAGGCAAGAGAGGTGATTGCAGACCCTCTGGCTCTGATCTTCAGGTCGTCGTTGGTCTCAGGTATAGTGCCGGAAGATTGGAGGATAACGAATGTTGTCCCATTGTTTAAGAAGGGGAACAGAGACTTCCCCGGGAATTATAGACCGGTGAGTCTTACTTCTGTTGTGGGCAAGGTTTTAGAAAAAATTATTAGGGATAGGATTTATAGTTATTTGGAGAGTAATGAATTGATTGGAGATAGTCAGCATGGTTTTGTAGCGGGTAGGTCGTGCCTTACTATCCTTATTGAGTTTTTTGAGAAAGTGACCAAAGAGGTGGATGGGGGTAAGGCAGTTGACGTGGTATATATGGATTTTAGTAAGGCGTTTGATAAGGTTCACCATGGAAGGCTTCTGCAGAAAATGCAGATGTATGGGATTGGGGGTAATCTAGGTAATTGGATCAGGAATTGGCTAGCAGGTAGGAGACAGAGGGTGGTGGTTGATGGTAAGTATTCGTCATGGAGTTCAGTTACTAGTGGTGTGCCTCAGGGATCTGTTTTGGGGCCACTGCTGTTTGTAATTTTTATTAATGATCTGGATGAGGGTATAGTTGGGTGGATTAGTAAATTTGCTGATGACACCAAAGTCGGAGGTGTGGTAGATAGTGAGGAAGGGTGTCATAGTTTGCAGGGAGACTTGGACAGGTTGCAGAGCTGGGCCGAGAGGTGGCGGATGGAGTTTAATGCGGAGAAGTGTGAGGTAATTCACTTTGGCAGGAATAACAGATGTGTTGAGTATAGGGCTAACGGGAGGACTCTGAATAGTGTGGATGAACGGAGGGATCTAGGTGTATTTGTACATAGATCCCTGAAAGTTGGGAATCAAGTAGATAAGGTTGTTAAGAAGGCATACGGTGTCTTGGCGTTTATTGGTAGGGGGATTGAATTTAGGAGTCGCAGCGTCATGTTGCAACTGTACAAAACTCTGATGCGGCCGCACTTGGAGTATTGTGTGCAGTTCTGGTCCCCACATTATAGGAAGGATGTGGAGGCTTTGGAGATGGTGCAGAAGAGGTTTACCAGGATGTTGCCTGGTATGGAGGGGAGGTCCTATGAGGAGAGACTGAGGGATTTGAGGTTGTTTTCGTTAGAAAGAAGGCAGCTAAGAGGGGATCTTATTGAAACATATAAGATGATTAGAGGTTTAGATAGGGTGGACAGTGATAGCCTTTTTCCTCGGGTGGAGAAAGCTAGCACGAGGGGGCATGGCTTTAAATTAAGGGGGGGTAGTTATAGGACGGATGTCAGGGGTAGGTTCTTTACCCAGAGGGTGGTGAGGGATTGGAATGCCCTGCCTGCTGCAGTTGTAAATGCGCCTAGTTTGGGGGCGTTTAAGAGATCCATGGATGGGTTTATGGATGGAAAGGGATTGGTTTAAGTTAGAGGGTCATTGTTTTTTAACTGGTCGGTGCAACATCGTGGGCCGAAGGGCCTGTTCTGCGCTGTAATGTTCTATGTTCTATGTACGTGGAACATTGCTGGAATCATCGTTATTCGTATGGGACATCAATGATTTGGACTTTGGAATTTAAAACACAGGAGGGAATTTTCCTGTCCCTCCCACCGTGGGAATCATAGGGGGAGGGGGGTGGGTGGTGAATGGACCATGCAAATGTCCATTGACCTCTGGCGGGATTTTCCGGTTTTAAGGTGAGTGCGGCTGGCTGGAAATTCCTGCCCACAATCTCTAAGTTTGTGGACGACACCAAACTGGGATGCTTAATCAATACTGAGCTAGACTGCAGCAAACTACAGTGGGGCGAGAACAAAAAATGCAGGAAAAACTCAGCAGGTCTGACAGCATCTGTGGAGAGAGAATAGAACCTGTGGAGACAGCCCCACTCACCTGATGAGGGAGCAACACTGAAAGCTCGTGGCTTGTGCTACCAAATAAACCTGTTGGACTTAAACCTGGTGTTGTGAGGCTTCTTACTGAGAGAATAGAGCCAACGTTTTGAGCCTGGATGACCAGAATCAGCTCCCGGATGCCATCTTTAAAGGTCCGTGGAAACCGAGCCCTATGTTTCCAGGTACAAGTATAGATGAATGGTTACCTCTGTGATGGACTCTGATCACAGCTGATTTATCATAGGAAATATAAAACATTGGTAAAATATTTCCCACCAGGAGGGAGTACAGATGAAAGGATGGATAAATCCACCTCCTTAAATTGTTCAACAGCTATAATGGGAGAGCCCTAGAAACACCTGGAGGGGTACTGGACTAAAAGAGAAATATGAAAAAATATATTAATACAAGCATTATCATATATAGTGTTTTCTTTCAGTGTCACAATCACAGAATTCTTTTTCTTTATCACTGTCTGTATTATATCACTCAGGTATGCTGAGGGAAAATAAAAAAAAGAACTCAAGCTTGGTGAATTGAAATGGCCTCTAAAATAAACTTTTTTGCATTTTTATCGAGTGCTTTGGTCAATTTTAAATTGTAAACCTGATAGACATAGATAGGTTGGTAGCAACCACAGTATCTGATTAAAATACTCAATGATAATATAGTTATCAAATAATGAGAATCTACTCATTCCACATCTGTAGCAGCCTCCCTAATGGTAAAATACCATCGCATTTAATCAGATTGGAACTGATTAATGAATTATATAAAAGCATTTTAATTATAACACATGAAAAAAGGTTCCTACTAAAAGTTAGGACAAACATGTCATAACAACTGTTTGATTGTGTAGATATTTTATTCTGCTCTATTTTCAGCAGGTATTATTAAATCATACTTACGGGATGTGTAGAGGATATGAATAAAATAAATAAAGGTATGCATTTGTATAAAGCCTTTCATAATGCCTGAATATGATTCACCAGCAGTGAAATACTTCTGAATACTTCTGATTCTGGGGTGGCACAGTGGTTAGCACTGCTGCCTCACAGCGCCAGGGACCTGGGTTCCATTCCCGGCTCGGGTCACTGTCTGTGCCGAGTCTGCACATCCTCCACATGCCTGCGTGGGTTTCTTCTGGGTGTTCCAGTTTCCTGCCACAATCTAAAAGGTGTGCTGGTTAGATGCACTGGAGTGTGGATTTTCACAGTAACTTCATTGCAGCGTTAATGTAAACCTACTTGTCACCTAATAAATAAACTTAAAAAATGTAGAAAGCACAACCGCCAATTAAAACTCAGCAAAGTCCTACAAGCAGAAATGTGATAATGACTAGGCAATTGGTTTTAGTGATTCTGAGATATATAGCAGGAGACAAGAGCAAGCCTCTCTCATCTTCATCAAAATAGATGGAATCTATTTCTTTTATGTTCACCTGAGATGGCAGACAGAGGCGACAGTAGACACTTTGTTGTTCATCACAGGCAGAGTGCAGACTCTAAGCAACTATCCTGCAATTGTAAATCACAAATCAAACATTCTATTGTTAGATGTGATTTTGCGACTGGGTAGCATGTCCTAAACAATTCTGAGTGCGCCAATAGTTATACTAACAAGCAATTTGTGATAATCAGTTGGGCTGATAATGTGGCTCATTTCCGCTTGCTAGACAATCTGGCATTCTTGCATTTGTCCTGATGAATGCAAGATGGAAAGCTTCAATAGCTCACTTTCCAGTAATATTCAAATACATTTAACTTGAGTTTCCCGTCATCAACTGCTACTGCTGAAGATATCAACTTGAATCAGGTTAGCTAATTATTTAGCTAATTAGCTGCTTTTCTTTGTCCCATACAAAGGGAAAAAATGTGAAGTATTGTCTCCAACTCTAATGTGTCATGGCACTGTTGATACTATAGACACTATGTAATGTTCTGGTGGTGGCTCACCTCAATAAATTCCTATAAAGATGCTACCCTTAGAGGTAAATTTGCACCTAACAATTACCAAAGCAAGAGTACAGCTTACAAATGCAAGGGGAGGTATTGGCATAGTGGTATTATCAATGGACTCGTAATCCAAAAACCAGCGTAATGCTCTGGTGATCCCAGGTTCAAATCCCACCACAGCAGTTGATGAAATTTGACCTCAATAAAAATCTGGAATGATAAATAATATGATGACCATGAATCAATTGCTGTAAAAATCCATTTTATAGAACCCTACAGTGCAGAAGCAGGCCATTCGGCCCATCAAGTCTGCACTGAACACAATCCCATCCAGGTCCTTATCATGCATTTACCCTAGCTAGTTCCCCTGACACTAGGGTCAATTTTGCATGGCCAATCCGCCTAACCTGCACATTTCTGGAGCGTTGGGGAGGAAACCAAAGCACCCAGAGGAAACCCACGCAGATACAGGGAAAATGTGCAAACTCCACACAGACAGTGACCCCAGTCAGAAATCGAACCCAGGCCCCTGGCACCGTGAGGCAGCAGTACTTGCCACTGTGCCGCCCCTAGAATAAATCTGGTTTACTAATGTCCTTTAGGGAAGGAAATCTGCCGTCCTTACCCGGTCTGGCCTACATGTGACTCCAGACTCACAGCAATCTCTTAAATGTCCTCAGGGAGGGGCAATAAATGCAGGCCCAGCCAGCAATGCTCAGGTCCCATCAACGAATAAACGAAAAATGAAAATAGTAGTGGTAAGAAATATACGCCTTTTTGTGTATCCCCTTTAACTGTTGCAAAAAGACGCAACGAAAGATTAGTGCAAGGTGTCATACGAAGTGGATCGCTATGACAGATCTAAGGCTCAGTATAATGCAAGTAACTCAATGGAAAAGGCAATTGATGTAGTGCAATATTTAGCTCAATTAACTGAGAAAATAACTCCCATTATCATGCTGCAGGTTAATTTTAATAGCTTTTTTTTGGTCTAAGGGCGAAGGATATCTGTAACAAAATCTGCAGCAATTGCTTTGGTTTAATTTAGAAATTCTGGGCATTCAAATTAATTTTTGACGCGATGTGTACTTTGCAAATGAATGCCTATCAATTCACACCTCATTCCCTCGATATATCCGAACCGAATATAGATGATGTGACTGGCTTCTCAACAAAAGGTTATGATGTCTTAAAGATATCGTAATTGTACAGCTTTCATTTTATGAAACTGCAGATATGAGATAACAGGAAAAAATACTACTTTTATCGTGTATCGCTGATCGGAATCCTTGTAATGTCAAGTTAACTATGAAACTGCAATGTCATTTTGTTTTCCTCCTGCTTTTGATTTGTAGCCAGACCGTGAAATTGCTGAAAGCAATTAAAATGATCAGGAATTTGACAAGTCGCATTTTGTCATTGACAGAAAAGCTTAAATGGTGTTCCAAATAAATTAATGCAACTATTACATTAGCGTTCTACCTTTCCAGCCAGCTTATAATAGACCACTATACATTAAATAGGGGACTCAGCATCAAATGTATAATAACAGGGCTTCTTTTTCAATTTTATGGATGTTAGCAATCAAGATTTGCCATTTATTTTATGGCCATTTTCAGATTTATTGAGAATGCGGAACTGAGAATGCAACAGAAAGAGGGGCACTTGTCAACAGCGCCTCACAGGGCCAGGGATCAGGGTTGGATTCCCAGCTTGGGTCACTGTCTATGCAGAATATGCACATTCTCCCCGTGTCTGCGTGGGTTTCCTCCAGGCGCTCCGGTTTCCTCCCACAGTCTGAAAGACGTGCTGCTTAGATACACTGAGGGGGAATTTAGCATGGCCAATGCACCTAACCAGCACACCAAGGGGCAAATCGTAGAATCATAGAACTCTACAGTGCAGAAAGAGGCCCTTCGGCCCATCGAGTCTGCACCGAACACAATCCCACCCAGGCCCTACCCCCATATCCCTACATATCATACCCACTAATTCCTCTAACCTATGCATCCCTGGACACTAAGGGGCAATTTCTTAGCAAGGCCAATCAACCTAACCCGCACATCTTTGGACTGTAGGAGGAAACCGGAGTAACCGAAGGAAACCCACGCAGACACGAGGAGAATGTGCAAACTCCACGCAGACAGTGACAAGGTGCAGACTTCGTGCAGACAGTGACCCAAGCCGAGAATCGAACCCAGGTCCCTGGCGCGATGAGGCAGCAGTGCTAACCACTGTGCCACTGCGCAATCCCACTCCCAAAATGCGTACTTGTAATATCCTACTGATCCTTGAAGGAGAGTGATTGTTTCTCTCCCTCCTGCCTCCGTTTCTAATCTGATGCCAGTTTGCAAAAACCATTTCACATTTCGAATACAGGAAACCTTCAGCATGTTATCTGTTCACGTCAAAGCCAGGGACAAGAACAGTGTACGGAGGCCATTCAACTCATCTATCTCACTCTCCAGCTTGTTGAGATCATGCTTCAATGGAAATCTAATATACCAACCTTCCCTATTACAGCAGGCAGCTGCCTCTCCAATCTTTACAGACCTTTGCCTCCAAGCTGGGAAATGCTTTTTCTTATCCCACACACTCTGTCACATATTAAAAGTACAACTACAACCATATTGACTTCAGCCCACTTGTGCTGAATGTGATTCGACTGAGGCCAGAGAACGTGGAGAGTAGGCATTTGCAATGATCGTACGGACAACACAGCTTGTCGAAAATGGAGTGAGTCCTAGAATTAGTAAGTGGCTCAGATATAAAGACCTGTGTACAACCTTATAAAATGCAAAGCAGAGATACCACAGTTGCACATTTTCGACATCATCAGCCTGACGTGCCCAGGTTAGTCTCAACTGTGCACTGACGTACATGGAATAATAAAGAGGTTCCAGGCACTGATAATAAGACTCAATGCTGCTGGCGAAATCCTTTCATAGAATCATAGAATACATACCGTGCAGAAGGAGGCCACTTGGCCCATCTAGCCTGCACTGACAACAATCCCACCCTATCCCTATAACTCTACCTATTTACTCTGCTAGTCCCCCCAACTCTAAGGAGCAATGTAGCGTGGCCAATCAACCAAACCCGCACATTTTCAGACTGTGGGAGGAAATCGGAGCACCCGGAGGAAACCCACACAGACACGGGGAGAATGTACAAACTCCACCTAGACAGATACCTGAGGCTGGAATTGTACGTGAGTCCCTGGTGCCGTGAGGCAGCAGTGCTAACCACTGTGGCACCGTGGCCCCCCCCGCCACTTTCACCTTCCTTATTTGCGCTCAACTTCATCCCAGATGAGAAAGAAGAAGAAAAAGATGATGTAATGGGGGAATGTGCCAGGGTGCTCCCTGAGCATGTATCTCTCCTGGGAAAGTGGGAATGGTACAGATCCTCTGTTCCCACAACTGGTTCACATCTGGGTAAACCTGTTGTTAACTTTGCTGATGTCACACCAGCAAGATTTGGAAACACAGTGGGGGTTGGGGTATTGTGGCGGAGTGCGCAGGGGGAATCAGATTGAAGTGTATTCAGGTCAATTAAGATGAGATTCTCACCCTTTGTGACCCACTTCAACTTTTTGGATGATCATTTTTGCATTGCTTTTGCCTTTAATAATTTCCTCTTTATTAATTGCTGCCAAGCAGATGGTCTCTCCGGTTTCATTAGAGAGGGATTAACCACCCAAACTATTCAGATTCATCACATTGCTACTAACACCACATGAAGGGGGCTCTGACCTTGGTATCAGTGATGCATTGTCCCATTAACCCAGCAGATGATTGGTAATCGGTGTGGAATTAATGCTCCGTTCCACTGAAAGAGATACTATTGCAAATATTTGTGTTGCCTTCAGTGCCTGGCACTTGTATAATTGCAGATGAATTCATCATTCACCTGTAAGTTATTTAACTGAGGGTAAAATATGTAAAGAGAAAAACTTCAAAATCTGGCGTTCCTAGGTTGAGGTAAACTGTAAGATCATCGCATCTGTCTAAAGGCGACCAATCATTACCAAAAACAATAGACCTGATCCCTTTAATCGGATGAAAATGTAAAGTAATAATTAAGTCATATTTGCTGATACTTGTAAAAGATTTATTATTGAAATATGCTGATCTGCATCCCAACTCATAGGGCAGGATTGTCCTGTTTCCCACCATCCTCCCCCGCACCCCCCCCCCCCCCCCCCCCAAAACACGGGAATCGTAGCAGGCAGGACTTGGGCCATGCAAAGATCCATTGAACTTGGGCGGGAGTTTCCAGTCTTGGAGCAAGCGAAGTCTCGCATCACATCTTATTTGGCCGTAGGCTTTTGAGAGTTATGGGGGATCATCATGAACAAACAAGTCTAGTGGGAAACTTAAGGAATAAGGGTGGTTTTACAGCTTGTTTGATTTTACTTTCTTTATTTATTTCTACGTGGAACATGTCGCTGGCTGGCCAACATTTATTGCCCATCTCTAGTTGCCCTGGAATCAAATGGCTTGCTAGGCCATTTCAGAGAGGCTGTAGAGATTCAATGGACAGAATTATCCTGCTGCACTGGTCTAAAAGTCAGAAATTCCTGCCCGACCGTCAATGACTTTTCACATTCTCCGCAACCCACCTGCTAAAATTCCAGTGGCGGTCGGGATGGGAGAATTCCAGCCAACATTGCTGTGGCTCTGGAGTCAAATGGGCCAGACCCAGGTAAGAACGGCAGATTTCTTTCCCTGAAGGACATTACCGAACCAAATGGGCTTTTCTAGCAATCAACAATGGTTTCATGGTCATCAGTAGATTCTTAATTCCAGATTTTCTTTTATTGAATTCAAATTCCAAAAGCTGCCATGGTGGGATTTGAACCCAGATCCCGAGAACATAAATTGAGTTTCTGGGTAATAGTCCAGCAATAATACCATCACGTCCCCTCATTGAAGCCCTTGAAGTATAGGATCAGGAAGCATGTAAAATGGTGACCAATCTGATGTCAGTTTCCCACTGGACGTGCTAAATTAAACGTGTCCCATTGTTAGTTTCTGAAAAGGTTTCCTCATGATCTGTTGCACCACCAGTGTTGCACTATGGTAGCAGCAAATTACATTGACTAGCGGCATCGCAAGAGCCCACCAAGACTCCTTCAACAGCACCTTCTAAATCTGTAACCTCCAGCACCTAGAAGGACTAGGGCAGCAGAAATATGAGAATGCCACCACCTGCAATTTTCCCTCACACACCAACCCGAATTACTTCTTTAATCCATTCATGAAATATGGGCATCACTGGCTGTACAATATTTATTGCCCATCCCAAGTTGCCCTTGAAACTGAATGGCTTGCTAGGCTATTTCAGAGGGCTCTAGAATCACATGTAGGCCAGACCTGGTAAGGACAGCAGATTTCCTTCCTGAAAGGACATTAATAAACTAGATGGCTTTTTCCGACAATCGACAATGGTTTCATGGTCATCAGTAAATTTTTATTTCAGATTTTTTTTATTGAATTCAAATTCCACCACCTGTCCTGTGAGATTCGAACCTGGGTCCCTCGTGCATTAGCTGAGTTTCTGGATTAATAGTCTCACCAAAATATCACTGGGCCATTGCCTCCCCTACATAGTGGAATGACTTCACCATTGTTCCGCCATCACTGGGTCAAAAACTCTTTCAAAGAGCGTGGTGGGTTGTGGTTCCTCACATGGATTGCAGTGGTTCAAGAAGGCAGCTTACCATCACCTTCTCAATGTCAAGTAGAGATGGGCAACAGTTGTTAGCCTTGCAAGCAACACTCAGCTCGCAAGAAAAAATGATAAATTTACCAACAAAATAAGTACTGAAGAGCAAGTAGAATTCTAGGGCAGGATTTTACGCCCTTGCTCAGGCGAGACCGGAAATTCCCAGCCAAGGTCAATGCCGCATCCTCACCTTGGCCAATTCCATCAGGCATGCAGTCAGTGGCGCTGGTGAAATCTAGCCCAGGATGTGAATCTGAGCCCCCACTCATTCTGGCAATTGTCAGAACAGATGAATCATACATCTGCTGACTTAATCCATTGATATGATTTGGATTTGAACCAAGCATTCTTAGTGAGGCCATCTGTCAACTTTATCAACAGCAACAGATGGCCAGACACCTGTTTCTCTAGATGTCTTTGTTATGAATGCTAGGCTCATTAATGGATTAGCTAAGAGAAATCTGTTTAGCAGGTGAAATTTGAATGTTTGCTTTGATTGGTTGACATCTTCATGAGGTGAATTATTCTCTCTTGAACTCTTTATTTAAACACCCGCATGATTATTTGGACAAGATTAAGAGATGCAAAGTGAGTGAAGGCTTCTGTTCTTGGATGAATGAATCTCAGTGTTTATAGAATTGTAAGTGCTGCGGTGTTTTTGTTTCAAAGTAGTTTCCTGAATGCCTTTTTCTTTCAAGAGCATTTCAAGACTGGCCATTATTATAGATCTCATTGGTTCTCCAGTACACTCTGGGTGAGTGAGCAGGCAGGACGCAAGAAGCGATGGAAGGGACACAGAGGCACGAAAGGGGCATCTTTTTTAAACCTTCCTCCTAAATGTTGCCTGAATCCAGACTATAGTTCCTGACTCCTTCGAGGGGTTGTGGAATGTGTGCCCTCAAGAAAACTTAGTGGCTCCACTAAAATTGCCTGGGTGTAAGACATGCCTTCACCTGAATTATTAGGAGTGCAGGGTATGTGCTCTGCTTGAGCACATTAACAATTCCAAAATGAACTCGACTTCTCCAAAAGTGCACCTGACCTCTCCCAGTGGCATCCCGCAAACTTACTGTGGTGTTCGTCCCTTTAAGGGCAGCACAGCAGAGTAAGAGTCACCTGGCTTGGGGGACTGAGGGTGGGTATTCACCCCAGGGAGTGGAGTCCTCTCTCGGGCAGGAGACATATTGGCCTTTGTGCAGATTTTCATTCTAATAAATATCTTTTGTGATAAAATGTGTGAAAGTGAATCAGTAAACTTACCCAAAAGGGTACCTAACCTCTCTAAAAAGACTCCACTCACTTTAGACTTTCCCCTGTCAGTCTAATGTGCACAAGTCTTCCTCCTTGACCAGCTCAGAGTTGAATGATGCAGCTGCAGTTTTATATGTACAGCTGCCTCTGCGAAACATGAAAGCCAAGAGTGGAACCTGCCCCCGTTTCTCCTACGTGTGAAAACGGTGGGGACCTGGGTACACGGGTTTTGATTTGATTTATTATTGTCACATGTATTGGTATACAGTGAAAAATATTGTCTCTTGCATGCTGTACAGACAAAGCATAGTATTCATAGAGAAGGAAAGGAAAGAATACGGAATGTAGTGTTGCAGTCATAGCTAGAGTGTAGAGAAAGATCAGCTTAGTAGATTCTTTCAAAAATCTGATGGCAGTTGGAAAGAAGCTGTTCTTGAGTCAGTTGGCGCATGAGCTCGGACTTTTGTATTTTTTCTCGACGGAAGAAGATGGAAGAGAGCGTGTCTGGGGAGCATGGGGTGTCCTTAATTATGCTGGCTGCACCTCTAAAGCAGCAGGAAGTGTAGACAGAGTCAATGGATGGGAGGCTGGTTTGCGTGATGGACTGGGCTACATTCACAACTCTGTAGTTTCTTGCGGTCTTGGGCAAAGCAGGAGGATACAACCAGAAAGAATGCTTTCTATGGTACACCTGTGAAACTTGGTGAGAGTCGTAGCTGACATGCCAAATTTCCTTAGTCTTCTGAGAAAGTAGAGGTGCTGGTGGGCTTTCTTAACTATAGTGTCAGCATGGAGGGACCGGGACAGATTGTTGGTGATCTGAACACCTAAAAACTTGAAGCTCTTGACCCTTTCTACTTCATCCCCATTGATGTAAACAGGGGCATGCCCTCCACTGCACTTCCTGAAGTTGATGACTATCTTAGGCACCATTTTGGTTATGGCGAAGAAACTCTGCGCAAAAATTCAGGCCTGGTGTGCAACGTGATCCCTTTTGGAGATACCTAAAACCCTTAATAACCTTTGGAGACCATTATGAAAAAAAGCATATTTAACAAGGTACCTTGATTAATAAGGACAGGCGTATATAATGTAATTAATAAAACTATGATACAAGCATTGATAAATTTTATTTTCTTAACATGCAGTTGCTATTTATATGTGAATAGCATTTGCAAATAATGTGACCCTATTATGCAGCCAAGGCTTGGTTTAGTTGAATTGCTGTCGATGCATTACGCAAACATTGTGCACACTCGAGATTTAAAATGTCTCCAAAACAGATCACATTGCAATGTGATTTCTCACAAGTAAAATATACCACATAATCGTAGACAATGACGGCATAGAAAGCCCTTTATTTAATGGGATTGGAGTTCAGGAATAATTGAAATCCTGCTGCAATTATCCAGGGTTTTGGTGAGATCCCATCTGGAGTACTGGATGTAGTTTTGGTCTCCAAATCCAAGAAAAGGTATACTTGCATTGGAAGTGGTACAGCAAAGCTTCGTTAAATTGGTAGGGTGACATGGTGGCAAATGGTTAGCACTGTTGCCTCACATCTCCAGGGACCCGATTCGATTCCGGCCTTGAGTCACTGTCTGCGTGGAGTTTGCATGTTCTCTCCCTGTCTGTGTGGGTTTCCTCCAGATGCTCTGGTTCCCTCCCAAGTTAGGTGGATTAGCCATGCTAAATTGCCCCTTAGTGTCCCAAGGCGTGTAGGTTTAGGGGGATTACTAGAATAAATGCAAAGTGTTACAGGGATAGGACAGGGGATGCTCTGTCAGACAGCCAGTGCAGACTTGATGGGATGAATGGCTTCCTTCTGCACTGTAGAGATTCTGTGATACTATGGTGTCTGGGATGAGGTGTTTGTTCTCGGATGAGGGGCTGCAGTAAGTTGTGCTTCCATTCTTTAGAGCTTAGAAGAATGAGAGGCAAGCTAATTGTGACATATACAATTTTGAAGAGTCTCAAAAAAGTATGGACGCTGAGAGATTGTTTTTACTGGTTGGGAAATCTAAAATATGGGAGCACAGTCTCAGGATAAGGGGCCAATCATTTAGGACTGAGATGAGGAGAAAGTTCTTCCCTCAAAGGGCTGTGAACATTCAGAGTTCTCTTCCCTTCAGGATAGTGGGTGCCAGCATTGAATATATTTAAGGCTGGTTTAGACAGATAATTGCTCTCTTAGAGAATCACCGGATATTGAGAATTGGAGGGAAAGTGGAATTGAAACCCAAGATCAGCCATAATTGTACTGAATGGCGGAAAAGTTTTGATTGGCTGTATTAGTCTGCTCCTGATCCTGCCACTTGTGTTCATGTGAGTTGGTAATCTCTTTGTGTCTGCCCTGCCCCTTAATGAGACCTTTCCTATTGGATACCCAGGGTAGGATTTTCCAGCTGCACTCCCCCCAAGACTGGAAAATCCCACCCAAGGTCAATGGATCTACGTGGGGTCCGTGTCCTGCCCACTACGATTCCCATGGCGGGTGGGATGGGGATATTCTTCCCATGTTTCTTGCTGTTTGCTCTCATCCTTCCTTCTAACCTTATTAAAAGAATATTTTGAAATAAGTAGTTCTCCTTTAAGTGGCATTTTGCTGCCACCACTGTTTCTGTCAGGTATTCTATGCTCTAACTACCCTTTTAATCAGACTGCTCGCACAATGGAAAGCATTACACAAATTAAATCAGCACAATATAATCATGTGGCAGTGATTGAGGATTTCCTTTGTTTGCAGTTTCACAGTGATTTCAGCTAGTGTTGTCTTCCCAGTGCAGGAATAGCCAGGTTTCATCAAAGACACTTCTGCCATGACAATGTGTTTACCCTGTGTTCCATTAACAATGCCAAGTAAATTACACCAGTGCCAACTCCCAAATGCCTAACGTGCTGTGTGTTCGCAGGTGCATTTTGAAGTGTTGCCAATCATTTTGATCACACACACAAAGAATCCCTACAGTGCAGCAGGAGGCCATTCAGCCCGTCGAGTCTGCACCAACCAAAATCCCAGCCAAGTCCTATCCCCATATCCTCACATATTTACCCTGCTAATCCCCTGACACTACCGTCAATTTAGCATGGCCAGTCAACCTAAAGCACATCTTTGGAGTGTGGGGGGAAACCGGAGAACCCAGAGGAAATCCACGCAAACACATGGCGAATGTGCGAACTCCACATAGGCAGTCACACGAGGCCGGATTCAAACCCGGGTCCCTGGCGCTATGAGGCAACAGTGCTAACCACTGTGCCACCGTGCTGCCCACTGTTCTTTCAGATTTCTTCTTGTCATGTTTGGTGTTGCACAACAGCAGGAAACTTGAGATCCTTAAGAGCAGGCACCTACTTACCTGTTTCTTCATTGAGGCCTTAAAAGTTGCACATTCTGCTAACCATCGAAAGCTGGTTGATAAGGTGCTGATCGAACATGACTAATGACAGTCTAACTTTACAAATGTCTGAACTGCGTCCACCACTAAAGATGTGCCATTGTCAGATACTAAGACCTCCGGGATCCCATGAATGGCAATGATTTGTCTCAATTTATCAATGGTGGCAGAGGCTGTTGTAGACTTCATCAGGTGGACATCCAACCACTTCATGTGTGTGTCAATAACATCAGAAACACATGGCCTTTAAAAGGTCCTGCAAGGTTGAGATGCATTCTTGCCCAGATTACCTTCAATGCTCCCAAGGATGTAGATCAGCCGGCTGTGGCATGGCCTGGTGAGCTTGACAATTGGGGCATTGACTACCCATCCTCTCTATCTCTGCATCAAGGCCTGACATGTAACTTCTGATTTCATGTTGCTTTGACCCAGCTGTAAGTCATGCAGCTCTTGCAACCATAGCCACCGTACTTGGATGGGATAATAATCCTAACCCTCCATAACAACAACATACCATCTTCACAAGTTATCTCCATTTTTGTTTGTTGGCAGGGCTTTAACAGCTCAGACTTCTCATATCTCCACCCTTGCAACATCATTTTTTAACATTCGATAATACTGGGTCCCTTTCTGTTCATGTTCTTACAAGCTTCGCTGAGAGCGGCAAGGACTCTATGCATTCTTTTTTAATTATTATCCATTAATGGGATGTGGGTGTCACTGGCTTGGTCAGCATTTATTATCTATCCCTGAGGGCATTTCAGAGTTAACTGAATTGCTGTAGAACTGGAGTTACATGTAGGCCAGACCATTTAAAAATGGCAATTTTCCTTCTCTAAAGGATATTTGTGAATGACAATTGACAATGGTTTCATGGTCATCGATAGACTTTTAATTCCAGATTTTTATTGAATTCAAATTTCACCATCTGCCATGGTGGGACTTGAGTATGGATCCCCAAAGCATTACCCTGAGCCTCTGGATTACTAGTCCAGTGACAATATCATTATGCCTCTGCCTCACAGCGCCAAGGACCTGCATTCATTTCCAGACTTGGGTGACTGGGTGGAGTTTACACATTGCCCCTTGTCTGCATGTGTTTCCTCTGGGTGCTCCAGTTTCCTCTCACAATCCTAAGTTGTGTGGGTTAGGAGGATTGGCCATGGTGAAATATGCGGGGCTATGGGAATAGAGCTGAGGGGTGGGCTTGGCTGAGATATTCTTTTGGAGAGTAGGTGCAGACTCGATGGGCTGAATGGCCTCTTCTGCACTGTTCTATGATTCTATGGCTGGTATTGCTCATGTTGAAGATACCATGAAAATTCCCTGCATGTCTGACGTTGACATGCTGTCATATCTGAATGGAATGCTCTATTTTATTTCATTCAATAAATGAAAAGGAATAGTTAAATGAATAAGTTTTGAAAAGTTGTAAGCCATTTCTATCCAAATCCATTACACTTACTTTTGCTGACTGACATTTGATCAGAAGCCCTTAAGGTTTCTGCAGCTTCTGCGTCAAACTTTAGTGAGGAACGGGCCTACTCTGCTAACATATGAATCATAGAGTGCAGAAGGGGGCTATATGACCCATCAAATCTGCACCGAAAAGCAATCCCACCCAGGCCCTACCCCCAGGTATTTACACTGCTAATCCCCCTGACACTAAGGGTCAATTTAGTACGGCCAATCAACCTAACCCGCCCATCTTTGGAGTATGAGAAGAAATCAGAGCATCCGGAGGAAACTCACGCAGACACGGGGAGAATGTGCAAACTCCGCACAGACAGTGATCCAAGGCTGGGAATCGAGCCCGGATCCCTGAGGCAGCTGTGCTAATCACTGTGCCACTGTGCCGCCCTCATGATGAGCTGTTGAACTGCTAGCGTGACCTCCTTAGAGAAAGCAAGCTTTGAGTATTGACATTAAAAACAGAAAATGCTGGAAAACCTCAGCAGGCCTGGCAGCATCTGTGGGGTGAGAAACTGAGTTGATGGGAGGGATTTTCCAGTCTCGTCTATCTCGAGTCCAAAAATTCCCACTCAAGGTCAACGGGCTTTTTATTTGTCTGTTGAATTCTCCATCCTTCCTGCAACGATTCCCACAGAAGGTCTGACCGGAAGACTTATGCCAAAGTTTTAAGTCTGTATCAGAGCTGTGAAGGAGAGTTATACAGACTCAAAACATTAACTGTTTCTCTGTCTGTAGATGCTGCCCAGACCTGTGGAGCTTTTTTTCCTGCATTTTATTTCAGATTACCAGCATCCACACGTAGTATTTTGACTTTTTTTTAATCAGATAATGACACATGGATCTTCATACCATAAAACTGAAACTGGAGCAGCTTTATAGAAGCTTAGTTAGGCCGCATTCGGAATATAGTGTTCAGTGCTAGTCATCACACTATCAGGAGGATGTGGAGGCTTTGGAAAGGATACAGAAAAGATTTACCAGCATATTGCCTGGCATGGAGGGCGTTAGCTATGAGGAGAGGTTGGAGAAACTTAGTTTGTTCTCAGTGGAGCGACAGAGGGTGAGGGGAGGCCTGGTAGAAGTTTACAAGATTATGAGGAGCATGGACAGAGAGGATATTCAGAAGATTTTTTCCCAGAGTGGAAGAGTTAATTACTAGGGGGCATAGGTTTAAGCTGTGAGGGGCAAGATTTAAAGGAGCTATATGAGGCAAGTTTTTTACACAGAGGGTGGTGGATACCAGGAACCCACTGTCGGGGAGGCAGTGGAAGCAGATATGACAGTAACTTTTAAGGGGTGTCTTAACAAATACATGAATAGGATAGGAATGAAGGGATACGGGTATGGGGTTTCAGTTCAGTCGGGCAGCATGGTCAATGCAGGCTTGGAGGGTGGAACGGCATGTTCCTGTGCTGTAATTTTCTTTGATCTTTGTTCTTTGGAGGAAGTGGCTTGGTGCAACCCTACTGCTGAACTCCATCAATGATCACTGCCCTTGACGATGTTGCTTTCTCTATCAACAAAACCTTCCATCTGAAAAGACAAGCAAAGGCCAACATATTCCTGATAGATACTGACAGGATTAGACAGTGGGGAGATGTATATGCGCTCTCTTCATTGCTGAGAAGATTGTCAATATCTCTGTTAAGAATAATTGACCACACAGTAAGACAAACGTTAGCAAATATTACAGTCGCAGAAGAAGTAATGAGACCCATTTAATGTAAGGCTCATTACATTTTCACTTGGTTTGATCAGGAATATAGACGGTGAAAAGTTTACTGAAGTATGTTGATGCATGAATTATGCACAGCAAACCCAGCTGATCTATAACTCATTAGAACTTTACCACTAAACTCTAACTCCCAGTAAAATGTATTGAAAGCAACTCTTAAATTTCATTCCTCTTTTAAAAGAAATACTATGAATCTTTCAATCAGGCTGTTTATATGCCACATCATGTCATGAATGTTACCTCAGTTGAAGTATATATCATGGCTTTTTGGTGATGGATGTTGACAAAATGTCAAACTGCATATTATTCAGCTGGGGAAGGAGGTGAATAATTCATTAATGCATCAACATACTCCAATAAACTGGAAACACATATCAATGATGATGCTCAAGATTGGTTAAAATTAATCAGATGTACATGAGACTTTTTGGAAGCTACCAAAGCGATGTGTGATGATCCCAAAATTAAGGAAAGTTATTGGTGTATTTCCTGTTGAATGCTGCCAGGTTCAGGCCTCATCAAAACTTTTCCACAGTTCCATCACATTAACTTGGCTGGAAATGTGCGAAATCTTTCTCCCTTTATCTTTCAGATGTGAGTTTTCAAGTGAGGATGATTAGCTCGGTGAGTTTGGTGGCAACACAATTTGTCTTTAAATAAGAGCAAGGCATTTCATAGAAACATAGAAGATAGGAGCTGAAGGAGGCCATTTGGTTCTTTGACTCTGTTCCACTATTCATTATAACCATGGCCAATCATCCAACTCAATACCTAATCCTGCTTTCTCCCCATAACCTTTGATCTTATTTGCCCCAAGTGCTACATCCAGCCGCCTCTTGAATACATTCAATGTTTTGACATCAACTACTTCCTGTGGTAATGAGTTCCACAGGCTCACCAGTCTTTGGGTGAAAAATGTCTCCTCACCTCAGTTCTAAATGGTCTATTCCGAATCCTCAGACGGTGACTCATGGTTCTGGACACCCCCACCATCGGGAACATCCTCCCTCCTTCTACCCTATCTAGTCTTGTTAGAATTTTATAAACGAGAACTCCCCTCATTTGACTGAATTCCAGAGAAAACAATCCTAACCTAGTCAATCTCTCCTCATACATCAGTCCTGCCATCCCCGGAATCAGCCTGATAAAGCTTCACTGCACTCCCTCGAGAGCAAGATCATCCTTTCTTAAAAAAGGAGACCAAAACTGCACACAATATTCCAGGTGTAGCCTTACCAAGGAACATTATCAAACACAACTTCACACACACACACACACACACACACACACACACACACACACACACACACACACACACACACACACACACACACACACACACACACACACACACACAAAACTCTGGTGCAGCCGCGCTTGGAGTATTGCGTACAGTTCTGGTCGCCACATTATAGGAAGGATGTGGAAGCATTGGAAAGGGTGCAGAGGTGATTTACCAGGATGTTGCCTGGTATCATGGGAAGGTCTTATGAGGAAAGGCTGAGGGACTTGAGGCTGTTTTTGTTAGAGAGAAGAAGGTTAAGAGGTGACTTAATATAGGCATATAAGATGATCAGAGGATTAGATAGGGTGGACAGTGAGAGCCTTTTTCTTCAGATGGAGATGGCTAGCACGAGGGGATGTAGCTTTAAATTGAGGGGTGATAGATATAGGACAGAGGCCAGAGGTAGGTTCTTCACTCAGAGAGTAGTAAGGGCATGGAATGCCCTGCCTGCAACAGTAGTGGACTCACCAACATTAAGGGCATTTAAGTTGTCATTGAATTAACATATGGATGATATTGGAATAGTATGAGTTAGATGGTCTTTAAATTGGTTTCACAGGTCAGCGCAACATCGAGGGCCAAAAGGCCTGTACTGCGCTGTATGTTCTACACACACACAAACACACACACACACACACACACACACACACACACACACACACACACACACACACACACACACACACACACACACACACTCTATTCCACCCCTCCCCACCTCCCTCCCCCCCGACTCTCCCCCAAATTAGGCCAAATGGCCAAAAGCTTGGTCAAAGATATAGGCTGAAACTCTCCGGCCTGTCATGCTCCACTGCCACTGCAAGCGAGGATGAAGGATTTGGCACTCAGCCAAATCCTCGTTCGCTGCAGCAGAACAGGAGATTCCTGTCGGTGAGAACGTCTGGAAAATCCCAGCCTACATTTTCGACCATAAGCTTTAAGCAGTATTTTAAGAGAGTAAGAGAGATAGAGAGGTTTAAGGAGAAAATTTCAAAGGTTAGGGCCGCAGCAGCTCTTGTATTGAGAGGCATACAGCGAACAGGGTTATTGGGACAATTCCTTTTTATCTTATAGGCCAGGTTCTTTTATGGGCCAGATCTAGATTGGCACCAGTTTATATCCTTGTGGCCATTTTGATCTCCCAGCAGAACTAATGTCCAACTTACATCAGAATAAAGCAATCAGCTTCATAACGAGGTGTGGTGGTGACATCATGCTGTCATCACTACATAATGATATGCACTCGGAGGAAGTGGGTTCAAATCTCACCATGATTTCAAAAGTAATTATAATTTTCAATGTAAAATCTGGAATAAAAAGTTTGTTGTTAGAAGCCCATCTGATTCTGGTTCACGACTATCCTTTAGGGAAAGGAAGTCTGCCGTTCTTACCTGGTCTGGCCTACACATGACTCCAGACCCGCAGTAATGTGGTTGACTCTTAAATAGCCTCGCCAGCAATGTCCACATCTGCAAATGAATAAAATATGAAGTCATCAAGAACTAACTTGGGGAAGTTTCATCCGTTCTATCTGATCAAGCAAATGGCACCCAGTTTAATGTAGGTGTAAGGAGTTATTGAGAGAAATGTCTTCATTTTGGAAGAGGGAAAGTGAGCATTAAAATGGAAAAGAACATCAAAAATATGATCTATTCTGTTGAACATTAGGCAGTACAGTTAAGAAAGCCCCCACACCTCTACTTTCTCAGATGACAAAGGAAATTCAGCATGTCCACCATGACTCTCACCAACCTTTACAGATGTACCATATAACATCTTTTCTAGATATATCACAGCTTTGTATGGCTTCTGCTCTGTCCTAGACAGCAGGAAACTACAAAGGGTCGTGAACGAAGCCCAGTCCATCACTCAAACCGGCCTCCCATCCATTGACTTTGTCTACACCTCCCGCTGCCTTGGAAAAGCACACAGCTATGATTGTAACACTACATTCTGCACTCTCTCCTTTCCTTCTTTTTGAACGGTATGCTTTGTCTGTATAGTGAGCAAGAAACAATGCTTTTCACTCCATGCTAATACTTGTGACAATAATAAATCAAATCAAATCAAGTCAATCCCTTTATAACTGGGTACAGTAAGAAGTCTCACAACACCAAGTTAAAGTCCAACAGACTTATTTGGTATCGCAAGCTTTCGGACTCCACATTGCTTTTCCTCCATTCATCTGATGAAGGAGCAGCGCTCTGAAAGCTCGTGATTCCATGGACTTTAACCTGGTGTTGTGAGACTTCTTACTGTGTTTACCCCAGTCCAACGCTGGCACCACCACATTATAACAGGGTATCAGTGCATGTGAAACTGAAGTCAAATCAGGAATAAGAAGGTGTTGCTAACTTAGTTTTTGCAATGTTTCCCCTAGAATATCTAGCTGCATTATTTGCAATTGACAGACTCCTGAAGACCTCCAGTTAATAACAAGCTATTGTTGCTAAGGAACCAAATATTAAGGAAGGAATATATTATCTTGACCATCAATTTACATCACTTTTTTTTGCCACAGGTTATAACTTGAAGGTAGGGAGAGGAAGCAAAATTTTGGCTGCATGCTATTTATAAGATAAACCCACGCTTTCTAACCAAGTTTACGGCTTTCTTACTTGGTGTGCAATTTTGCCTTAAGGTGAGTTGATTTCAAAAGCAATTATAATTTTTATGAGAAAATAAACTAATACTTCATTCCAACTTTACGCACTGAAGTAAAATTATTTTCCCCCATCGGAGCACTCGGTGAGAAAACATCAACCAGTCACATTCCTAAATTTAAACAATGTAATCATAGAATTATTTGGCACAGAAAGAGGCCATTTGGCCCATTGTGCCTGTACTAACTCTTTGAAAGTGTGATCCAATCGGTCCCACTCCCCTGCTCTTTCCCCATAGCTTGGCAAGTCTCTCCCTTTCGAAAGTTACTTTTGAATCTATGCCCAGCACCTCAGGCTGTGCATTCATGCCACTGGAATTTGTTGCATAAAGAAATGTTCTTTTACCAATCATTTTAAATAAGTGCCCTCTGATCACTGACCCCTTCAGAGTTCTAGGTTGAATTGAGGATTGGCTGACTGACAGAAAGCAGAGGGTCGGGATAAGGGGGTCCTTCTCTGGCTGGGGAAATGTAACTAGCGGGGTGCCGCAAGGGTCAGTCCTCAGACCTCAACTGTTTACAATCCATATAAATGATCTACACGCAGGGACAGGGTGTAACATAACAAAATGTACAGACTGTACAAAACATGTGGGAAAGCAGGCAGTGAAGAGGATATAAAGATTCTACAGACAAATATCATTACATTCTGCACTCCCTCGTTTCCTTCTCTATGAAGGGTATGTTTTGTTTGTATAGTGCGCAAGAAACAATATTTTTCACTGTATGTTAGTTCATGTGACAATAATAAATCAAATCTAATCAAATCAAATGAAAGAATGAGCCAAAATTTGGCAAATGGAGTTAATGCGAATAAGTGTGAGGTTACCCATGTTGGCAGAAAAATAGAAAGGCAAATTATTACCTGAATAGAGAACAGATCCAAAATGCGTCCGGGCAGAGGGATCTGGGTGTCTGCGTTCATTAATCACAGAAAGCCGGCAAGCAGGTACACCACGTAATAAAAAAGGCAAATGAGATGTTGCCATTTATTGTCAAAGTATAAAAGTAGAGAAGTGTTGTTGCAATTGTGCAGGGTGTTGGTGAGACCACATCTGGAGTATGGTGTCCAGTTTTGGTCTCCTTATTTGAGGAAGGATGTGGTGGCATTGGAGGCAGTTC
The DNA here is from genome assembly GCF_965287045.1 of Carcharhinus amblyrhynchos. Classification (NCBI taxonomy): domain Eukaryota; kingdom Metazoa; phylum Chordata; class Chondrichthyes; order Carcharhiniformes; family Carcharhinidae; genus Carcharhinus; species Carcharhinus amblyrhynchos. Next base: position 115,466,025 of record NC_137329.1, read on the forward strand.
AGAGATTGATTCCAGGGGTAAAGAGGTTGATGTGTGAGGAGAGATTAAACAGTTTAGGCTTATCTTCTCTGGAGTTTGTAAGGATGAGAGGGGATCTGATCGAGGTATATAAAATTTTAAACGGGATTGATAAAGTAAATATAGACCAAATGCTTCCTCTTATGGGGCAACCTTGAACAAGAGGTCACAGGTATCGGTTGAGAGGTGGTAGATTTAAAACTGAGATGAGGAGGAACTACTTCTCGCAGAGGGTGGTAAATTTGTGGAATTCACTGGCCCGTAGCACGGTGGAGTCTGAATCATTGACTGGTTTCAAGAGAGAGATAGACACATTTCTAATAAAAACAGGGATATGGGGAACAGGTGGGAAGGTGGATTTGAGGCCAGGGAGAGATTAACCACAATCTGATTGAATGGCGGATCTGAATTTGTCTACTCTGCTCCAATCCTATGTTCCTATATCACTGGAAACTGTTCCTCCTTATTTACCATATCAAAATCCTTCAAACATTTCAATCTGCCTCTCAAATCTCCCTTTAAAACTTCTCTCCATTAAGGATAACAACCCCAGTGTTTCCAGACGTCTTTCAATCCTGGGACAATTCTGTTAAATCCCTTTTGCATCTGCTCAAGGACTGTGACATCCTTTCTAAAGCCTGATGCCCAGAATTGGTCACAAAATCCAACTGGGCCTAACCAGCAAGAGCTTATGATACCTTCCTTCATTCTGTACCCTATCCCTTTATTTGAGAGGCCAACGCTCCCTTATATCTTTTTAATACCTTATCCCGCCCTGTTAAAAGTTTTGCGTACACACAACCCAGTATCCTTTGCCCCAACACCTCCTTTAAAACTGTACAATTTATTTTATATTGCTTATCTTCATACTTGTTATCAAAACAAATCACGGTGCACTTCTCTGTGTTAAATTTAGTTTGTCACGTGCCTTACCAGTCTGTGTTCTCCTGAAATCTGTTAGCATTTGGCTAATTGTTCATTAATTGTTCACTAAGAGCTGGATTTTATGACAGGGACAGGGTAAATGTCAATGGCGAGCTTGCCTGCGTTTGGATGACTCATCTTTAGTGGCTGTTTAACGGTTGAGAATGGCAGCCATTACTGATTGCAACAGTCCCCAAGGAAGACATTCAGCAATGGAGGCCGCGCTGTGAGTTGAGGCTAGCCCCAGAGAGGGGGGATGGTGCGACGATGAGGTTGAAGGTGACAGGTCAAGGGGTAGAAAGCAGAGGGAGGTTCACCATTATGAGGGCGGGGGTTGCTCTGATGGGCACAGGATGCCCGACCAGGAGGTGCACTACCCAGAGCGCCCACCAGGCCGATCGGTGGCTCTTGCTGGGTTGACCTGGAGACCAACAAGGTATCTCCCCTCCCCAGCGTAAAACCCGACCAGTAGCAGGAAGAAGTCCTTAAATGGTCATTAATTGGCTACTTAAAGATCCCATTCAGCTCTCAGACAAAGGTGTCTAAGTCTGATGCCTGCACCATCATGAGGAAATACCATGGGGAGAGGGCAGAATTACAGGCAAGGGCACCACACAGCCGTTGTGTCATCATTAATCCTTTCATTGGTCTAACTGAATTTTAATTCCTCTTCTCTTTTTTTGAACAGGGATATATTTTCAATCCTTTAGCTCTCAGGCAGTAGACTTTGCTCTGATGAGATTTGGTAGATTGTAGACAGTGGCTCTTCAATTTCCATCCTGACCTCCACCAGTAATCTCCGATATATCCCATTCATACTGGATAAATTTTCTACTTTTCAGCACAGCCAGCCTTTTAAGTACTTTTTATCTAAGACAGTTTCCCGGGGATAGGCAGAAACGTGGGGTCGAAGTTCCAAGCAGATCAACCATGATCTTATTGAATGATAGGGCAGGCTTGAGGGGCTGAATGGCCTCCTCCTGCTCCTAACTACGTTTGTAAGTAAGACTAGTCTCACATCAACTAAGAAAGTCAAGCAACCGGATTAAAATCTTCTTCCTTCGCATGTTATCTTGCAACGTTACCTCATAATCTTGAATGACTCCAGGGAGAAGGAAATGTGGAAATGAGTTTTGAATTTATTTATTAGTGTCACAAGCAAGCTTACATTAACACTGCAATGAAGTCGCTGTGAGAATCCCCTAATCACCACACTCCAGTGCCTGTTCGGGTACACTAATGGAGAATTTAGCATGGCCAATGCACCTAATCAGCACGCTTTTGGACTGTGGGAGGAAACCAGAGCATCTGGAAGAAACTCACGCAAACATGGGAAGAACATACAGGACGGCCAAAGCCAGGAATCAAATCCGGGTCTCTGGTACTGTGAGGCAGCAATGCTAATAACTGTGCCGCCATGCCACCCGATGAGAACAGATTGAGAGAGATTGGGACGGTTTAATGGGGAAAAGAAGGCCAAGAGGAGGCTTGATAGAGATATTCGGGATTCTGAGGGGTATGGACAGAGTAAATAATAAGAAATTGTTCTCTCACATGAAAGCATCAAGAATTAGAGGGCACAGAATCCAAATAATTGACAAAAGGAGTAAAAGTGATGAGAGGAAAAATGTTTTTCACACAGAGGGTGGTTGGAGACTGGAACAACCTTCCTGAGAGGATGGTGGAGGCAGATTCGATCAAGGTATTCAAAAGGGAATTGGATAGCTATCCAGAAAGAAAGAATGTGTAAAGTTACAGGGATAAGGTAGAGAAGTGGGACTGGATAGAATGTTCTTTCAGAGAGGCAGTACAGACTCAATGGGCTGAATGGCCTCCTTCTGCACTGTAAAGATTCTGTGATTCTGTGAATATGTTCCAAGAAAAGGAAAAGATCGTTTGTGGAAGAGCAAACGGTGGAAATGATCTTTCTAGAAATTTGTCACATCAAGGGCAAAAAACGTTGTTCTTGAAAATTGTTGGTACAATTTCCCCCTGTATTATATTCATAATCTTATGTTTGATTGCCTACGGGTGTGAGACTGATTCAGTGGGAAAGGGCACAAAGCAATAAGACGATCATAAAAGCTCTCAGTTTGTGGGAGATCCACAAACTGCAGAATTCCTCTCTCCCCCTATGCAGCACCTTTTTTTCAGTATTGAACACAACGGAAATTTCAAGACCATCCAGGGGACCACCCTACACCCCAGAATTGTTAATTCCTGCGGGAAGCCCTTTTAACATGTTGATTATAAGTTGCAGTTTGAACACATGTCTTGCCACGTCGTAGTGTATGGTAAACAATGAAGCAACTGTCAACTTGTTTGAGTGCTTTACACGGGTAGTAATGTGTGACAGGTTTGGATGTGTTTTCATTCCTAATCAGATTGTCTATTTGGTGCAAGGAACTGAAAACAAAGGAAGTTCAAGAGAAGAGGGGGGGAATGGTTCAATGGAAATGTGCAATGGAAGCTTTTTACACAGAGGATAGTGCGGGCCTGGAAGTGAGATAGTTGAGGTTTTAGCTACATTTAAGCCTTGTCTTGATAGGCATATGAACTAACGCGGGACAGAGGGATATAAGCAGTTGGTGTAGATAGGACAATGTGATCAGTGCAGACTTGGAGGGCCAAAGGACCCGTTCTTGTGCTTTGTTCTTTGAAGGATCGGCAATTATATACCATGTTTCACATCCTCAGTCAAGGATATGTGTCTCTACAAAGAACAGACATTTGTGAATTCTATGGGTCCCTCTAAGGGGATTTCAAAGGGCAACTGATCCCAGATGGATGCATAGGGCAGGATTTTCTCCCCATGTTCACCCCAAAACCATTCCCACCCAAGGTCAACAGACCTTTGCATGGTCTGCCCTCCCCCACCCACTCCCCCACCCTGCCTGCTACAATTCCCGTGGCGGGCAGGACGGGAAGATTCCACCCATAATGTTGCATGTTTTATGGAGGATGATACAAATGAGCCACTCCTCAAACAGGCTGCAATGCAATGGCAGGGTCCAAAACTGATATCCCACCAATTTCATTAGTACTATTGGGGTGGGTGCCTAACCCTAGCTTGGTAATGGCCTCAGCCTCAGGATTTGGGGCAGATAGTGATCCTAAGGGTAGGATCTTCCGGTCACACTTGCCCCAGGGTCAGAAATCCCTGTCTGAGATCAATGGACCTTAGGCATCGTCCACTCCTGCCCACTACAATTCCCGTGGTGGGCGGGATGGGAAAATTTCACCCTAGAAGTTCTGGCATGTTTCCACTCATGGGAGACCAGAGGCCACAGTTGCAGAATGCGGGGGGGTGCTCAGATGGATTTGAGAAAGAATTTCTTCTCTCAAAGCCTGGTGAATCTTTGGAATTCTTTCCTCCAGCAAACCTAGCCCTTGAACATTTTTGAGGCCAAGATCAATAGCTTTTTAGTCAGTAAAGGAATTAAGGGTTACAGAGAAAAGACACAGAAAAATTGATTAAGTGAGTGTTCATAGAAATCATAGGAACCCTACAGTACAGAAACAGGCCATTCGGCCCATCAAGTCTGCACCGACCACAATCCCACCCAGGCCCTACCCCCACATTCCCTACATATTTACCCACTATCCCCTCTAACCGCCACATCTCAGGACACTAAGGGCAATTTTAGCATAGCCAATCAACCTAACCCACACGTCTTTGGACTGTGAAAGGAAACTGGAGTACCCGGAGGAAACCCACGCAGACACAAGGAGAATGTGCAAACTCCACACAGTCAGTGACCCAAGCTGGGAATTGAACCCAGGTCCCTGGAGCTGTGAAGCAGCAGTGCTAACTGTGTTAGATTAGTCATGGTCTTATTAAATAAGAAATCTCACAACACCAGATTAAAGTCCAACGGGTTTATTTGGTAGCACGAGCTTTCAAAGCATTGCTCCATCATCAACTGTGCTTAGCCCAGTCCAACACCAGCAACTCCACACCCTTATTAAATGATGCAGCAGACTCGAAGGGCTGAATGGCCTACTCTGGTTTCTATTTCTTACGGGCTTACGGTGCCTTACCCTGTCTGTGACATGAACTTTCACCACCACGTACTATTTGAGCTGACAAGGAGGCAACAAATAGTTCCGACATTAAGAGAAAGCTGGGAGCAAATAATCTGATGAATAAATCTACGGTTTAGACAGATAGATAGGTTCTTGATTAATAAGGGGATCAGGGGTTAAGGGGAAAAGGCAGGAGAATGGGGATGAGAAAAATATCAGCCATGATTAAATGGCGGAGCAGACTCGATGGGCCGAGTGGCCTAATTCCGCTCCTATCTCTTATGGTCTTATGGTTTCATCCTGGATCTGAAGTTGGGCCTTGTAAACAGTTGCTGATGACTCAAGAATCAACTCATCGGAACTTTGCAAGGTTTGAACTTTATGGCAGATTATGGTATTACTGTCATTTAAAGGAAGATGCTTGAAAATGTGAGCCAAGCAATTAAATATGATTTAAAATGTTTATGTCTTCTCATTTAAAATTGCCAGGCATAGTGAAAATAAATAAATATCACTGATTGGTCACACAAGATTGTTTGGAATTAATCCTTGTATGGATCTAAGGGACATCTGAATGACAGTTAATCATTTAATGCATCTGCCTTTGGCTGAAATTACTATCATACAGTAATTATTCATGTTTGGGTAATTTCATGCAGTCTAAATATTCTAATACAACTGACCGGAGTTTAGACTCTACTGTCTGTTTTATATGGCTTTCTATTGATGTTGAAATGAGTGGTGACATTTGATTTTACATTCAAATGATAATTCAAGCGTAACATACTTTTTGGTTTGCAGTTATGAACAATTTAGTGGCTATATATATATGTTTTAAAAGCCTCAAGATCCCTTCTCTCATTCACTTAAATGGTGCAGGACAATTTTGTTAAAACCAAACAAACCTGTTGACTTAGACTGCTTCAAAAAGATTCTTGGTCCAAACATGGGATGACATCCATCTAGCACAGAAAAAGGCCATTCAGTCCACCATGCCTATGCTATCTGGTAGGTAGAACTATCCAGCTAATCCCTTCCCTTGCTTCTTCCAGAGACAGTATTTCTTTTTTCCTTCAATAATTCCGTGGGCAGCACAGTGGCACAGAGGCTAGCACTGCTGCCTCACAGCGCCAGGGATCCGGGTTCGACTTCTGGCTTGGGCCACTGTCTGTGCAGAGTTTGCATTTTCTCCCCATGTCTGCATGGGTTTTTTCCAGTTGCTCCAGTTTCCTCCCTATTGCAGGTTAGGTGGACTGACTGTGCTAAATTGACTCTAAGTGTCAGGGGGAATAGTTAGGGTAAATGTGTCCGGTTATGGGGATAGGGCCTGGGTGGGATTGTGGTCAGCACAGATTCGGTGGGCTGAATGACATCCTTCTGCACTGTAGGATGCTATGACATCCATCTAACACAGAAGAAGGCCATTCAGTCCACCATGTTCATGCTATCCGGTAGGTAGCACTATCCAGTTAATCCCATTCTTCTGCTTTTTCCAGAGCACAGTATTTTTGTTTTACCTTTAATATTCATGAGGTTCAGGTTTTTAGGTGCCCAGATCACCAACAACCTGTCCTGACCCCTCTGCACAGACACTATAGTCAAGAAAGCTCACCAGCACCTCAACTTTCTCAGGAGGCTGAGGACATTTGGTATGTCCACAACGACTCTTACCAATTTCCACAGATACACCGTAGAAAGCATTCTTTCTACTTGTATCACAGCTTGGTATGGCTCCAGCTCTGACCAAGACTGCAAGAAACTACGAAGGATCATAAATGTAGAACAATTCATCAAACAAACTAGCCTCCTATCCATTGAATCTGTCTATATTCCCTGTTGCCTCGGTAAAGCAGTCAGCATAATCAAGGATCCCACCCATCCTAGACATTCTCTCTTCCACCTTCTTCCATTGGGAAAAAGATACAAAAGTCTGAGATCACATACCAACCGACTCAAAAACAGCTTCTTCTCTGCTGCCATCAGACTTCTGAATGAACATATTGTACATTAAGCTAAACTTTCTCTTCACCCTACCTGTAACTGCAGCATTATATTCTGCACTATCTCCTTTCCTTTTCCCCTGTGTACTCTATGAACAGTATGTCTTGTCTGTATCGTGCGCAAGAAACAATATTGTCCACTGTATCCCAAAATACGTAATAATAAATCAAATCAAATCTTTATTCAGATCTCCTGAGAAAACTGTTAAAGCACCTCCTTTCCAGGCTGAGCTTTCCTGATCACAATAATTCGTTGGCTATAAGAGTGTCCTCATGTTACGTCTTGCTGTTTTACCAATTGTTTTAAATGTGTGCCTTCAAGTTACCGACCCATCTGCCACAGGGAATGCTTTGTCCTTGTTTGTTTTATCCAAACCATTCAATTGCTTAATCTCTGAGAAAAACAAACATTTCATTCAACTGCTTAATCATTTACTAAAAACAAGGATTACTATTCGTAGGTCCACATCAAATATTAAATATCCATTTGGAACTGTCAATCAAACTCCAAACAGAAATATTAGAATTACAGGTTATGAAATCAGTCATGTAGCACACATTCTATAATGGTAGCCTTCAGGCTTATGTCAACAGAAAGAGTGAAATAGCAGGTGTGGACTTTTTTATTTTAAAAACTTAAAAGGCACGTGATTGACAGCTTGACAACTCCATTGACAGCTTGATAGTTCCCAATCATCTTTGACTTTTCCAGTGAGATTAACCCTTTTTACATATATTCATGTCTACATCTAACAACTCCAAAGGGCATCTTGTCTCTCCCAGAGGTGTCTGTGGAGCAATCCAAAAGGATTCCCAATCTCTCCAAAAGGGTATCCCACCTCCCCTGAGAACTTGTCAGGTTTAGATCTTCTCCTGAAAGGTCTGCATCCACGAGTCATGTTTTGGAAATTCCAGTTCTGAAAATTGGATCTGTTTGAGGGCAACTACACTTTTACATAAGTAGCAACCTCCATAAATCAGACATGCAGACCCACCTCCGATCTCCTTTGGCTAAAATGCATGCCAAGTTCATGATGGGACTGCCAGAATCAGGAATCCACCACTTTGGTAAATCAGAGACACTTCTCGGCCGACTTTTCCCATCCCACCTGTCATGGGAATTATAGTGGGCGGGACATGGACCATGCAAAGGTCCAGTGACCTCAGGTAGGATTATCCTGCCTTGGAGCAAAATAGATTTTATAAAAAGAAAATTTCTTTTCGATGTGGGTAGATTTTGTAGATTCATTTTTCTTACAGCCATGTGTCCCTTGCTGTCTCCTTGTGCATGGCGTTTCCAGCAGAACATTGCTTTTAAAAAGTAAGGTCCTCAAAAGTGAACCAAATATAGTCTCTGATCTAATCATATCCTGTCAGCACTACTGTTGGATAAGTCCATTTGCAGAGGGGCAATGTTGCGCTCGTATGCTGCATTCTCAGTTCTCAGTACTGGCTAACTTTAATTGTTGGGATTTTTCGGAAAATCCTGCCCAGTCTGTCATTATTAAAAGACTTTTGTACTTTTGTGTCGGAACTCAATAAAGTATAATAGCCTGTACCTGTTATTTTCTCCGCAATAACTAATTTTCTGTTTGAATGATAGTGGATTATTGTATCAGTTACTTTATGCTGCTTTTATGAATTCCAGACAACCTTTTCTTTCGCTCTTATTAAAAACTGAACTAATATCTGTGAAGGAAAGCAATTGAATTCCTTCTTGTTACTGGCAGCTTAAATTAAATACAATAAAGATCAATAAAGCTTCAGTAACTGCTCCCCAGCAGAACAATTTGCATTCATTTTATTTTAAACTACAATAGTTCATTATATAAAAAAAAGCTTAATCGCTTTATAAGAACAGCCATTGGAAATGAATAATAACTTCGGAGAAACTGGAAATTATTGAGGAAAGCCTTCCCCCAGCTAAAAAGCCCTCACTCAATTAGCCCCATATGAATGTCCTAAATCCCTCTTAGTGTTTTCTATTGAGTTGTCTTTTAATACCTTATCATTTTCTGCACAGTTCAATTCAGAACGAAAAGCTGAACCACAGCAGATGAGCCTTATCAAGAGCCAGCAATTTACAATCCTCAATATAAATAATTAACCTACTGGACCTTTAAAAACCCTCTCCTTGTGGGATAGCAGCAGCTAACAGCCTACTGCTTATATATATAAAAAAAACCTTTGTGAATTGTCATCTGAAATTGCGGATTCCCCACACATCTCAATGGTTTGAGACTACTAACTCGCCAGTTACTCCTGGCTATTGAGATATGAGCAAACAATCAATGTACAGTCCAATGTGGAGGTGGAACTTGGGTGACTTAATCAAAAGAAGACATTTGAATATAAGCTCATAAATATAGCTGCAGTCTTAATGAATGCAATTCAGTTCTCTATTATATAGTAAGCTAGTCACCAAATTTGAGACAATAATGCGTCCTATCAATAGGGAAAAGCTTAGTTAAAGCTGTCACTAAGGAGGATTTTGTGCTTAATATTTGGACCAGTGAAGCTAATGTGGATTATTGCTCATCAGCTTTCTTTTATGTTGGAATGGATTAGGGTGGCACAGTAGCACAGTGGAAGGCAGCACATGGCACAGTGGTTAGCAATACTGCCTCACAGCACCAGGGACCTGGGTTTGATTCCAGCTTAGGTCACTGTTTGTGCAGAGTCTGCACATTCTCCCCTTGTCCGAGTGGGTTTCCTCCGGGTGCTCCTGTTTCCTCTGACAAAGAGATGCTGGTTAGGCACATTGGCCATGCTAAATTCTCCCTCAGTGTAGTCAAACAGACACCGGAGTGTAGCAACTAGAGGTCTTTCACAGTAACTTCAATGCACTGTTAATGAAAGCCTCCTTGTGACATTAACAAAATAAACTTAAACTCAATCTATTTTTCTTTTCAATCTCAGGATTTGGCATTGTTAACAAGGCCATTACTTATCCATCCCTAGTTGACCTTGAGAAGCTGGTGGTAGACTATAGACCGTGCTTGCGTAGGTCTTCTCCAGGTGCTCCGATTTCCTCCCACACCCAAAAGATGTGCTATTAGGCTGATTGGCAGTAATAAATTGTCCCTAAATTAGTTTCTCTCAATGTGGATGGCCATAAAACATTAGATAAGGGTCATGGGTGGAGGGGGGACTGGTGCTGTTAAGATGCTGGCGCGGGCTCGTTGGGCCGAAGGGCCTGTTTCCCGGGCTGTTTTTGTTCTTTGTTCTTTGTATGTTCTCAAATCAGTACTCACACAATGCTGTAAAGTGAGGGCTTGCAGTGATGATGGAGAAATGGGTGATACAAGTCCAGTTAATGCTGTGCGTGAGTTGATGGACCTTGTGGCGATGATGGAGTTCCTGTGTCCCGCTGCCCTTTGTTTTCCTAAGTTCTGAAGGTTGTGGAAATGTGACAGGCTGTCGAAGAATCCCTGGTGGCTAGAGTGGATATACTACAGCCAAATTACATTAATGATGGAGGAATGGAATATTTAAGATGATGGATAGGATACTGGTCAAACAGACAGCATGTCCTGGAACGTTTCAAGCTTCTTCTGTGTTTCCACAGCCATCCCCATTTCACAAATATGTTCTTGTATATGGCAGATGTAAAGGAGAGAAGTGGCAGATTTTGATTTGATTTATTATTGTCACATGTATTAGTATACAATGAAAAGTATTGTTCCATGTGCACCATACAAAGCATACCATTCATAGAGAAGGAAATGAGAGCGTGCAGAATGTAGTGTTACAGGCATAGCTCGGGTATAGAGAAAGATCAACTTAATGCAAGATGGATTCAAAATTCATTCAAAAGTCTGATGGCAGCAGGGAGGGAGCTATTCTTGAGTCGGTTGGTACGTGACCTCAGATTTTTATACTTTTTCCCGAAGGAAGAAGGTGGAAGAGAGAATGTCTGGGGTGCGTGGGGTCCTTAATTATGCTAACTGCTTTGCTAAGGCAACGGATAGTGTAGACAGAGTCAATGGATGGGAGATTGGTTTGTATGATGGATTGGGCTACACTCACGACCTTTTGGAGTTCCTTGCAGTCTTGGATAGAGCAGGAGCCACACCAAGCTGCGATACAAACAGAAAGAATGCTTTCCATGGTGCATCTGGAAAAGTTAGTGAAAGTCATAGCCGGCGTGCTAAATTTCCTTAGTCTTCTGAGGTAATATTAATGCTCCATAAAAATAATAACCACCTCTAGCAAAAGAAATCTGACAATATCCATTGGCTTTCAAGGACACAACCATAGTTGGATCACTCCCTATCAACATATTCTGGATCTAGTAGTTAATTAACTTGAGACATGATATGCTGATAAGTGTATACCTATGGTTAGCCACAATTGCACGCTTTCCTCATTTCCTGTCTGGATCTGTTGTATCATTGAGCCCTTACAGTGCAGAAGGGGGCCATTCATCCCATCGAATCTACACCGACTCTCCGAAAGAACATCTTACCCAGACCCACTCTCGACTCCCTCCCTGCCCTATCCACATATCCTCATGCATTTATCATGGCTAATCCATTAACCTGCACATCTTTGGTGTATGGGAGGAAACCGGAGCACCTGAAGGAAACCCACTCAGACATGAGGAGAACATGAAAACTCCGCACGGATAGTGACCCAAGGCTGGAATTAAACCTGGGTCCCTGTGGCTGTGAGGCAGCAGTGCTAACCATTGTGCCACTCTAGAATTGTAGACCAGTTGATAAAGACTGCTGCTTGTGACTACTTTATTATCACTGCATCTTCCAAATGCTGGCATTGCAAATGGTGAGTTCCTTTGCATCTAGTATTAAATCCTTTGTTTCCAAGCTTCATTGATTCGCAAACTAACCGAGCCAACTGTGCCAATGGCATGGATGCAACCCTGTCCTGCCTTCTCATGCCACTCCACCATCTGAAAGGCTCAAGTAGGAGGAATATTGACCACTCAGCTGGTTGAGTGCAAACTGTAACAGCACTCAAGAACCTCAATGCAATTAAGTGTATGGCACGGTAGCACAATGGTTAGCACTGCTGCCACAGCGCCAGGGACCTTGGTTTGATTCCGGCCTCAGGTCACTGTCTGTGTGGAGTTTGCACATTCTCCCTGTGTCTGCGTGGGTTTCCTCTGGGTGCTCTGGTTTCCTACCACAGTCCAAAGATGTGTGGGTTAGGTTAATTGGCCATGGTAAATTGCCCCTTAGTGTCGAGCGGTGTTAGTAGGGTAAATGCATGGAGTTATGGGGAACAGGAGGGATTGTTGTCAGTGCACATGCAATGAGCCAAATGGCCTCCTTCTAAGGATTCTATGATTCTAAGACTAGAGCAGACTATCTGATCGTGTCACTGACACCGAACTCAATAGGTACCCGTTCCATCACTGGTATATTGTGGCTGCAGAATGGACTGTCTACAGGATGAACTGCAGTAACTAAATAAAATAAACAACTAGTTTATTTGACTTTGCCTGCAATGTCCTCCACCAAGATCAATAATGGTAGCAATAGCCATGCCATCACTTCTGAGTTTCCTCTGCCAGTCGCATACCATCTTAGCTTGGACACACCCACAAGGGTTTTCCTTCATCACTTAACATGTAAACATAGGAAATAGGAGGAGTAGGCCATTTGGCCCTTCACGCATACTCCTCCATTCATTTTGATCATAGCTGATCATCAGTTTCAGTATCCTGATTCCCAAATATCCCTTGACCATGGAATCCCTACTGTGCAGAAGGAGGCCATTCAGACCATTGAGTCTACACTGACCATAATCTCATCCAGGCCCTATTCCCATAATCCCACATATTTACCCTGTTAATCCGCTGACACCAGCGTTAATTCAGCATGACCAATCAACCTAACCTGTACATCTGGAGGAAACCGGAGCACCCAGAGGAAACTCACATAGACACGGGGAGAATGTGAAACTCCACATAGGCAGTGACCTGAGGTTGGAATCGAACCCAGATCCCTGACGCTGAGAGGCAGCAGTTCTAACCATTGTGCCACTGTGCTGCCCCTGGCATCTATCTCATAGTCCAGAACACTGTATCACCACAGGGGCTGGTGTGCTTAAAGGAAAAGAAAGTCCAGCATCTCCTCCTCAGGGCAATGAGGAAGGGGCAAATATTGCAGCCTTTCAAACATTACCAGCATCCCCGAGAGCAAATAAAGAGGAAAAAAGCTTTAATGTGCCTTTTGAAAATGGAGGTAATTACCTCCCATCATCATCATCAGCACCTACGCTCGAAGACAACAAAAAATTCTCATTCTTATTCATGAAAGGTTTTCAGGGCTTGTTGTGCAATCTCCAAACCAACCTTCAAATATATTTTAGTCACAGCATCTTGTGATTTCCTATTTATTTTGCTGATTAGGTTACTCGGAGATTGCTAAACTCGTCGATAGTGATTTGCAAAATAGGGTTTGTAAATTAAAATGGATATATTCGAGACCGAGCGCATTACACAATTGCCTTTAACCTTTTTGTTGCTTCATTACTTCCAGTTGTTACATTTGATAACTTAGTGGTTAAAACCAGTATTTGCATTCCAACCTTAAGCTGTGTTAAACTTTAAAAGTTTATTGAAAGGTTGGGTAAGAAAATGCTGGGCCATGATGAAATTTTTACTGTTTAATTATTTTCTATGTAGCAGACAGAATCAACAAATCTTTACAGTGTAGAACGAGGTCCATCAAGTCTGCACTGATCACTATCCCTGTAACCCCAAGAATTTATCCTGCCAATCCTACTGACACTAAGGGACAATTTAGCATGGCCAATCCACCTAACCTGCACATCTTTGGACTGTGGGAGGAAACCGGAGCACCTAAATGAAACCCACGCCGACACAGCGAGAACATGCAGACTCTAAACAGACAGTCACCCAAGGCTGGAATTGAACCCAGCTCGCTGACGCTGCAAGGCAGCAGTGCCAACGACTGTGCCACCGTGCTGCCCATTTACCAAATAAATTTAAACTTAATGAAAGTAACCAAATATATATTCTTTGAGTTTGTTGTTTCACAGCTTTAGTATTATAAATTTCAGGCAGCATGGTGGCACAGTGGTTAGCAATGCTGCCCTCACAGCGTCAGGGACCCGGGTTCGATTCCAGCCTCGGGTCACTGTCTGTGTGGAATATGTATGTTCTCCCTGTGTCTGTGTGGGTTTCCTCTGGGTGCCCAAGTTTCTCCCACACTCCAAAGATGTGCAGATTAGGTTAATTGGCCTGCTAAATTGCCCGTTAGTGTCAGTGGGATTGGCAGGGTCAATACATGAGGTTAGGGAGATAGGGCCTAGGTGGAATTGTTGTAGGTGCAGATTTGGTGGGCCAAATTGCCTCCTTTTGACTGTAGGGGTTCTAAGTGAAACAGCAAGTGTTTCCTTTTTCTTACAAGGAGAGGGATGAGTGGTAGACGCAATGGATTGATGAAGCGATCTATCATGCTAAAGAGTGACAAAAATCTGAAAATAGCAGATTATGCATTTCATCCTGTACACTACAGATGGTAGCACATTATAATGGCCTTTCACAGGAGTAAGATAATTCTCGCACTGCAATGTCAGTCGGTGAGAGATTTTATTTATTCAAATATATCAATTTTTAGAATATGCTTGGACTGCACCTGTTGGCAAGATTCATTTCAGCATGGTTCATCATCTGCAGTTGTCTCTGCAGTTAATTGCCATAATCCTGGCCACGGAATTAATTCCCATAGAAAAAAAAAGCAAAAAAAACTCGGCATTTTGCAAAGAAGTGGTTAATAGTCCAGCCACCTAAATGGTGCCAGAATCTGCCCAGGGTATGGAAATGACTTCACATTAATTCAGCAGACTTCACCACTCAAGTTATTTTTTTTTCTCTCAATTCCATCTGGATATGATTACATGCCTTTGGGGCATTTTCTTGCATGCCTGGTCCCACAGTGTACTTGGACAGTTCATTCGGAGACAGTAGCCTGGCCTGCAGTGTGGTTAATTTAATAACAGCACCGGAGCTATGTACTTTCCCCTGACCGGTCAGGCAGACATTTTTACATTTGACCGCCTCCTGGTTCCCATGGATGCCAGGAGTAGCTGAAAGTACAATTTAATCCGTGGGGGTCCGTGCCTTCACAGCTGGAACCAGGTTGTGCAGAGATGGATCTAACCTCTTTGTGAGCAATCCAACTGTGAAAGCAGAAGAAGTGTCAGATTTATGCAGTAGGCACAAAGTGAAAGTTTTGCTCAGCCTGCAAATAAAATGGATACTGGCTTAAAGTTATTAGAATCCAATAGCAAGCACGAGCCTCTAGTCATAAGAGGTAAACCAAATTATAGCATGAACACTGCACTTACGTGTGTGAAAGTCACTGTCCTTGGCATTTATTGAGCATTCCATATCTATAATTGCTTATTATATTTTGCTTTAGATTATGGTGGCACAGTGGTTAGCACTGCTGCCTCACAGTGCCAGGGACCCGGGTTCGATTCCCAGCTTGGATCACTGTCTGTGTGAAGTGCACACATCCTCACCGTGTCTGCATGGGTTTGTTCTGGTTTCCTCCCACAGTCCAAAGGTGTGTGGGTTAGATGGACTGGCCATGCTAAATTGCCCCTTAGTATCAGGGGGACTAGCTCAGGTAAATGCATGGGGTTGTGGGGATAGGGCTTGGGTGGGATTGTGGTTGATGCAGTCTCGATAGGCTGAATGACCTCCTGCTGTACTGTAGGATTCTATGAGGTTGCAGATGACTTCACCATCAGAACGTTTAGATTCGGTTGTTCCGACTTTGGACCAAAAGTAAAATGTAAACAGTAGAAATTACCTCTACAATTATAAACCACAATTTTTTAAAAATTCATTTGAGGGCCATAGGCGTCACTGGCTGGCCCTTGGAGTCATGATGTGGGTATGCCGGCGTTGGACTGGCGTAAACACAGTAAAAAGTCTGACAACACCAGGTTGACTAAAACCTGGTGTTGTCAAACTTTTTACTGTGTTATGGCCCTTGGAGGACAGTTAAGAGTCAATCACATTGCTGTGGCTCTGGAGTCACATATAGGCTAGACCAGGTAAAGTCGACAGATTTCCTTCCCTAAAGGACTTTAGTGAACCAGATAGGTTTTTTCAACAATTGACAATGATTTCATGGCCATTGGTAGATTCTTAATTCAAGATATTTTTTATTTGGTTCACATTTCCCTCTTCCTTGGCAAAGCAGTCAACATAATCAAGAACACCATGCATCCCAGACAACTAGATAGGCTGGGCGAATGGGCCAGGAAATGGCAAATGGAATTTAATGTTGGCAAGTGTGAGGTGGTCCACTTTGGTAGGAAGAATGGTAGGAAGGACTATTACTTACGGGGCGAAAAACTGCAGCAGGCGACGGTGCAGAGGGACCTCGGGGTCCTTGTGCATGAGTCACAAAAACCCAGCTTGCAGGTGCAGCAGGTGGTCAGGAAGGCGAATGGGATGCTGGCCTTCATAGCGAGGGGGATTGAATATAAAAGTAGGGAGGTCTTGCTGCAGCTGTATAGGGCATTGGTGAGGCCGCAGCTGGAGTACTGTGTGCGGTTTTGGGCGCTGCACCTGCGCAAAGATATTTTGGCCTTGGAGGGAGTGCAGAGGAGGTTTACTAGGCTGATACCGGAGTTGAGGGGGTTGAGCTATGAGGAGAGGCTGAATAAACTGGGCTTGTACTCGTTAGAGTTTAGAAGAATGAGGGGAGATCTCATTGAGACGTATAAGATGATGAATGGGATGGATAGGATAGAGGTGGAGAGACTCTTCCTGCTCAAAAAAGACAGTAGGACTAGGGGGCACAGCCTCAAGATAAAAGGGGGGCGGTTTAGAACGGAGTTGAGGAGGAACTTCTTCACTCAAAGGGTGGTGAATCTCTGGAATTCTCTGCCCGTTGAAGTGGTGGAGGCTGCCTCGCTAAATATTTTTAAGACGCGGGTTGATGGGTTTTTGATAAGAGAGGGGATTAAGGGTTATGGGGAGAGGGCGGGAAAGTGGAACTGAGCAGCGAGATCAGCCATGATCTTATTGAATGGCGGGGCAGGCTCGAAGGGCTGGATGGCCTACTCCTGCTCCTATTTCTTTTGTTCTTATGTTCTTATCTTTTTTCCACCTTCTTCTGTCGGGAGAAAGGTACAAAAGCCTGAGGTCACGTACCAACCAACTCAAGAACAGCTTCTGCTCTGCTGCCATCAGACTTTTGAACGGACCTACATATATTAAGTTGATCTTCCTCAACACCTTAGCTATGACTGTAACATTACATTCTGCTCTCTCTTGCTTCCTTCTTTATGCTTTAGCTGTATAACGCACAAGAAACAATACTTTTCACTGTACACGAATACATGTGACAATAATAAATCAAATCAAATCAGCATTCCCAAACTACTGCAGCCTGGAATTGTACCCTAGATTTTGTGTTCAAGGATTTGGAGTTGGGATTGAATCCACAAACATCAAACTCAGAGTCAAGAGCGCTGTCAACTGAGCCCCACTATGACCTAAACCTACCAATGAGTCACCCCCATATCAAGAGATCTTTTAGCCCCCAACCTATGTTAGACCCTGAATTTGAAGTTCAGAGTATACATACCATGGCAGAGATTAAATTAATGCATCTACTTTTGGGTAATTTTGTGGGTCTATTTATTCATGAATATCCTTGACATACAAAAAAAATCACTTTTCTTATGCTTATTCTGTTTTTGAAGGGGTAGCACTTAGGATCATACAACTAGATGAAGGTGATGATCTCCTGACATCATCACAATTCTATTAACCAGAAACTCAGGTTCCTGGAGACCCAGGTTTGAATCCTGCCACAGCAGATGGTGGAATTTGAATTCAATAAAAAATTGAATTCAATAAAAATATCTGGAATTAAGAATCTACTGATGATCATGAAACTATTGTCGATTGTTGGAAAAACCCACCTGGTTCATTAATATCTGTTAAGGAAGGAAATCTGTTGTCCTTACTTGGTCTGGCCAACATGTGACCCCAGAGCCACGGCAATGTGGATGACTCTCAATTGCTCTCTGAGCAAGCCACTCAGTTGTTCAAGATCAACTAGGATTGGGCAACAAATGCTGGCCAGCCATTGACACCCATGTCCCATAAATGAATAAAAAAAGTTGGTAATGCCCCCTTAGAGGTAAATTGGGCACTGGGTTGAATCCTGACATCGTGATTTTGCCTCTGTCCCAACCGGTGGCACCTTCATAACCTGAAGTTCAACAAGTCAGAAAGGGGTTGGCCATCAGTGGCTCCGTTAAATGAAGGTAAATTTGTAGATCAGTGTGAAGACCCACTTACTATCAGACTTTTGAATGGACTTACCATATAATAAGTTGATCTTTCTCTGCACCCTAGCTATGACTGTAACACTACATTCTGCACTCTCTCCTTTCCTTCTTTATGTACGATATGCTTTGTCTATATAACGCACAAGAAATACTTTTCACTGTATACCAACACATGTGACAATAATAAATCAAATCAGCATTCCCACGCTACTTCCCTTCTCACTTCCCTTCATCCCTTTACTTCCCCTATCCCCCTCATCTCTCTCGGTAACGACTGTACAAAAATAACTCACAAGGTCTCTAATAATATTTAGAAGTCATTGAAAAACTCATAAATCTGTCAAAGTAAACAAGTAATCACTTGAACAGGGACTTAAAAACCATAAGCCTCTTCAGGATCTCATAAATCTGTCAAAGCCATCAAACACACTTTCTCCAGGATAGCTGAATAAATAAACTCTGCTTTTAAGGACCATTTTGAAGACAGCTAAGCCATCAATCAAACATTCTCCAGGGGCAGCTATTAAAACTGACTCTGCACTTCAAAATCCATTAGTGCTTGTGAAGACAACCAGAAGTGTTTGCAAATATCCAAACAGATGGCTGAGCTGATCTGCAAAGAATGAATGAGAGTGATGGAGAGACTTTTAAAAATTAGCTTTGGGTTTTACACTGGGCTCCCTTTTCAGTATGGTACAACGCAGAATATCACTCTACCTAGCAGATGATCTATCCTTGTGCTTCTGAATTCTTTCCCACTTTTACAATGCTGTTCTTTCACTTGTCAGCTTGCTGGTTGTCTGAAGTTGTAACCTGGCAACTGTTCTATTTTCCAACCACAGCACTGCCATCGCTCACTTAGTTAAACACAGATATAGCTCAGGCTACAGCAATCCATGATGAAATGTGAAGAATGCAACACCATTTTTATTCATTTTGTTATATTCTCCCTGCCTCCACTCTTCAAGTGCCACTTAGGTGAGCTTCCAAATTGTGGCTACCTCTGTGAAAATTCCAGAACTTTTAAGATACCTACTTCTATAAATGTCCCGGCAACCTCAAAATAGGGGCGTGTTAGCCTACCGACCCACCCCCTCTGTGCTTCTGAAAATGCCCAGAAACAGGAACAAGCCGGGGCCTCATGGTGGCACAATGGTTAGCACTGCTGCCTCTCGGCACTAGGGACCCGGATTCAATTCCCAATTTGGGTCACTGTCTGTGTGGAGTTTGCACGTTCTCCCAATGGCTGCATGGGTTTCCCCCGGGTGCTCCGGCTTCCTCCCACAGTCCAAAAGTGTGCGGATTAGGTTGATTGGCCATGCTAAATTGCATCCCGTGATGTGTATGTTAGAGGGATTAACAGGGTAAACATGTGCAGTTTCGGGGATAGGGCCTGGGTGGGATTGTGCGCAGACTCGATGGGCTGAATGACGTCCTTCTGCATTGTTGGGATTCTATGATTCCGCTTTTGCATCTTGACTGCCAATTTTCCCAATCAAGGCTTCAAAATCGCAGCCATCGTGTTTGTAGTCGTTCTGTGAAAAAGTGATCCCATTACTTCCACACCCTCCACCTCACCACTCTTGTCCCATTTGTCACGAATGAATTAGAGACAGATTAAATTTCCTTCTCCAGTTGACGTCAGCTCCCAGGATTAACAGAACGCCGAAAATCAGTCCGGAAAAGCAATCCTTGCATCTGCTTCTAAATCAGGTTACAAACAGATAACGTTCTGAAAAATAAGACACTGTTATTTCGAACTGGCTGTCACCGTGATGGAATGGAGGAGTTTAGTGTCATCTTTAGTGTGGTACAGAGTCAGCCAGGCATTGGGGAATTGAACAGTGTGTCCCCACCATGTTGTTTATTACCATGAAGGGATGCAAGGTCTCAGAGGACTCATGTTCAGGTTGCTGGTGTACATTGCTGACAATCTGTTATGTATTCGGATAAAAGCAAATTACTGTGGGTGTTGGAAACAAACACAGAAAATGCTGGAAAATCTCAGCCGACCTGGCAGCATTTGTGGAGAAAGAAAACAGAGCTAATGCTCGGAAACATGGGAATAGGGCCTGGGTGGGATTGTTGTCGGTGAGAGATTGACAGGCCGAGTGGTCTCCTTCTGCACTGTGGAGATTCTATGGTAATTATACTGGGCCTGATTTCCTGACAATTTCGATCGGTTTTCCCCTGTGCTGTGCCCCACTCAAGCACCCACGCAAAATAACAGAAAGATCTGTGCTCATTTTCCTGGTGTTTACGCCTCCCCCACGGCTTGGCACTACGCCATGTACTGTGCCACTGTGTCAACACAGTAAAAAGTCTGACAACACCAGGTTTAAGTCCAACCGATTTATTTGATAGTTAACTCACTAGCTTTCGAGGTTACCCCCTTCGTCAGGTGAATGGAGAGTTCTGGCCTCAGACAGAGCATATAACAGCACAGACAGTTTACAGGTTACTGATTAGAATGCGAATCTTTACACCTAACCTGTTGTTCAAGTCCTAAAGTGGCCGACAATGTGTGTGGAAGGAGCACTGATCACAGGTTAAAGAGATGTGTATTGTCTCCAGACAGTGCAGTAAGTGAGGTTTTGCAAACCCAGGCAAGTCACGGGGGTTACAGATAGTGCGACATGGACCCAAGATCCCTGTTGAGACCATCCTCATGTGTGCAGAACTTGGCTATCAGTCTCTGTTCAGCGACTCTGCGCTGTCGTGTGTAGTGAAGGCCACCTTGGAGAATGCTTACCCGAAGGTCAGAGGCTGAATGCCCGTGACCACTGAAGTGTTCGCCAACAGGAGGGGAACAGTCTTGCCTGGTGACTGTCGAGCGATGTTCATTCATCCGTTGTCGTAGCGTCTGCATGGTCTCCCCAATGTACCATGCTTCGGGACATCCTTTCTTGCAACGTATCAGGTAGACAACGTTGGCCGAGTTGCAAGAGTATGTACCGTGTACCTGGTGGATGGTATTCTCACGTGTGATGATGGTATCCATGTCGATGATCCGGCATGTCTTGCAGAGGTTGCTGTGGCAGGGTTGTGTGGTATTGTGGTCACTGTTCTCCTAAAGGCTGGGTAGTTTGCTGCGAACAATGGTCTGTTTGAGGTTGCGTGGTTGTCTGAAGGCAAGAAGTGGGGGTGTGGGGATAGCCCTGGCGAGATGCTCGTCTTCATCAATGATATGTTGAAGACTCAGGAGAAGATGTCGTAGCTTCTCCGCTCCAGGGAAGTACTGGACAACGAAGGGTACTCTGTCCACTGTGTCCTGTGTTTGCCTTCTGAGGAGATCGGTGCGGTTTTTCGCTGTGGCGCATCGGAACTGTCGATCTATGAGTCGAGTGCCATATCCTGTTCTTATGAGGGCATCTTTCAGCATCTGGAGTGTCTGTCACAATCCTCCTCATCTGAGCAAATCCTGTGTATACGGAGGGCTTGTCCATAGGGAATGGCTTCTTTAACATGTTTAGGGTGGAAGCTGGAGAAGTGGAGCATTGAGAGATTGTCTGTGGGCTTGCGGTACAGTGAGGTGCTGAGGTGACCGTCCTTGATGGAGATGCGTGTGTCCAAGAATGCAACTGATTCTAGGGAATAGTCCATGGTGAGTCTGATGGTGGGGTGGAATTTGTTGATATCATCATATAGTTGTTTCAGTGATTGTTCACCATGAGGCCAAAGGAAGAAAATGTCATCGGTGTATCTAGTGTATAGCATCGGTTGAAGATTCTGTGCAGTGAAGAAGTCTTGTTCGAACCTGTGCATGAAAACTGTACATCGTGGATTCATGGAACTCCAATTGCACAGTGGAGTCTGAATCATTAAATGGTTTCAAAAAACAGAAAGGCATATTTCTGATTTAAAAAAAATTCTTAAAGGGGTATGGGGAACAAGTGGGAAGGTGGATTTGAAACCAGGGAGAGATCTGATTGAATGGCAGAGTAGGCTCAAAGGGCTGGATTGCTGACTTCCGCTCTTAAGTCCTACGTCCCTAAGTTCCATCTGTGGTCCATGGTGTACACAAAGTGCCATTGAGGCAACCCATTTGTGTTGCGCAGAGTATTCGTATAGAGTCATAGAGTCCTACACTGCAGCAGGAGGCCATTCAGCCCATTGAATCTGCACCCACCCAGGCCCAGTCCCCATAATCCCATGCATTTACTCTGCTGGAGCCCCTGACAGTCAGGGGCAATTTAGCATGGCCAATCCACCTAACCCGCACATTTTATGAATGCTTGATAGAGGAAGGCCACACATGGGAAACATTCCTGATCGCCAGTGCCCCTCCTGCTTGGGAAAATAGGATGATTAAACAGTTGGAGTGCATGTTGAGAATTGTTCCTATTTCACTGTTGTTGTTAGACCGTTATGTCTGCTGTATAGATTGTCCCGATACCTGTGATTACAAAAAAATCCCACACGAGATCATTATCTAAGTTTCTTGGGCCATTTCACAGTTGAATGGAAATCTAAACAGAACCATCTTAGTGTAATTGAGCAGAAAATAGTTCTCTCCAAACAAGCTTAGCCCTTGGAAACAAGCAACACAGGAAAAAGCCATCAGCTACAATTGCCGTTACTTTACTTATATTAAAATTGTGGGGGGATAAAAAGCATAAGATGCTTCCTGCCTTTATGATAGAGTCAGGGAGTAATGTGTTGGCAATTTCACATTTCCAAAAGTTCTTTTGCTTTGATGGAAATTACCTCTTATCTCTCTGGGGGAGAAAAAAATAAGTCTTCTTGATTGTTTATGTGAGGGCATCACTGCACAGGTCTCAAGCTGCACGTAAACCTTTTTATTTTGAACTTCAAGGTTCTTCATGCTTAATACAATTTCTCCAAACCTGAGAATCCAGGATCAACTGCCATCACACACTCAGGTCACTTTTAAGAAGCGTAAAAGAATGAAACCGCTGCTTTTATTGCAGGAGGGTAAAAGTGAATAATTATAGTAATGGCCACAATTTGACCGGCTAGCCCGCTCATTGATGGTTGGAGCGAGCTGGTAAAATCACCCTACTGCTGAGAAATCAGGTTTGATTTGATTTGATTTGATTTGATTTATTGTTGCCACATGTATTAACATACAGTGAAAAATACTGTTTCTTGCGCACTATGCAGATAAAGCATACCGTTCATAGAGAAGGAAGTGAGAGAGTGCAGGATGTCATGTTACAGTCATAACTAGTGTGCAGAGAAAGGTCAACTTAATGCAAGGTAGGTCCATTCAAAAGCCTGATGTCAGCAGAGAAGAAGCTGTTCTTGAGTCAGTTGGTACGTGACCTCAGATTTTTGTATCTTTAACCCGATGGAAGAAGGTGGAAGGGAGAATGTCCAGGGTGCGTGGGGTCCTTAATTATGCTGGCTGCTTTGCTGAGGCAGCGGGAAGTGTAGATAGAGTC
Source organism: Carcharhinus amblyrhynchos (assembly GCF_965287045.1). NCBI lineage: Eukaryota > Metazoa > Chordata > Chondrichthyes > Carcharhiniformes > Carcharhinidae > Carcharhinus > Carcharhinus amblyrhynchos. The sequence continues at coordinate 115,489,711 of NC_137329.1, forward strand.
AATGGTTGGGAGGTTGGTTTGCATGATGAACTGGGCTAAATTCACAACATTTTGTAGTTTCTTGCGGTCTTGGGCAGAGCAGGAGCCATATCAAGCTGTGACATGACCAGAAAGAATACTTTCTATGACGCATCTGTAAAGATTGGTGAGAGTCGTAGCCGACATACCAAATTTCCTTAGTCTTCTAGAAAGTAGAGGCATTGTTGGGATCTCTTAACCATAGTGTTGGCATGGGGTTCATGTCCAATTTCCTGGCTCTCGCCATCTTACCGACACTGGATTTCCCAGCGCGATCAGCCTCTCACCCATTTCCGGCAAAAGACTGAATATATTACGTAAAATTTATTTCAATGCTTATTTATGTGGCATTAGCGAGCCCGGCACTCAGTCCTCCAGGCTCACTTGACTTTGTGGCCTCAGTGGGTGAAGTTCCCTCCAGCGAGAAAAACACATGCTCCCCATGAACGGGAAACAGTTGTGTTGCCCACGCTGGTAGAACCAAAGGCGATTGAGGCCCCTGGGGAGGTTGAGGACAAGTGGCTAGGGCAGTTTTAGGGCAGTGCCAGCCTGACCATTTACATGCCATGTTGGAGCAAGAATGGATTGGAATTTCTTGTGGAAGCAATGGGGGTTTGTCTGACTTGGCATATGTTCTTGACATGCCTTCTTCTTGATGATGCCTTCAATGTCATTCTTCATATCAGGTGAGAGTCAGTGTGTGTGCGCCATAGAGAGTTAGTGTGTGGGGAATCTGCATCCCAGTGAGAGTCAGTGTGTGTGGACCCCGTGCTCCAGTGAGTATCAGTGTATCTCTTGAGAGATGCCTAGTTTGTCCCAATTAAGCCAAAATGGTCTCATGACATGTTGAATATAATCAGGCAAACCATTGATGATGGGTGTCCACAGTTTGCGTGGTGTGGAATCTTTCTTCTTGAAGCTGCTGGCATTTGCGTTGTGCAAAATGTGTCAAATCAGTTTGGAAAACATCTTCAAGTTCAATGTCAGTGAATTCAACTTATAAACCTAAGGAGATAACTTCTTTTCTCATTATGCTACGATGTCTGATAAGTGTACCAGTTGTGACCATTAAGTTACCTGGCTTGTGCCTAATCTTAGTCATAACCTTGAATCTTTATCAAGACACATTGCAATCTTGGTCAATGGTTTTAGGAAAATCATCTCCAATGTCTTGCGGCCAGTCAATGCCACAAATTGTTTACCAAATAAATATGTATAAAAATGCATGATTCCAAACACTGAGCTAATATTAGTAATAGATCCAAGAAAGTGGCATTCAAATTGACCAGAAAAAAAAACAGCAGAGCTGAGGATTTGGAAAAGTTTAGAATTCAGCAGAGGAGGACCAAGGTATTGATTAAGAAAGGGGAAATAGAGTACAAGAATAAACTTGCAGAGAATATAAAATCTGACTGTAAATGCTGCTATAGGTATATGAAGAACAAAAGATTGGTGAAGACAAATGTAGGTCCTTTACAGTCAAGCACAGGGGAATTTATAATGGAGAACAAAGAGATGGCTGAGTAAATACTTACTTTGTTTCTGTAGTCACAAAGGAGGACACAAATAATGCACCATAAATGGTAAGAAATACAGGGCTTAGTGGGAGAGAGAAACTGAAGTATTAGTTAGTGTTCACGTGCATTGTTACCTGTATACGGCACTTCCAAGCTACGAACACTGTGACATCCTCGGGTGGATGGAGCTGTTACGAGTGGGCATAGCTATAAGGTTCATGGTGGGAAATATAGGAGGAATGTCCGAGGTAGGTTATTTACTCAGAGAGTGGTTGGAGTGTGGAATAGACTGCCTGCTGTGATAGTGGAGTCGGATACTTTAGGAACTTTCAAGCGGTTATTGGATAGGCACATGGAGCACACCAGAATGATAGGGAGTGGGATAGCTTGATCTTGGGTTCGGACATAGCTCGGCACAACATCGAGGGCTGAAGGGCCTGTACTGTACTGCACTGTTCTATGTTCTATGATTGACTTGATTACTCTTCAGACATGATTTCGCACAGAAAAGTTTTGACGGCTGTACAACTGTGAATTCATCCGTAGATGATATTTAATTTGTCATGTATGAACACTTATATTAGTTGCCTCTAGTTAAATCCACTCTCAAGTCATACAATATTTCTATCTTTTGTGGCTTTAGCAGCAACAGCTGACCCTGGCACTGAATTATTGCGCCGTTTATACTAAAAAGTATCATTCTGGCGGGGAGGCACTGGTGCCACATTAGACCAAGACTGCCTGAGGAGAGAAGAGATTGCTGAACTGATGACAGACTGCCTTGGTTATAATGCAGCACATTATTGCTTCCGACTCTCATAGGGAAAATGGGAAGCCATAAAGAAAAGCTGCTGCAGTATGTAACTGAGATTGTGATGTGCATGAGAGAGCTATAATGAAAGTCAATTGCAAGTGCTGGCCTTTTGGAAGAGATCAGACCCCAAGGTGACTTAATTGAAGTTTGCAAAATTTTGAATGGGCTGACAAAGCCGATTAATTGTGGGAAATTACTCATTACAGGCCAGACTCCGTGCCCGGGGATATAAGCTGAGAAGTACAAAGCTGGGACTGAGCAGAGAAATTACCTTTTTGTTTGTAACTCAATGGGTGATCGACTTGTGGGATAAACGGAGAAATGAACACTTTTAAGTTGTTAAAGAGGTAACTGGGGTGATGTGGTGAGAAAGAAAAGGCAGGTGATTTTAGATCAGTCTAGGATAGACAAACATTTAAAGGCCAAATATCTTTCCTTTTTTCTGAATAGCCTTGATATCCATCTACAAATGCACAGAGGGAGAATTCTTCTGTTGAAAGGCAAGATCATGAATAGAATATTAAAAATATCAACAAAGGATGGCTTCCCCCATTGAGAGAAAACACAAGTTTCCAGATGAAAAATATATGAGCAGAGTGCTCACATGGAGTCACAGAATGGTAGAGTAATACAGCATTAAAACAGGCCCTTCAGCCCAGCCAAGCAATGCCAACCATCGTTCCCTTCCAGCTCATCCCAATTGCCCACGGTTGGCCATTATCCCTCTAATCCCTTCCAATCCACCACTGAAAGCATAGAATCCCTATTGTGTAGAAGGAGGCCATTCAGCCCAATGAGTCTACACCAACAACAATCACACCCAGGGCCAATCCTTGTAATCACATACTCTCATCCATTAATCCATGTAACCTATATATCCCGAGACACTAAGGGGTAATTTAGAATGGTCAATCAACTTAATCTGCACATCTTTAGACTGTGGGAAGAAATTGGAGCACCCGGAGGAAACCCACGCAGAAACAACGGGAATGTGCAAACTCCACACAGACAGTGATCCAAGCCAGGAATCGAACCCCAGGTTGCCAGAGCTGTGAAACGGCAGCGTTAACCACTGTGCCACCTTGCCCCCTTGGATATGTACTTATCCAAATGTTTTTTAAAAGGTTGCTACTGAATCTGCCTCAACCACTTTCTCTGGCAGCTCATTCCATATACACGCCACCCTCTGCCTGGAGAAGTTATCCCTCGGGTCCCTTTTAAATCTTTCCGTTCTCACTTTAAACCTACGCCTTCTAGTTTTCAATTCCCTTTCCCTGGGAAAAAGACAATGTGCGATCATCTTAGCTATGTTCCTCATGATTTTATCCACCTAAAATCTACATAGATTCAGTATCGGGACATTAATGAGAATAAGTGGGTTTTAGGGAGAGATTTGAGAAGTTAGACCTCAATTAAGAGGTTGAGGGAAAATCCAGGGTGGAATTCTCCAGTCTCGCACATCTAGGGACTGCTGCCAGCAAAAATGGAGAGTTTGACACTTAGCCAATCCATTCTCCAGTCGCAGCAGGAGAATCAGTCGAGGATAGACAAACACTTAAAGGCCAAATACCTTTCCCTTTTCCTGAATAGCCTTGATATCCATCTACAAGTGCACAGAGGGAGAATTCTTCTGTTCAAAGGCAAGATCATGAATAGAATATTAAAAATATCAACAAAGGATGTCTTTCCCCCATTGAGGGAAAGCACAAGCTTCCAGATAAAAGATATATGAGCAGAATGCTTACATGGAGTCACAGAATGGTAGAGTAATACAGCATAAAAACAGGTCCTTCAGCCCAGCCAAGCAATGCCAACCACAGTGCCTTTCCAGTTCATCCCAATTGCCCACGTTTGGCCATTATCCCTCTAATCCCTTCCAATCTACCACCGAAATCATAGATTCCCTACTGTGCAGAAGGAGGCCATTCAGCCCAATGAGTCTGCACCAACAACAATCACACCCAGGCCCGATCCCTGTAACCACATACATTCACCCATTAATCCCTCTAACCTACATATCCCAAGACACTAAGGGGCAATTTAGCCATGGGCGAGGTTGGAGAAGCTATTCTTGAGTCAGTTAGTACGTGTCCTCAGACTTTTGTATCTTTTCCACAAAAGGTGGAAAAGAGAATGCCTGGGGTGCGTGAGTTCCTTGATTATGCTGGCTGCTTTTCTGAGGCAGCAAAAATTGTAGACAGTGTTAATGGATGGGAGGCTGGTTTGAGTGTTGGACTGGTCTTCATTCATAGTTTGTAGTTTACTAGAGTCTTGGACAGAGCAGGAGCCATACCAAGCTATGGTACATCCAGTAAGAATGCTTTCTATAGTGCATCTGTAAAGGTTGGTGAGAGTCATAGCGGACATGCCAAATTTCCTTAGCGTCCTGAGAGAGTAGAGGTGTTGATCGGCTTTCTTAACAGATGCACCATAGAAAGAATCTCTCTCTGGGTATGTCACAGCTTGGTATGGCTCCTGCTCTGCCCAAGACTCCAATAAACTACAAAGGATTGTGAATGAATCCCAGTCCATCAATCAAATTAGCCTCCCATCCACTGACACTGCTTACACTTCCTGCTGCCTCAGAAAAGCAGCCCACGTAATCAAGGACCCCATGCACCCCAGACGTTCTGTCTTTCCCCTTCCTCCAACGTGAAAAAGATACAAAAATCTGAGGACACGTACCAACCGACTCAAGAACAGCTCCTTCCCTGCTGCCATCAGACTTTTGGATGGATCTACCTCACACTAAATTGATCTTTCTCTACACCAGTAGCATCAGCATGGAGGGACCCGAACAGGTTGTTGGTGACCTGAATCCCTGAAAACTTGAAGCTCTCGACCATTTCTATTTCATCCTGATTAATATATACGGAGGCACGTCCTCCACTACACTTCCTGAAGTCAATGACTCTCTCCATCATTTTGTTGACATAGAGGGGGAGATTATTGCCATCGCACCAGATTCTCTGTCTCTTTCCTGCACTCACTCTCATCATTGTTTGAGATCCAACCCACTACAGTGGTGTCATCAGCAAACTTGAAAATAGGAGTCTGGTTTGCAAGATGGACTGGGTTATCAGTGTGTGTTGGATGGGCTGAGTGACTGCCTTTTTTATATATAACAAACGCAACTGAGCCACTACATTTAAAATACATTAAAAAATAATTGGTCATTCATATTATTTCTGTTGATGGGAACTTGTGTGCAAAATGGCTGGTGCACCTACTTACATAAAAACAACCTGCACCTCAAATTAATCCAACAACCTGTGGAATGCTTTGGATGTTTTTCCACAGATATGATGAGATACTATATAAATGCAAATCTTACTTCTTATTGTGAAACATGAATGTCTGTATTCATTAATCGACCACAGAGATAAAAATAAAGATTAATCATTTCACCGCTAAACCATTCAGCGTAAGAAATTCATGCACAGTTGTTCTTTTGCTTCCAGGTACGATGATTAACACAGCTACCTCACAGTGCCAGGGACCCGGGTTCAATTCCCGGCTTGGGTAACTGTCTGTGTGGAGTCTGCACGTTGTCCCTGTATCTGCGCGGGTTTCCTCCGGTTGCTCCGGTTTCCTCCCACAGTCCGAAAGACGTGCATTGCCATGTTAAATTCTCCCTCAGTGTACCCGAACAAGCATCAGAGGGTGACGACTAGGGGATTTTCACAGTAACTTCATTGCAGTGTTAATGTAAGCCGACTTGTGATGCTAATAAATGAACTTTTGCTCTGTAATTTTATAAGCACACATGTAGTATTATACTACTGAAGTGCAGTTGCGTCCTGGTGAGATTTCAAGGTCATATAGTTACATAAGAACATAAGAAATAGGAGCAGGAGTAGGCCATCCAGCCCCTCGAGCCTGCCCCGCCATTCAATAAGATCATGGCTGATCTGTCGTGGCTCAGTTCCACATTCCCGCCCTCTCCCCATAACCCTTAATCCCCTCTCTTATCAAAAACCCATCAACCCGCTTCTTAAAAATATTTAGCGAGGTAGCCTCCACCACTTCAACGGGCAGAGAATTCCAGAGATTCACCACACTTTGAGTGAAGAAGTTCCTCCTCAACTCCGTTCTAAACCGCCCCCCCTTTATCTTGAGGCTGTGCCCCCTAGTCCTACTATCCTTTCTGAGCAGGAAGAGTCTCTCCACCTCTATCCTATCCATCCCATTCATCATCTTATACGTCTCAATGAGATCTCCCCTCATTCTTCTAAGCTCTAACGAGTACAAGCCTAGTTTAGAACATAGAACATAGAACATAGAACATTACAGCGCAGAACAGGCCCTTCGGCCCACGATGTTGCGCCGACCAGTTACAAAAACAATGACCCACTAGCCTATACCAATCCCTTTTCGTCCATAAACCTATCCAGAGATCTCTTAAACGCCCCCAAACTAGACGCATCTACAACTGCAGCAGGCAGGGCATTCCAATCCCTCACCACCCGCTGGGTAAAGAACCTACCCCTGACATCCGTCCTGTAGCTACCCCCCCTTAATTTAAAGTCATGCCCCCTCGTGCTAGCTTTCTCCATCCGAGGAAAAAGGCTATCACTATCCACCCTATCTAAACCCCTAATCATCTTATATGTTTCAATAAGATAAGATAATTCAGCCTCTCCTCATAGCTCAACCCCCTCAACTCCGGTATCAGCCTAGTAAACCTCCTCTGCACTCCCTCCAAGGCCAAAATATCCTTGCGTAAGTACGGCACCCAAAGCTGCACACAGTACTCCAGCTGCAGCCTCACCAATGCCCTATACAGCCGCAGCAAGACCTCCCTGCTTTTATATTCAATCCCCCTTGCTATGAAGGCCAGCATCCCATTCACCTTCCTGACCACCTGCTGCACCTGCAAGCTGGGTTTTTGCGACTCATGCACAAGGACCCCAAGGTCCCTCTGCACCGTCGCCTGCTGCAGTTTTTCTCCACATAAGTAATAATCCTTCCTACCATTATTCCTACCAAGGTGGACCACCTCGCACTTGCCAACATTAAATTCCATTTGCCATTTCCTGGCCCATTCGCCCAGCCTATCTAGTCCTAATGCCTGATACTTACATTGTGCCTCTAATGTAATGAAATGATGCTTCACGTGACTATTATAAATCAAAATATGTTACCAAAATGTATGGCCTGGAAGTGCGAGGGCTTTTAGGAGTGTCTCAAATGAGGTAAGCAAGCTAAGAGACCGAGAAGTTTGGGGAAGGAATTCTGGAGCCTAGGTGACTGAAGGCACGGCCACAAGTCGGGGAATGATTATGGTTGGGAATGCACAAGGCCAGAATTAGAGGAGCAGGTAGCTCGGAGGATTTTGGGATTGGAGATTTATGAAGGGACAAGGCTATGGAGGAATTTTTAAAAGAAGATAAGAATTGTAACATAAATGGGCAGAATTTTCCACCCCCCTCCCCCCATCTCCCACACCCACCCACTCTGGAGTTACAGGAGAGGAATTAGGATAATCCTCCAAAGATCACCGATGTCCAACTCAATGTCACGCCCTTTGCAATACATTTAAAGAGACTGGCCAGCGGTAGGATTTTCCAGTCCCGCTGCTGCCAATGGGGTTTCCTGATGCTCATACCCTTTGCTGCCAGAGAACCCGAGGGTGAGACTGCAAGATCGCGCCAGTAAGAACAGCTGGAAAATCCCGCCCAATACTTTGCTTGACCTGAAAACATTGTAAACCAATGAGCACACAGGAGATAGGGAAAGAGGACATGGTGTGAGTTAACATTTGGGCATCACAGCTTTTGGATGACCTGAAGTTTACAGAGGTCAGGAAATAAAGCGAACCCTTGCTGTTTCACCAGGGACCTTTTTGGGGGTTGGAATGTACTTGCTAAATTCAGAGTGGAATAAACAGCAGTATAAGATTGTTTTGAATCTATTGCAGAGGGCGTCACCTTGAGTTGGACACTGATGGTAAAATCTTTGGAAGATTACCCTAATTCCCCTCCTGTAACTTCAGAGAAAGACCAGCAGAAACCATGTGGGAAACAGAGTAAACCTGCTTTTATACTGTTTGTCCTGGGGTTTATGTTAAATATCTGGCAAAGCTATGGCAGGATATTGGAAGAAAGCCCATGGAAATTCCAGGTGCTAGTTGACTTGTCTACTTAAGTTGACAAGTCTATTTTAATGTATAATTATGCCAGGAATTAGCTCACTCTCAGTTCAATCATGTGTGTCTTTAAGAACACTGCAGAACACAGACTTTATAAACACAGACTCTGAAGATGAATGATTCTGTTCCACTATTATAATTGCATGTTGATAGCGATGTTTTTATTGGGTTCTTAACCAATCTCCTCTGGCACTTCTTTATATGAACACCAACCCTTTCCCTTATAAAAACAGAATGTGCAAAATGTTGCTGCTGGTAGGCAGGCATTAAGTCAAATTAAAGTTTAGCAAGCAGTTGAGTTCATGCAGAGGTTGCTTGCTCTTCAGTTTGGTGGCCAGAACCATGGGTTTGCTTCTGGATAGGCCAGTTAAACATCCTCATTTTGTTTTGTTCAGAAAGGGTTCTTTGTTGTTTGTTGCACTTTGACTTTGCTTTAAAGTTAATCCTCTTCTGGCAACATGTGACGTGTTAAGTGCAATGACTGATGAAGTGTGTGCCTACAGAGATTTCTAACTGCGATTATCATTGTTCGCATCAGTAGAGCTTTTCTGTCCAAAGGTAGAAACACAGCACAAGGAGAGACATGAACAGCAACAAGCCATTAAACTCCTGAATCTGTTTTTGTAGTTTATTTACTTATCAGTCACGATAAGTCCCCTAGTCACCACACTCCAGCGCCTGTTTGGGTACACTGAGGGAGAATTTAGCCCCTAACCAGCACTTCTTTTGGACTGTGGGAGGAATTCGGAGTACCCAGAGGAAACCCACGCAGACATGGAGAGAACGTGCAGAGTTTGCACAGACAGTGACCCAAGCCAGGAATTGAGCCCGAGTCCATGGCACTGTGAGGTAGCAGTACTAACCACTGCACCACCGAGCTGCCCTTCCATTCAATTAGATCATGCATGTTCTGTGACCCAACTCTATGTATCAACCTTTGTTCTTTGCTCATACCCCTTAATAAATTTGATAGAGAAATAATCGAGCTTTGTTTCTGACCCTAATTTCCCATGGTATCTCTTGCAAACCGGCAGGAATTAAAACTCCGAGTCCATTGTTAAACTATCAAATTAGTCTAATGATAGGCGCATGACAATAACAAGGGTGATGCTCTATTTGATGGAGCTAGCCACATTTCATTAACAAAAAGCTTAATTAATTAATATTATAAAGGATCGCAATATTTAGAAGGGAAAGAGAAAGTCTTGCCAAGGGCCACTTTAGAAAGGAAAGCACTGTTTTCAATTGCTTTGTAATGACACAGAACTAAATGTCTCTCAATAGATATAGTCTATGGGGCTTCCCGAGTGTAAAATCAGCAGAGCTAATCCAATTTCCTCAAGTGCGGTTCATCTCTATTCGAGGGAGCCTCTCTTCACAGACGGATTAATGTTCAAAGATAGGGACTTGGTTGAGACAAATGCTTTTGGATACTTTGGGAGTAAATGCATTCTCCCTAAAGCCTCTTCCTCCTTTAAGTGTATGTAAATCAGACTCTGTTTAAAATGCTGAAGCATGCCAATATAATGATGGATCTGCTACAGTTCTGACTTAAGAAAGGTGCCTCGGAGCAATGTCCCATGGCCCATATCCCTTCATTGTACTGGAAGCATTTGCATTAACATATATGTGAGATAAAGCAGTGCCAAGTGGCAAAGAATCCCTTTAGACCAGCGGCCCAATGAATAGGACAAGCATGTCAAAAGCTGTAGTGAAATATGTATGTGTATGGCTCACAGCATGACCACAATTGTCGGGGTACCCTGTATTCATCATAAATAAGATGCAGGACTGATAAATATGCATTTGATGAAGCATATTTCCTTTTGTTATCAGTAGCACCACGCAGGCAAGGCTTTTCAATTGCTGCACATTTCAGCCTGGGAGTCCTCCACTTTATACAGCATCTCGAGGACCAATTCCTTCCAATGGCTTCAAGATAACAATCAAAAGCAGTGATTTGTAACTGTTGAAGTCAAGATAAACCAAAGCTGCCACTCTCCTGCGTGTAATAAAGTTTTATTGCATGGTGTATGGGTATTGTGACTGAAATTACACTCCCTGTCTGACTGCTTCTGTTGTTTTTCAGGCACTTTCAATTGATTAAACCCAATAGCGTCCATGCAGAATTGATGGCAATGATTTATTTCCCGTGTGGTAATCCAATGGAGGAATTTCTCCAGTTGTTATGTGTTGCGACATTGTAGGTACAGGCATGAAGCTTTCCACTGGTTGGTGCTTCTACTGAAATTGGGACCATAACATTTCTGATAGGGCAGCACAATGGCACAATGATAGGACAACATGATGGCACAGTGATAGGGCAGCATGGTGACACAGTGATAGGGCAGCACGATGGCACAGTGATAGGGCAGCACGGTGGCACAGTGATAGGGCAGCATGGTGGCACAGTGATAGGGCAGCACTGTGGCACAGTGATAGGGCAATATGGTGACACATTTGTTAGCACTGCTGCCTGACAGTTTCAGGGACCTGGATCCGATTCCCAGCTTGCGTGACTCTATGCGGAGTTTGCACTTACTTCATGTCTTTCCTCTTGGTGTTCTGGATCAAAGGATGTGCTGGTTGGGCACATTGACCATGCTAACTTCTCCCGAACAGGCGCCAGAGGGTGGTGACGTGGGGATTTTCACAGTAACTTCATTGCAGTGTTAATGTAAGCCTACTTGTCACACTAATAAATAAACTTAAACTTAAATTGATGTCTATATACATAGAAAACTGGAGGTTCCTTTCATCATTACTGACTTAATGGACAGGATTTTACTGCCTCGCTTGACCTGAAACCATAAATTCCCACCCGAGGTCAATGGACCTTCCCATTGTCCGCCCCTCACCCTCTCCGATTCCTGTGGCGGCCGGTGCAGTTAAATTCCAGCTGTAACTCTTTGTATTGAGTTATGAATCAAAGTAGCCATGATACCTCTTGGCTTACTTAGTCTGAAATTGATCCATGAATTTTACAGTACATCTTGAGGATTTGGAATAAGATGTACAGTTACATCTGGAGAAGAGAAATGAGTGGCAGTCACCATGGTAAGGTAACTTAACATTTATTTTTACGACCTTGATTAAGACTAATAACTTTCTTTTCAAAAATCCGAAATCCACATTATTTACTGAAAGAATGAAGTCACCAGCTTCCACAATTTAAAACAAAAGGTTTTGTTTTTGATTATATGAAGGTCAAACAAAGCAAATACTATATTGGACCATGATTAATTATGCTCTGTATTCTAAAGCCAAAAATAAACTTTAGTTAAACATGAATTAACAAGCAAATTGCAGTTGATTAAAACTACAAAGTGGCAAATAAAACTAAGACAGATCCAGTGAATTGGTTCGATTGACCAGTCAGCATATAATCCTTCAAATCTCTGTCTTCCTCATGAAGAATTTCAGCTCCTCTTATTTCGGGTTTAATCTGATCCTCAGCTGAAAGCAACACATAACCAATCTGAGTTCCATGGGCAAGATCTTCACCAAAAGTGGCACATGCCTGTGGAGTCATCTCGACTCTGCCTACATTGGTCTAAATCCATTAATGTTACAGAATCATAGAATCCCTACTGTGCAGAAGGAGGCCATTTGGCCCATTGAGCCTGCACCAATAACAATCCCACCCAGGCCCTATCCCCGTAACCTCACACATTTACCCTGTTCAGCTTCCTGACAGTAAGGGTCAACACACTATGGCCAATCAATCTAATCCTTTGGAGGAAATCAGGTCCCTGTGCTGCTTATCTTCAGGTAACAGGAAAATCTGCAGCAACTATATTTTTGCTTATTCAGAGATTTGAGATCTAATTCCTCTCTTCTTCAGCCTACTTAGAATCCTACAGAGCAGAAGGAGGCCATTTGGCTCCCCAAATAACTTGTGCTCACAGTTTTAGCCTTGTCCTTGGAGTGCCATCCACTTTAAGGGGTAAAGTCAGCTGGCAGCCCCTATAAGTTCAGTGTGACAGCCTGTCAGGGACAAGAGTCTTGAGGAATTGTTCAAACATTAAGGATGGCACGGTGGCACAGTGGTTAGCACTGCTGCCTCACAGCTTCAGGGACCGTGTTCAATTCTGGCCTTGGGTGACTATCTATGTTGAGCTTGCACTTTCTCCTTGTGTCTCCGGGTGCTCCAGATTCCTTCCACACTCCACAGATGTGCGGGTTAGGTGGATTGGCTATGCTAAATTGCCCCTTACTGTCCAAAGATGTGCAAGTTAGATGGATTGGCCATGCTAAATTGCCCCCCAAAAGATGTGCAAGTTAGATGGATTGGCCATGCTAAATTGCCCCCCAAAAGATGTGCAGGTTAGATGGATTGTCAAGCATTGTCCTACAAACATACCATAGGTACATGCTGGTTAGTGTCCCAGGATGTGTAGGTTAGATGGATTAGCAGAATAAATGTGTGGGGTTACAGGGAGAGGGCCTGGGTAGGAAACTGTCAGAGAATCGGTGCAGACTCGATGAGCCAAATGGCCTCTTTGCACTGTAGGGATTCTATCATCCTATCATTTCCAATGTTATGATTGCAAACAAGCTTTCATCAGTATAACTGGTGTTACTGCACTGCAGTTTAATACTTCATTGTGCAGAGATTAATCAAACTTATTTGAGACTGCTTGGGAATAACTGATCTATTGTACTCCTCATGAAGTGGGTCTGAGCAGGGAAACCATTTTTTACATTCTGCACAAGCAGCTTGCACTCCACATACTTGGGAGAAAAGAAAATCATCAATCCAGTACATAAGTCATCAAAGTGTCAGCTGTATCTCCGTGGAGAGCTGTGGTAGGTGTCCTTAGGTTATGTTTACTACATTTACACTGTCCCGGGAAGATAATACATCTAGCTATCCCTTGGCATTCCTTACGGCATACCAAAAGAAAAAGGGCGAGATATTAATTCCCTTTATCCCCTTCCATTAATTCAACTTTCTCATTGAATGATGGCACAAATGCATAGTACAAAGTAAAGAGAAAGGGGCAGGAATCTGTCTCGGGCAGCAATGCAGATATGGCACCAGCTACCTTTTATATGCAGGAGCCTGACTTTTAATCCCACTGAGGGCAATGAAACTGAATAACAGGAGCTGCATGTAATAGGTGGACAATGCCTGGTCTGCACCCCTGCTCTAGAACAGTCTGAAGTGCATATGGTGTATGTTTTACACCCAATGTCCTACCTTAGTCAGACTTTTAGTTGGTTATTTTACTGATGTATGTTCACTTAATCATGAATTCAATTGACATGAATTACCGTTAAGCACTGTCCTACAAACATATCATAGAACACCTACAATACAGAAGGAGGCCATTCAGCCCATCAAGTCTACACTGACCACAATCCCACCCAGGCCCTTTGCCTGCTACCTCACATATTTACCCTACTAGTCCCACGAAGGGGCAATTTAGCATAGCCAATCAACCTAACCTGCACATGTTTGCACTGTGCGAGGAAACCGGAGCACCCAGAGGAAGCCCACGCAGACACAGGGAGAATGTGCAAGCTCCACACAGTCAGTCACACAAAGCTGGAATTGAACCCAGGTCCCTCGCACTGTGAGGCAGCAGGGCTAACCATTGTGCCACCATATGAATTAAGAACACAAGTAGGCCATTCGGCCCCTTAATCCTGCTCCATCATTCAATAAAATCGTAGCTGATGTGATTGTGGACTCAACCCACATTCGGCCTCCCCCCATAACCTTTGACTCCAGTTTTAGTCATGAGTCTATCTATTTCTGCCTTAAATGTATTCAATGACACCACCTCCATCAGTCTCAGGAGATGAGAGTGTCAAAGATTCACTGCCTCCCTGAGAGAAAATGATTCTGCTCATCTTCATTGTAAATGAAAGATCCCTTATTTTTAAAAGGGCGGCACGGTGGCACGATGGTTAGCATTGCTACCTCACAGTGCCAGGGACACAGGTTCAATTCCAGTCTCGGGTGACTGGCTGTGTGCAGCTTGCACATTCTCCCCATGTCTGCGTGGGTTTCCTCTGGGTGTTCCAGTTTCCTCCCCTTTGCAGATTAGATGGAGTAGCCATGCTAAATTGCCCCTTAGTATCCAATGATCTGTATGTTAGATGGGTTCATGGAATCCCTACAGTGCAGAAGGAGGCCATTTGGCCCATCTGCTCCAACTTATCCCGTAACCCATTCACCTCACTAATCACCCTAACCTATAAATCTTGGGACACTAAGGGCATATTTAGCATGGCCAATCAACCTGCACTTCTTTGTGAGGGGAAACTGGAGCACCTGGAGGAAATGCACCCATATTAAATGTGCGGGGCTGCGGGGATAGGACGGGGAAGAGGGCCGGAGTCAGTTGCTCTGTCAGAGATAGACTCTGTCAGTGCAGAGTCAATGGGCCGAATGGCTTCCTCCTTGGAGGGCAGCACAGTAGTTAGCACTGCTGCTTCACGGTTCCAGCAAACTGGGTTCGATTCCCAGCTTGGGTCACTGTTGTGTGGAGTTTGCACATTCTCCTCATGTCTGCGTGGGTTTCCTCTGGTTCCTCACCTTTGGGCATTGCTTGCGGTCCCAGTGCTATCTGCTGCAGCCTCTGACTCTGCTAGGACTACAAGAGTTACTGGCCAGACCCACCTCCAGTCAATTAATATTCATTGGAGCATTAAATGGTGATGTGGCAGGCAGCTTTGTGACAACATGTTCATTACTCGGACGGTGGGAAGGGAAACCCAACCATCTGAAATGTCCAGGCTTTAGATCTTTCTGTCCAGGGTAATTATTCAGGTACGTATACATTGGAACTTTATCGGCAGGTCCCAGGGAGCAGAAAGATTGCCGATTGACAGTTTAAATTTCCTGGGCAATTCCTAGGGATTGAGCATGTTGGGATTTCCAACTGATCCCAAAGTACATGTTGGGAGCATAATCAGTCTCCGACAATACCGAGATTGGAAGGCCTAGGCCAATGTGTTGTATTTATGAATGATGTTAAGAGGTTTGAACATTAAGACACAAGGTGGCACACTGGTTAGCACTGCTGCCTCAAGGCGCCAGGGACACAGGCTCAATTCCGACCTTGGGTGACTGTGTGAAGTTTGCACATTCTCCTGCGTCTGCATGAATTTCCTCCAGGTGCTCCAGTTTCCTCCCACACTCCAAAGACATGCAGATTAGGTGAATTGTCCTTGTTAAATTAGCCTTTAATGTCCCTAGACATTAGCAGGATAAGCAGGATAAATACATGGGGTTATGGGGATAGGGCCTAGGCAGACAGTCATAGAGGTTAACAGCATGGAAACAGACCATTCGGCCCAACTTGTCCATGCCGCCCATTTTTTTAAACCTCTAACCCCAATTGCCCGCATTTGGCCCATATCCCTTTATACCCATCTTACCCATGTGACTGTCTAAACGCTTTTTAAAAGCCAAAATTGTGCCCACCTCTACTACTACCTCTGGCAGCTCATTCCAGACACTCACCACCCTCTGTGACTCTTTTGTATCTCCCCCGTCTCACCTTAAACCTATGCCCTTTAGTTTTAGACTGCCCTATCTTTAGGAAAAGATATTGGATATGTAGCTGATCTATGTGTCAGTGCTGACTCGATGGGCCGAATGGCCTCCATCTGCACTGTAGGGATTGGACTATCTCTTTGTCCTCACTTTTCTTCTTTATTGCATCATGTCTAGCTATTGAGAAAATCCCATACAAAATATCAACCCAATATCTCTTCTGACTGACCTGGAGAAGGAACATTGTCGCAATGGCCTGGAAAATGTTTCTCACAGATAGTCGGACAGTCTCTCCAATTTGTTTTATTTCAATATTAATGGGAAAAGCTCCTAGTCGACAGCATCAAGGTAGTAAGAATTTCTTATCAAATACAAAACCATTCAGTTCAAATTAACTTTTTGAATGCAAATGAAAGCTTATATCTTTACCTTTTATGTTTAATGTTTTAGCACCAGCCAACAATGGATAACATTGGAATAGTTTAGGTTAGAGGGTCATTAGATTCATTCCACTGGTCGGCGCAACATCGAGGGCCAAAGGGCCTGTACTGAGCTGTAATGTTCTATGTTCTATGTTCTAACAAAGTATGAGCTTAGATGCCCGCACTCACATTGATCTATCAAATAAATATGCAGCCTGCTGAATGAAACAAACTTCAACAGGCCTTTCAATTGTACATCAGCTGCAAACTTCATCACTCACCAACACTCTAGCTCTAGTTAGCAAGCAACTACACATCCACTCAATCTTAACTGCGGGGAATAAAATGCTTCTCCTTTCTAGACTGCGATAGCAATTTCTCTAACATGTATATGTCACACTGTGTGATTTTATATTCTGATTGTTCTCCCTGCCTTTTGAAAGATCTTTTGTCCTTTTGAGTTATGGGTCCTTCATAATTGTGGCAAGGTGATGGAAATGAGCCATCGATGGTGTGATATCTGACGCTTGCACTGTTCAGGATGAAAAACAAAACTCAAACAATCTTGGTCTCGCAAAGAAAAGTCCTCCGACATCTCATGTCACAGTGATGACTATGCCCGATTTAGGTGTTAACTCTGTGCAACCCGTATTAAAGAATGCAGCTTTTCTCTTTCTGCATTACATGGTTTGGGAGGTTTTGCAGAGATACAGTGCCAAGATGGGTTCTGTTAATATTTGTATTTAACTTTAACTGGGGCTACACCTAAACATTTTTGTTTTTTTATATATCGATCACATTCCTGTCACATTATTTGAAAATTACAGTCCTCCTTTTTAAAAAGAAACCTTGAAGAAATTGTATCAGATGAAGCAGTCTCTGACAGCAATCTTACACTTATTTCTTAACTATGTCAATTCTTTCATCAAGCTCTCTTCCAGAGCTGCATTAAACAGAAATTCTATCAAGCTGCAAATTAAAGTGTCAAGATGAGAGGTAACAGTGTTAGAGAGTAAAAATCTCTTTCCTCAGGAAAAGAATAACTCCTTGTTTCATTTCCCTGTCATATGGAATAAGACTAGTTATTATCATAATAAATAGGTTTAACAAAATATGTGTTTTGCAATCCAGCAACTCTACTTATAAAGTACTCCGGTCAGGAGATTAAACTTGCATTTACGTAGTACCTTGTTATATCTGATGTTTGAAACAAATCATTGGCAATCAAGTTCATTTGAAGTGTGGTCACTGTTTTAACGTGGGGAAGTGATGGCCTTGTGGCATTACCACTAGACTGCTAATGCCAGAAACTCAGCTAATATTCTGGGGAAACCCAAGTTTGAACCCCATCACAGCAGCTGGTGGAATTTTAATTCAATTTTAAAAAAATCTGCACATACAGTGACTCAAGCCGGGAATCAAAACATAGTGCAGTGAGGTAGCACTCCTAATCACCGTGCCTCCCCAAGAGGGGGAGGGGGGGAGAAGGACGAGGTGCAAACTCCACACAGTCACCCAAGGTTGGAATTGAGCCCGTGTCCCTGGCGCCTTGAGGCAGCAGTGCTAACCACTGTACCAGTCTGAATCCAAATTATAATATGAAACAGTTCCATGATAAAGGTATCAAAATTGTGGGTAGCTTACCCCCAGTGATATCTAGGGATATTAGATGAAATAATGGCCTAGTAGTATATCGCTAGACTATTAATCCAGAAACTCAGCTAATGTTCTAGAGAAATCAGGTTCAAACCCCACCGCAGCAGATGGTGGAAGTTGAATTCAGTAAAAAATGTCTGGAATTAAGAATCTACTGATGACCATGAAATCATTCAATTGTCAGAAAAACCCATCTGGTTCACTAATGTCTTTTAGGGAAGGAAATCTGCCGTCCTTACCTGGTCTGGTCTACATGTGACTCTAGAACCACAGCAATGTGGTTGATTCTCAATTGCCCTCAGGTAACTAGGGATGGGGAATAAATGCTGGCCAGCCAGCAATGCCCATGTCCCACGAATTAATAAAAAAACTCCCTCAAAGTTTATTTATTAATCACAAGTATATTAATAAAGTTTATTTATTAGTCACATCAACACTGCAATGAAGTTACTGTGAAAAACCCATAGTCGCCACACTCCGGCGCCTGTTCAGGTACACTGAGCGAGAATTTAGCATTGTCAATGCACCTAACCAGCTGTGGGAGGAAATCAGAGCACCCAGGGGAAACCCACGAGGCAAACATGCAGACTCCTCAGAGACAGTGACCCAAACCGGGGAACCGAACCTGGGTCCCTGGCACTGTGAGGCAGCAGTGCTAACCACTGTGCCACCATGCCACACAGTGCTGCACTGGAGTGTCAGACTAGACTGCATGCCCGTGAAGAGGAAATTAAACCCATGGCCACTTGAATTGGCTTTGAGAATGCCACTATATAATCATGCAGGCATGGCGGTTATTGCATTGGTAATGCTGAGGTATGAGTAATCTTGCCATGGTAGTTTGAGAATTGGAATTGGGTAGAAATATTATAAAAACCCAACAGGTCGATTAATTT
This sequence comes from Carcharhinus amblyrhynchos, assembly GCF_965287045.1. Taxonomy (NCBI): domain Eukaryota; kingdom Metazoa; phylum Chordata; class Chondrichthyes; order Carcharhiniformes; family Carcharhinidae; genus Carcharhinus; species Carcharhinus amblyrhynchos. The sequence continues at coordinate 115,508,695 of NC_137329.1, forward strand.
CCTTTAGGGGGTGAGGGAAATGTACCGTCTTACCTGGCCAAGCCAATTTGTAACTCCAGACCCACAGCAACGTGGATGATTTTTAATCACCTTCTGACGAAGCCCAACAAGCCACTGAGCTGTAACAGACTGCAATAAAGATTAGCAAGCTCTCCGCCACTGGGGTTTACCTCATGCCATGTCTTGGTTTGTTGTAGTCATGATGTGGAGATGCCGGCGTTGGACTGGAGTAAACACAGTAAGAAGTCTCACAACACCAGGTTCAAATCCAACCAGATAACTGGTTGGACTTTAACCAGATGTTGTGAGGCTTTTTACTTGGTTTGTTGTAGGCCAGTTGATTATGATGACAGTAACAGGTGAGCTAGATGTTCCTTGGTCTGCCCAACGCCTCTACTTTCTCAGAAAAAAATTTGGCATGCCTGCTATGACTCTCTCCAACTTTTACAGATGCATCATAGAAAGCATTCTTTCTGGTTGTATCGCAGCTTGGTATGGCTCCTGCTCTGCCCAAGACTGCAAGAAACTACAAAAGGTCGTGAACGTAGCCCAGTCCATCATACAAACCAATCTCCCATCCCATCTACTTCTCGCTGCCTCAGAAAAACAATCAGCATATATAAGGAGGCCATGCAGCCTGGGCATTCCCTTTTCCACCTTCCTCTGTCAGGAAAAATATACAAAAGCCTAAGGCCATGTACCAATCCCCTCAAGAACAGCTTCTTCCCTGCTGCCGTCAGACTCTTGAATTGATTTACCTCGCATTAAGTTGATCTTTCTCGCTTTGACTATAACTCTACATTCTGCACTCTCTCCTTTCCTTCTCGGTATGCTTTGTCTGTATGCACAAGAAACAATACTTCTTACTGTATATTATTACACGTGACAATAATAAATCAAATCAAAATTCACTGAGCAATTCCTATGTTTCTAATGTTGTCTGTATTTTTCAGGAGAAAATGCATGTGAAATGACGGAAGGGGAAGAGTCAATATTGCCAATACCACAGAGAAAGTCAATGCACAGCAACTCTTTCTGTGTAACTGAATAACTCATTAAGAAGATGGGATAGACTCCCCACATTATGATGAATATTTGTATTGTGGGAGACTGTCCCATCTTAAAGAGACATTTAGTTATACAGAAAGAGTTTCTGTGCTGTGGTTTTCTCTGTGATATTGGCAACATTGATTTGGCTGCTTCACTCAACAGGGGCAAGAGCAGGAAGGGGTTTGTGATTTTTTTTGAAGTTTATTTATTAGTATCACAAGTAGGCTTGCATGAACACTGCAATGAAGTTACTGCGAAAGTCCCCAAAGTCGCCACACTCTGGCGCCTGTTCGGGTACACTGAGGGAGAATTTAGCATAGAACATAGAACATAGAACATTACAGCGCAGTACAGGCCCTTTGGCCTTCAATGTTGCGCCGACCAGTGGAATGAATCTAATGACCCTCTAACCTAAACTATTCCAATGTTATCCATATGCCTATCCACTGACCATTTGAACGCCCTTAAAGTTGGCGAGTCTGCAACTGCTGCAGGCAGGGCATTCCATGCCCTTACTACCCTCTGAGTAAAGAACCTACCTCTGACATCCATCCTATAACTACCACCCCTTAAGTTAAAGCTATGTCCCCTCATGTTAGCCATGTTAGCTATGTCCCCTCGTGTTAGGTCAATGTACCTAACCGGCATGTTGGAGGAAACTGGAGCACCCGGAGGAAACCAATGCACACATGGGGAAATGTGCAGTCTCTGCACTGACAGTGACCCAAGCCGGGAATCGAACCTGGGCCCCTGGCACTGTGCTAATCACTGTGCCACCATGCTGTATATTGATTGACCTCAGCATTTACTGCATTCTGCCTTACAGGTTTTCTGTGTGGTTACCTGAGCTACATTCTCACATGGAACTTTGAAATAGTACCAATAGCCACTACTGGATTGTGTGGAAAACTAATTATGTTGAGTAAATCATTTGCCAAAAATGTCAACTCTTGAAAGTAGAAGATTTGATTACAGCCTCTTACACCAATATGGTATCTCCAATGTAGTGAACTGACTTTCACAAAAGACACAGACAAGAGTGAAGTGGAAAAAGAAGGTGGCTGAAAATAGGATTGAACCTACCTTGTCCCGCTGCCCACTGGAGAGATCTTCCATTCCCATCGACGTCAATGGACTTTTGGTCATCTCATAACGACCTGCCAACGGTGGGCCAGAAAACTCTGGCCTAGATCTTTTGTAGGTGGACAAAGATATATCAAAGGTGAAGCATTTGACAAAGAGTTAATTTGCGTTTATATAGTTCCTAAAATCATCCTTCAAATGTATCAAAGCAATTGACAACTAGTAAATGTCATATAAGGTACAGTTACTGCCATTATGTAGGCAAACATGGAAGCCAAGTTGCCACAAGATCCTACAGCAGCAAGTGAATGATTGGGTTTTTTTGGTTGAGGGACGTGTGGTAGACAGGATTCCCTACTTTTCTTCAAAGTGCACAAAGGGACCATTTACATTGCACAGAATCAGTTCAAATCTCTGATAATATAACACTCCCTCGCCTTCCTAGATGGCAGAGGTTGCATGCTTGGAAGAGCCTTGGAGAATTGTAGCTATGCATCTTGCAGAGGTGCACACTGCTGCCAAGGTGTGTCGATGGTGGACAAAGTGAATGTTTACAGTGAAGGGTGTTTTTTAAAATTATTTCTTGGAATGTGAACCTCTCTGGCAGGATCAGCATTTGTAGCCCATCCCTAAGATCCTGAGGGAATTTTGCTGGAATCAATAGCTGGAGGATGTTTCATTCATGGGAGAGGCTTGAACCTGGAGACCCTGTTTAAGAATAAGATGACTACAGTGGGCAGCACTGCTGCCTCACAGTGTCAGGGATCCGGGTTCGGTTCCTGGCTTGGGTCACTGTCTGTGTGGAGTTTGCACATTCTTCTGGTGTCTGCATGGATCTCCTCCTACAGTCTAAAAATGTACGAGTTAGGTGGATTGGCTATGTTAAATTGCCCCTTAGTTTCAGGGGTAAATGCATAGGGTTATGGGGATAGGGCCTGAGTGGGATTGTAGTCAGTGCAGGCTCGGTGGGCTGAATGGCCTCCTTCTGCACTATATGATTCTATGATAGGACAAAAAGGAGCGCCAAACAACAAATAATACAGCAAGGAAAAGGCCCTGGAGAATCAAGGCATGCCTTCCAATCAAGCCACTTTGGCACTCACCTGCCCCTGTGGCCACCTAGTATCTGTTTCTGGGATTGGTGGGCCAGGCTTGATTCTTCCCTGGCCTACCAGAGCAAAAATGGTCTAAGGAGGAGGGCGGGGGAGGGGAAGGGGGTTTAAGCTAATGTGGGTCTGCCAAATTGGGAAATTTCCTGATTCTAACTACCCACCTCAATTGATATGATAATGTAATGAACTATACTTGATATCTGCATCAGTAGTGTTATATCTTCTAGTTCTCAGAAGTTCAAAATAATCACACTTATATCCTCAAAACGTTAGAGTTTCATCAAATGTATTCCTCACAAATTTTTCACCAAGTTTTCTCATCAATTTTTACAGATGCACCATAGAAAGCATCCTTTCCGGGTATATCACAGTTTGGTATGGCTCCTGCTCTGCCCAAGACCACAAGAAACTATGAAGCCCAGCCCATCACGTAAACAAGCCTCCCGTCCATTGCCTCTGTCTATACCTCACTCTACTTCCAGAAAGCAGCCAGCATAATTAAGGATCCCACACACCTCAGACACACTCTCTTCCATCTTCTTCTGCTGGGAAAAAGATACAAAGTCTGAAATCACATGGCAACCGACTCAAGAGCAGCTTCTTCCCTGCTGTTGTTAGGCTTTTGAATGGGCCTACCTCATATTAAGCTGATCTTTCTCTACACCCTAGCTATGACTGTAATACTACATCCTGCACCCTCTCCTTTCCTTCTCTCTTATGTACTCTGTGAACAGTATGATTTGTACAGCGCACAAGAGACAATACTTTTCACTGTATTTCAATACATGTGACAATAATAAATCAAAATCAAATCAAATCACAGCCCTCCATATGATTAGTGGACTGCAAAGCAACTGATGAAGGAGCAGTGCCCCGAAAGCTAATGGCGTTTACTACCAAATAAACCGGTTGGACTTTAACCTGGTGTTGTGAGACTTCTTACTGTGTTTACCCCAGTCCAACGCCAGCATCTCCAGATCATGACTTTTTTACTGTGACAGACAGTGCAGCGGTGGTGAATGTGGACCCCAAAAATACGTTTGCATAAAAATTAGTTTCTATACCTTCAGAATTAATATAACAATTTTACGGACGGCACGGTAGCACAGTGGTTAGCGCTGCTGCTTCACAGCTCCAGGGACCTGGGTTTGATCCCCGGCTCGGGTCACTGTCTGTGCGGAGTTTGCACATTCTCCTCGCGTCTGCGTGGGTTTCCTCCGGGTGCCCCGGTTTCCTCCCACAGTCCAAAGATGTGCGGGCTAGATTGATTGGCCACGCTAAAATTGCCCCTTAGTGTCCTGGGATGCTTAGGTTAGAGGGATTAGCGGGTAAAATGTGTAGGGATATGGGGATAAGGCCTGGGTGGGATTGTGGTTGGTGCAGAGTTGATGGGCCGAAGGGCCTCTTTCTGCACTGTAGGGTTCTATGATATCTATGAATGTAACAGGTTGCTCTGAATAAAGCAAGTTCCTGATGGAAGTTAGTATGGGTGGGCTGGAGACCAAGGGGAGACTTGGGGGGGACAGTGGAATAAGTATTCCAAAAGTGGTGCTAACAGAAAAATAACATGAGTTTTGGTCTATTGGAAGGATTGCTGCTGCATCACCAAGCAACATTGATCACTTGCCTTCATAGTGAGGATTTTTTTAATGAGATCCACCTCAAAACAGATAGCTTAAACCTCGACACGTCTTTGATTTTGAGAGATAAGTCATAAACACTGGAAGTGGGTGAAACGCTTGAATCAGTGTCGGGAGTGAGAATGGGAGGCTTAAGTGCGCAGCTAAGGGAAATGTATTTACACACAAGCTGTCAGATCGTTTCTGGCTCAGAGAGCCCCATCTCGCTCTCTCCAAATCTGCTTCCATCTTCCCACTGTGAGATTTCAGACTGACTGCCTGCCAAATCCTAACCGGCGCTATTAATATTTATACCTTCCACTCGCACTCCAGTCAGAGGCTGTAAAGTTGCGGATCCTTCTGATTTGGAAGCTATTGAAATGCACCCGCCTCTCCGCCACCGCCCCCTCACCCCCTCCCCTGCCGATCTCTTAGCGATTCAACCGAGCGTGTAAGAGTCCTTGAAATCAACTTGCACCCGGAGAAAGAAGCAGGAATCATTACTGTTCAAATATTGTTCTATATCGTGTCCATTTGTATCCCATCAAGGAACAGTCAACAACATTTTAATGCATTCACTCATTTCCCCTGACGCACGGTGTTAGGTGAATAAGAATTCACTCCTTTGTAAAAGATGTGCTGGGAGAGCCACTTGATGGAGGAAATAGCTTCTAATCTCATTTTAATGGCTTTCCACGGTCTTTGTGGAAGAGAATTCTGCCCGAGTCCTTCATGCCTCCAGTGCTCAACTCACAGAATATACGAGGGCCAAGCATTGTCAGCATTCCGGCTTGGCACTTTCCTTTTTAAAAAGGCAATCCTTCAGAAATAACTGTGGGGATGGAAATAAATATGTTTTATTCCCATTAGCAAAGAAGGTTTTAGAAATTGTGAACTGATGGTATCCCACGGGGGAAATAGCCTCTCGTTAGCTTGCTTCTCGCTGAAAGGAGATCCTCTGTTCTCGCATTTGTTTGCAGAGTTTCGAAAGTAAATGTTCCAAAGGGGCAGTATTCTTCTTCTTGTGAGAACTCTGAACTTGTCGAGTTTGATGATTGGTGATGGGCTAAGTGCTGAGCAGAATGCTCTCGTGATCAGTGTTCCTGTGGGCTGGATTTACACTACACCCCTCCACCTGCATCCAGCAGCCAAATAGTGGCAGCTTCAGGGCCTCACCTTACCCCTGCTGCTTATGTTACCCAAGGCTGTGGAGGCCAGGTCATTGAATGTGTCTAAGACACGGCGGCACAGTAGTTAGCACTGCTACCTCACAACTCTAGGGATGTGGGTTCAATTCCGGCCTCAGGTCACTGTCTGTGTGGAATCTGCATGTTCTCCCCCTGTCTGTGTGTGTTTTCTCCCATAGCCCCAAAGGTGTGTGGGTTACGTTGATTTATTTTTTCTTTTTATTCCAATTCGATCAAATCAAGTCCAATTCAGATTCTGAACAAGTTGAGACATTCCCGATCCAAGCTGACAAGACAGGGCTCTCATCTCCTGACTTGGGTTTGATCTATATGATCCAAGCTGATTAGAGTAGGCATAGCTCCTCCTCCAAGGCTTGATCTCATTTGCATCTTAGCCAAAAGGCTGAGATGCCGCTTTTAAAAATTGCTTCAAATGAAGCTGGAATGTTTGGTCATGCTAAATTGGCCTTTGTGTCAAGTTGGTTAAATATGTGGGGTTGTGGGAATAGGGCCTAGCTGGGTTTGTGGTTGGTGCAGACTCAATGGGCCAAATGGCCTCCCTCTGCAGCGCAGGGACTGTGTTGTATAGATTGATAGGTTCTTGATTGGTCAGGGAACCAAAAACCATTGGCAGGAAAATGAGGTTGAGAAACTTATTGGCCATGATTGAATGGGGTAGCAGATTTGATGGGCCAAATGGCTTAATTCTGCTCCTATATGTTATGGGTCTAAGGGAAGGCCTAGGTCAAGTGGGTAGACTGGCAACTTTGTAGGGCAAGCAGAGAGGGGAAACGTTCTTTGGAGAGTCCACTGTTTCTGTCAGACCTATCCCCTCCCCAAATTGAACAAGCTCATATTTCTCCTTTTAACCCAACCCCTCAGCTGCTCAAACCCAGACCCCGTCCCCGAGTCATCCTCGCTGGGGCCTGTCAGCACCGCTGAAACCAATCGGATTCTTCCCGGTGTAAAATGGCTGCGGGGTTTTTGGATAGGCGGGCTCAGCAATGACCACTCAGTGAAATATCAGCTTTGTCTTACTGACCAGAAGTACTTTCAGATTGGCATTTATTTGGGTCAGATGGCAGGAGGCTAGCCTTTATGTGCCAACTCCGCAGAAAGTGAAAATGGCCCCCGCAGACATTGCCCCAGCCCTCCCAACATTACTGACCCCCTTATCGCCCTACCACCCCCACTGTCCAGACCAATTACAGGCCCCGTCCCCCTCCCCCCCTCCCACCACCCCCCACTGATCTCAGGCAGAGTGATGCCACCTCCTCCTTCCCTCCTCACTGATCTCAGGTAGCGTGGCAGCGGAACCCCTTCCCCCTTCCACTGATCTCAGGCAGAGTGGCAGGGGACCACCCTTCCCCCTGACTAATCTCAGGCAAAGTGACAGCGAACCGTCCTTCCCCACCCCGGCTAATCTCAGGCAGAGTGGCAGCGGAACCCCCCCCCAATCTCAAGCAGAGAGTTGTCAGCACTTACCTCCTCACTAACTGGACCTCCTGAATCAGACTTATATGGAGTATGTCTGTTTTGCACCAATTCTGGATGGGCAAACGAGGTGATAAAGGGGGAAATGCAGTAAATTTGGGTGTGCAGCCCATTAAGTCAATTTAAATGCATGCCCGAAAACAGACACAATTAAAATCGGGCCCATGGAGTTATAGAAGTTTACAACATGAAAAACAACTTGACCACGCCGCCCCCAATTTTTTTCCACTCAGCTAGTGGTAAATTTAGCGTGACCAATACCACCTAACCTGCACATCTTTGGATTGAAGGTCCAAAGTGGGGGGACTGGAGCACCCAGAGGGAACCCATGCAGGCACAGGGAGAATACGCAAACTCCACACAGGCATCATCCCCCAAGGCCAGATTCAAACCTGGTTCCCTGGTGTTGTGAGATAGCAGTGCTAACCACCATGCCACTCGGTACAACACTCTCCCCTTTGTCCCACCGTTACCGACGCAGCATTCATCGATCTTAGTCCCACTCTTGAGAACTTAGCCATCCCAAACATGCCCATCTGATTTTTTTTTTCTTCTTTTCCACACTTAGGAAGCTCATCAAGGTCCGTTGCTTTATCCCAGCTGTCTTTTGGCCAACCTCATATATTATTACCACAGTCATGGCTGTTTCCCTTGTATTTGTTTGTGACCTGTTTACGTGGAATCGTTCGTTTTGCTGAGGGCATTGTATCAACACAAATTGTTCTCAGCCTTGAAAAGAGGCAAGAAAGGGAGGGCCTCATTGAGGTATACACGATGACGTGGAAAAGGTGAATCTGGAGCAGGCCTTCAAATTAAGCCGTAGCACTTTGACAAGGGAATACATGTTCTGACTTGTAAAGGGCTCATTTACAACTGATGACAGACAGCACACAACAGGTGGAACACACTTTGTATTAGCATGGTAAAAGCAACCATTCTAGAATCATTTAAGAAACAGTTGGATGCTGCAGATAGGGCCTGAAAACAGAACGGGTTCAGGAAAGAGGTAATTTAAAAACGTCAAAGGAAACATCACATAGGGCCAAGCAGTGATCTGGGGTAGAGTGATTGGAATGTGTCGCCTTGAGACAGAGGGAGCAACAGAGGTAAAAGGGAAGAGGAACTCGGGTGATATTCAGGAGAAATAGAAAAGCTCTGAAGCTAAAGGCGCTATATCTGAATGTATGAAGCCGGGAGGCACAGTGATTAGCACTGCTGCATCACAGCTCCAAGGACCCAGATGATTATCTGTGTGGAGTTTGCACATTCGCCCCGTGACCGCATGGGTGCTCTGGCTTCCTCCCATAGCCCATCATGATTATGGCCATGCTAAGGCAGGGTTTATGGAATATCACCTTTGGAGAAGTGTTGCTAATCTATTGGGTTTTCGGGGGAACGGTGCTGCATCCAGATAGGAAACTCAGCCCTTTGGCAGCAGAAGGCCTGCTTCAGTTATAGGTGCTCTAGCAGGTTTGTCCAACATGCGGTCCACAGGCCAGATTGTGCACACCGCTCCCCCCCCTGCCAAACCGAGGTGTGTGGCTCCAAGAGCCAGTGTTCAAAATACAGGGAAATGTAGTTGAAGATTCGGCACAGGGCTACTCCTCCAATCACAGGCTCTCATTAGTGAACCTACCAGCAGCAACTGTGGGAGATGTGGCAGTGAGAAGAGAGAGGAGGTTGTTGCAGGACCCAGAGGAGAGAGAGAGAGGCTATGGGGCCCGGGGAAACAGAGAGAGACTGTGGTACCTGGGTGTGAGAGAGCGAGGCTCTGGGCCCAGACGGGAGAGAGAGAGGGTGCGGGGCATGGAGGAGGGAGAGAGAGAGAGAGGCTGTGGGGCACAGAGGAGGGAGAGGTTGTGGAGCCTGGGGAGAAAGAGAAAGACTGTGGGGCCTGGAAGAGAGAGAGAGGCTGCAGGGCCCAGAGAGGAGAGAGAGGTTGTGGGGCCTAGAGGAGAGAGAGAGAGGCTGTAGGGTCCGGGGAGAGAGAGAGAGGCTGTGGAGTCCAGAGAGGAGAGAGAGAGGCTGTGGGGTCTGGAAGAGAGAGAGGCTCTGGGGTATGGAAGGGAGAGAGAGGCTGCGGGGCCTGGAGGAGAGAGAGAGAGGCTGCGGGACCTGGAGGAGAGAGAGAGAGGCTGTGGAGTCCAGAGAGGAGAGAGAGAGGCTGTGGGGTCTGGAAGAGAGAGAGGCTCTGGGGTATGGAAGGGAGAGAGAGAGAGGCTGCGGGGCCTGGAGGAGAGAGAGAGAGGCTGCGGGGCCTGGAGGAGAGAGAGAGAGGCTGCGGGGCCTGGAGGAGAGAGAGAGAGGCTGCGGGGCCTGGAGGAGAGAGAGAGAGAATGCGGGGCCTGGAGGAGAGAGAGAGAGAATGCGGGGCCTGGAGGAGAGAGAGAGAGAATGCGGGGCCTGGAGGAGAGAGAGAGAGAATGCGGGGCCTGGAGGAGAGAGAGAGAGAATGCGGGGCCTGGAGGAGAGAGAGAGAGAATGCGGGGCCTGGAGGAGAGAGAGAGAGAATGTGGGGCCTGGAGGAGAGAGAGGCTGCAGGGCCTGGAGGAGAGATTGGTTACTGGGCTGGGGAGAGAGGCCTCTGGGTGGATTGTGGGAAGATGAAGAAACTCTCAAGGATTGTGTCAGACTGAGAGAAAAAGTGTGCAAAAGAGAGGGAGAGAGAGTAAGTGAGTGTGTCTGGCTCACTCCCAGTCTCAGGATTCTCCATCACCCTCATCCCAACTCATCAACACTCACTCTCACAGTGGGTGAGGGAGAGTGAGTCAACAACATGAGACTGGAAATCAGACAGGCAGACACAGACACACACACAGACACAGACACACACACACACACAGGCACACACACATTCTCACTCTCTTACACTCTGAGGTTATTTTATTAGTTACGCTTAAATTATCCACTATTGCTTTAACATCGATTTATTTTTGTTCAGCAAGTTGTTGCTTTCCTTCATAATTATCTCAGTTTTGAAATAACATTTCAAATATTTATCTTGCAAATATCTGCTCATTGGCTTCCTGGGTCAGAAAAAAAATGGCAATGTGGCCCAGCAGGTTTACCAGGCTGGAGAAGCGGGGCCTATAATTCCAGTTCCAGGCAGCAGAGAGGAGGCTGAACACTGAGGGAGAAGGAGGAGGGCTGCCAATGGAACATTCATACCCACCTAGAGTCTTCCGAAAACAATTCTACCTCTGTCAAAAACAGTGTGTAAGGCTCCGACATTTCAACAAAGCAATGGGAGCCACTGCAGTTGAGAAGAGTGAGTGGGGATCTCATAGAAGTTTATAAAAGACATAGAGTAGATTCAGAAATAATATTCCCAATGGTTGGCGGGGGTCCAGAACTAGGGGTCACAGTTTGAGGATAAGGGGTAAATCTTTTAAAACTGAGGTGAGGAGAAATTTCTTCACCCAGAGCGTGGTTGGGAATTCACTGCCACAGAAAGTAGTTGAGGCCAAAACATTGTGATTTCAAGAAGAAATTAGATATAGCTCTTGGGACTAAAGGATCAAGGGATCTGGGTGGGGAGGGCAGGATCAGAGTATTGAATTCGATGATCAGCCAGGCTTGGAGGTTCGAATGCTGCAAAGGATGTCTTCCCCCAACCTGGTTCAAAGATGCACCTGCAAAGGTTGCCATTGTTAGAATACCGGGGATAATAGAACATTTTGTGGCAAGGAGGGTTCAGTGTTAGCTCATTAATTGACTGAACCACAGGACAAATCCAGAAAAGTGAACCATGTGAACCCAACCTCCTAGTGAACAACGGTGCACACCTTGCAGCTGGAAATTTTCAATTAACTTGTTTGCAGGAACATTTCACAGAGTGAATATATTTTGGCTGAAGGATTCAGTGCAGCATTGCAGTTGTTTATTTCTCTTTGACTGCTGCAGGTGATTTTTTTTTTGAAATGCTGAGGGATATGAATAATTGAAAGTGCTTGTTGAGCTAAGTAACCAGGAAGGCTGTTCCGCAGCAACGCGTCCCAAAGGCGCGATTGGTCAGAACGAGATGACGTAGTTCATTAGCGATATGGTTTGGGCTGGTTCTGCAAATGCCCTTGTACTTGGTTGAAGAAAAGCCTGACATGGTTGATGAAAGCGTAATGTGTGACTCTCTTTGCAGTTGTGCATATGTACGGATCCCCCGTTGCTGGGACAGATGAATGTTTGTCAGAAAGAAAGTGATTTACAGTCAAGATTGATGTCACCTCATGTATGACATTAGGCCAAGCTTCAATTTGGAACATAGGAACTAGGAGCGGAAGTAGGCAAATTCAGCCCTTCGAGCCTGCTCCGCCATTCAATCAGATCATGGCTGATCTCTCCCTGGTCTCAAATCCACCTCCCCACCTGTTCCCCATATCCCTCCTTCTCTTTTTTAAGTTAGAAATGTATCTACCTCCTTCTTCAAACCACTCAATGATTCAGACTCCACTGCGCTATGGGGCAGCAAGTTCCACAAATTCATCACCCTCTGTTAGAAGTAGTTTCTCCTCATCTCAGCTTTAAATCTACCACCTCTCAACCTATTCCTGTGACCTCTTGTTCTAAGTTGCCCCATAAGAGGAAACATTTGGTCTACATTTACTCTATCAATCTCTTTTATAATTTTTTATACCTCGATCACATCCCCTCATATTCTCCTGAACTCCAGCGAGTACAAGCCCAAATTGTTTAATCTCTCCTCATATGTCGATCCTTTCATCCCCAGAATCAATCTGGTGAACCTCCTCTGAATTGCTGCCAATGTCACCACATCCTTCCTCAAATAAGGAGACCAGAACTGGACACCATACTCCAGATGTTGTCTCACCAATATCCTATACAATTGCAACACTTCTCTACTTCTATATCCCAGTTCTTTTGCAATAAATGCTAACATCCCATTTGCATTTTTTATTACATGCTGCACCTGCATACCAACTGTCTGCAGTTTGCAAACCGATTGTAAATATTACATATGAAGTCAATGTTAATGGGTTCTCAAGCAAGGCTTCCATTTCTTGGACTTCCCTGGAGAAACCCTGCAATACCAGATCACACATCACAACTCATCATGGTCTGCTGTATCCTGCATAACCTCACCGTGATAAAGGCACTGACCTTGCTAACTGGGATATGTTGAGCTGCTGAGGAAGGGGGAGAAGGGAAGAGGCAATTAGCACGTCCCCTTTCTCACACTGGCTGTCCATGACTGCCTCATCTGACTACAGTCCCAGTGAACACAACCCCAAAATCCCCCATTCAACAGCAATCATATACCTCCCTCTGTCACTGACCATCGCTTTGACCTGTAGCCTCACAAAAACAAACCAACTTTATCAAACAAACTATCCAATATTCCATTCAAAAGCCAGCTCTTCACCCTTGAGTATTTCTTGAGTCCCTGCATTAGGTTCTTCCATACAGTACTAACTGCTGTCTGTCTCTTTCAGGTAGCATAGCAAAAGAGAGTCACCAATCTTGAGGGATCAATAAGATCTAAGAGTGAATGATCACCCCAGGGGATGGAGTCCTCTCTCGGGCAGAGGATTTAACAGCAGCCATGTAGTAAGTATATAAGCTTTGGAGCACCACTGCAGGGCAGCTGAGAGCTGCAACCCTCCTCTACCAAAGTTCTGTCATCAATAAAAACCTATTGTTCCAAACAAAGTCTCAAATGTCTTGATGATGCCATAACTGCCACAACGCAACACTAACCCAGTGAGAGCAACATGAGCTGGTGGGAGACTGCAACTTTCATTGGGTGGTGGGGGGTAGGCCGCAGTGATGCTGGTGCCCTTGTAGAATGCCTTCCAACAGCTTTGGTGCCAGGATCCTCCACACCTCATGGTAGTGTCAACAGGCATTTGACAAGCCTACCAAAGTACCAGCGCCATTTCACCGTACGTGCCCATCAGCCTTGTTCTGTACTTTTTTATTAATTGATTGTGGGAAGCGGGCGTCACTGCCTGGCCAGCATTTATTGGCCATCCCTGAGGGCATTTTAAGAGTCATTGCTGTGGCTCTGGAGTTATGTGTGTAGGCCACACCATATAAGGACAGCCGATGGGACTGCACAGTGGCACAGTAGGGTGACACAGTGGCACACTGGTTAGCACTGCTGCCTCACAGCCCCAGGGACCTGGGTTCAATCCTGGCCTTGGGTCACTGCCTGTGTGGAGTTTGCACATTCTCCCCATGTCTGGGTGGGTTTCTTCCGGGTGCTCTAGTTTCCTCCCATGGTCCAAAGATATGGAGGTTAGGTTGATTGGCCATGCTAAGTTGACCCAAAGTGTCAGGGGGTAAATATTTGGAGTTGCGGGACTAGGGCTTGGGTGGGATTGTGGTTGGTGCAGACTTGAGGGGCCAAATGGCCTCCTTCTGCACTGTAAGGATTGTATGATTTCCTTCCTTTAATGACATTAGTGAACCAGCTGGGCCTTTACAACAATCAACAATGGTTTCATGGTCCTCATTAGACTTTTAATTCCAATATTTTATTGGATTCAAATTTCACCATCTGGTGGGATTCGAGCTCAGTTCCCCAGAGCATCACCCTGGGTTTCTGGATTATTAGTTCAGCAATAATATTACTACTTCACCGCCTCCCAGTATGCCATCCCATCAAAGCACAGAGCTGTCTGGAGCTTCCCTGCTCTTTGTCCTGACATTTTGTTTCCTCGCTTGAGTGCATGTCTCATTATAATTTATGAGGATTTTCTGTTTTAAATTTCCTCCTAATTCTCTCACCTTTTCCCTGAGAACTTGGCACTGCTGCAATTCTGGCACCTTGAACATTCTCATAGAACCCTACAGTGCAGAAGGAGGCCCTTCGGCCCATCGAGTCTGCACCGAACACAATCCTGCCCAGACCCTAGCCCCATATCCCTACATATTATGCCCACTAATCCCTCTAATCTACGCAACCCTGGACACTAAGGGGCAATTTCTTAGCATGGCCAATCAACCTAACCTACACATCTTTGGACTGTGGGAGGAAACCGGAGTACCTGGAGGAAACCCACGCAGACACGAGGAGAATGTGCAAACTCCACACAGACAGTGACCTGAGCCGGAAATCGAACCCAGGATCCTGGAGCTGTGAAGCAGCAGTGCCAACCACTGTGCTACCGTGCCGCCCCACAATTCTCAATTGTCATGCTGATAAAATGTCAAAGCTTTTTGTTTTGCACTCATCACGACAGATTTGCAAGAATGCCAACAGTAAAGGGAACCCTTTTCCTTCTTCCCTGTTCCCTGCTCCATTCTTCATGGCGAAGCCCCTACCAATTAAAGTTCACTTGCCAACCCACTCTCCTCAAGCAGTATAAATGATTGTTCCTTTATACTTTTGGCATTCCTGTCCTGATGAGTGCAAGACAAAAAAACTTCGACAATGTGGGTGGGGTTTTCCAGCCCTTTCCACGGTCCGGCTGAAGGCCACTTCCCCTGGTGGGTTGGCTGACATGATGTGGGTATGCCAGCGTTGGACTGGCGTAAACACAGTGAAAAGTCTGACAACACCAGGTTTTAGTCCAACCTATTTATTTGATAATATACTCACAAGCTTTTGGGTTAGTCCCTTCGTCAGGTGAATGGAGAGTTCTGGCCTCAGACAGAGCATATAAAGCACAGACAGTTTAGAGATTACTAAAGGCCAGAACTCTCCATTCACCTGACGAAGGGACCAACCCAAAAGCCTGTGAGTACACCATCAAACAAATAGGTTGGACTAAAACCTCGCTATTCTTCCAACCCAGATGATTTAGATGGGCCGAATGCCCATTCTCTGCTGTGTGAGCCCATTCATGATGTGGGTATGCCGGCGTTGGACTGGCGTAAACACAGTGAAAAGTCTGACAACACCAGGTTTTAGTCCAACCTATTCACCTGATAATATACTCACAAGCCCCCGGGGCTAGCCCCTTCGTCAGGTGAATGGAGAGCTCCGGCCTCAGACAGAGCATATAAAGCACAGACAGTTTAGAGATTACTGATTAGAATGCGAATCCTTACACCTAACCTGCTGTTCAAGACCTGAAGTGGCTGATAATGTGAGTGGAAGGAGCACTGATCACAGTTTAAAGAGATGTGTATTGTCTCCAGACAGTACAGTAAGTGAGGTTTTGCAAACCCAGGCAAGTCACGGGGGTTACAGATAGTGCGACATGAACCCAAGATCCCTGTTGAGACCGTCCTCATGTGTGCAGAACTTGGCTATCAGTCTCTGTTCAGCGACTCTGCGCTGTCGTGTGTCGTGAAAGCCGCCTTGGAGAATGCTTACCCGAAGGTCAGAGGCTGAATGCCCATGACCACTGAAGTGTTCGCCCACATTCCTGATAGCCAAGCTCTTGAACAGCAGGTTAGGTGTAAGGATTCGCATTTGGCCCATCTAAATCATCTGGGTTGGAAGAATAGCGAGGTTTTAGTCCAACCTATTTGTTTGATGGTGTACTCACAGGCTTTCAGGTTGGTCCCTTCGTCAGGTGAATGGAGAGTTCTGGCCTTTAGTAATCTCTAAACTGTCTGTGCTTTATATGCTCTGTCTGAGGCCAGAACTCTCCATTCACCTGACGAAGGGACTAACCCGAAAGCTTGTGAGTATATTATCAAATAAATAGGTTGGACTAAAACCTGGTGTTGTCAGACTTTTCACTGGGTTGGCTGACGGCAGGACGGATGATCCACACAAGATGTTGTTGACATCGGCAGGACTGGAGGACTCCTCCGGTGGCCAGTGGTGGAGAATGGGAGGTGGAGGAAGACAGTGGGGAGTCGGAGGTGGGGGGGGCTGGAAAATCCCATTGCGTGACATTTTTTCAGCAAGACTCAAATTCTCTGCTACGAAGTGAATATTCCCAATTTCTCCCACGTGTAGCCAGGCATTTGTTATCTGTGATATAAGCTCTGGAAATCCCTCCCTGTAATCTCTGCCTCTCTACCTCCCTTCTCTTTATCTATTTATTGATCACCGATCCTGCTATCTCCTTAAGAGGCTCAGAATCAAATTATTGAAGTCGCTCTTGTGAAGTACCTGGGGACAGTTGAGTATGTTAAAGGTACAAAGTGGGTGTCGTTGGAGCTGGAATTCCCACTGCCTTAGCCAGCTGAATATTTTCTTTTTGTTTCCTGTCATCTCCTTCCTCCTGACCAGAACAATCTTTCATATCATCCAGCAATCTCCTGCTTTTATTATAAGTAAATTGCATGTCATTCCTTTCCTCTTAGAGTGTGGAAATAATCCCCCTCCCTTCCAGAATGGTAGGAAGGACTATTACTTACGTGGCGAAAAACTGCAGCAGGCGACGGTGCAGGGGGACCTCGGGGTCCTTGTGCATGAGTCGCAAAAACCCAGCCTGCAGGTGCAGCAGGTGGTCAGGAAGGCGAATGGGATGCTGGCCTTTATAGCGAGGGGGATTGAATATAAAAGTAGGGAGGTCTTGCTGCAGCTGTATAGGGCATTGGTGAGGCCGCAGCTGGAGTACTGTGTGCAGTTTTGGGCGCCGCACCTGCGCAAGGATATTTTGGCCTTGGAGGGAGTGCAGAGGAGGTTTACTAGGCTGATACCGGAGTTGAGGGGGTTGAGCTATGAGGAGAGGCTGAATAAACTAGGCTTGTACTCATTAGAGTTTAGAAGAATGAGGGGAGATCTCATTGAGACGTATAAGATGATGAATGGGATGGATAGGATAGAGGTGGAGAGACTCTTCCCGCTCAAAAAAGACAGTAGGACTAGGGGGCACAGCCTCAAGATAAAGGGGAGGCGGTTTAGAACGGAGTTGAGGAGGAACTTCTTCACTCAAAGGGTGGTGAATCTCTGGAATTCTCTGCCCGTTGAAGTGGTGGAGGCTGCCTCGCTAAATATTTTTAAGAAGCGGGTTGATGGGTTTTTGATAGGAGAGGGGATTAAGGGTTATGGGGAGAGGGCGGGAAAGTGGAACTGAGCCACGACAGATCAGCCATGATCTTATTGAATGGCGGGGCAGGCTCGAAGGGCTAGATGGCCTACTCCTGCTCCTATTTCTTATGTTCTTATGTTCTTAAAAAGCTGGCCTGTCCAACCTGAAGGGTCTGCCTATACCATCAATGTATCTCTGCTTCTCCACATACCCAGGCTGCCTGTTGCGCATCACCAACGCTCCCTCATTTTAAATTGGCGTCAAGAGTAAGACGAATGGACTCATCAATTGCAAGTGCCCTTAAAAATGTCAACAAGGGTTCATTCTCCGCAATCGTCTAATGAATGAGTGAAGAAAACGGTCATTTTTTTGCTGAACATCATCTCTCGAAGAAATATCACCAAAAGATGCCTATTTTCTCTGCCACACAAGCTGGGCCAGGATTCTCCAAGCCTGCTGCACTGTTTGAGCAGCACAGTGGGCTGAGGGGCATTAGCGAGGTTCGCAACTGATGTCCAGCCAGTCGCGAGTCTCCCACGTGCTTTTTTGCGAACACAATCAGCTCCGCGCCAGAAGTCTTCTCCACCTCACCGTCGGGAGTTGTTCCCACCAGTAGGGTTTACAACTGCTCCCCACTAACAGGGAATAGGCAGACTCACCCCGCTGGTTGGCTCAGAGGCCATTGATGCCCCCTGGGGAGGTGAGGGGACAAGGGGGCTGCCCTTGGGCAGTGCAAGCCTGGCAGTGCCAGCCTGGTTATTGAGACATCCTGATTTCTGGCCAGGATTTCAGCTCTCCCACTTGAAAATCAAAATCGACCTCTATTGACCGCAGTATTAACATATTTTATAAACGCAGTCTTGGGGTATTTTTAAAGCGATGCATGGCAATGATCCACCACTTCTGACTTTTCAGCTGTTGGTTTCTCTACCAAAACCTGTCCCAAGCCTGGTGGCAAAAGGAGACAGAGTGGGTGTGGAACCAGCACCCACTTTCTGTTAAAAACACATCAACACTATATAAACAGCAATTAAATAGCCATGACAGCAAACCCCAACCAAGAATGGGAAGCCCACCCAAGGAAGAACATATGATTGAAAGCTGGAAGGAAGCCTAATCCCAGACAAAGCCAATCTTCAACTCCAAAGCTGCCACTAGGATCTGAATTTGGAACGTCGGACTGGCTCCAGTGTTACTGGGTGTGGGAAGATGTCCCACGTTCAGCAGGAGATGAGGACTCATCAACATGACATTTTGGACATACTCAGGATATGATGGACAGTCCAAGGAGGAATTAACAGTGACGGTGGCACAGCGGTTAGCACCGCTGCCTCACAGCACCAGGGACCCCGTGTTCGATTCTCGGCTTAGGTCACCGTCTGTGTGGAGTTTGCACATTCTCCCCGTGTCTACATGGATTTCCTCCGAGCGCTCTGGTTTCCTCCCATAGTCCGAAAGACACGTGCTTAGGCCATGCTAAATTCTCCCTCAGCATACCCAAACAGGCACAGGAGTGCAGCAGCTCAGGGATTTTACAGTAACGTCATTGTAGTGTTAATGTAAGCCTACTTGAGACAATAATAAATAAACTTACACTTAATCTTAAAACAGTGCCCATGTATTGTCGGCAAAAAGAACATGGATAAAGGCAAGTTACTGCAGATGCTAGAACCAAAAGAGAAAATGCTGGAAATTCTCAGTAGGTCTGGCAGCATCGATGGAGAGGGAGACCTTACAATAACCAATGGGTGTTCATGCAGCTCGCCTGGGACTCTAGATTGGTCCAGTATTGCCTCTTTGATAGTTCTCCGCGGATCATATCTGATTTCTTGTACAGGTCAGTGTCACCCAAATTAAACACTTCAGACCTGGACTTCAGCAAGCAGCAGATGTCACTGTTCATCCATGGTTTTCGGTTGGGAAACACATGATTTGTTTCTTTGGCACACAGTCTTTTGTACACTTACTAATATATATCATTGCTAGAGAGCTTCCAGCCTCAAGAGTATGTCCGCCATTCTTAATTGAATAGCTCCCGGGCCACTAATTGGCTAATTGTACAAAAACTGTCTGGGGAGATTATTCCCCACGCTTTGTGGGATCGGACCCGCACTTAATCCTAATACTGGGGCTAATCCCACATGGAATATCCCATGCTGGCCCACACTAGCGGCCAGTCAAAGGACTGAAGCAGAATATTTATTCTATTTATTTATATTATTTTATTTATTTATATTTATTCCCATTTCTAGTGGACAAATCTTCCTTTCAGCGTCACAAACTTGGATCAGTGCCCAAGGGGCGCGCACTCCCTGTGGAACATATCACCTTTTTTTAAATTGTTGACGGGACTTGGGTCCATCATTTCCCTTGAGAAGATGATGGTGAGCAGCCATCTTGAAGCGCTTGCATTCCGTGTGGTGTAGGTGCACCCTCCGTGCTGTTAGGGAGGACCTTCCAGGATTTGAACCGAGCGACAGTGAAGGATTGGAGGTGTAACTTAGAGAGGAACTTGGCGGTTCTGGTGGTGTTCCCATCCCCTGCTGCCTCCATCTTTCTAAGCAGTAGAAATTGTGAATTTGGAAGGTGCTGTCAAAGGAACCTTAGTGAGTTGCTGCAGTGCACCTTGTAGATCTTACACACTTCCTCCGCTGTGCAATAATGGTGGGACATTTGAATTGTTAAGTTGGTGGCTGAGGTACCAATTAAAAAGGCTGCTTTGACCTGGATGGTAAAGTAAAGTTTATTTATTAGTCACAAGTGGGCTTACAGTAACACAGCAATGAAGTTACTGTGAAAATCCCTCAGTTGCCACATTCTGGCACCTGTTTAGGTACACTCAGGGAGAATTTAGCATGGCTAATGCACCGAACCAGCACATCTTTCACGTTGTGGGAGAAAACTGGAGCACCCGGAGGAAATCCACCGACACGCAGACACAGGGAGAACATGTAAACTCCACTCAGTGACCCGAGCCGGGAATCGAACCTAGTGCTGTGAGGCAGCAGTGCTAACCACTGTGTCACCACGCCCCTCACCTTTGTGTTAAACTCCTTGAATATTGTTGGAGCTGCACCCATCCAGGAAAGTGGAGAGAGTTCCATCGAGAAATTGTGCACCTTGCAGGTGGTGGAATGGCTTTGAGGAATCAGGAGGTGAGTTACTCAACTTAAAACTCAGTGATGGCAATGATTTTGAATGCCAAGAGAGTTCATAGAATCATAGAAACCCTACAGTGCAGAAGTAGGCCATTTGGCCCATCGAGTCTGCACCAACAACAATCCCACCCAGGCCCTGTCCTTGCTTAGTTCCCCTGTTAATCCCTCTAACCTATCATACGCAGGGATACTAAGGGTTAATTTAACCATGTCCAATCACGCTAACCCGCGCATCTTTGGACTGTGGGAAGAAAGCGGAGCACCTGGAGGAAACCCACACAGACACGGGGAGAACATGCAAACTCCACGCGGACATTGACCCAAGTCAGGAATTGAACCCGGGTTCCTGGAGGTGTGAGACAGCAGTGCTAACCACTGTGCCACCATGCCGAGTTGGCTAGACTTCCTCTTGCCTGGCAAATATCATTTGACCCTTGTCAGTCCAAGCCTGAATGCGTTCTGGGGATTCTATGTCATCCAACACCCTTCAGAGCTTGAACATTTCTGGGGTTTGAAATGCCAACTCTCATCCACAGCTAAGACACGTGGAGGGGTCAATGAGGCAGAACCATCAGGCTGATTTATCAGCCCAAGTAATGAAACAATTAACTTTTGCAAGACACTGTGATCATATCATTAATAATGTACAATTAAACTCTGTTTGTAAATCGTGTTCTCACAATAGGTTGCAGCATCGGAAAGTTTGATTGGAGCAGTGGCTGCTTGTAAGGGAACAGTTTGCAGCAGTTTAGCTCATGTTAGTAACAAATTAGAATTGAGCAGTAATTTGCATACATCAGCAATCTGCATTCATCACAGGCTGCATCGAATCTGTAGCTGTTACCAACAGATCGAGGGGAGAGATATGGAGAAATCTGTTCACTCAGGCTACAGGACATCCTTCTGCAGGGGCGGTGGAGTCTAATTCCATCAATGATTTTAAAAAGCTGTTTGACAGTCAGCTGAGAATAAGGAATTTAATTCCTTCCCTAACAGCACTGTGGCTGCACCTACACCTCGGGGTCTGCAGTGGTTCACCACCGTTTTGGTCCCCTTATTTGGGGAAAGATGTAGTGGCATTGGGGGGCAGTTCAGAGAAGGTTCACTAGATTGATTCCAGAGAGGAAGCGTTAGAAGAGAGTTTAGGCCTAAACTCTATGGAATTTAGAAGAATGAGGGGAGATCAAATTGAGGTATACAAGGTATGGATAAAGTAGACATGAAACGGATGCTCCCTCTTATGGGCCATTCTCGGATGACAGGTCATAGTCTTAGGATAAGGGATAGCAAATTTAAAACAGAGTTGAGGAGAAGCAGCTCCTCCCAAAGGGTTGTGAATCTGTGGAATTTGCTACCCCAAAGTGTGGTGGACACTGGGACAATGAGTAAATTTAAGGAGGAGTTAGACAGATTTTTAATGGATAATGGGTTGAAGGGTTATGGGGAGAAGGCAGGAAAATGGGGATGAGGAGCATATCAGCCATGGTCGAGTAGCGGAGCAGATTCGATGGGACAAATTCTGCTCCTATATCTTATGAACTTATGAACAACCATCTGAAGGGCAGCTAGAGATGGGCAATAAATGCTGGCCTAGTCAGAGGCGCCCACGTCCCGTAAATGGAATTTTATAAAAAATACAGGGTTATAAACAAATTGAGAATGTCAATCGAAGAACAGAGAGCCAGTACAGGGACAACAGAGCGAATGGCCTCCTTCTGCGCGTAAGCTTCTGTAAATAAGTTTTAAGTTTATTCATTAGTGTCACAAGTAGGCACTGCAATGAAGTGACTGTGAAGAGCTCATGGTCACCGCACTCCGACACCTGTTCGGGTAAACTGAGGGAGGATTTAGCACAGCCAATGCACCTAAGCAAACCAACCTAACTAAATCTAGGACTCTGCAAAACATTTAAAATGATATTATTGGAGAAGTCACGCACAAAAGTCCAGAATAGATCTATTCAAGTGCAGACGTTTAAATAAATGTCACAGTACTTTCTAAGTAGTTTATCTGTCTGTCACACTGTCCACTAGAGGTCAGCATTGATTTGCTGCTCACTTGCCATGCACTGCTCAGGGTTTATAGATAAAGGCTGCGATTCTCCAATCCCACTGCACTAATTTGCTAACGCAGCGGGCCGACAGAATCACGTATCAACTGATTCGTGGAGTTCGTGCTGCATTTGAGACTCCCGGGCCTGGATTTCCAGCGGGACTGTGGGGGAAGTGGGGGGTGACGGAGGGCTGGAGATCATGACCAGGGAATGGGCAGGAAGTAGCGATAGGGCCTGGCAGGGTTGCGGGGTTTGGGGGGGCAGCACTGCGGGAGTCCCAGACTGGCCAGCGATTAAGCTGGCCAGCAAATGGGAGTTTGTCAGTTTGGGTCCACTGTGCATGCAAGAGAGGCCCGCTGGTCTGAGCCTCCCAGAAGGGAATAGGCCCTGTCCCGTGAAATCTAATGATGTTCACACCGGCAGCCTCTGCATTGCACAGAGTGTAGCAGATTCTAGTTTGAACACCCATTGAAAAAACCAGCATGATTTACTCCAGTTTTTCCGCAAATTCAACACTTAGATTTTTTTGGGAGAATTCCGGCCAAAATCAAACCTGCAACTGACCACTGTTACTATGAAATTCACGTTACTTAAAGTGCACAAGAACGTGAAATCCACAAGGCGTAAAAATTTCAAATTGACCTTTCTGGTTGGATATCAACTCAAATTTTGTTAGAAAGACCACATCAATCAATGGAGAAATCCCTAATTCTCTTGTCTTTTTCTCTGAAACTCCTACAGTCAGAGAGTCAGTGAAGACTCGAGAGGCAGAGTATTTTCAATGAAATGGGTCAAAGAAGAAAGCCACAGAGAGTTCACAAATAAAGACGAGGGTCATAGATTTTCCAGTTCTACATTAAAAAAGTACTGCTCATCATAGATTACAAAGAATCATTCAGGCTCATAAATTTGCAACAGATAAGACCCTTGTCAGACCCCACTTGGAGTACTGTGCGCAGTTCTGGTCGCCTCACTACAGGAAGGATGTGGAAGCTATTGAGAGGGTGCAGGGGAGATTTACAAGGATGTTGCCTGGATTGGGAGGCATGCCTTATGAAGATAGGTTGAGGGAGCTAGATCTCTTCTCCCTGGAGAGACAAAGGTTGAGAGGCGACCTGATAGAGGTTTATAAAATGTTGAGAGGAATAGATAGGGTGGATTCTCAGAGGCTATTTCCCAGGGCTGAAATGGTCGCTACGAGAGGACACAGGTTTAAGGTGCTGGGAAGCAAGTACAGAGGAGATGTCAGGGGTAAGTTTTTCACTCAGAGGGTGGTGAGTGAGTGGAATCGGCTGCTGTCGGTGGTAGTAGAGGCGAACTCGCTAGGGTCTTTTAAAAGATTTCTGGATGAGTATATGGTATTTAACGGGATTGGGAGTTACAGATAGTTCTATGGCCTGGTAGGTATGGATATGATCAGCACAACTTGTGGGCCGAAGGGCCTGTTTGTGCTGTAGTGTTCTATGTTCTATAACCCAGGCAAAGATAGGTTGTGAGCTCCCAACTCTCAGTGTTCAGAGAAAGATTCCTTTATGCTGATATCCACAGCCATAGAATCATAGAATTCCCTACAGTGCAGAAGGAGGCCATTCGGCCTATCAAGTCTGCACCGATCACGATCCCACCCACACCCTATTCCCATGACCCCCACATATTTACCTTGCTAATCCCCCTGACACTAGGGTCAACTTAGCATGGCCAATCAACCTAACCCGCACATCTTTGGACTGTGGGAGGAAACCAGAGCACCTGGAGGAAACCCACGCAGACACAGGGAGAATGTGCAAACTCCACATAGATAGTCATCCCAGGCTGGAATTGAACCTGTGTCCCTGGCGCTGTGCCACCAGTAATTGGATCAACCGAGCTAAAGAAGAATCTGAAAAAAGATCTCAACAACCATTGTATCGAGTCATCACAGAGCAACAGTCAACAGGATAAACAAAATACTAAATTTAAAGTTTACTTATTAGTGTCACATGGAGGCTTACATTAACACTGCAATGAAACTACTGTGAAAATCCTCTATTCGCCACACTCCGGCACCTGTTTGGGTACACGGAGGGAGAATTTAACATGGCCAATGCACCTAACCAGCACGTCTTTCGGACTATGGGAGGAAACCGGAGCACCCGGAGGAAATGCACGCAGACACAGGGAGAACTCCACACAGGTAGTGACCCAAGCCGGCAATCGAACCCCAAACCCAGTCGCCGAGAAGCAGCAGGGCTAACCATGGTGCTGTC
Organism: Carcharhinus amblyrhynchos; assembly: GCF_965287045.1. NCBI lineage: Eukaryota > Metazoa > Chordata > Chondrichthyes > Carcharhiniformes > Carcharhinidae > Carcharhinus > Carcharhinus amblyrhynchos. The sequence goes on from NC_137329.1 coordinate 115,533,590, forward strand.
ACATGCCCCATCAAAGTGATCCAGGGAAGCAAGCCCGTCAATACCTTCTCAAGCCATGGGCAATAAGTGTTGTCCTGGTCAGTGATGCCAAATTCCTGAGAGCCGGAGAGTCAGATCTGTCTTTTGATAAAACTGCATAGTTTGCTGGGTTACTTCAGAGGGCAGCTTAGAGTCAATATCCCGGGACTGAAGACGTGAACTGAGAATGAGAAACAGGCTTCCTTCCTTAAAGAGATATTAATGAAGCTGCTGATTTTTTTTCTGGCAATATGAGGGTCTCACAAGCACTTGCACTGACATCACCTGTCCCTTTTCAGAGTGTCAAAGGATATGAGGAAAAGCTTGGACTCTTACATCCTTGAGAAGGCGAAAGAGGGCGTTCTGTTAACTCTCTTATTTTTAGATGTGGTTCAGGGATTGGGCAGCAATTTCTGAACAACCCTGACTGTGCCAGTTGCTGCACTAGCAACTGCCATTGGAAGAACTGCAACATCATTTTACACCAGTGAATTTCCAACTTTTTTGACTCTCATCAAATTCTCAGTGATCACCTGACAAGAAACCTACTGCGTGCAGTGTAATAACTCCTCCGAGCCTGAGGTCTGTTCACCAAATTTAGATTTATTTACATAGTTTTATGATTTGGGTCAGAAACTCCAAAGTGTTTTATGGAGCCCTCCTGAATCATAAGTTTTGCACCTTGAATTTGGCTAGGATAAGCATGATATGTTTCACTTCAGGTATGATTCAAATGACCCACTAGGGAGATTTTATCAAACAAAATTTATTTAAGAATATAGTTAACAAAATTTATTTAAGAATATAGTCATTTAAGAATATAGTTAAGAATATAGTTAAGAATAGTTAACAAGAACTTTTATCAGTTACAAGCAAGAAACAAAACAACCACTATAATGTATAAACCTTAACAAAGATATCTAACATGTTCCAATCAAACTAAAATCTTTGCCATCACCAAAATTCCCTTTTCATACATTCAACACAGCACAGACCAATGCTCACGTGATACTGGAAATTTGAGTCCTTTGGTTGAAGTCTGCAGTTCTCTGGATTCACCCCGAACAGTTTAAAGACAAGGCAGCTTCCCAAAGCACCAGAGAGACTCTGGTCCAGCCCCCAACAATAGATATCCCCCCCTTCAGCAAAACAAAAGAATTTCTAAAGAAAAAATAAACAGGGAGAAAGGGAAAACATGTCTTTTTAGTTTGTTGTTCCTTCTAAAACTAAAACCTCAAACCTGAAGCTCCAAGCTGAAACTAAAAATTAATCCCTGTCACCCAACCTGCCCACAGTTCCATTTCCTCCTCCTGACAATGACAATCACCTAAGGCTGTGGGCATGAGAAAGCACTGAAGCTGCAAGAACGGCAGAAATCATGATTAAAAAAAAACTTTCTTAAAGGTATTTTGGTTTCTTGGATGGCACGGTAGCACAGTGGTTAACACTGCTGCTTCACAGCTTTAGAGACCTGGGTTCAATTCCAGGCTCAGGTTACTGACTGTGTGGAGTTTGCACATTCTCCACGTGTCTGCGTGGGTTTCCTCTGGGTGCTCTGGTTTCCTCCCACAGTCCAAAAATGTGCGGGCTTGGTTGATTGGCCATGAAAAAATTGCCCCTTAGTGTACTAGAATGCTTAGGTTAGAGTGATTAGCGGGTAAAATATGTAGGGATATGGGGGTAGGGCTTGGGTGGAATTGTGGTTGGTGCAGACTCGATGGGCTGAAGGGCCTCTTTCTGCACTGTAGGGTTTTATGATTCTATGATTCTAAAGATACACTAACGTCACAATAGTAAGCAACACTCAGACTTCCTCATACAGAGTATAAACCAGGATTCCAGTAACACTGACACTCCACAATATGTACACATACATGGCTCCCTGATTGGATAAGCCATTACTGCCTTAATCTGTGATCTCATACTCTAAGAGTTCCACATTGTGGGCCTCATTAAGGTCATTACTTTATATCATAGAATAGACACATCACAGAGCAGAGAGAGTCCATTGAGACCATTGAGCCTGCACCGACAACAACCCCACCTAGGCCCTTTCTTGTCACCCCACATATTTACCCTCCCAATCTCCCTTACATTCAAGGAAAATTTAGCATGGTCAATCAACCTGACCCACACGTTTTTGGGACTGTGGGAGGAAACCAGAGGAAACCCTGACGGACATGGAGAGAACGTACAGGCCCCACACCATCAGTGACCCAAGGCCGGATTGGAACCAGGTCCCTGCCACTGTGAGGGAGCAGCACTAACCACTGTGCCACCGTGCCGTCCTCAAGTGGAATGGAAGAATTCCGCCTTCAATGAAGGAGAAAAACTTTCCTCAAACTAATCATTTCAGTTGAGGAAAGAATGCTAGCCAGGAGAAACATCAGCTGTCCTGTGGGAACTTTAAAATGCGAGAAATTTGTTTCCAAGTTAGTGCTGGCCAAATTCAAATCAATGCATTAATAATAAGAGAACCATTCTCCAATGGATCGCAAATAATCTTCACCTATTAATTTACAAAGTATGTGTCTCTACAGATATAATCCTCATTCAATGTGCTTACTGCAAAATCCCAGGACAGGGGAAAAATTTTAAAATGTTGACTGCACTGGCACATAAGCACAAAAATATGGGAAAGAGAACTTGTTGGAATCTGAATACTGCATTTTAGATTTCAACAGCGAAGCTGTTTAAAATTGAAAGGTAGTTTAAACATAAATCTTCAAAAATCTGCAGCCTTTGCCATCTACTCACCATGAGCTTTGAAATTCAAATTTAACCTAATTTGGCTGTCATGTTATTCAAGAAAATTTGAGTTTTGGCACGGTTTCCAACCACTAAGACTTGCACAATCCCTTGGAAAAATGCAGCCTTAGGTCAGGGGGAGAGCATATCTTTCTTTGCGGTGCGGTAATGGGGTGGCACTGTGGTGGATAGCACTGTTGCCTCACAGCACCAGAGACCCAGGTTCAATTCCAGCCTCGGGTCACTGTGTGGAGTTTGCACGTTCTCCCCGTGTCTGTGTGGGTTTCCTCCGGTTGCTCCGGTTTCCTCGGACAGTCCAAAATGTGCGGGTTAAGTAGGTTGGCCATGTTAAATTGTGCTTTAGTGTCGGGGGACTAGCTAGGGTAAGTACATGGGGATTGGGCCTGGGTGGGATTGTGACTGGTGCAGACTTGATGGGCCAAATGGCCTCCTGCACTGTAGGGATTCTATGATAAAGTCAGTAATCCTCGGGAATCACTACATGTCCTTCAACTGTCCCCTCTGACCTGTGAAGCAAGCAGCTTGAAGGGAGTCACAGAAGTATCCTGCTACATTTTACCTCAGTGGCTTGTGTATGGCTGGTATACTTGATTACCGTGCTGGTCTGAGTCCTTGGCTGTCGGGTGGAGATTTATGTGTTCAAAGAAAGCTTGGGGGAGGTTGTAGGTCTCAGACATCCTTGAATCCTCGTGCTGCTTATCACTTGGCGCTAGGCTATCCGAAAAAAAGATCATCACCATTCAAATTATGACCCTTAACTTATCCATGGATCACCCAAGATGTGCAGAAACTAAATTACTGCTGTCCCCAAAACTCATAGCAACGGCATTAATTCAGTCTCTGGCACAGGAATAGGGGGAGGCGATCGCCAAGTAGTATTGTCGCAAGACTATTAATCCAGTAGCTCAGCGAATGTTCTGAGGACCTGGGTTCGAATCCCACCACAGCAGATGGTGGAATTTAAATTCAATAAAAAATATCTGGAATTTGGAATTTGCTGATGACCATGAAACCCTTGTTGACTGTCGGAAAAACTCATCTGGTTCACTGATGTCCTTCAGGGACGGAAATCTTCCATCCTTACCTGGTCTGGCCTACATGTGTCTCCAGAGCCACAGCAATGTGGATGATTCTCAATTTATTCCCTTGGGCAATAAATGCTGGCCAGCTGGTGATGCCCATGTCCCATAAATGAAGGAGAAAATCTGCCATTCTTTCTTAACACAGAAAATGGTTGGAATGTGGAATATACTCCCTGAGAGTGTGGGAGAGATGGATTCAGTCACAGCTTTGGATCTGGATAAGCAGGTGAAGGGAAAGAATTCACAAGGTGATGGGGAAAGGGTGGAGCAGTGGGATGAAATGAATTGCTTTTGCAGAGAGCTGGCACTGACACTGATGGGCTGAATGGCCTCTTTCTGTACTGTGGCTCTCTATGATCCTATTCTATGATTTTATAATGTTGCACTGTTTCACAACCAGGAAACCGATATAAAAATGGTCACATGATAAGGGGTAGGATCTTCAGGCTGCCATGCGATCGTCCAGTCCCATCGAAAGCCAATGGGTTGTGCCATTGAACCTCCTGCAACATGGCAGGACTGGAAAATCCTGGAAAATCCTGGGATACGCTTCCTTCTCTTGTTTTCACACTGGTCATGACTGTGTACACGATTCATGCTTTGAACTTTATGTGACATGAGTTTGATACAACATCACAGGTACAATGCGTAGCCGTGCATAAAAATGATTCTCAATTGCTTGAGTCCTGGACTCCCTCAGATAAGACCAGAATTTCCAAGATTGCAGAAAGTCTAACGGGTAGCAAGTCATCTGGTATCATTAGATTAAAAATTGGTTCACTCTGATCTGTGTGGGTTTCTTCCGGGTGCTCCGGTTTCCTCCTACAGTCCAAAGATGTGTGGATTAGAATGATTGGCCATGCTAAATTGCCCCTAGTGTCAAGGGATTAGCAAGTTAAATATGTGGGGCTATCGGAATAGGGCCTGGGCGGGATTGTGGTTGGTGTAGATTTAATGGACCGAATGACCTCCTTCTGCACTGTAGGGATTCTATGATTCGACAACAAAATGGCCAATTGTCTATCTCAGCTTCTGTTACCAAGAGTAAAAGAGACATTCACCAGTCTTGTTTTAATAAATGACAAACCTGTTTATTTATTTTAAAACCAGTCTTCTCAAATAGAAAGGTAAAGCTGATTAACGTACATTATATTATGAAAGTATACGATTATGTATTATAGTTGGTGTGTGTTATGTTGGGACTGCCTCCCTTTAAGAGGCGAGTCATGTGAACACTGGTGATGTCATCAGCCAGGTTGACATGGTAAGGATTCAGCCTGGTGTTAAACCTAATGGAGAGCCCACCTATTGAAGAAACTTCCTTGCTGAGTTACAGCAAACCACATGTTTGTATGTTCTTTGGTTCTGTCTGCATCTTAGTAAATTGCCCAATTTGGAATAGATACTAATTATTCCTTTGAGATACCTCACATTCATACAAAGCAAAGATGGTGGAGTTCTTCATAAGGTTGTTCCCATTGGCAATACGGATCGAGAAGCAGAGGGTAGAGGTTTAAGGTAGTTGACAAAAGAATCAAAGGTGGCATAAAGAGAAACTTTTTCTCATACTATGTGTTTAGGATTTGGATTTGTTTAGGCTTTCTCCGTAGCCCTGCAGTTTTTTGATTTGTTTTAAAGATTATTTATTAGTGCCACACTGCAACATAGTGAAAGTCCCATAGTCACCACACTCTGGTACCTGTTTGGGTACACTGAGGGAGAGTTTAGCACAGCCAATGCACATTTTTCGGACTGTGGGAGCACCCGGAGGAAACCCATGCAGACTTGGGGAGAATGTGCCCAAGATGATGGCCCCAAGCTGGGAATCGAACCCAGGTTCTTGGTGTTGTGAGGTAACACTGTGCCACCGTGCCGTCCCTACAAAAAAGTAGTTAGCAAACTGCTGCAAAAAGTAGTTTGGAAGGCAAATGGCATTTTGCGTTTATTGAAGGGGATTGGTGTACAGGAATAAAGAGTTTTTGCTAAAATTGTACAAGGTTTTGGCAAGGCCACATCTGGAAAATTATGGGTAGTTTTGGTCTCCACATTTAAGGGAGGATATACTTGTGTTGGGACAGTAGAATGAAGGTTCCCTAGATTGGTCTTTCAGACTTTGGGAGGAAATGGGGGCACCCGGAGGAAACCCACGCAGACACAGGGACAACGTGCAGACTCCACATAGTTAGTCACCTAAGGCTGAAATTGAACTTAGGCTGTTGACACTGTGAGACAGCAGTGCTAACCACTATGCCACCATATCGCAGGTACTTATCCATTGCATTTCGGAAAGAGTTATACAATTGGTTTCTCAGCACTGATATGTAAAATAATCAATGGATTTTGTTCTGCTTTTCAACTCCAGGAACACTTGCAGGTCCTCAATCCCAGTACGTAGCAGCTGCTGATATTCACTTCCAGCCTATGGACCACAAAAAGGTTGCTGTCTTCTTTTCACAAGCAGTTCGTCATCCTCTTCTCAAAAGCAAAGTCAACTTTTTAAACACAGTTTCAGGCAATCTTTTATTACAAAGCTGTAAACCATCTGTTGTACATGGTCTCATGGGGTCAAGCGGCTTCCAGCTTCTTTAAAATTGCTTAGTTATCTTTTCTTGTAAAATGATGATTTACTGAGAGGAATAGTGATCAGAGTCCTGCATTAGCCCTTTAAGTTTATTTATTAGTGTCACAAGTAGGCTTACATTAACACTGCAGTGAAGTTACTGTGAAAATCCCATGGTTGCCACACTTCAGCGCTTGTTCGGGTACACTGAGGGAGAATTTAGCATGACCAATGCAGTGAACCAGCACGTCTTTCTGACAATGGAAAGAAACCAGAGCACCCAGAGGAAACCCACATACATACGGGGAGACTCTGCACATACAGTGCCCCCAGCCAGGAATCGAACTCGAGTCCCCGGCATTGTGAGGCAGCAGTGCTAGCTGAAAGGGGGAGGCAGTTGGAGTCATCCAGACTCAAAGCGTTGGCTCTATTATCTCTCCACAGATGCTGTCAGGCCTGCTGAGGTTCTCTGTAGGAGTTTGAGAGACTCCTAGTCAGCCATGTGGCGGAAACAACATGGAGCCTCTACCATCACTGTCTGTAGCCCCAGATACGACACGCATGCAAAAATGTATGTTGCTGCAGCAACTCAAGACTCCCTGAATAACCTAAAACACACCAACACCACAGGAGAGTACTTTTCCCCAGCCACTACCTCAACTCAGACATAATGAATGGGGTTGGGCAAGGTGTCAGATGGCGATTGACATCAGTAGTTGGGAAAGGGTGACTTCACCCCATCCACTCACTTTCAATGGTGGCATTGTTGAACTTTCCACATAATCTTGCATTGTAAAAAATAATAGCCTTAAGATTGTTCTTTGTTTATGGGTTAATACAGAGTTTGGAAACAGCTGCACAAGCTGGCTACAATTAGATGATTCCTCTCCTTATGGATTGCAGGAAAGGGTGCCAATGGTGCTCTGACGTTAATGAAAATATATTTAGCTATGTGCTGGATTTTTCCATAACACAGCAGGACATGTTGGACACTTGGCAGAGAGTTCTATTTGCGAGATATTTTGATAGCAATTTTTTTTATGGAATAGAGACTTTCCTACAATGCTTGCTAACCAGATCTTTGGCCAACAGGAATGTGTGAATGTATAGCCTAGGGATCTGGATTTTAAATAAATATTATTAATTTTGACTCAATATACCCGTCGTGCAGACTGGGGGATAAGATCTGTGCCATAGATTCATAGAATCCCTGCAGTGCAGAGGGAAGGCATTGGCCCTGTGCCAACAACAATCCCAGCCAGGCCCCACCTCTGTAACCCCACATACGTACCCTATTAATACCCGACACTAAGGGGCAATTTAGTGTGGCCAATCAATGCAAGGAATTCCAAAAGGTTGTGAATGTAGCCCAATCCATCACACAAACCAGCCTCCCATCCATTGTCTCTTTCTACACTTCCTGCTACCTTGGAAAAGCAGCCAGGACCCACTCACCCCAGACATTCTCTCTTCCGTCGGGAAAAAGATACAAAAGCCTGAGGTCATGTACCAACCGACTCAAGAACAGCTTCTTCCCTGCTGCTGTCAGGCTTTTGAATGGACTTACCTTGCATTAAGCTGATCTTTCTCTACACCCTGACTATGGCTGTAACACTAGATTTTGCACTCTCATTTCCTTCTCTGTGGATGGTATGCTTTGTCTGTATAGCGCACCAGAAACAATACTTTTCATTGTATCTTAATACATGTGACAATAATAAATCAAATTAAACCTAACCCATACATCATTGAACTTTAGGAGGAAATTGGAGGAAACAAACCCATGCAGATACTAGGTTGATGTGCAAACTCCAAGCAGCCAGTTACCCAAGGTCGGAATTGAACCTGAGTCCTTGGCCCTGGAGGTGGCATATAAAGCACTGTGCCATTGTGCCGCCCATAAAATTCTTTTAGTTTTTCCCATGCATTAATCCATTCATGGTGTTTTTCTTTGTGACTAATAAACTAAGCTTGTCTTTTGAATGTTACCCAACAAAACTCATATCAACCGAAATCTGGACAACCAAATATTCATCTCCTGCATATGTTGAAGGAGATACTCCAGAATGTGTTGAGAACTTCCCATACCTTCACACCCACCTGCCTTAAAGGCCAACACTGAGAAGGAGACCCAGCACTAATCAGTCCAGCAGCTACCTATAAACCACAGCAGAAAGTGCCTGATAACAAAGCATCTGCAAGGTGACAGAAGTGTACAGGGCAGTTGCTGTCACCCCACTTCTGCATTGCAGTGAGACCTGCACTGTGCATCAACAACATGTAACAGTACTTGAGAAATTTCACCAGCAATGCCTATGCCACATTCTCCCGAAGCAATGGAAGGACCATTGAACAAATGTGAGCATCGTTCTTGAAGCCAACTCCACAAGCATTTATGCATCATTTCTGGAAAAAATCAACTAGGATGGACTGAATACCCTGAGAGAAGATTTCAGGAGTTTTAGTGGGCAGGACACGGATCATGAAAAGGTTCATTGACTTCAGGATGGATTTCCAGCCTTGGGGTGAGCATGGTCGGGAGATCCCACCAAGCGTCTAGATGGCTGCAAAGCATCTCCGCTACCAGTTCCTGTTTTCCCAGTTCTCAGATGGCCAACATTCCAAGAGGAGACAAAGAAAACACTTCAAAGATACTAAGAAATGTGCCTTTAACCGCACAAGTATTGACATTAGTGACTGAGAGAAACTTGATACCGGTCATTCAAAATAGCGACAGCTTGTCCTTCAAGCTGCATCTCACTCTGAGTCACAATGTCTTACCTATTATTTATATGATGGAGAGTGGGATAGCTTGATCTTGGGTTCGGACATAGCTTGGCACAACATCGAGGGCCGAAGGGCCTGTATTGTGCTGTACTGTTCTAAGTTCTTTATTAATTGGTGTTACACGTAGCTTTACATTAACACTGCAATGATGTTACTGTGAAAATCCCCTAGTCGCTATACTCCAGTGCCTGTTCAGGTACACTAAGGAAGAACTTGGGACGGATCTAATGCAGCTAACCGACATATCTTTTGGACTGTGGGAGGAAACTGGAGCACCCGGAGGAAACCCATGCAGACACGGGAAGAGTGTGCAGACTCCAAACAGACAGTGACCCAAGCCAGGGATCAAACCAAGCTCCCTGGCGTTGTGAGACAGCAGCGCTAACCACTGTGCCATATGTTGCTCACTGTTTCTTAATGATGAGGCAGAGCGATAGCAGAGAGGCAAATTCTGTACTCTGATTCTTAATGTACATGTGCCCAAAGAAGTGTGGGTTGAGAATTGGCTTTGTTTAGTCACAGAGTGGGGTGGCATGGTGGCACAGTGGTTAGAGCTGCTGTCTCACACACCAGGGACCTGACTTCAATTCCGGCCTCCGGTCACTGTGTGGAATTTGCACATTCTCTCCGTATCTGCGTGGGTTTCCTCTGGGTGCTCCAGTCCCCTCCCACAGTCCAGAGATGTGTGGGTTAGGTTGACCCTTAGTGTCAGGGGGATTAGCAGTGTAAATGTGTGAGGTTACGGGAATAGGGCTTGGGTGGGATTGTGGTCTCGATGGGCCAAATAGCCTCCTTCTGCACTGTAGGGATTCTATATCATCACTTCCTGCTCTGAACTATGGACCCAAAAGCAAATGCAGTTCACACTGAGGAGGTAAACCTCCCTCACTCACAAACCCTGATGTTTTTGCAATATTTCCAAGCCTGCTGTGTATCCTTTGTGAAGCCTTTCCTTTTTAACCAAGTTCAGATGATAGTTTCTGAAAAATCGAGCCAGCATTTCTGCCAAGGCAGTTTAACATTAAACACTGACAAATGTTGCTTGCAGACTCCACCCAGTTATAAACTAAATGCCGAGTCACGCAAAGTTCTTCAAATTATTCAGGCAGTTTGACATTTATTCTGACTTGCTCAACTGGTTTCAAGTTGAGAACTCTGCATAAGTCAGCGACATAGAGGGACGGCACGATGGCACAGTGTTAGCACTGCTACCTCATGGTGCCAAGGACTCGGGGTCAATTCTGGCCTTGGGTGACTGCCTGTGTGGTGTTGGTACCTTCTCCCCATGTCTGCGTGGGTTTCCTCCCAGAGCTCCGGTTTCCTCCCATACTCCAGCTTAGGTTGTTTGGCCGTGCTAATGGGGATTAGCAAGGCAAATATGTGGGGTTACAGGGAGAGAGCCTGAATGGGATTGTTGTAGGTGCAGGCTTGATGGGCTGAATGGCCTCTTTCTGCACTGCAGGGATTCTAAATCATCATCTGAACTTGATTAAAAAGAAAAGGCAGGGACACTAAATAAATAAGCACCCAATAAAAGTAAACCACAGCAGCAATAACTTATATTTGTCAAGCAAGGGTGCATTGCAGGAGCATTATAAAATAGAAGTGTTAAGCATTGACTGGGAATTCTGGCAAAATGAAGAGTAATGAGTTGCCACGCTGGCGGGTTAAAGCCAAACACGATGCAAGTTTATTTAGGAGATGTTGCCCATTCAAGGCCCAAGATGGAAGTACCTCAAATTCCCCCAACCCCTGTGCTTATGTCTTTACAGCTCACGTGATGTTCAGTGGACAGAGACCCCGTTAGATACACAGCACAAAATATGATAGCAAATCACATGAGGAGATATTATCAAGGAGATGACCAAAATCTTGGTCAAAGAGATAAATTTTAAGGAGTGCACTCGAAAGAGGAAAACAAGGTGGAGAGTTGTAGGGAGAGAATTCCAAAGGTTAGAGTCTAGGCAACTGATGGTGAGGTCATCGATAGGGGAGGAATTCAAATCGGGGATGCCCAAGAGGCCAAAATTGGAGGAGCCCAGAAACCTCAGAGAGTTGTGGGGCTTGACAAGATTATAGAGGTAGTGAGAGAGGCAAGGGCATGGAGGGATATGAAATGAAGAATGTTGTTTGACTTGGAGCCAGTAGCGGTAATAGGAATGGGACTTGTTGTAAGTTTTTTGACTTGATTTGAGTTATTATTGTCATATGTGTTGGGATACAGTGAAAAGCATATACATGCCATAGATGTACTGTTCATAGAGTACATAGAGGAGAAGGAAAGATGAGGGTGCAGAATATAGAGTTACAGTCATGGCTGGGGTGTAGAGAAAGATCAGCTTAACATAAGGTAGGACCATTCAAAAGTCTGATGGCAGCAGGGAAGAAGCTATTCTTGAATCTGTTGGTACGTGACCTCAGACTTTTGTATCTTTCCCAATGGAGGAAGGTGTCCGGGAATATGTCCAGGGTGCATGGGATCCTTAATTATGCTGGCTGCTTTTCCAAGACAGCGGGATGTGTAGATGGAGTCAATGGATGGGGAGGCTGGTTCGCATGATGGTCTGGGCTACATTCATGACCTTTTGTAGTTTCTTGCAGCTTGGGCAGAGCAGGAGCTGTGACACAACCAGAAAGACTTCCTATGATGCAAAGGTTAAGACAAAGGCAGCAGAGTTTATGGAGGGTAGACTAGTGTTGCAGTGTTAAAGTGACACTAATAAACAAGCTTCAAAAAACTATCAATGCAAAGGTGAAATGTGTACCAGTTAAATTGAACTGGTTTGGCTTCAATTGAAAAAATGATCACTCGACCTTATTTCAATTCAAATGCATCTAGGAGTGCTGCAGGGCGGAAAAAGGATATTTCACCAGTTTGGGTGTGAAATTGGCCCACGCTTGCTGTAGCTCATGCCTGAATTCCTTGAGCATGAAGTCAGTCCTGCTTAGAAAGGATAGCAGAACTAGAGGGCACAGCCTCAAAATAAGGAGGGGGGGGGGGGAGCAGTTTAGAACGGAGTTGAGGAGGAAGTTCTTCACTCAAAGGGTGGTGAATCTCTGGAATTCTCTGCCCGTTGAAGTGGTGGAGGCTACCTCGCTAAATATATTTAAGTCACGGGTAGATAGGTTTCTGATAGACAGGGGAATTAAGGGTTATGGGGAGAAAGCGGGAAAGTGGAACTGATCCACTTCAGATCAGCCATGATCTTATTGAATGGCGGGGCAGGCTCGAGGGGCTAGATGGCCTACTCCTGCTCCTATTTCTTATGTTCTTATGAAAGGTTTGCTGTCACCCATTTTGTGTTGCTGCTGTAGACCCATCACCACCCCCGCCCCCCCCCGCCCAAGGCCCACTCCCACTCCTTGCACTTCTGCGCCAAAGGACTGAATCCATCGAGTACTGGATGGGACAGCACTGTGGCACAGTGGTTAGCATTGCTGCTTCACAGCGCCAAGGACCAGGGTTTGATTCCCAGCTTGTGTCATTGTCTATGTGGAGTTTGCATGTTCTCCCCATGTCTGCGCAGGTTTCCTCCAGGTGCTCCAGTTTCCTCCCCACAGTCCAAAGATGTGCTGCTTGGATGCATTGACCCGAACAGGCGCCAGAATGTGGTGACTAGGGGAATTTCACAGTAATTTTGTTGCACTGTTAATGTAAGCTGTACTTGTGACACTAGTAAATAAACTTTACTTTAATAAACATGTTTTCAAGGTTTCAGTGCTTGTGCTTTGATACGTTTTTTAAAGTTTATTTATTAGTGTCACAAGGAGGCTTATATTAACACTGCAATGAAGTTACTGTGAAAATCCCCGAGTTGCCACACTCCTGCGCCTGCTCGTGTTCTTGGAGGGAGAATTTAGCGTGGCCAGTGAACCTAAACAGCATATTTTACGGACTGTAGGAGGAAACCGGAGCATCCGGAGGAAACCCACGCAGACACAAGGAGAGTGTGCAAACTCTGCACAGGGAGTGACCCAATCTGGGAATCGAACCTGAGTCCCTGGTGCTGTGCCACCGTGCCACACGGGCGAAGTGCAGCACTGTGCTTTCAACACTATACCATGAATGTCAGTCTGTCTGATGAACCTAACCTGTGAAATTTCATTGATTGTTGGTGACAAGTGTCTGAGGGGGGTTTTGAAATGCGGCCCCTGTGTTAGATCTGTGCCGTCGGGGGTGTGAAAGGGGTGCCCGGCCCACTTTGCTGAAGTTAGCCTTTTATTCAATTCTCTTGTACATTAAAACCACCGTTTCAAAATAAAAATTGCCTTTGAAGTCTGTCTTACACGGATTGCCTCAGTGCTCAGTGACATGGGTGCACCCACACAAATAAAAATCAATCATGTCGACATTAACTAGATAATTCATTGTGCTGTAACTCCGCCAACATGAATAACGAATAATACTGAAGGGAACTGAGTGAGAAAACAGGAGTCGTGTAATAAAAGAACAAAGGTGTACACTGCAGCTCCACATCACCTCTTAAACTTGAACATGGTGTTTAGACATCAGCAAGAAAGCTGATCACGCAAGAAACTTCAATGCGTGAGAGTGAAACTCCAGAATATTCAAGGGGATTGGGGACAAAGGTAGATCAAAAAGCCGATGAGGGGCAAAAGAACTCGCAAGCGATGCAACAGGCCCACTTGGAAGAAAGAGGGTCTTTTAAAGTTTTGATCAAATAAGTCAATATTTTCAGTGCCTTTTGGGGATTCCCTGTGATGAATTATTCACCAACTGCAGCGGGAAATAGTTTGCATACTGACAGGATAAAAAGGCTGTTTTGCCTGGGTTAAACTTGCAATCTAAAAAAAAACCCTTTAAAATGTCAAGAAGGCAATTAATTTATGGTAGTTTTTTTTTCAGACAGTGACTTCGACCCTGTCATAATAATTTCACTTACCGTGGCTGAGGTGGTGGGGGAGGGAGGGGGAGGGTGATGTGGGGATAGGAGTGGGGAGCATGCTGCCGTACAACGTTCATTTCTATTAAACCCTTTGTTCTGGTTTTTTCTTTGCATTCATTACATGCTTCACGCAGTCCCTGGGATATAAAAATTAAAAGCAATTACAATGCTTCACAGAGCAGAGATTTTGTTCCCAGTGAATTTGAAAAAGAACAGAGGCTGCAAATCACCACAGAATTGAACGTACGAGCGTAAACCTTTGACATGACAGAATATAGGCACTTTCCAGGGAGATTGTGATTCCCCCCTCCAACTCGCCCCCATTCACCGTCCTATTTAAACTGGCACCGAACAAGGTAGTGGAAAATACTTACGTGTAACAGAACATGTCAATTGCACAGTTCGAACCTTCCCATTTACATTCACATCATGAATCTAGCCAAACTAACATTTTGATTTTTGCAGAGTGTTGCTGAATTTAAAGCACTTCCCTGGACAATTAGAGGCTTTTTTCCCAGGGTGGAAAGTTCGATTACAGGAGGGCACAGGATTAAGGTGAGTGTGGGTAAGTTTAGGCATGTTTCACAGGGGGATAGTGTTTTATTTTTAATTCATTCAGAGGACATGGGCGTCACTGGCTGGCCAGCATTTATTAAGGATTATTAGTTGCGCTTGAGGGCAGTTTAGAGTCAACCACATTGCTGTGGCTCTGGAGTCACATGTAGGCCAGGCCAGGTAAGGACAGCAGATTTCCTTCCCTAAAGGACATTAGTGAGCCAGATGGCTTTCTCTGACCCCAGCCACAAGTTTACAGCTGGCAGGAGGAAGTGAGGGACTGGGTGGATGTCTGGCAGACCACCACTGTTCAGGCTCTGGGTCAGAAAGGGGGGAGGCTTCCTCTACTATTGCCCCCTTTTCAGATCAGAAATCTCCCCCCAACATCTGTCCCACAACTGCTGCCCAGGTGTTTTTTATTCATTTGTGGGTCATGGACGGCGTTGGCTGACCAGCATTTAATGCCCAACCCTAATTGCCCTTGTTTGAGGGGCAGTTGAGAATCAACTCCACTGTCATGGCTCTGGAGTCGCACATAGACCAGATGAGATAAGGATGACCAATTTCCTTCCCTAAAGGACATTAGTGAATCAGATGGGTTTTTTTCTAACAACTGACAATGGTTTCATGATTATCAGTAGGTTCTTAATTCCAGATATTTTTTATTGAATACAACTTCCACCATCTGCTGTGGTGGGATTCGAACCCAGGTCTCCACAACATTAGCTGAGTTTCTGGATTAATAGCCCAATGATAATACTTCTAGGCCATCGCCTCCCCAGGTGTGCCTTCCCCCACATCACCAAAATCCTACTCCCCCTTCCCATCACCATCTGGCCCCCCATTCTGTCCACACTTTGTGGCCCTGCACCAAGAGGTTCCGTGGGTTCTACGGCTGTTGGGACTGTTTATACTCACAGCTGTGGACACTTCTTAAGGTGGTGCTTGTCATTTTTAAAATTCGTTCATAGGACGTGACCCTTGCAGACTAGGCCAGCATTTATTGCCCATCCCTAATTGCCCTGGATGTTGGCCCAATGTCTCCTGGTTCCACAGAGTTGAATCATGAAATCATAGAATCATACAGTGCAGAAGAGACCTTTCAGTCCTTCGAGTCTGCGCTGACATGCGAGAAACACCCGAACTCTCACCTAATCCCATCTGCCAGCACTTGGTCCATAGCCCTGAACGTTATGATGTGCCAAGTGCTCGTCCAGATACTGTTTAGGAGATGGGGTTATGGGAATAGGGTCTGGGTGGGATTGTGGTTGGTGCAGACTCAATGGGCTGAATGGCTTCCTTCTCCACTGTAGGATTCTATAATGAGAGGAAACCCACCTCTATCACCCTCCAAGGCTGTGCATTCCAGGCCATCACCACCCCCGGGTTAAGAGGTTTATCCTCACATCGCCCCTAATCGCAATGATAGTGACCAAGCAACATCCTGAGGAAATCTGTCCTGTTGAGATAGATGTCTTTGTTAATTTGCCTAGCCAGACTAAGAAATGTGTAAACTTTGGATTGAACAAAAAAAAATTTATTGAGCAAAGACTTTTCACAGCTTGAGAGAAAGATTAAAGCCCCGCTAATTGACAATTTTGTAGAAAACTTCAGCTTTTGGACAATGAGATTTCCTATCTTGTACTCATTCCATTCTCGTAGCTGGAGGACTTGCAAATCCATTGAGTTCAGGCATCTGGATTACTACGTTTTGTAAATCAAACAATTACAAATTAACATCTACAAGCATCCCCTTTATCCATTTCTGTTCATCGTTTAAAATAGATTTCCTTTTGCGAGCAACACTGGGGTATTGAAGCGATTACAGAGGATGACTGGTCTAATTATCATTAGCACAGATGTAAAGATGAGTCAATATGAACTATGTGTTCATCCTCCTGATGTTATTGGACTCAGTACTTCATCCAAACCAATAGTCCCTGTGGATAGTCATCAGCAGGCTTTGTTTAGACAAGGATTTTCAAAACATTGGAACGTAGCTACTAAAGTACACAAGTCACAACTTTTTTTTTAAAGTGTTATTTCATGTTGGTCATAGCATCAGAGGAGGATTTCCGATTCCCAAAGAGAGTCCAGGATCATGTGGAGGGGTTCACAGCAAAAGAATGCTGCTAAACATTTCACACCCGACCCTCTGAATTATTGTCACTGCCGTAATAGAGAAGAATGGAGGAGACAATTTGTACGAACCAATGCCCCATGATCAGCAACAAAGTGAATAATTGCTCTATCTGTTTTTGACAATATTGGCTGAGGGGTGAATGTTGGTCAGAACATTGGGACAACTTCCCATTTTTCATCAAATAACGCGATGGGGGATCTTTCCTTCTGCCCTGCTGAGAGCCAATGGGTGGACGAGAGGGGGAGTGGGACGGCTGTCAAACATAGTTTAACATCTCATTAGAAAGATGTGCCTCTGACAATGCACAACCTTGCATTGAAACTGAGACTGTTCACTAATTCAGTTAGATTTATTATTGTCATGTGGATTGGGATGCAGTGAAAATTATTGTTTCTTGTGCGCTATAGTGTCTTGAAGATCTGTCACATCTTCTTGAGAAGACAGGCAGGACCTCGATTTAACATTTGACCTGAAAGGGGATCATACAACGTTGATGGGCAGGAATAGATCCATTAAGCCTGGCACCGTAGTTTACCAAATGGCACTAATCTGGATGACGGCTCCACCTTTACTCAATCATATGCTCCCTTCATGAAAATGTGTTTGATGAACCTTCTTTGCCCAAGGCAGAAATGAGCCCAGTATTGTTATAGACCTTTACATCAGATGGACATTTTAATACTGGGGTTCATCCTGTAATTTGGACCACTGGCTTGTATATTACGAGAGCATGCTCACTAATCCGGATTCACAGTAACTTATTAGACTATGAGATATAGGAACAGAAGTGGGCCATTCAGCTCATTGGTGAGAATCTCACTACTGTTCATGCCAGCAGGATTTTCCCATCCCACCACAGTGAATGGAGATTTGTCTGGCTCCCAAATTCTCCCATCTTACTGGGCATAGTGTGAACAGCCGGTAACATCACATCCATCGAGTCTGCTCCGCTACTCAGTGAGAGCATGACATAGTGCCCTTAACATAGTGAAATGCCCCATGGCGCTTTAACTCAAACAAACCAAACAAACCGAGACACATGAGATATGAGGACAGGAAATCAAAAGCTTGTCAAAAAGGTTGGTCTCAAGGGAGCATCTTAAAGGAGAAGAGACACAGACAGGTTTAGGGGAAGAATCCCAGAGTTTAGCACCTACAGGTGAAAGCAGAGCCACCATTGATCGATGTAGCAAATTTTGAAGCATCTATCATCATTGACATTGGGACAAGGAAATGGGTTTGATCAGAGCATAGGGCAGCAGGTAGCGAGAAGACATTGCTTTCATGCTTCCCTGAGATCCAGTAGCACAAAATGTAAAAGTGTTGACAATAATGAGAGAAGCATTGCAGGTCACAAGCCATTTTGTTGTTCTTTCCTGAAAAGAAAAAGACAGTTTCTCAAATCCTTTCCATGAAGGCTTGCCCTCTTGAACCCCTATGACCATGGCACCAGAAATGGAGGCTTGCTTAAACGGAATGGGTTCCCTGAAACCACAGTGGCACAGTGGTTAGCACTGCTGCCTCACAGCACTAGGGATCTGGGTTCAATTCTGACCTCTGTCTGTGTAGAGTTTGCATGTTCTCCCCGTGTCTGCATGGGTTTCCTCTGGGTTGTCCCATTTCCTACCACTCGCCAATGATGTGCAAGTTAGATTGATTAGCCACGTTAAATTGCCCCTTAGCATCAAGGGGATTGGCAGGTTTGATATATGGGGATAAGGCCTTAGTGGGATTGTTGTCGGTGCGGGCGCAATGGGCCAACTGGCCTCCTTCTGCACTGTAGGGATTCTATGATTCTAAAGTGGAATAGGTGATCAGTAACAAGGTAAAAGAGCAGGTGCAAAAATCTATTGTACATGAACCCAAGTGACAGGGCAAGCTAGATTAACCAAGTAGCCTTTTATTCATGGCCTTGGAAGTCTTAACTTCTTATTTTCCTGAGCTGAAGAAGTATTTCAAAGGCATGATGCTGATTTCTCCTTAGTCTAGCGATGCAGAGCAGCAGCGTGACAGAGGATTTTATTGTTGAGTGAAATAGCAGCTTTCTCCTTTTTGGACCTATTCCAATATCAGATGAATGATTTAACAAGCAAATGAATGGCAAATAGTCATTAACAAACTCAAATGAGTTTTGATGCATTTTAATTTTAACCCAGTAAGAACCTTACCCATTACAAGTAAATGATAGATTGAATGAACGTCAGTAATCATGGTGGCGCAGTGGTTAGCTCTGATGCCTCACAGCACCAGAGACCCAGGTTCAATTCCAGCCTTGGGTCACTAGCTGCATGGAGTTTGTACGTTGTCCTTGTGCCTGTGTGGGTTTCTTTCGGGTGCTCTGGTTTCCTCCCACAGTTCAAAGATGTATAGGTTAGGTTGATTGGCCATGCAAAATTGCCCCTTAGTGTCAGGGATTTGAGCAGGGTAAATACATGGGGGTAAGGGATAGGCCTTGGTTGGGATTGTTGTTGGGTCAGGCTTGATGGGCCGAATGGCCTCTTTTGCACTGTTGGGGATTCTATAATTGAGCTGAAGGATGAACTACGTTTTTTTGCATCAGAGCTTATAACATGCATGAGAGCCATAGAAAAATTACAGCACACAAGCCCCATCCTGTCCATGCCTGCCTGAGGACACCCTTTCTTATCCCACCTTCCTGCACGCAGCCCACAGCCCTGCAGCTTACACCACTTAAAGGTGCAGATCGAGTTACTTTTTAAAAGAGTTTAGGGTCTCTGCCTCCACCACCAATTTGGGTAATGAATTCCAGATACATTGGACCGGAGCTGAGAATTTGTCATCATATCAGAAATGCTTTGATGATCAGAGCCAACACCATAAATAACTCCAGTTTAAGATGTACTCTTTTTGTCTTCTCTCAGTGAGAAAAGTAAAAGATATCAGTTTGTTTCCAAAGTGCTAATGGTGTTCTACCATTGCTTCCACATTTGGTAAGCTGAAAGATATGATATGGTGATTGCTGAGTGCATTGTTTGGTGTTGTTAACATTTAATACAGCACACACAAGCTAACGGGAAATGCTATTATTTAAGCTTTGGGTGGCAATGCAAAGAGATCCTATTGTGGCTTTAAGCAGCCCAGTAATCCATCTTTTCCACCAACTCATATAACCTTGCCCCATGCGTGTGGGTTTGAAAATGGCTGATACCAAATCATCAGCCTGTTTAACCTTTCCAGACTTCAACGCTCGCAGAAAATTGGGAGGAATGTAAAATGGGCAGCAAATTCCCTGGCAAAGTTTTACATTATTGCACAAAGTCAACATGACCACTGCTAATCCTTGCCGTTCACGATCATAAATATGATGACCGAAGATCTAATTGGGTAAATATGTGTACCAGACAGCCACGTTTAATTGGGGATCAGTGGAACATAAACACCACAATCAAAATGTTGCAATAATCACCAAAAAAAACAAAATGGGCAGCTACAGGTGCCAATAAACATTGCAGGCTTTTATTGTGAATATCATCTTCAGATGTTAATAAGGAGCACAGAGTGTTCGAGAATACAGTATGGAGCAAGAAAAGAAATCTTTCAGCATTTAATACTACAGAACACTGGTGTGCCATCCTTCCTAATAAACAGGGGAAGGAGCGAATTGCAAAATAGAATCTATTAGGTGCTCCTGGCTTATAAATCATGAGTACCGCAGACAACAGTGCATAACCTGGTCATGACACAGGTAATCTACTTTCTTTAATGAATGCGGGATGCTGGTGCATTGTCTACTTGTACTGCAGTTTCGGTCTCCTTATCTGAAAAAGGATAGACTTGCCATAGAGGGAGTATGGCAAATGTTCACCGGACTGATTCCTGGGTGGCAGGATTGGCGTACAAGGAGAGATTGGGTCAAATGACCCTGTATTCACAGGAGTTTAGAAGAATGAGAATGGATCTCATTGCAATGTGTAAAATTCTGTGAGGGCTGGACAGATTGGATGCAGGGATACTGTTTTCCCCCTGGCTGGAGGATCTCGAGACAGAGGTCATGGGCTCAGGATATGGGTTAGACTCTTGAGGACTGAGTGGAAGAGAGATTTCTTCACTCAGAGGTGCTGAACCAGTGAAATTGTCTACCACAGAAGGCTGGAGAGGCCACATAACTGAATATATTTAAGAGGGAAATAGATGGATTCTAAAGGCCTCTAGGGCAATGGCGAGAGCACGGAATTATGTTGTTGAGACAAAGGATCAAACATGACCTTTTTGAATGGTGGAGCAGGCTTGAAGGGCCAAATGCCCTACTCCTGCTCCTATTTTCAATGTTTCTGATTCTTAAGGGCAATTTTAATGCAGTCCACTATTGGGAACCTGTTCCATTCTTCTCCTCATTGCGGCCATTGGGGAGTGAGATTGGTTGCAGTATAATGCCAATTTCCCACACAATTGCATCAGATATCCACTGGCCACAGTGCTAAAATTAATGTTTAAATTTCACTAAAATCAATTAAAAATTGAAGATCCCATTAGATCACAGCTCGGTCCGTCCACAAGAAGAAACCAAAGTGGTGACCACACAAGAAAGAAAGGAAAAGAGTGGGTGAGAAAATAATCACTGAGAAAGATGGAGAGAGGGAAAGGGAATTCCTAAACAATAAGAATTGTTAATGTCTGTGTAACGTCCGTCTTATTGGGAATAAAGAACACGGTGAGGCTGTTTTCAAATGAAACAGATAAAGCACTAAGTCTGTGTTGAGGAATCGCTTGTCTCCTTGTCCTATATCTCCTTTTATTGTTGGCAAAATAAGACCATCCAAAAGAAAACCCAAGTGCCTCACTCCTCAGGTATCCTTGGTGGCACAGTGGTTAGCACTGCTGCCTCACAGCGCCAGGGCACGGGTTTGACTCCCGATTCTGAGTTCAAAGCCAAAAATAAATTTGACTGAGGCAAGCTGCCATAAAAATGAAGAAGCAGACATTTTAAAACATTGAATAAAACTCTTGTTCATAGAGTCAAAGAGGCAAAAAGCACACAGCACGGAAATAGGCCCAACTCGTCCATGCTGACCAAGTTTCCTAAATTGATCTAGCCTGTGTTTGGCCCATATCCCTCCAAACCTTTACTATCCATGTGCCTATTCAAATGTCTTTAGATGTTGTAATTGTACCTGCCTCTACTACCTCCTCTGGCAACATCCTCTGTGTGAAAAAGCCTCCCTTTTAAATCTTTCCCCTCTCACCTTAAACTTATGCCCTTTCGTATTGGATTCCTTTGGAGAAAAGATTCATAGAATCCCTACAGTACAGAAGGGGACCATTCGGCCCATCAAGCCTGCACCCACCACAATCCCAACCAGGCCTATCCTCATAACCCTCATGCATCCACCCTACTAATTCTCCTGACACTAAGGGTTAATTTAATATGACCAATCAACCTAACCCGTGCATCTTTGGGACTGTGGGAGGAAATAGGAGCACCTGGAAGAAACTCCCGCAGGCACAGGGAGGAAGTGCAAAGTCCGCACAGTCACCCCAAGCTGGAATTGAACACAGATGCCTGACGCTGTGAGGTAGCAGTCCTAACAACTGCACCATCCTGCCACCCTTAAAAGGCATTGGCAATTCACCTTATCTACGCCCCTCATGATTTTATAGACCTCTGTCAGGTCATCCTTCTGCACTCCAGGGAATAAGTCCCAGCCTTTCCAGCCTCTCCTTATAGTTCAAACCTTCCAGTCCCGGTAACATCCTTCTAAATCTTTTCATATCCCTTTCCAGGTCAATAACGTCCTTGCTACAGCAGGCGGTGACCAGAATTGGACGCGGTACTCCAAATGTGGCCTTACAACTAACACCTGAGGTGTATCATCTCCACTCAAATATTACAACGCAACAGGAATCAGAAGTGAACTGATTCTATTCATAAGGAGTTTGGATTTTTGAAAATTTATTTGCTGATTTTCGGAACAGCAAGCCTAAAAGAAGACTTGGAGAAGTGACATTAACACGGCTGCTGAGAACTGATTGGAAATTGCGACACATTTTCATTCTCCGCTCGCAAAGACCCTTGACAAATTGTACCCTGACTCTCATGATGGGAAGGACAATTGCATTCAGCGTTCTAATTTTCTAACTGCAAATAGCATGGTATGTTAGTTACCTGTAGGTGGCATTGAAGTGCTGCCATATAGTCTCCCAGTCGCAGCTAAGTCCCTTTCGGGTTTGGTGACAGTTCTTGAGTTCAAGGGACCGTGGCTTTTAAGCGCAAACACTGGATTCTTTTCGTCAGATTTCATTTGTTTGCTTGACTTTGGGAACACCCAGGCAACTGAGAGAACTCGGACCCTCTGTTTCTTTACCGTTTCACCAGAAGACTACAGAGGACTGCAGCACCAGAGCAAGCAGATGAGATTCATTGAGTAGGTCGTGAAAAATCAGGTTTTAATTTACAGGGAGAAAAATTGATCTGTTTTTTCTTAATGAGAGCCAGTAAGCGAGGGCTCACACGAGCTGTATCGCTCTGCACCCTCCCGAGAGATCATGCCTCTTGAGCTTCTTTCATTTACCAAGGTTCTAGATTATGTCAGCTATTTTTAAAGGGACACTTTGTGATTTTAGTTTGTATTCTTCCACTGAGGGAGAATTTAGCATGGCCAATGCACCTAGCCAGCATGATTTTCGGACTGTGGGAGGAAACCAGAACAACGGGGGGAAAAACCCACGCAGATACAGAGAGAATGTGCAGATTCCACACAGGCCATGACCCAAGCCGGGAATCGAGCCTGGGTCCCATACTTACCTTTCCACCAAGGTTGTCAACTTGCGGCAGGGTGGTACAGTGGTTAGCACTGCTGCCTCACAGCGCCAGGGACCCAGGTTTGATTTCCAGCTTGGGTCACTGTTTGTGCTAATTCTGCATGATCACCTCAAGTCTACGTGGGTTTCCTCTAGGTGCTTCCTTTTAGCAGAATAAATTTATGGGGTTACGAGGATAGAGCCTGTGCGGGATTGCGTTCGGTGCAGACTTGATGGGCCGAAGGGCCTTCTTCTGCATTGTAGGGATTGTACAGAGCAGCATATCTTCCCTGTCTGGGATGTTTCTACATGATTGCAGAATGACAGGTTTTTTTTTAGACACAGGCAATTCAGTTCCATCTGTTTCTATGGAGAAATGGGTAGTGCCTGTCACAGGACAGCCAGGTACATCAGTGTTAAGACGGTCGGTAACATTTCCTGATGACAATCTACTTCCTGATGATAAAACTGGGGCATGTCACTTTATTTCAAATGGTCTGTGTGTTTTTGCACCATCCTTCCATCTACATCCAATTAATAAGACAGGGCTCCATTTTTAAGATAACAGTTTCAGGGATCCAACTTAACTCACTTCCAAATTTCTATACACACACAGCGATACCCATCATAAGCAACCGTGTTGACTGACATGAATCAGAACTTGCCTTCTGACTGCCATGGTTGCACTCTACCCTCCCTGGCAAACTTGGAAACACGAGGCTCAATCTGAGATGACTATTCATTAACAGTGGGTCTCCCATCGTGGAGTGGTCCTAAAGTCCAGAAGGAATTATGAGATTACTTAGGCTTCTGAGAAAGTAGAGGCATTGGTGGGCTTTCTTCACTATAGTGTTGGCATGGGAGGGAACCAGGACAGATTTTTGGTGATCTGGACACTTAAAAGCTTGAAGCACTTCATGCTTGAATGTATGTTCATAGGCGGACAGAATTAACACTCATCATTGAATTCTTGCTAAAGCCATTGGTGGAATAGCCGTGTCTTCTTTACAAGACCCCAAGACTGGTTTGTGGTCCAAAACAATATAAAGTGCTTATCTTATAAGTACTGGTGGAATTTCTTGCCACCAAAATCTATTGATAATCCTAAATCAATGTGTGAGTTTTTTTTATGCCTTTGACTGGGTTATTGAGACATAGCCTATTTAAACTGTTCATGCTAGTCTCATCCACATTCTGTACAGGTGACGCATTGTTAAATTGGCTATTCAGTAAACTTGACTTGCTTCTGCACCTATGCCTTAAGTGACCTCTTCTATGACAAAGAAAACAGCCTTCTGAAGCCTGCAGGCTTCAGGGAAGTGTTTACGTCCACACCAGTAACATTCCACTTCAAGCTTTGCTGACTGATTGCCTTTATCTAAATCGTCTTGGCTTATTTGTGGCTGAACTCATTTCCCACCTCACGGCTACTTCTTTAGTTCTTGCACCGCTGCTGACTGCAGGTTCCTGCCCTAACTGGTGAATGGTGCCGTTATGCATACTCGGAAACTCTTGTATACCTTTTTCAACACTTTCCACTGCCTGCACTATCTCCATTGCTCATTTAAAATTTATATCGAACTCTGCAAGTAATCTCTGTTGAATTGACTTATAATGCACCCCGCAGACTAACCTGTCCCATAACATATTATTCAAGGTGACTCAAAAGTTGCAATACTCCATTCAATATGTTCAAATTTAGTGATATAAGTCACAATTAATTTACCTGGGAATCTCCTCCTTCAATTAAACTTGAATCTTTGGAGTGTGGTTGATGGTTTAGGCTGGACTTCACCAATCCCATGAGCTCATTGAATGATTTGGAGTTGTCATGCTTGGGGCTGTGGGGCTGTGGATTATAATTTTGGATTGGGGTTCCACACACATTCAGAAGAATTGACCTGTGTTTCACCTACTCCCCTTTTTTATTCGCTTGGAAGTAATGCCCAAGGTGTTTCTACCTATTGTGTCTAGTCGTCTGCAGAAGAGTCAAATGAATCTATCCCCTCTAAAGAGGGCTGTCTTTTATCAGCAGCACTCAACTTCAATGTTAAACTGGATCCTCACAGTCTGAGGATTTTTTTTCATATTTGTCGCTGGATGTAAAGTTGCTCATTTAACAGTTTAGGGAAAACACAACTCATCTTCTTACAGGTTAATTTACAGTGGCACAGTGGTTAGTACTGCTGCCTCACAGTTTGAGGGACCTGGGTTCAATTCCCGGCTTGGGACACTGTCTGTGTGGAGTCTGCACATCCTCCCCGTGTCTGCGTGGGTTTCCTCCGGGTGCTCCGTTTTCCTCCCACAGCCCAAAGATGTGTGGGTTAGATGCATTAGCCACACTAAATTGACCCTTCGCGTCCTGGGATGTGTAGGTCAGGGGGATTAGCAGGGTAAATATGTGGGGTTACAGGGATAAGGCCTAGGTGGGATTGTTGCTGGTGTAGACTTGATGGGCCGAATGGCCTCCTTCTGCACTGTAGGATTTTATGTAAACCATACAGAGGTTTGCAGCCTCATGGCTGCAATCAGCTCCTGAGGTGGCTCTTGAATACATAAAACTCGAGCTGATCAGGGTGAACCCCGCCCCCACCCTGCTCCCCAGTTGGTTCCCCGTGTCAGCTGACCCATAGTCTGCCGTTTGATCCTTAAAGGGACAGAGCAGGCCCTTTTACTGCTCACAACAGCGTCCTGGCAATCCAGGACTCATTCCTGGACACTCCTGGACAGTCCTGGAGAGTTGGCGACTGTACATTTCCTCTTCAACACACTTTTTCCATCAGTTTCTTCCAGAATATCGAGCGCGAGGTTGTTTCAGGGAAAGTTCATCATCAGGCGTAACTGAATCCCTGGGTCCTTTATTCCACACTCACAACTGGTCTGACAAACTGTCCTGTCACAAAAGACACTCGACTCTGAGAAACACTTTGCCTCTTTTTGCTACAGAATTGAAATCGTACTTTGATGAACAACCTTACCAGAGGCAGCTGTCTGGATGAAAAAGCGATTGACCAGAAACAAGTAATTGTTCCACTTTCCTATCATTCATGTCTGCTCAGGCTGTTTTCTTTTTATCAATCAAACACTGGCTTATCAAACATCCTTACAACAAACCCGGTGCGGTAACACAGTGGCTAGTGCTGCTGCCTCACAGCGCCAGGGACCCGGGTTCAATTCCAGCCTCGGGTGACTGTCTGTGTGGAGTTTGCGCATTCTCCTCCATGTCTGCGTGGGTTTCCTCTGGGTGCTTCTGTTTCTTCCCAAAGATGTACGGGTTAGGTGGATGGGCCATGCTAATTTGCCCCTTAGTGTCCCAAGATTAGGGGCATTAGCAGGGCAAATATGTGGGGTTATGGAGATAGAGCCTGGGTAAGATGCTTTGACAGAGAGTCAGTGACACAGTAAAAAGTCTGACAATACCAGGTTTTAGTCCAACCGATTTATTTGATAATAGACTCACAAGCTTTCGGAGTTAGCCCCTTCGTCAGGTGAATGGAGAGTTCTGGCCTCAGACAGAGCATACAAAGCACAGACAGTTTACAGATTACTGATCTAAACTGTCTGTGCTTTATATGCTCTGTCTGAGGCCAGAACTCTCCATTCACCTGACGAAGGGGCTAACCCCGAAAGCTTGTGAGTCTATTATCAAATAAATCGGTTGGACTAAAACCTGGTGTTGTCAGACTTTTTACTGTGTTTACGCCAGTCCAACGCCGGCATACCCACATCAGAGAGTCAGTGCACAGTCAATGGGCCAAATGGTCTCATTCTGCACTGCAAGGATTCTATAAAACCAGCCAAAGGAAACTCAGGAGGGTGAAAACACAGGGAGATTTATTGTTGGATCTCTAGTCTAACTTTATGTTTCTCTCTCTTTCCCCAAGAGCTAGTTGGAACACTCACTGCCAATCTCTTCCATAACAGTATGTGTAAATAAAGTGAGCAAGTAGTGTCCGCTTCTCCTCTATTCCCTGTTTCCTTTCAAATCCTGTAAGAAGTCTCACAACATCAGGTTGAAGTCCAACAGGTTTATTTGGTAGCAAAAGCCGCTAGCTTTTGGAGCACACGCTGCTCCTTCGTCAGGTGAGTGGGAGTTCTGTTCACAAACAGGACATATAAAGACACAAACTCAATTTACAAAATAATGGTTGGAATGCGAGACTTTACAGGTAATCAAGTCTCAAAGGTACAGACAATGTGATTGGAGAGACGGTTAAGCACAGATTAAAGAGATGTGTATTGTCTCCAGACAGGACAGTTAGTGAGATTTTGCAAACCCAGGCAAGTCGTGGGGGTTACAGATAGTGTGACATGAACTTACGTGGGTAATCGTTCTCCAAGGCGGCATTCACAACACACGACAATGCAGTGTCGTTAAGCAGAGACTGATAGCCAAGTTCCACACTTGTGAGGACGGCCTCAACCGGGACCTTGGATTCATGTCACATTATCTGTAATCCTGATATACTTTCACCCTCTTACTACTCAAGAATCTATCTCACACTGCCTTAAAAATGTTTAACAACTTTGCTTCCACTGCCTTTTGAGGAACAGAGTTCCAAAGATTCATAATCCTCTGAGAGAAAAAAAATTCTCCTCATCCCTCTGTGACTTTTCAGGGGCATGTGGACAAATACATGAATAAGACAGGAATGGAGGGATATGGTCCCAGCAAGGGTAGGAGGTTTTAGTTCAGGTGGGCAGCATGGTCGGTGCAGGCTTGGAGGGCCGAAGGGCCTGTTCCTGTGCTGTAACTTTCTTTGTTCCTTGCTGTTTATTCTTAAATGAGCAACTCCTTGGCGGGATTTTCCAGCTGGCCCCAAAACTGGAAAATCCCACCTGAGGTCAATGGACCCCTATTCCTTGCTTCCTTTCAAATCGTCATGGATATTTCCTAGAATATGGAAATAGGTGTTGGTCATCCCTCAAGTCATAGCAGCGCGTCTCTGAACTGCTTCCACCACACTTACATATTTCTTAAATAAGGAGGCCATTACCGTATACAGTACTCCAGATGCGGTCCCACCCATGCCCTGTACAACTGAAGCATAACCTCCCTCCTTTTGTAATCAATTCCTCTCCCGATAAAATGATAACATTCTATTAGCTTGAAGCTGCCACTAGCGCAATCTCCAGGAATGTATTTCGGATTCTAACCACTCACCTCATAAAAATCTTTTCTCCACATGTCACCTTTGATTATTTCTCTATTCATCTTAAACCTGTGTCCTCTGGTTTGCAACCCTGCATGATGTGGAGATGCCAGCGTTGGACTGGGGTAAACACATTAAGAAGCCTGACAACACCAGGTTTAAGTCCAACTGATTTATTTGATAGTAAACTCGCAAGCTTTCGGGTTTGCCCCTTCGTCAGGTGAATGGAGAGTTCTAGCCTCAGACAGAGCATATAACAGCACAGACAGTTTACAGATTACTGATTAGAATGCGAGTCTTTACAACTAACCTGCTATTCAAGTCTTAAAGAGGCCAATAATGTGAGTGGAAAGAGCATTAAGCCCAGGTTAAAGAGATGTATATTGTCTCCAGACAGTACAGTAAGTGAGGTTTTGCAAACCCAGGCAAGTCACGGGGGTTACAGACAGTACGACATGAACCCAAGATCCCTGTTGAGACCGTCCTCATGTGTGCGGAACTTGGCTATCAGTCTCTACTCAGTGACTGCGCTGTCGTGTGTCGTGAAGGCCGCCCTGGAGAATGCTTACCCGAAGGTCAGAATGCAACCCTTCTGCCAGTGGGAACAGGTTACCTCCATCTATTCTCTGCCCCGACCCCGCGTGATTCTGAATATCAAATCTCTCAGCCTTCTCTTCTCCAGGGGGAAAACAGCCACAGTGATCCATGAAACTGAGAGCAGTGCAATAACACATTACACAGAGATGATTAAAACTCTATCAAGCAACATAAATTGCAAGAATTCTTCAACCTACAGCCTGCTTTATCTATTCTGATGTGGTATTAAGTTTATCATCCTAACCACAAGCGGTATACCACTTGAAAAGTAGTGTTCATAATTTATTTAAAATAAATACTCTTAATTGTCATGGTGATACAGTGGTTAGCACTGCTGCCTCACAGCGTCGGGGATCCGAGTTTGATTCCCTGGTCGGGTCACTGTCTGTGTGGAGTCTGCACATTCTCCCCATGTTTGCGTGGGTTTCCTCCGGGTGCTCTGGTTTCCTCCCACATTCTGAAAGACGTGCTGGTTAGGTGCATTGACCTGAACGTGTGGTGACTGGGGGAATTTCACAGTAACTTCACTGCAGTGTTAATGTAAGCCTTACTTGTGACTAACAAATAAACTTTAATCACAACAAGACAGGCTGCTTTACAATGCAGTGGACATTAGGGGTGGGGTTTTATGACCTCGCTTGGGTGAGACTGGAAATGCCCTCCCAAGTTCAATGGAGATTTCCGTTGTCGGACCCTCACCAGTGCCGATTCCATGGCGGGCGAGATGGTAGAGTTCCGGCCTAAATGCGTATAAGTCCTGCTCGCCATTTGGACATTGAGACTGTTCCTAACCCCTTGGAAGGTTTGAATTAGAAGGGAAGGCTGCATAGGCTGGGGTATTTTTTCCTTGGAGTATAAGAGGATGAGGGGTGACCTTATAGATGTATATAAAATCATGAGGGGCCTAGATAAGGTGAAAAGCCAGTGTCTTTTCCCCAGGGTAGGGGAGTCCATAACTAGAGAGCATAGAGAGGCACGGTGGCACAGTACTTAGCACTACTGCCTCACAGTGCCAGGGATCCGAGTTCAATTCCGGCCTCAGATCTGTGTGGAGTTAGCACGTTCTCCCTGTGTCTGAGTGGGTTTCCTTCGGGTGCTCCAATTTTCTCCCACAATCCAAGGTTAGGTAGTCTGGCCATGCTAAATTGCTCCTTAGTGTCTGGGGATTTAGCAGGGTAAATACATGGGGTTACGGAGATAGGGCCTGGGGGGATTGCTGTAGCTGCAGGCTCAATGGGCCGAATAGCCTCCTGTAGGGATTTTATGTTTAAGGTGAGAGGGGAAAGATTTAAAAGTGACCTGAGGGGCAACTTTTTCTCACAGAGAGCGGTGCGTACATGGAATGAGCTGCCAGAGGAGGTGGTAGAGGTGGATACAACTACAGCGTTTAAAAGACATTTGGACAGGTACATCGATGGGAAAGATTTAGAGGGATATGGTCCTATCTGAGGCAAATGGGACTAGTTCAGTTTAGGAAACTTGGTCGACATGGACAAGTTGGGCCGAAGGGCCTGTTTCCATGCTGTATATCTCCATGACTCTAACTCAGATGGAGGCCAATGACCAATACGGTGAGGCAGAGCTGGGACACTTTTCTCGGGAAGAAGGAATGGAAATCAGCAATCAAACTCTCCAGGATCACACACATGCCGCCCCGCCCCCCCCCCCCCCACAACATCCGCCGCACCCCCGCACCCCCACCCCCCCCCCCCCCCCCCCCCCACACCCCCGTCCCTTCCATGATCTGTTCTGGGTAGAATAAATAAGCAGTGGTGCAGCCTCCTCCCAGTTAACGAGCACCAAACCAGTTGGCCAAGCGGGATAGGCAGATCGCTCGGAACATGGCCGCCTCGACCCCTGACCCCTGAATGAGACCACCACATTCCGCTCCTGCTGCTGCTTGTCGCTGGGTGGGTGGCACATCCGAAACTAAAATATTCTGTCTCCCAGCAGCCGCGCCACCAATCCAATTATCCTTCTGTTTTCTAAATATATATATGTATGCAAACAAAGCATGAATACGAGAAACGATAAGGCTTAAATAAAACCTTGCACTCTGCCAAATAAGCTTACAGTAGACAATTTGCTGGTTATCAGTGACAGACGCATACCACAAATCCCGAGTGTCTGAATATCTGCTACAACTCTTAACTGACCCATTTCTATTTAAATGGCATTGACATATCTGGCACAGCTTTGTTCAAATCCCTATGATGAAATGAAGGGAGCAGCTTCTGTAAATTGAAGGATTAGCAAGGTCATACTACAGAAGTGGGGGGGAGGCAGCACGGTGGCACAATGGTTAGCACTGCTACTTCGCAGCGCCAGGAACTCAGGTTCGAATCCCGGCTTGGGTCACTGTCTGTGTGGAGTCTGCACGTTCTCCCCGTGTCTGTGTGGGTTTCTTCCAGGTGCTCCGGTTTCCTCCCATAGTCCGAAAGATATGCTGGTTAGGTGCATTGGCCGTGCTAAATCCTCCCTCAGTGTACCCGAACAGGCGCCAGAATGTGGCAATGAAAGGATTTTGACAGTAACTTCATTGCAATGATAATGTAAGCCTACGTGTTACATTAATAATAAACTTAAACATGTACAGCAATAATATTGCATTGCCTTAAATACCACAGTGCACATTTTGAAGCAAATTAGTGTCTTTGTTGTGGAAGCAGATATGGACAATCTACTTACCTTGAAAGTTGATTGGCGACGTAACTACTGATTGCAAATAAATGGTGGACTAGCCTAGTGCCATGCACTAGGAGAATTGAGAACTGGTTCACTCACTCTATACTTGGCATAATGGCTTTTATATACAGTACAATGTGCCCACTCGTCTATCCATGCACTCAGTCACTGGGCGTGGATTCATTCACAGCCTTATCGGACGTATGCCTATCAGGCTTTCTTTGTCAGTTTGGGATTTTGAAGTCAGCATCTGAGTTCTCTGAAGCAGAATTGGTATCATCTGTAGCTGTGTTAATAGCACTCTTGCCTCTGACTCGCAAGATGTTGGATTTGCGTGACCGAGGTGGATAACCTGAGCTTGGAAATTTCCCCAATTGGCCTCCACACACTACCATGCCCGTTGAATCTCCTTGGACCTTCCATGCCAACTAAGCCTTTAATTGCCTCTTTGAACCAGAAACTCAGAAAACATTGCTGAGATAATTGTAGCTTTTGAAATTCAGCCAAGTATTCATAATGACATAATCATAGCTTTTGGGAATTATCAACAAAGAATTCTATTAAAACTGCACAGGTAGACGGTTATGTTATTTCCTCAGATGGCCAGATAATCAAAGCAGTCGTCAGCTCTTGCTGGCAGCGGAAGCCTGTTTTATTCAAGTTTATAGTGCAAGGAATTTTTAAAAACTCAGATCATGACACTTTAATTACAAGGAAGCCTTAGGTCTGAATTTTCATTGTGTCGGAGAGCCTGCAAAGATAACATAATGGTGGCCGGTGCTTGCTTCAAGGGATTCCCAATCCTTTTCCTGGAGACCCCTGCATTCTGAGCCTTGCTAGCTCCATTACGCAGCAAACATGCCGTAATCCTTTGTAATTTTGATGGAATCATGTCTGCTTTTACAAGACTTCTATCTGACAGCCCCTCAGAGGTATCATTGAATAAAATGTGGATGAGGGAACCTTTGAAAGGTAAATTCGAAGGGTCTTACCTGTATACCTCAGGCTATGCAATGCCCCCCAACCCACCTCCCAAGGCTTGTCCTACCCTTCATGTCAAGGAGAATGTGAGGAGGACACGAGGGATGAGGGCCACAGGACTGCTCTTTGTGTTACTGTTATTATTGCAACTGGGAAAAAGTCCCAGAACACCAAGGCAGGCCTTTTAAATAGCCTGCCAAAGAACTCATCAATCCTTGTGACTGACCCTGGACTCTTTTCAGAGGGTGGCAGACCCAATTCCAGTTCGAACCCAACACACTTTCCCCCCTCAGAACAGAAATTCCATCTTTACTATTGATTTCTACAAAGGTTAGCGTGCCAAGCTGGGAATTTTCCTGGCTCCCATTACGCACCTCTAAGAATCCTACCCTGAGAATCCACAGAATCCCTAAATTGCAGGAGGAGGCCATTCAGCCCATCAAAACTGCACCAATCCAACCCAGGCCTTTTCCCGTGATCTCACTTATTTTCCTTGAAAATGCCCCTGGCAATTTAACATGGCCAAATCACCCAACTGGCACATTTTTGGTGTCTTGGGAGGAAACCAGAGCACCCAAAGGAAACACACGCAGACATGAGGAGAACGGAAGAACTCCACAAAGATTGTTCCTAAGGCCGGAATTGGACCCGGATCCCTGGAACTGTGAGGCAGCGGTGCTAAATAAAAGCAATGATAACACTGATGAAAAGCAGAGAAGTGGGCGGGGGTGATGGGGAAGAGAACTCACAAAAATCGAACAAAAGAGTGTTGGCGACAGGCCAGAAGGAGTGGCTGCTGGACGCACAGGAAGGTAACAGTTGATTCTTTTCAACAGAATGCCATGTAACAGCTCCGTTGGGAACTGACAGACTTTACAGGCTGGAGAAAAATTGGCTCGGAATACTTCAGACTCATCAATACGCCAGGTGTGAGAAGCAGGAGAGGTTTTTTATTGTTCGAGCTGACGTGATCGAGCCAGGAAGTTGGAACAAAGCGGGCAAAAAGCAGCCGAATGAGAAATGAAGGTGGCCTCGGTGGCAAATGATGCCAGGACACAGGCTGGGATTAAAATGCAATTGGTTAAGGCTCGACTCACATCGTGGCATTCTCATCCCGTCAAAAACTTGACAGGAACCGTAGCTCAGGCTGAGGGGGATGGACATAGAATGACCGCAGGATAAGGGATTGGGAACTCGGACTGACAGCAGGAGAAATCTCTTCATCCAGTGGGTTGTGAGTCTTTGAAATTCTCCCCCTGAGAGCGCGGTGGATGCTTGGACTACGCATCCCGCAGTAAGGATACTCCGGTAACAAGCAATAAAAGAAATAATTTCACAAAGTAAATCAAACTAAAGGTTTAATAAAGAAATTTCAGTGCATCATTGCTTAGGCCATATTCTGGACCACAAATGCTCTCCACAATCCCCATCTGCTTTCCATTTGTTCCCGGTCAGTTTGACCACTGCACCATTTTGCTATTAGCTACGTTGTCTACTGGGTCAGCTGACCACAGCATGCTACTATTGGTTACATTATAACACAGACCATTTGTATATTATTATTATTTATTAGAGTCACAAGTACACTTACATTAACACTGCAATGAAGTTACTGTGAAACTGCCCCCAGTCGCCTCACTCCGGCGTCTGTTCGGGTGCACTGAGAGGGAATTTAGCACGGCCAATGCACCTAATCAGCAAGTCTTCTGGACTGTGGGAGGAAACTGGAGCACCCAGAGGAAATCCACGCAGGCTGGGGAGAGTGTGCAGACTCTGCACAGACAGTGACTCAAGCTAGGAATCGAACCTGGGTCCTTGGCGCTGTGAGGCAGCAATGCTAACCACTGTGCCACCGTGCCACCCCTGTTAAGGACAGAGATCGAATAATTTCTGGGCTCAAAGGGAATCAAAGGAGGTGATGGAAGTGAAGATAGATTTAGGAGATCAGGTATGATCTTACTGAATGATGGAGGGGCTAAATGGACGACTCCTTCTCATGCTTATCAGTTTGTCTACTTTATTTTTCTTCAGATCTTGCCTCTCTCAAATAACTCTTGCTCCTTTCACCGACAAAATTGTGCTCATCTATTATTCCTTCAGTAAGGGTCGAGGTTCTAGTTCCTGAAGAAGTGGGGTTGTTGTATATGGAGCTTCGAGTGATCAATCCCAGCATTCCTGGCGAGTTACCTCACTTTAGTTGCTGTTAATTCTATAAATCCAATGCGTGTAAACCTTTCTTCATGCAGGGCATGTCTACCTACAGTGACTGCTTTCTTCTTGTACGGACTGGAATACAGCTTCGACCTGCCAAACGACTCCCCAGAAAAGAAAGAAGAGGCTTTTGGAAACCGCAGACGGAATTCTGCTTGCTAAAGGCACGGCAGTAACCTCTCAGCTGGGCCCCGTGCCAGAGCAGTGAGAAGGAATAAAGTTATCTAATGTTTCACCCCTGAAAGGCAAGGCTGTTCTCAGTCCAGTGACAGAGAGCTGCAGCAATGCGGCACGGCGGGGTGGACAGAGGGTGTGCCTGGCCTGTGCGTGCAGGACGGGAGGTGAGCAGGGAGAGGGTACACAAGATCTGAGCTGATCGCCACCCTCCTGGCACCACCTTCGTTTCACCAGCTGCACGTGAACAGGTCATATTGGCAAACCTTCTCCCCACTCACTGAAGGTCAGTGTAAAAGCATTGCTGAAGATCAGCGCTAAGTGCTAACTTTGATGCAAGTTTCCTGATGGTGCACTGATATAAAGAAAGGAAATGAATATCTGATTGCTGGAGTTTCCTTCATATATGCATCTGGGCAAAGCTTTTCACCCAATTTTAAACTGGGTGCAGACCAGAGTCATGGGTACTTATGCACACAAATCATAGAGTCATAGGCCAGAACTCTACCACCTCACCCGCCCAGAATTGGAATTGGGCGAGAACTTGACAATGGAAATCTCTGCTAACCTCGGGCGGGAATTTCCAATCTTGCCCAAGCGAGGCCATAAAATCCCGCCCTTAGAGTCGTAGCAGTTTACAGCATGTAAACAGGCCCTTCATCCCAACATTTTCATGTTGCCTAGTTTTTAACCACTAAGTTAGTCCCAATTGCCCCCGTTTGGGCCACGTCCCTCGATATCCATCTTACCCAGGTAACTGTCTAAATGCTTTTTAAAAGACAAAATTGTACCCGCCTCTACTACTACCTCTGGCAGCTCATTCCAGACACTCATCACCCTGTGTGAAAAAATTGTCCCTCTGTACCCTTTTGTATCTCTCCCCTCTCACCTTAAATCTATGCACTCTAGTTTTAGACTCCACTCCATTTGGAAAAAGTTGTTGACTATCTACCTTATCTATGCCCCAATCTATCACATCTATGCCTATCTATGAAAATATTTGGCAGGGAAGGTGGCAAGGTAGCTAAAAGGTATATAAAAATATTGAAAATAGGAGTGGGGAGGCCATTCAGCCCTTCGAGCGTGCTCCGCCATTCAACACAGTTGATCATCCAACTCAATAGCCTGATCCCAACTTCACCCCTATATCCTTTGATCCCCACCACTCCAAAAACTACATCAAACATTCTCAAGGATTTTTAGGGATAGGTAATAAATGTTGACCTTCCCAGCAACACCCAGATCCCATGAATGAATCTTTAAAAATCTGAAATCTGAAAGACATGTAGGTCAGTCATCTGTTACTTATCTCTATCACTCTTACCTGGGGAGTGCTCATGGCTGGAGGTCACCCAGCTCAGTTTCTAGGTGACCGAGGAGTTGTTTGTTGTAACAGCTGATTAAACTGACAGTTGACATGCTTGTGTCCGCAATCTCTCCTAGACCTTCCAAGTCCATCTTTAATCAGAACAAGTAGACAGGGACAAAGTAGAAAGGGTCGAGAACTTCAAGTTTTTAGGTGATCAACAACCACCTGATCTGGTTCCCCCCCCCATGCCGACACTATAGTTAAGAAAGCCCACCACCACCTCTACTTTCTCAGAAGACTAAGGAAATTTGGAATGTCAGCTACTTTTACAGATGCACGATAGAAAGTATTCTTTCTGGTTGTATCACAGCTTGGTATGCCTTCTGCTCTGTCCAAGACCACAAGGAACTACAAAAGATCATGAATGTAGCCCAATCCATCACACAAACCAGCCTCCCATCCGTTGACTCTGTCTACACTTCCCACTGCCTTGGCAAAGCAGCCAGCATAATTAAGGCCACCACACATCCCGGTCACACTCTCTTCCACCTTCTTCCATCAGGAAAAAGATACAAAAATCTGAGGTCACGTACCAACCGACTCAAGAACAGCTTCTTCCCTGCTGCTGTCAGGCTTTTGAATGGATTTACCTTGTATTAAGTTGATCTTTTTCTATACACTTGTTGTGACTGTAACACTACTTTCTACACTCTCTTGTTTCCTTCTCTATGAACAGTATGCTTTGTCTGTATAGTGTGCAAGAAGCAATACTTTTTACCATATGTTAATAATGTGACAATAATAAATCAAATCAAATCAATGAGTCTTCGGTTATTGTGAAGAGGCAGCAACATTTTCTGAACGTGTAACTGGGGGAACTGAGACTAACATGCATTCTAAATGCTCACAGCTCGGCTAAGTGTTGTTAACTGTAATGTCCTAACCATGTTAAATGGTATGGGTTTTACATAGAAAGAAAAGAATATGGCTTGCATACAGAGATTCATACTAACACACAGCAGATTTTATTGAAGAGCTGCTCTCTCTGCATTGCAGAATACAAAACTACAAGTAAAACAGCAGCCTAATCACATACCCAAATGACACCATCATCAAATCATATGATCAACGCTTAAA
Source organism: Carcharhinus amblyrhynchos (assembly GCF_965287045.1). Taxonomy (NCBI): domain Eukaryota; kingdom Metazoa; phylum Chordata; class Chondrichthyes; order Carcharhiniformes; family Carcharhinidae; genus Carcharhinus; species Carcharhinus amblyrhynchos. The sequence goes on from NC_137329.1 coordinate 115,571,417, forward strand.
GCAACCTGCAACCCTTTTTTAAAAATTGCGACATTAACATATGTCCAGTACTTCCTGTTTTTGATACAAACCGTGTGACTTTTTTATTGCAGTTGGGCAACAGGGAGACCCAATTAAATTTAAAAATCATGAAAGCCATGCTTTGGTTCAAAAGTTTTACAGCAACAAAGAATTGGAAAGACAGCTGCAGTTAGTCACTGATGTTGGTGTTCAGGGAGCAAAGGACACGACAGGGAGTGAGTCAGTACACTGGAGGTTTAGGTGTGGTGAAGCATTGTTCTGGATTGTCCCGAACCGGTTTAACAAACGGGACAAACTCAACACTGCAGAACGAAAAACTGGGATGGGTAAAAAGTTGCATTATATCCAGCTCAGGAGGCAAGGGGACATGGTGAGTCTCAACCTGTTCTCGTAACCTGATTCAGCCTTGAAATACTGCACAGCCTAATGCATCGCTTCTTCATTTTAAACTGTTTCTGGCTTTCTCGAAGGCTTCGGCGCAGAGAGGGAAGCTTATAATACGACCACAAATATCCGGTTGACAAGCCAATCTTAAAAGGGTAAACACAGGCCATGATTTACACATGACAGTTACGTCAGCATCCTCACAGACTAACAAATGCATAAAGTGGAGATGGGTTTCATAGCAAGGGCATGTCCAGTGACTATACAGAGTCCTGAGCACTTGGTGACGTAGGTATTAGAAATCCAGCCTCTATGAAGCTGGAAACCTCCATAACAGGATGAATCTTACAAACTATAGTTTAAAATATGATTGCAACACTGAATTGAGAATGCAGAAAGATTTTAGTTCACAAGAAAAAGATTTTATGTTCATGCTGATTCCAACCCATTTGCTTGGAAATTTGGGCATAGCTTTACCTGCATAAAACCAGTGCCGCATTTAGGGTGGCACAGTGGTTTGCACAGCTGCCTCACAGTCCCAGGGTTCAATTCCAGCTTGGCTGACAGTCTGTGTGGCGTTTGTACATTTTCCTCATATCTGCGTGAGTTTCCTTTGGGTGCTCCGGTTTCCTCCCACAATCCAAAGATGTGCAGGTTAGGTGGACTGGCCATGCTAAATTGTCTCTTAGTATCCCAAGATGTATAAGCTGGCGGTGGGGAGGTGGGGGGTGGGGGGGGAGGTTGTTGGCAGGGGGGAGCGGAGGTTAGTGGGGTAAATGCGTGAGGTTACAGAAAAGAGATGAGTGGGATGCTCTTTTGGAGCGTTGGTACAAATTCGATAGGCCAAATGTCCTCCTTTTGCACTGTAAGGATCTATGTCCAAACTTTTACAGACATTTTCCCAATTGTGCCTCCTGTTTGAAACTCCAGACCACGCACTGTAATGATTAATCGGAGACCAGTCTTAGTGACTATAAGAGAGTGTGAGGAGGAAACAAATTGTGCTTGGCTTTAAGATCTACTCAGCGGGGTTGGACATGGGATGAAATTATCCGCTCCCGTTTACGCCAGGCGGGTTTGGCAACGGCAGCCGAGGCTACCACGAGAACTGAAAAGTCATGATATGTAGCGGTGTAAACGCAAGACGCAATTGTTCACATCCTCACCCCCCCACTCTCTGCCAGTGAGGGGGCACATTTCCCAAATTCCAATATGGGAACGTAATTTGAATGCATTACCCTACAATTATCAGGCCTCAGTGTCTGAATCATTCCCTGTCCCCACAAGAAAATCCATTCATGTCGCTGTGACAGTGTGAGTCACAACTGGTCTCCCAAGGCGTGCAGACTTGGGGAGCAGATCTCCTAGGGGAGTTCAGGTGAGTGCAGAGGTCAGGGGAGAGGCTCATGCTCAGACACAGCTCCGTGGCACTGCCCGGGCACTGCCCCCTGGTCCTTTATGGTTCATTCCAACTCAGATGGAGGGCATTGCCATCTGAATGCACGACAAAGTCCCAAAGCGCTAATAAAATCAACAAACCAACTCAAGGGCAATTAGTGATGGGTAATAAATGTTGGCCGTGTCAGGGGGTACTCACTCCAGAAACAAAAAAGAAAATGAATGCAATGATTCAAAAATGAGAAACAAAGTTTTCTAAACGTTCCTGGAGAAAGACTAAGGTGATTCGTGGTTCCTTCAGGAAGGATTATTGACTCCTTTCCAGATAAATAAATAAGGAGAAAGTCATGTCAGATAATGGACAAGAAGATATCTGCTGCAAAAATAGTCAATAAAATGGCCCTTATTATTGTCTAGAAGGACAACATACAACTCCAGGGTTAACGAGTGCTGAGCACGAGAGGGGAGAGTGGAATTGTGGGATTGTATTAAAAATAACTAGGCATCACTGGCAAGGTCAACATTTGCTACATCCTAATTGCCCTTTCAGAGTCACTAGAGGTCAGGAGTCACATGTAACTATAAGCTTATTCATTAGTGTCACAAGTAGGCTTACGTCAACACTGCAATAAAGTTACTGTGAGAATCCTCCAGTTGCCTCACTCTGGCGCCTGTTCGGGTACACTGAGGGAGAATTTAGCACGGCCAATACACCTATCCAGCACGTCTTTCAGAGGAAACTGTGTCACCGTGTCAGCCAGACCAGAGAAGGATGACAAATTTCCTTCCCTAAAGGACATTTGCTTAAACAATGGGTTGGGCAGCATGGTGGCACAGTGGTTAGCACTGCTGCCTCACAACACCAAGGACCTGGGTTCAATTCCCTGCTTGGGACTGTGTGACAGTCAAACAGCAACTGATTGTTAGCCTGATGAATTGGCTGTAGGTGGGGAGTCAGACTGAGAGCGTTCTTTTCTCACAGTGATACCAGTGACAGTTATCAGTAGTTGTCTTGCCTGCGGCAAAATGTAAATGTGTGTCTTTTCATTCTCCTATTGTTTGTCAATGGCGCTGCATGGAAAGCGGAGTTCGCTAAGCAGATCTTGCCTGAGGCAGGGTGACCCGTGCTGTGGGTTCCCCTGTTTTTCTGTGCGAAAAGAAATTGCCCTGCAAGAAAAATCACCAACCAAAAATTTTTGAAGTTACTTTCACAAATACACTACAAAGCATTTACGCAAAGTCCCTAAACCAAGCCAGTTCTGCTGTATTGAGCACTGATAGACCTCCGTTGAGTCTGTGGGTTGGACACTCTTCTATGATGTAGTGCATGCTTGGTTCTGTCCCATAAGCATATATGGGGGCTGGCACTAATGCCCCGTCTGTGGAGATTGGCCAAGCAGGGGCCATGGGCAGTCCTGAACCTGTTGAGGGCAGATCACTCTTTACTTGGAAGGTTGAAACCAGGCAGCTGTCAGGTTGGGTTTGAAATGCGTTACTTGTTTGTCATGTCCAATGATTCCCATTCATTTGTCCAGGTGGAATTTGCGTTGAAGTCCTGTTTGGGAGGATTTTTCCGGATCACCCTTCATGATGGGAGTCATACTTTGGGTGGGCTGAACAGATCAGCATGAAATGACAGATGGGTGGCATTGCAAACTTTCTGTCATTTTGTGGGTTGTTGCAAGCTGGCAGTTGTGTGGAGGAGTGATGTTTTCCAGGACACAGAACCAAGGGAGTGGTGTTGAACATTGTACTCCAGTGATCATACACATGATACCATTCAACTGGGTGTCAACTGTGTGTGTGCGTGTGTGTGTGTGTGTGTATGTGCGTGTGTGCACTTGTGTGTGTATGTGTGCATTACCATGTGTGCACGCATTGCCACGTGTATGTGCGTGCATGTGTATGTGTGTGCACATGGATGTGTTTGTGTACATGTGTGTGTGTGCACATGTGTCTGTATGTGTATATTGCCACGTGTGTGTGTACACGTGTGCGTGTAATGATCTTGACCAAACAGAAGCACTGTACTCTGTTACAATGAAGCAGTTGAGGCTACCACATTGAATTTTTTAAGGCAAGGATAGATAAATTTTTGAACATAGAGGAATTAAGGGTTATGGTGAAGAGGTAGGTAGGTGGAACTGAGGCCTCAAAAAGATCAGCCTTGATTTTATTGGATGGTGGAGCAGACTCGAGGGGCCAGATGACCTACTCCTGTTCCTAGGTCTTATGTTCTTATGTTCTCTTTAGGAGTGCCAGTGCTGAGGGTCAGACTGCAGTAGCAGTAATCAAGTTGTTTCTAGACTTGACCTTGGTTGCAGTTGTTTTAAGTGCTCCTGGAAGGTCAGTAACCTATCTGGAGTGGCTCCGAGATGTGTTGGAGTTGGGCGGTGCTTTAACTTGTAGCCATTTATTTGGATGCAGAGATCTTTATTGCCTTTTGCATTGCGAAGATGGAATAAGCTGGATAATGTTTGTACACGGTTTGGCTTGAGTACCATGTGTCGCAGTTTTGACAAGCCCTCGTTTAGGGTCCAGTCCAAGAAGTGAAGTCGGAAGCTTGAGTTGCGAGGCGGATATCATTGTCATATATGATGGTCTAACAGGAATGCAATACGTATCCGCTCGCTTCCCTTCACTGGCTCAAACTGAGGTTCCACCATGACAAAGGATGCACATCCTTGCCCCTGACTGGCTCGGCTTCCCGTGCTGCCTCTCTATAGGGTCTGGCCCAATCAAATGGCCCCCAGAGATCACCCCTTTTAAAGGAGCCACACTACCACAGGGTGAAGCTATCAACAACATCCAGTGTAAATGCTGATAGAGGGTGTGTTGTAAATATCACGGACAATGAGATTGTCACCCTAAGACTGATGGTCAGACTAAAAGTGTTTTCTGAGGTGTAATCACTTGTTGCCATGTAGGAAGCGTAGTTTTCAATTTATGCACAGCAAGATCCCACAGGCAGTGCTGTTCTATTGGCCAGGTAACCTGCTTTTGTGATGCCAATGAACAACAAATATCAGGACATCAGGGAGAGATCCCATACTCATGGCCAAATAGTGCCAGGGGATCTCTTATATCCAATTAAGAAGTCAGAAAGACAGTACCTCAGACAATGCAGTAATCCTTTGGTACTGCACCAGAGTGTCAGCCTAGATTTTGTGCTTAAGTGTTTAAGCTTCTGACCCAGAGGTGAGAGAGCTGTCACAGGGTCACAGATGACACCATAAATTATTTAATAATTAATCTCAATACTGAATTGAATTTGAAAATAATATATAGTTTTTTTTAATCCCATTTATTTTCAGTAAGTGATTCTTGCACATCAACAACACAATGCTGAAATATCACGAGGTCCTCTTTCATTTACTCACTGTCAAAATTGCCCGAACTTCAAAGCATCTTCCTCTGGGTCCAACATCAAAGAGGATTTCTTCCTGCAGTGAGTGTGTCACAGATGGCAAGCAAAAGGAACCAATGAAAGAGACTTTCCAAAAGATCTTTCCTCATTACCTTACTGTGGGAAACAACCACATTCCATTATCTGTCTTCCTTCTGATAAATAATTGAAAAGCTACAGTCAGCAGTGTGCCTCAAGCCAAAACAGAATATAGCCATGATGTGGAGATGCCGGTGTTGGACTGGGGTGGGCACAATAAGAAGCCTCACAACACCAGGTTAAAGTCCAACAGGTTTATTTGGAATCACGAGCTTTTGGAACGCTACTCCTTCATCAGGTGAGTGGAGGTAGGTTCACAAACACGGAATATAAAGGCAGAGACACGGTGGCAAGATAATTAGATTGGAATGTGAAGAATGGTTGGAATGCGAGTCTTTACAGGTAATCAAGTCTTTAGATACAGACAGTGCAAGTGGAGAAAGAAATGATCACAGGTTAAAGAGCTGTGAATTGTCTCAAGCCAGGACAGTTAGTAGGATTTTGCAAGCGCAGACCAAATGGTGGGGGTTACATGTAGTGTGACATCAACCCAAGATCCCGGTTGAGGCCGTCCTCATGTGTGGGACTTGGCTTTCAGCTTCTGCTCAGTAACTCTGCGTTTTTGTGCGTCTTGAAGGCCGCCTTGGAGAAGGCTTACCCGATGATTGGAGGCCGAATGCCCGTGACTGCTGAAGTGTTCCCCCGACTGGAAGGGAACATTGCTGCCTGGCGATTGCTGCGTGGTGTCCACAAACACATATGCCGTGTTTGAGAACCTACCTCCACTCACCTGATAAAGGAGCAGCCCTCTGAAAGCTCGTGATTCCAAATAAACCTGCCAGTAGAGTTGACGGTATCCCTGTTAGCCGTGAGGAAGGAGAGGAGGAGCATTACTACATGGCAGGGGTGTAAGGACAGGAGGGAGAGAACTCACCTGAGGCTGGCAAGTGGTCTCATGGGGCCTCCCCTTCTTTCACTTGCACTCACCTCGCCCTCAGCACAGGAGCAGTCCTTTTCTTCTACGGCGAGCTGGAGGACCTTTCCTCAAATGGTGAGGGGATATTCAAGCTCAGGCATTCCTCTGTCCGTCTGTGCTCTCTCTCTCTCTCCTTTTTATTGGTGAGGCAGCTCATCCTGCAAGGAGGCAGGTGAGGAGAGTGCAAACAGGCCACGTACTGGGTCGGATGGTAAGGGTGTCTGGCACATGTTGTTGTTGAGCGGGAGCTGGGGTATGATGAGGAGAGGAGCGACAAGGGAGATGAGGAGGAGTGTGAGAGAGGGAGTCGTGGGTCCTGTGAGATGCCATTGAGTGACCTCCCAGTGTGATGGATGCGCGAGTGTTGAGAAATGAGAAGAGTAAGAAGAGAAATGAGCAGTTGTTTAAGCACCCATTTGGAATTCCATCTGGAATCCTCCCTGACTTTCTCTCTCTTCCTTTCTTCCTTTAAAGCAATCCTTAAAACCTGCATTATGACCAGCAGTTGGTCACTGATCCTTAAGCCTTCTTCTGTGGTTCTGTCTTAACCTTTGTCTGACTACACTTCTCAAAAGCTCCTTGGGGCGTCAAATGTGCTGTGTAAAATGTATAGCGCTGTTGAAAATGATGAGAAAGAGTTTGACAATATCAGAGGGGAGAGCTTTTCCATCCTGCCTGAATGGGAATCGTAGCAGGCAAAGGGATGGACCAAGATCCATTAATCTTGGGCAGGATTTTCCTGCCTTGGGGCAAACGTAGTTGGAAAATCCCGCCCACAGTATGACAATATCACTATGATTTCAGCAAAATGCAATAAAATCATAGAATCCCTACAGTGCAGAAGGAGGCTATTCAGCCCATCGAATCTGCAATGTCTCTCCGACAGTGTATCTTGCCCAGGCTCTCTTTCCTGCCCTTTCCACGCAAACCATGGCTAATCCATCTAACCTACACACCTTTGCACTGTGGGAGGAAACCGGAGCACCCGGAGGAAATCCACGCAGACACAGGGGGAATGTGCAAACTCCACAAAGACAGTCACACAAGGTCAAAATTTAACCCAAGTTCCTGTTTGTGATTTTACAGCTGGGAATAAATTTGCAGATCTTACATTCCAACAAGATCCCAAGGGAGTTTGGGTCAGAGATGAGGCTTACAAGAACGGATTCGCCTAAACTCCATAATAGTAGCTCTCTGCTGAAAGTACAAATATTTGTGCAGACTCAACTATGTTTACATCCTGAATCTTTTATATTCAAATACCTCCAAGAACTAACTGTAACATTCACCACCTCTATAAATGCTCCAAACTGGGAGACGATGGCCTAGTGGTATTATCACCGGACTATTAATCCAGAAACTCAGCTAATGTTCTGGGGACCAGGGTTCGAATCCCATCACGGCAGCTGGCGGAATTTGAATTCAATAAAAAATATTTGGAGTTAAGAATTTACTGATAACCATTGTCGATTGTCAAAAAAAACCCATCTGGTTCATTGATGTCCTTTAGGGAAGGAAATCTGCCATGCTTACCTGGTCTGGCCTACATTTGACTCCAGACCCACAGCAAAGTGGTTGACTCTCAATTGCCCTCTGAAATGGATGAACAAACCATTCAATTTGGCAACTAGGAATGGGCAATAAATGCTGGTCAGCCAGCGACGCCCATGCTCCACAAATGAATAAAACAAAATACTCTGATCTGCTCACCTCGTGTGGGAAATGTGCCTCCAGCTGTCTAGATCCTGAACTCTCTTTCTTCCTTAACCTTTCCAAACTCGCTATATGTCAGTTAGCACTGCTGCCTCACAGCGCCAGGGACCCGGATTCGATTCCCAGCCTGGGTCACTGGCTATGTGAAGTCTGCATGTTCTCCCCGTGTCTGCTCCTGTTTCCTCCAGATGCGGATATGCCAGAATTGGACTGGGGTAAACACAGTAAAAAGTCTGACAACACCAGGTTTAAGTCCAACCGATTTATTTGATAGTAAACTCACTAGCTTTCGAGGTTTCCCTCTTCAAGGATTCACCTGAGGAAGAGGGAAACCTCGAAAGCTAGTGAGTTTGCTATCAAATAAATCGGTTGGACTCAAACCTGGTGTTGTCAGACTTTTTACCCTGTTTCCTCCCATAGTCCAAAATGCATACTGGTTAGGTCTTTTGGTCATGCTAAATTTTCCCTCAGTGTACCCGAACAGGTGCCAGAGCGTGGTGACTAGGAGATTTTCACAGTGACTTTCATTGCAGCGTGAATGTAAGCCTTTAAACTTTAAGCTTTCACTCCTTTAAGATGCCCCTGAAAATACATCCAGTTGACCAACCTTTTGGTCACCTGTGGTCATTTCATGGCTCACAGCGCTCCTTGGGACATGTCGTAGTAGAAGCCTCTATATAAATGCAAGTATTTGTTGTTGCTCACATGGACTACAACAAATAATTGACAAGACAAATGATGTTGTCCTTCCAGCCACGGATTGTGTCTGGAGAAAGTGCTACCCACCTATTTAATACTGGCAGGAAGCATTGATAATTATAGGTCTGTCAGTGGTGGGTGTACTGGTAGAAGCAATTTGAGATGATTAATTAAGTGTCAAACAGGATGTGTATTGTGCAATGCTGAAACATAGTGGTTAAGTGCAGCTTTATTCCATATCATGCTGGTACAAATACTCTTAATGAACCGCTTGAAATACTGGGTAAACAGTGAAATCTCAAACTCTAATTTCATCTCCAAATCTCAAATAACTTGGCCAGAATTTTCCTGTCTCACCCACCAAACTGGATGAGGAGCAGACCATGGAATGTTCTATTGACCTTGGGCAGGATTTTATGGTTACCATAAGATATAGGAGCAGAATTAGGGCCATTCGGCCCATTGAGTCTGCTCCCACGTTCAATCATGGCTGATATGATTCTCATCCCCATTCTCTTGCCTTCTCCCCATAATCCTTGATTCCCTTGTTAATCAAGAACCTATCTATCTCTGTCTTAAAGACGCTCAATGACGTGGCCTCCACAGCTCTCTGTGTCAATGAGTTCCACTGATTCACCACTCTCTGGCTGAAGAAATTCCTCCTCAACTCAGTGTTAAAGGAGCGTCCCTTCACTCTGAGGTTGTGCCCTCGAGTTCTAGTCTCTGCCACTGGTGGAAATATCCTCTCCACGTCCACTCTATCTGGGTCTTTCAGTATTCTCTAAGTTTCAATTATGTCTCGCCTCATCCTTCTAAACTCCATCAAGTACAAACTTGATAGACTCGGGATGAGCGAGGCCATAAAATCCTAGCCCTCTTTTCTGACATCATGCAAAGTTTGGACTGTTCTTATTGGAGCAGAGAAGGTTAATAAGACACTTGATAAGAGCTTTCCAAGATGGTGAGAGGGTTTGACAGAATCAGATAGAAGATAGCTGTTCTTTCCTGTGTGGGGTCAATCAACTGAGGCCACAGAAAAACAATCACTGGGAACAATTTACAGCAAGGGATGAGAATACTTTTTCACCAAGGTTGTTGGGTTCTGGAACATTTGATTTGGGTGGCACGGTGGCACAGTGGTTAGCACTGCTGCCTCACAGCGCCTGGAACCCGGATTCAAGCCCAGCCTCAGGAATTCACACATTCTCCCCATGTCTGTGTGGGTTTCCTCCCACAGTCCAAAGAGAGATTGATTGGCCATGCTAAATTGACACTGTTGTCAGGGGGACTGGCTAGGGTAACTGTGTGGGGTTGGGGGAAAAGTACCTGGGTGGGATTGTGATCGGTGCAGGTTTGATGGGCCGAATGGCCTCCTTCTGTACTGTGGGGATTCTGTTCTACCCTCCTCATCATTCTACCCAAAAAAGTTGCGGAAGTTGATTCCACAAATAATTTTAAAAGGGATTCAGTTATGCAGATTTTTTTGTAATCTTTGTATTCAAATTCCTCCAACTGCCGCGGCGGGATTCAAATCCGGGTCCCGATTAGCTGAGTTTCTGGATTATTATTCCAGCGACAATACCAACTAGGCCACCGTCTCCGCAGTTACCACTGTCACCGCCACCCCCTTTAAGAGGAAACAGGCTGCTGGTATCAGGGGATTGATAAAAAAATGTTGCTGGCATCTGATGTTTGTGGATCTTGCTTGAGAGAACTAGCAATTGGTTGGTGGGGGGGGGGGGGGGGGCGGGTGGGGGGAGGTGGTGAGGGGGGGTGCTGGGTGAGGGGGGGTGGGGTTGGGGGGCAGGTGGCTGTGCAGATAATACTGCTGAAATCACACGGCTGATGCACGTAGGCTAACTTTGCGCCTTACCCACTTTGACCTAAACACACCGTTGCCAGGATTTTACCATCTCACCCGCCCCGAGTCTCCTAAGATCCCGCCTGAGGCTAACGGAGAATGCTGTTGTGCGAGATCCGGAATCGGGGCAGCATGCCAGTAAACTTCTGGCCCAGGGATCGCAGGTTCCACACCCACAAGCTGGGAAAAGTTCATTTTGTTTCCCAGATTTCCAATTTAACCACCGCTGTGTTTATTATTCTCTCGGCGCAGATTAATCATTGCACTTGACGTTTTTTTTATATATAAGTTTTAACATGTTTTACACATTTGCTGCAGCCAAGCTGCACACATTGAATGGTGAAATGTACACCTCCAAGCTATACGGCAGAGTAATTTTAATGACTAATATTGCAGCAACCCTGCCTCGATCACCTTGTACTGTATGTCGCATTGTTGTGGTTGAGATTAGTTAGAGACCTCGACAAGGCCATGCTTCAGCGCACTTAATAATAAGAAAGGTTCTTTCAAATCACCAGAACAACCAAATAGCTACAGTTGCATTCTTTCCAAATTACAATGGGGGGGGAGGATTTATATGCCTTGTTTCTACTCAGGGTCACAACTGAAATGTGACATTGGGCATCAGAAGCTCTCTCTTTTCCCATGAGGAAATATTTCTCGTTATAGTCAGGGGTGCTTAAGCATCTAATGTTAACATTAAGCCCTCTTGGATGAAGATAAAATGCGGTGAGATGAAGAGGAATAGTCCCTCCATATTTTCAATGTGTGTCAGACACAAGCCCGAGAAAAGCATTCCTGGCTGCACCAGCGTGACATTGCTTTCCTATTACCACGACTCCGTTCAAAATGATTTAAATGTTCTGCTGTGAAATGGAACCCACAAGGAATGTTAACGGTGGGATTCTGGTGCTGGCGAGATTGTGCCAACTCATTTCGGGAGGGATCTTTAGATCCACCAGAAGCAAATCTGTGTCAATCCTGACTGAATTCTAAACACAAATCCCAAAGGAAAATGTATTTTCCAGTGTATTAACCAACTGTGCTGTTCAATTCCCCTTAAAGTGCATTATTTACAATGCAGACTGACTCTAATATCAGGAAGGGAGGGGAATATGTCATTGGCTCGGCACTCCTCCTCCTACTTAGTAACTTTAAAACACTTCCACCTTAATTTCATCTCGGTCAGACCAGCCATATTAATACTGTGGCTACAAGATCAGGTCAGAGGCCAGAGATCCTGCAGAGGGTAACTCACCTCCTGACTCCCAAAGCCAGTCCATCATCAACAAAGCACAAATCAGGAGTGTGATGGAATGGTCTCCGCTTGCCTGGATGGGTGCAGTTCCAAGAACGCTCAAGGAGCTGGATGCCATTCAGAACAAAGCAGCCTGCTTGATTGGCACCCCTTCCGCAAACATTTACGCTGTCCACCACCAACACACATTGGCAGCAGTGTGTACCATCTACGTGCAGGAACTCACCAAGGCACCTTAGACAGCGTCTTCCAAGTATAGAACAGTACAGCATAGGGACAGGCACTTCATCCCACGATGTTGTGCCAAACATGATGCCAAGTAAAATAATCCCTTCTGCCTGCCCTTGGTCCATGTCCCTCTATTCCTTGCACACTCATGTGCTTACCTAAAAGCCTCTTAAACACCCCTATCTCATTTGCCTCCACCAGCACACCTGACACCTACCACTCCCTGTGTAAAAAACTTGCCCTCACATGTCCTTTGAATTTTACCCCTCTCAGCTTAACTGCATGCGCCCCCCCCCCCTCAAGTATTAGACATTTCAACTCTGGAAAAAAGACTCTGACTGTCAATCCTATCCATGCCACTCATAATTTTATAGACTTCTATCAGGTCTCCCTCAATCTCCGCTGCTCCAGAGAAAACAATCCTAGTTTGTCCAGCCTCTCCTTATAGCTCATACCCTCTAATCCAGGCAGCATCCTGGTAAACCTCTTCTCCACCCTCTCCAAAGCCTCCACATCCTTCATAGAATGTGGTGACCAGGATTGAGCACAATACTTTATGTGCGGTCTTCCCAAAGTTTTATAAAGCTGCAATATGACATTTTGACTCTTGGAGTCAATGTCCCGACCAATAAAGGCAAACATGCCACACACTGTCTTTCCCACACTAATTATCAATCATTGTTGTCTAGAAGGGCAAGGGCAGCAGATGCCTGGAGGTACGACCATATGGAGGTTCCTCTCTCAGTCAGACAACATCTGACTTGGAAATATACTGCCATCCTTTTACTGTTATTGGGTCAAAAACCTGGAAACCTTCCCGAACAACAATGTGAGTGTAACTACACCACATGGGCGGCAGCAGTTCAAGAAAACAGCTCACCACCACCTTCTCAAGGGCAGTTGTGGATGGGAAATAAACGCTGACCTAACCAGCAACACCCATATCCCACAAACAAATGTGAAACAAATTCTCCTTACCTCATCATTTTACAGTAAAAATGTGCACAAGTGCTGTCACGATACCAATTTAAACTGGGAGCTCTGTTCATTGTCTCCCATCCTATTCTTTCACATTGCTGCATATGGGATCTTGCTGTGTTCAGATCGGCTGCCATGGTCTCACACCACCACAGTGACTACACTTCAAAAGTGCTAGAATGGTTGTAAATTGCTTCCAGATATCCTCAGGTTATGAAAGGTGTTACATAACTGCAATTCCTTCTTAATTTATCATTTATAGAATCACAGAATCCCTAGAGTAGGAGACCATTTGGCCCATCAGTTCTGCACAGAAGACAGGCCCTATCTCCATAGAGCCGTGCATTCACCATGGCCAACCCACCCAACCAACACATCTTTGGATACCAAGCAGCAATTTAGCATGGCCAATCTACTTAACCTACACATCTTTGGACTGTGGGATGGAACTGGAGAACCAGAAGGAAACCCACGCAGTCATGGGGAGAATGTGCAGTCTCCACACAAACAGTCACATAGGCCAGGTTCCTGGCACTGTGAGGCAGCAGTGTTAACCACTGTGCCACCGGGCCGTCCAATCTCTGCCAGTACCAATGTGTATAACCAATGGCCAATGCCCACCATCCATTAGGTGTTCTCACCAAATTTGTAATTTTTCCTCCATTTCGTGTGGCCTTAGAGAGTAGATGTTGCTGAGCTGATCAACTACTGAGACATCACAACTGACTCCATCCTGAAATCCATACAATGCCCAGAGCAGCATAACTGGAGTGTCACAGTGGTTTGCACTGCTGCCTCACAGTGCCAGGGACCCAGGTCCGATTCCTGGCTTGGGTGACTGTCTGTCTGGAGGTTGCACATTCTCCCCGTGCCAGCGTGGGTTTCCTTTGGGTGATCCAGTTTCCTCCCACAGTCCAAAGATGTGCAGGATTGACCATGCTAAATTGCCCCTTAGCATCAGGGGGACTAGCTGGGATAAATGTTAGGAGAATAGGGTCTGGGTGGGATTGTGGTCAGTGCATATTCAGTGGATTGAACGGTCTCCTTCTGTACTGTAGGATTCTATGATCTAACACATCCATCAACTGAGGCGTGTAAGCCTATGTTAGCAACCCCATGCCTATACTAAGAGCCATTGCCAATCGGCCTAGGAATTGAACATTGGCAACTTCTGGTCTGCGAGTCCTGATTGACCTCAAGACACCAGAAAACCTAAAGTAGGTGCAGTAGTTCTTTGGCTGGAAGAACAAGGTAGTTATACCAACATTGAAATTGCCAATGATTATTTTGGCTGCTTCTCGAGGTTTGATACTGGAGGGTCACCAGCCTGTTTACAAGTGGAACTTCCTCCTCTTGTCCATTCAGAGTAGAATATCATAGAAATCATAAAGTAAAGAAAGAGACCATTTGGCCCATCAAGTCTGCGCTGACCACAATCCCACCCAGGACCTAACTCCATATCCATACATATTTTACCCATTCATCCTCTAACCTATGCATTTGTGGTCAATTTAGCATGGCCAATCAACCTAACCCACACATCTTTCGACTTTGGGAGGAAACTGGAGCACCTGGAGGAAACCCACGCAGACACGAGGAGAATGTGCAAACTCCACACAGACAGTGACCCAAGCCGGGAATCGAACCCAGGTCCCTGGAGCTGTGAAGCAGTAGTGCTAACCACTGTGCTACCATGCCGCCCAAAGATTGAACTCTCCAAAAAGGTGAACCTTATTCATTTGACCAAATTCACTGTTTACAGTCACAAGAGGTTGCTTGATGTCACAGCTTCAATTTGAGGCAGTGACCAATTATAAACTCTAAGAGGAAATGGGTTAATGCTTGGATAGAAATAGAGAAACCAGAAGCAGGAGTAGGCCATTTGGCCCTTTGAGTCTACTCCGCCATTCCTTTTAATCATGGCTTATCATTGAATTCAATATCCCGACCCCTCCCTTCCACCCATTACCTGAAGCTATCAATCACTTTTTCAGTTTTGCGATACTTTCAGAAGCCCTACAGTAGGTTATATCTTCATAATTCATGCCAGCTATCTACAGTACTATAAATTATTGCATGGAGTTTTGAGTCCTTGGGCACATAGTGAAAACCTTACTGCGTTCAATCGTAATATTCCCAGTTCCAGGACAGGAAATAATACATTAACACTCATCCCAAATGGAACAGAAGAGCTTTCTATTTTATTAAATTCGACCCCCACAAGTATTTCACTTAAACCTTTACTGTTGCTACACTTAGTATTCAGTGCACTCTTGCAATTGTACCGCAGTGCTTGACTTCCACTTTAATTTTTGACTTTTTATTGATAATAATATCCTTTCTGAAACTCCCCCATCTTTGTATCGACTTCATTCACCAAATGAAACACAGGCGAAATTGCAAAAATACCAAGTCTGCGATGCCAGCCAAATTGTATTTCTATGCCTCCATCAGGCATTTTATTTGTACCTAAATATGGTGCGTTATGATGAAGGAGATATATTTGACAGTAAATTGTGTTTGTGCTATGATTTTCGATGGTGCTGTGAGAATGGCTTAAGTGCTGTTATATACAAATAATAGACCATCCTAGCGTGCAAGATAATGTGGACCAATTCTTTCCATTTAATTCTCAATCTCGGTTGCCTAAATGTCACCCTGTTCAAACAGTTCTTTGACATGTATTGCCTTGAGGCGAGAGAAGGTAACTCAGTAATGTAGAAGTGCTGGTTTTCCAAAGGCAAGGACTTATAAAAACAATATTTTGTTCACCCCATGTCTGTGTGGGTTTCCTCCAGGTGCCCCGGTTTCCTCCCACAGTCCAAAGATGCGTGGGTTAGATTGATTGCCTGCGGTAAATTGACCCTAGGGTCAAGGGGATTACAAAGGTAAATACATAGGGTTATGGGAATAGGGCCTGGGTCAGATTATTGTTGGTGCAGACTCGATGGGCCAAATGGCCTCCTTCTGCATTGTAGGGTGGCTGTGATTCAGTCCATCATGCAAACCAGCCTCCCATCCATTGATTCTGTTTACACTTCCCACTGCCTTGGAAAAGCAGCCAGCGTAATCAAGGACCCCACACACACTGAACATACTCCCTTCCACCTTCTTCCATCGGGGTAAAGATACAGAAGTCTGAAAACACACACCGGCCCACTCAAGAACAGCTTCTTCCTTGTTGCAGTCTGCTGTGATAGGGGAAAAGGCAGGATTTTATTTGCAAAATGTGAAAGGAATGAATTTTCCATTATTAAAAGAACAAAGAACAACACAGCACAGGAAACAGGCCCTTCGGCCCGACAAGCCCACGCCGCCACTTTAACATCCAGTCAGTGCCTCATTCCAATCCTTCTTCCACCCATGACCTTTGTCTACAACTCTTCGACTCCACAAAAAAAGTGTGCAAATTTAGAGAATTTAAGCGCACCAGATTAAGGGAGGTCTAATTTAGGGACAATTTGCTAACACCAATCAGCCTAAATCACATTTTTGGGGTGTGGGAGGAAACCGGAGCACCCGGAGAAAACCCACGCAAGCACGAGGAGAATGTGCAAAGTCACACAGACACCGGCCCAAGTCCATGTATCTACACAGCAAACAGTGATAGTCACTGAGCTGTCGTGTTGCCTGTCAGTTGATTCAGTTTAAGCGTACACTAACGACGTGAAGCACTAGGCAACTCTCGAAGCAACATCCAAGAGCAGCCCTGGCATGACCCACCGCTTTGTATACCCCTTGTTGGTCAACAAGGTGGACCGAATCACCTGTGGATGTAAAAAAAAAGACATCAATAAATATACAACTTATACAGACATTCACGGAAGATCCCCAAAAGCTCAAACGTAAGACAGGTGAGCCATAAAATATGTTGGATGGCCCATAGGAATCTATTGATTCCCAGGAACATCCTGAGGCTCTTGATCCTTATTTAGAACAATCTTTTGTATCCCTCCATCTCTAGTCTGCTCATGTGCCTATCCAGGTAAGCCTTAAACAACTCTAGCGTGCCTGCCTCCACCACCCTACGCAGTGCATTCCAGGCTCCCATAACCCTTTGTGTGAAAAACCTCCCTCTAACATCTGAATTATACCTCGCCCCTCTCACCCTAAGCCCATGGCTCCTCGTGATTTTTGTATCCAACCTGGGAAAACGCTTCCTACTGTTCACTCTATCTATACCCTTCATAATCTTGTACACCTCTATTAGATCTCCCCTCACTCTCCGTCTTTTCAGGGAGAAGAGCCCCAATTTGCCCAATCTCTCCTCATAGCTAAGACCTTCCATACCAGGCAGCATCCTGGTAAACCTCCTCTGCACTGTCTTCAGTGTCTCCACGTCCTTCCGATAGTACGGCGACCAGAACTGGACTCAGTACTCCAAATGCGGTTTAACCAACGTTCTATACCACTGCAACATTAGACGCCAGCTTTTATACTCTATACCCCTTCCTATAAAGGCAAGCATACCATAAGCCTTTTCACCACCTTCTCCACCTGTACTGCCACCTTCAAGGACTTGTGTACTTGCACACCTAGGTCCCTCTGTGTTTCTATACTCTTAATAGGCCTACCATTTATCGAATAACTCCCCCCTACATTATTTCTTCCAAAATGCGTCACCTCGCATTTATCTGGATTAAATTCCATCTGCCATTTCTCTGCCCAATATACCAGCCTATCTATATCCTACTGTATAGTCTGACACTGCTCATCACTATCAGCAAGTCCAGCCATCTTTGTGTCATCTGCAAACTTGCTGATTACACCAGTTACTCCCTCTTCCAAATCATTTATATATATTACAAATAGTAAAGGTCCCAGTACTGAGCCCTGCGGCACTCCACTAGTGACAGACCTCCAGCTAGAAAAAGACCCTTCCACTACTACCCTCTGTCTCCTGTTACCAAGCCAGTTCTCAATCCATCTAGCCACCTGTCCTTGTATCCCATGAGCCTTAACCTTTTTCACCAACCTACCATGAGGGACTTTGTCAAACGCTTTACTGAAATCCATATAGACGAATCCACGACTTGTCCTTCGTCAACCGTTTTTGTCACCTCCTCAAAAAATTCTACCAGATTTGTAAGGCAAGACCTCCCCTTTACAAAGCCATGTTGCCTGTCACTAATCAGATTGCCATGTTCTAAATGTGTATACACCGTATCTCTAAGAATCCTCTCTAACAACTTCCCTACCACTGACATCAAGCTCACCAGCCTATAATTACCTGGGTTATCTCTACTACCCTTTTTAAACAACTGTACCACGTTCACTATCCTCCAATCCTCTGGGACTTCACCTGTGTCTAAAGAAGAGACAAAGATTTGCGCCAGAGGCCCAGCAATTTCATCTCTCGTCTCTCTAAGCAGCCTAGGATAAATACTATCAGGCCCCGAAGATTTATCAGTTTTAATATTACCTAAAAACCCTAACACTTCCTCCTTCGTAATGGATATTTTCTCCAATGGGTCAAAAATTCCCTCCAAGACACATCCAGACAACAAATCCCTCTCCTTTGTGAATACTGAAGCAAAGTATTCATTCAGGATCTCCCCCATTCCCGCAGGCTCTAAACATAGTTCCCCTCCTCTGTCCCTAAGAGGACCGATTTTTTCTCTAACCACCCTTTTATTCCTAACATATGAGTAAAATGCCTTTGGATTTTCCTTAATCTTGTCTGCCAAGACAATTTCGTGCCCCCTTTTTGCCCTTCTAACTTCCCATTTGTTTCCTCCTACTCTCCCTGTATTCCTCCAAAGATCTCTCCGTTCCCAGTTGCTTGGACCTAACATACGCCTCTCTTTTCTCCCTGATCAAGTCCTCAATATCCCTAGTTATCCATGGCTCTCTAATCCTACCTTTCCTATCCTTCCTCTTAACAGCACAGTCTGTCCTGCAACCTTTTCAGTTTTCCCTTAAAAGACTCCCACATGCCGATCATGGACTTACCCTCAAACAACCTCTCCCAATCAGTGGCTATCAGTTCCTGCCTAATCCGGCTGTAGCTAGCCTTCCCCCAATTTAGCACCCTCCCCTTCGGACAACACTCATCCTTTTCCATTAGTATCCTGAAGTAGACAGAATTGTGGTCACTATTTGCCACATGTTCCCTTACTGAAACCTTGACCACCTGACCAGGCTCATTTCCCAGAACTAGATCCAGTATAGCCCCCTCTCTAGTTGGGCTAGCTACATACTGCTCCAAAGAGCCTTCCAGTACACATTTTACAAATTCTTCCAAATGACTATTACTTAATCATTTATTTTTCCTTGAATCTACAATAGGCTGCACTTCATAAGGTAACGTATTAATTCTAAGGCACTTCTGGATACCCTAAGGACATGATAAAGGGAGACCTAATTGCAAGTTCTTTCTTTCTCACGTGTTGTAAAAAATCAAGATGCCTCACCATCTCACAGATTGAGAGAAACTCTGCCTTCCATACAATTCTGTTTACCAATCCTGCGATTCAATAATTCTTCTATGTCCAGTCTCAAGTATTTGGTCGATTGATCCAGATTTAGATTTAGTGTGAATGAAGTCTCACGAAACATGAGCCATAAACTCCATTTTCCAGTGAAAATCACCGCATTTTCTGAGCTGAGCATAGTCATCCTGCACTAAAGCACAGGCATATTTCTTTCAAATGGCACCCAGTGTCTAATAAAGTTTGGTAAGTGTAGTTAGTCAGGGATTAAACCAAGGAATAGGAGTTTATTTCTGACAGCTGTGGACACATTTGGCAGCAGAAGGACATTTCTCTTTGTTGAGAATATCGTATAGACCCTCTGAAGCTTCAGTTGGTGAACAGTAAGCTGAGGGACATCTTCCAGAAGTTTTGCGCACAATTCCTGCAATATTCTGAGTCAGTTCATCCCCGCAGGCTTAACAATGATGCTGCTACATTAACACAGAAAGGAAAACAGCCACAGATCCACCCTCCTGATCATCTTTCCTGAATGGGAATTGGATGTAGACTGGATCGAACTCAGCTGTGATGCCATTTATGGTTGAATAGGCAGTGACACTTAGGGGGAAGAATCCCCAAGTTGGGGCAGGAATCCTCGCAATGGTCCAAGTGCTCTGTTTTAAAAATTTATTTATTGGTGTCACAAGTAGGCTTAGGTTAACACTGCAATGAAGTTACTGCAAAAATGCCCTAGTCACCACACTCCAGCGCCTGTTTGGATACACAGAGGAAGAATTTAACATGGCAATGCACCTAATCTGCATTTCTTTAGGATCATGGGAGGAAGCACCTGGAGGAAACCCACACAGACATGGGGAGAATGTGCAGATTCTGACAGACAGTGACCCAAGTCTGTGTCCCTGGCATTGGGAGGCAGCAGTACTAACCACTGCAACACCATGCTGCCTAATTATCTAATGTGCCTAATTACCAATATTTGCTTCTGGTGAAAAGCACTCGACATATGTCTTTTATAATGTCCACCATTAGCGTTTGGTTTCATTATCGAAGAATGACCACTGTGGTGAGATAAAGACGATAAGCGCTACCTACAGAAAGATATAGTTTAAAGGAGAAAAGGAAAGGGAGAAAAGGAATCAATAGATAAAAAGATTATGAGACTATGTGGCCATGAATGTATAGCTGAGCCTGAGGATAATGAAGGTCGGAGAATGAGTGTGGAAGCGTTCATTGTCATCTGCACTTTATTTGAAATTGGACCCACTTTTCTGAGGGCTTGTAATTGTCATTTTTGCCCTGGGAAAAAGCTACCAAGTGTTCATCTTATCTATACCCTTCATTATAATACAAACTATTATCAGGTCGCCCCTCAACCTTTGTTTTTCCAGGGAGGACAATCCCAGTTTATTCAGTCTCGCCTCACAGCTAACACCCTCCATACCCGGCAGTATCTTGCTAAACCTTTTCTATACTCTCTCCAAAGCCTCCATGCCCTTCTGGTAGTGTGGTGATTAGAATTGGACACAGTATTCCAAATGTGACTTAACCAACATTTTATATAACCGTAATGTGATTTGCAAACTTTTATTCTCGATGCCTTGACCGATAAAGGCAAACATGCCATAAGCTTTCTTCACCACCTTTTCCACCTGTGCTGCCACTTTTAAGGATCTGTGGACCTGTACTCCAAGATCTCTTTGTGTGCCTATGCTTCTGATGGTTCTGCCATTTATTTCATTGCTCCCACCTGAATTGGATCTACCAAAATGCGTCAACTCGCGTTTGTCCAGATTAAATTCCATCTGCCATTTCTCCGCCCAATTTTCCAACCTACCTATATCCTGCTGTATTCTCTGATAATCTTCATCACTATGCCTCATACCTGAGATTGATGGATTTCCGTTGACCAAAGACATTCGGAGATATGCCGCAAGGACGGATATACGGAGTAACATTGAAGATAGCCTCGATCTCACTGAATAATGAGATCAAGCTTGCGTGGCTAACTGGCCTCCTCCCTATCCCAAGTCCCTATGTTTCTAGAGGAGACAGTTCAGAGGAGGTTTATGAAAATTGATAAGTGGAATAAACGGGTTTTCTTTTGAGGGCAGTTTGGTAAGACTTGTCTTGTTTCCATTAGAGTTTTGAGAAGTGAGGGGTGACTGGATTGAAGTACATAAGATCCAAGTTAAGGGTTGCTCTTAAAGGGCAGATATGAGGAGAGATATTTTTCCTTCAGAGGGTTATGCTACTTTGAAATTCTTTGGGTGGGATTTTCCAGCTGCACTCTCCCCAAAGCCAGAAAATCCTACCCGAGGTCAACAGACATTTGTCTGGGAAGATTCCACCTTCTCCCTCAGAAGGCGGTGGAGGCGGGGTCACAGAATATTTTTATGGAGGAAGTAGATAGATTCTTGTTAGGAGAGGGAGTCAAAGGTTATTGAAGTTCGATGGGGAATGCGGAACTCCACGCGAACTGATCAGCCATGATCCTCTTCAGTGGCAGAGCAGGCTCAAAGGGCTGAATCATAGAATCCCTACAGTGCAGAAGGAGGCCATTCAGCCTATCAAGTCTGTATCAACTCTTTGACAGAGTACCTTAACCAGGCCCTCTCCCCCGCCCTATCCCCATAACCCCACACAGTTCCCGTGGCTAATCCTTCTAACCTGCACATCTTTGGACATTAAGGGGAAATTTAGCATGGCCAATCCACCTAACCTGCATATCTTTGGAATGTGGGAGGAAACCGGGGCACCCAGAGGAAATCCATGCAGGCACAGGGAGAACGTGCAAACTCAACATAGATAGTCACCCAGGACTGGAATTGAACCCAAGTCCCTGGCGCTGGGAGGCAGCAGTGCTAACCATTGTGCTACCATATCTCCCTATAGCTGCTCCTATTTTGTATGTTCGTAGAGCAGGTGAAGAGTTGCATGGTTTTGGGCCACTTGTATTTCTGTACAAGTTGATGATGAAGGAGGAAAGGCTCAGTGGAGATGGGCGGCAGAGAAGTTTTTTACACTGAAGATGGTGAGGGCCTGGAATGCCAAGTGAGGTGGTTGAGGCAGATATGTTAATGACATATCTGTCATTGTGCAGCTTTACAGAATCTTAGTTAGGCTGCACTTGGAATATAGTGTTCAGTTCTGGTCGCCACACTACCAGAAGGATGTGGAGGCTTTGGAGAAGGTACAGAAAAGATTTACCAGGATGTTGCCTGGTAAGGAGGGCATTAGCTATGAGGATAGGTTGGAGAAACTTGGCTTGTTCTCACTGGAGTGACGGAGGTTGAGGGGAGACCTGATAGAAGTCTACAAGATTATGAGAGGTTTGGACAGAGTGGATAGTCAGAAGCTTTTTCCCAGGGTGGAATAGTCAATTACTAGGGGGTACAGGTTTAAGGTGCGAGGAGCAAGGTTTAGAAGAGATGTACGAGGCAGATTTTTTACACAGAGAGTGGTGGGTGCCTGGAACTCGTTGCCGGGGGAGGAAGTGGAAGCAGATACATTAGTAACTTTTAAGGGCATCTTGACAAGTACATGACTGAGATGGGAATAGAGAGATATGGTCCCCGGAAGGGTAGGGAGTTTTTGTTAAGATGGGCAGCATGGTCGGTGCAGGTGTGGAGGGCCAAAGGGCCTGTTCCTTTGCTGTAATTTTCTTTGTTCTTTGACATTTAAAACTTATCTAGATTGACACATGAACAGACGGGTATAAGCGGTTAATCTAGATAGGGCAACATGATCGACACAGGCTTAGAGGGCCGAAGGGCCTGTTCCTGCGCTTTACTGTTCTTTGTTCTAGAATTCCTACAGTACAGAAGGAGACCATTTGGCCCATTGAGTCCGTGCCGACCACAATTCCACCCTGGCCCTATTCCCGTAACCCTCATTTACCCTGCTAATCCCCCTGATATTAGGGTCAATTTAGCATGGCCAATCTAACTGACCCCCATATCTTTAGACTGTGGGAGGAAACCGGAGCACTCAGAGACAATCCACATAGACAGGGGGAAAAGTGCAAACTGCATCCAGACAGTAACCCGAGGCTAGAATTGAACCTGGGTCCCTGACGTTATGCGGCAGCAGTGCTAACCAGTGGGCCACTGTACTGCCCCAGTGTTGACCCACTGTTGATCCAGCATCAAATGCCATTTTGTGGAGTGTTCCAAATTTCTACCACATTTTGTGTATAGAAGTGTTTCTAAATTTAATTCCTGAAAGGCCTAATTCTGCTTTTTAGAATGTGATCCCTAGTTTTAGTCTTTCCAACATGTGGAAATAGTTTCTCTCCATCCAGGTGTAATTTCTGGTAAGTATACGCTGTATTGCCTCCAAGGCCACCATATCCTTCCTAAGATGTGGCACTCATAGTACTCCAGGTGTGGTCTAACCAGGGCTTTGCATAGTTAATAAGTTAATAGTTAATAGTTGCAGCATAAATTGCACCCCTTGTTTTCTCTTTCTCTTTCCATAAAGGCCAACTTTTTTTTTGTTGTTTTTAACCTGCTCCTGACATTTTAATGATGCATTTCTGTGAATCCCTTGGCGTCTCTACTTTTTCCTGCATTGAGTCTTTACCAGTTATGAAGTACTCTGACCCTTATCCTTTTTAGACCCACTTGCCTGTATCAAAATAAGAAAGACTTTTGTGTATATCGTGCTTTTCATGTTATCAGATGTCTTAGAGTGCTTTACAGCCAATAAACTTACTTTTGAAATGTAATCACTGTTGTAATCTATTCTTTATATTCTTTCATTGGATATGAAATTCCCATCCCTAATTGCCTTGAGAAGGTGGTGGTGAGCTTCCTTCTTGAACTGCTGCAGCCCATGTGGTGTAGGTACACCCACAGTGCCGTTAAGGAGAGAGTTCCAGGATTTTGACCCAGTACCAGTGAAAGAACAGAGATATATTTCCAAGTAAGAAGGTTGTGGGGCTTGGAGAAGAACTTGTAGGTGGCAGTGTTCCCATACATCTGCTTCCCACATCGTTCTAGATGGTAGTGATCATGGGCTTGGAAGGTGCTCCCTAAGGAGCCTTGATGAGTTGCAGTACAGCATCTTATAGATGGTTGATATCGCTGTGTCGGTGGTGGAGGAGTGAATATTTGGCGAAGGGATGCCATTCAAGGGTGGCATGGTAGCACAGTGGTTAGCACTGCTGCTTCACAGCTCTAAGGACCTGGGTTCGATTCCCAGCTCGGGTCACTGCCTGTGTGGAATTTGCACATTCTCCTCGAGTCTGCGTGGGTTTCCTCTGGGTGCTCCGGTTTCCCCCCACAGTCCAAAGATGTACGGGTTAGGTTGATTGGCTGTGCTAAAATTGCCTCTTAGTGTCCTAAGATGCTTAGGTTAGAGGGATTAGCAGGTAATAATATGTAGGGGTATGGAGGTAGGGCCTGGGTGGGATTGTGGTCGGTGCAGACTCGATGGGCTGAAGGGTCTCTTTCTGCACTGTAGGGTTCTATGATAAAGTGGGCTGCTTTGCTCTGGATGGTGTCAATACCACTCCCTACAAGTTCCCCTCCAACTCATTCGCCATCTGACTTGGAAATATATCGTTGTTCTCCTGCACGATAGCTAGGTCAAAATCCTGAACTCCCTTTCTCGCAATAAAGTGGATGTACCTATACCAAGTGGATTGGTACAGTTCAAGAAGGCAGCTCACCACCGCCTTCTCAAGGGGAATTAGGTATGGACAAAACATGCTACTGTAGCTAATAACACTCATATCCCTTGAATTAATTATAATAAGTCTTCTGCTGGTATTCTGTGCCTTCTCTAGTTCAGGTGAAGCCCATCCTAATGGAGCAGTCCATTCCTATCCCAGTAACGATGCTGTTGTCAATTATAATACTACCAGAGGTCCAATATCTCAGGAGTCTTGGTTTTCACCATTCTAGCTCATTAAATGAAACCCTAACCCTCACTCATGTGCCCATAAAAAAGGGTGTAAACTCTTTTCCAGGCCTGTTACTTGGTGCAAAACACGATAGCCAATGTGCACTTGATAAATATGGATATTGGTTTAAAATGAAAGGTTGATTTTAAGGTCTACACATTCCACATGGTTTGCCTAATTGGAAAATTTAAACCAAGGATATTTTTCACTGTCACAAGAAAACTCCAATTAGTTACAGAATATAGAAACCATACAATATAGAAGGAGGCCATTCAGCCCATCGAGCGCGCACCAAAAACAATTCCACCTTGGCCTTATCCGTTAACCCCACATACTTACCCTGCTAATCCCTCTAACCTACACATCCTGGGGCACAAAGGGGCAATTTAGCATGGCCAATGCACCTAACCCGCATATCTTTGGACTGTGGGAGGAAACTGGAGCACCCAGAGGAAAGCAGACAAGTGGACACGGGGAAAAGGTGCAAACTGCACACACAGACAGAGACCCAAGCTGGGAATCGAACCCAGGTCCCTGTGAGGCAGCAATGCTAACCACTCAAGTATTTTTCATGTCTTTCAGTTTACCCTGAACACTGTTGCGGGAGAATGCGTGCCCATTAGACAGTGAGCTATCAATGGCCGTGCTGTTGTATGGATGACTCTATACAGCAATCATGATGATAATGACCACTTCAGAAGAAATTTACTCTGTGTGCAACTCTTCAAGATGTTAGCGGGCAGCATGGTGGAACAGTGGTTAGCACTGCTGCCTCACAATGCCACGGACCTGCGTTCGATTCCCACTGTCTGTATGGAGTCTGCACATTCTCCCCGTATCTGCGTGGGTTTCCTCCGCATGCTCTGGTTTCTTTCCACACTCCAAAGATGTACGGGTTAGGTGGATTGGCCATGCTAAATTGTCCCTTCGTGTCCATGGAACTAGCTAGGCTAAATGCATGGGATTAAAGCCTGGGTGGGATTGTGATCAGTACAGACTTGATGGACTGAATGGCCTCTTTCTGCACTGTAGGATTGTATTCTATAATATTTTTAATGTGACAATACACTAGTGTACATACAAACACCCTATCCATCGTTGATCTGTGGAATTATTTACAGAGTCATAGAATCCCTACAGTGCAAAAGGACGCCATCTAGTCCATTAAGTCTGCACTGATACCTATGCCACTCTGGACCTATCCCTGTTATCCCTCGTATTTAGGCTGCTAGCCCCATGACAATTTAGCATAGCCAATCAACCTCACCCACACATCATAGATCCTAGAATCCCGACAGTGCAGAAGGAGGCCATTCGGCCCATCAAGTCTGCACCAACCACAATCCCATCCATTCCTGTATCCCCACATGTTTACACTGCTAATCCCCCTGACACAAGGGTGAATTGAGCATGGCCAATCAATATAACCAGCACGTCTTTGGAGTGTGGGAGGAAATTGGGGTACAGGGAGGAAACCCATGCAGACATGGGGAGAATGTGCAAACCCCACACAGACAGTGACCCAACGCCGGAATTGAACCTGGACCCCTGACGCTATGAGGCAGCAGTGCTAACCACTGAGCCATCATGCCCCCCCCATCTTCAGAGTACGGGAGGAAACCCACGCAGACACTGGAAGAATGTGCAAACTCCACACAGACAGTGACCCGAGGCCAGAATTGAACCCAGGAAATTTAGCACGGCCGACCCACCTCACCCGCACATTTTTGAAGTGTGGGAGGAAACTGGAGCACCCAGAGGAAACCCACGCTGACGCAGGGAAAACACGCAGACTGCACACAGACAGTGACCCAAGGCCGGAATTGAATCCAGATCCCCGGGCTCTGTAAGGCAGCAATGTTATTCACGGTGTTTTTGCTTATCTCTTTTATACTTTGTTTCACAGTTCTGGTTTTATGAGGCCTGTGGTGGAATAAAAGGGGAACAAAATGGCCACACTTACAAGCAGCTCATCAACAAATGCATCCAGAAAGTTGCCTGAGGCGAAATCTGTAACATAAGGGGAATGACATATGGAAGTGAGTATCATAAAAAGCCTTTATGGTGCAAGGGGTGGGGCTGATGTAAGGAGAAACAGCAGCTATTTGGCATCTGTTGTGACATTGATGGATCGAGGGTGGCGATCTCCTTAGCAGGGCAATTGTAAATGCATTTGTTTCAAATGGTCCAACCTGGTTTTATTGTGTCAATGTTGGCAGCTCTCTGTTAAAGACTTGCCTCTGGCTTCCAAATCATCAGGTGGCATGTCGAAATCTGGAAGGGTTCCAACACCTGTGAGAGCATGTCTGAGATTGAAAAGTATATTTTACACATCAGCAGATGCTTGCTTTGTAAATAATACCCTCGCACAGCTCCGCCACTGAGATCCCATGTCTTCAGAACACACTGAACACAATGATTGTGACTCGCTGTTCGGCGGAGCCAAGTATGCACTTCATGGGAAAGTTTTTAGTGTGACTTTCTGTGCAGCAAATTAATGGGTTTCATTTGTTCTGTGACTGTGAATAGTCGCTTTCAAGCCCATAAAATGAATGGAGCACAAGTTGTAAATTAGGAACAAAATAGTGCCTCGGGGTCTTTGCTTGAGTATAATAAAGAATGACGAGGTTGAGCAGACTGTGTCGGTTAATCCCAAACGACATCCTCCTAAATATAGGTGATTTCAGAAGGCAGGATTGCCAAATGTATGCTGTCCTAAAGCACAGAATCTGAGCTAGAATCATAGAATCCCTACAGTACAGCAGGGGGCCCTTGGTCCATAGAGTCTGTACCGAGCACAATCCCACCCCGGCCCTTTTCCCGTAACCCTATGAGTGTTTATCCTAGCTAATCCTCCTGACATTAGGGTCAATTTAGCATGGTCAATGCACCTAACCTGCATATCTTTGGACTGTGGAAGGAAACTGGAGCACCCGGAGGAAACCCACGCAGATAGATGGAGAGCGTACAAACTCTACACAGACAGTGACTTGGGGTCGGAATTGAACCCAGCTCCTTGGTGCTGTGAGGCAGCAGCGCTAATCACTGTGCCACCCAAAATCATAGAATCCCTGTATTGCAGAAGGAGGTCATTTGGCTCATCGTGCCTGCACTAACAACAGTCATACTCAGGCCGTGTCCCCATAACCTTTTTATTAAAAAACCTTTTAATTTATCCTGACTAAGGGACAATTTAACACGGCCAATCCACCCAATCTGCACATCTGGAGACACTAAGGGACAATTTAGCATGGAAAATCCACTCAACCTGCACATCTTGAGACTCTAAGGGGCAATTTAGCATGGCCAATCCATCTAATCTGCACATCTTTGGACACTAAGGGGCAGTTTAGCACGGCCAATCCATCTTTGCACATCTTTGGACTGAGAGAGGAAACCAGAGCACCCGGAGGAAACCCACACAGACACGGAGAGAATGTACAAATTCCATGCAGACAGAGACCCGAGGTTGGAATTGAACCTGGTCCCTGGCACTGTGAAACAGCAGCGCTAACCACTGTGCCACAGTGTCGCCCATCTAGAACGAATTCGTTCACAAGCTTCACTCACGCCATATCTATATAACTGTTTGCACTTGCAATTTTACATGTTGTTGTTTCGTAAAGTTCAAAATTGTGTGCATTTTAGTTTCTCTGCTGGTACGTAAGTTACTATTTCCTCCATCAAGAAATGGAGATTTTCAATCCACCTTCATGGACACAAACTGTCAGCATGAATCAGGAATTATTACTGTCATCACACACAACTAGGCATCGATGTTTTTAATAAACAGAAAATGGGGGAACCTGCACCATATGGAGAAGTAAATAATTTGTATAATATAGTGCCTTCCATGGCCTCTGACTCTCCAAAAGGGCAGGATTTTCCAGCCTCACTTGCCCTGAAACTGGAAAATCCTGTCAAAGTTCATTGGAAGTTTTCATGCCCCGCTCCTCATCCACTCTGGTTCCCATGGAGGTGGAACAGGGAAATTTGCCCCAAAGTGCTTTACAGTCAATTAAGTACTTTTGAGGATAGGCTGGGACTTTTTTCCCATGGAGTGTAGGAGGATGAGGGGTGACCTTACAGAGGTTCATAAAATCATGAAGGGTATAGATAAGGTGAATAACCAAGGCTTTTTCCCCAGGGTAGGAGAGTCCAAAATGAGAGGGCATAGGTTTAAGGTGAAAGGGGGAAAGATTTTAAAAGGGACCCAAGGGGTAACTATTTGACACAGAGGACGGTACATATTTAGAATTAGCTGCCAGAGGAGGTGGTAGAGGCAGGTACAATTACAACATTGAAAAGACATCTGGATAAGTACATGGATAGGAAAGGTTTTGAGGGATATGGGCCAAAGACAAACAAATGGGACTAGTTCAGTTCAGGAAATCTGGTCAGTGTGGACAATTTGGGCCGAATGCCCTGTTTCCATGCTGTATATCTCTATGACTAAGGGGTGACCTGATAGAACTTTATAAAATTATGAGGGGTATAGATAGGGTGAACAGTTGGAAGCTTTTTCCCAAGACAGAAATGACAATTATAGGGGGCACAAGTTCAAGATAAGGGGGAAAGGTTCAGTGGAGATGTTTTTTACACAGAGAGTGGTGGGGGTTGGGAATGCACAGGCGAGAGATGTTGGTGAGGCAGTTACGTTAGCCACATTTAAGAGTTACCTTGATAGACATATGAACAAACGGGGAATAGAGCGATATAAATGGTTGGTCGAAATAGGACAATGTGATCGGTGCAGGCTTGGAGGGTCGAAGGGCCTGTTCCTGTGCTGTATTGTTCTTTTTTCTTTGTTCGTTCTTTGACTTTGACTCTAAGTTTAGTCACGGTTGTAATGTTGGAAACACATTGGACCAAATTTTTGTTACCGAGGTGGATATCTTAAGTTGGGAAATGTCCCTACTCGGTAGACCTGCCTCTGGTTAAAGGATCTCATTCAACCCAGTTTTCGCTCCATAGGTAGGATTGAGATCCAATCAGGCTTCCCGGCCCCAGAAGCAGATTGTAGGCGGCCAGGGGAAGATAAACACCCTGATTAGAAGGCCCACCTCAGTTGTCAGGGACTTTGCTTCAAACACTATTAGATCCTCTAACCCTCATGCCTCATACCCTTTCACCTAGCTCTGCTGGCCCCTCAATGCCAAATCATGCCTCCCATCTACCTTTGATTTGATTTGATTTATTATTTCACACTTATTAGTATACAGTGAAAATTGTTTCTTGCATGCGAAATAGAAAAAGCATACCACTCATAGAGAAGGAAATGAGAGAGTGCAGAATGTAGTGTTACAGTCATAGCTAAAATTGAGCTAGGACCTCCATGCCCTCTAACACCCCGTGGATTCTCCATGCCAATGCATGTCCCCAAACTCCATCCCTCCTCATATGCTGTATAGCCCCTAGCAACCCCATGCCACCCCATATCATCTCACCCAATATCCACCATGGGCAGATCTCAAGAGCCATGTGAAGAGGAAAAATAAATTCAAACAATATAATACAGCCCTCACTCATACACATGTGCATATGAAAACCCTAGTAGTTATGAGATCTATACAAAAAAACCTATTACTATCTATTCATGTAGTTTCAAATGGCAATCAAAATGCAGCCCCCATTAAAATAGTCACCTCGTTTTAAATGTTGCATCTCTTGTACAAACATTTACAGTGCCTATTCACATTGATATACTGCAATTCTAGTATTGCATTGAGGGGGTAAAGCACAGGAATCTGGTTTGAGGTGAACATTCATTCGCATACATAACTGATAACATGCAATAAGAGCAGTGACCTGATAAATCACTCCTTCTTGGACTTCCAAAACATATTCAACCTCCCCAGAATCAAGATATCAGTGCAAAGATGCATCAATAGCTACCGCACCAATTCTGGAGACTGGCATGCTGGCAGAGGGGGATTATATTTCAAATGATACACAGCACCCTCATGTCACTCATGGCAAAGAAACTGATTTACAAATATCTCATGAGTTTTCATGAGAGTCTCTGCCCAGCATTCTAATAGAAGTATAGTCTGTTTATTTTAAGTGGATTAATGTTGCCATGAAAAATGCCAAACCGTGCAGTGTACCTCGCAATAATTTGTCAGGGTCAAAATTGTATTTGATGCTTCTCTAAATTGAATTTTATGGGATGTGGATGTCAGTGACTAGACCAGCTTTCAGGACTAGTAAGGTCATAAAAAACAGCCCAATGTCTCTACTTACAGCTATAAAGAGACTCTTGATAAGAAAAGGAAGCTATTTAAGTTTATTTAGTATGTCACAAATAGGTTTACATTAACACTGCAATGAAGTTACTGTGAAAATTCCCGAGTCGCCACACTCCGGCGCCTGTTTGGGTACACTGAGGGAGAATTTCACATGGCCAATGCACCTAACCAGCACATCTTTCAGAGTATGGATGAAAACCAGAGCACCTAATGCAGACACAGGGAGAACATGCAGACTCCGCACAGACAGTGACCCAAGCCAGGAATCGAACCCGGGTCCCTGGCACTGTGAGGCACCACTGTGCCACCGTGCCACCCCATTTACGCAACAATGATTTCATCTGTGACATCTTTACCAGCAATCTTTGAAGTAGAACCCATCATTTTGTCTGAAGGGGATGAAACAATTGCTTAAGAAAGGGGATGAGGAACAATAAGGAGACTAGTCTTAGACTCAGAAGTTCACGTGAGAGAGGCAGATTTGATGGATACTGTTTCTGCGCTGTAACATTCTAAGACTGCAAGAGCAAAACTGCACTTAATAAAGTAGAACACACTAAACTCGAGATGGTCCCGGCACGTGAAAGCTGAAACTCCTTTAGAGGAGACCTCCTTGTTTATAAGGCCAGCGCAGGAGTCAGGAATAGTGAAGTCAGAGGCCTCTCCCAGGCTCAGGGCTAGTGCCAAACTGTTCCTGTTATGTCTTGTCTCCCTTACTCCCACACAGAAATACATGCAACCGCAAAATACATCATACTATTTTCTAATTAAAGCTGTGTTTGAATATCTGTCTTGTAGCCAATATTTTAATACACATTCCTCATCCATCATTATAGTCCTGGAACGGCAGCAGACCATTGGCATCGATCAGAGGCAAGACAGGACTGCACCTTACCTTGCAAATGTCTCACTCATGCTTGCAAGCCTCGACACACTTACAGACACCTGGAGGATACAGTTATTCAACTTGAGGAGGGAGAATTGGATGAATAGCAACACACAGATAAGGAGCAGCGGACGATGGTTCAATCATGGGGAGAGGGTATCTGCGGCCTGCCTGCCATCAATGACTTCCAGACTTTGTCACATGTAAACAATGTAGTAAAACTCTGTGGCTACGGCCTATTCAGTGTCACAACTCAATGGGGAGGAGGAGAAAAATGTTTGTTCCCCTCAATAATGCAGTGGCCATTTCTCTGGCATATCTGTGAGCTGCAAACTAAGAATAGGAATGGGAATTGGCCAGTTAGCTGCTTTTGCACTATAACTCTGTCTTACTGGAGAAGGGGGCAAAAATGGAGAGTTTGAATAGGGTTGGTGGCTTATTACTTAAATGGTGAAAAATGGCCATTGCCTTTCTTGTAGCAGGTAACACAACTTCTCTCTGAACATCCAGCCAGCAGAGGCAGTTTGTTTTTCTTTTTTTAAGGCAGTTGGAGACTAATTGGCCCATGTCAGCTGCACTAACTTCTCAACAGAGCAGCCTACCCAAGACCCTATTGTCTTGACCTCACATCTTTAATCCATTAAACCCTTAACCTATACGCCCTGGGATAATTTGGTGTGGCCAATCAAACTAACCCGTACATCTTGGGCGGCACAGTGGTTAGCGCTGCTGCCTCACAGCGCCAGGGACCCCGGTTCGATTCCCGGCGTGGGTGACTGCCTCTGTGGAGTTTGCACATTCTCCCCATATCTGCATGGGTGTCCTTCGGGTGCTCTGGTTTCCTCCCAGAGTCCAAAGATGCGCGAGTTGGGATGATTGGCCGTGCTAAATTGCCCCTTAGTGTTAGGGGACTATCAGGGTAAATACATGGGGTTACGGGGATAGTGCCTGCGTGTAATTATTGTCGATGCTGGCTCAATGAGCCAAAAGGCCTCCTTCTGCACTGTAGGGATTCTATGATTCTATCTTTGGACTGTGGGAGGAAATTGGAGCACCTGGAGGAAACCTACACAGGCATGGGGACAACGTGCAAGTTCCACTCAGACCCAAGGCTGGATTTGAATTCGGGTTTCTGGCGCTGTGAGGCAGCAGTGCTAACCATTGTGTCCCAGAAGAGTTATGCCAGGGAAACCAATTTTGTTGGGGGATCTGTTTTGTGTGAGACGCAAGTTTTTAGTGTACAAGCACAGTACTGGAAATGTTGACACCTATCGCCAGGATTCAATCCAGGACAATGTATTGTTCATAATTTCATTATATTGTGGAGAGCTCCATCAATATTGTAACTCACCTTGCTTTCCAATTCTGGTATAGTCCAATAAGTTTCTGAATTGGAGCACTTGTAGAGGCTCAACTGGTTGGGATTCTAGCCAGTGGAATGCTTTCCCCAACGCCAGACAGCTTTGCTTGTCGTTGAGCCTTCTTCTCAGGTTCATTTTCCATTTCCACTGTTTCACCATCTATGGCGTCACGGCCGCTTTGACCTGGAGGCCACAATTTCATTCTCCGCAATCATTTTGTTGATCAACCAACTGTCGTCAGAACATTGCACATCCTTAAGCAAGGCAGCTCATTAGGGCAGCGACCCCAAGCAACATGGTCAATCTCATTATGCACCAGATGTGCTGCCCACAATTCCATGGGCTGCATCTTGACCTTGATCCAGTGTTGACTCATTGGAATTCCAATCCTCTCTCAATTGATTCCAGTCTCTTTTTCTTCTTTTCCTCTTAGTCACCGGACTTGCAGTAACCTCGTCTGTAATTCTGCTTTGAGAAGCAATATACACTCAACTCTTGATTAGGAAAATGGATTCCTTTTGTGGGAACACCGCCAACAGCCATGACTCAGCATCAACAGAAATTCCATTTATTCTGTTGTTCGAATATTGTGTGCAGTTTTGGTCTCCTTTTCTGAGGAAGGATGCTCTTGCTCTCGAGGGAGTGCAGCGAACGTTTACCAGGCTGATTCCAAGGACAGTGGGACTGATGTATGAGAAGAGATTGACTAGGTTAGGATTGTTCTGACTGGAGTTCAGATGAATGAGGGGGGGAATCTCATAGAGACTTACAAAATTCTAACACGACAAGTAGACGGCGTAAATGCAGGAAGGATGTTCCCGATGGTGGGGGAGTTCAGAACCAGGGGTCACAGTCTGAGGATTCAGGGTAAGGCCACTTAGGGCAGAGGTGAGGAGATATTTCTTCACCCAAAGAGTGATGAGCCTGTGGAATTCATTACCACAGGAGTAGTTGATGCCAAAATATTGAATGTATTCAAGAGGCAGCTGGATATCGCACTTGGGGTGAATGGGATCAAGGGTTATGGGGAAAAAGCAGAATTAGGCTATTGAGTTGGATGTTCAGCCATGATCGTGATGAATGGTGGAGCAGGCTCGAAGGGCCAAATGACCTCCTCCTACTCTTCTATGTTTCTATGTTTCCTCACTGTTATGCATTTTGGGCAACCATATCACCACTAAAATAAATTATTCCTACTCTTCATGCCTCTGTGGTAGATTATTATCGCTGTCTTAGCTAAAACAGTGAGCTATCTTTGAGCGCTTGGTGAGAAAGAGGAGAATTTTACATGAGCTTTAAAACAGGACTGCAGTCTCATCATTTCCTGGTTTTCACAGAATCACAGAATATTATAGTGCAGAAGAAGCCCTTCAGCCCATCGAGTCTGTACTGACACGTGAAAGGTCCTGACCTGCCCACCTAAACTCACTTATAGAGTCATAAAGGTTTACAGCATGGAAACAAGCCCTTCAGCCCAATTTGTCCATGCCACCCTTTTTTTAAAACCCCTAAATTAATCCCAATTGCCCGCATTTGGCCCATATCCCTCTATATCCATCGTATCCATGTAACTATCTAAAAGTTTTTTAAAAGACAGAATTGTACCCGTCTCTATTACTAGCTCTGCCAGCACTTACTCTGCAAGTACTTGCCAGCACTTAGCCCATAGGCCTGAATATTATGGCCTGCCCAGCACTCATCCGGGCATTTTTTAAAAGATGTGAGGCATCCCATCTCCACCACCCTCCCAGGCAGCACATTCCAGATCATCACCACACTCTGGGTAAAAAAGAATCTTTTCAAATCCCCTCTAAACCTCCCGTCCCTCACTTTTAACTTGTGGCCCCTTGTAATTGATCCTTCAATTAAAGGGAACAGCTGCTCCCTATCCACCCTTTCCATGTCCCTCATAATCTCGAACCCCTCAATCAGGTCACCCCACGCAGCCGGGTGCTATGATGTCTCATAGCACCAGGCACCCGAGTTTGATTCCTAGCTTGGGTCACTGTCTGTGCAGGGTCTGCACGTTCTCCACATGTCTGCATGGGTTTCTTCCTGGTGCTCTGGTTTCCTCCCACAGTCCGAAAGATGTATTGTTTAGGTACATTGGCCATACTAAATTCTCCCTCAGTGTAACCTGAACAGGCGCCAGAGTGTGGCGACTAGTGGATTTTCACAGTAACTTCATTGCAGTGTTAATGTAAGCCTACTTGTGACACTAATAAATAAACTTAAAAACTTTGCCTTCCTCGGTGCAGTCAAGTTTTGTATTTGGCTCAGTAGAAATTTCTAGAAAACCCATTTTATCACAGTTTTAAGTTTGCTCCTCTCAATCACTAGCCGGAGATGCTCATATACCCAGGGAGGAGGCAGCAGCGGGGGCGGGGGTGGGGGTCGCGGATAAGAGGATAAAGCCTCTCCTGTACAGCAGGACGTTACTGCGGAGGTGGAGGACATCTGGACACTGACTCCGACAGCAGCCAGCGAGCCAAGAGAAAAGCAAAGCACTGCCAGGAATTTGTGTTGCACCAGGCCAGATGAAGGCTTGGAGAATGGCCAACTCAGTGGAGATCAAGTTGGCCGCTTGCAATAAAAGAATGCACTTGGCAACTTCCGCTAGGGATGGAAATTGGCACTAAGGGTTTTCGTCGATTCGGACACTTTGCGAGATGAATCTATCTCACAAGACTGCATCTTATCTTCTATTCGGCACTTGGGTGCACTTACACCACATGGACCATAGTGGTTCAAGAAAGTGGCTCACCACCACCTTCTTAAGGATTAGTAAGAATGGTTAATAAATGGTGGGCCTTGCCTGTAAGACTCACATCCCAAGAATGAATAAATATTTTCTTTACTGGCTTTGGGCACTAACAGTGGTAAATAGTAATAGATTTCAGAGGCTGACTTGAGTGGCTTGGTTGTAAGTTTCTGAGGGGGATAATGCGGCATAAAACTTCTGTAAAGCATCTCAGGCCCGTTGCTGCATCTAAGGCATTTTAGAAAAGCATGGTTTTGTTGCTGGTGTAGGTGAATAGCAAATTAGGTGAAAAGTGGTGTTATAATCCAGGTCAGAGACTCCAAGGTATTTTATGAAGCCAGCCTAGACCACAAGTTTTGCACTTTGAATTTTGGCTTGGGTACGCCTAAGATGTTTCGCTCCAGATATGATTCAAATGACACACTTGGGAGCTTTTATCAAAAAAGTTGATTTAAGAATACAGCTAACACATGGAAAGAAACTTAGCAATAACTTTTACCAATGACAAACAAGAAAAAAAACCCATGATATTATATAAACCTTAATGAACTGTTCCAACCAAGCAACCCTCCTTACAAACATACAGCCATCCCAAGTTTAGCACAGAAAACAAGGATCTCACATGGTTTTGTTGCTCACCAATACTTGCTGCAAATTAATCCTTTGGATAGAGAATTGAGACTCTGGCTTCTCCATTTTGGAAATCCCAGTGCCTCGAGATAGAGATAATGTTGGCCTCCAGCTAGCAAATTACCAACAGCAAAGCTTTCACTCTAGGAAGGCAAGTAAAACTGCAAATAACTAGGCATTAGAATTTCTCATTGCAGGGAGAAACACAGAACACTGCATCCAGCTAAATTTATTCCAGCCTAAACTGAAAATGAAAGGCCTCTTGGGAAAGAACAAAAACCTGATCTATCAATCATTCTTCCCACAAAAATTCAAAAGGTCGTAAACTCCCAGAAAATGAATTAGGCCCAGATAAAAAATAAACAAAACCCCATTTAAACCAGTTAAATAGCAATAATAGTACCTCTAATCAGGCAGTCAATGCCACAATGAGAAAAAAAAACAAAGTTGCTTATAACTGCAGAGAACATGCTTAAAATAACTTTCTTAAAGGCACAGTAACATCATAGCATCTATTAATGATTGGCCATGTGAATGATGCCATAGGTACATTTTATGAGCCCAAATACTCAAAAGGTACCTCCCCAGTTGGCTGTTGATTTGAACATATAAAATAGGAGCAGGAGTAGCCCATTCAGCCCCTCAAGCTTGTTCCATCATTCAATTAGATCATGGCTGATCTGATTTAATCTCAACCCCATATTTCTGCCTAACCCCCAGATAACCTTTCACCCCCTTGTTAATCAAGAGTCTATCTAACTCTTCCTACCCACTTAGAGAAAAAAAATCTTCTCATCTCTATCTTAAATGAATGACCCCTAATTCTAGATTCACCAACGTCTACTCTGAGAGTACGGCGTAGCATCTTAAAGGTTTCAATCAAGTCACCTCTTACTCTTTTAAACACTAATGGATACAAACCTAACGTCTCCAGCGTTACTTTATTAGAAAACTCGCCCATTCCAGGTCTAGTTAACCTTCTCTGAACAGTTTCTAACACATTTACATCTTTCCTTAAATAAGGAGACCAATACTGTGCACAGTACTCCAGATTTGGTCTACCCAACATCCTGTACAACTGAAGCATAATCTCCTTACTTTTGTAATCAATTCTCCTCACAATAACATTTGATTAGCTTATGTAATTACTTGCTGTACCTGTATAAAAGTCTTTGTGATTCATGCACTAAGACACCCAGATCCTTCTGCACCTGAGAGCTTTGCAGCCTCTTGCCACTTTGAAAATGAGTTTCCTTTTCATTCTTCCTGCTAAAATGGACAATTCTACATTTGGCCACATTATATTCCAATTGCCAGATTTTTGCCCACTCACTAAACCAATCCATATCTATGATAACCCCCATGAGATGGGAAATCACTGATTGATCTTCCTGTGGCTCATTGAGAATGAGTTCCCCTGGTAACAGGCAATGGCTTCTCCAGCCATTGGAACTCATACCTGAGCTTTTATAAGGCAGGTCCAGGCTGAAGTCTAGTCCCAGGCAGGAACATGTATGTGTATATCACAGTAGTAGTTTATTTTGCATTCTGTAAATAAACAATAATCCTTTCCGCTCAGGTTTCCTGAGTTATTATAATACCCCTTTGTAGCTTCCTACATCCTTGTCACAATTTACATTCCTATCTGTCTTTGTATCTTCAGCAAATTTAATAAACAAATTGCCAGTCCTTCAATCAGGGATGGGTGAGAGCTAAGAGTGATTTCACAAAGGTGTCATGAAAAGGAGTATCCTGGAACTCTAATAAATTGGTTAAAAAGATTTCTCTTTCCACAAAACCACACTGATCCTTCCCGATTTCCTCCAGTTCCTTAAAGTGCTCAGTGATGACTTCCTTAAGGAATGAGTCTAACACCTTGCCCAGATTTCAGGCTAACTACCTTCTGGTTTTCAGTTTTCTGCCTGCCTCCCTTCTTGAACAGAGTGGTTATCACCAAATCCTAGTGCTCAGAAAGGGAGCATTTTGCCCTTCGAGTTTGCACTGACCACAATCCAACCCAGGCCCTACCCCTCTAACCCCACGCATTTACCCAGCCAATCTAACTGACACTAATTTAGCATGGCCAATCCACCTAGAACATAGAACCCTACAGTGCAGAAACAGGCCCTTCAGCCCATCGAGTCTGCATCGACCACAATCCCACCCAGGCCCTATCCCTATATCCCTCCACATTTACCCTCTAACCTCCACATCCCAAGGCACTAAGGGGCAATTTTAGCATGGCCAATCAACCTAACCCGCACATATTTGGACTGTGGGAGGAAACCGGAGCTCCTGGAGGAAACTCATGCAGAGAAAGGGAAAATGTGCAACAGACAGTGACCCAAGCTGGGAATCGAACCCAGGTCCCTGCGCTGTGAAGTAGGAGTGTTAACCATTGTGCCACCATGCCGCCCTTATATTTACTACTTTCCAGACCTTTCCGGAATCTAAGGACTTTTGAAAGATTAACACCATCGCATCTATTAACTCATTTAGCCACCTCTTTCAAGACCACAGGATGAAGCCCATTGCGACCTGGAGACTTGTCAACCCACAGGTCCATCAGTTTTCTCAATAAACCTTCCATAGTGATTGTAATTTCACCAAGTTTCTCTCCCTCCCACTGTCTGATTTATAGCTATTACTGGAAGATTTTTGTATCTTCTTCAAGTGAAGACGGAAGCTAAGTATTTCTTCATTTCATCCGCCAACTCCTTATTATCTATAATGAGCTCTCCATAGCTATTGTCTAGAAGACAGACCCTGACCGGACCTTTACCACCTCGCCTGCCACAGAATCAGAGTGGCCGAGGGTCTATCAATAGAAATCTCCACTGACATCGGGCAGGAATTTCCGGTCTCGCCTTACATTTTACTTACACTTTTCCTTTATAACTACTTGTAGAAACTCTTGCTATCTGTTTTGTTTTTACTTTTCAGTTGGAATTTTTGTGTTGTTTGGCCTTACCAGTGGGCTAAATGGGATAGATTTCGATCAGATCTGACATCCATGACATGCTGTGAACCATCAGCAGCAGCAGAATTGTATTCAACCCCAATCGGTAAATTCAGAGATTGTCATATCCCCCCCCCGCAACCCCCCAACCACCACCCCCCACTCCAACATTACTATCAAGTCAAGAAATCAACCCTGGTGCAATGAAGAGTTCAGGAAGGCATTCTAAGAACAGTAACCGGCATCCTTAAAATGAGGTGTCAACCTGGTGAAGCTAAAACACAGGATTAATTATGTACCAAACAGCATAAGCAGCAAGTGATAAACAGAAATAAGAGATTCCGCCAGCTAACGGATCAGATTTAAGCTCTGCAGATCTGCCACATCCAGTGGCCAATGGTGGTGGGTAATTTAAAAACTCCCTGGAGAAGGAGGCTCCATAAATATCTCCATTCTCAATACTCCGTTATGACTCTCATCAACTTTTGCAGATGCCTTGTTCAAAAAATCCTTTCTGGATGTATCACCGCTTAGTATGGACCCTGCTCTAACCAAGAACACAAAAAACTACAGAGGGTCATGAACGAAGCCCAGTCCATCACGCAAACCAGCCTACCATCCACTGACTCAGTCTGTACTTCCCATTACCTCAGCTATGCAGCCAGAGTAATCAAGGACCCCACGCACCCCGGACATTCTCTCTTCCACCTTCTTCCGTCAGGAAAAAGATACAAAAGGCTGAGGTCACGTACCAACCAACTCAAGTCTTCTTCCCTGCTGCCATCAGACTTTTGAATGGACTTAGCTTATATTAATTTGATCTTTCCCCACACGCTAGATATGACTGTAACACTACATTCTGCACCCTCTTCTCTCCTTTTGTATGTACGGTATGCTTTGTCAGTATGGCGTGCAAGGAATAATACTTTTCACTGTGTACTAATACATCTGACAATAATAAATCAAATCAAATCAAAGATGGGGGAGCCCAGCACATTCGTGCAAAAGAAAAGACTGAAGCATTTCTAACAAGAAGTGCCAAGTGGATGATGCATCTTGGCCTATTCTGTCAGTCACCAGTATCACACGTATCCATCTTCAGCCAATTTGATTCATTCCACATGATATCAAGGCATGGCTGAAAGCGTTGAATACTGCAAAGGCTATGGTCCCTGACAATATTCCAGCAATAGTACTGAAGATTTGTCCTCCAGAACATGCTGTGCCTCTTGCCAAGCTTTTCCAGTACAACTACAACACTGGCATTCACCCAGCAGTGTGAAAAATTGCCCAAGTCTGTCCTATACACAAGTAACAGAACAAATCCAACCCGGCCAATTCCCACTCCATCAGTCTATCATCAGTAAAGTGATGATGTGGAGAAAGAACATAGAATATAGAACACTACAGCACAAACAGGCCCTTCAGCCCACAAGTTGCGCTGATCATATCCATAACCACCAGGCCATCTGTAACTCCCAACCTCATTAAATCCCATGTACTCATCCAGAAGTCTTTTAAAAGACCCCAGCGAGTTCGCCTCCACCACCACCGACGGCAGCCGATTCTACTCACTCACCATCCTCTGAGTGAAAAACTTACCCCTAACATCTCCTCTGTACTTGCTTCCCAGCACCTTAAACCTGTGTCCTCTCGTTGATGCTGAAGTTGGAGTGGTATGGACACAGTAAGAAGTCTCACAACACCAGGGTAAAGTCTAACAGGTTTATTTGGTAGCACGAGCTTTCAGAGCATTGCTCTTTCATTAGTTGAATGGAGAGTTGGGGTCACAAACAGGCATGCACAGACAGAGACATAATTAAAGTGATGGAAGAGATCATCAACAGTGCAGTCAGCTGGCACTTGCTTTGCAATAATCTGCTCACGGACGCTCTGTTTAAGTTCTGTCGGGTCACTCAGCTCCTGAACTCATTACAACACTAGTTCAAACATGGGCAAAAGAGCTGTTCTCCAAAGGAGAGGTGCAAAAGAAAGGGTTGAAGCGTTTCTATCAAGTGCCAAGTGGATGATTCATCTTGGCCTACTCTGTCAGTCACCAGTATTACACGTATCCATCTTCAGCCAGTTTGGTTCATTCCACATGACATGGCTGCCGTTGACATGGGAGAGGAGGAAGAATAGCCATTCCAGAGCTATGTTCCACAGGAGGACAGCAGGAGTTTGAGAAGTTGCAATATATTTATATATAAATATATTATATTTACCACTTTCCAGTCTGTTGGAACTTTTCGAGAACTTAGTGAATTTTCAAAAATTAATTATTACCACATTAGCCACCCCATTTAAGATCCTAGAATGAAGTCTATCTAAAAACTTATCAGCCCATAGGTCCATCGGTTTGCTTTGTACTGCTCCCCTAATGATTATAATTTCACCAAGTTCCTCTTACCCTTCCACCTCCTCATTTACAGTTAATTTATAGTTACAGGATTGTTTTAGGGTGGCACGGCGGCCCAGTGGCTAGCTCTGCTGCCTCACAATGCCAGGAACTTGGGTTCAATTCCAGCCTTGGGTGACTGTGTGGAGTTTGCTTGATCTCCTGTGTCTGCGTGGGTTTCCCCCCGGGTGCTCTGGTTTCCTCCCACACTCCAAGGATGCGCAAGTTAGGTTGATTGGCCATGCTAAATTGCCCCTTAGTGTCGGGGGGATCAACATGGAGTTTACAAGGACATTGGGGTTGTTATTGGTGCAAGTTTGATGGGCCGAATGGCCTCCTTGTGCACTGAAGGGATTCTATGCATCCTCTATCGTGAGGACAGAAGCAA
This sequence comes from Carcharhinus amblyrhynchos, assembly GCF_965287045.1. NCBI lineage: Eukaryota > Metazoa > Chordata > Chondrichthyes > Carcharhiniformes > Carcharhinidae > Carcharhinus > Carcharhinus amblyrhynchos. Next base: position 115,614,348 of record NC_137329.1, read on the forward strand.
AATATTTATTCATTTTATCCACATTCTGACCTTTGTCCTGCAGACTGTTCCATCAGACCCTGCCCTCAGATTGCAACTTCTCAAACTACTGCTGTCCTCTTGTGGAACACTGCTTCAGAATGGCTATTCTCCCACCTCCCCTTCAACAGTGTAGCTTTCACTTGTAACAGATTAGGTGACATGTGATCCCTGCTCACATAATCACCACACACGCAGTAAATCCCAATCACCAGCATGCAGGTTATTCTTAACAGCCCTCATAACAATCTCGCTTGGTTTCCCGCTGCAGAGATGCGGGTTTGGTTCCTCGTCGCCTTCCCAGTGGCTACTTGTTCTGCTGCTTCCCACCCTCAGGAATCTTTGCCATCTTCTCCCACCCAATTCTGAGGCCCTTCCCAACTTGGAACCCACTTCTGTGGATTGCACGGTGGCACAGTGGTTAGCACTGCGACCTCACAGAGCCAGGGGCCTAAAGTTCGATTCCCACTTGGGTCACTACCTGTGCGTAGTCTGCACATTCCCTCCGTGTCTGCATGGGTTTTCGCCCCGTGCTCCAGTTTCCTCCCACATCCTGAAAGATGTGCTAGTTTGGTGCATTGGCTGCGCTAAATTCTCCCTCAATATACCCAAACAGGTGTTGGAGTGTGGCAATTAGGGAATTTTTGGAGTAACTTCATTGCAGTGTTAATATAAGCCAATTGTTACAGTGATAAACAAACTGCATTGAATTCCACCATCTATTTCACAGCCTTTTCTAATCTGAGGTACCTGTACTCTCTAATTCTGGTCTTTTAAACATCCTCTATTTCAGTCAGTGCAATGTTGACTGCTCTTCCTTTAGCTGCCAAGACCTTTAGCTCTGAAACCTCCTCCATAAATCTCTTTGTCTCTCTATCTCTCTTTTATTCTTTAAACCCTATCTCTTTGATCCAGATTTTCATCACTTACCCTAGTTTGTGTTTCAGATGTCTTATTTTGATGGATTATGCTCCTGTGAAGTGCCTTGGGATGTTTTACTATATTAAAGGTGCCATATAAATACAAGTTATTGTCGGTGAATGTAATCTGGGAGAGAATCTTTCAAAGACCAGCATAGAGTCCCAGAATTGGAACTGTGATGCAAAAATTTTTAAAAGATGAGGGATTGCTGCCTAGTTTACAGGTTCTGATCACAAGAACATAATCAAATCAATAACCAGTGCCCAAAGAGCATCAGTATAAAAGAAAAACTGTCACATTTTTATCTACTTTCCACCCACACCTGCAATATAAACATACCCTGTTTAAGGGCAGCACGGTGCCACAGTGGTTAGCGCTGCTGCTTCACAGCACCAGGGACTTGAGTTCAATTCCTGTCTTGGGTCACTGTCTGTGTGGAGTTTGCACTTTCTCCCCATGTCTGTGTGGGTTTCCTCCGGGTGCTCCAGTTTTTCCCCACAGTCCAAAGATGTGCAGGTTAGGTGGATTGGCCAGACTAAATTGCCCCTTAGTGTTGGGGGACTAGCTAGAATAGATATGTGAGGTTATAGGGATAGGGCCTGGGTGGGAATATGGTCGGTGTAGACTCGATGGGCCGAATGGCCTCATTCTGCACTGTAGATTCTATTATTCTGCATGAATGTTTACCCAAAGAGTTGTGAACATAGCCCAGTCCATCACACAAACCAGCCTCCCATCCATAGACACCATCTACACTTCCCACTGTCTCGGAAAAGCAGCCAGTATAATCAAGGACCCCATGCACCCTGGGCATATTCTCTTCCATCTTTTTCCATTGGGAAAAAGATACAAAAGTCTGAGGTCATATACCAACTGACTCGAAAACAGCTTCTCCCCTGCTGCTATCGAACTTATGAATGGACCTTCCTTGTATTAAGTTGATCTTTCTCTACACCCTAGCAATGACCGTAACACTACATTCTGCACACTCCCTCATTTCCTTCTCTATGTATGGTATGTTTTGTCTGTATAGCGCACAAGGAAGAGTACTTTCCATTGCGTACTAATACCTGTGACAATAATAAATCAAATGGAATTAAATCAGCAGTGGCTTTATGCCTCCTTATTACAAAACTGTTAAGCCATCACTCTTGCATTTAAAACACTGGGAACTCACGTACACATGAATATGTCACCTTGTATGTCAAGTCACATTATTCCAACACGTTATAATGAAGGAGACTGATAAAGAGTGAGTGAAAGAGACACATTCGATACGTGTTAAGTGGAATTCCAAGAATTTTGCTAACTTGTTGAGGGTCAAATTCCGCAAAGCCACCCATTCTTGCATCAAAACTATGAATCAGTTTCTGGGATATAACCAAGCTGTACTGTGGTGTAATAAAAACAGAAAATGCTGAAATACTCAGCAGGTTTACAAACATCTGTGGAGAGAGAAACAGAGTTAATAGCCAGAATTTTCCAGCTGTGCATGCCCATCCATTGCTGCGAGCGAGGATGGAGAATTTGGCGCTCAGCTAAATCTCCGTTCACTGCAGCGGGTCCAGGGAACCCCACTGGCACAAATGGCCAGAAAATTCCTGCCAACGTTTCCGGTCTGTGATCTTTCAAGAGCTTTTGGTGACTTACACCTTGAAATAATTCATTCCAAAATTAACACCCATTTAGTAGATAGGTTTCTGATAGACAAGGGAATTAAGGGTTATGGGGAGAAAGCGGGAAAGTGGAACTGATCCACTTCAGATCAGCCATGATCTTGTTGAATGGTGGGGCAGGCTCGAAGGGCTAGATGGCCTACTCCTGCTCCTATTTCTTATGTTCTTAGTATCATTGTTAAAAACAAGTGGTAGATCTACAGGTTGTCACCAATTATATTGTTTCCAAATGTGGAATATATGAACTTTCAAATGGGAACAAGACACAAAGAGACAAAATTGCATTTGGTGCTGAAACACTGGGCTGAATTTCACATTCCCCCACCACAGGATTTGAGACAATAGTGGTGGGTGGTGGGGGGGGGGGTGCAGGTGAGCTGGTGGTTCCTGCTGGTTAAACCATCCTGCCCTCTCAACAATTTTACACTGGGACGGCAAAATCTCAAATGGCAAAAGAGAAAATGCTGGAAAATTTCAGCAGATCTGGCAGCATCTGTGAGGAGAGAGAAGAGCTGATGTTTTGTCTCCAGATGACCCTTTGTCAAAGTTAAAAGGCATAGAAGCTTGCCAGAAAGTTGCCCCAGTGCTGCCAGACCTGCTGAGATTTTCCGGCATTTTCCTTTTTGGTTTCAGATTCCAGCATCTGCAATAATTTGCTTTTATTCAAGATCTCAGATGGATCACCTAACCTTGTCTCAATTGATCTCTCAGGGACATTTCTAGTCCAGCCTACATTTTTAAGCTAGTGGGAGGATTTCTCAAGACCAAAATGATTGCCTTTAGGCCTTGGGTATGAAGGAGCAGGGTTGCACCTCTTTGAAAAGCCCCCTTCCAATTTAGGGTGTCCCCCCTTAAGGGCCAGTAGCTGCATAAATCCTCCCCCCCCCCATCCACCACCTGCCTCCCCCTTCACCACCCCCCCCCCCCCGCCCCACCTGTCTCTACCTCAGCACCCCAATCGCCCATTATCCACCCACTAGGCCTTCCTGACACTCCCTGCCCGAGGCCCCAAAAACTAACCTATCTGTCCAGTCCCAGGGCTTAGGCTCCATCATCCTCCTGAAGGTCATTTTCTGTCATTATGGCTTCTGTTGCCGTGGGGATTAAAGGGCTGCTTGGTCAATCCGATTGGCTGGCAGCTCTCCGTGACGGGACTTCCTTCCAAATGAGGGGCGGAGGTCCCACTTGAAGTCAATCAGTGCTGATTTGGGCGCAAATTGGTTGTAGAACATAGAACATTCCAGCGTAGTACAGGCCCTTCAGCCCTCGATGTTGCGCCGACCAGTGGAACAATTCTAATGACCCTCTAACCTAAACTATTCCAATGTTATCCATATGCCTATTCACTGACCATTTGAACGCCCTTAAAGCTGGTGAGTCCACAACTGCTGCAGGCAGGGCATTCCACGCCCTTACTACCCTCTGAGTAAAGAACCTACCTCTGACATCCGTCCTATAACTACCACTCCTTAATTTAAAGCTATGTCCCCTTGTGTTAGCCATCACCATCCGAGGAAAAAGGCTCTCACTGTCCACCCTATCTAACCCTCTGATCATCTTGTATGCCTCAATTAAGTCACCTCGTTACCTTCTTCTCTCTAATGAAAATAACCTCAAGTCCCTCAGCCTTTCCTCATAAGACCTTCCCACCATACCAGGCAACATCCTGGTAAACCTCCTCTGCACCCTTTCCAGTGCCTCCACATCTTTCTTATAATGCGGCGACCAGAACTGTACGCAATACTCCAAGTGCGGCTGCGCCAGAGTTTTGTACAGAGTTTTGTGGTTGCAAGGCGGAGTGGACGGGTGTGTGTTCCCCTTCAACTCTTCAGAAGGTAATCAATGTTGGCTCAGCCAGTGACACCTACAGCCCATGAATGAAGAAAAAATGTCAAGTGGAGCATCAGTGCTGGCACAGACTGGTTAAATGATTTGCTTCTGCGCTAGATATGCAATGTAATTGAATGTAATTGATTAGAAGTATGGTATTTATAGGATTGTAATACTTTGAGGCTGTAGTAAAGTTAAGGTAAAATGAGGGAGGTTTTGAGACCAGTTCTGAAGTCTGTCTGGTCAAGAGGCAAGGGTAACATGATTATTAGTGATTAAAGGGAGGCCCAGGTTTTGCTGGAAGGAAGGTAAGATTTTCACACGTGGAAGCAATGGCAGCGGCATCTGTGCTTACAGTGGTTGGACAGCTGGGCCCGAAAATCCCAGGGAGGTGTTGAACATATTGGATTAAATAATTATTCTTTATAGTATCCACTTATTTCCAAGATAAAAGAGAGTTATGGTCTCAAGGGTACGTAATCAGCATTTCTACCTCGATATGTAATTCACGTTGCCGTGGAAATGGAATTTGAAAGGAGCAGGTTTTCTAAGATATCCCTGAATCTCACAGGCAAGTTAGTGAACCAGGATTTGGAGAAATGGAGCAACTAGAGTCTGATAGCTTCCCATGCAGAAGCTTGTCCCATCCCTGAGGATATTTAACAGTCCACCACATTGTTGTGGGTCTGGAGTCACATGTAGGCCAGGTAATGGTGATAGGATTTTTATGACAATGGTCGACTTTTAATTCTGGAATTTTATTAAATTCAAATTTCACTGTCGCCGTGGTGGGATTCGAACCCAGATCCCCATGGGCCTCTGGGTTACTACTCCAGTGACAATACCACTACCTCCCCTAATTCCTCCAACTCTACCAGCATAACATTTTTACCTTTCTCCCTCATTTACTTTGCTAGCTTCCTTTTCAGTGCATCAATAGTGTTTTCCACATTCCCACCAGTTTCTGGGCAAAGGCATTTCTTCTGAATTCCCTATTGGATTTATTAGTGACTATCTTATACTGACGGTTACTAACTTTGTACTTCCCCAGGAGTGGAAACACTTTCTCAGTGGCCATTCTTTCAAAACCTCCCATAGTCTTGGAATCCATAATCTCTCTCAGCCTTCTCTTTTTGATAGGAAAGAGATCTGGTATCTTCTTCCCTTCTTGATTAGTATAACATCACAGTCCTGGATTCATCCTGGGAAGTCTTTGTTTTTACACCGGCCTTTCAATCAATTTGTCTTCTTTTTATCCCATGGTAAAGAGAACTGTACTCCAGGTGTGATCTAACCAAGGTTCAATACATAACTTTTATACTTTGCAGTTCTATCCCCCTAGAAATAAACCTTGGAGATTTTTCTTTGGAGGCCTTTATTGACCTGCATAGCAACTTCTAATGATTTTTTGTCTGTATTCCCAGTTCCCTTTTCATCTCCGACTCAATTAGATTGTTATTTCCCAACCAACATGTGACTTCCTTATTTTTCTTACCAAAATGTAATATTTCACAATCATCTGTGCTAGAATTCTCTTGCCATTATGTGCCCATTTTTTCAAGCTTATTGATGTCTTCTTGAAATTTGTTGCAATCTTCCAAAGTGTTGTCTATCCCTCCAAATGTTAATTGTCCACAAACGTCAATATTGGGTGGGATTTTCCAATCTTATCTTTGGCACACTCTCCACTCCCCCTTGAGTTTCCTGGCAATGATGAGGGGTGGATTCAAAGGGAAATCCCATTGTCAGTGTTCAGGACCAAAAGACCCCACCATCGCCTCCAGCTGCCGGGAAATATGCCCCGGGGATGTAAGGATTGGAGGGATGGGGGGGTGCGGGGCAGAGAATTCTGTCCGTTGTGTTTGTGATTCCAAAGTCCAAATTGGTACTACAAAATATGGATAATAACTGTTCCGGTGCTGATCTTTGTGGGACCTAACTTCCCACCTTCTATCAGACTGAACTTCCCTTTATCCTACTCTCTGTTGTCAACTTTTCAGCCAACTCCCTACTCATTCGATAGATAGAACCTTGTTTACAATAAACAACTTTCAGCCAACCCAACAAGTGGAGCTATTTATTGCACAAAGGATTTTTTCTGCACTCCCTTTTTCAGTTTCATTATTTCCGTGATACTTTACTCATTGGAATTCAGAAGAATGAGGGGGGATCTGATAGAAACATATAAGATTATGAAGGAAATTGATAAGATAGAAGCAGGGAGGTTGTTTCCATTGGCGAGTGAAACCAGAACTAGCGGGCATAGCCTCAAAATAAGGGGAAGCGGATTTAGGACTGAGTTGAGGAGGAACTTCCTCACTCAAAGGGTTGTGAATCTGTGGAATTCCCTGCCCAGTGAAGCAGTTGAGGTAACCTCATTGAATGTTTTTAAAGCAAGGATAGATAAATTTTTGAACAGTAAAGGAATTAAGGGTTATGGTGAACTGGCGGGTAAGTGGAGCTGAATCCATGAAAAGATCAGCCATGATCTTATTGAATGGTGGAGCAAGTTCAAGGGGCCAGATGGGCTACTCCTGCTCCTAGTTCTTATTTTCTTATGTTATGCTAAGGGATCCCTCCAAATTCTTCCTCCCTCCGAACATGCAAGAGCTGCCTGGGGAATTGCCTGGGAAGTTTCAACTTCTGTTCGGCAATTACCCTGCATCTTGAACCCTCCAAAATTCTAATTTAAATTGGAGACATAATTATCCAGGATAAGTTAGGATTAAAATCAATTCTAGCTCCTTCCCCAACCCCCAACTGGACCTCTTTGACCAGCCCCCATCTCCCAGCCACCCAATCACACCTCCCCACTACCCCCCCAAATCACCCAACTAGCCCCCACCCACCTACTCACTCCCCCAACACTGTTGATACTTTTGATCCCTGCCCCCAACCCCCCACCAATCACCCGCTATTTCCCAACTCCCAAATACACAGACTTATCTCAGGTAGGGTGCTATAGCTAGGTGCCCCCTACAGTGGCATTTGATGCACCTTGGAGATCTCATTACCCTGTTGGCGTAGATGTTCTTGGTGTTCATCCACAGGTTTAGCAGGGCCTGAGCAAGCATCGCCCAGGAGAGTTCACTCAAAAACAATGCTGAGCCAGTCTCATTTGCCATGGACTCAGGGGTTAGAGTGGTGACTGGCAGAGAGATGGAGAAGCTTCTGCCCACGTCCGAGGCTCTCTGAGAAGAGCCCACAGAGATGATAGCTACCACATCTGCCATTTGAGGTGAGTCCTCACCTCCCTGGTCACCAATGAAGAATGGCCAACCATCAGTGATTCTACCTTCTTCTCCCACACAGGCATTGATCTCCTGAGGTTGGTGCCAGGGTGAGGGCTTATAGGTGCGAGGACAACCTCAGTCATGTGTCAGTGTGCTCTGGGACTGGCTCTCCATGAGACTTATAGGACAAAGAGATTGCAGAATACAGGTTCATAGCTCCTTGAAAATGGAACCTCAGGTGGACAGAGTGGTGAAGAAGGCATTCAGCATGCTTGGTTTCACTGGTGAGTATAGAAGTTGGGATATCTTGATGTTTTACAAGACATTAATAAGGCCACACTTGGAATACTGTGTACAGTTCTGGTCACCCTGTTATAGAAGGGATATTATTAAATTAGAAAGGGTGCAGAAGAGATTTACTAGGATGTTACCGGGACTTGATGGTTTGAGTTATAAGGAGAGGCTGGGTAGACTGGGACTTTTTTCTCTGAAGCGTAGGAGGTTTTGGGGTGATCTGATAGAGGTCTATAAAATAATGAGGGGCATAAATAAGGTAGATTGTCAACATCTTTTCCCAAAGGTAGGAAAGTCTAAAACTAAAAGGCAAAGGTTTAAAATGAAAGGGGAGAGATACAAAAGGGTCCAGAGGGGCAATTTTTTCACTCAGGGTGGTGAGTATCTGGAATGAGCTGCCAGGTGTAGCGGGTACAATTTTATCTTTTAAAAAGCATTTAGATAGTTACATAGATAAGATGGGTATAGACGGCTATGGGCCAAACAAGAGCAATTGGGACTAGCTTAGTAGTAAAAACTGGGCAGCATAGATAAAATAGGCCGAAGGGCCTGTTTCCATGCTATAAACCTCTATGACTCTGTGACTTAGACTCAGCATGGCCCTAATCTCCATCAGTCCTCCGATTGCCAATGCACTGGGCACTCCCTGCCTCCACCATCTGCCTCAGCGAGTGTGATGTGCGCTCGCTGCTGTGCCCTAGCAGCTCATCCAACATGGTCACTGGTGGTGCCAATATCGACACTGGTGCTTGGTGTTGAGAGATGGCATACGGTGCGTATATTCCTCAATGTTTCGGGTGTTAAGGGACGGTCTCGCCAGTCTCTAGACTGGTTCTGGTGTCTGGCTCCTCTGAGGGACGAAAATAAAGGGTTAGATTCATGACTCATATCACACAACTCAGCACACACTGGACAGCATGATCAGCCTCAGGTTCAATGAGGTTTCTCAGTGATCGGCACACAAATGAAGTCGTTCTGATGGAGACAACTCTCATTCATCACTTTCAGTCTGTCACACTTCAGTCCAATGGCCTCTACCTTCTTCAGAGATGCCAGCCTCACCTCTGCTGCCTCATCTGCCCTCAAGCTCCAGGGGTCCCAGCTCATGGCTGGTGAGGATTATCAAGTTTGTCACCCCACCGTCAGTGGCAGATCTACCTCACATTAAGCTGATCTTTCTCTACATCCTAGCTATAACATTACATTCTGCACCCTCTCCTTTCTGCCTCTGCGCTCTGTCTGTATAATGCGTAAGAAACAATACTTTTCACTATATACTAATACATGTGACAATAATAAATCAAATCAAATTAAAGATTGCTCCCGATTTTATAGCTTTGCTTCTTTTGCAAGTCAGTGCAGAGATCCATTGAGTGCTGAAACCTTCATCTCCATTGCCACATGATGCTGGCGCCAAACCCCATCCCAGCCCCAAACTCAAAACACCCCCTAAACACACCAGTCCACGTGTGCTCTAAGACTACCTGAGACCCATATGCTTGTTCACAAATATGGATGGGCACAATGTTTTGGCCTTGGGTGACTACCTGTGTGGAGTTTGCACATTCTCCTTGTGTCTGCTTGGGTTTTTTCCAGTCTCCTCCCACAGTCAAAATATAAAGTTAAAACTTAAGGTTTATTTATTAGTTACAAGTAGGCTTACATTAACACTGCAATGAAGTTACAGTGAAAATCCCCTAGTCACCACTCTCTGGCGTCTGTTTGGGTACACGGAGGGAAAACTTAGCATGGCCAATGCATCTAACCAGCAGAGGACTTTCATCATAACTTCATTGCAGCGTTAATGTAGGCCTACTCGTAACTAAAAAATTAACTTTAAATTTTGACTGTGGAAGGAAACCAGAGCGAATCCACAAAGGCACGGGGAGAATGTACAGACTTCACACAGGTGGTGACCCAAGCTGGGAATTGAACCCTACTCCCTGGCTCTGTGAGGCAGGAGTGTTAACCACTGTACCATAGTGCTGCCCATATGTACAGGTTAGGTGGATTGGCCATGGTAAATTGCTCCTTAGTAACCAAAGATGTCTAGGTTAGATAGATCAGCCATGTTAAAATGTGTGGGGTTATAGGGATAGGGGAAGGATGGTGGGCTTGGGTAAGATACTCACCCAGAGAGCCAGTGCAGACATGATGGGTCAAATGGCCTCCTTCTGCATTGTAGGCATTCTATGATTTTACGAATGGGAAGGGTTGGGAGTTTTACAAGCAGCTGTCAATTTTCATATTGACAGTTAACCTCTAACTGGCGTCAAAATGTTATTGTTTAACCCTTCTTCCCACAGGGAGTTGCTGAGCACTGGTCTTCAATGCGATAGGTAAGATTAGCTGCAGCTCCAGTTTGGCCATTAAACACGACCATTGTTCTCCAGATTCCTGATGAGAAACACCACAAGAGATCAGCGAGTGGAGCTTGAAACAAAATGGCGAACAGGTTCATTCAGGATCTGGCTCTGTGTGCCAGATGATTGATGGTTTGCAGCTTGGGGTTGCGCTCAACTTTCCAATTTTTGTTTTTTGTCCTCCCGGTGCCCGCTCCTTACGTCCCAGCAAGTAATCATCTCACGCTTCAGTGGCAAAGCACAATTTTCTAATGTCTCTGCAGTTACCTCCCACACGCCACAAGAGAGAAACCTCTTGTGCATTGAGAACTCCTGGCTTCGGGAAACTGGTCTGGGACAGAGGACTAACAGACTTTGCAGTGTCAGGGGACTTGAGGTTAAAATCTGACCTGGCAGTTTGTACGATAATGTCATTTTGACCTTAAGTACAGACCTGCTTCTTTCTGAATAGAATCTGCAACATTACAATATTCCACTTTGATTAATGAAGACATTCAGACTAAATCCTTTCTAGACAAGAGCAGTGTATCACTAGAGATTAAGGTGCATACTTTTTGTCAGTCTGAAGAACATAGCTTATTTTAACAATTGCAAAGGAAGAATAAAAACTACATGTGGAATTCCCATTACATAAACAAGGCCGAACTCAATGTCGGTGTGTTTTTATTCATTCGAGGGGTGTTTAAGCTGCATTTATTTAAGAGAAAAGGGGCTTTGTGTGGAGGAAGGCAAAAAAGAGACAAAAGGAACCTACATTTCTACAGTGCCTCTCACGTGTCTCAGAACATCTCAATGCCAATGAATTACAACCATTTGGGATTAAAGAGCTGCAGTGTGAGAATTGTCTACTCTTGTTCCTATGCTTGGCTGAGGTCATACTGCAGCACAGAAAAGCATCTATATAGACTCACCCACTACTTCAAGTTATTCCAAAATGCTCACAGCCGACCAAGTACTTTCTTTTAAGCCGAGTAAGGAAACGCGGGGGCCAATTGCGCTCAGCAAGATCCCATACTTAAATAAATGGCCAAGTCTTCTATTTTTATTATGTTGGTTGAGGGGTAAATGTTGGCCTGGATAATGGGAGAACTCCCAATTTCTCTTCAAAAAGTGAGCTATAACTTCTATAACTTACAGTGTCACAGATTCCCTTCCAAATCATATGCCGGAATTTTACCGCCTTAGCTGCCCAAGGCTCATAAGATGGGACGGCACGGTGGCATAGTAGTTAGCACTACTGCCTCACGACGCCAGGGACCCGAGTTCGATTCCCGGCTTGGGTCACTGTCTGTGCAGAGTTAGCACATTCTCCCCATGTCTGCATGTGTTTCCTCCGGATGCTCTGGTTTCCTCCCACAGTCCAGATGTGCAGGTTAGGTGCATTAATTGCCCCTCAGTGTCCTGGGATGCTTCGGTTGGAGGGATTGGCGCAGTAAATGTGTGATTGCGGGGATAGGGTTTGTGTGGGATTGTTGTCGGTACAGAGTCGATGGGCCAAAAGGCCACCTTCTGTACTGTAGGGTTTCTATGATTTCTATGATCCCGCCCAAGGTTAACAGAGAATGTTGTTCTGCGAGCCTCACCCGCCCTAATTCTGAGGCAAGCGAGGCAGTAAAGTTCCAGCCATGGACTCCATGCCAAATCATTGAATCTCTACAATGGACAGTTTTTACTGCATCTTTTTTGTAAACTGTATCTCCATTGTAAAAGACTTCCCGAATCCTCTGCTTAAGAGAATCAGTCTGAATTATAACATGGCCTGCAGCAGCTGGCCATTCGGCCAACTGAGTCAACAACAACTCTTTGACAGATCATCCCAAACCCTATCCGCATAACCCCACATATTTACCTTGCTAATTCCAACCCCCTAGACCCCGCCATGGACTTCAATTCTGTAGAAAATAGGAGATTCAATTGTTCATTCATAGAAGAATCAATGAACCCCTACAGTGTGGAAGAGGCTCTTTGGCCAATCAAGTCTACACTGACTCTCCAAAAGGGCATCTTAACCTGGCCCACTGCCCTGTCCTATCCTGTAGTCCCACAGTTCACCAGGGCTAATCCATCTAACCTACACATCTTGGGACAATTTAGGATGGCCAATCCATCGATCCCTTGGACTGTGGGAGGGAGCTGGGAGAAAGTGCAAACTCCATACAAACAGTCACCCAAGGCTGGAATTGAACCCAGGTCCTTGGTGCTGTGAGGCAGCAGTGCCAAGCACCGTTCCACGGTGCCATCCATATCTCCATCCTGTAATACATATGTCCCTGATTGGATAATTTAGTCCTTCAGTTTTTGTTTCTCTTCAATTTGTCAAATTTTCTGAATTTCTTTTTGCTTATTTGAGATTGCCATTAATCTATTTTTGTTGTTTCTCTCTCTCGCCGTTCTTACGCAAGGATATTTTAGCCTTGGAGGGAGTGCAGAGGAGGTTTACTAGGCTGATGCCGGAGTTGAGGGGGTTGAGCTATGAGGAGAGGCTGAATAAACTAGGCTTGTACTCGTTAGAGTTTAAAAGAATGAGGGGAGATCTCATTGAGACGTATAAGATGATGAATGGGATGGATAGGATAGAGGTGGAGAGACTCTTCCCGCTCAGAAAGGATAGTAGGACTAGGGGGCATAGCCTCAAGATAAAGGGGGGGCGGTTTAGAACAGAGTTGAGGAGGAACTTCTTCACTCAAAGGGTGGTGAATCTCTGGAATTCTCTGCCCGTTGAAGTGGTGGAGGCTGCCTCGCTAAATATTTTTAAGACGTGGGTTGATGGGTTTTTGATGAGAGAGGGGATTAAGGGTTATGGGGAGAGGGTGGGAATGTGGAACTGAGCCACGACAGATCAGCCATGATCTTATTGAATGGCGGGGCAGGCTCGAAGGGCTAGTTGGCCTACTCCTGCTCCTATTTCTTATGTTCTTATGTTCTCTCTATTTCCTACTCCATCTGCGTATCGTCCTTTCATTTATTCCGACTGAATGGGAAAATGAACTTTTTTGAATAAGGCACATTGAAGATTCTAGTCTCTGCAATACCACTGAGCTTTGCCTAATTGCATTGTGTGATCTGTATGTTTGTAATTAATAGCAGCAGCAATTGCCATTACTACAATAATACTTTCAGCCTTACTCATAGCATAATAAACCAAGCAACAACATTTTGTTGGATTTGATGTTGGCAAGGCTGAATCAATCCTGTTCTGCTTCCGTCACAAAGTCCACAATTTACTCATCAAATTGTGCATCTCCTTGATTACTTGTGTAGATTAGACGCTATGGAATGTAACCTCTGTTCTTTACCTGACCCTGACATGAGTTTCAAAGCTCATTTCCCATGCATCAAGATGTCCAGTTTCTACCATCACTCACTGTCCTCTCTTTCGGCTTAGATTTATTTCCTCTTGCTGCTCTCTCAAGTCCAACCCTACACACGCTCCAAAACTGAGTTAGTTGCACCCTGCTTCACATCAAGCCCAGCACCAGTCCACCCACAGACCTACAACAAATGCAAAGTCCTCTCCTCATTTACAAATTCCTCCACAGTTTCACCTTTCCCTGTCTTTGCAACCTCCTCCAACTCTCACGTGTCAGTCTAAACCTTCCACTCTCCCAATTCTGGCATCTTATATATTCCTCACCGCACCCCATACCGCGCCCCACCCCCCCACCCCACCCCACTTTCAATGGCAAAAGCTAGACTTGGGTCAATGTCTGTGTGGAGTCTGCACGTCCTCCCTGCGTCTGTGTGGGTTTCCTCTGGATGCTCCGGTTTCCTCCCACAGTTTGAAAGATGGGCAGATTAAGTGCACTTGTCATGCTAAATTCTTCCTCAATGTACCCAAACAGGCATCAGAGTGTGGCTACTAGGCGATTTTCACAGTAACTTCATTACAGTGTTAATGTAAGCCTACTTGTGACACTTTACTAAAAAAGAAAATTAAAAGCTCTCAAATAACTTGAGACTGCACCCAGAATTCTCCAAAATTCTGACACTTACCATCTCCCTCCCTCACCACATTCAGAATCTTTCCCATATTCTATCCCCTGTAACATGCCTTTGCTCGCTTTCTTATATTCATTCATGGGACATGGGTGTCGCTGGCTGGCCAGCATTTATTGACCATCCCTAGTTGCCTGAGGGTAGTTGAGAGTCAACCACATTGATGTGGCTCTGGGGTCACATGTAGGCCAGACCACGAAAGGACAGCAGATTTCCTTCCCTAAAGGACATTAGTGAACCAGATGGGTTTTTCTGACAATTGACAATGGTTTCATGGTCATCAGCAGATTCTGAATTCCAGATATTTATTATTGAATTCAAATTCACCGTCTGCCATGGTGGGCTTCGAACCCGGGTCCCCAGGACATCAGCTAAGTTTCTGGATTAATAATCTAGCAATAAAACCACTAGGCCATTTGCTGCTCAAGGCAGAATTTTACCAGCACGTCCACCCGAGGTTCATATGATCCCACCCAAGGACAATGGAGAATGCCGTTAGAACCACAGAACCATAGAACATTACAGCACAGAGACAGGCCTTCTTGTCTGTGCCGAACCATTTTTCTGCCTAGTCCCACTGACCTGCACCTGGACCATATCCCTCCACACCCCTCTCATCCATGAACCCGTCCAAGTTTTTCTTAAATGTTAAAAGTGAACCCGCATTCACCACTTCATCTGGCAGCTCATTCCACACTCCCACCACTCTGTGTGAAGAAGCCCTCCATAATATTCTCTTTAAACTTTTCCCCCGTCACCCTTAACCCATGTCCTCTAGTTTTTTTTCTCCCCTAGCCTCAGTGGAAAAAGCCAACTTGCATTCATTCTATCTATACCCATCATAATTTTATACACCTCTATCAAATCTCCCCTCATTCTTCTATGCTCCAGGGAATAAAGTTCTAATCTATTCAACCTTTCTCTGAAACTCAGTTTCTCAAGTCCCGGCAACATCCTTGTAAACCTTCGCTGCACTCTCTCAACCTTATTAATATCCTTCCTGTAATTAGGTGACCAAAACTCTATACTCTAAATTCGGCCTCACCAATGTCTTATAGAAACTCACCATAACATTCCAACTCTTAAACTCAATACTTTGATTTATAAAGGCCAGCGTACCAGCGTATCTTTACGACCCTATCTACCTGTGACACCACTTTTAGGGAATTACGTATCTGTATTCCCAGATCACACTGTTCTACTGCACTCTTCAGTGTCCTACCATTTACCTTATATGTTCTATCTTGGTTTGCCCTTCCAAAGTGCAATACCTCACACTTGTCTGCATTAAACTCCATCTGCCATTTTTCAGCCCATTTTTCTAGCTGGTCCAAATCCCTCTGCAAGCTTTGAAAACCTTCCTCATTATCCACTACACCTCCAATCTTTGTATCATCAGCAAATTTGCTGATCCACTTGACCACATTATCATCCAGACAATTGCCATAGATGACAAACAACAATGGACCCAGCACTGATCCCTGTGGCACACCACTAGTCACAGGCCTCCACTCAGAGAAGCAATCCTCCACTACCACTCTCTGGCTTCTTCCAATGCCTTGCCAGGGATGAGAATCGGGGCAGGCCTGCCGGTAAAATTCTGGTCTCAGTCTTCATTTCTTTTCACCTTTGGCCCACTTAAGCTGTGACATAAAATGCCAAACATTGTTGTTATTACTTAGCTCTGATTTAAAGTTAAGAACATAAGAACATAAGAAATAGGAGCAGGAGTAGGCCATCTAGCCCTTCGAGCCTGCCCCGCCATTCAATAAGATCATGGCAGACCTGTCGTGGCTCAGTTCCACATTCCGCCCTCTCCCCATAACCCTTAATCCCCTTGCCTATCAAATACCCATCAACCCGCGTCTTAAAAATATTTAGCGAGGCAGCCTCCACCACTTCAACGGGCAGAGAATTCCAGAGATTCACCACCCTTTGAGTGAAGAAGTTCTTCCTCAACTCCGTTCTAAACTGCCCCCCCTTTATCTTGAGGCTGTGCCCCCTAGTCCTACTATCCTTTCTGAGCAGGAAGAGTCTCTCCACCTCTATCCTATCCATCCCATTCATCATCTTATATGTCTCAATGAGATCTCCCCTCATTCTTCTAAACTCTAACGAGTACAAGCCTAGTTTATTCAGCCTCTCCTCATAGCTCAACCCCCTCAACTCCGGCATCAGCCTAGTAAACCTCCTCTGCACTCCCTCCAAGGCCAAAATATCCTTGCGTAAGTACGGCGCCCAAAACTGCACACAGTACTCCAGCTGCGGCCTCACCAATGCCCTATACAGCCGCAGCAAGACCTCCCTACTTTTATATTCAATCCCCCTCGCTATGAAGGCCAGCATCCCATTCGCCTTCCTGACCACCTGCTGCACCTGCAGGCTGGGTTTTTGCGACTATCATTTATATAGGCTCCTTTGTGATCAAAGGGCCGAATGGCCTCCTTCTGCTCTCATTTTCTATGTTTTGATGATCCCAGGATGGAAAAGAAGTGTCTGAATCCATGGACTTACTTGGGGATTGCAGTCACTAACAGTAAGCAAAACACAGCAACATCCCTGAAATAGTCATAAAAATAAATAGCCAGATAATCTGTTTTTAATGATTGCTGTTTGAGGGGCAAATACTGGCAAGGACACCAGGAGAACTCCCCTGGTCTGCTTTAAGTAAAGCCATATGATCTTTCACATCCACCTGAGAGTTGGGGGTCGGGGCCGGGGTGGGGAGGGTGTGGGGGGAGAGGTTTCGTTTTAAATGCCGCAACCAAAACATGGCACATCTGACAGTGTGGTGCTGGCTGAGTGCTGTACTGTAAGGTCAGACACAGTAAAGCCCTCAGGATTTTGGGTTGAGATCTGAGCTTACAACCTTAGTAAGAAGTCTCACAACACCAGGTTAAAGTCCAACCGGTTTATTTGGCAATGCAAGCTTTTGGAGTGTCGCTCCTCCTTCGGGTGACTGAGGAGCTGTGTTCACAAACAGGGCATATATAGACACAAACTCAATTGACAAGATAATGGTTGGAATGCAAGTCTTTACAGGTAATCAAATCTTAAAAGGACAGACGATGCGACTGGAGAGAAGGTTGAGCACAGGTTAAAGAGATGTGTATTGTCTCCAGCCAGGACAGTTAGGTTTTGCAAGCCCACATCATACCTACAACCTTACTCATATCCCTCTTACTAGTTGCGCCGCTGATTGATTTTTCGTAACGGGGCTGTGTTGGCGAAAGTGAATGAAAGGCTTATGAATGGACTTTGAAGGCTGTTCTCAGCTGCCTCGCCCTCCCCATTCCGGTTAGCAAATGCAGCCTCTGCGAGTGTTGCCTTCGGAGCAGCGTACACAGACTTGACATCCTCATGTTTCTCATCTTTATGTAATCACACGGTCACATCTGGTCACTATCCAAATTTGTGTTTTTTTCCCCCCCTCCCCACCGCCACCTCCTTCCCTCCCTCCCCCGTCCCTCACTAGATCTTTCTTGTCTGAAAGGAACAAATGTATTCCTCATGTGCACTCAACCGGCAGAATAAGATTTTCTGATGAAATACAAAACATTAGAGATACAGAGCCAAGTCATAGAAGCCACTTGGGAAATTACTATACCACATTGCTATAAATTTAATACTGGCAAGCGTTTGAATTTCTGTATAGACATGTCTCCAGACTGTCTTACTTGGTTTCGTGTCAGGCATATGCTTTCCAAAGTCTCCGCCGTCCAACTCTGCCTCATCTGGTTTTGACTCTTTTTTTTTCAGTTTTTTGAAACTACATCTAACGGCGAAAGCAGCTGTTGGCACGGTTTCCTGAGCTGTACATGGAAAAAATTACCTCAGTCCTTCAGCAAAGATGCTGCTCAATTCTCAACAGAAATCACCCTAAATGGGTTTTGCAATGCAACGAAATTGAACGGGAGCCAGAAGGCTTTCCGGGCAGTTCCGTGAACAGGTTTTCCAGACCTGTGGAAAGAAAAACATCTGCGTGTTTTATTTTCTTTGCGTCTACAGGTAGAGAAAAAAAAACATTGTTGGTAATATACATTTGCACACTGCTTTACATTTATTTGAATCTTAATATCCCACCACGACCCCACCATCCCCCATTTCCCCAGCTGTTGCAGAAATGTCATTATGTTACTAGATTAGGAAGAGAGAGTGCAGAAAATATTCATTGGAATGCTTCCAGAGTTCAGGAACTTCAAGATTAGGGGTGGCACAGTGGTCAGCACTGCTACTGGAGAGATTGTAATAAACCTTTGACAGAGCAGAGTTGATCACCCAGAACTCAACTCTGTTCAAGAAATGATCTGTCTCAGTAGCTTCTTAAAGCAGCAAACTCTTTTGAGCTGAGAGCTGTCAGTGGTACGGTGGCACAATGGTTAGCACTGCTGCCTCACGATGCCAGGGCTCCAGGTTCAATTCCGGCCTTGGGTCACTGTCTATGCGGAGTTTCCATGTTTTCCCCCACGTCTGCGTGGGTTTCCTCCGGGTGCTCCAGTTTCTTCCCACAATCCAAAGTTGCACAAGACAGTTGGATTGGCCATGCTAAGTTGCCCCATAGTGTCCCAAGAGGGGGGAGTTATACAATAAATGGTCGGACCATCAAGAGTATAGAAACACAGAGGGACCTAGGTGTGCAAGTCCTTGAAGGTGGCAGCAGAGGTTGAGAAGGTGGTGAAGAAGGCATATGGTATGCTTGCCTTTATAGGAAGGGGTATAGAGTATAAAATCTGGAGTCTGATGTTGCAGTTGTATAGAACATTGGTTAGGCCACATTTGGAGTACTGCATCCAGTTCTGGTCGCCGCACTGCCAGAAGGACGTGGAGACCTTAGAGAGAGTGCAAAGGAGGTTTACCAGGATGTTGCCTGGTATGGAGGGTCTTAGCTATGAGAAGAGATTGGGCAAACTGGGATTGTTCTCCCTGGAAAGACAGAGAATGAGGGGAGACCTAATACAGGTGTATAAGATTATGAAGGGTATAGATAGGGTGAACAGTGGGAAGCTTTCTCCCAGGTCGGAGGTGACGATCACGAGGGGTCACGGGCTCAAGGTGAGAGGGGTGAGGTGTAACTCAGATGTCAGAGAGACGTTTTTTACACGGAGGATGGTGGGGGCCTGGAATGCACTGCCAAGTAGGGTGGTGGAGGCAGACACACTAGGGTTGTTTAAGACTTACCTGGATAGTCACATGAGCAAACCGGAAATGGAGGGATACAAAAGAATGTTCCAGTTGAAGAGCCTCAGGATGTTCCTGGAATTAATAGAGTCTTATCAGCCGTCCAACAAATTTTAATGCTCACTTTGTCACTTACGTTGGAGCTATTGGGGATCTTCCATTACTGTTTGTATAACCTGTTGTATGTCTATTTATGATTATTGATGTCTCCTTTACATCCACAGGCGATTCGGTCTGCCTTGTTGGCGAACAAGGTGCATACACGCGATGGGTCACACAAGGGTTGCTCTTGGATGTTGCTTCGAGAGTTGCCTAGTGCTTCACGTCTATTAGTGTACGCTTAATCTGGACCAATTGACGGGCAACACGTCAGCTCAGTGACTATCACTGTCTGCTGTACGGTTACAGGGACTCAGGTCGGATCTCCGGCTTGGATCAATGCCTGTGGGAGTTTGTACATTCTCCCTGGGCTTGCATGGGTTTTCTCCGGGTGCTCCGGTTTCCTCCCACATCCCAAAAACGTGCATTTTAGGCTGATTGGTGTCAATAAATTGTCCCTGAATTGAATCTCCCTCAATAATTCCCTAAATTTCCACCCCCTTTATTGTGGAGTTCCATTAGAGGTAGACAAAAGCATCGATGAGCGATGAAAGACTTGAATAAGGCACTCACTGAGTGTTAAAATGGGCGGCACAGGCTTGTAGGGCCAAAGGGTCTGTTTCCTGTTCTGTGCTGTTCTAAGATGTGTTGGTTGGACGGATTAGCCATGGCAAATCTGAGAGTTACGGGGATCGGGTAGGGAGAAAGGGCCTGGGTAAGCTACACTGGCAGAGAGTTGGTGTAGTCTCAATGGGCTGAATGGCCTCCATCTGGACTGTAGGTTTTCTATGAGAAAAGATTCGTAAATGGATTGGATGAATTGAAATTTTTTTTTCCCCTCTTTATTCTTTCTTGGGATATGGGCATTGTGAATAGGGTCAGCATTTGTTGCCCTCATTGCCCTTGAACTGAGTGAACTTGCTGAGCCATTTCAGAATCAGCTGTGGGTCTAGAGTCACATAGAGGTCAGACTGGGTAAGAATGGTGGATTTCCCTTCTTCAAGGACTTTAGTAAACCAGATGGATTTTTACAACAGTCGGAAATGGTTCCGTGGTCATCATTTGACTTAATTCCAGATTTTTATTGAATTCAAATTCCACCATCTTCCATGTGGGATTCGAATTCGGATGCCCAGAGCATTACCTTGAGTCTCTAGATTATGAGTCTAATGACAATCCCACCATCCTTCCATGGCGCAGAGAAGGTCGACAGGAGATTTGATAGAAGCATTCAATAGCGCGAGAGATCAGGACAAAGGAGATGGGTAAAAATATTCCCACTGTTGGAAGGATCGAGATGGGGGCTGGAGGTTGGGGGGTGCACAGATTTAAGGTAATTGGTGAAAGAAGCAATAGCGACATGGGGAGAAACCTTTTCATGCAGTAAGTGGTTGAGATCTGGGATATGCTGCCTGAGAGTGTGGTGGGGGCAGGTACAATCAAGACATTGATTGGATTATTATCTGGAAGGGAAGAATGTGTAGGTTTAAGAGGAGAAGATGAGGAATGGCACTAACATTGCTCATTCAGAGGGCCGATGTAGATTTGACAGGCTAAGTGATGTCCTTTTGTGCCCGAATATTTCTGTGAACCAAATGGGTTTTTAATGACAATCAGTGATAATTTCATAATGGCTAGCTTTATATTCCAAATTTAAGAGCAAAATTAATGGGATTTAAAAATCACCAGCTGTGGGATTCAAACCCATATCCCAATACTTAGAGCTCAGGATCACCAGGATGACTACATTACCACTATACCACTCCCGGTATAATTCCATTGTTTGGGTGCGCTCATTATGTGCAAATTGGACGCCACATTTTGCTACTTTGCAATAGAGAAATCCTGAGGTTGCAGAAAACAAATCCAAACCTTTTCTGAAATCTTTATTAAAAATTGTCATTATCAGGAGAGACAAAGGTTAGGTTCATATTCTGCTCCTGGTCTCAAGCACACACAGTTCCTGATTTCAAGAATTAATTGTTATCACTAACTGTAACCCGGGAACTGGCTTTCTCTCAGAGCAGTTTCCCACAAATTCACAAATTTATTTATTTTTTAGTCATTTGTGGGACATCACTGGCTAGCCAGTACTAATTGCCCGTCTCTCATTCTCCTTGGAGGGCAGTTGAGAATCAACCACATTGCCATGGCTCTGGAGTCACATCTAGGCCAGACCAAGTAAGGACAGCAGATTTCCTTCCCTAAAGGACATCAGTGAACCAGATGGGTATTTCCGACAATCGACAATAGTTTCATGTTCATCGGTAGATTCTTAATTCCAGATATTTTTTATTGAATTCAAATTCCACCGCCTGCCATGGTGGGATTCAAACCCAGGTCCCCATAACATTAGATGAGTTTCTGGATTAACAGTCCAGCGATAATGCCAATGGGCCATATCCTTTCCTATAAATACTCCCTATTTATTGTCGGTAAATTTCCGGAGGTTTGTTTGAAAATGGAGTCAGGGAAAATTGAGACATTTAGAGATAATAGCATAGTGCAAAAAAGTAAGAACTTTCCTCTCCTGAAACATATATTTACCAAAAAATAAGTATCCTCAAAGCAAGCGTTCCAAAAGAAAGAACGAAGAAAGAAGTTGCATTTATATCACAACCTCAGGGCACCCTAAAATGCTTTATGGCCAGTTAAGGACTTTTGAAATTTTATTCCTGTTCTCAGTCAATGTTTTCAGTTCATTAGCATTCAACATGGCTATCATCGTGCACCAATGTCATATAGTTATCATAGACTCTCTACAGTGCAGAACAAGGCCATTTGGCCTATCAAGTTAGCACTGACCACAATTCCATCCAGGCCCTGTTCCCATAACCCTACATATTCACCCTGCCTATCCTCCTGACACTAGGATCAAATTTAGCATGGCTGATCAACCTAACCCACACATCTTTGGTCTTTGGGAGGAAATCAGAGCACCCAGAGGAAACCCACTCAGATATGGGGAGAATGTGCAAACTCCATTTTCCTAGATTGGAGGTAATTATCACGAGGGGTCACGAGCTAAGGGTGAGGGGGGAGAAGTATACTAGAGGGAGGTTTTTCACACAGAGGATCGTGGAGGTATGGAATGCACTACCAAGTAAGGTGATGGAGGCAGGCACGCTGGACTTGTTTAAGGCTTACTTAGATAGGCACGAGTGAAACAGGGATGGAGGGTTATAGGAGATGGTTTTAAAAAGGGTCAGAGCCTCGGGACGATACTGGAAATGTAACACTACATGTTAATGTTTTGTCTCTTTTAATCCGCAGGTGTGTCGGTCCACCTTGTTGTCAAATGAGGGGCATGCACACGGTGGGTTGTGCGTGGGCTGCTCTTGGATGTTTCGAGAGTGGCCTAGTACTTCGCGTCGTGATGTGTGCTTAAACCTGGACCAGCAGACAGGCACCACAACAGCTCAGTGACTATCACTGCTAGCTGTGCAGATACATGGATTTGGGCCAGTGTCTGTGGGAGTTTGCGCATTCTCCCTGTGGTTACGTGGGTTTCCTCCGGGTGCTCCGGTTTCCTCCCACACCCCAAAGATGTGCTCTTAGGCTGATTGGTGTACCACATAGACCCTACACTATTCTCCCCTGAATCTGGTTACAATAGGGGTACCATTGGCATACACAAGGGGCAAGGTAGGTGTAAGAAAATGCTTTGTTGGGAATGGCGGCGCGGGCTCATTGGGCCAAAGGGCCTGTTTCCCGTGCTGGGTTGTTCTTCGTTCCATACAGCCACCCAAGGTCGGAATTGAACCCGGGTCCCTGGTACTGTGAGGCAGCCGTGCTAACTACTGTGCCACCCCACACATTAAACTTGAATTTGAAGAAGATTAATGAAATTGAAAGAGGTAATGTGATGTTTAGAATCAAGATCAGATGTTACTCCCTACATTTCAAAGGACATTATTCAGACACTGTAGGATTATTTGTTCAAAGCACAGTAAGGGTATGGAAAAGCACAAGAAGTCAGAAATGTATTGCAAGTCTAAGTGGCTAGCCAGGATTTCCAAAATGTCCTTTTCTATTGTTTATATTTCACCACATTTCTCCAAAAGGAATCACTTAGAACGTCTGTTCTGATTATGTTGCCAACATGTCCAGGAGATAGATTGCTCGCTACAAGACTCCAAGATGCCTATTACCTGGCCATCAGAAAGAAAATACTAAGGAAAATACCTCCAAATTCACATGATTTTGGGAATACTTTTCCCCAAACAAGACTTTATTCCTAAAATGTATAAAAGTACATTACAAAATATTTCAACTGGAAAATGACAGAAAGTGCAATGAAATGCAACTTTTCTCCACGTAGCACATTGCACTCTGACACCCTGAACACAATTTCAATACTCTTGATAGTCACAATGTACATTCCAGGTCAGACATACAGCCCATGGGCAAAACATTTCAAATTGAATATTACAAAATGAGCAATACAAGTCAACTTTCCTCCATACATCATGTTCCATTCTTACGGGCTTCAATACAATTTCAATACTCTTGATATTCACAATGTACATTCCTTGTCAGGCATGCAGCCTAAGGGGTTCTTCAGTTTCCAGCCTCTTGGTGTACTTTGGCTGAAAAGCGTTAGACGGCAACCTTTCCCCATTGCGTCTCTGCTGCAGTTGGCCCAAGCGATAGACTGTTCCTCGGCGCGTAACCCTGGACCTTGGAATGTGCCAGTCTGCAACACGCGGTCGAGGGCAACTATTTGCACTGAAATCCCAGCATGCTTCGGGCAGACCAAAGAGCAGCTTTGACCGAGTTGTGTAACCATTCCATCTTTGGGCCACACATCTTTCCTTCTCTGTGGGTGTCAGTCCTGAGATCTTGGTGGTTTTTTCATACCTCTTCTTACTTTAATCACTGTTTTGCCTTAGGGGATCTTTCACAAAACCTTACTGGCATTCCAATTATTCAATCCAAAAACACATTCAAAACACATTTTATGAGATCTGTGTCAATGCTTAAGAAACAGTTAGTAATGCATTTGATCAACATTTCCACAGTACAGCTCAGTGCAAAATGAGTTCTTTATTTGCATAAGCCTACCAAATATAGGTTTCAACTTATGATTCACCAAACTTATATTTTAAAAATATAATTATTCTGGGATTCAAATTTAGCCATGTAAAAAGCACAGGAAATCTTCAGCCTAACAACATCAAATTGTTTGTGAATGGAGATTATAGCTATGGGAAAGATTGAATAGGTTATTTGCTCTTTTAGGAAAAAAGAGGAGTCTCTCTCAAATTTTGAATGGCTTGGGACAGGGTAGATATGGACAGAATGCCAACTGATCAATTTTTCTTCATCAACTCCTTCAAAACCCTCCATCTTTGCTACCTAGAAGGGTAAGTGCAACAGACTCATGGGAACATGAGTTACAAGTTGCCCTCTGAACACGTACCATTCTGTCTTGGAACTATTATCAGAATTTTACCGGCTTGTCCGCCCGAGGCTCATAAGATCACTCCCAAGTCCAACAAAGAATGCGGCTAAAATTCCAACATATATCTCTGCTCCTTGATTGTGACTAGGTCAAAAACCTGGAGGTCAATCTCTGAACCGCAGTGGTTTAAGAAGGCATCTCGCAACCACCTTCTCAAGGGCAATTAAGGATGGCCAACAAATGCTGGTCTGGCAGTGTCACTGCCATCCCATGAAAGAATTAAAAAGAGATCTTGCAGGAGAATCCAATTCTGGTGAGCTATAAATTATCATTAACAATAACTGCAGTAGGGAAGTGAGAAATTTCTTCAGTTGTGAAATGGAACTCACCACCACCAGAACTCATTGTGGAAAATTACTTAGGTTCTTTCAGAAAGGAATTAGAATCATTACAGTGCAGAAGGAGGCCATTTGGCCCATCAAGCCTGCACCGAGAACAATCTCACCCAGATCCTATCCTCATGTATTTACCCTGCTAAGCCCCCTGCACCAAGGGGCAATTTTCACACAGACAATCCACCTAACATACACATCTTTGGAGTGTAGGAGGACACAAGAACACCCGGAAGAAACCCAAGTAGGCACGAGGAGAAGGTGCACATTCCACACAGACAGTCACCTGCAGGCTGGAGTTGAACCCAGGTCCCTGGCTCTGTGAGGCACAGTAAGAAGTCTTACAACACCAGGTTAAAGTCCAACAGTTTATTTAGTAGCAAACACCACTAGCTTTCGGAGCGCTTGCTGCAGTGCTAACCACTGTGAATACATGAGACAAAAGAGAGCAGGAAGATAAGCTGAAAGGGTTGAGATGTGTTCGCATGAGTTTCCTCTGGCTCCAGCTAAGTATAAGTTCCAGTACAGGTGGCCTGTTTCTGTGCTGTACGCTTTACGTAGAAGTTGATTTGAATCACAGCAAGGGACTGCTGAGGTAGCAGTCAAATACAAATTGGGTTTAATCTTTCGTTTCAACCACCTGAACAGCAACATGGTGGAGTAAGTTCCTTATCCTTTATAGAACGTGCCTAATATTTACTTCATTGAACTCTACTCCTTCGCACCAAGTGTCTGTGTAAAGGCAGCTGCTCAGAGTGTAAAAATATATTTCATGTTATTCAAAGAACTTAAAAAATACACTCTCCTTAAACATTTTCTGTTGTGACCTCTGCCTTAGTTTTTCTAATTGTGATGTTAGGAAGTCTGGGAGACATACCATTGGCAGTCTCCGAAGTAGGCATGCATGTGTGCTGCTTGGATTCAGGCCCTTGGTTCCGGATCAAGGCTAAGCCACATGAATCCTCCACAAAATTCCACGCTTAAGTCTTATAAAGTGTATTTCAGGAATCAGTTTTCAAGCACTGGACTGGTCCACTCATCAGTTTGATTAGAAACGGAATAAAATCAAGAGGTGGGGTTTTACTGGGGCTGCATTGGCATCACAAGCGACAGGCCCCTGACATTGCATTCGAGCCCAGGACCAAACCCATCCACAATGCTGTCCAATGTGAGCCTTCATGCTTGTTTTGAAGTTAGATGACTATTTGAGTCCATGGGCAGAATTTTATTTCTTGTGTAAGGGCAAAAGGGTCACAGGAGACAGCTCAGCATTGGACTCACTCGAGCTTCCTTTGCACCTTTCCTGTAGTCCTCGCCTTGGCTTTGTCAGGCTTCTCCACATCCTTATCACTGGGGGAGACATCACCATCAGTGATGTCTTCGCAATGCCCTCACTGTTCAATGTCTTCCCCTTCTGCAGTGTTTCCCACTGGCATGAATGGTCACACCTTGAGTCAGTAGCCTCTGTTTAATTTGAGACAATGTGCAGAGGGTCAGAAAAGCTGTAGCACCTGGAATTGGGGGTGCATGGTGGTGTTGTGGCTGCCTCCTGGGTACTATGCATAGATCAGAAGAGTCCACTTTCCATGGAAAGTATTTTGAGAGACAGGATCTACTAGCATTTAGAGCTGCAAGGACTGATTAGGGACAGTGAACATGGCTTTGTGAGTGGAAAATCATGTCTCACAAATTTAATTGAGTTTTTTGAAGGGGTAACCAAGAAGGTGGATAAGGGCAATGCAGTTGATGTTGTCTACATGGACTTTAGCAAGGCCTTTGACAAAGTACCGCATGGTAGGTTGTTGCAAAAAGTTAAGTCTCACGGGATCCAGGGTGAGGTATCTAAATGGATACAAAATTGGCTTCTTGACAGAAGCCAGAGGGTGGTTGTAGAGAGTTGTTTTTCAAACTGGAGGCCAATGATCAGCGGTGTGCCTCAGGGATCAGTGCTGGTTCCACTTCATTTGTCATTTATATGAATGATTTGGATGAGAATATAGGGGGTATGGTTAATAAATTTGCAGATGACACCAAGATTGGTGGCATGGTGGACAGTGAGGAAGGTTATCTCCAATTGCAGCGAGATCTTGATCAATTGGGCTGATGAATGGCAGATGGAGTTTAATTCAGACAAATGCGAGGTCACGCATTTTGGTAGATTGAGCCAGGGCAGAATTTTCTCAGTTAATGGTAGGGTGTTGGGGAGAGAGTTACAGAACAAAGAGATCTAGGAGTACATGTTCATAACTCCTTGAAAGTGGAGTCACAGGTGGACAGAGTGGTGAAGAAGGCATTCAGCATGCTTGGTTTCATCGGTCAGAACATTTAACACAGGAGTTGGGACGTCTTGTTGAAGTTGTACAAGACATTGGTAAGGCCACACTTCGAATACCGTGTGCAATTCTGGCTATCCTATTATAGAAAGGATATTATTAAACTAGAAAGAGTGCAGGAAAGATTTACTAGGATGCTACTGGGACTTGATGGATTGAGTTATAAGGAGAGGCTGAATAGACTGGGACCTTTTTTCCCTGGAGTGTAGGAGGCTGAGTGGTGACCTTATAGCGGTCTATAAAATAATGAGGGGCATAGACAAGGTAGATAGTCAATATCTTTTCCCAAAGGTAGGGAAGTCTAAAACTAGAGGTCATAGGTTTAAGGTGAGAGGGGAGGGATACAAAAGTGTCCAGAGGGGCATTTTTTTCCCCCCACACAGAGGGTAGTGAGTGTCTAGAACAAGCTGCCAGAGGTAGGAATAGAGGCAGGGATAATTTTGTCTTTTAAGAAGCATTTAGGTAGTTATAGAGGGTATGGGCATAGAGGGATAAGGGCCAAATGCGGGCAATTGGGATTAGTTTAAGGGTTTTTAAAAAAGTGGTGGCATGGGCAAGTTGGGCCAAAGGCCTATTTTATGCTGTAAACCTCGATGACTCTATGGTCGCAGACCAATTGAACTTTGATGAAATGAAAGTCCTTCTTATTGATGAATCATGCAGACAATCATTGACACCTTGTACAGGAGGGGATCAAGCAGTGGTCTTGAACCTGATGCCTCTGCCTGAATGTCTGGAAGGGTGCAGTAACGTGCTTAGCCACCAGCCCTCATGAGGATGGCATAAGCCAGCTCCTTGGTGCCACAGATTACAAATCCCACACATGCCCCCAGTGGATCCCTGGAAAGAACAAAAGTAGAAATTGAGAGCCATGGTGACCTTCCACACCACTGGCATTAGGTATCCATCAGCCCCCATGGACTGAACTTGTCTTGCAGCACTGCACAGAGGACAGTAATAGCCTCCCTCGTGAACTGCCATCTTCGCTCCCGCTCGGAGCTACAGAGAAAGTTAACCTTCAGGCGGTGCACACTTTCTCATGGTACAGCCTTCTTTGCATACAGGTGTGTCCCTCTGCAACCTTCTGCAGTGTAACCACCCCAAGACTCGCTGTTCTGCTGCTTCCGAGGTTGCTGATGTGCCCCCCCCGCTGACTGGACCTTCACTCTGAGCTGCCCTACCTCCTCAATGGGGGGTCAAAAGGTGTGGGTGGATCAGGTCCATGGCAGATGCCTTCTTTCTTATTTCTAGGCTTTCCATTCACTTAGCACCCCATGTCCACCCATCCCACCCCCATTGCCCATTCAATCCCTGCACTGGTTCCAGCCAAAATACAGGCCTCTACCTGAATCATCCTCTTGGACCAATTATCACTGTCGCATGCGACCCTAGCCCCTTGCCCCACAGTCCATCTGCCAACATCTGTGCACCTTCATTCCTGCCAATTGTTTCCTTGGAGAATTGTCTCCTCAACCAAACTTTGCTGCCTCATTTTGCTAGGCAGGGATTCTAAGCCTCATGTTCCCCGATACCATCGATAAAATTAAAAATATGCTTAAAGCTGGAGTTAACCAGCCTATCAGATGCATTAACCTTAACTGGTATCCCATCTCCTTGCTATTCTATTCTCCATGAATCCCACTGCTGATAAAAACCAGAAATGATAGCAAATCGCCAGGCTTCCAACCAAATATGTTTTGCTCACATTTTACAGCCCACCTCCCCTTCACCCACCCCTCCAAATTCACTCTCAATGTTCCAGTAAAATTCCCGCCCATGTTTCAGGTAACAAACTGATCTTTCGACATCATCTTCCAGCGTCCACGTCAATTTGCTTTTGTTAGAAAGACGTGCTGATGAGCAGGAAATTGATTCATTAAAAATGTTTGTGTTGCATATTCTGTACAAAACGCAGATTCTGGTTTCTTCATTTATTCCTTGCCTTTCTGAGAACATAGAACACAAAACAACACAGGAACAAGCCCTTTGGTCACAATGTGGGGCTGAACATGACACCAAATTCAACTAATCCCTTCTGTTTGCCCGAGGTCCATATTCCTCTATTCCTTACAGAATGTTCTTCCATTTCTTAAAATATCCATGCCCTGTTGAAATCGAAGCTGCTAAAATATAGAATTACAGGGAAGTATGTCATTCGGTGTTGGAATGCCAAAAATCCTGAGGTATTGAAAAGAAAAATCCCTTAAATCAGGATTAAACCCCTGTGCTACAATACCACTTCCATGGCTCCAGAGATATTAGTACTAATAATTTCCATTTATACACTACTTTACACAACATGCCAAATTGTCTAATAGCTGGCTAAAGATACCTACCGTGCTTCAGCTTGTAGCAGTCTTATCTCCAAGACTGAAGATTGTGGGTTCAAGCCCCACTCCTGGATTTGAGCACAAAACTGTACTCTGACACTCCAGTGCAATATTGAGGGAGTGCTGCACTCATGGAGGTGACACCTTTCACATGCAGGCCCTATCTGCTCTCTCAGGTGGACATAAAAGATCCAGTGATACAATTCTGAAGAGGAGTAGACTTGTTATCCCTGGTACCCTAGCCAATGTTAACTAGGGAAGTGATGGCCTAGTGGTATTATTGGTGGACTATGAATCCAGAAACTGGATGTTCGAATCCCGCCACAGCAGATGGTGGCATTTGAATTCAGTGAAACGTATTTGGAATTCAGAATCTATTGATGAAACCATTGTCAATTGTCAGAAAAACCCACCTAGTTCACTAATGTCCTTTAGGAAAGGAAATCTGCTGTCCTTTCATGGTCTGGTCTACATGTGACTCCAGAACCACAGCAATATGGTTGGCTTTTAACTGCCCTCAGGCAATAAAGGGATGGGCAATAAATGCTGGCCAGCCAGTGACGCCTATGTCCCACAGATAAATTAAAAAAAAGCACAGCATTGCACAAAGCAAATGAACTAGTCATTAACATCTTGTTGTTTGATGGATGCAAATTGGCAGTTGTGTTTCCTTTGCTGACTCCATGTCAAAAGTACTCCATTGGCTGTCTGGAACCTTGTGACGCCTTGCAATTGTGAAAGGTGCTGTGGAAATGCAAAAATTTCCTTTTTTTCCTCTGTTAGTTCTATTTTGGAGGTGGTATGGCTTTGCAATGCCTCTCACTTGTTATAATCCAGGCCAGAAACACTAAAGTGTTTTCTGAAGTCTTCCGGGATCATAACTTTTGTAATTTGAATTTGGCCAGGGTGAGCATGAGATGTTTCACTTCGGGTATGATTCGAATGACCCACTTGGGAGCTTTTATCAAACAAGGTTTATTTAATATAATTAACATACAGAAATAACTTTTACCAACTGAAAACAAGAATAAAAACAAGAATGGTATTGACAACATTTAACAACTATGCAAAACTTTCCAACCAAACTTCCTTGAAATATATCTCCACCACACATTTGGCACAGAAAATATGAAATGCTCGTGTGATGCTGGAATTTGGCCCTTTGGTTGGAGAATTGAAACTCTGACTTCTTAGCAGCCCTCCAGGTACAGACAATGACACTACTGGCCTCTAACATTTAGCCAGCAAACCACTTCAGGAGACAGAATTCTCACTCCAGAAATGCAAGATCTGCTTCCAGTTAGCCAGCAGAATCTATTACCAGAATTTTACCTCCTCACCCACTCAAAGATCGTTAGGTACAAACTGAGGCCAATGGAGAATGCCATCCTGCGAGCCTCACCCACCCAGATTCTGGGGTGCGCGCGCCAGTAAAATTCCGGCTGATAATACCAGGGAGAGAGAAACACTGCTTTTCAGTCTGGTGTCCAAATACCTTCTAAACTAAAGCAGCAGCTAACAGCCCAAAACTGAAAACGTAAGAACGTTTATCATCTGACCTGTCAATCATTCTTCCCCCCAAACAATACAAAAAGCCATAAAATCCTGGAGACTGCATGAAGCCCTGAGTAAAAATAAACAAAACAGCATTTAAACCATTGAAGCAGCAATAAAAGGACTTCCAAGCAGATAGCCCAGCAACAATGAAAAAAAAAGTCTTATAACTGCAGAGAACATGATTTAAAAAAAAAACTCTTAAAGTACACACGCTTTATCATAAAAATAGTCTAGCGTACGTCCTTTCCTAAGCCTGCTCAAAAGCAGTCATCTTTTTTAAAATAGAAACACAAATAAGAATGATGGTCAAG
This sequence comes from Carcharhinus amblyrhynchos, assembly GCF_965287045.1. NCBI lineage: Eukaryota > Metazoa > Chordata > Chondrichthyes > Carcharhiniformes > Carcharhinidae > Carcharhinus > Carcharhinus amblyrhynchos. Next base: position 115,646,283 of record NC_137329.1, read on the forward strand.
AATAATACTGGCTTCCTCTGTGGTTTCCGTTTTGTTATCCCTATACTGGAGACTGTTACGATTGCTTTGGATGAAATGTTGAAGCAGGAGTTATTTAAAGAATTATTTTCTGTTCCTCAAAGATGATAGTCCATAAACCAGTGAAATGTTTTTTTTAAGGTAACTTCTGTAACCACTCTGCAAATTCCCTGACAATCATCAGATGCCAAGTTTAAAATTTATTATACTAAACCAGTGTAGGCAGGCCAGAGTGTTGCCTAGGGAAGGAAAGCAACAAAAGCATTTTTTTTAAAAAAAAACAGCAATGGATAGCATGGGTGAACCTGGCAGTCTTCGGGAATTTAGTAACCTCCACGTATGGCACTTGTTCAATGAGAATGTATTACACACCAGCACGACATGTTCTCCATATCCTACCGAGAAACATCTGCAGAAGCAACATCTGGAGAAACAATATTCTAACCTGCGATGGTTTTCAGCTGGGGAGCCCCATAGTAAAATGAAAATGATCCCTCACCTACAGTTAAGTGGGGGTATAGAAGATCAATCCAGTCCAACAGTTTAATGGATAAATTAATCGCAGTGTGTGGTACAAAGTGGTGCAAGCTGACAGATTCATGTCAGGCTGTGGCTGCAGCTTTACTTTGTACCCTAACCAGGGGAACTGGAAAAATCAGTCAGAAAGAATTTTAAATTTATTTATTAGTATCACAAGCAGGCTTACATTAACACTGTAGTGAAGTTACTGTGAAAATCCCCAAGTCGCCTGTTTGGGTACACCGAGGGAGAATTTAGTGTGGCCAATGCACCTAACCGACACTGCTTTTAAACTGTGGGAGGACACCAGGGCATCCAGAAGAAACCCATGCAGACATGGGGAGAATGTGCAGACTCTGCACAGATGGTGACCCAAGCCGGGAATCAAACCCGGACCCCTGGCACTGTGAGGCAGCAGTGCTAACCACTGTGCCAGCAGAAGCATCAATAAAGATTGCCATTGAGTGGTCAGGGGTGTGCAGACTGAAGGCAAAGACAGAATTGGGCACAGCTTTAAACGCCTCAAAGACCACACAGTATTGGCTGCTCAGGTTCATACATGAGGAATCACCATTTCAGACATGGTGGATTATGAGAACATGATTCAGCACGAGTCTGTGCCTTCAGGTGTGGCAAAGGAAAGCAAGCATTTGAAGTAAAAAAAATTAAATCAATCAATCACTCGAATTTCGTAGCAAGTAGGAGATTCAATTGATCATTTTCAGAGGAATCATAGAACTCCTGCAGTGCAGAAGAGTGTAAAGTTTATTTATTAGTGTCACAAGTCGGTTTACTTTAACACTGAGATGAAGTTACTGTGAAAATCCCGGAGTTGCCACATTCCGGTGCCTGTTTGGGTACACTGACAGAATTTATCAGGGCCAATGCATCTAACCAGCGCATCTTTCAGATTCTGGGGGTAAACCGGAGCACTAGGACAAAACCCACGCAGACACGGGAAGAATGTGCAGATTCCACACAGGCAGTGACCCAAGCTGGAAATCGAACCCAGCTCCCTGGCACTGTGAGGCAGCACTGCTATCCGCTGTGCCAGTGTGCTGCCCCAAGACCATTTGGCCCAAGGCATCTGCATCAATTCTCTGAAAGGGCATTTACCTAGGTCTTCTCCCTCACCCTATTCTGGAATTCCACAAATTTACCATGGCCAGTTCACCTAACCTGCACATCTTTGGACTGTGGATGGAAACTAGAGCACCCACCCAGAGGAAACCTACGCAGACACAAGGAGAATGTGTAAACTCCACCCAAGCTGGGGATTGAACCCATGTCCCTGGCGCGGTGAGGCAGCAGTGTTAACCACTGTGCCACAATGCCACGGCACGCTGCACAGTGATTAGCACTGCTGCCTCACCACACCAGGGACTCAAATTCGATTCCTGGTTTGGGTCACTGTCTGTGCAGAGTCTGCGCATTCTCCCTGTGTCTGCATGGGTTTCCTCCAGGTGCTCCTGTTTCCTCCCACAGTCCAAAGATCTGCAGCTTAGGTGGATTGACCATGCTAAATTGCTCCTTAGAGTCAGGGGAAAGAGTTAGGTGTAATGGGGATAGAGCCTGGCTGGGATTGTGAATGGTACAGAATCAATGGGCCAAATGGCCTCCTTCTGCACTATAGGGATTCTTTGATTCTGTTTGACGAAACATTTCATTTGGAATCATGAATATTGACTTCTGAAATAGGTATGAATGGGGGATGTAAGTCTCTGCACAAGAGGTGACATTCCTGGTTATTCACATTTGGGGTTGAACTGTCCATTCCCTGATTGGAGAAGTTTAAATATTGCTGGTAGCGACATTTGTCAAGTTTATTCACAATTACATAATACGGTTTCATATCATACAGGTCTTTTTAGCATGTCAGGAAACATTTATCCAGATTAGGTTTCTGGAGAAGTAACGCACATTTAAATTGCCATCAATGTTTTACCATTAAATTCTGTGTAAAACTGTCCTCTGCACACAATATTACAGCTTAGATATGCTCTTGGAGCTTGTTGCTGTCATGATGGGAGGCACATCTGGCCTTTTGTTTGTTCCTAAGGAGAGCAAGGTTTTATTCCTTAATTATGAAGGATCAGAGATCCCCTAATGACAAAGTGAGTTATCTGCTTCGGCACAGCAGGACTAGCATCGTTACATTTGCCTTTTGTACTCCTGGGTTAGGGAAGGGGGATTAGATCAGAATTTCCACTTGTATTCGTTCTCCCGTGGTCCCTGAGGAATCTGTTTGAGTGCAGACATCGATGACGACATAATCATAACAAGCACCTCCAGGCTCAGTTTCCATGGGTGTTCTCCCTCACGTCCACTGCGTCTGTGATAAAAGTTCAACAAAAACAGCACAAAGGCACACTATTTTCTCTGGAGTTTCAGAGGAGTCGTGGCAAACAATTCAGCAAAGCCCATGGCAATTCAACCCCAAACTGTTCCAACAGTTTTGGCTGTGGTTCCCTCACTTCTGGATTGCTAACATTTACAAGAAAGGCACATAAATGAATAATGAATATTTTCTATCTGTAGTGGCTGGAGTTCCTAACGTTTACAAGGGGAGTTTTGTGTATTTTTACTGATTTTCTTTTAAATAATGTGGTGCTTCGTCAGTCTTTTTAACTTTCCTTGTTGTAAATCTGAATTGATCATACTATTTTATGTTTAAATAATTGTCTCTGAACCTGTTCCTCAACTGTGTCCACTTCAACTGACTGCTGTTCAAGTATTGTGCTGTTTCGTAAATCTCATTCTTTACACAGGAGATGTGTAAAGTTACATCTTTACAGTCCAAAGATGGGCGGGTTAGGTTGATTGGCCATGCTAACTTGCCCCTTAGTGTCCTAAGATGCTTAGGTTAGAGGGATTAGCGGGTAATAATATGTAGGGGTATGGGGGTTGGACCTGGGTAGGATTGTGTTCGGTGCAAGCTTAAATGGGCCGAAGGGCCTCTTTCTGCATTGTAGGGTTCTATGATCTATGATCTACACTTACTTCTCTTAATATGTCCTTGAAAAGTAGTAGGCTTGATCACCTTGTACTCCCCTGAGTTCAAATTCTTGTCACTGGAAACACGGCCAATAATTTAAACAAAGGGAGGGTCCAAATAGAAGGAGATAGCATCAACTACTGAAAGATATCATTCCACAGAATACTACAGTACAGAAGTGGCCCTTCAGCCCATCGAATTTGCACCAATGCATGAAATGCCCTGACCTGTCCACCTAATCCCATTTGCCAGCACTTGGCCCATAGCCTTTAATGCTATGCTGTGCCAAGTGTTCATCCAGGTACTTTTTAAAGGACGTGAGGTGTCCCACCTCCACCACCCTCCCAGGCAATGCATTCCAGACTGCCACCACCCTCTAGGTAAGAAGTTTTTTTTTCCCTCAAATCTCTCCTAAACCTCCCACCCCTCACTTTTAACTTGTGTCCCCTTGTAACTGACTCTTCAACTAAGGGGAACAGCTGCTCCCTATCCACCCTGTCCATGCCCCTCAAAATCTTGAACACCTCAATCAGGTCGCCCCTCAGTATTCTCTGTTCCAGAGAAAAGAACCTAAGCCTATCTTTATAACTTAAATGTTCCATCCCAGGCAGCACCTTGGTAAATCTTCTCTGCACCCCTTCCAGTGCATTCATATCCTTCCTATACTGTGATGACCAGAATTGCACACAGTACTCCAGCTGTGGCCTTGCCAAAGTTCCATACAATTTTATCATAATCTCCCAGTTTTTGTAACCTATACCCCAATTGATAAAGGCGAGTGTGCCATCTGCCTTTTTCACCACCCTATTAACCTGTCTTTCTGCTTTCAGAGATTCAGGGACAAATATGCCAAGGTCTCTTTGTTTTTCAGAACTTCCTAGTACCAGGTCTTTCATGGTAGAATTCCTTGTCAATTTACTCCTTCCAAACTGTATCACCTCACAGGTAGAGAGATTCTTCCTGCTTAGAAAGGATAGCAGGACTAGAGGACACAGCCTCAAGAGAAGGGGGGTGCAGTTTAGATCACAGTTGAGGAGGAACTTCTTCACTCAAAGGGTGGTGAATCTCTGGAATTCTCTGCCTGTTGAAGTGGAGGAGGCTACCTTGCTAAATATATTTAAGTCACGGGTAGATAAGTTTTTGATAGACGGGGGAATTAAGGGATATGGGGAGAAAGCGGGAAAGTGGAACTGATCCACTTCAGATCAGCCATGATCTTACTGAATGGTGGGGCAGGCTCGAGGGGCTAGATGGCCTACTCCTGCTCCTATTTCTTATGTTCTTATGTTTTCAGGGTTAAATTCCATCTGCCATTTATCTGCCCAATTGACCATCTCGTCTATATCTTCCTGTAACCCAAGACACTCAACCTCACTGTTGACCACCCAATCAATCTTTGTGTTGTTGGCACACTTCCTGAGTCTACCCCCGCATTGAGACCCCTGCAGTACCTTCTCAGTACATCAGCTTGTTAAATTTAATGTTTTTGACATTTAATTTGCAGGTTTTTATTCATTCTACCAAATTAAAATGTTGAATCTAAATAGTACTGCCTGGTCACATTTCATTTGTTAACAGGAAAACAAGAAACAATATGGTAAAATTCAGTGGCAGAACTCGCACCTTTTTTTTTAAAAACACTAAAGCACAAACAGGCCCTTCGGCCCACAAGTTGCGCCAATCATATCCATACCTATCAGGCCTATCTATAACTCTCAATGCCATTAAATCCCACGTACTCATCCAGAAGTCTCTTAAAAGACCCCAGCGAGTTTGCCTCTACCACCACTGACGGCAGCCGATTCCACTCACTCACCACCCTCTGAGTGAAAAACTTACCCCTGATACCTCCTCTGTTACCTCTAAGGCCAGAGGGTTGTAAGTTTTGATTTATTATTGTCACATGTAGAGATACAGTGAAACGTATTATTTGTTGTGCGCTATACAGACAAGGTATACTGTTCATAGAGTACATAGGGGAGAAGGAAAGAATAGGGTGCAGGATATAGTTTTCTGGTTATAGGTAGGGTGAAGAGAATGATCTGCTTAAAATATGAAAGGACCTTTCAAAAAGTCTGATGAGAAAAATGTTATTCTTGAGTCAGTTAGTATGTGTTTTCAGCCTTTTGAACCTTTCTCTCGACGGTAGAAGGTGGAAGAGAATATGTCCAGGTGCCTGGGGTCCTTGAGTATGCTGACTGCTTTTCCAAGGCAGCGGGAAGTGTAGACAAAGTCAATGGATGGGAGGCTGGTTTGTGTGATGGACTGGGCTTCGTTCACAACCCTTTGTAGTTTCTTGCAGCCTTAGTTAGAGCAGGAGTCATACCAAGCTATGATACATCCAGAAAAGATACTTTCTATAGTGCGTCTGTAAACATTGGTGAGAGTCATAGCAGGCATGCCAAATTTCCTTAGCCTCCTGAGGAAGTAGAGGCAGTGGTGTGCTTTCTTAACTGAAATATTGGTGTGTAGGGACCTGGACAGCTTGTGGGTGATCTGAGTATCTAGAAAGAAATTCTAAACCCCACTAAAGGGGTGAGGAGTAGAAGCAGAAACAGTGAAGAAAGGGGGAGGCTGGACTATTCACAAGTAGTCGTGTGTTATTGGAATAAGAAAGGGTCAACATATTATGGTAATGATTATATATTATAATCACACGTACATGCCTATGAACATAATGAAGTAACCTAGTTGTGTGTATGTAGCCCGACACAATTGGATGGAGATAATGGAGTGGGATATTCCAGTATCACTCACCCCAAGATTGGAAAATCCCACCCGAGATCAACAGTCCTTTGCAAGGTCCACCTCCACCCCACTCCCCACCCCACCCACTACAATTCCCATGGCAGGCAGGATAGGAAAATTCCACCCAATAGAATGAGAAATTTAATTATTGGTAAATGCAAAATACACTGCCATGTGTCTTTAAATATAAAAATGATGTTATGCGGTTTTTCAGGGAATTTGTACTCCATTTTGTATGGGTATAGGTTCCCGTGCAAATGCGTGAATAAACCAATACGAAGACAACAAAGTCTACTTTGGTCTTTGTGGGATCAGAGAGTGTGTTAAACTCTCCCTTTCACCCATCATAGCTTTAAGTGCATTATCTTGGCTGACACTCCAGCACAGTAAGGGAGTGTCAGAAAGACTGCTGGCATTCAGATGAGCTGTTGAACTCAAGCCCTGTCTACTCTCTTGATTGGATGAAAAGGGTTCTGCGGCACCGTTTGAAGTGCAGCAGTGAAATTCTCTCCTCGCCAACATCCAACTCTCAACCAAAAAAACCAGAAAACATTGCTTTCATCTTGTGGTTGCCTGTGGGACTTCACTTCTGCAAAAATTGACATTTTTTTTTACATTATGACAGTGATCGCACTTCAAAAAATTCTTAATTGGCTGGGAAGCACCTGGGGATGTACTGAGATTGCAAAAGATGCTAATAAATGCAAGTTCTATTTCTGTTCTGTGATTGGTGAGGTAGCACTAAACAGCAATTCATTATATTTGGCCATCAAATATATAGAATCATAGATGGAGGCCATTTGGCCCATCGAGTCTGTACCAACAACAATCCCACCCAGGTCCTACTCCCATAACATCACACATTTACCCTGATAGACACCTGACACAAAAGGGCAATTTAGCATGGCCAATCTACTTAAATCAGACACCATAGGAGTGTGGGAGGAAACCAGAGCACCCGGAGGAACCCCACGCTCACACGGGAAGAATGAGCAAACTCCACACAGACAGTTACCAAAGGCTGGGATTGAACCTGGATCCTGGCACTGTGAGGCAGCAGTGCTAACCACTGTGCCACCATGCCGTCCTGCTCTGATGAACAGTCATCCTGACTCGAAATGTTGGCTCTGTTCTCTTTCCGCAAATGCTGTCAGACACAGAATCATACAGTTCAGGAGAAGGCTATTTGGCCTATTGAATCTGCACCAACAACAATTCGACCCAGGCCCTATCCCCATAACCTTACCCCAGTTCGTCCCTCTGACAATTTAGCATGGCCAATCCACCTAACCCGCACATCTTTGGACTGTAGGAGAAAACCAGAGCACCCAAAGGAAATCCACGCAGACACAGGAGGAGAACGTGCAGAGATTCTGCACCGATAGTAACACAAGCCGGGAATTGAACCTGGGTCCCTGGTACTGTGAGACAGTAATGCTAACCACTGTGCCACTGTACTGCCTTGAAGATTTTCCTGCTGAGATTTTCCAGCATTTTCTGTTTTTAAGGTAGTTAATGATCTCAATCTCAGCCACAAATATGGGGGGGTGGGGGAGTGGGAGGGGTGTAAATATTAACTTTGGCCTATTTCCCAGTATAAATTGGGAGTCCACATCTTGTCCAACTCTGAAGTGGTCTGCCCAAGGATCACTGTAAATTGGTCCTCAGTAACATTTTAATAATTCCTGAGAGTCCTTGTCAAACATCCAAATGCAACACGCCAGTTTGTCACCCTTGAATTTGGGCCAACTGCTATGTCCATCAATCACTCTGAAGTGTCTCCTTACGAAGAGAGCTCAGGAGAACAGGCCAGCGTTCACAAGGCTATTGTGGTTTGCAATAATGTGAACAAGCCAGATCTCCTTATTCTTCTCCCAGCTCGAGATGAAGATATCTATATAATTATCTGATTTCTGAAATGGGCCTTAAAGCAAGCACAACAGGGCCTAAGGCGACATGGTGGCACACTGGTTAGCACTGCTGCCTCAGAGTGCTTTCCAGCTTTAGGTGACTGTCTGTGTGGAATCTGCATATTCTGTCCATGTCTGTGTGGGCTTCCTCTGACAGCTTCTCCCAACACTCCAAAAACATGCAAGTTAGGTACATTGGCCGTGTTAAATTGTCCCTTAATGTCAAGGCGATTAGAGGGGTAAATGCCTGGAGTTATGGGAATAAGGCCTGGATGGAACTGTTGTAGGTGTTGGCCCGAATGGCCTCCTTCTACACTGCAGCAATTCTGCGATTCTAATGCCTGTTTGAGACAACAACCAGGGATGCCTAAAAGAAATATTTAACCTGCCTTTCAGGTATTTTTGACACATAGCCCTGGCAAAGCTATATTTTTGCCCCTCTTTTCCAACCAGGAAACAAACTGAACATATTTTAATTTCATCTCCTTGACTGGGTCTTTGTACAGTTAAGGTTGATTGCTATCATTTTATTAACATTCTAAGTGATAGGATTGTAACATGTGAAACATCAAGATTTCACTGCTGAGATCATTCATTGTTTCCATATTTAAGCTGACAAACCTGACCAACTGCTTTCATTGTTACATCCCCTCCTTCTCACCTGCTTCATACATGACATTTATTTAAAGGTCGGACTCCATTTCGTAACAACTTCGGAATTTTTGCTTTGTTTGGATCTATCCATTAAAAAAAAAACATGATTTAACAAGTGCTATCTGTCCACATACAGCATGCTTGGCTTCATTGGCCGGGGCATTGAGTTTAAAAATTAGCAAGTCATGTTGCAGCTTTATAGAACCTTAGTTAGGTTGCACTTGGAATACAGTGTTCAATTCTGGTCACCACACTACAAGAAGGAGGTGGAGGCTTTGGAGAGGGTACAGAAAAAATGTACCAAGATGTTGCCTGGTGTAGAGGTCATTAGCTATGAGAAGAGGTTGGAGAAGCTTGTTTTTTTCCCGCTGGAATGACAGAGTTGACCGGGGGGCGGAGGGGGTGGAGTCTACAAGTTTATGAGGGGCATGGACAGAATGGATAATCAGAAGCTTTTTTCCCCAGAATGGAAGAGTTAATTGCTAGGAGACATAATTAAAGGTGCGAGGGGCAAGGCTTAAAGGAGATGTGTGAGGCAGGCTTTTTACGCAGAGACTAGCGAGTGCCTGGAACTTGTGGCCAGGGAAAGTAGTGGAAGCAGATACAATAGCGGCCTTTAAGGGGCGTCTTGACAAATACATGAATATGAAGGGAATTAAGTGATATGGTCCTCGGAAGGTAGGTAGTTTTAGTTCAGATGGACAGAATGGTCGGTGCAGGTTTGGAGGGCTGAAGGACCTATTTCTGTGCTGTAATTTTCTTTGTTCTAGATATGTTATTTGATTACATGAACTGTATCAGAGAACATTGTGATACATTCCTAGTTGCTACTTTGTTACAAGTGCTGGACTTTACAAGATGGTTATGTTTTAAAATGTCTCCTTTAACTTAAGGTAAAATTGAGAATTCCAAAAGAATTTCCCAGCTCAGAGACACACTTATGTGATCTGATTACCATTGAGGTGAAATTCAAACAGAAACCTATTGAAATTAAGCGGTAGTTTCCATACTTTCCCATAGTGACTCACAGTAAAGGGAGCGTCTGCTTTTGTGACACACAGATGAAAAGAAAAAGCAATGAGTGTTGTGTTGATGAATAAATCACCTACTGTTATGGAGAAGCAGGATGCTTGTAAGAATTTGTTTTCTATTTGAAAGGAAGGGAACAGAACAGGCCAGACTTTTGGAGATCGAAGAAACAAGAGGTGGGATTTTACGGGTTCGGGATGAGTCAGGCCGTGAAATCCCGCCCAAGGTCAATGGACCTTTCCATTGTCTGCCCCTCACCGGCTCCGATTCCCATAGGGGACAGAGCAGTAAAATTCTGACCAAGGAATCACCAAGGAGCCTTGATGTTAACAGTTGGTTCTGGAAGACTGAGACTGAACGGAATGACTTTTGAAGGATACTGACAGTTGTGATCTAGCACGGGAGGGAGAAGTGTTTGGGAGTTAGAAGTAATATTGGACACGTTCTTGGAATGTTGCACATCTGTTAGGAGTGCAATGCACTGTCAAAGGAATTGTAGCAAGTATTTTGAGTGTGTTAGTTTGTTAACGTGGAAGTGTCTTTTTGATGCTGTATTAGTTGCCAGTTAACTAATGTTTGATCTATATTGATATTTGGTGTGTTTGTTACAGTAAAAGTCTTAAAATATATAATCATGATCATCGGTTATTCGGGCAATTTAATTTTTATAAAATTATGGTCGCTACAGGAATCACAACAACTTGGAAGACAAGCTGGAAGAGAGTAAATCTATTTGCAGATGCTGTAGAACAATGTGAGTGGTTGAGTCCTACTATACTGGAGTATATATTCCTAATCATACTGATTCAAGGAAAATACAGATTTTGGCATCTACTGCCAAGAGCATAGTGAAAATGGATAAATGTTGTCAATCAAAACAATTGATTAGAATCTGCAAACATGTTTAAAGTTTATTTATTATCATAAGTAGGCTTATATTAACACTGCAACGATCTTACTGAGAAAATCCCCTAGTCGCCACACTCCGGCGCCTGTTCAGGTACACCTAGGGAGAATTTAGCATGGCCAATGCACCTAAAGAGCACATCTTTCAGACTGTGGGAGGAAGCTCACGCAGACACAGAGAAAATGTGCAGACTCTGCACGGACAGTGACCCAAGTCGGGGGTTGAATCTGGGTCCCTGGTGCTGTGAGGCAGCAGAGCTAACCACTGTGCCACCACCGTGTTGCCCCCAGGTCCGTTGATTGGATAGCTGGCACTTGAAGAATGGTCCATTATGTACAGAGGGCTAACAACAACTGTAGAATTGTGTCCCGTATGAGTCACCATCTTCAGCAGCAGAGGGGCGAAAACTGGGAACGGAATGACTGGGATGCAAGTTGTGGTTTTGTAGCTAAGAGTCCTGTATTCTGGTTTTGGCAATCTATGAATGTTTGCTTAAAGGGAACATTTATTCAGGCACCAACATACTTCCCATATATGCTAATAAGAAAGTCTGCCAGTTGATGGGAATAGTTTAGGTATCAGTCGCTATTTTCTAGACATGATCCCCACCCAGTGCTGTCACTCATTCATTATTGGGTTAGCAGATGTAAGTATTTTTAATACAGGTAATGTTTCTTTGTAGTTAATAAAACTAGTTGTTTCAAAAGCATATATGTTTATATGGCTCCTTCATACTGGCAAAACGTCCCAAGGTGCTTCTTATTTAGGGATGTAGTTTTAAGGTGCAGTGTTAAGGAGTTCTGGAATGTGGGGGAAGAAGGCTGCAGCCCAGACTTAGAAGAGCAGTGATTGAAAGAAGACTGCAAAAGGTAGAGTAAAGCTACATAGACAAGAATAATGACTTTGACTCAATGCTTTGAGTAAGTGGTGTGAGCAAGAATGGATGATGGAGGAGTAATATCCAGTGATAGACTATGTCCCAAATTTTCACAAAGCTGGCAGGATGAAGTGTTTTAGCCAAAATGGCACCTGATCCCCAGTTCTGCAACTTCTGTGTCTGAAACCCGGCACCCACCATTTTTCCTTGAGCAGGAGTGAACGGAGGTGGATTGTAGTTTTCACATCTGTGGATCACAGAGGCTGATGCACATATACAAGTGTGTCTTCAAACAGATGCAGTTTCCAAATCTGGGATATCCAGAATATGATTCATCAGTTGTAGACATTTGAGAAAAAGAAGTTGAGCCCTTGGCTCAATATGCCCTGTTTGTGAACAGCACTCCCATTTACCTGATGAAGGAGCAATGCTCTGAAAGCTAGTGGCTTTTGCTATCAAATAAACCTGTTGGATTTTAACTTGGAGTTATGAGACTTCTTACTGTGTTTACCCGAGTCCAATGCCGGTATCGCTATATCACATATTCCACTTAACAGCCTGGAGAACATCCAGGTGAGTGTTTTGTATGTAATGTTAGTTTTTTTAACTTTTGAGAAGTACTTTTCTTGTATATTTGAGGAACACTATTTTCAATAAATATTTCAATATACACAACTGGAATTCTGTTCAAGTATCATTTGGACTCAAAATGATAACCCTGCTTCTCTTTACAGATTCTAACAGACCCGTTTGTCCAATATTTATTCCGTTTTTATACTGGATTTCCCTCTGTATTTAACATGTTCTTGATGAGGATGATCGTTTAAGTAATTACACAGAGGAAACTAATGCTTCTGTAGTAACCATAAATTTAACTGCTAGCAATTTTACAATCTACTGTAAATTTGACCAGATTTTGGTACATTGCCATTTATGAACTTAAACTTGTATATTTGTAACTTTCTTCTCATTGGAAAATAAAACCCAACATTTTTGCCTTTGAAAATAACCATAGAACAATAGAATCCCTACTGTGCAAAAGACGACCATTTGGCCCATCGAGTTTGCACTGGCTCTTTCATTTGCTTCTGTCGAGAAAAAGATGAAAAAGTCTGAGGTCACATACCAACTGACTCAAGAACAGCTTCTTCCCTGCTGCCGTCAGAGTTTTGAGTGGATTTACCCTGCATTAAATTGGTCTTACTCTACACCCTAGCTATGACTGTAACACTACATTCTGCACTTGCTCCTTTCCTTCTCCCCTATGTAAAATATGCTCTGTCTCTTTCCCAAGAAACAACACATGAGTCCAAAGATATGCGGGTTAGGTTGAATGGCCATGCTAAAATTGCCTCTTGGTGTCCTGAGATGCGTAGGTTAGAGGGATTAGTGGGTAGATATGTAGGGATATGGAGGTAGGGTGTGGGTGGGATTGTGGTCAGTGCAGACTCGTTGTGCCAAATGACCTGTGATTCTATGAAAACTTTTCACTCTATACTAATACAGTAAATTCATTGCAAGCCTACTTATGACACTAAAAAATTCATAGGATCAAGAGAAACCAGAGTGTACTACTACTACTAATAATATTAATGTATACTAATACATGTGGCAATACATCAAAAGAAAGAGCATCTGACCCAAGCCCATCTCTTATCCTAACCCCGTAGCATTCATTATGGCTAGTCAACCTAACCTACACATCTTGGGACACTAAGGGGCAATTTAGCATGGCCTGTCAACCTAACCCACACATCTTTGGACTGTGAGAGGAAACCAGAGCACCCGTAGCAAACCCAGGCAGACACGGGGAAAAATGTGCAAACTCCACACAGACTGTGACCCGAGGTCAGAATCGAATCCGGGTCCCTGGCACTGTAAGGCAGCAGTGCTAACCACTGTCTCACTTGCAGTTCAAAACCACAAAAAAAACTCAAAGTGGCAGCCTAATTAACATTTATTTTATTCAAGGCAGCATCTTTGATGTACAGTAATTAATTTCATTCATGGTAGCATGCTATACCTCTGCTCTGTGTAGTCTGCACTGAGCTTTCCACACTTTTGTCCTTGCTTATTTTAGCCTGGAAGACCTTGACATCCTAACACAGCTCTTTTGTTTCACGCTGATGCTGTGAATAACAGTAAGAAAATCAATGATTCACCCAATACACTTTCCCTTCTGTCAATCATTTATCCCACATGTAAGAGCAGCTGTTAAACAAGATTGTTAATGGATTCAGTGTAAGGTCAATAACTAAGTAAGAAACAGAACAGAATAAGATGCCTGTTCCATCCCTCTGTACGTCAATCATTTAAACTTGCTCCACTGAAAATATCCGATATGATGACGCAGGATTTTAACTTTTAACAATCATTTGTCACATATTCCTCGTTCATTGAAAAAGCGGCAGTCTCCAATTTCTGCAAGTGATGCTATATTCTGCAAACGGCCATCAGATTGTAAGAAATAGGAGAGGAGAATAGGCCATTCAGCCCATCAAGCCTGTGCCAAGAAAATTATAGGTGGCACAATGGTTAGCACCACTGCCTCACAGCGCCAGGGACCCAAATTCAATTCTTGGCTTGGGTCCCTGCCTGTGGAGTTTCAAGTTTTCCCCACGACTGCGTGGGTTTCCTCCGGGTGCTCTGGTTTCCTCCCACAGTCTGAAAGACATGTTGGTTAGGTGCATTGACCTGAACAGGCGCTGGAGTGTGGTGACTAGCGGAATTTCACAGTAACTTTATTGCAGTGTTAACGTAAGCCTTACTTGTGACTAATAAATTAACTGCATTTTCCAGCCTATCTCCCTTAACCCTTGACTCCTTTATCAATCAACAATGTGTCTTACTGTGTTTTGAATATACTCAATTTAAAGTTTATTCATTGGTGTCACAAGTAGGCTTACATTAACACTGCAATGAAGTCACTGTGAAAATCTACTATTCTGGCGCCTGTTTGGGTACACTGAGGGAGAATTTAGCAAGGTTAATGCACCTAACCAGCACTTCTTTTGGACTATGGAAGGAAACCGGAGCACCCGGAGAAAACTCATGCAGACATGGGGAGAACATGCAGACTCCGAACAGACACTGGCTCAAGCCAGGAATCGAACCCGGGTCCCTGGCATTGTGAGGCAGAACGACCCAGTCACCACTCTCCTCCAGGGACGTGTGTTCAATTGCAGCTTGGGTCACTGTCTGTGTGGAGTTCGCACATTCTCCCTGTGTCTACATGGGTTTCCTCCAGGTAATCCGGTTTCTTCCCACGGTCCAAATATGTGCAGGTTAGGTTGATTAGCCATGCTCAATTGCCCCTTAAAGTCCTGGGATGTGCACGTTAGAGGGATTAGCAGGGTAAGTATGTAGGGTTACAGGAATAGGGTCTGGGGTGTGATTGTTGTCAGTGCAGATTCAATGGGCCAAATGGCCTCCATCTGCACTGTAAGGATTCTATGACCCTTGAAATTCCCCTACATACCAAATTCCTGGATTCAGTCTCAAGCACTTAGCTTTGTGCTTAAAACATTTGTACAGAAAATATACTTTGGATCCAAGTAACAATCTGCAAAACAATCAGCGAACCCAGCTAAAAGAAAATTCACTATTCTTATTTATTGTACTGGATTGCTTGCCGTGCAGGTCATTGTTTGCCCGTTGAAGTGCAGGAAATGCAAATCTTAAAGTGCTGTTACTTTCTTTCTGAGATTCCCCACCCCAGATTTCACTTTACATTTATTACCAGTTACGCCGAAAGACCATAATTTATACTGCATTACCAAGCAGCCTCAAACCACTCTGGCAGCCCTGGCAATTGAGATGATGACACCACACACAAAAAAAAGATTTGTTTGACACTCGAACTGTGTTGACCAAGGGCCACAAATAAAAGGTTTTCTGAGTTCTTGCGGATTACCTTTCAATTCCAGGAATACCTTCTGGCTGAAGTGTTGGCAGTAAGTCTGAACTGCACTGAATGCGGAAACAAATACTGTTGACAGCCTTCACTGCTGGGGAATCCACCTTCGCATGAAAATACAAATCCGTGGTACAAATGCAAAGCGACGGTGAAAACAAACTGGCAATGGCGTGGCTCAGGAAGAAAGTTAAGAGGGCAGGTATGTTGTTAAGTGAATCACTAAGTAATCAAGTTTCAAACTTTTTTTGTGTGTGTTGAACCTTTAGGTGGATTACCCCACAGCTGAGCAAATGCAGTCATTAAATAATTGCTTACTTAAAAAAAATGTTGAATTGTGACAAGTTTGGTACGTATCCCCTTAATCTTAGCACTCTCAAATGTTAATATAATAGGTCCTCAAGCCGATAATAGGATTTGATGGGGGAATTAATCCGCATTAAGAGGGGATATTTTTAAAATGAGAGCTCGGCCATTCAGGAGTGAAATCCGGAAGCATCTTTTCGCACAAGGAGCAACTTAAATAGAATCCCTACTGTGCAGAAGCAGCCCAATTGGCTCATCAAGCCTGCACCAACCACAACCCACCCAGGCCCTATCTCCCTAATCCTACATATTTACTCTGCTAGTCCCTCTAACACCAAGGAGCAATTTACCATGACCACTCAGTCTAACCTACACATCTTTGGACTGTGGGAGGAAACCCATGCAGACACGGGGAGAATATGCAAACTCCACGCAGACAGTCACTCAAGGGCAGAATTGAACCTGGGTCACTGGAGCCATGAGACAGCAATGCTAACCACTGAGCCAACATGCAGCCCAATGTGGAACACTGATCTCAAAGACCGTGGATGATTCTTCAGCTGAAAATTCTAAATTAGATTCCAGTCCATATTGTGTTAGTGGACCCTGACCAGGACTTTGGAAAAACATATAGTTGAGTTCCAGTGTCCCACCGGGATTCCAGATAACGATTCAGTGACCATTGTTAGAAAGTGAACACGTCACTTCAGTTGAGTGTTCAGTGCACATTGGTTCACATGTCTTTTCCAAGAGGCATTGGAACATTGCCATTGTTGGTGCAATCACCTATCAACATGACTTCAGAAGAGAAGGGAAGGCAAGAGTTTGGGGCTAGGCAACCACTGGATAGCATTGTAAATTATTACACTTAACAGCAGCACAGCACTCTGCCCGCACCCAATAACTGAGGATGGTGAGCGAGGTACATAGAAATAATGAGGGGAGAGTGTTGCAAAATGAGGGTTACAATAATGTTTATAGCAGGCTTTTGATAGCAGTAATGCGCTTAACTTAGGGAGATGGCTTCTGGGGGCATAGATGTAGTTATTGAAGAATGCATCACCTGCAGATCAAGTGTAGGGTAAACAGGAAGACTCAAAAGGGAATAGTGGGTATAGCTGGAACAGACAAGGCACAGAATGGATGCCAAGAATCCTGAACTCAACATTGTAGGAGAAAGGGTACTAGATTTTTACTGTTGAGGCAATCGGGAGATTTCCTGCCTCACTAGACAAACCCAGTTATACCCAATGTTTGCTGTGGGGAAGTGAAGACAGGAATCAGATCTGTCCACTTTGGAAGCAATTCCAAGGCAGCCGGGGTATGGGATAGAGATGTGAGTTGATTAGAAGCCCTGCCTCGGCTCTCCTGGACTTTGTCCCAGATGTTTTAGAAGCTGTTGGGCCCTCCAGCTCTCTTCCTTCAAACCCTCACCCAATCCCTTATTTGGTCATACCTGCATGCCACTTCCATTCCAACTCATGGCCCTCATCTACCCCTATGACCTTTCACCCAATATCCATCATGGTCAGACATCAGGAGATGAATAATAAAAAAAACACTACCACTATAATATAGGCAGCATGATGGTGTAGTGGTTAGCACTGCTACCTCACATGCTAGGGACCAGGGTTCAGTTCCCGTCTTGGGCCAGTGCGTGGGTGGAGTTTGCACCTTCTCCCCTTGTCTGCGTTAGTTTCCTCTGGGTGCTCCGGTTTCCACCCACAATCCGAAAAATGTACTGGTTAGGTGGATTGGCTATGCTAAATTCTCTCTCAGTGCACCAAATAGGTGCCGGAGTGTGGTGATGAGGGGATTTTCAGAGCAACTTCATTGCAGTGTTAATGTAAGCCTATTTGTGACTAATTAATGAACCTTGTTTTATTAACATAGCTCTTATTCAAATTTGATAATGAAAATAATCTCCCATTTAAAGTGGTTAATCTCCCATAAAAGGTATTTATTTAGGTGCCACATCAAAGTGAGCTGATCCTTTAGCAGCTTATCTAAACTATCAAACTGTGACCTCCAAGTCCCCTGCTGAGATAACTGTAGCCTTCTGCAATTATTAAAGCTTTCATAATGAATAGTACTTAGAGAAATGTCAACAAATGTCACAATTATAAATAGTGAAAAAAAAATATAAAGTACACCACACGGCCTGTCAATTAAAGCAGTCTAGTAGAGAGAATCTTTTTGAACTTGCATTGACAAACGTAGCCTATTTTTTCATGTTTAAAGAGTGGGGGATTTAATATAATTTCAGATCATGACATTTATCTGCCTCCCTACAAGACCATTTATGTGCATTCCATCAGTTTGTGACTCCCACACTGTGGGTTGAGGCCTTTTGACCTGCCAAAATGAACTTAGCAGTAAGTTTAACGACTGCTGAATTATTCCATCGTGAGTCAAGGCTTTCCCCCTTCTAGTAAAAACTGGATATGTTGGTCATGGAGGCAGGAGTTTCACATCCAGTTTCAACCGTCCTCATGTGTGCGGAGCTTGGCTATCAGTTTTTGCTCAGCGACTCTGCGCTGTCATATGTCATGAAGTCCGCCTTGGAAAATGCTTACCGAAGATCAGAGACCGAATGCCCGTGACCGCTGAAGTGTTCCCTAACAGGAAGAGAACATGGTACATTGAGGAGACCATGTAGACGCTACGACAACGGATGAACGAACACCGCTCGACAATCACCAGGCAAGACTGTTCTGTTCTGGGGGGGCACTTCAGCGGTCATGGGCATTCAGCTTCAGATTTTTGGGTAAGCGTTCTCCAAGGCAGCCTTCATGACACACAACTGTGTAGAGTCGCTGAGCAGAAACTGATAGCCAAGTTCTGTACACATGAGGACGGCCTCAGCCAGGATCTTGGGTTCATGTCACACTATCTGTAATCCCCACAACTTGCCTGGGCTTGCAAAATCTCACTAACTTTCCTGTCTGGAAACAATACACATCTTTTTAACCTGCACTTAATGCTCTTTTCACTCACATTGTCTGTATCTTTAAGACTTGATTAGCTGTAAAGACTTGCATTCGTGTAAATTGTGTTTGTGATCAGAACCCCCACCCACCTGATGAAGGAGCAGCCAGTCCCGAAAGCTAGTGGTGTTTCCTACAAGTAAACTTGTTGGACTTTAACCTGGTGTGGTGAGACTTCTTACTGTGTTTATCCCAGTCCAACGTCGGCATCGCCACACCAGCGAATTGAGATAGGCCTTCTAACTAACCACCCTGGCAATTGTCCTCCCTGTGATCTATTCCCAGGATCAGTGTGTTCACACCTGCCTGGAGTGAAAACTGGGTAAACAGGGCCCCTGTTAAACTGAGGCACATCTGCTAATATGGTACATTCTCAGAATATTCAAGTCCTTTGAATCACATGAATGTTGAAAAATTCAACTTGTGATTCCTGGTGGGGGTTAATGAGTCATTGCTTCCTTTTCATGTAATGCATGTGCAAATTACAACATAATAAGCAGTTGGGAATTAGCAGTACTTTTCAATAGATTTTAAATTACAAAAAGGCTAAACATGTCTCATTCGAAAGTAGAGTGAAGTTAAAAAAAAAAAGTTGGTGTATCCATACATTGCCTAACTGTATAGATATTACACACTAACCTTTGAGGTTTGTTCTGAATGCATGCAGACTATTTGTGAAGGAATCCTTAAATCCCATTGGTTAGACATAGTATTGTGAATTCAGGATAATGATTTGTATCTGAAATTAGCCATATACTACGGTGAAGCAGGCAAGACTTTCCTCAATCCTCCCACAAGGTAAACGGAAACGTAAAAAGTAGAAGCAGGAGTCAGCCATTCGGCCCTTCATGCCTAGCCCGCCATTCATTTTGATCATCAAATTCAACATGCTGATCCTTTTGAAAGAAAGTACAACTTACGGCACAGTAGTGCTGCTGCCTCACAGCACTGGGGACCTGGGTTTGATTCCTGGCTTGTGCGGAGCTTGCACGTTCTCAAGACTGCAAGGAACTACAAAAGGTCATGAATGTAGCCCAATCCATCGCAGAAACCAGCCTCCCATCCACTGTCTCTGTCTACACTTCCCGCTGCCTCAGCAAAGCAGCCAGCATAATTAAGGACCCCACACACCCCAGACATTCTCTCTTCCACCTTCTCCCTTTGGGAAAAAGATACAAAAGTCTGAGGTCATGTACCAACTGACTCAAGAACAGCTTCTTCCATGCTGCTGTCAAGAGTTTTGATTGGATTTCCCCTGCATTAAGTTGATCTCTCTCTACACCCTAGCTATGACTGTAACACTACATTCTGTACTCTCTCGTTTCCTTCTCTAGGAACAGTATGTTTTGTCAGTATAGCACGCAAGAAACAATACTTTTCACTATGTTAATACATGTGACAACAATAAATCAAATCAAAGTCTGCTCCGGATGCTCTGGTTACCTCCCACAGTGCAGAAGATGTGCAGGTTAGATGGATTGGCTATGCTATATTGCCCCTTAATATCAGGGGAGCTAGCAAGGTTAAATGTAGCAGCTATGGGGATATGACCTGGGTAGGATTGTGGTTGGTACAGACTCAGTGGGGCAAATGGCCTTCTTCTGCACCATGAGATCCTATGATTCTGTGACTCCAGACAATCTGTACGCATATCCTACTGACTTGGGTAGCAGGGCACCATCAGAGTCTGAAATTGTAGGGGCAATGCAAGGAAACACAAGTTTACTTTCTTAACAAAACAGTCAGGGACAGAAAACAACAAATCTAACTTTGGTGACATTTTCTCCACATTAAAAAAAATGGCCTTTGTACTCAGTAAACAGGACCTTCTCTGGTAAGATCCATAAAATATGGAATGTGGACCTGACCAAAATTCCTAAACAGAATAGGAAGCAATCTTTACCTTTTGTGTCACTCAATATGATGCACTGCAGAACATGTTAAAGACCCACAATACTGTACAAAGCATAGAAATGGTGCCTAAGGTTCAGATCCATAAATTTATCCCAAGAAAGCCACAGCAAATTAAGATACTAGGAAATAGCCATATTGCTACAGCTCCTTAACAAGACACACATACTGCAAGTTAACGATAATATTCATCTTTGCTGGCTCAAGGGGTGAAAGTTTATGATTTATTTTCCTCAAAGTGCCAATTCAGGCAAGAAAAATGGTGTGTAGCCTACTGGGCTATGGTGCCGGCTTTTACCTCCAAATATTTGAACACTTGAGGCGGGGGGAAAACACCAAGACGTGGGTCTCACAACATCGTGCTGGTGAGGCGAGGTGGGGTCTAAAAGACTTAGGATTCTGAGAGATCAGGGTGGCCTTTTAAAAAATAGAATCACCCCATGAACACGGACCTTCCCTATGCCAATGGAAACCCACCCTACCACTCTCCCCAGGCAGTGCACGGAATGATCCCTTCCCTCGATTTATCATTGTCACATGAAGTATACAGTGAAAAGTATTGTTTCTTGCGCACTCTACAGACAAAGCATACGATACACGAGAAGGAGAGAGTGCAGAATGTAATGTTACAGTCATAGCCAGGGTGTAGAGAAAGGTCAACTTAATGCGAGGTAGATCCATTCAAAAATCTGATGGTAGCAGGGAAGAAACTGTTCTTGAGTCAGTTGGTGACTTCAGGCTTTCATATCTTTTTCCTGATGGAAGGAAGTGGAAGAGAGAACATCCAGGGTGTGTAGCGTCCTTTTCTGAGGCAACAGGAAATGTAGAGTCAATGGAAAGGAAGCTGGTTTGCATGATGCAATGGGCTTTGTTCATGACCTTTTTTTTTGTAATCTTGGACAGAGCAGGAGCCATCCCAAGCTTTGATAAAACCAGAAAATGCTTTCTATGATGCATCTATAAAAGTTGAAGTCGTAGCAGACATGCCAAATTTCCTTAACCTTCTGAGAAAGTAGGGGCTTTGTGGATTTTACCTATAAACGGCAGCATAGAGGGATTAGGGTATATGTTGGTGATCTGGACATTTAGAAACTTGAACCTCCTGACCATTTCTACTTCGTCCCTGTTGATGTAAACAGGGGCATGTCCTCTTCCCTGAAGTTGATAACTATCTCCTCTGTTGTTGACATTGAGGGAGAGATTGTTAGCACATTAGTTCACCAGATTTGCTATCTCTTGCCTGTACTCTATCATTGTTTGAGATCCAATCCACTATGGTGATATCAAATTTGAAAATTAAAGTTGAGAGGTATTTGGCCACACAATCATCAATATATAAAGGAGTATAGTAAAGGGCTGAGGACGCAGCCTTGATAAGGATGATCAGGGAGGTGGTGTTGTTGCCTACCCTAACTGACTGCTGTCTAGAATCCAGAGGGAGGAGCTGTCCCCAGGCCTCAGACTTGAGCCAAGTTTTGTCAGAATAATAGTGTTGAAGGCTGAGCTGCAGTCAATAATTTGGAGTCTGACATAGATGTCTTGTTTATCCAAATGTTCCACAGTTGAGTGTAGGGGCAGGAAGATGGCATCTGCTGTGGACCTGTTATGGTGATAGGCAAAGTACTGGATCCACACAATCTGGGAGGACAGAATTACTTTGTGCACTTCATAATGATGGCTGTCAGAGCCAATAGTCATCAAGGCATGTTGCCTGGATTTTCTTTGGTACAAGGATGATGGTCATCTTAAAACAGTCTGTTGTAAAAGAGAGGTTGAAGAGGCAAATACCTCTGCCAGCTGGTCTGCAGAGGATCAAGTGCTAGCCTGTGTACCCATTCAGGCTAAATCGCTTTCCGTGGACTGACTTTCAAGTAGGCTGCTCTGACGTCTGTGGCGGTGATCTCAGATACAAATTCAGCCAGCACTTCCAGCATAGAGTGTGCTCTTGCCGACCCCTTGCTCAGAACAGGCATAGAATGCAAAAAAGCACATTGGAAAGGGGTGCATTGGTGCCAGCAAATATAAATGCCTTCATTTCATAGCCTGCCATGTCTTAAGGACCTTGCCAAATAGTGGCAGCCCATGTGGCTAGTCTGAGACTCTAGCTAGGTCCAGTACTGTCTCATGGCATCACCGGCTGTCCTTATCTGTGCACGCCTGACAGGATCTGTTCACCAATTCTTCGATTTTCAAAACCTGGCCACATTGACATGATGTCTTTCAAACTGCCGGTTGGGGTAGGGGATGTGGAGATCTGCTTATCATATTTTAATTATAATGGTGTTCCCGTCATTGCATGGCAGAAATTCTTATGTCACTGGTGGGTTGCAGGGACCTGGGGGAAATCCTGCCAGTCTAAATGCCATTTTGGGTCTCCTGCTTGATTCTCCACCCCCTCCTCCATTTCCACCCACTGAAAATGAAGGTGGAAAAATCCACCCAAGCATCACATCTCCAAGTGCTAATATTTCTCTTCTGTAGGTTATCAAAATCACTCAATCACCCATGACAGCAGCAGTGCTAGGTTGTTAAGAGCTTAATGCAAGTTACAATGATTACATAGGGAACAAATCCAAGTCAGAACACAAATACACTGGGCTCCTTTAAAAAACAGTTCAAAGCCAAATGCCGTTTTATTGTCAACATAAATGTGCAAACAAGGCACTAAAACTCCGACCTATAGTCAAACTTAGCGCCACATAACTAACATGCTTGTACCGCCAATGATAAATTCTAGCATACCGACAAGAAGTTTCAGTAAAAAAGTATCCCTTATTATACAAACAGGTAAAATACTGGGTAATTATTTACATAATTTACAGGTGAAAAATTTATAATATTCAGTAAAAAAAGTATAAAATAATAAAAAATATAGCAAATTCATTGTACTTCAGAAGGATAGTGTTCTCAAAATAAAATTGTTGGCAATGCTTCTGCTTTGTCCGATGATCAGTTTATGCCGATTTACAACCAGGTAAAAGTATATCCTAAAAAGAAAGAATCAGTTTCTGGAGAACTGAAGCAACACGGCTTTGTGAGGTAGTTTGTTCCAGGTTTTTCTTTGGTACAATAAGTTTCAATGTGGGAGTAGCAGTGTCTACGTATGAACTCTGCATGGTTGAAATGTTGGAGTCCTGCATTTATCAACGGTGTGTTCGTAAGTACTATTGTGTTGCCCAGTAACAGAAAGTGAGGGATTCTCTGACTCTTCTTCAGCCTCAGAGTCCATGTCCAACGAGGCCTGAGGATTATGATGAAGAGTTAATGATGGAGATGCAGCTGGTTGGGTACAGTCAGAAAGAGGACCTTGGAAAGTTCTCCAAGAAGGCTTTCCGAATGTCCCTAGAAACAAACAAAAAAAAGCCAAACGTCAAAGAAGCATGAGATCTTCCAAGTTAGTCGTACCAATTCCAAACACTCAATCTATACAATTTTGCTTTTACCACTAAGTTCTGAATACCAAGTGTCATTTGTGAAAAACACAGGTGTTATGCTTAAGGACATGGAGCAAACAGGTGGTGTAAACATAAAAAACATAGTATAAAATGTCAAGAATAAAGTACTGGAATTGATTCAAGGGATGTGGGGAACAGGTGAGCAAGTGGAGTTCAGAGAGAAGTACAGGCATAATTGTATTGAAATGGCAGAGCAGGTTCAAAGGGCCAAATGGTCTACTCCTACATCGTGTTACCCTGTAACATACAAATACAGATGGACTGTAAATTTAAAAAGGTCTAATGAATGCACAAAACATTTGTGTACCATTTATCCTTTGTCTCATACAAACTTAAAAATTGCAGCAAAAATCTTTGATGTCAACTGGAATATTAGTTTGTCAGTGCAATAGATTTGAAAGCAATCTGGAAAAAAATAATAAAGCAGTTCAATTTGTGTGGTGACATATCTTCCAGAAATGCAAATGGACCACAGTAGCTCCAAGTGTGCTGGTTTTCAAAAGGGAAAAAAAGTCACATGAAGTTACTTCTAAATCGACTGAGGGGTTTTTAAGTTGGCAACATTAGTGTCCAGTGAAAGATGGAGCCTTAAGATAAATTCTTTCCCCTTCATATCCAGTGAAGCAGAAAGGATCTGTAAATTTTTAATCCTGAACAAAAGTAGAATTTGGAAGATTCACTGAACCACAAAAATCAGAGCGTTCTTTGAACATTACTCAAGTTTCTAGTTTAGTTTCGACACAAATCTTTGTCCCTTTTCAACTCAAACCCCAGTCCCACAAAACAAATCTGAATGAGAAATTAGCACAAAGTGTCATGGGACTGATGCTGTAACCAATGGGATCTAATCATATAACAGCACTTTTTTTTCAATTAAATCTAGTAGTTCCAATTTTAGGTCTATATACTTTACTATAGAAATATGATCATATACAAAGAAAAAGGTTCTGAATGTAAGGCAGCATGGTGGTTAGTATCAATTCTGGCCTGGGAGGTGGGGGAGGGCGGGGCGCTGTGTGGATTTGTAAGCTCTCCCAGTGTGTGCATGGGTTTCCTTTGGTGCTCTGGTTTCCTCTTGCAGTCCAAAGATGTGTAGACGATGCGGATTGGCCATGCTAAATTGCCTCTTAAGTATCCCAAGCTCTGTAGATTAGGGGGATTAGTGGGATAAATGGGTGGGGTTGCAGTGATTGGGCAGGGTGAGGGGCCTGGGCACTATGCTCTGTCACAGAGTAGGTGTAGAGTCCATGGGCTGAATGGCCTCCTTCTGCACTGCAGGGATTCTACGTTACTGACTGCTCCTCTGATACCAGCTGAACCATACAGGCTTCAAGATACCAATTTACAATGTCAACTTATAATGAGGCAGTGACTTTAAGAGCCCTAGTTTGCTTCAATGAAGTCGAAAACAAACTGGCCAAGGTTCCTGGTTTTGCATACTTAGCCACTGAGTAACAAAAAAAAGTAGCTGCAGGATTCACACAGATTTACAAAAAAACCATGCGTGTGCTTTAATTAAAGCAAAGAAATATAATTCTTAAAAATGAAATGCGTACTACATCATGTTTAAATACAATCTAATTATGGCAATACTGACATATTAAAAAAGGGGCAATGCAATGGTTAAAAGAAGTTAACGTTTAATCACCCAACTTGCGCAGCTAACCTTCTCATAAGCCTTTCATTGTACAGATCAGGGAAAACAAAATACCTACCACCATACATGGTCGCTGGAAATTTTTCTGGATTCCTGCTTGAAACTGGAATGCTGACAGCAGTTCCTTTGTGCAGAGATTTCATAGAATTGAACATGTTTGAATTTGGGAGCTGCACCATTCTCTTTGCAATAACTTGGTCAAAAGGGTCTTCTGGGGACACTTGGGTGTATTGATAATATTCTTTCTTCTTTGACGGTATGCAGGAATCATCGTAGGCACCTGTACAAATCGCCATCTGATCAGTGTTTCCATCTGGTTTGAATGACAAATACCATGGTGAGACGTTTTGCATGCTCAACGCTTTTTTGCACCTGCAGTGTTCAGATTTTGAACACTGGCTTTGTATCATACTTGATTTGCATTTACCTTGTTGATGGACTCCTTGCAGTGTTTCAGAGTTGTACATAATTCTTCCCGTGTAGACGGAGCCCGTTCGGTCTGGATCCTGAAAAACTAGTGGGTCAGCCATGCCTTCCAAATCTGTGTCACTTCCATTGTCAATGTGACAAAGATCTTAAAACAGAACAAAAAAAAAAAGACATTTTCTAATTAAGCTGATGTATACAGCATTTTCTCAAAAAAAACTCCTTTTCTGTACATCATTACCTTAAACAAAAACCTCAGACAAAGGGAGTTACATTCATACAAATATCACATCTCTCAGATGTATCTCCAATCCCCTCCTACTACTTGTTATCAAATGTTAAGGGGATGTAATTGTAGAGTTGTTTCATCTTCCCTCCAGTGGAATACTTCTGTGTGGAAGTCAATACACAAAGCGCATAAATTTTGATTTAGCAGTTTTGTTAACACTCAGGATGTGCATGCATTGGAGTTGCCAACATTTACCAGAATAAATTAAGCACAAATGAAGGCAGTCAGATTGTTGTGATACCTTAAGGACTTCCTCTCCTCTCTACCCCCCCACTGCCGCCATTCAAGTTATTTCAAATGCTTACCATCACTTCCTCTGTGCTGAAGTAAATATCCATTCATAGAAGCAGCCATAAGCTGATGGTGACTTCCAGCTTCCGATCGTCCGTATCCTTCCTGGTGATCTGATAGCGTTCCCTGGGATGACAGGTAGCTTGGAATATCTGCAGGCAAGTTTGTCTCATCTGGGAAATAAACATTATAATTTAAAACGACAATCTATAGAAAGAACACAGTTTTAATCATATCAACTTTAAAACAAACTACCAAGTAAAATTCCTTAAAGGTTATTTCACTTCCCTTTCAGACAGGAAATATTTTGGTTCAGTACATTCATGGCAAATGCAACCAATTTTTGAATACAGCATTGGTGATGGATAAGTAGTTTTGGAAGTTACTCTGTAATCTCCTTTCTAAACAACACTCTGGTAAGTTGTACGCAATTATTATAATCTCCACGATGGTCTTATGCACTTGTAATAATCATAAAAACTACCACTTTGGAAGAACCACTTTCTGTAATATGATATACATTCAATTGAGATTCACAAGACAGACTACAAAAATCATGTAATTCTTCTATTAAGGAAAAAGTAGCAGCAACGGGATAAGAAGTTCAGTGGGTGAATATTCCATAAAGATACATACCAGGGAAACCCAAAGATGATAACTAGCACTTGTGTTAGGTTTGCCCAACTCAGCCCAATGAGTTTCAAACAACTAGCCTCAGGAGTTCCATTGAAAGGGGAGGAGGGGGATGGAGGACATGTTTCTGGTCGCTGCACTACACGTAGGGACATTAACGGAAGATTGGACTTCTGTAATTTTTCCCAAAGTTTAAAGGGAAATGGCTATAAAAGCACCGTTTACAGCCTTCAGAAGAAAAGGAATGACTTGGAGGAATGAGGGAAACTAGAAAGATGCTTTTGTATGTTCTTTATATTGATCAGGAATGATCATAGAATCCCTACAGTACAGGAGGCTGCCATTCAGCCCATCGAGTCAGCACTGGCCACAATCCCACCCAGGCAGGCCCCGTCACTACAATCCCATGCATTTACACTAGCTAGTCCCCCTAACACTGGAGGGAGAATTTAGCACGGCCAATCCATCTACCCTGCACATCTTTGGACTGCGGGAGGAAACCAGAGCACCCGGAGCAAACACACGCAGGCACGGGGAGAATATTCAGACTCCGCACAAACAGGGAATCGAATCCGGGTTCCTGGCGCTGTGAGTCAGCAGTGTTAAGCACTATGCCACCGTGCCGCACCATGATATTCAGTGATGCTACAACATTACCTAGATTATGTCATCTATAGTCGGTCGGTCAGCTCAAAACCAATTACAAAATAAAAAGTTGGTAAATATTAAAATTTCAACTAAAAATTTCAAGTACTTGATCTCCTTTGTTTTCCATATTACTTTTACAATCAAACCCCAGAAGGTAGTTTGCTGTAAAGCACACTATTCTGTGCGAGAAACAACATGTTTTACACTTGGGAACAAATGCTAAACACCTTGTTTCCAATGTTTTCAAAGTATCGGAGTGTGTCACAACATAAAAATGCGAATACAGGTGCAAGCGGTGAGTTATACTATCTAGGGGCCACTCCTATGTTTACTGTTATGTTTTTAATAAGGGTGGGTGGGGAGAGAGAACAAGTTAAATACAAACAGAAGAGCTTATAGGAAAAAGGTTCGTCAGCTACCATGACGGTTGTAACTCAATCCAGTGAGTAGCTGAGCCTTGCGTGTGTAACATTTCAGGTTCAATCCCCAATATGTGTTCACTTAAATGATGTTCGTGGGAAGTCAGAATGCTACAATTGAACCCAGGATGTTTGCATGAGAAGGGAAAATTAAAGAATATCAGCAAGGATTCTCTTCACCGTTAATGGCGTGACAAATATACGTGCTAGATGTGAAACAATTTTGGGATTAAATTCACTTGTGATCCTCTTCACTGTGGAACAATATGCCAATACTTACAGTTAAGGTCCTATCACAAATGACAACCATGTTTACAGGGTGATCCCTATTCACAGAATTGTACCCGATCCCAGCAAGGATTAACGCAATCGGGCAGGTGGAGGAAGGGAGGGTCAGCACTGCAGCACAGTGGCTAGCATTGCTGTCTCTCAGAGACCCAGGTTCAATTCCCTGCTTGGGTTGCTGTCTACGTGGAGTTTGTACGTTCTCCCAGTGTCTGGGTGGGTTTCCTCCAGGTGCTCCAACTTCCTCCCACAGTCCAAAAGGTGTACAGGTTAGGTTGACTAGCCATGCTAAATTGGACCCTAGTGCTTGGGGGCAGGGGGGGGGGGGGGGGTGTGGCGGGGTGAGCAGCGTAAAATGTCTGGGGTGACGGGAATAGGGCCTGGGTGGGGTTGTGGTTGGTGCGGACTTGATGGGCCAAATGGCCTCCTCCTGTAATATAGGGATCCTGAGAGAAGTAAGAACCTTCATTTACAAAATGCATACCCTCTATTATTCTCATTTATAACTCTTCTCAAAATAAATAGGAAAAAAGACAATATAGAACATCTCTCTATTTTAGGTTAGGTAACAGAGCTTACGGCCACAAAGATCATATCCACACCTGTGTTTGTTACACTGCAGTCCTCACTCTTCCTTCTTGTATGGTAAATAATAACCACCCAGACTAAAGACGTGCCAACCACACAGCAGACCACAGCTATGATTACAATTCCAATCGTAGACCATCCATCCTCCTCGAATGGTGCAGCACTCTGTGTAGAGTCACAGTTTGGTACAGGAATGACATTTAGACGGATGTGGCCCCGCTCAGTTCCGA
The DNA here is from genome assembly GCF_965287045.1 of Carcharhinus amblyrhynchos. Classification (NCBI taxonomy): domain Eukaryota; kingdom Metazoa; phylum Chordata; class Chondrichthyes; order Carcharhiniformes; family Carcharhinidae; genus Carcharhinus; species Carcharhinus amblyrhynchos. The sequence goes on from NC_137329.1 coordinate 115,675,978, forward strand.
GGGTATTTGACATTTCACAAGTGTACTTCCCAGCATCTTCCAGGTTGGAATCTACTATAATCAACAGCTGATTTCCAGCAGCAAAAAAGTGTCTTTCAGTCACTGTTAAAGGGCTATCGTCCTTGGTCCAATTTAACCTCGGAGGGGGACTTCCAGCAGCTATGCACTGCAGAACCGCAGTTTCACCTTTTGCTACCGTTTTATCAACCAGAGGGCGCACAAATGAAGGTGTTTCTGGATAAAAAGAATACATCAGATTCTTATATAGTGGAAGACTCTCAAAAAGAATGCATTAGTTAAATGTTGCAGATCACACAAGCTGCAAAAGATAATCCCACAATTATGATGAGCTGAATATTAAAAAACGACTTCCCCATTTTATATTAATGAAAAATACACATCTATGTCTAACATTTCTGTTTACACTCATTAAAGGACAGCATTGTCTCACCTAGTACAGTTAGTGTTGCGTTGGCTGAAATGGCTCCAGCACTGTTTTGAGCAGTGCAACTATAGATCCCAATGTCCTCTATGTTCACATCTACAATAAAAAACACATCGTCCTCCGGCATCACGTGCATCCTTCTCTCTCGTGCGGCAGGGAAATCCGTGCCACCATCTTTTTGCCAGGCTATCTGGGGTGTTGGATGGCCAACAGCAGCACATTCTAAACGGGCCATAGCTCCTGCTCGAATTGTAAGGTCCGTCGGCGATTTTGTAAAGGATGGCAACACTGCAAAACCACCAAACAAAATGAGAATTACGCATGTCACTGTCTGCATATCTAATGGGCATCTTGATCGCACATACAACCGAGTTTACTCGCACCTCAACTACGAGTGAACGAAGACAATAAAAAAAATGCTAGAAATACACAGCATCTGTGGTAGAAAGACAGGCAGAGATGTTGTGGATGTATATATTTCGACAGAGCAAATGTGTCACTACCCATCTTTTCTCCTTGCACAGGAAAGAGACAGATCAGCCACCATCTGCAAGACAGGCAGCGATACTGCATCAATTTCCAGCAGTAGATTTCTACGATTTTCTACTTTCATTTTAGATTTCCAGAAATTGCTTTTGCGTGCGAGGAAGAGACTGACGCTCTGTTTCTCCATCACTTTACTCCACTACAACTCATCCACTTCTGCTACTTGTTCCACTAACTCTGATTGCGTTTTGTGATAAAGATTGTCAGATATTACGGAATAAACATGCGGCAATGCCAGTTTCTTTCCCAGATGAACTTGCAGGCGGAGTGCAGCGTGTGTTGTTACAATGGAATCAATAAAGCAGCAAATATTATGGAATAACTATTTTAATTTGAGAGTGTTAATAGCAAAATTTGCTGCCCATCCTGAATTGCCCTTCTGAGGGCAATTAAAAGTCAACCGCATTGTTGTGGATCTGGAGTCACACATAAGCCAAACCAGGCAAGGACAGTAGATTCACTTCCCTCCAGTACATTTGTGAACCAGGTGCCATTTTCTTAAAATGACAATCACAATAGTTTCTGTTTTAAGAAATTATTTTATGGGATATTGGCGTTGCCGCCTAGGCTAGCATTTATTGCCCATTCTTAATTGCCCTCGAGAAGGTGGTGGTGAGCCGCCTTCTTGAACTGCTGTAGTCCATTTGGTGAAGGTTGACCCATACAATGCCACAGTACACTATTACTGAGACTAGCTTTTAATTCCAGATTTAATTAACTGATTGAAGCGGAAGCTGAAGCTGAATATAGGGCCAGTGGTAGGTGGAGGCAAGGGAGAGATTGATAAAATCTCATGGACAAAAAGGAATGTAAACGGTGATGATCGCGGCTAAGAAGAATGCTGAAGATCAGAACTTGTTAAAGGCAGAACAAGTTAAACTGTGTGACAAAGGACAACCTGGAACAGATAACAAATGGCCATAGTGGGTTGGGGTTGGAAAAAAAAAAGATGGAAAAATGAATCCATGGAAGAAATGAAAATAAATTGATAGAAATAAAAAAAAGTGGGAAGACAGAGAACAAGAGTTCACTGAAGTCATTGAGTTCATTATTGTTTTACAATGTTTGCCAGTTGTGAAGTAGTTGAAAAGTAAGTTTAGCACAGTCAATGCTGCTGTTTTCATATTTCCATTGATTATATACCCAAACATGACCTTTAGTACAATAGTGAAAAATTTACAGGAATAAAAGACAAATATATTAAGTAACAGAGATCCCCAAGCACAATTTATCAATTCAACACGAACAGCATTATTGTCGAGCACACCCATTTTCTTTGTTGAAAAACTACGTATGTGTACTAAGGAGAGTTGCCTCAAGACCACTGGGGTGGGACAGAAAATAGACGTAAACTATATGCATCGCTGCCATTGTGACAAACGAGAACACTTATTTTGAAATTTCTACGAGAGAAGGTAACAAGACTTAGAAATAACCAGCACTTGTAACACAGTGCTCTCACACTAAAGTCAGAACAGTCCCAGCCAACAGCTCAGTTCCATGTCTTGTATTTAAGGCTGGGATAGGCAGATATTTGATCTCTTCGGGAAATTGAGGGGCATGGGGAGTATGCAGGAAATGGGAGTTGTGGCCCGAGATCAGCCATATCTATCGATTGGCAGAGCAGACTCAACAGGCCTTACGATCCCCTCCTGCTCTCACTTCTTACAGGAAATGCTGGAAGTATTACCTCTTTAAATCAGAGGCTATACAATGAAGATATCTGACACTAATCAAAGGATAGCTGCCCTGGCCATCATTCCTCCATTAGCCTGCTCTGGTCATGCGACTAAGCAGCTGTTTGAGTGGTACAGTGGTTAGCACTGCTGCCTCACAGTGCCAAGGACCTGGGTTCGATTCCCAGCTTGGGTCACTGTCTGTGTGGAGTCTGCATATTCTCCCCACGTCTGTGTGGGTTTCCTCCAGTTTCCTCCCACAGTCCAAAGATGGCCGATTGGCAATGTTAAATTGCCCCTTGGCGTCAGGGCAATTAGTTAGGGGGGTAGTGCCTGGGTGGGATTGTGATCAGTGCAGCCTCGATGGGCTGAATGGTCTCCTTCTGCACTGCAGGAGACTATGATTAGTGGAATCCTGTACAAAAAACATGACTGCCTTTCTTACCTGTATAGAACAGCTCTCATTTAAAAGTAATGATTGTATGTGATGTATCTACAAGATAGTAACAAACATTCCTAAACTGACTCTTGCGTGCTACGACATGTTCAGATAGGAGGTTCCAAAATTAAATATATTTAAAACAATCAATATTAATTGTCAGTGAAAATTGTTGATACATACTATTCACAGTTAGTTTGGCTTTGTTGGAGTAGGATGAACCAAAATGGTTGGAAATGACACACTGGTATTTTCCTTCACTGCTGAAATTCACATGTCGAAGGCGCAAGATGGTAGTATATTCCATTACTTCGCCACCTTGAGACCGGAGGTGTGCATAGTTCTCAATCTCACCATTATGAAGTACTTCATTATCCTTCTTCCAGGCAAATGTCATTGGCGAGTCACTGCTGCTCGCTGCAGAGCAGATGAAACTGACGTTGGAATCCTTTACAGCAGCTTGTGTTTCAGGCTGTTCAATAATCTCGGGTTTGGGGAAGTCATCTGTGAGGAATCATTTTCCAATTAAATTTAAATTCAGCAAAAAGCAAACAAACACCCTCTAAGGAATATCCAAGTGTGATCATTCATAGACATGACAGATGCTTTGTGCAAAGTTTGGATTAAAAAGCACTTTGAGAATGATTCACATTGGGCATATACTAACAATTTTTGTTCTTAAATGATTTAGATTTTAATTTGCATTTTAAAAGTTCACCACTTACCACATACAAAGTCTTCTGGTTTGGTGGCAAATATACTTTTGCCTTTCAGCCACTGGGGATGAGCGCAACTTGCATTGATGAATGGCTGAAATCCATTATCTGTCACCCACTGGTGCAGCCATTTTAGCTGGCAATCGCAAAGAAGACTTGTAGTGTTCAAGTACCTGAGAGAAACAAATGCTCGAATATCACACAAGTAAAATAAGTTCACAAAAAGAAATCAAATCAAAAATGGAAGCTGTGACTTGTAACTGAACTGCATGGGTAGGACTTTAGATCTTAATTGCAACTTTGCTTCAAATATACTCAAGGAGAGATCCAGCAGTTAGTTGCAACATTATCGTGTTATAAAACATTCGCAATCAGGTCACACTTACAATTCGTGAAGTTTTTTCATTTGAGAAAAGGTATTGTTTTGGACAGACATAATTGCATTATTGCTCAGATCCCTGTAAGAAACAGAAAACATGTGTCAATGAAATAGGATACCCACCAAGATTTCCTCTACAGTCAGCATTTTTTTAACTTTATAATACCGCTCCAACTTTGTCTAATTTAAAATATTCGAATTAAAGCATTAATTAAAGTGACTATGCTCAAAGGACTAATCAGTTCTGATTGCTTAAAGAATACTAATCACATAATTTGATTGCAAAGTGATAAGTTAAAACAATTAAAATCCAAGGTCTCTAGCACTGGCACAGTGTTCATCTCTACATCAATACACTAGAATTAATAAACACTTAAAATGATCATTTGCCACTTTATCAGTTAAGTACATATTAATGGTTTAACTGGCTGAAGCACTCAGCACCATCTGTGCTGGAATTACAGGATACTTACAGGTATTCAAGTGCATCCAGGCCAGAAAATGCTTTTCTTGTGATTGATCTAATTCGATTTCCTTGCAGTCCTCTAGAGAATAAACATTTAATTTTAATTATAGTGAAACAAATGTGCATATTTGAGTAAAATCAGCAGTATTAATGGGGGTTTGGAATAAATTGATGACTCAAGCTTCACTTGATATAAAAATCTCTCAAACACTCTCATAAAACACTTGGCAAACAAGAGATCAAACAAACCTAGGAAAAGGATAGGTGATCGCCTAGTGATATCCCTAGACAATTAATCCAGAAACTCAGCTAATGTCCTGGGATCCCTGGTTCAAATCCCACCATGGCAGATGGTGGAAATTTGAATACAATAAAAACTATCTGGAATCAGGAATCTACTGATGACCATGAAACCATTGTCAAAAAAACCCATCTGGGTCACTACCTGTCCTTTAGGGAAAGAAATCTGCCATCCTTACCCGGCATGGCCACACGTGACTCCAGAGCCACAGCAATCTCAACTGCCTTCATGCAATAAGAGATGGACAACCAAATGTTGGCCAGCCAGCAATGTCCATGTCCCACAAATAAGAAAACAACCATTGCCACATCTAACCCGAGTTAGAAATCTTTCATCTAAAACTTACAGTTGTAGCAAGTTCACTCTATCCAACAAGAAATCCAATTTTGTTGCTATGCTTGCCCTGTTTTCTCTGCTATAAGATAACGTGGTGATTTTTGTCTGATTATTATTTAAGTATAATCCTGACACTAAGTTTTAGGTTTTCAAAATAAGGCACAGGGTCCTCAGGTTCCAACAGCATCCCCAGTTGCATGGCTCTTTTCGAACTGCCCCGATCAAAGCATATCTACAGACATGCTTACTTTTCTCACCCTCAAGCACAGGGCCCTCGTTACTCCATTCCATAAGACTTGAGCCCAAAATAGCTTGCTTCAACATTTGAAGTCACCTCTGAACAGTCTTTGCACCCAAAGTCACATGCACGCGATATACTGAAACCATCCTAGTTACGAAGTGAGTATTGCATTGCAAACTAAACAAATAGCACTTACAATTTCTTAAGTTTGCTCAATTCAGAGAAAGCCCCATTCATATCCTCAATAGTCCATGATATTTCGTTGTTTTTCAGGTCTCTGTTTGGATGCATTAAAAAAGAAATTGTAAGCAAATGGTCTGTAAAATATGAGTTTATTTCCATATCAATGCGACTCAATACTACGGGTGAGATTTTCCAGCCACCATGTGGCAGCCCAGAACTGGCTGGTGACGGGATCTTCTGGTCCTGCTGATGTCTATGGGGCTTCACGTGCTATACTGCCGGGCAGGGGGGGGAATGGAGAGGGTACATTTCACCAAGATTGTTCACCTATTGTCATCAAAAACTAACTAAATTACAGAATGGAATTGTTCAAACTTTAAAAACAAGTTTCATAACGCTGCATGGTCAATTTATATTGAAGAACAGTTAAAATGAATAGGCTCTTATTTATTCTTGTGGCACAAAAAGGGCCCACTTAAAAATTGCACCGGCTTGAACTTCAATGAATGTTACATTCAACTCTCCTTTCGCTGACTAGTTGAATGGGCCAAAAGGTCTTAGTAATCATCTCCAGCTATACACTGTCAATGGCTCTCCAAGCACCTTTTATGGGCTTCTTTGGGTTTCATAGCTATTAAGAGATGCATCATGCTTTCAGAAACTACCACTAATTAAGTTTTGCCTGGCTTCTTTCAAACCTACTGAAAAAAGTAAGACATGGAAGTGTGAAATAATGGTTCTCAAACTACTCTACAAGCAGAATAGACAGGAAATAAGATTAAATAAAGCCAAGCAAAAATCACTGCGTACACAGTCAAGGGCTCAGCCTCATGTTAAAAACGTGACTTTATAAAAAGAAAGAGACTTCCCCCCACCTTAATTTCTTTGCCTCATTTCTATTCTTGGGTGAACTTGAAAACAAAATCAAAAATTTCAACATACACCTTTGTGTAGTAACACTTATTGGTCTATGCAACCACTTAACCCATATCTGTCCACTATCAGCACACAGAGCATTTGGAAGCAGCCAGTAAAATTATTTCCCAGATGTTGCATGACCTGCTGAATATCTCCAGCATTTTCAATTTTTATTTATTCCCCAAGGAATGCTTTACCCCCCACTCCAAATTCTGGCTGCCTTGGCACCAGGTTGTGTATTTTAGAGCGGCAGAGATTGAGGAGGCAAGGTTAAGTAGGTTTTTCCATTGTGTTGGTTCTCTTGCCACTTGCTGCAGATCCAACTTGATTTATTGTCACATGTATTAACAGTGAAAAGTATTGTTTCTTGTGCACTATACAAAGCATAATCGCTCATAAAAGGAAACGAGGGTGCAGAACATAGTCTCATAGAGACTATGTAGAGAAAGGTCAACTTAGTGATAGGTGTAGAGAAAGGTCAACTTAGTGAGAGGCAAGTCCAATCAAAAGTTTAACAGCAGCAGGGAAACTGCTGTTCTTGAGTCGGTTAGTACGTGACCTCAGACTTTTGTATCTTCTTCCTGACGGAAGAAAGTGGAAGAGAGAATGCCCGGGGTGCGTGGGGTCCTTAATTATGCTGGCTGCTTTGCCGAGGCAGCAGGAAGTGTAGACAGTGTCAGTTCAGCAAGTATGTTCTTCAAGGCTTCTGTTTGTCAGCACCATTGCTGACCACACTGACATTCTTGATGATGGACATTTAAAGAACCCCCTTGGAGTGTATTCTGTGCCTCGGCCATCTTCCGTGTTTCTTGCAAGTGGTGTCCAATGTGGAGGATTGCTGATCCATCAACTGAGGGTGGGTCATAGGTGGTAATCAGCAAATGGTTTCCTTGCCCGTTTTTGAACTATAAAAAACTTCTGCTATGAAGTTTCATATGGTCCAGATTCAACATAAGGGACACCGGGGGAACTCCCTCCTGACTGTGTACCATAATTCCTGGGTGAATCTTGCACAGGAATTATGGCACAGTGGAGGGCAGCACTTGTAGCACAGTGGTTAGCACTGCTGCTTCACAGCTCCAGGGACCTGGGTTTGATTCCTGGCTTGGGTCACTGTCTGTGTGGAGTTTGCACATTCTCTTTGTCTGTGTGGGTTTTCTCTGGATGCTCCGGTTTCCTCCCACAGTCCAAAGATGAGCAAGTTAGGTTGATTGGCCATGCTAAAATTGCCCCTTAGTGTCCTGGGATGCATAGGTTAGAGGAATTAGTGGGTAAAATATATGTAGGGATATGGGGATAGGGCTGGGTGGGATTGTGGTTGGTGCAGACTCAGTGGGCCGAATGGCCTCTTTCTGCACTGTAGCGTTGCTATGATTCTATGATCTGTCCTCACAGCGGGATAGGACATAATCTGGGATAGTGAAGAAGGAATCTGGAAGAATGGTTGAGGTATGATTCAGTCAGTACAATTGCGTCAGACTTGCTTGTCTAGTGTGTGGGACAGCTGCTCCAATTTTGACACAAGTCTACGTATGTGGGAAGACTTTGAAGTGTCTACTGAGCAGGGTATGTATGTGTGGCTTCAGGTGCTTAATGCACATTGCCAAGAAATCTTAGCGGAGGGGTCAAGAGAGGTGGCGGTGAGGCACAGCTGCATACAGGCAAAAATTGACACTGTGCATTTGACTTCCTTCACTGAGAAATGGCAACAATGTGTGAAATAAGAGGGGATGAGGAAAAAATGCACGGGGGTCTCCAGGTGTTATCGTTTAAGTACAGAGAAGTCATTGTAAGTGACTTTCTAACTGTAACTGGATAGGTCAGAGTAGAGCCAGGTGAGTGTTGTCCAACCCAGCTGGATGACAGAGGAGGATGTAGGGGGTGAATTATGCAAAAGCACAGACAGGTTGAGAAGAACAGCATCACCTGTGATACAAAACAGCTGTGTTTGGCTTTGGCAGGACAGAAACTTGACTGAGGCACAAAACACTAACAAAACAGCCTGGCAAACAGACTGAAATAAACACTTGTATGTCACACAGCTACCATTATAGGTCTCCCACAAAAACAGAACATGTATATAAAACTTACAGGCTGTGCAAGCTGGAAAGTCCGCCAAAGGCACCATCAGCAATGTAGCTCACTTGATTGTTTCCGATATACAGCTGTCCAAGGAGGCTCAGGCCAACAAAGCTGAAATCTTCTAGGCGCGTTAACTCATTGAATGAAACATCTCTGTCAATGCAAAAAATAAATTGAACATTGGGAACAGTAAATAAAAGTACAAAGATTATCAGTTGTATTTAAGTATCCAGGGATAGGTGAAAAGAAACAAACCAAGTATCAACATGGGATCCTGGATTATTAGAAATGTGGCAAGGAAATAGGGTAGATAAGTGTGCAAGGTAGACTTAAAAAAAAGTCTTCTTGTCTGAAGCAGTGGGATTTTTGTATTAGCATTAACAGTTTCCATTTAAATTAAAGCAACTTATACAGGTTATGTGTAACATGGAGGCAGATTTTGTGTTTTTCTGGCAGGGTGGAACGGGAGCGGTCCACTAGCTACAGCTGTCCAGGCTCCTTGAAGGAGTACTGAATGGCCAATTAGTGGCTGCCTAGAAGGAAGGTGACCTGGTAGAAGTGGAAAGGGGGCTCTGCACCGAATTGGGAATCTGGTCTAAGAGATCAGGCAACAGGGGAGCTATGCCACAAACTGAAGTTGGTCATGAATGAAGGTGAACAATGCAAGAATACTCACTGATGAATAAAAGGATGTTTTGGCGGAAGAAGCGATTCATTTAAAAAACAACTGTATCAAACAATCTTTTCTAATATTTAACCAAGTTAGAGGTTCCTTATCTCAAAGTCTGTCTTATTTGCGTTGAAGGCTCTAAACAGATTTAAATATGTGAATTAAAATGACGCTGCCACCTTCCCCAACAGAATTTGCCACTAAATTTAGCCATGGTCCTGGTTAAGCCTTTTCTTCCAGCCTCATGCTGCCTAGCCACGCAGTTACCTTTTCTAAACCTTTTCCAAGTCCAAAATGCAGTGGGCAACAAAAAATTGTGGGGGATTGGGTAATTAATTACTACTATTGAGCCTTTTGAGTACAAAATGGCAGACAGGCTTCTGAGTTTTGTGCCTGCTTGCCTTCCATAATTTGGGAGACTGATGTGATGTTACAATGCTGACCTGATGTCAGCATGCCTTATTTTATACTTGGGTGGAGGGAGAAGGGGCAAAATCCAGCTCATTTGCATAAAATCCCATAGTTGGGCAATCAGTCCATATTTGCAGCATTCTCAAACATTCAGAATTAAGAAACTACTGATTACCATGAAATGATTGTCAATTGTCAGAAAAACCCATCTGGTTCACTAATGTCTTTTAGGGAAGGGAATCTGCCATCCTTACCTGATCTGGCTTACATGCGACTCCAAAGCCACAGCATTGTGGTTGAGTCTTAAGTGCCCTTTGACAATAAATGCTGGCCCAACTAGCAACACCTACATTCCTCAAACAAATAAGAGACCCAAACTACTTGCTAGTCAGCATTCAATAATTAACACCAACCCTGGCTTTCCAAAATGTACTCCCTTTGAACACAGCTTCTACACTGGACTGAGGAGAGTAACATCTTTGCAATTAACTAAAAGATATCCATCAAGAAACTAAATTGTAAACACTTCTTACAGAAGTTGACTTAACTAAAAAAAAAGTGCTTTACACATCAGGATGCCTCAAAATAGTCCCAAATAGCGTCACAGTTGTGGGATGAGTTGAGGTGTAGTCACACTTGCTATTTAAACAAATACAGCAACCAATTGCACACAGCACAGTACATAAAAAGCAAATGAGCTGAACTGTCAGTTCATTTGTTTTTGATGGTGTTGATTGGAGGGAGGTACAATAGCCATGAATTTAGGCAAGCTTCCTGTTTTTGTTTCCTAATAATGCCACCGGGATCTTTTGTATCCCAGAGCAGACAGGCACAACATTAATAAGTGCAAGGTGCACTGTTGTTTATCATATCCAACATATTAAACGTTAGTACGAATTTCATTCAAGTTGACAGTTGTTAATCAAGTAGAAAAAGAGCAGCACAACAAACAAGTCATTTTAAGGTTTGGGTGGCACCAGGGACGCATTGTTGCCTCTCATCAGGGAACCAAATTCAATTTCGACCTTGGGTCACAGTCTGTGCAGAGTTAGCATGTTGTGTGTCTGGATGGGTCCCCTCCAGGTGCTCCAGTTTCCTCCCAAACTTCAAAGATGTTCAGGTTAGGTTGATTGGCCATGCAGTCAGGGGGACTAGCAGGGCAAGTACAGGGATAGGGTCTGGGTGGGATTGTTGGTGGTGCTGGCTCAATGAGTCAAAAGACCACCTTCTGCACCATAGGGATTCTATGATTCTTCCATGGAAACTTACATCTCGCCTCTTATAAGAAACACTACTTTGGTCATCTTCATACAAACTTTGTGAAAAGTACCCACAAACAACACTAACATTTTGGCTTGATGTCTACACAAACTGGAATAGAATAAAAGCTACTCACAGCTCACTGAGTTTCTGGCAGAACTCCCAGGCATCTGGGCTGATCCTGTTGATGGCATTCTGGCTGAGGTTAAGTTGCTGCAACATGCGCAAGCCATACAGCCATCCTTTTGTTACTTCTGTTAAATTGTTAAAATCTAGTTGTCTGGGGGAAAAAAAATTAACAAAAATGTCAACTTGCATTACCCTGAAAAATAGGGTTCTATTATCTCTTTTACCTGTTTGTTACACATTAAAAAGTTTGGCAGAGGCAGTTTCAAAGATCCAGGCCATGTGGCTGCAGTCTCTGGAATGAGAATCAACTGCCAAAGCTGCGAGGCCAAGAAGGTAGAAAGCAGCTCATTTTACAAACTTTTTTTTTTAACATATTGTGCTGAACCAAGTACTTTGTTAAAAAGAAAATAAAATTATTTTGGTTAAAACCCAAATGAAGTGAAGTGATTTCATAACTTGCGAACATCTGAACATAAATCTTCGACCAGAAGTTGCAAATCAATTCTATTTTGGACTTATGAATTGTTCATATAAAACCATACTGAATAATTAAAAACAGTTCTCACAAGGTCTCAATGTTACTCAGTCCCCAGAAAGCTCCATCCATGAGTTCTGTAATGCCATTTCTTTGTAATCTAAGAAATTTCAAAGCACTGAGTCCTTGAAACGTCAAGCCAACCACTTTTTTGATCTTGTTGCGGCCGAGTTCCCTGCAACAAAATTAAGATAAGAAAGCTAGTTATGATAGAGCAATGCACTCTTCATTTTAGACAAAATTGAATAGGACAGAGTAGAATTTGAGTATTTAAAATCAGAAATTCACAATGCATAAACACAACTGAAATTTTTTCCTTTGCAATTCTGATACAAAAATGAACTTACAAGTGTTGAAGATGCGACAGCTTAAACTTCTTGGGAGGAATAGCTGAAATTTTGTTCCGGTTTAACTTTAGGACTTGAAGGGTGTTGGAAAGATTGTTAAAGCAACCAGGATCCAGGTACGTTATTTTGTTATTGTTGATGTACCTAAACAATAACACAGTCATGATGAGAGATCTGTGATCAGTAAAATTGTACCACAGACATTTGCATTAGTGTTCAAACAAATCTAATCTGATTTAGTTCTTCCTCTTCCTTCCAAAGTTTTTTTTTAAAAAGCAGACGTCATTCTGTTCATAAAACGCACAAGCAAAACTTTAGCTTTAATTCTTGACCTGTGCTGAATTAGTCAGTTCCTGTCAGAGACACAGCCAGGACATGACAACTGACCTAGCTGCCTTTGGGTTAGAAAGAGGAAATCTCAGCTAGCATCCTTACTCCAGATGATCTCTATCAAGTGACCCCTACAAGAATCTACTCAATGAGAAAAACCACTTCAGGACACGCATACATACACATTCGTACCACTGCGATAAATGTCTCACTTCCCATCATGAGTATTAAAAGTATACATGAAGTACTATCCGTGTGATACTGTAAATCAGAGATACTGGTAAACACTCCTGTTACAGGCAACTGTCAAGTTGTTCAATTCAAAATTTGGGGCTAATGTTACCATACAAAAATCATAACTTGCACTGCAGCAACTCAAATTTTGCATGATCAAGAAAATCATATTTCCCTATAATCCAGTATACTGTCTGCATCTTCAGAAAAACTTGTGAACCATAAACTCTTGGAACATTTAGCTGGTAAAAGAATCACAGGAACAACATTTATACTGACGTACACTTAATTTTCAGTGTTGCTCATTCCTTCAATAGCAAACCATAAAGTGCCATTTTAACTCACACTACTTTGTGACTGATTAACTTATTTATCTCAGGGTTGCTGCTGTGAAAACCAAACAGGAAGGTCTGGAAAGTGCTCCAATATAATGGGATGGTTATTATTGCTGAGACTCAGCTTCCCTTCACCTTTTCTCCTCCAAATTCACTGATTTCCTGTCAATACATATCCCTGGCCAACCTCTCAATCTTATCATCTCTTCTTGCTTCTCTGCCATCATCTTCCTTAACAACCACTCCTAATATTTCTCCCATTGGGCTTGAAGTATATTTGTTCTGATTACACCTCTTGTGAAAAGATGTGGGGCATTTTATATTTGGGCACAGCTATTGCTGTGGCTACTTTTTACACTTGTCATCACTAGCATGGTGCTCAGGGAAATGTCAGGAAGCATTTTTCCATGGGAAATTTAATGCATTCAACAAGATTTGCCTGGTGAAAAGGTAAGCCAGCAAAATAAGTAGGCACCTGCATTTTGAGCAAAGTTAGGTCAAAAGGCTCTCTCTCTGTTTAGTCTGAAATGCTACATATCTACTAAAGCACAATTTGTTTTGCATGATTATCAGAAAACGTCTCAAAAGTATCCAACATACTTACAGATACCGCAGGTGGAGAGGAGGGAATGTACTCAGTTCAAAAATGTGATTGTTGCTGAGGTCCAGTGTTTCCAGAGACCGAAACGGTGTCAGTTGTTCAGGTTGGACCTCAACAATTTTATTATTAGATCTGTAGAGAAATTAAAATCAAGTGAACAAACTCTACTTTTACAAAGATGCAACCTCTTGAAGTAAAGCCAATTAGCATTCTTATAATTAATTGTCCAAGTGTGGTGCCGCAAAATAGTATATTTTGGTGTCAACAATAAATTGGAAATAAAAAGAATCCAGATTGACACCGAGCTTGGAAAACACAAAATTTCTTCTTATCCAGAACATATCAGCTCAGGTTCAGGAGACCGTAAACAAAGCACAGGACAGTGAAAAAAGCTGATACTAATCTGAAGCAGCCAGGAACTGACTGACTCACTCTGCCATCGTCCAGCATGCCTCAAGTTGGACCAGGCTTGCTACTGCAACTATGAGATAGCAAGTCAGCTGCCCACGGTACACTCGTCAAGAGTACTGGTATTTATTTCAGAAAGAGTAATCTGAAGAAGTTACAGGAAGTAGATAAGACAAAGATGATAAGAAATTGAATAAGAGCTTGAGAAAGTCAGCTCAGGTGTATGGTCCAAATGATTTCCTTCCACTTCGTAGAATGATGATTCAGAACTGGATAAGTGCATGAATAACTTGCACTTCTATATTATCTCGCCATAGATAAAACACTTTGCAAAGCAAATGAACAATTCTGAACTGTAGTCACTTAAGTTGGCAACAGCTGGAGCCATTTTGTGCACAGGAAAATCCTAACAGCAAATTTAGATGAGTAACTAAATTCATCAGTTGTTATCTGATCATATTGTTTGAGACAACAGCAGCAGCCTGTATGCCCCTTGCTCTTCGATTTTGAAGATTCCATCTGAAGAACAACATCTGTGTATCGCAGTCATTCATTATTGCATCGCAGTGATGCCCAAGACTGCGTGTTTGGAGTGAGGCTCGAATGGACAAGGTGGTGAAATTTCTACAGAGTAAAGATTCTAATCTGTAGGTGAATTAAAAAAAAAGACCCATTTCCTAATCAAGAATTAACCTTCACTAACGCAAGCACCATGGAAGCACCATTTGAGCATGGAAACCTCAAATATTCACTGCAATTTTACTCCTAAAATTTACTTAGAAACAGTTAATAAGAACATAAGAAATAGGAGCAGGATTAGGCCATCTAGCCCTTTGAGCCTGCTCCACCATTCAATAAGATCATGGCTGATCTGAAGTGTATCAGTTCCACTTTCCCGCTTTCTCCCCATAACCCTTAATTCCCCCGTCTATCAAAAACCTATCTACCCGTGACTTAAATACATTTAGCGAGGTAGCCTCCACCACTTCAAGCAAGGAATTCCAGAGATTCATCACCCTTTGAGTGAAGAAGTTCCTCCTCAACTCCGATCTAAACTGCAGCCCCCCCCGCCCCCATCTTGAGGCTGTGCCCTCTAATAAGAACATAATTAGTTAATGGAATTATTTAGAAGTACATTCAAATAATTTTCAAAGCAGTTTTCTTTTACCGAATGTTCAAATAACATGGGATGCTTGTAAAAGGAAATCAATTCAAAAAAGTGTTCCACCACTTCAACATTTACATAACTATTTCAAAAACTTAAACAATTTATAGATGCTCTCTTGTAAATCTGATTCATTTGTAAAGGGATTTTATTTAAACAAATATAAGCAAGCGAAGTGCAACACTGACTCAGGGTTACAGCTGGAATTCACTTCCACTTTTTCACTGTGGCAAGCATTAAGCTTCTGATTAAGTTGTTATTTATACGAAATTACGTTTCAAACTAAATATGCACATAGCTTCTATTAACGATGTTAGCAGAAATACTGACATGCTAACATGCTACAATTATAACTTGCAAAATAAAATGTTTTTATTTAATACCAGCATTCAAGGTCATGAATAACCAACTTCAGACATTCAATAGAGAACCCATCTTCCTCTTCGCTCTAACCTGCTGAGTGTGATTGGTGGGCTGGTTATTTTGTACTTGCGCAGAATGGAAAGATGAGAATAACTATTTTTAAAATCACACAAACTGACTAACAATATACGTGGTGTGGGGTTGAATACATACAACCCTGCAAACAGTAATCACACAATTCTCAGATGGTTCAGGAATTACTGCATCAGATGATGGAATAGTGAGCTGACGTAAACTTGAAAATTTCAGTTTCAGTACCTGGCCAACACAGTAACTCATCCAAACCCACACAGCATTGGGTTTCTTCAGGGTCCTTAGGACAAAAAGGGAGAGGGAGAGAGAAATTGTTTTTTTAGTCACTAGCCACTGGTTCTATTATAAATACCCACATGGACAAACTCACCTTAGCTCACAAGTTGCAATGTTTGAGAGACAAAAGTCACAGGAGAAGGCAAGGGTAGATTAAAAGGGAAAAGTGAAAATATGAAAAAAAAGAAGAAACAGAGTGGACAGTTTTCTTTACATGAAGCCATTATAGAATCTTAAAACACAAAAAGGAGACTACTCAGCCCATCATACTTGTGCTGGCTCTTTGAAAAAGAGCTGGCCAATTTAATCTTCTGCCACATCCTTTTCCTCATTACCCTGCAAATTAATCTTACTGCCCAATCATTAAAAGCTTCAATAACACATTTCCACAATCCTCTCAGGTTATGTATTGTAAATCTGAGTAACCCTCAATTATTTTAAAGATACAACTTCTGATTAGAGAATCACTTGCTAGTGATCATAGAACTGGCAAAACCTTTCAGAAGTTTAAATACCTCTGTTAGCTCCTATCTTTTCCTTGCTCCTCTAGGACAAATAATAGATGTTCTCCAAACTCTCCACATTACAGAAATTCCTCTTTCTTAATAAACTCCCTTTGTACCTTGCTAGGATCTGAACATCCTTCCTAAAATGTGCTGCCCAGGACCACACACAATACTCCGGCTGAGGATTAATAGACAGATTTATATATAAAGGACTGGCATGATTACCTTATTTGTTAAGCATCTCCACTGACAAAACTAACAGTTCCATGCATGTTAAACTGCCTTGTAAAACTTTTCCTACTATCTTTGAAGATGAATACACATCCCAAGTCTTTCCATTCTTGCGCAACCCTCAAAATAGTATCATTTAGATAATATTAACTCTCCAATGTAATTTTTCCTTTTCTACATTTTGGATTTGCCACACGGCTGGCTATTTCACCAGACTGTTCACACTGCCATCATGCTCATTATTTACTACATTGTATTGCCTGCAATCTTCAAGTTTTGCTCTCTATATCCAAGTCCAGGTCATTTATAGAGACAAAATGAATAATCCTCATGGTCTTTGGGGATTCTTACTGCATACTTCTCTCTAGAAAAGTATGCATTCACCATTACTTTCCTCCACTGCCTGGCCAACTGCATGTCAAAAATTCTTTTGCCCTTCTGCATTTTTGAAGTCAGTCAGTTAAATGGTACTTTGAAGAGTGTTTTTTTTTTAAAACGTACACATATACACAGACAGCACAGCAGTTACCACTGCTGCTTCACAGCTCCAGGGATCTGGGTTTGATTCCCAGCTTGGGTCACTGTCTGTGTGGAGTTTGCACATTCTCCATGTGTCTGCATGGGTTTCCTCCAGGTGCTCCAGTTTCCTCCCACAGTCCAAAGATGAGTGGGTTAGGTTGATTGGCCATGTTAAAAATTATCCCTTAGTGTCCTGAGATGCGGAGGTTAGAGGGATTAGTGGGTAAGTGTGTAGGGATAGGGGGGCAAGGCCTGGGTGGGATTGTGGTTGGTGCAGACTCGATGGGCCAGATGGCCTCTTTCTGCCTTGTAGGGTTGCTATGATTCTTGCTATGCTATGACATTTACTATATTACTTTTGTCAATCCTTTCTACAACTTCAAAAACACTCAGGTTTACAAGGTTCGAGAAACAAGTTGGCCGCAAAATGGAGGAAATTTTGCAAGATTGTTTATAAACAGTTATGAATTTGCTACAATTATCCAGAGAAATCTTTCACTCAGATGTGTACAAGACAACGCAAGTTGAGAAAAACAAACAAAGGAGATACGATCGATGGAAAAACAATAGGCCTGTTGTACCTAATGGCTTCTTCTGGCACTTGGATTTGTTTTGGATTGATTTAGATTTCAAAAGTATACTTTGCACTGAAGCTATTCATCAGTGATCATTTCAGTCATTTATATTAACAACAGCTGGAAAAAACAAACCATGAATGGTGTTGTCAAAACTGCAGTGTCAGCTCAAATTATGTTACAGTCCTCCTGACATTGTTCCTAATTTCAACCAAGAACCATTCCACAGATCAAACTCAACACTATCCAGGGTTCAATGGCTCAACACAAAACTGTGGAAGTTCCCCTTCCATCACTGATTTACTAGTTTGAATGCAAGTTCCTGTGTTTTAATTAACTTCAAAAAAGTTTACAGTAACAAAAAGATGCCCATCTATGGATGGCAAAGCTGGTGTGAACTCCTTTCATTTTCTGCTAAACATCACGAATAGGAATGCCATTTGTAGAAGAGATGCTTTTCAGTTTTTCTTATTCCCCATCTCTAGATTTAGTGTGCATTATTGTTCAGTTGGTAGTGATAGCCTAGTAATACTTTTTTCCTCCCTTCCCACATCAGCAGGTGCTAAGGCTACCTGTGAAGTCCCCACTTAAAGCCTGTGTAGAATTGACAGGCTGAGCATCTGCGTGATTCAGTACTATAAAAAGAGTACCTGCCTGCAAATCAGCAAATTGTTTATTTTTTTAATCTTAAAACTTCTTTTAAGTTGTTATGGGACCAATAGTTGCACATCAGTAATGATTTCTCACACATGCCTGAAACTTTAGGAAAGGGACGAAAGGGCACATGAAGCACGTCCAATGATACAACTTCATCTGAATCAGAAATAAGTGCAAAAATGTGCAACTACAGGTAGAAAGATGCAAGCTTCTCTATTCACTCCCAAAATGTTTTTCACAGCCATTAGCCTCATTTTGACTAACATCCCCAGATACTTAAATCCCTGCATAATTAGTTTTGTTACTGTGATTCCCCCCTGCAATTACCCCACTTGAAGTTACCTTAGTCCATAGTTTTTAATTTTTCCAACTCAAGACAATGACTCCATTCCATCAAATTTCAAACTTTCAAAGATTGCATTTCTGCCCTCTCTGGAAATTCTCCTCAAAAAAAATACACTAAACAATTTTTCCTTATTCCCATGCCAAACCTTCAAAGGCCTTTTGGAAAATGCACCATTATATGCGTTCAATCTGAAATCCCTTCATGCCTTGCTATTCACCGAAAGGTGTTCTTTTGTTTGAGAGGAGTTATATAAATAGAGGCTTTACGTCTTGTGCATTGTCTGCCAGTACAGAGGCCAGGTTTGATCGGTATAGACAGATGTCACAGGCTTATTTCACTGCAAGTTGTTTTATTCCACAGAATACTGCAATAACATCACAAACTTAATTTTAAAAAGCCAGTGTGACATGGAACATAATAAATAAGGACTACAGTTGGCCTCTCAGGTCTGTTCTTTCATTCAACAAGATTTTCTACTTCAACTCCATCTTTTTGCACTATCCCATAACCCTCAATTCCTGTAGTGCCCAAAAACCTATTGGCCTTAGTCTTAAATATACTCAATGACTGAACATCCACAGCTCACCCTTCAAATATAAAAAAATTCTTCTCATCCCAGTCCAAACCCTTAAGGCTGCATAAGCTGCAAAGGAAAAAAGGAGCAAAGGGCTATACAACAATCAAACTGTATTGCCGGTACAAATGTCTGTTTGAACTAGCTCGATAACCAGAGCAAATTTTAATCTGGGTGTTAAACACTAACCACCACTTACAACAAACAACTTGGAATAAAGAACCTTTTGTATGTGGGTGTTCCAACGGTCTTGAAATTTCAATTAGTCAATTTTCTCAAATAATAGAAATAGCACACTACAAAGAGAAACTTGAGCGGATACGTAAAACTGTGGTTGCAAAGAATGAAACCCGAATATCTAGTTTGAATTTGGATGCCAACCCAGCCATTCAAGCTCTAGCCTGCTTCTAGGAAACTGTTAGGACATTCAAACAACTTCTCAATTTGGCACCAGGATTTTCAGATTAGGATTATAAATGGCTGTAAAAGACTTCAGGAAGTATTGAGGGAATTTTCTGGTCCCTCCTACCCTGGGGCAGTATGGTGACAGTGATAAGCACTGCTGCCTCAGCGCCAGGGAGCCAGGTTCGATTTCCGGCTTGGGTCGTTGTCTATGCAGAATCTGCATGTTCTCCCCGTGTCTGCATGGATTTCCTTTCAGTACTCTGGTTCTTTCCCACAGTCCGAAAGACATGCTGGTTAGATGCATTGGCTGTGCTAAATTCTCCCTCAGTACACCCGATCAGATGGAGTGTGGTGACTAGGAGATTTTCACAGTAACTTCACTGCAGTCTTAACGTAAGCCTACTTGTGGCACGAATAAATAAACTAATAAAACCTGAGACCAGAAATCCCGGCCCACTTAAGGAACTGGTAAATGTGCCCCTTTACCTCTGGCCCAGAGAAGCCCAAAATGTATTTTGAGGAAAGCCGTTTTTACATTTGTGTTATGCAGTCCTGGAGGTGTATTTGTAAATACAGGTTATAACAGCTTTTACTAGTCTAGTAAATGAAAGGAATTCACATCCCACCATGTCAGTTGAGGAATTTAAGTAAATTAATTAAAAGGCCAATATTGTAATGATGACCATGAAACTACCAGATTATCATAAAAAAATCTGGTTCACTAATGCCCTTTAAAAAAGGAAGGACATCTGCCATCTCTTCCTAGATTGGCCAGAATAGCTCAGACTCACAGCAATAATGGTTGACTCTTAGCTGCCTTAACCACACTGATTAGGAAGGTACAAAATTCAAATCACTTGGTTATGCTGTTGGTTCACCTCAGACAGTAGTTGTAACTCACTGTAGCACCTACAGGAAAGCAGCAGGAACAGATAAGATTGGGCAAAGGAAAATTCCAAAGGCTTAAGATATTTATTCATAGTATATGGATATCACTGGCTAGGCTAGAATTTACTGCACGTCCTTTGCTGCCCTGAAGAAAAGATGGTGGTGTGGTGTTTTCCTGAACAGTTCCTGTGTTGTAGGAATCTCCACAGTGCTGTAAACCCAGCAAGAGAAGGAATAGCGATAGAGTGCCAACTCAGGATGGTGTGCGACTTGATGGGCAACTTGCAGGTGGTAACGTTCCCTTTCTTAGTAGTGGATTTGGAAGGTGCTGCTTAAGGAGCCTTAGCCAGTTGCTACAGTACATCTTTTAGATGGTACATTGTCCTTGCTACACGTCAGTAGTAGAGGGAATGAATGGTGATGGATGGGGCGCCAATCCAACGACAGCTTTGCCCTGGATGTTGTCGAGTTGTACTCATGGAGGGCATTCCATTACACTTCTGACTTGTGCCTTGCTGTTGGCAGACAGCCTTTAGGGAGTCTGAGTTACTCTGCAGAATTCCCAGCCTCCTATATGCTCTTGTGGCCACAGTAATCATATGACTAGCAAGTTCAGTTTCTGGTTAATAGTAACCCCTAGTACATTTAGAGTGGACAATTCAGAGATGGTAATGCCATTGAATGTGATGGGACAATGGTTAGATTCTCTTGTTGGTTATAGTTATTGCCTGACACCTATGTGATGGAATTGTTACTTGCTAATCAGCCAAGTCAGAATGTTTCCACGTCCTGGAGCACACAGGCATGGCTACTTAAATATTTGAATCATTGTGCAATCTGTAGACATCGCCACTTCTGACCTTACGATGAAAGGTACAGTAACAGTTAACAGCTGAAATTGACTGGGTCTATAACACAATCTGAATAACTCCTGTGATCTCCTGACAGTCAGATAATTGACTGTAATTAACCATAACAATCTTCCTTTGTGCTAGATTATGAGTTCAAGTAGTGGAGAGTCTTCTCCAACTCCCACTAATTTCAGTTTGCAGGGGTTGTCGATGCTGTCATCTTGATGTCAAGGGGCATCACTCCCACCTCTGGGGTTCAGCTCTTTTGTCCATGTTTGGACCAAGCTGTAGCAAGGTCAGCAACTGAGTGGCCTTTAGTATAACCCAAATTGAGCTTCAATGAGCTAACAAATGCAGCACTATTGACAACAGTTCCCATCAGTTTACTGATGATCATGTAAACTGGTGGGACAATAATTGGCTGGGTTGGATTTGTCCTGCTTTTGGCAGATGGAACATATTTGGATAATTTCCCCACATTGCTGGGTTAAATGTCAGTGTTGCAGCCATATGGGAAGCAGCAAGATCTGGAAAAACAAACCTTCATTGCTATTGCTTGAATGTTGTCAGGATCCATAGCTTTTGCAATATCCACTGTCTTCAGTTTCTTGATTTCATATGTACTGGACTGAACTGAATCGGTTAAAGGCTGGTATCTGAAATGCTGGAGACCTCTGGAGGATTATCCATTTGGTATTTCTAGCTGAAGATGGCTACAAATGCTTCAGCCTTGTCATTTAATGTGCTGGGTTCTGACAGAGGATGGGGACATTTGTGGAGCCACCTCCCCCAGTGACTTGTTTCATTGTCCATCACCGTTCACGACTGGTTGTGACAGCACTGCAGAGTTTAGATCTGATCCATTGGTTGTGGGATTGTTTAGCTCCATCTATTGTTTGCTGCTTCCACTGTTTGGTATGCAAGAAGTCCTGTATTTTAGTTTCATTAGGTTGACACCTCATTCTTATGTATACCTGCTGCTACTCCTAGCATTTCCTTCTGCACTCTTCATTGAATCAGGGTTGATCCCTCAGTTTGACAGTAATGGAGAACATGCAAGACCATGAAGTTACAGATTGCAACGTGTATAATTCAGTCACTGATGGCCCTCATGAATGCACAGTCTTGAGTTGCTAGATCAGCTCAAAAATCCCACATTTAGTATGATGGCAGTGCTACACAACAATAGATACAGCATCCTCAATGGCTTAGCCTCCATAAGAATAGTGCGATGATTATTCTCACCAATACCAGCATGGACTGATTCATCTGTGAAAAATAGAGTAATAAGGAGGAAGTAGATTTCTACACCTTGTTGATTCCCGCACTACTTGCCGAAAATGCAATTTAACAGCTATGACCTGGCCAGCAGCTGAACTACAGAGCCACTCTTGGCAATGGGCATTAACATCCCTATGAAATGTACATTCTGTGCCCTTGCCACCCTCAGTGCTTCTTTCAAGCAGTGTTCAACATAGATAAGCTTGATTTGCCAGCAGGAAGTGGGGGGCAGGGAGGTGTCGCAATAGGTGGTAACCAGATTTCCCTGACCATATTTGGCCTGAAGCCACATGACTTCACAGAGTTCAAAGTGAGGACTCTTTGGGCAACACTCACTTGGCTGTAAGCCATCTTGCCACAATCTCTGGTGTCCTGTCAGTGGATAATGGGGGTGTCTAGGACATTTGTCTTTAAGGTACGATTCCACAAACATGACTACGCAAGACTTTTGGCTAGACTAGTCTCTGCAACAGCCTCCCCGGCTTTGGTACAAGTCCCAGATGATAATAAGGAGGTCTATGCAGGGCCAATAGGGCCGAGTGTGCCCCTGTTGACCCCAGGTGACTGCTTTTACTTGTTCTACACTTTAGGCCATTTCAGAGAGCATTTGAGTCAACCAATTGCCACGAGTCTGGAATCACATGTAAGCTAGACCAAGTCAAGTCAGCAGACTTCCTTCCCTAAAGGATATTAGTGAGCTAGACCGGTTTTTATGACAAATCGACAACGTTTTCATGATCAGCATTAGATCAACTTTGATTCCCAGATTTATTAACTAAGTCTGAATTCTCTCAGCTGCTGCAATGCGATTTAAAGCTGTGATCCCAGATCATTAATCTAAGCCTCTGGATACTAGTCCAGTGGCATTACTACTCCACTACCACCTCCCCCTTTATAATACAGAAGGGCAAAACAGGCCATTCACCCAATCAAGTCTGCAATGGTATTCTTCAATTCTAGTGTTCTGCTAGCTTCTCACTGCCCTTTTTGGTCTAACTAATTTCAATTTAAGAATTTGTGCACTCTGCTTCAACAGCTCTATGTGGTAGCAGGAGATCCAAAGCAGTTAGTGTGCAAATTTTTATTTTCTTAACAGCCCTTCAATTCTCCTGCTGTAAACTGCCTTAACAAGCATATTTGCAAGCGTGCATGTGTTAAGTTTGGACAGGACAGGACAAGACCAAGGTCAGTCAAGATACCCCTCATCCTTGCAATAGTCTATGAATAGCCATCAAGGTTCCCAGGTGAAAATAAACACTTAAATGGCACTCAAAGTTGCCTGTTGTGAATGCAATAACTATTAAAGGGATCAGTGTGTTTAGAAGGGGAGAAACAATTGGAAATTCTTTTTAGAGCAGTTTCAAATTATTTTGCTCCTTTTTTCTAAACCAGGTTAAATTGTGAAAGTGTAGGTACATTCAAACAAATTCCACTTTTTTCTAGAATTACATGTTGGGTGTTCTGTTTTGTTTCCCCAGGGCAAGCCACCTGTACTGAGGTCTCCAACGATACCATTTCATAGTTTGCTACTGGGAGGTCTGCAACAGCTGATGTAGCCAATTTCTGCTCATATTCCTTCTCTAACTCACAACAGAAATTGTCTGGCAGAGGTTAAGGGGGACTTACTGGATTAAGTCACAGCCATAAACTGGCACTTTTGGCAGAGTGCAGCAAATGAAAATAAAATTTAATTTCAGCATAACATTGTGGGGAGATAGTGGCACATGGTAATGCTGAAACCCAGGCTAATGTTCTGGTGATATGGGCTCAAATCCCACCATGACAGCTGGTGGAGTTTAAGTTTGTTAATAAATATCTAACTATAAAGCTAGTCTCAGTAAGGATGGCCATGAGGACTTTTATAGATTGCCGTAAAGACCTATCTGGTCCACACGTGTCCTTTAGGGCCTGAAATCTGACATCCTTACTTGGTCTGACCTACATGTGACTCCAGGTCAACAGCGTTGTGGCTGATTAATTTGTGGGACGGAGTAATAAGGAAAAAAGTTTTCCCAGCAAGCTATTCAGCTCAAGGGCAATTTGGGATGAACAAATGCTGGCCTTGTCAGTGGTGCCCACATTCCAAGAAAGAATAAAGAAAACAAAAAATCCTGGCAAATCTCACGTTTCATTTAGAAAGAGGAACAAAATTAGATTTAAAACACTCCTAGCATGCAGGATTTTTATTTTAAATTCCTATGTCACAATTTGATTTTTGAAGATCGGACACATCACAGAAACTCTTAGGATGATTTTAATACAGCAATACAATTTTTTGTGCAATCAATATCCATCTTGTGAAACAAGTGAAATGAGAATGTAATGGGGAAGGTGAAGGTATTACAATTGTCCATTCATGTAGTTACTACCTGAGTGAGACAAATGCAACTCATCAGCTTTCTTTAACCTCTCATTCTCAGAATCCAAATGGTTAGCACTGTACAAATAAACTCAAATAATATTAATCAGCCAGAAGTCACGTAAAGCAGCAGTTTGGTTTGGGGGTGGAGGAAATAGGAGTAGAGCAGCAAGTGCTGGCTGCAGCTCAGATTTATCTTGTACAAGATGTACTTCACACTGTTTGAAAAGAATTCCAAGTGCTTTGCATTCAGCCAGTGCAAATATACAACATCAGATACAGAGTTTCACACATTCCAAGTGTGTAAAAGATACTTTGAAGAATGCAATTCAAACTTGGACTAACACTAATGACACCGAGAGAGGGGAGGGGAAAAGAGAGAAAAAGAGTATTTATTTTTGAACTATGGCAAAAACCACTGGCATCAGATATCTGCTCCAATTACATTGTTGGTGTTGTGGAATTTGCCTAGCAATTAGTTTGGGAAACTATTCAAAAGTAGCAAATTGCAGTTCTTCAGTTTTGGCCACCAAACTTGCTTCCATGTCTGGCAATATGTGCCAGCAAGAGAACAATACAGACTTATAGGGAAAGGCTAAGCATGCATCAAACCCAAGAGAAATATGACCAAAAACACCTGTTTACATTGCTGCTTTTTTTAAAAAAAATTCTTTCACGGGATGCAGGTACTATTGGTTAGACTGGCAATTGCTGCTCGTCCCTAATTGCCATCAAGGTGGTGGTGATGAGCTGTCTTCTTGAATTGCTGCAGTTTCTGGTGCAGATAATTCTTAAAGGCAATAAATTCTGGTCTCAGCCGGCAGCAAACACATCACATGGATGAACAGCAAAGAATATACCCAAGGACTTTAGGAAGGCAGCTCTAGGATTTTGACCTGGCGACAAGTGAAAGAATGGCAATAATGCAGTTAAGTCAGGTTGGTGTGCATGTGGCCAGAGCAGAAATTGCCACTCGTGGTGTCCCCATGTCCTTTCCCAAGCTTGATGAGTTGCTGCAGTACATTTGCGTATGTTCCATACTGCAGAGACTATGTGCCGGTGACAGAGTGTGTGAACATTTAAGGTGGGGGTTGGGGGTGGCAACCAAGTCAGCTGCTTTGTCAGGATGCTGCTGAACTTCTAGTGTAGTAGGGGCAGTCATCTAGGCACGTGGAGAGTATTCCATCACAGGGGCAGCACGGTGGTACAGTGGTTAGCACTACTGCCTCAGCGCTAGAGACCCAGATTGGATTACTGTCTGTGTGCAGTTTGCACATTCTCCCCATGTCTGTGTGGGTTTCCTCTGGGTGCTCCGGTTTCCTCCCACACTCCAAAGATGTGCGAGTTAGGTTGATTGGCCATGCTAAATTGCCCCTTAGGTGTCAGGAGGTTAGCAGTATAAGTAGGGATACGGAGATAAGGCCAGGGTGGGATTAGGGCCGGTGCAGACTTGATGGACCAAATGGCCTCCTTCTGCACTGTAGGGATTTCATAATTTATTCTGATCTGCTTTTTTGCCAAAGTATTCATTTGGCTATTCTAGTTAAGTTTCTGGTCAAATGCTAACCCCTGGGATTCTGATAGTGGGGGATTTAGTAATGGCAATACCATTGAATGGGAAGATGATTAGATTCCGCTCATCGGATGTGGTCATTGCCTGGTACAGCTTAATTATGCTATTTGTGATCCAGTAGACCAACTGCATTCAGGACTTAATCATTTTTGTTTTCAAACACCGCATTTAGGCCCAAGGTCTACATATATTACAACAACCTAAGCTAGCTGTAGTCCAAACTAAATAAAATGGATAGAAAAAGACCAATAGCAGTAGAGTACTGGTAATAAGTTTATCTTTGACAGGTTTACCACAAAAATTGAGGTAAACGATGCAAATAATTAAACTTCTGGCTGGAAAGGTCGATGAGGTTCAAAAGAAGTGCTATTTGATGATGCATTTGGTTTATGGGCACATACTCAACCTATACTTGTAACTTGCATGTAACTTACATGGTCTGAATGTGTTACTAAGTTCTTGCTGCACATGGGCACAGACTGCTTCATTATTGAGGAGTTACAAATGGTACTGGACACTGCAATCATCAAACATCTCCACTTCTGACCTTAAAATCTGAAGGAAGGTTTTAGATGAAGCGGCTGAAGATGGCTGGTTCTAAGATACTATCTTGAAGAACTCTTGCAATGATGACCTGGAGCTGAGATGACTGGCCTCCATCAACCAAAACCATCTTCCTTTGTCCTAGTTATGACTGAAGCTAGGTGAAGAATACTGCTATCTTGACAGGCACAAGGAAAAACCAATTCGATTAGGTCTTGGTACATGCATACTCAGTAATACCAGTTCATTTCCCTTCCATAGTTGCAGTCAAAGTAATGGTTCTTGCCACTGGAACAGCTTTAAAGCTAAACTTAACAGAAGACAGACTTTGAATTTATTGATGCACAACTTCCTACTACCCAAAAGATTAAATATGCTCCATATTTTAGGTTTAATCATTGAAGTAAAGGCAATAATGTCACATGAAGTGGTTATTTTTATGTCCTCAACTTAGAGCAGAATTTACTAAATTGAACATTTACTAAATCATCTTTAATCCAATAAAATATCAACTGTCTATAATGCAAATGCTACAATTACAGGACCTCTTTATACCTCAGGGTATACAATAATGAAGATTGACACTGCTACTTCCTACTCCTACCCACACAACGTTTTAAACTATTTTCACTTGTTATTGTTAAGACTCTTTAAGCCATGGCATTGAATACTATATTAAGAACACCAAATATTATTTATATTCATTTATAAAAGTATGCCACAACTAGAATTTCATTTGATTCATACATCACAAAAACATAACTGTTTTCCAGTGACATTGCAGCTTTTTTTTAAACAATGAACAACTCTATCTTGATAGAAAACTCCAAGAATATTTTTCAAAAAGGGTTTAACACTACTCCAAAAACAAGCTTTCCATCCCTATATACAGGCTTCATTCTGGGTCACTGCTCAGGCTACAGATAGCATTATCCCAGTATCTTTAAACCATCAGTCTCAATTTACAAATCTCAGATCAATAAACAGCCATCAATCTACTGTCACATTTAGCTTGAAGACAACATTCTTCGCTTCCTTTCTTGCACTTCCACAATCTAAAATCACCTCATTTTATTATGGCCCAACACGTGCACTTCAAAGTTATGTCCACAACAAGCGACAGAGCTGCACACAGTTACTCTTTTGTTAGTTTTGTCATTTGGTTGTAATTTTCTCATTTACATTTCACAGCACAAATTGATCTGCTTCTTACAAAAGGCCATCTTAATCTATTTGTACCTCATATGGCAGACAGGATAAAAGGGATTTAAAAAAAACACGCAGCAGTGTTAATTCTGTCCTTCGTTAAAAACAAGCATTCAGCTGCCTTTCGAGTCCCACACATTGGTCTCCCGTGAACCCCAAGTCTAGCAACAAATTAAACTTGCCGGATTTGCCAAGTAAAAAAACCAGCACGTTTTTGTGGCGTTGCCATTCACTCACTCCAGGATCTGGCTACATCAACAAAGGCTTTTTGCAAAATAAAAGCAGCCTTTGATATGCAAGATTCATTAATGTCAGCTGTCAATTTACTTTGAAAAATCATGCGTTTAGTTTTGCTGCAAAAATTCTACTGTGGACATATACAGCAAGATTAAGATGAGCAATCATGCTTCACCTGATAACTGTCTCAAGGAAAATTTCTCAAGGTTCCACTTCCTATTTTTTTAATCTTTTTTTTAAAAACATAAAACAGTTTGCATTTTAATGGCATATTCCTCTAGTGCCATCTGGTTTTCCCCTTCATTCCTGGAAAACTCACATTCATATCATGTGTCACTAACTCTTATTCAAGCAGCACTGCAGACATGCTGACTGGACCAGCTGACCTGGGCCTAGTAAAAACAAACCCCAATAAGTCACCAGATGTAAGTAATTGAGCTGTGATCAGATTAATTAATTGAACAGTTTCCTGGGAATTTGTTACGTAACTTCCAAAATTCATTTTGAAGCAATTATTCTACATGTTAATTGCGAGTTGGACACTGTCGTATGTCACTTTCTACACAAAGGGTTTCATTGGCTGAACTTGCTAAAAGTGAACATACGGTGATGGCATAGTTTCTCCCCGAATAGTCTGATTAGCCAAGTGTTTATCTGGTAACATTCAGTACTAATTCCTGAGCTTCATTTCATCTTGAGTCAAAGCCTTTAAAAGTGTAGATGATTCTGTTTTTCATTAGAGGGACCACGGAATAAAACATTTCATATTATGGCTTACAAATGTGTGTTCCTTCTCCAATAGGAAATGCCACACATGCAGTGTAGGTTGTACCAAAGTCGCAAATGATGATGCGATTCTGCAGTTTACGGTTTCAAAATCAGATACATGTAGCTCGTCACATTTACAACACAATAAAAAATACCCTTCCCCAAAGAGAATGTCCTGCCAAGGCTGCCAACTCAGTTTAGAAATCACACACAAATGGTTACATGGCTGATGTGAAAACCCAGATAGCCAGGTGAAGGATGCAATGTTGGAGCTGAGCCTTCCCCCCCCAACTCAGAGTATAAACTTCCATTTAATCAAGGGATATTGCATATTCTGTATCTCCAACAAAATATCTTCTTTACAGCCAGTTCCTACATCAACACAGTCTTCAAGTAACATGCACAATACCCCCTTCCCCCCCAGCAAACAACTAACTTTAATCATAAATATCTATGTCAGAATCAGTTGAGGAGCTGCATAAAGAGGTGATTGACAGCACGGAGACAACAGATGGGTTCAAAAATAATTCAGACTGTCTTTGTAAATGAAATGACACCAAACTAAGGTTTATACATTTGAACAAAATAGCCAGCTGAAGATGAAAACCACTGATTTCATGGCCTGTCATGCATTTAAACCGCAAACAATAGGATTTAATTCAAGCATTTCATGCAATGTGGTCTTCCTGCATACTCACCACTGACACTGCTTCTCTTACGGTCAACATTTTTTCCTCTAATCCATTGGCTAAGTGCATCACTATTCAACTTCCACAATCCTAACTAAGGCTTTTTGTAAAGGAACTGAAGTAAACTCTCCAGGTGTAACAAGGACATTCTTCAGCTGAGCTGTACAGTGTCAATATCTAGTCTCCTACAGCTCGAAGGATAGAAAAAAAATTGGTTCAGTATTCTTGCAGACAGGATTGATCTTAGCTCTGTCTGATGCCCTGCCTCAGGCAAACAACACTTGCTGCCTAGCCTCAGATAAAGAATGAGCACTTCACTGCAGAAATCCAAACAAAATGGTGCTTGCCAGAAGAGGTTGAAAGCAATTTTTTTTTTTTAAAAGTCAGCTAATTCCACTCAATGTGCAACAAATGATCATGATGCAATTACATACAGTAGCTACGCTTCAGTGATAGCAACCATCTCAGAGTCAGAAGTTGATGATTCAAGTTCTATGCCAAAGATGTGTACAGGTTAGGTGGATTAGCCATGCTAAATTACCCCTAAATCAGGGGGACTAGCAGGGTAAATGTAAGAGGTGACAGGATTAGGGTTTGGGTGGGATTTTGGTCAATGCAGACTTGATGGGCCAAATGGCCTCCTTCTGCACTGTAGGATTCTATGATTCTACGATTCTATGACTGAGAACAAAATACAGACTGGCATGTCCTGTGCGAATCAAGGGAGTGCTACACTGTTGGAGGTGCCATCTATTGGATGAAACATGAAACCAAGGTCCCCAATTGCTCTCCCAGGTCACCATAAAGATCCCATGACATTATTTTGAAGAGCAGGTTATTGCCACCCCCCAGGAGCTTGCTGCATGCAAACTGATTGCCACCTTTCCCACATTAACAGAAGTGAATACACTCAAGTGCTTCATTGGCTAAAAAGTGCTTTGGAATTTCCTGAGGTTGTGAAAAGAACCATAAAAATGAAAGTATTTTCTTTATAACCGTGTGGTGTATGTTAAAACATAACATATGGTACCACCAATTTTGATTACAATAATTCTGCTCTGCTGTTCAAGCGAGATCCAAGGCTGGAGTTGTTTTTGTTTGGTTCTGGAAAAGTCTTGGCAGCATCATTCCAAAGCTCATGTCACTGATTCTTTATATATACAATATCTGCAACTTATTGAAAAACTCCAAATGCATTCCAAAAGACTACAAATGGAGCTACCAATCTGAATAATCAAACATACATTAACAGCCCTTCAAATGGCTTAGTAGGAAGCCACTGTGCAGCTTCCCAATGACTTGGTTGATAAAGACAGCAAGTAACTAAGCCAAAGAAACCACAGGACAAAGATTCAATTTCCAACCCATGCCAAACTCTCACAATAAGCAAAGTGGTGAAAATTAGCAATAGCAAAATAAGCACCATTTAGCAGGGCATTGATCCAATATAGACATGGAAGGTTCTAACTTCAATCCCAGCCGGGATACAACACTTGGCCTCAACACACCTGAAGCAGTAAGAATGGGACGAGGCAAAGAGTTAGCATTCCCATTTCCTACCAATATGCATGGAAAGTATATGTGGAAGTAAAAATAAAACCATGGTGAAATATGGGACAGCAGCATAAATCTGGAATGGAAATGGGATAGCAGAAAGATTTAGGGGCAGCACAGTGGTTAGCACTGCTGCCCCACAGCACCAGGGACATGGGTTCAATTCCCAGCTTGGGTCACTATCTGCATGTTGTTCCTGTGCCTGCATGGGTTTCCTCCAGGTGCAACGATTTCCTCCCACAGTCCAAAAGATATGTTGGTTGGGTGCACTGGCCAAGCTAAAATTCTCCCTCAGTGTACCCAAACAGCCACCGGAATGTGGCAACTAGGGGATTTTCACAATAAGTTCATCGCAGTGTTAACACAAGCCTACTTGTGACACTAATAAATAATAAATAGATAAACTTTGAACTTCAAAAATTGGCTAGCAGTAGAAAGTTTGAAAGAATATCAAGTACTTTACGCTGCTGAATTCTATGCTTGGAAACTTGCAACAATGTACAAGGGTAAATTATGGAAGGAAACATGCCTTTTGAGTTTTTTTTAAATGATAATACACAGGTGATATAACTTGCTCGTAGCCCCAGGAAACAGATCCTGGCTGCAAGTTTCCCAGCACAAATGTTCAATCTCATGAGAACTGTTTGGTGAGACACATTTACTTAAGGAGAAAGACAGAAGCAAGAATTACACTAAACGGCTCATATCTTTCCCTAAAATTACAAAACAATAGCATGATTGGAGGTCTGGGTCTACATACATTGTAAAATTAACACACAGGATGATGTTTTAGCATGACTGTTCTATTTTCAACAGCAACAGACCTTTATCTTTTGCAGCAAAGTAGAGATACATTAACAAATATTGAATGCAATTTTAAAAGTTGGAATCCAAAAGAAACCTGGGTGACACTTCAACAACTAATACTCACAATGATAAAGATTTATTTCAGCACTGAGCAGTAAACATGAAACATTCTGGCTGTTTCTAACAGTTTAAGTTGCAACTGGAGCCCAGTTTACAATGCCATGGGACTCCTTACCTTTCCATGTTGTTGCTTCTTGTATGCTGAGAGATAGTTAGGATCTACAAATTGGTCCTGCAGATTTCTAATGGATAAATGGGCTAACAGCAGGGTTCCACAGTAACAATGCTCAGATGTTTCCAGTGCTACAGAGAACCTGAGTTCCAACAGATTTGTACGCTTTCATTTCCCCTAAATCTCGGATTCTGATCGTTGAAAATGCTATTTGACCGGTTGATAAATAATAATTCCACCAAGATATAATCTGTCATATCATATTCATATATATAAAAGCAATGTAAAGACTCTAGTATGAAGAATTCCAATACTGAAAGAGTTTTAGTCATGGTACTTCAGACAAAGCTATTCAATGCAGTGGTTAAGCTACACAGGGCAGCATAGAGTCACAGACCATTAGCTGATGAGCACAGTACACAAATGTTGTGTTTACTATATGAACATATTTGGGTTTGAGCTTGCAAATCCAGCTCAAACACAATCCCATTCATAATTCCCTTAATCCGGTTGCAGTCATATACCCAGGGCCAAGTTCATGAACATCTATTTCACAGAATGGGATTTTAATCAACAGGCAATAAAGGCTACCAAAATTTTCCAACACTACAAGTCCGACTCTCAATACTTGCATTAACATAGCACTTCACACAACTTACTACTTTAAAGTGCAGTGGCTGTTATGTAGGCACACAAACAAATGCAAAAGTAGACCACTTGGCCAATCAAGCCTGCTCTGACATTCAATACAATCATAGCTGATCTTTGGTTTCAACACCACTTTCCTGCCTGCTTGCCAGATCCCGATTCTCTGAAAGACAGAAAAAACTATCCCAACCTTAACTACATTGAATGGAGCATCCACAATCCTCAGAGAGGATCTCCAAAGATTCACAATTCCGAGTGAAGCAATTTCTCCTCTCAGTCCAAAATGATTGGCTCCTTATCCCAAGATTGTTTTGGATGTGCAACCAGTGAAACTGTGGTACACTATGTTTCACTGGTTGCACATCCAAAACAATCTCTCAGCGTTCACCCAATTAAGTCCCTTCAAAATCTTGCATTTCTCAGTGATACTGACTCTCATTCTAAACTCTAGAGGATATAGGTCCAATTTACTCAAGTCTATCTTCACCCCATGGACCAGTGAATCCTTGCTATACCACCTTCAATGCAAGTACATTGTTTCTTAGATGTGGAGAGCACAATTGCACACAGTGCTCCAGATGTGGGCACAAAGCCTTGTACATCTGACGGTACTTCTTTATTCCTAATAAAAACTTAAAAATCACTTTGCAACATGCCAACTGCTCGCTGTACCTGCATGTCATGTTCCTCAATTCCTTGTACAAGCACACCCAAGTTTCTTACTTTTTAGAAGATATTCTACTTTTGAGTTCTTTCAACCGAAGTGAAAACTTCACACACTTTCATATATTGTACTCCACCTGCCATCTTGTTGCCTACTCACTTAACCCATCAATATCTCTTTGCAGCCTGTGCCCTCTCCACTGTTTACTTTTCCACCAAGCTTTGCATCATCAGCAGACTTAAATATATTTCTGTCTTTTCATCCAAATCATTAATATAAATTGTAAAAAGCTGAGGTCCCTACACTTTCAGTACAAACTTTATTCAATGCCTGCCAACTTGAAAGTGCTCCATTAATGTCTACTCTCTGCTTCCTGCTCATTAACCAATCTGCTATTCATCATAATGTTACCCCCCACAACTGAGTTTTGCTGAGAATGTAATTGGCTTTGTTTAAGTTTAAAATTCTTGTTTGTGAGTGGAGTAAGCTACTTTCAAAACTTAACGTGGAATTCAATAGTATTATGATATTGTTTTCCAATGAATCTTTTACTATGATATTACTAAATAACCCTGCTTCATTACACATTCTGGATCCAAGTTAGCTTTATTCCTGGTTGGTTCCACAGTGTATCACGCCATAAAACTGCATGACAATATTCTACAGATTTTTCTTGAGGCCAATCTTGCCAATTTGATTGCCCCAATATACAAGAAGATTAAAGTCCCCATAATAACTACATTGCCTTTGTTACAAACTCCAATAATTTGT
The DNA here is from genome assembly GCF_965287045.1 of Carcharhinus amblyrhynchos. Classification (NCBI taxonomy): domain Eukaryota; kingdom Metazoa; phylum Chordata; class Chondrichthyes; order Carcharhiniformes; family Carcharhinidae; genus Carcharhinus; species Carcharhinus amblyrhynchos. Next base: position 115,710,747 of record NC_137329.1, read on the forward strand.
TTAACGTTCTGCCCGTCAGTATAACTTCTGGTAGGGGGCCCAGAATCTACTCTCACCAGTATTTTAATTCTTGCTATTTCTAACTTCCACCCATACTCATTCTACTTTATGGTCTTGAGACCAGGTCCTCTCTTATTATCCTTTACTATAAGAACTACCCCTCCTCCTTCGCCATTCTGACTTTCTGAAATATTGTGTACCCTGGAATATTTATTTCCCAACCGTGATCATCTTGAGACCATATTTCTATAATAGTGATTAGATCTAAATCATTTACCTATATTTGTGTCACTTGTTTATCCATCTTATCACAGATATTTTGTGCATTTAAATGAAGAACCTTTGATTTAATTTTTCTACTTCTATTCCCTGAAATGACCTTGTTCACAGATGTAAATTTTTGTTCACATCTGCGCCATTCTGCTTGCCTTTACCCACATCGCTAAACTGTTCCGATGCCTGAACCTTTCTCTGTGGATTTCTAAATCTCCCCTTATCTGAACCCTCCCCTTCCTTTGTTAGTTTAAAACCTTGTCCGATACCATAGTTATATGGTAAACAAACGCAGCCATCATTCTGTACCAGTTACTTTCCACAGACGAGGAGTATGACTGATCAGGAATTCTGATTCAAGATGTAGGAGTCAGAAAAGCAGAGAACTTCTCTTTTCAAAATAATGCAGCCTGAACAAAACAGTGTTCATACCACTGTTTTAACATTAAATCTAAAAGAATAGCATGTCCAACAATGCAACACCACACAGGGGGTGCAGTAAATTGAGGGCTTAGGTTATTTTAACTATGGCTTAGGTTTCGTTTCCACAATCTTTTGACCCAGAAGCCAAAATGCTAAGTGATACATTCTTATCACACCAATGTAACGTGTGCGGATTGTTTTCTGAACTATCCAGCTTTCACAGAAACCTAGAACACCATCACTATACACACCTCCCTGATGGTACCCTAAATTTCAAACAAAAGTAGAAGACTCAATAGAAAAATTGACACTTACAGTGAAAGAAGGGTAATGTTCGAAGCTACAATTCCAAAGTTCGGTATCGCAGTTAATTCATTGTGAGTTATTTTCCTGGAAGTCAAGAACAGTGAAACAGTTATAAATGAATAGTCAGAATCACATTTATATTAATCTCTCAACAAGAAATAGTGTGACTTACACTTCCTGCAGGTTGTGAAGATTGTTAAATAAGCTGCTATCAATAGAAGTAATTCGATTGTGGCTCAAATCCCTGCAAAATATAAACACGTTACATTTTAATGCTCAAGTTTATTAGGCACAAGCAAGGCTTATGTTAACACTCAATGAAGTTACTGTGAAATTCCCTAGTCACCACACTCCAGTGCCTGTTCGGATCAATGCACCTAACCAGCACATCTTTCAGAACGTGGGAGGAAACCCATGCAGACATGGGGAGAACATGCAAACTCCACAGACAGGAACCGAGCCCAGGTCCCTGTTGCTGTGAAGCAGCAGTGCTAACCATTCTACTTCAATGCATGTAGTTAACAACAAAAAATTCAGAATAATCAGATAAAACCACCTACTTATACTACTATCTTGAGGAAAATTGTTGAATTTGCGTACATCTCATACTGAATTTTTAAATTAGCTTAATTTATTAAACCACTAAAAGTAGCTACCTGATAGCGCAGTGGGTAAATGTACTTTGTAGTAGTATTTTGACATGCAAACCGATGACTTAGAGTCAGAGGTTTACACCATGGAAACTGGCCCTTTGGCCCAACTTGTCCATGCCGTTTTTTGTATCTCTCTCCTCTCACCTTAAACCTATGCCCTCTAGTTTTACATTCCCCTACCTCTGGGGGAAGATATTGACTACCTAACTTGTCTCTGCCCCTCATTATTTTATAGACCTCTATAAGGTCACCCCTCAGCCTCCTACGCTCCAGAGAAAAAAGTCCCAGTCTATTCAGCCTCTCATTACAACTCAATCCATCAAGTCCCGGTAGCAACCTAATAAATTGTTTCTGCACTCTTTCTAGTTTAATAATATCCTTTCTACAATAGGGCGACTAGAAGTGCACAGAGTATTCCAATTGTCATCTTACCCACATCTTGTACAACTTTAACAAGACGTCCCAACTCCTGTATTCAATGTTCTGACTGATGAAACCAAGCATGCCAAATGCCTTTTTCACCACTCTGTCCACCTGTGACTCCACATTCAAGGAGCTATGAACATGTCCCTCTAGATCTCTTTGTTCTGTAACTCTTCCCAACGCCCTACCATTAACTGAGCAAGTCCTGCCCTGGTTCATTCTATTAAAATGGATCACCTCGCATTTGTCGAAATTAAACTCCATCTGCCATTCATCAGCCCACTGGCCCAATTGATCAAGATCCCGTTGCAATCGGAGATAACTTTCTTCACTGTCCACTATGCCATTAATCTTGGTGTCATTTGCAAACTTACTAACCATGCCCCCGATATTCTCATCCAAATCATTAATATAAAATGACAAATAACAGTGGGCCCAGCACTGATCGCTGAGGTACGCCACCAGTCACAGGCCTCCAGTTTGAAAAACAACTCTCTACAACCATCCTCTGGCTTGGCAAGGAGCCAATTTTGTATCCATTTAGATACCTCACCCTGGATCCCATGAGATTTAACTTTATGCAACAACCTACCATGCGGTACTTTATCCACATGGACTTTAGAAAGGCCTTTGACAACATCAACTGCACTGTTCTCATCTACCTCTTGGTTATCCCTTCAAAAAAAAAACCTTGAATTTGAGAGGCATGATTTTCCACTCACAAAACCATGCTGACTGTCCCTACTCAGTCCTTGCATCTCTAAATGCCTGTAGATCCTATCTCTCAAAATACCTTCCAACAATTTACCCACCACCTATGTGAGGCTCACTGGCCTGTAGCTCCCAGGCTTTTCCCTGCAGCCCTTCTTAAACAAAGGCAAAACATTTGCCACTCCCCAATCTTCAGGCACCTCATCCGTGACTATCAACGATTCAAATATCTCGGCTAGGGGACTATTCCTCCCTAGCCTCCCACGACATCATCAGATTTAATTGTGCTCGCAATTAATTGAGTGATAGAACCTCAATTGTCCTCTGTTCCAAGGGCCAATACAGTCAGGTTTCCTGCTCTGTTTTCTAGTGATGCTAGGAATAGTATGTGTGGTGCATAGATCCAGTAAGCCATTGGGAAGTTACAGTTTAGAAATAGACAAGTCGGAAACAGGATCAACCATGACATCCTGCGGGGTCGAAGTGTGCCAAATAGTGGCTGTCCTGGCTAACTTGATGAACGATTATTTAGACAACAGCACAGAGTTGTTTGGGCCAAAGTAACCGGTTCCAATATTTATGCAGCACTAACTTCAGTGGAAAACGGAGACAAAGTTTTTTTTAAAAAACAATGTATGGTTGTTGCTAATATACTTTGAATTGCGCACTGCTAGATGTTTACACTGTGCTGAATCTCACCAAATATTTAAATTACATTTTTTATCCAATAACGGACTGTTTAAACTCATTATTCTTTCAGGCAGGATTTGGAGAACTAAAAGAAAGCATCTAACTCTTCACCATGCTTGATCAAGACACCTCTTAATCATTTGAAACATGGAGGGAGTGGCAAGAAGAAAATCAAAACAAAATATTTTTACAACTCAAACTCATTAACACAAAAATGAAAATCTGAATATATGTCATTAAACCACAAGGATACTAATGTAAAAGCTTCCAGTGCTGTAGGATATAAAAATATGAAGAGTCAAAAAGACTGAAAATATTTGAAATTTAAAATTTGCGCTGTTCATAGGAAAGATTTAGGTTTCTAACTTGTACTGAAACACTTAAAAAAGGTGGAAGTACTCAACAGGTCAGGCAGCATCAGGAAAGTAGCGTTAATAAAATCTCAACCCGAAACATTGGTCGGAAATTTCCCATCCCGCTTCTGCAGGAATAAGTGGGCGGGACAGAAAAATTTGGCAGATCATTTAAAGGTTCACTAACCTCGGGGGAATTCCTGGTCTTGAGTGTGCACGACTGGAAAATCCCACCCATTAACTCTGTTTCTCGCCAAAAGGTGCTAGCTAACTTGAGTACTTCCAGCATTTTTGTTTTTACTTCAGATTGCCAACAGCTGTGGTATTTTGCTTTTACATTATAAAAAAGGTTATTCTGGTTGAAATTGATAGTTTTGCCTCAACTGTCGTGCGCAACTTTGTCGAGAATTAAACTTGGAGGTTAATGATCAATAGATTTTAAACTGCAATCCATACGAGAGAACTTAAACCAAAACCCTTAAAAAATTATTTGAAGCATGTTTGTAAAGGGACCCACCAGACAGCTACAGACATGAGCAGATCTGTTCTGCTGCAGTTGCAACATGTACTGAGCTGGCAAAGGATTTAAACTACAAAATCCTCCAATTACTAAAACGGCTGTGCAAAATCGCCACACTGGAGCCAGACCACTTTCACTTGGAGTACAAACTCTGTCCCATCTGTAGTCTATCAGCGACTGTGAAAACAGCATTCAATTCGTTGGAATAAAGTTGCCCCAAATACTTTCTGAAGAGGATTACAAAATGTCAAAAAGTTATAGCAGGAATTAGAAACGAGTACAAGCTGATGAATGGATTTGAGAAGCAGCTCCGAAACGTACTCAAGCAATCTTGTGCACACAAGTATAAGAAAGATATTATGAATTATCATTCAAGTACTTCAATTAATCTGGCACGCTACTGCAAGTGCAAATGAAAAATAATTCGGTTGAATTCTGAAATAACTTTTAGCTCCAACATGCCAGTTCGGGGAAAAAAAAAATAAGACAAACAGTACTTTTTCCATTCGTGGAACAGCCTTCCATTTCACACTTTTATGCAATGGGTTTTGGAAAATGCAGACACTATAGTCTGGGAGCACATAGGTGCAAGTCTCTACTAGAAAAGCAGCTTGTTTTAGTAAAGGATTATTTTCAGCTAAGGAATTTTCTACATATGGCAACTTGCCCTTGAAAAGTGCTGTGTCCCACTTCACATATAAATTTCTTTACACATACACAAAAAAAATCCCAAGCCAAGACATTCACCATTTATGGAATTAGATTCTAGACACAGTTGTTTTGACCGAGGAAACTAAGCCTCTAAAACTATTGATTTTGCCATCTTTTGGCATAAAATTGGATTAACTAGCTCTGCAGCTGGTAAAATGAAACAAAAATTAGGCAATTCGCATGTGTGATTAAAACTCCTTAGTCCTATCCATGTGGCTCACTTGGCAATTTTATTATGTAAAATGGAACTGAACCAAAATGGTGTGAGGTTTAATGGCAGGGTCTAGATTTGGTTAACTGCCTCCACTGTACCTGTTGTGAGATCAAAGTGATAACTCAGTGTCAATAGCTAAGCAACAAGAGAAATAAACAGTCAGTGTTCTTGTCTTTTCCCACTGAACCTTGCAGTGAAATTCGCAAATGGATGAAAGCAGCTTTTGGCTCCTCGACAATGCCCCTCTCTTTCCCATTCCCACCAGAAAAATATAAAACTTGACTACCATAATTTTGCAGAAGTTGTTACAACCAGTCACCACTGCCTTTTTTGGGGTTGGGGGGAGGGTGGCCCTGGACAAAAAAAAATTTAATGGAATACATTTAACGGAGTACATTTCTGATTTACTGTAGACTGAAACAAGAAAAATTGTAAATAGGTTCACCACCCAGCACAAAACTAACCTGTACAGATCAGATGGCACTGCTGGCCTTCAGCTTTTGCTGGGTTAGTTGTTTTCAGTTATGGAGAGTTGTATTTGATTGTTCTTTTCTCAGGTTTAAGATTTTTGAAAAAAAAAGCTGCAATTTTCACTCTCAATTCAGTATCCCACAATTGAAAAACGAGTGTGTGAACTCAAGTGGGCACAGGATCAAGGAGTCCAAAAACTTGCTATTTGGTCAGAGATGTCTGGCTGAGAAGTAACAAAATATAACAGGGACTTCCTGCCATATGTTTCATCATACTAGAAGTTGGAATTAATTGTAGATTTTAGATACATCACTGTCTTCCTTTTTCTTCTAAAAGGTGCACACTTGTTACCGAGGTACTAGTCCACAGGCAGGAGACTTCTAATGTCTCATCGATGTGGACAATTATGAGCAAATACCAGCTTTCAGTTGAAGCAATCCAAAAACTAAGGCCTGAATTCTCCGGCCATTCACGCTGGTCCCTCACCCCTGCCGTGGGTTTCCTGGCAGGTTGAGATGGCTTAGAGTTCCCATTGACAGCAACAGGACTAGGGATTCCTCCCCTAAACCTCACTATCCTTTCTCGCGCTCCAAAACTATGTACCATCAAAATATTTATCTATTCTGCAAAAGGAATTGCGATGGTCTTTGCGTCAACTAACCCTTGGAACAAAAGTTAGTTTTAGAGCATTCTGTATAAAGAAAATGATCCTAGGATTTTGTCCACCTCCACTCGCTGACCATTTTAAACTGATAACCCCTTTTCACAACTATGCAATCCTAATGGCTAGAACAATATTTATCATTAACTCTTTACAATTTCAAAGACTGTATTTAAAATCTTTTTCAGCTGTTTCTGTTCCAGGAGAAAATTGTTCCAGCATCTCTACTTTCTCTTCATGACTCAGTTTCCCATTCCTGGTATTGCCCTGATCTATAATGGGGTTTTGAAATTTACTAAACACTTGTGCCCCTATTGTTTTGTTCAAATTCATCACAACTTCTACTCTTTCCCCTGTTTATAAAATCCAAATATAAAATGATTTAACAGACATACAGATTCCAACTATATACATTAGGCATCTACGTGGTCCATAAAGTTTGGACATCCCTGGAACAAACCTCACAAAGAATAACCATTCGGATGTGCTTTTCAAGGATGGGCTGGTAAGCATGGGTCATCCCTTTCAGAAGTACATGAAACATTTGGGCTCTTTTTAAAAAGTCATCCATGAGGCAGTTAACAAATACTGTGGTACCTCATCATCTATAGTACCTTCACAAACTACATCATACAATGAATTACTTGTTTGCACGTACTCTTCATTTATTTTACAAGTAGATTCTTGCTCATACCTACAGCTCCTAAATTAATCATAATCCAAAATCAAATGCAAAAAGTGTTTAAAAAAAATGAAGACACCAAAATGACAGAATATTAGAGAAAAACTGATTTGTCTCCAAAGGTGCCTCTGTGATATTGTTTGATGAGCAACTATGTTACTTAGAAGATTAATAACCCACATTTAATCCCTGCTCTGCAAACTGTTTGGGTCAGATTTTTGTGGAGTCAAGAAGACCTGTAGAAACAGTAGGCCTATAAAATGGTGGGTGGGTTCTGGATGAGACTGAGGATGGGGCATGATTTATATAGAAGGGAAACTTGAGAGAGAGAGAGAGAGAGAGAAGTGCGAGTGCGTTGGGGGGGAAGCATGACTGAGGGCCTAAAATCTCATAAATGGGACCCCAGAAAATGAAGGCAGGTCTTCCAATCTGGGGACTTGCCTCCCCTTGGTATCTGCTTCTGTGGCCAATGAGTCAGGCTTAATTTCGCAACCTCCTTCTCCAAAAGCTAAATTCCTGCAATTTGGGACACTTGTCACTGAGGCAAGTCCAACAAGTCTGGACATTTCCTGACTAAAGCTATCTGCCTTGCAAGCCAAAACCCATCTTTTATCTCAAACTGAGTGGGTTTGGTCAGGGTTCCCATGACTGATGACAATCCAGTCGCATCTGCTACGTGTCTGAATACGTGGCTTAACCACCTACCAAGTTACTGTCAGCACTTACTCATGAATATGATTAAAATACTCAAGAGTCACCCTTCGTGTGGGAATATTTCAAAAGGAGGGGGACAGAAAAGGAGAAAAATTTAATGAGAAAATATAAAAGCGGAGTATTTTTTTTAATTGAGGTGGAAAATAGTCACAGAATGTGGACTTAGATTGGTGGTTTTATCAGTAATATGTACTTAACCCAAACAATATATTTGGAAATAATTGTCTATTAATTACAGAATAATCAAACAGCAATCGGGTATTCTTGAATGTTACTATAAATCTGTAAATAATCTAAATTAAAATACTTGTTTGGGAGGCATAGATGTTTGTACAAAATGCAAGACCAGCAGACAAGAAGGTCTCCACTGTGTACATAACAGCGTGCAACTAAGCCTTTGGTTCAAGGCTAGTTCTGGCAATAAACGAGAAGGGCTAAACCTGTGTATACATTTGTTGTGTTTCATATTGACAACAGAACTCAGGATGGCATACATAAATTTCCTCCTAACCTAGAATGAAAGTGACGAGCAGTGCACCAAGCTCAACTCTCCAACTAGTAAGTTCCTGGATCCTGCTCAAGTTCAAAATTGTTTTTAAAATCTTCACTGAAAAAGTACTTTGATATATTTGTGATTAATGAATAAAGGGGAGTTGGGTACATTTAAGAACAAATAGTTAAGCCAAGAGCTCAGTTATCTATCTCAATTAGCCAAGCTCGTGCTTCCCCTTTTCAAAAAAAAACTATTGCTCACACTTGTTTCAAAGGTGTTAAGAAGAAAAGCACGAAAATAGCCCCAAACCATGCAGAACAAAACAGCCGTCACTTGGAAGAAATTAATACTTTCATATAGTCTTCCTGCAGGGAACTCAGGCCACATCATGACCCAGTAAACAGTCTGCACCTGGGGTAAATACCAGGGGCCAAAAAACAGTAAGGGGCTATTTTCATAAACTCAAGAGAATCAGACTACATGTGTGTTACAGGATAGCATACATTTTGTCTTAGGTATCTAGAGTCATGCCTGTGAAAAATGTTTAATCCCATAGTTAAAACATCTGCAAAAGCAAAGTTAAATAGATTTTAATCAATACCATAATGTGGGTAGATCTGCAAATTCAGCAAAAAAACTGCTGGGAAGGGAGAGCAAAGCTTTAACTACTTTAAGACACCAATACTGAGTGAGTCACAAATCAATCTGGTATGTTAAAAGTTTTTGGTCTGGATTGTACAGAAAAGCAGCTGTGGAGAACATGTGTTTTCCTGGCTGCCATGACAATAAAATCGAGTTTTTTTTTACTGGAGCTCAACAGTTATCCTGCTAAATTTCAGGAAAAGGATGACTTTTTGTACCAAACTTTTTTCTCTACAAGCTATACTTATTTTATTTGTTGCACCAGAAAACAAACTGGAATTCCAAGTAGAATTTAGCCTGTTTAGGCAGAGTTTTGCTTAACAAAATAGTGGGCACTGGGTTTATTTGGCCAGTGGAAACATACAAAGTAAATTAATACTAATTGTAAACGAAAGTCAAATATTTCCTGTTGGTTGCTCTGTATGTTGGCAAACATGCATTGGAGAAATTCCACACAGAACAGATTATGAATATTATTGCAGTACTGATCTCAATCGCAAGTCTTACTGCATCCTTGCTGTGTTGAGTAGCCACAGCATAGTGAGTGTAAGTAAAAAAAAACAGACACCACAAACCTGAATTTCTTTGAAGATGAAATATTCTCTCTTCCTTCTCAACTTCCAAAACAATGGCACATAAATTGTAAAGAATTACCAATTCAGACTGATTTCAAAGCTATGACCTAATCTTAGAGATTTATCAACAGTTTGAGCTTTGCCCTCACATTTGCAATGTCCAAACAGATTATTGCTCTAGTCAATCCCAGATAACCATTAGTTCTCTTTATAACCATGTGTGGTCTCAGAAGTGATTTATTTCTACTACAATTAATTCTTTTGTCCTGGGTGCTTGTACACACTTCTATCAATTGTTCCTTTGGCCTTTCCTTCATCATCTACTGTGAAGCTGCTTTTATGCTGGGCTATGTGCCTTGCACATTATGACTCTTGACACGGTTCTGCCACAACCCACTGGCGATCCCAAAGTAAACTTACCAGAGACACACTAGGAAGGCCCTTATTTTAAAACTCCAAGCAAGACATGCCCGATTTGCATGGTTTCACTTTATTGCCAAACAGGGCCATTTAAAAACATTTTTACGGAATGTGGATTGAGCATAAATAAACTATAGAAAATAAATGGCATGAAGCACTACTACTTTATTGTCTCGCATTTCACTAGTTATATATCCACTGGGTTTTAATAAACTTGCACAGTACAGGCCCTTATACATGATAGCCAAGAATTTATAATAGACAACAGTCCCAGGGACTGCTTTCCTGCCACCCCTACAGCATTTATGTCTTTAAGCCTTAACAAATATCAGCTAACACTTTATGCTAATTTACAAATAAAGCCAACATTAAAAATAACCAATTAACCCTTTGTTAGGTTAGGTTTTAATTATGCTCTTCATTTGGAAGAGCTTGTCCAAGCACAAGTTAATTTTCTCCACATTTTTATTTACACTGCAATTGACAGGTGCTGAAGTATTTAAAGCAATTATGACTGTGACCACAGCTTCAAAGAACAAATAAACCAGTCAAACAGCAATCCACTGACGACAAAGAGCTAATTCAATTCACTGAAAGTTACTCAAATGCCAACACAAGTTGAACAGCTCAGCCTTAGTGTGCTCTGAAAAAAATCTAATTACGAGTGTGCATATTTTGGCACCCAAATTTAACTTCTCTCTACCTTCCCTACAGTTTCTTCCTTTACCCCCCTTCCCTGAAGGCAGCATTCACGTTGAACTATTTCTCTGGCTGGCACCAGCTGTCTGATACCGATACACAGGCTGGTTAATATACTTCTGAGCTGTTTAACAAAAGGGATTATCACAGAAGACCAGAGACAAAAACAGAAAATGCTGAAAAGCTCAATGGATCTGGCAGCGTCTGTGGCGAAATAGAGTTAACGTTTCAGGTCCGTACAACTTGTCTTCAGAAGATAAGACAAGTGGACCTGAAATGTTAACATTTTTGTTTCCAGGTACACTACCAGATCATCAGCTAAAATCATACAACTCATCAGTCACAGCATTTGCAACGTGACGGCCACCTCTAGACAAGAATGTTGACTCTGCTTCCCTCAGAAATCCAGTATGATGCGACTCTAGGGAATTACATTATAACCACTCAGTATTTGTGTAAATCACAAGTTGTAGCGTATTAAGTAGAGGCTTAGAACATAGACCGAACTGAAGAGGCTGACATGAAACTGCATTTGAATTATTTATTCAGACACAAAACAAAGTATCCATGAGATTCAAAAAATGATTTCCAATCGAAGGAGCTTTTATTTTTAAATTATCACATGTTGGAATTCACTAATTAAATATTACTTTCTTCTCCCACACTCACCTTAGCAAGTAATCTGTTCCCAGGATGACTTTTTGTCAGAAGTTGCAATTGGCTTCGTTCCTTTTTCACTACGAGGTAACTATTTGTTCATTGCCTCATGCTAAGGGTCTGAAATAGGCTAAGAACCTCAACAAATCAGGACCCTATTGGCACAAATTCTCGTGTTACTAACTTGCATTTATGTTGCAAGTTTGATAACTGCCCAACTCACTTGCGTGTATAAAATTATTTAGCCCAACTTTCTTCATTCTAATTGCCCCTGCTGCTCGTCTGCTATAGAACAGTGCTGATAATGGTCAGGAGAATTTGAGAAGAATATCTTTTTCATTGCCTAGAAAGAGATGAGTAATGGTAGGAGTCTCTGTAACACGGTCTAACCACCACCACCATTTCCCACCCCACCCCACCCATTTGTGCTTGTTTCCTCTGTATTAACCTCTTCATAACTTTGTGAGATCATTCTTATGCCATCTGTTCTACTTCCACCTTTGAAGTCTGCAACTCCTCAATGAAATACCTGCATACTTCATAAAAGGAGCAAGAGGAATGCAAATCGATGTTGAAATAAGCAAATAACTGTGCTATCATTACAGAGATTGCATCAAGCTATCTTGAGAAAAAGATCAAAATATGATTTTATTTGTAAAATACACTGAAAACATTATGGCTAATCGCATGTTGGCACCAATAACTTTTTTAAAAAATCAACTCAATTTTTACTTTTTAAATTACATTTTAAAAAAAATAGAAATATTATTTGGTCCTCATTGATGTCTTAAACTGAAATTCCAATGCCACATGATCCAAAGAGTGAATGGGGGAATCCTAGAAATTGTGAACTATACATTTCCATTACAAGACATGTAGCAAAATACAGGGTTGGATTCATGCAGGTTGAAAGGGAGGTGGTCAAGGACATGGTGTTGTCAAAAGTAACACTGGCTGCCAATGTCTACAGATGACATCAAATTGGGCACTGTGCCAGTAATGCTAACCCAATGGGTATTCATTCCAAGGGTAGTGGATCGACTAAATGACAAACTTCAGCAAATATAAAATTAAATTAAGAGGTGGTGGATTGGCTGAAGTGCTGGAGGCTTTGGTGAATAGATTAAAACTGCTGGTAAACAAATACATGTTGAGATGTTGTTACAAATGAGTTGCTAAAGGTTGGGGAGATAATGGTGAAGTCTTTTATGGTCACAGTAGGAGCCAGTTTTACTGCCGAGGTTTAGTTTCAGTATTCACAATAAAGGCAGAAGAGTGTCCAAAATGAGAACCCAAGGCAGGTTTTAAGATTTAATTAAGATAGCCTGCTCTGGGATCTCATCCTTCGAAAATAAAGAGATAGCAAGGGAAAAGCTTGAACGAGATCCATTTAAATCTGGTCACAAGCTTGAAGGATGAGGGGACAAAAAAAAATAAAGTAACAGTTACCAAGAAGGAAAAAGTTTAGGTAACTTGCTTGGTTTTAGTAAAAGGAGTGACAATGTTGGGTAACAGATTACAATCTGACAACTAAAGGCTGACAACTAAAAAAACAACCATACCCCATAGCAGATTTTAAAGAACTCTAAGTATTTGGTCTGTCTGATCAGCTGTACATAATAGCCAATACTATAGTTAAGAAAGCACAGCAACACCTCTCCTTTCTCAGAAGACTAAGGAAATTTGGCATGTCCCCTACAACTTTCACAGATGCACCATAAAAGGCACTCCTTCTGGTTGTATCATGGCTTAGTATGGCTCCTGTTCTGTCCAAGACTGCAAGAACTACAAAGGGTCATGAATGAAGCCCACTCCATCATGCAAGCCAGCCTCCCATCCATTGACTCTGTCCACACTTCCCACTGCCTCGGAAAAGTAGCCAGCATAATAAGGGCCCCATGCACCCCTGGCATGAATAGACTTACCTTGCAATAAGTTGGTCTTTCTCTACACCCTAGCAATGACTATAACATTACATTCTGCACTCTTTCCTTTCCTCATCTGTGAATAGTATACCTTGTCTGCATAGCATGCAAGAAACAGTATACAGTTTATTATTAGTATACAAACATGACAATAATAAAAATCAAATCAATAGCATTATCCAAAGGAGAGTAGGGGAGTCCTTCAGGACCTAGACAATACTTACTTCAGTTGAACTTTAAAGGGTGTACAAACTGGCTGTGTTTGTCTATTGTATTTCAAAAGTAATTAATTAGCTGTGAAGTGCTTTGGGATATCCTGAAGACATGAAAAGCACTGTTTAAGTTCAAGTACTTTATCTTTGTTAATAGGAAAGAAATGCCAAACTTCCAAAAACAATTCAGAATCATAGCAAGGACACCAAAGGAAGATCTAGAGTTGTTGTCTCGATCGGCCAACAATATTTTGTCTAAAGATTTGCTATATTACTCCATGTGCACTGCGGTTAACTGCAGGAGGACAATGAATTATATGAAAAGCTTCCTCAACTCAACCCCAACGCAACCCATTGGTTTTCTCAGGAAGCATCTGATTGATAGTGAATACGCTTAATAAGTATTTACACTCTGATAACATTAACACATGCTTTGGTGTAAACAGAAGAGATGCTCACTGATATTTGAACAACTGGCAGAATTCTCCAAAGGGTGATCACAGCATGTGCACCAACAGCACTGCTAGTTCTTGTTTACACAACTGGAAACTATTCACAGCTGCTCTTCTCATTAACACTTCTCTGCTAACCAAGAGGAACTTATGGGTACAATTCACATCCCTGAAGTGATTGAAATAATGGAATAATTCAGACGTGACTATCCAGCTGCTGCATTAGCTTATACTTAACACAGAAGTCTGACCATTATCTTTCTGATAACATTATTGTGAAGCAGTTTCAAACTCTTACATATTCTGTGAACACATTTAACGGCTGACCCAATATCAAAAATGAAACACTAACCACATAAATTAGAATGAGCCGCTTTATCAAATTTAACAAAATTTAGAAACATTAATTTTATGTTTGGAGGGAGCTGGTACTCTACAGCAACTAAAATGAGAGGCACAATAAAATGCCTTGTTCAATAATAATGATGCCTTGTTCCTTAAACAGAAAACTCGCCTGGTTATAACACAAGTTGATATGACCAAACTCTGGCTTGCAACAAAGAAAATCACTAGAAAGTGAAGAAAGTATTTTACCCACAAGAAATCTGTTCACTTTCAATCTGTTGGATCAACTATACTGGAACCCATTATTTAATACGTATCTTGCATAAATTTTAGGCATTTCAATTTGACAAAGGGCACATTTTCTATAAATCAAGTAAATTTCAGAAATCCATTGCATTTATTAAAATTCAATTCTTGGAAGTCATTCATTCCACAGGCACTCAGATGTTTGAAAAGTCTGTTGAAAGAGCTATTCAAGTATTGAGAGTAAGGCAGCGTGACCTCCAGATGAGCTAATTTGAAGGGAATTAGCCACAACTAATTGCAAGTCTCCCTGCTTTGTTCAACACTCAGATCCTTCTCAGCACATGTTCAAATAAGGTTGAAGAGTAGCAAAAAGTTGAGAGTCTCTTTATTTCTTAATAGCTTTATGGACAATATTACTCCAGCTACCACATGCATGATCCTTCAATGAATTTTTCCCTTTATTCCCCTATCAATTTTTCCTTTCTATACTTCTTCCTTCTGAAGACCTTTGTTCCACGCAGACGCAGTTAGAGCATATTTGTCATCCACACACTGGTACTTCATCGAAGGGGTCCCCATTCGTATTTAAGACTACGTAGAACTATTCTACTGCATAAAGCATCACAGACCAAATCCTCACCCAATATTTCATCACACACGCATTCAGCGAAAGTATCTGGACAGCGATCAGAAACACAAACTTCAGCAGACTCTCTTTCCTCCACCAAACCTGGGGCACAAAATAACTTATGCTTCCCCTGCCCGAGATCAGACACAGGGTTAAAATGGGCATCACCTCAGTCTATCTAGCTCAGATGTAAAACTTAGCCATCCGTGCAACTGAGGGAACCATCTTGAATAAACTTGGGAGCAAAAAAAAAGCCACAAATTTTCCAGTAGAATTTAACTGGGGCACTGTTTAATTGATTGCCACTGACACACATAATGATGTATTTACATTCGGAGTGCAAACAGCAACAACTGCAGAGACCAATACTACAAGGCCTTTTTTTAAAATTGTAAGTTGCAGCCTCCACATTGCCTGCAGAATATAAACACCAATGGTAAAACGTATTTAATGTTAACTGGTATTGTGGATGCTGGTGCCAACTGTTTTAACTGGATGGGAAGCAGAAGATTGCAGTTCTACATCCCAGACACAGAAAGACTTCTTCTGGGCACCCATGACCAAGAGTTTAAGTTTCCCCACAACTTTAACACCCCCCATTCCAAATGTAACACTATATCCTCCATTCTCTCCTTTCCTTCTCCCCTACATACTCTATGAACAGTATGTTTTTTTAATTTGATTTATTGCTACATGTATTGGGATACGATACAGTGAAAAGTATTGCTTCTTGCACATTGTTCAGACAAAACACAATTCATAAAGTACATAGGGAAGGAGAAAAGGACAGAATGCAGAATATAGCATTACAGTCATAGCTAAGGTGTAGAAAAAGATCAACTTAATACAAGATAGATCCATTGTCTGTATGGCACACAAGAAACAATACTTTTCACTGTCTCCCAATTCATGTAACTAAACATAGGGACCTTTTCTTGCTGGGCAAACAAAGATCTTGACGGTACATGAAACCCATTCAGCACAGTGGTTAGCACTACTGCCTCACAGTGCCACGGTCCCAGGTCCAATTCCCAGCTTGGGTCACTATCTGTGAGGAATCTGCACAACCTCCCCATGTTTGAGTGGGTTCCCTCCAGGTGCTCCAGTTTCTTCCCACAGTCCAAAAGACATTATGGTTAGTTGCATCGGTCACACTAAATTCAGCCTCAGTGTACCCGAACATGCACCCTAATGCAGTGACTAGGGGAGATTTTCACAATAGGTTAAATAGAATCCCTACACGTGCAGATAGAAGCCATTCAGCCCATCAAGCCTGCACCAATAACAATCCCACCCAGCCCCTATCCTGGTCATCCCACCTATTCACTCTACTAATCCCTCTTGACGTTAAGGGGCAATTTAACCATGGCCAATCAAGCTAACCCAACTTCATACCAGCGTTTACTTGTGGCACTCATGAATAAACTTGAAACTTCAGGGACTCAAAGTTCGGCTGGAACTTTTGACGAGCAGACTAAAAGAGAAGAAACAAAAGTTGCGCGAGAGCAATCGGAAGTTTAGGAGTACTCACAAGCGCACGATCCGGCGGGGCAGTGGGGCGGGCGCCCGGCGCAGCCTGCGGCGGCTGCAATCCAGCAACGGCTGCTGAGCGGGGCACGAGCAGCGGGCCGGGCAGGCGCGAGGCGGCAGCTCCAGGGCGACGGCGCCCAGCAGCGCGAGCGCTCCGCTCAGCAGCAGCAACGGCGAGACGAGGAGCAGCAGCCGCCCAACCGTCCCAGACATCTTTATCTCCCTCCCAAAGTTTTCCTCTCTCCCGGATCCAAAAGAGGTGAAGGAGAAAATGGAGAGGAGGCGATGTTTTCGTTCAAACTCCTCTTTCTTTTTGATCACCCAAACAACCCGCAGCTGACGTTAAAAACAACGGAGAAAGTTAGTCCGACTTTTTTTTTCCTCTCTCTCTTTATTCTTTCAACTTTCTCGATTAATCCCACACTTTCGTGTTCCGTTCTGCGGCGCCTCGAAAGCAAACACCCATCGGTTTGTCGTCTCCCAGCACTTGTGGAGAAGGGAAGGGGGAAAGTCTCCCGCTTGGCCCCGCCCCCTCCTCCTTGCTCACACCCACCATGCCCCACGTGATCAAAACAAGGCCGGCGCTCTCTTTCCTTCGCTCCCACTCCCTCGCGCACCCGGTTCGCGCGCTGCCTTCTGGTCTTTAGAGTTTTCCCTCGTGCCTTCGCTGGGCGTCGGCGGGGGGAGGGACTACAACTCCCAGGCTGCCCTGCGCGGGCCGGCTTGATGCGTCACTTTTCGCTCCGCCCCTTCCCTTTTGCGTGAGGCACGTGCTGAAGCTGCAAAGCAGGGTTGGTGCCCATCTGATACGCTGCTGCCCCAATGCTATCTGATGTTGCATACTGATTGGGAAGATGCAGGGCATGTAAACAAAGCTCTCTCACAGTGTTGAATTGATTTGATTTATTATTGTCGCTTAGAAACTAGAAGTTGGAGTAGGCCATTCAGCCCTTAAAGCCTGCTGCGCTATTCATTTTGTAAGAAGTCTCACAAGAGCAATTTAAAGTCCAACAGGTTTATTTGGTAGTAAACACCACTAGCTTTTGGGGTCTGCCCCCTTGTCAGGTGAGTGTGGAGTTATGAAGGGGCAGAGCCCAGAAAGCTAGTGGTGTTTGCTACCAAATAAACCTGTTGGACTTTAACCTGGTGTTGTAAGACTGCTTACTGTGCTTACCCCAGCCCAACGCAGGCTGATCAGCAAATTCAATGTTCTGACTACACCTGTCCTTTAATCCCTTCAGCTCTCAAGAGCTATGCCTAATTTCTTCTTGAAATCAGACAATGTTTTGATCTCAACTTCTTTCTGTGATAGTGAGTTCTGCACACCCACCACCCTCTGCGTGAAGAAAGTTCTCCTCACCTCAGCTCTAAAAGGTTTACCCGTAATCCTTAAACCGTGACTCCTAGTTCTGGACTCCCCCGTCATTGGGAACATTCTGAGTCTATCGTGTCTAACCCTGTTGGAATTTTATAAGTATCCAGGAGATTCCCCTCTTCTGAACTCCAGCGAGTATATTCGTTTAATAATCACATGTACCAGTATACAGTGAAAATTATTGTTTCTTGTGCGCTATACAAAACATACTGTTCAAAGAGAAGGAAAGGAGAGAGTGCAGAATGTAGTGTTGTGGTCATAGCTAAGGTGTAGAGAAAGATCAACTTAATACAAAGTAAGTCCATCCAAAAGTCTGATGGCAGCAGGGAAGAAACTGTTTTGAGTCGGTTCGTATGTGACCTCAAACTTTTGTATCTTTCTCCTGACAGAAGAAGGTAGAAGAGAGTATGGCTGGGATGTGTAGGGTCCTTGATTATGCTGGCTGCTTTTCCAAGGCGCTGGGAAGTGTAGACAGAGTCAATGGATGGGAGGCTGGTTTGCGTGATGGACTGGGCATCGTTCACAACCTTTTGTAGTTTCTTGTGGTCTTAGTCAAACAGGAGCTACATCAAGCTGTGATACAACCAGAAAAAATGCTTTCTATGGTAAAGCTGAAAAAGTTGGTGAAAGTCATAGCGAACATGCTAAATTTCCTTAGCCTCCTGAGAAAGTAGAGTTGTTGGTGGGGTTTCTTAACTATTACATCAATGTGGAGGGACCAGACAAGTTGTTGATGATCTGGACATCTAGAAACTTGAAGTTCTCAACCATTTCCGCTTCATTCCCATTGATGTAGTCAGGGGCGTGTCCTCCACTACACTTCATGAAGTCGATGACTATCTCCTTCGTTTCACTGACATTGAGGAACAGATTATTGTCATTGCACCAGTTCACCAGATTCTGTATCTTTTTCCTGTGCTCTGTCTCATCATTGTTTGTGATCTGACCACTACAGTGGTATCATCAGCCAACTTGCAAATCAAGTTGGAGGGGAATTTGTCCACACATCCATTTGAGACATCCATTTGAGACATCCATTAAGTAAGGATTCTGTTTGATTGTGTGGAAAGCATGTTTAGTTTTTTGCAAAATTGGTAGTTTGGCCTCTTGGTGCATTCATAGATGCCCTACTTTATATTGCGGCAACAAGGGTATTTTCACAGTAACGTCATTGCAGAGTTAATGTAAGCCTACATATGACACTAATAAATAAACTTTACTCCTACAAAAGCAAAATACTGAAGATGCTGAAATTTTTCAGTTAAAAGGGAAAATACTGGAAATACTCAGCAGAATATACATAGTTGAGTATGTCTAAATTTTTCTATTTTTAAGACCTAATAGATATAGGAGCAGAATTAGGCCATTCGGCCCATCATGTCCATTCCACCATTCAATCATGGCTGATAATTTTCTCAACTCCATTCTCCTGTCTTTTCCCCATAACCTTCGAGCCCCCTACTATTCAAGAATTTCTCCATGTCTGTCTTAAACACACTCAATGACCTGCTCGCCATAGCCTTTTGTAGCAATGAATTCTGTAGATTCACCACTTTCTGGCTGAAGAAATTCTTCTTCATCTCAGTTACAAAGGATTATCCTTTTACTCTGAAGCTGTGCTCTCGGAACCTAGTCTCTCTTACTAATGGAAACACCTTCCCCACATCCACTTTATGTAGGCCTTTCAGTATTCTGTAAATTTTCAATGAAATCCTTTGTAATTTTCTTCTAATTTTTCTCAGATTTACTCCAATCTTAAAGTTACAAAGGCCGTGCTCAGAATGGACTGGGCAAACCCAAACCCATTCCTTGCTTGCTCTAAAAAACAAATTCAAATTCTAATTGAATCCAATTCAAGTGTCCTCTTGAGAAAGACAAACAAGATCCAAGCTGACAAGATGAGGCATTTTGGACTTGATCTGACGCTTGATCTTAATTGTTTGGTGCTGTAAGGCAACAGGGGCTTCTGGAACTGTTACCAGCAAGAGTTAGCACCTTCAAGAGAAGAGCAGAGGAAATGGGAAATTAAAAGCCAATCAACACAAATGAATCATCATTTGGTGAGTAGGAAACAGTTTGCACCTATTTGCTAAAGGCTGCAGATATCAGAAATTAAGCAAACACTAGAATACATATCATCGCTTTTACAAATTGACTAACACAGCTTTCATATGGAAACATGAATGGGGCAGTTTTAACTTTAATTGGCAGCTGGGAAACCCATGGGCTCAAGGGGAATATTGATTTTACACCACTCGCAGTACTACTTGTTGATTACAATAGCGAAGGAAATCGGATGAGGTGTAGAAACAAAGCATGTTTTAGTTAGTTCCCTGAATGGTAGGACAGGGTAAAATTGGACCCATTGGGCATGGTGTAAGTCAGCAGGCTGAATCTTCCCAGTCTTGTGGAAGGAGTAGAGACGGGGTTGGGGGGAGGGATGGTTGTGTGAGGAAAATGGGGATGAATTGCATCAGGATTGCTCCTTGACACATTGCCATGATGGGGTAAATTTCCTCAAGGATGTTGCATAACATGCATAGGGAATTGGTTAGCTACCAGGAAGCAGAAAGTAGGTATACATTTGAGTTAGCAAGGTGTGATAAATGGAGTGCTACAGAGATCTGTGCAGGGCCTCAACTATTTACAATATAATGATTTGGAAGAAAGGACTGAATGGACAGTTACTAAATTTGCTGATGACAGAAAGATAAGTTGGACAGTAAATTGTAAAGAGGATGTAAGGGCTCATAACCTGTGTGGAATGGTAATCATAGTCAGACTGCCACTCCATTTCTACTTACCTAGAAATGAAAATGTTTTTGTCTCACCCATCTTCTGACTTGACAATATATTGCATATGGTTTCCAGGCCTTCTATTGAGATAAGGAAACTATGCTCCCTTTTTGCAGCACACAAAGTAAGTAGGTTTAAATGCCACTTTGAGAAGCTAAGGAGAAGGTGGATTTGTAAGGTAAGTCAATAAGGTTGAGCATAGATTGGATGTCAGGTGGTTGTGAGGAGTTACAATTAGTGAAGGGAGGTCAGGTGGTTGGTGGTCTGGGTAGTCAGTAGGAAAGGGCTGGTGGTAAGTGGGAGTTGTTCAATGGGGAGTGGTCAGGTTGTTAGGGTTTGGATGGTCAGAGCAGAAGATGGTAGGGGTTGGTCACTGGTTTTTGGGTGGTCAATGGGAGGTCTTAAGTGGTCAGGGGTGGGTGGTCGTGGGAGGGGGTGGAAATGGTGGGGTGGGGTGGGTAGCCAAAGGACGGAAAGCTGGGATGTCTGGCAGGGGTAGTTGGGGGTTCAGATGGGGGAGTAGGGGCTGTCCTGTCAAGGAAGGTGGTATATATTTACCCAAAAGCTAGAAGTGGTTTTAATTCTTCTAACATTTTTGGGTTACTGTTAAGATGGCTGGAAATATCCAAAGTTTATGATTTATGCTGTGTTTTTGGATGGTTCCCATTGCTGGGCAATTGCCCAATGGAAATTTGAACTTCTGGGGCAATTGTGATGCTATATGTACTTCATACTGGGAGGGGGGGGGTGCGGTTTTGCTGGATTCACAATTTTGCTTCACACCTTCCCTAATAGCTCAGAGGATAATGAAAGCATGGTAGTAAGATCATAGAATCCCTATTGTGCAGAAGGGGGCCATTCTGTCTATGAAGTCTGCACTGACCATAATCCCACGCAGGCTCTTTTCCTGCAACCCCACATTTTTACCTGACTAATCCCCTAACACAAGGATCAATTTAGCATGGCCAATCAATCTAACCCACGCATCTTTGGAGTGTGGGAGGAAACCGGAGCACCCAGAGGAAACCCACGCAGATACCGGGGAAAATGTGCAAACTCCACTCAGACAGACCCAAGGCTCGAAGTGAACACGGGTCCCTGGTGCTTTGAGGCCACTGTGCTGCCCAAAAGAGTTTTCTTTCAGTCATTGGATGCAGGACTCACTAGCAAGGCCAGCATTTATTGTCTTGAACTCAGTGGCTTGCTGGGCCATTTCAGAGGGCAATTAAGATTCAACTAATTGGGGTTACAAGTAAACCCAGATCATTCTCTAAAAGACTTCAGTGAACCAGATGGTTTGCGTTTGAAGGTACTCATTAGACTGTTAATTCCAGAGATTTTCTATCAAATTCAAATTTCATCATCTTTCGCAGTGATCCTGATCATTGAGTTAAGTCAAGGAAGGAAAGAGGGACTTCAGCTATCTGTGTTGGCTAGAGAAAATAGGAGAGATGTTAAGGGGTCATTTAACTGATGTGATTTGATTTATTATTGTCATATGTATTGCAACACAGTGAAAAATGTTGTTTCTTGTGCACTATACAGACAAAACATACCATTCATCAGCTTAATATATGAAATGTCCATTCAAGTCTGATGGCAGCAGGGAAGAAGCTGTTCTTGAGTCAGCTGGTATGTGTTCTCAGACTTTTGTATCTTCTTCTTGATGGAAGAAGGTGGAAGAGAGTGTATCCAGGGTGCATGGGTTACTTGATTATGCTTGCTGCTTTTCCGAGGCAACAGTAAGTGTAGGCTGAGTCAATGGATGGGAGGCTGGTTTGCATGAAGGACTGGACTACGCTCCCAACCCTTTGTAGTTTCTTGTGGTGTTGGTCAGACCAGAAGCCGTACCAAGCTGTGAAACATCCAGAAAGGATACTTTCTATCTTGCATCTGTAGAAATTGATGAGAGTCAAACTGGACATGCTGAGTTTCCTTAGCTTCCTGAGAAAGTAAAGATGTTGGTGGGCTTTCTTAACTGTGGCATCAGCGTGGAGGGATCAGGAAAGATTGTTGGTGATCTGGATACCTACAAACATGAAGCTCTCAACCATTTCCACTTTGTCACCGTTGATGTAAACAGGATCATGTCCTCTGCTAAATTTCCTGAAATTGATGACTATACCTTCATTTTACTGACATTGAGGGAGAAATTATTGTTGTCGCACCAGTTCACCGGATTCTTTATTTCCTGTACTCCGTCTTGTCATTACTTGAGATCCAACTCACTTCTATGGTGTCATCACAAATTCAAAGGTTTTATTAAAAATAAATAAAGGGACACTGTTTTAACTGGCTGGGGGCGGTGGAGGGGTGGGGTGCTCAGTAACCAGAAGACACCAATCTAAAGGTAATTGTCAGACCAGAGGTCAGATGAGAAGAAACGGAAAGAATTGTTATGATCTGGAATGCACTGCCTGAAAAGTTAATTGAAGCAGATTCAGTAGTAACTTTTAAAAGGGATTTGGATATATACCTGAAAAGGAAACAAATTTGTGTGACTGTGGGGAAAAGAAGTGAGAGGAACTTATTGAGACTAATTAGAAAGTTCTCTAAAAGAGCCAGCACAGTCATAATGGGCCAAATGGCCTCTTTCTAAGCTGTAAGAATCCATGATTATATAAACTATGGTGAAACATGAACTCAATAGAATGTTACAGTACAAAATCTTGAGCTGCTGAAATAGCTTGCCAATGCTGGAATCATTGCTATAAAATCCACATCATTTATATTGCAGGATAATTTCTTCAACAGCTGGAACAACTCTTAAAATACCAGTGCATGCTGGGGAAGAATTATTAATGGCCAAAGGCAAAACATTCTAGGTCTGTGTATTAGCTAAAACTAGATATTAGAACACAATGTTTTCAGGCTTCATTTCTACTGGTTTCAGGAGTAAAAATTCAATTTACAATCACCTGTTGTGTTCTGCCTTAGTTCATCTCTGTGTCAGTACATTGCAGGTTGGAGACCCGCTCCGGCGCATAATCTAAGCTAATACTTTACTAAAATGCTAAAATGTTTGAGGTACCCTCTTTTGAATGATTTGCTAAAGCTAGGACTTGGGTACCCTCTCAGCTGGTTGTAATAGATGAAGTAAAAAGTCTGACAACACCAGGTTTAAGTCCAACCGATCATGTAATAGATGCCACGGTGCTATTTGAAGAAGAGTAGAGGAGTCCTCTCACTGCTCTGCCAATATTTATTCCTTGACCAATACCTAAAAAATCAAAAGATCTCAAGCTTTGGGGGAATTCTCCCATCCCACCCACTATGGGAATCGTAGTGGGTGGTGGTGGGGGGGGGGGGGGGGGGGGGGCGGTGGGCGAGATTCTCCAATTTTGGGGCGAGTGTGGCCAGAGAATCCCACCCCTTGTTACTTATTTCTGACACTTGTGGCATATACACATTGACTGCTCCCCACATTACAACTGTAATTGCACTACAGAAGTAAATTATTGGCGTATTTGAAGAACATGTAAGATGCTATTCACAGCAAGCTCTATTTTTCTTTTCACATGAATGATTTAACAACTGTGCTAAAATGTTAGAGGAATTTCTTAAGGATGTTTTACTACAATATCCTTATTGCTAATATATAGAAATCATTAATTTTATGGACAATATATATCACCAAGGGTTTCCAATGTAAAATTACTTGAGTTATTTCCTTTTGTTTGGGAAGTACAATCTGTTTACAAAGTTTACATTGCATTTCTTCATACTTGCGTATTTCATGTGGCAGTGTATTGCACTATCATGGAAGATCTAATACTAAATGTTTAGAATTAATATGTGCTTTATTTCATAAATAAAAAAGGGAATAATTTTTTTCATCTAGTCAAAAATAGGGTTCATACTTGGATGATTCTCCATATATACAGGATACGTTGCTGCTTTCCCCAGAAAATACTTTTACAAGTTCTGATAAAGAGTCCTACCTAAAATATTAACCCTGTTTTCCCTTTCAGATGCTGACTTGCTCTGCAGCTCAAGAATTTTTTGTTTTTCTTTAAAGTTTCTATGCATTCAACCATCTGTGTAATTAATAGATGCCTTGTTAATTATATTGGGTTTCCCTTCAATATCTATGGTTTAAGTATAGCTGTACTTCAAATTCTTTCATGGAATGTACAGCGCTATATATTGCCATTCTTTAGCAGTCGCTGAGTCAAAACCCTGGAGTTCCCTCCCTAACGGCATTGTGAGTCAACCCACAGCACGTGGACGGCAGTGATTCAAGAAGGCAGCTCACCACTGCCTTTTCCAGGGCAGCTAGGAATGGGCAATAAATGCTGGCCAGCCAGTGACACCTATGTCCCATGAATGAATAAAAAAAATGTGATCATCATTGGAAAGGCCAGCGGTTGTTGCCCAATCCTAACAGCCCTTGACAAATTAATTTTACTTAGAATAAATGAGGAAAATTTAATCATATCTGGCTTCCATCAGGCTCAGGTGAGCCTTGTTTATCATGGAGGCTGGACTAGATTGAGCTGTCACTGGTTCTGAGCTTCAAAGGTAATAACTGTATTCAGATATTATAAGAGTTATTTTCAAAAGATCGAAATGCTGAAGACCTAGTCCCTAGAACACAACATACTATTCATAATTTACTTAAATGTCCCACTCCATTATAATTGCCCATTCTAATTTTTACCAAAACATGACAACAGTTAAGAGTTCAGGATTGTGCTCCACAAATGTCACTTAAATTGCAGGTTTGTGTAGTTCAGTCTGTGTTTATGCTTTATATTCTGGATAGGCTGACCTTCCCTGTGCTGATAACAAGTAATGTTATGAGATTTCTTTTCAATGTTAAGTTTCTAAAATATTTAAGGTCAAAGATACACGGAGATTGAAATTCAAACAGGGAAAAATAAAATGTGATGGTGGGAACAGGAAGTTTCTGGGACTGAGGGACTTGTAAAAAGTAGATTCAATCACTGCAGCTGGTGGTGTCAATCGCCTGTGGAAAATATTTTCAATGGTTATTGCCTACACCTGTGGTATAAAGGCTGCTATGCTTTTAGAGGCTTTGAATCATAAGAACAATGTAATGGAAAATGTAAGTTCAAACTAAAGATTAAGTGCATAAAATAAACCTTATTTAGAAGCAGCATTTTAGTGATGCTATAATTTTCTTGTGAATTCATCAAAAATGTAGCTGAAGCATACTGACATTTGGGTCTCAAGTTTGATCCCATGTCTGTGCTGAGTTAACTAATCACAACCAGGATGGCTATACAGGTGTTACAATTGGCCTCTGGGGTTCAGTAGGAGAAAAAAATTAACCTGAGTTTCTTCTTCTGATCACTATCCAGTGATTTTTGCTGGAAATGCTTGTGTGCGATTCTATTTGATAAACCAATCAGGGTTGACAGTGGTGCCTCCCCACTACAATTGTATAGCACGTCAATGCTGTTAGCTGTAGATCAAGAACCACATAATGCACATGGAAATATACCTGAGCCACGGGTCAGTGGCTTCTGGTGAGGGGACATCATTTGTCAAGTACACAAAGAATTTAGTTATGATTGAAAAAATACATTTCATTTA
This sequence comes from Carcharhinus amblyrhynchos, assembly GCF_965287045.1. Classification (NCBI taxonomy): domain Eukaryota; kingdom Metazoa; phylum Chordata; class Chondrichthyes; order Carcharhiniformes; family Carcharhinidae; genus Carcharhinus; species Carcharhinus amblyrhynchos. Next base: position 115,737,106 of record NC_137329.1, read on the forward strand.
ACCTAAATGCACTGAGTTAAGGTTTATGAGGTTAAGGTTTTTAACTATATTTAAGTATAATCCTGTAGCAATATCTGTAAAAAAAAACATTGGGATATTACTCAATCAGATCTCTATTTCCTGACATTCTTGTAGATTGTTGTAATCTTTCAGCAGTCTGCTAATTAGAATGTGGTGACTTCAAAGGATCATATCAATCCTTAGACAACAAAAATTGTAAATTATATCTTTTAATATGCCAAATAGGGCGATTTAGATTCATAACATTTAGATAGAATAAAGAAAATAAAACAAAGAAATACATCAAGAGGGTTCAGATGATATAAAAACGGATTTGAAACTTGAATAGTTTATCTATATGAGGGGAAGCTTTTGATAAGATTAACAGCATGTATTTATATAATAAAACACCCAAGGACACTTCACAGGGGCATTATAAAACAAAATATGACCCCAAAGCCACATTAGAAGATATCAGGGCAAATGAACAAAGCTTGGTCACAGCAACCAAGATTTTATGAAAAGTATTAAAAGAGGAAAATGAGGTAGAAGTGTAGAGAGGTTAAGAGAGGGAATTTCAGTGTTTAGGACTTAGACAGCTGAAGGCCCAGACACCAAATTTGGAGCAACTCACATCAGAGATGCTCAAGAGACAGAATGAAAGAAGGGAGGTATCTTGGAGGGTTGCAGAACGGAAGATGATTCCTGAGTAAGCAGGAGTGAAGCCACCGAGAGATTTGAAAACAAGGATGAGAATTTTAAAATAGATGCACTGTATAAACAAGAGCCAATGTGGGTCAACATGCACAAGGTGATTATGGTTTGATCACAGACTGCAGATTTTTGGATGACCTCAAGTTTATGGAGGATAGAATTTGAGAGACCACCCAGAAGTCTCAGAAAAAGATGGACTATTATTCCTCAATTCATATTCCTAATATTTAGTCCTGTTTACTCCCTCAGTCTGATTGACAATCTCATTAGGGTGAGTTCCACAATCTGAGGTGCCTTGCCCAAGTGGTAATTTATTCAGTCATGAGTATACATTAGATGTGCTTACGAGTTATCTAACCAAAGAAGGCATAAGAGTTAAATCCAACCCTATCCCCAAAATCCTATCTGCCAAGCACTTTGATTTCTATTAGGTGATTACTGTTTACTGATCAGGAGGGAGAATTTTAATCTTATTTTCCCCCACCTTGAGTAACTGCAGCCAATTTTACAGCCCCTAGAAATTCTTGATGTGGAGATGCTGGCATTGGACTGGGGTAAACACCGTAAGAAGTCTCACAACACCAGGTTAAAGTCCAACAGGTTTATTTGGTAGCTAACGCGACTAGCTTTCAGGGCTCTGCCCCTTCGTCAGGTGTGTGGGGTGTTCATCACATTCATCATTATAGATGTGGGAAAGATATATTTCCTGTTTTTCATCTCTGAATCATTTAGATCTCAGATCACTTCCACCTTTGAAAAAGACCTACGATGGTAGATGTCTGGAATAATAACTTTCCGAATACTAGTGTCTTTTGTTAAAGTTTAAAAATACTCCATTGTCCCTATTTTTAGAAGAGGAGGAGATGACAAAGATAAAGCACTTCACAGTTTAACTACTTTTGTGTTGCATTTAATAAGCTGAGAGACGCTGGTTCCCAACTCGAGGGTCTTGCATAGCAACCAGCAGTTCCAAAATAAGCCTAATGGATTCATGAAGATCAGTGATGCAAGAAAAACTCAATATAAAAGTGGCCTCTTGATTAGGTCAGATTCGGAAACACTTGTAGCCCAGCTTGAATCAGTTCCTATTGACTGTAAAATTGACTTTGTCCTTCTGATGCAGACCTTGAAAATTTGGAATTGAATTGAAGTAAAGCACCTTTGGTATCTGCTTTTAACTGAGTGCTTAGCATGCAGTTTGAAAAAGTTTAAACAAGAAGAGTTTAGCTTGATGTAAATGTTTGTGTTTACGTCTCATCATAATTGGATATCTCTGTCAATGCAATGTGCGATTTCTGCAATATTTCTCATTTACAATGAACAAATATAAAATTTATTATTAGAACCTCACATCTTCAAACTAAATTCTGTTTGAACTGATTGTGCAAAAAGACCTTTGAAGTTTTAATAATCCAGAAACTTGGTTTGGCAACGTTGTGTATGATAGATCTCAATATCTGTTTAAATATTTCTGATGACCTTGTATAAAAAGAGAGCAGGTATCTAAGATATTTTGTTTTATTCCTAGTACCATTTAAGGACAAAAACAGTGTGGGAATGTACCTCTGGAATTTTATTGACAAAAGACCAATTAACAGCATATTTTCAAATGTAGCATATTATTACAGTAAATTGTTTCACTTTAATATATCACTTAAACTCATGCTTATTTACAGAAGTTCCTGTTATCATTCATTATGTTTCCATGTGCCTTTGAAGGAAACAGTAGAGTGTACTTAAGTGATTTCCTACTAATTCTGGTCCTTTTCTGGTGTGTTACGAACACATGCTGGATGTCCCAAGGTACACACAGAGGTTCTCTCATTGGTAACAATTATGCTTGACTTTATATGATCCCAGACTGAAACTATGGCAACTAAATTATGCATAATTTGAATGCTATGATTGCAAACAGCAGAACCACATGAACTTTCAGCACACGTCCTGCCTAAGGCAAAGAATGTTCAAATTCTGTTAATTTAAGGCAAAATGTAGGAGAGTGTTTTTTTTGTTGAATTAAAGGAAAATAAATGGATAACCTAAGGCATTTCCAGTTTAAAAAATATCTTCAAGATATGTGCCACACGTGTTCTCACCACGAAACGTCGACTATTTGAGAATAGAAGTAATTACAGAATCAACATCCATAAAGGCTCGGCTGTGAAGATAAACTTATTTATAACAACAAAGGCATTGGTTGAATGGATGTGGTCAATAAAAATTGTGCTTTTAATTATCTTTATGTTGCAGTATGCATTCAATGGATCAGTGAAGGTAGTATGCATGGACAGCGACAAAACTACTTTGAATATGAAGAGAATGAACATCAAAGTCTTTCTTGAAATTAATTCAAAAAAGTGGTTAGAGCATTCTGCTATCCCATTGACATGCCAAGCTGCTTCTACTTGATGTAGTTCTGCAAAATGAATCTGCCCCCTCTTCATCTTAAATTTCAAAGTACAGTTGTTCAAAAGGTTACAAAGTTGAATTTTATTGCTCTAAGTCCACAAGTATCTGCCCTTGTTGGCTGAGGAAAATTCGTACTGACCAGTATGGGGAAACTGAATCATTGAACCTAAATGTGAGGGAAACCTTGTTCCTATAAAAATTGATAGCCAGTGGGAACAGCCAGAGGCTGCACAAGTTCCTCCTGTTTTCCGAGGAAAAGTCGCATGCTGATTGTTTTATTTTAACTGTTTTGTAAGATTAAGATACATGTTCTGCAATGTTAGAATCATTTTCCTTTGAGTGGCTATCTTTTGTAAGTTGAGGAGCTGGGATGGCTTTTCTAGTAGAATGTTAATATTTGCAGGATGTCCTACAGAATTACTAGCTGAAATTTAGCACACCCTCCCCCCCAACCCTCGCCACATATGCATACATACACACACAAACACACACACACACACACACATATACACACACACTCACACACACACACACCACTGGTGGGTTAGACGCACATAGGTAAAATTGAGTGCAATGCCACATACTGTCTATTCATTGCAATTTTACTAGCAGCAGGGTAGGTGTTGGAAGGTCTTCCCATTCATGGACCAATTAAGGTTCTTAAGTGGCCAAATAAAGGCCATTTAAGAACTCCCTCCTTTTGATTTTATTCATGATGAAAGAAGGCTGGCACTCTGTGCCCAACCTGCCAGGTTTCATTAGATGGGAAGGTGGCTGGCAAGGGATTGTGTGCCTCTTCTTTGGGGTTCCATGCTGATCAAAGGCCATCCCTTTCCATCCCCTAATAACCCTATCCCCTTCCCTATCTCCCTTGCTGGGAGACTTTGCCAGACTGGCCTCGTCAAGTCCCTGGACTTACATTAAAGTCTATGCTGCATTGCAATACGTTTTCTTCTTGGACCACTGCAATTCCAGCAGTGGCCACAGTTCCTGATGACCTGTTGGGACAAGGGAGCTGTCGCTGATTTGTCTGCCTGGCAGCTTTCTGAGGCAGGATATCTTCCCTGCATAGAGCCAACCTCAAGACAATAATGTCTCCCCTCCTTGTTAAATCCAGCCCGCTATTATAATTCAATTGGCTTCATCTACAAATCTGCCCAATCCAATCTCTGCAATCTTCTCCAATATTGGGTTAGATTTTATAGTCCCCAACTCAGCTTACTTTTTAGTGGGAGGTGCACATAAAATATGATGGGTGGGTTGTCAACTGCCTTCTCACACCTCCCAACCTGTTCCTCGAAATGCAGTCCCCGTAATATGCTTCCCATTACAAGGCTTACGTGCCCTTAGGCCCATTGAGGCTATTATGTGGTTAATTAATAGGCTCTTGGTCTTTTAGATCAAACCAAATAGACAAACTCAAATTAAATTAGGACAAAGTAAAAGGGGCAGCTCCCCAAAAGGAAGGAGAACAGCCCAAATAAAAACAAAAGTACAAAGGAAATTTAAGACACATCAAATCAAAATGTGATTGTCAGGGTCTACAATGTACCCCAGCCCCTGCAGTGCCCAGCGGGCATGGAAGGCGTCAACTGTGCCTGCGGACACCGCATGCTTTCTCTCCAGGGACACCTAGCCATGAACGTAGCCGCGGTAGAGGGGCAGACAGTCGGGATGGATGACCCCATCGATCGCCCGCTGCCTGGATCTATTGATGGCGCGTCTCGCCAGGCCCAGGAGCAGGTTCATGAGGAGGTCGACATCCCGACCCTCCAATCTCTGCACCAGGTGTCCGTAGATCAGGAGCTTGGAACTGAATGCAAACAAAACATCAATAAAAGGTTTTTCAGAAAATCAAAAAGGGTATGCAATCTATATCATGAAATGTAGATATGGTCCACGGACTCCACGAGGCAATTGATGGGCTCTTAAGGACCCCAATCCACTTTCACTGCCATCATACCCTGGGTGCTGAAAGGCAAATGTGAGTGGGAAGACTTTTCTCCCCAAGGTTGATAAAAACGCAGGAAGGAAGCGAGGTACGTCCTTTGGGAAGTACCCTGTGCACATTTGGAGCAATCCCCCAAGAACATAACCTTCTTTGTGTCTCTCTGCCTAGCCTTCAAAACCCAACTTCCCCACCTGTGCCCCACTCCCCAAGATGCCCATTCCTTCCCCTCGCCAAAAAGCCCCAACTTACCTGTCTCGTGTCCATGACACTTCTTTGTGGTTGTAGTTCTTGCAGCGCCCACTATTCTCTTCTGCCTCTGCAGGAACTGCTGGCCAATCTGATTGACTGGCAGCCCTTGAGAGTGGGATAGAGGTATGATCCTTAGCTTGTTTCATCTGCCCCCAGTATATTATCGCTATGAAGCAACCTTTTAAAAGTCTTCAATTTGCAATGGACTTTTCTTCGATGGCTGTGTTGATAACATGCCCCTGCTCCCCTCCTAATTGCACCGCATCCCCCCCTACCCCCGCCCAACCATAACATTTAGCGCATTGTGTCCCAGAAACACCATATCCCAATTTTCATCATTCTATTCCTCTGCCTACTGTGCATTCCAGTTCTGTCCACTTCTTCAGGTCATCAGGCCCGATTTTACCGTTGCGTCACGCCCGTTTTCGGGCACAAGAACATGGTAAAGTCGGTTGAGAGGCCATTAACGCGATCCGTACCTGCATCCATGCAGATTGTCACTTTACCGAGACCCAGGAATGGTGATGATTCAATTCACACCCAAAACGGGCGCAACAGCGACTTAAATGCATTTGCAAATATTTAAATCGAATTACTGAATTGCCCGCCCAACTTTATCAGCATTTCCCCCGTTACCACCTTGTTTCCCAATCCGGAACCACGCCCTAATGGACCTACTAAATAAAAATCTGAAACAGGCGCTCCAGTGCTGAAGAGCGAGTTCAGTGATTCCAACGGCTCTGACTCAGATCATTGGTGGGTGTGGGGGAGGGAGTGATCATTCTCTGGTTTGCAGGGGAAGGGAGTGAGGCCAGATTGTTGTCTGGTGTTTGGGGGGGGTCGGGGTGGGGAGGGGGAGGAGGAGAAGAAGGCAGGTCCACTGCCGCTCTGCGAGTGATCAGTGGGAGGGGGGAGGGCTGATCATTGTCTGGTGGGGAGGGAAAGGAGGCATGTCAGATGTTCCTCTGGGCAGGGAGGGGGGGCTGGTGAGTGAGGCCAGACCATTCTCTGGAGGGGGAGATGAGTGAGGCCAGATCATTGTCAGTGGGGGTGGGGGCGGGTGGTGGGGAGGAGGGAGATGGGTAAGATGTATTTCAGGCAGGGGTGGCAGGGCAGATGGATCTCTGGTGGGGGCAGGGTAGTGGCAGGGGAGTCCGCTGCCACTCTGTGGGCGATCAGTGCAGGGGGGAGGTGCAGGGGGAAGGAGGCAGAGGTGGTGATTGGTCTGGGTAGTGAGGGAGTGTTGATAAGGGGAACAGTAATTATGTGGGCAGTGGGGGGAGGGGTGGATAACGGGGACAGTGATGTGTGTGGGTAATGGGGGGTGGATAAGGGGGACAGCGATGCCTGTGGGTAGTGAGGGGGGCTGGATAACGGGGACAGTGATGTGTGTGGGTAGTGGGGGGCTGGATAACGGGGACAGTGATGTGTGTGGGTAGTGGGGGGCTGGATAATGGGGACAGTGATGTGTGTGGGTAGTGGGGGGGTGGATAACGGGGACAGTGATGCCTGTGGGTAGTGGGGGGCTGGATAAGGGGACAGTGATGTGTGTAAGTAGTGTGGGGGTGAATAAGGGGGTCAGTGATGTGCATGAGTAGTGGGGAGGGGGTGGATAAGGGGGACAGCGATGTGTGCGGGTAGTGGGAGGGTGAATAAGGGGGACTGTGATGTGTGTGGGTAGTGGGGGGTGGATAAGGGGGACAGTGATGCCTGTGGGTAGTGGGGGGGTGGATAAGGGGGACAGTAATGTACGTGGTTAATGGTGGGGTGGATAAGAGGGACTGTGATGTGTGTGGGTTGTGGAGGGGGTGGATAAGGGGGACAGTGATGTGTGTGGGTAGTGGAGGGGGTGGATAAGGGGGACAGTGAAGTGTGTAGGTAGTGAGGGAGGTGGATAAGGGGGACAGTGATGTGCGTGGGGGCCATCATTCCTGCTTGTCACTCCTGGGCCACTTTCTCCATTTTCTGCGGCCTGGGAGCAATCTGACACCAGCACGCTTTTTCAAATTCTTTTTCTAACTCCATATGCGCAGCTCAGAGCTCCGATCGTTTTGGGCGCACTAAGCGCCGTCCACAGCATGATTCAGACCCATGATCTTTTTTCAGGCTGAGTGCATATCAGGGTGCCTGAAAGCAGATTTCCAAGTGGGATCTGCGTTATGCTCAGATTCGGCACTTAGAATGAAAATGGTAAAATCAAGCCCATCAACTATCATACTCCACGTGTCCTGCTCTCTTCTAACCTTAAAAATAGTCCACATAAACCATCCCATCAACCATGTTTTCAGTTATTTTGAATGGCTCATCTGCAGCTTTCCACTTTAGAGAAACTGAAACCAAAAGAGAAACTGCTAGAAAACCTCAGCAGGTCTGGCAGCATTTCTAAGGAGAGAAAAGACGTTTTGAGTCCAGATGACCCTTTGTCAAAGCTAAAAAGCACAGAAGTGGGAAATGTTTATACTGTAGAGTGAGAGAATGAAAGATGTGCCATAGCCATAAAAACAAGGCGAAAGGCTGAGAGATGCTAATGGCAGTGCATAGAGAGAGTAGAAGGCGTGAATGGCCAAATGGTAGAGAAGTTGAAATCAGAGAGTAAGCTGTGATAGATGAAGATGTGTGGAGAGAGAAGTGATAGGTGGGAGAGGTGAAATTGAGAAAAAGGGGAAAATGAAAGCAAAAGGGGAGAAACCCCAGGCAGCCCACTTCTCAAGTTCCCAATCCTGTACAGCCCGCTTCTAAAGTAACTCACTTCCACTTTAGAAACCTTTAATTTCACTTGCATGAAGTGCTTGTACTATTCTGTATTGTTGTGTTGATTGCTAATGGACTAGCAACAATAATTTATCTCTGTAGTACAACTGTCTGATTCTGGCTAGCTTAATGATAAATATGCAACCCCTTTCCTGAGTGGAGAATGCAGAAGCTCATTCCTGAAAGTAAATGCAGAGTTTGTCTCCGTTTTCCTTGTCAACTTGGTTCCTGAAGGGAGGGAGAATTGAAATTGTTTCATTGTTTAAAATTGCTCTCTAAACTCCTCTGTGTCTCTATTTCTTTCTCCTTTTTAAATATTTCCTTAAGACTATGCTACTTCTCACAAAGGATTGTGAATCTGTGGAATTTGCTACCCCAAAGTGCAGTGGATGCTGGGACAGTGAGTAAACTTAAGGAGGAGATTTTTAATTGGTAATGGGTTGCAGGGTTTTGGGGAGATGGCAGGAAAATAGGGATGAGGAGCATATCAGCCATGATCAAAGTGGACTTGATTTCCTGAATGGCCTAATTCTGCTTCTGGCACAGCCAAATAGGTGTTGAAGTAAATTAATTATTCAGGACGGATTTCGGACAACTTTCTACAAAAAATATTATACATAAATGCAAGTTGCTGTTCATGTTTTGGTCTTATGGCTGGCAGTATATTTAATTCCAGTGTAAAATTCTGACTCCATTTACTGAATTTGAATGTTTGTGCATCTATTTTCATCTCTGATATTACTTTTCATTAAAGTGTTCATCAAAGATTGGGAATATTCTTCACTGAGGTATCAGAGGGGTGAACATACATGATTAATGTTTGTTAGTTCAACATTTTCCTGTGTTAGCAGGCTTCTGTTTTTGAATCATTTATTTTATCATTGTTCCTAGTTTGAGCTCTTAGCAAAATTACCATCGTACTAAGAACAGTAATTTGCTTACTAAATAGCAATATGAAATTGTCTAATGTATAGTTTTTGGATTAAGGGATTGCTTGTACAAGTATCTGCCTGAGCTATTAAAATATTAAAAATTTAGACATGATACATTCTAATTGTTATTTCAAACACAATTGTAAATTTTACAATTTTTAAAATGTTTCTGTTACCTGTGTTGGGTTGTTTATATTGCAAAAAATAATGTTTAAGTGGTTACCTCCCTCTCATTAGGTATACAAATTCACACTTTTGTTAGTGCATGCACATACTAAGATATATCAACTATATCAAGGCCATTTCACTTACAAGATAGCAGAAAAAAGAGGGGAAACTGACTTGAACAATGGTAATGAAGACTTTTCTCTCAGATGTGGCTTTTGGAAGCATTCATTAATCACTTCTTGGCAGATTTTTAACATTTCTCGTTCTGTGTGACTTAATTTTGGTAACCATAAGCAGATTTTTTATTTGTATCATGCTAAATTTGTGGGTAATATGATGCTGCAGTACTCTTAACTTCCTGTTGTGACAAGGATGACCGAAGAAAGACAACTTTGATCAATGAAATCAAAGGATTTGAAATGATCTCAGTTTTCTCTTCATAGGGACGCAAACATGACCTCTATATTTTTCACCATTTTTCAGCGACACAATCAGAGTACACAGCAATTTACAATTACAGGGTGTTCTTCAGTTGGTTTATTTTATTTTTAATTGTGTGTGTTTCCATCCCTAATTTTCCTTGTGAAAGTAGTGGTGTAAGGGTACACCCACATTGCTGTTAGGAAAGAAGTTCCAGGATTTTGACACACCAGTAGTGAGGGAAAGGCAATATAGTTCCAAGCCAGGATGGTGTGTGGCTTGGTGGGGAACTTACAGGTGGTGGTGTTCCCATACGTCATCCCCCATTAACTTTATTGGAAGTCATTAGTTTGACAAGTACTGTTGAAGGAGGTTTGGCAATTTTTGTAGTGCATCATTTAGATGGTACACACTGCTCCATGGTATGCCAATGGTGAGGGAGCACATATTTAAAGTGGTGGGTTGAATGCAGGTCAAGTGCATTACTTTGTCTCGATAGTGTTTAGCTTCTTGAGTTTTTTTGGAACCTCAGTCATCCAGACAAGTGAAGAGTATTTCATCACATGCCTATTTCAGTTGTGCTTATTTGACTATAAAGTATCTTAGGACATTCTAGGGTTGTGAAAAGCACACTATTGATTGGTGTTTTGTTCCTGGACAGGCTTTGGTGACTGGAGGTGAATTGCTTAGCACAGAATCCCCAGTCTTGGACCTGCTTTGGTGGGCAAAGTATTTTTTTCTGGCCACTTAAGTTTCTGGTCATTGGTAACCTGTAGAATGTTGACGATGTGAGGTTGAGCAATTGAGTGAAGGGACAATGATTAGATTCTCTCTTGTGGATATGGTCATTGTCCAAAAGTGTGTGGCACAAGTGTTACTTTAACTCAAACCTGAATCTTGTCCAGATCTTGTGGTATACATGCAAGGACTGCTTCATTGTCTGAGGGGATGTGAATGTGGATAAAGACTGTTCATTCAACCAGTGAACATCCCCACTTCTGACCTTATGATGGCGTTAAGAGTTCTTTAATGAAGCAGCTAAAGATGGCTGGGCCTAGGATACTACCCTGAGGAACTGCTGCAGCAATGCCCTAGGGTTGAGATGATTGGCCTCCAACAACCACAACCCCATCATTATTTGCACTATGTACAGTTGCACCTATTGGAGAATTAACCTCTTGATTTTTATTGCTGGGGATCATTGACATCACATTCTGTCAAATGCTGCTTTAGTATCAAAGACATTCACTCTCACCACAGAATATTGATTGCCTGGCTGAGTGGCTGGAGGAGCTGGCGATCTGCGTGATTCCCAAACAGGGATCAGCACTTCTGGTGTTATGCCAGTTTGCTACAAGAAGTTGTCATTTGTTACAAGGGATTTTTAAAAAATTATGTTGTCCCCCAACCAAATGTTTAAAAATATTCAATAGCATAGCAATCTAGTGCAACCAGAAGCAGCAATATCTGGAATTGATATCCCAGGTCATTGATGCTGATGGCTGCTGTTAACATAGAAAAGCTTGAAAAAATTGTTCTTTATTTTTGGAGACAATCCAGGACCATATTTGTGACTTAAAACATGCTCCAATAACACTGGTTTAGCATTTAAACTTCTGCATTTAAAGGACTGAATATCAATAAGAAACAATGTCTGGAATAGTTCCACAGATTGAAAAAGTTGATGTATAAACGTTCCCTGCCGGTATTCATTACAGACCTTTTCGACTCGTACAAAATTAAGGTCTACAACTGCAACAATTCCTGTGTACAAGCTAGGTACAAGCATGGATGTTTAACTTGGTCATACACTTGTCTAGCACTAGTAATGATCTTGTAGAATTCACCTAATCCCAGTTTCTAAAGGATGGAATCAACAAAGAGTTGGTCATTCTCATCTGGTCATTATTATTAATGCCTTTGAATTAGCTTTAAAAAACAGTCAAATTGCCAGTAGTATGAACATTGTTGTCCAAATGGCCCTGCTTAGGGAATACATTTTAATGGAAAGCATTTTAAGACAATTCACCTTGGAAGGTACCAACCTCAATCATGTTTTGTTTTAATGTCCATATACTTATGCTTTACCATAGAAAAACAAGAAGTGGGCACCCTGGCTATTTTTTTCCCTTTCTAGTACAAGGATGCTAAGGTCCTATTTACTACTCAAACCTTTACCCAAATTGAGGTTCGCTAACACACTACAGACTGTGAATAAAAGCTGGAATCTCCTGCCCTGTATAGGTTAGTGTTGTGAGACTTCTTACTAGGTTAGTAATACACCATGTGTAATCCTTGCCTACCAGTCCTGCGAAGGAGATTCACCTTTGATTTATAATACTATAATTGTTGCTGTTTGGGATGTTTACCACTGTTGCAATCTACCCATGGCAACAGCCTATACTAATTTGCAACAGAGAGTCATAGCAATGCTACAAGTCTTTACAGTTTATATAAAAATGTTGAGGCACAGGTTGGTACAGGCACAGTCTTGAAGGACAATTCTAATAAAGATTCTTTTACTCAAGCCAACTTTCTTAATCACTTTTGGCATGAGTTTTGATATGTTTGAATTGGATTTGACCCAATTACAATCTACCTGTAAGCAGACATTGTTTCCTTATTATCCTAAAATTTTGGCCAGTATGATGCAGCAGTGCTGACAATGTCCTGTTATGACATTGATGAATACAGTAGCTGGAGGCACGCAGTGTGTCCCTGTTGTAACATTTGTTCTGAAAGGTCCATTTGGCATTAGTAATACATTTCTGCATAATCTTGATATAATAGTTCCAGGCATCAATGCCTTGATTTGTTAAAGGAAGGAATTCAAATAGAAGCAATTATTTGGTTCATTTTTCATTATTGCAATTGCATATCCAATTTAAATGCTTGCCTTTCAATGTGTTTTCTAAATCATGCAAAAGCTTGTCATGGCAAAAGAATGGTAAGTTTCAGGTATTTCAGAAAGGTTCAGCACTGTTTTTGTAATCAATTTGATCCTACCTCTAGCTGTTATAATGCAAATAATATCTGTTTGGATTTATAAAGCATTCTTTTGTTTAGTGAAATATCCTTTTATCACCCATTAAATGTTAAAATGAAAAATTGGCTCTGGATAACAACAATCTGCATTTATATAACCCCTTTTACATAGTAAAATATCTTAAGTTTATTTAAACCATATTGGCATTGTATTTCTTTATTGATCGCCATTTGGAACACATGTTCTGAAACTTTAATCACACTTAAATGAGGGACATTTATGTCACTGTATCCACCCAGAAGCAAGGTATTCTCATCAACTCTGAAATGAAGACTGATGTGGAGTGAGATAGACGTTCAACTTCTTGAAACGAATACAGTCTGATGGGATAAATGTCTTGTCTTTTATTGTCTATATGCACCTCAACAACAACTTACATTTATTAAAGTACCTTTAGAATAATGAGTTGTGCCAAACTACTTCAAAGGTGCATTATGGAATAAAGTGAAACCCCAAACCACCCTTTGGCTACCCCAGACTATTTCCTCATCCCCCAACTATTTCCCCATCTTCCCCCGACCAATCCCGATCCTCTCATCCTTCCCAACTCCCACCCCACTTTTTCCTAATCCCCATACCTGACCACCATCCCCAGACTACCTGATCCCTCCATCTGCCCTTCTTACCATTCCAGCTACCATCTCACCTACCCCTGTGATTTTCCTGACCACCAGAGACCCCTGCAACCACCCAAAGCCCACCATTGCCACCTGAAGTCATCCAGAGGCCCCAATCACCCAACCCATCCTATTCACTTCATTCACGACCTTACCTTGTCTCCTGGCAAAGCGGCTGGGGCCTTTTACTTACCACCTGAAGGCGGCTGGTGCAGTAAAAAGGATGCATAGTTACACTTCCTCGAAGCTGCTGCCTGACTCCAGGAGCAGCTGCGCTGCATATTTCTTACGAGGCTTGGATCAGAAGCCCATGTAAGAAATGTGCAGCTCCATTCCAGTGTAAGTAAAGAGGAGCAGAGAGGCAATCTGATAGTGATTGCCACTACATGTAAGTTCTATTTCTAATGAAACCAAGCAAGTGCAGTCCCACCCAGCAAGATAACGGAGAAGAAGTATTAGAATAAAACTTGTGGTCACTCACAGGTTAAGGATGCTAAGAAGTCTCACAACAGCAGGTTAAAGTCCAACAGGTTTATTTGGTAGCACGAGCTTTTGGAGCATTGCTCCTTCTTCAGGTAGAGTGTTGCTCCTTCTTGAAGGAGGAGCAATGCTCCGAAAGCTCATGCTACCGAATAAATCTGTTGGACTGTAACCTGATGTATGAGACTTCTTACTGTGGTTTCCCCAGTCCAATGTCAGCGTCTCCATTTCACAGGTCAAGGATAAAGAACAGAAATTTATTTTTGTCTCAGTCAACTAAGAGGTAATTTATGACTTTGGTATGAACAGTCTTGGTACAATGACTGGTACAGAAACCTGATTGGGGGGGATTCACACAAAAAAGTCCCGAGAATGATGGGCATGGATTTGGGAGATGACAATATATGAATGGACTTAAGAGAGGAAAAGGAGGTTTAAAATGGAGCAGTAATTGCAAGAGAGGGAAGCAGCCGAGGCTGCAGATTGAATTACCTTGTTCTTTGCAACAAAATAAGTCTATAAACACATTACACTTATTTTTGGAAATGACAATGAAGGAGTCAGGAAAGGATGGTTTAAGAAGACAGTTTGTGGTGGTGAAGATAAGACAAGTGTTATCTTTACCTTCCTGGATGACTTTTGTTTGGAAGATAAGTATTTCATGTTAAATTAAATTCCAGTTCCTAGTAGTCATACAGGAGATTATCTTTGATTTGGTACTAAATTACAATTGTACAAAACCAATAAAATAACTGATGAGTGAGCTGGTTGGTTTTCTCATATTGGAACTATAGTATTGTCCTGCAGCTTAGAGACCTTTGCGGTTAAACTGATTGTATCTGACCTAAGAATTTTTGATGCTGACATTGTCCCACTGAAATGGCACAATGACCTATTTTGCACTCCTGTTCTAATTGGCCAATTTTTCGACTCCCTCCAGGGATCTTTTAAGAACAAAAAAGGCACTGGTTAGACCGTTCAATGTCTGTACAAATGGATGGAGCATTGATAGCATAGACTCCACCTATCTGAACCTTAAAACTGCAATCAGGAACAAACCACATGTAAAACAGGTGGATGTTCTGTCTGTCCTACTTAGGATCCTGTCCAAGATGACAATTGCAACAGCATCAAGAAAGTTGGTGATTAGTGACTCAATGTCATTTTCTGACCACCATTTTTACTAATCAGAGACAGTAAACAAAATTCCCACAAGTTCAGAAACCCACAATTAAAGCTCTGCAATCAGGATCATTCAAATACTGTAAAACTATTGGCATTAGTTTAAAAAAAAGCTCTATATGAATCACTCTCCCTCACAAACAAAGATCACAAACTTTGCACAGTGTAATCAAGCCAAGAAAATGCTTTCTTTGATTTGGATTTGAAGAGATTTGTATTTAATTGTAATTGTTTCAAATGAGGTGGAAACACAGGAAAGCAGCTAAAATTAACAGGGAGATGGAGGAGGGAATTGAACACAAATCAAGTCAAGTCAGTAAGTCTGATCAGGACCAAGATTGGATTGCACTGAGCTCCTAATACAGACTGTTTGTTCAAACCAAATACAGTAATAACAAATGTTGTATATACTGTTACCCAAGGGCGATTGTTTCAATGTTTACTTTCATTTTATGAATTTATTGAAAGCCCTTTCAAGTGCTCAAAATTATACTTTTCTTTATCTAACAGCTGCAGAAATAATTTTTGGTTGGGTCGATGCTGAGCTGCAGGAAAATAAATAAAATGGAACACAAACTAAATGAATTTAAAAGCAATGTGATGACCATAATATATTTATTGATTTGTTGTATTCTGTGAATGTAAGATTGTAAGTTTGTTACATTTTTGTTTTGTGCAGAAATATTGCTTCGATCCTCAAAGGGTGAAGCCAATTGCTCTGACAGAATACAGATACATTAGTTTACATGTTTTCCTCATTGCTTACCAATAAATCCAATTTCCAATGACCTATCACATGAGACTCACAGTAACACTGTTAAGAGCCCAATAGATATTAATGTTTTGTTTCAGAAGTTACTGTTGGCAGAGAAGACTTTGGGGGAAACCTGAGAAGATACATTTCCATATATATGCTATATGTATGACACTATAATACATACAGGTGTACTTTCACAAATCTACATGTAAAGTCATTGAACAATTGAGTGCCTCTTCCCATAATTTTTTATAAGGTCTTAGTGAATTTAGATATACACTCACATATATATTTTATGAAATTGTGCATTCCCATACATATTTTATAAATCATTGCACATCCTACCTTCAATGTGCATATGGGTGGAATGCATCAACACACTCAAGCTTTTTAACATGACTGTGCTTGTGCAGGTGAGTAAATTGACTCGGGTGTCTAGTGCCTGAGGCAGCTTATTTTTGGATTCTGAGGGTTAGTTAATTCTGGATGGGGGCGGGAAGAGTTTATGGAATCGCTTGCTAGAGCTCCAAATGGATAAGATTCAAATCATATACTTTTAATCATTCTCAATGAAAACTACAAACTCATTCCATTGTCTAGACCTATGTTAACCAGATTTTTTTTTGAAGTCCTGATTCAGGATGATATCTTAAGAACAGCTTGCATTTATGTAATACCTTAATGTGATGGATAAAAGTGAGGATAAATAACACTGAGTAGTGATGGAAGAGGTGGAAGAGATCATATGAAGCATTGTGTAAGAAATAGGTTTTGAGGAGGTATAAGAGAGAAATTATAAGTGGAGGGTTTCAGGGAAAGAATCCCAGAATGTAGATTTAAATTACTTTCTACCATAAATAGTGAAACAACAGGGTTAGAGAACTAAAGGGTATAAGTTGGATGTGGAGTGCAGATGGTTGCATGGTAGGCTTGGATGAGCCCATGCAGTAGGTAAATAAAGAATTTGAACACAATCGATTGGAGGATGGAACAATGATGATGGTGAATGAGGATAGAGAGAAAAAGGACTCAGGACATTGCCCTCAGCTGACTCTTGAGACTTTTAAAAATGGTGGATGGGACCCTGGGGCAGATATCCTGACCCCATTTCCAAAGGATTCCCTTTTTGCCAGTGGGGGAAGGGGAAATATGTGTAAATCACATCAACAGGAAAGCTGAACTTAGCAGGGGTATTTGAAATTGATGGTGAGTTAAAACAGCTTACATATCCGCTGTAGCAAGGGTCTGAACTTGCTGTGTCAGAGTCACAAAATTAAGGAGTACATAGAAATGTACTTGAAAGGTGGATAAGGTCTGCTGAAATATCAGAAAATGTGGTTTTTAAATCCCTAACCCTTTAAATATGAAAAAAGGCTAAAGCTGTCAATTAGTTTCAGGGAAAAAAAAGTGGCTGCTAGACAGCTTTGATTGACAGGTCATCTGGTGAAGGTTAGAGAAAGCCACAACCGTTAATTCCTAACTTTCAAGATGGTTCATTTTTGACATTTTGTGAGAGTCATTATTATAGCTGAGATCATTATGAATGATTGGCTGAGTTAGCTTACCTCAACAGGGGCTATGTTCACAGTTCGATTCACAGTTTCAAAGGGCTATTAAAGGATTAGCTATCTTTTTTGTGGTTACTAACTAGAGGCTGGTTTATTTTTATAATAGATTGAGCAGTTGAGGGGACTTTTGAATGAGTTTCATAAATGAGTTTTTTTTACCCTAATGAGAGTTTTATTAGACTGTTAGAAGTTTAATTTCTTTCATTTCCACATGAGTCCTGAGGTACGCTCATGGTGGATACTGAGTGGGTGACTAATGAGGTGGCATGGGGGTATGAGATGTCATGGAGGTGTGATGGATGTGGCATATGGGCATGATTTTGCATAGGGAGTTGATGGTATGGTGTGGGGATGTAAGAGATTAGGGCTGTACAGCTTCTAAGATAACTGGGATAAAGCTCCAGGGAACCAAAGCAGGCTTTCTACCCAACCCACCTGAGCACTTCCTGGCCGCTGTTACTGCCTGCAATCTGCTTCCAGTGTTGGAGGGTCTGACTCATTTCTGTCCATGCCTCTATAAACATTGGGTTTAAACTGAGGTGAGTCTGCCGAGCCAGAAAAATTTCTCAAGTCATGCCTCAATAATGAAAATCTGGCCTTTAGTTTAAGACAGGTGCCTGCTATAGGGTTTTGGATGAGTTGAAATTTGTGTAGGGTGCATCACAAGAGAGTAGCTAGGTAAACAGTGACAAAGTTAAGTTTGGATGTAACAATAGTATATTTTGGAGTTTTAGTGGTGATGGGGTAGCATATAACAGTAGAAAACGGAAGGTAGTCGTGGTAATGGATGGAATACATGATTTGTAGAACACCCAAAATGTTAGTTTCACTCTCAGATGCTGATCAGCAATTACCAGGACTTTGTGTTATTATTTCATGTTTCAGGATTTCTGTTTTTTTCTTGTTATTAATACATGGGAACAACTGCTAATACAAATACCTAAATCAATGATTTGAAATTAGATTGTGTTGGCTCAGTGTTGTAAATTGTGAGTTCAAATCTCACTCCAACACTGTGATTATTTAATCCTGGTTATCACTTCTTGCAGTACAGAGGTGATGTCCTTTAGATGAGTTGCCCTGTCTGCCCTCTCAGGTTGAGATGAAATACTCTACAGCACTGTTAAGGAACATTTACCCTTCAGCCAATATCACTGAAACAAACCATCTAGTCTTTTAGTTCAATTCTGTTTTCTGGGAGGTTAATGTGTATAAACTCGCAAGTTCCCCTACATAATAATAGTGGATACACTTCTGAAATAATTTGTTAGTTTAGGAACACTTTGGGATACCCTGGGCCCATAAAAGGCAAGACTTTCCTTTGTTTCTGTATAAAATTCCATTACTTGCTATTTTAAGAACTGCACTTTCTTGTTTATGTTAAAAGTTAATACTTTTGTTTAAATGGCAGATAGAAGCTTCATCTGACTACATTAACACATCTGTTACTAATATGACAGTGAGATTTTACCCCACAAGTATCATTGATTTGGTGTCCCCATCATCTGTTATAAAAGAAAATATTCAAAACTCTGTTGATGTTTTAAATCTGTAAATTATACACATGACTTTGTGGTTTGCAATACAGCCTGGTATTTTCTCATTTTTTAATTCTGTAAGATTCCACAGTTCATTGCCCTTTTCCCTATAATCTTGATCTTGGAATACATGAGACGTCTTACAATGCATCAGACAAATAGTGAATCACTGACTAATTTATGTGCATGTCTGCAATTGCAACAAAATGCAAGACATTCCATAATAATGCTAAATTGTTCCACAATTAACAGTAATACTTTGGAAATACATCTGGACTTTAGGCAGCATCAATGCCTTATTTTGAAAGTAAATGGAGAGCAAGCAAAAGTGATCATCTACCTTGCAGGGCCTCTAGATAATTACTCTTTGAATAATTGACTGCCACAGAGCAGGCATCTGCTTACTCTGAGGTGCCTTGGGAAGCTGCTTTGTGTATTTTGGAATTCTCACCCTTGATTCTTGATTAACTACTGCGATAATACTGGAAAATACGCATAATGGTAATTGGATGAGCTGTATGAAATGGGGGTTGGCTGAACTGCTTTGATATCAAGTTAACTCCACAATAAATAATGCTTTTATTTTGGTTTACATGGGTGTTAGGTGGCAAATTCAACTTAAAAGCTGCTTTAATATTGGCAGTGGGTGTGAATAGCACACACCTCTGAAATCTGGACCTTCTAGATGCCTGATTCACTGCTAGAAGTGGAGTATAGTGGAACAGGTCATTTGTATGTAAGGGGCAGGCATGCATGGAAAAGTTGAACATTTTGAAATACTCATAGAACCATAGAATCCCTACAGTGCAGAAGGAGGCCAGTTGTCTTATCGAGTCTGTTCCGACTACAAAAAAGCATTCCAACTAAGTGCGCCTCCCTCCCTATACCCCATGCATTTACCAAGGCCAACCAGAGTAAGCAGCTAAAAGTAAAGTTTATTTATTAGTCACAAATAAGGCTTACATTAACACTGCAATGAAGTTACTGTGAAATTGCCCTAGTCACCACAGTCCGGCACCTGTTTGGGTCAGCGCACCTAACCAGCATGCCTTTCAGACTTCAGACTGTGGGAGGAAACCAGAGCACCTGGAAGAAACACACACAGACACGGGGAAAACATGCAGACTCCACACAGGCAGAGACCCTAGCAGGGATCGAACCCAGGTCCCTGACGCTGTCAAGCAACAGTGCTAACCACTGTGCTACCGTGCCACCCCTGTCATAATAATACCAATTCATCGCCCGGCATTGTGGTCCCACACCAAGGATGGAACCCAAAAATGTATCCCAAGCTAAGGAGGTGGAAATGTGAAATTTTTGTTGGTGATATTATCCAGCAATCTTGCCTCCACCAGACAGCAGCACAATGGCAGAGGTATTGAATCTTATCATATCCGATTCTGTGAATAATTGACCCCTTTGCTCATCACTCAATTGAAGTGCAATAAAAAGAGGTTATGTGTTGTAGCTCTCAAAAAGATGTTAGACGTGTTGAGTTTTCTGCATCAGTGATTTGCACAGATGATCCACCAGCTTCGATCTAACAGGAGTTTTAGTCAATGCATTAAAATGTCTGTTTTCTCTCAACTTTCTTTCCTGATTGACCACACTCGGGTTTAACTAATCATACACAATGAGAAGTCAACATGCAACAGACACACATAATCAAACATCAAACAATTGAATTATTGAATACTACCCAACACTTACATCTGCTTCAGTTAGAATCCTTCAGTGTTTGTTTAATTCTTTTTTGGGGATATTGAGTCACTTGCAAGTGTTCCCACTGTGCTATAAGGAAGGGAGTTTCCAAATTTTTGACCTAGCGATGATAAGGGAAAAAATGATATCGTGGCAAGTCACAACAGTCACAAGACTCGGAGATAATGTGTAAATGATGGTGTTCCAGTGCAGCCACTGCCCTTGACCTTCTAGGTGGTGGCTGTCACTGGGTTTGGAAAGCACCATCAAAGAAGCCTTGCCAAGTTTCTGCAGTGAAAACTGTTAAAAATATTCACTGCTTCCATGGTAAACCAATGGAGGAAGGAGTGGAATCTCTATGCCAAGGTAGGTTCAGGTTCTGTACAAATTCTGCTCCTCCTCCCTCTGCCCAGCACACTCCAGTCCCAGGAATCTCTTTGAGAAGATCAATAAGTTATTGCATTTTGTTAGGATTTTTTCTGAATTTCTTGCAGCTCTTTTGATTCATTTGTTAATTTATGATTCAGCTGGCATTGCATCATGATTTTGCTAAGACAACAAGTCATCTGTGACCAGGCTAATAAAATAATAATTGGAAGCCAATAAAAGCAAACTGGGTTGACTGAGTTACTCTCCTTATGGGGAGGTATTGGCCTTTATTTCATGCTCTGTCCATGTGTACACAATTATAGCCAGAATTTTCTGATCCTCCCATAGCATGCTTTCCCGTACTGGATGTGGTGAACAATTGGTCACCAGCCTTTGATCTTCCAGTCTGACCTACATCTACAGGTTTTTACATGACTCACCTGCCCCACTCTGCCACTGAGGATCTGCTGTGGGGGTCCCCTTTAAAGTCCAACAAGTTCATTTGGTAGCACAAGACACAAACTTCTGGAGCACTGTCCCTTCATCAGATGAGTAGGAATTCTGCTCAAAACAGGGCATATAAAGACACAAACTCAATTTACAAAATAATGGTTGGCTCTGAAATCTTGTGGCTTGTGCTACCAAATAAACCTGTTGAACTTTAACCTGGTGTCATGAGATTTCTTGCTGTGCTTACCCCAGTCCAACGCCGACATCTCTACATCAGGGGTCCCCTTTGGCAGGACCAGAAGGTACAGCCAGAGGGAAGGGCCAGAAAATGCCACCCTATGTCTCTGTATCACTGCGTCAGAGCACATCGACAATCAAGTCCATCTTGCACCATTGCATTGCTGCATCCCATCTCCCATTGCAAATAATAAATAATAGGTCTTAAATGTCAGCCATGGCTCAATTAAAAGCATTTTCTCTCTGAGTCAGAACATTATGAGTTCAAGCCCGACTCTAGAGACTTTTGCGCAAAATCTAGGCTGATGCTCAGTGCATTCCTGAAAGATTATGCTGTCAGAGCTGTATATATCTCAGATTAGACATTAAACTGAAGCCTCACCTTTCTTTCTGGGTTGATGTAAAAGATTCCATTGCCCTAATGTTGAAGAGATGCACTGGTCAGATCAGCAAACGAGTGGCAAGTGGAATTCAGCCCAGAGAAATGTAAGGTGATACATTTGTGGAAGTCAAACAAGGCAAAGGAATACTCAATTAATGAAAATATTGAGAGGAGTCATGATGTGGATATGCCGGCATTGGACTGGGGTAAACACAGTAAAAAGTCTGACGAAGGGACTAACCCGAAAGCTAGTGAGTGTACTATCAAATAAATCGGTTGGACTTAAACCTGGTGTTGTCAGACTTTTTACAATATTGAGAGGTGCAGAGGAAGTGAGGAACCTTGGAATGAATGTCACAGATAATTGAAGGTAGCAGGAAAGGTTGATCAGGTAATTAAGGAGGCACATGGAATCCTTTACATCATTAGCCAAGGTACAGAAAATAAAAGCAGGGAAATTATGCTGAAAATACATAAAACATATAAAGGAGAACGTGCCCCTGTCTACATTAATGGGGATGAAGTAGAAAGGCTTGAGAGCTTCAAGTTTTTAGATATCCAGATCACCAACAACTTGTCCTGGCTCCCCCGCCCCCCCATGCCAGCACTATAGTTAAGAAAGCCTCTACTTTCTCAGGAGACAGGAAATTTGGCATGTCAGCTATGACTCTCACCAACCTTTACAAATGCACCATAGAAAGGACTCTTTCTGGTTGTATCACAGCTTGGTATGGCCCCTTCTCTTCCCAAGACCGCAAGGAACTATAAAAGGCCGTAAATGCACCTCAAACCATCACGCAAATCAGCCTCCCATCCATTGACTCTGTCTACACTTCCCACTGCCTCGGCAAAGCAGCCAGCATAATTAAGGATGACATGCAGCCCGTACGTTCTCTTTTCTACATTCTTCCTTCGTGAAAAAAGATACAAAGGTCTGAGGTCACTACCAACTGACTCAAGAACAGCTTCTTCCCTACTGCTGTCAGACTTTTGAATGGATTTACCTGGCATTAAATTTAACTTTCTCTACACCCTAGCTTTGACTATAACACTACATTCTGCACTCTCTTGTTTCCTTCTCTATGAATGGTATGTTTTGTCTGTATAGTGTGCAAGAGACAATACTTTTCACTGCATGTGAATACTTGTGACAATAACATATCAAATCAAATCAACATTAGTTAGGCCACAGCTTGAGTATTGTGTGCAGTTCTGGTCATCAAATTGCAGTAATTGCATTGGAGGGGGTGTAAGAGAAGATTCATAAGAATGTTGCCTGATCTAGAAAAATGCAGCTATGAGAAAAGATTGTTCTCCTTAGAACAGAAGAGTTGAGGAGAGATTTGGGTGGGATGTAAAATTGTGAGGGGACTGGATAGAGGGGATGGGAAGGATCCATTTAACAGGGAGGTGAATGACTTGTGGCATAGATTTAAAATGTTTGGTGGAAAAATCAGAGAGGAGATGAGGAAACATTTTTTCACCCAGAGGGTAGTTGGCATCTGGAGCTCATTGTCTGAAAAGGTAGTAGAGACAGAATTCCTCAACTCACTTAAAAGATGTTGAGATATGAATCTCAAGTGCCAAACCTACAGGATTATGAATCAAATGCTGGAAAATGGCATGAGGCTAGGTAGCTCATCTTTCAGCTGATGCAGGCACAATAGACCAAATAGCCTCTTTCTGTGCTTTCTTGATTCTATCAGAGTATGTCATCACATCATTGTTATTTGAGGAACCTTGCTGTGAATAAATTGACAACTGTGTTTGCTACATTTCAACAGTTTCTGTAAAGCACTTTAGAATATCCTCAAGTTGTATGAATTACAGACTTTTACTCTTTTCATCTTTCAATCTTAAACTTTGAATTAATGAAATGGATTTGAAATTGATAAAGGAGACTACAGAAGGAGAAACTGTTCAAATGCATCAGAGCAGTAAAGGTATATGATGCCATTTTGAAATGGAGGCAAACTTCCTCTTGAAGTATTGTTAAATTTTATTTACTAACACCCCTAAACTAAAGGTGCTGTACAAATGCAAATTGTTGTTGTTTCTGCATTGCTGAAGGCAATAGCATCACTTCATTTACCTCACAGCGCCTCTACTCCGAGGGCTGCATTTTAAGTTCCAATGTCGATGGTAAACCCACCTTTGCATTATCAGCTTGTCCTGCAACCGATGGTTACTAGGCTTTTAATTGACTTGGGACAGCCCTCCTGCCCCATTTCAAGAGGAAGTTCTGACTCCAACAGCTGCCAGCTTACTAGTGGGCCAACAGTTCTCTTGTCCCAACTACACCACTGGAAGCGATAGTCACTGCTGGGATGCCAGTGAAGCCCAAAGGTAAGTCTGGGGTCTTGCTGGTGCTAAGCTGGCATGCCCTGACTGGAGGGTAGGAAGGCTATGATCATTAGGCAGCTGGTGGGGTGGGGTGGGGTGGGGTGTGTGTGTGTGTTTGGGGGTGGTTGATGGGAGGGCGGGGACACCTGGGAAGAGATTACCTTCATAGTGGTGCCCCTAATGATCACTGGGTGCCCAAAATAAGGAAAACTCTCCTTGCCCAAATACTACTGTGCCAGCTTTTACATGTTAGGTTGGACACTTGGCGCTGGCGTCATCCATTGTGGGGAAAATTACAACGGTGTTAAGAGAAGCTCTTAAATAGTCACTAGCTGGCCCACCAGTGAGTGGATTACTTGAAACCTCCTTCACTACTGGCAAAGTTGCCATGGGGCAGACAGGGTGGATAGATAGCAGGCCATTGCCAAAGCAATGCTTCCCCAACCTGTCATCCCACACTCAGGGACTCATAAATTTTTGATCCGAATGTCAGGGTTAAGGCGGCACCAGCAGCATTATGTAAATGCTGCCAACAATTCCCCACTGATTAAACTTTGAATTTGTGACTATTAAAAGTCAAGGATTTTTGCCAAAGTAGTTCAGCTATCAAGTTTGCTCTTTATAAGGAACAGCCACAGTAAATGCTCTGTTATACGTAGTAGGTTGCCCAGACAAAAACATTACATAAACCAGACTAGTGCAGAAGCAAGCTGATAATGATTACTGAAAAGATTCTGCACATGGAAAAATGCATGCAGCTTGTCTTACATTTACCAAAGTTCCTTACTTGGAGTTCCAATAAACCTTATATTTGCTGGGAATGTCAGAAGGAAGAAGTAATTAACAGCGAACTACTTATATTGTCTTGGACAGCGCTGGTACTGAGGGAGAGATGAAAAAACAAAGTTTGGAACTGGTTTTAAAATTCCCATCCCTGGTTTCAAATAACCCCTCCCTATCACTGTAACCTCATGCAGCCCGAGCACCCACTCTGCACTCCTCTGTGTGCCTAGTCTCTCGTGTATGTCCAATTTTCTTTGCTCCATCATTGATGGATGTGCTTTTACAAAAGAAAAATACTGTCAAATGTTAGAAATCTGAAATAAAAAAAGAAAATGCTGGAAATACCTGGCAAGTTTGGCAACACCTGTTGGGAGAAACAGTTCTGCATTTCAGATCAGTGGCACTTCATGAGAACAGTTGTGCCTTGAGATGCCCAAGCTCTGGCATTCTTTCCCTAAACCTCTTTACCATTCCACCTCTCTTTCCTTCTTTAAGACGCTGCTTAAAATTTACTGTCTTGACTGTGCTTTTGGCCGGCTATCCTAATAACTCTTGATGTGGATTAGTGTCAAATTTTGTTTGATTAAGCAAACCTTTTTGACTAACCCCTATTAAGCAGCTTGTGATGTTCTGCTATGTTAAAAGCACTTCATATGTAGAACAGCAAAATACTAAAATGTTGGAAATCTGGAAATACTCAGCAGGTCAGGTATCAAAAATAATTGCCACAAAATGCATTGGCCCTGATCTTCCAGTCTCGGGTTAGTCAGAGAGCAGATGTAACCCCCCAGATACACTACCGGCCGGATCTTTCGGAAGTCTCAGTGCAATTACTCTGGGAATTGCCCAGGAAATTGGAACCTTCGATGGGCAATTCCCCTGCTGCCTGGATCCTTTAAAACAATGTCTAACTCTTGAATTAGACTCAGAAGTTTTGGACAGTTCCAACTTATTTACCTAGATTGTTACCCAGGACAAGATAGACAGATTAAAACCTTATCTAACCCCTGGATGACCATAGAACTGACCCCCCTATAACCCACACTGATACCCCGGTTTTCCCATGAACTTTCCAACTGCTGCC
This sequence comes from Carcharhinus amblyrhynchos, assembly GCF_965287045.1. Lineage (NCBI taxonomy): Eukaryota > Metazoa > Chordata > Chondrichthyes > Carcharhiniformes > Carcharhinidae > Carcharhinus > Carcharhinus amblyrhynchos. The sequence goes on from NC_137329.1 coordinate 115,763,237, forward strand.
TGCATACTTCTGACTATCCCCTACCCTCAGATTCCCCCCCTTACAACCCGACATGACCCTACCTCACCATCCAACTTTCCCCACAATCTAACCTGACATGCCCTAACCTGACCTGACTAGCCCCTACAGCTCAATACCTGCTACTGCTCAATTCCCCACACCGACCAGATCTGACCAGCACCTAATATAACCTGACCAGCCCTACCAGCCAATTCCCCCCAAGCTGTACTCTTTCAAGCCTTCCAATTACCCCCTTGACCTCACTCCCCTGACTCAACCTGACCTCATCACCCAACTCCCTCCGGGCACCATTATTCCCCCCCACCCCCCTGCCCCGCCAAGCCTCATCGACCTGACTAGCCCCCAAGCAGACCTGGCTAGCACAGTGGTTAGCCATGTTGTTTCACAGAGCCAGGGACCCGGGTTCAATTCCAGCCTTGGGTGACTATCTCTGTGCACTTTGCATGTTCTCCTCGTGTCTGCGTGGGTTTCCTCCGAGTGTTCTGGTTTCCTCCCACAATCCAAAGATGAGCAGGTTAGGTTGATTGGTCATGTTAAATTGTGCTTTACTGTCCAAGATTTACAGGTTACGTGGATTGGCCATCACCAATACGCGGGGTTACGGGATTATGGGATTAGAGTGGGGGTAGAATGCTCTTTCGGAGAGTCGGTGCAGACTGTATAGTCTGAATAGCCTCTTCTGCACTGTAGGGATTTGACGATTCTATTCTTCCACCATCTAACTATTCCCCCACCTGACCTAACCCACCCTAGCCTCTTTCCCACTTATCTCACCCACTCTAACCTTTACCCACTCTATCTCTTCACACATCCTAACCCCTTATCCACTTACCCTCTCTCTGTTGATTTTCAAAAACAGCTTTGGGACATTTAAACTCGTTATTTACCAGAATACAGCTGCTAGTGTCACGAAAACAAGGCATGGCTTCTACACAAATCCTCTCTGCTGCTTCCTCCAGGGTTTCCTGCAGTGACTGAATTCTGAACAATCTTTGATTGAAGTTTGCCTTGAAAAATCAGAGGAAGATAAGTGTGTATTATTTGTTTGTCTAATCGGAGTTGGAAATAGAGGTTCTGACCCTGAACTACAGGCAGCGCGGTGGCACACTGGTTAGCACTACTGTTTCACAGCGCCAGGGACCCGGGTTCAATTCCCGGCTTGGGTCACTATCCGCACAGAATTTGTATGTTCCACCTGTGTCTGCATGGGTTTTCTCCGGGTGCTCCGGTTTCCTTCCACAGACGGAATGACATGCTTGTTAGGTGCATTCGCCATGTTAAGTTCTCCCTCAGTGTACCTGAACAGGTGCCAGAGTGTGGCAACTCGGGGATTTTCATGGTAGCTTCATTGCAGTGTTGATGTAAGCCTATTTATGATTAATAAATAAACTTTAATGAACTGAAGATTTTCAGCTACTGACTGCTTTCCAGCCAATTTACTGTATTGAACAACCAGTCAAGTATCTATTACAGATTTCAGATTTATTAAAGGACACATTTTTAACCAGTGAAGTAAAGTTTTTTGCTGGCATGGACTTGATGAGCTGAATAGCCTCCTTCTATGCCATAATGAATATATGACTCAACAATTTTTTACTATTACACTCTAGTCTTTCATACCATTTTAAGCAAAGCAAAGTGCTTTGGTTCAAACACTTTTTATAGATTAATCTTAATTAATCCATGTTATTTTACTCACTCTGCTAATGTAGTTCTTTACTCAGGCATTTACCATAACTAGCATCTGCATGCCATCAGTGCTAAGCATGAGTACTTCAGACTTTCTTCAACTGTTACTTCCAATGCTTGCTGAAAGAAACACTTTTGTTCTGCAACTTCCTTTATGTACCACATTTTGTCTTTCACTCAGAATGCCATGTGTTTCCCAGCTGGGATGTCCTGCTGGTTGGCCCCTGCAAACATCCCCTCCCCCACCCTAGCCCAATAATGATTGACAGTACAAAGTGAAAATCACACCTGTGCATATAGGTATCAAGTTAAGCAGCTGCTATGTCTATCGCTATTCATTTTCAGGTGTGAAATGCTTATCCAGTGAATAGTGTTTGAAGTTGGTTTTCATTCTTTTGTTGCTCAAATGATGAATTGCACATGTCTAATCACTTACAAAGCAGAATGGCTGGAGGAAATAGTACTGCATTACATCAGCCTTAAGATAACACTTTGCAGAAGGAAAGTGAAATGGTGTTAAAAGTATATTGTTAGGTTCAATGTTCTATTTAACATTGATTATTATAACGTTAAAATGTCTAAGATTTGAGAAGGTATATGTGCTTTTTGCTGCTCTTTAATAGTTACCACTAAATGCCTTTATATTAGATGAATGCTGTCAAACGCAATTATCCTTTTTTGGCTAAGTATTATCACTCATTTCCTTTGGTCAACTGGGTGTCTAATATGTGAGGAAAACTCACCGTATTTAGAAATTTTCAAGCCAAGCTATTAATGAATTGGCAAGCAATTTTTGTTCGTAGGTAGTGTGTCCACTGTCTCTTCATTGGCATGTACTCCATGTACCTAAATGCAGAAGGTTCAGACACAAGTTGTCAAAGCCAAAACTTAGAGACCCTAAAGTCTGCACAAATTGAGGTCAGAGCTTCACTGACTAATTTGTAGTTTCCCAATAGAGCACTAAGACTTTGCATTGCTGTTTGGTTGGGATTACATGATCCATGAGTGTATTTGTTTGCCAGGTTACCGAACAAAGCCCCGATTTTAAAATTGTTGTTTTCAAATTTGACCATGGTCTTGCCTCACGCTATCACTATAACTACCTCCAGCCTGACAAACTTCCAAGATTTCTGCGCCCCTCAGATTTTGGCCTCATGGCTATTCCTGATTTTAGTTGTACTACCATTGGCGGCCAAACCTATTGATACCTGGACTCTTAAATCCTCTACCTACATCTTTCTGCCTCTTTACATCCCATTCCTCTTTTACACTCCTTAAAACCTACCTCAGCATGTGTCCTAATTTCTTTTTGTGAGGCTCAATGCCAAATTTTTGTTTGCAAACTCTCCTGCAAAGCATCTTGGGATTTTTGACTAAGTTGAAGTTAATATATAAAGTAAGTTTTTATCTTTGTTGTTGCTGATGTTGGAGCTGCATGGAAGAATGCCCACTGACATATCTACTCCAATTGAATTTAGTGGTCCAGTCAGGTGCCCCATTAGTAAATCCCAGCAAGGGAAAAGAGGAGCTCCTCTAAATTAAGTTGAAAACTTTGTTTAGTTAAATCAGGTGGAGCAGGAGCTACTATTGCTATGGGCTATAACTCCATGGAGGTGAAAATCCCATCACCAAGTTACTTTATTTACACTATACATCGATACACAGCCACCTCTCCAGTTGCTCCCTGCTGAATGCTGTCTGGGAGTCTGACACACCTGCTTTAAATAGGGAGCAGGAGGCTCCCTGATTTAACCATCAATTAGGACTCCTCAGATTTATGATACTGTCGTGACTCGGATTTGAACTGATGTTGGTGCGGCCACAACACGGAGTACTAACCACGATACGATCATGGTGCCACACACTAACTGCGACCTAAGACTCATCAGATAGTTCATAGTCTAGCAAGCCAACCTCATTAGCCTGGCTGAAGTCATCACAGCTATGGGCTACCCATGTCCTACCTACAAAGCAGCCATACTCCATGCCCAACACTCATTCCCATTGCAAGCAGGCCATCTCTGCACCCCAAAATTTTGCCCTAACTTGATTCTGGCTGGCTTGATGAAAATAAGTCCAGGAGTTAAAATAACCTTAGGTTTTGAACTGGTGGCCACCCCCATTCCAAGTTACAACAGACCACTAGTTAAAATCCCCCCCTAAGTGTCTGATGTTGCCAGGTATCTAAAGTTCCTTTGCTTTATATTAGAATGGCCTACCAACAGCAGGAATGCCATGCATCTATCATCAACACTATTCAATCCATGTAAAAGTGTTCAAATGTAGTCAGCAGAATGAAACAGCACCAGGAATATAAATATTGACATGTCTGCTGCAGGGCATTGGGAGCTGTGAATGTGAATGAAAGCTTCATGTCAGGCACAGCCAACAAAATCCTTTTTTATGTAACACCATATTAAAGCAAGTGATAAGTGTGTCAATCACACTACTATCTGATCCACAGACAAGAAGTTAAAGTGAGGGAATAAACAATTTGTCAACTCATATGCTAGTATCCCATAATCTTTGTCTACAACACATTTTTTGTCTATCAAGATAAACTTTCTTATCTCCATCTGCATATGGTTGAAATTTGACACTTTGTATAAAGATGCTGTATTCACTGAGGCAGGCAAATGAAGGCTCCCACAAACATTTGAGATCATCTGAATAGAATGCAAGAAACTGTGACCCTGAAGGTTTCGGTTGGTTCATTGAAAGTTGTGGAACGTGTTTAGAACTGTTAAAATGTTCCTCCTTCACTGTGATTCAGATACAAGGTAACTGCATGGAAGAGTTTAACTGGAGTATAGAACATTTCATACATCTTACGTTTGATCAGCCAGAGTGTTCTTGGGACTGATGCCTTCTCATATTAAAGTTTACCCCATTAAAATACGAATAAAGTCAAAATAAATGAATCTAACACACTTTTTACTTGAGTTGTAGCTTTTTTTTTCAAAACTGAAGACAAAATGTAGCTTTCGGGCATGTAAGCTTAAAGCACAAGCCCAAACACACCTTGTCATAACTTGCAAACTGTATCATATTTGTGGTTTTCTTCACTTCTTGATACTTACGTATGAAAATTCAGAAAGAGTATTTTCTGAAAGCTTGCAGTTTTATTTCAGGACAATTACCAAATGTCTGTTCTCAAAAGTCACACCAAATGCTGCAAACATTTATGGTACTAAAAGTATTGCATATATTAGTTGATCTCCCATATGAATATAAAATCAGACAAAATCCCATTACAGAGATATAATCCTCCCTGCCCGATTTTCCACCAGTGTCTGCGCCCACATGATACAATATGCTCGGCATGGGAACAGAGAAATCTGTTTCTCTCTCCCTGTAACTTGCTGTTCTTTTTATCTTCCACTCTTTCTCCTTGTGTGGCTTGTTCTCACAAAGACCTACCTTTGAAAAGTTAACCCATTTGTTCTCATCACAGTTACTGCTTGATGTGCTGAGTGTTTCCAACTTTGTTTTGTTTTTGATTTCACGTTTTCCAGCAACAGTAGCTTTTCTTAATTTTCACATTTTCTTGTCGGTGTCTTTGCGTCCCCAACTCTTATTTCTTCACTTCTCTCTCTACAGAGGGTGTCCTGCAAAATTATGGTCTGTTGTTTCCTATATAACCTGGTGCTTCAAAGGGAGGATCCCATGCCAGAGGGAAACTTGGGGGAGACTGAGACTCTTCAGATGAGGGTTAGGAATGACAGGAACTTGAAGAGGGACGTGAGGGTCAGCTTTCATGTGAAGATATCTTCGAAGAAGACATTGTGAAGACAATCCCAAGCCACAGGATTTCAGGAGGAATAAGATGCATGCAATAGAACAGGGTCATATTGTTTTCTGTCCCTTAGTATCATGTCAATGCATTGAAAGGTCCTTACAACTAGTGAGACTGAGAACAAGTCCAGCAATAAGATTTACACCATTAACCCTCATGATTCAGTAAGCCCTAATCTTTGGAAAGGTAAGTGACAAACATTGTATACAAGCACTCTGGGAAGTGAAAGGCAGTGCAATAGCGCAAACCACAAATGAAAAAACTTATTGCAGTCTTCATCGCTTAAATGAGAAACATGTAATGGAGACTGAGATGTGTATATGGTTAGCAAGACCATCATTGAACATAGAACATTACAGCTCAGTACAGGCCCTTTGGCCCTCGAAGTTGCGCCGATCTGTGAAACCAAATTAAAGCCCACCTAACTACACTATTCCAATATCATCCATATGTTTATTCAATGACCATTTAAATGCCCTTAATGTTGGTGAATCCACTACTGTTGCAGGCAGGGCATTCCACACTCTTACTACTCTTTGAGTAAAGAATCATGGTTGTAGGTCTTGTGTTTTAGATGTGTCCAAAGATGTATGGGCTAGATTGATTACCCATGCCAAAATTGCCCCTTACTATCCTGAGATGCTTAGGTTAGAGAGTTTGAATGCCATCATCTCATGTGCGAGTACCATCCACCAGGTACGCGGTACATTCTCTTGAAACTTGGCCAACGTTGTCTAATTGATACGTTGCAGGAAAGGACGTCTGAGGCATGGTACATTGGGGGAGACCATGCAGACGCTACAACAACGAATGAATGAACACCACTCAACAAGTGTTCTCTTGCTCTTGGGGAACACTTCAGTGACCATGGGCATTCAGCCTCTAATCTTCGGGTAAGCATTCTCCAACACGGCCTTCACGACACATGATAATGCAGAGTTGCTGTGCAGAGACTGATAGCCAAGTTCCGCACACATGACGATGGCCTCAACTAGGATCTTGGGTTTATGTCACACTATCTATAACCCCAATGACTTGTCTGGGCTTGCAAAATCTCACTTACTGTCCTATCTGGAGACAATAAACATCTCTTTAACTTGTGCTTAACCCTCTCTCCACTCACATTGTCTGTACCTTTAAGACTTGATTACCTGTAATGACTCGCATTCCAACCATTACTTTGTAAATTGAGTTTGTGATTTTATATGCCCCATTTTGTGAACACAACTCCCACTCACCTGACAAGGGAGCAGCGCTCCAAAAGCTAGTGGCTTTTGCAACAAATAAACCTGTTGGACTTTAACCTGGTGTTGTGAGATTTCTTACAATAATTAACACATGTTCAAGGCAACCACTTTCAGCTGATTAGTAGATCACCAAAACTTCCCAGCAACTCCTGTTTAACCAGATTACTTAACTAGCTTGCAACTTGAAAGTTCGATGCCAGAGTCTGACTCTTAATCTAAATTTAAACTTGAGAAAAACTTACCTGTATTTAAGGTGGCATGGTGGCACAGTGGTTAGCACTGCTGCCTCACAGAGCCAGGGACGTGAGTTCAATTCCTGGCTTGGGTAACTGCCTGTGTGGAGTTTGCACATTCTCCCTGTCTCTGTGTGGGTTTCCTCCCACAGTCCAAAGATGTGTGGGTTAAGTTGATTGGCCATGCTCAATTGACCCTAGTATCAAGGGATTAGCAAGGTAAATATGTGGAGTTACAAGAATAGGGCCTGTGTAGGATTGTGGTCGGTGTAGACATGATGGGCTGAATGGCCTCATTCTGCATTGTAGGATTTTATGATTCCAATGAATTCTTACAACTTCAAGCCCCATTCCAGAACTTGAGCACATAACCTACACTGCAGAACATTTCTTTGTGTGTGTCTGTTTGATGGATGTTCAATTTCTTGGTTTGTCTACCTCACTGCTTTGCAGTTTAAGGCCCTGCATGCTTATTATCCCAACTTTGGCTTCTGGAACTTTCCTGCTCCAGGTTCCTTCTCCCTGACCCCAGTCCAACAGCAGTAAAATGCCCAAGAGCATTGAAGTACACCCACAATAGTCTTTATGGACAAAACACATGTTCATTTTTGTTTTTATGTACTGGTAATTTTTGATTAAAATTAGATATAGCTGAAAAGATTATGAAAACACCTGAGTCACAGAATTTGGCTTCAGCATTTTGATCCTATGGTACCTGGTTGGGGTGAAAAATGATATTTCCCCTTGCTTCCACCCATTTCCGCTGCAATCCATGCAGAGTGCCATGTTGCTGGGGGATAGAACATAGAACATAGAACATTACAGCGCAGAACAGGCCCTTCGGCCCACGATGTTGCGCCGACCAGTTAAAAGCAATGACCCTCTAACCTAAACCAATCCCTTTCCATCCATAAACCTACCCACGGATCTCTTAAACGCCCCCAAACTAGGCGCATTTACAACTGCAGCAGGCAGGGCATTCCAATCCCTCACCACCCTCTGGGTAAAGAACCTACCCCTGACATCCGTCCTATAACTACCACCCCTTAATTTAAAGCTATGCCCCCTCGTGCTAGCTTTCTCCATCCGAGGAAAAAGGCTATCACTGTCCACCCTATCTAAACCTCTAATCATTTTATATGTTTCAATAAGGTCCCCTCTTAGCCGCCTTCTTTCTAACGAAAACAACCTCAAATCCCTCAGTCTCTCCTTATAGGACCTCCCCTCCATACCAGGCAACATCCTGGTAAACCTCCTCTGCACCCTCTCCAAAGCCTCCACATCTTTCCTATAATGTGGGGACCAGAAATGCACACAATACTCCAAGTGCGGCCGCACCAGAGTTTTGTACAGTTGCAACATGACGCTGCGGCTCCTAAATTCAATCCCCCTACCAATAAACGCCAAGACACCGTATGCCTTCCTAACAACCCTATCTACTTGATTCCCAACTTTCAGGGATCTATGTACACATACACCTAGATCCCTCTGTTCATCCACACTATTCAGAGTCCTACCGTTAGCCCTATACTCTACACATCTGTTATTCCTGCCAAAGTGAATTACCTCACACTTTTCCACATTAAACTCCATCCGCCACCTCTTGGCCCAGCTCTGCAACTTGTCCAAGTCCCCCTGTAAACTAAGACACCCTTCGTCACTATCTACCACACCTCCGACTTTGGTGTCATCAGCAAATTTACTAATCCACCCAACTATACCCTCATCCAGATCATTTATAAAAATTACAAACAGCAGTGGCCCCAAAACAGGTCCCTGAGGCACACCACTCGTAACTGAACTCCATGACGAATACTTACCATCAACCACCACCCTCTGTCTCCTATCCGCCAGCCAATTCCTGATCCAATTACCTAAATCACCCTCAATCCCATACATCTGCATTTTCTGCAGAAGCCTTCCATGGTGAACCTTATCAAACGCCTTACTGAAGTCCATATATACTACGTCAAATATATCCATATAGTCCATATATACTACGTATACTACGATGTTGGCATGGATGTTACGTGCTCATGCTGGAAGCACGCAAAGGCAGGTTGTAACGTTGGTCAGCACCGAATATTGATTTAAGACCTGAACAGCCATTTTCAACCTTGTCCTGTTGCTTGTGCATTGTAATAGATTGTGGGTTCAGGAGTAAGTGGGACTTGAGAAGGTGTATGAGGCAAGAACATGAAATCATCTTCAAGAACTTCAGGTACAACCCCGGTCATCGTTCTAGTAACAGATACTACAACATCGTCTCTGTCCCTGGATCTAGACTTCCCAACGAAGGGAAACATCTTACCTGCATCTATCCTTCCTATCCCTTTAAGTATTTTATAGGTTTCAATGTGATCACCTCTGATTCATTGAAACTCTAGAAAATACAGTTTGCCCAACCCCTCTTCATGAGACAGTCCTGCCATTCCTGGAACAAGTCTGGCAACATTCGTTGCACTCCATGCTTAAGACATGAAAATTCTTTCCCTCAATTACTCATCATTCATCATCATTCTGGGGTGTGCTATTTATGCAGTCTCACACATTAACCTTTGCAACCCCTAATACTACATCTCCACCTCTTTCCCCTCCCCCCCAAGTCTTTATCCATATCTTTTATATTCTTCTGTAATTACAACTCCATCTCCCTCCAAGATTTCTGACACCACGGCTGAAATTTTACTGCCCTGCCCACCACGGGAATTGGTGAAGGCGGGGGGCGGACAATGGAAAGGTCTGTTGACCTTAGGCAGGATTTTAAGGTTTCAGGATGAGTGAGGCCATAAAATCCCAATCCACAGATTCAACCTTTCAGGAGGCTTCACACCTCTCCCTAATTGTGTTCCTGTCAGCCTTGGAAGATCAGTATTCTCTCCTTTCTCAGAAGACTAAGGAAATTTTGCATGTCAGCTACAGCTCTCACCAACTTTTACAGATGCACCATGGAAAGTATTCTTTCTGGTTGTATCACAGCTTGGTATGGCTCCTGCTCTGCCCAAGACCACAAGAAACTACAAAAGGTTGTGAATGTAGCCCAATCCATCATGCAAACCAGCCTCCCATCCATTCACTCTGTCTATATTTCCCACTGCTTGGAAAAGCAGCCAGCATAATTAAGGACCACAAGCACCCTAGACATATTCTTTTTCACCCTCTTCCATCAGGAGAAAGAGACAAAAGTCTGAGGTCATGTATCAACTGACTCAAGAACAGCTTCTTTTCTGCTACCATCAGACTTTTGAATGGACCTACCTTGCATTAAGTTGACCTTTCTCTACATCCTAGCTGTGACTGTAACACTACATTCTGCACTCTCTCCTTTTCTTCTCTACAAACATTATTCTTCGTACAGCGCACAAGAAACAGTACTTTTCACTGTATACTAATACATATGACAATAATAAATCAAATCAGATTCAACTCTCTTTTCTTGACTTTTCTTCATTGAGGGTTCTTTATTTCTGAATCAATGCCTTGTTGTTCCAAATATATGACTGATTGTCGTCTTTGATGAATAGAAATAAAATTTCTCTATTTCTAACATACAGTCAGGTCATTCTGCTTCTTTCAGCATTGCACTCACTTCCTCAGAGCCATGATATAGGCAATGATGGATAAGGCGACACTCCTACTATTTTCTCAGCAAAGAGCTGGGGGACCAATTGGCTCCCTGAGGGAAGGGGTCACTGTCTTATTGTTTGAATTACTTAGAACGGGCGCAAGCTAATTGTGCATTGCGGTATTTGTGCTTGAATTGGAGGCTATCCCATATACCACCACTCCCCCGCCCCCACCAACCAAATGTTTGCTTAGGGTAGTACTCTTACAATAGGATTAATCTGTTCTAAGTACAATTGGTGCACTTAAATTATCTATGAAATTTCTAGGAACCCTTAATAACCACATTTTCTTTTCAATAAATATAAATGACTTTTCGCTCTCCTGTCTCATCACTTGAGAAAAAAAAAGAATTTCTTCTTATATCCTGAATACATGAAGGGTGTTTGAATCAGGTTGAATTCAAATTAAAATAGAATTCCAGTAAGTTTGTTTTGGCAGCATTAAGACTGGACTAGACCCAGAATAGGACTGCAGGGCACTCTGATACCATCAAGCTGCAACTAACAAGGTTCTGCTTCATACTCGCATTAGTGGTAAACATGTTTTAAAAGAAGCGAATGTTATAAATGTAGACTAACTGGTACATTTTTAACTACAGGAATCACGAGAATGTTTACTTTTAGAATTTTTCAGCGTAGTATTTGTTTTATTAGCAACTTTATAAATCATGATTTAAAAAAATATATATAAACACTAGTTGCTGCTGTGTTTTAACAAATGCATGTCGCGATATCCTTGCTGTTTGGTGCGGTGATGTCAAGAAGGCACCAGGTAACCAAAATCAATTCCCTCTCCCTCCCAACAGCTTCTCAGCCCCAACTTAAAGCTTCCAACACTCTTATCTTAATTTTCAAATTCCTCCATGACTTTCTCTCACCTTATTTCTGCAACTGGTTCAGCCATCCATCCCATTCCCATTCTTCTTTTCTGAGATGGAGACTTCAACCATTGTGGCCTTGCATTCCTCTTCCTAAACCACACTGCCACTTGGAACGTACCATTCATGGATCCAGGAGTTCATATCATCCTTCTCATTGGCATTGAGCAGCTGCACAGACACTGCTAAAGATTTGATGGTGAGAATGAATCACAACAATAATAATTTTATATGTCTATAATGTACTAAAATGTCCCAAAGCACATCATGGGAGTGTTCAGATTTGACACCAAGCACATGAAGAAATGATTGAGCAAAAGCTTGATCAAAGAGGCATGGTGGCACAATGGTTAACACTGCTGCCTCAGAGCGCCAAGGACCTGGGTTCGATTCCCTGCTTGAGTCACCGCCTGTGTAGAGTTTGTTCATTCTCCCCGTGTCTGTGTGGGTTTTCTCTAGGTGCTCCGGTTTCCTCACGCAGTTCAAAGGTGTGCGGGTTAGTTGGATTAGCCATGCTAAATTGCCTCTTAGTGTCAAGGAGACTAGCTAGAGTAAATGGATGGGGTTATGGGGATAGGGCCTGGATAGGATTGTGATCGGAGCTGACTCAATGGGCTGAATGGCCTCTTCCTGCATTGTAGGATTCTATGATTTCTATGAAAGAGGCAGTTTTTACTAGAGGGACTAGAGGGACACAGAGCACAGGAATGTTGTGGGACTGGATGAGATCACAGAGGTCATGGGGAAGGGGCAAGGCCATGGAAAAATTTGAAATCAGGTATGAGAGTATTAAAATTGAGACGTTGCTTACTGAGAGTCAATGTAGGTACATGTGCGAACAGGTTTTGGTGCGAGTTTGAATGTGGACAGCAGAATTTTGGATTGCTTCAAGTTTATGGAAGATAGAATGTGGCACGCTGACCATTGGAATAGTCAAGTCTTAAGATAATAAAGGCACGGGTAAGGCTTTCAACAATTGAGACAAGTCAGGCAACTTGATTCAAAATTGATGCTGGCTTATTAACATGCGCATTGTAGTCAGTGGCATGATTTTTTGCCCACAACTTTGAAAAAAGTTTTGGTCAGCATGAAAAATATCCAGTACCCAGAGAAGCGCTGCCTCCTCCCATAAATAATATCTTGATCAAGTATTTATCTGTACTAGAGTCTGCAACTGAGCACATGGTAACATCAATTTGCAATAAGCCTCATAGTTACACAGGCTGTAGGCACAGTAAGACATTTCTCTAGAATACTTCTGCACTTTAACAAGCATATAGAAACATAGATGCAACGCACAGAAGTTAGTGGTGCACAAGAAAGTGACTCACCTGCAAAATACTTTAGCCATATTTTGTCTAATATTTTGATTAATTTCCTTTTATTGTATTGCTTTACTGTGGAAAATAGAAAGTGCCAGATATGCAAAACTAAAGATGAACTTAACAAATGCAACCCTCTGCAAAAAAAATGCAGACAAAGGATTTGGCATTTCAGTAACTACAAATTTATGGGTAAACAAATATACAGTCATGTGAGCATGGAAAGGAAAAGAGCGTTTGGTCCATTGACACAGCCTATACTGGCATACTGTAATTTATGCACACCATGACACTCATTTCACTCCTCGCCCTGACTATGTAGACATGTAATCTTCTATAAAAGGTAATATGCAAACAGAAAGCAAAACAGTCGAATTGCAAATCTCATTAGAAAAATTGGAAAATGTTATGTGTTGTAAAGCAATGCTAATTTTTGTGATTAGTCACATAATGTGCTGTGACATCACCAGATGTATGACCCATGGAGTGGCACCTCAGCAATACTTTTTCCTTGTTGTCAAATCTGTCAGCAATAAGTGTGCATGCACAGCGAGGAAAAACTAGCGATGGGGATATTTTTCAGAAGGACTTTCTATAAAGTCCAGGTTTTTTTAAAAAAAGGCAACTAAGGAAGTTTCCCAGAAAAATCGTCCGCAAAAAAAACAGTTTTTAAAGAAAAAGCTGGCGACGAGATTGGTTTTAAGCCGAAACTGACTAGATTCTGGAACATTTCTTTTAAACCGTGACTTTGATGCAAAGCAGAGCATTGACATCAGAAAGAAAAAAAGTCAGTGCCTTGACTTTGAATTAAGTGGAACAATAAAAACACTCTCCTGAAAGAAAAACTACGAGTAGCCATGAAAAGGAAAACGTTGCTCACTGTTTAGCGTCTGGGTAGAGCTCTGGATGGCAGGATTTGGCACGGGGGGCATCAGTAACAAGGTTCCTCACACTGAGTGCAAAGGGAGAGAGAGTACCTGTACATTCTAAAAGGGAAACTACTCCAAATAAAAAAAAAGCTCAACAGGAATTACAAGTGAAGTCATCTTGTTAAAGGATAGAAGTGTGATTGCCTACCAAGAAGTAATTAGAAAAATATATTTTCCCAAACTAGAGATCCAATTAAAACAGAACAACAAATAACACAAGTTAATAAGGAGAAGATAAAATAAATAAGTGGGAGGAAAAGTTAAAGACAGTTCCAGTATTTAATAACTGCAATGGCAGGCAAAAGTGACGCCACGGAGGCATTCAAAGAAAATGTGGAAACATGGAATGCCTGCCAAGAGAGATTTCAATGTTATCTGCCTGTGAACAAGATACTAGATGAACGTAAAGTAGTCACTTTCCTCAGCATAGTGGGGCATAAAACCTTTACATTGTTACAGAGCCTTGTCCATCTTGAGAAGCCTGGTGAAAAAAACCTAAGAGGAACTGACCAAGATTCTCGAAAGCAATTTCTCACCTAAACAACTAATAATTATTGACAGAATCTGATTTCATCAACAGAGCCAAGAAGAAGACAGAAATATATCACTATTCATTGCAACGCTGAGAAGGTTAGTGAAGAACTGTGAGTTTGGTTTGAACCTCAAATACCCTAGGTGAGATGGACTTGTTTGCAGACTTAGGAATGAAGTAATTCAAATACAATTGCTCACTGAAAGCTCTTTAGCACTAAAATTTTCTGAGATTGCAGTTTCCATGGAATTGGCCATAAAAGAAGCTTCCCAAATTGAAGCTGGAGCCAAAATACACAAGATGGGAACAGACAGGGAGAAATCTATGAAAATGCAAATATACCCTAGGGTATGTTCAGGTGGGGCACTTTCCACATGAATGTTGGAGTAGAGAAAATTGTAGAAGTAGTGGCAAAAAAGGACACACAACTAAGACATGTTGGACCTAACAGATTTCTCCAACCCCAAAGCTGTGCAAATGCAGGAACACAGCAAGATTTAAAAAAGGGTCTACAAAATATCTAATGAACACAAAAACTTCCAAGATGATACCAGACTAGGAAGATCCAAGGACTTAAACTGGGCATCCTATCCATGAATAGAGACACCCAAATATTCTGGATTTATCCAAAGTTAGATGGACAAGAAGTAAAGATGGAAGTAAATATGAGAGCTGCTGTATCATTTCTCCAAGAAAACACATACAATCTAAAACTTAAATACTCACCACTAAAACCTTTAAACATAATCCTGTGAACTTATACGGAGGTGGTAGTTCCACTGAAGATGAAAATCAGGGTTCAAGTAGAAGCCAGTGGTTAATCAGCAAAAAAGCCTCTGTACATAGTAATGGGAAATTTCCTGCACTCTTTGGAAAAGCATGGTTTAGACAAAATCAAGATAAACTGGAGAGCAATTAATCAGTTGGTTGACAGCAAGAGCACACTACCAAAATTCTGGAGAAGTAGAGGAAAGTGACTGAGAATACCCTAAGATCCATGGCTGGAGTGAAAGCATAACTCAAGATCAAACTTGATAGCAATCCCAAATGCTTCAAGACAAGAATTGCTGTATGCAATTAAACTGAATGTAGAAGTGGAACTGGAGAAATTAGTCAAGGATGGGGTATCAGATCAGTCAGAAACAATTGCACGTAAATAATAAGCTCAAGCAGCAATTTTCACATCTGCAGTTACTGGTCTGTCACTTTAGGCAATTGTATATCATGGTCTTTGTGGCCTTCCATGCTTTGTGCATGATCATTAACTAAAGTTTAAAAGTTTTTATTTAATAATCACAAGTAAGGCTCACATTAACATTGCAACGAAGTTACTGTGAAATTCCCCTAAGTTCCATGTTGAGGTCACTGTCCATTCAGTAATATGGAACATGCTGCACATAGCTACTTGACGCAGACCTTGGTTTACATATATGCCTTGTCATATCTGATCTCTGTTAAGATGTGGGGATTTTGCAGAAGTGTCCTCAATAGGAAGCTTGTTCCACACTTACATGAGATCATGCCAACCTATGACTCCCTACCCAAAACTGATATGTAGTTTATAACTGATAAACTATCAGTTATCTTTATTCAACAAAAATCAATCTCACATATGTCTGATATCCTATATCACTAAAGAATTAACTGTCCTTCTAAAAATTTAACTACTTTAGAATTAAAGCAACTTGCACTGCCCCAGGGAAGTAAGCATCAAAATGTTTTATTTCATGGCAGAGCATACCAGTTGCACATTCATGAGGGGAGGGCAAAGCTTTAACTATCCAAAAGGTCCTGCTTATGGGCTTGAGACTTGTTTTATTCTGAGGGTTGGGCCTTATTAAAGTATAATTAGTGAACTGCATTGCCAGAGCTGGAGCTTTGCAGGTCCAGGCTATCATAATATCATAATTTACAGAGACTTGTAAAGAGGTAGGTTCAGGAGGGGCACTAATCATGGAAGGCAGTGCAGGGGTACTGCGTATACAGCCCAGGTGGCAGTGGTCTACATTATTCTTGTACACTTTGGGCCTTTTGATGGGTGGCCCAGGCTATCCACCTAAATCAGATAGAAACCATAATTGTCTGTGCAAATAAACCAAAGTTAGAAATTTGCTTGGCTATTTTTTGAGCACTTTCTAGCAGTTCTTTTGAAGTCAGTGCAGGGTCAGTCCATTTGGAAAATGTGGGCCCTGAAATTGGAAGATTTAAGCAACTTGCTGCCAGCAGCAAGACTGCTGATCTATTTACAGACAGCCCTCTGCTCATATTGCTAATTGTTTAGCAATAATCAACCTCACTCGCATCCCATTGCTTATATTGCTAATGAACCAGCCATCCACCCTTCCTTCTGCAGAGATACATCACATGGACTTAAAGCACTGGTGAGGCACCCAACACGCTTCTTTCACCCTGATTTTCAACTGCTGATTGGCTGTATGTCAGGTGAGAAATGGACTTCTGACAAATGCAAATTGTACCCTAAAAAGAATAGGACATTATTTTAAAAAAACTCCTGGAATTTTGCTGAATTCTTTAAGTTCTGATAAATTGACCAATTAATCTAGGCTGATGATTACATTTCAAATACAACAGGGTAAGGAATTCTGATGACTATGATACTGGACAAGCAAATTTGCAATGGTGAGTTTAAGTCCCACCACAGCAAGCTGTAAAATTGAATCCAATAAAATCTAGTGCCAGGAAGATAAACAACTGGTTTACTTCAGGGAAGTGAAGCAGTCACCATTAGCTAGCCTGGCTCCAGTCCCTGCTTTGTGGTTTACTCTTATCGGGGCAACCAGTGATGGGTAATGGCAGGGTTGCAATTCAATATATTTGTACTGCCTTCCAAATTAATCATGTGTGGTCCAATTTGTGAAGCCACAAAGAATCCATAAGAACAATGCTGTTCTTTGTGGAATGTAGGTGACCCATTTCCTGCCGCCATCAGGGCTCAGCTTGACTACCAGCCAGCAGATTATTGAGAGGGAATAAAAAATTAATAAAGTTCGAGAAGTTACTTTGTTGGCTGTTCTTGACACAGCTGGTTGAAGCTCACTCACTATCAGCTATGATGGTTGGAAACTAAAATAGCGCCTTGATTGATGAACCCAGATGACTCAGACATTTTCTCTTCAGCACCTGGATATAAGAGCTTGAGAGGGTGACAATGCTCATTGCTAATTCAGACCATGGAGGCCTGTCTCTTTCCTTACCCTATGCTTGAAGTGGAGTGATGTCTCTCAAGCTGTAAACCCATTAGGGCGGCATGGTAGCACAGAGGTTAGCACTGCTGCCTCACAGCTCCAGTGATCTGGGTTCAATTCCGGCCTCGAGTAACTGTCTGTGTGGAGACTACTCATTCTCCCTGTATCTGAGTGGGTTTTCTTGAATGCTGTGGTTTCTTCCCAACATCCAAAGATGTGCGGGTTAGGCTGATCGGTCATGCTAAATTGCTCCTTTGTATCAGGGGATTTAGCAATGTAAATAAGTGGAGTTACAGTGACAGGACCTGGGTGGGATTGTTGTGGGTGCAGGCTTGATAGGCCAAATGGCCCCCTCCTGCACTGCAAAGATTCTGTGATTTGTTTTTCTCTAACAGAGAAATGTCTATCATGGATCATGGCAAATTGCACAAAATTCAAGTACAAAGTGCTCACAATTTCATGGGGCACTGAAGAAGAGTTTTACAAGCTTGGGCTGGCTGCACACAATCACTCTTGGTACGATGCCAGACACGTAGGCCATACATCTCAATGACTGGTAGATCATATCAAATGGCATGGCCCTTCGGCTGTTTGCAATAGAGTACAGACATCAGAGCTTAGTGTGTAATGTCTAACATTAGATATGATGCTGTGATTGAACAACACTTGCACTAAATGTGTTAATAGGAATGGCACCTCTAATGAATTAAACAAAAGCATGGGGAATAATGATGCATTTTCCTTGGCAATGCCTCAGCCAATCAGAGCTAATTTGCCAACAAACCCCCCAGTATCTTTTTTTCTCATGCTGAATAAATTGTTTCTTTCTTTGAGATTTGACCATCCCATGGCTGTGTGAAGGAGTTGTTATGTGGATGTTGATCCAGGATGCCACGTTTATTATGGTACTGCAGTCAAGTGTCAAGCAGCAATGGAGGGGATTTTCTGGCCCCACTCACCATCAGCATCATCCAGCCCGCCGGAAGTCAATGGGCCTTTGGCTGGGCCCCTAAATTTCCTGCAGCGAGCCCTGCCACACCACGCTCGGAAAATCTCAACCAGTCCATCAGTCCACTAGCCACATTGAGAGTTGTAAAAAATACACTCAATGAAACTCCAACATTTTGAGTCTAAAAATGTAACTATTTAATATTCTGGGAACCAGAACGCATAACACGGTGGCAGCAGGTGTCAGCGATATCACAACATTTAAAATGGATTTAATGTTGAATTAAATTGATAGAAACAAAACCTGAATCAATGCCAGGGAGAGATAAAAACTGATGTATCGTGCAAAAGTGAAATGCTGCAGCAATAACTGCAGAGCTACAAGCCAAAATGTATTGGGAGTCTGATGATGTTACAGAGGCATTTGAGAAGTTTAAGCAAAAGTACATGGCAATAATCAATAGCTTTCTAAAAAATATTAGTGAAAAGGAAGGGGTTTGTTGTATCCTTTTGTGGGCAGGAGAAAAGGTGTCAAATTGGTTTGATAGCTTGGAGATGAATGAGGAAGACAGTAAAAAGCCAGATAAAAGTTGTGAAAAAAAAGAACATATCTCCAGCCAAAGTCAGATCTTTGGACCCATTGATATGAGCTTCTAAGCTTTGCATAGGAACCAGGTGAGCCTTTGACAATTTCTTAACAAGATTAAAAAATGCAGCCCAAAAATGTAAATGAAAGAAAACAGTTGAAAAGGTAGGTTTTACACAGCTTGAAGTGCCAGAGGGTTTGGCTGAAAAGGGTAAGTGTACCACATCGCAGGCTGTAGATACTGCCAGAACACATAAGGCCAGGATCAAGTGAAGAATTGACTACCCAGGGAGTGTGGGTTTAAGGTGCGAGGGGCAAGATTTAAAGGAGATGTACGAGGCAAGGTTTTTAGACAGTGGGTGGTGGGTGCCTGGAACTCGCTGCCAGGGGAGGTAGTGGAAGCAGATACAATAGTGAGTTTTAGGGGCGTCTGGGCAAATACATGAATAGGATGGGAATGGAAGGATATGGTCGCCAGAAGGGTAGGGGCTTTTAATTTGGTCAGGTAGCATGGTCAGTGCAGGCTTGGAGGGCCAAAAGGCCTGTTCCTGTGCTGTAATTTTCTTTGTTTTTTGATCTTTGTTCAGTGGCTAGCCTTCAGATAAATCACAAGAATGAAGCAGGTTTGATGCAGTGAAACAGAAAAACAAGCCCTCAAGACAGAGAAAAATACACGAGGAACAGTGGGACGATCATTTGAATTCACAGAAAGACATGCCCCACATGTTTCAAACTGCAGAGCTTGAGGAGAGAAATCGCTGGAAAAATATATGCAGAATAAAGGAAAAAGTTGAAAATCAGAGACAAAGCAACAGGGCAAATGAAAAGAAAAAGAAACTTTAACCTTCACATCCTGGAAGATGATGATGAATTTGAGGACACAATAGGTACAAAAGAACCATATACCTTTATTGAATGGCTTGGTGCAACAGTTTCCAGAGAAGAAAAACTCTCATATCCATTCAGTTCAGGAAGAGGGAGAGAAATAAACCCACAACCATAAAACTGAAGCTGAAAATTGATTCTAGAGTACAGGGCAACATCATCTTTCTCAGACAACACCAGAAGATCATTCCTAAAAATGAGAGAAAATAGTTACCTAAAGAAAGATGCTGTGAAACCCAACAGTTTCACATTAATGGCACATGGAGATACTGAAGTTTGCAGTTAGGAACAACCCAAATCAGAGGGACACACAAAGGAAAAGATGTTAAAAGTACTTCCAGGTCACTGAAAGAGATTGTCCTGTATCAGGCGGTTAAGCAGTTGTGAAGAGCTGCAGATTATCTCAATAACCATGAGGTGAAAAAGGTGGCTCTGAGCGTAGAAGGTCGTACACCTATTGGAAACTGCTCTCTGAATCAGAAGCAAGGAAGATCAAGTACAAATATATCCCAAGTGTTTTGATGAGATTGTTGCATGGATGGAAGATTTTGAACATAACATCTCTATTGATCCAGTGAAAAAACCAATGATTCATCCATCAGGAAAGCTTAATATAGAGCTGCACGAGATGGAAGAAAGTAATTGCTAGGGCCACAGAGCCTACAGGTTGGGTAAATTCTATTCCAAATGGACAGCTAATAATTTGCCAGAATCCCAAATGTCTTAATCAAACAATAAAGAGGGATCATTACTCTATTTCAACACAGGAAAGATCACACCAGCACTGGTGGAGGAAACGTTTTTAGTGAATTTGATGGCAGAAATGGATACTTGATGAGGAATCTTCACTATTAACAGCATTCAGCGCAGCATTTGGAACTAATTGTTATGTGGATTCACATCCAGGGTGCCACTCAGGTGCTGAGCAACAATGTATCCATCCATCAATGTGTGTGGGCATATTGGCGTTGGACTGGGGTAAACACAGTAAGAAGTCTCACAACACCAGTTAAAGTCTAACAAGTTTATTTGTAACAAACGTCACTAGCTTTCGGAACTGGCTGTTCCTTCGTCAGGTGGGTGGGAGTTCTGATCACAAACAGGGCATATAAAGACACAAACTCAATTTACATGAATAATAGAAACATAGAACATTACAGCACAGTACAGGCCCTTTGGCCCTCAATGTTGTGCCGAGCTATGTCCAATCCCAAGATCAAGCTATCCCCTCCCTATAATTCTGGAATTCTGGAAACCAGAAGTCATAATAGATATCTGTGATTTTTGAATTCTGGGAACCGTCAGTCATAACAGATATCTCACTGGGATATGGTGTTATGTGTCCTTATCACCTTCCAATAGGTTGTTCATGTGGATATTGATGACAAGTGCCAGTTTCTCATTTGACCATGGGGGCATCAGCGTTGAGTGCAGTCCTATTCCATCCTCAGAATCACAGAATTGTTATGATGCAGAAGGAGGCCATTTGGCCCATTGTGTTTGGGCTGGCTCTCCAAATGAGCATCACAGCAGAGTGCCATTCCCTTGCCTTTTCCGTCTACCCCTGCATATTGTTTCTATTCAAATATTCATCTAATACCTTCTTGAATACCTTAATTGAACCTGCCTCCATTACACTTCCAGGCAGTGCATTCCAGACCCAAACCACTTGTTGTGTGAAAAGGCTTTTTCTCACATCACATTTGCTTCTTTTGTAAATCACTTTAAATCTGTACGATCTCATTCTTGATCCTTTTAAAGCAGGAACAGTTTCTCCTTGTCTACTCTGTTCAGCTCCCTGATGTTTTTGAATGCCTCTATCAAATCCTCTCTTAACCAGCTTCTCTCCCAGGAGAACAATCCCAACCTCTCCAATCTATCCTCATATCTGAAGTTTCTCATCCCCGGAACCATTCTTGTAAACATCTTCTGCACTATCTCCAATGTGTTCATATCCTCCCAAAAGCGTGGTGCCCAAAACTGTGCACAATATTCCAGCTGAGATCTAACTGGCGTCTTGTACAAGTTCAGCAAAATCTCCTGGCTCTTGCACTGTTTGCCCCCATTAATAAAATTAAGGATACTATATACTTTATTAACTGCTCTTTCCGCCTGGCCTGCTACCTTCAATGATCTGTGCACAGATCCCAGGTCACTTTGCTCCTGAATCCCTTAAGAATTTTTACCCCTTATTTTCTATTGTGTCTTCATGTTCATCCTACCACAAAACATACCTCAGATATCTTCACTTTGAACTTCATCTGCCACCTATCTGCCTACTCCACCAACTTGCTTGTGTCCATTTGAAGTTCTGCACTGTCCTCTTCACAGTTTACAGTACTTCCAAGTTTTGTGCCATCCATGAACTTTGAAATTGGCCCCTACACACCAAAATCTAGACCATTAATATATATCAGGAAAATCAAGGTTTCCAGTATTGACCCCTGGAGAACACCACTGCAAAAATATCCATTGACCATTACTCTGTGTTTCTTATTATTCAGCCAATTTTGTATCCATGTTGTCACTGTCCCTTTTGTTCCATGAGCTATAACTTTTCTCACAAGTCTGTTGTGTGGCACTGTATTGAATGTCCCCTGTAGAACCAGGGGCCAGTGAATAGTGATCATGAGTGGAAATCCTGACCAATATTCCCCTTCCTAGCCTAGGTATGCTGAGGCCATTTCTAGCAACCGCACTGATTTCTCAGCCAGGAATAGTTAATGCAGTGTTCTCTTCATTAAAAATATTCTTTGTCCCTAAAATATAATTATAAACATTTTACCTCACTTTCCTTTTTGCGGCCATCCTCCACGCTATGTCATCCCCTTCCTGAGAAGCCTTTGATAACACCATACAGTGATAAAATGCTAAGAGGTGTGCAGGATGTTTCTCTTCACTTTTTCCCTCACATTTATGGGAAATCATTTATTCTTTTTGTTCCCAATGAGAAAAATGATAAATGATGTTGAGGGCACAAAAGAAAAGTTGAAGGTTATATATGCGTTTTTCAACTCCACCATCAAAAGGAATTGTTGTGGGACGATGAGAAATTTGGAGAGTTGTTTCCCATCTCACCTGCGACAATGTCTGTCAGTGACAGGGCTGGAAAATCATGTTATATGTAATGGTAGTTTCTACTCCTTAGGCTCAACCAATGCCTATCACCTCAGTTGAGGCTGGTACACCAACTGTTTGGAGTATTACCCTCACAAAGGGTAACACTGAGGAATTCCATTCAGGATTTATTTTTGGAAACATTTTTTAACACTGTAATCCCTGCCAATATAAAATGACCGCTAATAGAACTTCTGTACATGCGTACCTCCGCACACGTGTGGCAATTCAATGTTGTCACTGCAGCGCCTGGCCTACCAGGCCCACCTGTAAATTTGAAGCTATGGAGGGAGAGAAACCTACTCTCTCCCTCTTTGTTTTTCCACTGTCAGGCTCCCCTTAAGTTCACAATGGAAATGTCCATCAAACTATGCAACTGAGACGACAACAAGCACAGTGCGCAGGCATCATGAAATCTCACAGATTTCACGGGAAACCCTCCTGTATCTCCCTATCTCTGATCCTTTCTCCAGCCCCTTCGAACCTCATTAACGTGTCCCAAATCCCACATTCTTCCCTATCTCTGCAACCTCTACCAACTCTGCAAGTATCTGTGATTTGTATGTTACTGCAATATTACCCTCTTTGGCATTCTTCAATACTTTGAAATTGGCGCCCATGTTTTCAGCTGCTCAATCTTTCATGCCTAGAATTAATCTCCTTAAATCTTGCTTCCAAGACTCTCGCTATCAAGAAGACTGAGGATTTATTGCAAAACAAAAATTCATACGGTTAACAATTCTACCTGGGGTGCATGTTAAAAGCTCACTACCACCCTGCTGTGATGGTTTCAGAAGTACTTCCTTTAGTCCTAGTTGGTGCCTATTTTGTTGCTTCAAATGGTGTCACAAAGCAGCATGCTTAAACTCCACATGAGAGGAGCATGCAAGGCATTGGCAGGAAACACAGCTGTTTTTTAAAGGTTGATGGCATTTACATTCATGGAAACTGTGGGTCAGTTGGTGTCAGCAGACAGCTTTATTTTGTGATCAAGATTAACCCTATCTTTACCTGATGCATCCCCATAGATCTTGCAACAAGGATGAATCAGCAGTGGATTGTGTTCCGAATCCACCCTCAATCTCATGGTTTTATGCAAGAGAAATTATGTTTAACCAATCTATTGGAGTTCTTTGTGGAAGTAACATGTGCTGTGGATAAAGGGGAACCAGTGGATGTGTTTTACTAGGATTTCAAGGAAGCATTTAATAAGGTACCACATCAAAGGTTATTGCAATAAATAAAAGCTTATCATGTAGGGGGGTAACATATTGGATGAATAGCAGATTGGTTTACTAGCAGGAAACAGAGAGCATGCATAAATGAGTCATTTTCTAGTTGGCAAGATGTAATGCGTGCTGTGCCACAGGGATAGGTGCTGGGGCCTCAATTTTTACAATTTATATATGTGATTTGGATAAAGGGACGGAGGGTATGGTTGCTAAATTTGCTGATGTTGCAAAGATAGATTGAAAAGTAAGCTGTGAAGAGGAAAAATGGAGGCTACAAGGGATATAAATAAGTAAAGAGAGTGGGCAATGATTTGGCAACTAGAATATAACGTGGGAAAATGTGAAATTGTCCATTTTGACAGGAAGAATAAAAAACAAGCATATTATCTAAATGGGGAGAGATTATAGAGTTCTGAGATGCAGAGGAACTTTGGTGTCCTAGTGAATGAGTAGCAGAAGCTTGGTATGCAGGTACCACATGTAATTAGGAGAGCTAATAGAATGTAATCAGTTATTATGAATGGATTGAATATAAAGGTAGACAATTTATGCTTCAGTTATATAGTGCATTGGTGAGATCGCACCTGGAGTACTATACGCAGTATTGGTCTCCTTATTTAAGGAAGGATGTAAATGAGTTGGAAGCAGTTCCAAGAAGGTTTATTGGACTTACACCTGAAATAGGTAGGTTGTCTGATGAGGACAGGTTTGACAGGCTGGGTTTTATCAGCTGGAGTTTAGAACAGGAAGAGGTGACTTGATTGCAACTTGTAAGATCCTGAGGGGTTATTCACAGCACGATTGTGGAAAGAACGTTCCCTCTTGTGGGTGAATCTATAACCAGGGGTCAGTGTTTAAAAATATCAGATTGCCCATTTAGAATCATAGAATCTCAACAGTGCAGAAAGAGACCATTTGGCCCATCAAGCCTGCACTGGCAACAATCCTGCCCAGGCCCTATCCTTGTAATCCCACAGATTTATTCTGATAATATCCCTGACACTAAGGGGAAATTTATCATGGCCAATCAACCTAACCCACACATCTTTGGAGTGTGAGAGGAAACCAGAGGACCCAGAGGAAACCCACACTGACATGGGGAGAATGTGCAAACTCCACACAGAGGGTCGTATTTTATCACTTTCATTCGAAGTTCTGGGCGGACTTGAAACTGGGAGTGTTTCAGATCCGACTTTTAGACCCGTTCTCAGGTGCTCCCATGAGCACTCTGCCTGAAAAAATAGCAGCAATTCTGAATTGCGCTGCAGAAGCCTATGGGCGGGGCTTAATGCACCTGAAATCCTGCAGCTCCGATCGGCGCCTCCAACTGCACAAGCGCAAAAAAAGATAGAGAATTACTCCCCTGTCACACTGCTCCTGGACCGGGTAATGCCTACCCCTGGCCCTCACAGACATTGCCCCAGCCATCCCCACAACAATACTGACACCCTTATCCCCCCCATCCCTCCACCACCCAGACCGATCATGGTCCCCTTCCCAACCTCCCCCCCCCCCACCCCGCCCCACCATCGATCACACGCAGAGTGGCAGCAGACCTTCCTGCCTCTGTTCCCCTCCCCCTGCCGGCCCTGCCCCTGCCCTATCCCTGCCCCCCCCCACCCACCCACTGATCTGATTCAGAGAGCCATCTGACCCATCTCCTCGTCCCCACCACCGATCTGAGTGAGAGAGCCATCTGCCCACCTCCCTCCCAAACTGAGTGCGAGCCTTCTGACCCACCTCCCTCCCCCATCTGAGGCAGAGAGCTAATTGAACCGCCTTCCTCTCCCCCACTACCACTCTGAGTCAGAGAGCCATCCTTCACTGCCCCTGTTCCCTGCACCCCCCTACTGATCTGAAGCCAGAAGCTCGGAACTTAACTTACCTCCTCAGAAACTGGAGAGCTCGAATCGGAACTTTGCAAATGCATCTAAATTGATGTCATGCCCGTTTTAGGCGCGGTCCCAACAGTGACCATTTTCAGCTCTTGATAAAGAGAGAACTGGCATGGAGGTGGGCGTGGATCACGCTACTCACCTCACGCCTGACTTTACCAAGTTTTCATGCCTGAAGATGGGTGCAACTTGACGATAAAATCGGGGCCAGACTGTCACCCAAGGCTGGACTTGAACCTGAGTCCCTGGCGCTGTGAGGCAGCAGTGCTAGCCGCTATGCCACTGTGCTGTCCGCAGGACAGAGATGAGGAGAATAGGGCAGCATGGTGACAAAGTGGTTATTACTGCTGCCTCACAGTGCCAGGGACCCAGGTTCAATTCCAGCCTTGAGTGACTGTCTGTTTGGAGTTTGCACGTTCTGCCTGTGCCTGCGTGAGTTTCCTCTGGGTATTCTGGTTTTGTCCCACAGCCCAAATACATGCAGGCCAGGTGGATTAATCACGGTAAATGTGTGAGGTTATGGGGTTAGGGGAGTGGGGCGTGGGCCTATATGAGATGCTCTTTCTGAGATTCAGCGCAGACTTGATGTTCCAAAGATTCCTTCTGCACTGTGGGGATTCTATGATTAAAAATATCTCTTTCTCTGAGGGTAATGAGCCAATGGAACTCTCTTCTTCAAAAGGCCATTGAAGTAGAATATTTTTAAAGCAGAGCCAGATAAACTCTCGATAAGCAAGGAGGTGAAAGGCTATCAGGAGTAGGTGGGAATAGGGAGTTGAGGTTGCAATCAGACATGACCTTGTTGAGTGGAGGGGCCGAGTGGTCTACCACTGCTCCTAATTCCTATATTCATATGTATGTTTGTATGTAATTTTCCTCTTCCTAATCTGTGGAAAATTTACTCTACCTCCATTGCCACTTTAACTGCGAACAGGTAATGCATCATCTACTATAAATCAAGCCTGTTCAATGCTATACTAAAGGGCGATTTTAATAAGCAACCATTGAGAATTGAGCTTCTTTTTCAGCAGTAAAACATTCATTGTTTTAAATGAACTAATGCAGTGTAACAACATTTCCATCTGAAATCTAGGTTAGTAGCTCCCACATCTAAGTTCTATGGTCTCCTAAGTGGCAGGTTGAGTTTTCTTGCTGTCTCCTTCGCAGGGCTGAGATAGTCTGATTAGTCTCAATTGCCACCCATGTAAAAGAAGCCCTTTTAATTTTAACCAGTTGACTTGAACCTTCCCCTGCCCACAGCCCCTAAACAACTGCTGAACCTCACCTGTTCTTTTGACCTGAAAGGATGTATTCATCCTTTTAACAATTTCCTGCCAGGCCTGCTTCCTCTCTGTGGGGTTTTTGGCCATGGTTTTTAATCCCCAAAATGTTTTAAGGGCTTCCTCAGTGAGGAAGTTCACCTCCACATCTGTTAAATGTTCTTTGTGTTTTTTTTTTGTTGCCTGGCATATCATCCTTTCTGTACAACCCAGGTATCCATGTCAAACGCATATGCTAGTTTATAAATCAATGCTATGTAATTTACTTTGAATTGGCATTCTTTTTTGACAAGTGTGGAAAATTATACAAAAGTTGTCATACAATACAATGGCAAAAATATACGGCAGGCAGAGCTAATTTTTATTTACCTCTCAAAACAACACAAAATAATAGAGCAAGGGGAAGCACTGATGTGAATCATAACAGCACATCCAATTCCTCCCTCATTCAGAGATATCAGAGTAGAAATTACAACAGATGCTATTCATGTATTAACATTTAGCATACTCGTATCAAATTACAATAGTGCAAAGGAATTTGATACAAGCATTTTTTGAAAACACTGCAGATCACAATTTCTACCCTATCAAGTGCTAAAGCCATCCATTCTTCACATCTGGCTCTTTCAATGCAATTGTAAGAAGACATTACCAAGAAAATTTGTTTTGCATGAGCAACAGCTGAACTCAGTTCTGGTTTTTGTGGACAAAAATTGTAAAATGGCAGGCAACAGATTCATAATGCAGCATATTTTTGTCAGGTAGAAATCCTCCAGGATTACAATCTGCACATGACTGGAATTTTACAACGTTATCCTATGGCATTTTTTAAAAAAAAACTCAATTTGTTAGAATGTCGCTGAGCAGGAAAGGGCAGCTATTACTTCCAACAGATGTGCAATCTGTTTTTCTCATTTAGATGGTGGCGTCATATTCTGGCAGGCTAGGTCAGCTGTATAATGAACTTCCTGTGTCAAAGATCAGCACTTCTGAAAACTTGTGCTAAATTTTTCTTTCAACGCTGTTTATTTGACTGGTTGAAAATGTGCAGGATTACCATAACCATATTGAAAGGATTATGCAAAAGCGGAGATTTCTTTTTCCCTTCTCCATAACCCCCTTGGATTTTCATTTCGTATTTTTTGGCGTTGCTGAATTAGTTGTAGAAACTTCATTGATGGAGGAACATTTTAAAACTAAAATCCTAAAAGAGACACCAATGCACATTTTTAAAGTCTATGAGGTGTTTAATGGCCAGCGGCTCATTATTCCATAATTATTCACTTTTTATCATTAAGCCATTAGACAGGTATGGACATGGTAGACCAATTTTGGTTTGTGTATGCAGCTGTGAGACAGACAGTACATCATTCTTTCAGGAAACTATAGATGCTAGGCTTCTGGAACTTCAAATACCGTTCCTATAGCAACAGTGAAACTGTTCTTAGTCTGTGGCACAGTTATGAACCTCTGCCTTGTCTCCAGTACTTCCTGCTTATGACCTGACTTTACTTGTACTGTGGGATAGAGCGAATGGCTTATTGAATGAATGATCTATTGTTTTTTAACCGACACTAAAGAGCAACAAGGTTGTTCTGGTCCAATTAATTCAATTTGGCTACACACAATGAGAGGTTATTATCCAACTACATGAGAACTATCTAATAATTCCCATTCTACATAGATGCTTTATTGAAGTTATCCGTTCTTAACTTAATAAACTAACATGGCAAAAAGATGCTCATAGCTTTCTCAAAGTGATTACATTGTCAACATGAGTTATTAAATTGAAAAATGACAACATTTATGTAGATAATAGTACCATTTGTTATTGTTTGGAACTATACTGAGTGATACAGATCAGAAAGGTTTGATCCCTGTTCCATGTTATCAGTAGATATTATCCTTGATTATGGTGAAATACACAATTGACCTAAGATCCTTGGTTAAAAGAGAACAATTAGCTGGGGTTCTTATCCCTGATTATCAGTGATGGACCCTGTTGGAAGTGTATGTGTGGGGGAGTGGATGCGGTGGCAGATGGAGATCAGATTACGTTCATCTCTGCTAGTCAAAAACCCAGTAAGAAGTCTCACAACACCAGGTTAGAGTTCAACCAGTTTATTTGATAGTAATCTCACACGCTTTCGGAAACGGTGTTCCTTCGTCAGGTGTGTGGAAGATTCTGATCAGAGAAGGACATGTAAAGTCACACACAGTTTACAGAATACTGATTAGAGTGCAAGTCTTTACAGCTAACCTGCTATTCATGTCTTAAAGATGCAGACAATGTAAGTGGAGATAGTATTAGCATAGGTTAAAGAGATGCGTATTGTCTCCAGACAGGACAATAAGCGAGATTTTACAAGCCCAGGCAAGTCATGGGGGTTACAGATAGTGCGACATGAACCCAAGATCCCGGTTGAGGCCGTGCTCATGTGTGCGGAACTTGGCTATCAGTCTCTGTTCAGCGACCCTGCGCTGTCGTGTGTCATGAAGGCTGCTTTGGAGAACGCTCACCCGAAGATCAGAGGCTGAATGCCTGTGACCGCTGAAGTGTTCGCCAACAGTCAAAAACCCAGCTAATGCTTAAAAGTGACTGTCACCTACAAGCGCGTCATACAGACTCCCCCAGGCTATGATTTTAACTTGCCATTTGGGGCCTTCTTTAATATGCTGAAGGGGCTTCAATTGCATCTTCTACTTTAATGAACAGTCTCAGTGGCAAAGTCATTGGGTCTATCCTCTCAGGGACACCAAGCAGAAATAAATGCCAGGGCAGAAAGATAATTTTTTAAAAAACTTTTCTTGAGACGGCAAAGAAATAGGGATGTTTATTTCGACACCCCTACCCATCCTGTTCGAATTACTTTCTTGGCAGCTTACCCGATAACCAGGCTCCTGCTGCCAGATGTTGCCCTCCTACCCAATGGCTAGCTGCCACATATGTCTGACCAAGGCATTGTAAATGTCCTCACCTTCACACACCCGAGGTCCCAGCGATTTTCCACCCACCTCTGTCCTCACCTACTCAATCCCCACTCGATAGAGTAGGAACTTTAATATCTGGATATGTGCTCAAATAGTAACCGCTTCAGAGAACTAACCAAATTGCCAGCATTGTAGATTTCTGCCAGTGTGAATCATTGCATTCTGAACAGGAAATGAGAAAACGCGATTACATTTGGAAAAAAAATGAAAATATGATCAGCATTTGCTACCATGACAGGCAAACCTAGGAAGTGGACCTCCTATCAGTGCTGTTTTGGGAATAGTTTGAAACTGTAAAGCTACAACATTTTCATATTAATATGTTAAATCATTTTTACCATATGCCATATCTTAAAATATGCCAAATGAGAAATGTGACTGCAGAAGCCTCCCAACATATATAATTAAAATATACAAAAGCAATTGATTATTATAGGACTTCAATTAGTCTTTGCACTATCATTAACATCAGATTTTTAAAATGTTACTTTCATTTTGTTGGATAATTCTTAATTGATTGTGGCTATTAAATCCAGTGGTTTACTGTGAAATTGAAGTGTGTCCTAATTAAAAACAGAGATGGATTGAATAGTCGTGTAAAAATATAATGAAAGATTTTCATTCTGCATTGACGCTAGCAGTTCTACAAAGACCACCCAGACTTTCATTTGGACTTCTTACGAAAATTCTGCCTTCACTTTTTGTACACCCACTCATGCTGTCCTCCTTCAGCTGTAAGAATGAAATGTTCAGGGCCATTGACTTCAACATGGTCACAGGTAATGGTGTTCAATGCTGCATACTTCTTGGGGATTATCAGAATCTTTTGTGCAATCTTGTTTTGACTACGCATAAGCTGGGGTTGAGGGGAAGGGAGGGGATGGTTTCTGTTGTAGCTTAGTACAACCATCATGAGACGTCCACTAAGCCACTGGGGAGATCTATTGGTAGGTTTGCTGGGATACCCCAACTAGTCAGACTTTCCAACTTGTCCATGTAGCAAGCAGTTAAGAAGACAAATGGTATGTCAGCCTTTATTGCGAGGGGACTTGAGTACAGGAGCAAAGTCTTACTACAGGGCTTTGTTGAGACCACACCTTGAGTATTATATATACATCTAGACTCCTTAGCTAAGAAAAGATACACTTGCCTTAGAAGGTTCACCAGCAAAGATCCACCAGACTGATTCCTGGATGGCAGGGTTGTCGTATGAGGAGAGATTGCACCGACTAGGCCAGCATTAACTTGAATTTAGAAGAATGAGAAGAAATCCAACTGAAAAGAATAACATTCTGACAGGGCTGGACAGTCTGGATGCAGGAATGTTGTTTCTTCTGGCAGGAGGATCAAGAACAAGGGGTCACAGTCTCAGGATATAGGGCAGGTCATTTAGGACAGAGAAAAGAAGAAACTTCTCTATTTAGAGGCTGATGAACCTGTAGAATTCGCTACCACAGAAGGCTGTAGAGGCCAAGTCAGTGAATGTGTTTGAGAAGGAAATAGATTTTTAGACTCAAAGTGTCAAGCGGTACGGGGAGAACACACGTGTATGGCATTGGGATAGAGGTTCAGCCATGATCATGTTGAATGGTGGGACATTCTTGAAGGGCCAAATGGCCTATTCTTGCTCTGATTTTCTGTGTTTCTATGTTTCTAAAGGGATTGTTGACATTAACAATTGAATCTACTAAATACTAACGGTCTTTTTGTTCTCTCCACATTCTTTTTAATTCTCCTATTCCCACGCTTTTTGCTGGAGGAATGCTGTATTGCCCATGGCTGTCCAAGGTAACACATGCCATAAGAATAGAAAATCGAAAATTATATGGCCAGTCAAGCCTGCTCTGCTATTCATTATGGCCATAGCTCATTTTGGGCTTGAACTCCATATTTCCACTCACTCTCCATTTCTATTGATCCCCTGAGACACCAACAATCAGTCTGGGCGTGATCTTTCCTGCCGTTCATGCTACATTCCCGCTACAGCAAGGTCAGAGAATTTGGTGGCCAGCTAAATCTCCATCCACTGTGGCGGGATGGGAAAACCCCACTGGCGTGAATGGTGGTAAGATTCCTGTCTCTATTTAAGCCTTAAATGTATTCAAGGATGACACATCTACAACTCTCTGAGATAGAGAATTCCAAAGATTCACAACCCTTTGAGTGAAGAAATCTCTCCTTATCTCAATCCTAAGTGATCACCTCCTTATCCTGAAACTGACCCAAATAAGTCATTGGAACTCCATCTGCATGTTAAAGAAAGCCCCGAAGAGGACATTAAAATTGCATTGGCGGACTATTTGACCAACACAGAAATTAAGTTAATTAAGTTTTGTTCTAGATTCCTCATCCAGAGGAACCAAACTTTCAGTAACCTCCCTCTGTCAAGGCCCTTTATAATCTCAAATATTTCAATAAGATCGCCTCTCAATTCCAGAGGACATCTTCTCATCAAGGAGAAAACTCTCTCATCCTAGGGACCAATTTAATGAACATTTTTGTACTGTCTGCAAAGCAAGTATATACTTTCTTAAATATGGAATCCAAAGTTGTACACAATGCAGGTATAGATGTGCTGTACTGATGTGATGGTGAACTTTTGGCACATGTGATGAATCTGTGTGCACATAGACCTTTCGAGGGAGAATGGGACTGGAGCTAGTGGGGGAATTCTCCATCTCAGCTTGGAAACCCAATGGGATTTCTGCTGGTTTGGGTGGTGTAATTCCAGTCACGATCTTCCAAAAGGTTGCCATTTTTTGCAGGGTGGCTTGTTTTGTGCCACCATTGAGAGGGATGAGGTCTAAAGATACTGGCAAGTTCCACTCCTCAGAGATTGGAACACATTTTTAAAGGACACCCCAATTTCAAATTAACGGTAAAAGCCCCCACATCACCAACATCATCAAGCCCCACCCTGGATCATCGACATGAGCAGCCCAGTCCCACCCCTCCCCATCATGTGAGTGAACCACCGCTATGGATTTGCCCATTGGACCGTCCTCTTCAGGTCCTTGCCAAGGGAGTGGAATGCCCTGCTTGTAACAGTTGTGGATTCGTCAACATTAAGGGCATTTAAATGGTCATTGGATAATCATATGGATGATATTGGAATAGTGTAGATTAGATGGGCTTTAGATTGGTTTCACAGGTCAGCTCAACATGGAGAGCCGAAAGGCCTGTACTGCGCTGAATGTTCTATGTTCATCCATTCTGGCCCCACTCCCTTCAGGCCAAGTTGGCAATGCCAGCAGCCAGTGCCAGTGCACTGCTAGGTTATGTCCCTGAGCACCCAGGGTTACACTAGTCTCTGAACTCCTGCTGTGATCAGTAGCGAGTAGTGATTCCCGCCAGGGTTATATCGTGCTGGCAGGTAGGAATATCTGACATTCTTGGAAAATGCTGTGTTAATTCGATTATAAATGTGTAAGTATGTTTAAATGTATGGTAATCAGGTTCACATACTCGTGCATGAACCAGATAACCATCAGTGGCCTTGGGTAGGGACACCTCATTCTAAGATCTCCTTATCACGAATCCCATTATGGTGCCTTCACAACGGTTTGTGACCACAATGGAATTACGTATGTGTCGAATGGGGCCAGAGCATTGCTCCAGTGCATTGGAAGATTTGAACTTATCTCTTCAGAAATTGGAGCGTCCGAAACAGACCTTTGCCGAGCGTGTCTGTTTCGCGCCCAGTCTGGACGGGCGAATGCGATGGTAAAGGAGAAAATACTGGTAGAGTTGGGTGGGCAGCCCATTAATTCAATTTAAATGCAGGCAAATACATCTAAATCGCTGTTGCACCCGTTTCCGGCACGGTTTGGATCACGGCCATTTTCAGGCCTTGGTAAAGTGGGCATCTGCGTGGACGCGGGCGTGGATTGAGCTAATTGCCTCACGCCCGACTTTACCAGGTTTTCATGCCCAAAGTCGGGTCCATAGTATTCCTACAGTGCAAAAAGAGACCATTTGGCCCATTGAGTCTGCAATGACCAAAATCCTACCCAGGCCCTATCCCTGTAATCCCATGTATTTACCCTGCTAATCCCCTGGCACTTAGGGTCAATTTCTCGTGGCCAATCTGACTAACCTGCACATCTTTGAATCTTCAGTATATTCATATAGCTCCTTTATTGTCTACTTTATTCACCAATTAAAAAAAAAGCATCCTGATTCGACAAACATACCAATCTGTCGCAGTGATGGGACTGAGAGCTGATTATCACAGCCTCAACTCTGTTGTCATTAGAGGCAGCCATGATATAGAAATAGCTGAACTTAGAGAAAAAGAAACATACAATGAACTACAAATGCAATAAATATGAACCATGGCTGACAAAATACATTAACATAGGGAACAGTATTAAAACAACAATCGTGTTAGGGAGTAAGAAGGAAGTTATAAGCTGAAGTCCAAAGAAATAGCAAAAGAATTCTGGAATTTCTTGGCAGACAGAGCAAAACAGTCTGGAGAAATAACATAGACCAAAGTTGGCATCACAATTCCATAAGACTGCGATCATGGTCGACAAGTCTCTGCACAACACTTCGAACAGTCAGATAACATTTTAATTTTTTTTAAGTGGTTCCAAGTATGAATAGAATTACTTAGAACTATGTTTCAAAACCTAAGACAGATTGAATAATGCTCAACATTTAACATTTCCCTGATGGGCAGTTTTTCTAAGTTTAGCAGATCCAGCGGTAGTTTCAAGCTCGTGAGAGAGCTTGAAGTAATATTAACAATGAGGTGTAAATTGTCACCTGCATTGAAAACCGGACAAAGCATTTGACAGGGGAACAGATAATTGGTCACAGCCTGGCTTTGTCAGAATTTAGTCTTGTTAACCATACCGTGCAGAATTCTGGAAGGAGGCAAGAGGGAGAATCTTGTGTTCACCTTTCCCCATTATGATGTGGTGCAACTGGAGTGTGCCCAGACTAAGCTGGGAAATTTTGTCCACTGTGCCTTTGACAGGCCCGCAGTGGTGCCCTCACTAGGTGGGAACTGATGCGGAGGTCCCAAGGAAGGGCACAGGACTCTTGCAACCAGAGATAATTAATTCCAGATGGAATCAATTATTTTAACTTCACTGCCCCACAGCTCCCTTAGGAGAAATTGTTTTATTTTTGGATTTCCTAAATTTGACCCTTCCCAAGTTGCTGATCCGTTGTGGAAATAACACGGCATCGCTCCAATTTTCCTGACCTTAGTTGGGCAGCACCGTCAATATGCCCTAAGTTGTGCAAGTTTCTCATTCCATCTGTGAAAAAAATTCCAACTCTGCAATTTAGGACAAATTTAAAGCTTTAAGATATCAGCTTCTGCTGGTGAAGCAGCCCAAAGGCTCTCCCTGTCTAAGTGAGACGCCTAGAACAGCCAATGCCAGTCTCAATTCTCAGTCTGTGTTTGTTTATCACAGCAAAGGAGGGTGAAGATTGCAATAAGTGCCATTAACACCATGAGCTAGCATGAAGAAAGCTAACCAAAAGTTCCCCCCCTAATTGCCATTCAGTGACCCTTACCACAATGTGTGTACATGTAAACATCAGGTGAAGGCAGAATCACTCCAGCTGTGATGCCCCAATGGTTCAATCACCTGATAATGCTCACTGTCCAGATTGACACACAAACAAAAATGGCAGCTTGGGTGAGGTACCATCTTTCCTCAACCATGTGTCAGTACTTCGAAGGTGATAAGAAAATTAGAAGAGCAAAAATCAGTAACACAGACAGATCACAAGTTCATTTGTGAGTTCATAAGACACAGGAACAGAATTAGGCCCTTTGGCCCATTGAGTCCACTCCTCCATTCGATCATGGCTGATATGCTCCTCATCCCCATTTTCCTGCCTTGCTCCCATAACTTTTCAACCCATTACCAATTAAAAACTTGTCTAACTCCTCCTTAAAATTTACTCATTGTCCCAGCATCCACCGCACTTTGGGGTAGCAAATTCCACAGATTCACAATCCTTTGGGAGAAGTAGTTTCTCCTCAACTCTGTTTCAAATTTGCTATCATTTATCCTAAGATTATGACCTCTTGTCCTAGAATGCCTCACTAGTTTATCCATACCTTTTATCATCTTGAATATCTCAATTTGATCTCCTCTCATTCGTCTAAATTCCAAAGTATAGGCCTAAATTGTTCAATCTCTCTTCATACGACAAACCCCTCATCTCTGATATCAGTCCAGTGAACCTTCATTTAAATTATGGTTTTATTATTTTAAATTATGTCAAGCATCAAAATTGTCAATTTAAAAAAAACACTCTAACTCGCCTCTTTTGCCCCTTCCTCTTCAGAAGGTGTTGACCCCTCACTGGAGTGTAATTCCACAGCTACTAAGTAGAACTTTAGCCAAATGGTCATCATCTATATGTGAGCCTTGGCAGGCAGTTGAACTGCTGGTCTCGGTCCATGCAACACAAGGCGCTACCATTGGCACCAATATTCTGGGTTATGGAATGAAGAAAATCGGCCACGATTCCTATTTCTAATTGCCATCCAGCGGTCACGTTGGTGTAAGGTATGTGAAGGAACTCAGCAGCAATCAATTTTCTGGGCAAGTGGAGAAAATTGGTAAAGAAAAATAAATTACATTGACAACACCTCCCCAGATGCTATCTGGTATCCATTTTGTTCTCCACATGGCTCTGTTACTCGTTGAACCACTTAGAAATTTTCACACTTTCTTGATGTGGACATGTGAGCTAAATTTGTTGGCCCAGATTTTGTTGCCAGAATAAAAGCAAGTTAAATGTGCCTCGCTGTTATGAATGGGTGAATCATTCAGCAACTTGCGGCAAGAAAGAGATTCCTCTTAAATTAAACCCATTGTGCAAAGTTAGGCCTGGAACTTAACAGTGTAAGTATCTTTTTTCAATTTGTTCTTGGAGTGTGGGCAGCCCTGCAAGGCAAGCGTTTGTTTTCCATTTCTAATTGTACTTGAAAATGTGGTGGTGAGCTGCCTTGTTGAACTGCTGCATTCTGTATGGTGTGGTCATATCCAAAGCGTTGTTTGAGAGGGAATTCCAGGATTTTGACCCAGTGACAGTGAAAGAATGGTGATAATGATTTGATCTGATTTATTATTAGTATACAGTGAAAAGTACTGTTTCTTGCATGCTATACGGATAAAGGATACAGTTCTAGAGAAGGAAAAGAGGGAGTTCATAATGTAGTGTTACAGTCATAACTAGGGTGTAGAGAAAGATCAACTTAGTGCAAAGTAGATCCATTCAAAAGTCTGACGGTAGCGGAGAAGAAGCTGTTTTTGAATCGGTTGGTACGTGATCTCAGACTTTTATATCTTTTCCCGATGGAAGAAGGTGGAAGAGAGAATGTCCGGGGTGCGTGGGTCCTTAATTATGCTGGCTGCTTTTCTGAGACAGCGGGAATTGTAGACAGAGTCAATGGATGAAAGGCTGGTTTGCGTGACGGACTGGGCTTCATTCATGAGCGTTTGTAGTTTCTTGCAGTCTTGGGCAGAGCAGGAGCCATACCAGGCTGTGAAACAACCAGAAAGAATGCTTTCTGAAGTGCATCTGTAAAAGTTGGTGAGATCAATGATTAATGACTTGGTGATGGTGTTTCCATGTTAGTGATGATATATATGCTGCTGCAATGCAGTCATCTCTCTGGACCAAAAAAGGGAACAATTGAAACTGAGGAATATCATTCCTACAGGCAGTACATTATTGTTGGAGACTCTTAAAATTTAAAATTGAGTATTTGTTTTCTTACCATTCCTTTCTGGCTTTTTTTCTCTTAATCTAAATTGCTTTATTTCTCTTTCTGTACCTGATTTGACTTTAATTCACCCATTTGAATTCACCCTTTTTCTCCATCATTCCTATTTCTTAATCCTTAAATCCTTAGTTAATGAAATAGACTGTTGGTTCCATCATTCAACAAGATCCCAGGTGCCCCTTGCTCTTTCTGCACCATTATAAGTATCCACTTCCAATGACTCAGAGGGCAAAAAAAAATTTGAACTGAAGGGTGAAAGAAAATGTCTAATTAATGCGGTAAACTTGTGAAATGTTCTCCATCAGCAAAATCTAAGTTAATGTTTATTCTAGTAAACAAAGAAATCATTTGGGAAAATCAATGAGGAAGAGAGTTAAACTGTACAAGACTACAAATGTCTGGTAATTAAACATCAGTAATCTTTCTTTGGTCCACAGATACTGAGGAAACAACATCTAATTAACTGTGTTGATTGACCTCATCTCACTTCTTGCTGTTACACAATTGATGAAGCAGATAGAAAGTAAAATAGAGTGGATCAAATGTGAGGAATGCCAGCTTTAGCCCTGGCCTTTTACAAATAGAAGGCAGATGAAACTTTGATCTCTTGTTTGAGAAGGATTATCGTGCAGAGTAGCCTCCTTCATTTGGCTGGCTAAGGGATTGCACAAAGGTACTGCATTAAAAAAAACATTGGTCCTATTTCAAAGAATTGATATCTCAATCAAGAATATTTTCTCTGTCTAGCTGGAGGACTGCAAGGAGAATTAGTTGTAACAACTGCAACATTTAATTACTCCACAAGCACATTCTTCATTAGGCAACTAATGCATTTCTTTCTTTTTTTTTTATAATTGTGTTGATCTAATGGTGTCCTATGTGATTTCACTTGACCTAAGGGGGCAAACAATAACCTTGGGGAATGATACAACAGCTCCTGTTCGATTAGGAAGCAGTCTTCTGTCATAAACTCTACTCGTTCTGGATTTGCCTGTCATATTTGACCTCAGTCCTGAAGCAATGTTGGAAAAACCACTGTGCTATAAACCACAGCTGCACTGTGTCACGTAACCAATTTTTAAATTCTCTTCCAATTGTCAATCATAAGCTTGCCAAGTCCTACTCATTCCTAGTGAGATTCACCTTATTTGGTTTCAGTTCTTGTCCCTACTTCTGCTTTTCCTACTTTGTGAAAGTAAACTCACTGTTTAATGTTTTGATTGTAATATATCTGGAAGTGTTGTTGTGTCACTAAATTCTTAAAGCTGACCCCAAATGTCATACCAAACTGCAGGTGTATTTGAAACCTTCCTCCAAGAAGGCATCTTCCACTATTTTAAAGTTATAACACATTCTGCATCAATTTTTTTAATCAAGATTTACTTCCTAAAATCTTTTTATCTGATTCAAGCTTAGACTCATAATCACTCCTTCCAAACAGGCTGAATTTTAAATCCTCGTAAAATAGGCCCACATTTTTGTCTTTCCTTTGAACCTTCAACACTTACTTGGGGGATTTTACAACCTGAAAGCTGCTACATAAATGTAAGTTGTTTTTGGGTAGAGTCATCCATTCTGTTTCTCACATTGATCTTATCAACTCTTAAAATATAGAAAACTTAATAAAATCATTAGCAATATATATTGATGGATGTTGGCACCCAGACTGGAGTTAAAGAAGAAACAGCAATTAACTGAATTTGACATTACCTCAAATTCAAACTACCATGGAACCAGAATATGACAGAAATCATTTGTGTTCTCAAATGATGCTGGTCACTAATTTACCGAAAAGTCTGTAGAAGTGATCAAAAAATGGAGATGCAGTTGTTATTTTACTTCTAATCTTACGATTATTCAAATCACAAACTTAATGAGGGAGAAATGCTAATTTTAGCGATCTGTTTGGTGTCTGATGATAAAAATTTTCACCCATCTCCCGGAACCCATTCTGTCCCTGGGATGGTGTCATGCTTCAGGCCTCATTTAAGTGCCCCTGGTAATCATAAGGACCAAATGGAAACTGCATTACAATGGCCAGTTGTGGGAAGCTGGGATATTGGAGCAGCTGGTACATTGGGCTCAATAAGCATTCAGATCTGGAGTAGCAAAAACCCAACCTTTCTGCATATTACCAGGATGAGCACTCCCGGAAAATATCCCGGGTTCAAATCCCACCATGGCAGATGGTGGAATTTAAATTCAATTTTAAAAAAAATCTGGAATTAAGAATGTACTGATCATGAAACCATTGTCAATTGTTGGAAAAACCCACCTGGTTCACTAATGACCTTTAGGGAAGGAAATCTGCTGTCTGTACCTGGTCTGGCCTATTCCAGAGCCACTGCAATGTGGTTGACTCTCAATTGCCAATGGGCAATAAATGTTGGCCAGCCAGCGACGCCCACGTCCCACAAATAAATAATTATTTTTCAAATTATTTCAATGGCCTAGCATGTTCCTTGACAGGTTTATTGGATGAATGTTTTGCAGTAGACTCAGAAACCAGTTAAAATTGCACCCAGATCCCATGTATGCCACAAGAATCCTGATTGGTACTTAGTGAGGCTCCCACTGGTATCCGTGGGAACGAAGCTGGAAATGGAGCCAGTCCAGTTTAATGACCCTCCTCCTCATTATCATTTTTGTTGTTCAGGAAAGAGTTTGATTTCTGACCCAAAGAAATATAAAGACCCAGTTGCATGAATAATATTTATGACCTAATGCAAGAAGTAAATAAAACATTAAATAATTTAGCAAAGAAAACAGAGAATTTTCCCATGATGTCAGCAACTGTTTCTGACAGTACCTTCCAAGCAATGGACAAGAACATTCCATCTGCTGTCTGTCTCTCTGTCTTCTTTTTTGAATGTTGCAGCACGAATTCTGCTGTGTTCTTCAGATTTCATTGTATTTATTAATTTATTTCTGATATCTGAGTGCATTGTCAATGCTGATTTTTGTTCTCCAATGTTTTTGGCATTGGAGATGGTGGCATGCCATTTGACCTACATGTTATAAATGTTATGGTTATTGCAGCTAATTCTTCATAGATTTTAGCATTCAGATTGAAAACAAAACAACCTTTTGATTTGATTTGATTTGATTTATTATTGTCACATGTATTAATATACAGTGAAAAGTATTGTTTCTTGGCTGGTATACAGGCAAAGCATACAGTTTATGGAGAAGGAAACAAGTGCAGAATGTAGTGTTACAGTAATAGATAGAGTGTAGAGAAAGATCAACTTAATGCAAGGTAGGTCTATTCAAAAGTCTGACAGCTGCAAGGAAGAAGCTGGTCAACGTCAGTTGGTACATGACCTCAGACTTATTCCTGAAGGAAGAAGGTGGAACAGAGAATGTCCGGTGTGCTTGGGGTCCTTATTTATGCTGGCTGCTTTGCTGAGGCAGTGGGAAGTGTAGACAGAGTCTGTGGATGGGTGGCTGGTTTACGTGATGGATTGGGCTACATTCACAACCTTTTGCAGTTCCTTGCGATCTTGAGCAAAGCAGGAGTCATACCAAGCTGTGATACAACCAGAAAGAAAGCTTTCTATGGTGCATCTATAAAAGTTGGTGAGAGTTGGAGCTGATATGCCAAATTTCCTTAGTCTTCTGAGAAAGTAAGGCATTGGTGAGCCTTCTTAACTATGGTGTCAGCATCAGGGGACCAGGACAGGTTGTTGGTGATCTGGACACCTAAGAACCTTAAACTCTCAACCCTTTCTACTTCGTCCCCATTGATATGGGCAGAGGCATGTTCTCCTTTACGTTTCCTGAATTTGATGACAATCTCCTTTATTTTGTGGACATTGAACCTTGGAAATATTTACAGAGCAATTGGGAAAGAGCAAGGAAGTGGGACTAATTGGATAGCACTACCACAGGGTTGGCATAGGCACAGTGGGCTGAATGGCTTCCTTCTGAGTTGTATCTTCCTATGATTCTACAATTTTATCTATCTAGGCTTCATCTCTGAGACATTGAGTGATAGTTACAAACAATT
The DNA here is from genome assembly GCF_965287045.1 of Carcharhinus amblyrhynchos. Lineage (NCBI taxonomy): Eukaryota > Metazoa > Chordata > Chondrichthyes > Carcharhiniformes > Carcharhinidae > Carcharhinus > Carcharhinus amblyrhynchos. The sequence continues at coordinate 115,805,421 of NC_137329.1, forward strand.
ACATTTGTTTAGTGCTTTGAATCTATTAAAATGTCCAAAGGTGCTTCTCTGCTGTCAGGCCACTTATTACCACTGTCAAAAGTAATGATTAAAGAGTATAGTATAGGTCTCCTAAAAAAAAAAGTTATCTACATTTTGTTCTCTTTTAAATAACACGAGCATTGTAGACTGCGTCACCTTGTTGTGTAACAGCTATTGACATGCATAATGATAATTCTGAACATCAGTTTCTGTTTCATGAGGTTGATATGCAACACACTGATTCCCACATGTGATTATCTACAGTGTGTTGCACTCAGAGGACCCCTATCAATTGGTGAAAAGTTTTGTCATGTCCCAGCTGATTCTTCAGTTCCACATGACTGATCTCTGAGCGAGATCCCCCAGTTTGTTATGATTCCAGACGAGATACCCCCAGGTGAGAAGGGTCGAAATGATTCCACTTCTTTATTCAACTCCCTCAGATGGTCGCAACAAGACCTATTTAATGTGAATACCTTTTCCCAGTTCAATTGCATTGTTTTAAAAGAAGCCAATTTAACCAGTTTTCAACTACCTCAAGTTGAAGTAAAAGTGAGTTTATTGGTTACTAAGATTTGAGAAGAAAATGATAAAAACACAACTGCATACGCACAAATCAGAAGTGAGAAATGAATGCAAAATAAATGTTAAAATAGATATATGAATCGGTCTTTGGCTTGTCCGTGAGGAATAGATGGTGAAACGTTGTGGCCATTAAGTTGGGTGATTACAGCGGCATTAACTTTAACAGTTGCATTGTTGGTTTGGAGATTCTTGGTTCTGAAGATTAGCTGAAAGGGGTTACCCTGTTTCCTTTTCAATTGTGGCTTTGCTGACTTGTGACTTGTTTCTAATGATTGAAGAGACTATTTATTCATTAGCACAGGGGTGGCTAGTGGATGTTCTTTAACTCTGATGTTCAAAGCACGAACTCACACAGTATAACTCAACTACCAGACTAATACACTGAGACAGTGCTGTAGTTGGCTTTTAACTCCTTTTCTTATTTATTCAGGAGATGGTTTCTGTTAAAATGGTCATCAGCCTCCATTATCGCTGTAATTACAGGAGATTACTATTCATATTTTTTGCATTGCAACTGTTCCATTGAAGACTCTTCCTCTCTGTCTTAAAAAAGGTGCGACATGTTCTTGGACTAGTTAATCAAGTGTAATCCACATTGAATTTCTAGTAAGGGGTTACTTTGCAGTCTCAGCTAGATTTTGCTTGTATGTTTTTTTAAAAAGCAGATATCTAACTTAAAAGTCCAATACGCCCATAAGTAATTTGGTGCTATGATCTGTTGTCACGACAGCATAGAAAGTGATGAAAGTGTTTTCATTTTACTAACACGATGGGTTTTTTTAATATTGATGTTCCAAATTATTGCTATGCTTGACAATAAGTGTTATACAAAAAGCTGACTTGATGCCTCCACCTTGCACCAGTCCACAGTGCACACATTATTTAAAGGCAAACAAAAAGATAGATACTACTTGCTTGGTATATTTGTGTGCAGATAAACTGAAATGGCTTGCAATGCCTCAGAAAGTTCCATTAATCTAAAGGTTTAACACCATGATCACCTTTACTGATATGGAAAGAGCCATTTCTGTTTTGAATGATATCCACAAGGTCATTGTGCAGCACAAACATCTCTGTGGTAGAAATGTCAAAGATTGGACATCTAAGACAAATACAGTCACATGTGGCTGCATCTATATGGGTTCTGTGAGCAAAAGTGAATGTATGGAGCAAAGAAAAGAGGGTGATGAATGTCTGGAACGTGCTGTCTGGGGAGGTGGTGGGAGCAGGTACAATAGCGACATTTAAGACGCATCTAGACGAACGCATGAATAGGATGGGAGTGGAAGGATACGGACTCAGTAAGTGCATACAGTTTTAGTTTAGGCAAGCATCATGATCAGCGCAGGCTTGGAGGGCCGAAGGGCCTGTTCCTGTGCTATACTATTCTTTGTTCTTTGTATAAATCTAATTGCAAAAAAACAATCAAATTTTAAAACCTCTTCAAGAACCTACTTCAGAGAATCATAGAATCCTTACGGTGCAGAATGTGGCCATTCGGCCCTGACAACAATCCTACCAAGGCCTATCCCTGTAACCCCATGCATTTACCCTGTTAATCTCCCTGACACTAAGGTGCAATTTAGCATGGCCAATCATTCTAACCTACGCATCTTGGAGTCTGGGAGGAAACCGGAGTACCTGGAGGAAACCCGCATAGACACGGGGAGAATATGCAAACTCCACACAGTCACCCGAGACAGGAATTGAGCCAGGGTTCCCTGGCACTGTAAGGCTGCAGTGTTAACCACTGTGCCACCCTCTTGTAGAGGCTAGGCCTGAAGGCCAGCATTTTAGTCTTTGAAGTTGGTCTGGCAAGAAGGAAGGGTGGCGAGGATGGGAGGGAAGTCTGATGCATTCCCATTGCCAGGGAATGTTACAAAAGGTAGGAATGATAGCAGTTTGGCCAACAGCTGACCTCAGAATACACCCCCACCTCTCCCACCGCATGGTGAGCCCACCCTCTGTATCAAGGCAATCTTCCAGTGGCTTTCCCAGAGGTAGAGTCTTCCTGTCCTGAAGCTTCAGGGCTAAAGACGGGCTTCCCATTGGCAAATGGCTGTCCTCTTACCTCTGACCTTGCCGCTGAAGGGTTCACCCATGCCTGCTTGGCCCAGCCATGAATTACTTAACAGCTCCTCTAGGGCACCTCAACATGGAAATGTGTTTTCCTTCTCCTTGCAACCTCAATAGTGGCAATCTCTATCAGTGAAGCTACCAAGGCTGCAGAGCAGTCAGTCCTTCCTTTGGGCCTCGGCTCAGAGAAGCAGGCCACTGTCTTCAGTTGAAAGGCATCCTGGCTGTGGCCTGCTAACTGACCCGTAGAGTCTCAGGACTTAAGCATGTGATATTGCATGCCTAAATTTCTGTCTTCTGTCTGCCACCACAACGTCTCTGTTTTTGTGCCAGAGCTTAGTATAATTTACTGATAGAATAAAGTCAGCTTTAAACCTGAAGAATTGTGGTGAAACAGCTTGCTTTCATCTGTTACTAACAAGCTATTACCACATTCTGATTTTTTGCAACAAAGAATGATTATTCGGGCAGGCTGTAGGACAAGGAGTGCCAAGCTACCTTAGACTGCTGGTGTGTTCTGCAGCTGGGAAATAACTTGAAAACAATTGAAGCAGCTTGTTCTTATTAAGAATTTGATGCCATTGAAATGACTGAGAAAAATGCAAACAGATCAGACACATTAGAAGTGCTTTTAAGTGCAGGAGTAGCCTACATTTATAATAAAAGCCATTAGATTTAGATTAACATGAAGCAATCTGTAAGAGGATTTTTTAACCCTTTAAAGTTTGCGGTGTGACATACAATTATAGAATGCTGCAGGCCACTCAGCCCATCAAGCCCACATCAATATGTTTCTCTATGAGACACCTAATCTAATCCTGCTTTTATGTCATTCCCCACACCATGTCTGCATTACGAACTGAACTTTGTATTCATTTTAATTGGGTTAAAGTTAATTTATTCGTGTCACAAGTAGGCTTACATTAACACTGCAATGAAGTTACTGTGACAGCCCCCTAATTGCCACACTCTGACATCTGTTCGGGTACACTGAGGGAGAATTTAGCCTGGCCAATGCACCTAACCAACATTTCTTTTGGACTGTGGAAGTAAACCGGAGCACTTGGAGGAAACTCACGCAGGCCCAGGGAGAACGTGTAGGCTCTGCACAGACAGTGACCCAATTTTGTACCAAATTTCCCTGGGTGTAAATTTAACTAAGCAAAGTTTACATACAAATATTGTATATACTTACATTATTCTTCTGTCTGTACTGTTTCTTTCAAAACATTAACCAATTAACTCTCAGAACCAGCAAGGTAACAATACCCTTCATGTCTTGAAGCTCAGAACCCTACAGACAAGGGGAGATAACTTTTGCAGTTTGGAAAATCCCCTCATACCATACACTCACTATGCCTAGAGCAATCAAGACAACGCAGAAGTTCCACTAAATTCCACCCTGTAAGATGCAGGACAGAAAGGTACTTGTGCAGCTCTGTTCCTTAAATGGTTCAGATCATCACTGAAGTATTTAAATGATGGAATTTATAAGTACATCAGTGCCTGAATCTAGGAATGGCCTTGGATTGTCCACCACTTCCCTGATACCACCTGACTTTGTTTAGCTATGTTACACCACGATGTTCGTATGTTTTAAGCTGATTACTATCATCACTATATTAATTTTTGATATAAGTTACACTGCAATTCATCTTCAGGGTGGCAACGTGTTTCATGAATAAAATAATTGTTACAATTCAAACATAATATTTTTCAGTCAAAGTTTATTACTTTTTGCACCTTTACCTTTTAGTGTTTTCTATCTGTTGAAGTGTAAGTAAGTATTCTATGATCCTAAGACTGAAAACAAAAAATATATGTGTGGAATAATGCACAGGATGTTATTGAAGCTGCCTCTTTTTGCCTCGAGACTGTCCTTGATTTTCTTCCTTTATACTCCCTCTCCTAGGGAGGAATTTTCCCATCTCACCCGCCATGGGAATCATAGCTTGCAGAGCAGGACCATGCAAAGGTCCGTTGACCTTAGGTGGGAGTTTCCAATCTTGGGGTGAGTGTGACTGGAGAATCCCGTCCCTAATATCAACGACCTTTGTCGGGCTATGAATCAATTATGCTGACAATTGTCACTCATATTCCATTCATATGATGAGGTAGGACATTTAATCACAGACCTCCACCTGTATGTACGTTATAATTACGTAACTACTGATCAATGTAATAATTTAACTGACAGGGTTAGTTTAACATTTGTGCATTGCTGGCAACGAGTTTAACCATTGGTCAATGCATTTTGGAACTTTGGGTACATGCTGCCCATATTTTTTGATGAAAAGGAAATCATCAAGCTCATGTGTCTGAATTTCTGACATGCATTGATGGTTTGAATAAGTCTCTACTGGCAACATGTACTCATTAACTTACCACTACAAACAGAAATATTTCCCATTTGGCAATTATCACTCAATTTGGCACGATAAGAACGTAAGAACATAAGAACATAAGAAATAGGAGCAGGAGTAGGCCATCTAGCCCTTCGAGCCTGCCCCGCCATTCAATAAGATCATGGCTGATCTGTTGTGGCTCAGTTCCACTTTCCCGCCCTCTCCCCATAACCCTTAATCCCCTCTCTTATCAAGAACCCATCAACCCGCTTCTTAAAAATATTTAGCGAGGCAGCCTCCACCACTTCAACGGGCAGAGAATTCCAGAGATTCACCACCCTTTGAGTGAAGAAGTTCCTCCTCAACTCCGTTCTAAACCGCCTCCCCTTTATCTTGAGGCTGTGCCCCCTAGTCCTACTGTCTTTTTTGAGCGGGAAGAGTCTCTCCACCTCTATCCTATCCATCCCATTCATCATCTTATACGTCTCAATGAGATCTCCCCTCATTCTTCTAAACTCTAACGAGTACAAGCCTAGTTTATTCAGCCTCTCCTCATAGCTCAACCCCCTCAACTCCGGCATCAGCCTAGTAAACCTCCTCTGCACTCCCTCCAAGGCCAAAATATCCTTGCGCAGGTGCGGCGCCCAAAACTGCACACAGTACTCCAGTTGCGGCCTCACCAATGCCCTATACAGCTGCAGCAAGACCTCCCTACTTTTACATTCAATCCCCCTCGCTATGAAGGCCAGCATCCCATTCGCCTTCCTGACCACCTGCTGCACCTGCAAGCTGGGTTTTTGCGACTCATGCACAAGGACCCCGAGGTCCCTCTGCACCGTCGCCTGCTGCAGTTTTTCGCCACGTAAGTAATAGTCCTTCCTACCATTCTTCCTACCAAAGTGGACCACCTCACACTTGCCAACATTAAATTCCATTTGCCATTTCCTGGCCCATTCGCCCAGCCTATCTAGATCCTTCTGCAGACTCTCCACACCCTCCGCACAATTTGCCTTTCCCCCAATCTTGGTGTCATCAGCAAATTTCGACACCCTGCACTCGGTTCCCTCCTCCAGATCATCTATATAAATGGTAAATAGCTGAGGCCCCAGCACCGACCCCTGGGACACCCCACTAGTCACCAACCGCCAATCCGAATAGCACCCATTGACCCCCACTCTCTGCCTCCTATTTGACAACCAATCCTCTATCCACGCTAACACCCTACCCCCAACTCCATGTCCCCTGACCTTCTGCAATAACCTCTTGTGAGGTACCTTGTCAAACACCTTCTGAAAATCCAGAAAGACCACATCCACCGGCTCTCCTCTATCCACTGCCCTAGACACATCCTCATAGAACTCCAGTAAATTTGTCAGACACGACTTCCCTTTAATGAAACCGTGTTGCGTCTGCCCTATCAAGCAATTCCCTTCAAGATGCCTCGCAATTTCCTCCTTAATGAAGGATTAGACTAGAATTTGAAAGGTGGGAGTGTGGGTACTTTTCATCAGTTTGGAGTTTCAGTGCCAAATATTTAATAATCGGGATGAATAGAAATTTTACCTGTTCCATGAAAATATTGATCAGCCTAAATTTCATATTCACTTAAGGAAGAAAAAAAATACATTTCTATAATACATCTTAAAAGACAGCACAGCAGCACAGTGGTGAGCACTGCTGCCTCACAGCACTGGGGACCTGGGTTCCATTCCAGCCTTGGGTGACTGTCTGTGTGGAGCTTGCTCATTCTCTTTGTGTCTGTGTAGGTTTCCTCCAAGTGCTCCAGTTTCCTCTCACAGTCTGAAAGACGTGCTGGTTAGATGCATTAGTCATACTAAATTCTCCTCCAGTCTACCTGAACAGGCACTGGAATGTAGTGACTAGAAGATTTTCACAGTAACTTCATTGCAGTGTTGATGGAAGCCTACTTGTGACACAAATAAATGAACTTTAAATACAACCTCAAATCACTTGAAAGCCAATGAAGCATGCACTTCAAAAGCAAGCAAACAAACAATATGCATTTAAACACTTTTTCATCTCTCAAAAAAATACCACTCACATCCTCAAAAAGAATAGCACCTTCTTTGAGTAGCCATGTGGCTTCCCATAAATTATTCCACAGAATCCTAAGAATAGAACCATAGAACCATGGAACATTACAGCACAGAAGCAGGTCTTTTGACCCTTCTTGGCTGTGCTGAACTATTTTTCTGCTTAGTCCCACTGACCTGCACCTGGACTATATCCCTCCATACCCCTCTCATCCATGAACCCATCCAAGTTTTTCTTAAATGTTAAAAGTGAGCCAGCATTCACCACTTCATCTGGCAGCTCATTCCACACTCCCACCACTCTCTGTGTGAAGAACCACCCCCCTAACATTCCCTTTAAACTTTTCCCCCTTCACCCTTAACCCATGTCCTCCAGTTTTTTTCTCTCCTAGTCTCAGTGGAAAAAGTCTGTTTGCATTCATTCTATCTGTACCCATCATAATTTTATACACCTCTATCAAATCTCCCCTCATTCTTCTACGTTCCAGGGAATAAAGTCTTAACCTATTCAACCTTCCTCTGTAACTCAGTTTCTCAAGTCCCGACAACATCCTTGTAAACCTTCTCTTCACTCTTTCAACCTTATTAATATTCTTCCTGTAATTAGGTGACCAAAACTATACAGAATACTCTAAATTCGGCCTCACCAAAACCTTATACAACCTCACCATAACATTCCAACTCATACTCAATACTTTGATTTATAAAGACCAGTGTTCCAAAAGCACCCTTTATGACTCTATCTACCTGTGATGCCACTTTTAGGGAATTATGTATCTGTATTCCCAGATCCCTCTGTTCTACTGCACTCTTCAGTGTCCTACCATTTACCTTGTATGTTCTACCTTGGTTTGTCCTTCCAAATTGCAATACTTCACACTTATCTGCATTAAACTCCATCTGCCATTTTTCAGCCCATTTTTCTAGCTGGTCCAAATCCCTCTGCAAGCTTTGAAAACCTTCCTCACTGTCCACTACACCTCCAATCTTTGTATCATCAGCAAATTTGCTGATCCAATTTACCACATTATCATCCAGATCATTGATATAGATGACAAACAACAATGGACTCAGCACTGATCCCTGTGGCACACCACTAGTCACAGGCCTCCACTCAGAGAAGCAATCCTCCGCTACCACTTGCTGGCTTCTTCCATTGAGCCAATGTCTAATCCAATTTACTACCTCTCCATGTATAACTGGTGACTGAACCTTCCTAACTAACCTCCCATGCGGGACCTCTGAAGGTGTCAACACAGGTAGAGAAGGTTGTGAAGAAAGCTTATGGAATGCTAGCCTTTATAGGAAGGGGTATAGAGTATAAGAGCTGCCATCTAATGTTCAGTTGTACAGAACATTGGTTAGACCGCATTTGGAGTACTGCGTCCAGTTCTGGTCACCTTACTACCGGAAGGACGTGAAGACCCTGGAGAGGGTGCAGAGGAGGTTTACCAGGATGTTGCCTGGCATGGAAGGACTGAGTTACGAGGAAAGGTTGGAGAAACTGGGGCTCTTCTCCTTAGAAAGACGGAGATTAAGGGGGGGTATGATAGAGGTGTATAAAATACTGAAGGGAATAGATAGAGTCAACAGTGGGAGGCTTTTCCCTAGCTTGGCGACAATTACGAGGGGTCACGATCTAAGGGTGAGGGGTGAGAAGTATAATTTGGATACGAGAGGAAGGTTTTTCACGCAGAGGGTCGTGGGGGTATGGAACGCGCTACCGAGTAGGGTGGTGGAGGCAGGCACATTGGACTTGTTTAAGGTTTACTTAGATAGACACATGAGCGAAACAAGGATGGAGGGTTATAGTAGAGGGTATTAAATAGGGTCAGAGCCTCGGGACGACACTGGAAGTGTAGTATTACATGTTAATGTTTTGTCTTTTTATTCCACAGGTGTCGGTCCACCTTGTTGTCAAACGAGGGGCATGCACACGGTGGGTCGTGCGTGGGCTGCTCTTGGAGGTTCCGAGAGTGGCCTAGCACTTCGTGTTGTTATGTGTGCTTAATCCTGGACCAGCAGACGGGCGCCACAGCAGCTCAGTGACTATCACTGCTAGCTGTGCAGGTACATGGATTTGGGCCTGTGTCTGTGGGAGTTTGCGCATTCTCCCCGTGGTTGCGTGGGTTTCCTCCGGGCGCTCCGGTTTCCTCCCACACCCCAAAGATGTGCTCTTAGGCTGATTGGTGTACCAAATTGACACTATTCTCTCCTGAATTTGGCTACATCAGGGGTTCCACTCACATACACACAGGGCAGAGTAGGTGTAGGAAGATGCGGCGGCACGGGCTCGTTGGGCCGAAGGGCCTGTTTCCCGCGCTGGGTTGTTCTTTGTTCTTTGTTTTGTTCTTTGAGGTCCATGTAGACAACATCCACTGCCCTCCCTTCATCTACTTCCCTGGTAACCTCCAGCTTTCGGTGTCAGGGCTGTCTGCTAGTGCCAAGGAGCTCACGTCTCCCCATAGTTCCTAACACCTGCATGTGTGGTTCCTAGTGCTCGAAGGTGTAGATGGCAGTCCAGCATGTACTGAACTTGAATTTCCTTCATGGAACCCCCTGACAGCATCTGTTGTCAGAGACTGTTGTCAACTTACTAATGAGATGGTGGGGACCTTTGCCATGTCCTCATGGACCTGGTGCCATATGGTGCAGGAGGGTTACACTGCCTGTGGCCATCAAGATCATGGCAGACCTGAATTTCTATACTTCTGGATCTTTCCAGGGTTCAACTGGGGACCTGTGTGGGATATCGTAGGCATAAGTGCATCTGTGAGGTGACACATCCACTCTTTGCCAGGGCGAGTGACTATATTCATTTCAACCTGGACCAGACCAGACAGGATGAGAGAACTGGGGGTTTGGCTAGTTAGCTGGTTTGCCACAGATAAAGGAGGCAATTGACTGCAGCCATGTCCATGGTATGGTGCTGGACAGGTTTGGTGGAGCCCTACAATATAGCCCCCAGAGGGTCTCGCATTGTTGTGGCTTGCTGCACCCTCCGCAACCTTGCTCTGCAACAGGATGAGGAGCTGCCAGACAAGGATCCAATGGAGGAAGTGCAGTGGGGCTCTGAGGAGGAACCTGCAGAGGAGAGAGAGAAGGAAGAACCAGGTGGGGGCCAAGGTGCACATGGGCAGGAAAGCTAGAGATGCTTCATGGTGGATGGTGAGTATGGTTGACATCTGGGTGCCCCTTCTGGACATGGTCACCCCTATGTGTGATCAGGGCATGAGGGAGGTATGTGAAGGGTCACTTCAGGGAGCTGGAGATGGAGAGTCCACGCACGCTGCCCATTCAGTGCAGGAAGGTGATGATCACTCACAGTGAGGAAAGGTCTGTGATTCTCCTCAGAGATACTGCTGGTTTCTGACCCTTGTCTCTCTATTGCCAGCTCGGAGACTCTATGGTTCATGTCAAAGCAATGATAGGCGCTGACATTCGTATATCCTAATGCTGTATTAGGGGATTAGGGCTGGGGTTAAGGACTCCCTGCATCACGGGAGGGCACGGGGGCATTGTGAAATGAAATGCATCCCAATGGTGAGAAGTTCCATTAAGAACTCAATTAAGCTTATGCAGCCTACAATTTGTTTTTTATTTATTTGTTCAGGAGATGTGGGTATCACTGGCTGGCCCAGCATTTATTGCCCATCCCTATTCTCCCTTGAACTGATTGTTAGGCTGTAGTGATTTGTAGTGATTTTCCCTTTAAAATCAACATAGAAAGTGGATCACCTGGCTTGGGGGATCAATTGGGAGTCAGAGTGGGTAATCCCCCCAGGGGGTGCAGTACTCTCTTAGACAGTAGGCATGTAGGGCACTATGGCACTTACGCCGGCTGCTGTTCTGTTGTACAATTTCTCTTATTAGTAAATACCTTTCATGTTTCTAATGAAGTTTATGAAAGTGCATCATCATATCTGGCAATGAAGATAACATGATACTGCCTCTGGCCTGATATGTGTGAGTATCTTATTCTAATGGAAGTCTGAAGAAAATAGTACTCAGCCAAATGCCTCTCTTTGGGTGAATAGACCCATATGAGATGATAAGATGTTGCCAGGCCCTGAGTAATGTAGTGTCAGAAAAGATGGATAATTTCAAATTGCGTGGGCAATGGAGAAAACGCAGCAAGACTCCTGAGTCAGAGTCAACAAGACTGCAAAGTGAAATGCAAGAAGTTCCACCACTTACATTGTAGACTAGGAGGCTCAGTGATGGACAGGCACAGAACAAACCTGAATTGGCCAGTACAGTCAAAAGTTTAGAGATATGTACAAAAAAGAATCAAAAGAAAGTAACCCTGAAAAGCAAGAGCTGTGACTTTAAGTTTTTTTTAAAAAAATGGAATTTAAGTTAAAAAGAAAATCCAGATTTGCTGCAAAGCTTTGGAAGGAGAAAAGAGAACACAGTAAGTTTTAGTGAAAAAGAAGAAAATGCCCCAAGGAGTTGCAGCCAGTTCTCCAAAAGTGCAGTAAAATCAAGAGGCTGAAACTGACAAGCTCCTGATCGGAGCTGAGCCTGTGGGGGTTCCTTGGCAGCATTCCCTGCTGGACTTCAAACGGAAAAGTTCTAGAGTTTTAAAAGTAAATCTTCAACCTTTTTAAAAAGAAGACAAGTTAAACAGTTTAAAAGCAACGGCCCCTTGGACCTCGAGTGTCAGTGAAATCAACCAAAAAAACCCCAACACATCAAAAAGAAGGAAATAAAACGGACTCTCCAAAAGGCCAGAGGAAGAAAAAAACCTCCAGCAATCACTGAAGTGACCTTTCCTTAGAACATTGAGAAGTTTTAAAAGTTCAAAAAAAGAGCAGCCAGGTTCGCACAAAAAGAGCAAAAAAAACAGAGAGAAAACCAGCAGCTGCTGACAGTTCAGTAAATAAAGATTGTTTTAAAGTAAAGCATTTAAAGAGACAACGCATTTAAAGTGACAATGCGCCTAAAGTGGCAACCAAAGGAAGGAACAAACAGCTATTGAACATTGAATAAGGAGTTTGGATGTCTTGTTGAAGTTGTGCAAGACATTGGTAAGCCCACACTTGGAATAATAAGGTGACTGTTCCGGTCACCCTATTACAAAAAGGATATTATTAAACTAGGAAGAGTGCAGATAAGACTTACTAGGATGCTACCAGGACTTGATGGTTTGAGTTATAAGGAGAGGCTAAATAGACTAATAGACTTTTTTTTCTGGAGCGTATAAGGCTTAGAGGTGATCTTACAGAGGTCAATAAAATAATGAGGGGCATAGATCAACTAGATGGTCAATATCTTTTCCCAGAGGTAGGACATTCTAAAACTAGAGGGCATAGGTTTAAGGTGAGAGGGGAGAGATACAAAAGAGTCCAGAAGGGTAATTTTTTCACACAGGTGAGTGGCTGGAACAAGCTGCCAGAGGTAGTAGTAGAGGCGGGTACAATTTTGTCTTTTAGAAAGCATTTAGACAGTTATGTGGGTAAGATGGGTATAGAGGGATATGGGCCAAATGCAGGCAATTGGGACTAACTCAGTGGTTAAAAAAGGGGCAACATGGACAAGTTGGGCCAAAGGGCCTGTTTCCATGCTGTCTATGACTCTATGACCCCAAAGAGAGAGGGCACACTCAAAAAAAAGGGACCATAAGCAATGAAGACTTCAAGGCAGAGGCAGCAGAAGACCCAAGACGTAGGCCACTGAAAGACCAGAGAAAAAGGCCCCAGCAAAGGGGGCACTGAAAGACTTCAGAAAAAGGGCATAACAAGATGCTAAAGGACCAAATGAAGGACAGTGAGAGAATTACAGAATGGAAACAAGTCACCATTGGCTTTATCAGCGACAGATCTGACCAACAGTGAAGCCAAAAAGCGTTTGGCTGAAGTCAAGACAAGTAGAAATTAAGAATTCATTTGTAAAATGTGTACGTCCATAAGAACATGATGCATTCCATTCTGAAGAAATGTAGAAATTAAAGACTCCAAAAAAACTGGGAAATTTTGAACCTAAAAAAATCAGTAAAATAATTAAAGCTCTAGAGAAGACATTAAAACATCGTGGTGAAATGACTGACAGCAAACTTGGGAAAAATGTTGCAAAAATTCATAAAATGAAGTTAAGTAGATGGAGAAATTAATAAGACAATGGAGAATAAGTGGAACTCCATGATAAAGCAATTAGAAAATAAGAACAAGACCGGTGAAGATTTGAATAAGGAGAATAAGGACTTAACGAAGGAAGCTTGACAATGAGAAATTAAATGAGGTAAAAAACATTAACTTAACAGCAGCATCAATAATTCAGACAGAGAAAGAAACTGAGATTGTGTACCAGAACAAGATTGCTGAAATGGTCATGCGAATGGAAAAGCAAAAGAACCAATTTGATAAAATGGTCAATGAAGAAGATGCTGAATTGAAATGCTGGAAAGAGAAAAAATCTATCACACAACCTAAACACCAAAAACAGAGTGTATGACCATTCCTTCACACATGACAGGCTACGATTGTAAAAAAACTATCAAGACATAAGACTTTGATATATTGTCAGAATATCTGCCTTGCATGCATTATAATGTAAGTACTCAGCAGAGTGAGGGTCAATGTGGGATTGAATAGTGTCACTACCCACAGAGTGATGTACGCAGTCAGATGATCAGAGAACAGTCTAGAACAGAACTCGGCAAGCAGCATGCTTGCGTGTACAGCTCCACGCAAGACCATATTTACAACTGCACGTAGTTAAACACTACCAATAAAAGTGTTGATGTTTAGATATACAAGTCCCATGATCTCATCAATGAGCCAACACCATTGCAACAATAAAAAACCCATAATAAATGCAAAATAATAAACTCCAGTCGTGGATCAGGTTGTGTCCCCGGGATTATTGACTCTAAGACAGGATTTCTGTCGTAGCCAGTTGAAGTGGAGGCACGGATCACTCGTATACATGTGGATGATTTGAGAAGTAGGGAGATACTCAGTGTTGCCATCAATAAATGTTTTTGAACCTGCAAACACCAATCAGCCTGTTATAGACACTCCTGTGTTGCTTTCACTTGTGAAAGCAAATAGTGATGAACTGCCAGTTCCTGTTAATGTCGATCCTGTGGAAACATCTCAGACTACAGATTAAGGCCAAAAGAATCCCTCAAATTTCTAATTCCCCAACTTTTTTTTAATTGTTCAGGGGATGTGGACATCAGGTGGTGGGGAATATTTATTCTGTAAGTGCTTAACGATTGCAGTCCAGGTTGTGCTGGCAGGGTCAGCAGGATTCGCACTGGGTTTTGCGCTGAGATTGACACTTGGCCTAATTTTGAAAATTTCCAAGCAAATAGCCAATCCTTCATCCATGTTTTGAATGTAGCAAGTACATAACAAAGCCAATGATTGTGAAAAAATTCAATAAGCTCATTATTTTATGGGATGGAAAATGGCACCTTGGTGTCAATTCACAGTCTGTCAAATCTCTGCACTGGAAGCACTCATTTGTAAAATTGCCACCCACAGTTTTGTGTGGTGAAGTCTGGCAGTCATCACATACAGTGCAGATATGGATTTCCATGTGCTCAGTGGATAAATGTGCAGTCTAGAGATGTACTGACCATAAAGATACTTATTTCAATTCCATATCTGTGCAGACTCGTTTAATCACAGACAAGGCATTACCTGAATGTAAAAGAAAATTGGGAGGGTTGTAAAAGGGGTTATAAATTCTCTATCACCCATTTTGTGCTATAGCCCGAAATCTATTTCACTGCCTTTGAGTGCGGCCAATGCAGGAAAACTCTGCTTTAGAAATGTAAACACAGTTATCCAATATAGAGATGTTGTCCTCCTCCAATCTAAACTGGAGAAGTATCCAATATAACAATGCCTTGCAAGACTAAACATTGCAAGACTAAATCAGATGTAACTACTCCCTGTTAGTATATCCAATGAGTTTTGCTTGAATACCCTTTTGTCAGGCCATGGACAATCTGGATAGGATCAGGCTTGGTTAAGTGGGTGAAAAGGTGATGGCCCAGTGGTATTATCGCTAGACTATTCATCCAGAAACTCAGCTGATGCTCTGGGGACACAGGTTTAAATTCCTGCCTCGGTAGATGCTGGAATTTGAATTCGACTAAAAAATACCTGGAATTAATAATTTACTGATGTTCACGAAACCATTGTCAATTGCTGAAAAAAATTCATCTGGTTCATTAATGTGGAGTGCCGCAGGGATCGGTGCTGGGGCCACAGCTATTTACCATGTATATAAACGATCTGGAGGAGGAGGCTGAGTGTAGGGTGATGAAATTTGCTGATGACATGAAGATGAGTGGAAAAGCAAGTTGCGTGGAGGGTGTGGAAAGTCTGCAGAGGGATCTGGGTAGGCTAAGCGAATGGGCAAGGACCTGGCAGATGGAGTATAATGTTGGCAAGTGTGAGGTTATCCACTTTGGCAGAAATAATAGTAGGAGGGATTATTATTTAAAAGGCGAAAAGTTGCAGCATGCTACTGTGCAGAGGGACCTGGGGGTCCTTGTGCACGAATCGCAAAAACCCAGTCTGCAGGTACAGCAGGTGATCAAGAAGGCGAATGGAATGTTGGCCTTTATAGTGCGGGGGATAGAATATAAAAGTAGGGAGGTTTTGCTGCAACTGTACAGGGTACTGGTGAGGCTGCAGCTGGAATACCGGGTGCAGTTTTGGTTGCCGCACTTGAGGAAGGATACATTGGCCTTGGAGGGAGTGCAGAGGAGGTTGACTAGGCTGATACCGGAGATGGGGGGGGTTGGACTATGAAGAGAGACTGAATAGACTGGGTCTGTACTCATTGGAGTTTAGAAGGATGAGGGGGGATCTTGTAGAGATGTATAAGATAATAAAGGGGATGGATAGGGTAGGGGTAGAGAGATTCTTCCTGCTTCGAAAGGATAGCAGAACTAGAGGACACAGCCTCAAGAAAAGCGGGGGGGGGGGGACGCAGTTTAGATTGGAGTTGAGGAGGAACTTCTTCACTCAAAGGGTGGTAAATCCCTGGAATTCTCTGCCTGTTGAAATGGTGGAGGCTACCTCGCTGAATATATTTAAGTCACGGGTAGATAGGTTTTTGATAGACAAGGGAATTAAGGGTTATGGGGAGTGAGCGGGAAAGTGGAACTGATCCACTTCAGATCAGCCATGACCTTACTGAATGGTGGGGCAGGCTCGAAGGGCTAGATGGCCTACTCCTGCTCCTATTTCTTATGTTCTTATGTTCTTATGTAATGTCCTTTAGGGAAGGAAATCTACTGTCCTTACCTGTTCTGGCCTACATGTGGCTCCAGAACCACAGCGATGTAGTTGACTCTCAACTACCCACTGAAATGGTCTAACAAGCCACTCAGTTCAAGGGCAACTAAGGATGGGCAATAAATGATGGCCAGCCAGCAGTGCCCATGTCACACGAATGAATAAAGGCATAAGCTCAGCTGTCAACAGAAGAAAAATATTTTTCCTTACAATCAATTCTTGAGATGTGATTATCACTGGCAACATAAAACCAACATTTATGGCTTATCCACAGTGACCCTGAGAATGGGAGGTGGCCCAATTTGAGCTGAGTGTCATACTAGGCTGTTTCAGCACGTAGTTAAGCATCAACCATGCTGATTGGACCGGGGTCACATGTAAGCCAGGTCTGTTAAGGGCAACCGGTTTCCTTCCCCAAATGAACCAGTTGCATTTATACAATAATGTGAGAGTTTCATGGATAGATTGCTAAAATCTGGTCCAGGTGGCATCAACTTTTCCTTTCTAGTGTATAATGTATGATAGACTGGTTTCTATACGCATTAAATTGGTTAGTTTTATCATTTTCAACAAAGGTTGTTTACTTGTCAGATAAGGAAGCTGTGGATCTTAATACCTTGGTTACAGCATATTTGAGCTAAATATAACACTATTCTCGCTTCGATGGTTATCAATACTTATCTTCACATCAATAGCAATATTTATTGGAATCCATTATGTTTTGAATGTGCTACATTTTTGAGGTGACATTTTCTTTGCTCACATGTGATTTATGAAGCAAATTGACACCTTATTTATAATTAGAAACTGTAACAAGGTCAATGAAAGTATTCAGAGGCTATGGCTCCTATTTGCTACGGTAAGCAATGAAAATTCACGAAGGTGCAAGAATGAACCAAACTTCTGGTTGTGTTTCAGCTCGAATAAAAGGATGGTTTCTTAGAACAAGTTTGTGATCGAAGATTATCATGGTTGCTACTTCAGCACCTGTTTTCATTTCTGTTCTGGCTGACTGCCTTCTTCAAGAATTCAAGTTCAACCTACTTTACATTTGCCTCCTCTTACTCTGCCGTGGACAAAGACTGAAATGAAAAACAAAATCTACTGTTTTTTTTATGCTCATTCATTCGTGGGACATGGGCATCGCTGGATAGCCAGCACTTATTTCCCATCCCTAGTCGCCCTTGAGAAGGAGGTGGTGAGCTCCCTTCTTGAAACACTGAGTGACTCGCTAGGCCATTTCAATGGGCAGTTGAGAATCAATCACATTGCTGCGACTTTGGAATCACATATAGTCCAGACCAGGTAAGGGCAGCAGATTTCCTTCCCTAAAGGGCATTAGGGAACCAGATGGGTTTTTCTAACAATTGGCAATGATTTCATGGTCATCAGTCGGTTCTTAATTCCAGATTTTTTTATTGGTTTCAAAATTCACCAGCTGCCTCGGCAAGATTCAAACCTGCGTTCCCAGAACATTAGCTGAGTTTGTGGATTAATAGTCCAGCAATAATACTACTGGGCCATCACCTCCCCTTTTGCTGCAACTGTCAGTTATATGCAGCATATGAATTCATTTATAATTGGAAAGAAACTAAAGCAGGAGAAGGCCTTTCAGCCCTATTAACCTGGTCTGCTAAACAGTAAGATCTTGGCTGATTTGGTTATGGTTTCAACTTTATTTTTCTGTCTGCCCCCATTCCTTTCTTCCTTTAACAATCATTAGCTAATGAGTATGATTGTCCACCTAAGAAACTCCATCTCATTGGTCAGAGGCCCGATGGGTTCTTGTGTGGCTGAAGAGCTCGATCCTAAATCCACATTTCCAAATACTTGGCAGGTTTTTCCAGGGTGTGGGATTAGTCCTTGGACTTGAGATTGTTGGTATTCCTTTCTCAGGCTGCGTTTCTGAACCTTCTCTTGCCATTGGGTGTTCTCAAAGAATTGTGACCCTTCAATCAGGAGTTCCTCTTCTGAGCAAGGGTCTCCCAGGCATTGACGTCTATGTTGCATTTCTTGTAGTCAGCCTTCAGGGTGTCTTTGAAGCACTTCCTTTGTCCTCCACTTGTTTGGGAGCCTTCCTTGAGCTGGGCACAGAAGGCTTACTTTGGCAATCGGAAGTCGACATCTGAGGTTGAAAAGTTTTCCATCCATTCCACTCCATTGGGAAACTTATTCTTGACAAGATGAAGGATGGTGGTGATGAAGATGGAGAAAAGGATGGCATCGATGATAGATCCCTACTTGACTCCAGTTTTGCCCTTAAAGATTTCCGTCAGCTTTCTGACATCTTGTCATGGTGGAGATGGAGAATGTTGATGAATTTCTTTGGATAGCAGCCTTTGACAGGCCCTTCCATAGCTCTTCCTGTTTGAGTCAAAAGCCTTGGTCAGATCAATGAAGGCCATGTAGAATGGTTGATTTTGCTCCAGTGGAAAATCTCCACTGGAATCCCATCCACTCCTGCAGCTTTTCTAAAAAGCCGCAGGAGTGGTCCATATCTTGCCTTGGTGGCACTGAAGAAGTCTTTGGTGTTGTGCTTGTCAGTGAGGAGTTGCAGCTCCTTAGCTTTCTCAGTCCATTATGGGTTCTTGATTTCCCAAGTTCTTCTTTGTACCTCTGCCTTTGCTCTTTGATGAGTTCTCCAGTTCTCCTCTCTACCTTGTTGGTGATGTCATTTTTTCAGGTGCAGAGATCTTCCCTCTTGTTAATGAACTCTTGGATGGTGTGATTATTCTCATCAAGCCAGTCTAAATGTTTCCTAGTCTTGTAGCTGATGGTTTCTTCACAGCTTGAGATGATGGCTGTCTTCAGCAATGTCCAGTTTTCCTTCGCTCTATTAGAATGAAGGCTTTTGAGATTTTGATGAGGACATTGTTGGAAGTTCTCTTGCATGCTTGCTTCTTGAAGTCACTCAACGTTGATCTTTTTTTCTGAGTTGTTTCTTCGTCTTCTGTTGCTTCTGGCGGAGTTTGATGGACATAGAAGAACAGATGAGTCAGTGGTCTGTCCAGCAGTCTTCTGCATTAGTCATCATTTTGGTGATGAGGGCAATCTTTTTAGGATAGGACGATGATGTAGTTGATCATGTGCCAGTGCTTTTGTGGTAACTTGAGACACAATGAACACAATCATTTTTTTGTTTGAAAGAATGATCTTCTTTATATAATAAAATAACAACGTTTAACAACAACAGAAACTCAGCAGAACAGGAATAAAGGTAATGACTATGAAAACTGGAGCAATCATGCACAGGTCTTACTTGCAGAAAACTAACTCACAGACTGAAAAGCCCTCCTAAATCCAAAAATGCTCTTAATCTTCAACAGACACCACTAAAACAATTACATAGGAGAAAGGTTTATTCGAACATTCCGTACTCAAAATGACACTCTGTAATCGCTTTGATTGTGGATGTCTCCACAAAGTTTTGAAATTGTCTTTTTGACAGAACAGAGTGCTAGTGATGACAAGCTGGTGTTCTGTGCATTTGGTGAGCAGGAAAACCTCACTGGAATTGCAATTCTAAATTCCTTCCTTTCTAATTATTCTTTTCCAGATTTCGGAATCCTTTCCAACCCCGTGTTGAAGCCTTAAGGTTTCATTCCATAACATTCCATAGGAATATTAGAGTGTCAAGGATGGAGTAAAAGCCTTCTTTGAACTCATGAAGGGTTGTGGTGTAGACACTCAGAACCATTGCCTGATGGCTCTTGGCAAGTTGGAGATGACAAGTCATGAGGTGTTCGTCGATATCAATATGGAGTTGGTTGACAAGTTTGTTCTTATTGGCAAACCCATGAGTTCTAGGCTGATCCTTGGGTTTTCCTGTCTAGATAAGGGTGCAATGACTACCTTCTTCCCTCAGCTGCCCTTTACGTGCTCTTAAAAATCAGGAGGGCTTTTGTTTATATTAAAGATCAGACGGGAGTTTTGTTTATCTAAATATTCAGGAGGGGATTTTGTTTATATAAAAGAACAGGAAGAGGTTTTGTTTATATTAAGTTTGCCACGCTGGTTAACTGTTTTGCTTATTATCTATGAGGGTATGTACATTCCAGATACTGAGATTGAGTTTAACTTTTGATTTTCTCACTGCAGGTAAATAAACCTGCTGGATGTGGTTTTTCAACCAGGTTGCAGATTTAACAATAAGATAAAAGCAAAATATCACGGATGCTGGAATCTGAAACAAAAAACAGAAAGTCCTGGAAAATCTCAGCAGGTCTGAAAGCTTCTGTGAGGGGAGAATAGAACCAACCTTTAGGGTTCAGATGGCTATTCGTCAGCTCTGACAAAGGGTCATCTAGACTCGAAACATTGACTCTATTCTCTCCCCACAGATACTGAGAAATCTGCTGAGATTTTCCAGTATTTTCTGTTTTTGTTGCAGATGGAACAGACTATTTTTAGGGCACTTTTTCTCGCCCCTTCCCCAGGTAAGTGAGCAGAGTGGATCCTGAAGAGGGCTGTTCACTCGTGAAGAAAGCTGTCAAAATTCTCCCCCGTTCCTATTCCAAGACCAAAGCAACTGAATCAAACTCCACCCTGAAGGTGTTGGTCTGAAGCTAGGGAGTTCTAGATTTCATTGTCCTATTTCCATCATCTCTTGCCAATCGCTGCAGGGCTTGGCTATGTTGGAATGTACTAGTTTCCTTTAGGTAGATGCCTAATGTGGCTCATCTTTTAGTGTGGATATGACATCGCATATTAGCAAACATGTGGTCCTTGACAGAAAGTAGGTCCAGTATCAGTGGCAAACATGTCCCTATAACTCTTGAGTATCAAAAACCTGACCAATGCAGCCTTGAATAAATTTAATGACACAGCCTCCACTGCTTTCTGGAAAGAGAATTCTATCTGATTTGATTTGATGTGATTTATTATCGTCACATGTATTAGCATAGAGTGAAAAGTATTGTTTCTTGCGCGCTATACAGACAAAGCATACCGCACATAGAGAAGGAAACAAAAGAGTACAGAATGTAGTGTTAAAGTCATAGCTAGGGTGTTGAGAAAGATCAACTTAATACGAGGTAGGTCAATTCAAAAGCCTGATGTCAGCAGGGAAGAAGTTGTTCTTGGGTCGGTTGGTATGTGATCTCAGACCTTTGTATCTTTTTCCTGATAGAAGAAGGTGGAACAGAGCATGTCCAGGATGCGTGGATTCCTTAATTATGCTGGATGCTTTTCTGAGGCAGCTGGAACTGTAGACAGAGTCAATGGGTGGGAGGCTGGTTTGTGTGATGATTGAGTTTCGTTCACGACCCTTTGTAGTTTCTTGCAATCTTGGGCAGAGCAGGAGCCATACCAACCTGTGATATAACCAGGAAGAATACTTTCTATGGTGCATCTGTAAAAGTTGGTGAGAGTCGTAGCAGACACGCCAAATTTCCTTAACCTACTAATGGCACTCTGAGAGAAACAATTTTCCCTCATCTCCACCTTAAAAGGGGGTCGTCTTATTCATAAACTATATCCACCATTTTAGCCACCCCTACAAATGGAAACATCTTCCCATTATCCACCCTATCAAGTCCTCTAGGATTTTATGTGTTTCAATCAGATAATGTTTCATTATTCCAAATTATTATCCTTACTTACTTGGGCTTAAAAAACAGAGATAAGGATTGTAGCTGGGGAAATGGACAGGGTGTGAGAGAGTAATTGGGTACTGGAACGTTACAAGTGGAGTTGATGGTGTGGTCGTATAAATCATTAGCTCATAAATGTTGTTTCTTACGTGCTATACAAACAAAGCATACTGTTCATAGAGAAGGAAACAAGAGAGTGCAGAATGTAATGTTAAAGCCATAGCTAGGATGTAGAGAAAGATCAACTTAATACAGGGTAGGTCCATTCAAAAGCCTGATGGCAGCAGGGAAGAAGCTATTCTTGAGTTGGTTGGCCCTCAGACTTTTGTATCTTTTTACTGACAAAGAAGGTGGAAGAGCGGATGTCTGGGGTGTGTAGTGAACTTGATTATGCTGGCTGCTTTTTGTAGGAAGTGGTGCGGATGGGAGGCTGGTTTGCGTGATGGATTGGGCTTTGTTCACAACCCTTTGTAGCTTTTTTTGTGGTCTTGGGCAGAGCAGGAGCCATACCAAGCGGTGATACAACCAGAAAGAATGCTTTCTATGGTGTATCGGTAAAAGCTGGTGAGAGTCGTAGCAGACATGCCAAATTTCCTTAGTCTCCTGAGAAAGTAGAGGTTTTGGTGAGAATATAATAAATCAACATATAATTACAGGGCCATTTGCCAGAGTCAACTCCCTCCCTCTCCCCACATTAAAAAAATCCATCCACTGCAGTGTGCTGTCAGAATGGCGAGAAGCATGACTGGCCTCAGAAGGATGCACCTGCCGATCAGTACTCCCAGGCGAACTCATAGGTGAGTACAGTGCTCACAGAGGAGAGGATCATACCAGGATTGTGCCGGGGTTGCAAGCATGGTGCCAGGGAGAGTGCCAGCTTGATGCTGAATGCGCACCTAGGTGAAGATTGTTTCCCGGTTTGCTTGTTGTGCACCGGGTCGATCTTTAGAACTGATACCTAGATCGTTGAGTGTCCGATTTGATGGCGGGCAAGTGAATGAGAGACTACCTGCCCGCGATAGGTAATGGAACCCTTTACTCCAATTTATCTTTTCTAATTCCCAGACTATATGACAGTAAAAACCATCGTGGATGCTGGCGGCCTCAATGGCGCTTTTCCCACCTTTGCCGATATTAGAGAAAATCTCACCTGAGGTGGAGAAAAGATGAAAAAAGTTAAAAAGAAAAGAGTATGAGTGAAAATAGACTGAGGGCTTTGGGGCTGACGTGGCAGCCAAACTGCATGTGCGAATTGGCCCATGGAGGTCCAGGTTTAATGATATGAAAGTTACACAGGAGAACACACCGACCTAAATTGTCTAACACCACTAGGTGTTTTACCCATTGACTGTGGCAAAACATTTACAGGGACGCAGTCACAGACATCAGTGTTAAAATGCCATGGCAATTTTGGAAAAACCAATCCAATGTTTCAACTTTGTTATCACTCAGATTAAACTGTGATCAGGGCACTGGAAAAATTGTCTTCGTCCTTGGTGTTATTGCAAAAACCAAGCTTTTATGGAAGTGGGCAGCCAAGCTTCTGACTGAAAGAGAGTATGCAGAGAGTCGATAGCTTTCTACCTGTTCTGGTTAAACTCTCTTGTTATTTTTAAACCTGAATGAAACATTTCCCAAGTATCCGTGAAGAGTGCTGCTGAATTCTGAATTGCAATTTAATAAGTCGCCAGGGGACAATGGGAAAAAAAGGAAGTTTCTGTCTTTTTGGTTTTGCTTGTACCCTTAGTTCAGTCAAAAACAAATTCGACAGGGTCAGACTTTACCTTGTGCCATATATTGCACAGCTGATGAAGCACCTTCACAGACAATGGGAAACTTCTTTCTTCTTAGAAAACAAATTATTAATCAGATTCAAAAGCATACTCTGTGGGTGGATCAAAGCCACGCTGGTATGTGCAGAAAGCCTGTGGATCAAGATGATGACTGGACACATCTGGTAATTGTTAAAGTCGTAGTTCATGTATTTTGTGATGGATGTTGCCAAGACGCTTCTGAAAAAAATGTTGAGTAACTGCGTGTGTGCAAGGCATGGAGCACACATCCGTATTACAAATTGCAAAACATAGTTCAGGTGGTTAACAAATTGAGAGAGACTTTAGTTTGGCTGTTGCACCAACAGAATAGACTATAGATAGGCCGGCAGCAGACGGGGATGGTGGTAATCGGCAACAGGTGGACAATCCAGATACAAACGTTGAACCAAACGTATCATTAAAGAGGAAGTTAAACAAAAAGACAAAAAGATAAATGTGCTGTCCGGAGTGGTAAAGTATTAAGGGTCCCAGGCTCAGATATTTTATCTTAGCCAAGTAGCATTAGAGGGACTCCAATGAGCCCTCCTTGTTCAGAGAAATATGTGAATGAGATGTGAAGAAGGAGAAAAAAGATCCCAGATCCTAAGGGAAGAAAAACGAAGGCAGAAAGAGTGTGAAATGAAGCATGAGAGAAAAGGAAATAAGAACATAAGAACATAAGAAATAGGAGCAGGAGTAGGCCATCTAGCCCTTCGAGCCTGCCCCGCCATTCAATAAGATCATGGCTGATCTGTCGTGGCTCAGTTCCACTTTCCCGCCCTCTCCCCATAACCCTTAATCCCCTCTCTTATCAAGAACCCATCAACCCGCTTCTTAAAAATATTTAGCGAGGCAGCCTCCACCACTTCAACGGGCAGAGAATTCCAGAGATTCACCACCCTTTGAGTGAAGAAGTTCCTCCTCAACTCCGTTCTAAACCGCCTCCCCTTTATCTTGAGGCTGTGCCCCCTAGTCCTACTGTCTTTTTTGAGCGGGAAGAGTCTCTCCACCTCTACCCTATCCATCCCATTCATCATCTTATACGTCTCAATGAGATCTCCCCTCATTCTTCTAAACTCTAACGAGTACAAGCCTAGTTTATTCAACCTCTCCTCATAGCTCAATCCCCTCAACTCCGGTATCAGCCTAGTAAACCTCCTCTGCACTCCCTCCAGGGCCAAAATATCCTTGCGCAGGTGCGGCGCCCAAAACTGCACACAGTACTCCAGCTGCGGCCTCACCAATGCCCTATACAGCTGCAGCAAGACCTCCCTACTTTTATATTCAATCCCCCTCGCTATGAAGGCCAGCATCCCATTCGCCTTCCTGACCACCTGCTGCACCTGCAAGCTGGGTTTTTGCGATTCATGCACAAGGACCCCGAGGTCCCTCTGCACCGTCGCCTGCTGCAGTTTTTCGCCACGTAAGTAATAGTCCTTCCTACCATTCTTCCTACCAATGATGAGAGAGAAACAAACAGTTAACAAAATCATATTAATAGATTTTATGATTTTACTTCAATTTTCTCAATTTTTGACAATGGCTTGAACCTCGAGGTCAACTGAAAAATCTTAGCCTGCCTCCTTAAGTCTGTCTGGCAAGGCTCTCACTGAGCCTAATTGGCTACCTGGCATTGCTGAGTGTCATGAACAGAGTTGAGAAAGCAGGACATCTGTCAGTGCTGGTTTACCCGGGCCATGTCACCCTTTATTCCCACCCTCAGCTTGGCACACAAATTTGGCCCATTCGATTTATGTTCTCTGCTTCTATTAACAGGGTAAGACTTCTTACCGTGTTTACCCCAGTCCAACACCGGCATCTCCACATCATGTCTATTAACAGGGGCAGTTTTTCTCAATCTACTTCATTATTTTGAACACTTCTATCAAATTTCTTCTCAATCTCCTATTTCATAAGGAGAACAGCCCAAGCTTCTTGAATCTCCAATCCCTCGTCTCTCATTAATATTTGCTGGACCTTTTGTAAAGTCTTGCCTCGGCTCTGATTCTTGACCATTCTTCTGGAGGCTGGATTAGTTATGGAACAGCTTGTTAACTCAAGTAGCAGGCCAGTTGAGGGATTCAGAAATCAGAGGCCCTCTAGAATACAGCAAATACTGTTAGGTGGTTCTGGCAGCAAACTCGGGATCTATCTCTCCAGGATCATTTTGAGGTTACTACATCCTCCGCCACTCCTCCCCCCCCCCGCCCTTCCCCCCACCACCCCCCACCCCTGCCACTGGCCTCAACCACCTCCAACAGCTCCTGTAATTTCCTGGCTACAACTGAAGCCACAGATTGCCCTGTGGTGGAGTTCCCTTTCCAGGAATGGTAGCCTGGTGGCTGTGGACATTTCTTTTCGTCAGTTTGTTCTGGAGTTGGAACCTGGATATGATGCTGCTGTCAGGGATCTGAGCTCAAATGGAAAACATAACCCTTTGTCTTTACTTGTACAGCCCAGGATTCCTTTTTAACCACTTTCTCAACCTGCTCTGGCAGTCTCCTGGCACAGTGGGTAGATCTCTTGCCTCAGAGCCAGAAGCTCTGTGTTGAATGGCCAAGGAAAGTGCGCTCATTACGCAAACAATTGGTTGAGTATCAAAACCTGCAAAATCCTTCCAACACATACCAATGGCAAATGGTAAGAGCGGAAGGGATTCCTGTTCAGCCATGCTTCATGCAGAGTGGCACCCCTCAAGCTTTAAGCCTCTGGTAACAGGCTTGTGACCTGTTCCAGGATAAACTAGCTACGGAAACTGATGAAAGTCTGCCTTGTGCACCAATAAGTGTGCAAAGAGAAACAACAACTTGCCCTGTCACCTTCATTTGGCTGATGGCAGCGTGGATAGAGAGAGAGTAGAAATAAATACAGCTTGGAGAAAGTATAAAATAAATAAAACAAGTTAACTTTCCACAGCTTGGATATTTTTATTGGTAATGGATGCATATATTCAAACCAAAATTGTTTTTCTTTTATTTCAGATATTTATAATGAAATGTGAGCATGGTATTTTTAATGCTGTGATAATTTCCTAAGCGCAGCCCTTGCAGATATTTAAAATGGAATAAAGTGTACTTTGAGACACTCTGGTGAGATGAAGACAGCCTCTTAAAAAGTCAGCTGCATTCAGTGAATTCTTTTTTTTAACATCTCAAATTGTGTTTACCATTTCATCTTGCCTTGATTAGGCAGGATCAGGGTCACATAGTTTTAGCCAGAGTGTATGAGCAAAATTTTACATTTTGTCCACAAAAGTCAAACCAGACTGCACCAATGAAAAAATGCTCCACAGGGCCTTATAAGGTGATGAAGATATCAGGGCTGTAGAAGCATCAGGACTTTCGGAAACAGGATAATGTGGATAAGGAATTATTGAATCCTAGGTGAAAGAATTTGGCTCAAATTCACATTTGCTCATCCCCAGCTGTCAAGAGCTATCAAGTTTTATTGACTGCTGCTTAAGCCTAGTGCAATTCCAGACTTTAGGATGTAACCTATTCAGTTAATCTATTTGCTGCAGTTGAGCATGATTGGTGCCAATTTGTCACTTGTATTATTTTATGCTTTCTTTCTAACCAATTGCCTCTTGCAACCCTGCAACCACTGAGATAACACGGACTAAGGCTAGAATTTTATGCTTCCCCCAGTGGGTCCTGAGATGGGGGGGGCGTTGGAACATATAATTGCATGGGATGGGATTCCCTCTGGGATTCTGCCTGCCCCAACCCAGACATAATTTCACAGGAGGTGGGCAGGGTCTTTAATGGAAACCCACCCTTTTCCCTACTGAAGTCCACAAATAGCCACTTCGTGGCCATTTAGGAGCCTTTTCCTGCCCTGCCTCAATTTTTAGGCTGGTTGGTGCAGGTTAGAGCAGGGTGGGAATTTGAAAAATAAACGAATCCCCATCTCAGCAGGAAAGGGACAGATTTCAGTTTTGGGGCATCCTCCCCTCTGGCCACTCATCAGGCCACTGCAGCGCTGTGCCTGGACAGGCTGGAGAGCTGATTCCAAGGGCAGACAAAAGTCCTGAACTCCTGCCCATCTATGCTCAATCGGGCATGAAATGACAATGGACCTGTCAGCGCTCGCCATCCTGAAAATTCAGGCTTAGGAATTGAAATCACACTATCCCTGATTTCTATAATTCAGCAAAATGTGATACTAACTTGATAATGAGGGAGCCATCTCGCTTAAATTTTAATTTATTCTTCTTATTAATAGTATGCTAATGCAGTAATTTGCAGTATCCACACATACCAACACAGGGAGGCAAGATGCAATTTCACAACCTTGGGGATGTGTTTTTGGATATCTCGCAGTTACTGGCTATAGAGCAGAATAGATAAATGCCAGAGGGCTGACTACCTCCCTGACCTTTCAATTCCAATCGATAAAGAATATTTACAAAATAAAAAAGGCAGTGTATCTCAAATTTTAGAATTCAAGACAGCAGTAGATGTTAGAAAGGCCTTTTTCACTCTACAGATGCTCATCACAAAGTGACCCACTTGTTAATGTGTCTTTCATCCCCATTCTTCACCTGATTGTAAAACTGAGATCCTCAACTAATTATTGGATTCCTTGGTATCACCAACTGAGCATTGGATTTTGGGGGACCATTAATTAACCAAGAGACTTCATGTGATCATCTACTTTAGGGCAGCACGGTGGCACAGTGGTTAGCACTGCTGCCTCACAGCGCCAGGGACCCAGGTTTGATTCTCGCCTGGTCACTGTCTGTGCGGAATCTGCATGTTGCCTGCATGGGTTTCCTCTGAGTGCACCGGTTTCCTCCCACATTCTGAAAGACATGCTGGTTAGATGCACTGGCCGTTCTAAATTCTCCCTCAATATACCCAAACAGGTACCGGAGTGTGATAACTAGGGGATTTTCACAGTAACTTCATTGAATGTTCATGTATGCCTACTTATGACACTAATAAATAAACTTTAAGCACTGGGATTCTTTAACCACTGAACCATCTGATGGCTCAGTTCTTAGATACACCATAGCGCTATTGCACCATACAAATCTAAGCATCATTCTGTGGACTACTATACTGTACAAACCAGAGGTTTTATCTTTTTTCTATGCTAAAGTTGACCAGGTGACAATGGAGGTGTTGAATTCATCACAACATCCCTTAAATAGGAAGCTGGAGCTGGTCAGGGTTTATTTCTTCCATTGCTATTCAGGAATACTTACCAGAAATAAGGTGGATGCGTAATTCAGTCTTGGCTTTGATGGTTTCCATGGTCAATTGTAATGCTGATTATCCAGGCTCATATATCAACAGATAGCCACTGGGGTGAATGACTGGAGAATTGCTATTGCAGGTGGAGCTGACATTGGAGAAAATTGGGACAAGAGTTATCGAAGAGAAAAGAACACACAAATTTCCATGAAAAGAATAATTCAGCAAGCTCTGCCTTCTATTTACTAAGAAACCAAAATGTTTCATCGGAGACCTAATTTTTTTCTGTGCTGCATAATTCATTGCCCCCGACGCTTATGTGTGCTATATATATAAAGCCTCTGAGCAGGACACACTCAACAAACATCTTATCCTATTACGTTGTATTTCTTTCCCTGCACAATTTTGCAAAGCTTAATAAAATTGAAAAAAAAAATCACCTATATAAATTGGTATTAGATTTTTTTAAAAGAAGAAAGGTCTGCTAGCACATTCTTATGTCAACATCTGTGACCCAAGGAATGAACAATCTATCTGTCTGAGCCTCAAAGTAAACATTACCCTGCTGGGTTTTTTGGCATGCATTTAGACCACCCCTCCAGAGAGAAATTAGATCTCTAGTTGAACTCGCTGATAAAAAAGAAACAGCTGTTAAAACATTCAAAGAGTTGACCTATTTCATGCAATTGTTTCAATAATATGGTTTCTGTGCTTTCTCTATTAAGAGTTCTACTGCAGGATCCAAAAGACAAATGGGGCTGAAGTGCAGTGTTCATGTAGCAACGTTTCTCATTCCTTATATGTTAATGTTTAAAAGAAGGCCGTTGTGAAGAAATCACTGGCAGCTGGATGAGTTTGAACAAAGCTCGTTCGGTTGATAATGGATTAACTTACAACATCAGACCAGTTTATGATACAGTTTCATACCAATGAAAGAATACACTCTCTCAGCTACAATGCAATAAAACGGGCAGTACAGTGGCTGGTTAGCATCGCTGCTTTACAGCACCAGAGGCCTAGGTTCAATTCCCAGCTTGGGTCACTGTCTGTGTGGAGTCTCCAGTTCTCCCTGTGTCTGCGTGGGTTTCCTCTGGGTGCTCTGGTTTCCTCCCACAGCCCAAAAGACGTACTGATTAGGTGCATAGGCCATGCTAAATTCTCCCTCGGTGTACCCGAATGGGCATTGGAGTGTGGTGATTAGGGGATTTTCAGAGTAATATCATTGCAGTGTTAATGTAAATCTACTTGTGACACTAATAAATAAACTTTAACCCTGTCAATAGGTGCACTAATTCGATCCTTTTAGCCAGCAAATGAAGTACAGTATTAAACTACAGGCTCTTGCATTATATGTGAATACACTTGGCACATATTTCAACCAGCAACTAAACTTGTTCAGAAATTGAATGACTTTGAACTATACTGAGTTTATGTGACAAAGAAGGACTGCATAATGGAGTGGAATCCATTGAGTAAAGTTATGATAGGGAGGGAAAAAATAATGTAGGCCCTCGTATAGAAGTTTTACATCTGGTGACATTAGGGAAAGACGTGAAAATTATTCAAATAACCTTTGTTTTCCAATTGGATCTCGAGACTCATTGAAAGTGTTGTCAAGCTTATGAAAATTTGAACAGTTCAGCAATATCATTAAGTTTGTTTTGACAGCACTGCTTTCATTGACCATTGGGCTTTCTCTTCGCCTTCCCTTCTTCAGGTGACTAATAGGCTGCATACACAGAATGTTCACTTAGCTCTCCAAGGGAGGTCATTACTGCCCAAGCCCCTGAGGGGTTGAGATACTGTACTGAATGACAGATCAGTTGCATCTTTAGCTAGTCACAAGATGCAGGGAAAAAAATCTACAGACGTCCTCGCCTGAGCTGCTGCCCCCGAAGTTTAAAATAAGGGATAGAAAAGGAAAGTAATCTCTCTGCAGTTCAATATAGCTCCCCTAAGATGCTGTTTAAGCTATGGACTTGGCTAAAATGCTTCATTGCCTGATAATGGCTCAAATCACACAGGGAGTCTGCCTCCACTGAACCGTACAGAGCGAAAAGAGGCAAAATAAATTACAAGGTGTAAAGTACTATCTAAATACAGTCTTTTTCCACTATAGTTAATATAAAATGGCATTTTCCCAAGTAATTGAGATTTAACAGCATAATTCCCGTGCGCAACTACTAAAACCCAACAAATAGTGGCAAATGAGTTGTATAGTTATCAAATGTAGTCAGTTAAAACATTGTAAGAGGTTGAGAATAAAGTAGAAATGGTTCCTTAAAAAAATAAAAGTACAAATGTCATTTATTAGGCACCCTTACCAGAAATATTGTTAGCTGTTTTTATGACTAAAATGCTGATTAAAGCATTTACCAACATAGATTTTGTGCATGATAGCATTATTTCAAAGGTCTTGTTAAATAATTATTTTGTCCCAGTATTTACCAAGGGGACTAATATAGTGACATTATATTAGAAAAACAGGAACAAGTATCTAAGCTAGAAAGGAGCTAGACATTTAATTAACTAATCAAACCAAAGAGAGGATAAAAGTTACAGTTGGGGTGGATTGCATCCATATTAACAGGAGCTAGAGAAGAGATAGCAGAAGTACTATTGCTTGTACATAAAAATTCACTCCTAAAAGAAATTGTACCATGGGACTGGTAGACAGCTAATTCTAATCCTTTATTTGAAAGGAAGATAGAACAAGTTTGTGGAACTATAGCACAATGAGTTTACTGTTGGTTGTGGGAAAGACAATTGAAGCCTTAACATGAAAAATGTAACAAAAATGTAATAAAAACACATAGACAGCAGGAATTTCAAAAGACTAACCTTTTTGAATTCCTTGAAGAAGCAACAGAAAGGCTAGAAAAGGGTAACACAGTCGATACAATAATATATTTGAATTTTCAAATACACTGATTTCATTTTTAGATGGATAGAATTGAAAAGTAGAGAAGTATGTTGTTTAAAGATTTAACTTTATTTATTAGTGTCACAAGTAGGCTTACATTAACACTGCAATGAAGTTAATGTGAAAATCCCCTAGTTGCCATACTCCAGTGCATGTTCGGATACACTGAAGGAGAATTTAGCATGGCCAATGCACTAGCCAGCATGCCTTTTGGACTGTGGAGGAAACCAGAGCACCTGGAGGCAATGCACACAGACATGGGGAGAATGTGCAGGCTCCGCATTGGCAGTGACCCAAGCAGGGAATCAGACCCTGGTCTCTGGCGCTGTAAGGCAGCAGTGCTAACCACAGTGCCACTGTGCCATGTGTAATTGTATAGAATGTTGGTTAGACCGCATTTGGAGTACTCTTGAAAAGTTCTGGTCTCCATATTATTGAAAATGATATTGAGGCAATGGAGAAGGTGCAAGAAAAATGCTAAAATTCCCAAAACTGGCATGTTATAACACTCAAGCAAGATGAAATAGTCCATGGTTTCTTTTGCTATAATAGAGGACACCGAGTGGTAACAGAAGTCTTCGATTGGATAGAAATCGAGCTGATTCCACTTATGGGTGAGACCAGCACTGGAGGCAGTCAACAATTTGGGAGACCATAAGACCATAAGACATAGGAGCAGAATGTGACCATTTGGCCAATTAAGTCTGCTCCGCTATTCAGTCATAGCTGATTTTTTTCTCATCCCCATTCTCCTGCTTTTTCCCCTTAACCCTTGATCCCCTCACTAATCAAGAACCTATCTATCTCTGTCTTAAAGACACTCAATGATCTGACCTCCACAAACTCCTGTGGCAAAGAGTTCCACAGATTCACCACTCTCTGGCTGAAGAAATTCCTCCTCATCTCTGTTTTAAAAGATCATCCCTTTAGCCTGAGGTTGTGCCCTCTGGTTCTAGTTTTTCCTACCAGTGGAAACATCCTCTCCATGTCCACTCTACCCAGGTCTCGCAGTGTCTTGTAAGTTTCAATAAGATCTCCCCCATCCTTCTAAATTCTAACGAGTACCAGACCCAAAGCCCTCAACCATTCCTCATATGACAAACTCATTATTCCTGGGATCATTCTTGTGAACCTCCTCTGGATCCTTTCCAAAGGCAGTACATTTTTCCTTAGATATGGGGCCCATAACTGCTCACAATACTCCAAATGGGTCTGACCAGAGCCTTATACAGCCTCACAAGTATATCCCTGCTCTTGTATTCTAGCCCTTTCACCATGAATGCTAACATTGTATTTGTCTTCCTAATTGCCAACTGAACCTGCACATTAACCTGAAGAAAATCTTGAACAAGGACTCCCAAGTCCCTTTGTGTTTCTGATTTCTGAAGTATTTCTCCATTTAGAAAATAGTCTATGCCTCCATTGCTCCTTCCAAAGTGCTTTTCCACATTGGATTCTATCTGCCACTTCTTTGCCCACTCTCCTTACCTGTCCAAGTCCTTCTGCAGCCCCATTACTGTCTCAAAATTACATACTTTTGTATCATCTGCAAACTTAGCAACAGTGCCTTCCAAATTGTCAATGTAAATTGTGAAAAATTGTGTTCCCAGCACCAACCCCTGAGGCACACCACTCGTCACCAGCTGCCATCCTGAAAAATACCGGTTTATCTCTACTCTCTGCCTTCTGCCAGTCAGCCAATCCTCTATCTATTCCAGGATCATACCATTAACACCAGGGGTTCTTAACTTATTTAAGAGTCTCCTGTGCGGCACCTTGTCAATCTATATAAATTTTGGAAATCTAAATAAATCATGTCCACTGCTTCTCCTTTATCTAACTTCCTTGTTACCTCCTCAAAGAACTCTAACAGATTTGTCAGTCATGACCTCCCCTCGACAAAGCCGCACTGACTCAGTCCTACTTTATCATGCATTTCCAAGGACTCTGCAATCTCATCTTTAACAATGGACTCTAAAATCTTGCCAATAACTGAAGTCAGGCTAACTGGTCTGTAATTTCGCATCTGCTGCCTTCCTCCCTTCTTAAACAGCAGTGTTACATTAGCTACTTTTCAGTCCTCTGGGACCCTCCCTGCCTCCAGCGATTGCTGAAAAATCACCATCAATTCGGTCTTGGATCTTGGAGAGAGGTCTGCTTAGATAGGTTGTGATTCCTGGGCATTTGAAAGGTGAAAAAGTATAAGGATAAGGTTGCGGTAAGGAGAGACTGGGGAAGTAAGAGGTGCATATTAACATTATTGTTCACAAGAATGATGCTGTTGTAAGTCAGAAGAGATTATGGGGTGAGGGGAGAAATTGAATGTGAACACGAGGGTTAGGTATTAGGGTGGCACTACATATTGTGTCAGCCCTGCCATTGGTCATAGCTTCCACACACCTGACGAAGGAACACCGTTTCCTAAAGCTTGTGGGATTACTATCAAATAAACTGGTTGGACTTAAACCTGGTGTTGTGAGACTTCTTACTGGTCATAGCCTCAGCAGTAGCCACTGTAATGATGGATAGCATCATCTCCTCTATGGGGGTAGAACGTGCTAACATGCCTATCCCTCAACTATTAGATGCTGCTGCCTCCAGTTGTGCATAACTTTGTCCTGCAACAGACATGGACGTGTCAGTAAGTATGTTGCAATCTGTTTGAGTGATGTAACTGTCATGGATGAATGGCTGACAGTCAGATGTAGACGTGCAGCTTATAGCAATGCTATTGTATGGATGAGATGAAGCTTGCAGCAATGCTATTGTATGAGGTTGAGGGCAAGCTATGAATGTTAGGTATGCATCTTGACTGACAAAGATTGTTGGTAGGTGAGTGTTAGGGTGTGACACATTAAACAATTGCTGAGGTCAGTGGCACATTGTGTGGAATATGACATTTGAAGATGTATTCATTAAGATGAATGCAGGAGGTTTTTGCATCCAGGTGTTCAGGGCTGATCACCACAAAAGCTGATCCCTCTGCCTTCTAAGAGTTTGCCTTGAGCGCTTCCTGGTCCCTTTGAATAGAGTACATAGAACCATAGAAAAGTTACAACAAAGAAGGAGGGCATTCAGCCCATCTTGTCCATGCCAGCCTGAAGACATTCAAGTGCCCTTTCTAATCCCACCTTCCTGCACCTGGCCTGTAGCCCTGTAGCTTACAGCACTTAAGGTGCAGATCCAGGTGCTTTTTAGAGGAGTTTAGGATCTCTGCCTCTCTGTCTCTCCTCCTTTGCAATTCCTTGACTAAGACAATAATTCTGTGTCAGAATACCCCAGAGACTCTCACTCATGTTGTGCCATTTGAATATTTCCCAGGTCAGAATCAATTGCAGAGTCCAGGACTTGCTCCAGTCACAATGTACCTCTCCCTTAAGAAGTATAGGCTGACTTTAAATAGTGCAAACAAACTTTAACTGGTGCTAGCTAGCTTTTATATATTTGCGACCTGCTGCTAAGGTGTGTAGACACAAAAAAGGGTGTCTAGTGCAAGTTACAATTATCTTACTTGGTGCATAGTATGAGGTTGACATGCTGCCTGCATTGGAAGCAAGAAGAGTGGGTTAATCCTGAATTTGCACCCATTTGCAGGAACTTAGGTCCACAATAGGGGAAAGGGAAGGAAGCAAAAAGAGCCAAAAATAATTCAATGGCCTTTGTTAGGAGTAAGATATGAAAACTGATAATGCAGCACCATTAATCATTTCTATTTGAGGAAGAATTCATTGGCCACATCATAAAATGATTCATTGCCAAATAGCTGCATTCTCCACCCTCATTACAACACGGTCACTGGGCACCTGGCATTTAGGTGTTAGAATGTAAATGTTCATAAAAATTGTATCTTAGAGGAAGCAAGTCTTGCAGTTATATCACATCTTTCATGACTACTGCACATCTTAAAGCGCTTCACAACCAATGAAGGACTTTCAAAGCTTATGCAGTGTTGTAATGCAAGAGACGCAGCAGCTAATTAGCACATATCGGACTCCACAAACAGCAGTGCAATAGTGACCAGAAAATTTGTATTTCTGATATTGATCGAGGAATAAATATGGTTGGGACAGTGCTCTTCTTCAAGATAGTTCAAGGTAAATCTTTGACACCCACACAAGAGGGGTGGCACAGTAACACAGTGGTTAGCACTGCTACTTCACAGCTCTAGAGACACAGGTTCGATTCCCAGCTTGGGTCTGCATACAGTTTGCATGTTCTCCCCATGCCTGCATGGGTTTACTCTGGTTTCCTCCCACATTCTGAAAGACGTGCTCATTAGGTGCATTGACCTGAACAGGTGGTAACTAGGGGAAATTCGCAGTAACTTCATTGCAGTGTTAATGAAAGCCTTACTTGTGACTAATAAATGAACTTTACTTTACAAAGAGGTCTTGGTTTATCATCCCATTCAAAAGACAACACCTCTAATAAGGTAGCACCCCCTCTGTACTGCACTGGAATGTCAGCCTTGATTTTTATGCTGAAGTCCTGAGATGTTAACCCATAACCTTCCAAGTCGAGAGGTGGGAATGCCGCCAACTGAACCATGGCTGACACCAATGTACAGAATAGAAGAGAATCATGATAATAAAACAGGAACTAAAGTCTTTCCAGCATATTATTCAAGCAAAATTAAAACTCATGAATAAAAGGAGAATCTAGTCTAATAAGTTAGTGAATAAAAATGTTTCAGGTATTGTATAACATAGAATTATCCAACACAGGAGATCATAAAGCCCATTCTGCCTGTGCCAGCATTTTGAAAGTACGAACTAGCCCCACTGCCTTTCTCCCTCCGCATAGCCCTGGAACATTTTGCTTTTCCAATGTATATTTTTGAAAGTTACTACTAAATTTATGTCCACAATACTTGCTGGTGGTGCACTCTGGATTACAACAACTTGTTGTTTGATATAGTTCTCTTCATCTAGGCTTTTTGCCAATTAGTCTAATTCTTTGCCCCCAGATTACCAATCCTCCTGCCGGGGGAAACAGGTTTCTCCTTACTGACTGTATCAATTTCTTTCATAATTGTCAATATCTCGATTAATTGATTCTCTCTTTAACTTCCCTTGTTCCCAGGAGAACAATCCTGAACCATGTCATCATTGAGACATCATGGAGTTAAAGCTTCACAGGGTGTAGAGAGGTCTTGTATGAGTTCCTTTGCTGACCAAGCTGTAGGTTAGATCACTAAAAATTATGCCCATTAGAATTTATTTACGAGTGTCACAAGTAGGCTTACATTAACACTGCAATGAAGTTACTGTGAAAGTCCCCTGGTCACTACACTCTGGTACATGTTCGGGTACACTGAGGAGCATGGTCAGTTCACCTAACCAGCACATCTTTTGGACTGAGGGAGGAAACAGGAGAACCCGGAGAAAACTCGTGCAGACATAGGGAGAATGTGCAAACTCCACACAGACAGTGACCCAAGCCGGGAATCGAACCCAGGTCCCTGGTGCTATGAGGCAGCAGTGCTAATCACTGTGCCACCCTCATTTGTTCATTTGGCCCAAAACCTATGCCCCAAGTTCTGGAACTCCCTTCCTACACTTCTTTTCCTTGCTTTCTCCCTTTAAAACACTCAACCTACCAAAATATCCCAAAATGACGCCTGTATGCTTAAACAACGGACCCAATTGATGCCAATTCTGTGCCGCACAACTCTTAATTTACTTCCCAATTCTGCTGATCATTTCAAAGTTAAATGTGAACTAATAAGGTTATGTGGATTCACATTAAAAATAACACCTCCCTCCAATCTTAAATGCCAAAGATTCAAGAACCTGCGCTTTAGCTTGTGTTCATTTCACTCACAACAGAGACCCTTTTGTCATATAAAGAATGGGACCATGAAGAGGAAATGACCATTTGAAAACAGGAGTTCTCCTCCCCACTAGACCATCCCATTGCTCTGCAGTTTGAAAGGGAAACCTCATTTCAGATTCCACACCTGTGAAAACACTAGCTGAGGAATGCTTCACTGTTCCCTCATTACCCCGGCCAGCTCTTTTTTTTGTGCGTTTAAATGCACTCAAACAGGGCTTTGTTTATCTGTACGCTGAGGGTACCATAGCAGCTATAGTTTGAAATTAGTCGATTATTTACTATTCATGCCAGGCGTTAAGAGAAAATAAGAGGATCTGTCAAACAGGAGGTCAGCAAGAGATTTGCAGCTTCCCCTGGGGGGACTGTGAATTGTCTCATCCAGCTGTCAAATTACTCCCCAGGTTTCCTGCCCCCACTGCCTCCCCCCCCCCCACCCCCCCAACCACCCCCACCCCTCCTCAACTTTGGTTTTCCCTGGGATGAGGGAGGAGAGAAACAGTCTGTTGGTCTCTCTTGATTATCCGGAAGCTTCTTCTAAAAGGATCCTTCACTTAAATGATAACACATTGCTGAAATTCTGATGATGTCTGCTGTTAATTAACATTTGGTAGAAAATTTTGCCCTTATGTTTAAATCGAGCGTGTTTAGTTTTCCTGAATGAAAATAAATTTAGGTTAGAATTTGTTGTTTTGATTTGAATCCTCTGATTAACTATAAGACCATCTGTTTTCTTATCAAAATAAACCTCCAAAGGCTCCCCTGATGGTTTAGTAGGTTTATCCAATGAAGCTGATTTTATATTTGCATCTGTGGGGTGTTTGCGCCACTGATCTAAAGAAAGAAAAATCTGCATCTGTGTCATCCCAATATGCTTTACAATATGTTTATCAGTGTGGAGAGTCGCTCAGCATAGTTGGATGGGTGGCTGGTTTGTGACGTAGAATGATGCCAACAGAGTGGGTTCAGTTCCACACACGATGGCGCCAGAGCTTGGTGACTTCTTGTGAGCTGTGCCCAGCATGCCCTCTAATTCTATCTTTTACTCTCGTTCTACGCTTCTCTACACCCTAGCCATGACTGTAACACTACATTCTGCACTCTTGCCTTTCCTTCTCTCTGAATGGTATGCTTTGTCTGTATGGCGTGCAAGGAACAATTCTTTTCACTAACGATGTGCGGGTTAGGTGCATTGGTCGTGCTAAATTGCCTCTTGGTGTCCCGCGACGCGTAGGTTACAGGAATTAGCGGGGTAAAAATGTGGGATTACAGGGATGGGGCTTGGGTAGGATTGTTGTCGGTGCAAACTCGATGGACCAAATGGCCTCCTTCTGCATTGTGGGGTTTCAAAGATCCTATATTCTATATAATAAATCAAATCAATTTCCCGTACTGAGTGCAGCTCGTCATGAAGATCCGGCTTTCTCAATCTGTGTCTCGCCTTGAGGAATGTTGGTGCTCAGGTCAAATCACCACTAACCAGCTTGCCATCTCTCAAAGGGGAGAAGGTTAGCACGGCTGCCTCACAGCGCCAGAGACCCGGGTTCAATTCCTGCCATGGATGACTGTCCGTGTGGGGTTTGTACATTCTCCCCGTATCTATGTAGGTTTCTTCTGAGTGCTCCGGTTTCCTCCCACAGTCAAAAAATGCACAGGTTAAATTGAATGGCCACACTAAATTGCCCCTTAACTTCCAAAGATGTTCAGGTTAGGTGGTTGCTCATACTAAATTTAACCGTAGAGTCAAGGGAATTAGCAGGATAAATAAGTGGTAAATAAGTTACAGGAATAGAGCCTGGGTAGATTGTGGTTGGTATAGATTTGATGGGCTGAATAGCTGCCTTCTGCAACGTAGAGATTCTATGATTCTATGAGTAGCTTATGGTTACCTGAGATTATGGCAACTTTAGGTACTTTAAGTATGTTTGCAATGTGGCTATCGTATGACTAACCATTCCAATGCTCTTCTAGCTGCCTCATCCCTATATTGCATCCTCCATAAAACTCATGCAAATCTTTGCCACTCATATCCCAAATCGTACCCATGTACTGTTTACACATCACTCTTCTTGACTTACATTGGTTCCCAGTAAACAATGCCCTGATTTTAAAATTCTCATTCTTGTTTTCAAATTCATCCTTGGCCTTGTCATGGGGTAGGCGTGAATGTGGGGGTTCAAATTGCAATCAGATCAGCCATGAGTTTATTGAATGGCAGAGCAGGCTTGAGGGGCCAAGTGGCCTTCTCCAACCTGTATGTTTGTATGTCAGTCTCTATCTCTGTGACCTCCTCCAACCATACACTCCTCTGAGATGTCTGCTCTCTCACAATTCCAATCTCTTGCACACCCTCAATTTCAAAATGGGTGTCTGTACCTTCAGGCTTAGGCCCCAAGCTCTGGAACTTTCTTCTGAAACTTCTCTGCCTCCCTCCCTCTTCTTCTTTAAGACAAGCCTTTAAACGTAATTCTTTCGCTCATTCTGGTATCTTCTTATGCGGCAAAGTGCCGGATTTTGTTTCATAACTTCCCTTTGAAGCACTTTCTGTTAAGAACACTATATAAATGCAAGTTGTTGATGTAATCTACAAAACATCATTCTCAAACAATCTTATGTTAACCTGTGTAGCTGGCATGGTGGCACAGAAGTGGGCACTGCCTCCTCACAATGAACCAGCAGAAAGCTTTGTGTGAGTGCTGTGAAATGAGAAGCAGAAACATTCAAAGGACAGCTTTTGAATTGAGTACTTTGTGGGTTAACATGGTTTCTCGCTGACAAGTTTAACTAAACTAGTTAGGCAAAGTGTTAAAGTTGGGCCAGTTCCAGATCAGACTTACACAATACCATTCCTGCAGTTTAGTGTTTCATTTAATCCGTCTTTCACACGTTTATTTATCACCTTTCAGTTTATAAAAAAAAGCATATATATGCAACCATTTTCTACTGCTATTCCAATTCAGGCCTGGCGACAGTCAGAACAATCGCTTTCAATGCTCGTATCTCTAAGTGTTTATCACCCCGAGTTCCTTGAAAGCTTCCACTAATCATTGGAAGTTTCCTTGTTTCTGTGATGCATGTCTTGAAAGGGCAGTTATGTCACGGGAACTGACTTGTTCGCTGTGTTGGTGCTGCTGTACAAGAAGGAATATTGCCATGGCATATTGCATGAGCCAGATACTGCCCAGTGAGCTAATGAGACAGGCTGCTGCTCGAATATTAACCAACTTCAGATTTCTTCTACATCAGTGCGTCACTGCTCGGAATTAAATGTCATCCTTGGCAGGGTAATAATGAGCCGTGTAAAATTGTCGGAAATACGTAATTAGATACATCTTCTTGTTTGTGTTTCTCGGCAACATTTCAGTGTGATTTGAACTGCAATGATGTAAGTAAGTAAGGTTATTTATTAGTCACAAGTAAGGCTGACATTAACACTGCAATAAAGTTATCAGTGAAATCCTTCTAGTCTCCACACTCCGTTGCCTGTTTGGGTGACTGCACCCAACCAGCACGTCTTTCAGACTGTGGGATGAAATCGGAGCACCCGGAGGAAACTTATGCAGGCACAGGGAGAACGTGCAGACTTCGCACAGACAGTGACCCAAGCCAGGAATCGGATCCAAGTCTCGGTTACTGTAAGGCAGCGGTGCTAACCACTGTGTCACTGTGTCGTCCCTTGGTGCACAGAGAATATTTGAGTAATGATCTCAAGGAGACTGTGCAGATTGGTCAGTAAATCAGAGGGAAAGGATTAAGGCAGGAAATCAGAGTTGAGGTAGAAACTCAGTCACGATGGAGCAGACCTTGAAAAAGATCATTCATTGCTCATAAATTTACCGCAAAAAAGATGAGGTCGCCTATCATTTTCAGACCGAAAACAAACCCTAAAGCACCCAATATAGTGGGTAGGCCACCGACACTTATTGCGCTGCCGCAGGTGTGCTGCTGACCAGATTGGATTGGGCTGAATTGTTCAGGGCACACTCCACTACTATTTAATCCACTGGATAAAATACTTTAATAAGAATCCTACACTTAGAGGATCTTATTGAGATATTGGGCTTCCCCAGTCCCTGACTGAATATGTGATAAATTGGCCCAGAAACTTATGGCACCACAAGGCCATAAGAAAGAACGCCCACCAACGCCTCTACTTTCTCAGAAAACTAAAGAAATTTGGCATGTAAGCTACGACTCTCACCAACTTTTACATGTGCACCATAG
Source organism: Carcharhinus amblyrhynchos (assembly GCF_965287045.1). Taxonomy (NCBI): domain Eukaryota; kingdom Metazoa; phylum Chordata; class Chondrichthyes; order Carcharhiniformes; family Carcharhinidae; genus Carcharhinus; species Carcharhinus amblyrhynchos. Next base: position 115,847,344 of record NC_137329.1, read on the forward strand.
AAAGCATTCTTTCTGGTTGTATCATAGCTTTGTATGGCTCCTGCTCTGCCCAAGACCATACAAAAGAAAGCACAAAAGCTTGTGAATGTAGCCCAATGCATCACGCAAACCAGCCTCCCGTCCATTGACTCTATCTATATTTCCCACTGCTTCTGCAAAGCAGCTAACATAGTTAAGGACCCCACGCACCCTGGTAATTCCTCTCTTCTCGGCAAAAAAATACAAAAGTCTGAGGTCACATACCAACCGACTCAAGAACAGCTTCTTCGCTGCTGCCATCAGACTTTTGAATGGACCTACCTTTCATTAAGTTCTTTCTCTACACCCTAGCTATAACTGTAACACTACATTCTGCACTCTCTCCTTTCCTTTCCTGTGAACGGTATGCTTTGTCTGTATAGCACGCACAAAACAATACTTTTCACTGTATACTAATACATGTGACAATAATAAATCAAACCAAATCAAATCAAGGGTGACATTTTAACAACACTATTTAAAAAGTTTTTCGCCTTGATGCAGGCTATTTGCTGGTTTGTCATTTGTAGTTGTTGGTTCACTAGTTGGCATTTGTTTGTCTGTTTTCTGACTATGAAAACTCAATTCTGACTTATTGAGAAGAAAGTTTAGCTGCTGCTGCATTGTTTTTGGCTGCCTTTCAACCATCAATCCTGCAGTTGTGGGTGGTCTGGTAGGCCGCCTTCAGGCCTGGAAGATAAAGGGAGATTGGCAAAAAAGAACAGAAGTGAGTAGAAGTGAACTCGGAGAGGAGGATGCCTCACTGGAAGCCATGACCACATTGGATGTTGGCTCTTTAGGCAAAATTTCCCCTGCTCGAACCTCACTGAGAATCAAAGCCCTTGAAGTACTAATGGAGACAGAAGCATGTAGGGGAGCCCGGTAGCAAGCAAAGAACTCTATAAACCTAAAGGTGTAGAGACCTTGCTGACCTTGATATGGGAAGGTACCAGGCTTCATCCCAACCAGCTTGAGTACTTGACGAGGGATTAGCAGTCGAGCTTGAGCAGCAGAAGGCCCAGAAGGAAGAGGAATGATCTGATGGGAAGAGGATGAATATGGGCAATGATTGAGAGAGTGGATGATGGGCAAATCCAGACAGCTATTGAATGGAGCTGAGGAGGGAAAGTGTCAATGTTGTTTTTTTTGTTGCTTCTTGAATGTTGGTTGGTTCAGTCAGCAGTCAGGAGGTGGAAGGTCGGGTTGTTAGCTTGAATCAGGGCAGGTTGGAGGAGTCTCCAGAGGGATCTGTTCCTCCAGCCACACTGACACTGAAGGCAGAATATTCAATTTTTGAGAATGAGTGCATTGGTGGGCAGATTTTGCTGCAGCTACCCACTGTCGGGAATGATGGGAACTGATTCTATACTGTTAAACTCATTAATTAGGCACAGGCAACTGTCTCTCCCAATCACCTGGCGGGTTTGCAGCCGATTTGTCCACCTGCCATTAGCTGGCAGGGTCAAAGGTTCGGGTGCCATATTTAAATGCCAGATGAACACGAAAAACTCACTCTCTCCAGCCCACCACTCTCTTACAGAACATGTCTTTCACCTAGAAGAAGGCTTCACCATGAGGCCCTGGAGGCCATGGTCAGAGGAGATTGAATGTACACTTTCACCTTTCTGACCTGAGAGGCCAGCACCAAGGGTGTCAGTATGGCTGGCAACCATACCCAAAACAAAATCCAGGAAGAGGATCAATGATCTCATCTGCTCTGCCAGGGAAAGTTATCCTTCATCCCCCACTAATATCAAACTCCTATCATTGCACTCTGTACTCAAACAGTTGCCCTCTTCAGTGAGTCAATACCATGAGGCATGTATCAACACTGATTGTCTCACAGAAACTTTCACATCACCATTATATATTTCATTCATTCTCATCACAAGCCTTACTTTAGTCTTCATCTAGGGGAAGGTTTTCCACAACAGATGGGAAAGGTCGCAGACCTGGGGAGGGCCAGCCAACATCAGTGCCCTTACTTAATCCAAGGAGGCTTCTGCCGAGTTGGTTGGGAAGGACAGGGGTCACTCCTGTGGTGAAGGGTGGATCAAATTGTCTTAGCAATTTGGTATGGATCGATCTCCGCCAGTTCAGCATATTCTGATAATCACTCTGTTTTCCCACAAAGCTCCAACGTTGTCTGCACTCCCAGATTCCTGACTGCAAGACCCAGATCAGGGACTTTGATTTTCCCTTCATTGTTTATTGCCCTGATATATGAAGACTGCTCTGCCTTCCTCCCCAGACTCCTTCCCTCATTAGGAGTCTGAGTGCAACCCTTCCCTCTTGTGGCACACCACAATCCCACTCCCAGGCTCTTTCCAAATCGAAATGTGTGTTCTCATCCCCTCCCATTCATTCATGTGGTTCCTCTTTTGCCCAGTTTGTTAATGTCTTACTTACCCTTGTTGGGTCCCCTGTGTTCTTATCCGTTCTCACATTATCCCTACAAAATCCCTTCCTTAGTTGCTTGTCTCTGCACGCTCGGCCCTATCCGAGTCTTGCTGCACAGTGGTGTCCTTCTGAACAGCAGTGCCACGCATTAGGAGTAAAACTCCCCAAACTCCACCTCAGTTGCCATACTGGTCCGTGTGTGAAAGTTGTGCCCTAGCTGAGTAACGCTGCGCTGTGACGATGGAGGTAGGAACCAACTCTCTAATCCAGTGTGATGGTCCACTGACAAACAACGAGACCAGCACAGCGCGATGGAAGGTAGGCTGTTTGTGTTGTACTCACCTCAAAGTCATGAGTGAATTGAGGTCTGCCACCCTTTTACAAATGAGATTCAGATCGATGTGATTTCCCGTTGGTGAGACGTAAGATTGGAAGGCAGCATGCGAATCCAGGGGTGAGAAGCTGATTTATTCATGAGATGGAAATGAATGCAAATGGTGTTCACGCCACTTGTTGGGAGGATAGCAGACCAACCTTTAACTCACCATCAGGAGAATTGCAAACAGTTTTTATGCCGACAAGTTTCTGACATTTTGGTTCCCACCAGATTCTCCGTTCCCATCCGCCACCAATCCCACCACAAATAGGTTGGGTGAATTCCACCCTTAGATACTAAAGAAGGCCTCAGGCCTGCCTATGAGTTGAGGAATGCGGGGCACAAAGTTAAGATCAGAAGATGGTGGGTGCCTGGAACTCGCTGCCAGGGGAGGTAGTGGAAGCAGATATAATAGTAACTTTTGAGGACAAATACATAAATAGGATGGGAATGGAGAGATATGGTCCCCGAAAGAGTAGGGGGTTTTAGTTCAGTTGGGCAGTATGGTCGGTGCAAGCTTGGAGGGCTGAAGGGCCTGTTACTCTGCTGTAAGTTTTTTTTGCTCTTTGTATCTCCTTTGGATTTAGCTCATGACTCCAATGATTCTATGACTCATGTCACAAAACCGGAGAGCTCTAGAAAAGGAGGCAAAATAAACATTGCCATGAACCTGCTGAAGCTTATTGGAACGCATGGAAAAATCATTTCTGTAAATCAAAAAGAACAATTCCTTTGGAAAAAAATCAGTTGGGACTAATACCAACCATAGCTTATTGACCTTTCTCTTCTGTCAAAGTGCACATTAAAGTGTTAATGAATTATCCACTTTCACCTCAACGTTTTAAAAGAAATTTGAATAAATCATCCCCTGCTTCATCAAAATCAGGACACAAATAACTCAGGACAGTGGGTATCACAAAAAATACCTGAGAGGACTAAATGGCAAAAATATCTATTTGCTAAAGGTATTCATTTAGTTGTAAGGACAGAACGTTTTGTCATCTGTGTATCACGCCAAAGAACAAACAAATGAATAAAGAGGGTAGAAGAGACAGAGAATCGGAAACGTTGGCCTTCTTGTAAAGTAAAAAATTGTTAAATTAAACATGAGTTAGCACCACAATTCGGATAAATTATATCAAAACAAAATCAGTTAAATTATGCAGAAATCAGAATTGGACGCCGTGTATCCACAACAGACAATCCACTCCCACCCATTTGTCACCACTGCTGATAGTGAAGCTGAATCCTCCATTCATCAATAAGAATAACAACATTTTTATAAGCTTTTTTTAATGTCTCTAAAAGATCAAGGAGCATTTTCCAACAAATTTGAGAATGAGCCACAAAAGGAGATATTAGAGCAGTTATCAAAGAGGTAGGTTTTAAGGAGTGTCTTAAAAGAACAAGAAAAGTAGAGAGATTTAAGGAGGAAATTCCAGGGTTTTGGGCTTCACCATTTACGTGGCTGTCAATAGTTGAGCAGTTAAAGTCGGGGATGCTTAAAGAGACCTGAAAACAAAGATAGGAATTTTGACATTGAGGTATTGCTTAACTCATAGAATTCCTACAGTACAGAAGGAGGCCATTCAGCCCATCAAGTCTGTACCGACACAATCCCACCCAGGTCCTTTCCCCATTACCCCACCTAATCAACCTATATGGTTCTCCCTGATACTAAGGGGGAGCAATTTAGCATGGCCAATCAACCTAACCTCACATCTTTGGGCTGTGGGAGGAAACTGGAGCAGTCAGAGGAAACCCACGCAGACGTGGGGAAAATGTGTAGACAATCACCCGAGGCCAGAATTGAGCCTGGGTCCCTGACACAGTGAGACAGCAGTGCAAACCACTGTGCTGGTGTCAATATAGCTCACAAGGCACATGAGACATGATGTGAGTTAGGATTATCTCAAAGTTAGAAATATAAAAAATATGAGTGCAATCAGGAGTTTTGTTTTACTGTTTCATGGGATGTGGGCAGTATTTATTGCCCATCCCAATTGCCCTTTGAGAAGATGATAGTGAGACACTTTCATGTAGTGTAGGAATGTGTATGTGGCTTAGAGGGGAACATGCAAGTGGCGGTGTTCTCATACATCTGCTGCTCTAATCCTTCTCAGTGTTAGAATTTGTGGGTTTGGAAGGTGTTGTCGAAGGAGTCTCTGCTGTGCATCTTGTAGGTGGTACACACCGCTGCCACAAAGTCAGTGTGGCGGGAGTGAATGTTGAAGGTAGTGGATGGGATGCCAATCAAGCAGGGCTGCTTTGCCTTGGGTTGTGCCGAGCTTCTTGACTTGTTGGAGCTGCACTCATCCAGGCAAGTGGACAGTATTCCATTAAACTCTTGACTTGTGCCTTGTAGATGGTGGATAGGCTTTGGGGTGACAGGAGGTGAGTTAGCCATTGTAGAATTTCCAGTCCATAACTGTGAGAGTTATTCCACTTGGTAAGTTATCCCACTTCTGCTCTTCTGCAATAAAACTATTTCCTTTTACCTATTCCCCAGTAGCACTTAGTCTGGCAATAAATTATACACATCTGACAGGCCCAAAATTAATCCTTGGTCTGGGCAGTTAATTGATCTGAGTTGGGGTTGCAGGTGGGATGATACAATGCCCTGTGATGGTTTAGGAAGGGTTCCTGTTCAGGATCACTGGACTTGGCTGCTCCATTACACTTCTGATGAGGTGAGAGTGACTGCCCCTGACATCTAGCCACATTTCACGGAGTAGGTAGCATCAGGGTGCCCTAGCAAAGCTGGAGTCATCAGGAATATGGGGGGAAACTGTCCACCTATAACACAAAGGAAGATAGTTGTGGTTATTGGAGGTCAATCATCTCAGTCCCATGACTTTGATGCAGGAGTTTCTCAGGGTAATGTCCTAGGTCCAACCCTCTTCAGCTGTTTAGACAATGACCTTCCTTCCATTGGAAGGTCAGAAGTGGGCAAGTTTGCTGAGCATTGCACAATGTTCACAACTCCTCAGATACTGAAACAGCTCATGTCCAAATGCAACAAGGCCTGGACAACAAGCTGATAAGTGGCAAGTAACATTCTCACCACAGAAGTGCCAGGCAATGACCATCTCCAACAAAAAGAGAATCTAATCGTCTTCCAGTGATATTCAATGGCGTTGCCATCGCTGAATCCCTCACTATTCTGGGGGGTGTTACCATTGACCAGAAATTGAACTGAACTGAACTGGACCAGCCATATAAATGCTGTGGTGACAAGAACCGGTCAGAGGCTAGGAACTCTGTGGAGAACAACCCATTTTGTGACTCCCCAAAACCTCTCCGCCAACTTTCAGGCACAAGTTGGATGAGTACAGATCCAACAAGGGTTTGAAGGGCTACAGTGAACAGGCAGGAAAGTGGTGGCTGAGGCTGAGATGAGGTCCACCATGATGGTATTGAATGATTGAGCAGGCTCAAGAGACTGAATTGCCTACTCCTGCTCCTAATGATTTTATGAACATTCAGGAAGCTCGACACTAATGAGGACAAAACAGCCTGCTTATTTGGCACCCCATCTAATACATTCAACATTCAGTCTCTCCAGCACTGACTCAGTGGCAGCAGTGTGTACTATTTACAAGATGCCTGCAGCAACTCACCCAGGCTTCTTCGACAGCATCTCTTAAATCTCCTCTACCATATAAGAGAGGACGGGGCAGCAGATGTATGGGAGCACCACCACCTGGAAGTTGCCTTCGAGGCCTCAGACCATCCTAACTTGGAACCATATTGCTTTTCCTTCACTGGCATTGGGTCAAAATCCTAAAACTGCCTTGCTATCAGCACTGTCGAAGTACCTACACCACATGGACTCAGCAGTTCAAGAAGGCAGCTCACTACCACCTTCTCAAGAGCAATTAGGGATGGGAAACAAATGTTTGTCCAGCCAGTGGTGTCCTGTGAAAGAATAAATTAAAAGAAAAGGTATGTAAGTACAAGATTGAATACAGCTGATTACTGTCAGCAGGGCCTAGCTTTTAAAATGGACGGGCTTTAGAAAGTAATATGATTTAAGTCAAAGATGGATGAGCAAACTTACTTTTTGACAAGTTTTAGTCTTGAATGTTAGCCATCTGTTCACATTGCATGTTTACACAGCCTGAGAGAAATATTTAATTAGTTTCTCTTATTGATAGTCTGATTGGATAGTAATGCAATCACTCCCACAAGAAGAACACACTGTGATTTTTGTGTTGAGAATGCTGTGTATTAAATGTGTTTGATATGATTTTCTCCCATCTTTGAAAGGCTCTGCCAAACTCATGGTAATCTAAATGTCAGAATCGGAGAGAACTAAGGTGAAATAACTTAAGAACATAAGAAATAGGAGCAGGAGTAGGCCATCTAGCCCTTCGAGCCTGCCCCGCCATTCAATAAGATTATGACTGATCTGTCGTGGCTCAGTTCCACATTCCCAGCCTCTCCCCATAACCCTTAATCCCCTCTCTCATCAAAAACCCATCAACCCGCGTCTTAAAAATATTTAGCGAGGCAGCCTCCACCACTTCAACGGGCAGAGAATTCCAGAGATTCACCACTCTTTGAGTGAAGAAGTTCTTCCTCAACTCCATTCTAAACTGCCCCCCCTTTATCTTGAGGCTGTGCCCCCTAGTCCTACTGTCCTTTCTGAGCGGGAAGAGTCTCTCCACCTCTATCCTATCCATCCCATTCATCATCTTATATGTCTCAATGAGATCTCCCCTCATTCTTCTAAACTCTAACGAGTACAAGCCTAGTTTATTCAGCCTCTCCTCGTAGCTCAACCCCCTCAACTCCGGCATCAGCCTAGTAAACCTCCTCTGCACTCCCTCCAAGGCCAAAATATCCTTGCGTAAGTACGGCGCCCAAAACTGCACACAGTACTCCAGCTGCGGCCTCACCAATGCCCTATATAGCCGCAGCAAGACCTCCCTACTTTTATATTCAATCCCCCTCGCGATGAAGGCCAGCATCCCATTCGCCTTCCTGACCACCTGCTGCACCTGCAAGCTGGGTTTTTGCGACTCATGCACAAGGACCCCGAGGTCCCTCTGCACCGTCGCCTGCTGCAGTTTTTCGCCACGTAAGTAATAATCCTTCCTACCATTATTCCTACCAAAGTGGACCACCTTGCACTTGCCAACATTAAATTCCATTTGCCAGTTCCTGGCCCATTCGCCCAGCCTATCTAGATCCTTCTGCAGACTCTCCACACCCTCCGCGCAATTTGCCGTTCCACCAATCTTGGTGTCATCAGCAAATTTCGACACCATACACTCGGTTCCCTCCTCCAGATCATCTATATAAATGGTAAATAGCTGAGGCCCCAGCACCGACCCCTGGGGCACTCCACTAGTCACCAACCGCCAATCCAAATAGCACCCATTGACCCCCACTCTCTGCCTCCTATTTGACAACCAATCCTCTATCCACGCTAACACCCTACCCCCAACTCCATGTCCCCTGACCTTCTGCAATAACCTCTTGTGAGGTACCTTGTCAAACGCCTTCTGAAAATCAAGAAAGACCACATCCTCCAGCTCTCCTCTATCCACCGCCCGAGACACATTCTCATAGAACTCCAGTAAATTTGTCAGACACGACTTCCCCTTAACGAAACCATGCTGCGTCTGCTCTATCAAGCAATTCCCCTCAAGATGCTTTGATTTATGATTGTCACATGTGTTAACATACAGTGAAAAGTATTGCTTCTTGGGCGCTATACAGACAAAGCATAATGTTCATAGAGAAAGAAAGGAGAGAGTGCAAAATGTTGTGTTTCAGTCATAGCTAGGGTGTAGAGAAAGATCAACTTAATGCGAGGTAGGTCCATTCAAAAGTCTGATGGCAGCAAGGGAAGAAGCTGTTCTTGAGTTGGTTGGTATGTGACCTCAGACTTTTGTATCTTTTTCCCGATGGAAGAGCGAATATCGGGGGTGCATGGTATTCTTAATTACGCTGGCTGCTTTGCCGAGGCAGTAGGAACTGTAGACAGAGTGAATGGATGGGAGGCTGGTTTGCGCAATGGATTGTGCTACATTTACGACCTTCGGTAGTTCCTTGCAGTCTTGGCAGAGCAGGAACTATACCAAGCTGTGATACAACCAGAAAGAATGCTTTCTATGGTGCATCTGTAAAAGTTGGTGAGAATCGTAGCTGACGTGCCAAATTTCCTTAGTCTTCTGAGAAAGTAGAGAAGTTGGTGGGCTTTCTTAACTATAATGTCGGCATGGGGTGACCAGGACAGGTAGTTGGTGATCTGGATACCTAAAGGCCTGAAGCTCTCGACTCTTTCTACTTGATCCCCATTGATGTAGAGAGGGGCATGTTTTTCTTTATGCTTCCTTAAATCAATGACAATCTCCTTCATTTTGTTGACATTGACAAAGAGATTATTGTTGCCGCACCAGTTCACCAGATTCTCTATCTCATTCCTGTACTCTGTCTCGTCATTCTTTGAGATCCGACCCACTACGGTGGTGTCATCAGCAAACTTGAAAATCGAATTGGAGGTGAATTTGACCACACAGTCATAGGTATAAGGAGTATAGTAGGGGACTGAGAACACAGCCTTGTGGGGCACTGGTGTTGAGGATGATCGTGGAGGCGATGTTGCTGCCTATCCTTAATGACTGTAATCCTTATGATTGTAATGTTTCCCAGCATTGGATTTGGGGTTCACCCTAAAGATGTGCTGGAGAATCCTGCTTGGAAGTTCCCATATGAAGGTTTACCCGACAATCGTCCAGAAGCACTAACTTCCTCTGGACAATTGTGCTGGGAAACATACAACAAAACAATTTAAATCGCTAACTTCGGACTGTTCTGCCAGTGTTACACTAATTGTTACTCTGAAAGAGTTAGAGGGAAATAAAACTACTTCTAACTTTGTAAGAGGTCTCACAACACCAGGTTAAAGTCCAACAGGTTTATTTGGAATCATGAGTTTTCGGTGCACTGCTCCTTCGTCAGGCAAATGTTCATCATCATGTCACATAAAGACTTCTAACTTCAGTGTAACTGTTTTAAATACCCAAACCTCGCCCCACATAGGACACCCCAACACTCCAGACCCCTCATCACAAAACTAATTACTGTTCCCAGGTTATTCTCAAACCTGCCTCCCCAAAAGCATCCCCCACCCATGGGATTCTGCCCCTCCACCCGACCCTCCCCCAAGTCAGATGGGACCCCTGCTGCCCTCCAATCCTGTGGACCCGAATCTGGGTTGAAGCCCCTCATCTTTTACTGAACGCTGCTCTTCTGGTGAAACTTGATGGTCAGTGTCAGCAAGTTATTTGATCGTTGGTCCTCAAAGCCATAATTTAGATCCAACTAAACAATCTGTGTCAGTTGTTTCTCAGTGGCTGCACTCTCACCATCAGTCAGTGAGCTATGGGTTCTCTCCAGGGACTACAGCATAACAATGGCTGACATTTAGGTCAAGTACCGAGGGAGTGATGGACCCGGGAGTGCCATCTTTTGGATGCGATGTTAAACTGAGGCCCTATCTTCCCTGTCAGCTAAAGGATTCCATGGAAGAAGAGCAGAAACGTTTTCTCCAGTGACCTGGCCAGCATTCATCTCTCACCCACAGATTATTGGGCTTCACCTACACACAGCTTTCATTTCTTTGCTTTACCCTTTAACACTCCCTTTGGCTTTGGAACAATAAAAGCTTTTGTTATTTAATCTTTCCTGTTTTTTGCCCTATCACCAACAGCTTTTGTTGTTCTTCCCACCTCCCCACCCTCCCCGCTTTCATTTGCTCAAAACTTGTTGGGTGGGATTTTACAACCACACCTGCCCCAAAACCAGAAAATCCCACCCAGGGTCATGGTCCGCCCCACTCCCGCTACGATTCCCGTGGTGGGCGGAAAGGGAAAACTCACCCCATTACATTTCTAACTTCCCTCAGTTCCCTCAGAAAAGTCACAGAAAACATATTCTGTTTTTCCCTTGACAGATGTTACCTGACCTGCTGAATATCTCCAGAATTTTCCGTTTTGATTTCAGATTATCTAGCCATTTAACTGTGGAAGCTTTATGTATACAAAGCGGCTCTTGGCGCTTTGACAGTCATTTTTGACCATGAACCCAATTGTTTGTAACCTTTGTGGTAAATTTGATCCCAAGATTAGTATCTGACCACATATTGACACCATGTTTGAGACTGCGATTTCCAACTCCATAACATTGCCTGATGTCACCACTGTTTCAGCTCGTCTGCTGTCGAAATACTCATTCATGTCTTTGTCCCAGCTATTGCACCACAAAGCATTAATGGACATCCTGGGATTGTGAAAAGCACAGTCTAAGTGCACCATGCATGTCCTACTGAGTTGTTTTCAGTTCCAAAGCAGCTGGCAGCTCTTAGGAAATAGGGTAAGATTTTTTTACTGCCCCTAGTGTGGAGGTGAGTGGAACGGCCGAGCTATTCCTGGCTCTACAACACGATTGTGGGCTGTTGCTAGCCTTGCTTGCTCCCCTCGTGTAGTCCTGGGGCAGCATGGTGGCACAATGGTTCGCATTGCTGCCTCACAGCATTAGGGATGGGGTTCGATTCCCCGCTTGGGTCACTGACTGTGTGGAGTTTGCTTGTTGTCTGCGCGGGTTTCCTTTGGGTGCCCCGGCTTCCTCACACAGTCTGAAAGGTGTGCCGGTTAGATGCATTCGCCATGCTAAATTCTCCCTTAGTGTACCCGAACAGGCCCAGAGTATGGCGACTGGGGGATTTTCACAGTGCTTTCATTGCAGTTTGAATGTGAACCTACTTGTGACTAATAAATAAACTTTACTTTTACTCCCCCGTTTCTCCTCACCCCTGAGAACTAGTACTGACAAGGCAGTGGCCCTATCTTTGCATGTTAAGTCTGGTGAGTTGTTTCTGGGGATGTGACAGGGGACTACAGCTTTAATTAACAATAAAGGCCCAGACTACATTGTGGGTGATTTGCTGGCCTCTGGCACAGGCTCGAAGTGCGTCGCTGATTATTGAGACATGGGCTGAAACCAATTCCTTTTCTCATTGCATAATACTTTTTATGTTTGAAAGCATGTTGAAAGCTTTAATATGCTGTCAGGATTGGATAACTTGTTCAGACATTTCAGACCTTTGAAGTTTCTTTTTTTTTACAGTCACAGTCACTGCCTTTTGTGAAAGAATGTAGCCTCTTTCTGGATGTCTGACTGCTCTTTCATTCCTTCTGTGTTTTTCTTTTCAATCTATGTTTCTCTTTAATGACAAACACGCCCATTCCAATGGTCTGATCTCAGCAACGTTGAGATCATCCATAACCCTCCATTTATCTTTTGTTCTCTGCCTATCACCTGGTTTCCTTCTCTTGGAGACCAATCTCCTCATGCTTCTGATATGAATCCATTTAATTGCTGGTATATTTGATGGATCTCACCAAAGTATTTTTTAACACTCATTCAAGGGATGTGTTGGTATTGCAAACACTTCCATCTAGAAGGACAAAGACAGCAGATACACTGGAACACCACCAACTGCAAGTTGCCCTTCAAGCCATTCGTCAACCTGACTTGGAAATATTTTACCATTCTTTTGCAGTCTCTGGATCAAAATCCTGTAATTCCCTCCCTAACAAGGAGCAACACACAGCATGTGGACTGCAGTGATTCAAGAAGGCAGCTCACCACCACTTTCTCAAGGGCAACTAGGGATGGGCAATAAATTAGATATAGCTCTCGGGGCTAAAGGGATCAAGGGATATGGGAGGAAAGGAGGCATCAAAGGGCCGAATGGCCTTCTCCTGCTTCTAGTTTCTATGTTTCTACTGTAAATTCTGGCCAGCCAGTGATGCCCATGTCCCACAAGTGAATAAAAAAAGGCATGGCCAACATTTATTGCCCATCTTGAGTTGCCTTTGAGAAGGTGGTGGTGAGCTTGTCTCCTTGAACTGCTCCACTTCACGTGGTGTAGGTACATCCACAGTATTGTTAGGAAGGAAGTTCCAGGATTTTGACCCAGTGACAATGAAGTTTCCAAGCTAGGGTAGTGAGCAGCTTGGAGGGGAACTTCCCTCGTGTCCATCTGTACCCATGTGTCCAGCTCCCCTAGAAAAAAAACCTTTTGAGTGAGTAGGATACAAAGAACAAAGAACAAAATCAGCCCGGGAAACAGGCCCTTTGGCCCAACGAGCCCGCGCCGCCATCTCAACACCACCAGTCCCCCTCTCCACCCACGGCCCCTGTCTAATGTTTTATGGCCATCCAGATTGAGGGAATCTGATTTAGGGACAATTTATTCCTGCCAATCAGCCTAACAGCACATCTTTGGGGGGTGGGAGGAAACCGGAGCACCCGGAGAAAACCCACGCAAGCACGGGGAGAATGCGCAAACTCCCACAGACACCGGCCCAAATCCATGTGTCTGCACAGCAATCAGCGATAGTCACTGAGCTGTCGTCTTGCCCAGTATCTGGTCCAGTTTAGGCACACACTAACGACATGAAGCACTAGGCCAATCTCGAACAACCAAGAGCAGCCCCAGTATGACCCATCGCGTGTATGCCCCTCGTTGGACACGAGGCGGACCGACTTAAAACCTGTGAGTGAAAAGAGAAAAAACATTATTATCATGCCATATCCATTTACCTTACCAGGGACACCCCAATGCTAATGACCCTTATTTAAAACAATCTCCTATATCCACCCATCTCCAACCCACTCTTGTGCCTGTCTAAGTTACTCTTAAATGACTCTAGCGTGTTTGCCTCCACCACCTTACTTGGCAGAGCATTCCATACCCCCACTACCCTCTGTGTGAAAAACCTCCCTCTAATATCTGTGTTGTACCTCTCCCCCCTCACCTTAAGTCCATGGCCCCTTGTCCTACGTGTCTCTATCATAGGAAATAGCTTACCTCTGTTTACTCTATCTATACCCTTCATAATCTTATATACCTCTATTAGATCCCCCCTCAGTCGGCGTCTTTCAAGGGAAAAGAGCCCCAATTACTTCAATCTTTCCTCATACCCCAGTCCTTCCATACCAGGCAACATCCTGGTAAACCTCCTCTGCACTCTCTCCAGAGTCTCCATGTCCTTCCGGTAGCAAGGCGACCAGAACTGGATACAGTACTCTAAATGTGGCCTAACCAACGTTCTGTACAACTGCAACATTAGACTCCAGCTCTTATATTCTATACCCCTTCCTATAAAGGCTAACATACCATAGGCTTTCTTCACCACACTCTCCACTTGCACTGCCACCTTCAAAGACTTGTGCACTTGCACCCCCAGGTCTCGCTGCGATTCTGTACTCCTTACGGGCTTACCCTTTACCATATAACTCCCCCCTACATTATTCCGGCCAAAATGCATCACCTCACATTCATCCGGATTAAACTCCATTTGCCATGTGTCTGCCCAATCAACCAGCCTAGCAATATCCCGCTGTATTGCCAGACACTGCTCCTCACTGCCCGCCAATCCAGCCATCTTGGTGTCATCAGCAAATTTGCTGATCACACCACCTCCTACTCCCTCTTCCAAATCATTTATATACACTACAAAGAGAAGAGGTCCCAGTACTGAGCCCTGCAGCACACCACTAGTGACAGACCTCCAGCTAGAAAAGGACCCCTCCACCACTACTCTCTGACTCCTCTTTGCAAGCCAGTTCTCTACCCATCTAGATACCTGACCACATATCCCATGAGCTTTAATCTTCTGTACCAACCTACCATGAGGGACTTTGTCAAACGCCTTACTGAAATCCATATAGATGACATCAACGGCTCATCCTTCGTCGACCGTTTTTGTCACCTCCTCAAAGAATTCTACCAGATTCGTAAGCCAAGACTTCCCGTTTACAAAGCCACTTCCCCTTTACAAAGACGATATACGAAAATTAATTTTTGCTGAATTCAATCTGTCTGATTGTTTGGAGGTTAGGGCCAAACCCAATTAGAAACTTTCGCAACTGAACTTTAAATCATTGAAGAAAACTCTTTGCTCACGTAAGTTTTTAAAATTTTTAATTAAAAAGTTAGGTTATTTACACCTTCTGGTAATGCTGCACATTTATTTGATGATTGCGTATAAAAGAACAAGTGCCACTCCCTCAATCTTCTCAATATGAGAGATGTTTTCGAATGAGCTGTAAAATGCCACATTGATGCACCAAAAGCACAAATAGAGTCTTAAAGTTTATTTAATCATGTCACAAGTAAGTTTACATTAACATTGCAGTGTTAATGTAAGGCTAGATGCGGGAAGAATGTTCCCGATGTTGGGGAAATCCAGAACTAGGGGTTACAGTCTAAGAATAAGGGGGTAAGCCATTCAGGACTGAGATGAGGGACTTCTTCACTCAGAGAGATGTGAAAATATGGAATTCTCTGCCACAGAAAGTTGTTGGGGCCAGTTCGTCAGATATATTCAAGAGGGAGCTGGACACGGCCCTTGTGGCTAAAGGAATCAAGGGGTATGGAGTGAAAGCAGGAGTGCATTGAGATATATATATCTCTCATTATATTCAGATCAATTTAGAACAGAATTGAGGAGGAACGTCTTCTCCCAGAGGGTAGTGAACCTTTGGAATTCTCAGCCCTTTGAAGCAGTGGAGGCTACCTCGTTAAATGTGTTTAAGTCACAGGTAGATAGATTTCTGACCAATAAAGGAATTAAGGGTTATGGGGAGAAAGCGGGTAAGTGGAACTGAGCCACTATCAGATCAGCCATGATCTTATTGAATGGTGGGGCAGGCTCGAGGGGCTAGATGGCCTACTCCTGCTCCTATTTCTTATGTTCTTATTATGTTCTTATATTGAATGGTGGTGCAGGTTCGAAGGGCTGAACGACCTACGCCTGCACCTATTTTCTATGTTTCTTTGTGTTATTAGATTACAGTTACATCAGTATCAGGTGTTCCTTTGCTGTATGGAACCTACAACATTCAAATTCAGAAATAAGAATACTACCAACTAATTTCCAGAATATATTGCGGGGAAAAAAAGATTTGTTTCCAGATATCAATTTAGATCTAAAAGCAACAGACTACATGTATGATTGCTTGCCAAAAGTTTCCATGAATAAACTTTCAGTTCATAAGTCTTTTTTTCTAAATCCAGCAACAATCCTTGTTGTGTTAATGCTGATAATTGGAGTTGGCCCTTCCTTACTATTGAAAACAAATTCCCAGACTGGTGGTGGTCATATGCCAAAGAGAGAAGCAGAAACCAATGCATTGTTTTCAACCCTGAATGTACTATGGACCAAATTTAAAGGTATACGATGACTTAAATTGGTTGTCGGGGGGATTAAAAATAACCTTTCCAGAAACTGGATGTGGCTAAGGAATCCACTGGCAAAACAAATATGTAAGTAGGATACAGAATTTGAACACAGGAACCCTAGGGTAGGTAAATGGCCTGCGACTCACAGGCAAATAGACTGAGGTGTGCCTAAAAATTGATTGTTGCCAGAAATTAACTTGTACAAAGATACAGGATTTTGTGATTGCTGAATCGTAGAATCCCTACAGTACAGAAGGAGGCCATTCAGTCCACCGAGCCTGCACTGACAACAATCCCACCTAAGTCCTATCCTCGTAACCCCATCTATTTACCCCAGCTAGTCCCCCTGACACTTAGGGACACCTGAAAGACTCCCCCCCAACCCCCCGACACTTAGGGACCACTTAGCATGGTCAATTGACCGAATCTGCACATTTTTGGGCACTAAGGGGCAACTTATTATGACCAATTAACCTAACCTGCTCATCAGTGGAGCGTGGGCGGAAACCGGAGCACCCGGAGGAAACTCACACAGTTACGGGGAGAACATGCAGACTCCACACGAGCAGCGATCTGAGGCCAGAATTGAACCCAGGCCCCTGGCGCTGTGAGGTAGCAGTGCTAACCACTGTGCCACTTATGTTTCATCACTATGACAGTCAAGAAAGTTGACCATAGAAGGACAGATTTTGATGACCAGAACATTTACTATATGAAGCACAACAGAGGTCAAGAAGGTTATGGCACAGGGTTAACAGTTGCTGCAGCAGCGCCCTGTCAAGAGTATGGAATTATGCTACCGGATGTTTACAAGGAGGGGAAAATATGAATCTACCTTTATACCAATTTAAAAATGTATTAGCACTTTGATGACATTATTAAAATAGCATAATGTAACCATAGGACAATTGCTTAACTTGCACTGTATCCCGTGCACGCATCACTTTTGTTCTCACTGATCTACATTGTCTCCCAGTCCAGCAACAGCTCAGACTAATTATTCTTAATCCTTGTGTTCAAATCCCTCTATAGCTGGATGCCTTTCTATAAGAACATAAGAACATAAGAAATAGGAGCAGGAGTAGGCCATCTAGCCCTTTGAGCCTGCCCCGCCATTCAATAAGATCATGGCTGATCTGTCGCCGCTCAGTTCCACTTTCCCGCCCTCTCCCCATAACCCTTAATCCCCTCTCTCATCAAAAACCCATCAACCCGCGTCTTAAAAATATTTAGCGAGGCAGCCTCCACCACTTCAACGGGCAGAGAATTCCAGAGATTCACCACCCTTTGAGTGAAGAAGTTCCTCCTCAACTCCGTTCTAAACCACCCCCCTTTTATCTTGAGGCTGTGCCCCCTAGTCCTACTGTCTTTTTTGAGTGGGAAGAGTCTCTCCACCTCTATCCTATCCATCCCATTCATCATCTTATACATCTCAATGAGATCTCCCCTCATTCTTCTAAACTCTAACGAGTACAAGCCCAGTTTATTCAGCCTCTCCTCATAGCTCAACCCCCTCAACTCCGGTATCAGCCTAGTAAACCTCCTCTGCACTCCCTCCAAGGCCAAAATATCTTTGCGCAGGTGCGGCGCCCAAAACTGCACACAGTACTCCAGCTGCGGCCTCACCAATGCCCTATACAGCTGCTATCTCTGCAACTTCCTCCTGCCATGCAACTCTCTGGGGAGATCTCAAATTTGGAACTACTGTGCATCTTCCTCCACTTCCCCCGCCCAATACAGTCATAACTTTCACTGTCAGGGCCTTAATCTCTGCAGTTCATTGCTAGATTTCTCTTCCTCCCTCCCTCACTCTCCTCATTTACTCCTTAAAACCTCTTTGGTCAAGCTTTGATTATCTGGCCTATTACTTCCCATTGTGGCTCAGTGTTACATTTTTTTAGATAACTTTCCAATGAAGCCCCTTATTTGAACATGCAAATATATGGATTAGGAGTAGGGATAGGACATTCAGCTCCTTGAGACTGCTCCACCATTTAATAAGACAGCTGATATGATTGAACCCTCCACCTCCCCAATCACCATTCACCCCCTTGGAATCATCGAATCTAATCCTTGCGTATCATGAATCCATCTCCCTCTGCCCTAACATTATTCAACGATTCTGCTTCCACTGTCTTTTGAAGAAGAGAGTTCCAAAAACACACCACTCTCGAAGAGAAAACATTTCTGTTCATCTCTGTCTTCAATGAGCAACCCCTTATTTTTAAACAGGGGGTGTGTTTTCCCATTCCACCCGCCACGGGAATCGGAGCGGGTGAGGGACGGACCACAGAAAGGTCTGTTGACCTCGGGTAGAATTTTCCGGTTTCGGAGCGAGCTTGGCCGCATAATCCTGCCCAGTGACCCCTAATTCTAGATTCTCCCCCCATGTTGAAGTCACACAAGGTGAGAATCTTGCGTACAAAGTTCAGGCTTGTGCCTGACCCGGGAATATGTGAAATCATCGAGAAGACATCGGGCGCATGTTCAATGTGAGGTATTTGAGTTGGTTGGTTTGCCCAAGAGCTGGACAATCAAGAAACCAATTTAAATTGCAGAAAGCTTTGCATTTACATAGCATCTTTCAAGGCCACAGGACATCCCAAATATCAAATGATGAACTATCAAAATGTAGCCATGGTTATATTATAGAAAGTACAATAGCCACAGCAAGGTCCCCCAAAACAGCAAAATGTTGTTCATCTGAAAGGGCAGACAAGGGCCTCGATTTGATATCTCAAACAAAAGCTCAAACATTGCAGCACTTTTTCATTACCGCACTGGAAATGCCAGCCTTAAATCTGTGCTCAACTCTCTTAAAGAAAACAAGAGGAAAAATTTGTATTTATAGAGCGTGTTGTCATGGGGGGGTGGGTGAGGGCAAGGTGCGATTAGTGGTGGCATCATGTTGGTGTTGGTGCAAATGGCAGAAGATCATCCTTTGACTACAGAGGCTAGTGTGGTGAAAAGTGAAGATAAGCGATAAAGTCAGCAGTCCATAAAACTATTCCACACTAAACCCCACTCTGGCTGAGTTACATCGTAGCCTCCTGTGCATGAAACTTTAAATTCTTGTCCGTATTTTCAAATCTTTATGGACTCATCCAACTCAATATCTGCGACTTCTTCCAGCTTTGCCTGTTCTCCTGGATCCTTTGACCCTTTAACTCTGACCTTTTGTGCATGCTCTCCTCCCTTTACTCTAGCAAAAATGTAGTCCTTACTCTCTGCCACCACTTTCCTGAGCCCCTCTGCCTCTCTATTTCTTCCTCCATCTTCCAAACCTATTAAAAAAACCCATCTATTCAACAAGCCCAACCTAACAGTCAGATCAGGTTTATTATTCTTTTTTCACTTTTACACAAAATGATTACGTATGATTTTAACTACATTAAAGGTGTTACATAACTGCAAATTCTTGATGAATTTGCAAACAGAGTGGTTTTTTCTCTGTCTTTTTAGAGGCCAGGGAACAAAATAGAAATGACATAGAGAAAAGCTTTGGAGTTTAGAAGGATGAAGGGGAATCTTATAGAGACGTATAAGATAATGAAAGGGATGGATAGGGTAGAGGCAGAGACTCTTCCCACTTAGAAAGGATAGCAGGACTAGAGGGCACAGCCTCAAGATAAGGCGGGGGGGGGGACAGTTTAGATCGGAGTTGAGAAGGAACTTCTTCACTCAAAGGGTGATGAATCTCTGGAATTCTCTGCCCATTGAAGTGGTGGAGGCTACCTTGCTAAATATATTTATGTCACGAGTAGATAGGTTTTTGACAGACAAGGGAATTAAGGGTTATGGGGAGAAAGCGGGAAAGTGGAACTGATCCACTTCAAATCAGCCATGATCTTACTGAATGGCAGGGTAGGCTCGAAGGACTAGATGGCCTACTCCTGCTCCTATTTCTTATGTTCTTATGTTCAAATGCTAGCAGTAAAAGCACATTTGAAAGAATGGAAATCGAGAAATCACACCAAAAGTCTCTTGGGGGCTCCTTTGAAAAAGGAAAGTTTCCAGGGTGGGACTGTGGCAATGCGCACAGAAAGGTACTGTTCTGGGTGAATGAGAAGGTGCGCTATGCCATATTCACACCAATTTAAACGAATTATAGGATTTAAATTAAGCCCTCTAAACAGGTTGTGAGAGTCCACTTCAGTCCTGCCTTCCAAAGCTGCCGTTTTCATGTCCATCTAGATAATATTCCATGAGATTGCTGCTCAATTATCTTACTGTTTTAAACAGTCTTAGAAGCAGAATCAACATGTGAGTGTAAATAGATAGCTATGTCAGATGATTGCAAAGCAGTAATTGAATTGAGGGGTTCTGAGAGTGTGAGACCAGAGATTGGATTGTAGACTTGAAATCACTCCCTGGCAAGACTGGCTAATCATATATATGGTTTCAATTTGGTGCCAAGGTTTTATTCGGTTTTTGGACAGTCCTTGTTGTCAAAGTAATGTTTGTCTCCGGGTATACTACATGCCCTTGGTACATGATAGTGTTCATATAAGAGGATTAAGAATTGAGATTTATTTGCTTGTGGCTAAACTGAAATCTCCTGGGATAAAGGATGAAATTCTAAATTGAATTATAAACTGACTACAGTAGAAAACAAACCAAGATTAGAAAATATAATTGTACAGCTGCTAACAGCATTAACACATGTTCTAAGTTAAAGTATTCAGAATAAAATGTCTGAATTTGCAGATAAATTGTACGGGCATTATCTCAGCAATTTAAGACAGAGATGAGGAGGAATTTCTTCTCTCGGAGGGAGTGAATCTGTGGAATTCGTTACGACAGTGGGCCTTAGAAGCTGGGTCATTAAGAATGTTCAAGGCTGATGTAGAGGGATTTTTAATCATTAAAGGAATCAAGGATTATGGAGATAAAGTTGAAAATTGGAGTTGAGGATTTTCATATTAGATCAGTGTGATCTCACTGAATAGTGGAGCAGACTCAATGGGCTGAATGGCCTACTTCTTACTCCTAATTCTTATGGTCTTTTGGTAAGAATCGTAGAATAAGGGGTTAATTTTAATTGTGTGATACGCTGATGGGACACAGTGTCCATCATTGCAGGAAGTGATACATTGTCACTTGCTCAAGTTCCTGTCACATGTGGATTTCTGATAAAGTTAATTTTTTTTTAACCTCAGCAGACTCTGTAAAAATTCTGCATTGGCACGACAAGGCCAAGAATATTAGATGATGGCAGCAAATGAAAGAACATTCATGGAAAAGTCCCTACAATTCCAGATAGTTTTGATCAGATTGCAATTCTTAAGAATCACTGCCTACTGGGGCAGAGGGAGTAAGAGAGACTGCCTGCTGGAACTGCTCTAGGCGTAGGTGGGGTGAGCTGAGGGGGAGAGACTGCTTACCGAGGCTGGAAGGGAAGGGGAATGAAAGATTCTCTGCCACTGTGGAAGAGGATGAGAAGGCCCCCTAAAAGACAACAGGGACTCTCGCCCTAATGATTGGAACATGGGGTCTCATCCGTTTCTCCCTACTACTGCCTCACAAACAAAGGGAAAAGGGTTTCCAGTGAGGAGATGGGCATGTTCACACTATTGTTACTCGGAGTTAGAGGTGGTTTTAATCCTTCTAACTTTCTTGGGTAATTAATCTGCTTAGAGAGTTGGAACCATCTCAAGTCTTTGATTTAAATTGGAGTTTTGGAGGGTGCCAGTAATTTCTTATCTGAAGTTGAAACTTGTTGGCCTATATCCATGTAGTCCTTGCGTGGGGACTTGCATGGCGGGGGGTCCCCCAGTGCATCTTCTGGGATAACTCCATGGTAGAACCTCCCTGGGGAATGAAAATCCTGGGCCTTTCACACAATCAGTCTTCCTAATACTGAATGACTGAGATGCTTCAACAATCAAACTGCTCAATGGTAAAAGTGATAGCCAAGTCTACAGGGTACCTTGGTCTCCCTTTAAACAAGGCAGCCCAATTAAGGTCAGATAAATCAAAATGATGCTGACCGAACATGATAGTGGAGATATTAGTAGTTGGTCACCGCTGCCTTTCCTTCCTTCTGGCTTGTATTTTTTTATTAATTTGTGGGACATGGGCATCGCTGTCTGGCCAGCGCTTATTGCCCATCCCTTGTTGTCCTTGAGAAGATGGTGGTGAGCTGCCTTCTTTAATTGCTGCAGTCCACGTGCTATGGGTTGACCCACAATGCCATTAGGGAGGGTTTCCAGGATTGTGACCCAGCGACTGCGAAGGAACCGTGATGTATTTCCAAGTCATTGTGGTAAGTTGCTTGGAGGGGAACTTGCAGGTCGTAGTGTTTCCATGTGGCTGCTGCCCTTGTCCTTCTACTTGGAAGTGCTCATGGGTTTGGAAGGTGCTGTGTAAAGATCTTTGGTGAATTGCTGTAATGCATCTTGTAAACACTGCTGCTACTGACTGTCGGTGGTGGAGGGAGTGAATGTGTGTAGATGTGATGCCAATCAAGCGGGCTGTTTTGTCCTGGATGCTGTCAAGCTTCTTGAGTGTGGAGCTGGGCCCATCCAGGCAAGTGGGGAGTATTCCATCACACTCCTGACTTGTGCCTTGTAGATGGTAGACAGGCTTTGGGGAGTCAGGAGGTGAGTTACTTGCTACAGTGTTTCTAGCCTCTGACCTGCTCTGACTGTGTTTATGTGATGAGTCCAGCTGAGTTTCTGGTCAATGGTAACCCCAAGGATGTTGATAGTGGGAAATTCAGTGATCATCAAATGTACAATATGCCACTAGTGGTGTACATGCTTGCTGCAGTAGATGTGAATGAGGTGGCCTTCATCTGATCCTAGAAATCTTTGGAGAAATTACAGGTGTCTGATAAATGCTCACCCCACACCCCCCACCTCCCAGTCTTCCCACCAGGGTTGTACCAGCACTAATAGTACCAGCACTAGTAGTACCAGCTAGTATTAGTAGTACTAATAGTACCAGCTGGTTGTACCAGCACTAATAGTTAAACTAATAGTTTTATGGAATAACTTTAACAAGAAAGGCCATTGAAGTGAACATCGTAATCGAACTTTTCTTTCTGGAAATAGAAGGATTTGAAAGGTATGGTAAGTGGAACACTCAAATGGGGGTCACATCAGGTCAGCTAGGGATGGGAAGTGACTATTCTCTAGCTTAGTCTTGTCCACATCCCAAGAAATGTAAAGGAAATGTCTCAATTGGTACATCATAATTTTCAGGTTTCTGGGCTGGGGAGCATTTTTTAAAAAGCAGTGTATGTACATCTTGTCCAGTGCAGGAGACAGTAACCAGCAAGACAGTGGAATGAGTGACACTTACAGAATATCCAATACAGACTTTCCTATCAGTTATTGGCATGGGCTCCTGATCCATGCCACATAGTGAGTGTACACCTGCTTAGTAACATAAGCAACAAGATATTCCATCCTGCAGCAACCGTTGTCAAAAAGAGAACTGAAATCTTTAACAGCGATCGGTGCAATGATTCTAACAGCTCATTCCAACAGAGGTTTAATCTGAAGAGTAACTGACCTTGGCTTGGATTTCAAAACACCAATAATTAAATACAGCTGCAGTCAACTACATTCTTCTCGGCTGATTAATAGAACAAATAATTGGACTTATGTTCGTGCGTTCCTGATTCTGTGATCTGCCCTTTCTTTCATGGATTTCAATCTGCGCATTCTTGGTTTTGTGACAAACAAGTGGAATCTGGCCAGATAATTCGACAAACGACTGCACAACATCAAGAAAATGGGACCACTGAGCAGCACAGGACTTTTGTCTCTTAGGGCTTCCTGCAGTTTTTCTTTGTTTTTCTGCCGTTGCACAGATAACACAGATGTTTATTATTAAAAAAAAAGATGCATTATGGCATGGATACAGCACATGGTAGGCAGAGAATAACAGAATTATGGAATCTGCAGTGCAAAAGGAGGCCATTTGGCCCATTGAGCCTGCACTGACCACAATCCCACCCAGGCTCTAACCCCATGCATTTACCCTAGCTAGTCCCCCTGACACTAAGGGACAACTTTAGCATGGCCAATCCACCTACCCTTTGGACTGTGGGAGGAAACCGGAGCACTCGGAGGAAACCCACGCAGACACAGGGAGAATGTGCAAACTCCACACAGACAGTGATCCAGACCGGGAATTGAACCCGGGTCCCTGGGTCAGCAAATGCTTCTTGCCAGTTACTTTGCATTAAACAAGAAAGCACAGTTTTGAAGTTCCTCATTTCAATATTTATAGCAAACATATTTGAACACCGATCAGACAGAGAGAAGTTCACATGCAGATATTTAATAAAGTTACAGCACTTATAAAAATTGTTTGAATTAGATCGATCTGCAGCCTTGATTGTGGAGCACATCCTTTCCTTTTCATGTCTTGTGTCAACGAAGTGCAGGTTTTTACCTGTTTTCACAGACACAAGACCACCAACTGTCTACATCCACTAGAAACTCCTCCACATCTGTAACATTGCTGTGTTCAGTCTCGTTCCTCCTGTTGAGCCACACATTCCTTTCAAACAGATAAATAGACACTGAATAGTTATGGGAAAACAGAGACTTTCCGGTATTGTAGCTCAGTTGCTGAGACTGTTGTACTGTTGCTTAGTAAGTCAAACAAGTTATTGGTTTCTTGATTGTGAATAAAGGAAGAAAAGTACAAAATACAGAATTGGCCTCAGTACTCCTGAGAGGGGGTGGGGTGTTGGAATTGTCGAGGGATCCCTGCATGTCTTTGGAAACACTTCTTTGCCTTGGGTGAGGTCAGTATTGGGATCAGCTGGAGTGCTTCTGGCAGACAAATAGCCTCACAGGCGGCATAGTGGTGAGCACTGATGCCTCACAGCGACAGGGACCCGGGTTCAATTCCAACTCTGGATCACTGTAAATGTGGAGGTTGCACATTCTCCCCACATCTGCATGGGTTTCCTCCGGGTGCTCCGGTTTCCTCCCACAGTCCAAAGATGTGTGGGTTAGGTGGATTGACCATGCTAAATTGCTCCTTAATGTCCAAAGATGTGTAGGATAGGTGGATTAGCCAAGTGAATATGTGGGATTGTGGGAAAGTGCAGGGAAGAGAGAACATTGATAAGGCATTTTGTCAGAGGTTATCATAGAATCATAGAATATACAGTTTTAGAAGGTGGCCACTCAGCCCATTGAGTCTGCACAATTCTACCCAGGCTCTATCCCCATAACCCCATGCATTTTACCCTAGCTAGTCCCCCTGACAGTAAGAGGCTGTCAATCTTTGGAGTTGATTGGCTGAATGGCCTCCTTCTGCATTGTGGAGATTCTATGATTCTGTGATTATTAAAGTTCACACACCAATAATAAGTAATTGGCGAGGTACCAAACTTCTGACATCCTCTGGAATCCCGTCCATCAAGAAATGGGCACCTTCAAAAAAGAGGCTAAAGTTAGCAGAGAAAAATTGCCAAGAGAAAGAGGAAATGAAAATGACTCACGTCAATGGCCACAAGGTTTACCAAAGTAATCAATGCTTTTGTACTGCCCTCTAGTGATTATTTGACTCGAGGGGCCTTGTGCAATTTAGTGAAATGAGTTTGGTGCTTAGGATGGAAGTTTCTTTTTAAAACACGACTGGCACAGTCTCACAATCAAACCTTTAAAGGGCATTTTATAACATGGTAATTTCAAACCTGGTGCTTGAGTGAATATTCACTCACTGCTTTAATTACCTTGTCTTCTTCCTTGTAGATCTTTCTCTTTACCATCAATAGATGCTTCTGCATAAATATAACACTAGATCTGATTTCCATAGCTATTTTAAAGAAAACAAGGATAGGACTTACACTTCTATAAAACGGTATACTATCTACCTTCATACTATTATCAGCATGGTGGCACAATGGTAGCACTGCTGCCTCACAGTGCTAGGGATCTGACTGATTCCTGGCTTGGGTCACTGCCTGTGTG
This sequence comes from Carcharhinus amblyrhynchos, assembly GCF_965287045.1. NCBI lineage: Eukaryota > Metazoa > Chordata > Chondrichthyes > Carcharhiniformes > Carcharhinidae > Carcharhinus > Carcharhinus amblyrhynchos. Next base: position 115,873,343 of record NC_137329.1, read on the forward strand.
GGGTTTGCACATTCTCCTCATGTGGGTTTCCTCCGGGTGCTCCTGTTTCCTCCCACAGTCTGAAAGATGTGCTGGTTAGGTGCACTGGCCATACTAAATTCTCCTCAGTGTACCTGAACAGGCGCAACCAAGGGATTTTCACGGTAACTTTATTGCAATGTTAATGTAAACCTACTCGTGACACAAATAAAATGAACTTTTAAACTACTATTGGCACAGTGGCACAATGTTTAGTACTGCTGCCTCACAATGCCAGGGATCTGGGTTCAATTCCCAGTTTGGGTCACTGACTGTGCGGAGTCTGCACATTCTCCCTGTGTCTGTGTGGGTTTCCTCTGGGTGCTGCGGTTTCCTCCCGCAGTCTGAAAGACGTGCTGATTAGATGCATTGACCATGCTAAATTTTCCCTCAGTGTATCCGAATTGGCACCAAAGTGTGGTGACTGGGGGATTTTCACAGTAACTTCATTGCAGTGTTACTGTAAGTCTACTGGTGCCAGAAATAAATAAACTTATGCTTATCTTTCATGCCACTCTTAAGTGTTTCACAACAGATAGCAAATGGGTTGATACTGAAGTGTTTTTGCAGCTAAACACAGCATATAGCTTGCACACAGAAAGGTTCGACAACTAACAAATATATCATTTGACCAGTTATTCTTTTACTAGCTTGTTGGTTGAGGGATGAATGGTGACCATGGCATTAAGACAATAACTGTGGAATTATTTTTGTCCACCTCAACTAGCAGACAGGGTCTCCGTTTAATATCTCATCAGAACATCAGCACGTCCAATAATGCAGCCACAGTAACTGAATAAATCAATAATTTATGTACCTTTCTTGTGAAGTGATGATCCAATTTATCATATTCTCGCACTCTCATCAATCTCAGATACAGATACACACTCTGATGGCAACGTGCACCACCTTATTTGCAAAATATAACGAAAACATACCTCCAAAAACTATACGCTGTTTTAAGATAACTGTGAGGAATTATTTGAACAGCTTCTTGGGAAATGACCTGTGTTAAAAAAAAAATTAAGTTTTAATTCTCCTTGGACTGTAAGCAAGCTGCATTTTCCAAGAGATCATATGGCTACAGCCAAATGACCAGCAATGCACCTGAATGCTTGAGAACTATTTGTTTACTTGTTTAATTGCTGAAGAAAAGATAAACTGCTGTTTGTGAAAGCGGGAGAAATACCCAACTTTTTTTGGACATCTTAAAAATTGAATCTTACCCGACTTTGGCAAAAAAAACTTGGCAAACCAGTTTCTCGCCAGTTGGGGGGAATGGGTGGGGCCTAAATTGCCCGAAAGTCAGCTGATAGCATCAGAGAGTGCAATTGTGCATGTATAGTTTTCTGTGCTCTGAGAGCAAAGAAATCTCTCACTGCCTCATTACTATAGCCGGCTGGCCTTTACGGCCCATCACCCGCACCCCCCCCCACACCCCAGCTACTGCAGGGTTCAATGACGATTGACCCTCACATACCCAGACCAATTGCCAATTACCATCCCACCAATCCCTACTGCAAAGTAGCAGTGGTTCCCCCCAACTCCTCCTCACCAATTGCTACTGTAGAGCAGAAGCAGTGTGTCCCCTCACTGATTGCTCTGCAGAGCGGCAGTAGTTCCCTCCCCTCCCCGAATGGCCCACCCCTGGTCTGACCTCAATCCCTCAGGCCTCACCACCCCTTGGCCCTACCCAGTGCCTCGTGGGCACTGCCAGAGTTCCAGACTGGCAATGTCAGGGTGCCCATTGGGTAGTCCCAGGGTGACACACTAGCAGTGTCAGGCTGGCACTGCCCAATGGGCACCCACCTCTGCCTCCAACCTCCTGGGAGCGGGGGGTCCTCTGGTTCTACGGGTGAAGCCATCACATCTGGCCCCTGTTCATATTGACCACACATGAGCCTCACTGAAGAGAACCTTCCCCACAAAGGTTATTAAGATATTATATATATAATTTTATATATTTAAATATTATAAGCAACCTTGCGCCTTTTTCAAGTGCCAGGCTGATTTCACCAGCTATTCGGTACCAGTAAGATCGCGAGAGGTGGGAAATTGGATGTGAACCTGATTTTTCAGCTGTCTCACAATTTTACCAGCTCACCTCAGCCATCAGCCAGCAGGGCACAATAGTAAGATCACCCCTAGAGTGTTTTGGGTGAAAAGGAAGATTGCCCGTGGTGGGGGTGGTGCATTCAATGGGAAACCCCATTGACAATGGTGGGAACCTAAGATCCTGCCACCAGTAAACGGCACGTGACCTTCCGCTGTCGCCAACCATGCCACGGAGAGGGAGAAGAATCCCACTCATAAAGTTGTAGATTGAAGTCATACGAGAGGATGTTGCATTGGCAATGGAGTTTTTCTCAGATAAGATATTAAACCTAAACTTTTTTTTTAGCTTTTCTCGCACAATTGTTGTCCATGAACAATTTACAATGGCCACACTCTGGCCTTCCATGATCTCTCACTGTTGACAAATTTTCCTTTCTTTATTTCAAATAACAAAATTACAAAATAGTTGAGGAGAAGGAAGAAAGTTTGATGAATTGGAATTTATTCATCCAATGAGAAGGACCTCATAATTACCCTATTGTTGCATCCGGTTGTTCCTTTAGTAATTTCAGATTTATGCCTCTGCAACATTATCTGGAACACATTCCTTGCACTAATCACTCTTTGCATGAAGAACTGCCTGATGTCAGTTTTAGATTTACTGTTTAGATGAACTTGTGTTTTCCTTGTCCTTCCCTCACAATTTAATCTCAAATTGTATTTTAGATTTATCTTCTCCATTCCCCATTAGACTTATCTTTTCTGCTGTCTTGCTGACTGGTGCCAACTCTTTCACCTTTTTTTCCAGTTTGTTGTCATCCTCTTCCATCTCTGTCTCCCTTTATTTCTCTGTGAATGCCTTTCCAGGTGTCCAGATCACCAACAACTTGTCCTGGTCTTAGTTGAGAAATCTCACTAACACCACTACTTTCTCAGGAGGTTAAGGAAATTTAGCATGTCTGCTACTATTCTCACCAACCCTTACAGATATGCCATTTAAATCATCCTTTCCGGATATATCACAGCTTGGCATGGCTCCTGCTCTGACCAAGACTGCAAGAAACTATAAAGGATTGTGAACGTAGCTCAGTCCATCACGCAAATCAACCTCCCATCCATTGACACTGCCTACACTGCCCATTGCCTTGGAAAAACAGCCAGGGTAACGTAGGGTCTGACACATCCTGGACATTTGCTCTTCCACCTTCTTCCATCGAGAAAAAGGTACAAAGGTCTGAGGTCACATACCTTCTGACTCAATAATAGTTTCTTCCCTGCTGCCATCAGTCTTTTGAATGGACTTATCCTATATTACGTTGATCTTTCTCTAAACCCTAGCAATGACAGTGACACTGCATTCTGCACTCTCTCCTTTCCTTATCATAGAAACGCCACATTACAGAAACAGGCCATTCAGCCCATCGAGTCTGCACCGACCACAATCCCACCCAGGCCCCACATCCCTACATATTTACCCACTACTCCCTCAAACCTATGCATTCCAGGACACTAAGGCCAATTTTTAGCATGACAAATCAACCTAACCCGCACATCTTTGGACTGTGGGAGGAATCCAGATCACCCGGAGGAAACCCATACAGTCACGAGGAGAATGTGCAAACTCCACACTTACAGTGACTCAAGCCAGGAATCGAACCCAGGTCCTTGGAGCTGTGAAGCAGAAGTGCTAACCACTGTGTTACCGTGCTGCCCATAAAAAGTGGCACCGACAAGGATGGGATTCGAACCCACGCGTGCAGAGCACAATGGATTAGCAGTCCATCGCCTTAACCACTCGGCCACCTCGTCCGCCGCTGTATGGTATGTATGGTATATTATGTGTGGTGTGCTTTGTCTGTATAGTGCACAAAAAAACAATACTTTCCACTGCATACTAATACATGTGACAATAATAAATCAATTCTAATCATATTACTCCACAAAAGACAGCAAAAACTATTTCAAGGGTTAAACTGCATGCTTCTGAAACTTAGCATATTGGAATTGATGAGTGCATTTCAGTTTTCTTCGTACATCTAATTTAGTTTAATTATTTTCATGAGAGCTGGCTTGGCTTGTTGTTAACACTCTTACTTAAGTCAGGGGTTTGTGGGTTTGAGCTCCATTCCAGAGCTTGACCACATTACTCAGGCTGACACTTGAATGTATTACCGTGACATTGGCGGTACTGCCTTCGGATGAAACAAACTAAGACTTTGATTGCTTGTTCAGGTGAATGTTCAAGATCCCACAATACTATTCGGAGACAGTGTCCTGGTTACGATTTAATCCCCAACCAATCAAATTGTCTCAGTAATCATTCATTTGTTGTTTGCGGAACTACACCATGTTCGAACTGGTTGCCAGAATGCCTAGATAATCAAAGTGATTGCATTTCAAAAACACGTAATTGAGTGTTGTACTGCTTTGCATTATGCTTAGGACATTGAAGCTACTATACAAGCTCTTTGCTTTTTGTATGAAGGGTTAACCCTAACCCTGACCCTAAACATTGTAAGTGAGCCAATAGAAAAGTGGTAAAGCACAAAGAAAGGGGGACATGTCCTCTCTCTGTCTGACCCCAAAAACCTAAACATTGTCAACAAAATCTGGACATAAAAAGGCTCCAGGACAGATAACTGAACCTGCATTATTTCGAAACTGATGATTTCTCAGCGAGATATTTTCAGGACAATTCTCAACTGATGAGTGTCTTTGCAGTGATCCTTTATTCCTACCTGTCTAGGGGTTTTGGCTTCTTTTGTACCTGACTCAGAAAATTACTTCATTACAAATGACACCACTTACAACAGCTAACTTAAATTGCTAGTTTAAACACTTAATGCAGTGACAGATATCATGCTGTTACAAAGATAACACAGGTCACAGGTGAAATATATCAGAGCTCAGTCAAGCATGAACTTTGTACCATTACCCATGGACATTCAGCCTGGATTTGAAGTCAGTTAAGGAAACGAAAAGCTTGCCCTCTTTGATACCAAGAATCCTTAGCAATCATAAATAAAATGAATTAAATGAACCAAACTAATTTTACCTCAGAAAGAAAGATAAAAAGGGACTTGCATTATATAATGCTTTACACATTCTCGACGGTGTCACTAACCTTCACAACCAATATGATACTTTGATATGTAACCACAGCTTTAATTTAAGCAAAGGCATCAGTCAATTTGTACACTGCAAGGTCTCACAAGCAGTGGTGAGCTAAATAACCAGGTAATCTTTTTTATTGGTGTAGGCAAATGTTAATTAGGATACTTGGAGAGCTCCTTGAATCAATACGTTCGAATTGTCACTTTAGGTTACTTACTCTTCCTTTCGTGAATGCAGCAAGTTATCCCATAAGGCAGCAATAACCTTCTGCTATCACCCAAGTGGCCATTCCTCATGGGTGGATCTGATCAGGACGTCTTTGTGGATTATTCAACTCTGAAGCTGATTGGGGCCACACCCAATCTTGTTCTCACCAAAGGGTTGAAATTCCATTGAGTGCTATTTTTGACATAGTGCTTAGCGTGCTAACATGAAATTCCAGTGTGGATTACTTGAACTAGTCACTAACACATATAAACTTGCATGCAAAGCAACGTGTGAACCAATGGACATAGATAGTATGTGTCTCCCCTCTCTTTATAGAGCCCATTAATTAAAGACCACTTCACCCCTTTTTGAGCACACAGATATTGGTGGTCAAATTCTGGCACAAGTTTCTGATTGAATAGTGAATCCAATTCCATTTGAATTCTCTTCCCATGAATAATGCTACACTAAGGCAGAGTTTAGTCTGATTCCATAGCTATTAATTCATGGAACAGGTCGCTTATAGCTTAAGGGGCGCTACTCCACATCAAGCATAGCTGACCAGCCATGTCTCCTGTTCTTACTGCCCACTATTTGCATGTCTGGAAGGATTTGCAGGTTAACGCACTCAATCTGTTTGGTAGCATTATTAACACACCTTCCTTGGCCAGCAGGTCCTGGGGTGGGACTTGAACCCAGAACTTCTGGCTCAGAGACAGAACGCAACCCACTGTACCACAAGATCACCATTAAAGGATGGGCAATAAATACTGGCTTCACCAGCCATGCTCACAACCTATAATTATAAAGAAAAGATAAAAAAGTGGGCTGAGACTACTTAGCTGCAGAAGAAGTCTTCTGTAAAACCAATTCGCATTATTAACATTAGATGGCACTCAGGATACATCTGTTCAATATTAATATTTTAAGCCTAAGCTATGCCTGAATGGAACCAGATCTCTTCAGGATCATAATATCAGAGTGATTGTACTTAAAATTTATATGGAATTGTTTGTATAAAAGTTGAATGTCCCTAGAGTGTGTGACATGGGCTTCCTGCAAGGGTCACTCCCTACTGAGAGTGATTGATCAGGGAAGCAGCCTTTATATTCCAGTCCTTTAGACTTCCTATAAAAGTTTATTTATTTATTAAAGTTAAGGTCTAGTTATTAGTCACAAGTAAGGATTACATTAGTATTGCAATGAGGTTACTGTGAAATTCCTCTAATCGCCACACTCCAGTGCCTGTTCGGGTCAATGCATCTAACCAGCACGTCTATCAGATTGTGGGAGGAAACCGGAGCACCCGGAGGAAACCCATGCAGACACGGGGAGAAGGTGCAAACTCCACACTTACAGTAACCCAAGCCTGGAATCGAACCCAGGTCCCCAGCGCTGTGAGGCAGCACTGCTGACCACTGTGCCACCGTGCCGCCCATTTATAACACTAGCTGCAAGGCTAGAAGTGACGACACAACCATGCAAGTTGTTGCTGTTTGGGACGCTCCTGATGTTAGGCCTCAGCTTTCATCATCATAAACCCAGTGAGTTGTATGCCATTGATGAGGGCAATTTTAGGATGGGCTGTTGCAACCCTGCCAGTAGCCCTCAACTAATTGAGAAGAAGGGATGGTTAGCACTGCTACCTCGCAGCACCAGGGACCCAGGTTCAATTCTAGCCTTGGGTGACTGTCTATGCAGAGTCTGCATGTTCTCCCCGTGTCTGCATGGGTTTCCACCTGGTGCACCAGTTTCCTCCCAAAGTCCAAAGATGCTCAGGTTAGGTGGATTGGTCAAGCTAAATTATCCCTCAGGGTCAAGGGAATTAGCAGGTTAAATATATGAGGTTATGGTGATAGGATCTGGGTGGGATTGTTGTCAATGCAGGTTTGATGGGCTGAATGGCCTCTTTTTGAACCGTAGGGATTCTATGATCCATGATTTGCTAAGGGTGGTGATCAGTTCAGAAGGAGGCAATGAGAACTGGTGGTGATCGGGGAGTTAGCTGAGACTCACACCTTGAAATGATCACTCCTGCTGCTTCAGGCTCCACATTTACAAAAATATATTTTTAAAAATGAGCTTCTTGGCATGGCCAACCCTAGACCATCTATGGGCCTAGTTTTCAAAAGCGTAGCCTTGCCATGTTAGAAACATAGGAGGCTATTCATTGGCTGTAATTTGGCCCCCTATTCCAAGGCTCTGATGTGAGTTGTGACAGGAAGGATGCTGCAACTACATTAATTATGATCAGTCAGATGTTCAGTTCCTGATTGCCATCCATGTAAGTTGAGGTCCGCTGTGATGACCTCTGATTTAACTGTCCGCTGACACTTGGGGCAGCTTTTAATGGAGATGGTGTGGCTCTTGCCTGCTAGATGGAGAGTCAGCGAGAACTTCACTTTGTAACTTTTCAGGAAGTCATGCTGATTTACTGCCAATCAGGCACTTAATTGGGCAGCAGCAGGCTTCCCCTGGGATCAAGTCCCGAGCCGCCAGTCTCTGACTGGCTCAGCAGTGCCACTGGGGAAGCAATGGCCACAGTGCATTCTACGCTAAGCTGAGGCCCAGTATCACCAATGAACCCAGGCACAGGTGCAATGGGTATTGGGGTGGGGAGGGGGAGGTCAGCAGTAAGGGAGTGGGATGGCTTTCAGTGGGCCTCTCTCCTCTTGCCATGCTCAGTCCCACAATCAGGCACAGAGTTCCATTAAATGAGAAATATCCCTGTGGCATGACAGAGTTTGCTTTGTGGGCTTCCTGCCTGGTGTGTCCCCAGACTGCCTGGCGTTGGGGAATACCAGCAGTCATGCGATGTTTATGACTTAACAACTCTACGCATTTTCTGATTCTAACATTAACCTCTGTTGCCTAACATCACTCACTGTAATATCAATTACTGTTCCCTACTACTGGAATGTTTTTGGGCAGTACAATGGCACAGTGGTTAGCACTGCTGCCTCACAGTGCGTAAATATCTGCGTGGAATTTGCACGTTCTTCCTGTATCTGTGTGGGTTTCTTCCAGGTGCTCTGGTTTCCTCCCACACTCCAAGGGGAGAACGTGCAGATTCTGCACAGACAGTCACCCGAGGCTAGAATTGAACCTGGGTCCCTGGTGCTGCGAGGTTAGATGGATTGGTTGTGCTAAATTGTCCCTTAGTGTCCCAAAATATGCAGCCATGGTGAAGAGTGCGGGATTATGAAAATAGGGTGGGGGAGAGGGCTGGGCAAAATACTCTGTCAGAGAGTCGGTATGGACTCGATGGGCTGAATGACCTCCTCCTGCACTTTAGGGATGCAGTATTGGTCTCTGCACCCAACATCACTTACTGGAGCCCAACATCACTTACCATACGTCTACTTCACTCACTGGATCCCTACATCACTCATTTTCCCCGATCTTTGTCACTGTACCCTATCATCAGTTACCACACCCCAATAGCACTCACCTTACTCCAACATCAGTTACGTTAACCCCACATCAGTCATCATATACAATAAAACTCTCTGAAACCCTAAATCAGTCACCATAATCCCACATCAATCACTGAACCCAGCATTAGCTATCATACCCAAAACCAGTCACCATGGACAACATCATTCAGCACCTTTCAATGATTTTGCTTTGGGGGTGAAACTGTTACAGGAAAAAAATAGGAAGATGAATCTTTCTTGAAAGATATACTACCTCAGCGCAAATAAATTATCCCATGCTGCAAACAGTGAAGCAAATGCAATCAAGCAATGGATGAGATAAGGGTGTTGAGCTGTAAACATTACTCAAAGAAGAAATACTTCCAACGTTTTTGCAAAAGTTAATTTTAGACTTTCTGCCTAGCAGCAGCTAGGTAGCAGGGGATTATATAAGAACATCAAAAATAGGAGCAGGAGTAGGACATTTGAGACCTTCAGGTCTGTTTTGTCATTTAGTAAAATTATACTTCATCATCTACTTCAACTTTACCTTTCCACTCTATCCCAACATTCTTTTTCTTACTCATTTGTGGGACATGGGCATCGCTGGCTGACCAGCATTTCTTGTCCATCCCTAGTTGTCCTTGGAGGGCAGTTGAGAGTGGCTCTGGAGTCACAGGTAGACCAGACCAGGTAAGGACAACAGATTTCCTTCCCTAAAGGGCATTAGTGAACCGGATGGGTTTTTCCGACAATGGTTTCGTGGTCATCAACAGATTCTTAATTCCAGATATTTTTAATTGAATTCAAATTTCACCATCTGCTGTGGTGGGATTCAAACCCGAATCCCCAGAATGGTAGCTGAGTTTCTGGATTAATAGTCTAGCGATAACACCACTAAGCCATCACCTCCCAGAAATCTATTGGTCTCTACCTTAAATATGTTCATTTGGCTGCACCAGTTAAGAGTAAATTATAGATGTTTCTGAATGAACAATAACTATTTACAGGGTGATGCAGATTCAATGCTTCCAGACATGACCCTCGGATCTATCTGCTGGGACAAGCCCAGACAGGTTGGATTGAAGCCCCAACTCAGTTCCTGATGTCATGCGACCCTTACAGAAGATCACCCCTTAAAGGGCCAAGCACCACATTTCCCCCCCCATCCAGGTTCCTTTGTACACAGAATAATAGTTAAATTGTACAGTTCCCCATAATTTACTCTGCAGGATGGCCTTGTCTGCATGAATATACCCAACACTGATTTGTGGTCCTTCACAACAGTAAAGTGTCTTCTGTAGACATATTGGTGGAATTTTCCCATGCCACATACAACAGAGAGCCCTTCTTGTTCTACTTGCGGATACCCTTTCTCAGCTTCTGAAAGGATTTTCAATAGGTACGCAAGAGACCTCTCAGACCCACTGTCCATTCTGTTAGGGTGCCACATCAAAAGCCCCCCAAGGTATATTATGAAATCAGACCAGACCTCAACAATGTTTTTATATTAGTTTAAACGGAGGAAAGGATCCTTCACCTAAGGAATAATTCCACTGCCAAATTAGGGATATTTTAAAAAATCAAAACAAGCTTTCTTCATAATACAGTTTAAATACAACTCTAACAAAATTAAACACAGATCCATAGAATCATAGAGATTTACAGCATGTGAACAGGCCCTTCAGCCCAATTTATCCATGCCGCCCTTTATTTTAAAGCCTCTAAGTTAGTCCCAATTGCCCGCATTTGGCCCATATCCCTCTATATCCATCTTACCCATGTAACTATCTAAATGCTTTCAAAAGACAAAATTGTACCCCCTACTACTGCTACCTCTGGCAGCTTGTTCCAGATACACATCACCATCTGTGTGAAAAACAGTTTAACTCTTAACAATTGAACAATATTTAAACATGAAAAGAAACAACACTTAATGTCTAACTTATCAGTATTTCAGTTCCAAGTAAGCAACAGTCTCTCCATTGACTTAAACTCACTTTAAATACAGTTAGCAAGCTCAGGCATGATTGCTTTAAATTGTGGTATCAGCCGTGAAAGTTCCAGAGAGATTTTTCAGAGAGAGAGTAGCTTGTAGGCTTCTATCTTTCACTCGCCTCTCCAGCAACTGAACACAGAAAACTGTTTCTCTCTGCTATAAACCTAGATCCTCTCATTAACTACATCACATGACCCTATGTACCTAACCTGAAGAGTATTAGTTTATCTCTTTCTCTTGCTTGCTCTGACCATGTTTGAACAACTGGTCAGTTGGTGAGAGAGGATCATGTGATGAGCCAACTGTGTTTAAAGAACTTTATTTTCTCCAGAAGAAGAGGGTCTTAATATCGTGAATGGACTTCTCTCTTTCATCAATCAGCCTCCAAGCTCAAACTCAGCCTGTTGTTTGACCATCTACATGCCATAGGCAGTATTTTTGAATCAACCTAGCAACTGCAAAAGCAAATATATTTCTTACCCAGCAACGTTTTAAATTGACTTGATGCAGAATCCAGAAAAACCATCAAAAACAGTTCGAAATCATCCAAGTCATCAATCTTCAAGATTTGTTGGACTTTTGCAAACTATTTAATCTAATTTTCCCTTCTCCTTTATGTGTGTGTGTGTGTGTGTGTGTGTGTTTGTGTATGTGCATGTGTGTGTGCATAGTTGTGTGTGTGTATGTGCATGTGTGTGTTTGTGTGTGCACATGTGCATGTGTGTGAATACATTTATGTGTGAGAGCCAGAGTATTTTTACTATTTGTATTTGGATTGGGTATTAAGTACAATAACTAACATTCTGTTTCCTTTCAAAAGCTTACAGAAAAACCTGCCTGTATCACAGTCACAGCACAAAAATTTAACCACTCACCGGACTGGCAAACTCACTCTTTAAAGAGAAATCCTGTTGTGGTCAAACAAGGAGGGGGAAAAGTGGGGAATCATTCTTCCCACTGATTGTAAACCTTAATCTGAGGTTTTGTTTCCCAAAGAAAACATCGTCTCAAAATCAATCCTGTCAAACTATTCAGAGATCACCCATCCCATATAGTAATTTGTTACAAAGGTAACATCATCATAGTCCCAGTTGGCCATCGGCTAGTCTCACCTTTGAGGGGAAGAGCTGAAAGGTAGTGAGTTGACCTGAGGATCACCACATCTCAGGTGAAGAGCAAGGTTGAGAAGGCGGGGCCTTGATGAATAACCATAGTTGGTACGGCAAACTGAAGTAGAGATGCCGGCGTTGGACTGGGGTAAACACAGTAAGAAGTCTGACAACACCAGGCTTAAGTCAGAACCTTCCAACACCTGACGAAGGGACACCGTTTCCGAAAGCTTGTGGGATTACTATCAAATAAACTGGCTGGACTTAAACCTGGTGTTGTCAGACTTCTTGCGGCAAACTGAACCCATGAATCTGTGGAATTCATTGCCACAGAAGGCTGTGGAGGCCAGGTCATTGAGTGTATTTAAGACAGGGTTAGATGTTTTGATTGGCAAGGAAATCAAAGATTATAGAGAAAAGGCGGGAGAATGGGGTTGAGAAACTTATGAGCCATGATTGAATGGTGGGGCAGACTTGATGGGCCGAATGGCCTAATTTTGCTCCCATATCTTATGGTCTTATCTTCTATTGGCATTACCCCACGGTCCAGCCAACTGAGCTAAATCGCCCTCCCTCAGCCTGCCAACCTGAACATATCCTATTTATTCCTACTCTGTTTCCTGTCCATTAATCAATTCTCAATCCATGCTAATATATTTCCCCATCATAAAAAAAGCCTTTCAGCCCTTTCAAGCTTTCTTCCTAAAGATACCTCTTCATCCCAGGAATAAGTCAATGAACCTTCTCTGAACTCCTTCTAACACAGCTAGATATTATACAATTATGTAATTAAATATTATATAATTATATACATTATATAAATCCCACGAGACCTAATTTTATGTAACTCTTGAGTCGTTTTTTTATTGAATGCTATTTGAAAATTACTAACTCAAAAAGCCCAGCAGATCTTTCATACATGACAAATCATGTTTCATAAATCCATGTTGAACCTGCTTAGTCATAAAAGCATAGAAAGTAGAGGCAGGAGTAGGTTATTCAGCCCTTTGAGCCTGATCTGCCATTCACTTTGACCTTGGCCAATCATCAAATTCAATATCCTGATCACCCCTTCCCCCCATACCCCTTGATCCCTTCAGTTCCAAGAGCTATATCTAATTTCTTCTTGAAATCACACAACATTTTGGCCTCAACTACTTTCTGTGGTAGTGAATTCCACACATTCACTGCTCCCTGGGTGAAGGAATTTCTCCACACCTCAGTTCTAAAAGATTCATCCCTTATCCTCAAACTATCAACCCTAATTCTGGACTCCCCCATCACTGGGGGCATTGGCCGTGATTCTCCCAAAAGCGTTGAATTGGCAGGAAAACCGTACTAGATCCCGACTAATTTCTCAGTTCAACTTCTCACTCGAATCTCCCCACTCCGCGCGCTGCAGAGGTTCCAGTCGGGAATCTCATTAAAAACCTAGGGGCAGGGCAGGGCCTATTCATGCCAGAGTCTCACAGTTCTGGAAACCTGTGCATGCGCAGTGGCCCCAATCTGTCAGGCTCCCCATTTATTGGCCAGCTCAATCGCTGGCCACCCAGGACCCCCACAGTCCTGCCCCTCCAGCCCCTCCCTGCAGGAATTCCCAGCCCAGCCCTGATCCCCGCCACTCCGGAGCACCCCAATGTCCAACCCACACCCTCCCCAGCAGTGGCTACCCCCCCCCCACCCCCCTCATCCCGGTAGACCCCTCCCCTCCCCACTGCCCCTCCCCAAGAGGCAGGCCCTCCCCAGCAGACTAGTCCCCCCTCCCCAGCCCGCCCCAACTGCTGCCCTCCCTCCATCCCAGACTGATCCCCATGCAAAGTGGCAGTGGGACCCCCCCCCCACAACACATACCAATTGCCCCAAGCCCCACCCACAATAGGCTCCACCCCCTTGATATTGCTTGATGCCCAGTGGATAGTGCCAAGGTCCCTCTGTTTTGCTGTCTGATGATTCAAAAGGAACGGGGGTGGGGTGGGGGGAGTGGGTTCAGGAGGAGGCATTGGCCTTCCCTTTCCAGGTTTCTGTCCCTCTTCCTTGAGAATGACATCCTATCAAGTCCTTCTTAAACTCCTACTCAACTTTAGCCCTCAGCAGTTGAAATCATTTTCTTTTAATCTACTGTCTTCCTGTGCTCCCTTCCCCATCATTCCTCTCCCCCAGTGCTGATGGGGTTTATACGTAAGGTCCAGATGTTACAATCCCTGTCCTCTCAACTTCTACCGAGTGTTAAAACCAGGGCTGTAGCTTTACCGAGTTTAATTTAAGTTAATTATGAATGTTGCTGTTTTGCTTTTTATTAAACTTCCCTTCAGATTTTGTGTATTTTTGGTGGTCAGGCACACATCTCTTCAGCACCAATCAAGCTGCCTTTCCTTGTCTCGAATGAGTTCCGAATGTCAAAAGTATTTGCCCAGGAAGAAATGCTGTCTTAATCTCTCCGCTCTCTCTATCCGAAAGAAGCCCTTTGAGTTGATGGGCATGATATGGCAGCACGGGGCACAGTGGGTAGTACTGCTGCCTCACAGCACCAGAGACCTGGGTTCAAATCCCAGCCTCATGTCACTGTCTGTGTGGAGTTTGTGCATTCTCCCCGTGTCTGTATGGGTTTCCCCCAGGTGCTCCGGTTTCCTCCCACAATCCAAAGAAGTGCAGGTCTGGCCATGATAAATGATAAACTAGGCTGGTACCAGAGTTGAGGGGGTTGAACTATGAGGAGAGGCTGAATAAACTAGGCTTGTACTCATTAGAGTTTAGAAGAATGAGGGGAGACCTCATTGAGACATATAAGATGATGAATGCGATGGATAGGATAGAGGTGGAGAGGCTCTTCCCGCTCAGAGTGTCGAAATTTGCTGATGACACCAAGATTGGTGGAACGGTAAATTGTGCGGAGGGTGTGGAGAGTCTGCAGAAGGATCTAGATAGGCTGGGCGAATGGGCCAGGAAATGGCAAATGGAATTTAATGTTGGCAAGTGTGAGGTGGTCCACTTTGGTAGGAAAAATGGTAGGAAGGACTATTACTTACGAGGCGAAAAACTGCAGCAGGCGACGGTGCAGAGGGACCTCGGGGTCCTTGTGCATGAGTCGCAAAAACCCAGCTTGCAGGTGCAGCAGGTGGTCAGGAAGGCGAATGGGATGCTGGCCTTCATAGCGAAGGGGATTGAATATAAAAGTAGGGAGGTCTTGCTGCAGCTGTATAGGACATTGGTGAGGCCGCAACTGGAGTACTGTGTGCATTTTTGGGCGCCGCACCTG
The DNA here is from genome assembly GCF_965287045.1 of Carcharhinus amblyrhynchos. Taxonomy (NCBI): domain Eukaryota; kingdom Metazoa; phylum Chordata; class Chondrichthyes; order Carcharhiniformes; family Carcharhinidae; genus Carcharhinus; species Carcharhinus amblyrhynchos. Next base: position 115,888,517 of record NC_137329.1, read on the forward strand.
CGCAAAGATATTTTGGCCTTGGAGGGAGTGCAGAGGAGGTTTACTAGGCTGATACCAGAGTTGAGGGGCTTGAGCTATGAGGAGAGGCTGAATAAACTGGGCTTGTACTCGTTAGAGTTTAGAAGAATGAGAGAAGATCTCATTGAGATGTATAAGATGATGAATGGGATGGATAGGATAGAGGTGGAAAGACTCTTCCCGCTCAAAAAAGACAATAGGACTAGGGGGCACAGCCTCAAGATAAAAGGGGGGCGGTTTAGAACGGAGTTGAGGAGGAACTTCTTCACTCAAAGGGTGGTGAATCTCTGGAATTCTCTGCCTGTTGAAGTGGTGGAGGCTGCCTCGCTAAATATTTTTAAGACGCGGGTTGATGGGTTTTTGATAGGAGAGGGGATTAAGGGTTATGGGGAGAGGGCGGGAAAGTGGAACTGAGCAGCGACAGATCAGCCATGATCTTATTGAATGGCGGGGCAGGCTCGAAGGGCTGGATGGCCTACTCCTGCTCCTATTTCTTATGTTCTTATGTTCAGAAAGGACAGTAGGACTAGGGGGCACAGCCTCAAGATAAAGGGGGGGGCGGTTTAGAACGGAGTTGAGGAGGAACTTCTTCACTCAAAGGGTGGTGAATCTCTGGAATTCTCTGCCCGTTGAAGTGGTGGAGGCTGCCTCGCTAAATATTTTTAAGACGCGGGTAGATAGGTTTTTGATAGGCAAGGGCATTAAGGGTTATGGGGAGAAAGCGGGAAAGTGAAACAGAGCCTCGACAGATCAGCCATGATCTTAAATGGTGGGGCAGGCTCGAAGAGCCAGATGGCCTACTCCTGCTCCTATTTCTTATGTTCTTAAATAAACCCTAATGTTAGGGGGATTGGGAAGGTAAATATGAGGGGTTACGGAAATAGGGCCAGGGTGGGACTCTGTTCAGTGCAGGCTCGATTGGCCGAATGGCCTCTTTCTGCATGGTAGCGGTTCTATGATTCTATATATTACAGCCTCCCTCTCTTGTAGGAGAAAGGCTAGAAGTAGGCCCACAAAGCGTGCTGTGGTAGGTGGAAGATAGTCACTGTGCTGAGGTAAGGATTCTCACAGGGGATGGCATCTCTGTGTAAAAGAACTGGTGTGAGATGAATGCCACACAAGGAGAGAAGCTGCTCACTCCTCGCTCTCTGTAAGCCAGAAATCTGGAGCCCCGAGTGAATAAGCAGAGATAATGGACTCTTAGTTGAAATCATCTTCCTTAGTATTTGTTTGTGAGAGGCTACGCTGAAAGGAATGCAGATGAGACAAGTGTTCCTGGAAGTTACATTGCAAAGGTCATTTTCATCAAAATGATTTATGATATTATTAGCAGTTCACATGTTACGCAGCCCTTCACTCTATGTAGTTGCATTTGACACCTCGCACAGGAGACAGAGGAGCTTGAACCTATGATATAATGGAGAAATTAATACACCAAATTGATTGCAAGGACAGTTTCATGTTAACTTATAATGCTGGATTCTTCTGAATGTATTTTCATACTGCAAGATATTCATCAAGAATAAACAGTTATAAAGCGCTTTATTATAATTTGCAAGTAGGTGTGTCAAGCTACAGATTTCCAAACTGATTAATGATAGTCACTCGTAGATCTGACTGACAGCAAAGAAAGGAAAATTGGTGATGATTATATCATCCTGACTATAATGCGCACATTGTATATGAATCTTGGATCTTGCAACTATTAATTCACTTGAAGTACTTTGCATTTCATTGTGAGGTGTAACCTAAAGGGATTCTGTGATTTGAAGAACACTCATAATATCAATGAAGAATATTCTTTCCTTTAGACATATCTGATATGTAAAACAATGCGTTAATAAGAATACTTCCCTCTTAAAAAAATTGACATTTGTAATGAGGGCGGCACAATAGCTCAGTGGTTAGCACTGCTGCCTCACAGCACCAGGGTCCCAGGTTTGATTCCCAGCTTGAGTCACTGTCTGTGTGGAGTTTGCACATTCTTCCCATGTCTGCGTTGGTTTCCTCCGGGTGCTCCGGTTTCCTGCCACAGTCTGAACGACATGCTGGTTAGGGTGCATTAACTCGAACAGGCGCTGAAGTGTGATGACTAAGGGAAATTTCACAGTAACTTCATTGCAATTATTGTGACTAATAAATAAACTTTAAAACTGAACCAAGCTTTCTCTTTCAGACACAAATAGCAGTGATGTGGAGATGTCGGTGTTGGACTGGGGTGGACACAGCAAGAAGTCTTAAAACACCAGGTTAAAGTCCGACAGGTTTATTTGGAATCACAAACTTTCAGAGTGCTGCTCATTCATCAGGTGAGTGGTTGAAAGAGCAACATTCTGAAAGCTTGTGATTCCAGGTATAAGTAGGTTCTTGATTAGTAAGGGGATCAAAGGTTTTAGGGAAAAGGCAGGAGAATGAGTTTGAGAAAATTATCAACCATGATTGAATGGCAGAGCAGACTCGATGGGCTAAATGGCCTAATTCTACTCCTGTGTTATGGTCTTATACTGTCAGATCTGCTGTACATTTCCAGCATTTTCTGTTTAATTTCAAATCAACAGTTTTTCTTGTTCTTTTTAATCTTCTCTTTAATAAGATTACTCAAGATATTGAAACATAAATCCAAAGGCAATTGTCACGGGCCTCTGCTGGTCTTCATTGCAGAATGAAGATTCGCAAACTGAAATGTTGAGGAATGTCAATTGATGCCTTCCTGTGTCTCAACAATTGTATTATTATATCTCTTGGATTGTACTGGGAGGCAGTTTGATAGGCGGAAGAATGGTTGCTTTTAGGACTTATCCTCTCCCCACCTCCCACAGTCCCTCCCACACCTCCCATAAGGTCTCTGAATCTTGCTGGTACATAAATCCATAAGGTTGTGACACAGTGAAATTGTTGTATGCACAAATTTAGTCTAAAGTACATCAGGTATGATTTTCACCCTATTACATTACATCGTAAATACAGCATGGGTCATTAGGCCCATTACTATTATAATGGTGTTTCTGCCTCTTCCACCTTACTTTATCTAACCCAATCAGTGTATCCATTTATTCTTTACCCCCTCATGCACTCACCTAGTTTGCTCTATACTGCATCTGTGCTATTCGCCTCAACTAATCTATGTGGTAGCATGTTTCACATGTTAACTATTGTGGGTCAGGAGGTTTTTTTCCTGCATGCACAATATGGCATACAAAGACTCATCTTGCAGCAGGTATATGTCACACACCACTTAGGCTACGGTACCCTGTGGTCAAGGGTGCCTTTCTGAAGCAGGTGCTAGGCCCATTGCCTATGCAAATTGGAGTCCAACACTTAACACAGTCCCCTTTCTGCGATTGGTTGGTTATGACCTGTTCCTGCAGGTGTAGAGCAGCCAACCAACAATCCTTAAAGGAACCGTTGAAAGCTGCCAACAAATCTAAATGTTGAACCGGAAGAAAGGGTCTATGTGATTGGAACCCTGCCTTGTTGTGAAGGAAGAGGCTGATTAATATCTGGCACCTCCAGCAAGTCAGTGTTGTTATTGTTGAGTGGGACGTGCGCTTCAATCCAGAGGTGAGGTAGTGTGTACCTTCGTCTGCAGTACAGGAGGTTTAGGAGAGCATTTAGCATCCAAAAACTGTGAGCCTTGTTACCAAATTTCCAAGAATTAAGACTCTAAGATGGTGGTGGAGCAGGGCGACTTCTTACGAGCTGTCCCCAGCATACCCCCCTAATTCTATCTTATACTCTTGTTCTATGCTTTTAAAACTGTTCTCTAACTCTTTTACCAAATCCTGCACACTCCTTTCCTTCTCCCCTATGTATGGTATGCTTTGTCTGTATAGAGATTGCCTGTGTTGGGCGACACGGTGGCACAGTGGTCAGCACTGCTGCCTCACAGCGTCAGAGACCCGGGTTCAATTCCAGCCTCGGGTCGCTGTCTATGTGGAATTTGCATATTCTCCCCATGTTCACATGGGTTTCCTCTGGGTATTCTGGTTTCCTCCTGCAGTCCAAAGATGTGGATTGGCCAGGCTATATTAACTATAGTGCCACGGGAATTAGCAGGGTAAATGTGGAGGGTTGTGGGAATAGGGCCTGGATTGTGGTCGATGCAGACTCGATGGACCGAATGACATCCTTCTGCACTGTAGGGATTCTATGATAGCGCGAGTGTGACAATAATAAATCAATCAAATCAAATTTCTAGGCCATTGCATTATTTGACGAGACCTATTGCAAGAAAGACTTTACTAAGACTGATGTTGAAAAATTCGGCAGTTCTCATTAATCTGTGTTCTAAACTCTGTACCCTCACCACCCTCATTGTCAATGGCAAAGTTCTATAGTGGCCCAGATGTTGAAATTGTTCCAGCTTTGAGAGATTTACAGTTCCTGTATTTGGTGTGGTTAGTATTCAGTGAAGCTCTGTTAAAATCTCTAAACTTGTAACCCCAGCCAAAAAGCTGTGAGGCAGCAGCATAATCACACGGCAGATTATTGTGTCATCGCACTCTGTTTATCAAACCTCTCAGAACATTCCTCAAACGCCTCACATATGACGAATTGCACTCAGTAGTTTATTCGACACATACAATATCCAGATTGCTCACAGTATGGTTCACATTTGTGGTGTGGCTGCCAGTACCATTAGAGCAACAATAAAGGATTGAGCGTGACTTAACTTCCACAGTAATGAGACGAATAGGAACAGCAATGAAGCGAATAATCAGTTCATTTATTTACTTTTTAGCAAAGTAATGGAAGAATATTGGCTGTGAGGGCTTTCCAATAATTCCACAGTCTCGTTAAAGATCACAGGCGAGCAGGGCGTGGCATGGTGATCCCATTTGAGACCCAGTAAGGCAAACCTTGAAGAAACTGTCTGGGATTGCCAACCTCCTAACATTACATTGCACTCGCATCACCCATCTCATTCTACACCAATGGGAGAAACACATTACCCATGTACAGATTGGCTGGGCCACGTTAAGCATTGTGAAAATACTATCCACACGCATCGTGCATGCTTGCCTTCATCGGTCGAGGCATTGAGTACAAGATTTGGGAAAACATTTCACAGCTATATAAAACCTTGGTTAGGTTTCACTTGGAGTATTGCATGCATTTCTGGTCACCACACTACCAGAAAGACATGGAAGCCTTGAAGAGAGTGCAAAGAAGGTTCACCAGGATGTTGCCTGACCTCAAGAGTGTTGGCTATGAGGAGAGGTTGAATAAACTAGGATTGTTTTCACTGGAAAGAGGGGAGACCTGATAGATGTCTACAAAATTATGAGAGGCATAGACAGGCATAGTCAGAGGCTATTTCCTAGGGTGGAAGTGTCAATTACAAGGGGCACAGGGTTAAGGTGAGAGGTTGAAAATTTACAGGAGATATGCGGGTGAAGTGGTGGGTGCCTGGAACATATTGCCATTTAAGAGGCATCTGGGTGGATACGTGGATAGTGAGGAAATAGAGGGATAAGGGCCTAATAAGGGCAGGTTTTTTTAAATTTAGTTAGGGCACCATGATTGGCACAGGCAAGGAGGGCTGAAGGGCCTGTCCCTCTGCTTTATCTTGTTTTTTCTTTTTTCTTCGTCATGACATTATCAAGATATATTGCATAAAATATCTAGTGCAATAAAAGGGTGACAACATTGTGCTGGAGCATGATGACAGCAGAGAGATATTCTGAAATTGCCTTACCATCAGTGCAGTGCTTTAAGTGACCAATTGGTAGGTACTAAAGGTAGGATACTATATCCCTCCCTTGGGGGAAGACCTGTGGGTGGGGGGAAATGGGAATAATAAAATTGGGTCATGGCATCATGCCTATCATTTACTTGCCACTGATGGTATGTTACTAGGTGGTGTCAAACGATCCGCTCACCCATGGGACAATTGCATCCCTTAGGTGCTAAATAATGGCTATTTGAGGTCCAGTTTACCAGTGGCAGCCGGTGCCTGGGCTCCATTGCGGGGCCAACATCTGGCTGAAGGAGGGAGGATGATTTGCCTCTGATTATGACACCCTGTGTCAATTGGAGGCCCTGCCAAGATAGCATCCCCCCTGCAGAACCTGACCCACACACTGCTTGCCAGAGCTTGTGGGCTTGGCCCCGGTGAAACCTCAGATTTAGCACCATGTGGGGACTCCTCTCTGCTGATAACTGCCTGTAATCCCAGCAGCAGCCACCATTCTTGGTGGTGTCGCTGGGACGAGAGATCTGCAAGCCATTCGATTGGGATTTCCTTCCCCCAGGGAAGCCCTGTCCAAGCCAATTAATGGCAGTAAATTCATTGCCTGATCAAAAGCAGAGGGGCTGACTTTTAAATTGGCAGGGATGGGAGAGAGGGTGGGAATGGAGGAACCATCGCCTACACTTAAAATCCCTCTTTTAGTTCCAGTGGAAAATGAGTTGCTTTGTCTTATCAAAATCCAATACTTATCCCTACCTAGCCACCAACTGTTGAAGATCTGGGTTTTGGGAGCTAACAGCCAAGGATTAATAGAATGTCACTTTCATGTTCTAGTTTGTTTATAAAGTCAGAAGCCTTTTTGATTCAGAGGTGAAGGTGCTACTCAAATGAGCCAAGCTGGCAGTGGGTTAACGTACAATAAAGTTAAAGTGTTGGAGACAGTAAAATGTCTGACAAGAAGTAATATATTTTAGAATTTGGAGCTCCTCTGATAAACATTACCATGGAAGTTAAGCCATTTAAAATCTCTTAATGTGGTTCTAATAGCAGCGGCAGTCACACCAAATCTTAACGCTGTAGTGTAGATGAATTGGTGCATTTTTTGTAATATCTCAAGCGACCAGTTTCTCATTTTACCTCAGCCCTTCTTTAAAAAAATTTGACTCCGACATTTTCAGGTTCAAGTTATTTTCTCAACTGGTTTCCCCAATAAATAGATTGTGGGCAAAAGTAATTTCCCTGGAATTGTGAAAGTCAGTAACTAGGTGAAAAAATCAATCTGAGGGGTTACAGCAAGACTGCAATTCATCACAAAATATATAGATCGAGCCTTCGCCCCGAACGTGAATCCAACCACCAGGCATTGTGTTTACTAATCCGAAGGCAATAATCCTGGAGACAAATTTGCACAACTGATAAGATTTACAGAAATATTTTGTTCTTTAAAAAGACAAATCAATGAAAAATAAAAAGAGGGTTTACATTGCAGTCTAACTTCGATCAATATTTTGAATAAACATGGTGTTTAATTTTTTCAGTCTATTGAATGTCTATCAGTAACTGCGATAGTACATAAGGCACATCATTAACCATTGCCACTTCGGTTTTAAAAAGGGTAAACAATTTAAAATTCCAGTTATGCTGCAACCTCATTATCTAGTCAACAGAACTCATCACAGCATAAATTACGAGAGCACCTCAGAGCCTGCGACTCATACAGATCAGACACAGGCACCATGCTTTCAAATCTTCCAGTGCAAGATTTTCTTTTGAATTTCTCAGATTTTAAAACTATCATATCAATATTTAACTAACAGTGTCAGCTTGTCTCAGCCGGTGACACTGACTTTCTTTATCTTTTGGCCAGCTGGGTGTTTGACACACACACACACAAACCCATCACTATGATCCCTCGGCTGCAATTCAAATAACTGAGAAATTGGCTTCTTCCTGTTGGGTTCCTGTTTACCCAGCGAGGAGGGCAAGCTCTCACCTCCTGGCGACGTACCTCATTTATCTAAGTCCCGGAAGGTTTGTTTATGGATTGTCAAAACGTGTCATGGACACCGCCCACGTTTTATCAGCTATACCCATGGAGCTTAGCAGAGCCGGTCATGGAGAAGATTCCCATTGCTTGCACAACTTAAACTAAGTTACCACTCAGAGCCTGTTGTCATCTTGAGATGGAATAGAAAAAAAACTCCCAGTCTCCAGTGACAGGTCAACACATCTATCAGTAAACCGGGCTGACAGGTCAACCACTGGTGAAACTGAACCTTTTATGTGTAAAATGTATTATGTTATATTTATTTCTGCTTCTGTATAATCATTTAATTTGGAAATTAATTCCATCAATCAGCACTGACACTGTGTTTAAAGTTTATTTATTGGTGTCACAAGTAGGCTTACATTAACACTGCAATGAAGTTACTCTGAAACTTCCCTAGTCACTGATGCCTCACAGCGTCAGGGATCTGGGTTTGATTCCAGGCTTGGGTCACTGTCTGTATGGAGTGGGCACATTCTCCCAGTGTCTGCATGGGTTTCCTCTGGGAGCTCTGGTTTCCTCCCATAGTCCAGGTTAGGTTAGGGTTAGTTTGATTGGCCATGCTAAATTGACCCTAGTGTCAGGGGGATTAGCAGTGTAAATATGTGGGGTTACAGGAATAGGGCCTGGGTGAGATAATAATCGGTGCAGACTCAATGGGCCAAATGGCCTCTTTCTGCACTGTAGGGATTCTATGATCCTAGTCACCACACTTTAGTACCTGTTCGGGTACACTGAGGGAGAATTTGCCTAATGAACCTAACCAGCATGTCTTTTGGGCCGTGGGAGGAAACTGGAGCATCCAGAGGAAACTCACACAGACACAGATAGAACGTGCAAACTCCACATAGACAGTGATCCAAGCTGGGAATCAAACCTAGGTCCTTGGCACTGTGAAGCAGCAGCGCTAACCAATGTGCCACCATGCCGCCTGTGATGCCGGTGGTTGTTGATAGCTTCACATATCTAGCCTCCACAATCACCAGCAATCAGTCACTTGGCAGTGAAATCAACATGCTCATTGCAAAAGCTGCAGGTGTCATGTCCAAGCTGAGGATGAGGATGTGGGACAACGGCAACCAGCTGACAATATCATACTGTGAGTCTACCATAATGAGACCTGGACACCAATATTCTAAGCAGGACAAAACACTGAGTGGTTTCCACCTTCACTGCCTCAGACATATTCTTGATGTCTGTTGGCAGGACAAGGTCACCAAATCAGAAATCTTGGAGTGTGCTAATTGTATCAGCATGGAATCAGCGCAACCATCTTCAGATGTTTCATCAATGACTTTCCCTCCATCATAAGGTCAGGGCGAAGATGTTCACTGATGATTGTTCAGCACTATTCGTGACTCCTCAGGCATGAAAGCAGTTCATGTCCAATTGTGGGAAGATCTGGACAACATTCAGACTCAAGCTGACAAATGGCAAGTAACATTCATGCCACACAGTGGCACGCAATGACCACCTGCATTTAATAAGAAGTCTCACAAACAACAGGTTAAAGTCCAACAGGTTTATTTGGTATCACAAGCTTTCGGAATACTGCCCCTTCATCAGGTGAGTCTCTGTAATCTTGTGATATCAGATAAACCTGTTGGACTTTAACCTGCTGTTGTGAGACTTCTTACTGTGTCCATCGCAGTCCAACGCCGACGTCTCCACATCATCTGCATTTAGAGAGAATCTAACCATCACCACTTAATATTTAAGGCATTACAATCACTAAATCCTCCACTATCATTATCCTTGGTGTTACCATTGACCAGAAACTGAACTGGTCTAGCCATATACATACTGTAGCTAGAAGAACAGATCAGAAGATAGGAATCTTGCAAAGAATAACTCACTTCCTGACTCCTGAATGCTAATCAACCATCTACAAGGCACCAATCAGGAGTGGGATGGAATACTCTCCACTTGCCTGGATGAGTGCAGCTCCAACAACAGTCAAAAAGCTTGATGCCATCCAGGAAAAGCAGCCAGCTTAATTGCTACCCCTTCTACAAACATTCACTCCCCCCACCACCAGTGCACAGTGGCTGCTGTGTGTACCATTTCCAAGATGCACTGTGGAAACTCACCAAGTATCCTCAGACAACATCTTCCAAACCTACAACCATTATCTTAGAAGGAGAAGGGCAGAAGATATATTGGAACACCACCATCTGGAAGTTCTCCTTACCATCCTGACTTGGATATCAACATCCTGTCACTGTTGCTGGGTCAAAATCCTGGAACTTCCACCCTAACGGTGTTGTGCTGTAGCTACCATAGAACATAGAACATAGCGCAAACAGGCCCTACGGCCCACAAGTTGCACCAATCATATCAATACCTACGAGGCTTACCTATAACCCTCAATTCTATTCAGTTCCATGTACTCATCCAGAAGTCTCTTGAAAGACCGTATCAAATTTGCCTCCACCACCACCGATGGCAGCCGATTCCACACACCCACCACCCTCTGAGTGAAAAACTTACCCCTGATATCTCTTCTGTACCTACTCCCCGGCACCTTAAACCTGTGTCCTCTCGTAGCAACCATTCCAGCCCTTGGAAAAATCCTCTGAGAATCCACCCGATCTATACCTCTCAACATCTTATACCCTTCTATCAGGTCACTTCTCATCCTTCGTCTCTCTAAGGAGAAAAGACTAAGCTCCCTCAACCTATCAGGAAATATTCTATCAGATATATTCTTTCCTGAATAAATATATACTTTCCTGAATAGACTGCAGAGGTTTATAAAGGTAGCTCACCACTACATTCTCAAGGACCATCAGGGATGGATAACGAATGCTGGCCTAGCCAGTAAAGCGAGACATCCCCCGAACGAATGAAAGAAAAATCAGCTTACTCTCATTACTGAGCCAAAGGTGTCTTCCCTGGTTTGGACATGTTTATTAGCAGGATGATGGACGTATAATCAAAGATCTTCTGTACTTTCGGGATGTCCATGTCACTGCTACACTTGCAAATAAGATATGAAGATGGCGGACATTGACCCAGACAACCTGGAGACAGTAGTTATAGTCAATGACCTCTGAAAGCTGATTATTTGGAGGAGTATTGGAGAGATATGGAGAAGCAACAAGTTCAGCTGGCCAAGAAGCAGGCCTGGATAATAGAAAAGCCAGCAAATCGTGCATGCAGCAAGCGTGACAAGGACTGTCATGCCAGAGTACTGCCCATGAGTCTCGCCAGTTGATCTCTAGTGCAGAGTTGACTACCAAGCTGCAAAGTCTCAGAAGAGGGATGACTGTCAAAGAAGATAAATTCAATTTGACCTGAATAGTACAGACTGGCAGTATAATATTTGCCAGGATATCAGGCTGGCACTACCAGCCTGGTACTGCCCAAGAGACACAACCCCCTTACCCCTGCCATCCCGAGGTGCCTCAATGGCCTCTGTTCCCTCCTGTAGGGCCGGTTGCCTGTTCCCTGTTAGTGGGGAGCAGTTATAAACACTATTGGAGGGAACCACTCCCAGTCAAGTATGGGGAGATGCTATCGGGCCCAGAGAATGCCATCCTGGGACCGCTAATCATATCAAAATGCTGATTTCAATATGATGACCAGCTCTGTGCCAATTTCCCATATGGAGCTGATGAGGCTAAAAATCAGAGCCTGGGAGACGCATGGAGACTGTGGCACCCAGCATGGATCCCGCAAAATGGCTGCTGCTGATGTCTCCTGGCCCACCATGCTACTCGAGCACTGGAGTGGGCTGGGAGAATCCTCGTCATTCTCTCCTCAAATTGTTAGGATCTGGATTGTCTGAAAGTGTTGTGGAAGCAGAAAAGGACAAATTTACAAGGCCATATGGAAAAAGAGTAAGGCAGAAGAATTAATGGCTCATATCGGTTACGAAAATGCAGCATTGTCTGTGTCTGCTTACCATAAGATACATCCCACATGCACAGGCCACAAAGCATACCCTCAGAAACTTGCCCTTTTATTTCTTGCTCTCCAAAACTTTAAGGTAAGAGTGTGATTTTCCAGTACTAAATATGCACAACCGTAATGGAACATAACTCGCAAGTCTTTTCATTCATTGGATCTGGGCTTCGTTGGCTAGTCTAGCGTCTATTGCCCATTCCTAGTTGCCCCTTAAGGAGGCGGTAGTGAGCTGCCTTCTTGAATCATCGCAGTCCCTGTGGTGTAAGTACACCCATAGTGCTATTAGGGAGGGAGTTCCAGAACTTTGACCCAGTGAAAGAGATAAAATGGCAATATATTTCCAAGCCAGGATGGTGAGTAGCTTGGAGGGGAACCTCCAGTTGATGGTGTTCCCGGGTGTCGGTTGCTCTTGCCCTTTTAGATGGTAATGATCGTGGGTTTGGAAGGCACTGCCCGAGATACCGTGATGCGTTCCTGCAGTTATTTTGTCGTACACATTGGTGCTACTGTGTGTTGGTAGTGGAGACAGTGAATGTTTGTAGAAGGGTTGGCAATCAAGTGGTCTGCTTTGTCCTCTGAATTTGCTACTTACATCTGAAACTATTGTAACACAGAAATATTGAAGAAGTTTCACACCATAGACACAACTCACACACACTGAAGTGACAGAGACTCCCAATCCTTGTGGAGACAAAATCCTGTCTTCACATTGACAATATCCTCCATTGTGTCATGTGGCAGTATCAGCGTGCTAATTCAGTCAGATTTTGATAAAACTTAGCAACTTAAAATTTCGGCCACCGCAGGAGCAGAATTGTATTCAACTACAATCTGTAAACATAATGAACCAACATTTCCCCCACTCTACAGTTACCATCCAATCAGATAATCAACATGGTCCAATGAAGATTGCAGAAGGGCATGCCAGGAACAGCAGCAAAATGAGGTCTCAACCTGGTGGAAATACAATGTAGGCTACTTGCATGCCAATACACCTAATGAGCATAATATAGGCAGAGATGAACAATCCCAATGGATCAGATCGAAGCTCTGCAGTCCTGCCACATCCAGTCGCGAATGAAACCTCAGTTGGAGCCCAGGAGGAGAAGAGGGTAGACTACCGTATTAGTCCCTTATCTTATATATATCATATAAATAATTGATCATTGTTGAAGACACAATGAGTTGCCTTTGCCTTTACTGTCGCGACCCAGTCAATTACCATCCAATTAGACTATTTGCCACTATCAGCATAGTAATTATAGGAATCATTGCCAGTGCTATCAGCTGGTTATTTCTAAGCAATAACCTGCTCACTGGCACTCAGTTTGCAATGCGCCAGTATCACAGCTCCTGAACCCAATATAGCCTTGGTCCCAACACGGTCAAGAGAGCTGAACTCAAGAGGTGAGGTGAGAGTGACTGTCCTTGACAATAAAGCAGCATTTGACTGAGTGTGGCATCGAGGAGCAAAACTGGAGTCAGTGAGAATCAGGGGGAAAACCCGCCACGAGTTGGAGTCATAGCTACGCATGTAGGAAAAAGGTTGTGATTGTTGGTGCCCAATCAACTCATTCCCAGGGCATCATTGCTGGAGTTCCTTACAGTTGTGCTCTGGGTCCAACCATCTTCATCAATGGTGCTTTCTCCATCATAAAATGCGAGTTCACTAAAGATTGTACAATTCAACACCATTCCCGACTCCTCAGAGACTACAGCAGTATCCACCTAAAACATTCACTCCCTCCACCACTGATGCACAGTGACAGCACTATGTAGCATTTACAAGGTGCATTGCAGCAATTCCCCAAGGCTCCTTCGAGGGCTCCTTCCAAACCCATCACCTCTACCATCTTTGACAAGGGCACCAGATGCATGGGAACATCGCCACCTGGAAGTTCCCTTCAAATCAAATCAAATCAAATCCCGACTTGAAAATACTTTGCTGTTCCGTTACTGGGTCAAAATCCTGGAACTCCCTCCCTAACAGCATGGTGGGTGTACCTACACTTTACAGAGTGGTTCAAGAAGGCAGCTGATCATCACCTGGAATTAGGGACGGGCAATAAATGCTGGCCTAGCCAGTGACATTCACATCCCGTAGATGAACAAGTAAAACAAATGGTTGGACCTGCTGGTATTTTCAATATTGTACATTCGTTTTAGATCAGGAAAACTAAAGAATGCATCACCATGTCCTAACATGTTACAATCCAGCATCTTATGAAGCTCTTGCACATTCTGCATGCAGCTGGGAAAACCTTTAGATCTCAGTACATGGCAAGTTTACAAGCTTGCTGTTTTGCAATGCTTGCCCCCCTCCACGCCACCACCCTCCCACCTCACCCCCCCCCACCCCCCCAAGTCTTCACGTCAAAAATAAAGGGAAAAGCATCTTTTTGACTGGGTCAGAATCAAGGATATCCAGGACAGGTGTAACGTGGCTAGGTACGCATCCAGCACAGACTCCCTCTCCTGTTTGGTTAGTGAACCTTAACCAGGCTGGTGATAGAACTTGGAGATAGAAAACAAGTCTAATTAGTATACAGTGACCCCTGCTGGGAAGTGTACACTTACGTATATGAATTAAAAGCAGGATTGGGCTCCAAATGCACCTGTGAAATAACTTCTGACATTCTTTTCAACACACAGATAGAAGTAGCCTTTCTAGTCAAATGCTGGATGGTTGGCAGCATCTAGGCAAATGAATCCTGACATGGGGAAGTGAAGAGGCCTGTCATTAATGGGTGGCATGGTGGAACAGTGGTTAGCACTGTTGCCTCACAGTGCCAAGGGCCAAGGTTCAATTCCAGCCTTGGGTCACTGCCTTTATGGAGTTTGCACATTCTCCTAGTGTCTGCTTGGGTTTCCTCCAGTTGCTCCAGTTTCCTCCCACAGTCCAAAGATGTGCAGGTTAGGTTGATTGGCCATGCTAAATTGTCCCTTAGTGTCAGGGGACTAGCAAGGTAACTATGTAGGATAGGGCTTGGGTGGGATTATTGTTGGTGCAGACTCGATGGGATGAATGGTCTTCTTCTGCCTTGTAGGGATTCTATGGTTCTATTATATCCTGTGGACTTGGCATCATCTAAAATGGTACTGTCTGTCCCTGTTCACCCATCACCCATGAGCTCATTAGCTCCTGATTAAGCGATTGAAATCCTCATTGCTATGTTCAAATCCTTCTCACCTCCTCACCTCCAGCTCCACAACCAACTGAGACATCTGCACTCATCTAATTCTGAGCATCCTGGATTTTAATTGTTCCACCATGGATGGCTAAGCCTTCAGTTCCCTAAGCTCTGGAATCCTCTGGCTCAACCTCTCTGACTCTCTATCTCTTTTATCCCTTCAATAATCCTTGAAAACCATGTCCTTGACCAAGCTTCTGGACATTGGTCTGAATATCACCTCATGGCAAATATTGCTTTGTAGCTTTCCTGAGAAGGAAAGAGCCTTGGGCTATTATAACACATTAAAGGTGCTACGTAAATAAAAGTTGTTGTTGTTGTTGGAGAAAGAGAAGAGGAGAGATAGAAGTGTAAGAGATCTCGGTATTACTTTTCAGGTTCACTGCTTTATTAGTTACCACAGAATTTGCATCTGTCTTGCAAAATTCTCTTCACAAGCCAATATAATTCATTATAGAAACTGCTATATTTATATCATGGCAAATCATTCAGCTATTTATGCCATTTTACTTTCAGATTTATGAAAGTTAGAAGTTTATTTATTAGTCACAAGTGGGCTTACATTAACACTGCAACGAAGTTATTGTGAAAATCTCCCAGTTGACTGTTCGGGTACACTGAAGGAGAATTTAACACAGCCAATGCACCTAACCAGCATGTCTTTCGGACTGTGAGAGGAAATTGGAGCACCTGGAGGAAACCCACGCAAACATGGGGAGAATGTGCAAAATCTGCACAGACAGTGAAGCAAGCCAGGAATCGAACTCAGGTCCCTGGCGCTGTGAGGCTGCAGTACTAACCACCGTGCCACCCAGCATGAACTAAAATGATTGTAGCAATAATTTTAGCACCACCTTGTAGGGCCAGAGTTGTCAGGAGGCAGGGTTCCCCACTCTGCTGTGTGCAGAGTTAGTGGGAAACACATCCCTGCAAATCACAGCAGTCCCACATCCATTTGGTACCCACCCCCAGGCAGAATTCCCACCTCAGAATGTGGTGGACCAATCTGATTGGCTGGCTGTCCTGTAGTCCCATCAATTCCAGTGGCTAGAACAAGTAATCCCTAGATTCTAGATACTGGAGTCCAGGACCAAGTAAGTACGGGGACTAATGGCCGAGAAGAGAAGGTGTGTTCTGGGGTCAGAGGGAGAGGAGTCTTGATGGAGAGGCTGGGGGTGGTGGAGGTGGGAGTGGAGGGAGAGCATCCACTAGCATGAGGCCACAGGTCAGGGAGATGGAGCAAGGTTAATTTGGAAAGAGGACCCTTGAGGGAGGTATCTGTCCCTTCCCACCCATGGCCCAAGCAGGGTGACTTTCCAGACCTCCCCCTCTCCACTCCTGACCTCTTCCACCAGCCTCAAAATTGAGGTCAGGAGGGAAATGACCTTTAAGTGGCCACTTGCCCACTTACTGTAAAATTGTGGACAGACCAAGGGTAGATGGAGGGCAGCAGTAGGCCAGCTGGGGAATTATTCAGGCCACCTGCCTCCAAAGTGGGGGGAGATCCTTAAAATTGTAATTGTAAGATTAAAGGGCAGCACAGTGACACAGTGGTTAACGCTGCTGCCTCACAGTGTCAGGGACCCGGGTTCAATTCCAGCCTCGGGTAACTGTCTGTATGTTTGTGTGTTCTCCCCGTGTCTGTGTGGGTTTCTTCTGGGTGCTTCAGTTTCCTCCCAGAGTCCAAAGATGTGCAGGTTAGGTTGATTGACCATGCTAAATTGACCCTAGTGTCAGGGTGATTAGCAGGATAAATGTGTGGGATTATGGGAATAGGGCCTGGATGGGATTGTGTTTGGTGCCGACTCGATGGTTCGAATGACGTCCTACTGGAGGACTAGATGATTTAAAATTGATGATTCTTTGTTCATCTGTTGTGGTTTGGCGTCATTGGCAAGACCAACACTTAATGCCAGTCCTTAATTGCCCTTGAGGACTTGGTAGTAGGCTGGGTTCATCAACCACAGCTGTCTGACTGGTGAAGGTGCACCCACAATGCTGTTGGACAGGAGTTCTAGCATTTTGACCCAGCGACAATTAAGAAACGGTGATATATTTTCCCAGTCAGAATGATTTGGAGGGTAACTTGGAGCATCATAGAATCCACAGAATCCCTACAGCCACCCAAGCCAGGAATCGAACCCAGGCCCCTGGCGCTGTGAGGCAGCAGTGCTGACCACTGTGCCACCCCTGAGAGTAATGTACTTCACACATGACCAGCTTGCCACGGAAGAGCTAATGTTGCACTTTTACTGATAATCATTCGCCGAATTCATTGACCTGTGCTCGGGAAAAGAAATCTCATGTCACGTTTAAATGTGGAAAAGAGTGAAAAGTGGACAAGTCGCTCCTGCTACATGACTGCGACTGCTGATTTTAATAATGGCTTGGGCTGTGAGAGCCAGAACTGCATATTCCCATCCCTCCCTGCAGTCCAATTCTGTTTCCATGGCAGCATCTTGTACAGGCAGAAGAGACTTAATATCGCATTTAACACAGCGGCTAAGCCTACGGGTCTGACCCCATTTCTGACCAAGATGGCTGGATGGAGTTGCAGCACCCTAGCTACGTAGAATAGACTTTCAAACATACCACTAAGAGGCGTGAAAGAAGGAGATATTTTAATTAAATACGTGTAGAAACACACATTTGTAAACACCCAAAGATTAACCAACCTGCCTGGAGACAAAGGCTTGTCATGTATAATTCATGTACAAATGTATGTTGTTTCATTCTCTATCATCTTCCTCACTAGTGGAGCCGATGCATTAATAACACAGCACAATAGTCTGAACTTGTCAGGCCACATGGAGTTATAATGTTTTGAACACTGATTGCTTTGTGAGAAGCAGGGATCTCAACCTGATGGGAACATGTTATACTTAACCAGAAGGTAATGAGAATTGCACGCGGTGCATATGTCAACTGCATAGTGGCCGACCCGCATTCTTACTGCAACAACAACAACTTGCATTTATATAGCACCTTTTATGTAATAAGGAGTCCCAAGGTACTTCATAGGCATGGTATAGTGCGTAATATGTCACACGTCGATAGAAGTTTGGGGAAAGTGGTATATTTTAAGGACAGTCTTAAAGGAAGAAGGAGAGAGTTTAAATTGGGAATTTTAGAGTTAAGGGCCTAGTTTTGCCAAAGTCATAGAATCCCCACAGTGCAATAGGAGGCTATTCGGCTCATCGAGCCAACACTGACAACAATCTCACTGTGGTCCTATCCTCATAACCCCAAATATTTTACCCTTCTAATCCCTTGGCACTAAGGGTTAATTTATCATGCCAATCAACCTAATCCGCACATCATTGGGAGGAAGCCGGAAAACACAGAGGAAACCTAATGCAGACACGGGGACAATGTGCAAGCCCCACCTCGACAGAGTCCTGAGGCCGGGATTGAACCCGGGTCTCTGGCGCTGGCAATGCTAGCCACTGTGTCACCGTGCAGTTCACCTCTCCCATGGTTGAACTTGTGAACTCTGCCGGTGGATCAGTTTTCACCTCCCCTCTATGCATCTCCCGCTAGAATGGTCATTTGTGAATCAAGGTCCTTGCTACCCATGAACTTACCACAGATTACTGAGCACATGGTGGCCTTGACTGAAGCATGACTGAAGGGTGGTGGACTCTTGACCTAAATAAAGTTATTCACACCTTGGACAGCAAACGCAGCATATCTCCAAGGTAATGAAAGATGTTAGGGCTAGTGCCCTAGATTCTATTGATGCCAAATGATCGAACTGTGTACTCTGAGATTTTGTAGCAATTGAACAATTGGGGCAGCACAGAGGTTAGCACTGCTGCTTCTGAGTGCCAGGGATTCCCAGCTTGGGTCATTGTCTGTGTAGAGTCTGCACATTCTCCCCATGTCTGCGAGGGTTTCCTCTGGGTGTTCCAGTTTCCTCCCACACTCTGAAAGACGTGCTGGTTAGGCGCATTGACCCGAACAGGTGCTGGAGTGTGGCCACTAGGGGAATTTCACAGTAACTTCATTGCAGTGTAAATGTAAGCCTTACTGGTGACAATAATAAATAAACTGTAAATTAAACGGCTGGCAAAAACAACTGTTGGGGGGGGTGGGATTTTCCAGCTGCGCTCACCGCAAGGCCACAGGGCTAAACACTGTCCCACCCATGTCTTGTTGCTTTAAAAACCTGAACAGGGCTTTTTCTGCACAGCACTGCGAGGCCAGACCATGTTAAATTTCTGAAAATAGGTGGATGTCAGAAAGATGCGGAGGGCTGTAATGTCACAAGTATTAAAATAGGCTTCTGTAGCACAGGAGGAAGGTTTTAACAGATCAGTCAACACCTTGATATCATTGGCATTTGAGGCCGAAAGTTTTCTAAGTTATACCGCCTGTCGGTGTACGCAGCGGCAGAGTTCCTTTCTGTGTTTTTAATACAGTCCATTCTGGCCTGTCAAATATAAGAGTCTGGGTCACAAAGGCCATCTCGATAAAATGCATTGCAGATTCTGACAGAATAAAGTCAAATGCCAAAGTGATTATTTTTAGCATTTCTGACATTACTAATATGTGCCCTTTCATTATGTTAATTGACAAATGAGCTGGATCTCAAATGAATTTGCCCTTTATGCAGCTGCCTATCAATCTTGAAATTAAGTTTTATAACTAGTGAAGTGGTATGCAAAGGGACTTGTTTTTTTTACCCTGCTAGCTGAAGATCAGTAAAACTAACAAAACGGAATGATTAACACAGGGAGAAAAATGATGCAAAATGGAAATGGATTAAAAATCAACAGCAATGAATTCAAATTAGTCCAATCTGTGAATATTATTGTGCACTTAATTAGCTTCTGTTTACATCCTGACCATCATTCACATCATATGGATTATCTATTAAATTGTAATTCTAACGCAATGGCATTTGGAGTGGATTTTCCTAAAAGGGGGCTATTCTAGATGCTGTTACATTGATGAGGCACGGTGGCACGGTGGTTAGCACTGCTGCCTCACAGCACTGGGAACCCGGGTTCAATTCCGGCCTTGGGTTACTGTCTGTGCGGAGTCTGCATGTTCTTCTTGTGTCTGTGTGGGTTTCCTCTGGTTTCCTCCCACAGTCCAAAGCAGTGCAGGTTAGGTTAATTGGCCATGGTAAATTGCTCCTAAGTGTCATGGGGATTAGTAGGATAAATGCATGGGGTTAAGGCAATAGGGCTTGGGTGGGATTGTTGTCGTTGCAGGCTTGATGGGCTGAATGGCCTCTTTCCATACTGTAGGGATTCTATTGCCGGAACTTTACTACCTCACCCACCTGAAGCTCATAAGATCCAACCCGAGGCCAGCGGAGTATAGCTTCCTGCATTCTGTGTTCTGTAAAGTTCTGGCCGGTGATTTTTTTGCCCTATGAGGTCGCAAAGTGTTATTTGGGAGATCTGAAATTTTAGGACCTCTGGCTTTTCCTCTCATGTGAAAGTATCAACTTGTTCGTCAGCATTTATTGATAATTGTTAGCTGTTTCTTCGCCTTTGGACATGGCAGGGTGGGATTCCACCCAGGGCTGTAGTATAGGATGGGTAAGATAGGATCAGCAGATATTCAATTTCGTTGTCTGCAATGGCATTGAATATTGAACAGAGAGGTGTAACAGGCAGCCAACAAGATATTGTCCATTTTGTGGGACCATCAAGATGAATTTCTAACCCATCTTGATTTAACAAGAAATGAAAAGACTGAAGAAGCAGAGGAGGGCATGTCCTACTCCTTGCCACAGATCATACAAGGTTTGATCTGTTATGGATTCCCTTGAACTTATTTGAACCTTATGTGAAGGCGGCAAATTAACAAATGAAGAGCATTAGGGCAGCACGGTGGCACAATGGTTAGCGCTGCTGTCTCACAGCGCCAGCGCCCCAGGTTCGATTCCTGGCTTAGGTCACTGGCTGTGTGGAGTCTGCACATTCTCCACGTGTCTGCGTGGGTTTCCTCCTGGCTGCTTCAGTTTCCTCCCACAATCCGAAAGACGTGCTGGTTAGGTGCATTGGCCATGCTAAATTCCCCCTCAATGTACCCAAACAGGTTCTGGAATTTGGCGACTCGGGGATTTTCACAGTAACTTCATTGCAGAGTTAATGTAAGCCCACTTTGACACAATTAAATAAACTTTAAAAAGAAAAATTTAAAACTTCAGCGAGAAGGAAAATCTGAATTCTATCCAAATGTCAAAATACTTTATAACAAATTCTTGGTGTTAATCTAACATTGTAGGATAATGTATCTCTTTTGACTTATCAATTGTATTCTATAGATGTAATTTGCAACATTGCAACAGAACAATTGCATTATGTCTGTCTTGATGATCCATCTTGTTCTATGCAGGCTTATGCTGAATGGGTAAGAGCTTTTCAACTTAATTGTGAGGCCTCACAAAGCTGACTGAAAACCAAAAAAAATTTTGTGATGATTGGGTTTGAGATGCCTACCCCCATAATGGGACCAGCCAGGTCAGGAGTGCAGACAGTAGGCTCCCTACCCACATGGCACAGTGGTTAGCGTTGCTGCCTCACAGCACTGAAGATCCGGGTTCAATTCGAGTGACCACCTGCATGGAGATTTTTTATGTTCGCTCCGTGTCTGTGAAGGTTTCCTCTGGGTGCTCCAGTTTCCTCCCACAGTCCAAAGATGTGCGGGTTAGGTTAATTGACCATGCTCAATTCCGTCTCAGTGTCAGGGGGATTAACAGGGTAAATATGTGGGGTTATGGGATAGGGCCTGAGTGGGATTGTTGTTGGCGCAGCTTGATGGGCCAAATGGCCTCCTTCTGCACTGTAAGGAATCTGTGGTTCTAGAATCCTTAACCCCTGCTAGTGAAAATCGCTGGGATGGGAAGGGAACCTTAGAATCAGGTCCCAGCTGCCATTTTGAAAGGTCTCTGGAACCGGCCTGGTCTCACCTCGACACCTGGGTGGAAATGGGTGAGGATGCTGAGACTGATTGCTATAATCTTGTTTCTGTTTTGCCTGAAATCAGCTCGCTCGGCCCAGACTAGGACCTACGCTTGCATTGCTCACTCACTCAATGGCTTAAACGGCTGAGGTAAGGGGGTAGAACTTGGTTAACTTCAACTAACCTTTACTTTATGATTCTCAATCTGCACAACTTCTTTCATTCCTGGTCTAAATCTTGTGAAATAATTCTTTCTAGCCTCTAGGTTTTTTTGACCTACTTATTCAGTCACGCTGTTCTTGGTCTTGCTATTTTTCTCCTTTTTCTGCCTCGGAGGAATAGAGTTCCTCTCCACATCTCATAAAATACTCTTTAGCACTCTTAATTTTTTCTGTCATTCTTATTTCTAGTTCCATCTCCCACTTAATATTCACAGCCCCCGAGCACTGTTATCCTTTGTGTTTATTATGATGAGAATTTGCTGATATTTCAATATTTAATCTATGCACTGTTAAAGTTTTCAGTTACACAGTCAACTGATAACTCAGTGTGGGACTGTGCCATGCACAGTATTGTAGTAATCTCTACTGGCACACTGTGGATTCAATTTCCAGGAGTTTCTCTGCTCTGTGCAATGTGTGCGACAGTGAATTAATCAGTGGACGATCACCGCGTAGGCAGCTCCTGTCAGCAATGTGGTTGAGTCTGAACTGCCCTCTGAAATGGCCTACCAAGTCACTCAGTTTGTGGGCAATTAAGGATGCAAAACAAGTGCTGAATTTGTGAGTGATACACATATCCCATGAAATAAATCTTTTAAAATATATTGGGTGGGATTTCACGGCCTCGCTCTTCCCGAAACCATAAAATCCCACCCGAGATCAATGGACCTTTCCATTGGCCCTCGCCCGCTCCAATTCCCATGGAGGGTGGGAAGGTGAAATTGTGGCCACTGTCTCTCCATGTTCTTCATGCCAAAATGAATCACTTTTATAATTATTTGCATTGGCTTTATTTGCGCATGCCACCAACTGGACCATGCTTTCACTCACTCAATAGCTTAAACGGAAGTTCTATACTACCCTCCTCATGGTTCCCAATGCTTCCAAGTTTATAATAATATGCAAATTTTGAAATTGTGCCCTGTATCTCAAGGTCAAGGTCATTACTTATTGGCAAGAATGACAAGAGTTCCAAGACTGACCCCTGAGGAACTCGACTACATCCATTGACTCTCTGTTTCCTATTACTCAGCCAGTTTTGCATCCATGTTGCTACTGTCTCTTCTTTTCCATCAGCTATAACTTTGCTCACACATGTGTGGCACTGCACCAAATACCTACTGGAAGCCCGTGTTCACCATATCAATAGCCTTACCCCCTCTGCTACCTCTTCAAAAAACGCATGCAAGTTATTTATGCATGATTCTCTCTGAACAAATCCATGCCGGTTCTACTTAATTAACCCGCGTTTGTCCAAGTGGCTTTTGATTTTGTCCTGAATGATTGTTTATTGAAATTTCTGCACCACTGAGGTCAAACTGACCAGTGTGCAGTTGCTGGATTTCTGGTCTAAATTATTAATCGGGCAAGCACGTGAGATCTTTCAAAATTCTGCTTAGTAGCTTGTTAATAAATGGTTGGATGATTTTGTGATGCTCATTACTGTCCTCCACAATTAATATTTGGCCCATTAATGATAATCTCATTGCTAATAATGACCATGGTGCCTCCCAAATGATCTTCTTGTGTTATGTGTTTTAATTGGAGCCTGAAACAAGGTTGCTTTTGGAACACGTTTGTTGTTGCACAGCTGAAGACCTGCCGGTCTGCATGTTTGGTTATCTTCATATTCCGAAGTAATCACATTACCTGCTTCTAAATATTCATCACCGAAATTGCACTTTAACATTTGCTGTGTGTTAGTTATCTGTAAATTAACTGGATTGCATATTAACTACCACTTCACGGCAACAATTTTGTGCCGTGCTACATTACAATTCAAAAATATACGTTAAAAAAAAACTGTGCAAGGTGTGAAGGTTGTTGTGATGTGCAGCAGGCTCAGTAACCTTTGACCTCCTCCCCCTCTGCCTCCACCAAAAAATAAATCATTTTCAATTTGGGATTTATGTATGAATACCTTTGCTTTGTTGTGTTTTACATAGTATGGACAGCACAGAATCAGGTTATTCAGCCCAGCCCATCCTTGCTAGCAGTTACGTTCCATTTGAGTCTCATTTCAACATTCAGCATCTAATTAGAATCATAGAACCCTACAGTGCAGAAAGAGGCCCTTCGGCCCATCGAGTCTGCACCAAACACAATCCCATCCAGGCCCTACCCCCATATCCCGACATTTTATACTCACTAATCCCTCTAACCTACACATCCCTGGACACTAAGGGGCAATTTCTTAGCATGGCCAATCAACCTAACCTGCACATCTTTGGACTGTGGCAAGAAACCAGAGTACCTGGTGGAAACCCACGCAGACACGAAGAGAATGTGCAAACTCCACACAGACAGTGACCCGAGCCCGGAATCGAACCCAGGACCCTGGAACTGTGAAGCAGCAGTGCTAACCACTGTGCTACCATGCCGCTATTTCTATTAGCATAACTATCTATTTCCTTCTCCCTCATATGTTTATCCAGCTTCTCCTTAAATTCAATGATTTGGCTTGAAAGTAGGTAAACCCACAGCATCAAAAGTAGGTTTTATCTTCTAAATTTATTGCTGCAAGTATCTGTCCCTGTCCGTATTTGATCCTTGATGAATGCATATCTACAATCTCTGGCAGTTCAGACAGTCCAAGGATAAATGTTATAGTAAAAAATGCATCAAATCAATAGTGGCCTAATCGGTACAGTAAGAAATCTCACACCAGGTTAAAGGCTAATAGGTTTATTTGGAATCACAAGTTTTCATCAGGTGAGTGGAGGTTATATATAGATGCGGTGTTTGTGAACTAACCTCCACTCACCTGATGAAGGAGTAGCGCTCTTAAGGCTTGTGATTCCAAACAAACCCGTTGGGCTTTAACATGGTGTTCTGAGACTTCATACTGTGTCTGCCCCAGTCCAACGCCTGCATTCCACATCATGACTCAATGCGTAACATTCAGTCCGTGGCAGATTATTAATGAGTAGATGTTCCTATTTTTAGACAATTTGTGTGATCCACTCAGGTGGACAATGGTGTTGCATGGCCAATTGGTGACGGAGCAAGAAAGGGCAAATTTTCATCCTGAAAATCTAAATTTTCTGGATACGTCTGTGGGCAGAAATGGAAAGCAATTATTGTTCATTCCAATAATAGAATGTTGAGGGAGAACGAATCTGAAGTGAGGCTGTATCTTAAAACAGGTTTATTTCTAAAACAGCAAAGTCAAGCCACAGACTCTCCCATTTCCTCCCAGACACCCAGCTTATATAGTCTTACAATGATTTCCTAATCTTTCCCCAATTGGGGACAGTTCTGCTCAATTGGCATTTTAAAATGTATTTGATTGCAACACAAATTCAACATTAATATGTTAACCCTCCCATTATATATATTCAAATGACCTTGTATTCTCAATGGGCACAATTTTCACATCCCACCTACCGCGGGATGGGTGAGAAAATTTGACAGACTATTTAAAGGTTTGTTGACCTCGGGTGGTGAGGGGAGAAAATACCCATATTAATAACACTTAGTGAAAGGGTCAACAGAGATAGTCAGGCAGAAAAAGTATGCACCCAGCTTAACTGCAAATCAAACAGCCAGACATCAAACTGTGGACTGTTAGTTTGCAGACAGGAAACACAAGGAAAGAGCCTGTCTAAATGATGAATATGGCCATCAGCTAATGTAGGAGAAGGGCTATTGAGTTTGAGATTATTTATCTGTCAAGGGCTCAATCTGGGAGAGGCCATTAAATCAGACGTTTGGTCATGGGAAGGTTGATTGTGATCCACATCCCAGACACAAGCTGGGATGTCAAAGATAGCATGAGGAATAGCCTATTAATGAAATCAAATCTCATACTGATTGGTAATTAGAATTGAGCAGGCATGCATTGATTGTGATTGGCTTCAATATCTATGTCTTACGCATGATGTAACCTTAATCAATAGCTGTGAGTAGATAGAAATAAATCCTATACTTTGACTGGCACATGTTAATTACTGGTAATTGAATTCAAAACTATGTCTGCTTGTGCATTCCTGAATTCTGTACTCTGGCTACAGAGGTGGCATAGTGGCACAGCGGTTAGCATTGCTGTCTCACAGCGCCAGCGCTGGGTTTGATTCCCAGCTCAGGTCACTGTCTGTGTGGAGTCTGCGCATTCTCCCCATATCTGCATGGGTTTCCTCAAGATGCTGCGCTTTCCTTCCACAGACCAGAAGACATGCTGGTTAGGTGCATTGGCTGTGCTAAATTCTCCCTCCGTGTACCTGAAGAGTTGTGGCAATTGGAGGATTTTTCACATTAACTTCATTGAAGTGTTAATGTAAGCCTGTGACTAATAAATAAATTTTACATTTTCCAGACTGTGACCTGGGATTTTTAGTGTCCTCATTATAGCTTGTATTAAAATAAGCGTTAAGAGAATTCTATAACTTGGCGTGGTCACAAAGGGAACATCTTACATCTTGTCCCCATTGGTCACATTACATCCAATACAAAGTTGTCACTGGTTACATTCTAACAAAGGGACTTTAAGCTTACAAAGGTTACAAAGGAAACAAAGTTATAATCCCTTAAAAGGCTCAATATCAAAGCCCAGAAGACATGAGAATTTCCAGGCTTGGGACGCAAACAACTGGAAAATCCTACTTATTATCTTCAATACGTTTTCCCATCATACATACCCTTTTTGATTTCATCACAACTCCTTGCATTTCTGAAGTATCCATTTTGCTTAGAGATTTGCTATTACTATATAAACTGAACATTATTATTCTTAATATGTATTTCTCTGTATATGTAAAAATGCAGTTTATTGTCATTCTCAAGTACAAGCAAACAGGACTATAATATTTTATAACATGCATAAAATTTAACTCCTCTTCCAAACAATAAGACATGACTAAATTAGTGCAGAAATTGCAGATGAAGTTAGATCAAGTGGTCAAAATGTCATGCAAACCACCGATATTCCCATCCAAACTCAATAATTCTGGAAATAAAAGTTAATGATAACACTGACTTCTATTGATTTAAGGCTGCAGATTTTCTTGGGTTACTCATATTAAGTTTTATGGCTAGATACATCTGCTCTAGGATGGAGCAAACAGGTGATGAAGGCAGCACACCACCACTATTGTTCCTGCTTTGGTGTGATGGGGATGTCCAGTTTGACCATCCATTTGACAGCCTCCTGTTGCGCAAACCAGCAAAATGAGGTTGACTTGATGAGCAGTTGATGTAATGTGTGCGCCAGTCCATGAGCCATGGCCACAATTGTATCTTGGGTCCCATTCCCTACCCTGTTCCTCTCCACCATCGCCACACCTCATTTTCTTGAGAATCTGGTGGCCACCACATCCAAGCTCTGTGCAGTTTCAGTTGCGCATTATCCAATGTCTTTGAGGGAAGTTGAAGACAAGAATCATTGCTCTTGAGTTAGTGATGAAACATTGGATTTTTTTATTCTACAGGTGTCCCATAATGTCAAAAACCTGGACAGTGGGTTAATACATTAGTGTGTAAATATTATGTGTTGTTCCCCAAAATGTCATGGGACTTTAAGAATTTCCTTGGTAGGCCTTGGTGAGTAGGAATGTTGGTGTTGCTGTTGACAGTTTGCATCTTGTAGAGCACTACGATGATGAGGCAGCTAAAAAAGACCTGATCGAGGAATAGGGTTCCTCAAGAAGCTCCAGCTACAGTCAGAAAATTTTATATTATACGAAGGGATGGCACAATTGCACAATGGTTAGTACTGCTGCCTCACAGCGCCAGGGGCCCAGGTTTGATTCCTAGCTTAGGTCACATTCTGTGTGTGGAGTTTGCACATTCTCCCCATGTCTGCATGGGTTTCCTCTGGGTGCTCTGGTTTCCTCCCACAGTCCGGATGACATTCTGGTTAGGTGCATTGGCCATGCTAAATTCTACTTCAGGTGCCAGAATGTGGCGACTAGGAGATTTTCACAGTAACTTCATTGCAGTGTTAATGTAAGCCTACTTGTGACACTGATAAATAAACTTTAAACTTTAGATTGAAACTGTCCAGTAATTCCAATTTCCAGATAACATCTGTTTCTTATCCTGGGAACAATTCAATATAAAATTCAGGATAAAAATCATGAATCTTTCCGCTTTATGAACATTGAACTACTTTGAGCGACAAATATTGCTGCCAATACGGAGGGAGTTCCAATCCAGGATATTCCTGATATTCAGACTATTTCTGCACTCCTATCCCATGCCAAGTCACTTTCAGTGATGTGATATGACTTTTATCTGAAAAGGGTTTTAAGCATAAGTTTATTTATTAGTGGCACAAATAGGCTTACATTAACACTGAAATGAAGTTACTGTGAAAATCCCTGAGTACCACACCCTGGCACCTGTTCAGATACACTAAGGCAGAATTTAGCACAGCCAGTGCATTTAACCAGTACGTCTTTTAAACTGTGGGAGGAAACCGGAGCACCCAGAAGAAACCCGCACAGACACAGGTAGAACATGCAGACTCCGCACAGCCAGTGACTCAAGCCGGGAATTGAACCTGGGTCCCTGGCACTGTGAGGCAGCAGTGCTAACCATTGCGCCACCATGGGACCAATTGGGCTGGAAGTGGGCATAGTGTCAGGCATCACATAGAGGCAGAAACTAGCCCTGGAGGATGACTTTCAAAAGGAAAAGAAAGCCAAGATTTGGTTTTTGTCTTTCCGAATAGAGCAGACAAGAAAGCAAGTGTCCAGAAGCCTCACAGTCCAGACAAGTACCCAGATGTTCACTCATCAAGTAATTAATCCACTCAACGGATGGCAAGGTTGTGTTCTAACATGAGCACCTCACTTTGACTATCTTTTTTTTCAAGATTTTAATTAACGGCCACATTAATTACTCCCTGTTGTGCTCCCAACAGCTGTTCACTGAGATGCCCCAGACCATTCTCTTTTCCCATTCTGACCTTTGACAATTTCATTCTGTCCCTCTCCAGCCTGTTAACAAGCTCTTCAATGAGCTTAACACCCAGTTAATTGGAGGCATGCAGTCTCTGCCCCATAACCTCCCTTTGAAATTTGCAGCTCATCACAGAAGCATCGGAAGAACATCCAGGAGCAACATTTTTAAAGCATGCCCATAGCTACAGTCGGGGAGCGGAGGAGAGCAGTCCGGTGGTGGCACAGTGGTTAACACTGCTGTCTCACAGCGCCAAGGACCTGGGTTCCATTCCCAGCTTGGGGCACTGTCTGTTGGGGGTCTGCATGTTTTCCTCATGTCTGCGTGAACTTCCTCTGGGTACCTCCAGTTTCCTCCCACAGTCTGAAAAACATGTTGGTTAGGTGCATTAGCCATGCTAAATTCTCCCTCAGTGTATCCGAACAGGCGCTGGAGTGTGGCAGCTCGAGGATTTTCACAGTAACATCATTGCAGTGTTAATGTAAGCATGCTTGTGACACGAATACACTAAAACTTTAAACCTGTTCAGAGAATGAACCTTCCACACACCTAATGAAGGAACAGTGTTTCCAAAAGCTTGTGGGTTTATTATCAAGTAAACTGGTTGGACTTTAGCGTGGTGTTGTGAGACTTTTTACTATATTTACCCCAGTCCAACGCCACCATCTCCACATCATTTGAGGAAACAGTCATGGGAATCTTGAACTTCGGTTGCTCAATAACATCTTAGGTCAGCTGACTGTGCACAGGTTGCCAAGTTAGTTCACTCTTTTGAGAAAAGGTTGATAAACACCTGGATGAGAAAGAAAAAAATAAAACTTTAAACTTCATGACTCAGGTAATTGCACAGTTTTAATATTGTTGGTAAAGTTGATTGGCAGTAATAAAGCGTTTGGGAGTTGTAGAGGTTATACATTAATTAACTAAGAGTACTTTTTATTGCCCAAGGAGCAGCTGATGTCACTGAGGTGCATTCATGAGGATAAGAGCCATGTGAATTGTGTGTTCCAAGGGATGGTTACCCTGCAACTTAAGGAAGTGGATGACCACCAGACAGACAAGAAAGACAAGGCAACTGGTGAGGGCATCCCACTTTCTATCAAGCACCCAGATCTAAGTTCTCATGACGGAGAGGGTTCCTCTGGAGAAAGCAACAAGATACATGACCAGAGCTCGGCTGTCAGAGAAGGAGGAGAAAACACAGGAGAGCAAGAGTGTTGGGGACTCTATATCTAGAGGAACAGACCAGCACTTCAGTGGTCACAGATGTGATTCCTGGATGGTATGTTGCAAAGGTCGTGGATATCGCCATGCAACTAAAGGTTAAAAGATGGACAGTATTTTCTGCATGCGAAAGAACCTTTTAGCTATCACATAATAAGCCCAAAAAGAGGGAGTGTAATTCTAAAATTTGTCTGAGGACATGAAGCTGGGAAAGTGGATGAACTAGCAGTAGATGCCCATTTTGGAAATAGTGACCATAAAGTGGTGAGATTTAACATTACTATGGAAAAGGATAACACAACTATGGAAAAGGGTAGAGAAAGCCTTGGAGAGAATTGATAACATTTTGAGTTCATAAGACCCTTTTACAGAACTGAAAATTGATAGAAATAAACTTATACACAGTAGGATAGAATAGAGAGTCAGTGATAGGGCTGAAGTAAGGAGGGGGATTGACAAAGATATCATGGACATGAGACAAAGGGGCTGTTAATGGCACCATGAGGGACTGAAAAGAGTTAACAGGTTTTTGTTAGGCAAGGGAATCAAGGGTCATCAGTGATAAATGGGAATGTGGAATTTGAAACTCAAAGGTGATCTGAGTGAATGGCAGAGCTGGTTTGAGGAACCCAATAGCCAATTTCTATTCTGATTTTGGACGTTGGTAGGTCTGTATTTCCCTTTTGTAAAACCCTGTTGACTAGCTTTAATTATACAAATGCATTGTTAAGACTTCCTTAATAATAAGTCCCCGCACTTTCCTAATGACCGGTATAAGGTTAGTTCCCTCCTGTTCTGAATAGCTGTGTTGTGTTTTCTGACTTCCAATCTGCTGGGTCCATTCCAAAAACAAGGGAAATCTGGAAAGTTATAGCCACTATATCTGTAGTTATCTCTTGTAGAACTCTATGTTGCAGGCCATCTGATCCACAGGCTTTATCGGATTTTTGTCCCCTGGGTTTCTCTGGTAATTTTTCCAACTTCTCCTTACAACTAAATCCTTTCGTTACTGATTATACCCTGGTAAATCTCAAAAGGTTCACATGTTTCCTGCAGTGTGGCTCCCAGAATTGGGCTAAGGCTCAATCAGTGAATTATAAAGTTCTAACACAATCCTTTTTTTCATATAGTCCATGCTTCCCTTTGCACAGAGGTGGCACAATAGCACAGCGGTTAGCACTGTTGCCTCACAACGCCAGGGATGCAAGTTCAATTCCCGGCTTGGGTCATTGTCTGTGTGGAGTCTGCATGTTCTCCCCGTGTCTGCGTGGGTTTCCTCCGGGTGCTCCAGTTTCCTCCCACAATCAAAAACGTGCTGGTTAGGTGCATTGACCATGCTAAATTCTCCCTCAATGTACTTGAGCAGGTGCCAGAGTGTGACAACTAGGGGATTTTCACAGTAACTTCATTGCAGTGTTAGTGTAAAACCACTTGTGACACTAATAAATAAACTTTAGTGAAAAGATTCAGACTGTTGCTTCTGAAACTTGTTCGTCATCCAGAGTTGATGTCTTGAACTTTGTCATTCATACACAGAAATTTGGAAAAATACATAAGAACATAAGAAATAGGATCAGGAGTAGGCCATCTAGCCCTTCGAGCCTGCCCCGCCATTCAATAAGATCATGGCTGATCTGAAGTGGATCAGTTCCACTTTCCCGCTTTCTCCCCATAACCCTTAATTCCCTTGTCTATCAAAAACCTATCTACCCGCGACTTAAATATATTCAGCGAGGTAGCCTCCACCACTTCAACAGGCAGAGAATTCCAGAGAATCATCACCCTTTGAGTGAAGAAGTTCCTCCTCAACTCCAATCTAAACTGCTGCCCCCTTATCTTGAGGCTGTGCCCTCTAGTCCTGCTATCCTTCCTAAGCGGGAAGAATCTCTCTACCTCTACCCTATCCATCCCTTTCATTATCTTATACGTCTCTATAAGATCCCCCCTCATCCTTCTAAACTCCAACGAGTACAGACCCAGTCTATTTAGTCTCTCTTCATAGTCCAACTCCCTCATCTCCGGTATCAGCCGAGTGAACCTCCCCTGCACTCCCTCCAAGGCCAAAATATCCTTGTGCAAGCGCGGCGACCAAAACTGCACACAGTATTCCAGCTGCGGCCTCACCAGTACCCTGTACAGTTGCAGCAAGACCTCCCTGGTTTTATATTCTATCCCCCTCGCTATAAAGGCCAGCATACCATTTGCCTTCTTGATCACCTGCTGCACCTGCAGACTGGGTTTTTGTGACTCATGCACAAGGACCCCCAGGTCCCTCTGCACCGTAGCATGCTGCAGCTTTTCACCCTTTAAATAGTAATCCCTCCTACTATTATTTCTGCCAAAGTGGATAACCTCACACTTGCTAACATTATACTCCATCTGCCAGGTCCTCGCCCACTCGCTCAGCCTATCCAGATCCCTCTGCAGACTTTCCACACCCTCCACGCAATTTGCTTTACCATTCATCTTCGTGTCATCAGCAAATTTCGTCACCCTACGCTCAGCCCCTTCCTCCAGATCATCTATATAAATGGTAAATAGCTAAGGCCCCAGCACCAATCCCTGCGGCACTCCACTAGTCACCAACCGCCAATCAGAATAACACCCATTGATACCAACTCTCTGCTTCCTATTAGACAACCAATCCTCTATCCACACTAACACCTTACCCCCAACTCCGTGCACCCTAACCTTCTTTAGCAACCTTTTCTGAGGCACCTTATCAAACGCCTTTTGAAAATCTAGAAACACCATGTCCACCGGTTCCCCTCTGTCTACCGCACTAGTCACATCCTCAGAGAAATCCAATAAATTTGTCAAACACTACTTCCCCTTAACGAATCCATGCTGCGTCTGCTCTATCAAACTATTCTTTTCTAGGTGCCTCGCTATTTCTTCTTTGATGACGGATTCAAGCATTTTTCCAACTACTGACGTTAAACTAACCAGTCTATAATTCCCTGCCTTTTGTCTGCTACCTTTTTTAAACAGCGGCGTAACATTAGCCGTTTTCCAATCTTCTAGCACTTCCCCGGAATCCAGCGAAATATATATGCTTTTCCTTCAACATGCCTTTAACAATGGAAAGGCTGGTGTCCCCATATAATTTGCTTCAGCTCTTCCCTGTTCCTGTCGGTTTTGAGTAGCAACATTGTCTTGGTTCTAATGGAATCCTGGCCAAAGTGCAGCACATAGAAGAATATGTCCATCTCTGTGTTTTTCACAAAAAGCTCTGAAGCGAACTGATCTGAACCTCCACTTGCATTGACTGTACTTGGACTGTTGCTGACTGCTTATGCCTGATCCCTTGAATGAAATTCATATCTCCCACAAAAACCAGTGATGAGAGGAAAAGAATTCGATGTTACAGCTCAATTCACCTCATCGTTCATATAAAAAGTTGTTCCTGTTGAGAATAATCTGCATAAGCTGCAATTAAAGCTAGCAGTTTTAACATTATAATTTTTCTCACCTCAAAGAGAAACTGCTGGAAGCATTTACTGGTAAGCAAGCACTTTCTTTCACTTTTACTGAAATGTGTGCTTTTTTTTCTACTGGGGGCAGTAAGGTGTCACAGTGGCTAACACTGCAGTCTCGCAGTGTCAGGGACCCGGGTTCGATTCCCGGCTTGGGTCACTGTCTGTACAGAGTCCGTACATTCTCTCCATGTCTGTGATGGTTTCCTCCAGGTGCTCCAGTTTCCTCCCACAGTCCAAAGATGTGCAGGTTAGGGGCATTGGCCATGCTAAATTCTCCCTCAGTGTACCTGAACAGGCGCTGGAGTGTGGCAACTCGGGGATTTCATAGTAACTTCATTGCAGTGTTAATGTGAGACTAATTGTGACTAATAAATAAACGTCACTTTAAACTTTAAATAACACACAAAAAAAAACTATGGGTGAGATTTTACAGCCTCACTCACCCTGGTGAAAAGCTGCAGCATGCTACTGTACAGAGGGACTTGGGGGCTCCTTGTGCATGAGTCGCAAAAACCCAGTCTGTAGGTGCAGCAGGTGATCAAGAAGGCGAATGGAATGTTGGCCTTTATCACGAGGGGGATAGAATATAAAAGCAGGGAGGTCTTGCTGCAACTATGCAAGGTACTGGTGAGGCCGAACTGGAGTATTGTGTGCAGTTTTGGTCCCCTTATTTGCGAAAGGATATATTGGCCTTGGAGGGAGTACAGAGAAGGTTCACCAGGCTGATACCGGAGATGAGGGGGTTAGCTTATGAGGAGAGGTTAAATAGACTGGGCCTCTACTCGTTGGAGTTTAGAAGGCTGAGGGGGGATCTTGTAGGGACTTACAAGGTAATGAAGGGGCTAGATAGGGTAGAGGTAGATTCTTTCCGCTTAGAAAGGAAACCAGAACTAGAGGGCACAACCTCAAAATAAGGAGGGGGGGGTGCAGTTTAGAACAGAGTTGAAGAGGAACTTCTTCACTCAAAGGGTGGTGAATCTCTGGAATTCTCTGCCCATTGAAGTGGCGGAGGCTACCTCGCTGAATATATTTAAGTCACGGGTAGATAGGTTTCTGATAGACAGGGGAATTAAGGGTTATGGGGAGCAGGCAGGAAAGTGGAACTGATCCACTTCAGATCAGCCATGGTCTTATTGAATGGCAGGGCAGGCTCAAGGGGCTGGATGGCCTACTCCTGCTCCTATTTTTTATGTTCTTATGTTCTAACGAGACTGTAAAATCCCACCCTAGGTTAATGCTCCTTTCCATTGTCTGCCCCTCACCTGCTCCGGTTCCCATGGTAGGTAGGACAGTAAAATTCCTGTCTATAAATCTGCAGCCATATGGAATATATCTTTGTTTAGACTTACATTCATATCATATGATGTGCTGCTGTTTTTTTTCCAGGGTTGCACATAGCAATATCCTGGAGATCTTCAGCTCTTAGAGACTTCAGGCCAACCCTGGAGAGGTTGGCTACCTTAACTGTAGGTATTGATTCTATTTTAAAGAAAATCAGTGGGCAATTTCCTTTGAGGTGGAGAAAACCCCGATTCAAATTTACTGTG
Source organism: Carcharhinus amblyrhynchos (assembly GCF_965287045.1). Taxonomy (NCBI): domain Eukaryota; kingdom Metazoa; phylum Chordata; class Chondrichthyes; order Carcharhiniformes; family Carcharhinidae; genus Carcharhinus; species Carcharhinus amblyrhynchos. Next base: position 115,923,666 of record NC_137329.1, read on the forward strand.
AAGCCCCCCCGCTCCCCCCTCCCCAATCCTGCTCCCCTTCCCCCTTCAATATTGGGTTCCAGGATGCTTATGCTAAAGTGCGATTTAACTCTTGACACAATGAGCTCAAGCTACCATTTATGCTGTCACGAGGGGCTATTAAGCTGAAGTCCAAAAGTAAAGTCTGGAGAAGTATAGCTATGAATGGAGTGTAGACATTTCAATCTACTCCGAACAACATGCCTGCCCTTATTAGTCAAATGATTGTGTGCCAATGGGCATGCTTGCCTTCATCGGCCAGGGCATTGAGTTTAAAAATTGGCAAGTCACGTTACAGCTTTATAGAACCTTAGATAGGCCGCATTTGGAATACAGTGTTTAATTCTGGTCGCCACACTATCAGAAGGATCTGGAGGCGTTGGAGAGCGTACAGAAAAGATTTACCAGGATGTTGCCTGGCATGGAGGGCATTAACTATGAGGAGAGGTTGGAGAAACTTGATTTGTTCTCACTGGAACGACAGAGGTTGAGGGATGACCTAATAGAAATCTATAAGATTATGAGGGGCATGGACAGTGTGGATAGTCAGAAGCTTTTTCCCAGGGTGGAAGAGTCAATTACTAGGCGGCATAGGTTAAAGGTGCGAGGGGCAAGGTTTAAAAGAGATCTATGATCTACAGAGTTTTTACACAGAGGGTGGTGGGTGCCTGGAACTCGCTGCCGGGGGATGTAGTGGAAGCAGATACAATAGTGATTTCTAAGGGGCGTCTGGGCAATTACATCAATAGGATGGGAATAGAGGGATATGGTTCCAGAAAGGGTAAGGGATTTTAGTTAAGTCGGGCAGCATGATCGGTGTAGGTTTAGAGGGCCGAAGGGCCTGTTCCTGTGCTGTTATTTTCTTTGTTCTTTGTGTTCTCTTGAGAGATGAAATTAGATAAAATAGCAAGCAATTAAAAAGAAATACAATTGGACGAGAAACAATTGAATTTTACCACTGCCTAATCTGATATTTTATCTTTTCTTAAGAAAATACAACTTTCTGTTCAAGATGTCTTCACTGTGGAACACCGGGAGCTGCTGAGGTGGTACATTCTGAGATACTTTCAGCGGCACCTTCCATTTTATGAAAATGTAACCAAGTGCTTTGCCTCTGGACCCCTGCTGGTGTTTTCTCTTAAGATACACAAGAGCTGAAACAGCATTGTCAAAGCACGTCACAACAGACTGTAAAAATAAACACATCAGGTGAGCCAAATGCGAATTCTCCTTTTCAACCGTGGAGCTTTTCCAGTGATTAATGTAAGCATTGTGAATGTAACATCAGGAGACAATTAAGTTCAAAACCTGTGCATCTAATATCTCCGAGCAGAAGATAAAATCTTTCATGACATTGGGGTCAATTTTTGGGGGATCATTGCTAATCCTTTTTTTTATTTTAGCAAATGAAAGCAAAGACTGACCCCACTATACATTTTAGATGGATTTACTTTTTGCTTATGGGTTAACTAACTCTTTCTATGTTTCTTGACTGCTCATTTTGGGGGAAAGAAATTGCAAAGCTGCCAACTAATGTCGAGATGCATTTGAAAGTCAGGCTTCTCGATTGAGATAGTTGGGTGGATGAACGTTGCAGCCAATACAGCGACCTCAGGATGAGGGACAGTTTGCACTCAGTGGCATTTGTCAGTGGAAGTAATTGGCCAGGCTGATTTTGTTTCAGCCTTAGTTCCAACCGTTTGTGACACGCATAATGAACGTGTGACAGAACAGCACCCCCGCTGGGAATAAAACCAAGGGTGGGATTTTTCACCCCTTCCCACTAGCAGGATCTTCTAGCCCTGCTGAAGGTGATTCCCCCACCCCCATTCCCGTGGTGACTACCCCCCCGCAGAGGGACGGGCAAGCTACACAAAACTCCAAAGACGTCAACATGACTGGAAGATTCCACCAGTGGACAATAGTGAGCTGCCTCTGCTGGGAGGGAGGAGGGACAGAAAATCCTGCCCCAAAGCTTTCAATCAATACCCTAGTTTGTTTTGGAAATTTAGTGTCAAATCTTTGTCTGGTAATGCTCTTGCAAAATGCCTTGGAAAGTTCTACTCTGGCAAAGTTGCTGATGTTGTCATGTGGGATGAATTCAGGCACCTACTTCCCACCACTTTCTATGTCTTACATACAAGAAAACATGCATGCCAGGCACCCAAACTCCTAATACACTCTCCTGTCTGACAAAACACAGTGCCACGATAGAGATTTTGTGATTTGTTTTCTTAGGTTGACAGGCCAGTCTCCAAATTGACACCTTTCTAAAAAAGGCAGAACTTGCCTTGTTAAGATTTTTGAGCACTGAGACACTTCCAATGAATAATAATTCCTGAAATGAGATTGCTTTAATGAGACTTTGTACTCATTTGTGAAAAAGGTGGACCGACTGCAGTGGTTACCTGAGGCATTTTAGAATAAGTTAATTTCTTCAGATCTATTTTTCTTCCTCTGACATTATTTGTTATCTCAAGATTTTAGGCCCCATTTTCCGATGTTGGGAAAATCCGGATGCATCTTGACTTGGTGTTGCGGTGTGGGCGGCTGACCAGTTTTATGAAGCTGGTCCCTCCTCCTTATTTTTATAGTCTCTCCTGTTCTTTTAGAATTGATGTACCCACATCATGACTACTATCGACACCACAAACTTTTAGAATTGACAGGGGATAGTGTTAGGCTGCTGGAGCAGAACCCCAAGTTATATTATGAAGCCAGACCAGGCCAGACTCCGAACAATATCTCCATTTTGGCAAAAATGTGAGGAAAAGATACTTTGCTCCAGGATTGATTCCACAGACAAAATAGGAACTTTTAAAATCAAAATGATCTTTATTGATAAAGTTTACATGCAATGCTAACAAAGAAAGATAACCATTAACAGTTGAACAATACTTAAAAATGAAAGGACACCATTTTAATTTCTAACTTATTAGTGTTCCCTTTTCAAATAAGCAGCATTCCTCTTACAGACTTAAAACCCACTTTAAATATAGTTAGCAATCATAAATATACTTGCTATAATAAGCGTAGACAGTTTTGGAGTTTTCTGAGAGTAATGGCTTGCAGTAGCCATTCAAACAATTTCCAGCTAATACTCTGACTCCAAACTGAATTTTTTTTTCTCTCTGCTACAAATGCAGCATTAACCACATTAGCACATGAATGATAACTTGTAACCCTTTCAATCAACCTAATCAAAATTTCCATCTATAAACAAAAGTCCACTAGCTCTATCCTAACTAAACACTACATGTCTAAAATGAGTAATTATCCTGTTCTTCCTTGCATCTGAGTTACATTCCTTCCAGATATTCCAATTGGCTGTAAAATAAGGCAAAATTTGAAACATTCTTCTTAAACATAACAAACTATATGCCAATTGCACTACCACTGTTGTAAACTGGATTTTATGATAATCAATGAAGCTGAATTAGTTAACTACCTGATTCCTCTTTTCCATGAAAACAACTGCTCTTCACAAAGAGATTATCTCTCACTTGCTTGACACATCCACGGAATGCAGATTGGCAGATGTCCCCTCCAACAGCTTGGAAAATATCAAATGGTGGAAAAGACCAATGTTGTGGCAAACTTCACACCTAAGGGAAGAGCTACCATCTGTTAAATATTCCGTTGAACTACCTGCACCTTTCAGTATCCCTGTTTAATTGAAGGATGCTTATGAAAATCAAAGGATGTTGTCCAGAGTGAGTGTTCAACATGCTTCCTGCTGTTTGTGTTCTTTTAGTGTATAATGAGGATTTTTAGATTTGTTGGATTCACTCCAACTTCTCAAGGTAAAGATAGGTGCTGTAGTGTAATGTCCCCTTAATTGGAATAGAAGTATTTTGTTGGGCTTGTAGCTTTCTACTCAAGAATTAAGGTAAATGCTATTTTAAATTCTGATGAGTATTTTAAATATTGGGCTGTAACATAAATAAGACTTATATTCTCTATTGGAAACATAATTATACTTACTTTTCCTAGAACTGTCAAGTGAATTGCATGTTCAGTTCTCTAATGAATCTTTGTATAATTTAGAAATTATGTTGTCTCATTTAGACTTCTGCCTCTGCAAACTGGAAAACCCATCTCCTTGCACTCTCAAATGGAGAGTACAATGTTGAGGAGAGATGGCCAGACACTTGTAACATCCATGTTGATAAAAAGGCTACCTGCAGAAAGGTAATGTTCTCTGGCGATTCCTTTCTTTCTGGGAGTATTGGATCAATTCTTCAAACCCATTTAAGTGTTTATGGGACCTGCTTTTCTCAACTTCATGTGAGAGTGATTATCCGAGGAGTATGCCTGATCTGTAATTGTCCTGAAAATGAGGCAGGATTATCAACAAGATGTCAATCAACATCCTGGGGGTTACTATTGTACATAGACTGAACTGGATTAGCCATTAAAATACTGTGGCCACCAGAGCAGGTTAAAGGCTAAGAGTCTTGTGGCAGATAACACACCTCCTGAATCCCCACAGCTTGTCCACCATCTACAAGACACAAGTCAGGAGTATAATAGAATATTCCCTTCTTATCTGGATAAATGCAACTCCAATAACACTCAAGAAACTCAGCATCATCTAGGAGAAAGCAACCCATTTGATCACTACTCTTTCCACAAACATTCTCTCCCGCCACCATCTATACACAGTAACAGCAATATGTACCATCTATAAGATGCAGGAATTCACCAAGGTTCCTTAGGCAGCACCTTCCAAACCCACAACCTCTAGCGTCTGGAAGGCCAAGGGCAGCAGACACATGGGATCATCACCATGTGGATGTTCCCCTCCATGCCACTCACCATCCTGACTTAGAAATGTATTATCATTCCTTCACTGTCAAAATCCTGGAATTCCCTCCCGAACAGCACCGTGGGACTACCTACACCTCAGGAACCGCAGCGGCTCAAGAAGGCAGCTCACCACCTTCTCAAGGACAACTAGGAATAGGCAATAAATGCTGGCCAGCCAGTGACGCCCACAACCTGGAAGTGAATTTTTAAAATGTAGCAAAAAACCCACCTTAGGTCTGCCTGCAGTTGATGGTGTAGATCAGCAAGAGCCACAAAATGAAGGTGGTGATGGTCATCTATAGTGGAGTGTTAGTTTATTTAAATTATACTCCTACGGTATCAAAGTCAATGTTTCAATAACTCTTGGCACCTTCATTTGATGTCCCCTCATTTGCTGGTTTCACTTCTCTCCACTCCATGTACTATTTTGGACATCCCCAGATGAACATTTGCTGGAACTTTGGCTAACGCTCAACACTGATGCTTCTCTCATGGCACGGTGGCACAGTGGTTAGCACTGCTGCCTCAAAACCACCAGGGAACCAGATTTGATTCTGGCCTCGGGTGACTCTCTGCGTATTCTCCCCCGTGTCTGCGTAAGTTTCCTCCGGGTGCTCTGGTTTCCTCCCACAGTCCAAAAATATGCAGGTTAGGTTGAGTGGCCATGCTAAACTGCCCCTTAGTGTTAGGGGGATGAGCCGGATAGATTTGTGGGGTTACAGGGATAGAGCCTGGGTGGGATTGTTGCCAGTGCAGGCTCGATGGGCTGAATGGCCACTTTCTGCACTGTGGAGATTCTAACTCTGACATTTGGCTTCAGTATCAACCTGACTTTAAGAACTCAGTTCCAGCAGCCCTACAGCTCACCCTGGAGTCAGAGAATTCAGTGTGGGATCTAATGAACATAATTTTGTATATTCTAACCACAAACGCAATTTCCCATACTTGACTACATTTTCCTCACATATTGTGACTCAAAGAGCACGCAGCTGCTCAGCTGATTTAATGATCTGTATTCACATCTGGAATGGCTCAGAAAAGCATCATACAGCCGAGATTGTGATTCCTTCTTGACTGTGGTTCCACTGACCCTGAGAGTTTACTAGTCCCCTTAGTCATATTTTCTGTTCTGGTCACTGAGTGTCACCAGTGGGGTTTGGTGGAATGGCTAAAGTTTGACTCATTTTAATTATGAGATGCTGATCTTTTAATTGAGCAAACAGCAGCAGGAGAAAGTGTCCCTTCTGAATGATGCGATCGATACATACGTTACCCACAGTCCTCAATTTACCAGTGATTCTAACCTTCAACCAAAGTCATGTTTGGTTTATATATCATTTGCTTTGTCGCTGCTTTCTTTCACCATCAGGTGTTGAGTTTGCGGTAATATCAACGGGGGAGGCAATAGCCGAGTGGTATTATCGCTGGGCTGTTCGTCCACAAACTCAGCTAATGGGCTGGACACCCAGGTTCGAATCCTGCCATGGTAGATGGGAGAATTTGAATTCAACAAATATATCTGGAATTAAGAACCTACTGATGGCTGCGAAACCATTGTCGATTTTTCAGGGAAAAACCCACCTGGTTCACTAATGGCCTGCAGGGAAGGAAATCTGCTGTCCTTACCCAGTCAGGCCTACATGTGATCCCAAAGTCATAGCAATGTGGTTGACTCTCAACTGCCCTCCTAGGGCAATTAAGGATGGGCAATAAATATTGGCCAGCCAGCGATGCCCATGTCCACGAATGAATGAAAAGAATTAAATTTCCTTTGAAGAATTATGTGGAATTTACAGCACAGGAATAGACTATTTAGCAAAATATGTGTCACTTGCCTCCTTCCAGCCCCCTTGACTGTCTGTGCCGAGTCTATACATTTTCCCCCTGTCTGTGTGGGTTTCCTCCGGATGCTCTGGTTTCCTCCCGCACTCCAAAGGTGTGCAGGTTAGGTAGCTTGGCCATACTAAATTTCCCCTGAGTCCTAAGATGTGCGGGTAAGGGGGATTAGTGCAGTAAATACAGGGTTTACAGGGCTGGGTCTGTGTAGACTGCTGTGCTGGACAGTCGATGCATACTCAATGGGCTGAATGGCCTCTTTCTGCATTGTGGGTATTCTAAGATGTTGTTTCCACGTGTGAGAAAAACTAGAATCAGAGGGCACAGCCTCAAATGAAAGGGACGATCCTTTAAAACAGAGGTAAGGAGGAATTTCTTCAGCCAGAGAGTGGTGAATCTGTGGAACTCTTTGTCACAGAAGGCTGTGGAGACCAAGTCATTGAATGTCTTTAAGACAGAGATAGATAAGTTCTTGATAAATAAGGGGGTCAGGGGTTATGGGGAAAAGGCAGGAGAACGGGGATGAGAAAAATATCAGCCACGACTGAATGGCAGAGCAGACTCAATGGGCCGAGTGGCCTAATTCTGCTCCTATATCTTATGGTCTTATGATTCATCTCAGCCAATCAATGTATCCTTCTATCCCTTTCTCTCATGTATGAATATCTGACTTTCCCTTAAATGCATGTTTGAAGTCCTATTCCCATTAAAAAAAAGTAACAGAACGAGTGAAAGTTAAATCGTTGTGAAATTAAATGCAATTCGTTGGTCTAAGATCTCCCAGAAATGAACACTCCTGATTAGGGGAAGCATTTTTGACAAGTTGGTAATTTGAGCATTCTGTCAGTGAAACAAGTGAGTGCGGCATCTCATTAAAACTGTGCATCAATTCAGTGTCACTTTAGGGATTATTATTCATTGAAATATCACACTCCTGTGTATTGGATTGTGCCAGTGCTTGATGCTATATTAAAGATTAACAGGATTACAATGATAGAACTAAGTAAGGGAGGCAGATAGGGCAGTACTTACACAAGGATACGGTTCCATCTATGATTTGGCATATGGATTCTCTGTCTACTGTACACAAATATCCACACTGGAAGGACAACTCTGTTTATTTGCTGTCATGCCCTGACTGACAGTGTTTTTCTACTCAGTCACACTGTGTACACCATGTGCTGTAACCTCTGTCCGTCCCTCGACAGACAGATTGAAGGCTTTCTAAAAGAAAAGTTCTGCTAAAATAATAACCCTCAGACTCCCCAGGGACCTGCAAAGTAACACATTATGTAAGGCACTATTTCCGTATCAAAGCAGGGCCTAATGACCCAATGTAATGATCAAAACAAACTGTCACTGATGTTGGAAAGCCAAAATAGAAACAGAAAAATGCTGTAAAAAACCACCAGGTCTGGCAGTACTGTCCCACCATGCCGCCCATGGTGGCACCATGCCGCCCATGGTGGCACAGTGGTTAGCACTGCCGCCTCACAGAGCCAGGCACCCGGGTTCAATTCCCAGCTTGGGTCGCTGTCCGTGCAGAGTCTGCATGTTCTCCCTGTGTCTGCGTGGGTTGCCTCTGGGTGCTCTGGTTTCCTCCCACAGTCTGAAAGATGTGTCGATTAGGTGCATCGACCTGAACAGGCGCCGGACTGTGGCGATGAGAGGAATTTCACAGTAACTTCATTGCAGTATTAATGTAAGACTAAATAAATGCACTTTACTTTGCAGCATTTGTGGAGCAAGGAAGAGAATTAGCATTCTGAGTCCGTTTGACTGTTCTTCGGAGCTAAAGAGAGAGAGAGAGATGCGACGGATTTTATGCTGTTTAATCGGGGCTGGAGCAAAACAGAAGGTCAGGGATTAGATGGGAGCTACGGAGAAATTTGACAAAGATGTCATGGAACACAAGACAAAGGGAGCCTTAATGGTAGTGTAAAAATATGGCATCAAGGTAAGATAGCAGGATGTGCCAACGGTAGAACACATTGACACAGGGGGCAGTGTCGGGCAGATCTGAGTGGGAGTTCAGTTCACAGATGTGCAGTGAGAGGGAGAGGGTCAGCAAGGGGGGAAAAGGGGGAGGAAATAGTGACAATGATTGGTTAGAGGAGGATGGGGAGAGATCAGGCATGAGGAAGGGGAGAGAGGGAGATGCTGACAATGATGGGGGGGGGGGGTAGGTGAGAGGGAGGTGCCAGCAATAATTGGGGGTGGGGGGGGTGATGGCAGTAATGATTGGGGAAGGGTGAAAGAGAGATGCCAGCAATGATGGTGGGGCGGGGGGGGAGGTGGAGGGAGATGCAAGCAATGATGGGGGGGGCGGAGGGGAGATGCCAGCAATGATTCGGGCGGGTAGGGTTGAGAGGGAGGTGCCAGCAACGAGTTGGTGTGGGGGGACGGGGTGGGGGGGAGTGGAACGGGGTGGGGTGGGGGTCCGTAAAGAGATGGGAGCTCAGAGGGAGGTGGGAGGTGAGGGGGTGTTGCCGGTGATGATGGGGAGGGCAGGGACGGGAGATAGAGTTGCCAACGATGTTTGTTTGGCCGGGGGGGGGGGGGGGGGGGGGGGGGAGCCCCAAAGAGCGCCCATCTCTTTGAGGCAGGAGGAAGATAATTTTTTGCTCTGATTGGGGTGTCCTTTAAAAATGGTGGAGCTTGTTTCGGTCCCGCTCCTCAAAATGTTGAAACATGCCCCCATCCCCCACCCCCTTTTTTTTTAACAAAGTGTCATAAGATTCGGAGAGAAAACTTGTCTGTTTTTCTGGAGAAAGGCACATCTGCTTCCAGCCAGACCCTGACACTTTGGAGATAATTTTCCTGTCCCGCCCACCACGCAAATCGGAGCGTGCGGAGCGTGGACGATTGACCTGGGGCAGGAGTTTCCGGTTTCCTGGTGGCCGGAAAATCCCATGCTGACACTTTGCCATTTTTTGGTAAGATCCCACCTCCAGCTGACCAATTACATGAGTTGAATTCTTGATAATTTTCCTTTCCCTGTACAGTTCTCGGGAGCATTATATCCTTGGTGAACTAGCTGTAGATAATTACTAAAAAAAAAGATATACTTTGTTTAATTTTATTTCTGGCAGAGAAACAGGGGACATATTGAAATGCTCACTAACAGACTTTGCTCTGCTTCTGGGGAAGTCATGTACTAATGGTATTGTTATACCATTAATAGAGAAAGAAAGTTTTATTAATATACACATCATGCCATGAAGGCTAAGGAACTGAATGATCTATTGCCTTGGCGTTGTAAATTAAAAAGCCTGAGATAGCGCCTTTTCATTCTTAGAAATAAATTAGGATTTAAAGATAAATAAATCCGTGTATTTACGCTGAGATCGGTGTGAAAAAGCAAGTAAAATATTGTTCCTGACACATTTCAAAGCAGGCAGATTATATTGTAAATCAGAAAAGAAACTCTTCACACCCCAGTCCACTTATCTTTGGTCACCCCTTCACGGATGGTCTTGTACAAAATGTCTGCTCTGAATAAATCTCAGTAAAATTGCAGCTCTCCGCTCAGGGTTTTGCCTACTGCTTGCTTCAGTGCTTTATATTTATTGGAGCCTGCCTGTTTCAGAATTGCAAATATAAACGCACGTGGCATAAACTTAATCGTATCCTTGTCAATAATTAAGGCCAGCGGTGGGAGAAGCTGAGCTTTGTAAAGGGAGAGAGTCATTGATGAATACCCGATTGGTGGCAGGTAAATTTATTAGGCTACTAAAATTTATGAATGTGTTTGGCAGGACTGCCCATACCATTTAGCAACACCGTCACCATTCCATTTGCTGAGGCTGGTCTGTGTTGGTTCCTTCTTTGTCTTGTGCTGTGTGCGTATAATAAATGTGTTAATAATAGTGCTGATATGAACCATCTGCTATCATCTTCCTCAAAAGGTTTATAGACCAATCTCATTATCCAAAATGAGGTGGGGAGAAGGGCGGTCTTTTCAGTTAGGATTTATTTGCTTAATCAACGTTAAAAAAAATCTTACTGCCTCTCCTCTCCTGAGGGCAATGATATCATCCTGATCGCATTGTACAAGAGGCCAGATGGAGGTGAAAGTGTTATCGATTGCAATCAAAGGACTAATTGGAGCAATGGTCTTGAAACACCATCACAATATGCATGGAAAAGTGGAGTTTGAGTTTCACGGCTCATCTGTGCGGAGATTCTGAGAAATATATGGGGGAATCTGATCACCAAATGGCAAAGTGTTGTTTCCGGTGAGATCTCTCGAGATCTTACGACACACTACTGAGAAAGATCATGGGGCATGTTTCATGTCGTCATACAGAGGGGTGGGGGGGAGCTTTCTCAACACACCAGTAAAACCCGGGCACCCCAAACGTAACAGGAATCAACCTCCCGCATCCCCGGCTCACCACATGAGGTCTTGGGGCTCTCCTGCCCATGTCTGATTGGAGTCGGCATTTTTCTCCCCTTCCCCTTCTCATCTTGGGCTCTTTCCCTCCCTTGCTCCTCCATCCTCTCCCACCCCACAGCAAAATCTGAATGAATACCCGCTCCCAGCCCTCCCCTCTGAGGTTCCCACTGGGGCCCACCCCTTGGCACAAGTTAGCACTGCCAGGTTTTCACCATGCCCAGGCCAACCTGTGCCAAGGGGCAGTGCCGGGGGCATTGCCAGGCCACAGCCTGGCCACGCCCCTCTCCTCCAGCAAATATACTCACCTTTACCCCTCCCACCTTGGAGACCCCTCCTATTGTTAGAATGTAACCAGTGACAAATTTGTATTGGATATAATGAGATCAATGGGAACAAAATGTAATGGTCAGCTGACCCAGTAAGACATGGAACCAATCACAGAGTGATGTAATAGTCAGCTGACTAACTGATTCACTATAAATAAGGAACTATGTAGAATTGTGGAGAGCTTGGAGTGGCCCAGGGTGAGGTCCCAAGTTTGGAGTAATGATGTTTCTTTATTAAACCCTTCCTTTGATTTATTAGAACAAAGAACAGCACAGCACAGGAAACAGGCCCTTTGGCCCTACGAACAATTAGTTGGAGTAAGTTTTGTTGTTGTTTTATTAGTTGCATTTTGAAGAGTTCCTTCTGAAGAAACACCCATGGCAGTTTAATATCTAGGTGAACCTGTTATAAGTTGTGCCAGCGCCACATCACGCCAACCCCACTGACTATCTGGTGAGGCGGTAATGCCTCAGAGAATGCTCATTAATGATGAACTAATGTATTAATATGAGCTTCCTGGGGGTCTCCTGGGAGCTTCCTTGGTGTGTTTCACAGTACTCTGTCAGCGAGGGGGCTGGAAGATTGGAACTCAGAAACTCGCCAGGGTGAATCGTGCTTCCCGAGTCTCTCCGGATTGTGACCATGTGCCACCATTCCCATGGGCAGAGAGGGTTGGCTCAAAATGGCCCCCATGTTGTCTGCCATGTTGGGTAGTACTCTACTGTGAGCAGAAGAGGCATGGGCTGGAAGTGTTCAAAATCTGCATTATTATATTTGGGTATGTTTTTAGCAATGCAGGGTACTAACAGGTGGTCAATCAGGAGTCTTTGGCAGCTCAGGTAAAAGTCACCGTAAAGCACAAAAAAATTGTTAGCTTGTCTCTTTTTCAACACTAGGTTGAATTTTGTTTTTTTTAACCTATTTTCTGCCTGCTGCTAACAAAGTGTTGACACTGTTATACTATTTTTGCCTATCTTGAAAGCTTATTTATTAGAGTCACAAGTAGGCTTACGTTAATACTGCAACAAAGTTACTGTGAAAATCCCCTAGTTGCCATACTCTGGCTCCTATTCGGGTACACGGAGAGAGAATTTAGCATGGCCAATGTACCGAACCAGCATGTCTTTTGGACTGTGAAAGGTAACCAGAGCACCTGGAGGAAACCCATGCAGACACAGGGAGAATGTGCAGACTTTGCACAGACACTGACCCAAGCTGAGAATCGGACCGGGGATCCTGGTGCTGAGAGGCAGCAGTACTAACCACTGTGCCAACGTGTCGCCCAAACTTGAGGCATGGAGGATGAGTTAGGGAAGACAGGAGGAAGCAACGGGGAGAGGAGGAAGGAGTAGAACATTCAGTAGGAGGCAATACCCTTTACACAAAGGGCATCAGGGAGGAAGGACCTTTCTTACCTTCTAGCAGAATTAGGAGCTCATTGGTAAACCAAACAAAGAGGTTCTCCCCCCCAACCCCCATTGTCTAGTAACCTTACCTATGCAAATCCAGTAGCTTCAAGGGTTAGTCCTAACACTTGCACTCTGGGAATAAGAAATGAGTCATCCTTCTTGTCTGTTTTCTATCCATCTATCAGGGAGGCTGAATACATCTATTCATTGCAGCCAGAAGTGGAATCTTTCTATTCATTTCAAAAACCTTGGTAGCTTGTAGCTGCCTGGCCTGCTCTTGATAATAGGGTATATGCTTCATTGTTCCAAAAGAATGTGGTCTGTCTAATTATACTTATCTCCCATTATGCGTAGGGATAAAATGCTTGTTGGCCAAAACTCACAAGAAAAGACAAAAATACAGTTTAAATCGATAATACTTGATCAAAAATGATTGTATATGTGCTTATATGGACAACACCTTCGTATAATATATAAGTGAGGCACATTGTGATACCTTTAATATATATATAAACCACACTGTGGTCCCTATTTTAAACAAATCTACTTTGTTTTAATAGTCTCAAAAAGCAGGGGTTTCTGTGTTCCCTGCTACAGGGGGAATGTCCAAATTCCACACCAACAGTGACCCAAGCTGGGAATCGAACCTGGGTCCCTGGTGTAGCAGTGATAACCACTGGTGCCATTATGTCACGATCTAATTCTCTCCAGTTTGCATTCTCAATTATTTGAGGCTAACCAAACCTTTGTGTGATCTTTATTTTTACCATGGGGTCCGCCTCAGCCAGATTTCACCATGGACTGGTAGCATTATTCTGAGCGATCTAAGCTCATCGGCACAACATTATAAAGTGGATGATAAGGGAATTAAGGGTTATGGGGAGCAGGCAGGTAAGTGGAACCGAACCACTATCAGATCAGCCATGATCTTATTGAATGGTGGGGCAGGCTTGAAGGGCTAGATGGCCTACTCCTGCTCCTATTTCTTATGTTCTTACATTCTTATGAGCTGCTTAACCCAGTGTGGTCAACTGTTTTACTCAATAAAATTTCTATTTGGAGATTAACAAAGTATAATAACTACATATTAAACTGAATATGGAGTTAATAATCTTGAAACTCAGATTCAATTAGAATCAAGATGGTGTAGTACGTAAAAGAACAGCCCACTAGAGGGTGCTGGTATTACCTTGCTGAAATATTTATCATAATTTGGAAGTGTGTTATAGCAAGGTTCAGAGATGTTCATATCCCAAAACATTCCTTTACATTCTCCTTAAAATAAGTGGATTTTTTCTGGTATATTTTAAAAACGCATTCATCAGAATTCTTCAAGAACTGAAGTTTGGAAATTAAAATTTTATCTGTCAAACTCCTACTTTGCACCATTTTAAAAGAGGAATGAATCTATTTCTAATTAGCAGATTATTGCTAAACATTCGAAGCCATATTGTCTCCAACTTCCACCACAATCCCCATTAACTTTCCAGTGGCTCCACCTCTACTCTCAGCCATTGGCAGGTTCTGTGCCATATTGTTCATAAATTGGGAGAATCTGTTTGACCCTCAGCTGAGTTTTCCCCTTGTCCCCTCTGTAGGCTGGCATGGTTGCACAGTGACGAGCATTGCTGCCTCACAGCAACAGAGATCCGGGTTCAATTCCAGCCTCAGGTGACCATCTATGTGGAGTTTGCACATTGTCTCTGCATCTGCGTGGGTTTCCTCCAGTTTCCTCCCACACTCCAAAGATGTGCGGGTTAACTCGATTGACTTTAGTAAATTGTCCCTCAGTGTCAAGGGGATCAGCAGGGTAAATACTTATGGTTGCCGGGATAGGATCTGGATGGGATTGTTGCCAATGCAGGCTTGATGGCTTCCTTCTGTACTGTAGGAATTCTATTCTATGATTCTATCAGAAACAAATGCTGGCTTGTAAGTCTCTATAACCTGCATTCACCCCAATAGCAAACTACACAATTCACGGAATCACTACATTGCAGAAGGAGGCAATGTAATGCATCAAATCTACACCAACCACTATCCCATCTAGGCCCTATCCCCATAACGTCACACGTTCACCCCACTAATCCCCCTAACCTACAGGTCTTTGGACACTAAGGGGCAATTTAGCATGGCCAATTCTCCTAACCTGCACATTTTTGGACTGTGGGAGGAAACCGGAGCATCCAGAGGAAACCCATCCAGACACAGTTGCTGTTTTAAATTCTTGGATTGTTAAAAAAAATCACAGATTTATTGATTTTCATCTCACACATTGACATTCAATAAAGCCTAACATTAAAGTGAAAGAACTTAAATGTCACCATCAGCTTCATTGCTGTAACATTAATCTTAAAGTACAAAAATGAATACTTTTAAAATTACAGCCAATTTGGAATATTTTGTTTTACGTTTATTCCTTATTTTTGATTTTGATTTTAACCTGTCTTTGATTTTAGGGTCGGAAATGAAACTTGAATTGCTGTCATCTGAAAACCAATTTTGCGGACCACTTTTTCCATCACTCGAAGTCTCAAAGCGTTAAGATTCATATAGTCACATTGTAAATGCAGAAGGGATAATTCTCTGTCATTGCTTTCCTGGTAGAGAACCTCTCTCGCTGGAAAGGTGAGCAAAGCTGTGTATGATTTTCCAGCCATTAGCTTAAGCGGAGCCCTAACAATTCCACTCGCCCTGGCCTCTGAAGCTCCTGGAAATGTCAGACAAATGACACCTCAGAGACAGAGAAGGAAGGGTCATCTTCTTCACCTTAGGCAGTCTCTTGAGATGAAGGATGCTTTGCTTCCAGTCCAGTTCAATGGTTTGTGAGATGGCTGATAGGGTGTTGGTGAGGTCATACGTGGGGTATTGTGTGCAGTTTTGGTGTCCTTATATGAGGAAGGATGTCTGTGCTATGGATGGAGTGCAGTGAAGGTTTACCAGGCTGATTCCTGGGAGGTCAGGTCTGTCATATGAGGAGAGGCTCAGTCAGTTTGGATTATATTCACTGGAATTTAGGAGAATGAGAGGGGATCTCATAGAAACTTATAAAATTCTAACAGGGTTGGACAGAGTAGATTCAGAAAGAATGTTCCCAATGGTGGGAGAGTCCAGAACTAGGGGTCATAGATTGAGGATAAGGGGTAAACCTTTTAGAACTGAGGTGAGCAAACATTTCTTCACCCAGAGGGTGGCGAATGTGTGGAATTCACTGCAACAGAAAGTAGTTGAGGCCAAAACATCTGAGTTCAAGATGGGATTAAAGGGATCAAGGGACATGCGAGGAAGAAGGCGAATCAGGATATTGAATTCGATGATCAGCCATGATCAAAATGAATGGCTGATCAGGCTTGATGGGCCGAATGGTCTACTCCTCCTTCTAGTTTTTATGTTTCTATGTTTCATTTGCCACGGATTCCTATGAGTCAGAGGGAATGTTCAGATATACTTTGAAGCCATCCCTACAGCATTGCTATTGTCCTCTTGGGAGTCACTTGCCATGTCTGAGTAGGGCAGTTGCTTTGGGAGTAGAAATTCTGGCTGTTCGTGCCCTGTTGCCGCTGCAAATGAACACAGAGAATTTGCCCATCCCAAGTTGCCCTTGGAGGACAGTTGAGAATCAACCACATTGCTGTGGCTCTGGAGACACACATAGGCCAGACCAGGTAACGGCGGCAGATTTCCTTCCCTAAAGGGCATTAATGAACCAGATGGATTATTCCAGCAATGGTTTCATGGACATCAGTCGATTTTTAATTCCAGATATATTTTCTCAAATTCAAATTCCAACAACTGCCGTGGCAGGATTCGAACCCAGGTCCCCAGAATATTAGCTGAGTTTTTGAATTAATTGTCTAGTGATAATACCACTAAGCCATCGCCTCCCCTGTAATTATCCATCCAAAACAAAGGTGGAAAAAAAATCCAAGTAGGCAAATCCATAAAGGATTATTACTCAAATGACTTGAAAGTGTGTTTAACCAGGTAGATAAATGATCTAAATGGTGCTATCAGTCAACATCTGGGATTGTAGCGAATCCAAAACAATTTGACTGTGTTTGCATATATACCTGCATGATTGATTGTGTGAAGAAATCAGACTACAGAACGTTGTCACCATTGGCTTTTCAATATTTTTAAAGCTAATTACAGGAGAGGCAATGGCGCAGTGGTATTATCACCAGACTATTAATCCGGAAACTCAAATAATGATCTGGGGACCCAGGTTCGAATCCTGCCACGGCAGGTGTTGGAATTTGAATTCAATAAAAAAAATCTGGAATTAAGAATCTACTAATGACCATGAAACCATTGTCTGAAAAACCCATCTGGTTCTTTAGGGAAGGAAATCTGCCATCCTTACCTGGTCTGGCCTACATGTGTCTCCAGAGTTACAGCAATGTGGTTAACTCTCAACTGTCCTTGGCAATAAATGCTGATCAGTCGGCGACATCAGTAAATTAAATAGGAATTACACTTATGAACTATCTGAATAAATATTTCACCCTGCTCCATAAACATGTGGACAAATTGCACCAACTGCCATGGCAGGATTCGAACCTGGGTCCCCAGAATATTAGCTGAGTTTGTGAACTCAGTACCACTAGGCCATCACTTCCCCTGTAATTGTCTATCAAAAACAAAGGCGAAAGAAAAATACAAGTAGGCAAATCCGTAAGGAATTATTACTCTTATGACACTAGAATGAGAATGATTGGTGGGGTGTGTTAAACCACTGTGGAACTTGGCTTGAAGTCAATGGAAATCAATCAGATAGAAGTCACCTCTTATTGAATTGAAATCATGCTGTCCAGACAGCCTCGTATTAATCTTCTTTTCCTTGAACTGCGTTTGTTACTCATATGGTAGTGCAAGATTTCATTCCAAAGAAGTCAGTAGAATCATTTTGGTCACACTGAACCCTCATTGGACATCAGGCCGTGGCAAAACCCGCCCACAACTGGCAGTGGTACCAATTATCGCTGCAATAGTAATCTTTGTGGAGAGACAGAAAGATGACTAATGTGGGAAATGGATGCTGGCACAGGCAGTGAAACTGGTCCAGTTCGATTTCACAACACTGATTTATTGAGATCAGGAGCTAGAAATCCAGCCCTGGAGTACCAAGTTTCTCATGTTCGAACTGACATTGTCATTGCAGCATACATCATTCTGGTGCTTCATGCCATTTTGGCAAGAGGAATCCTTTTCCCACATCAAAAGCAGGCATTAGGCTATGAACATATGCAAATAAGTGGTCGGAAGCTTATTTCTGTTCACTGTCGCCACTTTGGTTTATACCTGAGGAAGCCGGAATGCTGATTACCTTCAGTAAACCCACCGGTCCGTGGAAGATTTTACATATGAATTTAACCTAAGCGGCACAAATTTAAGTGCATTTTGGGTTTAATGTCTGAATTTTGTCAAAATATGAAATTCTACCACATGGCACCTTTGTGTTGAAGTTTACAATGGGTGGCACTGTGGTTAGCGCTGCTACCTCACAGTGCAGGGACCCGGATTCAATTCCTGGTTTGGGCCACTGTCAGTGTGGAGTTGGTACGTTCTCCCCGTGTCTAAGTGGGTTTCCTCCGGGTGCTCCAGTTTCCTCCCACAGTCCAAAGATGTGCGGGTTGGGTAGATTGGCCTTGCTGAATTCTCCCTCAGTATACCCGGACAGGGGCCAGAGTGTGGTGACCAGGTGATTTTCATGGTAAAGTCATTGTAGTGTGAATGTAAGTCTACTTGTGACAGCAATAAATAAATAAACTAAACATGATAACACAGCAACAACTTGGAGTGGCCTGGTAGTATTGTCTCTGGACTAGTAATCCAGAGATAATGCTCTGGGTACCAGGGTTTGAATCCCACCATGGTAGAGGGTGAGATTTGCATCAGATAAAATCTGGAATTAAAAGTCTAATGGTGACCATGAAACCACTGTTGACTGCCATAAAAACCCATCTGTTTCACTCATTTCCTTCAGGGACGGAAATCTGTCGTCCTTATCTGATCTGACCTACACGTGACTCCAGAAATGGGCTTGCAAGCCTCTCGGTTCAGGAACAGTTTGGGGATGGTTAATAAATGCTGGCCTAGCCAGTGACACCCAACTTGCATGGATAAATTTTTTAAAAAGTGATGCAATATCTTTAAAACTTGGTTGCTTCACAGGTACATTATCAGACAAAAGTTAACATGAAGACAAAGAAGGGGGTGGCACGGTGGCACAGTGGTTAGCACTGCTGCCCCACAGCACCACAGGACCAAGTTCAATTCTGGTGTTGGGTGACTGTGTAGAGTTTGCACATTCTCCCTGTGTCTGTGTGGCTTTCCTCTGGGTGCTCCAGTTTCCCCCCACAGTCCAAAGATGTGCAGGTTAGGTTGATTGGCCAGGTTAAATTGCCCCTTAGTGTTGCAAGATGCGGGGTAAATATGTGGGGTTGTGGGGAGAAGGCCTGGGTAAGATGCTCTGTCAGAGGGTCAGTGCAGATTCGATGGACTGAATGGCCTCCTTCTGCACTGTAGGATTTCTAGGGGTATCGATAGTAGTCATGATGTGGGTATGCCGGCGTTGGACTGGCGTAAACACAGTAAAAAGTCTGACAACACCAGGTTTTAGTCCAACCTATTTATTTGATAATATACTCACAAGCTTTCGGGTTAGCCCCTTCGTCAGGTGAATGGAGAGTTCTGGCCTCAGACAGAGCATATAAAGCACAGACAGTTTAGAGATTACTGATTAGAATGTGAATCCTTACACCTAACCTGCTGTTCAAGACCTGAAGTGGCTGATAATGTGAGTGGAAGGAGCACTGATCATAGTTTAAAGAGATGTGTATTGTCTCCAGACAGTACAGTAAGTGAGGTTTTGCAAACCCAGGCAAGTCACGGGGGTTACAGATAGTGCGACATGAACCCAAGATCCCTGTTGAGACCGTCCTCATGTGTGCGGAACTTGGCTATCAGTCTCTGTTCAGCGACTCTGCGCTGTCGTGTGTCGTGAAGGCCGCCTTGGAGAATGCTTACCCGAAGGTCAGAGGCTGAATGCCCGTGACCACTGAAGTGTTCGCCAACAGGAAGGGAACAGTCTTGCCTGGTGACTGTCGAGCGATGTTCATTCATCCGTTGTCGTAGCGTCTGCATGGTCTCCCCAATGTACCATGCTTCGGGACATCCTTTCTTGCAACGTATCAGGTAGACAATGTTGGCCGAGTTGCAAGAGTATTTACCATGTACCTGGTGGACGGTATTCTCACGTGTGATGATGGTATCCATGTCGATGATCCGGCATGTCTTGCAGAGGTTGCTGTGGCAGGGTTGTGTGGTATTGTGGCCTTCACGACACACGACAGCGCAGAGTCGCTGAACAGAGACTGATAGCCAAGTTCCGCACACATGAGGACGGTCTCAACAGGGATCTTGGGTTCATGTCGCACTATCTGTAACCCCCGTGACTTGCCTGGGTTTGCAAAACCTCACTTACTGTACTGTCTGGAGACAATACACATCTCTTTAAACTGTGATCAGTGCTCCTACCACTCACATTATCAGCCACTTCAGGTCTTGAACAGCAGGTTAGGTGTAAGGATTCGCATTCTAATCAGTAATCTCTAAACTGCCTGTGCTTTATATGCTCTGTCTGAGGCCAGAACTCTCCATTCACCTGACGAAGGGGCTAGCCCGAAAGCTTGTGAGTATATTATCAAATAAATAGGTTGGACTAAAACCTGGTGTTGTCAGACTTTTTACTGGATTTCTAGGGGACAGGTGACTAAACACTAGGAAAAAGTCTTAAGCCGACTGTTAAAGGAGGAGAGAGAATTGGAGAAAGAATGATGTTCAGGGACTGAATTCCAATGCAGAGTGTCTAGATGGCTGAAAGAATGGTTGACGTTACTGAGTAAAGAGTGTTACGGAACTGTTCATAAATTTAGCAGCCCACAACTACTCATATTTAACATAAGGTATGGGTAATGAGATAAAGTTAATTTATTAATCTTGTCAAATGACTGGGCCTTCTGGGCTTAAACACATTCAGAGAGAAGCTGGAACATTTAAAGAGTTCTCCATAGGTGAAGGTTAGGGCCTGGGACTGGAACTTCAGCCAAATCCCAAATAAACTCTTGACGGAGCCATTTTTGAAACACTTAGCGTTCTTGGATTACCTTCCGAGGGTTTTCATTTTGCTGAAGGAATCAAACCAATGAATTCTGACTGTACCATATGCTTGTTTCTGCTAAAGTGGAGCAGATGCTTTGGGGAGTCTCGAAGATGATTTATTTATTCCATCAGCAAGGCTCATTAAGGCCAGGTACTGCCATGCCTGTGTTCATTAGTCGAAAGTGTTCTGCCACACTCGCTGCTGCACTCCTGCACAATTTAGTCACAGGACTAGACCAAACATTGTCCTTGAGAAATGAAAGAGAAAAAACAATGGATACGGTAACAAGATATAAAACCTCGGTTCGGCCTCATTTGGAGCGTTGAATGCAATTCTGATCACCACACTACCTGAAGGAGGTGGAAGCTTTTGGAGAGAGTGCAAAGAAGGTTTAATGGGGTGTTGCCTGGTCTCGAGGGTGTTTGCTATGAGGGGAGGTTGAATAAACTAGGATTGTTTTCACTGGAAAGACAAAGGCCGAGGTGAGACCTGATAGAGGTCTACAAAATTAAGCAAGGCATATACAGGGTGGATAGTCAGAGGCTTTTTCCTAGGGTGGAGGTGTCAATTACAAGGGGGCACAGGTTCAAGGTGAGAGGGGGAGAGTTTAAAGGAGATGTGCAGAGGAGGTTTTTCACACAGAGCGGTGGGTGCCTGGAACAGGCTGCCAGAAGAGGTGGTGGATGGAGACACATTGGCAACATTTAATAGGCATCTGGACGGGTACATAACAACATAAGAACATAAGAAATAGGAGCAGGAGTAGGCCATCTAGCCCTTCGAGCCTGCCCCGCCATTCAATAAGATCATGGCTGATCTGTTGTGGCTCAGTTCCACGTTCCCGCCCTCTCCCCATAACCCTTAATCCCCTCTCTTATCAAAAACCCATCAACCCGCTTCTTAAAAATATTTAGCGAGGCAGCCTCCGCCACTTCAACGGGCAGAGAATTCCAGAGATTCACCACCCTTTGAGTGAAGAAGTTCCTCCTCAACTCCGTTCTAAACCGCCCCCCTTTATCTTGAGGCTGTGCCCCCTAGTCCTACTGTCTTTTTTGAGCAGGAAGAGTCTCTCCACCTCTATCCTATCCATCCCATTCATCATCTTATACGTCTCAATGAGATCTCCCCTCATTCTTCTAAACTCTAACGATTACAAGCCTAGTTTATTCAGCCTCTCCTCATAGCTCAACCCCCTCAACTCCGGTATCAGCCTAGTAAACCTCCTCTGCACTCCCTCCAAGGCCAAAATATCTTTGAGCAGGTGCGGCGACCAAAACTGCACACAGTACTCCAGCTGCGGCCTCACCAATGCCCTATACAGCTGCAGCAAGACCTCCCTACTTTTATATTCAATCCCCCTCGCTATGAAGGCCACATGAATAGGGAGGGAATAGAGGGATATGGACCGAGTAAGGGCAGAAGTTTTCTTCTAGTTTAGTTAGGGCATCATGATTGGCACAGGCTTGGAGGGCTGAAGGGCCTGTTCTGTGCTGTATATCTCTTTATTAAATAGTGGGAAGTTGGAGGAGGAATATTGATTAAAAATGCGTGCAGGGGAGCACAGTATCAAGGCCTCTTGAGTTGACGCTTACAGCTGAATTGGTGATGAGAGCTGGGGGTGGAGAAGGGAGCATAAGGAACTTTCTTTCTCTGTGCAGTTACTTTGGGTTTTGGTTGTGCATTCGGTACACAGCGGGCTGAATGTACTAATTGTCATTCCAATACAGATTCCTGCTGTTCCACTGCTCTTTCATAAAGAAAGGCTCCAGGCTACACAGCAAGGGTTACAGTGTTTGCTTCTTTTCTGAAACTGCATTTAGTTCATCTACTTTTACACAAGGCCATGATCCTTTGAATAGAAGTTCGACTGCCATAAAAATTAGAAATAAATTAGAACCAGGTGAGGTCACCCAGAGCCCCATTTGAGCGATGATGATGATGATTTTAAAATTTTTATTAGTAGCTCCATGCCCCATTCGGCTGAAGTAAGCTTCTGCCTTTATTTTTCTTATTGTTTTACTGACAGACACATCAAAGTAAAAATGTTCTGATTCCTGGGATGAAAGGTCTGTCTTATGAGGAAAGTTTGAGCAGATTGGACCCGTATGCATTGGAGTTTCAAAGAATGTGAGGTGACCTTATTAAAACGTGAGGTGGAGATGCCAGCGTTAGACTGGGGTGGGCACAGTAAGAAGTCTCACAACAGCAGGTTAAAGTCCAACAGGTTTATTTGGAATCACGAGCTTTTGCAGCACTGCTCCCTCATCAGGTGAGTGAGTTATTTAAACATAGGTGACACAGTAGTTAGCTTGCTGCCTCAAAACACTGGAGATCCGGTTTCGATTCCCAGCTTGGGTCATTGTCCATGCAGAGTCTGCCCGTGTCTGCGTGGGTTTCCTCTGAGTGCTTCAGTTTCCTCCCATAGTCTGAAAGACATATTGGTTAGGTGCATTGGCCATGCTAAATTCTCCCTCAGTGTACCCAAACAGGCACCGGGGTGTGGCGACTAGGGGATGTTCACAGTAACTTCACTGCAGTGTTAATGTAAGCCTGCTTGTGACATTAATCAATAAACTTTAAACTGTTTCTGACTAATCTTTTCAGTTTTATTCCCTTGTTCAGAATATCTCAGGTCAAGGTACATCAGGACAGTTCAGTTGCTGGTAGCTGTATAAAGACACTCATCCTTTATATGTGAGATAAATGATTGCTGGCAGCTTCTTCACCTATAGCCAATAACAAGCTTCAGTGACCACCCAAAAGCAGAAACCATGGTTGATATGCCTGTTAAGGGTACTAAAGTCATCTGGAACATTCCATCTGTCACCTTGGACAGGAATCAGCTAACTAAACTAACTGAAACTGAAAGCTGGCACCATCTGCAGTGCTTTTTAATCTTTAAGTCCATCTTATAATTCAATATTATCAAGGAAAAAGAGTTTTAAAGTTTATCAATGTCACAAGTAGGCTGCAATGAAGTTACTGTGAAAATCCTCCAGATGCCAAACTCCAGCGCCTGTCTGGCTACACTGAGGGAGAATATAGCACGACCAATGCATCTAACCAGCACGTCTTTCCGATTGTGGGTGGAAACCGGAGCACCTGGAGGAAACGCACACATGCATGGGAGAACATGCATTCTCCACACAGATAGTAACCCAAGCCGGGAATTGAACCCGGGTCCTGTGAGGCAGCAGTGCTCACCACTGTGCCACCCCAGATTATTTGTGTGATGTTTAGCAGTGGTGAGCAGGATGATCCCAGAATTCTTTAATTTGGGATCATCCCATTGTCATCAACAAGTACACAACTGACAAAGATACAGCTGTTTAGAACATTACCAAAGAAGGACATTATGGGGAGAATGTACAGACTCCACACAGACAGTCACCCAAGACAGGAATCAAGTCCTGGTCCACCATGCTGTGAGGCAGCTGTGTTAATCATTGTGCCATCCCATGTTCATGGGTTTCCCATAAGTTTTATTTATTTATTTGTTAGTCACAAGTAGGCTTACGTTCACACTGCAATGAAGTTAATGTGAAAATCCCCTTGCCGTCACACTCCGGCACCTGTTTGGGTACACTAAGGGAGAATTTAGCATGGCCAATTCACCTAACCTGTACAGTTTGGGCTGTGGGAGGAAACCAGAACTCCCGGAGGAAATCCTCGCAGCCACGGGGAGAACGTGCAAACACCACACAGACAACGACCCAAGCCAGGAATCGAACCCAGGTCCCTGGTGCTGTGGGATAGCAGTGCTAATCAATGTGCCACTGTGCCGCCCCAAGGTTTCCCATGAGCACATTGAAATATCAGTTCCGATCCAGCTTGTAAATACGTCGCACTCAGCTCAGAAACAAGAAGTGGAAATCCAGAAAGAGCAGATTTCAATAGGTTCAATTTTAATCATTAAGTTCTCATGAACTGAAACAAGAGCCTGTTGTGAAATTTAACAGAACCAAAGGATTTGGAAAATTGCAGCATTCTAGTCAACCTGCAACAATATATTGGGGATTGGATCTACTTAAAGAAATCTGCTAATCTATCGTATACATCACTTTTCTTTAAGTTACATACACTGATCCAAGTGCAATTAGCTGAACTAATTCCAAAATCATTGTATACCTTTACTTTGCACCTTATTCAGAAACTGGTTGCTCCCTGTTCTATGCAACACAAATGGATATTCATTTAGACTGTATGAGCACGTACCATTCCAATTGTAAATGCACCTAAATCATCTCTCTTACAATACGCTTTAGATTTTTTTGCAGTTGGAATTAGAATCAAGGTTTATCTGGCAGAAATTTATGCAAAATCAATTTGTTGGAAATGTCATAACTGAAGTATAAATATCTTGTACTCAATACATTTACTGATAAATGTAACCAATTTATCAGTTGATATTAAATATGTTCACCATAATTTAACTCATACTTTCTCTTGGGCTCAGTTGGCTTAATTTCATTTCTAAAGTTCAGCTCAACATCATTAATGCCTTCAAGTTTGTTGCAAAAAAAATCTGTCACTGGCCAGGACTCCCTTTGTTTAAAGTTTATTTGTTAGCGTCACAAGTAGGCTTACATTAACGCCACAATGAAGTTACTGTGAAATCCCCCCAGTCACCACACTCCGCTGCCGCCTGTTGGGTTCGCTGAGGGAAAATTCATCATGACCAATGCACCAAAACAGCACCTCTTCGGACTGATGCAGACACAGAGAGAATGTGTCGACTCTGCACAGATAGTGCTTCAAAAAAAATCTCTTAGACATTCCACAAATTCCTTCTCTTGGGATCCGTTACCTACCTGATTTTCCCAGTCCACCTGCATATTGAGGTCCCCTTTATTGTTTATTGTAATATTGCCTTTTTTATTTGCCTTTTCTGTCTCCTGATTTATTTTCTGCCCCACATCTTGACTACTGCTAGGGGGCCTGTACATAATCCCATCAGGTTCTTTTTATTTTTGCGATTCCTCAACTCTACCCACAGAGATTCTATGCCTTCTGATTGTATATCACTTCTTGATATCGATTTAACTTCATTCCTTACTAATAAAGCAAACCTGCTCCCTTTGCCCATCTGGCTATCCTTCCAATAGGACACAAATCCTTGGATATTTAGGTCCCAGGTCTGATCCCCTTGCATCCACATCTCTGTGATTCCCACAACATCATACCAGCCAATTTCAATGTGTGCAGCAAGCTCATTTACTCTGTTCTGTATATTGCACGTATTTAGGTACAACACCCTCAGTCCTGCATTAACCTCCCTTCTCAAACTTGTCACCTTTGTTGCTCTGCCTGAGGTTAGATTCCTGCCACCTTCTGTACTCTCTGACCTATTATGTGGTCTGGAAACCTTACTAACTTCTCCTGAGCCCTCAGCTCCAATACTGGTTTTCAACACTCGCAAACTGTTTGGCACTGGGTGTGAAACTGATTCTTAGGTCTACTCGGGGATCAGTGAGAACTACTAACAGCGTGGCACGATAGGAGAACCGTCCCCATAGATTCACTGGCCCTATATATTATGCAATTAAAATTAATCATAAACATGTATTGTAAATAGTTTTACTTCTTTGAAGGTGGGGGGATATCTTTAAAAAGAAAAGGGGGTGTTGCAATTAGCCTTTGAGGGATAGCAGCATGATACCACTGGAAGGGAAGTATGTCACGCAGTCCAGTCTTAATTTCACTTTTGCTTTAGGGCATGGCACACACATAGGCTGGAACTTTACCAGCCCGCCTGCCACAGGAATTGGAACGGGCAAGGGACGGAGAATACGAAAGTTTATTGACCTTGAATGAGATTTTACTGTCTCGCTCATCTTGAAACTGTAAAATCCCACCCATACAGTCCTGTTGCTGATATCTTCAGGCTTTTTTTAATTAACACTACAATGAAGTTACTGTGAAAATCCCCTGGTCACCACACTCCGGCGCCTGTTCGGGTACACTGAGGGAGAATATAGCATGGCCTAAGCAGAGTCTTTCGGACTCTGGGAGGAAACCGGAGCACCCAGAGGAAACTCATACAGACACAGGCACAATGTGCAGACTCCGCACAGACAGTGACCCAAGCTGGGATTTGAACCCACATCCCTGGCGCTGTGAGGCAGCAGTGTTAACCACTATGCCATCGTGCCACCCCTATTAATCCTATTTATAAATTTTCTCATATGCCATGTCTCAATTAGTGAACCACATCGTGTTTAGTCAATTCCTGATGAGAGATGGGGGCCTGTACATCATTATAAAAAGGCGATAAGGGGATGTAGCTGTACCACTTCAGGCCTCCTTTGCAGATCGGATGTTGTAAACTTTGCGTAGACGGTCCTCAAAATATGTTGCACCAAATCTCAATAATTGCCTCCACATTGACCAGTTGGCTGCAGCGTTTTTCTGAGAGAGGTGGTCTGCAGTGAAGAAGTTTGAAAGGCTCATTTTTAGGATATCCTTATAACATCTGTACTGACCAAATTAATATCATTTGCCCTGAGACAGTCCCCCATAGAATCTACAACAAAGAACAATATGGTACAGGAACCGGCCCTTCAGCCCTCCAAGCCTGCACCGATCAGTTCCTAACTAGACCATCCATTTGTATCCCTCTATTCCCAGTCTGTTCATGTGGCTATCTAGATAAGGCTTACATGATCCTAGTGTGTCTGTTTCAACCTCCTTGTTTGGTAGTGCATTCCAGGCCCCCACCACCCTCTGTGTAAGAAATGTCTCCCGCATATCTATATTGAACCTTGCCCCCCCCAACCCCCCCCTTTACCTTGAACTTGGGACCCCTTGTGTTTGTCATTTCCGACCTGGGAAAAAACTTCCAACTGTTTACCCTATCTATGCTCTTCATAATTTTATAAACTTCTACTAGGTCACCCTCTGTCTTTCCAGGGAGAACAACCCTAGTTTACTCAAACTCACCTCATAGCTAATACATAAGCAGATAACATGATTCTAAACTTGTCTGATGCCTAATTGATTCTCCCTATGGCTCACAGTTGATCTGAATTGACCTGATATGTTAACCACACGTTCCTCTTTCTACTGCTGCTGCCTGACTAACTGAATATTACCAAAACTGTCATCCTGATTCCACACTTATTTCTCTCTTTCTCCTAAAAAAGGGATGGACACCCCCAATTGGTAGAACAGTTCCATTTGAGAAGTTAAAAACACTTTGACACATTATTGCACCAATTTGTTTCTTCACTGCTCACTCGCAGCATCCTCAATGAAATAGCCTTTAAATAGTCCCCTTTTTTACTAGTTTACATATGAGCATGCATACGTAGATGTAATGAAAGCATTGGAAGGTACAGTGTTAGCACTGTTGCCTCACAGTGCCAGGGACCATGGTTCGATTCCCAGCTTTGGTCACTGTCTGTGCAGAGTCTGCATGTTCTCCCTGTGTCTACGTGGGTTTTCTCCGGGTGCTCCAGTTTCCTCCTACAGTCCAAAAGGCATGCTGGTTAGGTGCTTTGGCCATGCTAAATTCTACTTCATGTTTCCTCTGGCGCTTTCGTTTCCTCTCATAGTCTGAAAGACGTGCTGGTTAGGTGCATTGGCCGTGCTAAATTCTTCCTCAGCATACCCGAGCAGGTGGCAGAGTGTGGCGACTCGGGAATTTTCACATTAACTTAACTGCAATGTTAATGTAAGCCTACTTCTGACACTAATAAATAAATTTTAAACCTTTATTGTGGCATTGGATTCCATCCCACAGATGAGTTACCCAGAACTAAAACATTGGATTCTATAGGGGGGATCACATTGACACATCTCATCCCTGCCATGAATAGAACTGGCGCACAGTGGAAGATATTGAGTGAAAAGCTAACATTTCCAATTTCTGCTCTTTCCCCTTGTGCTGCTGTCATTGTTCTGGCAGATTAGAGGGTAAAAATGTTAAACTTATCTGAGTTAAAAGCCTATCTGAGACAAGTCCCCAGGGCTTGATGAGTTATAACTCAGAATACTGAGAGAGGCAAGAGAGGAAATTGCTGGGGCCTTGAGAGAAACCTTTGTATCCTCACTGGCTACAGGGGAGGCCCCAGAGGATTGATTAGTAAGTTTGCGGACGACACAAAGGTTGGTAGATTTGCGGATAGCAATGAGGACCATCAGAGGATACAGCAGGATATAGATCAGTTGGAGACTTGGGCAGAGAGATGGCAGATGGAGTTTAATCCGGACAAATGTGAGGTAATGCATTTTGGAAGGTCTAATACAGATAGGAAATATACAGTAAATGGCAGAACCCTTAGGAGTATTGATAGGCAAAGGGATATGGGTGTACAGGTATACAGGTTACTGAAATTGGCAATGCAGGTGGAGAAGATAGTCAAGAAGGCATACAGCATGCTTGCCTTCATCGACCGGGGTATTGAGTTTAAAAATTGACAAGTCATGTTGCAGCTTTATAGACCATTTCTTAGGCCACACTTGGAATATAGTGTTCAATTCTGGCCGCCACACTATCAGAAGGATGTGGAGGTTTTGGAGAGGGTACAGAAAAGATTTACCAGGATGTTGCCTGGTATGGACGACATTAGCTATGAGGAGAGGCTGGAGAAACTTGGTTTGTTCTCACTGGAACGACGGAGGTTGAGGGGAGATCGGATAGAAGTCTACAAGATTATGAGAGGCGTGGACAGAGTGGATAGCCAGAAGCCTTTTCCCAGAGTGGAAGAGTCAATTACGAGGGGGCATTGGTTTAAGGTGCGAGGGGTAAGGTTTCAAGGAGATATACAAGGCAGATTTTTACCCAGAGACTAGTGGGTGCCTGGGACTTGTTGCCGGGGGGGATAGTGGAAACGGATACAGTCGTGACTTTTAAGGGGCAACTTGACAAGTACATGAATAGGATGGGAATAGAGGGATATGGTCCCTGGAAGGGTAGGGGGGTTTTAGTTAAGTCGGGCAGCATGGTCGGTGCAGGCTTGGAGAGCTGAAGGGCCTGTTCCTGTGCTGTAATTTTCTTTGTTCTTATCATATTACCACTGAGAGCAAGTGAAAAACTAAAGTCAACTGGCTGTGTCAGAGTTCCAGATTACACCCAGGCGAAAAGATTGTTCCCATATTTCAAGGCATTTTACTTGAAATAGGATTACGAGTAAAGTGGAAGGAATACTTTTCTGACCATTTAATCTCGAGAGTAAGGGAGAGGGCACTCGATGAGGTCAATGAGGCAGTGGAACATGGCTTGACCAGGTTTTACTGAAAATACAAATTGTAAACAACATCGGCAATCATTGAGCTGTTTGGTTCAAATATTTTTAGTTTTTGCCAGTTGGGTGCTCAAGAGGAACTGAAAGTGTTATCCCTGAATGTTAGAATCATAGAATCCCTACAGTACAGCAGGAGGCCATTCAGCCCATCAAGTCTTTACCAACCACAATTCCACCCAGGCCCTATTCCTGTAACCCCACACATTTATTCTGCTAATCCCCTGACACTGGGGTTAATTTGGCATGACCAATCAATCTAACCTGCACATCTTTGGACTGTGAGAAGAAATGGGAGCAAACCCATGCAGACATGGGGAGAATGTGCAAACTCCACACAGACAGCAACCTGAGGCCAGAATTGAACCTAGGTCCCTGGCAGTGTGAGGAGGCAATGTTAACCACTGTGCCACTGGGCCACCCACAAGAGATGTTGTCATGGGATATTAGCTTGCAAATAAATGCTGAAAGTGTTTCCCTGACATACCTCATTATTTTAGCAGGGCTATTTTAAATGAGATCATGCCTCTGTGTAAATGATAGGAATGATATTTAGGCTGTGGAGAGAGGATAACACAGATTCAATCAATGAAGGGGCAAAAGGTCATCCAGACTTGAAATGTCAGGTCCCTTCTTTCTCCAGAGATGCTGTCAGACCTGCTGAGATTTTCCAACATTTTTGCTTCTTGTTTCAGATTCCAGCACGTTCAGTATTTTGCTTTTATAACAGATT
Source organism: Carcharhinus amblyrhynchos (assembly GCF_965287045.1). Taxonomy (NCBI): domain Eukaryota; kingdom Metazoa; phylum Chordata; class Chondrichthyes; order Carcharhiniformes; family Carcharhinidae; genus Carcharhinus; species Carcharhinus amblyrhynchos. The sequence continues at coordinate 115,954,603 of NC_137329.1, forward strand.
CAACCAGACACTGTTTGGTGTGTGACAGTACAACTGGGAAAACTGAATCCCGTTTCAGCAGGATGGCACGGGATCTGGGGCATTGTAAAAAATTTATTTAAAATTATGATGAAATGGGACAGGTTAAATGGACATTCAGCCTAGTGGTGGAGGGGTCAAGAGCGAAGAGTCAAACACCAAAGTCTTGCTGCTATTGACGCCGGCGGGATCTTACGGTCCCGCTGATGGTGCAACCTCGCCGCATCTTTCCCGGTGGTGAGGGGTTCATTCAGCAGGAGATCCCATTGGCAATGGTGGGACCATAAAATCCCACCACCAGTGAGTGGCATGCTGCCCCCGTCACCTTGAAACACGCCACCGAGGGGGTGGAAATTCCACCAACAGATCCAATATTAAATGTAAGAGATTTTGAATAGAAAGTAAGAGAAACTTCTTTACGTGGTGTGTTGTGTTCCAGGACAACATTTAAGGCTGTATTGGATATGTGGATAAAGCAAAAGGTGGTGAAGGGTAAATGTAATTGGATCTGTTTGTTCTCATGATGAATAATCAACAACACATTTGGCTTGGGTAATTGGCCTTACCAGAGACAGGGAGATGGTTCCTAGCCAGTACATGTGTAAATAGTTCTACTTGTTAATAAAAACATACAGTTAATCCACTGAAGGTTAAAAATACTTCTTTAAGAGATACCACCCTATTATTAACACTTCCCAATACTTTCCAGATCTGTTGAAAGTTGCCATAGTCTGCATGGAGTGGTATGGCATGTCCTGACAATAAGGATTCTGGTCAAACCACTGGCTCCCAGGCATGGATGCAAGAGATTGCATTGTATTCAGCTGCCAGCCTGGTGGAAAATGAACAGAGGCAAGGCAGAGGAATACAAGATGCTGGAAAGGGAAGCGAGAGTAGAAGGGCTTCCAGCAGGAGACCATATCCATCTCGGATGTTCACTCGCCTCCCTGCACCTCAATGAAGAATAGTGTGTCAGGCATATCCATGTCAGTCGGGATGTTCCCAATGAAACCAACTCTACCAGCTGCAGTCAAAGCCACAGACTCAGACAGTGGCAAAGATGGAGGTCCACTAGGTTGATTCTGGAGTTGAGAAGGTTGGCTTATGAGGAGACCCTGAGTGAACTGGGAATATACTCATTGGAATTTAGAAGAATGCAGAGGCACCTGGAGATCTTATAGAAACATATAAGGTTGTGAAGTGAATAGATAAGATAGAAACACAGAGATTGTATCCACTAGCAGGTGAAACTAGAACTAAGCAGCATGACCACAAAATAAGGGGGAGCAGATTTAGGACTGAGTTGATGAGGAACTTCTTCATCCAAAGAGTTGTGAATCTGTGAAATTCCCTGCCCAGTGAGGCTACCTCGTTGAATGTTTTTAAGGCAAAGATAGATTTTGGAACAGGAAAGTATTTAAGGGTTGTGGTGAGCGGGCGAGTAAGTGGAGCTGAGTTCAAGAAAAGATCAGCCATGATCTTATTGAATGGCAGAGCAGGCTCGAGGGGCCAGATGGCCCACGCCTGCTCCAAGCTCTAATGTTGTTATGTATGTCGATGTGAAATGGCAGAATGTCTGCATGCTGGTATTCCTGAGGTCTATTCTCAGGATCCTTGTTTTGTTTTTAAATACGTGACTGTTCGAAGCCTCAGTGAGTTAGTGATACAATAGTTAAAACCCCAGAGACAGAAAGATTTGTGAATTTTAATTATGTACGTTGGATTAGAATGTACTATGCCTTGACAACAATAGTCAATGACAACAATGATGAGTGTAAATTCTATTTAAATTAACTGCTGTTTTTCATGCATTTTTACCTATCACTTATATAATTACACTTTATTTTTGTAAATTACACTATTGCTCATTTATAGCACTAAATATTTGTCAATGTTTTGACTGAGGCTTGAATTTATTTCAGAGGTAACGCAGAATTTCAGCAATGCTTAAAAATAAATTTATCTTTTTCCCACCTCAAATTTCCAGATATTAAAGATAGAAGAACGGTAGGAGATAAGGTCCTTAATGCGATTACTGTCACTAGAGAGGTAGTGCTCAATAGACTAATGGGACTGAAGGTGGACAAGTCCCCAGGACCGGATGGAATGCATCCCAGCGTTCTGAAAGAAATGGCAGAGGTGATAGCGGATGCCTTAGTGATTATTTATCAAAATTTGCTGGACTTCGGGGAAGTGCCAGAAGATTGAAAAACGGCTAATGTTATGCCGCTGTTTAAAAAAGGTAGCAGACAAAAGGCAGGGAATTAGAGGCCACTTAGCTTAACATCTGTAGTTGGAAAAATGCTAGAATCCGTCACCAAAAAAGAATTAGCGAGGCACCTAGAAAAGAACGGTTTGATCAAGCAGACACAGCATGGATTCATTAAGGGGAAGTCATGTAGGCGAAAGGGGAAGGTGAGGAGTGGAAAAGCAAATTGTGTGGAGGGTGTGGAAAGTCTGCAGAGAGATCTGGATAGGCTGAGCGAGTGGGTGAGGAACTGGCAGATGGAGTATAATGTTAGCAAGTGTGAGGTTATCCACTTTGGCAGAAATAAGAGTAGGAGGGATTATTATTTAAAAGGCGAAAAGCTGCAGCATGCTTTGGTGCAGAGGGACCTGGGGGTCCTTGTGCATGAGTTGCAAAAACCCAGTCTGCAGGTGCAGCAAGTGATCAAGAAGGCGAATGGAATGTTGGCCTTTATAGTGAGGGGGATAGAATATAAAAGTAGGGAGGTCTTGTTGCAACTGTACAGGGCACTGGTGAGGCCGCAGCTGGAGTACTGTGTGCAGTTTTGGTTGCCACACTTGCGCAAGGATATATTGGCCTTGGAGGGAGTGCAGAGGAGGTTGACTAGGCTGATACCAGAGATGAGGGGGTTGGACTATGAAGAGAGACTAAATAGACTAGGTCTGTACTCGTAGGAGTTTAGAAGGATGAGGGGGGATCTTATAGAGATGTATAAGATAATGAAGGGGATGGATAGGGTAGAGGTAGAGAGATCCTTCCCACTTAGAAAGGATAGCAGGATTAGAGGACACAGCCTCAAGATAAGCGGGGGGGAGGGGTGTGCAGTTTAGATCGGAGTTGAGGAGGAACTTCTTCACTCAAAGGGTGGTGAATCTCTGGAATTCTCTGTCCGTTGAAGTGGTGGAGGCTACCTCGCTAAATATATTTAAGTCAGGGGAATTAAGGGTTATGGGGACAAAGCAGGAAAGTGGAACTGATCCTCTTCAGATCAGCCATGATCTTATTGAATGGCGGGGCAGGCTCGAAGGGCTAGATGGCCTACTCCTGCTCCTATTTCTTATGTTCTTATGTCGTGTTTAACAAATTTATTGGATTTCTATGAGGATGTGACTAGTGCGGTAGACAGAGGGGAACCAGTGAATGTGGTGCTTTTAGATTTCCAAAAGGCGTTTGATAAGGTACCTCACAAAAGGTTGCTGCGAAAGGTTAGGGTGCACGGAGTTGGGGATAAGGTGTTAGAGTGGGTAGAGGATTGGTTGTCTCATAGGAAGCAGAGAGTTGGACTCAATGAGTGCTATTCTGGTTGGCAGTTGGTGACTAGTGGAGTGCCGCAGGGTTCAGTGCTGGGGCCTCAACTGTTTACCATTTACATAGATGATCTGGAGGAGGGGGCTGAGTGTAGGGTAACGAAGTGTATGGGGAGAAAGCGGGAAAGTGGAACTGACCATGTTCTTATTGAATGGCAGGGTAGGCTCGAAGGGCTAGATGGCTTACTCCTGCTCCTAGTTCTTATGTTCTTAAGTCTCTGTGTTGTCCTTATTGGACTGAGAGAAATACTTCTTTTTTAGGCGTATCATCACACACTTTTTTTTCATTTGGGAATAGTGAGAAAGAGATGGAAGGATTCCTGAGGCTGATTATTAGCCGGTTAAACTGTCTTGTGAACACGCCTTCCATGACCAACAAATCCCTGTGTTGGATTTGAACCCGGAGCTTCTGGTTCAGAGGCAGGGATGCTACCCACTGCGCCACAAGATGTAGACAGTAATAGTGTAGATAGAAGAGTAGAGTTTCCGCTAGGTACACAAAGGGCCTGAAATCAGCCAAATCAGGAAAAAGGATTGAAGAATTTTGTGTGCTAGTCCCATCCAGAACTAGTCAACTTTCCTGTTGTCAGAAATCAGCTCTGCCATAAAACAGACCGAAATTGCCCAAATGACAAGTTTTTACCAATTGTGCCAGTTTGTGGCTCTTCGGAGAGGCTCTACTCATTAAGCAGGGTGCAAACGTACTTTTAAAAGTATTTAAATATAGAAGCTAAATATGAGATATTTAAGAAACTGAATGAGAGGGAAGAATTTAATGCCCCTCTCTACAGCAAGTTTTTTTGGCAGGAGATATTTAATTGGGTGGCATTTAATCAGGTGGGTGGCTGGCTGGTGGGGACACTGCCACCTTCCCACCTCTGTCCACAGTCCATGGGAAAAGCCAATTAATGGCCACTTCAGGGCTTCCTCTCGCTGTCACTGACATTCACCATGCAGGGAGCCAGGAAAGGAGAGCAAGTGGGGATTGCTTGTGCGCTGTCAGGGTGAGGGGTCCTCCTTCAAAAGCACACATTGCCTGATGGAGGAACCCAGCGACTGGAAGGGGGCTTTGCTGAAAATTGCCACCTTATCCTTGCTGCCAACTCCCCTCCCTTTCTCCCTCTACGAACCCCATCCACTGTCACACGCACCTCTGCCCGAAATTTATTGGTGCCCCTAGGCCTCAGGTGGGCGTAGTACCGGCAGCAACCTCTGCCTTCCCAATGGCGCTGCCATGCAATGATGAGCTGCCTCTGATTGGCTGGCAGCTCAAACAGTAGGCAACAGCCCAACTCCCTGGGCGAATGTTCCCAGGTAAGGCCTACTTTTTTGTTTAAATTTATTAATTAGTGTCACAAGTCGGCTTACTGCTGTTTGTGATTTTTATTAATGATCTGGATGAGGGTATAGTTGGGTGGATCAGTAAATTTGCTGATGACACCAAAGTCGGAGGTGTGGTAGATAGTGAGGAAGGGTGTCATAGTTTGCAGGAAGACTTAGACAGGTTGCAGAGCTGGGCCGAGAGGTGGCGGATGGAGTTTAATGCAGAGAAATGTGAGGTAATTCACTTTGGTAGGAATAACAGATGTGTTGAGTATAGGGCTAACGGGAAGACTTTGAATAGTGTGGAGGAGCAGAGGGATCTAGGTGTATGTGTACATAGATCCCTGAAAGTTGGGAATCAAGTAGATAAGGTTGTTAAGAAGGCATACAGTGTCTTGGCGTTTATTGGTAGGGGGATTGAATTTAGGAGTCGTAGCGTTATGTTGCAACTGTACACAACTCTGGTGCGGCCGCACTTGGAGTATTGTGTGCAGTTCTGGTCCCCACATTACAGGAAGGATGTGGAGGCTTTGGAGAGGGTGCAGAGGAGGTTTACCAGGATGTTGCCTGGTATGGAGGGGAGATCCTATGAGGAGAGGCTGAGGGATTTGGGGTTGTTTTCGCTGGAAAGAAGGCGGCTAAGAGGGGATCTTATTGAAACATATAAGATGATTAGAGGTTTAGATAGGGTGGATAGTGATAGCCTTTTTCCTCTGATGGAAAAATCTAGCACGAGGGGGCATGTCTTTAAACTAAGGGGGGGTAATTATGGGACAGATGTCAGGGGTAGGTTCTTTACCCAGAGGGTGGTGAGGGATTGGAATGCCCTGCCTGCTGCAGTTGTAAACGCGCCTAGTTTGGGGGCGTTTAAGAGGTCTGTGGACAGGTTTATGGACGAAAAGGGATTGGTTTAGGTTAGTGGGTCATTGTTGTTTTTTTTTTAACTGGTCGGCGCAACATCGTGGGCCGAAGGGCCTGTTCTGCGCTGTAATGTTCTATGTTCTATGTTCTACATTAACACTGCAATGAAGTTATTGTGAAAATCCCCTATTCACCACATTCCAGCACCTGTTTGGGTACACTGAGGGGGAATTTAGCACAGCCAATGCACCTAACCGGCACGTGATTCGGACTGTGGGAGGGAACCGGAGTACCCGGAGGAAACCTACTTCGAAACGGAGAGAACATGCAGACTCTGCTCAGTGACCCAAGCCGGGAATCGAACCCGAGTCCCCGGTTCTGTGAGGCTGTGAGCTCTAACCACAGTGCCACCCTCCACAGCCCAGTTAAGTGCTTGAATGGAACTTAGTTGAGCATGTCTTCCTGAAAGGAGGTGAACACAAGGCTGGCGTGAGCTCTCCAGCCAATGAGAGCAATCCCTCTCACCTCCATTAAATACTGCCATTGTCAGTATGTTGGGCATCATTGTCAAGACAGGCAATTATTGTTAATTGCCCCAACTGACTGAGTTAGACTGAACAATCTTGATGTGGGACTGGAGTCAGATGTAACCCATTTGAGGATGTCAGATTTTTTGCTCTAAAGATTTGGGTTTCCAATGATATTCCTCTAGCTCCTTGATTACTTTTGCTAGTAGCAGTTTTTAATTTCCAAATTACTTATTTAAGAACTCACTTCAAATCCTCACACTGCCATGATGAGGTTTAAACTCGCATTCTCAGCCCTCTGCTCCATTCGCATAGCCACTATGCAATTGCACCTGTAATTTGTCAAGATTTGGAAGTAATTGGGGCCAGTTTTCCAGTCCTGCCTGCCACGGGAATCGTAGCGGACAGGGGTTGGGGTGCCATCTTGAAACGCTGCAATCCACATGCTGAGGGTTAGAGTTATAGAGGCTTATAGCATGGAAACAGGCCCTTCAGCCCAACTTGCCATATGGGCTGACCCACAATGCCTTAGACTTTGTAGTGATTGATACACCTGAGTGGTTTGCTCGGCCATTTCAGAGGGCAGTTGAGAGTCAGCCATATTGCTGTGGCATTGGAGTCAAATGTAGGCCAGACTGCATAAAGATGGCAGATTTCCTTCCCTTCCCTAAAAGGACATTAGTGAACTAGATGGGTTTTTCTGACAATTGGCAATATTTCATGAAAGTGAGTGGAATCTTAATTCCAGATTTTTTTTATTTTGAATTCAAATTCCACCATCTGCCATGGGGGCAATTGAACCCAGGTTCCCGAGACATTAGCCAAGTTTTTGGATTAATAGTCTAGTGATAATACCATTAGGCCATTGCTTCTCTAGGAGAGTGTGATAGTTTCTGGATCATGATAATTGAATTTAAGTTCCTCGGCTGCGATGTGAAGTTTTGAACTCATAACTCCAGACTATTAGCCCAGGCCTCTGGATTAATGGTTCAAAGTAACCACAGTGCAATTCTGCAACAACAACTTCTATTTATATACCACCTATAACACGTGGAGATTTTCAGGATTGCACCTTATGTGATGACTTGCTGCAAATTTCCAGCAAGCGTTCTATTATTTGCTAGCTGGACAGGCTGCTGCAATAATCCATTGATAGTTATTGCCAAAATCCCATACATAGATATTAAAAACACAGTTTGCTGAGGCTTTTGAGGACGGCAGTTCCCCAACTATGCCACAAAGCTGTCAGGCAGAAGCTCCAATGAGAAAGCTCCTTTTTATAAAATCAAGTAGACACCATTTGCTTTAGTTCAAATTAATTCATTTCAATATTTCCAATCTCTCCTCAGTGCTAAGCCCCAGATCCACTTTTTAAATTTGAAAATGAAGTTAAATTAAGTGTTTATTTCTGATGTAGTACCATTCTGTTTAATGCTGTCACAAGCAGGTATCAGTGATCATAGAATCCCTACACTGCTGAAGAGGCCATTTGGCCCATCGAGTCAGCACTGGCGCTCTCCTCCACCCTACTCCCGCTAATTCATCAAACCTACACAGGATTTTTATTTCCCCAGAGCATAGGAGCCTTAGGAGTGATCGTATAGAGATCTATAAAATAATGAGGGGTATAGATAACGTAGATAATCAACCTCTTTTCCCAAAGGTAGGGGAGTCTAAAACTAGAGGGCATAGGTTTAAGAAGAGAGGGGAGAGATGCAAAAGGGTCCAGAGGGGCAATTCTTTTCACTCAGAGGGTGGTGAGTGGCTGGAATGAGCTCCCAGAGGCAGTAGTAGAGGCGGGTACATTTTGTCTTTTAAAAAGCCTTTAGACAGTTACATGGGTAAGATGGGTATAGAGGAATATGGGCCAAATGTGGGCAATTGGGGCTAGCTCAGAGGTAAAAACTGGACATGAACAAGTTGGGCCAAAGAACCTGTTTCCATACTGTAAACCTCTAGGAGTGTACACATCTTGGGACACTAAGGGTTAATTTAGTAAGGCCAATCCACCTAACATGCACAGCTTTGGACACTAAAGGGCAATTTAGCAAAGCCAGTCCACCTAATCTGCTCATCTTTGGACTGTGGGAGGAAACCGGAGCGTCCGGAGGAAACCCACGCAGACGTAGTGAGAACGTGTAAACCCAAACTTTCAAGCTCCAATTCTTGTGGCAGGGACAGTAACATTCCAGCCACTATTTTTTTTAAGTTCAAGATTTCTCTCAAAATTGTGGAAAAAAATCACCAGGGTTCAAAAAAGAATTAGAAAATGCTCAATCTTACTGAAGTAAGATGTTATCTTCGAGTTATGATTGCAATTTATGATTGCAAATTTTGAATGAACTAATTTTTTTAATTTAATTTATTATTGTCTCATGTATTAGTAGACAGTAAAAAGTCTTATTTCTTGTGCACTATACAGACAAAGCATATCGTACATAGAGAAGGAAAGGAGTGAGTTACAGTCATAGCTGGGCTGCAGAGAAAGATAAACTTAATGCGAGGTAGGTCCATTTAGAAGTCTGATGGCAGCAGGGAAGAAACTGTTCTTGAGTCGTTTAGTACATGAACTCAGACTTTTGTATCTTTTTCCCGATGGAAGAAGGTGAAAGAAAATATAACTGGGGTTCTTGATTATGCTGGCTGCTTCTCTGAGGCAGCGGGAAGTGTAGACGAAGATTTTGGCAGAAACCTCTAACCTCACCCACAATTGGGATTCTCCAGTCCCGCTGCAGTGACCAGAGTTTTGGCTGAGTGCAAAATATTCCGTTCCCGCTGGCAGCGGTCGTGAGGTCGGAAAATCCCACCCTTTAATTTTAGCTGTTTTTGAGAAAAATAATCTTGCATTTTCTGATCAGTGTTAGGCAATGCCAACAGCAACCTAATGTTTTTTTTTAAATACAACTGGCCAGAAAATCTAGGAAATTGTTCCCATTTTAATTGCGTATGAGCAAGACAATTTGCAAGACTAAGTGGAGTGAGGAACTCCAAACGGACAGTGAATAGAGTTAGTCGTTACGTCAAGTAAAATCTTCTCTTCTCTCCCAGCTAATGACATTCAGGCACCAACTGGGAACTGAACTTAGTGTAGAACCGAAAGTATCTTAGCTCACGTGGGCGCCCTTAACCAGCTAATGCCAGGGCACTTTTTACACTAAATCGTCGGACTGCAAATTCCAGCTAGTTCGCCCTCCATCATCCTTGTCGTCACATTATAATGGAGTTGTCGACTAATCATAGCAATCAATCATCGCCAACTCGACAACAGACCCAGTTATGACACAAGGAAAGCCCTGGTGGTGGGGAACTTTGAAAGTTATAGCTACAAAGTCACCTTTCCTTCCCAAGCATGCAACACTTACTACGCGTTAGGCCTCAAATTGCTCACATACTGTATCCCAAAGTGCCCAACTCAAGGCACTTTTATTTCTGTGTGACATGTCTTGGCATTGGGCAATGGTCTCTGTTGGAGGCCAGATTCTGAGAGTGACAGAGTCCTGCTTAAGTCATACATCAGCCAGAAACAAACTGCCAACCTGGGATAAAGAACAAACCTGCCAGAGGCTACATTCACTGCTTTTGGTAGTCTTGTGTTGATTCAGCCAATAATGAAAAGAATGAGGGGCAGCAAATATGACCTTGGTGCTTTCTGCACCGTACGTAGGTCACACATTTCGAGTGCAGACTGTACTCTGCAGCTTATTAGATTAGCTGTCGAATCTGCTAGTTTGCCTCCAAATCACCTGCTATCCTGACATGGAACTATTTTGCCATTCCTTCCCTGTTGCAGAATCCTGGAACTCCCCCTCTAGAAGCACTGCGTGTGCATCTACACCACATGGACTGCAGCAGTTCAAGAGGTCAACTCCCACCACCTTCTAAATAACACCAGAACTTGTCAGCCACTCCCTCATCCCATGAATGTTTATCTGGCATCCAATATTGGAGGAGCAGAAATTTCCTGACTATTGGGAAGACTGAAGGCATTGTTTTCAGTCCCCGCTCCAAACTCTGTGTTCCCGAGCTATTGTAATGACTTCAATCAGACCATTGACATTGGCCTATTGGAGTATGAACTCCCTGATTAAGGAGCCAATTGATGGGCCAAACAGGGAAAATTTGCCTTGAACTTAGCCTGGGGGTGTCAGTTCTTCTGACAATCCCAGAGACAGACTGCTAATTACTGTACTGCTGTTAGAGTTTCTAAATAAAGGGATTTTGGTGAAGGGACTTTCTGAGCCTGAACCTCAGGATGTTACCTGTGAAGGGGCGGGGAAAATCGAGAATTGTCTCTCCTTCTTGGTACATTCATAAATATGGTGGTAGGACTGGAGACTGTAGGGGGGAATGAATGAACTGAGTCTTCTTCATTTAGAACTGCAACAAAATAGCTTTATTCCACATGCATGAGGGAGAGCGGAACCCATAACTGCAGCTTGCTTCTGAGCTATTCAGCGACTCATCAGTTCCTATACATTCTTATTTTTTTTGTATTACAAAGTGCTATATTGTGATTAGATCATCAGATTGTTACTTTAAATTAGTTACAGTTCTGTTTTTGATCACATTATACAGATCCATTGTCCTGTGTGCTTTAGCTTTAATGCTTGATTAGTTTTCCAGAGGCGCAATGGCTCCTCTAAACTTTTTGGAACTTTTGATAAGTGATATCAATTCTCTCATTGTTAGTGTAAGCTTGGAATGATCTCACCTGAGGTGTGACTGTTTTAGTGCCATCTGAGATGTAGTTATTTGTAATTTGTCATGCATCTGCCTGCAGTGAGTGTGGATACTACAGTCCTCTCTGTTTGACTCTTTCCATACATAACCACTGCAAGATGATGGTGATGTTGACGATATCCATTGACATTGAAATGGTGCCATGATGATGATGGCACTCACAAGCATTGAGGTTGACATTGTTATATCGCTGATAGCAACCCCTTCAAAATAAATGAGCGATGAATTACCATTGGCCGTAGAGTAATGGGGAGGTCCTGTGGTGCAACGGTAGCATCCCTGCCTCTGAGCTGGAAGCTCTGGGTTCAAGTCCCACTCTAGAATTTAATGGTCAATGAAGGTGCATTCAAAATGCAATCAAACAGTGTGAGTGTCAATGTGCAAATACTTTCCAAACTCGCTGGTTGCATGTGTTAAGAGCAGGGAGACTCCTGGTCAGTCTCACTTGATGTAAAGCACCATCCCTCAACCTATTAGACTCTGGTGTCAGATGAGTGACCTGTTCCTGGAATTGCTAGCTATGGAAACACATGAAAATCTGCCTTAGTGCACCACAAGGTGTGGGAAGGGAATTGGAATTGGAATAAAGTATTGGTGATTGAAAAATCTAGACCTTAAAGTCACATCACTATTAACCAGTGAATATAATGGGGTCAATTCTCTGCCCCCATTATATCTACTGAGGGACTGTCGGTGGGAGGGGGCAGCAAGCGGGTGGAGGGGTGGGTGTTGAGACTGGCCCAGACACATCCAGGAGGCCAGCGATCGGGGTGTGGGGGAGTTGCTTGACCAGTAATACGGGGGGGCACAGGACTGGGCAGTGATCGGGAGGCTGGCAATGCGAAACTACTGAACATGCGCCAATCTTGATGCTGACAGATCGGTGCATGCACAGTAGCCCGCTGAGTGTGCTGATTTCAGCTTGCTAGCGGAAAGAGGCCCTGCACCCGGATTTTTAAGGAGATTCACGCTAGTGCACTCTGCAGTGCACAAGGGTGTGAGAGATTTTGAAACTCCCGCAGAAGAAATCAGCAGGATTTACTCCAGTTTTTATGTGAATTCAACACTTAGAATTTCTTTGGGACAATTCCACTCAGTACATTTTCTTAACTCACACTCATGCCTCAGAATTAATTTAGATACACACTCTGACACCTGCCCTCAATGTTCTGATCCATGGCCCCAATAAGTGGGACGTGTAAGTTAATTGGCGGCTTATAGCAATCCTTTTAAGCTTGTCTGGTTTGTTTCTGTGGGTGAGGTTTCTGTTATATTCGCTAGTTGGTGATATAAAGTTCTCTTTGCTGATGAATGTTGTGACAGCAATGCCATTGAAAGGTAGTGCTTGTTAAGCTGTCATTTTAGACACTATCTGACTGTGGGCTGTACAGTGCTGTTGGAAAATGTAAATGAAGAACCATCAGGGTTGTAGCCAGGATGCAAATGACTTTAAAGCCACGCTTTCAATCCCTGATTGTATTTTGCAAATATGTTAAATAGGCAGCATTAAAGACTGAGTGCCATTGAGTTGGAGTGGTATTGATAATAGTTTGTGGGGAAAAATTGTCAATCAACTTCTGGAGGATGTCGTAGTGAGGAGCGAACACATTCCCTCTTGTAAACCTACCCTGCCAGGGAGGAGAGCGGTTTCTCGTTATTAACTCCCCCATATTAAATGCAAATAGTTCTCTGCACTTGATTCATTTGCTGTCGCTAATGCAATCAAAATGACAGGTCCTCCTATAATCTCAACAAATGTGCTGCTTTATATAATTGTCTAGGACGTTCCAGTTTTAAACCGTCCCAATCCATCAGCCCATCATTTTTTTTTTCACTGTCTGCTGGAGTCACAAGCTTGATTCATCCAGAACAAAAGCAACTTCGATGGTTCAGACGCTACAGGGAAGTGAAATTGGGATGGTCCAGCACCAGGACTCCAAGACAGGATGCTCAGATGCTGCATCTGGCTTACAGTTCCCTGTAAGGCACAGTAAGAAGTCTCACAACAGCAGGTTTATTTGGAATCACGAGATTTCAGAGCGCTGCTCCTTCATCGAGTGAGTCACCTGATGAAGGAACAGCACTGCGAAAGTTCGTCACCTGATAAAGGAACAGCGCTCCGAAAGTTTGTGATTCCAAATAAACCTGTTGCGCTTTAACCTGCTGTTGTGAGACTTCTTACTGTGCCCACCCCAGTCCAACGCCGGCATCGCCAAATCATGGCTATAACTCCCTGGTAAGCGGTCTCGAAGCTTGGGTGTCGAAAAATCACATCATTCCCTCTCGACAATTCTTCTCCTGTGAGTGGGGATGTTACCCTGACAGATCTAATGCACATTCGAGCGGCTAGCTCCCCCAAAACATTGGTTCAAGTCAGGATGAGGCTCACCAGCCAAACTCTCTCAAATTCTGGATATTATTGATCTGCTTTGATTTAATCTATTATTGCCACATGCATTGGGATATAGTGGAAAGTATTGTTTCTTGCACACTATATAGGCCCATTCAAACAGCCCATAGAGGAGAAGGAAAGGAGAGAGTGCAAAATGTAGTGTTACAGTTAGGGTGCAGAGAAAGATCAGCTTAATATAAGGCCGATCCATTCAAAAGTCTGAAGGCAGCAGGAAATAAGCTGTTCTAAAGTCAGTTGATGCATAATCTCAGACTTTTATATGTTTTTCCTAATGGAAGAAAGTGGAAGAGAGAGTGTCCAGGGTACCTGGGGTCCATTGTGAGGTGGAGAGGAACATAAAATATTAAGGAAAGTACATGCATTTATGCAAAAGCTTTCATACCTTCAGAAGTCCATGATTACTTATCATGGCAGTGTATCATAACAGTGACTACCATTTACAGAACTCAGAATCCTACAGTGCAGAAATAGGCCCTTCAGCCCATCGAGTCTGCACTGACCACAATCCCACCCAGACCCTATCCCCACATCCCTACACATTTACCCAGTAATCCCTCTAACCTACACATCCCAGGACACTAAGGGGCAATTTTTTTAGCATGGCCAATCAACCTAACCCACACATCTTTGGACTGTGGGAGGAAACCGACACAGACACGAGGAGAATGTGCAAACTCCACACAGACAGTGACCTGAGCTGGGAATCGAACCCAGGTCCCTGGAGCTGTGAAGCAGCAGTGCTAACCACTGTGCTACCGTGCCGTCCGTGCTTCTTCAGTACTTCTCTTTTATTCATTCAAGGGATGTGGACATCATTAGCAATGCCAGCATTTATTGCCCATCCCCAACTGCCCTTGAGAAGATGGTGATGAACTGCCTTCTTGCAGCCCATGCAAGTTGTAGGTCCACCCACAGTTCTGTTTGAGAGAAAGTACGAGGATTTTGACCCAGCGACAGTAAAGGAACGCTGATCTATTTCCCGGTCAGGGAATTAGGAACATACATGCACCCCTAAGTAGGAGTGACAGATATCAGTGTGATGGAGAAGTGGGCACAAAGGATCACATGATGTCAAAATGGAGATAAACTTGCCTAACATCCTCAACTGCCTTGGGCTAAGCCCGACCTCTCAGTTACACCAACGAGGTAACACAGAATGCATTGCCCCATTTTGAAAGATGAATGTCCTTGAGGAGGTTTGTCAGACTGAAGGCGTTGGGTATTGTGGAGCTGCTCCTGTCCCTGCTAGGTTTCCATGGTGCCTGTGATCCTGGAGAGACATTACAAGAGGCTGTGGTTTCTGATATGTAATGCTGGAGTGCCCTAGACCCGGTTGAACCTCCTCCCAATAAGGACACATATTTCCAAGCCTTCATCACCCTTCAAAGGATCAGAACAAAATGGTTGAGAGCTCACTCTTCGATTGAGTGTTATCCACTCTGCTGATCATGTGGGTCCATGAGACAGGACGCTTGTCCAAGAGGATGCAGACTACTATTTGTCATGATCCTCTTAGAACCCGGTGTCTATGGGGGCCTCACTGCCTTTTGTGCCCCATGCCTCTCCCCCTACAGCCTCCGCTTCCTTCAACTCTTTGCCCTTATCCCTTTCAATGTCTTCTTCATCGGAGGAGACATCTATGTCTACGTCTGGCAAACCATCCCATGTTTTGTAGTTCTAGATTTTACAATGCATACGAGACGATGATGATATCAGAGGCCCTTTGGGGAGTATACTGGAGCGCTCCTACAGATCTGTCAAGGCATCAAAACTGCATCTCCAAGGTTTGATGCTCAACTATACCAGTGTTAGGGAAGCAGTATGAGCATTCTTGTACCTTCTCTTGTCAGCCACCACACAAGTGTAAACAGCTACGTCCTTTGCAGATACCCTTTGGCACTGAGTAGCCAATTCTGGATTTTGTCTTGTCCCTCAAAGATGTTAGGGATCTGTGATATGCCCAAGATGTGCGAGTCGTGGCACCTTCCTGGGTACCTTGCACATAGCTGAATTATTTGTGTCTTGTGGTCACAGCCTGGCTGAGAATTGAATCAGTGGAATCCTTCATGCATTGAAACGTTTGTTGCCATGGAGCTTTTATAGCCACATGAGTCCAATTGATAGCACCCTGAACCTCAGCAATCTTAGAAAAGCCAAATTGACCTGTTGGCACTCTTGATCTCTGGTGAAGTGTAGGTAATTCTAGGCCTTTGCAAAAAGGATGTCTGTCACCTCATGCATGCCTCGTGCATGACACGGTAACACAGTGGTTAGCACTGCTGCTTCACAGAGTCAGGGACCTGGGTTTGATTTCAGGCCTGTGCATCTGCATGTGCTCCCTGTGTCTGCCTGGGTTTCCTCCAGGTGCTCCGGTTTCATCCCACAGTCCTAAAGACGTGCTGGTTAGGTGCATTGGCTGTGCTAAATTCTCCCTCAGTGTTACCCAAACAGGCGCCGGAGTGTGGCGACTAGGGGATTTTCATTGTAACTTCATTGTAGTGTCAATGTAAGCCTGTGTCTGATTGATAAATAATGAATAAACTTTAAGTCACAAGAAAATCAGCCATGATCTTATTGAATGGTGAAGCAGGCTTGAGGGGCCAAAGGGCCTACTCCTGCTGCTAGTTTTTATGTTCTTATGTTCTAATGACGCATGGGAGACCCTTCGCAGGTTCCCAGTGGAACTCTGGATGAAGCCACTCGCGTAGGACCTCAGCGAGGTGGTGAATTTCAGAGTGACTCTGATGGGTTCCTCCCCAGTGTCCATGGTGACAGATACTAGAGAATGTTGCACATGCGGGTCACTATATTCCTGAATTGTCTTTGTCAATGTTAAATGGGTAATTGCAGCAGCCAATTTGTTCAGAACACAATTCCACATAAGCAGTAATTGAGATGAGTAAGCAGTTATTTTTGATGATGCGATTCAGAGATAATTAATGAGTGGAATTCTCCCATCTGGGACTAAGTTCCATGGAGGGGGTAGGAACTGGAAGTCTTTTCCACTGCAGAGCTTGACAGGAAGCCATCTTCCAGCCCCAACTTCATTAATTACGCTTCCAGATGTTTTGCGCCCATATTCTGTTGTGGGGTGGGCTTGAATGTGCATCTTCCTTCATTATCTCATAGTGCCATATTTGAAAAAGCATCCAATATCACTGTCCCATCATTGAAGGAAGAGAATGGGCTTCCAGGCTGAAAGATGGGCCTCCCCAGTGACACTGAAGCTGGAAAATCTACCTAATAAATTCTCCAACCCCCCTCACACACAACCCCACACATAATCACACCCATCCAATGCCGTGGTGTTCCAGGATCTAGGGTCACTGGCTCCCTCCACCCAGAACTCCAGAGACAGTCCTGGACCTTCTTCAAATAAGTCCCCTCTTCTGTATATCGCATTTCTGGACCTGAGTGTCTTTCTGTTGGTGTTGACGATGCTCTGAAGATATTTGGATACAGTGTTCATGAGTGATCAATTTTTTATTGCCTCCTTGTCGATAAGGAGAGGAGAATTGGAGAATTCCTAAGATTTCTTCAGCCTGTTCTGCTCAGTTGTGTAATTAGCTTCTTTAATCGGGCATCTCTTACACCTACTACTGGTAAATTATTTACATATGATACAAAGAGATAGGCCCGAGACAATAGTTGTTTAATCGCATCCCATTGATAAGGTCATAATCTTTTGTGATAGATGAATGGAGCATCCGTTCAGACAATAGTCACATAATCATGTCTTTAATACAGTTTTGGTGCTATTAGCAAGACCATTCAGCTGTATCCAGTTGATAGATGTAGTGAAGCATCCACCTTTGTCTGCACTGTCCATTTCATGTACATGCAGACACAGACAGTCTACAGTGCAGGGTATTGCTGCTGATGTGTTAATTTTCCTGGTTTCCTCGCCGATCCCTTGATGAGTTTAGTCTTCTCTCCCAGTGGAGAATCAGTCAAGGGGAAAAGATTCTGATTGGGCCTTCACCTGCATCCTATCAGCAGGATGCAAATCAATTTCAAGCCAACCTCCAGCAGTTTTCCTGACCCACCATGGTGGACATCCACAGATGATCCCGTAGGAAATTCATGTCAGTGTTAAACCAATTTTGAGGCTGGCAGGAGACTTCCATATAACGTTTGCCATGTCAGTGGACCAACTTCCCATTCTCCTATAGATTGTGCCTTTGTATCGAATGGAGTCAGCCTTGGCTCAATGGGAGCAACACCTTTGAATTCAGAGGTCCCGGGTTCATATTCCAACCCATCGACTTGAGTACAAAGTTTGGCTTGTACTCCGGTCTAGTATTGAGTGGGGGCTGCGCTGTTGGAAGTGCTGCTTTTCCAATGAGATGATAAACCAAGTCAAGGATATAGCTTTTGAAGCTAAAGGGATTAAGGGATATGGGTGAAAGGCAGGATCAGGATTTGATATTGATAAACAGCCTTGATCAAAATGAATGGAGGGGTAGGCTGGGAGGGCTGAATGACCCTATTCCTGCTTCTAATTTCTATGTTTTTACCCTTTGAGTTAAACAGAAGAGATCCCATGGAAGCATTTTGGTGAAGAACTGGGAAGCTCTGGTCTTAATACAACCTGCTAGCAACATCAACGGAACAAATTGTCTCAAGTTGCAGTCTTCGTGAGCTTGTGCAAATTCACCACCGTGTTTCTTCCATTACAACATGACTGTACGTCATTAGTTGGAAAACACCTTCGGACATCCTGTGGCCATAAAAAAATTACATAAAATGCAAGTGTTTTGTTTTTCCTTTCACTTCCAGTTATGTAGGCAAGGTTGAACATAACGCTAACTTCCTTAGTGTTGCACTGAAGTGTCAACCAAGATTACACGCTTCACTCAAAAAATCGACAACCAGCTGATGCAAAGAAAATACCCACTGATTGACTGAATCTGACAATGTAGAGGTTGCATCCAGTCACCTAGAGAGAGCAGCTTTCCCAATTCTCAATAGCCAAGACAAACTGAGATTCAAAAAGACTAAAATCTAATTGTAACCTGTCAACGCCTCAAATTTCTCAGGAGACTAAGGAAATTTGACATAACCGCTACCTTTCTCGCCAACTTTTACAGATGCACCATAGAAAGCATTCTTTCTGGTTGTATCACAGCTTGGTATGGCTCCTGCTCTGCCCAAGATCGTAAGAAACAACAAAGAGTCATGAATGAAGCACAGTGCATTATGTAAACCCAGTCCTTCATGCAAACCATCCTCCCATCCATTGACTCTGTCTACACTCCCCGCAGCCTCAGAAAAGCAGCCAACATAATCAAGGACCCCACATACCCATGATAGATTCTCTTCCACCTTCTTCCATCAGGAGAAAGGTATGAAAGTCTTAGGTCACGTACCAACAGACTCAAGATCAGCTTTTTCCCTACTGCCATCAAACTTTTGAATGGACTTACTTTATATTAATCGATCTTCTCTACCCTAGCTATGACTGTAACACTACATTCTGCCCTCTCTCCTTTCCTTCTCCCCTATGCACTCTATAAACAGAATGCTTTGTCTGTTTAGCACACAAGAAACAATACTTTTCACTGTATCCCAACACATGGGACAATAATAAATCAAATCAAATCAGATGCACTCACTTCAGGAAAGTTTTCACTTTATTTAAGAACATAAGAAATAGGAGCAGGAGTAGGCCATCTAGCCCTTCGAGCCTGCCCCGCCATTCAATAAGATCATGGCTCATCTGTCGTGGCTCAGTTCCACTTTCCCGCCCTCTCCCCATAACCCTTAATCCCCTCTCTTATCAAGAACCCATCAACCCGCTTCTTAAAAATATTTAGCGAGGCAGCCTCCACCACTTCAACGGGCAGAGAATTCCAGAGATTCACCACCCTTTGAGTGAAGAAGTTCCTCCGGATATAATCAGTAATCACCTAAAAAAAAATTAGACTTGGCATAAGGTATTTGTCATAGTTTTAGAAGCAATAAAGTTGGTTCATTCTATTCGATTCCCGACTCGGGTCGCTGTCTGAGTGGAGTCTGCACATTCTCCCTGTATCTGCGTGGGTTTCCTCCAGGTGCCCTGGTGTCCTCCCACAGTCCAAAGATTTGTGGGTTAAGTGGATTGGCCATGCTAAATTGCTCCTTAATGTGAGGGGACTAGCTTATGTAAACGCATGGGATTATGGGCGTTGAGTTGACGGGCCAAATGGCCTCCTTCTGCGTTGTGGGATTCTATGATTCTATAAGGCTCGGCCTACAGAGTTAAGGCTGTTGAGTTATTCGGATAAATTTAATGTACTAGCACCCTTTGATATGGTTCTGCATCTTAGGCTTTTGAAGGAGGTAAAGTATATTGAATTAGTTAGCTAAATTGAAAATCCACTTGACAATAGCAACCACAAGGTGATGATAAATGGGCATGGTAACGAGTGAGCACGGTGATTAGTGGAGTTCAGCAGTACTCTGACTAGTATTGGTGAGATTGATCACATTCAAAGGAATGTGGACACATTAAGTAGATGGGCTAAGAAAGGGAAGATGAAATTTAATCTGGAAAATGCAAAGTAATACACCTAGTTATTTCACTTGAACTATGATCGCAGCACTGGAGGACGTAAGCATGAAATTAGCAGTCCTCTTACAAGACTGGAATAGATTGCCATTAAAAATCATTAATGCAGCATCCACAAATTCCTTTTAAAATGATTCTTATTAAAGGGGATGAAGGTCATTGGAATAAATATAACTGCTGATGATTAAACATTCAGATTCTGGTCACATTGGACCAAGACTGTGAGGGCAAATCTTGAATAGTGTCGGATTGCAGATTTGCATTCATTAAAATTCACAGATTTTTTTACCTCCATCAAAGTTTTACCATCAGCAGAAGTAGGCCATTCAGCCCATCGAGTCTACTCTGCCATTCAGTGAGATTGGGGCTGATCTGGTTTCTCAATCCAAATCGCACAATTTCTAGACAGACTGGGCTGGTACAACTTAATAAAGTTTTTTTTTAAATTCATTCATGGGTCATAGGTGTCGCTGGCTGGCCAGCATTTATTGCCCATCCCCAGTTACCCGAGGGTACTTGAGAGTCAACCACATTGCTGTGGTTCTGATGCCACATGTAGGCCAGACCAGATAAGAACGGCAGATTTCCTTCCCTTAAGGACATTAGTAAACCAGATGGGCTTTTCC
Organism: Carcharhinus amblyrhynchos; assembly: GCF_965287045.1. NCBI lineage: Eukaryota > Metazoa > Chordata > Chondrichthyes > Carcharhiniformes > Carcharhinidae > Carcharhinus > Carcharhinus amblyrhynchos. Next base: position 115,975,216 of record NC_137329.1, read on the forward strand.
GACAATTGACAATGGCTTCATGGGCCAGAACTCTACCACTTTGCCCAATGGAGTTGGCACGGGAGAGGATCCAAAAACGGAAATCTCCATTGACCTCAGGCAGGAATTTCCAGTCTTGCCCGAGCGAGGCTGTAAAATCCCACCCAGCATCATCAGTAGATTCTGAATTCCAGATACTTTTTATTGAATTCAAATTCCACCACCTGCTATGATGGGATTCGAACCTGGGACCCCAGAACAGTAGCTAAGTTTCCGGATTAATAGGCTAGTGATAATAGCACTCGGCCTCCCCCTTGTTTGAAGGAATGAGCTTGAGGTGCCAGATAATACTTCACGCCAATTTATGTTTCATTATTTCCATACCTGGGACTAAGGAAATATTGCTCTTTTTCGTTACAGGTGAATGAGACACAAATTTACAATGAGTAAAGACAACACATTAGTAAGGCGGAAATGTGAAATGTGGCAGATGCAAGGAATCTGAAATAAAAATACAAAATACTGGAATGTTCGCACTGCTGCCTCAGAGTTCCAAGGACCCGGGTTCAACTCCGATCTTGGGTGACTGCGCAAAGATTGCACATTCTCCCAGTGTCTGCGTGGGTTTCCTCCAGGTGCTCCAGTTTCCTCCCACAGTTCAAAGATGTGCAGGTTAGGTGGATTGGCCATGTTAAATTGTCCCTCGGTATCCCAAGATGTGCAGATTGGATGGGTTAGCCATGGGAAGTGTGCAGGGTTCCAGGGATAGGCAGTGGGAGAGGGCCAGGGTCAGATATTCTGTCAGAGAGTTGGTGAAGACATGATGGGCCGAATGGCCTCTTCTGCACTGTAGGGATTCTATGATTCTATGAAATAACTAACAGATCTGGCAGTATCCATAGAGACAGAAGCAGTGTAAATGAGCTGGTGTTTTTAGTGTTGCTTGGGGCATTAATTGAGAATTGCATTCCTGTAGAATGTATCATAGAATCCCTCCAGTGTAGAAGGAGGCCATTCGGCCCATCAAGTATGCACCGACCACATTTCCACCCAGGTCCTATTCCCTTAACCCCACATATTTATCCTGCTAATCCCCCTGACACTAAGGGGCAATTTAGCATGGCCAAGCAACATAACCCACACATCTTTGGACTGTGGGAGGGAACTGAAGCACCCAGAGGAAACCCACGTAGATGCCGATAGAATGTGCAAACTCCCCACAGACAGTGGCCCAAGGCCAGAATTGAACTCGGGTCTTTTGCGTGTGAGACAACAGTGCTAACCATTGTGCCACCGTGCCACCCTGACTGATTGAATCCCGCTGCCTGCCCCTGGTAGAGCTGGAATATTTAACCTCATTGAGGAATTTGTTAATGGCCCCATGTGGAACAGAATGGAATTGTCCCTGCATCTGAGTAGCCTCATACACAAAAGAACACACAAAGAACAAAGAAAAATACAGCACAGGAACAGGCCGTTCGGCCTCCCCAAGCCCATGCCGATCATGATGCCTCTCCTCAAAGTCAACATCCTCGATACCGAGCAACATGCTGGTGAACCTTCTTGGCACTGTTTGCAGACAGCTGGTGGATTTGTCTCAAGGCCCTGCTAAGTTACTTTGCAGCACTTACTAAACTTAATCTGCGGGTTCTATTAGTGCCAACATGCGTACTGCCCAAAACATGTTGTCCCGCAACCGCTTTTGATCTCTTGACCTTTTGAGGAGCTGTCTGCTCTAATTGGCACAGGGCAGCCCCCAACATGGCTGCTGTCTGCCTGTGCTGGTACTTCTGCCTCTTGGGGGCACGAGGTACCCCTAACCAAATTAAAAAATAAACCTCCTACCATTGCTCGGTACATATCCCTCTATTCCCTCCCAATTCATGTACCCGTCCAGCTGCCACCTAGATGTTGCTAATGTGTCTGCTTCCACCACCTCCTCTGGCAGTACGTTCCAGGCACCCGCCACTCTCTGCGTGAAAAACGTCTTCCGCACATCTCCCTTAAACTTTCACCCTCTCACCTTGAACCTGTTCCCCCCTTGTAATTGACAATTCCACCCGAGGAAAAAGCCTCTGACTATCCACCCTGTCTACGCCTCTCATAGTTTTGTTGTCCTCAATCAGGTTTACCCTCATCTCTCCAGTGAAAACAATCCCAGTTTATTCAACCTCTCCTCATAGTCAACATCCTTGATACCGAGCAACATGCTGGTGAACCTCCTTGGCACTGTTTGCAGAGAACTAGCGGCTTTGTCTCAAGGCCCTGCTAAGTTACTTTGCATCACTTACTAAACTCAGTCTGCAGGTTTTATTAGCGCCAACCTGCATACTGCCCAAAACATGTCGTCCCACGACCGCTTTTGATCTCCTGACCTTCTGAGGAGCTGCCTGCTCTAATTGGCATAGGGTGGCCCCCAATATGGTCGCTGCCTGCCTGTGCCAGTAGTTCTGCCTCTTGGAGGCACTAGGTACCCCTAACTGGGCACCAAGATTGCCATCTGGCCGCTTAGCCAATTGAAGTTTTACAACAGGGATTAGAGAGTGACCCAGCCTGGGTGTAGGGATCAGGTCAGGTGTCCTGACCCTGCTTTGAAAATACCACCCAGGGCTGTGAACTATCAAGAGAACTGTTCTGGTGATAGGTCAGCGGCCTGCAACATTGGCCGGAATTGTACCATCAGGTGGGATTTCATGGTTTTGGGAAGAGGGAGACCGTGAATTCCCATCCATTTGCCGGAATTCTACCACCCCACCTGCTACAGGAATCAGAGCGAACGAGGGGCGGACTATGGGAAAATCCATTGACCTTGGGTGGGATTTTACGGTTTCAGGAACGAGCGAGGCCATATATTCCCACCCATTCACCGGAATTCTACCACCCTGCCAACCACGGGAATCGGATAGAGCGAGGGGCAGACAATGGGAAGGTCTGTTGACCTTGGGCAGGAATTTCTGGTCTCGGGGTCAAGTGAGGTCATAGAATCCCACCCGTGAACTCTGTTTCTCTTCCCACAGATGCTGCCAGACCTGTTAAGTGTTTCCAGCATTCTCTGACTCTGTTCCTGCATACACAGACCACAGGCCAAATATGGAAGGCCAGTCAGGGCTAATGACAGAACAACAACAGATTGTTGGATCATATTCCATTCAATTTAGTAAACCTTTAATATCTCAAAGAGAAATTCATTTAATTTTCAATATTCTCTGCTAAAACTGGTGTAGTTGGTGAGTGCGATTGATTGCAGCAAAAATCATTGGGAGCAATACATTTTTAAAACCCAAAGTCAATGAAAGAACAGCATCGTAGAATATTTCTATTTGTATTTCTTAGTGCTGTTAAAATTCCTATTGATTCCCAGATGAAATATTGCTGAAAGAACAGGATAATGACGTGGATCAATATGATCTGGTTTGGTTGTTTTTTTTGTCCATCAGGCCAAATGTTATTTTGTTCAAAGTACCATTAAACAAAATGAGAGGGATTCTGCCCATTTCCTTGTGAATATAATGTGACAGTGTGAGACCATCTATAATTTTCAATTAGAACATTTCCACGTTCAAATGCAACAGTAAGTGTTCTCACAACACTAGGTTTCACCTGATAAAGGAGTAGCGGTCCGAAAGCTCGTGATTCCGGATAAACCTGTTGGAATTTAGCGTATGAGACTTCTTACTGTGCCCACTCCATTCCAGCGCTGACATCTCCACATCAAATGCAACACGATTTGGACAATATCCAAGCTTGAGCTGACAAGTGGCAAATAACATTTGTGCCACCCAAATGCCAGGCAATGAGCATCAAGAAGAAGAGAGACTCTAACCATTGCCCTTTGATATTCAGTGGTGTTACCATCACTGAATCCCCTACTGTCAACATCCTTGGGGTTACCATTGACCAGAAACTCAACTGAACTCACCATATAAACAGAGTGGCTACAAGAGCAGGTCAGAGGCTAAGAATGCTCTGGTGAGTAACTCATCTCCTGATTCCCCAGAGCCTATCCACCATCTACAGCAGCAGTGTGTACTATCTACAAGATGCACTGCAGCAATTCATCAGAGATCCTTAGACAGCACCTTCCAAACCCACAACCAGTTCCATCTAGAAGGACAAGGGCAGCAGATACATGGGAACCCAGTTAACCCTTTCTGTACCACCCCTTTATACTTCAACTCTCACCAACATATTTACAAATTATCCCTGGTCACCAGGTATATTTATATCATTATAATTACTCCAAATCCTCCCTGCTCAGGTCAGTGAGTTAATGGGTTCAGACGCTCTGCAGGCCTAAGTAACCCTTCTGTATTGAGTTCTAAATGCAGTCAGAGGGGCGCTCGGCTCTGTTGCCGCAGGTAAACTTTGTTGGATCGAATGTCGTTCTGGCACTTGAGTATCTTTTCATCTTCTTTTTCCATTCCTTAGAGTCTGGATTTGTTCTCCCGTGCTGTTCATCTCATCCTGTGTGTTATTCAGGTTGGATCGAAGTTCAAGAATTTCATTAGTTTGTGTTGCTAGTTCTACATTCAATCTACTGTTCCAATGCAGCAGCAATTCTTTCGCAACCTTCAACCTTTCTGATTCTTTCAAACCCTTCTTGTGCCTTTGTGATACCTCAGAAATTTGTTGTTTAGATCTAGAACAGTTTGCCATCTTCTTCCAAAGGAACATAATTAGCTGAATCTTGCATCTTAAATCTTCCATTTATCTTTGATACGAATAATGTTCTGATACTTCCTCTGCCTTTTCTTTCTTCATCTGCCACAGGATTATGTCCTAGTTGTTGACTTCAGCTAGATGTGTCTCAGGTGAACAGCTAATTTGCTCCAGTTCTATAATGGTGCTGCATCTGGCTTCATTATCTGTCCATAGTGTGGAATAGTCCACAATATCCACCCCCCAGGGATAACTTGTAAATATGCTGGTGAGGGTTGAAGTATAAAGGGGTGGCACAGAAAGGGTTAACATGTGAATGAGTACAGTACCGCCCACATAGTGATGTAAGAGAACACATGACCTGGCCTGTGGCCAATGTGGTGTTAGACAGAGCTGTGTGTAGAAGCAAGCATGGAGACAGCACTCCACTTGCACCTTTACTGTATTGATGTATATATTTCTAGTAGTTAAATAAGGCATACTATTGATCTACCTAAGTCTACAAATATCTTAATAGGAACAGGATCGGGGGAAGCGATGGCCTAGTGGTATTATCACTAGACTACTAATTCAGAAATGCAGCTAAAGTTCTGAAACCTGGGTTCAAATACTGCCACAGCAGATTGCAGAATTTGAATCCATTAAAAAGATCTGGAATTAAGAATTTACTAGTTTGTCAATTGACAGAATAACCCATCTGGTTCATTAATGTCCTTTAAAGAAGGAAATCTGCTGTCCTTACATAGTCTGACCTACATGTGATCCAGAGCCACAGCAATGTGGTTGACTGTCAACTACCCCCACTTACCGGATGAAGAAACAGCGCTCTGAAAGATCGTGATTCCAAATAAACCTGTTGGAATTTAACCTGGCATTGTGGAACTTCCTACTGTGCCCACTCCAGTCCAAAGCTGGCATCTCCACATCATGGCCCTCTGAAAAGGTCCAGCAATCCATTCAGGTCAGGGGCAACTAGGGATGGGCAATAAATGCTAGCCAACTAGCAATGCCCATGTCCCAAATATGAATTTAAAAAAATCTAACTTCTCACAACCGCTTTCTCTTCCAGTGAGTTGTCATATAGAACAAGAAGCTAGTGGACCCCAGGACAAAACACACGACCCACTCGATCTCTGTGGCTGATTGAGGGATCCGGCATCAGGAATCAGTGGGTGTCACAGGAAGTTACACTCCTACCTGTGAGGTTGACCATACCTCCATTCCGTGACTACCATCCAGCCTCACTTACCTATCATCAGAGGATTCATTGCTGATCTTCTAGCTAAGCCCCACTGCAATACTGGCAATGGCCACCTCTCCCAGTGGCGCTGCTGGCACTTCAGAGTTCCTGGCCTCTGATTGGTCAGTAACTCTCAGAGCAGGGTGTCCAGACATGACCACCCCTGAAGAGCCAGGAGCTCTGGAGACAGAGTTCTTACTACCAGACTGGAACTTTATTCCTTTTGGGTTCCTGGAGATGGGGGTGGCAGGGGTAACACCAGATTTCATAGCAGATAATGTACCCTTTGCTGCCCATCATAAATTCTACCTGTCTCAGTCCTAAATAACTGACCTATATTCTGAAATTGGGACCCTAATTCTAAACCCTGTAACCAAGGGAAACTTCCTTCCAGCATCTACTCTAAACATTTATATATTTTAACGAAACGACCTCTCATTCAGCTAGTTCCAATCAAGTTAACCTCTCCTGAGAGGACAATCCCAGGAATTAGTTGAGAAAACTTTTGATACACTCCCTCCAAAGTTAGTGGCTGAAATCGTACCACTGTTCATACTGCTTGGATTTTCCCATCCCACCTCAGTGAATGGAGATTTGACTGAGTGCCAAATGAGACCAAAACTGCACGTAATGCTCCATGTGTTGTCTTACTAAGACCCTGTATAATACAACCTTTTCACTCTCACACGCTAATTCTTTTGCTTTAAAGGATAACATAGCATTTGCTTTCCAAATTAGCTGGCTGCACCCACATATTAGCTATCACCCTCGTCATTTTTGTTTAATTTATTGATTTTCGGCTTATAACTGAAAGAGCAATGAATACTGAGGTATATTTTCCAGTTGTTTGCTGCTCCTGCACCAACACTGAATGTGTGTTAACACCATGTTAAAATGCACACAGAGGGACTTGGTACAGGCACACGTATGTTGCACACAGGGTTAACAAATATACTGCTTACTTTGTTTCCATTTAGCCGCATGATTTGTGAAATTTTAAGCTGCTGCCCTAGACTTTTATTTTGCCATTAAACAAAGGATGAATGTCCCACGAACCCGTGTAACAGTGCTAGTATAATCAAGAGACTGATAGACAGGCACTTGGGGAACATTAAGCACCATTACGGCTAACAGTGTCAAATAGCTACAATATAAGTCAAGCACATGCTTTGCTAATTGCACAACTGGATACAAAGAGTTCTAGTCAATGTTTTAGGAGATATTTTTGGGGAGCTTTATGCAGATACAAGGGTGAATTTAGCAGTGAAGAGTCCACTTTATGCAATGAGTCATCAGGGTCCATATATGGCTGCGTTTTTGGCTGAGAACCTGAATTCAACTGTAACTTAAAACAAAAATTTGCAGCTTTCTAGGACAAGGCCTGTTGCTAAGTATATTAGCAGTGGCTCTCAATGTTACCACCGGCCAGAATTGTCCCATCCCACCCACCACTGGAATTCTAATGGGCAGGTTGCAGAGAATGTGAAATGCCATTGACGATGGGGCGGGAATTTCCGGCTTTTAGACCAGCATGGCTGGAGAATTCCGCCTTTTGTCCCTGGATCTTTCCAGGTGTCCGCCAGAGACTTTTAAAAAAATGTTTTAAAGTTTATTTATTAGTGTCACAAGCAGTCTTGCATTAACACTGCAATGAAGTTACTGTGGAAAAACCCATAGCCGCCACACTCGGGTCCCCGGAACTGCAAAGCAGCAATGCTAGCCACTGTAGGGAGTGTAGGGAGCCTGTTCCCTACACCCATGACCTAGCTGGTCTCCTTATGGGGATAGGCATTTCATACTCACACAAATTCCGTGGCTTTCGACCAGCTTTTTGGGGCGTCGTATTTAAGTTGAAAAGCTTTTATCCATTCAACATAAGCCTGTATAGAACATAATGCAATTGTTGTGTTGCAATGTTGCAAATTACATCTATAGAATACAATTGCTAAGTCAAGAGGGATACATTATCCTACAATGTTAGATTGACGCCTAAAATCTGTTATCAATTATTTTGATGCGAGTAGAATTCAGATTTTTCTTCTCGCTGAAGTTTTAAACTTTTAAAGTTTGTTCATTAGATTCACAAGTAAGCTTTCATTACACTCCAGTGAAGTTTCTGTGAAAATCCCTGTGGTACCACACTCTGGCGCCTGTTTGGTGACACTGAGGGAGAACTTAGCATGGCTGATTCACCTCACCAGCACATCTTTTGGACTATGGGAGGAAATCGAAGTAAACCCACACAGACAGGGGTAGAGAATGTGCCGGCTCTGCACAGACTGTACCCTAAGTCGGGAATCGAACCTGGGTCCCTGGTGCTGTGAGAGGCAGCAGTGCTAACCACTGTGCCACTGTGCTGCCCATGTTTGCATGACCCTGCATTTGGCTTTCCACAAAAGCATAAGGCAGGTGACTGATATTTACCCGGACGGGTAATTATTCCACCTTGTCAGTCAGGGTGAGTGAGCCCTCAGGTTTGTGACGCTGGCAACATAAACTGCATGCATGTGGCAAACAAAGGCGCACCCTCCCCAGGTGCTTTCATCGACAGAGTTTCTGTTCCATTAATGTGGAACTGAAGTGCCACCCACAGGTGAGATTCCTTTTCCGGATCCCTGGGCAGCTGTCTGTCTACCCTCCCTTCGCTCTACACGCCTCGAAGCAGGCTTGTGCAGCTGACTGTAAGGATCATGGGATATTCATTTTAAACAATGGCCAATGACACCCATGTGGAACACAACCAATAAATCCCAGGAGAGATACAGTGAATGTCACCTTACAGCAAACAGATGAGCCGTTAAGATGAGGTGCACAGTTTTGGAGGTCTCTTCCACACACATCAGCCAGAGTAGCAAGAGTGCATGCTGTTTGATGTGCCCTATTTAATTCTGCCAATTAGCCAGATCAGAACCTGTGGGAGATTAAAGACATGAACAATCAAAGGAGATTTTAACTGATCATGATGCACATGATCATATTTCACTCGCTGCTGACATCAGTCAAATGTGTGTGACATATGGCTGTCTGATATTTAGTTTTGTCACCAGTCATCCGGGAGACCCCTATCTCTTTCTCTTAAGGCCAGGCACATTGAAACATTACTGGTATTCCCGCCTGTAGTTGCCAACATGGAGATGGCTGTAGGGTAATGGCCATGAAAGTGCATTTCCTACTCACCTCTTCTACCCTGCCCTGATTTGGCACAGATATGGCACTACAATTCTGCTGCTCATCTCCTGAGCAATCTCCAATCACACCTTCCACAGTATTTACAGCCCCCAGCATCACCTCCAGGAAGGTGTCACTAAAGCAAGGCACAGCTCTTGAACATCTGGACTCCATTCTGTCCATTCATTCTGGTTCTGTTCACAACTCCAGAATCCATTGAGCTCCATGTTCAGAATGTCACTTTGAAGGATAGAATCATACAATCCTACAGGAGGCCATTTGGCTCATTGAGCCTGCACCAAAAACAAAGAACAAAGAACAACCCAGCACGGGAAACAGGCCCTTCGGCCCAACGAGCCCGCGCCGCCACATCCTCCCACACCTACCCAGGCTCTATCCCCATGAATTTGCCTTGTTAATCCCCCTAACACTGCCCTGACACGAAGGGAAAATTTAGCATGGTCCATCAACCTAACATGCACATCTTTGGACACTAAAGGACAACTTAACTAATGTATTTTTACAATGTAATGTAATTACCTAATGTAATTTTACAAGGATGTTGCCTGGATTGGGTGGCATGCCTTATGAGGGTAGGTTGAGGGAGCTAGGTCCCTGGAGAGACGAAGGTTGAGAGGTGACCTGATAGAGGTTTATAAGGTGTTGAGAGGTATAGATAGGGTGGATTCTCGGACGCTATTACCCAGGGCTGAAATGGTCACTACGAGAGGACACAGGTTTAAGGTGCTGGGGAGCAGATACAGAGGAGATGTCGGAGTAAGTTTTTCACTCAGAGGGTGATGAGTGAGTGGAATCGGCTGCCTTCGGTAGTGGTAGAGGTGAACTCGCTGGGGTCTTTTAAGAGACTTCTGGATGAATGCATGGGATTTAACGGGATTGAGAGTTACATATAGGCCTGGTAGGTAGGGATATGATCGGCACAACTTGTGGGCTGAAGGGTCTGTTTGTGCTGTAGTGTTCTATGTTCTACACATTTTGGGACACTAAGGAGAAATTTAACATGGCCAATCAACCTAACCTGCACGTCCTTGGCGTGTGGGAGGAAACTGGAGTGTCTAGAGGAAACCCATGCAGACACGGGGAGTACATGCAAACTACATGGGATTGTGGTCAGTGCAGACTCGATTGGGCTGAACAGCTTCCTTCTGCACTGTCGGATTCTATGATTCTGTGATACACACAGATAGTCACCCAGGGCTAGAATTGAACTTGGACCTCTGGCACTGTGAGGCAGCAGTGCTAACCGCTGTGCCATCGTGCCACTCTTAAATCCTGGGGTTGAAATTGACACATGTGGGCCATCACCACAGCCGCTTGAGCTGCAGGAATCCAAATATAATGCAGTGTTGCACTGGTTGAGTTGAAAGGACGCTGGCACACGAGTTGCAATTGCTTCTGCGTTTCCTGCACGCAACTGGACCTACCCTGCAGCTCTTAGAAATTTAAAATGCAAACCTGTATGTACAGCTGGACATTAAAACCCAAGCACGTGCCAGGACCTTTCCTGTGAATACCCTTATTCTTGTATTCATTCACATGGCAACAAAATATATTAAACGAGAATAATACTCTTATCGAAACATAGAGAACTTTTAATGAGAGTAAATGTAATCCAGCTTGAGGATGTAAAACAGCTGAAAACATGAATGGGGCCACATCAGAGTACGAATGCATTAAAGGAGCAAATTGAATTCAAACCTTTTTTTGATCCTTAACTTTAAATTTAGACGCACAGCTGGCGATAAGGGGATTAATACAGAAAGATTAGTATATTCCAAACAGCCTTTGTTGCCTTTGAGTTTTTTTTTCACGGGGCTCTGATATATCTCACCTCTAAAACAGAATGATAAAACCTTAATTACACCGAAAAAATGGATTTACATTGTAAGAACAGGATTTCCACATCAGTCAGACCAACAAACACTCTGCGATAACAATAAGCTGTCGCTAATACTTTTGCAGGAACGAATTCCTTTCTTCGAGCGGCTTTTTCATACCAACTGAAACAGGGCATAACTCGTAGAATTGATCAATCCTCTCCATCTGTCTTCCCCATTGGAGTTCTGGGGACAGTCCCGCTTTGAAAGAATGATGCCGTACGCCTTTGTTAAGACAAAAAAGTTTCTTTCCTGTAGAATTTACATTACGCATAGCAAAGTAAAGGCAATGCAGGTCTTCTGTCCATGGAGGATAGCCCTGGCATGATGGTACAGTGGTTAGCACTGCTGCCTCACAGAGCCAGTGACCTGGGTTCAATCTGCGGCTTGAGTCACTGTCTGTGTGGAGTCTGCACGTTCTCCCCGAGTCTGCATGAGTTTTCTCCGGTGCTCCAGTTTCCCCTCACGCTCCATAGATATGCAGGTTAGGTTGATTGGCCATGCTAAATTGACCCTAGTGTCAGGTGGCTAGCAGGGTAAATATGTAGGGTTACGGGAATAAGGCCTGAGTGGGATTGTGATCGGTGCAGACTCGATGGGCCGAATGGTCTCCTCCTGCACAGTAGGGATTCTATGATTCTATGAAAGTCGAATGTAACTGATTGGTGTACCAAATTGACCCTACACTATTCTCCCCTGAATCTGGTTACAATAGGGGCACCATTCGCGTACACACGGGGCAAGGTAGGTGTAGGAAAATGCTTTGTTAAGATGGCAGCACGGGCTCGTTGGGCCGAAGGGCCTGTTTTCCGTGCTGGGTTGTTCTTTGTCCTTTGTAATAAAGAAGATGGTAAACAAATCAGGAGATAGCTATTGATTGTGGCCAGTGGAGAGTCTAATTTCGTAGGTGAGATAACTCTCTGTTGGTGTGCATCTGTAACAATGCTATATAATCAGTTAATCATAGAATCCCTACACTGCAGAAAGAGGCCATTTGACCCATCGAATGCACCAGCAACAATCCTACCCATCCCTGTAAACCCATGTATTTACCCTGCTAGCCCCCCTGACACTAAGAGGCGATTGACCACACCCAATCAACCTAAACCGTGTATCTTTGGAGTGTGGGAGGAAACCGGAGCACCTGGAGGAAGCCCACACAGACACAGGAAGAATGTACAAATTTCACACAAACAGTGACCCAAGGATCGAACGGAACCCGGTCCCTAGTGCTGTGATGCAGCAGTGCTAACCACTGTGCCACTGTGCTGCCCCATGTTAAAGAGGTGTTAAAGATGAGAGTGATAGAAACTAGAGAAAAAATACAGCTCAGAAACAGGCCTTTTGGCCCTTCTTATCTGTGCAGAACCATTTTTTGCCTAGTCCCACTGACCTGAACTTGGACCATATCCCTCCACACCCCTCTCATCCATGGACCTGTCCAAGTTTTTCTTAAATGTTAAACCACATTTCCCACTTTATCCGGCAGCTCATTCCACACTCCCACCACTCTCTGCATGAAGAAGCTCCCCCCCGCCTTAATATTCCCTTTAAACTTTTCTCCTTTCACCCTTAACCCATGCCCTCTGTTTTTTTCCTCCCCTAGCCTCAGTGGAAAAAGCCTGCTTGCATTCACTCTAACTATACCCAGTGATGTAATACTCTCCACTTGACTGGACGAGTGCAGCTTCATTAACATTCAAGAAGCTCAAAACCATCCAAGACAAAGTGGCTCCCTTAATCGGCACCCATCCATCTGCTTACACATTTGTGCAAGTGTTTCTAATGTATCAGTGTGAACTTGATGGGCCAAGTGGCCTTTTCTGCACTGTATTATTCTATGATCCTAAGATTCTATGATCATCCTTGTAGCTACCTTATTTAAGGCTTGATTAAGCGCAGAGGACGCCTTTCGGCCCATTTCTTCACATCCCCCCTAAACTTCCTGCCACCTTGAACCTATGTCCCCTCGTCACTGACCCTCAACTAAGGGGAATAGCTGCTCCTTATCTACCGCTGAACAGTCTAGATCTTATTGAGCAGTGTGTTTTATTGTTTAATGCACTGCTAGATTAGGTTAGATGCATTGACTCCAACAGGCGCCAGAGTGTGGCGACTAGGGGAAATTTCACAGTAACTTCATTGCAGTGTTAATGTAAGCCTTACTTGTGACTAATAAATAAACTTTAACTTAGATTGTCAAGAACACAATCAATACTAAAATCCTTGCAACATTACAAGAGGAGTACTTCTTTGAAAAATCTCACAGTTCTTCAAATTACCTCCCATTTCCATATTGTACCACTGCGTAATTGCTTGTCAAATATTCTGTTTTACTAGTTTTTTTTATGCAAATGAAACCGTATGACAGTTGATTACAAGTCAAAGTCCCAAAGTATTACACTTTAAGGGATTGGCAATTTGCATTCAATCTTTAATTTCTAGGGACTTAAAATACAGTCGGTGCATTTTGGAATTAATTTTTGAATGCTGGAAGGTTAGAGTGAGCAGACTGATTAGTTGCTTTACATGGGGGAATCACAAAGCAGTTTATTAAAAGAATCATCACATTCAACCAATATGAGGCGGAACCAGCATTAATCCCTTAACCTACACCATCTAAACAAATTATCGGGTCAAGCTATTTCATTACACTTGTTACACACACTTGATAATTAATTCACTGGCAAGTGAGATGGCCCAAGTGCGTGAAAGATATTATATAAATACAAGCTTTTTCTTCTCGTTCCACCAAAATCTTTACTCCAACTATTCCAAGTGGAGGGCTCACGTATGTAACAATGAACCATCTCCGGTAGGAAATATTGATAAATAATTAATAATACTCCAAACAAAAGTGGAGAATATTATTGCATGCGGATTTCTTCAGGTTCTGGTAAGCCTGTGTTTTTAGTCTCGTTTTTTGCTAGGCAGTGGCCTAATTTCCAAATGCCATTACCATACATATCCCCATCATAGAATCCTCCAGTGCAGAAGGAGGCCATTCGGCCCATCGAGCCTGCAATCCCACCCAGGCCCCATCCCTGCAACCCTGTCCATAATCATACACATTTACCCTGCTTCCCCTGATATTAAGGGACAGCTAAGCACAGCCAATTAATCTAACTTGCACATTTTGGGATGCCAAGGAAAAATTTAGCATGGTCAATCCACCTGTGGAAGGAGACTGGAGCACCAGGAGGAAATTCTATCAATGTAAGACATTTATTCCTTAATTAAGGGCACAGGGTATTCCTTATGTTAATATCAGTGGGAGTTCACTCCACTTCATAGAACCCCTACAGTGCATGGCCCATCAAGTCTGCCCCTACTCACCGACAAAGCATCTTACCCAGGCCCACCCTCCCTGCCCCATTCCAGTAAGCCCACATATTTGCCCCACTAATCACCCCAACGTACACATCTTAGAACATAGAACATAGAACATTACAGCGCAGAACAGGCCCTTCGGCCCACGATGTTGCGCCGACCAAATAAAAAGCAATGACCCTCTAACCTAAACCAATCCCTTTCCATCCATAAACTTATCCACGGATCTCTTAAATGCCCCCAAACTAGGTGCATTTACAACTGCAGCAGGCAGGGCATTCCAATCCCTCACCACCCTCTGGGACACTAAGGGGTAATTTGGCATGGCCAATCCACCTAACCTGTAATTTTTCTATAGTTCTAACTTACACATCTTTGGACTGTGGGAGGAAACAGGTGCACCCAGAGGAAACCCACACAGACTTCGCAAAAACCCAGCTTGCAGGTGCAGCAGGTGGTCAGGAAGGCGAATGGGATGCTGGCCTTCATCGCGAGGGGGATTGAATATAAAAGTAGGGAGGTCTTGCTGCGGCTGTATAGGGCATTGGTGAGGCCGCAGCTGGAGTACTGTGTGCAGTTTTGGGCGCCGTACTTACGCAAGGATATTTTAGCCTTGGAGGGAGTGCAGAGGAGGTTTACTAGGCTGATGCTGGAGTTGAGGGGGTTGAGCTATGAGGAGTGGCTGAATAGATTAGGCTTGTACTCGTTAGAGTTTAGAAGAATGAGGGGAGATCTCATTGAGATGTATAAGATGATGAATGGGATGGATAGGATAGAGATGGAGAGACTCTTCCCGCTCAGAAAGGATAGTAGGACGAGGGGGCATAGCCTCAAGATAAAGGGGGGGGGTGGTTTAGAACAGAGTTGAGGAGGAACTTCTTCACTCAAAGGGTGGTGAATCCCTGGAATTCTCTGCCCGTTGAGGTGGTGGAGGCTGCCTCGCTAAATATTTTTAAGACGCGGGTTGATAGGTTTTTGATAAGCAAGGGGATTAAGGGTTATGGGGAGAGGGCCGGAATGTGGAACTGAGCCACGACAGATCAGCCATGATCTTATTGAATGGCGGGGCAGGCTCGAAGGGCTAGTTGACCTACTCCTGCTCCTATTTCTTATGTTCTTATGTTCTTATGAGAAGGTACAAACTGCACACAGATAGTCACCCAAGGTGGGAATTGAACATGTGTCCCTGGAGCTGTGAGGCAGCAGTGCTAACCAGTGTGCCACCATGCCACCCCTTATTGACTTCTATTCTGCTTCATATGTAAAGTCTGATCATGGAAGGGATTCAGCATCCAAGGAATCGTAGTCCAGCATGATTTAGCACCCACATGAGTGGTCAACCCTCAACTGCCCTCTGAAATGTCTGAGCAAGCCACTCAGTTCATGGACAATTCGAGATGGACAACAAATGCTGGCCATCTAGCGATGCCCATGTTCCATGGATGAGAAAGAAAGTATGAGATGCCATGAGATTTCAAAGATACAAGACTTTCAATAAGATAGATTGTTGGACGTGCAGTTTCCCAGTCTTTTGTACCATGTCACAAGCCGTGTTAGGAGAGCAGTACGATAGTGCATTCATTGTCCCTGTTTGAAGTTAGGCACCAAGACTTTCTGGAACTTTCACGGCCAAGTTTTCCCATGGTGGATATGGTGATCCATCTAAACCCCCATTGAATTTGGCAGGATCAGAAGTTTCTGACAGCATGAAGGACCGGAAATTCCTGCCCAGAGACTGGTATGTAATATGCAAGTTGAAAGCACCCATCACCCTCTGGCATAGACACTTCTTCAAATCCATTCACTCACATCACACTGTCAGGACTGAAACATGCTTACTTTCTCTCGCTCTTGATCTTTACAATTACCCACGTGTTGGGTGAGACTTGTGTTGAGAGCAGCCGGGTTGCACTTGTTGCGTGTTTAGAATGAACCTAACTGTCTTATTTATTTATTTGTGTCACAAGTAGGCTTGCATTAACACTGCAATGAAGTTACTGTGAAAATCCCCTAGTCGCCACACTCCAGTGCCTGTTTGGGTACACGGAGGTAGAGTTTATGGCTAATCCACCTAACCAGCTCTTTCGGATTGTGGGAGGAAACTGGAGCACCTGAAGGAAACCCACGCAGACATGGGGAGAACATGCAGACTTTGCACAGGCAGTGACCCAAGCTGGGAATCGAACTCGGGTCCCTGGCGCTGTGAGGCAGCGATGCAAACCACTGTGCCACTGTGCTACCCATGCAGTAGGGTTCAGTGTCGAAGAATACTTCTAATAATATTATGTCCCTTCTTCAAAATAAGCAGCGCACCATATCAATGTTTGTGATGGGATGTAAACAGGACAATTTATATGAATAAAAACAAGTGTCCAATTCATCGCAACCCGAGCATATTGCTTTGAGTGTATGTGTTACCAATCTGTCCCTATTTGGTCTCTGCGGAGAAATACAGCAGTGCCACAACATTCTATCAAGTTTCAATATTTTGAAATCCCAGTACCCAAATGTTTCTTCCATTATCAATAATTCATGGTTGTATTTGTGTCTGAATTGCTGTGATGGTACAATATCACAATCAAATCCACAAGCTCCTGTGTTGTACAGGAAGGCAGTATGTCTCGAGGTGTTATATTCTGCCATGTTACTGCGTGTTAAAAATAATTTACAATTGTAAAAATCATGCCACAAATTATGGAAGGGAATTCAAGAGTCATATTTTAAAAAGGAATACATTAATTTGGTTGAATGGTTGTGCTCTCAGTGTTTACTATTTAAAGCCTTCAGTTTCTGTTTTAATTGTGCGTAATACCACTGTTTCCAAGCTTATCTGTGAAGCGTAGGGTGGAATGCTTCCATCCTGCCCACGATGGGTTTGGTGGACGGCAGGAGCAGAGAAGCTGGAGGGAGTCAAAAAGTTGGAAATCCGCTGGTGTAAAATCATCTTGCTGTTCTTCCAATGGCAAGTCCACAGAATCCTCACAGTGCTAAAGGAGGCAATTAGGCCCATCAAGCCTGCACCAACAACAATCTCACCCGAGCCCTATCCCCATGTATTTATCCTGTTAACCTCCCTGACACTAATCTCAGTTCACTGGTAAATTTCTACTAAAGTTGGCTTATAGATTGCCTGCAGTGCAGAAGAGGCCATTCAGCCCATCGAGTCCGCAATGATTCTCTGACAGAGTCTTTTACGCAGGCCCTCTCCCCCTGTCCTATCCCTGTAACCCCATGCATTTACCATGGGTCACCAAGGGGCAATTTGTCATGACCAATTCACCTAACCTGCACATCTTTTTACTGTGGGAGGAAACAAGAGCACCTGGAGGAAACCCACATAGGCACAGGAGGAACATGCAGACTGGGCACAGACAGTGACCCAAGGCCGGAATTGAACCCGGGTCCCTGGGGCAGCAGTGCTAACCACTGTGCCACCGTGCCGCCCCTGCATAGCAGGTTGGTCTGGAATCTGTGTGGAGTTTGCACATTCTCCCCGTGTCTGCATGGGTTTCCTCTGGGTGCACAAGTTTCTTCCCACAATCTAAAGATGTGTGGGTTAGGTAGATGCTAAATTGGCCCTTAGTGCCTGGGGGACTAGCTAGTGTAAATGCATGGAGTTATGGGGATAAGGTCTTGATGGGTTTGTGGTCAGTGTAGAATCAATGGGCCAAATGGCCTCCTTCTGCACTGTCGAGTCCTATGATTCTAAAATAAAAACACAAAAAAATGTAAAGTTTCAGCTGGTCTGACAGCATCTGTGGAGAGAGAATAGAGCTGATGTTTTGAGACTGGATGACCCTTTGCCAGAGCACAAGAGTTTATCTTGAAGCTGCTATCCTTTCTCCTCTGGGTTGTTGACGTCATGCATGGTCTGGTGAAGACAGATGGACTGGAGAGAGTGACATGGGTGTGCTGACTGGTGTTTAAAGATGGTGACAGAACCTTTGAACCCACCCATGGGTGAATGTATCAGCCATTGGCCCACCAGGTGACACGGAGGGGAAAGGGAGGCGATGGCCTAGAGGTATTGATGGAAGATTATTAACCCAGAAATTCAGCTTATGTTCGGGGGACCCAGGTTCGCATCCCACCTTGGCAGATGGTGGAATTTGAATTCAATAAGAAAGAAAACCTGGAATTAATAATTTACTGATGACCATGAAACCATTGTCAATTGTTGAAAAAAACTCATCTGGTTCACTAATGTCCTTCAGGGAAGGAAATCTGCCAGCCTTAACTGGTCTGGCCTATATGTGACTCCAGACCCACAGCACTGTGATTGACTTTCAACTGCCCTTGGGTAACTAAGGATGGGCAATAAATGCTGGCCAACCAATGAAGACTAAGTCCCACAAATGAATAAATAAAATATAGGAAGGAGTCAAATGTTTGTTGAAGAAATGGACTTGATCAGACAATTAACTGATTACATCTGTTCTTATATTCCTAAATTCCTTCTACTGATAGATTGAGTCCAACAACATAGAGCTAGCTTCCATTCACTAAAACTCTTACCACGATGACCCTCATGGATTTGTTTCAATGTTACCTACACTTGCTCCAGAATCTGTGCTTGGAAGGCTTTTTTATGACCCTAGCTTGGCCTCAGGACATTCACACGTAACCATTCTGTTTTTTGCCAGGTCTTCATTCCTTTTAGAAACAACATTTTGTTACCTTACTTAAACATCTGTGGTTGGCTCGCTAAAGGTTGCATGTTTTGTCTCTGATAATGGAAAATACAACATTTTTGCTTCCAATTGAGACGCCCAATGCTTTAAGTTGAATTGTGGAACAACATTGATTGATGGCGGTATCCCTCTTATCATCTGTTTGATACAGATCCCTATAAATTCTAGTTTAGTTTAAATGATGACAAAATGCATCCAAAAATTCAGCAAGGTATACACCATTAAAGATACGATTGGTGTAGAAACAGATTTTGGACTTGATAGATATTGAAATTATATATGTGTTTCTGGTTGTATGGGGCAGAAAGTGAGATGAATGAGGAAAACAGCAAGTTCGCAAATCTCTCTGCTCCCTGTTGATTTGGAGCAGCACGGAAAATTATTGAGCTGTTTTCTGAAGCTGCCTCATCATGTTAGATTTTGCAAACGGTGGAGGGAATGACACAGAGAACTGTGCAGTGCCTACTTGCTTGGAACCATTGGCTGTGCCATCAGCTGCCTCTCGCAAGCTTATAACTGGAGAAGGGGAACCTTTGTGAGAAGGCTGGATCCAAATCAAACTTGCCTTGCTATACTCTGAGACGGTGGGTGGGATTTTAAGGCCTCGCTCGACCCAAGATTGGAAAATCCCACCCAAGGTTAACGGACATTTCCATTGTCCGACCCTTGCCTGCCCCGATTCCATGGCAAGTGGGGCACTACAATTCCGACGGGTGTGTTGGCTCTTGAGAAAGCAGCTAAGGGACATGCCAACAACAGGACAACACTATTTCTAAGGTAACCATCTGTCTTCATCTTTTCCCAGTTCGCATGTGTCTGAGGCAAAATTATCCAGGACACGTCCTCCGCTGGAATGTTTGTTATTTGTAGGCCTTTTGCCTTGTATTAATGTGTCACATAGTGCCTTGCAGGAAGTGAAGAAGGTACATACAAACCAACATACCAATTAAAAATAGAAGCAGGCCATTCAGGCATTGAGATTTGGTGGGCCCAGAAACTTGGGCCCAGGAGGGTGTTGGGAAGACATAAATCCAGCAGGGGACACAATATAAAGCACAGTTATCTCCTTCCACATAAGTGCATCTTTATTTAATAATGTCAGAACAAATACTTTCTGTGCCCCTCCTTACCACTGGCGTTGCTAAAAGAGGCAGGGTTGGTGGCACAGAATCATAGTCTGGAATTTTACCATTATGCCCACCAGGGGAATCGGAGCAAGCAAGGGGTGGACCATGGGACGGTCTGTTGGCCTCAGGTGGGGTTTTATGGCTTCACGATGAACGAGGCTGTAAATACCCGCCTCATAGAATCGGCACAGTGTTGAAGTGGGCCATTCGGCCCATTGAGTCTGCACCAAATCCTATGGAGCATCTTACCCAAGCCCATCCACTGCCCTGTTCTCATAATCCCGTGCATTTATCTCCCTAACCTACACATCTTGAAACACTAATGGGCAATTTAGCATTGTCAATTCACCTAGCCTGCACATCTTTGGACTGTGGGGGGAAACCAGAGCACCCAGAGGAAACCCATGCAGATTTATAAGAGCTTAAGACATAGGAGCAGAATTAGGCCACTCAGCCCTTCCAGCCTGCCCTACCATTCAATCATGGCTGACTTTTTTCTCATCCCCATTCTCCTGCCTTTTTCTCATAATCCCTCACCCCCTTATTAATCAAGAACCTATCTATCTCTGTCTCAAAGACACTCAATAGACTCGGAGAAAATATACAAACTCCAAACAGACAATGACCTGAGCCTGGAATTGAACCCAGGTCCCTCATATTGTGAGAAAGAACTGCCAACCACTGTGCCACCTCACCACCTGTGGTGTGTGTGGGACAGCAGTTAGGTTGCTAAAGTTTTAAGCCCATGATCCTCCTCCATTGGTTGGAATTTGTTTAGCGTAGCCAACAGCCAAAGTGATGGAGGTTAGGCATAACAGCTTCGTTCTAATGGCACAGAATGAGGCCATTTGACCCATCAACCCTGTTTTCCTGCCAGTGGGTCTTCCCCATCCAAACTTACAGATAACATGATGGCTTATTTCTGTTATTCATTGATACAGATATTAATCATAGAATCATAGAACCCTACAGTGCAGAAAGAGGCCATTTGGCCCATCAAGTCTGCACTGACCACAATCCTAACCAGGCCCTACCCCCATATCCATGCATATTTTACCTGCTAATCCCTCTAACCTACGCATCTCAGGACACTAGCGGGCAATGTTAGCATGGCCAATCAACCTATCCCGTGCATCTTTGGACTGTGGGAGGAAACCGGAGCACCCGGAGGAAACCCATGCAGATGTGGGGAGAATGTGCAGCCTCCACATTTACAGTGATCCAAAGTTGGAATTGAACCCGGGTCCCTGTCGCTGTGAGACATCAGTGCTAACCATTGTGCTACCATGCCGCCCATATTAATGTTTCAGTGACTGGGGGGGTCATCTGAATAATAATGAAATGGGAATCCTTTCTTCGCACAGACACCTCAGGGTTGGCTGGAGGGATTCCCATCTACAACACCTTGTGTACAAATGAATCATACCAGCATCTGAATTTTAGTTGATGCCTCCTTTGTGTAGAAGGAACAAGAAAAGGTGTCACCTTACACAGTGTATACCTTTCTTGATGCAAATGTAAATTGTCAACTACCTGATGTAATAGCATAGGCAAACCCAGTTTACTGACAGTGCCTATCTCAAATGAGCAGGTACCAATTGTTGGGATGTACGTCAGCTGCAACTGAGAGTTAAGATGAAGGACATAACTTAAACAAATACCTCATTTTAAATTGGGCACTATTGGCACAGCTTCATTTAACCTTTCAATTGCCTAATAGAAAATAAAACAAGGCTGATTATCCATGAAATCCCAAGAGAATCTGTGTCTCTCTGCCTAATATTTCTTTGCCTTTTTCATTAGGAAAGCTTATTTTAGAGATGCCACTAGTTATTTCTCAGTAATTGGGCAATTCCTGGAAGATTCATCTTTATGTTTTTTGTCCTGAAGAGAATACTTGTTTAATTGACCTGGAAACATGTAAGACCACAAAGGTGTAGAAGTAAGACATTTGGCCCAACAAGTCTGTTCTGTCATTCAGTCAGATCATGACTGATTTGATATAATTCTCAACTCCACTTTCCCACCTTATGACCCTTGATTCCCCAGCTGATTAAAAATCTGTCTATGTCAGCCTTTATATGAAGATGCCGGCATTGGACTGGGATAAACACAGCAAGGAGTCTCACAACACCAGGTTAAAGTCCAACATGTTTATTTGGTAACACCACTAGCTCTCGGAGCGCTGCTCCTTCGTCAGGTGAGTGGGGAGTTGTGATCACAAACAGTGTCTATAAGGGAACACACTCAGTTTACAGAATACTGATTAGAATGCAAGTCTTTACAGCTAGTCAAGTCTCCAAGAAGATCCTGCATATCGACACAGGCATTGTCTGCACCTTTACGACTTGACGAGCTGCAAAGGCTCACATTCTAATCAGTATTCTGTAAACTGAGTGTGTGCCTTTACATGTGATCAAAACTCCCCACTCACCTGATGAAAGAGGAGCGCTCTGAAAGTTAGTGAAGTTTATTACCAAATAAGCCTGTTGCACTTTAACCTGGTGTTGTGAGACTTCTTACTGTATCTCAGCCTTTGACATACTTATCTTTCTACAGCCCCCTGCAGTAAAGAATTCCATTATCCTCCCAAATGAGAAATACCTTCTTGCCTCTGTCTTAAATGGGTAACTCCTTACTTTGAGATTAGACCACAGACAAGGGGAAACAACCTCTCAGCATCTGCCCTGTCAAGTCCCTTGAGAATCCCAGGCGGCATGGTGGCACAGTGGTTAGCACTGCTGTGTCACAGCGCCAGGGATGCCAGGTTCAATTCCAGCCTATCAGTCGCTGTCTGTGTGGAGTTTGCATATTCTCTGTGTGGGCTTACTCCAATTCCCTCCCACAGTCCAAAGATGTGCGGATTAGGTGCATTGCCATGTTAAATTGACCCTTAGTGTCGGGGGGATTGATAGGATGAATACATAAGGATTCAGATGGGGATAGGGTGGGATTGTTGTCAGTGCAAGCTTGACGAGCCGAATGTCCCCTTTCTGCACTGTAGGGATTCTATTGCTCTAAAAGCAAATGACTGCGGATGCTGGAATCTGAAACCAAAAGAGAAAATGCTGGAAAATCTCAGCAGGTCTGGCAACATCTGTAAGAACGGAAAAGAGCTGACATTTCGAGTCCAGATGACCCTGTGTCAAAGCTTAGTCTAGTGACAATACCATTATGCCACTGTCTCCCCTAAGAAAGTGTTGTGTTAATCAGCAAGTTGACTGCCCACTTCACTTGCCAAACTTACGTCTGACTGCAAAGGCAGATCACACTGTTAATTGGTTTAGGTCCAACTTGGAAGCATTTTCTGTTGGATACCCTTACTCGCACTGAAATATGAGCCGATCGTCTTGGCTCCTTATACCCCAGACATATTTGGAAACTTCACAAAGATTGTGGGTATGGGGAATATTAAGTGAAAGGAAGAAAGTGTCCAAATGCCCACTGACATTTTTCACTGCGTGCTGGTTCCACTAAGAAGATTAAATAAGCATTTAGAGTTCACGAACCACTGATCTGCTGAAATAAATAGAAAGCACGGTGAAACTAGCCACGCATGAAGTCTAGAAATAGCACAAGCTCATGGTGTTTGATCTTCAGATGACACTTAAAGAGAAAACCATACAGCATTGCAAACAGCTCAGCATTTCCCTAACCTTTGAAAATGTAATCATTGCAGTGATATTTTTCCACCACAGATGGAGCTAATGAGGATAACTGCCTTCTTCTGTACTTCGGTGACTTTTATTGATAATTGCTTCAGCTGCCATGACACCATGGGATGGGAATCATGTCAAACCCTGGTACGATTTCCAACAACCCTTCACACGTTCTTGAATTAACAATGGGACTTGCGGCCAAGCAGGACAGTCCGAAACCCTGCCTTGCCTTTCACAGTGACTGCTGTTGAACATAGCCATGTGGAGTTTTTCCTCCATGCCCCACTTCCACTTGGAAAATGTGGTTTTCTCTGAAGCTTTACAGGCAGCCAGAGCCAGCTGAGAAACGGGAAAACTCGCCGCGAGCATTCTAGGACAGGAATTACTGCTTAATTCAAGCTAGGATTCTGCTGCACCCGGGGTGACTTAGAAGACAAGGTAAACTTTTTTAATGTTGTCTTTAGTCACACTTGATTTAACTATATCCATCTTTTTTATTTTTGCAAGCTTCAAGTGCAGTTTCTGGCGCTAAAATTGCATTCTTCATTCTTCACAGCCTCGCAGAGCTGTGATTACAGAGTAGATTTAGTCCTTGCAATGTGGTTGACATCAGCAGATACCATCTGAATGTCATTTTGAAGTGCTGTGAACACAGTGTTACGCTGAACAGCTTTTAGTTGGCTTGAGTGAAAGTAGATCACCCAAAACATTCGAAGAAGGGAAAAGGTACGTGAAGGTTCAGTTTGTCCCTTACTTGCAAATAGACAATGAAGATTGTTTTCACAATACTTTTCACAGCAGGGAGTGGGGGAAGTTTTTAAGCTTAAAACGTATTGATTAGTGTCGCAAGTAAGCTTATGTTAACACTGCAATGACGTTACTGTGAAAATCCCCTAGTTGCCACAATCCATCGCCTGTTCGGGTACACTGAAGGAGAATTTAGCATAGCCGGTGCACCTAACTAGCATGTCTTTTGGACCATGGGAAGTTTTCCCCGTGTCTGCTTGGGTTTTCTCCAGGTGCTCCGATTTCTTCCCACAGTCCAAAGATGTTCAGATTGGGTGGATCAGCAATGCTAAATTGCCGCTTACTGTCAGGGGGACTAGCTAAGATAAATGTATGGGGATAGGGCCTGGGTGAGATTGTGGTGGGTGCAGACTTGATGGGCCAAATGGCCTCCTTCTGCAGTTTAGGATTCTGGGGGATTCTATGAAACTGGGGTACGCAGAGCAAACCCACGGGGAGAACATGCAGACTCCACACAGATGGTTCCACAAGCCTGGAATCGAAACTGAGTCTCTGGCATTGTGAGGCAGCAATGCTAACCACTGTGCCACCCTTCTGGAATATTGTACAATAAAACTGGCATCTCAGTGATCTGCTGTAAAATAATTCTCATGGCAATACGAGCTAATGGTGCGGGGATCAGTGGGAAGACATAGCAAAATGTTGAGGAGGCTTTGGGAAAAGTAATGGAGAAAAAAAAGGAGCTTGTAGTTGTGTAGCGCTTTTTAGATCCTTATAATGATCTAAGCACTCCACAGGCTATTAAGTACTTCTGAAGTGTTGTCATTTGTTGTAAGGAAATGTGGCAACCAACGTATGTATAACAAAGGTCAGGAAAAGTAATGAGATAGCGGTGACATAATATGTTTATAAGGACAATGGGTTGTTATGACAACCATTTGATCTTCATTGGATAGCATCATGGGATCTTTTAAGTTCACCTGAGAGGAAAGGTGATGCCCTGATTTTAACCCAAATGATGCCCTCAAGTCTATAAGGTTGAGTTATCAACCCACAGCTATGTGACTTAGGAGCCAAGGCTAAAAGATGGGGAGGTGGTAGCACAGCGGAATTATCTCTGGACTAGCAATCCAAAGACCCAGGGTGATGCTCTGGGGACCCAAGTTCAAATCTCGCCAGGGCAGATGGTGAAATTTGTATTCAATTAAAAAATATCAGGAATTATAAGTCTAATGATGACTGTGAAACTATTGTTAATTATTGTAAAAACCCATCTGGTTTACCAATGCCCTTTAGGGAAGGAAATCTGCTGTCCTTATCCGGTCTGGCCTATACGTGACTGCAGATCCACAGCAATGCGGTTGACTCTCAAATGTCCTCTGAAATGGAGATCAGCTAAAATCATAGAATCTCTACAATGTAGAAGGAGGCCATTTGGCCCATCAAGCCTGCACCGACAATGATCCCACCCAGGCCCTATCCCTGTAACCCAATATATTTATCCTTCTGATCCCCCTGACACGAAAGAGCAATTGAACATGGCCAATCCACATAACTCGGACATTTTTGGACGGTGGGAGGAAACAGGAGCATCCGGAGGAAACCCACACAGGGAGAACGTGCAAACTCCACACAGTGAACCAAGCCAGGAATCAAACCTGGGCCCCTGGCGCTGTAAGGCAGCAGTGCTAACCACTGTGCCATCGTGCCACCCTTAGGAATGGGCAATAAATGTTAGCCCAGCCAGTGATGCCCGCGAATAAAAAAGTCAGACAGAATGGCGACCCAGTCAGACTGCATTGTAAGTGAGGAGGATAAGTATTAGGCTATCCTCTTATTTAGTAGTGATTTTGTGTTAAAACTTTTCATGGTTTTGGAAGCTACAAAAATATAGTTTTGGATCACTTGACAGGTTTACCTGAAGTTTTCTTAGTGAGTTTTTTTTTGCAATTCATAACTCTAACTGTGAATGTAGAGTGACAATACTTTTATCTGTATTTTATCTGTATTTCATTTGAAATTTTCTATTCATATATTCTGAGATTAATCTCCTATTATGCCAGCCTAAGGAGAAGTAGAACAATTAAAATTGGTTCCTGCACACGCCAATGTTGAAATTTCTTCTTAGTAATGCGCTAACACAGTTACATTAAATTACTTGGTGCACAATGCTAACAGAACCTAGAAAAAGAGTACAGGTTGCTGCTCTACTTCCATTGCTGCCATGTGGTCTTTTGCATTTATCCGAAGGTGCAGGAGGGTCATTGATTTAACATTTCACCCAAAAGACAGCGCCTCTGACAGTGCAGCACTCCCTCAATTCTGATTAGCTCGATTTTTTTTAACAGAAATGACAGCAAAACTGTCAGCATTGGTTTTAATTACATTCACGAAACTGACAGCCATGCTGCTAGCTGCAGTCGCACAAAATAACACAGAAGTTGTTGTCAATGATTCTATGCTTCCCTGTAGAGAAAGCTGTTGAAGTCACCTCAGGCTGCAGTCAAGTAGAAATCATTGAACCGTTGAAATTTTGCCTTTTCACATTATTAGTCTTGCTTTTAAAAAAAAATGAAAAAGTTATTACACATTGAATGAGCTTTAACTCATTTTTTTTATGGCTTGCCAACTTCATAATTACTGCTGGAAATCTCTCCAGCCCTATGAGGCAAATTTAATATTTGTGAAATATCTCCATCATGGTAAAAAAAAATCATGCAGCATTTTCATAATAATTTAAGCAGTTTTGTTTGAGACATTTGAGTTTTTTCCTCAATCCCATGTGTGTATGCACACTCTTTAATGTTGGTTAGGGTGTAAAATTAGCACTCATTCAATACCATGAATTTCTTGGGTACAGTTAGGTTAAAGAGTCACCCAGTCGAAGCATACATTTACTTTGTAATACAAACTTCCTGAACTTAGATATACAATACAATTATGAAATCAAGATATTGTAACTTACATTTGATCTTTTAAATTAATTTGAATTTAATAGGAGGCTTTGTTTTTAATTTCATTAAATTTAATTAAAAGTGCAAGATCCAGAGCATTTTACTTCCTGGTTTGCTGTCTGTGAGAATCCTGCAATGTGATTGTCTGGTCAGCTTGAAGACATTACAGTTTCAATGGGCAGGATTTCAGGACCTTGCTTGGGTGAGGCTTGTAAAATCCCGTCCAACGCTGATAGAGCATTCTGTTCCGCGAGCCTTGCCCACACTGATTCCAGGGCAAGTGAGGTGGTAAAATTCTGGCTTACGTGCCTGCAGAAGCACCCCCTACTCCATGTAACTTGGTGACAGATTTAAACTGTCATTGGAAAAGGGAAGATTTACTCCATGGAGATCTATAGAGCTTTGAGGGTGGACTTCAACAAAATCGGGGAAATTATATATTGAAGTGGAATAACTTCCTAACTCAAACTTTTAGCTTATCTCCTCATATCCTCTCTTTAAAAGACATTGCTCTTGATAATTGTCTTAATCATATGGGTAGACAGCCATTAAGATGTGGAGCAAATGACCAAGAAGCATGTTGGAAGCAGATTCCATAGCAACTTTGGAAAGGCATTTGGTCGGGTACTAGAAGAGGCCAAGTTTGCAGGTTTATTGAAAGGCAGAATATGGCATTAAAACGGACATCATGTTCAAAGTCTTGTCATAGACCCAGTAGGCTGAATGGCTTCCCATTGTACTGTAAATTTATGTGACTGTAAGCTGTGTAAGACTCTTAAGCAGGGGTCTCATTGCCCCCTAAAGTCTGCACCCCAAATAAGTATCAATGGCATGAAATAGCTTTAGATACAATTTCCATTTTACGTGGAAAACCTATATGAATGCACTATGCAATAGTTTACTTGCGCTCAGCAAGACCTGTGTACCCGAGCTTGTTATGCTTCCCTGCCTGAGCAGCAATGTCCTTGCGGCTTGTGAATTTATATCCCTTTCTGACCCTGGTTCCTTGACATATAACTTCATATCTTGAAACATGTCATCTGATTGGGTTTCAGTGTTATAATGATCCCACCATGGCTATGCAGAACCAAGTTGGAATTTCCTGCTGTCAGAGTGTGTGTGTGTTTGTGTGTGCATGTATGTGTGTGCATGTGTGTGTGTCTGTGTGCATGCATGTGTGTGTGTGTGCATGTGTTCGCATATGTGTGTGTATGTGTGTGTGTGTGTGTGTGCCTGTTTTTGCACAAGTGTGTGTATGCTTATGCGTGTGCATGCATGTATATGCAAGTGCATGCATGTATGTTTGTGCGTTCAGTTGAAATGTTATCATGACTAAGAAGTCCAATATGAACCCCAGTAATGACATCTTTGGTCAGAATTCTTCTCCCTCTATCCTGATATCCTCCTCACTCCATCTTCCTACCAGCCTCTGAACACAATGACACCCGTGAGTTTAATCCATTCTTCCATCCCTTTGGTAATATTCATCATATTATAAAATAAATAATATTATACTATGATAATATTTGATAACGCTTGTGTACCTAGCCTAACAAGTTGTGCAGGGATAAATAAAATCTGCTATCCAGGTGAAGAATGATCGAACCCTCAGTATTCTCTGTGCAAAATTATAATGCAATATTCCCCTTTCTATCATCTGCCACATGTGCCGGGAACCCTTGGACACTATGACTGTGCAAGGGACCTCCCAGATCTCCAGAGAACCTGCAGATTGGTGTTGCGGTTTCAGTTATATCGTATAAGCAAACAAACATATCCCCTTTCCAAGCACACTGAGATAAGTCCACAGCGACCCAGGTGATCTCATCCACCCGTGGTACAGAACTAGGGCATTGGATACATCGTGACACAGGTCCCTGATCCTTCTACAATGATGTTTTCAACTCTGAAAGGATGATTAGACTTCTTGGCTAGGATTCTCCAAAGTGGATCCTCAGTCCCCAACTTGCGTAGAAACAGGAGTAGCTCCCGTCGATTTTTTTTAGTCTGATTTTTAGATTGAATCTCTGACATTCTGTGCAGCGTGATTACCTCTGAAAATCAGTGGACAGGGTCTATTTCCATCCAAGAGGCTGGCAGCATTGCGGTTAGCGGGGCACTGCGCATACAGCAATCTGTCATTGCGGAGAACGGAGCATGCGCAGTGGCCCAAATTACCAACCTCTCGATCGCTGGCCACCCCTGGTTGCTTTCCGTTGCTGGCCTTCTGACTGCCCACCATTCCCGCCCCC
Organism: Carcharhinus amblyrhynchos; assembly: GCF_965287045.1. Taxonomy (NCBI): domain Eukaryota; kingdom Metazoa; phylum Chordata; class Chondrichthyes; order Carcharhiniformes; family Carcharhinidae; genus Carcharhinus; species Carcharhinus amblyrhynchos. The sequence continues at coordinate 116,004,920 of NC_137329.1, forward strand.
CCCCCCCCCCCCCCCCCAACGCCCCCCACCCCCCCCACCACCACCCGTTGATTATTGGCCTCCCAGACCTCTCTAGGCCAGCCCCAATGTCCCCCAAACCCCACCCATCACCAGCCCCGAAGTCCCTGACCATTGGCCAGGCCTGATCTCCTTGATCCACTGCACGGACAGCCCCGATTTCCCCCAAAACCGCCCCAACGCCACCCCACCTCTTGGCAGCCCTAACACCAGCCGCCAACCCCACCCACCGCCCCTAACAGCCCCGTCCACAGCGCCAAGCCACCCCCCGCCATCTCCTCCTGGATGGCCAGCCCCAATCGCTGTCCTCCCTCCCCCTGCCAGCAATCCCAGTGCACAGTGGCAGTGAGACCCTCACCCCCCCAACTCCCATGCCACTGATCACCCTCAATAGGCCCGGCTTCAAGAGGCCCCACCCACTCTGTCCCTGCCCTTTGGCGCTGCCCGATGCCCAATGGGCAGTGCCAAGGTGTCCCTTGGGCACTGTGAGTTTGCCCCTTAGGCAGTGCCAGGCCCTTATCCCCAACCGTCTGTGGGGCCCTCAGTGGTCTCTCTTCCCTCCAGCGGGGTCGGGCTGCCCGTTCCCCGTTAGTGGGGAGCAGATGTAAACCCCACTGGAGTGAACCCTGGCGGGGCTGGCTGTTGGGCGAGTGAGGGGGTGGAAGGGAAGACTCCAATGGCCCCAGAGATTTCAGTCCCAGGCCCACTAATGACATGATTAAAATATTGAAATCAGCTCCATGCCGATTTCCTGATTACTCCAAAAATCTTGATCCTGGGATTACACGGAAGCCCGATAAATGTCCTCCGCTGATGTCTCCTGACAGCACAGCAGGCTGGGAGAATCATAACCAACCTCCCCACCTTCCCTTCCTTTAGGACAAGATAACGTGAAACAAATTCCAGCCTGCCCATGCTATTGTTCCCTAGATAGCGCACACATGATTCACTAAATAAATCTGAACAAGTCTTCTGCTTTTACAGACATCAGTGGTCATTTGGAAGTTGACATGACCCTAAGATGTTTATCAGGAACACAAGAGGTTAACCTCCCTTCCGCAGTCCTCTGCAGGTTCTCACTGGCCATCAGCCAAGAACCAGACCTTGTGCAAATATCATTCTCAAAAGTCTCCACAGAGGCATTTTTATCCTTGCTTATAATTTCATTCATACAGTGGTCGTAATTTGATCTTTCTCTTATTCATTCCGTTCCACACCATTTACTTCGTTTAATATTTTCCTTCAGCTTTTTCTCACAGTTTTTACTGATTCTTCCAAAATTGCCAAATGTGCTATTTAATCCTGATGTCCTGATGTTAAATATAGTTGCTGCATCATTAATCGAACTACATCGTACCCACCATGAGACTGAGATTTTACATTCCCTGAATGCCCCTACAGACCAGTACATTCATTCTCATCTATCGCAATGCTGTTTCAATCCCAAAATTGCCTCAAAACCTGATGCAATTTCCATTCCTCATGGGGAGGTGGTGACGATGTGATCCTGTCACCTGATTACTCATCCAGAAACTCCGAGTAACGCTCCGGGGAACCTGGGTTTCAATCCCACCATGACGGACCGTGAATTTTGAATCCCATAAAGTCTGGAATTAAGGCCGGAATTCTCCAGACTCGCATGCGGCACCGCCGCTGCCAGCGAGAACAGAAAATTTAGCGCCAAGCCATATCTGCGTTCACAACACCGGTCCAGAGAATCCCAGCCATGGCAAGGTCAGAGAATTGCGGCCCATAAAAGATGACCATGAGACCATTGTCGTAGAAACCCATCTGGTTTCTTTAAGGCAGAGATAGATAGATTCTTGGTTAATAAGGGGTTACGGAGAAAAGGCAGGAAAATGGGAGTGAGGAAAATATCAGCCACGATTGAATGGCGGAGCAGACCCGATGGGCCGAGTGGCCTAATTCTGCTCCCATGTCTTATAGTCTTATGGTTCACTAATGTCCTCAAGGGAAGGAAATCTGCCATCTTGATCTGGTCTGGCCTACATGTGACTCCAGACCACAGCAATGTGGTTGTCTTTGAAGAGGCCATGCCACTCAGTTCAAGGGCAATTAGGGATGGGCACTAAATGCAGGCCAGCCAGCGATGGCCACATCCCATGAATAAAAAGCATGCCAACATTTTTATGCTCATAGCATAGGGGTAGTTCCTCAAGCCTCGTAGACTGTCAATTAGGATTTCCCTTCCCCTTCTCCCTTCCCCTTTACCTCCCACATGAGACATAACCTTTGCTCAAATGACCAGGAGTTGGGAGTTTCAAATCTGACTTGCCTTCCTCACCACTGTCTTCAATGCTTGTTGCGTTGGCTTGTCCCTTCACTGGTTTTTCTCGTCTTCCCTTTGCTGGCTTAATCTGCAAGGCTCCATTTGCCAGCGGCTTAGGGACTGCCCCCTGAGGACTAGTGAGTCTCAGACTGGTGGAACCAGGGTCACCACATGGGGAGTCACTGCAGCCGAATATCCTACACCATAGAGCCATCAAACCCATACTGTGCAGGAGGAGGCCAGTGGGACCATCAAGTATGCACTGACTCTCTGAAAGAGCATGCCACCCACGTGCTTCCCTTCCACCCTATGCCTGTAACCCCAGGCATTTAGCTTGGCCAATCCATCTAACTTGACGCCATTGGACCATGGGAGGAAACTGGAGCACCCAGAGGAAACCCACGTGGACACGGAGAGAATGTGCAAACTCCACAGAGACAGTGACCCAAGCTGAGAATCGAACCCGGGTCTCTGGCACTGTGATGCCATGTGGCAGGATCGCCGGAGTTAATTATTCCAGGAGAGTGAGCAGAGTACAAATGTTCAAGCAGCAGCAAAGCTGGTGAACAAACTACCTTGTTGAAAGTCCTTATAAAAGTAAAGTAAAATTTGTTTTAGTCACAAGTAGGCTTACATTAACATTGCAATGAAGTTACTGTGAAAATTCCCCTCGTCGCCACACCCCAGTACCTGTTCGGGTCAATGCGCCTAACCAGCACGTCTTTCGGACTGTGGGCAGAAACAAGAGTACCCAGCGGGAACCCACTCAGACATGGGGAGAATGTGCAAACTCCACGTAGACAGTTACCAAACTGGGAATTGAACCTGGGACAGTTACCAAACTGGGAATCAAACCTGGGTCCCTGGCGCTGTGCGGCAGCAGCGCTAACCACTGTCACTGACTTGCTGTCAGTGATTCAGGGAACTCACAACATCTACAACTCAGTCACCCATGCACCATTCCTGCTGTGAAAAAGAACCCTTATATTAGCTAAAGATGTTGTCTCCCCCCCTCCCCTCCACCTTTTGTAAACAAAAGCAGAACGAAGACTATGCCACGTGCGGCAGTTGACGTTCGAACTGGGATTTGAACAAAGAAAATACCTGAATCTCTCCCTTTAGATTCTTTGTTGTTTTGAACTCTTGCGATGTTTTTTCCCACAACTTCCTCCAATTTCAGAACGATTTGCTCAGTGTTTAACATTCTGCTCTCAGTTGTTTCAAAGCTCTCGTTTCACCATCACCCTCCCCCACAGCCCACTCCCCTCCCCCACTGAGTCTCTTTTATTAAAATGAAGACAACCAACAAACCAGTTTAACCTGTTTTCTTCTGAATAAAGAAAGGCTTTTAAAACTTGTAGCAAACTCCAGCTATTTCGGATCTAGAACTCCAGTGGTTCTCCAAAAAAGTACCCTAAGTTTTGTTTAAAAACCTACTTCCAAGTCACACCCTCGAGCATCGAAACCATCTTGTCTCTCCTCTCAGAACTCGTGCCCAGATTATGTCTGGCATGCATATTTAAATACCCTTGAATCACGATCCTGGCTAAAAGCAAATTATTGCGGTTGCAGGAATCTGAAAAATGCTGGAAAATCTCAGCAGGTCTGGCAGCATCTGTCAGGAGAGAAAAGAGCTAAAGTTTCGAGTCTAGACGATATAGTATACAGCGAAAAGTATTGTTTCTTGGGCACCATACAGTCAAAGCATACCGTTCATAAAGAAGGAAAGGAGTGCAGAATGTAGTGTTACAGTCATTACTAGGGTGTAGGAAAAAATTCAACTTTATGCAAAGTAGGTCCATTCAAAAGTCTGACAGCAGCAGGGAAGAAACTGTTTTTGAATCGGTTGATACATGACCTCAGACTTTTGTATCTTTTCCAGAAGAAAATGGAAGAGAGAATCTCCAGGGAGTGCCGTGTCCTTAATTATGCTGGCTGCTTTGCCAAGGCAGTGGGAAGTGTAGGCAGAGTCAATGAAAGGGAGGCTGCTTTGTGTGATGGATTGGGCTATATTCGTGGACTTTTTGTAGTTTCTTGCTGTTTTGAACAGAGCAGGAGCCATTCCAAGCTGTGATACAACCAGAAAGAATGCTTTCTATGGCGCATCTGTAAAAGTTGGTGAGAGTCATAGCTGACATGCCAAATTTCCTTTGTCCTCTGAGAAAGTAGAGGTGCTGGTGGGCTTTGTTAACTATAATGTCAGCATGGGGGGACCAGGACAGATTGTTGGTGATCTGGACACCTAAAAACATGATGAACGAAGAACAAAGAACAGTACAGCACAGGAAACAGGCCCTTTGGCCCTCCAAGCCAGTGCTGCTCATTGGGCCGATTAGACCATTCATTTGTATCCCTCCATTCCCAGTCTGCTCATGTGACAATCCAGCTAAGTCTTAAATGATCCCAGCGTATCTGCCTCCATCACCTTACGTGGCAGTGCATTCCAGGCCCCCATCACCCTCTGTGTAGGAAACGTCCCTCTGATATCTGAGTTATACCTCGCCTCTCTCACCTTGAGCCTGTGACACCTTGTGATTGTCACCTCTGACCTGGGAAAGAGCTTCCCACTGTTCACCCTATCTATACCCTTCATAATTTTGTACGCCTCTATTAGGTCTCCCCTCATTCTCCGTCTTTCCAGGGAAAACAACCCTAGTTTACCCAATCTCTCCTCATAGCTAAGACCCTCCATACCAGGTAACATCCTGGTAAACCTCCTCTGCGCTCTTTCCAAAGCCTCCACGTCTATGATGCTCCCGACCATTTCTACTTCGCCCCCCATTGATGTAGACAGGGGCATGTTCTCACTTTGCTTCCAGAAGTTGATGACAATCTCCTTTGTTTTGTTGACATTAAGGGAGAGATTATTTTTGCCGTCCCAGTTCACCAGCTTCTATATTTCATTTCGATGCTTCGTCTCATCATTGTTTGAGATCCGACCCACTACGGTGGTGTTGTCAGCAAACTTGAAAATCGAATTGGAGGTGAAGTTGGCCACACAGTCACACGTGTATAGTAGGGAGCTGAGAACACAGCCTTGTGGAACACCGGTGTTGCAAATGATCGTGGAGGAGGTGTTGTTGCCTGTCCTTATTGATTGTGGCCTGTGAAGTTCAGGATCCAGTCACAGAGGGAGGAGTCGAGGCCCAGGCCACAGAGTTTGAAGATGTGTTTCATAGGAATAATGGTGTTGAAGGCTAAGCTGTAGTCAATAAATAGGAGTCTGACTTATGTATCTTTGTTACCTTGGTGTTCCAGGGTTAAGTGCAGGGGCAGGGAGATGGCGTCTGCTATGGACCTGCTATGGCACTAGGTGAACTGTAGTGGATCCAGGTAGTCCGGGAGGCTGGAAGTGATTTGTACCATGACTAGTCTTTCGAAGCATTTCATAATGATGGATGTCAGAGCCAACGGATGATAGTCATTAAGGCACAGACAAAAATATATATCCAAAAAAGTCGGCATTTTTAAGATGGAGATTACATCACTTCACAGCCACTTCTGATCCCTTTTATCAGCACACACACAAAGATCATACTGAGGAGCTGGAATAAGGGAATGCCAAGTGCCATGCCTGCAATAATCACAATGTTGTTTTGAAGTTTTTTTTTGTGCTGGAATGATGGTCAGCTTCTTGAAGCAGATAGGGACCTCAGATTGTTGTAAAAAGAGGTTGAAGATGTCTGCAAATACCCCCGCCAGCCAATCCACGCAGGATCTGAATGCTTGTCTGGGTACCCCATCCGGTAAGAAGTCTCACAGCACCAGGTTAAAGTCCAACATGTTTAATTTGGTAGTAAACACCACTAGTTACCCCATCCGGGCCAGTCACTTTCTGTGGGTTGACCATTTGCTATGGCCAATCCACTGAACCTACACATCTTTGGAGACTAAGGGGCAAATTCACATGGCTAATCACCTAACCTGCACACCTTCGGACTGCGGGAGGAAACCTGCGTAGATATGGGGAGAATGTGCAAACTCCACACAGACCTGAACCCAATGCCAGAATGGAACCTGGGTCCCTGGCACTGTGAGGCAGCAGTGCTAACCACTGTGCCACCCTAAACAAACTTTGCCCAAAATAAGAAAAAGAAGTTTTGTTTTAGTCATTGGACATGGGAGTCAGTTGCAAGGCCAGCATTTATTGCCCATCCCTACTTGCCCTTGATCTCTGTGGCTTGCTAGGCCATTTCAGAGGGCAATTAAGAGTCAACCACATTGAAGCCACACATAAATCCAGGTTAGGATGACAGATTTCCTTCTCTAAAAGACATCAGTGAACCAGATGGTTTGAGTTTGAAGATACTCATTAGACTATTAATTCCAGCGATTTTCTATCAAATTCAAATTTCACCATCTGCCACAGTGAGATTCGAACCCTAGTCCCCAGAGCATTACCTGGGTCTCTGGATTACTAGTCCTGTGACAATACCATTATGCTACCCTCTCCTCCCAAACAGAAGTGTGATTAGTGTTTTGCCTTTACAGCTCATAGAATCTCAGACAGCCATCTCTGAGCCATCTTCAAGATACAGGACATTAGTTCACATTTCTCCATGCCTCTTCTTTTATCTGGGAGAGACGTAATAGAACAATCAAACCCTGACACTAATTGTTCCCCAGGGATCCACAATGTCACTTTACATTACATTAAATTGACAAAGGCACACTCAGTAATCACATTTAGACATTCAAATTCACATGCACCCTACAAATGTGAACTAGATTGAGTTATGAACTCAGAGGGCCAAAGAACAGGTTAAAGCCTACACAGACATTGTTATCAGGAGGTTCCTTTGCATTCTCCTTTGCATGGAGAACTCAAAATAGAACCAAGATAAAGAAATAACATTGGAGCCTTTGATTCCCTTTTCCTTCAGCAGCTTTTAGTGTTTTATGCACAGCAATACTGATTCACCGCCCCCCCCAAATCCACCAACACCACATCCCTCCGCCCCCTCCCACCACCACACCCCTGCCCTCCCTCACCCACCCCCATCCCCACCCTACCACCCCCTCCACTTCCCTTCCTGGGCTTCCCTATCCTGTCTGACTGCCAAAGCTGTGTATCCTGCCTCATGGGCATCTCAGGCAGGCAGCGACACTCTTCATCCTTACCGTTGGGGTGTTCTGGGCATTTGTATTGCTCTGGGTATTTGCATTCAAGACAGCCCCAGTTAACAAAAGGACTCTCCGGAGACCGAGTTAATCACCTTCCCCTTTCCAGCTCAAGTCTTTTGCTGCCCCAACTTATTAACCCCTTCAGATATTTGGGGACACAGTGTCGTAGTGTTATTGTCACTGGATTAATAATCCAGAGACCCCAGGGTATTCCCATTATGGAAAATGGAATCTGAATTCAATAAAAATCAGGAATTAAGAACATAAGAACATAAGAAATAGGAGCAGGAGTAGGCCATCTAGCCCTTCGAGCCTGCCCCGCCATTCAATAAGATCATGGCTGATCTGTCGTGGCTCAGTTCCACATTCCCGCCCTCTCCCCATAACCCTTAATCCCCTCTCTTATCAAAAACCCATTAACCCGCTTCTTAAAAATATTTAGCGAGGCAGCCTCCACCACTTCAACGGGCAGAGAATTCCAGAGATTCACCACCCTTTGAGTGAAGCAATTCTTCCTCAACTCCGTTCTAAACCGCCCCCCCCCTTTATCTTGAGGCTGTGCCCCCTAGTCCTACTGTCCTTTCTGAGCGGGAAGAGTCTCTCCACCTCTATCCTATCCATCCCATTCATCATCTTATACGTCTCAATGAGATCTCCCCTCATTCTTCTAAACTCTAACGAGTACAAGCCTAGTTTATTCAGCCTCTCCTCATAGGTCAACCCCCTCAACTCCGGCATCAGCTTAGTAAACCTCCTCTGCACTCCCTCCAAGGCCAAAATATCCTTGCGTAAAAGTGTAAGAATGACCTTGAAGCCATTGTCCATTGTAGGGCGGCACAGTGGTTAGCACTGCTGCCTCACAGCGCCAGGGATCACTTCCGGCCTTGGGTCACTGTGTGGAGTTCGTATGTTCTCCCCATGTCTGGGTGCTTTGGTCTCCTCCCATAGACCAAAGACGTTAGGTGGGTAGGCCATGTTAAATTGCTCCTTAGTGTCCAAAGATATGTAGGTTAGAGGGATGTGTAAATGTGTGGGTAGGCCTGAGTGAGATGCTCGATAGAGAGTCAGTGCAGAGTCAATGGGCCGAATTACCTCTTTCTGCACTGTAGTGATTCTATGTTTCTGTACACATGCAAGACCAATTACTCACTAACACCCACATACAATAACTCATTCCTGGGTGAGCAAATTCTTCTGTATGTTGTCCTTACATTGACTAAGTCACATTTCACACTTCCCGGGGTGCAGCCTTGTGTTCTTGCGGGCTGTGGGTTTAGATCCTTTTTGGCACTGGTTCATTCACTTATAAGGTAATACCTTGAATCAGGGCACCCAATTGAGTGTGATATCAGTCCCACCATGGATATGCGGTGGCACAGTGGTTAGGATTGCTGCCTCACAGTGCCAGGGATCCGGGTTCAATTCCTGGCTTAGATCACCGTGTGGAGTTTGCACATTTTCCCTGTGTCTGTATGGTTTTCCTCTGTGTGTTCCGGTTTTGTCCCATAGTTCAAAGATGTGCATGTTAGGTGGATTGGCCATGCTAAATTGCACCTTGGTGTCAGGAGGACTAATTAGGGTAAATGCATGGGAATAGGGCCTGGGTGGGCCTGTGATCAGTGCAGACTGAATGGCCTCCTTCTACACTATAAGATTCTATGCAAGACTATGTGGTCATTTCCTACTCTCAGCAGGCAAGATGCCTCCAGAGATATATCAATAATGTAGTCTATATGGAGATTAGCAAGGCTTTTGCATGTCCCCCATGGTAGACTGGTCAAAAGAGTAAGGGCCTATGGATTGCAAGGCAAAGTGGCACATTGGATCCAAAATTGGCTGAGACGTGAAGCAGAGGGTGATGGCAAATGGATTTTCTGTGGCTAGAGTTCTGTTCCCAGTAGGGTTCTGCAGGGCTTAGTGCTAGAGCTCTTGCTACTTGTGATGTACATTAATGACTTTGTCTCAAATGTAGGGGTTATCATCAAGAAGTTCATAGAAAATTGGTAGGGTGATTAATCGTGAGAAGGATAGCCGTAGACTGCAGGGAGATGTCAATGGACTGGTCAGGTGGGTAGAGCAATGGCAAATGGAATTAAACCCGGAGAAGTGTGACGTGATGCACTTGGAGAGGGCTGACAAGGCAGAGGATTACACTCTTAATGGTAGGACCCTGGAAAATATTGAAGATCAGAGGTACCTTGGATTGCATATCCATAGATCGCTGAAGATGACGGGAGAGGTAGATAAGGTGATTAAGAAAGCATAGGGGATTCTTGCCTTTATTACCTGAGGCATAGCATACAAGAATAGAGAGCCCATGCTGGGACTGTGTAAGACGTTGGTTCAGCAACAACTGGAGTACTGTGTGCATTTCTGGTCACCACATTGTGGGAAGGATGTGATTGCACTGGAGAGGGTGTGAAGGAGATGTTGCCTGAGCAGGAGGAACCAAGCTATAAGGAAAGATTGTGGTGAGGGTGGGAGGGGGTGGAGAGCAGGCTTCTGATGCGACTGGCTCAGTCAGAGGTCCCACATCCCTGAAGCCTCAACAGTGCCACCAGGAATCATAGAAATCCTACAGTGCCAAAGGAGGCCTTTCAGCCCATCAAGTCTGCACTGACATCAATCCCATCCCAGGCCCTCTCTCCACAACTGCACACATGTGGCCCGCCAATCCCTCTAGCCTACACATCCCAGGAAACTATGGGCAATTTAGAATGACAAATCTACCTAATCTGCATACCTTCGGACAGTGGGAGGAAACCGGAGCACCCGGAGGAAACCCACGCTGACACGGGAATAGCGTGCAACCTCCATACAGTTACCCAAGCCAGGAATTGAACCCAGGTCTCTGGAGCTGTGAGGCAGCACTGCTAAAGACTGTGCCACCCTTGCCACCCATGGTCACTGCTTGGCAGGCAGGAGACTTTGACAGATGCAAGCCTTGTATATTTAATTCTTTTTTAAACTCAGTGGAGAGGGAGGTGGTTTGAAGTGTTTGTTTTACCAGCACAGAGCCCCTCCATGGGCCAATCTGCATTTGGCTCCAGCTTACGGCTCACCTCACCTGGCAGACTCTGCACACCATGGGGTGTATTCCTGCCATTGATGAAATACTGACAATGCCATAAAATGCCTCCCAAATTGCCCTTGAATTGCGGCTAATTAGTTATCTTTCCATTGGTGTGGGCAGTTTCTCCGTGTCCAGTCCCGGGTAACATACCCGACCCAACTCCATGCAACTTTACTGCCTTCCCTGCTTCCCGGTCTGCCTCACAGAGGCTGTTAAAATCCTGACCACGGTGTCAGCTGTGGCTCGGTGATCGAGCATTTTCTCTGAGGTCAGAAAGTTGTGGGTTCACGTCCCAACCCAGAGGCTTGGGTATAAAATATGGGCTAGTAATTGAGTGCAGTACTGAGGGAGTGCAGTGCCATCCTTCAGATGAGATATTAAAATGAGGCCTCATATTCCCGCTTAGGTAAACCACACCATGGTGGAAAATACCAGAGAAAAGCAGGAAAGGTATCTTGGCCAATATTTATTCCTCATTACGTGCCTCATGTCACTAAAAGTGGGTGATCTCAGTGTTGCCTCATTACTGTTTGAGCGACATGTTCATAGAATTCCTACAGTGCAGAAGGAGGCCATTTGGCCCATTGCGTCTGCACCAACCACAATCCCACCTAGGCCCTATTCCCCTAACCCCTCATATTTACCCTAATAATCCCCCTGACATTAGGTTTAATTTAGCAAAGCCAATCAATTTAACGCGCACATCGTTGGAAACCGGAGCATCTGGAGGAAACCCATGCAGACATGGGGAGAACATTCAAACTCCACATAGACAGTGACCCAAGGCCAGAATTCAACTCGATTCCCTAGCGCTGTGAGGCAGCAGCGCTAACCACTGGGCCACTGTGCCGCCCACAATTGCTGTGCACAATTTGAATGCTGCAATAACCACGTTACAACAATAAATACTCTTTAATGATACCTCACCAGCTGTATGGCCTGAAGCTGTGAAAATGCACTGTACAAATACAGGTCCTTCTTCCTTTTTGCTTGGGCCAATGTTCAAAAATGAACAGAAATGCCTTTTCTATATCTGACATTTAAAGGTTGAGGTTCCAAGTGCATGCGTGGAGGTTGTGGAGATTGTCATATTGAAACACAAACAACATACGCTCGTGAGTCACTTTGATATCACAGCAATATAATGAAGGCTGACATTGTGGGTGATGCATTCTAATATTACGGAAATGCTTCTGTTGTGACTGGCTCACTGGGCAACACAGTATAGACCGCACGTTCCCTTATTTGGCTTTCTGGAGTGGTGCGCTGGGTCTATTCCGATATTATATATAACTGTACACCACCATCAAGGTCAACATGCTCGAAACAATGACATACTTTGTGTAGAAGAGTGACAGATTGCAAATACTTTGAAATTAATTAAGCTGGGGGTTAAATGAGCTCCATGAGACCCGTAACTATATCTTTACAAAATGTATGAATAGAACTCCAATTTGAATAATGGTAATAATAACGTTTTCCTTTCAGGTTGGTTGTATTCAAAATGTTCTTTGTTTGCCATAGGCATATAAATCATAGAAACTCTACAGTGCAGAAGGAGGCCATTTGGCCCTTCGGATCTGCACCGACCACAATCCCACCCAGACCCTATCCCCATAGCCCCATTTATTTATCCTACTAGTCCCCCTGATGCTAAGGGTCAATTTAGTATGGCCAATCAACCTAACCCGCACATCTTTGGACTGTGGGAGGGAACCAGAGCGCCCGGAGGAAACCCACGCAGACACAGGGAGAATGTGCAAACAGGCAGTGATCCAAACCAGAAATCGCAGCCAGGTCGCTGGCGCTGTGAGGCAGCAGTGCTGACCATTGTGCCACCGTGACACCCTGACATGGCGTCAATCCTGCAAATATTAAAGGTTAATTGTCCCTGAGTGCCTCTTGTAGTACATGATTTTGCCCAATGAGACAGGGAAATGGAGCAGTCTGAGGATTGAAGGTAATTTGTCCTTAGATCCCATGGTAATAACTCAAAACTGCAGGGACTAATCCAAAGCCCTGAGTTTCAAAGGATGAGAGGGGACCTGATCAAGGTGTGAAAAATTCTAAAAGGGATTGATAGAGTAAAAGTAGACCAAATGTTTCACTTTATGGGGCAATCTCGAACAAGATGTCATAGCTATAGGTTGAGAGGCAATAGATTTTGAATTGAGATGGGGAGGAACTACTTCTCACAGAGGGTGGTGAATTTGTGAAACTTGCTGCCCCGTAGCACGGTGGAGTCTGAATCATTAAATGTTAACAAGGAGGAGATAGATATATTCCTGACTTAAAAAACGGATTAAAGGGATATAGGGAACAGGTGGGGATGTGGATCTGAGACCAGGGAGAGGTCAACTGAGATTTGATTGAATGGCAGAGCAGGCTCAAAGGGCTTCTAAATGAGAAAATGGTTAGGAAATCAGAAACACAAAAGGACTTGGGAGTCCTTGTTCAAGATTCTCTTAAGGTTAACGTGTAGGTTCGATCAGCAGTTAGGAAGGCAAATGCAATGTTAGCGTTCATGTTAATAGGTCTAGAATACAAGAGCAGGGATGTACTTCTGAGGCTGTATAAGTCTCTGGTCAGACCCCATTTGGAGCATTGTGAACAGTTTTCAGCCCCATATCTAAGAAAGGATGTGCTGGCCTTGGAAAGGTTCCAGAGGAGGTTCACCAGAATGATCCCTGGAATGAAGAGCTTGTTGTATAAGGAAGGGCTGATGACTCTGGGTCTGTACTCATTGGAGTTTAGAAGGATGAGGGGGGAACTTATTGAAACTTACAGGACACTGCGAGGCCTGGGTAGAGTAGAGATGGAGACGGTGTTTCCACCAGTAGGACAAACTAGAACCAGAGGGCACAGTCTCAGGCTAAAGGGACAATCCTTTAAAACAGAGATGAGGAGGAATTTCTTCAGCCAGAGAGTGGTGAATCTGTGGAACTCTTTGCGCAGAAGGCTGTGGAGGCCAGGCTACTGAGTGTCTTTAAGAAAGAGAAAGGTAGGTTCTTGATTAATAAGAGGATGAGGGGTTATGAGGAAACAGCAGGAAAATGGGGATGAGAAAAATATCAGCCATGATTGAATGGCGGAGCAGATTCGATGGGCTGAGTGGCCTAATTCTGCTCCAGTGTCTTATGATCTTGTGGTCTTACGGCTGATTTTGCCTATTTCCATTCCTAATTCCCATGTTCCTATGTTCCCAACACAGCACCCGGAGTTTAAATATTTCAGCTCACAATGGAAGCAAGGTCTAAAAGAGGGGGAAGAGGAGTGTGGGAAGACGGAGGGGAGAGAGTTCATTGTGGAGGAGGGAGAAGTATGAGGGTGGGCCAGTGGTGGGCCACAGTTGTTCTGTAAAGCTAAGAAGAGCATGCCTATACCCCCTAATTGCACACAAAAACCCAGCATTTTCTCATGACAGTGGTTAGGCTATTTTTTTTATTCATTCAGGGAATGTGGGCCTCGCTGGCTGGGCTGGCATTTATTCCCCATCCCCAATTATTCTTGAACTTATGGTTTGCCAGGCCATTTCAGAGGACGGTTAAGAGTCAACCACAATGCTGTGGATCTGGATTCACGTGTACGTCAGACCAGAACAGGCTGGCAGATTTCCTTTCCTGAAGGACATCAGTGAACCAGATGGGATTTTATGACAATGGTTTCATAATTGTCATTAGACTTTTAATTCCAGATTTTATATTGAATTCAGATTTCACTGACAGGCCATGATGGGATTTGAACCTGCACTCAAATAGTTAGATAGGTTCTTGATTAATAAGGGGTTTAGGCGTTATGGGGAAAAGGCAGGAGTATGGGAGTGAGAAAAGTATCAGCCATGATTGAGTGGTGAAGCAGACTCAGTGGGCCGAGTGGCCTAATTCTGCTCCTATGTCTTGTGGTTTTTTGGTCTTACAGGTCCCCAGAAAATTACCCTGAGTCTCTGGGTAACTAATTTAGTGATAATTCCACTATGCCACCACCTCCCACTTGCCCAGATATGCTAGTTGGAGCTTGTACAACATTAGACCTGACAACACAGCAATTCCTTTTTTATGGTGCCATTAACATAGTAAAATCAACACAGGTAAGCAAATTTAGGAGTTCAGATGCCAAATGAGTGCAGGTGCTGCGAGATCTGGCTGAAAAGAAAGATCCCAATCAATGCCGCATTTGCTTGAATTTCCATGCAGATTGGACTTGGCTCTCTATATTACTGAACTGACTATTGTTCCACCCATTTTAGGCCCATAATCCCATTGTGTTTGTGCAGAGATAACTTTCCATTACTATCTTCCCAATGTCATCCCAAAGGTTTCAGCTGATGTATCTGCCATGCTTCCGTAAGATGTCCACGGTGAGCAAACCACTGCCGAAATTTTACCACCTAGCCCACCCCAGAGTTGGGTCCAGTGAGGCTCACAGAACAGCATTCTCCATTAGCATTAGGCAGGATGCTATGAGCCTCAGGCAGGCGAGATTATAAAATACTGGCACACAAGTATGCAGAGGATTTTTCATACATTCCTCCTGACTGCTTAGGTATCTGTCAACCTCAGTCAACCAATTCATGATAAACCTCATCAAAGCACATTTAGAATCAAAGAATCTCTACAGAGCAGCAGGGGGACTTTCAGTCAATCAAACCCGCATCAACAACAATCCTACCCAGGCCCTATTCCCAGAAACCAGCATACATACCCTGCTAATCCCCCTGACACTAAGGGGCAATTCAGCATCACTAACCAAGCTAAGCTGCAAATCTTTGGACACTAAGGGGCAATTTAGCATGGCCAATCCACCTCACCTGCACATCTTTGGACAGTAGAAGGACCCAGAGGAAACCCATGCAGACACGAGGAGAACATGCAAACTCCGCACAGTCACCTGAGGCAGGAATCAAACCGGGTTCCTGGCGCTGCAAGGCAACAGTGCTAACCACTATGCTACACATTATCCACACATTCAAGTGACACATTCTCCCATTTTTGTAGATTGATTGTAAGTTCAATTTTATCAAGCTTTGACCTCCAGTGATGGAAGGTTTGTTATAAAGACATTGGTTAAAATACAGAATGGCTACATCATGAAAAGTTAGTACAATTTCACAATGAAATGATTCACAGTCTGATCTATACATAGATTTTTATGTAGGTTTTGCATTGACAGTTCATAGTTTATTATAGTGACTCGATGTGGAAGTTGTTGGAGTAAAATGATATGTACAAGTCTTTGTGGTTAAGGGTAATCATAGAGTTGTAACAAAAAATATGATTCATTGACTTTGTTGTTTCCAGGATGATTATAGAGTTGTAAGAGGCAAAAAATGATTCATTTGTTTTATTTGTTTCTCGTCCATCTAGTTCATCTTCTGTTTCCACACGATATTTTCCATCTCTCGCTCAAAATCATGAAAGTCTGGTTATAAGTTTCGCCAAGGGTTGCTTGTGATTTTCTGCAGGATGTTTGCAATAACGATTCTCACATAATCCCTGCAGTGCAGAGGGAGACCATTTGGCCCATTTTGTCTGTGTCCACTCGATGACAGAGAGTGGAATTCCCCAGCTGCGCTCCCAAAACCAAAAAATCCCGCTTGAGGTCAATGGATCTTTCCATAGTCAGCCCCTCGCCTGTTGCAATTCCCATGGCAGACAGGGCAGGAAAATTTGCCCCAGAGTGCCTTACCCAGGCTTCTCCCCCACCCTATCCCCATAACCCCACTCATTCATCATGGCTAACCCATCTAACCTACATTTACTGGGACAGCAAGGGGCAATTTAGCACGACCAATCTACCTAACCCACACATCTTTGGAGTGTGGGAGGAAACCAGAGCACCCAGAGAAAACCCTTGCAGTCACGGGGAGAACATGCAAACTCCACGCAGTCACACAAGGCTGGAATTGAACCCAGTTCTCTGGCACTGTGAGGCAGCAATGTTAACCACTGTGCCACCGTGCCACCCCTTTCTGCTTTTCCTTCCTTCACATTGCATAGAAAACACTGCTACTCAACAGCTTCCATTCATATAACAGCAGTTGCATGTTGGAAAACATCAAATGTTAAATTGCTATGCGTATGTTTGTAGTCACTTCACTTCCAGTGCAAAAGAGTGGTCGATGGGAATGCAAATTAAAGACCATCCAGGACAAAGCAATCTGCCTCATTGGCACCCCATCCAAAACCTGAAACATTTACACCCTGCATCACCGATGCACAGTGACTGCACTGTGCACCATCTACAAAATGGATCACAGCAAGGATCCTTAGATAACACTTTCCAAACTCATTACCTCCCACCTAGAGGAGCAAAGGCACAAGGCAAGTGGGAACACCACCACCTGCAAATTCCATTCCAAGCCAAACTCCATCCTAACTGGGACTATATTGGCATTCCTTCACTGTCACTGGGTCAAATGCTAGAAATCCCTAACAGCACTGAGGGTGTACCTACAGCAGGTAGTAAAGTTGACTTCTTTATTAAACACAAGTAGGCTTATATTAACACTGCAATGAAGTTACTTGGAAGAGTCAATTACTAGGGGGCACAGGTTTAAGGGGCAAGGTTTAAAAGAGATGTACGAGGCAAGTCTTTTTTACACAGAAGGTAGTCAGTGCCTGGAACTCATTGCCGGAGGAGGTAGTGGAAGCAGATATGATAGTGACATTTAAGGGGCGCCTTAACAATTACATGTATAGGATGAGAATAGAGGGAAACGGTACCCGGAAGAGTAGGGGGTTTTAGTTCAGACGGGCAGCCTGGTCAGTGCAGGCTTGGGGGGCTGAAGGGGTGTTCCTATGCTGTAATTTTCTTTGTTCTTTGTACTATGAAAATCCCCTACTCACCACCTTTCTGCACCTCTTCGGGTACACTGAGGGAGAATTTAGCATAGCCAATGCACCTAACCAGCACATCTTACAGACTGTGGGAGGCAACCGGAACAACCAGAGGAAACCCATGCAGACACCGCACAGACAGTGACCCAAGCTGGGAATCGAAGCCAGACTCCTGGCACTGTGAGGCAGTACTGCTAACCACTGTGCTACCGTAGACTGCAGCCATTCAAGAAGGCGGCTCACCATCACCTACTCAAGGGCATTTGGGGATGGGCAGCAAATATTGATCCAGCCGGTGACACCCACATCCCATTAGAGAATTAAAAAGATAATCGGACATGGAGACCAGCAGGCCCAGTTTGCTGGATTTTCTGGTCATCTAACTAAATCAGCTTTTCCCAAAAGTTTTCCACGGAATCCTGGGTTCCAAAGGGCACTCCCAGGGTTCAGCCGTGAATTTTTATAAAGCTGCCCTGCCGTCCTGTCCGAATGGAGGCAGTTTTCACATGGCATTGGCTACTGAAGGATACTCTAGTCAACCTATCAGCAGCCAATGCACTCAGAAGGTAATCTCTGATTGGATGAACTAGAAACAGTGGCAAAGTCAGTATACAAAGTCCCAGGCAAAGGGGAGAGTGAAGGCAACTGGACGGCACTGTGGGTGGCAGAGCAAGATGGGCTGCAGCGACAGAGGGCAGGAGGGAAATGTCCATGGAGGGCAGGAGGGGTAACAAGCATGGTGCAATGGAGAGAAAGGTGAATGTGTATGTGTGTGTGCAAGAGAGAGAGAGAGATGTGAGAGTGAATGTATGCACGTGTGTGAGAGAGAAAGAGAGGTGAGAGTGTGTGTGTGGTCTGTTTGTGTGTGTGTATGAGAGAGAGAGATGAGTGTGTGTGTGTGAGAGAGAGAGAGAGAGGTGGGAGTGTGAGAGAGAGAGATGGGAGTATGAGAGTTTGTGTGTGTGTGTGAGAGAGAGAGAGAGGTGGGAGTGTGAGAATGTGTGAGAGAGCGAGAGAGAGGTAGAAGTCTGAAAGTGTATTTGTGAGTGAGTGAGTGTGTGTGTGTGTGTGTGTGTGTATGTGTGTGAGAGAGAGAGATGGGATTGTGAGTGTATGTGTGGGGCCTGGTTAGAGTGGATAGTCAGAAGCTTTTTCCCAGGGTGGAAGAGTCAATTATTAGGGGCATGGTTTAAGGTGCGAGGGGCAAGGTTTAAAAAAGATGTACGAGGCAAGTTTTTTACACAGAGGGTGGTGGGTGCCTGGAACTCACTGCCGGGGGAGGTAGTGGAACGAGATATAACAATGACTTTTAAGAGGTGTCTGGACAAATACATGAATTGGATGGGAACAGAGGGATATGGTTCCTGGAAGGATAGTAGGTTTTAGTTCAGTTGGGCAGCATGGTTGGTGCAGGCTTGGCAGGCCGAAGGGCCTGTTCCTTGTAATTTTCTTTGATCTTGATTGTGAGCGTGCATATGAGAGAGAGGGGGAGTGTGTGTGTGTGTGAGTGAGAGAGAGAGAGAGCAGGATGATTGTGAGTGTGCGTGTGTGAGAAAGAACAGGACATTTGTGAACATATGCATGTGTGTGTGTGTGTGAGAGAGAGTGAGTGGGACGATTGTGAGTGTGTTTGTGTGAGAGAGTGGGTGACTGTGAGTGTATGTGAGACGGAGCAGGGTGATTGTGTGTGTGTGTGTGTGAGAGAGAGAGAGAGCGGAGCGATTGTGAGTGTGTGTGAGAGACAGCGAGGGGATTGTCAGTGTGTCTGTGTGTATGTGAGAGAGAGAGGCACAGTGGGGGAGGTGGTTTGTTGAGTGTGTTTGTGTGTGTTTGAGAGAGAGCAGAAGGACTATGAGTGTGTAAGTTTTTGTGTGAGGGAGAGAGATAAGAGTGTGTGTGTGTGTGAGAGAGAGAGAGAGTGGGGTGGGAGGGGTGGAATCGTGAATGTGTTTGTGTGTGAGAGAGTGAGCATGACTGAAATGTGAGTCCTGTTCTCCAGCAGTATTCCAAACATCGATCAAATTATTGAGCAAAAGGAACAGCATCACTCCTCCCAATAAAAATAACACAAGGGTAAGACTGGAGGGTATTTGTTGAATGAGATAAAATTTTATTCATAATCAATGTGTAATGAAAATATTTTTACAAATCTGAATGTTTTTTCCCTATATTTCAAAAACAATCCACTTTTTGTGGTTCAACTCTTCAATATAGTAAGTGTTTCTCAGTACCTTTCCATCAGTACCTTAGAGAGGTCAACAAGGTTCTGTGGCTGAAAAAGTTTGAGGAACCCTGAACTAAATGATAGCAACATTTTCGTACACTGTCCTCCACAGTTAAGTTCCTGTCCCATGCAAATCCGTGTTGAGAAAGCGTCTCTGAAAATGTAACTCAATTCCCCTTAGGCCATGGCCTGAAAGAATTACTCAATTGGTCGGGTGTTACCACATGGTGATGTCAGTCAGTCAGAAATTTCTCCACCCAGAGGGTGGTGAATGTGTGGCATTCACTACCACAGAAAGTAAGTGAGACCAAAATGTGTGATTTCAAGGGGAAATTAGATGTAGCTCTGGGGATTAAAGGAATCAAGGGATATGGGGGGAAATCAAGATTTTTTTTTTCTTTTTTATTCATTTGTGGCACATGGGCATTGCTGGCTGGCCAGCATTTATTGCCCATCCCTAGGTGCCCTTGAACTGGGTAGCTCGCTGAGCCATTTCAGGGGGCAGTTGAGAGTCAACCACATTGCTGTGGCTCTGGAGTCACTTGTCGGCCAGACCAGGTAAGGACAACAGACTTCCTTCCCTAAAGGACATTAATGAACCAGATGGGGTTTTTCCAACAATCAAAATTGTTTTATGATCATCAGCAGATTCTAAATTCCAGATGTTTTTCATTGAATTCAGATTCTACCATCTGCCAAAGCAGGATTTGAACTTGGGATCCCCAGCACATTCGCTGAGTTTCTGGATTAATAATCCAGTGATAATACCACTAGGCCATCGCCTCCTCTAAATTGAAATTAAATATTGAGTTGGATGATCAGCCATGATCATGATGAATGACGGAGCAGGCTCGAAGGGCCATATGGGTGACTTCTATTTCTATGTCATGATTTAGTTGATAGCATTCTTGTCTGAGTCAACATGTTATGTACAGCTCAAATCCCATTCCAGTGTCTGCAGCACAAAAGCTATCTGCCACTTCAGTGCAACACTGAGGGAGCGCTACACAGCTGCGATGCCATCTTTCACAGGAGGCTCTTTCTTCTCCCTTTGGTAAATGCAAAAGATGCTATGGCATTCTTTGAAGGAGTTCTGTCTGCTGCCCTGGACAAAACATGCCCCTCAACCAATATCACTAAAACAGGTTCTCTAATCATTATTGTGCTGCTCTTTTTGGGAGCTTGAACGTGCAAGTTGGATTTTGCAATATCTATATTGACCAGTGACCACATTTCATGAAGTGCCTCTTTGATAGTGAAGTGCCTTGGGATTTGATTTGATTTGATTTGACATATTATTGTCACATGTATTAGTATACAGTGAAAAGTATTGTTTCTTGCGCGCTTTACAGACTAAGCATAACGTTCATTGAGAAGGAAAGGAGAGAGTGCAGTCATAGCTAGGGTGTAGAGGAAGATCAACTTAATGTGAGGTAGGTCCATTCAAAAGTCTGATGGCAGCAGGGAAGAAGCTGTTCTTCAGTTGTTCGAGAGTCGGTTAGTACCTGTCCTTAAACTTCTGTATGCTTTTCCCGATGGAAGAAGGTGGAACTTCTGTATGCTTTTCCCGATGGAAGAAGGTGGAAGAGAATATGTCTGGGTTCCTTAACTATGCTGGCTGCTTTTCCGAGGCAGCGGGAAGTGTAATCGGAGTCAATGGGTGGGAGGTTGGTTTGAGTGATGGACTGGGTTTCGTTCACGATGTTTGAGATCATGAAAAGTACGGTGTTAATGCAAATCTTTCTAACCAGTATTTGTCAAAAGATTAAAGTCCTCAGAGGTGACCAGTTTGCCTCACAAATTACATGCAAATTAGTGAACGTGAACGTCACTGAAAAGAGAAACAGGTTGCTGAAGCTTTTCATCCTGCACTCATCAGGACAAACACAAGAATGCCAAATTTCGAATGATTGCAGCAATTGATATTACAGATGTTGATTGTTTGACAAGTACCTCACCAAGGGAATTGAATTGCTACCTGAAAATGAAGAATGTGCAGGGCTCGAGGGAGGAGGCAAGGGGTGGCACTAGGTGAATTGCTCATTCAGAGTGCAAGCATAGATATGATGGATCGAATAGCCTCCTAGATTATTCTGTGATCCCTGGACTTGGCAATGAATGTTAAAAGACTGATGACATTAAGCTCAACAAAGACGCAGATGATTTTAAAATCTGTTGAAGGGATATATTGTGAAAAAAGTATAGCTATTTATTAATTTATGGGATAGAGCTATCACTGGCTAGACTAGCATTTATTGCCCATCCCTTATTGCCCTTGAGATGGTGAGCTGCCATCTTGAATCATTAATAATAATATAGGCTGACAAAAGAAAATTAAATGTATTAAAACAAAAGGGTGTGAATTTGGGCAGCACAGTGGTTAGTACTGCTGCCTCACAGTGCCTGGGACCAGGGTTCGATTCTGGCCTCGGGTCACTGTCTGTGTGGAGTTTGCACTTTCTCCCTGTGTTTGCGTGTGTTTCCTCCAGGTGCTGCGGTTTCCTCCCACAGTCCAAAGGCGGGCCATGGTAAATTCTCCCTTAGTTCCAAAGGTGTGTAGGCAAGGTGGATTAGTCACGGTAAATGTATAGGGTTACAGGGATAGATTGGAGGAGAGGGGCTTGAAAAATGACAGTGCAGACTCGATGGGCCAAATAGCCTCTTTCTGCACTGCAGGGATTCTATGGTTCTATGGTATTAACAAAGGAATGAAAGGATGTGTCTGTGACTGTTCACTGAGAGTTCCCAGTTATGTGAAACTATTTTAACCCGAGCTCATCATCTCAAGGGCATTTGATTAGAAGCTAAACCAAATACTCCTCTTCCGTAGACTTTTGCCGTGAAACTAATTGGGATAAGAAGGCTGGTTCTAAACTTCCTTGCTCTCAGTATGGAAAGGTGCCTGGGGGCTCACTTATTATTAAGGTTGGCAGACCCTCTCCCCTTCCTCCCCTTCACCACAAAGCATAAGTTGCCACCTTTTTGTGTCAGTGACATCTTCCAATAAAGTTAATCCGGGAAATCAGGAGAACTCCAAGGGAATCCAAATTCACAAGGGAAAATCGTGCAATCCTTATCATAGAATTATAGAACCCTACAATGCAGAAAGAGGCCCTTTGGTCCATCAAGTCTGCACCGAACACAATCCCACCCAGGCCCTACCCCCATATATTATACCCACTAATCCCTCTAACCTACACATCCCTGGACACTAAGGGGCAATTTCTTAGCATGGCCAATCAACCTAACCCTCACATCTTTGGACTGTGGGAGGAAACTGGAGCACCCGGAGGAAACGCACGCAGACACAAGGAGAATGTGCAAACTCCACACAGACAGCAACCTAAGCCGGGAATCAAACCCAGGACCCTGGAGCTGTGAAGCAGCAGTGCTAACCACTGTGCTACTGTGCCGCCCTAATGGCACAGCCAGTGACCTCCCATCCATGAGTTTCAATGTGTGAGATCGTCAACTTACCTGGAAGTCTCCGGGGCAGCGAACCTCGTGGGGAACCAGCGCAGAGCGGGAGGATATAAATGAGCAACAAGGCTTGAGAGCTAGAAGATCTGCCGGGGTGGATGGCTGGAAAATTCGGGCTGAGGTAATTAGAGAGGGCACAGAGTTAAAAAGATGTTGCCAACAGGACTGGATAATTGCAGCTGTGAGGAGAGATTGGATAGGCTGGCATCATTGCCCTTGGAACAGAAGAGGCTGAGGGGAGATTTGATTGTGATGTACATAACTGTGAGAAGCCTGGATAGAGTGGATGGGACTGGTCTATTTACTTCGACAGAGAGAGGTCAGTGACAAGGTGGCATAGATTCAAAGTGATTGGTAGAAGGATTTGAAGGAGGTGGGGAAAATGTTTTTCACTGAGAGAGTTGTGCGTTTTTGAAACTCACTATCTGAGAGTCTAGCAGGGTCAGGAACACTCAAATTATTTCAGAACTGTCTACAGTAACTTGCAAATAATAGGGCAAGCAATTCTTTTTAAAATGACAAGTAGGATATTACCTTTGTACATTGTGATTTGTCACACTCATGTAACCTCAGGCGTCATTTCATATAAATCAAGGTTTGAGACCACGATAACACCCAAGACTTAAAGAGGGAATCCCTAATTGGCCTTGCAGTCAGACTTGTGGAATGCAAGTTCCCGTGGTGATAGCCGATTGCCTAACCAGGTGGAGTTCATATACCAAATCCCTGAGCAGGTCCATTATTCAAGCGTCCCAAACGGGACTCCTGTGCATGTACCACAGTGTTTATATAGAAACAGAGAAGGCAGGAGCAGAAGGAGGCCCCTTGAGACTGCTCCGCTTTTTTATTTGATTTGATTTATTGTTGTCAGATGTATTTATAAACAGGGGCAAGCATTGTTTCTTGTGCGCTATGTAGACAGAGCATACCGTTCATAGAGAAGGAAAGGAGAGAGTTCAGGATATAGTGTTACAGTCATAGCTAGGGTGTCGAGAAAGATCAACTTAATGGGAGGTAGGTCCATTCCAAAGTCTGACGGCAGCAGAGAAGAAGCTGTTCTTCAGTCAGTTGGTACGTGACCTCAGACTTTTGTATCTTTTTCCTGAAGGAAGAAGGTGGAAACGAGAATGTCCAGGGAGTGTGGGGTCCTTAATTACGTGGTTGCTTTGCTGAGGCAGTGGGAAGTGTAGACAGAGTCAATGGATGGGAAGCTGGTTTGAGTGTTGGATTGGGCCACATACGTGACCTTCTATAATTTCTTGTAGTCTTGGGCAGAGCAGGAGCCATACCAAGCTGTGATACAAACAGAAAGAATGCTTTCTATATGCATCTGTAGAAGTTGGTGAAAGTCATAGCTGACATGCCAAATTTCCTTAGTTTCTGAGAAAGTAGAGGCATTGGTGGGCTTTCTCAACTATAGTGTCGGCATGGGGAGACTAGGACAGGTTGTTGGTTATGTGGACACCTAAAAACTTGAAGCTCTCAACCCTTTCTATTTTGTCCCTAGTCAATCACTCTTCACACATCAGTCCTGCCATACCTAGAAGGTCAGCCTTTTAACTTTTAACCTTTTAACACCACATGAAACTCCAGCCATACTGGACACCAACTGTGTTGAAGTAGCTGTAAAATGGAAAACTAGTGCAAAATGCACCATTTGGAACCTAGTTGACATTCTGTTAGTGATGGGTGAAGATTGCATAGCTTCGATTTATCTTTCGGTTACTTCTCTTTTCCTGGCTCTGAAGCCACTTCTTGTTTTTGAAGTTTTGATGGTCCAGGAACATGTGATATAAAGAACAAAGAAAAGTACAGCACAGGAACAGGCCCTTCGCCCCTCCAAGCCTGCGCCAATCATGATGCCTGCCTAAACGAAAACCGTATGCACTTACGGAGTCCATATCCTTCCAGTCCCATCCTGTTCATGTATTTGTCTAGTTGCATCTTAAATGCCGCTATTGTATCTGCTCCCACCGCCTTCCCAGGCAGCACACTCCAGACATACAGTGTGTAAAAAACTTGCCTCGCACATCTCCTCTAAACTTTTCCCCACGCACCTTAAACCTATGTCCCTTAGTACTTGACTTTTCTACCCTAGGAGAGAGCATCTGATTATCCACTCTGTCCATTCATAATTTTGTTAACCTCCATCAGTTCACCCCCTGTCGTTCCAGAGAGAACAATCTATGTTTATCCAACCTCTCCTCATACCTAATACCCTCCAGATCAGGCAACATCCCGGTAAATCTCTTCTGTATCCCCTCCAAAGCATCCACATCCTTCTGGTAGTGAATCCTCATGTATATATCCTCATATGTGCATGTATTGTAGGTTGGAGTTTGGGATGTGGACTGCCCCTTTAGAAGTGTGTGTCAGGTGACCCCTGGGCAATTAACTCCTTAAGAAGTCTCACAAGACCAGGTTAAAGTCCAACAGGTTTATTTGGTAGCACAAGCTTTTGGAGTCTCGCTCCTTCTTCAGATGAGTGAGGAGCTGTGTTCACAAATGGGGTATATATAGTCACAAACTCAATTTACAAGATATTGGTTGGAATGTGAGTCTTTACAGGTAATCAAGTCTTAAAGGTACAGATAATGTGAGTGGAGAGAGAGTTAAGCACAAGTTAAAGGGATGTATATTGTTTTCAGCCAGGGCAGTTTGTGAGATTTTGCAAGTCCAGGCAAGTCATGGGGGTTACAAATAGTGTGACGTGAACCCAAGATCCCAGTTGAGGCTACCATCAATTAGCTCCCCCCCAGCGTGGGACCCTGTTGGGCAGTCTTGGACCTGACTGTGAATGAGTGCACACCTTCAATAAACAGCTCCCAGTGTTCAACTTGTCAAGCCTACCTTGTGATTCTTTAATCTATAGGGGTGTACATTATAAAAAAAACTTTTTGCATTAACACTTGCTATGGAAATACAAGATGCTGTCATTTAACAACATTGAGGAGGTGTCTCCTGTGGACAGGAAATGGCACTCGCGGTATAATCAGGAGTAATTGTAACATTCGTCACAGGGCAATCTCGCTGCAATGAAGAAAGTAAAAGTGGTGATTAGAACTAAAATAAAATCCAACCGTGGAGAAAAATGGAAAAAGTCCCATTATAGTTGCATTTCCTGAGGAACTGACATGCTCTGTACTGTGCGATTATGCTTGTGATTCATTGTGGCGTTTTGCATGCCTTGTGCAAATATCAATCATATGGTCCAACACAGCATATTATGTAAAATGTCTTTCAGTTTCCAAGGCTGCTGAGACTCGCCATCAGGATGTCTTGAGGCACAGTTTAGACCACAACGATGGTTTGCATTTGAACAGCCATTTAAAATTTAAAGTTTATTTATTGGTCACAAACATTAACGCTGCAATTAAGTTTCTCTGAAAATCCCCTAGTCGCCACACTCCGGCGCCGGTTCGTGCGCACTGAGGGAGAATTTAGCATGGCCAATGCACATAACCAGCTCATCTTCGGACTGTGGGAGGAAACCGGAGCACCTGGAGGAGACCCTGGCAGACATGGGGAGAATGTGCAGATTCTGGGAATCAAACCCAGGTCCCAGGCGCTGTGAGGCAGCAATGCTAACCACTGTGCTATGGTGCCAACCATTTGCTACACCACATGCAGCACAATGATTAGATTAGTCTTTCATCCCCACAATGTAGACACAGTTCCTATTTTCTACTCTCAATTTTTGTTTAGGATTTTTTTCTCACAGTGACCTAGAATAGGTTGAGTGTCTCAGATGAGAACTTGAAGGGCTTCGTGCGGTTCTGGAACTGGTGGGTCCAGGGCCACGGGCTTATCCCAATGTCTCCTTGATGGTCAGTGTTCACCTCCCTGCGCTGTTGGACAGTTCAATTCACCTAAAGTTTATGATTTGTGTCACGAGTAGGCTTACATTAACACTGCAATGAAGTTACTGTGAAAACCCTCTCGTCACCACACTCTGGCGCCTATTTGGATACACTGAGGGTGAATTTATCATAACCAATGCACTGAACCAGCACGTCTTACGGACTGTGGGAGGAAACCGGAGCACCCGGAGGAAACCCACGCAGACACAGGTAGAATGTGCAAGAAGACAGTGGCCCAAGTCGAGAATCGACCCCAGATCCCTGACGCCGTGAGGCAGTAGTGCTAATCACTGTGTGGTCCTCCCAGCCATTACTGTCACTCAGAGAGAGAGAGAGGGAGGAAAATGTCAACCCATCACGCTGGACTGAATGCAAATCCAGATCACGTAGGTGAAGGAATAGTTGTCCATGAAGTCTTTCCTTAAATTTACTTAGTAAAACACAATTTGCAAGTTGAGGATAGCATATGTACACTTTTTACACAAAGCACGTGCTGAATAGTTTGCCAAGTATGAAATGTACATTATATTGCAATGTTCCAAATAAACGTACAAACAAAATTGTTCAGTAGCAAATGGCTTTCTATGAATAACATTCCCAAATATAACAAATTTTGTGTTTGGAAATGCAGTTAGCAGCATTGAAACCAGTATCATTCGTTGCCAGGTTTGACTACAGTGACCATAGTTCAGATATAAACCATTGCTGGTGAAATCATAGAATCCTAACAGTGTAGGAGGAGGCCATTCAACCCATTGAATCTGCACTGACTTTCAGACAGAGAATCTTACGCAGGCCCTCTTCCCCCTTCCCTATCCTTGTAACCCCAAACATTTACCATGGCCGTTCCATCTAACCTGGGACACTAAGGGGCAATTTTGCATGACCAATCCACCAAAATCAAGTAATCCAAGCAATATTTTACCCAGTCAAAGAAAGAGCAAATTTATTAACCATTGAACCTGAGAGAAGAAATAATAAAAATGCAACACAAATGTCCAAAATAAGGGAGGTTGGAGTGCAATAAAAAATATTTAAAACGATATGCAACTCAGTGTCCTTTGATTGTCCTTGAAGTATAGATTTTTAAACAATGGACTGATTTTGATTTGTTGATTTTGTGACTGCGGTCAGATGTAGATTTTTCAATTATTATGAAATCTCCGTTCACTGGTAGATTTTTAGTAAAGTCGGCTTATAGAATCCCTACAGTGCAGAAGCGGCCATTCAGCCCATTGTGCCTGCACTGAGTCTCTGACAGAGTGTCTTACGCAGCCCTCTCCCCCTGCCCTATCCATGGAACTCCAAATATTTACCATGGCCAATCCATCTAACTTACACATCTTGGGACACCAAGGAGCAATTTGGCATGGCCAATCCACCTCATCTTTGGAGTATTGGAGAAAACCAGAGCACCCAGAGGAAACCCAAGCTGACACAAGGAGAACATGTAAACTCCACACAGACAATCACCCAAGACCGGAATTGAACCCAGCTCCCTGGAACTGTGAGGCAGCAGTGCTTCTGAACCAACTCTTGCTCCAAAGGACAGAGAACCTAGCTTTTAGCCTATACTCCTTGCTGAAAACTTTCTCGCAATCTCTCCGCTGTGCTTGCAAGCTGGCCCGTTATACTTCACCCATTGTGTATTTTCAAGAGGTTTTGGGTGGATCTGTCTCTGGCAGCCATTGTTTCAATATCCAGCATGTTTCCTCTTTTGACAGTGATAAATTTTGTTAGATCTCTCAAATATCTCCTTCTCTTTGCACTCCCTGAGGGTAACTTGTTTGTTACTCACCTTTACCTTGGAGGGTGGTCTTGCATTTTTAGATAATTTTCTCTGTCTCGTTTCAAATTGCTACAGTTCCAATCAGTTGAAAGATTGAAGTTTCTAAACTTACAGGGGCACAGCTGATATATTTTAGAGGATAGGCTTGCAGACCATGAAGGTATAAACAAACAAGAGCTTTATTGGATAGATGTTTACTCTACAGGCTGTTAGGATAGACTGCCTCTTTGTCTATGCAAACAGCCAATGATGTCATCAGGATGCAACATCATTGGTTCCTTAAAGTATTCTTGTTCCAATTCGGATCAATGTGGATGCACAACAACTTGCCTCCCTCTTTACATCAAAGATTCCTGCAATGAAACACAGGATAGTTTTCTCTCTATTTGGTTTTCCATACGATGCATTCAGTTCTTACTTTTTATAGTTCTTGCTTTGAACTTTCTTGGCTGTTTCTTTCTCCAACAAGCAGATTTGATGTGCTCCTTTATGCTACAATTTCTATACTTTACACCTACACTTATGTCAGTATGGGTTTCTTCTGGGTGTTCTGGTTTTCTCCAATATTCCAAAGATGAGGTGGATTGGCAATTTGCTGCTGCATGCCCTGTTTTTGCATATAGGTGACAAGTTTGATCCTATCTCTGTGTTCAGATGTTAGCCAGCATTTTATGGATTCTAATGTCCAAACTAAATTGCTAAGCTTCCTTGGTTGCCAATTTCATGGAGATTGCAACTAATAAAGCCCTCTTTAGATTAGCTTGCTTTCTATTACAATCATTTTTTGATAGCTTCGCTTTTTAACCCACACACCAGCCTGTCTCTCATGGTGTCATTCAAGGCATCCCTAAATTCATAGTATTCAGCTAATTTCTTCATCATGGCTATGAACTGTGTGTTTGATGTGACACTTATGGATCTCATGGGGATGACCAAACATTTAGGTGAGAAGTGGCCCTGCAATATTCCCACTATCTCATCATAGCATTATAGGTTTTCGAGCTCGGCTTTTCCAGCTGTACTAGACTTCTCAGGTGATTGAAAATCCCTTCCCCCACCCCTTCCCCAGTTAAGAACATAAGAAATAGGAGCAGGAGTAGGCCAACTAGCCCTTCGAGCCTGCCCCGCCATTCAATAAGATCATGGCTGATCTGTCATGGCTCAGTTCCTCCCACCCTCTCCCCATAACCCTTAATCCCCTCTCTTATCAAAAACCCATCAACCCGCGTCTTAAAAATATTTAGTGAGGTAGCCTCCACCACTTCAACGGGCAGAGAATTCCAGAGATTCACCACCCTTTGAGTGAAGAAGTTCCTCCTCAACTCCGTTCTAAACCGCCCCCCCTTTATCTTGAGGCTGTGCCCCCTAGTCCTACTCCGGAAAGCTAGAAACAATATCTTCTGCAAAATAGTAAAATCTTTTAGTATACGAGCACCACTGTTCTTATCATACCGTCCCACAGCATCAAAAATGCCTGCCATTTTTACTATGGAGAGAGCTTGCATAAGCATGAAGTGCCACAAAAGTTTTTAGCACTACCTCACTACTTTTTTTCAAACAAAGAGCACCTGAACTTAGCCAGTTTCCTCCCAAGCTTAATGTTGCAGGGTACTTGATATTACTCACAGTGCTGCCCTTACTGTTCTAGATCTTTCCAGATAGAACACATTGCAAGCTTCTTTTCCCACATTGCTTCTCTGAAATCCTCATTTAAATTTTGGTTCTTTTGATAGCTGCTCCCTTCATCTGGCACCTCTCCATCACTAGCATAGTTGCAGCGATTTTTAACAAAACTTTGTAAGTCTTTTTGGACACGTGCAGCGTGGACCAAGTTTTTTTCCTCGTTCCATCAGATTACTACAACTTTTTTTCCAGTGTTTGCAGTGTGGATCAACCACTTCATCGCCAGTTTTCTTTGTGGCGTTTTTAAAGGATAGGTCTACAGACCATGAAGGTACAATCTGGTAAGAGCTTTATTAGAAAGGTGTTTACAGTACTGGCTGTTTTGATAGACGGCCTGTTTGCCTGCCCAAAATGGCCGATGCATGATTAGTCCCTTAAAGTATCCTTGTTTCAACTAGATACAGCATGAATACACTACAAAAGTCTCATCTTACAAAATACAATGACCGTACGAATGCCAGTTCTTCCCATCTAAATCTATTTTATTATGTACCTAACTATTGCTGACAGGAAAGATAGAAACATAGAAAATAGCTGTAGGAGTGGGCCATTTGGCCCTTTGAGACTACTCCGCCATTCATTTTGATCATGGCCGATCATCGAGTTCAATATCCTGATCCTCCCCTTTCACCCCCATACCCCTTGATCCCTTTAGCACAAAGAGCTATATCTAATTCCTTCTTGAAATCCACAATGTTTTGGCCTCAACTACTTTCTGTGGTAGTAAATTATACACAGTTTCTCCTCACTTCAATTCTTAAATGGTTACTCCTTACCCTTAAACCATGACCCCTAGATCTGGACTCCTCCACCATTGGGAACAGAATCTACCCCGTCTAGCTGGTCCTTTAGTATTTTATAAGTTTCAGTGAGATCCCCTCTCACTTTTCTGAGCTCCAAGGAAGGTGGGTCATGATTAATACATTTTTCTAACACACAGTCAAGCTTTTGTGTTTGCTGGACTTGAATAGCAAACATACTTCCAAAAATGTTGTGTTACAAACCCTGCTGATTTGGGATCCTTGAGCTACTTTCATTTAATTATTCATGTGTTCACAGGTTTTAATGGACAAAAGATTAAGATTATGAGGGGCATGGACAGAATGAAGGCTCAAAAGCTTTTTCCCAGGGTGGAAGAGTCAATGCGAGGTGATGCATTTTGGAAGAACTAACGTGAGGTGATGCATTTTGGAAGAACTAATGTAGGGGGGAGCTATACAATAAATGGCAGGTCCACCAAGAGTATAGAAACACAGAGGGACCTAGGGGGTGCAAGTCCACAAATCCCTGAAGGTGGCAGCACAGGTGGAGAAAGTGGTGAAGAAGGCATATGGTATGCTTGCCTTTATAGGACGGGGTATAGAGTATAAAAGCTGGAGTCTGATGTTGCAGCTGTATAGAACGCTGGTTAGACCACATTTGGAATACTGCGTCCAGTTCTGGTCGCCGCACTACCAGAAGGACGTGGAGGCTTTAGAGAGAGTGCAGAGGAGGCTTACCAGGATGTTGCCTGGTATGGAGGGTCTTAACTATGAGGAGAGATTGGGTAGGCTGGGGTTGTTCTCCCTGGAAAGACGGAGAATGAGGGGAGACCAAATAGAGGTGTACAAAATTATGAAGGGTATAGATCGGGTTAACAGTGGGAAGCTTTTTTCCAGGTCGGAGGTTACGATCACGAGGGGTCACAGGTTCAAGGTGAGACGGGCGAGGTATAACTCCGATATCAGAGGGATGTTTTTTACGCAGAGGGTGGTGGGGGCCTAGAATGCGCTGCCAAGTAGGGTGGTGGAGGCAGACACGCTGGCATTGTTTAAGACTTACCTGGATAGTCACATGGGCATCCTGGGAATGGAGGGATACAAACGAATGGTCTAGTTGGACCAATGCACGGCACAGGCTTGGAGGGCCGAAGGGCCTGTTTCCTGTGCTGTACTGTTCTTTGTTCTTTGTTCTATTACTAGGGGGCATAGGTTTAAGGTGTGAGGGGCAAGGTTTAAAGGAGTTGCAGGAGACAAGATTTTTACACAGAGGGTGGTGGATGCCTGGATCTGGCTGCTGGGGAAGGTAGTGGAAGCAGATACGATAATGACTTTTAAGGGGCATCTTGACAAATATGTGAATAGGATGGGACTGGAGGGATATGGTCCCGGAAGGGTCGAGGGATTGGTGCAGCTTGGAGGGCCGAAGGGCCTGTTTCTGTGCTGTAATTTTCTTTGTTCTTTGTATAAACCAGTCACTGAAATTTAAATTGTTTTCCTCTTTCAAGTTCACACAATGGTTCTTTTTGTCTTTACCTTGCCTTGGGAATTGACTGGGGGAATAATCTGGGTCACAGATGTTTCTCGGGATGCCATTATTTGGGACAGGATTGAAGCACAGGACAGGATTGCCATTCTGGATTCATTGCTTCTCTCCCAGGTACATCAGTCTCACTGTGAGATACAAAGGTTCACATTCCCAAGTGCCAAACACTTAAACAGATCAAAATGTTTGGGTGGAATTTTACGACCTTGTATCCGTAAAATCCCCTCCCCCCGCCGAGGTTAATGGACCTTTGCATGGTCTGCCCCTCACCCACTCCGATTTTCGAACAGGCAGGCTGGTAAAATTCCAGTCTTTGTGTCTACTCCATCAATTCATGACCGCTACACTGTGAGTTAAGGCCCTTACAACCGTCATAGAAAGGATCATAGAAACCCTACAGTGCAGAAAGAGGCCCTTTGGCCCATCGAGTCTGCACCGAACACAATCCCACCCAGGCCCTATCCCAATATCCCTACACATTTACCCACTAATCCCTCTAACCTATCTCAGGAATCTAAGGGGCAGTTTTTTAGCATAGCCAATCAACTGAATCCGCACATCTTTGGACTGTGGGAGGAAACTGGAGCACCTGGAGGAAACCCACGCAGACACAACGAGAATGTGCAGGGTCTACATAGACAGTGACCCAAGCCAGGAATCGAACGCAGGTCCTTGGAGCTGTGAAG
This sequence comes from Carcharhinus amblyrhynchos, assembly GCF_965287045.1. Classification (NCBI taxonomy): domain Eukaryota; kingdom Metazoa; phylum Chordata; class Chondrichthyes; order Carcharhiniformes; family Carcharhinidae; genus Carcharhinus; species Carcharhinus amblyrhynchos. The sequence continues at coordinate 116,038,287 of NC_137329.1, forward strand.
CAGCTGTGCTAACCACTGTGCTGTCGTGCCGCGCAAACATGGGGTCTGTTTGAATCTAGCGCTAAGTTGATGTGACTTACTGAGTTTGGGATTTCCTCTTGTGTAAATCACACCTCAACTCCTTCCTGCACATTAGATCTGCTGGAAATGGAGACAAGAAGTCTGGTCCCGAGTCTCATCCATTGTTTATAAAGGTCTATGGATTTGGCCCTTGCAGTTTACCCAGAGTCAATACAGATGCCCTGACAATTGCCCACAGTGGTATCTTGCACCTTCTTCCCAATAAATCGATCTGCTTCCCCCCACCACCTCCCCACTTGACCTTTAACAGCCAAGTCACTCAAGTTTGTTGTCAGGCAGAAATCAGAACAGGTCAGATGACCCCTTCATTTTCCCCCCCCGCCCCATTTTATCCTGCATTAAAATCCCAATGCATAACAATCTTCTCAACTTCATATTTGTAACACACACCCATAACTATACAATGAGCTATCACGTTTATGTATTTGTTTGACAGGGCCCCCAGCCACGTCCATCCCATTTGGTTTACTTATGCCCTGAATCTTTCACCTCTCTGTCAGAATTACGACTGGGCGTCACCTTTCACCCCTCATTTTAAGCCATGACTATAGCACTACATTCTGCACCCTCTCCTTTCCTCCTCTATGTACGATATGTTTTGTGAGCTATATCGTATTATGTTGATCTTCCTCTACACCCTAGCTATGACTGTAACATTACATTCTGCACCCTCTCCTTTCCTTCTCTATGTACAGTATGCTTTGTCTGTAAGGCGTGCAAGAAACAACACTTTGCACTGTGCACTAATACACCATAGAATCCCTACATTGCAGAAGGCGGCCATTGGGCCCATTGTGTTTGCACCGACTACAATCCCATCCAGGTCCTATTCCCGTAACCCCTTATTTACCCTGCTAATCCTTTTGAGTAAGAGGCAATTTAACATGGCCAATCAACCTAACCCACACATCTTTGGACTGTGGGAGGAAACCGGAGTACCCGGAGGAAACCCCTGTGGACACGGGGAGAACATGCAAACCCCACACAGACAGTGACTGAGGCTGGAATTGAATCCATGTCCCTCTCATCAAATCAAATCAAAGCCATTTCTACCATCTCCAGTACAATGCCGCAATCAAATCCATCTCCCTGTTCCCCCCCTTCCCCTTTCGGCATTCTTCTGAGGAATCTTTCTCTTCAAAACACCCTGGGTCAACTCTTGAATCTCTCCCTACACCTACCCTCTCCCCCCACCTCTTCCTAAACCATTCTTTTATGTAAGTGCAGTTGAATGTTTCAGTTCCTGTCTTCTTGCTGTCCAAGGTTCCGGATATTTCTTCAAGGTGAAATAGCGATTTCTTGGCTTGCCTTTCAACTTCAATATTTAACATATTGGGCAGGATTTTACAGCCAATGGGACCTTCTCATTCTTCGTTCCTCGCCCACTCCAATTCATAGAACATAGAACACTACAGCACAAACAGGCCCTTTGGCCCACAAGTTGCGCCGATCATATCCCTACCTACCAGGCCTATCTATAACCCTCAATCCCATTAAATCCCATGTACAAATTCCCTTGGCGGATAGGCCGGTAAAATCCTGGCCACTATGTTTGTTGCTCCTGTTGGATCTCCTCTACAGTGGGGAGCCCAAACACAGACCGAGTGACCACCCCAAGCGAAACCCTGACTTGGCTTGCCATTTTAATCCTCCATCCCACCCTGACTAGGATCCCTTTGTCTTTGACCCCTTGTGCTGTTCCAATGAAGGTCAACAGAATCGTGAGGAACAGCACGTCATGTTCCATCGGTCAACTTTCTGATCCCAACATTGAGGTCAACAATTTCAGATTATGACCTCTGTGGTATTTTCTGAGACAGTGAGTGTTGGTATTGATTCTAGTCTTGCTACTAACTGCATTTCTAAGCCCATTATTTGCTGCTATACTTGTCCCATTTCCACCTCCTTTTGTCTACCGTTGTCACTCCTCTCTTTCCATCCTCAATCACAGTCCCAGGGGAAGATTCCCCCCCCACCTTCTTCCCCAGCCTCCATTCTCACTTCGAACCTGTTTACATCTTCAACTTCTGATGAAAGGCCACCGAACTCAAAAGTTAACCCTGTTTCTCTCTTCCCAGAGGCTGCTAGACCTGCCGAGTATATTCAACCTCATTCCAGATTTTCAACATGCTTGATACTTTGCTTTCATTAGGCTATTCACTTTGGCCAGGATGGTGGGGTTACTCACCATCTGACACCGTAGAAAAGTTACAGAGCAGAAAGAGGCCATTCAGCCTGTCATGGATGTGCCGGTTAGAAAATAAAGGAACAAAGCAGCCCATTTTAATCCCATTTTCCAGCGCCTGGTAGATTTGCAGCACTTCAGATATAGATCCAGGCATCTTTTAAATGAGTTGAGTGTCTAGCCACCAATTTAGGCAGTGAATTCCAGATGCCCACCACCCTTTGGGTGAAAAAGTTTTCCCTCATGTCCCATCTAAACCTTCTACCAATCACTTTAAATCTCCTGTTAATTGACTCCTCCACAAGGGGGAAACAAGTTTTCCCTATCTATCCTCATTCGGCCCCTCATAATGCAGCAGGCGACGGTGCAGAGGGACCTGGGGGTCCTTGTGCATGAGTCGCAAAAACCCAGCCTGCAGGTGCAGCAGGTGGTCAGGAAGGCGAATGGGATGCTGGCCTTCATAGCGAGGGGGATTGAATATAAAAGTAGGGAGGTCTTGCTGCAGCTGTATAGGGCATTGGTGAGGCCGCAGCTGGAGTACTGTGTGCAGTTTTGGTCGCCGTACTTATGCAAGGATATTTTGGCCTTGGAGGGAGTGCAGAGGAGGTTTACTAGGCTGATGCCAGAGTTGAGGGGGTTGAGCTATGAGGAGAGGCTGAATAAACTGGGCTTGTACTCGTTAGAGTTTAGAAGAGTGAGGGGAGATCTCATTGAGACGTATAAGATGATGAATGGGATGGATAGGATAGAGGTGGAGAGGCTCTTCCCGCTCAGAAAGGACAGTAGGACTAGGGGGCACAGCCTCAAGATAAAGGGGGGGGCGGTTTAGAACGGAGTTGAGGAGGAACTTCTTCACTCAAAGGGTGGTGAATCTCTGGAATTCTCTGCCCGTTGAAGTGGTGGAGGCTGCCTCACTAAATATTTTTAAGACGCGGGTTGATGGGTTTTTGATAAGCGAGGGGATTAAGGGTTATGGGGAGAGGGCGGGAAAGTGGAACTGAGCCATGACAGATCAGCCATGATCTTATTGAATGGCGGGGCAAGCTCGAAGTGCTGGATGGCCTACTCCTGCTCCTATTTCCTATTTCTTATTTCTTATAATCTTATATACCCCAATTAGGTCACCCCCAAGCACCCATGTTCTCAGAAGAACAAACCCCAGCCTATTCAATCTCTCCTAGAGTAGAATCCTACAGTGCAGAAGAAGGCCATTCTGCCCATCGAGCCTGCACCAACCACAATCCCTATCCCCATGACCCCATTTACCCTAGCTAGACTCCCTGACACGACGGGGTAATTTAGCACGGCCAGTCCACCTAGCCCGCACATCTTTGGACTGTGGAGGAAACTGGATCACCCGGAGGAAACCCCATGCAGACATGGGGGTAGGGGGGAATTGCACACAGACAATGACCCAAGCCAGGAATGGAACCTGGGTCCTTGGCGCTGCGAGGCAGCAATGCTTAACCACAGTGCCACCACGCTGCCCTCATCGCTGTAATTTTCAAGCCCTGGCCACGTTCTTGTGAATCTCTTTTGCACTCTTGCCAAACTTCTTCCTGTCAGGTGATGACCAGAACTGTACACAAAATTCCCAATGTGGCCCAACCAATATTTTATACAGTTCCATCATTACATCTCTATTATTGTACTCAGTGCTATACCTAATAAAGAAAAGCAATCCACAAGCTTGCTTGATTGCCTTTTAAAACCTGCCCTGCCACCTTCAGTTCCCTGCTGTCTCGGCCTAATCGGTGGCCATTTTGTACTCGAATGAGCCTCAATTGGCTACAGGCCATCATTTCCACCCCTCACTCAGGAGAAGATCCCACCCAGGGTGAGAAGTAGGTCCAGCGGCCATTGGACCTTAAGTAGAGGGGGGGTAAGGTTGCCCAAATTGAGAAGGGGGCTTCTTGATGAAAGTGTCTCTCACTTCTGCTTCCCACCCAAAACGTAGGCCTGATCATTTTTAGGCTTCCCCTACACCTGGAATATTCTCCCTAAAGATTGAGGTTGGGTGGGAAATGCGTTTAAGTGGCCAATAATTGAGACAAGACAGGAACATAGGAATTAGGAATGGTAGTCGCCAATTCAGCCCTTCGAGCCTGCTCTGCCATTTAACATGATCATGGCTGACTTAATCATGGTCTGAACTCTACTTTCCTGCCTGCTCCCCATCACCCTTTATCCCGCTTTTCATCTGAAACATATCCATCTCTTTCTTGAACCTGTTGGTTGATTCTGTCCACACTGCACTCTGGAATAATGAGTTCCACAGATTCTGAGAGAAGTAGTTTCTCCTCATCTCAGTGTTGAACCAGGAATCATAGAATCCTATAGTGCAGCAGGAGGCCATTCAGCCCATTGAATCTGCACCAACTACCAAGTTATCCAGGCCCAATCCCCACAATCTCATGCAATTATCCTAGCTAGTCCCTCTGACACTAAGGGGCAATTTAGCGTGGCCAATCCACCTAACCCACACACCTTTGGGCTTTTACCCCCTCTCAATCTATATCTATGACTTCTTGTTCGAGACTGTCCCACAAGGGGGGCATCTGTTCAACCCTCCCGTTATCATTCCCCTTTAGCATTTTATATACCTCGATCAGGCCCTCCCCCTCTCATTTTTCTGAACTCCAGCGAGTACAGGCCCAAGCTATTCAACTGCTCCTCATACGCCAGTCCTTTCATTCCTGGACTCAGTCTGGAGAACCTCCTCTGAACTGACAAGGACAGGAAACCTGGCTGAGATTTATCCCACCCAGCATAAAGTCATTGAGAAACGGGGCAGCGCGGTGGCACAGCGGTTAGCACTGCTGCCTCACAGCACCAGGGACCTGAGTTCAATTCCGGCCTCTGGTCACCGGCTGCGTGGGGTTTGCATGTTCTCCGTGTCTGCGTGGGTTTCCTCCGGATGCTCCGGTTTCCTCCCACAGTCCGAAGATGTGCAGGTTAGATTGATTGGCCATGATATATTGCCCCTTATGTGAGGGCGACTAGCGAGGGTAAGTACCTGGGGTTACGGGGATAGGACCAGGAGGGGTTTTGTCGATGTAGTCTCGATGAGCCAAATGGCTTCCATCTGCGCTATAGCGATTCTATGAATGTAGAGCATGGAGCTTATTCTGCCCCCATCTGCCTACACCACCACTTGCCAGCGGGGAAAGCGGGGAGGAGAGACTATGAGATTAAAGCCAGTGTAACATTTATTCCACTACTGGGTTTACCGAGAGCTCCAAGAAGCAACAGTGACAACAAGAATGTGTAAACCACCCTGAGTTCTTGTTTGGAAGCAAAGGACAAAATAATTTGAGCGATGTGGAAATTGCATCATTGTATCATCTGCGACCCGCAGCAATTTTAAAAGCAACAAAAGAAGCTGAAAAAGCTGGGTTTGTTTTCATTCTAGAAGTAGCAGTATGAGGAATTTTTTTGCTTCCCATGTGAGCTCATTTACATAAAATCAAGAAGCGGTTTCATTGCACAGGGAATGACTTCTCAATTTGAGTCGAATCCCGGCTAATTATACAACATGAAGGAAGTCGTTCCAGTAAGTACCCCATTTCACTTTCTCTGGGAAAAGGTCGAAGGAGCGCGTTGTACAGGGAGAGTAAGAAAAGGCAATTAACGAGGAAGAGTCTTTCAGGCTCATCCCTCGAGGAACTATCATCTGGCTCCGTGCTCTCGTTGTCTTCCTCCCCTTGCACACAAAGGGCACGAAGAGGTGAAGAGAAGTGTCTCTCGATTTGCAATGCCCTGGGAGTGACAAAGCTTTTCTGCTGGAGCAGAGGTGGACCTGAGTCTGCCCATGGCCTGAAAACCCTGGGAACCTTTCCCAGGCTCTGTGCTTCATTTTCTTATTGTTATCAGCCACGGTTATCTGCCGTCACGGGCTGGGCCGGCAGGCAGGTGTTTGTTCTTTCACAGCTTTTAAATCGCTCCCCTGTACCTCACCTCCAGTCACCCCCAACTCCGAGCATCATAACAACCCATCCACTCACTCGCCATCAGCAGGCCCAAAGTGTAGCTACGTTGCTCACCTACTTTTACTGCATGAGCTAAATCCTATTGTGGGCCTAGGGATCCAGGAAGTACTGGGCAGGATTTTCCGGCTGCATTCTCCCCAAGGTCAGAAAATCCCGCCCAAGGTCAATGGACCTTTGCATGGTCTGTGTCCAGCCTGCTATGATTCCCAAGGCGGGCGGAACAGGAATATTCCGCCCACTGTACCCCAGGGTTTCGACAGAAGCAGTATAATTTGAGTGTACTCATACAATAGAATCCCTACAGTGCAGAAGGAGGCCATTCAGCCCATTGAGTCTGCACCAACCATAATTCCTATCCCCATAACCCATCCATTTACCCTAGCTAGTCCCCCTGATACTAAGGGGCAATTTAGCATAGCCAATCCACCTAACCCGCACGTCTTTGGACTATGGGAGGAAACCAGAGCACCTGAAGGAAACCCATACTGACACGGGTAGAATGTGCAAACTCCACACAGACAGCGACCCAAACCGAGAATCGAACCCGGCTCCCTGGCACTGTGAAGCAGCAGTGGTAACCACTGTGCCTCCATGCCATCCTGTTGTATTGTTCTTGTCCAGTGTTGGAAGAGAGAGAGGGATGGATGGACAGAGGGACAGACATGGCGCGGGAGATGTGGGGGTTGGTAGTGATAGTAAAACTGTCCTATTAATAACACCCTTAAGCCACAATCTGATGTATCATCAGATTCAAACACCCAGTCTATAAAACAGAGGTTCTTTATTCCATTGGTATCAAATCTTTATAAACATTAATGAAGAAGCTTAACATTAGAGGAACAAACTCTTTAAAATGGATATTCATGGCCAATAGTCTAAACCAATCAGGAGACCATTGAGATTGTAATTCCAGATCTTTAACTAGCCAAGTAGAAGAGTCCATTGATGAAGCTCCTACTTCGAACTTCCCACGGCCACATGACCCAGGTGACCTTGTCTCCCAGAAATGAAGGAGATCCCCCTCTCTTGTGGCCTCTCAGACTCAGAGGTGCTGTCCAGGCAGCCAGCTCAGATCTCCAGGAGCTGCCTGCCCACTCTATTGCCACGTTCCAGTCTACCAACCACCATCAGAGGCATCTGATCAGGATTGTGGTTAGTAGACTATGATGGGCCAAATGGCCTCCTTCTGCACTGTAGGGATTCTATGATCGGCCCTATTTGTGGCCTTAGTCCCTCAGTTCAGGAACTCACCAGACCCGAGCTCCAGCTCCTCACTGGAGTCGCACTCTTTCTCTCTTTGTCGCTCTTTCTCTCTCCAACGAGCCTTGTGATCCCTCCTTCTTCTCCAGCCCCTGCTCCCTGTAGAATGTTGTATATTCAGTAGGCCTTTCATGAAGAGGTTCCTGGCCTTGTAAGGTTGAACATTAATTCTTAATGATAACACGTAACTATGTCTACATATATATAATCCAAGCTATTAGCTAACTCCATGCTTGCTTCTACACAGGTCTCTGTCCAGCCCACAACTCTCCCTACTCCCAGATCATGTGGCTCTTTGCTTCACACTGTGGGCTAAAGCCCCGCCCCAGCTCTTTACAGTCCTCGGTCAGGCTCCGCCTCCCAGCTTGCCGTGAACTTTTAGTCTTGTCCCATGAGCCACCCAGCTCCCCTGATGTCCTTCCAGGTCAGCAGACTCTGTTGGCAGGGACCTAGTGTCCTACAATGAATGCCCCACAGTGAACGGGGAACCATTTCTGGGCCTGTTCCAAAGTCAGAAGCTGGGAAACCGAGGGCACGCCCACCTCCTCCACTACACGGGTAATAATATTTCCTACAGCTCCATTCACCTTGCCTGTGAGGATAGGACTGGCTTTTGGAATGCATGTTCCCACTAGTGAGCCTTGCCAGAAACATGTACCAAGACATGATGGCACTGCATGTAATGCGGGACTCGACTCATCAGGTGATTCAGGCTAATATCTCAACAGCTTTTCAAATTACTTCACCATATTGTCCCAGCATTCAAAATTACATCTATTCCATTACATCCAGTGATGGATGCTTAATTAATCATTTTAAATCAATAGATTATTGCTCGTGAAGGACATTAAGGGGTAATCAAGGGGAATGGATGGAGTTAGGATAGCGAACAGCCAGGATCTCATAGAACATAGAACATAGAACATTACAGCGCAGAACAGGCCCTTCGGCCCACGATGTTGCGCCGACCAGTTAAAAAACAATGACCCTCTAACCTAAACCAAACCCTTACCATCCATAAACCTATCCACGGATCTCTTAAACGACCCCAAACTAGGCGCATTTACAACTGCAGCAGGCAGGGCATTCCAATCCCTCACCACCCTCTGGGTAAAGAACCTACTCCTGACATCTGTCCTCATTGATGGTTGGAACTCACTTGAGGGGCTGAATGGCTCCTGTTATCCTATTTTCTGATTCCTCCTGTATAAATGTAGTTCAGTTAATTGTACAGATTTAGCCCCATACTTCTTCAATCTAATGATTTATACTTTTAAGTTTTCTCTGTTGAATTCATGTGTTTGTATTTGATAGCATTGTCTCGATGTTACTAATATGCTATCCCTATCATAGAATCTACAACAAGGAGACAGGCCCAAGCTGGTTTATGCTGACTAAAAAACCCATCTAAGCTAACCCAATTTGCCTGCATTTAGCCCATGTCCCTCTAAACTTTTCCTATCCGTGTATCTGTCCAAATGTTGTCATGCATTAATCAGCATGCATTTTTTGCTTCAGTTTAATTTTTCTTTTATTTTACACAAATGTCATTCTATCAACATGCTTGTGCTTTAATTCCACCTGTCTTTGTTTAAAAAATTTGATTTGTTTTATTATTATCTCAGTTATTTGCACTCATACAATACAAAAACAGATAAGAGAATGGAACGAGGTTCAGGACCACCGCAATATAATAATTTAGAGATATGGGTGAATCAGAATCTAATGAATGTGTCTTCCGAGGGGAGGTTGACTGCTGCAGCGTGATCCGTCTTACCAGAAACTAGACCACAACTGGGAAAAAGCATGTAGAGTTGAGTTAGACTTGAAGGCGGAAGTTCTAATGCAGTCATCTGCACTTCTAATGAGAAAGAACAAGGCAAGCAATCTACGCTGTCTGCCATCTCATCAGGAAGAAGTCTCACAACACCAGGTTAAAGTCCAACAGGTTTATTTGGTAGCAAAAGCCACTAGCTTTTGGGGACCTGACCCTTCGTCAGGTGAGTGGAGAGATCTGATCACAAACAGGGGATGTAAAGACACACACTCAGTTTACAGAATACTGATTAGAATGCGAGTTTTTACAGCTAATCAAGTCTTAAAGGTGCAAGATGTGAGTGGAGATAGCATTAAGCATAGGTTAAAGAGATGCATATTGTCTCCAGACAGGACACTAAGTGAGATTTTGCAAGCCCAGGCAAGTCATGGGAGTTACAAATAGTGTGACATGAACCCAAGATCCCGGCTGAGACCGTCCTCATGTGTGCGGAACTTGGCTATCAGTTTCTGCTCAGTGACCCTGCGCTGTCATGTGTCGTGAAGGCCGCCTTGGAGAATGCTTACCCGAAGGTCAGAGGCCGAATGCCCATGACCGCTGATGTGTTCGCCAACAGGAAGAGAACAGTCTTGTCTGGTGATTGTCGAGCGGTGTTCATTCATCCGTTGTCGTAGCGCCTGCATGGTCTCCCCAATGTACCATGCGTCGGGACATCCTTTCCTGCAGTGTATCAGGTAGAAATCATACATCTGTCTACCATCTCATCAAGCAGACGACAGTAGAAAGAACCCTAGTTCTTTCTCCTGTCATCTGTTTGATGAGATGGCAGACAGCACAGATTACTTGCCTAGGGCTACTGTTTCCTTCAGAGTTCAAAGTGGGACTAACAATAAGATCCAAAAGCTGTATAAGTACAAATTTTATTCTGATTTGGTTTATTATTGTCTCATGTATTAATATACAGTGAAAAGTATTGTTTCTTGCGCTCTATACAGACAGAGCATACCGTACATAGAGAAGGAAAGGAGAAGGCGTAGAACGTAGGGTTACAGTCATAGTGAGGGTGGAATATTTTCAGAGGGAACATTGTAAGAGAGTAGAATTTTAAAAGCATAGAACAAGAGCAAAAGATAGAATAAGAGGGTATGTTGGGGACAGCTCGCAAGAAGTCGCCACGCTCCTGTGCCAAAACATCAGTGATAAGTCCAAATCAGTCTGTGCCAGAGAGAGACGGCTAGAGTTAAAATTAGATCAGGTTCTATAATGAGGTTTGCTGGAATAAATCTTATAATTTTCATGAAACACTAATGGGAAATCTAAATTGTCTGCATGCCCTATCTAATTAAGTTTGTTCAACAGAGAAACCTTTTGGTCTCAAGGAATGTGAGGGTAAATTTGAACGCATGAGTTCACTTCACCTTCTGGGAGTGAGTAAGCGTCGGACCTTGTGTTTCTCTCCAATGATTAGTTTATTTAAATAGTTGTTCTGTGGGGATGCCCCGGCAGATTTTGAAGACTTGCTGCAGGATGTTTGAGGCAGTTGCAGAATCAAGCAGCATTAATTGACTGAGTTTTGAAATAGCGGCAATGAAGGACGTCTTGTTGAAGTTGTACAAGACACTGGTAAGGCCCCACTTGGAATGCTGTGTACAGTTCTGGTTACCCCTGTTATAGAAAGGATATTATTAAACTGGAAAGAGTGCAGAAGAGATTTACTAGGATGCTATCGGGACTTGATCGTTTGAGTTATAAGGATATACTGGATAGACTGGGACTTCTTTCTCTGGAGCAAAAGAGGCTGGAGGTGACCTTATAAAATAATGAAGGGCACAGACAAGGTTGGTCGTCAATATCTTTTCCCAAAGGTAGGAGAGTCTGAAATTAGAGGGCATAGGTTTAAGATGAGAGGGGAAGAGATACAAAAGGGTCCAGAGGGGCAAGTTTTTCACACAGAGGGTGGTAAGTGAGTGGAGATTTTCACAGTAACTTGATTGCAGTGTTGGTGTAAGCCTATATGTGACGCTAATAAATAAACTTTAAAAATAAACTTTAAAGGAGCGTCTGGAATGAGCTGCCAGTGGAAGGAGATTCAATTTTGTCTTTTAGACAGTTACACAGCTAAGATATGGGGGGATATGGGCCAAACACGGACAATTGGGAATAGCTTAGTGGTAAAAAATGGGTGGCATGGACAGGTTGGGCCAAAGAGCCTGTTTCCATGCTATAAACCTCTATGACTCTATGACTTTATGAAGGGGATCATTCAGTGAAATGTAAATTTCCATTTTCTGAAGAGAATCTCTGGCAGAACAAATGAGGGTGAGACAGTGGAGTTATCAAGCCTGGTTTTGAGGGGTACCACAATGCCAACTCCCTGCGCTGCAAGAGTATCTTAAGGCAAAGGATAGCACACGCTTGAGGCACTTGTGTGGCAAGAAGTCGGTCCGAATTGTTCAGTCCTATGCAGCATGCACGTATCTAAGGGAGGATATTATGGCCTTGCGGAGGGTCCTGAGGAGGTTCATGAGACTGATCCCAGGAATGAAAGAATATATGAGGAGCGTTTGAGGACTCTGGATCTGTACTTGATGAAGTTTAGATAAGGGGGAGGGGGGAACCTCACTGAAACTTACAAAATATTGAAAGGCCTGGATAGAGTGGACGTGGGGAAGTGGTTTCCATTAGTTGGAGAGGCTAGGATCCCAGGGCACAGCCTCAGAATAAAGGGACAACCCCTTTGAACAGAGATAAGGAGGAATTTCTTCAGCTAGAGGGTGATGAATCGAAGGAATTCATTGCCACAGAAGGCTGTGGAGGCTAGGTCATTGCGTATATTTAAGACAGATATGGATAGGTTCTTGATTGGTAAGGGGACCAAATATCACAGGGAAAAGGCAGGAGAATGGGGTTGAGAAACTTATCAGCCATGATTGAATGGCAGACCCAAATGGTTTAATTCTGCTCCTATATCTTATGGTCTTATCTCCCACATAATATGGAAGATCTCCCACATAATAATTTTTCTGTGCTCAGATGGAGTTAAGTCATTAGTCAGACCAGGGAACAAGTGTGAAGCAATAGAGGAGACAGTGATTTTGATTTATTTATCAGTCTCTTTTTTGGGGGAGAGGAGGTTGGGGGGGGAGGTGGGGGCTGAGGGAGGCGGGTCAGATGTATCTCTGGTGGGGGGTGAGGGGGAAGCCCTATCGCTCTCTGGTGGGGCGGAGAGAGGGTGAGGGAGGCCAGATGAATCTCTGGTTGGGTTGGGGGGGGAGGGGAGTGCAGGGGGCAGTGGGGACAAGGACGGGGGGACTGCTGGCCACTCTGTGGGCAATCGGTGGGGGGAAGAAGTCGCAATCTGTCTGGGTGGCAGGGAGGGTGGTTAAGAGGGACAGTTATGATGTGGGGAAATGTCTATGGGGGCCATTGCTCCTGTTTTTTGCCCCTGAGCTGATTTATCCACTTTGTCGGCCAGTGAGACAGTGATACAACCAGAAAGAATGCTTTCTATGGTGCATTTGTAAAAGTTGGAGAGAGTCGTAGCAGACATGCCAAATTTCCTTAGTCTTCTGAGAAAGTGAAGACATTGGTGGGCTTTCTTAACTATAGTGTAGGCATGGGACAACGAGGACAGGTTGTTGGTGATCTGGATATCTAGAAACTTGAAGCTCTCAATCACTTCCACTTCGTCCCCATTGATGTAAACAGGGGCATGTTCTCTACTACGCTTCCTGATGACTAGCTCCCTCATTTTGTTGACGCTGGAGAGAGAGATGATTGTTGCTGCACCAGTTCGCCAGATTCTCTATCTCTTTCCTGTACTTTTTCTCATCACCAGAAGAATCCGTACGCAGAAAAGGAGAATTAGAGATCAAAGACAAAAGAAACCCAATTGAAAAAACGTGTGCAGATTCAAAAGTCAAATCTACTTCACTTTTGCATTCATTTCCAAAACTTGCACTGTCAGCTGGAAGGCAATTGCAGAATGAAACATTTCATTATGAAAATCTTTAGCAAATTGCATTCCTGAATTAATGATGTGCAACATAGCTTGAAGTTTAAACTACTTGCTGCTGGGTACAGAATATCCTGAAGCGAAAGAGGCAGAAATTAAACTTGGTGAAAACAGTTTCTTATGGATTTTATTTTAGATTGGTAAATATGACCAAATTGAAGTCTAGATGTGAAAGTGCATTTTGGTGATCGAATGACTACAATTTGAATTTTATTTTTGAACGAAATCCAATTTTTCTCCACATTCCCAAAACTGGACTATTTTCCACTGGTAAAAGGTATCTGTCGTCACTGAGATCAGGTATCTCCATTTTAAATCGGAGACAGATATCAGATTTCCTCCCCCGCACCATTTTCACCTAGTGGTGTCATGTTTAGGGAGCCCATTAACAGTACAAAAGGTTTGAGAGCTTGTGAATAAAATGGAAAGCCTACTGAGGAAGCAGAAGCATGGGCGTCATGGTGGCACAGTGGTCGGCACTGCTGCTTCACAGCACCAGGGACCTTGATTCAATTCCAGGAGAGGTCACTGTCTGTGCGGAGTCTGCACATTGTTCCCGTGTTTACATGGGTTTCCTCCGGGTGCTCTGGTTTCCTCCCACAGTCTGAAAGAAGTGCTGGTTAGGTGCATTGGCCATGCTATATTCTCCCTCAGTGTACCTGAACAGGTGCCAGAATGTGGCAACTAGGGGATTTTCACAGTAACTTAATTGCAGTTTTAATGTAAGCCTATGTATGACACTAATAAATAAACTTCAGACATTCTGAAAGGTAAAATGTTTGTACACCTCCAAATGTCATTATTAGATATTGTATTTTAATGTAGATGTAGCTGCATTTTTAATGCAGTGATTCATCAAAGGGATCTGTCCCGGGAAAGTACGTTAACCCTTACATTGACCAGTGTTATGTAATTACAGACATGCATTACAGTCCTTTTCAAAGGGAGAAAGTCCCATAATATATTTAAAAGTGTAAGAGAAAATGTCCTCCCTTGTCATGTTTTTGTGCCCCAATTTAATTGCACTGACACACCTGGCTTTGTTTAAAAAAAACTGCTTCTAAATGTACAAAAGTAGTCTGCGCCTGTTGCCCCTACATTGATTACTTTGAACAGGAAATGGATAGATCTCTCAGTGGGGCTGGAAACATTTGTTATGATAGCTATACCACTATGACTGCTTGGCTGAGTTTCAAAAGTATCAAAAACTTCAGGTAGTTTTATTGATGCAAGAACCATTGAAACATTTACCAGGCAATATTAACATAATATGGCTTCATTTTGGTTTCTCATTTGTTTACAAACTTGATCAGCCCTTAAAGGATTACAACCTTTTTTTAACCCTTAAACATTTTGGGTCCAGGGTCAACAATAGTGAGTTTGAATTCAGAGTTTTTTTGGATTGTTATAGACTTAATGGTATTTCAATAATCTAAAACAATTCCACTTGCTATTGCAAGACTCCTGAGAACTCCACATGGTACATATTGGTTGAGTAGCTATGGTAGCTACCTGGGGGAGGGGCATTGAAGTGGCATGTGGAACGTGGGGGTAGCATGGGATGCCTCAGGATCATAGAGTGGCATGGGGACAAGGTGGCATGGGGTAATCTGGCGGTTGCAGGAGGGATGAAGGGTAGGTTTAGGAGGTCTTGAAATGATATTGTGACCTTGGTTCATGTGTTGGAGAATTATTAGTATCACAAGTATGCTTACCTTAACACTGCAATGAAATTACTGTGACAATCCCCTAGTCGCCACACTCCGGTGCCTGTTTAGGTACACTGAAGAATTTAGCATGGTCAATGCACCAAACCAACATGTCTTTCGGAGTGTGGGAGGAATCTGGAGCACCCGGAAGAAACTCACACAGGCACAAGGAGAACATGCAGACTCTGCACAGACAGTGACCCGAGCCGGGAATCGAACCCAGGTCCCTGGCGCTGTGAGGCAGCAGTGCTAATGACTGTGCTACCTTGTTGCTCGATACACAAATTTTCAAAATGCAGTCCTTCCAGGGAAGCCCCCTATTGAAAACATAAAGTTGAAAAGTGAGCACTGCACCACTGTCATCATGTGGAGAAGAGAGATTGAACAGTTCAGGCCTACACTCTCCGGAATTTAGAAGAATGAGGGGAGATCAAATTGAGGTAATCAAAGATAAAAGGTATGGATAAAGTAGATGTGGAGCAGATGCTTCCATTAGTGGGGCATTCTAGGACGAGAGGTCATAGTCTTAGGATAAGAGGTAGCAAATTTAAAACAGTTGAGGAGAAACTACTTCTCCCAAAGGGTTGTGAATTTGCGGAATTCACTACTCCAAAGCACGGTTGATGCTGGGACAGTGAATAAATTTAAGGAGGAGTTAGACAGATTTTTAATTGGTAATGTGTTGAAAGATGATGGGGAGAAGGCAGGAAAATGGGGATGAGGAGCAAATAAGCCATGAACGAATAACAGAGTGGATTCAATGGGCCAAATGGCCTAATTCTACTCCTATATCTTATGAACTTATGTCACAGGAACATTTTGAGTGTAAGTAACAGAGTTCATTGGGGAAATCAAATGCGATCCAAGGGTTCCAGCTTTTGCTTCAAGTATAGAACATTAGAGCATGTTTTTTGATGGGAGGCTATAATATCATTTTCATCCAGTACTTGTGACTGAAGGAGCATATTTGTGCATCATTTCACTATAGTTTCACCTCTATAATTACCAATTAGCATCATAGACTCAAATTATCATGTGACACATTCTCAGGAATTTTGCAATGTTCACACCTATGTCAGTTTGCAATGGGGAATGTGAGATGCAGCAAATGTGGGATAATGATGTCAATTATATTGAAAGTCTCACTTAATTATCACATTGTTGTGACGGTGAGAATAAACAGCTCTTCACCTTCTCCAGACAGCTATCTTTCTTTGAGGCCAGTGTTTCGTCAGACAGCGGGGCATTGCCGACAACCCGAGCACCTGATTTTCCAGGCGTTCAAATTAATCAGTTGGGAGGGATCAGTCAAATGGGATCTCTTTGGAATCAAAACCTGAACAGGACACGCCTATTGATGGATGCAGGCGGCCAAGCAAATTTTGTGTAAACGATGGTAATCAGAGAGTTCTGCAGGATTCCAGGCCACTGCTGCCAAACAACCAACTCACGAATGGACCCAGGAGGGATGAGTCTGTCACTGAGGCCTGAGGTTCTTCATGTCGGTAAGGGGAGGAAATCTGCTGTCTTTACCTGGTCTGGCCGACGAGTGACTCCAGACTCTGTTGAAGAGTCAGTGCAGATCCGATGGGCCGAACGGCCTCCTTCTGCACTGCAAGGATTTTTCTGCTGTGGAAAGACAAATGAAAAAGAAAAGTTCTGTTGCAAAGCTAAATTTTGATGGCTAGGGCAATTTCAAGTCGGATAAGTAACAGAAAGGTTATCAATGACTTGCACTGACAAAGTGAGTGGGTTTAGTTCATTAAACCCAACAAAACTTGTGCACAATGGGAATCCTTAGGTGACCAAGGCTTAGGTACTCCAAATTTGAGTAAATGTGTTCTCTGACCGGGAGGATAATCTGCAATTTATATTGGGAAAGCAGAAACTATAAGGTGGGTGTTGAATTCTTTATAACTTTCTTAATAGATTATCATGTAATTTATTTCACTGTCGGTGGCAGCTTGCTCTGCGCAAATTTGCTGCCATGTTTCCAAAATTACAACAATAAAGAAAGTGAATGGAATGTTGGCATTTATAGCTAAAGGAATAGAATATAAAAGTAAGGAAGTATTGTTGCAACTATACAAGGCATTGGGAGGCCATACCTGGAGTATTGTGCACAGTTTTGGTCCCCTCAATTGAGGAAAGATGTAGTGGTATTGGAGGCAGTTCAGAGGAGGTTCAGTGGATTGATTCTAGAGATGAGGAGTTCGTCGTATGAAGAGAGATTGAACAATTTAGGCGTGCACTCTCTGGAATTTAGAAGAACGAGGGGAGATCAAACTGAGGTATACAAGATGATAAAAGGTATGGATAAAGTAAACACAGAGTGGATGCTTCTGCTTGAGGGGAATTCTAGGATGAGAGGTCATAGTTTTAGGCTAAGGGGTAGCAAATTTAAAGCAGAGTTGAAGAGAAATGACTTTTCCCAAAGGGTTGTGAACCTGTGGAATTCGCTACCCCAAAGTGCGGTGGATGCTGGGACAGTGAGTAAATTTAAGGAGGAGTTAGACAGGTTTTTGATTGGTAATGGGTTGAAGGGTTATGGGGAGAAGGCAGGAAAATAGCGATCAGGAGCATATCGGCCATGATCGAATGGCAGAGCAGACTCAATGAGCCAAATGGCCGACTCTGCTCCTAAATCTTATGAACTTATGAACAGTGTTTGTGCTTCACAAGTACATGGACTGCAAAATGCCTCAATTCATGAACAATAGTATATGAACGCAAGTTTTTTATTTTCCTTTCTTTGTCGAGATGAAACATTTAGCTTTCTTTTCCAAACTTAAAAGATTTATACACATGTATAGGGGCAGCATGGTGGCACAATGGTTAGCACTGCTGCCTCACAGCGCCAGGCACCTGGGTTCAATTCCTGGCGTGGGTCACTGTCTGTGTGGAGTTTGCACATTCTCCCCATGTCTGCCTGGGTTTCCTCTGGGTGCTCAGGTTCCTACCATGGCCCAAATATATGCAGGTTAGCAATATTGACCATGTTAAACAGTCCCTTAGTGTCCCAAGATGCATAGGTTAGATGAACTAATGAGGTTAATATGTGGGGTTACGGGGATGGGGCCTTGGTGGGATACTCTGTCAGAGAGTTGGTGCAGACTTGATGGGCTGAGTGGATTCCTTCTGCACTGTAGTGAAGCTCTGATATGAGAGAAGATGATATTTGCAGCGTGACAGAGATGAGCTAGACTTAAGACTTTTATGCAGTTGGGTGGGGTGGATATTTGCGTAATGTAGCTTGCAAACAGCAACATGTACTTGGAGGGCATTTATAATAGGTTGAAGATAAAGAAGTTAAAAAATGAACGAGTTCTTTTGAAGTTCATAACCCACGTTGGATTGTTAACTGACCATGTAATGAAGTTTATTCTCAGAACTGCGTCTCAAAGTGAAACTATTTAACCAATTTATATTTTGACTTTGGACAAATTATGAAGCAAATGGACTTAAATTAAATAGAATTTCACTCCAAGATACACATTCTAATCCAGTCAGTGGGAGTCTGAGCAGAATATAATTGATTAATACGTTTTTCTATTTAATCTTGAGACACAATAATCAAGACGGAATTCGAAGTGCATAAGTCAAACCTATACCAAGAAATTAAGCACTGATCTGTAGACCCTGTACTCAAGCAGTGAAAATAGATTACTTCCACAGTTGATTGATTATCTTCAATTATTCATTATTTATTAATCCATATTTATATAGATTATACTGATTAAGGGTAGGTGACCCTTATTTGCTGAGTCATGCTGACAATTCATAAATTTAGCTGGACCCAATACTTAAATTGTTATGAAAATAGCCACAGACTTCTTTGCATTTATAAGAGGGTTGCTGGAAACGTGTAACAAACAATTTGCATTTAGCCTGGAGTAAGATTTTCTTAAGATAAACTCGTAACTTTGTTGTGTTTTAAATCCTGGATATAAAGCACCATAGATTGCAGTGTGGTGGCATAGTGGTTATCACTGCTCCCTCGCAATGTCAGGGACCCGAGTTCAATTCCAGCCTTGGCTCATTGTCTGTACAGATTTGCATGCTCTGCCCATGTCTGCACGGGTTTCCTCCAGGTGTCCTGGTTTCCTCCCACAGTCCAAAGATGTGCAGGTTAGGTTAAGGTAAGTTTATTTATTAGTCGCAAGTAGGCTTGCAATTAACACTGCAATTAATTCACTGTGAAAATCCCCTAGTCACCACTTCCAGGGCTTGTTCGGGTACATTGAGGGAGATTTTAGCATGGCCAATTCACCTAACCTGCATATCTTCGGACTGTGGGAGGAAACCGGTGTACCCGGAGGAGGCCCACGCAGACACGGAGAGAATGTGCAAACCATAAGATGATCAGAGGATTAGCTAGGGTGCATAGTGAGAGCCATTTTCTTCGGCTGGAGATGACCAGCATGAGGGGACATACATAGCTTTAAATTGAGCGGTGATAGATATAGGACAGATGTCGGAGGTAGGTTCTTTACTCAGAGGGTAGTAAGGGCGTGCACTCGCCAACATTAAGGACAATTAAATGGACATTAGATAAACATATGGATGATATTGGAATAATGCAGGTTAGATGGGCTTTAGATTGGTTTCACAGGTCGGCGCAACACTGGGGGTCAAAAGGCCAGTACTGCACTGTAATGCTCTATGTTCAATTGACTTTAATGTCAGGAAGGTCAGCAGGGTAAATATGTGGGGTTATGGGAATAGGGCCTGGATGGGATTGTAGTCAGAGCAGACTTGATGGGCCAAATGGCCTTCTTCTGCACTACAGGGATTCTATGATTCTAGACGAACAGCTGAAGTGGTGATTGAACATGTGCATGTTAAATATTTGTGAATTAAGACAATGTGAAGTTGCGTCAAAAACTCAACGGCCTGAATGTTATCATCCCACCCACCTCGGGAATCGGAGCAGGCGAGGGGCGGGCCCTGGAAAGGTCCAAAGAACCTCAAGCGGGATTTTACGGTTTTGGGATGAGCGAGGCTGTAGAATCCTACCCAAAACATCAAATTCTTTGTCCTAAATGAAGGCGACATAATAGCATTGAATAATGGAAATTTTGAGAGCAGAATAATGATTTTCAACTGTACAATCTCTTCTATGTGTTGGCCAGGGACTGGCACCTGAGTTGCTAATGCATTCCTGACTTGCTAAAATTTTAATCAACTCTTATGATTAATATTCCAGAAATAACTGGTCCATCTCAATCGGCAGGGATCAATGTCTGGTGTATTCATTGTGTGAAGTGTGTTTAGTGGAACAATCAATCATGCCAACATGGTGACAGCAGGACAATTTGTCCATAAAACTGGCTACAAAGGTGTATTTTGTAAGCAGATGTGTACAGAGGACAATAAGAAGTGAAGATATCTCTTTCAATGTATCTTGTTCATTTTTGTAGCAAAGACCAATCTGAGAAAAAGACAAGTCAACATAAGTAGTCTAATCCTTGCTGTCCTTACTTTGAACTTTCTAATTAGGGTCTTTATTATTACTTTTTCTCTGGAGCGTAGGAGGCTGAGGGGTGATCTTATAGCGGTCTATAAAATAATGAGGGGTGCAAATAGGCTAGATAGTCAATATCTTTTTCCAAGGGTAGGGGCATCTAAAACTAGAGGGCATAGGTTTAAGGTGAGAGGGGAGAGATACAAAAGTGTTCAGAGAGGCAATTTTTTTCACACAGAGGGCGGCGAATATCTGGAACAAGCTGCCAGAGGTAGTAGTAGAGGCGGGTACAATTTTATTTTTTAAAAACATTTAGTTATATGGGTACGATGGCTTAGAGGAATATGGGCCAAATGCGGACAATTGGGACTAGCTTAAGGGTTTTAAAAAATAAAGGGTGGCATGGACAAGTTGGGCTGAAGAGCCTGTTTCCGTGCTGTAAACCGCTACGACTCTATGACTTACATCCAGCTATATAAAAACATGATACTTTTTGCTTTTATTATATGAAACCAGATTTTACTCTTTTTGAAGGACTAACTATCTTCTCTTCACTTTCTTTTTTTAATATTTTTTGCTCTGAATTGCCTTGAATAGGGCAGTATGATAGCACTGCTGCCTCGCAATGCCCTGGGTTAAATTCCAGTCTTGAGTAACTATCTGTGTGGAGTTTGTACATTTTTCCTGTATCTGCATGGGTTTTCTCCAGGTGCTCCAGCTTCCTCCCACAGTCCAAAGGTGTGCATGTTAGGTAGTTTGGCCATGCTGAATTGCCCCTTAGTGTCCCAAGATTAGCCATGGTGAACGTGTGGGGTTATGAGGATAGTCATGATGTAGAGATGCCGGCATTGGACTGGGGTAAACGCAGTAAGAAGTCTCACAACACCAGGTTAAAGTCCAACCAATTTATTTGATAGTAAACCCACAAGCTTTCACAAGCTTGTGGGTTTATTACCAAATAAACTGGTTGGACTTTCAGCCGAAAGCTTGTGGGTTTACTATCAAATAAACTGGTTGGACTTTAACCTGGTGTTGTGAGACTTCTTACTGTGTTATGAGGATAGGGCAGAGGAGAAGATGTGGATAAAATAGTCTGTCAGGGAGTCAGTGCAGACTCAGAGGGCCGAATGGCCTCCTTCTGCACTGTAGGGATTGTATACTGCCTTATCTCATATTCATAGCTAAGTGACCAAAATGTAATAACGTTACTTCACATTTCTTTGATTTTCTCAGTGAACTCTTCATTTGAATATTTTCTCTGTTGTAATGTCGGGGTGTGAATTTTACCTAAGTGCACTCCCTAACTGAGAAAGTAGATTAATAATATGTGAGGTGCAAATGAAGGAAATGTACTTACATTAGAATGGGCAAAAGTCTTATTCCAGATGCACAAGTGGATTTAGTTTAGTTTTGACATTTTTATGGAATCACTTTTTCATTTGAGCCACTTGCAAAATGTACAATTTAATTCAGGCGGGAGGAAATGAACGGATAGAAGAGAATGGCAGATTGTAAAGATGGTGACAATTTGGCTTTTGAAGGATAGATTATAGACAGCAGTCCTTCGCAGTGTCAGGAGGCTATACTTCTTTATTTTTGAAAATATGACTTTTCAACTTTCAACTGACTAGAAATCTTGCAAGTGAAATGACTGAGAACAAACAGCTTAAAATGCAAGAACACCTTCCACAGCGAAGGTGAAAAAGCAACCAAGACAACCTCAGCAGAATATGAAGAGAGACATTTCCTATAATTTGGAGACCCATCGAAACTCGTCACCACCCCAGGAAGATATATTAAAATACGAAGTGCTTGATGAGTACGTCACAGGCATACTCACTCAAAACCCCTTAGAAATACACAATGGGTGAAATATAATGAGCCAAGCTGCAGTCACTGCAGAGAGATTGCAAGAAGGTTTTCAGCGGAGGAACCAGGGTGAAAGCTGAGCTCTCGAACTCTCTCTCTTTCTTTCTCGGATTAAGGGTTCAGATGCCAAGCTTATTAGAAATAAGTGAACTGAGATCTCATAATAATTGCAACATTGTCTACACATGCTTGCATTCATAAAGTCAGCTAATCCAAATTGGGCACAACATTTAAAAATCTACGCCTCAATCAAAGTCCTTACAATCAAAGCACACGTAAATGCATATTGTTTTAACATTTTTTTATGGACTTTAATTTCACTTACCTCTGATATCTATGTGTGTGTGTATGTGTGTGTGTTGGGGGGGAGGTGGAAAGGAGGGTTGTGGGTGGGGAGTTGGTGGATCAGAATGACTGCGGAAGGTCAAAGGCTTGGCACTGTACTTTTATTGAGCAGCATGGTGGCTCACTAGTTAACACTACTGCCTCACAGTGCCAGGGAACCGGGTTCAATTCTCAGCTTGGGTCACTGTCTGTGTGGAGTCTGCATGTTCTCCCTGTGTCTGCGTGGGTTTCCTCTGCGTGCTCTGGTCCCACAATCCAACTAATGTGCTGATTAGGTGCATTGGCCAAGCTAAATTCTCCCTCAGTGTTCCCGAACAGGCAACGGAGTGTGCAGCTCGGGGATTTTCACAGTAACTTCATTGCCATGTTAATGTAAGCCTACTTATGACACTAATAAATAAAACTAAATATTATTTTTCCACTGTGCTTAATACATTTGCCCTTTCTTTTACTCAAGAAAACTTTTATAGAATTCGACAGTGCAAAAAGAGGGCATTCGGCCCATCGAGTCTACACTAACCACAATCCCACCCAGGCCCTCTCCCCATATCCCTACATATTTTACCCACTAATCCCTCTAACCTATGCATCCCAGAACACTAAGGGGCAATTTAGAATAGCCAATCAACCTAGCCTGCACGTCTTTGTTTGATTGGCTCCGCTTATCAAGTCTGCACCCACCACAATCCCACCCAGGCCCCATTCCCGTAACCCTACATATTTCCCCTGCTAATTCCATGACACAGGGGTGATATTAGCATGGATATTAGAATTTAGCATGGCCAATCAACCTAACTTGTACATCTTTGGGCTTGTGAGAAAGACTTTGTTGTGATAAACCAAGTAGGTTCACTAGCTCTTATCTGGTCATAACACCGGAGAGAAAGTATAAGACCTTCTGCATGAAAAATGATCCAGGTGAATCGACATGGCTTTGTACTTTCCCGGATCATGCAATTATACTGGGGTTGTTGACGAATCATACCAGTTAATCTTTCTCAGTTAGTTTATGGAAAACCCAGACCTGATGTGAAGAAGGCCTGGTGATGGTGAACTTTGGGGATCATGCAGCTGAGATTGGTTGACCCCATGAGCGAAACAAAGAACAAAGAAAATTACAGCATAGGAGAAGGCCCTTCGGCCCTCCAAGCCTGCACCAACCATGCTGCCTGACTTAACTAAAACCCTCTATGCTTCTGGGGACCATACCCCTCTATTCCCATCTTATTCATATCCTTCTCAAGACATCCCTTAAAAGCCACTACTGTATCTGCTTCCACTACCTCCCCCAGCGACAAGCTCCAGGCACCCACCACTCTCTAAAAAATCTGCCTCGTATAGCTCTTTTGAAACTTGCCTCTCGCATCTTAAACCTGTGCCCCCTAGTAATTGACTCTTCCACCCTGGGAAAAAGCTTCTGACTATCCACTCTGTCCATGCCTCTCATAATCTTGTAGGTTTCTATCAAGTCTCCCCTCATCCTCCGTCACTCCAGTGAGAACAAACTAAGTTTCTCCAACCTCTCCTCATAGCTAATGCCCTCCATACCAGGCAACATCCTGGTAAATCTTTTCTGTATCCTCTCCAAAACCTTCACATCCTTCTGGTAGTGTGGTGAACGGAATTGAACACTAAGTTTGAAGTGCGGCCTCATTAAGGTTCTATAAAGCGTCAACATGATTTGCCAATTTTTTAACTTAATACCCCGGCCGATGAAAGCAGAGCATGCCTTATGCCTTCTTGACTATCTTCTCCACCTGCATTGCCACTTTCAGTGACCTGTATACCTGTACACCCAGATGCCTTTACCTATCAATACTGTATATTTCCTATCTGTATTAGACCTTCCAAAATGCATTACCTCACATTTATCTGGATTAAACTTCAACTGCCATCTCTCTGGCGAAGTCTCCGACTGACCTATATCCTGCTGTATCCTCTGATGGTCCTCGTCGCTATCTGCAAATCCACCAACCTTTATATCGTCCGCAAACTTACTAATCAATCCAGTTACATTTTCCTCCAAATCATTTATATTTATTACAAACAGCAAAGGTCCCAGCACTGGTCCCTGAGGAGCAGCACCACTTGTGACAGCCCTCCATTCAGAAATGCACCCTTCCACTGCTACCCTCTGTCTTCTTTGACTGAGCCAGTTTTGTACCCATCTTGCCAGCTCACCTCTGATACCATGCAACTTCACCTTCTGCACCAGTCTGCCATGAAGTCACCTTCTGCGCAGATGGGAAACATACAGTGCAGAAGGAGACCATTCAGCCCATCAAATCTGCACCGACCACAATCCCATCCAGGCCCTATCCTCATAACCCAATTTATCCACCCTGCTAGACCCCTGACACTACTATGGCCAATCAAACTAACCCGCACGTCTTTGAACTGTGTGAGGAATCCAGAGTGCCTGGAGGAAACCCACACAGACACGGGGAGAACATACAAACTCCAGACAGTCAGTGAGCCAAGGCCGGATTTGAATCCGAGTCCCTGGCATTGTGAGGCAACAGTGCTAACCAGTGTACCACCGTACTGCTCACAAAGCTGATTCTGGTTGGATTTGAACTGCCATGACGTGGAGGTGCCAGGAACACAGGTAGTGTCAGGAGGATTAGCAGGGTGGATAAATGGCGTTATAGGGATAGGGCCTGGTGGGATTGTGGTCGGTGCAGATTCGATGGGCCAAGTGGCCTCCTTCTGCACTGTTGGGTTTCTATGATTATATGAAACTCATGCAGACATGGGGAGAACATGCAAACTCCACACAGCCAGTGATTCAAGGGCAGAATTGGTGCTGTGAGGCAGCAGTGCCATCATTGTTCATACTTGATTTAAATGATGCCCTTTCTACCTGGTCAAGTAGATGTAAAATTTGGGACACAGGTAGATGTAAAACGTGGGACATGGTGGACAGAGTACCCTTCATCGTCCAGTACTTTCCCGGAGCGGAGAAGCTATGACATCTTCTCCGGAGCTTTCAACATATCATTGATGAAGAAGATCATCTCACCAGGGCCATCCCCAAACCCCCACTTCTTGACTTCAAACAATCATACAACCTCAAACAGACCATTGTCCGCAGCAAACTACCCAGCCTTCAGGAGAACAGTAACCACAACATCACACAACCCTGCCACAGCAACCTCTGCAAGACATGACAGATCATCGAGATGGATACTATCATTTCACGTGAGAACACCATCCACCAGGTACACGGTAAATACTCTTGCAACTCGGCCAACGTTGTCTACCTGATACGTTGCAGGAAAGGGTGTCCTGAGGCATGGTACGTTGAGACCATGCACATGCTACGACAATGGATGAATGAACACCGCTCGACAATCACCAGGCAAGACTGTTTTCTTCCTGTTGGGGAACATTTCAGTGGTCACGGGCATTCGGCCTCTGATCTTCGGGTAAGCGTTCTCCAAGGCAGCCTTCATGACACACGACAGCGCAGAGTCGCTGAGCAGAGACTGATAGCCAAGTTCCCCACACATGAGGACAGTCTCAACCGGGATCTTGGGTTCATGTCGCACTATCTGTAACCCTCATAACAACTTGCCTGGGCTTGCAAAATCTCACTAACTGTCCTGTCTGGAAACAATAAACATCTCTTTAGCCTGTGCTTAACGCTCTCTCCACTCACATTGTCTGTACCTTTAAGACTTGATTACCTGTAAAGACTCGCATTCCAATCATTATTTTGTAAATTGAGTTTGTGTCTTTATATTCCCCGTTTGTGAATAGAACTCCCATCATCTGATGAAGGGGCAGCACTTCAAAAGCTAGTGGATTTGCTACCAAATAAACCGGTTGGACTTTAACCTGGTGTTGTGAGACTTCTTACTGGATTTGAACCCACAGCCTTTGAATGTTTCCTCTGGGTGTTCTGGTTTCCTCCCAAAGATGTGCAGGTTAAGTGGATTGGCCATGCTAAATTGCCCAAAGATGTGTTGCTAAATTGCCCAAAGATGTGTTGTTTAGGTGGTTTAGTCATGGTAAATGTGTGACGTTATGGACATAGGGTGGAGTTTAGAGCCTCAGTGGAATGCTCTTTCAAGAGTCAGTGCAAACTTAATGGCCTCTTTCTGCACCATAGGGATTTTATGGAGCTGTGCCATTTCACTGCTCCTGCAGTGCTCAAAGTGACGGTGTTTTACATGCTTAAATCCTCTAGTGAGGTTTGAAACAATGACCATCAGGGTCAGAAACTTGCAGACTGAAGATATAACTATTAATTTGGCTTGGGTTTAGGATTGGAATGATAAGAAATAGGAATATGTGTCGGCAATTTGGCTCACCAAGCCTGTTCCACCAAACAGTAAGATCATGTCTGATCTAACTGTGGCCTCAACACCAATTTTCCACTTGTTCTCTGTAACCCTTAACTCCCCCATCGGTCAACAGTCTGTCTAACTCAGCCCTGAATTTATTCAATGACCCAGTCTCCACTTCTCGCTGTGAAAAAGAAGTCTAAAGAACAATAACCCTCTGAGAGAAGATTCTTCCTCACCAGTGTCTTAAATCATAGAACCATGGAATCTACAGTGCAGAAGAAGACCATTCAGCCCATTGAGTCTACACTGACCACAATTCCACCCAGGCCCTATCCCCATTTGCCCTAGCTAGTCCCTCTGACACTAAGAGGCAATTGAGAATGGTCAATCCACCTAACCCACACATCTTTGGACTGTGGGAAGAAATCGGAGCAACCGGAGGAAGCCCATGAAGGCATGGGGAAAATATGCAAACTCCGCACAGACACTGACCCAAGCCGAGAATTGAACCCGGGTCCCTGGCATTGTGAGGCAGCTGCGCTAACCACTGTGCCACCGTGTCACCCATGTGCCACCGTGCTGCCCAATGGGAGATCCCTTTCTCTATTTCTAAGTTCCCCCGCAAGAGACAACGTCCTCTCAGCATCCAGCCTTCAGAATCTTCACTTTCAGTAAGATTGCCATTCATTCTTCAGGGGGTGAAGGACCTCAGTTATGTCATTGGGGAGAAGTGGGGAGGGGGTTAGTGGGAGGTTGGAGAAAAGCAAAGATTGTTCTTGGAGCAGAGATATTTAAGGGGAGTTGTTCAACGTGATCTTGGCATTAGAATGAATAAATAAAGTTGGTAACCAGAGGACCCAAATTAAGATGGTTGGTAAAAGAACCAGTATGGAGCTGAATTTTGAAATCCATTGCCTGAAAGGCTGATAATGAAAAAAGATTCAATTGTTATTTTCAAAAGGGAATTGTATATATACCAGAAAATGAAAATTGTTGCAGAGTTAAGGGTAAGGTGCAAGGAAGGGGAGCTAATTGAATAGCTCTTTCCAAGATACTGTAGTTAAGAAAGCCCACCAACACCTCTACTTTCTTAGGAGACAGGGGAAATTTGACATGTCAGCCATGGCTTTCACCAATTTTTACAGATGCACCATAGAAAGCATTCTTTCTGGTTGTATCGCAGCTTGGTATGGCTCCTGCTCTGCCCAAGACCACAAGAAACTACAAAAGGTTGTGAATGCAGCCCAATCCATCATGCAAACCAGCCTCCCATCCATTGACTTCCTGCTGCCTCAGTAAAGCAGCGAGCATAATGAAGCACTCCAGGCACCCTTGAATTCTCTCTTCCACCTTTTTCCGAGATACAAAAGTTAGAGGTCACATACCAGCCAACTCAAGAACAGCTTCTTCTCTGCTGCTGTCAGACTTTTGAATGGACCTACCTCGCATTAAGTTGATCTTTCTCTACACTCCAGCTATGACTGTAACACTACATTCTGCACTCTCTCGTTTCCTTCTCTATAAATGGTATACTTTGTATAGTGCACAAGAAACAATACTTTTCACTGTATGTTAATACATGTGACAATAATAAATAAAACCAAAATCAAAAGATGTGTGTGTTAAGTTGATTGGCCATGCTCAATTGTCCCTTAGTGTCGGGGGACTAGTGGGGTAAATACGTAAGGTTATGGGGATAGGACTGGGGTGGGATTGTTGTTGTGCAGGCTCCATGGGCTGAATGGCCTCTTTCTGTACTGTAAGGACTCTATAATGAGGTATCTCAAGGAAATAACAAGACTCTAAGCAAAGACAACCTCATCTATTTAAGCACACACATGCACATACAAACGAATCTCTCTTGTATTGAGTGAATGTTTCTCACTGAGGCTTTTCTTTTTGCACAGAGCTGCTTTGTTTGAGCGGGGAGGATGATGTTTGCGTGCTCTGTGGCACTCTTACACTTAAAAAAAATTACATTGGATCCCAGAGAAGGGAGGAGTTGGGGGAATGATGAGGGAGGGAGACACCAGTGAGGGGAAAAAAAAGTGCCGGGTTGTGGAGACAGCCATCATCATCATCCCGGTGTTTCTCTCAGGGGATCTGATCAAATCAGTCAGGATAGAGGAGAGAGGGACGGCGGCGCAACACAACCCATCATCGACCTTACGCGGCGCAGGTAAGAGCTAGGAATACCGAGCAGGTTTGGATAGCACCTGGCCGGAGTGGGAGGAGGGGGCGGAGAGAAGGTGATAATATAGCTAAAGCTATATATCTCTGGATATTCTCTTGTAGGTCACACGGTGTGCTGGATGTAAGTTTCACACACACACCCCCAT
This sequence comes from Carcharhinus amblyrhynchos, assembly GCF_965287045.1. Taxonomy (NCBI): domain Eukaryota; kingdom Metazoa; phylum Chordata; class Chondrichthyes; order Carcharhiniformes; family Carcharhinidae; genus Carcharhinus; species Carcharhinus amblyrhynchos. The sequence goes on from NC_137329.1 coordinate 116,067,612, forward strand.
CCCCTCTCCTTGTAATATCAGTGAAAGTCAAAGGGACAGCGTGAATCCATAGAGATGGACGCTGTGTGTGTGGCTCTGTGATAGATCTATTTTAGATATCCGGGCGTTTAGGAATTAGGCATTAACCCCATTTGTCAGAAATACAGTTCGGTCCAGGTTTAAACAAAGGGATCCTTACTGGAAATTAGACGGATTCAGTTTTAAAGTCTGCTTGACATTTGTTTCATTGGTTGTGAAGGAGTTTATGCATTGAAAGGAGAGTGGAGAGGGGAAACCTCCTTTGTCGTGTAATAAATTGGAATATGCTACAATTCTGGGATACATTGGGACATGCCACTACTCGGATATAGCTCAACATACTACAATTCTGGCATATGTCTGAACATGCAGCAATACACTGTATTACATCTGAACACAGTACAATACTGTGATACATCAGAACATGGAACAATTCTGGGATACATCTGAACACAGTATAATACTGTGATACATCAGAACATGGAACAATTCTGGGATACATCTGAACACAGTACAATACTGTGATACATTTGAACGTGGCACAATTCTGTGATAGATTTCACCACGTTACACTTCCTCCCAGCCGGTGTGTGTGTATGTTTGAGAATGAATGGACGGGGGGTGGAGTCTCACTGTACACAAGTGTGTCTTGTTGTCGCTGGTTTCAACCAGCTCCAGCGTCAGAGTGGGAAGGGCTGGAGCTTAGAGATCTGGTTGGTGGGTTCTGGGTGAGATCATGTGGCTCTATCGCCCTGTGGGTTGCTGCTGTTTCCTTCTGCCAACTCCCAGTCACAAAGCTACTCAAGGATGCTTTGCTGTTTTCTCATGGAGGGGTGGGGTGGAGGTGGGGGTGCTTACATTGCTTTAGACAGTACACTTCAAACTGTTGTGCAATCCAATTCGAGCAGTTAGCAGTGTTTTAAAACCAAACACAGATCTCCAATAATTAGGATAACTTGCATGTATGTAAGTTTTAAAGTTTATTTATTAGTGTCACATTAACACTGCAGTGAAGTTTGGGCAGCACGGTGACACAGTGATTAGTACTGCTGCCTCACAGCTCCAGGGACCCGGGTTTGATTCCCAGCTTGGGTCACTATTTGTGTGGAGTTTGTATGTTCTCTGCGTGTCTGTGTGGGTTTCCTCCAGGTACTCCAGTTTACCCCCACAGTCTGAAAGATGTGCTGGTTAGGTGCATTGACCCGAACAGTCGTTGGAGTGTGGCGACTAGGGGAATTTCACAGTAACTTCATTGCAGTGTTAATATAAGACTTACTTGTGACTACTAAATAAACTCTAAAAAAAACTTTAAGTTACTATGAAAACCCATAGTCACTACACTCCAGTGCCTGTTCAGGTACACTGAGGGAGAATTTAGCAATGGCCAATGCACCTAACTGCATGTTTTTTGGATTGTGGGAGGAAACTGGAGCAGCTGGATGAAACCCACGGAAACACAGGGGGAATGTACAGACTCCGCACAGTTCCCCAAGCTGGGAATCAAATCGGTGTCTGTGGCACTGTGAGGCAGCAGTGCTAACCATTGTGCCTCCTATATTTTATTCATAATTGAATTGCGCGTGACTTTAATCCCACCTTTGAATGTGAATTCCACCCATTATATTCTCTCTCTCTCACCCAGCTGCATAATGTATGATGGCTTTGTTGTACTTTCCACATCTCTCTCTATTCCCCTTCCACCCTGGAGTAGGTATTTCAGTTTAACACCATTTTGGCATTTGTCGGATGCTGGAATCCCACATAGGAGTCGATTTTTGATTTGTTTACGGGTTTCAGAAAGTGTTTGCAAGCTTATTCTGTCAAAAAACAAAATCATTTCCCAAACAACTCTGGTCCACGTAAGTCACCTCAATTTATTATCAGTAGTGAACCAAAAACTTGCCTGTATTTGACTTTCTCCGATCTCATTGATCTGCACTTATCCAATGTAAACTTTTCAGTTCATTAAGTAAGAACATAAGAACATAAGAAATAGGAGCAGGAGTAGGCCATCTAGCCCTTCGAGCCTGCCCCGCCATTCAATAAGATCATGGCTGATCTGTCGTGGCTCAGTTCCACATTCCCGCCCTCTCCCCATAACCCTTAATCCCCTCTCTTATCAAAAACCCATCAACCCGCGTCTTAAAAATATTTAGCGAGGTAGCCTCCACCACTTCAACGGGCAGAGAATTCCAGAGATTCACCACCCTTTGAGTGAAGAAGTTCCTCCTCAACTCCGTTCTAAACCGCCCCCTCTTTATCTTGAGGCTGTGCCCCCTAGTCCTACTATCCTTTCTGAGCGGGAAGAGTCTCTCCACCTCTATCCTATCCCTTCCATTCATCATCTTATACGTCTCAATGAGATCTCCCCTCATTCTTCTAAACTCTAACGAGTACAAGCCTATAAAAGGGTTGTCTGTATTAAAACAGTTTTTAAAATCAGGGCAGTTGGAAAGATACATTGTGAAGATGTGGAGATGCTGGGATTGGACTGGGGTGAGCACAGTAAAAAGTCTCACAACACCAGGTTAAAGTCCAACAGATTTATTTGGTAGCACAAGCCACAAGCTTTTGGAGCACTGCCCCTTCATCAGGTGAGTGGAAGGTGTGTTCACAAACAGGGCATATGAGGACACAAATTCAATTTACAAGATAATGGATGAAATGCGAGTCTTTACAGGTAATCAAGGCTTAAAGGTACTGACAGTGTGAGTGGAGAGAGAGGGTTAAGCGCAGGCTGGGCTTGCAAAATCTCAGTGGCTGGAGACAATACACATCTCTTTAACCTGTGCTTGAACCTCTCTCCGCTCATATTGTCTGTACCTTGAAGACTTGATTACCTGTAAAGACTCGCATTCCAACCATTATCTTGTGAATTGAGTTTGTGTCTGTATATGCCTTGTTTGTGAATACATCTCCCACTCACCTGATGAAGGTGTGGTGTTCCGAAAGCTTGTGGCTTGTGCTACCAAATAAACCTGTTGGACTTCAACCTGGTGTTGTGAGACTCCTAACTCCATTGTAAACACAGCTCTGTAATCTGAGTTACATTTAGCAATGGTGTTGCAGAGCGATCTCAGAATTCTTTAATTTGGTTTAGGAATATTTGTCATCAGCAACTACACAACTAACAAAAGATACAGCTGTTTAGAACACTAACATTTATTTATTAGTGTCACAAGTAGGCTTACATTAACACTGGAATGAAATTACTGTGAAAATCCCCTACTCACCACACTCCGGCACCTGTTCGGGTACACTGAGGGACAATTTAGCATGGCCAGTGCACCTAATCAGACTGTGGGAGGAAACCAGAGCACCTGGGGAAAACACAGTCAGACAAATGGAGAACGTGCAAAATCTGCACAGACAGTCACCCAGTTACATCCAGTTCCCTGGTGCTGTGAGACAGCAGTGCTAACCATGTTAGAAGAATACAGTTCTCAGAGGTTTGTGGGGCTGAATGAGGTTACTGAGACAGGAAGGGGGTAGACAGATTTGAATAGGAGAATGAGAATATTATAATCAAAATGCCAGTGTTTATGCTGCAGCCAGGTCTCTTCCTTCCCCTGCCAGCTCACCCCATCAACATATCCATCTATTTATTTCTTCTTAATACATAATGGGATTGCCCTTGATTTCTTCCATGTTATTTGCCTCAACTACTCACTGTGCCAGTGACATCCTCATTCTAACCACTCTCTAAATAAAGAGGTTTTCCTGAATTCCTGATTCTATAAATTATTGACTTTTTTATTTGTACCCTCTCGCTCTTACCTCACCATCTTTTTCAAGACTAATCAACCATGCTCTTTCATATCCTTAAAGAGCTCTTTCCAGCCATCTCCCAACAATCTACTTGCAGGAGAACAGAGCCCCCTACTCATGATCATAAGATCATAAGACGTAGGAGCAGAAGAAGACAATTCAGCCCATTGATTCTGCCCTGTGATTCAATGAGATGATGACTAATCTGATATCACAATCCTCAACTTGGCTTTCCCACCTAATCCCCATTAACCCTTGATTCCCTTACTGATTAAAAATTATCTATCTCAGTCTTGAACATATTAATGACCCAGCCTCTACAGCCTTCTGCGGTAAAGAATTCCACAGATTCTGTCCCCTCAGAGAGAAGAAATTCCTCCTCATCTCTGTCTTAAATGGGCAACTCTGAGATTATATCCTCTGGTCCTAGACTCTCCACAAGAGGAAACATCCTCTCAGCATCTACCAATTCAAGTCCCATGAGAATCCAACATGTTTCATTAAGGTCACCTTTCATTTTCCTAAACGCCAATGAGTACAGATTCAACCTACTCAACCTCTCGTATCTGGGATCAACCCAGCGAATCTTTGCTGGACTCTCTCCAATGCCAGGATATTTTTCCTTAGATAAGGAGATTAAAATTGTTGACAGTATTCCAGGGTGTGGTCTATCTAGTGTCTTGTATAGTTTTAGCAAGACTTCCCTATTTTTATACTCCATTCCCTTTGAAATAAAGGCAAACATTCAATATTCCCTCCCAATGATCTGTGGAAGTTGCATGCTAGCTTTTTGTGATTTATACACAAGGATCCCCAAATCCCTTCTTGCTACAGCTTTCTGCAGTGTTTCTACATTTAAATGATATTCAGCTCCTTTATTCTTCCTGCCAAAGTGCATAATTTCACATTTGCGCACATTATTTTCCATCAGTCAAGTTTTTGCCAACTCACTTAACCTGACTATATCCCTCTGTCATCCTCACCACTTGCCTTTCCACCCATTTTTGTGTCATCTGTAGAGTTGGCAATAGTATATTCACTTTCCTTATCCAAAACATATATTGTAAATAATTGTGACCGCAGCACTGATTCCTGTGGGATTCCACTAATTACAGTTTGTCATCTTTAAAATGTCCCGCATATTCCGGTTCTGTCTTCCAGCAGTTAGTCAATCCTCTATCCATGCTAATCTCCAACACCATGGGCTCTCATCTTATTAAGTAGCCTTTTTGCAGTACCTTTTGAAATGTTTTGTGGAAATCCAAGCATATTACATTTGCTGGCTCCCCTTTATCTATCCTACTCATTACCACTTCAAACAATTCTAATAAATTTGACAGGCATGATTTCCCCTTTGGACTGTGCTTGATTACATTATGCATTTCTAAATGCTCTGCTATTACATCCTTTATGCTGTAACACTTTCCCAATGATAGACGTTAAGCTAACTGGCCTATTGTTTTGTCTCTCTCCCTTTTTGAATAAGGGTGTTACATTGGCGGTTTCTAATCCTCTGTGACTTATCCAGAATTTAAGGATTCTTGGAAGATTACTACCATTGCATTCACTACCTCTGTAACTACTTCCTTTAGCATCTTAGGATGCAACCCATCAGGCCCAGGACATTTATCTCCCAAGATTGATATAATCTCTCAGTTCTAGTATTATTCATGTAAATCTCTTTGGCACGTTCTACAGTGCTTCTGTATCCTGTTTATAATATGGTGACCAGAACTGTCCACAGTACCGTAAGAATGGTCTAACCAAGGCTTCCTCCAAACTTGATGTTGCTTATCATTTCTATCCATCCAGATAGGAAGTCATTGGCCTTATGAGACTACATTGTTACTTTTATTGACTTGTACATGTGTATCACCAAATTTAAACACTTATTTGCCAAGTAGTGTGCGGCTCTATATTTTTCCTGCCAAAATCTATTGTCCCACAATTATTTATATTGAAATTACACATCCATTCCATAATGTTATTAATATCTCCCTGTATTTTGTCGCAGTCCACCTTTGTATTAACAATATCCGAATGTTGATTTTTTTTATTCATTCACGGGAATGGACATCGCTGGCTGGGCCAGCATTTATTGCCCATCCCTAGTTGCCCGTGGGCAGTTGAGAAAACAACCACATTGCTGTGGCTCTGGAGTCACATGTAGGCCAGACCAGGTAAGGACGACAGATCTCCTTCCTTGAAGGACATTAGTAAACCACCACCAATCGACAATGGTTTCATGGTCATCAGTTGATTCTTAATTCCAGATATTTTTTATTGAATTCAAATTCTGTAGCAGGATTCGAACCCGGGTCCCCTGAACATGAGCTGAGTTTCTGAGTTAAAAGTCTAGCGTTGATATCACTAGGCCATTGTCTCTGAATCTGCAAATTTTGAAACTGCACTTCCGATTCCTGGGATCAAATCATTGATGTGAATTGAGAACAGCTATGGGTCCCAGCAGTGGTCTTTGTGGAGCATTACTCCCCACCAATTGTCAAACTGAATAACTACCTTTCACCCCAAATTACCGCTTTATGTTTTGGAGCCAACTTACTCTCCACTTACACTACTTGCCTCCTGACACCACATGTCTGTATTTGAATTATTCGTTGACAATGCTGTATCTTACCAAAGGCTTTTCAGAAAGCCAAATGTATTGTTTACTTCATCACTCTGAACAATTCTTTTTAGTACCACTTCAAAGAATTCAATCAGGCTAGATCTGGCATCTGTGTCGACTATTCGTTATTGTTTATTCATTCGCAGGATGTGGGCGTCACTGGCGAGGCCAGAAATAGTTATCCACCTCTAATTGCACTTGAGAGCAGTGAAGAGTCAACCACATTATTGTGGGTCTGGAGTCACATGTAGGCCAGTGTAAGGATGGCTGATTTCCTTGCCGAAAGGGCATTAGTGAATTAGGTGGGATTTTACAACAACCATTATTAAGATTAGCTAGCTTTCAATTCCAGATTTTTGTCAGGGCAATTGACAAGGGAACAAGGTCTGAATCGTGCTGGGACCAGAGTGCTGGCGAATTGAGTAAAGAGGACTGTAGACAGGGCTTTAAACTAATTAGGGGGGGGGAGGGTGTGAGGGTAGGTGACCTTACGAGGTCTAAAGTTAGGGAGAGGGTACATGTAAGGGAAGAGGCCGAGGATGTCCCAATAATAGAGGGAGTAGGGGGCGTGAGTATGGTTGGTGGCGTTGCGGCAAATAGGGTCCAGGTGAAGGCTGGGATGAAAGCACTTTATCTGAATGCACGAAGCATTCGGAATAAAGTGGATGAGCTGGTGGCGCAGATCGACACGAATGGATACGATCTGGTGGCCATTACAGAGACGTGGCTGCAGGGTGACAGGGACTGGGAGCTGAATGTACAGGGCTATCAAGTGTTTAGGAAGGATAGGCAGGAGGGAAAACGGGGGGGCGTAGCTCTACTGATTAAGGATAGCATCACGGTGGTAGCAAGGGATGATATTGGAGCCAAGGAGCAGAGGGTGGAATCGTTGTGGGTGGAGATTAGGAACAGCAAAGAGAGGAAGACGCTGGTGGGTGTCGTCTATAGGCCCCCGAATAATGATCTGGAGATGGGGCGGGCTGTTAACGCGCAAATAAGTGCGGCGTGCAGGAATGGGACGGCCGTAGTTATGGGGGATTTCAATCTGCATATTGATTGGTCGACCCATGTTGGACGTGGGGGGCTCGAGGAAGAGTTCTTGGAATGCTGCCGGGATAGTTTCCTCGAACAGTGTGTGTTGGAGCCGACGAGGGAGCGAGCTATCTTGGATCTGGTGCTATGTAATGAAGCGGGTAGAATTAGGGACCTTGTGGTGAAGGATCCTCTTGGGGAGAGTGATCATTGTATGGTGGAGTTTCTGGTGCAGATGGAGGAGGAGAAAGTAGGTTCCCGGACACGCGTCCTTTGTTTGAATAGAGGGAAATATGGTAGGATGAGAGAAGAATTGGCGAATGTGGACTGGGAGAGCGCGTTGGAGGGAGGGTCTGTTGAGGAGCAGTGGAGGATCTTTAAGGAGATCTTTCTTGGTGCTCAACGGAAATTTATTCCGATGGTCAAAAAGGATAGTAGGAGGAGAGGTAATAAGCCGTGGATAACAAAGGAGGTGAAGGAAAGTGTTAAACTAAAAGCGGAGGAATTTAGAGTAACTAAGAGTAGTGGGCGAGAAGAGGATTGGGAGAGGTTTAAATGTCAACAAAGATTGACAAAGAAGTTGATAAGGAAGGGTAGGAGAAACTATGAAGCTGGGCTAGCGCTTAATATAAAAAAGGATAGCAAGAGTTTTTATAAATATATAAAAAGGAAGAGGCTGGCTAGGGTGAATGTTGGTCCTTTAGAGGATGAGAAAGGGGACCTAGTGGTAGGGGATGGGGATATGGCTAAGGTATTGAATAACTTTTTTGTTTCTGTCTTCACGGAGGAGGACGTGAATAATTTGCCGGGTGTTAGCGATGGAAAGGTGGTAGGACTGGAGGGTCTTAATGACATTACTGTTACTAGAAAGGCGGTGCTCGACAGACTGGAGGGACTGATTGTGGACAAGTCCCCAGGACCGGATGGAATGCATCCGAGGGTTCTGAAAGAAATGGCGGAGGTGATAGTGGATGCCTTGGTGGTTATTTTCCAAACGTCGCTGGATTCCGGGGAAGTGCCGGATGATTGGAAAACGGCTAATGTTACGCCGTTGTTTAAGAAGGGTGCCAGGCAAAAGGCGGGGAATTATAGGCCGGTTAGTTTAACGTCTGTGGTAGGTAAAATGTTAGAATCTGTCATTAAGGAGGAAATTGCAAAGCATCTTGAAGGGAATTGCTTGATAGAGCAGACGCAGCACGGTTTCATTAAAGGGAAGTCGTGTCTGACAAATTTACTGGAGTTCTATGAGGATGTGTCTAGGGCGGTGGATAGAGGAGAGCCGGTGGATGTGGTCTTTCTAGATTTTCAGAAGGCGTTTGACAAAGTGCCTCACAAGAGGTTATTGCAGAAGGTCGAGGGACATGGAGTTGGGGGTAGGGTGTTAGGGTGGATAGAGGATTGGTTGTCAAATAGGAGGCAGAGAGTGGGGCTCAACGGGTGCTATTCGGATTGGCGGATGGTGACTAGTGGAGTGCCCCAGGGGTCGGTGCTGGGGCCTCAGCTTTTTACCATTTATATAGATGATCTGGAGGAGGGAACCGAGTGTAGAGTGTCGAAATTTGCTGATGACACCAAGATTGGGGGAACGGCAAATTGTGCGGAGGGTGTTGAGAGTCTGCAGAAGGATCTAGATAGGCTGGGCGAATGGGCCAGGAAATGGCAAATGGAATTTAATGTTGGCAAGTGTGAGGTGGTCCACTTTGGTAGGAAAAATGGTAGGAAGGACTATTACTTACAAGGCGAAAAACTGCAGCAGGCGACGGTGCAGAGGGACCTTGGGGTCCTTGTGCATGAGTCGCAAAAACCCAGCTTGCAGGTGCAGCAGGTGGTCAGGAAGGCGAATGGGATGCTGGCCTTCATAGCGAGGGGGATTGAATATAAAAGTAGGGAGGTCTTGCTGCAGCTGTATAGGGCATTGGTGAGGCCGCAACTGGAGTACTGTGTGCATTTTTGGGCGCCGCACCTGTGCAAAGATATTTTGGCCTTGGAGGGAGTGCAGAGGAGGTTTACTAGGCTGATACCGGAGTTGAGGGGGTTGAGCTATGAGGAGAGGCTGAATAAACTGGGCTTGTACTCGTTAGAGTTTAGAAGAATGAGAGGAGATCTCATTCAGACGTATAAGATGATGAATGGGATGGATAGGATAGAGGTGGAAAGACTCTTCCCGCTCAAAAAAGACAATAGGACTAGGGGGCACAGCCTCAAGATAAAAGGGGGGCGGTTTAGAACGGAGTTGAGGAGGAACTTCTTCACTCAAAGGGTGGTGAATCTCTGGAATTCTCTGCCCATTGAAGTGGTGGAGGCTGCCTCGCTAAATATTTTTAAGACGCGGGTTGATGGGTTTTTGATAGGAGAGGGGATTAAGGGTTATGGGGAGAGGGCGGGAAAGTGGAACTGAGCAGCGACAGATCCGCCATGATCTTATTGAATGGCGGGGCAGGCTCAAAGGGCTGGATGGCCTACTCCTGCTCCTATTTCTTATGTTCTTAACAAGTCTGTACCACAGTCCACTTGCAAACCACCCAGCAGTCTCTTCTCATGTAGTATGAATTGCTGTTCCCATGATATTTGGTAGTCTTGTGAATCTCCCTGATCAGTGCAAGACCAAAAGCTTTCACCTCATGTATCTTTTTCAGCAACCTCATTTTACATTCATCTAAAAGTTGTTTGAAGGTTTTCAGGGTAAGGATAAGGTGATCATACAGTTCCACCCCCATGTAAAATGTGCCCTAAAACAGCAATTGTTAGCTTAAAGAGTTACTTAGTAGAATGGGATATCTCAATATTTCAGACAGCACACTGTCTGTCATCTTGAGGGATTTGAACTGGAACAGATGAAAGAGGGAATTATACATAGCGGAGGATGGGAATGTGGGCAGGATCTTGCTGCTGATTGGTTAGGCTATTGTGTTCATGATAGGTTAGCCTATGTTAACATTCTTGCTGCTGATTGGCCAACTGTGCTCTCCTTCATTGGCCTCTCTCTAACGATTAAGGTTGCCCACTTGATAAATTCCATGTCACTGGTCATGGGGTCTGTGGGTTCTTGTGTGGCTGGATGAGTCCAATTCTCGGGATCACTAGGTTTTCTTGCTCAGGTTCCTTTTCCTGAATTCCTCCTGCCATCGGGAATCCTCGAAGAATTGTGTCATTTCGATCAGAAGATTCCTCCAAGCAGGTCTCTTCTGAGCAAGAGCCTCCCAGATGCTGGCTTCCACGTTGCATATCTTTGAAGCACTTCCTTTGTCCTCCTCCTGTTCAGGAGTCTTTTTGCTTTTGATTTGATTTGATTTATTATTGTCACGTATTAGTATGCAGTGAAAAGTATTGTTTCTTGCGTGCTATACAGACAAAGCATACTGTTTATAGAGAAGGAAATGAAAGAGTGCAGAATGTAGTGTTACAGTCATAGAAATCATAGGAACCTTATAGTGCAGAAGGAGGCCATTCGGCCCATCGAGTCTGCACCAACCACAATCCCACCCAGGCCCTACCCCCATATCTCTACGTATTTACCCACTAATCCCTCTAACCTACGCATCTCAGGACTAGCATGGCCAATTATCCTAACCCGCACATCTTTGGATTGTGGGAGGAAACTGGAGCACCTGGAGGAAATCCACGCAGACACGAAGAAAACATGCAAACTCCACACAGACGGTGACCCAAGCCGGGAATTGAACCCAGGTCTCTGGCGCCGCGAAGCAGCAGTGCGAACCACCGTGCTACCGTGCCACCCAACTTCTGTATCTTTTTCCCGACAGAAGAAGGTGAAGAGAGAATGTCTGGGGTGTTTTGGGTCAGGGAAAGCCTGTGTGTGCAGGCAGAGGACATTGGTATGGTTTTTAATACTGAACATCTGTTTTCACAGGAAAGGATGGCACAGACATTGCAATCAGGGAGGATGAGTGTACATTATTAGATGTAATTGACATTGTGAGAGAGTACCAAATAATTTGCCTTGAGCTGGGTGAAGAAGATTTGCTTTGACAGTTAGGACTCTGGCCAGCCCTGCGGGGCTGGTTGTGGATGATCATGGCCTTGATGCTAGTGCTCTTGACTCCCTCAAGGACACTGATGTATGCCTGTCCACCTGGATGCTGCATCATTTTACAGATGCATTCTTTCTGGTTGTATCACAGCTTGGTATGGCTCCTGCTCTGCCCAAGACCACAAGGAGTTATAATGAATTGTGAACAAAGCCCAGTCTATCACTCAAACCAGCCTCCTACCCATTGACACTGTCTACACTTCCCACTGCCTTGGAAATGCAACCAGCATAATCAAGGACCCCATGCACCCCAGACGTACTCTCTTTCACCTTTTTCTGTTGGGAAAAAGATACAAGAATCTGAGGACATGTACCAACCGACTCAAGAACAACTTCTTCCCTGCTGCTGTTAGACTTTTGAATGGATCTACCTTGCATTAAGTTGCTCTTTCTCCACACCCTAGCTATGAGTGTAATGCTGCATTCTGCATCTCTCCTTCCCTTCTGTATGTATGGTATGCTTTGTCTGGATAGCATACAAGAAACAATACTTTCACTGTATACTAATACATGTGACAATAATAAATCAAATCAAAAGAGAGCTGGAGACATATTTGAAAATGATGAATTATAGAGTAATGGAGATGGGGCTAGAGAATGGGACTAGCTGGGAGCCAGTGTAGACATGATGGGCTGAATGGCCTCCTTCTGGGCTGTAAAATTCTATGATCCCAATCATTGTGAAGAGCTAAGCCACTGTGCTCAGTCGTAGCTACAAACTCTATTTTCTAGCCAGGAACTCCGTCCCCATGGAAACGGCCTGAGGCTAAACCAAACTCTTTGCAGTCATGAGATGAGCAGCCAATCACATATTCGTTCCATCAGTAAGACTGCCTACGTTCACCTTGATAACCCCACACCACACCTGAATGGCTGCGTCAGCTGATCTGAAACTTTCATTCATGCCTTTAAGGTTCAGTCGGCAGTTATAAAGGCAAATGCAGTGTTCACATTCATGTCAACAGGGCTTGAATACAAGAGCATAGATGTACTCCTGAGGCTGTAAAAGGCTCTGGTCAGACCCCATTTGGAGCATTGGAGCAGTTTCAGGCCCCATATCTAAGGAAGGATGTACTGGCCTTGGAAAGGGTCCAAAGGAGGTTCACAAGAATGATCCCTGGAATGAAGAGCTTACCGTATGCAGAATGGTTGAAAACTCTGGGTCTGTACTTGTTCAAGTTTAGAAGAATGAGGGGATCTTATTGAAACTTACAGGATACTGCGAGCCCTGGATAGAGTGGACGTGGAGAGGATGTTTCCACTAGTAGGAAAAACTAGAACCAGAGGGCACAACCTCAGGCTAAAGGGACGATCCTTTTAAACAGAGATGGCGAGGAATTTCTTCAGCCAAAGAGTGATGAATCTGTGGAATTCTTTGCTGCAGAAGGTTGTGGAGGTCAGGTCATTGAGTATCTTTAAGACAGAGATAGATAGGTTCTTGATTAATAAGAGGATGAGGGGTTATGGGGAAAAGGCAGGAGAATGGGGATGAGAAAAGTATCAGCCATGATTGAATGGTGAAGCACACTCAACGGGCTGAGTGGCCTAATTCTGCTCTATGTCTTACGGTCTTTGTTACCTCTAGCCTTGACTACTCCAGCACGTTTCTGCCTCCCATGTTTTACCCTCTGTAAATCTGAGGTTACCCTAAACTCAGCTGCCTGAGTCCCCATCACTCCCATACTCACTCGCCTAATCCGGTTTCGGATTTAACGACACATTGGCTGGGATTTGCCGATTCCCCGTGGCAGAAGCAGTCAGGCCATTGGCTGGCGGCAGAACTTCCTGGTACCACTGATGTCTATTGGGTTTTGCATGCCCTGCCTTTGGGATCACGCTCCAGGTTGGTGGGGCGGGGGTGGGGTTGCGGTTTACCATCAACAAGACCAGAAGATCCCTCTGGCGGGATGGGCTGGACCGGAAAATTTCTGCCATTGATCTGAACATTTTCTGTCTTGCTTTCAAATGCACCCCACTGCCTCCCCCCATCCACCCACCCACCCACCCACCCCCGCCTTCCCTAGCTCTGTAATCTCATCCAGCGGTACAAACCTCAAAGACATGCATTCCTCCTTTTCCAGCCTGTTCGGCAACCCTGATTTCTAATCACGAGCTTTCAGAGCGCTACTCCTTCCTCCTTCCACACTTACTTGATAAAGGAGCAGCACTCTGAAAGCTCGTGACTCCAAACAACCCTGTTGGACTTTAACCTGGTGTTGTGAGACTTCTTATTCTGCCCACCCCAGCCCAATGCCGGCATCTCCACATCCTGATTTTAATCATTTCTCCGAATGTCGAAACCTCCTCCTCAATCCTCCCGTCAACCTCTCAAACTCTTTCCTTCTTTAAGAAACTCCTTAAGACAGACCCTTTCCTCCCCTCATGTCTAGTTTTGCTTTGTACCTCTCCAGTGAAACATTTTGTAACATTTTATTACATACTAGCTGTTTCTGTTATGGCCATGGTTAATGTTTGTCCAAACAGATACAGACTTCAGAACGCCATATTTGTCTGGCTAAGCATGTTCCTAGCAAAGGTTCTAATTGCATCATAGACATGTTTTACAGATGATGTGCTTTGTAAATATACAGCACAAGTGATTTGTGTTAAGTGGGACTAAATTGAATTATAAATGTCTTAAATATTTTGCATTGTTGAACAGTAAGTGATTCAATTTTTTTTATATAAGGCTGTTATCAACTGCTCCGCGCCTGATTAAACAGAAACATTTGTTTGCGACTAAGTAGAATTGGAATGTTATAACCACGCTGATATTAAACAAACAGAGTTGGTGGATTGGGAATTTCAGCCTGTTCCTTGGCTTTCTCCCTCTCTCGACTCTTTATTTTTCTTCCTTCTCTGCCACCTCCCACCAACGTCCGTGACTCTTTCGATGCCCTGCGTCATTTCAACAGTTTTCCTGGCCACAGCAGTTTGCCTTTTGCCATTGGTGTCCAATCTCTTTGCAGCTCCATCTTTGCTTTCAGTGTGTGCAGTAATCACCAAAGGCAGGCAGCAGCTTCCGCAGCGGCCACATGGAGTTCCCTGGGCCCTCCACTGAACTTTGTCAGTGGGCAGTCTTCAATGAGGTGAGTCATTGGGTGGGGTGACCCACAGCTGCAGTCTGGGTTCCCTGCAGGGCCCCACTTGTGTCAATTTACTACGCAAAGGCCTTGGCCAGTGCGGAGAGAGTTGAGGAACTTCCATCCTCCAGCAGGATGGTATCGAGGCTTTCCTGCATCTTTCTTGAGCAAAGGCTGGCACAGTGGTTACTGCCTCACAGCTCCAGGGACCTGGGTTCGATTCCCGGCTTGGGTGACTGTCTGTGTGGAGTTTGCATGTTCTCCCTGTGTCTGTGTGGGTTTCCTCTGGGTGCTCTAGTTTCCTCCCACAGTCCAAAAATGTGCGGGTTAGGTGGATTGGCCATGATAAATTGCCCTTCGTGTCAGGGAGATTAGCTAGATTAAATGCATGGGGTTATGGAGATAGGGCCTGGGTGGGTTTATAGTCGGTGCAGACTCGATGGGCTGAATGGCCTCCTTCTGCATTGTAAGATTCTATGATCTGAAACTTGAGCTGTCAGAATTTCTTTATTTATGCAGCTTTTGGATCTTGTAGTTAGTTCCTGTTTGAACTCTGAAGGAAACAGTCACCCTAGGCAAGCAATCTGTGCTGTCTGCCTTCTCACCATTGAGAGGTGACAGCAGAAAGCACCCTTGTCTCTCATTAGAAACGCAAATGGCTGCATTGGAACTTTGGCCTTCAAGACTAACTCTAGACTAATTCTACATGCCTTTTCCCCGGTTGTGGTCCAGTTTCTGGTAAGACGGATACGCTGCAGCAGTCAACCTCCCCTCTGAAGAAACATTCACTAGATTTTGATTCTGGACTCATCCATAACCCTAAATATAATATTGTGGTTGGACCCTGAACCTTCTTCCTTTCCCTTATCCGTCTTTGTGCTGCATAAGGACAAAAAGGGGTGAACATTGCGAAACGTGTGTGTAAAAATAAATCAACCCCTTTTATTTTATCTTACTTCGAGTTTGCTGTGTAATCTATTCACAGAGGCTTGAAACACTCTGAATTTATGGGTTGGGGAAAATATGCCACCATTTATGTCGGGGGAAATCAGAATCAAAACACCTTTCTGTTTACGGATTGATATGATGTGGAGATGCCAGCATTGGACTGGGGTGGGTACAATAAGAAGTCTGTCAACACCAGGTTAAAGTCCAACAAGTTTATTTGGAATCACTTACAAACAGACTGATAGTGAGAGGAGAAACCAGGAGTGTTTAACTTAACTTCCCTTTCCCGTCCCTCAGACAGGAATGGTATACAGTAATACTCTGGATTTTTTATGTTCACCTTACAGAGTAGATTGAGGTGGGCAGTGGCATAATGGACTCATAATCCGGAGTCCCAGGCTAATGATCTGGGGACTCGAGTTCAAATCCCACCATGGCAGATGGTGAAATTTGAATTCAATAAACATCTGGAATTTAAAAATAGAAACCCTACAGCACAGAAAGAGGCCATCTGGCCCATCGAGTCTGCACCAACCACAATCCCACCCAGGCCCAACTCCCATATCCCGACATATTTACCCATTAATCCCTCTAACCTGCGCATCTCAGGACATTAAGGGGCGATTTTTAAGCATGGCCAATCAACCTAACCCGCACGTCTTTTGGACTGTGGGAGGAAACTGGAATACTCGGAGGAATCCCATGCAGACATGAGGAGAATGTGCAAACTCCACACAGACAATGACCCAAGCTGGGAATTGAACCCAGGCCCCTGGAGCTGTGAAGCAGTAGTGCTAACCACTGTGCTACCGTGCCGCCCAATGATAAAGTCCACTGATAATCATGAAACCATTGTCGGAAAAAAAACATCTGGCTCACTAATGTCCTTCAGGAAAGGAAATCTGCTATCCTTACCCGCTCTGGTCTACATGTGACTCCAGATCCACAGCAATGCGGTTGACTCTCAAATGCCCTCTGAAACGGAGGGCAGTTAGGGATGGGCAATAAATGCTGGTCTAACCTATGATGCCCGCATCCCATAAATGAATAAAAAAGGATGAAAATCTGGGTTTAAGGTTTTGTCTTAGAGACTGCACTTCAGTACTGACACTGAAGAGTTAAACTAGACTGTGTGCCCAAATCTCTGGGCTTCGATGCATGACCTTCACCCTTAGAGACAAGAGTGTTATGATTGAGCCAAGGCTATAAATTCACTGATCTCACACTCGCTGTTGTGCGCTAGATGTGGAATGTAGTTTGGGTGATCAGTGCTTCTGAACAGTTCCCCCTTCAAATGTATCGACTGGCAGCGCAGTATTGGTGAAATTGCCCTTCTATATTTACAATAGTGCAAGCTTTGACATGTGAGTTTACCGAAAGATTGCGGGGAAGTTATTTGTTACTGGATGGGAAATACCAGAGTCAAGATAAGTCCTGTTCACACGTAGCAGAGACACAAGGTGATATTAACCTCCCTTAGTCTGAGGCCAGTTTTCATGCCAGAACTATGACCTAGCGTAGAAGGTCACTTGAGGTCAGAATCTTCTGGGTTGAGATGACACAGTATCACACTGAGTATAGTTACACATTGAACAATTAGGAGAGCTCTTTTCTCTGACACTGGACAGTGCATTTTTTGCATTGTGTGAACTCAGATCCTATCAACATCTCTCAGCCCCACTTTCAATTTACGAGTCGTGGTTTCTTTACCTGTAAATCCAAAAACTGGAAACAGCCATCAACTGCCCTTTTTATATTCATAGAATCTCCACAGTCCAGAAGGAGGCCGTTTGGCCCATCAGGTCTGCACTGACAACAATCCCAATCCAGGCTCTATCTCCGAAACCCCATCGCCCCATGAGGCATCAGCACTAACCACTGTGCCACTATGCTACCCACTCATTCACAAGATGTGGGCATTGTTGGCTGGGCCAGCGTTTGTTGCCCACCCCTAATTAGAACAGAATCATAGAATCCACGCAGTGCAGGAAGAGGCCATTTAGCCCATCGAACCTGCACCGACAACAATCCCACCCAAGCCCTTATTTACTGATCCCCGTAACACTAAGGGGCAATTAAGCATGGCCAATCAACCTAACCTAATTGTTCTTGAGAAGGTGAGCTGCCTTCAATTGCTGTAGTCCATGTGGTGTAGGTACACCCACAGTGCTGTTAGGGAGGGAGTTCCAGGATTTTGATTCAGCGACAGCGAAGGAATGGCGATATATTTCCAAAGCAGGATGATGAGTGTCTTGGAAGGGAACCTGTAGATGGTGTTGTTCCCAGATATCTGCTGTTCTTGTCCTTCTGCTGGTAGTTAGTGGTTGTGGGTTTGGAAGGTGCTACCTGAAGAATCTTGGTGAGTTCCTGCAGTGCATCTTGTAGATGGTACATTGTAGATGCCACTGTTTATTGGTGGTGGGAGTGAGTTCTTGTGGAAAGGGTGTGAACCAAATGGGCTGCTTTGTCCTGGATAGTATCAAACTGAATGTTGTTAGAGCTTCTGTTCAATTCTGTTGAATTGAACGCATGTCTATTGCAGATTATATTTTTTGCCAGAAGAAGGTATCTTCAAACATTTTTAGGATTATTTCAGAGTCCTTTTTTCCCTCCTCCATCTGGAAAATAAACAATTTAAAATTTTGACACCTCGGGGCCCGTGAGGTTTTAACAGGGTAAAAACCTGTATCTTATTTGACTTGTCAGATAGTGCAACACCAGAATCTTTCCTAACTGCCTCCAATACTTTCGTTAAAGATGAGTGGGTCAATATGGTCAAGTCTTTGTCCCACACACCCAACGTCTGACACCATGTAAAAATGCTGGATTCCCAATTCACTGACAAGGACTTTCAAATCCCCGAGTCGCCACACTCTGGCGCTTGTTTGGGTACACAGAGAGAATTTAGCATGGCCAGTGCACCTAACCAGCATGGTTTTCACATTGTGGGAGGAAACCAGTGCGTGCGGAGGAAACCCACACAGACACGGGAGAACGTGCAGACTCCTTACAGACAGTCAACCAAGCCAGGAATTGAACCTGGGTCCCTGGCGCTGAGGCAACAGTGCTAACCACTATGCCACCATACTGGCCATAGGTCAACCGACCTGTACTCTTAAAGAGGTAGTCCATACCCCAGACCCCAACATACAATATATACGTAGATCACAATGTCCCTTCTACTGGATTCCCCCATCAGAGGAAGTAATTTCTCTTCTTCCTGTAAAGATCTTTAATTACCTGAAACAAGTCTTTCGGAATATTGTTGCTGCATAGAAAGTATAAGCAACATTTCTGCGGCATATGCAGGACCACATTTGCACAGAGAAGATCTGCAAAGTTAAGGCAAAGGAAATGGGATTTATCATTAAAATCGCTTCTCAGCCTTTAGGCTAAGATGAGAGTGGTGAATCTGTGGAACTCATTGCTGCGGAAGGTTGTGGAGACCAGGTCGCTGAGTGTCTTTAAGACAGAGATAGATAGGTTATTGATCAATAAGGGGATCAGGGGTTATGGAGAGAAGGCAGGAAAATGGGGATAAGAAAAATACCAGTCATGATTGAATGGTGGAGCAGACTCGATGGGCTGAATGGCCTAATTCTGCTCCTAAATCTAATGAAACATCAGATCAAGCCCAAGGTGGGGGATGCAATGTCTCATCTTGTTAACTGGCTTGTCCCTCACGTGGGGACCTTGAATTGGATTCAATTTGAATTTGAATTTGTTGTTTTTGGAACAAGCAAGGAATGGATTAAGGTTTGCTCTCTTTGCATGGGATTTTTAACTTTAAGGATAGAGTAAAAATTTAATTAAAAGAAAACAACTGAAAGTTTCGCAATAAAAGCCACTAAGTGGAGGATGATTGCGTTGCACACAAGACAGATCAAATTAAGCCCACGCACTGACAGCAGTGTGGGTATGATTGAGTAATTCTCCTGATAGTCACCTCCATACTGGCTGGGACTTGTAGTGTTACCATGTGGAGCTGGTTCCACCAGCAACCCTTAACTGCCAGAACGAGGAATATTCGGAACTGGGTGACATAACTTTTTATCAGATAGAGTTGGTTTAAGGAACAAAGTGCTTGTGCTGTAATGTTCACGGCTTAAGTGAGATGCACATGGAATTGTAGGCTCATAGAATCATAGAATCCTTACTGTGCAGAAGGAGGCCATTCAGCCCATCTGACCTGCACCGACTTGCTGACAATGTCACTAGAATTCTACCACCTCGCCTGCCCTGGAATCGGATCAGTGAAAGGCGGACAACGGAAATGTCCATTGACCTCGGCCAGGAATTTTTGGTCTCACTCGAGAGAGGCCGTAAAATCCAGCCCGTTATCATGCCCAAGTCCTATCCCCATAACCCCACGCATTTATCTCACTAACCCCCTTGGCATACATAATCTCAGGTCACCAAGGGGCAATTAAGCATAGCCAATCCACCTAACCAGCACATCTTTTGGGCTGTGGCAGGAACCCGGAGGAAACCCATGCCGACATGGGGAGAAGGTGCAGACTCTGCACAGACAGTGACCCAAGGCCAGGAATCGAACCCCCGTCCCTGGTGCTGTGAGGTGCAGTGGGGCAGCAGTGCTATCTGTGTGGGCGGCATGGTGGCACAGTGGTTAGCACTGCTGCCTCAGAGGGCCAGGGACCTGGGTTCGATTCCAGCCTCGGGTGACTATCTGTGTCGAGTCTGCGCATTCTCCCCATGTCTGCATGGGTTTCCTCCGGGTGCTCCGGTTTCCTCCCACAGTCCGAAAGACGTGCTGGTTAGGTGCATTGGCCATGCTAAATTCTCCCTCAGTGTACCCAAACAGACATTGAAGTGTTGTGACTCAGGGATTTTCACAGTAATTTCCTTACAGTGTTAATGTAGGAGCATTTATGACACTCATAAATAAACTTTGAAAAAGAACCACCGTGCCACCGTGCCACCTCTGCAAGCTGTACTAGTTTAGTGAGATTCTGGGCTGGGAGTGTACAATTGACAGCTACACACAGCAACATATCCTGAGGCAAAAGCTATCATGAGATAAGAAATATTACAGGCTGCAATATTTAATTACAAGATCACAAGATATTTTGTGTAAAGAAGGGAGGACCTCTGGCACAGCTGATCTCACCCTTTCTCACATTACTGACTCTATCATCTCCTTGTTACAGCTTCAAGCTGTTTTCCAAAAGGGCCTCATATGCTGGTTTCCACTGTAGTCAATCAAGCACTTCCTACAAAGCAACTCATTGTGTTTGCCTCAAACTTAATCTTCACAGCACTGAAGTTCTTCTCCTGCTGCCATTTGCCAGGTCGCTAAATCACAAGAAATAGGAGCTGGAGTAGGCCATTCGGTCCATCAAGCCTTCTCCACTATGTGTAAGAATAAGGCTGATCTGATGGTGGGCCTCAACTCCACTTTCCTGTCAGCTCCCCATAATCTTTGACCCCCTTGACCAAAAATCTGTCCAACTCAGCTTAGCCCTGAACAAGTTCAATGACCCACTTCGAATACCAAAGAATAATGCCCCTCTGAGAAAAGAAATTTCCCCCTCATGCTCCCCCCCAACCCCAATAAGAGATCCATGTGTCCAGATTCCCCACAACGGGAAACATCCTCTCAGCATTTACCCTGGCAAGAACCCTCAGAATCTCATATTTCAATCAGATCACCTCTTATCCTTCTTAATTCCAGTGAGTCTAGGTCAACCATTCCTCACAGGAAAACCTCTTCATTCCAGGAATCGGCCTAATGAACCTTCTTTTCATAGCTTCTAATGTTTTTTATTAATTCGTGGGACATGGGTGTCGCTGGCTGGTTAGCATTTATGGTTCATCCCCAGTTGTCCTTGAGAAGGTGGTGGTGAGCTGCCTTCTTGAATCGCTGCAGTCCATGTGCTGTGTGTTGACCCACAGTGCCATTAGGGAGGGGATTCCAGGATTCTGACCCAATATCAGCGAAGGAATGGTGATATATTCCCAAGTCAGGATGGTGAGTGGCTTGGAGGGGAACTTGCAGGTGGTGGTGTATCCATTTATCTGCTGCCCTTGTCCTTCTAGATGGAAGTGCTCATGCATTTGGAAGGTGCTGTATAAGGATCTTTGGTGAATTGCTGTAGTGCATCTTGTACATAGTACACACTGCTGCTACTGAGCATTGGTGGAGGGAGTAAATGCTTGTTGATGTGGTGCCACTCAAGCGGGCTGCTTTATCCTGGGTGATGTCTAGCTTCTTGAGTGCTTTTGGAGCTGCACCCATCCAGGCAACTGGGGAGTATTCCATCACACTCCTGACTTGTGCCTTGTAGATGGTTCATAGGCTTTGGGGAGCCAGGAGGTGTGTTACTCGCTGCAGTATTCCTAGCCTCTGACCTGCACTTGTAGCCACTGTCTATGTGGTGAATCCAGTTGAGGTTCCGGTCAATGGTAACCCCACGGCTGTTGACAATGGGGGATTCAGTGATGGTAATAGCATTGAGTGTCAAAGGGTAGTGGTTAGAGCGCCACTTATTGGGGATGGTCATTGGCTGGCATTTGTGGGGCGCAAATGTTACTAGTCACTTGTCAGCCCAAGCCTGGATGTTGCATTTGAATATGGACTGCTTCAGTGTCTGGGGAGTCGCAAATAGTACAAGTAAATTTCTCCCTAATGAGTCTAAAATGACAAATGGTAATCAAGATGCAGTCTCACCAATGCCCCGTGCAGCTGGAGCAAGACACCCTCACTTTCTATACTATTTGTCTTCACAAATACTTGTTGTACAGCTACATGCTAACTTTTTGTGAGTGATGGGCAGCACAGTGGCACAATGGTTGGCACTGCTGCTTCACAGCTTCAGGGACCCGGGTTCAATTCCACCCTTGGGTGACTGTGTGGTGTCTGCATGTTCTCCCCATGCCTACGTGTATTTTCTCTGGGTTCTCTGGATTCTTCCCAGAGTCCAAAGTTGTGCAGATTAGGTGGGCTGGGCATCCAAATTGCCCTTAGTGGTCCTTCCTAGTTGCTTACTTCTCTATGAATGGTATGTTTTGCCTGTATAGCACACGAGAAACATACTTTTCACTGTATGTCAATACATGTGACAATAACAAATCCAATCAAACCAAAATGTGTAGGTTAGATGGATTAGCCATGGAAGATGTATGGGGTTATGGGGATGGAGTAGGGGAGAGAGCCTGGGTAAGATACTCTATTAGTTTCTGCAATCGGTGCAGACTTGATGGGCAATTGGCCTCTTATGCACTGTAGGGATTCTAGGATTCTATGATTCAATGGGTATCTAGGTCTCTCTATATCACAACATTCTGCAGTCTTCCTCCCTTTCAATAATCTCTTTTGCATTCTCCTGAACAGTACACAACCTCTCATTCGCCCATAATATGTTCCATCTACCAAATTTTTGCTCACTCAGTTAAGCTATTTTTGCAGACTCTTTGTATCCTCCAGTTTGCCCCAGCTTAATGCCTTCAGAATGTCAGACAGTATGTTGTAAATCTTGTTTGGCTGCTTCCAAAAGCCTGGGGTAGAGTCAACCCACCCTCGGGAATTATTCGAACATCAGTCATGTGAATTTAACTTGCACTTAAGCCTGGTGTAAGCACTGGATCATAGAAACGCAGAAACTAGAAGCAGGAGTAGGCCATTTGGCCCGTCGAGCCTGCTCCACCATTCATTTTGATCATGGCTGATCATCGAATTCAATATCCTGATCCCTCCCTTCCTCCCATGTCCCTTGATTCCTTTAGTCCCAAGAGCTATATCTAATTTCTTCCTGGAATCGGAAAACATTTTGGCCTCAATCTACTTTCCACACATTCACCACTCTCTGAGTGAAGAAATTTCTCCTCAGCTCAGTTGTAAAAGGTTGACCCCTTATTCTCAAACTATGAACCCCTAGTTCTCCCACCACTGGGAACATTCTTTCTGAATCTACTCTGTCTAACCTATTAGAATTTATTAAAGATGGCAGATTTCCTTCCCTGGGTGAATCTGTTGGGTTTTTACGACAGTCAATGATGGTTTCACTGTTGCCATTGTTGGACTAGCTTTAGATTTCAGATTATCAATTGAATTTAAATTCACCAGCTGCTGTGGTGGGATTTGAGCCCATGTCCCCAGAGGATTAGTCCAATCTGCTGGATTACTAGTCCACTGACATTACCATTACGCCACCATCCTCCTGATTCAATAGATTCCAAATGGTCTTTTGGAACAGAACAGCAACATATAACAGATGATGAATTCATAAACTGATAGATGTTTGTCCTGCTGAGATTTTCCTTCATTTTCTGTTTCAGATTCCAGTATCCGCAGCAATTTGCTTTTATCCAGATGTTAGGATTACCTGGCGCAGGGTCACCAGAGTCACTGCAGGGGCAGCACGGTGGTTAGCACTGCTGCCTCACAACGCCAGGGACCCAGGTTCGATTTCCGGCTTCAGTCACTATCTGTGCGGAGTCTGCACGCTCTCCCCATGTCTGCGTGGGTTTCCTCTGGGCACTCTAGTTTCCTCCCACAGTCCAAAGATGTGCAGGTTAGGCTGATTGGCCATAGTAAATTGCCCCTTAGTGTCAGGGGGACTAGCAGGGTAAATTCGTGGGGCTACGGGGATAGGAGCTGGGTGGAATTATGGTTGGTGCACACTGGATGGACCAAGTGGCCTCCTTCTGCACTGTAGTGATTCTATGGATTTCAGTGTCTGTAGTGTCATTTATTGGCAAAGAGATGTGTGGTGAATTTAAATTCCTTAAAATGGGATGATTGGGTCAGGTTTGAGAGTTGAGGATTGCATACAGAAGGAGTACCAGCTTCTAACCAGAAGTTCAGTCCTGCATTTTTTTACACAGAATAAACACAGTAAGGGGTTAACAAACACGCCAAATACCTGTAAATCATTTTTTAAAATGTAGTCACAGGAGGACAGTGGCATAGTGGTAACATCTCTACCTCTGGACTAGAAACCCTGGGTTCAAGCCCCACTTCAGAGCTTGATGGCCCATGGCAAGTGTGAGCATAGCGTGGCCAATGGTGTGTACGCCCTTCCAATGTGCCTGATAGCAGGTGCTAAAGAGTGGAAGAGTTTCATTGTGGAAAGAAGTGGCACTGCAGTACTTTGCCAAGGTGGTTAGCACTGCGGCCTCACAGTGCCAGGGACCTGGGTTCAATTCCGGCCTCGGGTAACCGTCTGTGTGGAGTTTGCACGTTCTCCCCATGTCTGTGTGGGGTTTCCTCTCAAACTCCAAAGACGTGCGGGTTAGGTGGATTGGCCGTGCTAAATTGTCCCTTAGTGTCAGGGGATTAGTAAGGTAAATATATGGGACTAAGGGGATAGGGCAGAGGGTGGGATTGTTAGTGCAGACGCGATGGCCTCCTTCTGCACTGTCAGGATTCTATGATATAATCATGGGCCAATCCAATGGAGCTTCATGGCTGCTAAGGGGAAGAGGGAGGATTGACTAAAGCCCTGACAGGATTGTTAATATGAATATTTGACTGCGTCAAATGTGTAAGTGATATTGCGTCAGTGATATTGAAATGTGCAGCACCACATATTTCTTGGAAAGCCAAAGTCACATTTATAATCCTGCTGCTTCCCTGAATGTAAGCAGAAAAGAAAAGTTACTTTTTCCTTTGGGAATTATTCCCGATGCATACTTTAACGCAAAGGTACAAATTTTTATTGGTGTTGTTTTGTTATGAAATGTAACAAGTAGACCTGAACCAGCTGACAGCAATTCAATTGTATATCACCACCTCTGTGTAAAGGGCTACTGAAGGTTAGGAATGAATGATTGTGTTAGTGCATGTGATTGTACGTGGGTTGCCAAGTACAAGAAAATAATGCCGCTTAGAATAGAAGGCAACAGCGGCCAGGAAATCCCCACCCCCCCTCACCTTTCCGCAAATGTCAGGTGGTACAGGTTTTGTTTAAACGCTTCCTCTGGGGAATTGCAGTGACATTTCGGAGACTCCTCCGAGTTACAAAATAGAGAATTAAGTCATGTTGAATGGTGAGGCAGAAACTTGGTGCATTAATTAGCAGATCTGGAAAAGGCCGGAGGAGCACAGCGAATTCATCATCTGAAAATAATGAGACAGATCAATGTTTCGGATGTAGGCCTTGCAGCACCTGACAACTTAAAAACTGTTTTGTTTTCCTTTTCCCAGATGCTGACAGCCCTGTTGCACAGGCGCCAAATTCTCTGACTTCGTTCTCAGCTTTAGCGGCCTATCTTAGAACTTTTAACTGTGTCCATAGAATCATACTGCGCAGAAGAGGCCATTCGGCCCATCAAGTTTTCACCGACACATTCGAAACACCTGAACTCCCACCTAATCCCATCTGCCAGCACTTGGCCCGTAGCCCTGAATGTTATGATGTGCCAAGTGCTCATCCGGATACTTTTTAAAGGATGTGAGGCAACCCGCCTCCACCTCCCTACCAGGCAGTGCATTCCAGACCGTCAACACCCTCTGGGTAAAAAGATTTTTCCTCTCATTTTACCCCCCCAAACCTCCGGTCCCTCACCTTGAACCTATGTACCCTCGTGACTGACTCTTCAACTGAGATGTACGAGGCCAGTTTTTTGCACAGAGGGTGGTGGGTGCCTGGAACTTGCTGCCAGGGGGAGGTAGTGGAAGCAAGTACGACAGCGGCTTTTAAGGGGTGTCTTGACAAATACAGGAATAGGATGGGAATAGAGGGATATGGTCCCCGGAAGGGTAGGGGGTTTTAATTCTGTCGAACAGCATGGATGATGCAGGCTTTGGAGGGCTGAAGGACCTGTCCCTGTGCTGTAAT
This sequence comes from Carcharhinus amblyrhynchos, assembly GCF_965287045.1. Taxonomy (NCBI): domain Eukaryota; kingdom Metazoa; phylum Chordata; class Chondrichthyes; order Carcharhiniformes; family Carcharhinidae; genus Carcharhinus; species Carcharhinus amblyrhynchos. The sequence goes on from NC_137329.1 coordinate 116,093,940, forward strand.
TTTCTTTGTTCTTTTTCTCTTTATTCTAAGGGGAACAGCTGCTCCTTATCCAGTCTGTCCACGTTCCTCATAATCTTATACGTGTTCAATGGAAATTGCTCAATTAGGTCATCAGATCTCTGTGAAATATGCTACTGTACAACTAAATTAAAATGGTTTTCATGCCTGTTGCTTAAATGTAACTATATATATTTACAACGTATAAATAAGTATATTCTATAAACCTTTAATGAGTAGTGATTACTACAATTAGTGTTTCCCTGAAGGCATCTCCAAATACTGGAAGATGCTCCGATATCTGACGTTCTGATTAACATTGTGGTTGTGGCTGTCCACAAGGCAATCTGCCTCTGTTTTGTCCCTGTTCTGTGGGCCGTTGAAGGCACACTTTGTTTTGGCAGCATGCAAAAGACAGTGAGAACCTGACAGTCATAAGAATTAATTATCTACCCAGGTGCACAGTGGTGACATTGAGAGAACTATGAAGTGAACCTTTTAGAAAACGGCAGAAAGATACATTTACTTGTGGATTCTCTGCTCTTGGTAAGTCATTCCGACTTAAAAGCAGTTCAAATGCATATTTAATGGGTCTGTCTTCCTTTTTAATCTCTGTTGTTCTGATAGTAATGCACATTCCATTGGGTATACTAACCCCTTATGAATGTTTTTGCATTGTTAGATTAAATACTGATAATGCACCAAGCCGCAGTGGGTCCATTCTCAGGCTGGTACCTATGATTTGTTCTGTAGGGCACATTTCCAATCTCCACCTGGAAATCAATTGGCAAGGATGAGAAAAACAGTCTCCTTTTCAAACCAAAGCCTGCATCTGGTTTGAAAAGGAGAGAAGATTGGCGAGCAAGCCAAACTTTCCTGGTTAACTCCTCCTGGTTAACTGGTGGTCACCAATGGTCAAATGCCTAACCGCTTACCCAGGATACCATTAGAAAGATGGGTCCCTGGGAGGACAGGGTTTTTTTTATTCATTCATGCTGGCTGGCCAGCATTTATTGCCCATCCCTAATTGTCCAAGGGCATTTGAGAGTCATTCCACATTTAGAGACATTGAGGGTCAACCCACATTGCTGTGGCTCTGGAGTCACAAGTAATCCAAACCAGGTAAGGATGACAGACTTCCTGCCCTAAAGGACATCAGTAGACCAGATTGTCAATTGTTAAAAAAACAATGATTTCATGGTCATCAGTAGTGTCTTAATTCCAAATATTTTTTATTGAACTCAAATTCCACCATCTGCTGTAGTGGGATTCAAACCCCGGTCCCCTGAATATTAGCCGAGTTTCTGGATTCATAATCTAGCGATAATACAACTAGGCCATCACCTCCCCACAGAAGTTGTCCTGCGATGAGAGGCTGAGGTAATTGAGTTGATTCTCTGGAGTTCAAAAGAATGAGAGGTGATTTCATTGAAACACACAAGATTCTGAAGGAGACTGATCAAGTAGATACTGAGAGATTGGCCAGAATTTTTCTGCCGTTCATGCGAGCAGGATATTCTGGTCCTGTCGCCGAAGCACCCTGGCCTGGGTCTCCTGGCGGGAGTTGGGGCAGGGAGGGTGCATTCAGTAGGAAACCCCGTTTGTTGGAGCGGGACCAGAAGATCCCGTTACTGGCCAGTTTGGGGCCATCACTGCTGCTGCCTGGAAGATCCTACCCAATGTTTTGGCTGTCTGAGGAAAAACTGGGATCACAATCTCAGGCTAAGAGGCTGATCATGTGGGATTCAAATGAGGAGATGTTTACTCGCGCAAAAGGTTATGAATCTTTGAAATATTCTACCTCAAGAAGCTTGTGGGCACTCCATTATGGAATATATTTAAGGCTGAGACGATCAAATGTTTGATCTATTAGGGAATTGGAGAATATTGTGTGAGTGCAGACAGATGGAGTTGAAGCCAACAATCAGCCTTGATTGTACTACAAGATGAAGTAGGCTTATGGGGCTATGTAGTCTATTCTTGCTCCTGTTTCTTAGTTCTGTAGATTGTTTGTGATGCAGTACAGCACCAACAGTGTGGGTTCAATTCTTGGAACCGCTGAGGCTACTCACAAAGGCTCCACCTTTCTCAACCTCACCTCACAACCTGAGGTGCAGTGATCTCAGGATAAATCACCACCAGTCAGCTCTCCCCCTCAAAGGTCATCTGGGACTGTGGCGACATTTACGTTTTATTCATAGGAGGAGGCTCTTCGCACCATCATGGCTATGCTGATATCGTACAAGAGACAACTGAAGAATGGAGAATTAACCATGAAAACGCAAGGAGAGTATGATGACTCAGAAACCCCATTTGGAAAGGAACATAGTTTATTACAGAATGTAAAGTAAAGCCACTACTGTGTTGTACGCACACTAGTCCCTGCCTGGTGCTACAGTGCAGCTGGCCCGGCCCAGTCCTGGGCCTATCTTATATAAGGCTACAGGTAATGAGTTCCAGTTGGCTGGGGAGCTTATACTCAATGAGCCTCACAAGGAGCACTTTGCAGGGTTGCAGATAAGGAGCGGCACAGTGGCCCAGTGGTTAGCACTGCTGCCTCACAGCTCCAGGCACTTAGGTTCAATTCCAGCCTTGGGTGACTGTATGTGTTGGGTTTGTACGTTCTCCCTGTATATTCCTCCAAGAATCCAGTGATGTACAGGTTAGTTTGAGTGGCCATACTATATAGCCCCTCAGTATCTCTAAATGTGTAGGTTAGATGGATTTGCCATTGTAAATGTGCATAGAGTTATGAGGAGAGGATCTAGGTAAGATACTCTGTCAGAGAGTCAGTACAGACTCAATGGCCTCTTTTGAATTACAATAATTACATTTGACAAATACTCATCTGAAATAACTAAATATTATTCTTGTTGAGTTATGGTATCATTATATTACATCTCTGTGGACAAGTAAAACTAAAAATAATACTAATGTTACTGATCTAAAGGGCCTCTGTCCATTTGAAAATATCTTTTATAAATGTGCATGACTTGATGACATAGAATGTTGAAATTGATAAACCTGTTCATATTGCTGCCATGACGTAAAATACTCTCCCCTCAAATGCTCTTTCCCTCCCAGACAGTGTTTATTTATTTATTTTTCATGTTACAATTATTCATGTTAGGCTTACATTAACACTGCAATGAAGTTACCATGAAAATCCCCTGGTCGCCATACTCGGCACCTGTTCAGGTACACTGAGGGAGAATTTAGCTCATGAACGAGGCTCATGTCCATCTGCAAAATTCCCTAACCTAATAACCAATAAATATCGACCAGATGAAACCCACACAGACAGAGGGAGAATGTGCAAACTCCGCATAGACAATAACCCAAGCCAGGAATTAAACCTGGGCCCTTGATTGTGATCATGTTGGAATGCCGGCCTTGATTGTGAGGCAGCAGTGCTAACCACTGTGCCATCTTTTCATCGACACAGCGCTCTTTATCACTGGCGAGGTTTAGTTTCAGTCTCACATGCCTGGAAGATTGGAATGTGTTCACTGAGCTGTCACACTCACACCTTGCTTAATTTTATGCTCCATTGAACTCAATGTAATCATGAGCTTGAGTGGGATATAAATCAGCGTTCTGTTTGAAAGGTGTCCATTCCCATTGGATGTGTCTTGTTAAAATCGGGACTTTATTCGATTCCTCAGAGACAAAACAGAGAGAGGCTTTATTATTAGTGGTTATGAGACGCTCAGCAAAGCTGTCTCCTTGTGACCCAAATTGAGCAGCACGCACCCACATGAGTCATTCTGAAACACACCCATGGCGATTACTGTCATATTTCACTGATTTATGAAGCATTTGATTTATGCATCCGTATAACTTAATTAAAATGTCTTTTATTCTGCTGCTAACGTGGAATTGTATTCCTTTCAAGACTTGCGTCCAATTTGTCTTCCATAAACAGGGGCTTTGTTTAAAGCGAAGTTATTGGTTGTTAGGTTAGGGAACTTTGCAGATAGACACCAGCCTGGTTTATAAGCTGGAGTGGCATAGTGGTTAGCGTGAACTGGGACTTGGGTTCGATTCCTGGCCTGGGTCACTATGCGGAGTTTGCACATTCCCCCTGTGTCTACATGGGTTTCCTCCGAGTGCTCTGGTTTGTTCCCACAGCCCAAAAGACATGTTGGTTAGGTGCGTTGGCTGTGCTAAATTCTTCCTCAGTGTACCCGAACAGGGGCGGAGTGTGGTGACTAGGGGATTTTCACAGTAACTTCATTGCATTAAGCCGACTTGTGACACTAATAAATAAATATGATTTTAGGCTGTAGCTCCCAGCATTTTTAAATTGCAGTGTAAATTTATTAAATTTACTAAAAATACTATTTTTTTTCATAAAGACACAGGCTGGAACTTCACGCCATTCATGCTGGTGGGATCTTCCAGACCTGCTGGTGTTGGCACATTCCCATCCTCGGTTTCCCGGTGGTGTGGGGTGGATTCAATGGGAAATCCCATTGACAATGGCGGGACTGGAAGATCCCACAGCTGGCCACCTCCAGTCATGGCAAACACACGGAGGGGAGGCCAGAAAAGCTTGGCCACGATTCTCTTTTTTTTACAAAGAAGAGATATATATTAAACTTATTGGTGAAGTTGTCATTCTCCTAGTACGATTCTGCGTCGCATACAGGTTTGGTTGCGACAATTCTTTGACAACAAACATTTTAAAACCATGCTAACCTAACTGTTTGTTAACCTGAAGATCAATTAGTCTCCAGTCGACCAAAGAAAACCATGTGCCCTACGGTCATTAATACATCTATTTACACACAGTTGCAATTTAGCATTATGGAATAGAGTCTAATGCACCTTATAATCCCTGTGCCTTCCGCATTGCTGCCTCTGGGTCAGATGTTTTGGCTTCCAGTCCGACAACAGGACTGAAGAGCAAAAATCAAAGTTAGCTCCCCACCCCAGTGCAGATGCGATTTGATTTGGTTTATTATCGTCACATAGAATCTTAGAATCCTGACAGTGCAGAAGGCGGCCATCCAGCACATCGAGTCCGCACTGATCACAATCCCACCCAGGCCCTATGCCCGTAACCCCACATATAACCTGCTAATCCCCCTGACACTAGGGTTAATGTAGCGTGGCCAATCAACCTAACCCGCACATCTTTGGACTGTGGGAGGAAACCATGTACGGGGTAATAACCGTGTAGATGTGCGAGGCCAGTTTTTTACACAGAGGGTGGTGGGTGTCTGGAACTCGCTGCCAGAGGAGGTGGTGGAAGCAGATATGATAGTAACATTTAAGGGGCGTCTTGACAAATGCATGAATAGGATGGGAATGGAGAGATAAAGTCCCTGGAAGGGGAGGGGGTTTTAGTTCAGTCGGGCAGCATGGTCGATACAGTCTTAGAGGGCCAAAGAACCTGTCCCTGTGCTGTAATTTTATTTGTTCTTTGTTCCCGTATTAATATACAGTGAGAAGTATTGTTTCTTGCGTTATACAGACAAAGCATACCGTTCATAGAGAAGGAAAGGAGAGAGTGCAGAATGTAGTGTTATAGTCATAGCTAGGGTGTAGAGAAAGATTAACTTAATGTGGGGTCCATTCAAAAGTCTGATGGCAGCAGGGAAGAAGCTGTCCTTGAGTCGGTTGGTATGTGACCTCAGACTTTTGTATCACCATTGAAGGTGTCGTCCTTTAGTTGAAGTGTTAAACCGAGACAGCATCTGCACCCTTTCATGTCATTGCAAACATCCTCTCACATTAGTTTGATGAATAATGGAAGGGTTATTCCTGGTGTCCTAGCTAGTAGATTTATCCCTCAACCAACATGGGCAATAGAGATTATCTGGTTGTTATCACGTTGCTGTGAGTGGGAGTACCCAGTGCACAAATTGGTTGCTGCAGTTTTCTACATTACAACAGTGACGGTACTTCAAAAGTACATCATTGTCTGCTTTGGGAAAAACTCTGGTTGTGAAAGGTACGATATAAATGCAAAGTTTTTCCTTAAACCCTGAACTGCATCATTGGAGACCATAGAATCCAACAGTGCAGGAGGCCATTCAGCCCACCATTTCTGTGCTGAGTGTCTGACAAAGCATCTTGCCCAGGTCCTATCCCTGTAACCTCACATATTTACCCCACTAACTTATACATTTTCTGACACTAAGGGACAATTTAGCATGATCAACCCACCCAACATGCACATCTCTGAACTGTGGGAGGATACCGGGGCACCCGCAGGAAACAAACGCAGACACGGGGAGGAAGTGCAAACTGCACACAGGCAGTCACTCCAAGACCGGATTTGAACCTGGTTCCTTGGTTCTAAGAGGCAGCAGAGCTAACCACAGCGCCACTATGCCACTCTGCTAGACCAGCCTAGCATTATAAAGAAGTAATCTTCAAGAAACATTTGTTGTCTGGGATCTGTTGAACTTCATATTATTTTTAATTTGCTCAGTAAATAACCAGTCCTTTTCAGGAACTATTCAAATATCTTTTTGTCCATCGCCCTTGCTTAATGTTGGCCTTGGGCACTCAAACTGATGTCTGTGTTTTTTAATGCTTTTGGGCTTTGTGTGCTTTGAAACATGTGACAGTGAATACACGTTACATAAGCAATCTTACAGCAAGAGCTTGATTTGTTTTTGCTATTAAATGATTCTTTCCCCCTTCACATGTTACCAGAATGACAAATGGAACCAGTCATCTGTAAATGGCTAGCTAGTGCAGAAAATGAAAATGGAATTGCAGGTGGAAGGCTAGATGAGAAATGGGAATGAAAATGGGTCAAAGTACAAGGTTTGCGTGCTCACGTGTGTGTGTGTGTGTATATTCATCCGTGTGCGTGCGTGTGTGTGCATGTGTGTATTCATCCATGTGCGTGTGTGTGTGTGCATGTGTGTATTCACCCGTGTGTGTGCATGTGTGTGTGAGTGTGTGTGCATGCGTGCATACATATGTATGTGTGTGTGTGTATGTGTGTGTGAGTGTGTGTGTTAGTGTGTGAAGACCATGCTGTCTCCTGATAGTCCATGGGGTTTGAAATGGTTTCTCTGCGGCGATTCCCTGAGGAACTGTGAGCTCATCTGATTTTTGTTCTTGTGGGGCCAAGCATTTTTCAGCATTAGTTAATGTAATAACTTTGAATGCAAGTAGTTGTGGCTACAAGTTATGAAGGGTTCATATTCAACAATATATACGTGCAAGCGATGGTCTGACAGAAGTGCAATATGCGTCTACTCCTTTCTCCTCCATGGCTCCAACTGAGGTCCCTCCCCGACCCAGGACGCGGCTCTTGCAGTCGATTGTCTTTGCTTCTCGTGTGGCCTGCCCATAGGGTCCTGCCCGATCACGTGGCCCTCAGGGAGCACCCCAATAAAGGGGACATTCTACCATTGTTAATTTCTGAGAGCTTTCTGCCTGCTGTAGACTAATATACATTGAAATTACTGTTTTCTTGTGGAACACCGATGTCACCTTTGAGAAGTTAGGACAGGGAAACTGGGGGATGTGTCAATATTTGCCAGCTCTGCTCTCCCAGCACAATAATCAGGCAACAAAATAAAATGGCCTGTCCTTTTTTTTGGTAATCAAGTGTTGACAATTGCTTGAGTTTAGGTCCCGATTCTAAATCCTTTAGTGAGGATGTCATGACGTTAGTTACAGCCGTTAGTAAAGGGAAAGTGACCTTATATTGATTAGTACATCTAATGGGGTTCAAAATCATATAGGACCTGTCACCTTTTTAAAACTATCATGTTGATAGTTATTCAGGACAATCGTTAAAGATACTTATAGTAATTTCTTGGACATCTATATAGATCATAGATCATAGAACACTACAGTAGAGAAAAAGGCCCTTCAGCCCATCAAGTCTGCAGCGACCACAATCCCACCCAGGCTCTACCCCCATATCCCTACACATTTACCCACTAATCCCTCTAACCTATGCCTCCCAGGACACTAAGGGGCAATTTTAATATGGCCAATCAACCTAACCTAAACATAGGTATCTATGATTTTCTAAGTAGCACACATTATTCCACGACACGATGTAAAAATATCCCAGCAGAACATTTTGACTCTGTACTTTGTATCACCTTCAGTTTGCCAGCATTCTGAGTGGATTTAGCACCTCTCCAGGCACTCATTATACCCAAGCATTCCTGTATGCTGTTTCATTGTAATGCAATGATAAATAATTTGTGGCCAAATAAACTGTGAATTGGTCTTCATGGCGACCGTAACAATAACTTTTGAAATAAATTAAATTTCTAATTTAAGGATTGAGGCAAACTAAGTGTAGAACATGGCAGATTGACTATAATGTGGAAAAATATGAAGTTATCCATTTTGGTTGGAAAGGAACGCAGAGTATTTGTTAACTGGGGAGAGATTGGGAAGTGTTGATGTCCAAATAGATCTGGGAGTTATTGTTCGTAACACTAAAAGCTAATATGCAGGTGCAACAAGCAATTAGGAAGTCGAATGGTATTATTAGTCTATATTGCAAAGGGATTTGAGCACATGGGTGAGGAAGTCTTGCTACAGTTATATCGAGTCTTGTTGAGACCACAAATAGACTATGGTGCACAGTTTTACTCTCCTTACCTAAGGAAGGATACACTGGCTATAAAGTGAATGCTGTAAAAGGCTAATCCCTGGGATGGCAGGATTGTCCTATGAGGAATAAGGAAGGACTGAGGGAACTGGACCTCCGTTCTCTGAGGTGACCACATTGAAGTGTACAAACCCCACCCCCCCCCCGCCGAGTGCTGCCATGGGCAGGTTCCAAATGGGGAGGGAGTGTAAAATAGCAGTAGATTCCTGCCAACTGTCAGGATGATGGGTGGCAGATAGATGATGGGGAGGTGATGGCCTAGTGGTATTATCGCTAGACTATTAAGCCAGAAACTCAGCTAACGTTCTGGAGACTAGAGTTCGAATCCCACCATGACAGATAGTGGAATTTGAATTCAATAAAAAATATCTGGAATTAAGAATCTGATCATTGTTGATTGTCGGAAAAAATACCCGTCAGGTTCACTAATGTCCTTTAGGGAAGGAAATCAACCGTCCTTACCTGGTCTGTGTCTCCAGAGCCACAGCAATGCGATTGACTCTCAACTGTCCTCCAAGGGCAACTAGAGGTGGGCAATAAGTGCTCACACAGCCAGCGATGCCCATGTCCAATGAATGAATTTTAAAAACGCGCTCAGTGTCCTGAAAGTTCAGGCCATGGAGGTGGTTCCTAGCCTGGACATGCATGAATGGTTCTGCTTGTTAATAAAAACTTACATTAGTCTACCCAAGATTACAAAGACTTTTTAAGAGATACCACCCTATTATCAATACCCTCCCAATACTTGGTGGCTTTCAGATCTGTTGAAAGTTGCCATAGTCTGCATGGAGTGGTATGGCATGTCCTGACAATAAGGATGCTGGTCAAACCATTGGCTCCCAGGCATGGATGCAATAGATTGCATTGTATTCGGCTGCCAGCCTGGTGGAGAATGAACAGAGGTGAGGCGGAGGAATAAAAGGTGCTGGAAAAGGAAGCAAGGGTAGAAGGTCTTCCAGCAGGAGGCTATATCCATCTCAGATGTTCACTTGCCTCCCTGCACCTCAATGAAGGATAGTGTGTCAGGCATGTCCATGTCTGTTCAGGTGTTCCCAATGAAACTGGGTGCAGTCAAAGCCACAGGCTCAGACAGTAGCAAAGATGGAGATTCACTAGGTTGATTCCGGAGTCGAGAGGTTTGGCTTATAAGGAGAAACTGAGTAGACTGGGACTATACTCATTGAAAGAATGAGGGGAAATCTTATAGAAGCATAAGATTTATGAAGGGAATAGATAAGATAGAAGTAGGGAGGTTGTTTCCTCTGGAAGGTGAAACCAGAGCTAGAGGGCATGGCCTCGAAATAAGGGGGAGCAGACTTACAACTGAGTTGAGGAGGAACTTCTTCACCCAAAGGGTTGCGAAGGTGTGGACTTCCCTGCCTAGTGAAGCAGTTGTGGCTACCTCATTGAATATTTTTATGGCAAGGATAAATACATTTTTGAGCAGTAAAGGAATTACGGGTTATGGTGAGCGGGCGGGTAAGTAGAGCTGAGTCCTTGAAAAGGTTAGCCATGATCTTATTGAATGGCAGAACAGGCTTGAGAGGCCAGATGGCCTACTCCTGCCCCTAGTTTTAAGTTCTTATAGCCATGAACCTTTATGCTTCTTGTTCCTTCCAGCTGCAGTAGACACTTATTGCAACATCCTCCCATTTGTTGACACTTGTTAAAGGGGGTATTTATTGAGACACTGCACTCCAAGAACATACTTAACTCTCTCTTGCCAGAGAGAAGCAGGTGAAATGAGCACGTGACTTTGAGGCTTCCCCAGGGTGCCACTGACTGCACACAAACCGTGTTGCAGGCGCCACCTGTCAGCTCTGTAACTTAGCACAGCCGAAATGATCTGCTCTTCCTAAATGTCCATCTTGTGTGCAACCACGGCCCAATGACCAGTGCCTGGCAGCAGTCATAATACCTTTGTTCGGCGGATGTTCCCTGTGCCATCGACACTTGAGACGCCATGACAAAACAGAGGCTACTGAACAACAGTAGCTAATCGCTGGCAGCGTGGCTGATGATTACAGGACGCATCACATGCACACGTGTACCGTATGCATTTAATGAAAACCATACTGTTACCCCAAATGCAATAGGAGTTCATTGGCTTAAATAAGGCTTCTGCTGCATGGAACATTCGGGAGGATTCCTTGGAGGTCTTGTGGTGCAGTGGATTAGTGTTTCTGCCTCTGAGCCAGAAGCTCCAGATTTGAGTCCCACCCCGGTGGGATCTTCTCTATGAATGGTATGCTTTGTCTGAATAATATGCAAGAAACAGTACTTTTCAATGGACACTAATACATGTCACTAATAGTAAAGGCAAGTTCTGCTTTCTATATGGGAACATCGAGGAATCAGCCCAGCAACAAAACTGAAGGTCTACAGCGCTACGGCACTCACTACCCTCCTGTATGCCTGTGAAACATGGACTGTGTATCGAAGGCATGCACGACAGCTCGATCATTTCCACATGACTTGTCTTTGCAGAATATTACGCATCCGTTGGCAAGACAAAGTACCAGACACTGAAGTTCTCTCGAGAGCAAGTCTACCATCAGTCCACACACTGCTGATGAGAGTGCAGACCTGGTGGGCAGGTCATGTCATCCGTATGTTAGATGAGTGCATACCCAAGCAGCTCCTTTTTGGGGAACTCTCTGCTGGAAAATGCTCGCATGGAGGGCAGAAGAAACATTTCAAAGACACACTCAAGGCCTCCCTGAAGCAGCTTGACATTGACACGACCACCTGGGAAACGCTGGCACAAAACTGCCCTACCTGGTGCTGCCTCATCCACAAAGGCTGTCAAGCTCACGAAGCAAGGTGTGTTGCTGAAGCACAACTTAAGCGCGAGCTGTGCAAGTCCAGAGCCACCAGTGCAACAACTACAGTGTCGACACAAGTCTGTCCAATATGTGCCAGGACATTCCGTGCCCGAATTGGCCTGATCAGTCATCTTCAGACACACCACAACCAGCCTCAAAATGACTAATGGTGTCGATGACGATGGACAAACAACAATACATGTGACAATAATAAATCAAATCAAAATCAAATCAGGACTTGATGGCCAAGGAAGGTGTGTTCATAATGTGGCCATAAGATTGAGTATTGCAATGATGTAGTCCACCACAGTTGGATTTTCCAGACCCAGAACTTGCAACTTAATGTTGAGGAGCTTGTGGAGTCGGCAAAGATGGAAGTGGTTGACTTTCCACCAGCCTCCAAAACTATAATGACTGTTTGAGCTTGAAACTCGACATGTCCTCTCCGACTCTCACCAGCAGAATCACAAGAAATTGATTTGCGGGTGCAGCACGTAATTAAGAGGGCAAATGGAATTTTGTCCTTCATTGCTAGAGGGATGGAGTTTAAAAACAGCGAGATGATGTTGCAGCTGTATAAGGTGCTGGTGAGGCCACACCTGGAGTACTGTGTATAGTTTTGGTCTCCTTACTTGAGAAAGGATATACTGGCACTGGAGGGGGTGCAGAGGAGATTCACTAGGTTGATTGCAGAGTTCAGACGATTGCCTTATGAGGAGAGACTGAGTAGACTGGGGCTACACAGCGTTGGAATTCAAATGAATGAGGGAGATCTTATGGAAACATATAAGATTATGAAGGGAATAGATAAGATAGAAGCAGGGAGGCAGGTGAAACTAGAACTAGGGGGCATGTCCTCAAAATAAGGGGAAGCAGATTTAGGATTGAATTGAGTTTTTCACAAAGAGTTGTGAATCTGTGGAATTCCCTGCCAAGTGAAGCAGTTGAGGCTACCTCATTGAATGTTTTTAAGGCAAGAATAGAAAAGTTTTTGAACAGTAAAGGAATTAAGGGTTATGGTGAACAAGTGGGTAAGTGGAGCTGAGTCCGCAAAAAGATCAGCCATGATCTTATTGAGGAATTAAGGGTTATGGTGAGCGGGCAGATAAGTGGAGCTGAGTCCATGAAAAGATCAGCCATGATCTTACTGAATGGCGGAGCAGGCTCGAGGAGCCAGATGGCCTACTCCTGCTCCTAGTCCTTAGGTTCTAAGGTGAAAGCAACAATTGCATATTAGCACTATCAGTGCGTAAATATGACTTCAGAGCTTTCTCAGGCAAGTTAGAGGACATGTGCTGGCCAACTATAAAATCTACGAAAGTTAAGTGCCTGACTATTTAAGAACTTGGGCAGATGATCTTTAGAACACAGCTGTCTTTACCTGTCATTTGTAATCTTCGCCACACTTACAGTGATGAATATTTACGCTGGCAGGAACGTAAGGAATGGGTGCAGCAAATTAACATTTCACTCTCTCAAACTTCCACACAGAATTCTAGTTCAGCAATAACAGAGAGCTTTGCTACGCATTGAAGTGAAATACGCCGTAAAATCCCAGACTTAGCGGATCAAATCAGGACTCGCTACACTTGTCATGACACGCGCCGGAATGTTCCGCCTGTTCACGCCCCGCTGCCGCTGCGAGTGAGGATGGAGAGTTTGGCGCTCAGTCAAATCCCCAGTCACTGCAGCGGGACCAAGCAATCATGCAGCTGTGAAACAGCTGGAAAACTCCGGCTATGAAGCTGGAATTGATATGTCGCAAACTTTTTTGCTCTTTGTAAACATTGGTCGGGCCTGGTAGGATATGATGGTCCCATTGAAATAAACAACAGTCTAAGTGGCTGCTGTATCCACTGGGAAAGACGCTCCATAGCGAGTCTGTGCAACAGTTAGCACTGCTGCCTCACAGCACCGGGGACCTGAGTTCGATTCCCGGCTTGGGCCACTGTCTGTGCGGAGTCTGCACATTCTCCCCATGTCTGTGTGGGTTTCCTCCAGGTGCTCCGGTTTCCTCCCACGGTCCAAAGATGTGCGGGTTAGGTTGATTGGCCATGCAAAGAAATTGCCCCTTAGTGTCCGGGGATGTGTAGGTTGGAGGGATCAGTGGGTATAATATGTAGGGGTATGGGCCTGGGTGGGATTGTGTTCGGTGCAGACTCAATGGGCCGAAGGGCCTCTTTCTGCACTGCGGGTTCTATAGTTCTATGGTTGGGTCACTGTCTGTGTGGAGTCTGCACGTTCTCCCCGTGTCTGCGTGGATTTCCTCCCAATGCCCAAAGATATGCTGGTTAGGTTGACTGGCTGTGCTAAATTGCCCCTAAGTGTCAGGGGGATTAGTAGGGTGAATACGTGAAGTTATGCGGATGGGTGGGATGTTTGTCAGCGCGGGCTCGATGAGCTGAATGGTCTCCCTCTGCATTGTAGGGACTCTATGATCTAAGATTGCTGGTCTTGAATATTTAAAACAGAACACCAATAGAAGGGGGAGATAATACTGGTCCGAACTGGTTTTTCCTCTGGGAGACCAGTATTTGTTTTATGGTCCTTCCATTGAATATGGAGGATGTGGTGGGGGCATTGCTGATGAAATTTCAGTGGCTCTATTGTGTTGTTCCTATACAGTCCAAGCCTCACTGCACTGTAGGGGTGTGGTGACGACAACTACGCTTAGACTCAGACCTCTTTTTCCTTCCGGAGTTCCTTATCATCAAACACTCACTGTTATAATTAATAGAGAGCGGAGCTGGCACAGCTGATCCCAGTGTTGGATCTCCTCCTCATTGATGGCCTTTAGAGGGAGGTGGCTATCAAGTTGTGGGAAGTGCTCAATACATTCCAGAGTCTCTCCTTAAAAAGTTCATGATGTGGAGATGCCGGCATTGGACTGGGGTAAATACAGTAAGAAGTCTCGCTTTGGGCTTAGTTATTGCAACATCAAGAAAGGCCCTTTGTTGTGAGACTACTTACTGTGCCTACCCCAGCCCGAGGCCAGCATCTCCACATCTTCAAAGTTGTGGGGAGGCGATGCCGAGTGGCTTTATCACTAGACTATTAATCCAGAAACTAATGTTCTGGGGACCCGGGTTCGAATCCCACCTCAGCAGCTGGTGGAATTTGAATTCAATAAAAAAAAATCTGGAGTTAAGAATCCACTGATTACCATGAAACCATTGTCAATTGTTGGAAAAATCCATTAGGCTCACTAATGTCCTTTAGGGAAGGAAATCTGCCTATCTTACCTGGTCTGCTCTCCAGAGCCACGGCAATGTGGTTGACTGTCAACTGCCCTTGGGCAACTAGGGATGGGCAATAGATGCTGGCCCAGCCAGCAATGCCCATGTCCCACGATTGAATAAAAATAAGATATAGGAAGTGGATTATCTGATTGACTAGATGTGGGTTGATATGAGTTTTGTGTTGATAACATTCAAGACCAGCTGAGTCTCATGTATGTGGATTTGAAGAGAGTAGCTTGCAAGTCTGGTGTACATGTGCAAATGTTTGCAGGAGGTCAGTTTGCTCAGCTGGCTGGACGGCTGGTTTGTGATGCGGAGCGATGCCAACAGCGCAAGTTCAATTCCCATTCTGGCTGACGTTATCCATGAAGGCACCGACTTCTCAACCTTGTCCCTCGCCTGAGGTGTGGTGATCCTGAGGTTAAATCACCACCAGTCAGCTCTCCCCTCAAAGGGGGAGAGCAGCCAATGGTCATCTGGGATATTGGCAACATTATTTGACATAAACACATTCACACGCTTACGTACGAAGTACATGCCAGTACACTACTACAACATACAATACTGGGGCAGCACGATGGCACAGTGGTTAGCACTGCTACCTCAGCACCGGGTATCTGGGTTTGATTCCCGGCTTTGGTCACTGTCTGTGTGGAGTCTGCACGTTCTCCCCGCATCTGCGTGGGTTTCCCCCGGGTGCTCCGGTTTCCTCCCACAGTTCGAAAGACATGCATTGGCCGTGTTAAATTCTCCCACCGTGTACCCGAACAGGCGCCAGAGTGTGGCAACTAGGGGATTTTCACAGTAATGTCATTGCAATGTTAATGCAAGCCGACTTGTGACACTAATAAATAAACTTGAAACTTTTAAAACAAACTGCAAGTGATAATGCAAAACTGCCAGTGCACAGAGAAATGACGCCAGGCTCCCAAAGGTGCGGCAGTGATATTTATGACCTTGAAGCAACTTTATGCCACATCTCCGCATTACATTGGAGGTCAGGCTTATTGGTAAACGTTATCTTGGTTGCTTACAATGGAAGCTGTTTGCTATCCCTTAATCTAATTTCTCGTAATTAAATTTGGGCTTAGTTATTACAGCATCAAGCAAGGCCCTTTGTGTCAGCCAATCAAAAAAATGCTTACCTGCCAGGTAGATTTGATTGGCTAATGAATATACACCCCTTCCAGTTTGGTTTCTCCAGCCTTGAACACAAATGACTAATCCAGTGATGGCTTTCAAGATAGAATTATTGTAAGCTTACAAAACCGACTGGCGTGTATTGGGACAATTAAATCTAACACCCCTCAGGTGCTCAGAGACAGATCTGAACAGATTTATGGATAAAATAACAGCCTTTTTAGATTCTCAGCGATTGCGGCATTCTTTCTCACTCCGTTTATCTTTGCTGTGCGTGTAAAGATAAGACCATCCTTGTGTAATAAACCATTATCTAATCTTCGATCGCTTTATACCGCGCTTACAGACGGCCTTGATTAATAAAGGAATTACCTCTCTGCTGTACATCTGTCCCCAAATCTCCCGTCAAAAGCTACCACTGTGCATCCACCTTTGATCCCCTCCTGCTGTTACTTCTCCTGCTACTGTTTGATGCCTGTACGTCTTTATGGATTGTATTGAGACATTTGCTACATTGAGGCTCTGCATGACTGCGGGATAGTGGAGTGCAGCAAGCCAGAGTTCAGATGGGGTGGGATCAGTTGGTTCTCGTAGAAAAAAGTCAGACTTTTCCGATGATCAGACTTTCTTTACGCTGCATTATATCGAAACATAGAAGATAGGAGCAGGAGGAGGCCATTTGGCCCTTCGAGCCTGCCCTGCCATTCACCACGATCATGACTGATCATCCAACTCAGTAGCCTAATCCTGCTTTCTCCCCATAACCTATATTCCCATTCGTCCCAAGTGCTCGAGTAGAAACATATGATGTTTCGAGTTGCACTTTCATTTGTAAATTATCTTTTCATATTAGGCAGATTATGCACAGAGTAAAAAGCATAGGGAATGATAACCAGATATATTTAGTGTTACATTTAGGTGTTTGATAGTGTAATAATCTTACCAAGACCAGTCTTCCGTCACCAATCACTCTTTATTTACAAGTGTGTTTGGAATTCCATTCAATGGCTACAGAGTATGGCCCAGTCCCGACTCTGTCGCCTCCCGGCCTGAGTGGAGCCCGCTGACTTTGAACTGCCCACTCTTCGTTCCCTACTGGGTGAGCTTCCACTTCTTTCTGAATGTATCACAGCTTGGTATGGCTCTTGCTCTGACCAAGACTGCAAGGAACTATAAAGGGCTATGAACGAAGCCCAGTCCATCACGCAAACTAGCCACCCATCCATCAACTCCGTCTACACTTCCCGCTGCCTCGACAAAGCAGCCAGCATAATCAAGGATCCCACGCATCCCGGACATTCTCTCTTCCACCTTCTTTTATTGGGAAAAGTCTGAGGACACATACCAATCGACTCATAGCTTCTTCCCTATTGCCATCAGACTTTTGAATGGGCCTACCATGTGTTAAACAGGTCTTTCTCTATACTCTAGCCATGACTGTAACACTATATCCATGAGACTCATAAAGGTTTCCAACACGGAAACAGGCCCTTCGGCCCAACATGTCCATGCCACCCAGTTTTTAACCACTAAGCTAGTCCCAATTGCTACATTTGGCCATATCTCTCTATGCCCATCTTACCCATGTAACTGTCTAAGAGCTTTTTAAAACACACAATTATACCCGCCTCTACTACTGCCTCTGACAACTCATTTCAGACACTCACCACCCTCTGAAAATATTGCCCCTCTGGATCCTTTTGTATCTCTCCCCTCTCACCTTACACCTATGCCCTCCAGTTTTAGACTCCCCTACCTTTGGGAAAAAAATGTTGACTATCAAGCCTATCTATGTCCCTCGTTTTAGAGCTAGAATTTTACAATGCAACAGTTAAATTATTTAATTCAAAACTATTAAAAATCTGAATTACAGAAACATTGACTTATTCTGACTGGGGGATAGTGTGTAGAAGGACAACTGCTTTCCTTGATTTACATTGATAACCTGGAGCTGGATGTGCAAGGTCTTATTTCCAAATTTGGAGATGACGCAAGGCTTGGAAGTATTATGAACTGTGAGGAGGGTAATGATAGATTTCGAGATGTAGACAGGCTGTGGAATGGGCAGACACCTGGCAGATGATATTTAATGTGGAGAAGTGTGAAGTCATACTTTAAAGTTTATTTATTAGTCACAAGTAAGGTTTATATTAACACTGCAATGAAGTTACTGTTAAATTCCCCTAGTTATCACACTCCGGAACCTGTTCAGTTCAATGCACCTAGCCAGCCACGCCTTTCAGACTGTGGGAGAGAACCAGAACACCCAGAGGAAACCCACACGGACACAGGGAGAACGTGCAAACCCCACACAAACAGTGACCCAAGCCAGAAATTGAACCCAGGTCCCTGGTGCTGTGAGGCAGCAGTGCTAACCACTATGCCAACGTGCCACCCACATACATATTGGTTAGAAGAATAATGAAGTATAAGGGTAGGGAAATCATGTTGAAGCTATCTAAAACCTTTGTTAGGCTGCATTTGAAGTATTGCATGCAGTTCTGGTCACCACACTACCAGAAGGAGATGGGAGCTTTGGAGAGAGTGCAAAGAAGGTTCACCAGAATGTTGCTTGGTCTCAAGGGTGTTGACTCTGAGGAGAGGTTGAATAAACTATGATTGTTTTCACTGGAAAGACAGAGGCTGAGGGGAGACCTGATAGAGATCTCCAAAATTATAAGAGGCACAGACAGGGTAGATAGTTAGAGGCTTTTTCCAAGAGTGGAAATGTCAATTACAAGGGGGCAGTTGTTCAAGGTGAAAGGGGTAAAGTTTAAGGGAGATGTGCAGGGGAAGTTTTTAACGCAGAGAGTGGTGGGTACCTGGAATGCGCTGCCCGAGGAGATGGTGGATGCAGGCACATTAGCAACATTTAAGAGGCATCTGGATGGGTACATGAATAGGGAGGGAATAGAGGGATACGGACTGAGTAAGGGCAGAAGGTTTCTTTGTAATTTAGTTAGGGCATCATGATTGGCATGGGTTTGGAGGGCCGAAGGGCCTCTTCCTGTGCTGTTCTTTTCTTTGCTCTTTAAGAATGAGGTGAGGTGATGTAAATGGTACAATTCTAAAGGAATGCTGGAACAGAGGGACGTGGGAGGCATGTGCAAAAATTATTGAAGGCGGCAGGGCAGGTTTGCAAAAACAATTAATAAATTATGCTGAATCCTGCATTTTATAAACAGGGGCACAGAGTGCAACAGTAAAGTTATGACCCTTCATAAAACACCGGTTCAGTCTCAACAGGAAGGACGCAAAGGTTTTCGAAAGGGTACGGAAAAGATTTATGAGAATGATTCCGAGGGTGAGAGACTTCAGCTGTGTGGACGGATTGACGAAGCTGGAGCTGTTATTCTTGGAGAGGAGAGGATCGAAAGGAAATTTGTTGAATGTGTTCGAAATCATGATGGATCTGGGTCACGTAAATGGGGAGAATCGGTGGATGGGTACAAGTCTTAATGAGCTTAACGAAAGAACCAGAGGTGGTGTAAGGTAAAACTTCTGTATACGGCACGGTGGCACAGTGGTTAGCGCTGCTGTCTCACAGTGCTAGGGACCTGGGTTCAATTCCCAGCTTGAGTCACTGTCTCTGTGGTGTTTGCACGTTCTCCCTATGTCTGCGTAGATTTCCTCTCAGTACTCTGGTTTCCCCCCACAGTCCGAAAGACAGGCTGGTTAGGCGCATTGGCCATGCTAGACTCTCCCTCAGTGCACCCGAACAGTTGGCAGAATTTGGCGACTAGAGGATTTTCACAGTAACTTCAGTTAATGTAAGCCTACTTGTGACACAAATAAATAAACTTAAATGGTTGAATCTGGTATGCACTGCTTGAGCGTGTGGTTGAGGCAGATTCAGTTGTGATTTCCAAAGGAAACCAGCTAATTATCCGGGGACACCGTGGCATAGTGGCATTGTCATTGAACTCAGTAATCCAGGGACCCAGGGTAATGCTCTGGGGACCCAGGTTCAGATCCCACCATAGCAGATGGTGAAATCTGAATGCAATAATAAACCTAAAGTTAAATGTCGAATGACGACCATGACAATTGTCAATAGTGATTATTTCAGCAAAGCCTTTGACAAAGTCCCACATGGGAGATTTATTAAGAAGGCACATGGGATATAGGGTGATCTGACAAGGTGGATTTATAACTGGCTTAGCGGCAGGAGACAGAGGGTGGTGACAGAGGGCTGCTTTAGTGACTGGAGGCCAGTGACCAGGGTGTACCACAAGGATCTGTGCTGGAGTCTCTTATTGTTCACCATTAATATAAATGACATAGATGACTATTTGGGGGGGTAGGATTAGTAAGTTTGCCGATGACACAAAGATTAACAGTGAGGTTGAGTGTCTTGGGTTACAGGAAGATATAGATGAGATGATCAAATGGGCGGATCAATGGCAGATGGAGTTTAACCCTGAAAAATGTGAGTGATGCACTTTGGAAGGAGTAATTTGACAAAGAACTATCCTATGGAAGGCCTGACACTGGGAAGTTCCGAAGAACAAATGGTCCTTGACATGTCTGTCCATAGATCTCTGGAAGCGGAAGGGCAGGTTAATAGAATGGTGAAAAAAACATTTGGCACACTGGCCTTCATCAGTTGGGGTATAGATTACAGAAGCAGAGAGGTCATGATGTTCCCATGGGTGGAGGGGTACAAACCTTAATGTGCTTAACAAAAGAATCAGAGGTGATGTAAGGTAAAACTTCTCTATGCAGCATGACAGCAGAACTTGTGTGAGGCCACAGCTGGAGTACTGTGTACAGTTCTGGTCACCACATTAATGGAAGGATGTGAACGCACTGGAGGGGATGCAGAGGAGATTTACCTGGGATGGAACATTTAAGTAATGAAGAGAGGTTGGATAGGCTTGAGTTGTTGAAGACTGAGGGGGTGACCTGATTGAGGTGTTCAAAGTTATGAGGGGCATGGACAGGGTGGATAGGTAGCAGCTGATGGTCAGGTACAAGTGAGGGGTGGGTGGTTTAGAGGGGATTTGAGGGAAGACTTTTTTACCCAGAGGGTGGTGACGGTCTGGAATGCACTGCCTGAGAGGGTGGTGGAGGGAGGATGCCTCACATCCTTTAAAACGCACTTGGATGAGTATTTGGCACGCCATAACGTTCATGGCTATGGGCCAAGTGCTGGCATGTGAGATTAGGTGGACAGATCAGGGCATTTCATGCATCGGTGCAGACTCGATGGGCTGAAGGGCCTCTTCTGCGCTGTAGTATTTCTGATAAAAATTCATCTGATTCACTAATGTCCTTTAGGAAATTTGTTTGTCCTTACCTGGTCTGACTCCAGAGCCACAGCAATCTGGTTTACTCTTAACAACCCAGCAAGCCACTCATTTGTATCAAGCTGCTGTGAAGTCGACGAAACCAGATGGATCATCTGGCATTGCTCGAAGTACTGGAAATGGTGATGGCAAACCCAGTGCTGTTGACTTTGTCACGTTCTTCTTTCTAACAACTGGGGACTTGTCCCAAAATTGGGGAAGCTGTCTCACATGCTAGTCAAAGCAACCTGAAATCACGACCGTGTCTAGAAACGACCATTACCATTCCTGGATATGTCTGTCTCACTGGCAGGACAGTCACAGCAAAGGTGGATGCATTTGTC
Organism: Carcharhinus amblyrhynchos; assembly: GCF_965287045.1. Lineage (NCBI taxonomy): Eukaryota > Metazoa > Chordata > Chondrichthyes > Carcharhiniformes > Carcharhinidae > Carcharhinus > Carcharhinus amblyrhynchos. The sequence goes on from NC_137329.1 coordinate 116,115,378, forward strand.
CATGACAGTATTGGTAGGTGTGACCATCGCACAGTCCAGTTCAGCTTCTGGTCAGTGGTAACTCCCAGAATGTTGATAGTAGAGGATTGAGTGATGGTATTGCCATTGAATATCATGGGACGATGGTTAGGTTCTCTCTTGTCGGAGGCGGTCATTGCCTGACACTTGTGTGGCGTGTATGTTACTTGTCAGCAGCAGGGACTCCCAATAACCACCACCATCTTCCTTTGTGCCAGGTATGACTCCAATCAGCGGAGAGCTTTCCCCCCAATTCCCATTGATTCCAGTTTTGCCAGGACTCCTTAATGCCCCAGTCGGTCAAATGCTGCCTTGATGTCAAGGGCAGTCACTCTCACCTCACCTCTGACATTCAGCCCTTTTGCCCATGTTTGAAACAAGGCTGTAATGCGGGCAGGAGCTGAGCGAGCCTGACAGAACCCAAACTGAGCGTGCATGAGCAGGTTATTGGTAAGCAAGTGCCGCTTGATTGCATTGTTGATGACCTCTTCCGTCACTTTACTGGTGATTAAGAGTAGACAGATGGGGCAGTAATTGACTGGGTTGGATTTGTTCTGCTTTTTGTGTACTGGACACTCCTGGGCAATTTTCTACATTGCTGAGTGAGTGCCAGCGTTTTAGCTGTACTGAAGCAGCTTGGCCAGGAACGCAGCAAGTTCCGGAGAACAAGTCTTCAGCATTATTGTGGGAATACTGTCAAGGCCCAGAGCTTTGGCTGAAGACTGGCATCTGTGAATCCAGAGACATACGGATGAGGATTGTCCACTTGGCACTTCTGACTGAAGATTGGAGCAAATGCCTCACATTGACTTTTGCAGTGATGTGCTGGGCTCCTCCATCAATGAGGGTGGGGATATTTATGGAGCTTCCTCCTCCAGTGAATTGTTTAATTGTGCATTGCCATTCACAGCTGGATGTGGCAGGACTGCAGATTTGACCAGTTGCTATGGAATCGCTTAGCTCTGTCTATCACTTATACCACCCGCATTTAGCAGGGTGGGAGTGCCACACAACATGATGGAGCGTTTCCTCAATGTAAAGATGGGACTTGTCTTCACGGGACTGTGTGGTGCCCACACAGTTACGGACAAATACATCCCCCCTGACGATGTATCCTGTGCCACCACATAGAACCATAGAATTCCCACAGTGCAGAAAGAGGCCATTCGGCCCATTAAGCCTGCACCGACAACACTCCCACTCAGACCCTATCTCTGTAACCCCACATATTTATCCTGCTAATCTCTCTGACACTAAGGGGCAATTTAGCATGGCCAATCCACCTAACCCGCACATCTTTGGACTGTGGGAGGAAACCGAAACCCAGGTAGACACGGGGAGAATGTGCAGACTGCACAGTCACCCAAGCCGGGAATCGTCCCTGGGGCTGTCAGGCAGCAGTGCTCACCCCTGTGCCACTGTGGCACCACATCTTCATCTGCCCTGGTGGTGGGAGAGGACATATCCAAGGATGGTGATGGTGGACTCTGGGATGTTATCTGTTAGATATGATTCCGTGGGCATGACTGTGTCAGGCTGTTGCTTGACCAGTCTGCGAGACAGCTCTCCCAACTTGGCAGCAGCATGTTAGTAAGGAGGATTTTGCAGGGTCAACAGGGCTGGGTTTGCCATTCTCTAGTTGAGGCCAGGTGGTTGATCTGGTTCAATTCCTCCTTATTGATTCTGTAGCGGTTTAATACAAGTGAGTGGCTTGCTAGGCCACTTCAGAGAGAAGTTAAGGATCAACCACATTGCTGTGGGTCTGGAGTCACATGTAGGCCAGAACAAGCAAGAATGGCAGCTTTCCTTCCCTGAAGAACAAAATTAAACTAGATAAGTTTTGATGACAATGGTTTCATGGCCGTCATTAGACTCTTAATTCCAGATTTTTTATTGAATTCAAATTCCCCTATCTTCCCTGATGGGATTTGAACATGGGTCCCCAGAGCTTTACACTGGATTACTAGTTCAGGGAGTTGTAAATTCTGTATTTTCTTACTGTTAGAGAGCTGTACAAAAGGGTTACCACTACTGTTCATGGAATAATAGAATCTATGGCATAGAGACAGGCACTTCAGCCCAAATTAACCCACGCTGACCAAAAAGCCCGTCTAAGCTAACCCCATTTGCCTGCATTTGGCCCATATCCCTCTAAACCTTTCCTATCCATGTATCTGTCTAAATGCCTTTTAAATGTTGTCAATGTCCCTGCCTCAACCACTTCCTCCAGCAGCTCATTCCACATTCATACCTCCCTCTGTGTAAACAAAAAAGTCGCTCCTCAGGTTCCCATTAATTCTTTCCCCTCTTAACTTAAGCCTATGCCCTCTCGTTCTCGCTTCCCCCGTTGCTGCTGCACATTAGCTCAGACATTCAGCAGCATGAGGTCTGGGACCCTGGGCTCAGTCTTCCCTCCACCACCTCGTCACCTCCCCAGGTTCTAGATTCACAGCCACACTGCCAGCTCTGGACATTGTAGTCCATTCTTACCAGCTGGCCTGAACTCGAACTCCAGGACCTTGTGGCCAGACTTGCTCTTGTGACCCGTATAATAACGTAGGTAAAAATGATTCAACACAGTCCCTGCACTGGTCGCCACTGAGTCACAAGCAACTCAGAAGCCCGTGGTTGCAAGAGGATTTCTCTCTAATTGTTGCCCTCAATGAGCCAAATCCGCTGGAATGTGAGAAATAAGTAGATTCAACGCAGGGACTAACTGAGGTCGGTCCCTCAGCACAGTGTCCTAGGCCCAACAATCTTCAGCTGCTTCGTCAATGACCTTCCCTCCGTCGTAAGATCAGAAGTGGGGATGTTCGCTGATGATTGCATGATGTTCAGCACCATTTACAACTCCTCAGATAATGAAACAGTCCATGTTCAAATGCAACAAGATCTGGACAATATCCAGGCTTGGGCTGACAAGTGGGAAGTAACATTCGTGTATCACAAGTGCCAGGCAATGACCATCCCCAATAAAAGACACTTCAACTACCAGTCCTTGACATTCAAGGATATAACCATCACCGAATCCCCTACTGTTAATATCCTTGGGGGTCACCATTGACCAGAAACTCAACTGGACTCACCACATAAACAGAATGGCTACAAGAGCAGGTCAGAGGCTAGGAATACTGCCGCGACTAACTCATCTCCTGACTCCCCAAAGCTTATTCACCATCTACAAGGCACAAGTCAGGAGTATGATAGAATATTCTCCATTTGCCTGGATGGATGTAGCTCCAACAACACTCAAGAAGCTTGACACCATCCAGGGCAAAGCAGCCAACTTGAGTGGCATCACATTTACAAACATTCAATCCCTCCACCACTGACGCTCAGCAGCAGCAGTGTGTACTATCTACAAGATGCACTGTAGCAACTCACCACAGATCCTTAGACAGCTCCTTCCAAACCCACGGTCACTTCCAGCTAGAAGGACAAGGGCAGCAGATAAATGGGAACACCACCACCTGCAAGTTCCCCTCCATAGCCAGTCACCATCCTGACTTGGAAATATATCTCCATTCCTTCGTGGTCGCTGGGTCAAAATCCTGGAATTCCCTCCCTAACGGCGTAGTGGGGTCAACCCACAGCACGTGAACTACAAGAAGGCAGCTTACCACCACTTTCTCAAGGGCAACCAGGGATGGACAATAAATGCTGGCTAGTCGGCTGAGCCTGTGTCCCACGAATGAATGAAAAAAACTTCAAGTGAGGCTCTGATGAATGGCCAATCAGTCGAGAAGAATTTACCATTCAGCTTTTGAATAGGAAGTGCTGGGGGTGAAATAGGAAGCATTTGAAGTGAGCTTTGTCTGGAGCCAGAGTTACATAGAACATAGAACATAGAACATTACAGCGCAGAACAGGCCCTTCGGCCCACGATGTTGCGCCGACCAGTTACAAAACAATGACCCACTAACCTAAACCAATCCCTTCTCGTCCATAAACCTATCCACGGATCTCTTAAACGCCCCCAAACTAGGCGCATTTACAACTGCAGCAGGCAGGGCATTCCAATCCCTCACCACCCTCTGGGTAAAGAACCTACCCCTGACATCCGTCCTATAACTACCACCCCTTAATTTAATTTACAGTTACAGAAAAGCCAATCAAATTTTCCAAGTCACAAATCTTTGGGACTGTTGTCATGTTAATTTCAGAATTCACAGCTGACCTTCAGAGGTTTATGTCAATAATTTTGAGTTAATTAATATCACAGTGCTTACATTAACACTGCAATGAAGTTACTGTGAAAATCCCTGAGTCGCCACACTCCGTGCCTGTTTGGGTACACCAAGGGAGAATTTTGCATGGCCAATACATCTACCCAGCATGTCTTTTGGACCGTGGGAAGAAACCAGAGCACCCGGAGGAAATCCACACAGAGACGGGGAGAACATGCAGATGATGCACAGGCAGTGACCCAAGCTGGGAATCGTACCTAGGCCCCTGGCGCTGTGAGGCAGCAGTAGTAACCATTGTGTCACCATGCCACCCCTGCAATACATCTTTTGTGAGTGATTTCACTTCCATAGCAACATATTTTACTGTTGTCAGCAGAGAGAGAGGATGGATTTGGTGCGGGGAGCATTATGGTCCCTGTGAATCATGTGGGTGACAGGAGTAGCCAGCAATGTCTTTAATAGGAGGTGTCGGAGTGGCCCTGCAGTCTACCTGGTCAACATGAAACCTCTGAGTAAGATGACACAAGGGGCTAGAGGTTTTGCTACCGTTTCAACCTTAGCTGGAGCTTATCAGGAATACTTTATGTGGTGTTCCTCAGGGATCAGTGCTGGGACCTTTGCTACTTGCAATATATATAAATGATTTGGAGGAAAATGTAACTGGATTGATTAGTAAGTTTCCAGACAACACAAAGGTTGGTGGATTTGCGGATAGCGATGAGGACCATCAGAGGATACAGCAGGATATAGATCAGTTGGCGAGTTAGGCGGAGAGCTGGCAGATGGAAGTTAATCCGGACAAATATGAGGTAATGCATTTTGGAAGGTCTAATACAAATAGGAAATATACAGTAGATGGCAGAACCCTTAGGAGTATTGATAGGCAAAGGGTGTACAGGTACACAGGTCACTGAAAATGGCAATGCAGGTGGAGAAGATAGTCAAGAAGGCATACAGCATGCTTGCCTTCATCAGCTGGGGTACTGAGTTTAAAAATTGGCAAGTCATGTTGCAGCTTTATAGAACCTTAGTTAGGCTGCACTTGGGATATGGTGTTCAATTCTGAATGCCACACTACCAGAAGAATGTGGAGGCTTTGGAGAGGATACAGAAATGACTTACCAGGATGTTGCCTAGTATGGAGGGCATTAGCTATGAGGAGAGGTTGGAGAAACTTGGTTTGTTCTCACTGGAGCGACGGAAGTTGAGGGGAGACCGGATAGAAGTCTACAAGATTATGAGGGGCATGGGCAGAGTGGATAGCCAGAAGCTTTTTCCCAGGGTGGAAGAGTCAATTACGAGGGGGTACAGGTTTAAGGTGTGAGGGGCGAGGTTTAAAGGAGATGTACGAGGCAGATTTTTTTACACAGAGAGTAGTGGGTGCCTGAAACTCGTTGCCGGGGGAAGTAGTGGAAGCGGATACGGTGATGACTTTTAAGAGGCGTCTTGACAAGTACATGAATAGGATGGGAATAGAGGGATATGGTCCCCGGAAGGGTAGGAGGTTTTAGTTAAGTCAGGCATCATGGCTGGTGCAGGCTTGGAGGGCCGAAGGGCCTGTTCCTGTGCTGTAATTTTCTTTGTTCTTTGTACTGTGACTAGTTCTGGAATGCACATCCAGCAATGTATATATTGGTCTTACCAGAATGATACCTGAAGTTTATTTATTAGTGTCACAAGTAGGCTTACATCAACACTCAATGAAGTTATGGTGAAAATTCCCTAGTCGCCACACTCTGGTGCCTGTCCATGTACACTGAGGGAAAATTTAGCACAATCAATGCATCTAACCAGCACATCTTTCGGACTGTGGGAGGAAACCGGAGCACCCAGAGGAAACCCACGTGGACGTGCAGACTCCACACAGAAAATAACCCAAGCTGGAAACTGAACCAGGTCCCTGGCGCTGTGAGACAGCAGTGCTAACCACTGTGCTGCCCCCACTGAGTCAAGCAATGTCAGTTTGTCAGGTCTGCAAGTCCCAAGGTGAATCCTAACTCCTGTAGGACTGGCGGTGAAACAAGTCACAGCGAGACCTTGAAACATTACTGAGAAAGGTGACCTCTAGCAGGGCTGGAGACCATTTGGCAAGATGTAGGCTTGTTAATGAGCGTGGGCAGACAGCTGGTGACTGTGGAATATTCATAAGTTGCGTATGTGTGTGTGTATGTGCGGGCTAATGAGTTCAACCAGAGCGATATTGATTGGAGCCTTTGGAAATGAATGCGGTATTGCATTAAAACAATGTGTTTTCTTTCCTCTTTACCTCTCCAGCTGACCTTGCTGCCTGAGTTACGGTCCTGTTCTACTGGATATTTGGTCATGATTTATATTGAAACTCCAGTGCTTCTCACTTGGCTACATTCCCTCATTTAACTTTGAAGCGAAAATCGCACACGTCTATAGACCTCATCTCCAGCTTTGCTGTTCTAATTTACCTGGAATTAAAAGGGAGAGATTAAATTGTTTGCCCAAAGCTCTGATTAATACAGGGGCTGGTTTAAATTGGCTGGCACTGCAGGTTTGCGCCCTGTCTCTGTTCCATCTCCTAAAGTTGTGGCCATATTTTCATTTGCAGCCACGATTTCCTGAATGGGCCAAGTTGTTGCGAATGTAATTACTTCAGTGATTTAAGCCATGGCATGTGCAGCGAGATAATCTCTTTGACTGACGTTATATATCTCCTCCTACTCTGTGTGTTTATATTAACCTATGCCAAGCAGCAAATACCAGTCTGCTTTTCCTGGTGTTATTCTTACAGTCCCTGCATTTAAACAGCTTCAGATCAGGTATACTGTCTGCAACACTTCAGTAGCAAGTTACTTGTGAAAAGGCAACCTACAGGAAGCCTCTTGGATATTAGAAGTCCACATACAGGTTGGACTTGCAGACAAGTTAAATGTGATTTAGTCTGGCATTTTCTTTGAGTTACAACTCTGTAAAGTGACTTTTCTTTGCTCCTTCCAGCTAGCTGAGAACGAGAAAAGCTCCAAGATGCCACCACCACCGCCAACCCAGGAACATGTCCCCCCAGATGGAGGCTGGGGATGGGCAGTGGTCGTTGGCGCGTTTATTTCGATCGGATTTTCTTATGCATTTCCCAAAGCCATCACCGTGTTCTTTAAGGAGATTCAGGAAGTCTTTGACACCTCTTACAGCCAGATTGCATGGATCTCTTCAACGACACTGGCTGTTATGTATGCTGGAGGTAGGTTGAGAAACCCTCTACTGCCCTGAATGTTGCAACCAGCGTAAACCAGTTGATTGTAGCGTGAAGGAGAAAATGACTGATATAAATTTGCTGAAACAAAATACACACACCATGCTCTGAACTTGGAGGGAAGGAAGGACACTCAAAAACAACAACTTGCATTTATTTAGTGCCTTTGATATTCAGAGACAGAAAAAATACTGTGTGTTTGAGCAAAAATATGTCAGTTCTAATGTTCACATTTGATGTGTATACAATACACAAATGTTTTACTGCTCCCGTGAGTGGGAAGCAAGGAGGGCAGGGGAACATAATTGAGAGGAAGGCCAGCTTCCCGCTGGCAAGAGGTTTGAAGGTGGGTCAGGAAGCACGTCTGTATGCACCTGTACGTCATGTACCTTCATCAAAGGCCTGTTTGTAGAATTAGGTTCCCTTTCTCAGTTGTTATTGGCAAGTGAGCAGCATGTACTTTCAGATTTTAGACTGTGTATACATGGTTTGATTTGATTTATTATTGTCACATGTATTGGGATACAGAGAAAAGTATTGTTTCTTGCGCTCGGCACAGACAAAACATACCGTTCATAGAGTACATAGGAAAAGAGAGGGTTCATAACATAGTGTTACAGTCATGACTAAGTTGTAGAGAAAGATCGGCTTAATGCGAGGTAGGTCCATTCGAAAACCTGATGGCAGCAGGGAAGAAGCTGGTCTTTAGTCAGTTGGTACGTGACCTCAGACTTCTGTATCTTTTTCCTGATGGAAGAAGGTGAAGAGAGAATGACCCTGTTGCGTGGGGTTTTTTTTTATCTTTTGTGGGACACGGGCATCGTTGGCTGGCCAGCATTTATTGCCCATCCCTAGTTGCCCTTGGAGGGGCAGTTGAGAGTCAACCACATTGCTGTTGGTCTGGAGTCACGTGTAGGCCAGACCAAGTAAGGACGACAGATTTCCTTCCCTAAAGGACATTAGTGAACCAGTTGGGTTTTTCCCACAATTGATAATGGTCCCATGGTCATCAGTCGATTCATAATTCCAGATTTTTTACATTCAATTCAAATTCCATCTTCTATTGTGGCGGGATTAGAACCTGGGCTTCCAGAACATGAGCTGAGATTCTAGATTAATAGACTAGCGATAATACCACGAGGCCATCGCCTCCCCTTAAATTGACTATGTTGGCTGTATTTCTGAGGCAGCGGGAAATCAGTGCTGATGAATGGGAGGCTGGTTTGCATTGTGGGCTGGGCTTCATTCACAACCCTTTGTAGTTTCTTGTGGGGTCTCGGTCAGAACAGGAGACTTACCACACTGTGATACGCCTAAAAAGGATGCTCTCTATGGTGCATCTGTAAAAATTGGTGAGAGTTGTAGTGGATGTGCTGAATTTAATGTGCCACAGTTAAGGTAGTCAACTTGCTGGAGGTGGAGTTGAGAAGCCAGTGTTTTGTTTTCCACTTTGGGTAGCATTGTTCAATGAGGCAGAGATTGGGTGATTGGCAGTTCTAAGAGATACAGAGTGCAGGGAGTTTGGCTGAGAGAGGGAGGATGTCTGGGGGATTACTGCGGGTTGAAATGAGGGCATTGCGCAATGGACAAGAAGATGGGCACAACCTCAGGCTAAAGGAACGATCCTTTAAAACAGAGATGAGAAGCCAGAGGTTGGTGAATCTGTGTAAATCCTTTCCGCAGAAGGCAAAGCTCATTGAGTGTCTTTAAGACAAAGATGAATAGGTTCTAGATTAATAATGGGATCAGGGATTATGGGGATGAGAAAAATACCAACCATGATTGAATGATGGAGCAGACTCGATGGGCCGATGGCCTAATTCTGCTTCTATGTCTTATGGTCTCACAGGGGTTATGGGATGCGGTAGGGTGGCTGGTCCAGGGTCATGATTGGGCAGCAGATGGTCTCGCTGGGCATGTCACGGAAACAGGCAAAAAGGGAAATAGATAATGTGAGGGGTCAGGGTTGGCATGGGGATGGTTTGGACTCAGAGGGGAGAGATGGCATGTGGAGGGTGAAGCTTAGAAGCTCGAGGGTAACATAACAGCGGTGAGAGGAATGGTTATGTTGGGTGGATCAAGGGTGACGGAGGAGTGGATGTTGGGTAACAGGGAGGTTTGAAGGTAAAAGTTGGGAAGTTATGCATGTCTTTTTCTCAAGACTCTTCTTCATAACTCATTGCTCTGTATGTGCGAATCTTCAAAGTAGGAGGAGGCTCTTTTCAGATGGGTAGAGTTAAAGGTGAGCACATTTCACCAACGAAAAGGAAACTCTAACAATCGTGAGTGCACTGTGAGAGGACAGTGTTCAGGCGTGTCCTCTACTCTCTGGTGAAGCTCACACAGCAGCAGGTTGGTTCCTGATTCATGGCAGTGATAACACTGAGATCCCAGTAAGATTGGCAGTGGCAGTGCTGAAGGACAATCAGCTCAAATTGACCAAGGCTCGAGATGACGGATGGATGGAGGAAGGGAGGTAGTGGCTAGCTTCCGTGGGCCCAGGGGGTGAGGAAAGTGCTGGGGTGAAAATGTAGTGGTTTGGGATCTTGAAGGGCTTGGGTGGGTGGTCTGGGCTGATAATGGGCTGGGTGGTATGTCTGGGCAGGGGTCCCTTAAATGTGTATCCAGGGTAACAAGGGAAAATCCAATAACATTTGAGGGTCATGGTTTTCCTTTCCCAGGTCAATGCTGCAGAGTCCATGCACATAATGCATGAATGCAAAGAGAACTCATCGAAACTAGAAGCAGGAGTAGGCCACTCGGTCGTTTGAGCCTGTTCCACCATTCTTTTTGAACATGGCTAATTATCAAATTCAGTATCCTGATCCCATTTACCCCCCATATCCCTTTCCATTTTGATCATGGCTGATCATCAAATTCAATATCCTGATCCCCCCTTCCCCTCATATCCCTTGATCCCTTTAGCCTCAAGAGCTATATCTAATTTCTTCTTGAACTCTCCTGTGGTTCTCCTGAATGGGCTTCACCATGGTGACGTGGGGGAGAGGAGGAGACCGATGCTCGCAGAAGTGTTTCCTATTGGCCGAAAAGCTCAAGGCATGAGGAACAACTTCAAAGAATATGTGACCATATGGGTCGTTGCAATTTATCCATAGATCACCTGCGGCATATTTGACAATGGCATAAAGCAACCCTGCCCTCTACTGATTGTTGGTTCAGCTGAGGAGGCACTTGCAGGGGAGTCGACATTCTGCCAGATCCTTGTTTTTTTATTAATTTGTGGGACATAGGCGTTGCTGACTGGCCAGCATTTATTGCCCGTCCCTAATTGCCCTTGAGAAGGTGGTGGTGAGCTGCCTTCTTGAATCGCTGCAGTTCTTATATGCTGTGGGTTAGGGAGGAAATTCTAGGATTTTGACCCAGCAACTGTGAAGGAATGGTGATATATTTCCAAGGTAGGATGGTGAGTGGCTTGGAGGGGAATTTGCAGGCGGTGGTGTTGCCATGTATCTGCTGACCTTGTCCTTCTAGATGGAAGTAGCCATGGGTTTGGAAGGTGCTGTCTAAGGATCTTTGGTGAATTGCTGCAGTGCATCTTGTAGATGGTACACAGTGTTTCTACCGAATGTTGGTGGTGGAGGGATTGAATGTTTGTAGATGTGATGCCAATCAAGTGGGTTGCTTTGTCCTGGATGCAGTGAGATTTGCCATGCTCTTTGCATCGGCATATCTAATGAGCTGACCAGAGTGGGATGGTAAGTAGCCAACCATCCTGCCCCCAAGTGGAAATCATGCTCACTTGTGTTCCCACTCTCTCCCAACTTATGCTCCGGATCATGAAGATTCAATAAGATATAGGAGCAGAATTAGGCCATTCGGCCCATTGAGTCTGCAAAAACATTCAGTCATAGCTGATAAGTTTTTCAACCCCATTAGAACCAGAGAACCATAGAAAATTACAGCTCAGAAACAGGCCTTTTGGCCCTTTTTGTCTGTGCCGAACCATTTTTTGCCTAGTCCCACTGACCTGCACCTGGACCATATCCCTCCACACCCCTCTCATCCATGAACCCGTCCAAGTTTTTCTTAAATGTTACAAGTGACCCCGCATTTACCACTTTATCTGGCAGCTCATTCCACACTCCCACCACTCTCTGTGTGAAGAAGCCCCCCCAGTATTCCCTTTAAACTTTTCTCCTTTCACCCTTAACCCACGCCCTCTGGTTTTTTTTCTCCCCTAGCCTCAGTGGAAAAAGCCTACTTGCATTCACTCTATCTATACCCATCAAAATCTTATACACCTGTATCAAAACTCCCCTCATTCTTCTACGCTCTAGGGAATAAAGTCCTAATCTATTCAATCTCTCTCTGTAACTCAGCTCATTCTCCCACCTTTTCCCTGTAACCTTTGATCCCCTTACCAATCGAGAACCTATCTATCTCTGCCCATCACGCAGGTAGTTTCAAAGTAATTTCACATTTTGAGAACATTTGGCATTAATGATTGCGGAACGCTGCTCCTATGAACTCTGCTTCGATCACTCTTCGTACACGATTGGAATCCCTTTGAAGTTGAAGCTTGTAAGATGAGAATGATGGTAGATATGGCCTTCTCTCTCATTTCTGAAGAGTTTCATTGGTTGTATGGTTCACGTTGATGCTTACTGAATCGCGGACTGTGTGGTCAAATTGAACCGTGCAGATGTTTTTGTGTTTGTCGTTCCAGTAATGAATAATAATGATAACCTGGCTCTCATTGAGTTTGATCTGATTCACTTGGCCTTAATTCTGCTTTGGCTTGTACCACATTCTCAATTGCGGTGGGAGCAACGTTCAATGAATAAAGCAGCATGGAGAATTAGCTCAGGAGTTGACACTTACCCTGGCCCTAGAACTTGTCCCAACCATTGGCTGTCCTCGGCAGTGTTCCCAATGGCCATCCGCACTGGCTTGCCACACTGGGCATCATTTTTACCAGCCCTAACCAGGATGGGTCTAAAATATATTTTAGAAATTTTCACATTTCTGGCCAAACAACGGGATGTTTGAAGACGTTGGTAGAATTGAAAGTTACCACTTAGCCATGCACGCTGCCATTTGCACAATTTAAACAGTTGCAGGGCACATACTTCATACACATTGGCCAAAATTCTCCCATCTCACCCGCTGCAGGAGTTGTCGAGGGTGAGATGGAGAATAAAGGTCCATTGAACTTGGGAGGGAATTCCCGATTTTGGGGTGCATGCGGCCAAAGAATCCCGCCCAATATCCATCAAACTATATCTCAGACATTGAGTTCATTTAATGAAGAACTATCTTGATAGTAAATCTAGGGTATCTTCCACAAGCCTTTTTCCTAAGGCTTATTTATTGTCCCACCATTATGTTCAGCTGCTCGCTGCAAAGATATTCTTACTATTCAGACAAGGATGCACTTTAAGTTTATTTCTTGGTGTCACAAGTAGGCTTACATTAACGCTGCAATGAAGTTACTGTGAAAATCCCCTAGTCGCTATGCTGTGCGCCTGTTTGGGTACACTGAGGGAGAATTTAGCATGGCCAATGCATCTAACCAGCACGTCTTCTAGACTATGGGAAGAAACTAGAGCCTGAGGAAACCCATACAGACACGGGGAGAATGTGCAAACTCCACACAGACAGTGACCCAAGCCAGGAATCGAAGCTGGGTCTCTGGTGCTATGAGGCAGCAGTGCTAACCACTGTGCCACCGTGACAGCCATTGTCCATCTTAAGGGGAAGCTAGATAAACGCAAGGGGGAAAAAGAAATGGAAGGTTATGCTGATAGGGCTAGAAAAAGGGAGAGGGGGGAGACTCGTAAAGAGTTTGAACACTAGCATGGACCAGATGGACTGAGGGGTTATTTCTGCTCAGGGTAATCAATGTAATTCTCTAATTGCTAATTAATTAATTGTTAATTGCATTTCACATAATTAATTGCCTTCTGTAACATGGGCAGGAATTTCTAGAGACTATCAGTTACACATAACCAGTGTCACCAGTCTTTTGGTTTACAAGAGTGTTACAATTTAGAGCTGAACCTATAAATTGATAGTAAGTGAAAAGAATTATGTGATCTGTACCGGAGTCTGCTTGACAGTAAGGCAGGGCAGTTTAATTGTTCGAGATCAAAAGAGTCTCTGTTTGTTTCATCGAGAGGGCCGTGCAAGACATTTCTGCTTTGAGACAATGGCAGATCTATCTCCATCCACATTGAGGAGGCCCTGAGGATGCAACTTCCCCATCCCACTCACCACAGGAATCATCGCGGGCGGGTCGGACCGTGCAAAGGTGCATTGACATCAGACAGGGAATTTCTGGCGAGCAAGGCCAGAAAATCCTATTTCGAATCTCCAAAGGGCCCAGAAATGTTGTGCTGTAAACTCTACCGTAGAATCCCTATAATGCAGAAGGAGGCCATTCAGCCCATCAAGTCTACACTGATTTTCTGAAAGAGCATCTTATCCAGACCCTCCCCTCCACCTATCCCAATAACCCCATGCATTTACCATGGCTTATTCAGCTAACCTGCACATCTTTGGATACTAAGGGGCAAGTTACCGTGGCTAATCCATCTATCCTACACATCCTTGGATACTAAGGGACCATTCCACCTAAATTTATCCTTTGCCTAAAAGATGAAACGATGTTGGCAACAAAATTAAAATATTCCCAATTTTACTTAGACATAAAGCCAGTGAGTTTCCTTTGCTACAGAGAAGAGGATAGAGATCAGGTTACGAGCTGCCCTATTATCTCAGAAATATCGCATACAGAAAGCAGTTTTGGAGTTGAAGTTTTATCTTATGGGGCCTGCAGCCTAGTAGGAGGTGGAAAGAGAAACAAATAGTCAGCCAGGCCTGTGCCTCAAGCAGGAGAAACGCTGACCTTAGTGTTGACCATGCAGAATGAAGGCAGGAACTCATGCTTAATTTGAAGACCAGGTTTGTCAGGAGTTAGAACAAGGCTGGAAGATTCACCTAGCTGGAGCTAGAAGAAGAATCTCCAGGAAAACGCTCTATGAAAGATAATATCGGGGAAGGAAAAGAACAGAAGTAGAAGCCATGGGAGTTGCGGGTCACTTTGGATTGGTTTCAGGAGAATTAGATGTGTACTTAAGAGACTAAGTACTGTAACAAAATTGGTGTTTTGCGTTGTTATTCAAAGTAGAAAGGGAAAAATTCTGTTTGACATTTGTAAGTAGAAATCAGCTACAATTTGAAGTCATTTGACACAATTAAAGTTTTATAAAATGTGTAGTTTAGTCATGTGTCTTCCTTTCAGCCAATAACTGGATGTTTGCATTTCTGTGTAAAAGTTGTCTGCCTCTGCAGAGATCATGAGAAAGGATTTAATTAGTCAATGATTATCCAGTTTTATGTGATATATGTTGGCAGCTTAATTGGTGTGTGAGTTACATTTTAACTTGGATGAAGTGTTTAGCAATTTCATTCTTAAATTATCTATTGTGTCCAATGTTACCTGGCCAGCTTCAAGCTTGTATAGATGCCAACTACTACTTGTTCACTTCTGGGCAGGGAGTCCTTCTCTATTCCATTAACACTGGCAAATGGGTGGCACAGAGGCACAGTGGTTAGCACTGCTACCTCACAGCGCCAGGGTCCCAGGTTCAATTCCATCCTGGGGTCACTGTCTGTGTAGAGTTTGCACGTTCTCCCCGTGTCTGCGTGGGTTTCCTCCGGGTGCTCCGGTTTTCTCCCACAGTCCAAAGATATGCAGGTTAGGTGGATTGGCCATGCTAAATTGCCCCTAGCATCAGGGGGATTAGCAGGGTAAATATGTAGGATTGCAGGAATAGGGCCTGGATGTGATTGTGGTCAGTGCAGGCTCGATGGGCTGAATGGTCTCCTTCTGCACTGTAGGGATTCTATTATTAAATTTGGAGAAAAAATATTATAAATGCACAGTTTGAGAGGACAGGTTGGATATGGAGCACTAAGATTTTTTCTGCATATAACACAGGCAGGAAAAGGACCTTCTTTTAATGGCTGATGTATTTCCCACATGTTAAATCCATTGCTATTCATTCTTCATTACAAGATCTCTATAAAATGAGAACCAGCTAGTTGATGAAATTAAGACCAGAGGACTCTCAGTTTCGGCAGGGTTTGTTCAACCTCCTGCGTCACCGTCAGTGTAAGACTGGTGAAGCTCCTGTAAAACTGACCTAAGCGACCCTTCAAATCATTCGGCCAGCATCTGTGTCAGTCTTCCAACAAACTTAAGGTGAAATCCGCAGAGAGCCATGTGGAATGTCCGGTCCAAGGACCGTGGAATGTGCGTGAGACTGGCGAATCGTGGGTTATCCAGAGAAAATGTTGTCAGAAAAGGTTGGAGTTTTAAGAGGAAGACTTGTTCCCGGGATATGTGTGGCACTGGCTAGACCTGCATTTGTTGCCCATCCTTAATTGCAGTTGAGAAGGTCATGGGAGTCATAGGCCGGAATTTTACCGTCCCACCCACCACGGGATTCCAAGCGGGCAAGGGGCAGGCTGTGGAAAGGGCCATTGACCTCGAGTGGGACTTTACGGTTTTGGGCCGAGCGAGGCCGTAGCATCCCTCTGATAGAGCTGTACAGTATACAAAAGGCCCTTTGGCCCAGCGAGCCTGCATCGACAATAACTGCCACAAAAGTGGCGTGGTAACACATGGTTAGCACTGATGCTTCACAGCTCCAGGGACGTGGGTTCGATTCCCGGCTCGGGTCACTGTCTGTGTGGAGTTTGCGCATTCTCCTCGTGTCTGCGTGGGTTTCCTCTGGGTGCTCCGGTTTCCTCCCACAGTCCAAACATGTGCGGGTTAGGTTGATTGGCCATGCTAAAATTGCCCCTTAGTGTCCTGAGATGCATAGGTTAGAGGGATTAATGGAAAAATGTATAGGGATATGGGGGTAGAGCCTTGGTGGGATTGTGCTTGGTGCGGGCCCGATGGGCCTCTTTCTGTACTGTGGGATTTCAATGATTTTATGATTTCTATGAAATGCTGTTAATCCCATTTTCAAGCATTTGTCCCATATCTTCAATGTTATGATATTCCGAGTGCTCATCCAAATACTTTTTACAGGTTGTAGGGTTTCCGCTTCGGTCAGTGTATTCCAGATTCTCACCACCCTCTGAGAGAAGAATTCTTCTTCTCAAGTCCCCTCTGAATCCCCTGCCCCTCGCCCTAAAACTACGCCACCTGATGATTGATTCCTCAACCAAGGGGAATAGCTGCTTCCTATCCATGCCCCTCAAAATCTTATACACCTCAGCCATGTCCCCCCTCAGCCTCCTCTGCTCTAGAGTAAACAACACTCTAGCAGATGGGCACCACGACAGCTCAGTGACTATCACTGTTTGCTGTGCAGATACATGGATTTGGGCCTGTGTCTGTGGGAGTTCTCCCTGTGGTTGCATGGGTTTCCTCCGAGTGCTCCGGTTTCCTCCCACATCCCAAAGATGTGCTCTTAGGCTGATTGGTGTAACAAATTGTCCCTAAATTATTCTCCCCTTAATCTGGTTTCCAATGGGGGTACCATAAGCATAGACATGGGTCAAGGGTGGAGGAGGAAAAACACATTGTTAAGATGGCGGCGCGGGCTCGTTGGGCCGAAGGGCCTGTTTCCCGTGCTGTGTTGTTCTTTGTTCAATCTAAGCCTATCCAGTCTCTCCTTAAAGCTCAAATGTTCCATCCCAGGCAGCAGCGAGGTGATGGTAAGCAGCTTCCCAGTACCATTACAGTCAATGTGGTGTACACACTCCCATTGCGCTGTTAGGAAGCGAGTTCCAGGATTTTGACCCAGTGGCAGTGAAGGAACATTATTACAAGTCAGGTTGATGTGTGCCTTTGTGGGGAACTTATTCCCATGCATTTGCTGCCTTTGTTCTTCTCAGTCGTAGAGTTTGTGTTTTTGAAAGATTATGACCATCTCCAAGAAGAGAGAATTGAACCATTTCCCCATGATGCTCACTGACATTCCTATCACTGAATCTCCCAACATCACCATCCCTGGGGTTACCATTGGCCAGAAACTGAACTGAACCAGCCATATAATACTGTAACCAAAAAGGAGCAGATAAAGGCTTACAGTTTTACTTATCTTCTGACTCACCCAAGCCTGTCCATTATCTACAACACATACGTCTGGAGTATGAAATACTCCCCACTTATACTCCCCACTTGCCTGGATGTGTGCAGCTCCAACAACACTCAAGAAGCTTGACACCATCCAGGACAAAGCAGCCCACTTGATTGGTCCCACAACTACAAACTTTCAATCTTTCCTCCAGTAGCAGCCGTGTGTACCATCTACAAGATGCACTGCAAAAATTCACCAAAGATCCTGAGACAGCACCTTCCAAATCCATGATCACTTCCATCTAGAAAAACAGGGAACACAATGGGATACATGAGAACAGCACCCACATGCAAGTTCCTCTCCAAGCCATTCACCATCCTGACTTGAAATATATCGGCCATTCCTTCACAATCGCTGGGTCACAAACCTGGAATTCCCTCCCTAAATTGTGGGTCAACCCACAGCACATGGACTTCAGCAAATCAAGAAGGCAGCTCACCTTCACCTTCTCAAGAGCAACTAGCGCTGGGCAATAAATGCTGGCCAGCCAGCGGCACCACGTCCCATGAATGAATTTTTAACAAGTATAAATGGGATACTCTCCCCTTGCCTGGATGAGTGTAATGTCAACCGGAACCAAGAAGATCAAAACCATCCAGGGCAAAGGAGCCCACTTGATTGGCACCCCATCCATTAGCTCAAACATTCCCTCCCTCCACCACTGACACATAGTGGCAGCAGTGTTTACAATCTACAAGATGCGCTGCAGCAACTCGCCAAGGCTCCTTCGACAGCACCTTCCAAATGAAGAATCAAGTCAGCAGATGCCTGGGAACACCACCTGCATACTTCCCTTCAAGCCACTCATCACCCTGACTTGGAAATATATCGCCGTTCCATCGCAGTAGCTGGGTCAAAAACCACAAACTCTTTCATGGTGGATGTACCTACACCGTACGGACTGCAGCGGTTCAGGAAGGCAACTGACCATCACCTCAAAGGCCATTGAGGGTGGGCAGTAAATATTGGTCCAGCCAGCGATGCTGAATTTAAAAAAAAACAAAAGGTGCAACAGGAAAACAGTTAATGAAAGAATGAAACTTATATTATCGCTCTTTATAGCATTTCAGTTCTTCCCTGTATTTTACAGTGCCCACAGAAATTGATATACACATTTAAAACCTTTCTGCAGGAGATATGCAGGGGTGCCATTGTGGCACAGTGATTAGCACTGCTGCCTCACAGGGATGATGCGTTGGACTAGGGTAAACACAGTAAGAAGTCTCACAACACCAGGTTTAAGTCCAACCAGTTTATTTGATAGTAATCAATCAAATAAACTGGTTGGACTTAAACCTGGTGTTGTGAGACTTCTTGCTGTGTTGGTCTCACAGGGACCCAGGTTCAATTCCAGCCTCGAATCACTGCCTGTGTGGAGTCTGCATGTTCTCCCCAGGTCTGCGTGGATTTCCTCCGGGTGCTCTGGTTTCCTCTCACAGATGTGCAGGTTAGGTTGATTAGTCATGCTAAATTGTCCCTCGATGTCAGGAGGATTAGTAGGGTAAACACGTGGGGTTACAGGGACAGGGCCTGGGTGGGATTGTTGTCAGTGCAGGCTCGATGGCCCAAATGGCCCTCTTCTGCACTGTAGGAATTCTATGATTCTGTATTCAGCTTGTCACTTAGGGATGGAAACGGAAAGGGGGTGGCAAATCTGCTAGGGTAGTCTTATAGCTGGGGGCTGGGGGTAGAGGACAGTTGGGGTAACAGTTGAAAATCAACTCCAGGGTACAATTCCCCTGCTATGTCCTGAAGATGTACTATGTATGATTTTGAAGGTGTGGTTTCTCTTCAGTCGATCTATAAGTGCTAGAACAGGCCATATCAGTGTTGCTTTTAGGATTTGACTTTGAACCTTTTCAAGCTGCACACAATTGACATCGTAAGGAATTCAGGAGGAGATTTCAGTGCAGACTTTCTGCCGTGATTGCAGAACTATAAAAACAGAAGACCATTTCCAATAAGTGCTGGAGAATATAAATGCTGCAGACTGTTTCAACTGAGCTTCATAGATTGCTTTCCTTTGGTTAATTTTCCAGAGAGCAACTGCACAAGCAATAATGATGTGAAGTTTTGCTTGAAGCAAATGTGCAGTGAGTAGTAAGTAATGGCATTCAATCTGTCAAGCATGGATTAATCTGCAGATGTTTGCCATCTTAAAAACATAGGCTGTTGACCAGGTGCTGGGAGACGTACCCAGCCTGGCAGTTCTTAGAATCCCAACAGTACAGAAGGAGACCATTCCTCCAATCAAGCCTGCACCATCAGCCCAGACCCTATTCCTATAACCCCATGCATTTTACCCTGCTAATCTACTTGACACTAAGGTCAACTTTAGCATGGCCAATCAACCTAACCCACACATCTTTGGAGCATGGGAGAAAACTGGAGTAAACCCGCACAGACACAGGGGGAACGTGCAAGCTCCCCACAGTGACCCAAATCAGGCATTGAACCCAGGTTCCTAACGCTGTGAGGCAGCAGTGCTAACCACTGTGCCACCGTGCCGCTGATTTTCCAATGTGTTAAATTAACGGACCATTCCTGAAAAAGAAAATGTCGACATATATTTGCGCAGCACCTTTCATGAGTTCTGGGTGTCGTAAAGTGCTTTATAAGCAAAGAAGTATTATTGCAGTGTCGTTAGTATTGTGACATAGGAAATGCAGCAATCCAAGCAGTGCTTCCAAAAAGAGTAGCACTCTGATAATAACCACACTTTAGTGGTGTTTGTTGAGGGATAATTGTTGACCAGGACATGAAGAGAATGCCTCAGTTGTTTTTCAAAATCGCACCATGGCAACTTGCGCATCCATCTCAGGAGGGCACATAATCCCACATACTTACCCTGCAAGTCCCCCTGACAGTCAGGAGCAATTTAACACGGCCTATCCATCCAACTCACACTTTCTTTGGAGTGTAGGAGGAAACCGGGGCACTGGGAGGAAACCCACACAGAAGAACATGCAGACTCCGTACAGACAGAGATGCCAGGCTGGAATTGAACCTGAGCCCCTGGCGCTGTGAGGCTGTGTGGAGTTTGCACGCTTTCCCAGTGCCTGCGTAGGTTTCCTCCGGGTGCTCCGGAGGTTAGACGGATTGGCCATGCTAAATTCTCCCTCAGTGACCCCGAACAGGTGCCAGAGTGTGGCGACTAGGGGATTTTCATCGTAACTTCATTGCAGTGTTAATGAAAGCCTACTTGTGACACTAACAAATAAACTTAAAAAAAAATCTGTTTCATGATCTCATGTAGCCGTGTTCACTGAAGCAGTGAGGTTTTGTGCCAGAAATCACTGAAATTTATTGAGGTTATACTATCCAGGTTCACTTAGTGTGGTTTGACGATCACTAATCGAAAGGCCCTTTTTGTTATCTACTTCTGAAGCTGGCATTAAAATCAGAATTTGTATTTTCCTCCCCTTCGGCTTAAATGCATTTAGGTGACTGCTGCACTGAGTCGCATTTTCTAGGTCACACAATCTCTGTAGATGTGCCCACTTGCAATAATTTACACTTTATAAGCAATCTTGATTTCTCTCTCTCTCTCGCTGTGTCAAGATCCTGGTTTAAATTATTACACTCTTCACGTGGAAGTACTCCATGTCTGTATAAGGAACCTGATTTCTATCTCTCGCATACTCACAGGATGGATTGTGTTTTCAGCAAACGTAGGCTTTGTATTTTTTTTCATCGAGCGGAGCGTGCATTGTAAGCTGATATTTTAACAGGGAGAAATGTCTTGGTGCAGAAAAGAAAATGTCCTCTTTAATCGTTCGGTGAGTGGGGAGTCAGATGAGTGGAGCCACATTTAAGCCATTGCATCACTGTCTATGTGGAGACTGCACGTTCTCCCCGTGTCTGCGTGGGTTTCCTCTGGGTGCTCCCACAGTCTGAAAGATGTACAGATTAGGTGCACTGGCCATGCTAAACCACCCTTTAGGCTGGAATTTTACTGTTCCGCCGCCCGCCACGGGAATCGGAGCAGGATGATGAGCAGATCCTGGAAAGGTCCATTGACCTCGGGTGGAATTTTACAGTTTCCCGATGAGTAAAATCCCACTATTGGTGTCCCAAGATTTGTGGGTTGGATGGGATTAGCCAGAGTAAACGTGTGGCGTTACGGGGACGGGGTGCAGGAAAGAGCCTTGGGTAAGGTACTCAGTCAGAAAGCCAATGTAGACTCGATGGGCTGAATGGCCTCTTCTGTACTGTGGGGATTCTATGATTTTCATGCATTTTTAAATTCTAAAGTACGGAAAGCAATCAGACCACCGGTGTTGGGAGAGGGCTAGGGGTTGGGGGGTCGGGGGGTTGGGGGGGGGGGGAGGTGGGGTGGGTGTTTTGGGGGGGGTGCGCTGGGATGCTGGGGGGGTGGTAGTGGAAGCCCTTTCTACAAAGTGGCCTTTGACTGTACCCCCACCCGGTCAGGCAGGATGGGCACAGAGGCTGGCCCGGACATCTGGAAACCTGGCTTGCCACTAGGTGCCTTCCTGCAGGCCATTAATCAATCTCCCGTCACACTAAGAAATTGGAGACTGTCTGAAAAACATGAGTCAGCCTTCTTAATCCCTGCTTAACAAGGAAAGGGGTCAGGAAAACCAGCACTCCAGTTGGCTTTGTAACTTTTGGATCCCATCCACCTCGGTTTCCAACCTTGGCAAGACCCAGAAATTCACCTCTCGATGTTAAAGCAAATTTTGTTCCAAATACCTTTTGCCTGGCTTCCTCTAGTCAGCAGATTCTCAAGGGCAATGAGACACAGGCAATAAATTTGGGCCAAGCCAGCAACACCCATGTCCCATAGGATGAATAATAAAAGACTTAAATCATAGAACACCAGAATGAGGGAGGCTCCTTTTAAACTTCAGGATTGTGCGTCAATTCATACTGTTGCAATTCCTTTAGAATTACTGAGGAAGGAACAAAGTCTGACTTTTAGAAGTATTTACTTACCAATAACTCCACAACTGCACTGTCAGCATCAGGCCAATGAGTATCAGATCTCACCTCTGCGTTCGATGGTCATGGGCTTAAGTCATGTTGCAACTATTTAAATTTTTCATGTCAGCTACGACTCTCGCTAACTTTTACAGATGCGCCATAGAAAGCATTCTTTCTGGACGTATCACAGCTTGGTGTGGGCTCCTGCTCTCCCCAAAACTGCAAGGAACTACGAAAGGTCATGAATGTAGCCCAATCCATCATGCAAACTATTCCCATCCATTGACTCTATCTACACTTCCTGCTGCCTTGGCAAAGCAGCCAGCATAATCAAGGAACCCATGCACCCCAGACATTCCCTTTTCCACTTTCTTCCGTCGGGAAGAAGTCTGAGGTCACGTACCAACTGACTCAAGAACAGCTTCTTCCCTGCTGCCATCAGACTTTTGAATGGACCTACCTCATATTAACTTGATCTTTCTCTACACCCTAGCAATGACCGTAACACAGATTCTGCACTCTCTCCCTTCCTTCCCTATGCACAGCATGCTTTGTCTGTATAGTGTGCAAAAAACAATACTTTTTACTAATACATGGGACATAAGTAAGTCAAAAATCAATCACAAAAATTGAGGCAGGTGCTCTCTCACAGCACTGAGGGGTGAGTTACATTGTTGCTATTGACTTTTAAATGCAACATTAAAAAATCATCTGTGCTAAAACTGGCTAAAAAAGATCCCATGGAACTAAGTCCTTAAGCAAATTATCACAGAATCTCTAGTGTGCAGAAGGAATCCATTCGAGTTTGCATCAACTCTCCAGTAGAGCATCTTACTCAGGCCCTATGCCCGCAACCCCCTTATAGTTACCCTACTAATCGTAAAATCATAGAAACCCTACAGAGAAGGAATTTGGCCCATCGAGTCTGCACCAACCACAATCCCAACCAGGCCCTACCCCCATGTCCCTACATATTTACCCACTAATCCCTCTAACCTTTGCAGCTCAGGACTCTAAGGGGCAATTTTAGCATGGACAACAACCTAACCCGCATATCATTGGAGTGTGGGCGGAAACCAGGCCAAGTTTCTCCAAACGGTCCTCGTAGCTAATCCCCTTACACTTCTTTGGGATACTTAGGGGCAATTTTGCGTGGTCAGTCAACGTAACCTGCACACCTTTGGTGTGTAGGGTGGAAACCGGGGCACTTGGAGGAAACCCACTCAGAAATGGGGAGAACGTGCAAACTCCACACAGACAGCTATCTGAGGCCGGAAATGAACCCGTGTCCCTGGTGCTATGAGCCATTCCCATTATTATTTGGTGACTATTTCATTGCTGTTTATGGGAGCTTGCTGTGCACTTGGCTGCCATGTCACAATAGTGACTGCACTGCAGAATTAATTGATCGGCTGTAAAGTGCTTTGGTGCATCCTGAGGTTACAAAATAAACTCATAAAAATGCCAGTTCTTTTTTAACGACATTGCTTTGAAAACCCATTACATTCAGTCGCCTCAGCGACTGGTGTATTTGCACCTTCAGATATATTAAGAAGTATCTCATGTGCCTAAATTCTAATTCCAAATTTCCATAAATGCAATGCCTCACAGAACAAAGAACAAAGAAAATGACAGCACAGAAACAGGCCCTTCGGCCCTCCAAGCCTGCACCAACCGTGCTGCCCAATTGAGCGAAAACCCCCTACCTTTTAGGGACCATATCCCTCCATTCCCATCTTATTCATGTATTTGTCAAGACGCCCTCAAAAGTCACTATCATATCCGCTTCTGCTACCTCTCCCAGGCATCCACCATCCTCTGTGTAAAAACCTTGCCTCCTACATCTCATTTAAACCTTGCGCCTCACACGTTAAACCTATGTTCCCTAGTAATTGACTCTTCTACCCTGGGAAAAAGCTTCTGACTATCCACTCTGTCCATGCCCCTCATAATCCTGTAGACATCCATCAGGTCACCCCTTAACCTCTGTTGTTCCAGTGAGAAAAAACCAAGTTTCTCCAAACTGTCCTTATAGCTAGTGACCTCCATACCATGCAACATCCTGCTAAATCTTTTCTGTACCCCCTCCAAAGCCTCCACATCCTTCTGGTAGTGTGGCAACCGGAATTGAACACTATATTCCAAGTACAACTTAATTAAGGTTCTATAAAGCTGCAACATGACTTGCCAATTTTTAAACTCAGTACCTCAGCCAATGAAGGCAAGCATGCTGTATGCCTTCTTGACTACCTTCTCCACCTGCATTACCACTTTCAGTGATC
Source organism: Carcharhinus amblyrhynchos (assembly GCF_965287045.1). Classification (NCBI taxonomy): domain Eukaryota; kingdom Metazoa; phylum Chordata; class Chondrichthyes; order Carcharhiniformes; family Carcharhinidae; genus Carcharhinus; species Carcharhinus amblyrhynchos. The sequence goes on from NC_137329.1 coordinate 116,140,150, forward strand.
TGCGTACCTGTACACCCAGATCCCTCTGCCTATCAATACTCTGAAGGATTTTGCCATTTACTGTATATTTCCTATATGCATTTGATCTTCCAAAATGCATTACCTTTCATTTGTCCAGATTAAACGTCATCTGCCAACCCTCCATCCAGATCTCCAACCAATCTATATCCTGCTGTATTCTCTGCTGGTCCTCATCACTATCCGCAAATCCACAAATCTTTGTGTCGTTTTCAAACTTACTAATCAAACCAGTTACATTTTGCTCTGAATCATTTGTACATATTATAAACAGTAAAGGTCCCAGCACTGATCTCTGTGGAACGTCAAAGCCCTCCATTCAGAAATGCATTCTTCCACTGCTACACTCAGTCTTCTTTGACTCGTTTTTGGAGTTTGTCACACTATCTGTAACCCCCACGATTTGCCTGGGCTTGCAAAATCTCACTAACTATCCTGTCTGGAGACAATACACATCTCTTTAACCTGTGCTTAAAGCTCCCTCCACTCACATTGTCTGTACCTTTAAGACTTGATTACCTGTAAAGACTCGCATTCCAGCCATTATTTTGTAAATGGAGTTTGTGTCTTTATATGTCCTGTTCGTGAACAGAACTCCCACTTACTTGACGAAGGAGCAGCACTCCGAAAGCTAGTAGCTTTTGCTACCAAATAAACCTATTGGACTTTAACCTGGTGTTGTGAGACTCCTTAGTGTGTTCTTTGACCGAGCCAGTTCTGTATCCATCTTGCCATCTCACTTTTGATCCCAAGCAACTTCACTTTTGCACCAGTCTGCCATGAGGGACCTTGTCAAAGGCCTTACTGAAGTCCATGTAGACAACATCCACTGCCCTACCCGCATCAATCATCTTCGTCATTTCCTCAAAAACTCGATCAAGTTAGTCAGACACGACCTTCCCTTCACAAAATCATGTTGCCTCTCACTAATGCACCCACTTATTTCCAAGTGGGAGTAGATCCTGTCTCGAAGGTTCCTCTTCAATAATTTCCCTACCACTGATATAAGGTTCGCCAGCCTGTAATTACCTGGATTATTCTTGCTGTCCTTCTTAAACAAAGGAACAACATTGGCTATTTTTCATTAGCTATTCTCCATTGGCCTTGATCCTGTAGGTACCAAAATGAACTGAAATTGACCTCAAATAATATTGTTTGGAATTGCTTGTACAAATTAGGGACAGCCTTTTTATTTTTACAATGAGTAAACTTCACTTTTGAAACTGTGATTGTTTAATATCCTATAGCTAAATGGATAAAACTACATTAATACTTACTACCTTTCGGATTCTGATGTTTAGAGTGCACAGGGCAATGATTGCTTCTGATGTGGTCGTTGCAATTTATTTTTAATTGTGCGGCACTTAATTTGATTCATTCCATTTGCAACAAAATTCCAAATGAGTAGCCATGCAGTTCTGCAAGTCCTTCATGCTTCCAGTCACTCTTATTTGGGAATGGAAAGTTAAGAGTACCTTTCAAGAGGGAGCTGGACATGGCCCTTGCAGCTAAAGGGGTCAAGGGCTATGTAGAAAGAGAGTGGGAGTGGGATACTGAGAACGCATAGTCAGCTATGACCATATTGAATGATAGTGCAGGCTCAAAGGGCTGAATAGCCTCCTCCTCCACCTATTTTCTATATTTCCATGTACTGAAGTATGGGAGGCACGCGCGCGCGCACACACACACACACACACACACACACACACACACACACACACACACACACACACACACACACACACACACCCTACACTGCCCAATGCATCATGCAAACCAACGCCCCATCCATTGATTCTGTCTACACTTCTCGCTGCCTCAGAAAAGCAGCCAATGTAATCAAGAGCCCCACACAACCCGGATATACAGGGGGGAATTTTCCCGTCCTGCCCACCACTGGAATTGTAATGGTGGGGGGGGAAGGTGTTCCATTGACCTCGGGCAGGATTCTCTGGTTTTTGGGCAAGTGTGGTTGGAAAATCACATCCACTCTCTTCCAACTTCTTCCATCAGGAAATTGTACAAATATCTGAAAACACGCTCCAAAGGACTCAAGAACACTTCTTCCCTGCTGCCATTAGACTTTGAATGGACTGATCATATGTTAAGCTAGTCTTTCTCTACACCCTAGCTATGACTGTAACATTACATTCTGTACCCTCTCCTTTCTTTCTCTCCTATATACTCTAGGAATGGAACATTTTGCCTGTGTAGTGCGCAAGAAGCAATACTTTTCACTGCATCCTACCAATACATTAACTTTTAAGCTTATTTATTAGTCAAAAGTAGGTTTACATTTACGCTGCAATGAAGTTACTGTGAAAATCCCCTAGTCATTACCCTCCGGCACCTAGTTGGGTGTACTGAGGGAGAATTTAGCATGGCCATTGAACCTAACTAGCACGTCTTTTGGACTGTGGAGGAAACCATGATTGAATGGTGGAGCAGACTCGATGGGCCGAGTGGCCTAATTCTGCTCCTATTTCTTCTGGTCTTATAGTCTAACTGGAGAACCCAGAGGAAACTCACGCAGACACAGGGAGAATAATGCAATCTTTATCCAGGCAATGACCCAAGATGGGAATCGAACCTGGGTCCCTGGCGCTGTGAGGCAGCAGCGCTAACCACTGTGCTGCCCACGTGATTATAATAAATCAAATCAAATCAAAAACTTTTTATTGAAAAGTGTCTGTGTCTAATCAGCCAGCTTTCTTCCTCAAATTGGTGTTTGTTAATAAATAGAAAATATTGATAATAGCAGACCTCTGTCCAGCCCACTGACCTGGTCACTTCCCAGAACTCTGCTACATCAAAGCTTTGTCAGATAATGCATTCTCCGGACTCATATCTATTTCAAAAACTTGGCTGGGAGGGGAAGTGGAAAAAGCAGCAGGTGTCAACCCTAAGTATAAAACTGGCAATACCTGTTGTGCTTTATTGTTATTAGGTCATTCTGTCAGGGCACCCAATGAAACTCTGATAAATCAATCTCAGGCATGGGCAATTGAATTGATTTTTATCAGTTATCGGTATCAAGTCTGTCACAAATATATACAGCTTTATTAAAACAGCAATCTGTATGTTTCAGAACTTGGGCTCTGCAAATAAAGCCTCCTAAATGGTGGTCGATGTGGTGGCGCAGAGCCTCACAGTGTCAGGGAACTGGTTCAATTCTGGCCGCACATCACTGTCTGCGTAGAGTTTGCACATTCTCCCTGTTTCTGCATGGGTTTCCTCTGGATGCTCCGGTTTCCTCCCACACTCCAGAGATGTGCAGCTTAGGTTGATTGGCCATACTAAATTGACCCTTAATGTCAGGGGCATTAACAGTGTAAATCCGTGGCGTTACGGGGCTAGGAACTGGGTGGGATTGTTGTCGGTGTAGACTCGATGGGCTGAATGGCCTATTTCTGCTCTGTAGGGATTCTACGATGATTTAAATTCTAAAGAGTGATTTTGGCACCAGAAGGAGCTCCGAGACTTCAATGCTGGACCCCAAAAGGGTGTCTTGTGGCACAACTGAGTTGCAGTGTCAAGACATGATCAGTTGGTAAAAGTTGCTGGGACTTTAGTGTTAGGAGTGGGCTGGCATGCATTTTCCTGACTAAAAGCAGGTAATGCTGCAAATACTCAGCAGGTTGGGCAGACCTGTACAGACAGAAACAAGAGTTCGCTGCTGGAATTTTCCAGCCCCTCATGCCAGCGCGATCGTCCAGCGGTGCTTTGAGTGGAGTTTCCGGGAAAGTTCCGGCCAGAATTCACTGACTTTTCCTCAGGTCTCAACCTCTGTTTCCCTCTCCACTGATGCTATGTTGATTATGTTGTGGATTTCCCGCATTTTTATTTCAGATTTCAGGGTTAGACGGGGTAGATTCAGAAGGAATGTTCCCAATGGCGGGGGAGCCCAGATCTAGGGGTCATAGCTTGAGGATTATGGGTAAACCTTTTAGAACTGAGGTAAGGAGAAATGTCTTCACCCAGAGGGTGGTGAATGTGTGGAATTCACTACCACAGAAAGCAGTTGAGGCAAAAAGATTGTGTGATTGCAATAAGAAATTAGATAATAGTTCTTGGTGCTCAAGGGATGTGGAAGGAAGGGGGGGAAATCAGAATATTGATTAGCCATGATCAAAATGAATGGTGGATCAGGTTTGAAGGGCCGACTCCTGCTTCTACTTTCTATGTTTCTATGCATCTTGTAAATGGTACACATGGCTGCTACTGTTCATCGATGGTGAAAGGATTGAATGTTTGTGGAAGGGGTTAGCAAACTTGAAGGGCCAAACGGCCTACTCCTGCTTCTAGTTTCTACGTTCCTATCTCCAGCGTCCGCATTGTACTTTTTGACTGGGTCCCAACACTGTAATCATTGACGTTACGATGAAGGCCTTATGACCCAACTTCATGTCATGTGGCTGAAGCACTGAGGCCAACTTTATGTCTACGCTTATCTGGGTCTATGTCCGCTGCACTATCAAAGTATTTTCAGTCCCTTTGCAAAAAAATGAAGCAATATAATTATTTTAAGAGGCACAGAACTTTGCACTGGCACCAATAAATAGCTAGATTAACGGTGAAATAAGATGTATCTTCCCCATGGCTGCAGTAACATTAGGGATTTGGCAAAGCTTGTGTGAGGCTGTCATTGCTTTATGGACTTGTTGGAGGGACAATTATTTTGATATAGGCGTTGGTTCAGCATTAAAACTAACTAAAACCCAAAATGCCTATGCATGATATGGCCTGAGGATAGTTCTTCATGCATTGATTGCCTTTCATTCTGATCCTGTCTCTGGGACGTTGCATGTATTAGTTCATATTTTAACATGTCTGAAGCATTATTGCAGGCAACTGTAAAGTATCACTAAAGTGATTTGATTTGAGTTGATTCATTGTTATCACATGTATTGGGAGGCAGTGAAAAGTATTGTTTCTTGCGCATTATACAGACGAAGCATACCCTTCATAGAGTATGTAGGAGAGAAGGAAAAAGAAGGGTGTACGATATAGTATAAAGGCAAAATACTGCAGAGACTGAAACAGAAAATGCTGGAAAATCTCAGCAGGTCTGACAGCATCTGTGGAGAGAGAATAGAGCCAATGTTCTGAGTCTGGATGACCCTTTATCTTTGATTTTGGTTTGATTTGATTTATTATTTTCACATGTATTAGCATGCAGTGAAAAGTATTGCTTCTTGTATGTTATACAGATAAAGCATACCATTCATAAAGAAGGAAAAGAGAGAGTGCACAACGTAGTGTTACAGTCATAGCTAGGGTGTAGCGAAAGATCAACTCAGTGCAAGGTAGGTCCATTCAAAAATCGGATGGCAAAAGGGAAGGAGCTATTCTTGTATCGGTTGGTACGTGACCTCAGACTTTTAAATCTTTTTCCCGCCGGAAGAAGGTGGAAGAGAGAATATCCAGGGTGCATGGGGTCCTTAAGTATGCTGGCTGCTTTTCCGAGGCAACGGGAAGTGTAGACAGAGTCAGTAGATGGGAGGCTGATTTGTGTTATAGGCTGGGCTAAATTCACGATTCCGGGCTGTTGGTGTAGAATATAGTGTCACAGTCATAGCTAGGGCTTAGAGAAAGGTCAGCTTAATATATGGTAGGTCCATGCTTTATAGTATGTGACCACTGAGTTCTAGTGGTTAAGGCAAAATGCAAAGATGTGCAAGATTGAGCAGAGCTCTGGCAACGATCTACTAAAGCTCTAAACATTAGCGTGGTGACATGTCGTGCCCTTGTTCAACTCTTATTTATGGAAACAAGCTCATGCTCACACATACAGTTCTAACACTGGCACCACGATGAGTTGAAGCGAGGTTGCCAACTATTCAAAACTAGGACAGGCTGCCACATATCGTCAACTGACTATCACAAGACTAGTTTTTCCTACTTTGTGTTGCAGCAAATGCTGACTCTCGTTAACCTAAATTAGAATGTCCTTGAAACAAAGTTCAAGTTGGTGTAACCATGCCTAAAAACAAATCAACAATAGGCCAGTGATACTGTATTGTTCTGAACTCTTTAGGACTTACCTTATTTGCAATTATATGTGTATTGAAAATTAATGTAGCTGTTCCAATGAAACTGTATATATTTCTTATACACTTGAATTTTAAAATGATGCAGATATCTAAGAGGATTTGCTATATATATGTGTGTGTCTGTGTGTGTGCGCGCTATATTTGGCCCAGTGTAGCAGTGGCTAATGGAGACATTCTGTTGTCTTTAACTCCTCCGAAGCAAAGCTCCTATGTAAACTGAAGGCATACAAAATTGGAATCAAAGAGAATGGAATTATTTGCATATGTCAGTGTTAAAAATTATAGTTCCTTCTATCAGTGCTCAAAGACTGAGTTATTGTGGTAATAAAATCAGAAGAAAGGCAGGATACAAAATCACAGGCTGGAAACACGCGGTTGGGAGGTTGGAGAATCCCACCCACAGAATGTGGTTGGGCAGAAGAAAGACTTGTATTTATACAGCATCATTTATAAAGCTCAAGGCTTCCCAAGGGGTAACCAAGGAAGTCCTTTATAAGTGTACTCACTGTTGTCTTGTAGGAAACATGACAGCCAATTTGTGCATAACAAGGCCCTGTTTTCGGACATCTCTGTTAAGTTGGATGGCACTTTGGGAGATGATGGCCCAGTGGCATTATTGCTAGACTATTAATCCAGAAACTCAGGTTCTGGGGACCTGGGTTCGAATCCCACCATGGCAGATGGTGGAATTTGAATTCAATAAAAAAATCTAGGATTAAGAACCTACTGATGACCATGAAACCATTGTTGGAAAAACCCATCTGGTTCACTAATGTCTCCTTTTGGGGAAGGAAATCTGTTGTCCTTACCTGGCCTAGTCTACATGTGATTCCAGAGCCACAGCAATGTGGTTGACCTTCAACTGCCCTTGGGTCACTGTCTGTGTGGAATTTGCACATTCTCCTTATGTCTGACTTGGATAGGCTGAGTGAGTAGGTGAGGATCTGGCAGATGGAGTATAACGTTGGCAAGTGTGAGGTTATCCACTTTGGAAGGAATAATAGTAAAATGGACTATTATTTAAATGGTGAAAAATTACAACATGCAGAGGGACCTGGGGGTCCTCGTGCATGAATCGCAATAACTCAGTCTGCAGGTGCAGCAGGTGATCAAGAAGGCAAATGGAATGTTGGCCTTTATAGCGAGGGGGATGGAATATAAAAGCAGGGAGGTCTTGCTGCAACTGTACAGGGCACTGGTGAGGCTGCAACTAGAGTACTGTGTGCAATTTTGGTCCCCTTATTTGAGAAAGGATATATTGGCCTTGGAGGAAGTACAGAGAAGGTTCACTAAGTTGATACTGGAGATGAGGGGGTTAGCTTATGAGGTGAGATTGAGTAGATTGGGCCTGTACTCGTTTGAGTTTAGAAGGCTGAGGGGTGATCTCATAGAGATATATAAGATAATGAAGGGGCTAGATAGGGTAGAGGTAGAGAGATTCTTTCCGTTTAGAAAGGAAACAGGACTCAGCCTCAAAGTAAAGGTGGGGGGGGGAGGGGGCAGTTTAGAACAGAATTGAGGAGAAACTTCTTCTCTCAGAGGTTAGTGAACCTCTGGAATTCTCTGCCCATTGAAGCGGTGGAGGCTACCTCATTGAATACGTTTAAGTCACAGGTGGATAGATTTCTGATCAATAAGGGAATTAAGAGTTATGGGGAGCAGGCGGGTAAGTGGAACTGAACCACTTTCGGATCAGCCATGATCTTATTGAATGGCGGGGCAGACTCGAAGGGCTAGATGGCCTACTCCTGCTCCTATTTCTTATGTTCTTATGTCTGCATGGGTTTCCTCCGGGTGCTTTGGTTTCCTCCCACAGTTCAAAGATGTACGGGTTAGGTTGATTGGCCATGCTAAATTGCCCCTTAGTGTCCTGAGATGTGTAGTTTAGAGGGATTAGCGGGTGAATGTGTAGGGATATGGGGATAGGGCCTGGATGGGATTGTGGTCGATGCAGACTTGATGGACCAAATGGCCTGTTTCTGCCCTGTAGGGTTTCTATGATTGCTATAACTAGGGATGGGGCAATAAATGCTGGCCAGCCAGCGATACCCATGTCCCATGAATGAATTAAACAAAAACTCAATGGATTGCATTCCAGACCTGCTTGTCTTAAGATTCTTCACTGGTCAGTGTAGTTTGGCAGCAAAAAAGGAAAGTATTTTTTTTTAAATGTTTGATTTGGAGGCATGAAACATGCGACTGCTCCTCTTCCCTTCGTAGCCCCCCCAGATTGTCATCACCAGCTCATTCCCAGCCCATTTTGTCCCAGTGTAACAGGGCTGACGCCAAACCTCTTGACATGCCGTTTCTTGAGGCATAACAGGCTCCATCATCTCACCCTAGTCCCTGAACTGTGGTCCAGTTCGGACAGAGTCTCAGGCCTCTCCATTCAGATCATGTAGTTTGCCATTCGAGCCGCAAACAGTTTCTATCCCAGCATATAGAGTAAGCTATCTGTATTTCTCAGTAGCTTGTAGCAATGAGTTTCATAGAATCCCTACAGTACAGAAGAAGGCCATTCGGCCCATCGAGTCTGCACTGACCACAATTCCACTCAGGCCCTATCTCCATAACCCTCATTTACCCTGCTAATCCCCCTGACTCTAGGGTCAATTTAGCATGGCCAGTCAACCTAACCTGCACATCTTTGGGAGTGTGGGAGGAAACCGGACCACCCAGAGGAAACCCACTCAGACACAGGGAGAATGTGCAAACTCCACACAGACAGTGACCCGAGGCCGGAATTGAACCTGGGTCCCTGCTTCTGTGAGGCAGCAGTGCTGACCACTGTGCCACCGTGGCTCAGTGCACAGTCTTGATTTTCCAAAGGCAGGTGAAAATGAAATTTGAGAAGAAAGCGAAACAGTCACAAGAGGAAGGGAGATGGGTGAAGGACCAAGAGGATAATGGAGCAAATGAAAATTAATAAATCGGAACAGTGATGATCTGTGAAATGAGAACTGGTGAGGAATCTTAGGCAGTAACTGCACAATGGATTCAACAGCACACGTGAGCAGGTTGGACAGTCATGGGGTGTAAATCAGGGAGCCAGATTTGGCTACTGAGCTCTGAATTCTTGTTAGGTGCCGTTTATGATGTGATGCCATCTCGGTGGGACCAGGTGGGATTGTTGGAATGGGTGCAGAAGGTGGCGAACTTGAAGCTCATCCCATTGGACATGTATGGCATCACCACCAGTGGTCCCTTGAAATCGAGGATGATGTCTGTTAGGCTTGCTGAATCTCCAGAAGACTGAGGAGCCCAATTCTAGATCCACAAGTTCTTCAGCAGTTGAATTCACAGCCCTGGGTTACATCCCCTCTCCTATCTCTGTTGCCGCCATTCTGCCTTGCTGTCAGATTGCTCAAAGTGAGTCTCCTTGATGGATCGAGTGGTCCATAGCGATCAGTCCGCAGCCTTCTCCTCCCAGTCAGTGATGTTAATGCTGCCACCTTTAGGAAGGCCTTGAGTGTATCCTTGTATAGAATCATGGAATACCTACAGTGCAGAAGGAGGCCATTCGGCCCATCGAGACTGCATCAGCAACAATCCCACCCAGTCCCTATCCCCATAACCCCATGTACTTACCCTGCTAATACCTCTGACACTAGCATAGACAATCCACCTAAATTGCATGCCTTTAGACCGTGGGAGGAAACTGGGGCGCCTGGAGGAAACCATCACACCAACCACCCTCATTGACTTTGTCTACACTTCTCACTGCCTCAGAAAAGCAGCCAGCATAATTAAGGACCCCACGCACCCCGGACATTCTCTCTTCCACCTTCTTCCATTGGGAGAAGGATACATAAGTCTGAGGTCACTTACCAACCGACTCAAGAACAGCAAATTTCCTGTTGCTGTCAGACCTTTGAATGGACCTACCTCCCATTAAGTTGATCTTTCTCTGCACCCTAGCTATGACTGTAATATTACATTCTGTACTCCCTCCTTTCCCTCTCTATGTATGGTATGCTTTGTCTGTATCGCACGCAAGGAACAATACTTTTCACTGTATAGTAATACATGTGACAATAATAAATCAAATCAAATTAATCTAAAAACAACAAGATTTGCAAACAGCACATGGCAGTGCACACCCTAGTCCAATTAAGTTACTTCAAGGTCACGTAAAAAAATCAAAAGGGGCCATGCACTTGATGAAAAGTATGAACATGTACATTGTTTAGTATCTGATTGTGATGTTGGTAACAGTCATTTGAGACTGCCAGCATTCGCTATCTGAATATGTGTACTCACGGTGGATAAGGTTTGGGAAGTTAACTGGCACTCATGGAACCGTGACGAATCACTGCTTCCAGGACAGGAAGTGAGAGTGTTGGAAACAAATACAAGTTGGGGGGGGCAGAGAAACACAACATAATGAGTCGGCCAAGCAGCCACAGGTTCTCTTGAATGTTCCCTCTCCCACTGTCAGATACATTCAGCTCGAAATGTGTGTGCCTGGTTTGGATAGGAGGCAACTCACAAGTGGCTAAAACAGTGCCCTAGCTGACTGGCTTCGTATCTCTCAGTACATTAGGGCCTATCTGTAGAAGCCCACATTCCCTTTGTGTGCCAGAAGCTGAGTTTTTTTTTAAATTCACTCGAAGGACATGGGCATCACTGACTGGCCACCATTTATTGCCGCTTCCTAGTTACCAGTTGAGAGCCTACTACATTGCTGTGGCTCTGGAGTCACATTTAGGCCAGACCAGCTAAGGACAGCAGATTTCCTTCCCTAAAGGACATTAGTGAGCCTGATGGGATTTTCACACACTGGTTTCATGTTCGTCAGTGGATTCTTAATTCCAGATTTTTTAAAATTAAAATGGTTAAGACATTCATTCCTATGGTGTGCAACATGCTTCCAAGTCATTGATTAGCACAGTGCAATATCAATCGCTGCATTAATTAAACTTGATGGGCCCAAAATCCTTAATCTGTTCATTTGTCCGTTCCAACATTGCTGGCACGTTGCGATTTTTTTGAGTAATCTTGCATCTCCTTTTCCCTTTCCTCACTGCCAGTCGCCGTTTTCCACTCAGTTCAGATTTTCCATAACTCATCATGATCCAAGCTGATTTACTGTACAGCGAATGAACAAAAGCACAGTAAGGGATTTGCCCATATCTGCTCAGCTCTCCCCGAGAATACCGAGAGCCTCTTGGCAATCATACAACTTGGTTAGTATGCGACCCACATGCTGACGCTTAATCACAATGCCACCCAATCAAACTCTTGCCCAAAATAACGTAAGCCTTTTTCCCAGGCAAGGTGCTGTACGAATACGAATCCTTCTCTCTTTTCATCACTCCAAGACACTCCAGCCCCACAATCCCCCTGCCCTTAAACTCTATTCCTTTGACACCTGAATTTCCTTCACCCCAACACGGGCAGACGTGCTTATCATCACCCAATCCCTGCCCCCTGGAGTTCGCTTCCTACTTCCTCTACTCTCCTTTAATAAATACCTTTAAGGTCCGTTTCTTTGACTGTAGATTTAGCCACCATTTGTGATCGCTTTTGCTTCAACTTAGTCTGTGTGAATTGCTTTTTCTGTGTCAAACATGGGGGTATGTGGCTCAGAAGTTATCACTTAATTTACAGTGGAGAAGAAAGCCAGGTGCTGTTTAAAACATTGAATCATAGAATCCCTACAGTGCAGAAGGAGGCCATTCAGCCCATCAAGTCTGCACCAACTCTCCGACAGAGCATCTTGCCCAGGCCCAGATCTCTATTTGTCCCTACATATTTACCCTGCTAATCTCCCTAACCTACACATTTTGGGACACAAAGGGACAATTTATTGTTTCCAATCCACCTAACCCACACATCTTTGGACATTAAGGGGCAATTTGCCATGGCCAATCCACCTAACCTACACATCTTTGGACACTAAGGGGCAATTTACTACGGCCAATCCTCCTGCTCTGCACATCTTTGAACACTAAAAAGCAATTTACCATGGCCAATCTACCTAACCTACACAGCTTTGGACAGTTGCTAATTCACAATGAATCCATTGTTCACTATTGGTCAAGGCCCTGGCTCTGGGCCTTTGTGTGGGCCTCAGAAAAACCCGTCATGCACAACTTCACTCTTTCTGAAATGCACACCCAACCTGTGCGTGACCTTGCCTGGGATGTTTGTCAGGTTTAGTGTCACAGTGCATTTTGAGAATGACGTTGGAGCAACAGCCCGGTTATAAGGTCTGCCGTCTCCTCTCCAAGCTCGAGTGTCAAGATGGAAACGAGTGAGGCACTGCCCCTTGTTTCACACCAATATGTGAAGGAGGTATCTCATTGTAGTTGCCGCTATCTGGCCAGAACTCACCACATGGACCGTGATCGTACCACTTTCTTAAAGGCAACTAAGGATGGGCAATAAGTGCTGGCATGGCTAGCAATGCCTAAATCCAAGAATTAATACATCAAAAAAATTAAATGATGGTGTAAGTTGAAATGTCTTCCTTCCAGACATTCCCCTGCCCCAGCTCACACTGAATAGCCACCTGTTTCGTTGCTTCAACACCACCAACGTTTGAATTCATGTAGCACCTTTCATAGAGTAAATCATTCCAAGGTGCTTCAACACCAGTGTTAGCAAAGAAAATTTGATGCTGAGCTATATAAAGAGATATTAGGACAGGTGACCAAATTCTTGGGCGAAGGAAACAAGTTACAATGGGGAAGAGAGATGGAGAAGGGAATTCCAGAGCTTAGGGGCCTTGGCAGCTGAAAGTGGTCATCAGCAGTGGAGCAGAATGGAGGAGGCAGTGGTATTGTCACTGGACGAGTGATCCAGGGTAATGCTCTGTGAACCCGCGTTTGAATCCCACCAAGGCAGATGGCAAAATTTAAACTCAATAAAAATCAGAGAATCTCTGCAGTGCAGAAGGAGGCCATTCAGCCCTTTGAGTCTGCACCGATAACAAACCAAATCAGGCTCTATCCCCGTAACCCCACATATTTACCCTGTTGGTGCCCCTGACACTAACAGGCAATACAGCATGGCCAATCAACCTAACCCGCACATCTTTAGACTCTGGGAGGAAACCAGAAGACCCGCAGGAAATCCATGCAGACACAGAGCAAATGCGCAAACTCCGCACAGACAGTGACCTGAGGCCGGAATTGAACCCAGGTCCCTGTCTCAGTGAGGCAGCAGTCCCATCTATTGTGCCACCGTGCTGAAAAAAATTAGAAGTCCGATGGTGACCGTGAAACCATAGTCGATTGTTGTAAAAATTAATCTGGTTCACTAATGTCCTTTAGGGAAGGAAATCTGCCATCCTTACTGGTCTGGCCTACGTGTGACTCTAGAACCACAGCAATGTGGTCGACTCTCAAATGCCTTGTGAAATGGAGGACAGTTAGGGACGGACAATAAATGTTGGCCCAGCGAGCAATGCCCACATCCTCTAAATGAATAAAAATAATAAATAAAATTGGCACCGCTCAGAGGTCAGAAGGAGCACTGATGTTTTGGAAGAACTTGGGGCTAGAGAGGATTACAGAGATAGGGAGGGGTACAGTTATGAGGGATCTAAAAGCAGGAATGAGAAATTATTAAATCAAGGTATTATTTAAGTGAGGTCAGTGAGCACAGGGGTGTTGAGTGAATGGGCCTTGGTGCAGGTTATGGCTGGGGCAGCACAGTTTTTAAATCAGGGAAGGCTTGCCAGGAGTCCTTGTTTGTTGGCACTTGCTTGGTGTTAATGAGTTCAAATTCTTTCCACAGGCGCGCACGCAGGCTGCTGAAATGCCATGAGCTCACAACTTGCAGATACCTGCTGCTGAAAGCACTCAATCACAGGCTTGCTGGAAACAATTTGTTTTCCTGGAATCACCCAGTTTTAAATTGGATTTAAAACTTGCGCTGCTGCCGGCTGTTAAGTCCGGAGAGGGTATATAGTGTGAAAGCTCTTCACCGTTAACCTTTCAGGGCTTTGCTAAGTGCTTCCATTTTACCTTTGAAGTGGCTGCGTGGATTAATGGATGAAATATCTGACTGGGGTGCTGATAGTGAGGTTATCAGAAGATTGCAGGTTCAAGTCCCATCCTGGTCATTGGGAGGGTGCTCACAGCCATCTCATTTCTCATGTTCAGCGAGAAATTGATCGCAAAATAGAACTCTGTGTCTATTCTTCTCCACGATCCACCGTACATATATGGTAAATCTCAGTATTAATACTAATAGAAATAATTGTCTGCTGATTTGAAAACATCTGCAGCTGCAAAATGGAATCAACGATGGCACACAGTGGTTGGCATTGCTGCCTCACTGTGCCAGGGACCCGGGTTTGACTCTAGCCACGGGTCGCTCTCTGTGTGAGGTTAGCATGTTCTCCCCATGTCTGCATGGGTTTCCTCCCGGTGCTCTTGTTTCATCCCACACCGAGAAAGGTTTGCAGATTAGGTGCATTGGCCATGCTAAATTCTCCCTCAGTGTACCCGAACAGGCGCCAGAGTGTGGCGACTCGGGGATTTTCACAGTAACTTTGGTGCAGTGTTAATGTAAGCCTGCTTAAGGCACTAATAAATAAACTTAAAAAAGAAACATTTCTGTTTCATCATCTTGGGTGAGATCCTCTGTCGGACAGTATGTGCAGACTCGATGGGCTGAATGGCCTCCTTCTGCCCTGTCAGGATTCTACAGTTCTAGTTGCAGGAGCCTCAACACCCCAGTACCATGATGTAGCTCACACTGATGTACTATCATTAACATTGTAAAATGTCCCAAACTGCTTCTCCCCCACGCCCCCCCCTTGACTGTTATCAGACATAACATAAGAACATAAGAACATAAGAAATAGGAGCAGGAGTAGGCCAACTTGCCCTTCGAGCCTGCCCCGCCATTCAATAAGATCATGGCTGATCTGTCTTGGCTCAGTTCCACATTCCCGCCCTCTCCCCATAACCCTTAATCCCCTCTCTTATCAAAAACCCATCAACCCGCGTCTTAAAAATATTTAGCGAGGTAGCCTCCACCACTTCAACGGGCACTGAGCCACATAAAGAGACATTGGAGCAGGTGATGAAAAGTTTGGTCAAAGTGGTGGGTTTTAAATGAAGTCCAAAGGGTAGAAAGTGGGGGAGAAAAGTAGAGAGACTCGAGAAGAAGTGTGGGTGGCACGGTAGCACAGTGGTTAGCACTGCTGCCTCAGAGCGCCAGGGACCCAGGTTCGATTCCCAGCTTGGGTCACTGTCTGTGTGGAGTTTGCACATTCTCCTTCTGTCTGAGTGCGTGTGTGCTTGCGGCAGGTACTCCGGTTTCCTCCCACATTCTAAAGATGTGCAGATTAGTTGGAGTGGCCATGTTAAATTGACCCTTACTGTAAGGGGGACTGGCTAGGGTAAATGCTTGCTGGGGGGGGGGGAGGGGGGCAGGTCCTGGGCGAGATTGTGGTCGGTGTAGACTCGATGGGCCGAATGGCCTCCTTCTGCACTGTTGGATTCTTTGACTCTAACAAATGCCAGAACTTTGAACCTAGACAGCTGGAGACACAGGGGTCAGCAATGGAGTGATTAAAATTGGTAGATGAGTAAGTGGCAACATAGAAATCCTCAGCGTGGTAGGGCTGGAGGGAGAGAGGGATTGTGAGACTTTGGAGGGGTTGTAATACGAGCCTGAAAGTGTTACATTTAAGGCATTGCAAGATAAGGAAGCAATGTGTGTCAGTAAGCACAGGACTTGTGAATTAGTGTGGAGACAGTGTTGTGTTTTCTGGCCTAAAGTGCTGTAATTCCTTAGGCTGCAAAAGTCACCTGAGTGCTCAGCATCTTTGAACAATGTCTGCTGCTGATCTTCGATATTGTAGAAGAGGAAACAAATCAATTACTTTTCCTTTCGACCATTTCACTTTGAAAGAATGCGATGCAGCATTTAATTTCTGTATATTGAACATGGCCTGTGGAAATGGTTCTCACTGTTCTCTGCTCTTTAAGAGAAAAGCGTCCATTTTCCTGTTTTGTAGCATTTACAGGCTGAAATTGTATCCCATCCATTCCTTTTAATTCTGAACCCGAAGGTCCTAGATTCAAAATAAAGGCAAAATGGTGCGGATGCTGGAGTAAAAACAGAAACAGAAATTGCTGAAAAATCTCAGCAGGTCTGACAGCGTCTGTGGAGAGAGAGGCTGGCTCTGTTCTCCCTCCTCAGATGCTGTCAGACCTGCTGGTTGGAATTTTACCATCCTGCCTGTCAGGGGAATCAGAGTGGGCGAGGGACGGACCACGGGACGGTCCGTTGACCTCGGGCAGGATTTTACAGCTTTGGGACGAGCGAGGCTGTAGAACCTCGACCGCTGAGATTTTCCAGCATTTCCTGTTTCCGTTCCAGACTCAAGCCACTTTGCGAGAGCACTCCTCTCATAACCTGTGTATAATTTAATTTATCTGTACTTAAAGTTTAAATTTAAACTTTACGTCTTGTAAAAGTACACTTAGCACGTCAGAAGTACAAGGTTCAAGTATCATTTCAGAACATTATACAAGTTCAAAGGTATCTAAATGCAATCTGATTTTTTTATAACTTTTTTTTGCAAGCGCTCATCACAGCAGATGATTTAATCCACTGTTTCCGTTTATTACTTGGACACAAACTCCATCAAATACTTAATTTCAAGTATCCATTTTAAAGAAACAGATATGTGATAACTGCTGAAGATGGAGTATCAGATCCTATCTGTGCATTTATTCCCCTGTGTTAGACACAGTGAGTTGTGTTCCACCAACAGAAATCTGCTTTGTGCTGTCATTTATCTGGGCACTGAAAGCAGTCCATTTTCACCAGCGGTATCCGGATTTTTACAAATTACCGGTGATTCCGGTACTTACCTGACCTTATCTGAATAATTCACTGGACAAAAGTTGCACTTTGTTTTATCCGCGCACATCGATTACATTCCTCAGCCTGGCTATTCACCATGATGGAGAATCGCTCTACCATGGCGATATATGTGGGACAGGCCTGGAAATGACAAGTATCACAAGGCAACTACTTCATGGAGGCAGGTGGCTATTTATATCAGCGGCCACCTCCTGTCAAATCTGATTTTGGTAGCCTCGGACTCTGAGACCCAAAGCGTCTGGAGTAGATCTGGTAAGGCCAAATCTGAACTTTTCTTTGGATAGCGAGGGTGTCCCTTTAGAAGGGTAAGGTCTCCTTTTGGATATGGTCCCGGGGGGTACATTTGGGGAATGTTGGGTGCCCTTAGACTGAGGTAAGGCGCCTTTTGCTAAATGTGGGCATGAATGTGCATACAAATTGCATAGACTCATTAACTGTCAAGCTCCTTGGAACTTTCAACAGAGCTGTCAAAAATCATCTGTCAAAAGTGTCAAGAAACCTGTCAAGAGGACTTACCTAAAGTGCCAAGAGGACCTGTCCAGAGGAACTGTCAAAAGCCACTGTCAATGGAACTGTCAAGCTGGTACAGCATTTACAATGTCCTGCCCTTTACATCTTTGAAAACAAATGTCTGGAGTGTTTTAAAAAAAATCATTGCTTGCTATTTCACTCTGTCGACATAAGCTTGAGGGTTTCCATTACGTGATTAGCGCTGCATGGTCAATTTCACAGCCATCCATTATCACAGAAAGGTGCCTGCCTTTTCACAGTTTCATTGACAGCTACAAGTGTTTATAGACTTTCCAAAATGGGACTGCAAATTCCTATGCTTGTTGTTGTAAGGGATTGTGCAGTCGAATGAAATGCTTGTTGTTATAAGGTTTTATGTAGTTGAAGGAATGTAAATGTAGTAAATGTTTTTTTTTATAAATGAGTTTTGTTTCGATATAGTGAATTCTGCAAGGGACAGAACTTTATATAGAAATATACTTTATCTTATCTCTGCATGGCTCCTGGGGTCTGCCCAAGGTAAAACCAGGATGAGTTGATATGGCAGCTATAAGAGCAATGAGTGGTGGGCAAGAGTCAGCACTAAGTTAACTAGGGAGCTACAAAGAGCCATGAAGGTGGGTACAGAGACATGTTGTAGATATGTGTATATAATATATGAGTGTGAACGCATAATATATAATCATTGATAGGGCATAGAAGGAGGCCATTTGACTTATTGTATCTGTGCCAGCTCTTTTGACAGAACTTTTATTTAACCCCAGTCCCCTATTCTATTCTGATTACTTGACTAGTTTTGTTTTTTGCGGGTTCTAACCAGTAGGGTTGGTTCCATGCCACTGGGACAGTGATGTTGCTGGGAGAGTTCCAATGCTCCCTTGTGAAAATGATCAAATTTAGCATCAGAAACTCAGAGATGCCAGGGGATAATCTGCAACCATTTACTGGTAAAATCCTCCACACCTCAGTGAATATTAAATATGCAGTTTTTTGTGGTGGCCTCTGAATGAACTGCCAACTTTTATTGCACGAGGAAGTATTTGAGAGTTTTATTTGTTTGCAAACCCACATTAACTCCGTGCACCAGGATAGCACGGTGGCACAGTGGTTAGCATTGCTGCTTCACAGTGCCAGGGACCTGGGTTCGATTCCCAGCTTGGGTTGCTGTCTGTGTGGAGTCTGTACATTCCCCTCTCCGTGTCAGTGTCTCCCCATTTACTCCGGATGCTCTGGTTTTTCCCACAATCGGTAAGACGCGCTGCCTACTTCAGCCAGGCTAAATCTCCCCTCAGTCTACCCAAACTGGCACCGGAGTGTGGCATTTTCACTGTAACTTCATTGCAGTTTTAATGTAAGACTACTTGTGACACTAATGAATAAACTTTGAAAAAAAATGAAGCCATCACTTAAATGTCGTGAGAATAATTATTGTTCTTGTTAATTATGTCCCTTAGCTCCTTGTCCAAACATGAAGAGAAACATTCCAATATTCAAATCATACAGAGATTTAAACCACTCATAACTTTTGGTCAATTTTTAAAGAATTTTTTTTTATCTATCAATATTATGGTGCTCTTACATTGCACATACAGAGTTCAGACTAATAACTACTTTTATTTTAACCTAATTTTTATGTTATTTTAGTTTAACCTTAGCTACGAGCTGGCAAGATTTGATTTGATTTGATTCATTATTGTCACGTGTTGGAATACAGCGAAAACTATTGTTTCTTGCGTGCTGTATAGACAAAGCATACCATACATAGAGTACAGAGGAGAGAAGGAAAGGAGAGGGTGCAGGATGCAGTGTTACTGTCGCAGCTAGGGTGCACGTGTCAGTATTAAAGAGGCTGAAAATGAAGTTTGAGAAGTGTTCTGGTTTACTTTTGAGCTATTGAAAGTAGATTTTGTACCACTTACAATTACATCTAGAGACCTGTACAAGAAATGATCAGAAAAGTGCGATTGCAACTGAGCCACCAAATGGAACTTTATTCAACAGAAAACAAAGAACTTCTGCCTCTGTGAGGTTAGGATTCTTTCATGGCAGTGACTGGAGCAGGATTTTTTTTTTCTCCCAAGAGTGCGCACAAACATGAATGTGCCAGACCTTGTGCCTGTCACTTTACGCAGGTTTCTGAGGTCAGTCGGGCTAATTTACGAGGCTGTGCTTGTAGACAATATTGGGCCTGGCAATGAACTTGCTGGGTCCGGATGGAGAGGTCGATTCATATTGTGCGGGGAAAATTAAACGGCTTAACATCAAGTGGCTGTACATTTGTAACATAAGTTGTACAAGTTTAAAAATGTCTAACACCATTGGGTTTAGAACAAATCCTTCAAACATCTGCGTGAGGAAAAGTATGGTGAACAACATGTGTGTGGAAAGAAAGAACTTACATTTATCTAGCAACCTACATAAGCTCAATGCACCCAAGCTTGCCATTGAAATAATTTTTGAAGTGTCGTTACCATTGTGCTGCAGAAAATTTGGCTACCGATTTGCCCTTTGCAAAGATCCATTTTGCTTTTTTTTCTTAAAATGACATTGGTTGATGTGACTTGACTTGGTGATGTTTACCATGTTTACCGTGCTTGAGATAAAGTATGATGGAGTAAGTGCAGGATTAGCAATTCTAATCTTCCCATTCCATCTAGAACTGCTGATCCATTGCAAAATATTGAGTCAAATCTGACATAGCACGCGGTGCATCACAAATAATGAGGCTCTAGTTTAGCACAGGAGCATCAATTCTACTTCAGTTTGCCAACTTAGCAGTGTAATTAAACCTGACAGCCGCGCAAATGAGATCCAGTTTCAGCACAAGTCGAAAACAATGGAGTGGTTCTTACTTGGGTGGCGGGCGTCATGGTGGCACAGTGGATAGTGCTGCTGCCTCACAGCGCCAGGGACCTGGGTTTGATTCCTGGCTTGGGTCACTGTCTGTGTGGAGCATGTATGTTCTCCCTGGGTGCCACAGTCCAAAAGATGTGCTGGTTCGGTGCATTGGCCACGCTAAATTCTCCCTCAGTGTACCCGAACTTACACTGGAGTGTAGCTTCTAGGGGGATTTCACAGTAACTTTGTTGCAGTGTTAATGGAAGCTGATTCACGGAGGAGGACATGAATAATTTGCTGGGTGTTAGCGATGGAAAGGTGGTAGGACTGGAGGGTCTTAATGACATTACTGTTACTAGAGAGGCGGTGCTCGACAGACTGGAGGGGCTGATTGTGGACAAGTCCCCAGGACCGGATGGAATGCATCCGAGGGTTCTGAAAGAAATGGCGGAGGTGATAGTGGATGCCTTGGTGGTTATTTTCCAGACGTCGCTGGATTCCGGGGAAGTGCCGGAAGATTGGAAAACGGCTAATGTTACGCCGTTGTTTAAGAAGGGTGCCAGGCAAAAGGTGGGGAATTATAGGCCGGTTAGTTTAACGTCTGTGGTAGGTAAAATGTTAGAATCCGTCATTAAGGAGGAAATTGCGAGGCATCTTGAAGGGAATTGCTTGATAGAGCAGACACAGCACGGTTTCATTAAAGGGAAGTCGTATCTGACAAATTTACTGGAGTTCTATGAGGATGTGTCTAGGGCGGTGGATAGAGGAGAGCCGGTGGATGTGGTCTTTCTGGATTTTCAGAAGGCGTTTGACAAAGTACCTCACAAGAGATTATTGCAGAAGGTCGAGGGACATGGAGTTGGGGGTAGGGTGTTAGCGTGGATAGAGGATTGGTTGTCAAATAGGAGGCAGAGAGTGGGGGTCAACGGGTGCTATTTGGATTGGCGGATGGTGACTAGTGGAGTGCCCCAGGGGTCGGTGCTGGGGCCTCAGCTTTTTACCATTTATATAGATGATCTGGAGGAGGGAACCAAGTGTACGGTGTCGAAATTTGCGGGGGAACGGCAAATTGTGCGGAGGGTGTGGAGAGTCTACAGAAGGATCTAGATAGGCTGGGCGAATGGGCCAGGAAATGGCAAATGGAATTTAATGTTGGCAAGTGTGAGGTGGTCCACTTTGGTAGGAATAATGGTAGGAAGGACTATTACTTACGTGGCGAAAAACTGCAGCAGGCGACGGTGTAGAGGGACCTCGGGGTCCTTGTGCATGAGTCGCAAAAACCCAGCTTGCAGGTGCAGCAGATGGTCAGGAAGGCGAATGGGATGCTGGCCTTCATAGCAAGGGGGATTGAATATAAAAGTAGGGAGGTCTTGCTGCAGCTGTATAGGGCATTGGTGAGGCCGCAGCTGGAGTACTGTGTGCAGTTTTGGGTGCCGCACCTGCGCAAAGATATTTTGACCTTGGAGGGAGTGCAGAGGAGTTTTACTAGGCTGATACCGGAGTTGAGGGGGTTGAGCTATGAGACGAGGCTGAATAAACTAGGCTTGTACTCGTTAGAGTTTAGAAGAATGAGGGGAGATCTCATTGAGACGTATAAGATGATGAATGGGATGGATAGGATAGAGGTGGAGAGACTCTTCCCGCTCAAAAAAGACAGTAGGACTAGGGGGCACAGCCTCAAGATAAAGGGGGGGCGTTTTAGAACGGAGTTGAGGAGGAACTTCTTCACTCAAAGGGTGGTGAATCTCTGGAATTCTCTGCCCGTTGAAGTGGTGGAGGCTACCTCGCTAAATATTTTTAAGATGCGGGTTGATGGGTTTTTGATAAGAGAGGGGATTAAAGGTTATGGGGAGAGGGTGGGAAAGTGGAACTGAGCTATGACAGATCAGCCATGATCTTATTGAATGGCGGGGCAGGCTCGAAGGGCTAGATGGCCTACTCCTGCTCCTATTTCTTATGTTCTTATGTTCTTATGTTCATGTCACTGATAAATTAACTGAACTATAGGGGCAGGGTGAGTGACTTGGAGAGAAGATATCACTTATCAAACATGATGAACACCACCTCTGTGATAACAGCTCGGAGTCCCAAGCTGACGGTCGACTTCTACCCCCTTACTGGAAGGAAGTCCCACCCTGGAGAGCTGCCAGCTGATTTAATTCATTAGCAGCCCCACAAAGAAGTGTCATGGAGGCCAGTGATAGGCAAGTCCTTGTCTTACTGGGTGGAGAGGGATCAGTCATTCTAAGGAGGGTGGTTGGCGTTGGAGTGGAGGGTAGGCTTCGGAGGCCACCTGAGGAGGCACAAAGGAGAGGTCAGGAAGGCGTTTGTCATGATGTAAAATACAATGTACATGATGTAAAACAAAATACAAATCCTAGTGGCCTGCACTATGTAAATTGCACAAATAATTGGCTGGTGCTTGCTGCACCAGGGTTGATATATCCGGAATCCAGACAGTTTGGTAGATGTGCGACTCGCATACCCTTTTTAAAAGGGGTGGCACGGTGGCACAGTGGTTAGCACTGCTGCCTCACAGCGCCAGGGACCCGGGTTCAATTCCTGGCTTGGGTCACTGTCTGAGCAGAGTCTGCACATTCCTCCTGTGTCTGCATGGGTTTCCTTCGGGTATTCCGATTTCCTCCCACAGTCCAAAAGATGTGCTAGCTAGGTGCATTGGTCGTGCTAACTTCTCTCTCAGTGTACCAAACAGGCACTGGAGTGTGGCGACTAGGGGATTTTCACAGTAACTTCATTGCAGTGTTAATGTACACCCACTTGTGACACTAATAAGTAAACATTGAAACTGGTGATTGCAGTCTGTCATTCTGCGCAATTTAGCCCCTTCTTTGTTCGTTTGGAATTGATCTCAAGGCATTTGTAATTGGGCAATAGTGCTATGATTATATCAATGGATTAGTTATCAAGAACATGAATTGCAAATTCCACACAACGATGGTTCAAATTCCACTATAGCAGAGTGAAAAATCATTTAATTTTTTAAAGTCTGGAAATAAGAATCTCTAACTATGATAGACTGTTGTAAAAACACAATGGTTCCCTAATTTCCTTTAAACTGTTGGTACCCCATTGGGCCAACACAATGGCCTAATGGTATATCCAGTAAAAAGTCTGACAACACCAGGTTTTAGTCCAACTGATTTATTTGATAGTAAGCTATCAAATAAATCGGTTGGACTAAAACCTGGTGTTGTCAGACTTTTTACTGTGTTTACCCCAGTCCAACGCCAGCACATCCACATCATGACTAATGGTATATTGCCAGACTATTAATCCAGAAACTCAGCTAATGTTCTGGGGACCAAGGTTTGAATCCCACCATGGCAGATGGTGAAATTTGTACTCAATAAAAAAAGTCTGGAATTAAGAATCTACTGATGACCATGAAACCATTGTCATGGAATATTAGAATCCCTACCGTGCAGAAGGAGGCCAGTTGTCCCATCAAGCCTGCACCAACAACAATCCCATCCAGGCCCTATCCCCATTACCCCACATGTATACCCTGCTAATCCCCCTGGCATTAAGGGTCAGTTTAGCATGGCCAGGCAACTTAACCCGCACATCTTTGGACTATGGGAGGAAACTGGAGCACCCGGAGGAAACCCATGCAGACATGGGGAGAACATGCAGACTCCACACACAGGCCAGAATTGAACCCTGCCACTGTGAGGCAGTAGTCCCAGCCACTATGTCACCGTACTGCCTCATTGCCACAAAAACCCACCTGGTACACTAATGTCCTTTAGGGAAGGAAATCTGCCGTCCATACCCGGTCTGGCCTACATATGACTCCAGAACCGCAGCAATGCGGTTGACTCTCAACTGCTCTCTGAACAAGAGCAACTAGAGATGGGCAATAAATACTGGCCAGCCAGGGTTGCCCATGTCCCACAAGTGAATTAAAAAAATACCAAAATACCAAATACCAAAAATACCATGCCTCTCAGTACCTGGCGGTACACGGAGGTCCACTGCTACATGGACAGTAACTCTGACTTCATCACATTTTTAAAATCTGGCATGATTATTTCATCATGCATCAGTCATACTGTTTCATTTAACTAGGTGTAGCATAGTACAGAATATCTCCTGGTAAAATGAACATAAGAACATAAGAACATAAGATGCAGCAGTATGGTAGATTTGTTTTTGATTTGTTCACAGGATGTGGGCATCGCTGGCTGGGCCAGCATTTATTGTCCATCCCCTAATTGCCCTTTAACTGGATAGCTTGTTATGTCATTTCAGAGGGCATTTAAGAGTCAACCACATTGCTGTGGCTCTGGAGTCACATGTAGGCCAGACTAGGTAAGGACGGCAGATTTCTTTCCCTAAAGGAAACAGATGTGTTTTTACGACAGTTGTCAATGGTTTCATGGTCGTCAATAGACTTTTAATTCCATTTTTCTTTCAACCTGAATTCAAAATTCGCCATCTGCCGTGGTGGGATTTGAACCTGGGTCCTCAGGGTGGCATGGTTAGGGCGACACGGTGGCAAAGTGGTTCGTACTGCTGCCTTACAGCGCCAGGGTTCCAACTTCAATTCTGGCCTTGGGTGACTGTCTGTGTGGAGCTTGCACATTCTCTTCATATCTGTGTAGATTTCCTCCGGACGCTCCGGTTTCCTCCCACACTCCAAAGATGTGCAGGTTAGCTGGATTGGCCATGCTAAATTGACGCTAGTGTCAGGGGGATTAGCAGGGTAAATTTGTGGGGTTACAGGAATAGGGCCTGGGTAGGATTGTAGTCAGTGCAAATTTGATGGGCCAGATGGCTTCTCTCTGTATTGTAGGGATTTGATGATGTAACCTGGGTCTCTGGATTACTAGTCCAGTGAAAGTACCACTATGACACTGCCTCCCCTATGTAAAGGCTTATTTAGACCCTTGACTCTTTCAAGGAACTATCATGCACTAATAAATACTCCAAATATTCTTTTGTATTTGAGAAACAGTTTGGGAACATAGAAAGGCTTGGGTGGAATGGTTTTATTTTTTTCCTATTTTAAATTCAATTAAGAGAAGAACCATCCAAGACAAAGTCCAAGGGGAAAGCTATTTTAATCTGGATTCTAGCAGTTACACAACTGATGAATGATTATAGTCTAGTCATCAAAAATATGTTTTCTTTTGTGAGTAGTTCCACACATCACGAAAATAACACTTTTATGCTTATTAGTATTCGAATTTGCCTGAGCAGAAGTCATTAGTTTTGAATGTAGTGACAGAATTGAACACTCCTGAGACAGTGATGGTACGCAGGTCACCACCCTGCCACATTTCACTTTTAAGTAATGCAATTGACTTTCATTCATAATATTAGAGAGGAGGAGTGCGAACTCCCTCCCTCCTGAACAGCCACAGAATGTGCAGAGTTGTGGATTTTTGCAATCTAAGGATAGAACAAAGAAGAAAGAAAACAGGAACAGGCCCTTCAGCCCTCTAAGCTGTGCTGACCATGCTGCCCTAACCAAACTAAAAAACAACTCTGCCCTCACTTGGTGCATATCCCTCGATTCCCTTCCTATTTATGTAGCCACCCAGATTCCTCTTAAATGTTGCTAATATGCCTGCTTCCACCACCTCCTCCGGCAGTACGTTCCAGGCACCCATCACTCTCTGCACATCTCCCTTAAACTTTCCCCCTCTCACCTTGAATCTGTGACCCTTTGTCATTAACACTTCCACTCTATGAGATAAAAGCCTCTGACTATCCACCCTGTCTATGCCTCGCATAGTTTTGCAGACCTCTATCAGGTCTCCCCTCAGCCTCCGTCTTTCCAGTGTAAATAACCTTAGTTGATTCAACCTCTCCTCATAGCCAATGAGTAGGGGGTGGTGGTGCTGTTGACATGGTGCACAGTGGTTGGTTAGGCGCTGACAGGGTGGAGCTGATGGCGCTGGAAATCTGGCGTTAGGAGACACACTGGGGGCTGAACGCCCAGCGCACATCACGCTAATCCAGCCCTGCTTAAATCTCCTGCGCTAAAAAAATCAGTGCAGCAGGATGGGAGAATCGCCCCAGTGATTTCATTAACTACTGAAAAGGTAAGAAGAAGTAGTAAAACACATGCATCTACACTCACACAGATTAGAAGGGAGAGTCATGATAATAGAGCTTCACAGTACCAAGAGGCCCTTTGGCCTATCATCTCTGTGCTGACCATCAAGCACCTATCTATTCGAATCCCATTTCCCAGCACTCAGTCTGAAGCCTTGTATGCTACGGGTGTTTCAAGTACTCATCTCATTGCTTCTTAAATGTTGTGAGGGCTCTTGTCTCTACCACCGTTTCAGGCAGTGAGTTCCAGATTCCCACCAACCGCTGGGCAAAGAAGCTTTATCTTAAACCCCCTTCTGAATCTCCTGCCCCTTACCTTCAGTCTGTGCCCCTCGGTTATTGACCGCTCTTCTATTCCTTCTATCTATCCAATCAATGTCCCTCATAATTTTGAGCACCTCAATCAGGTCGCCCCTCAGTCTCCTCTCCTCTAAGGAAAATAACTCCAGTCTAACCAGCCTCTCTTCATACCTGAAACACTCCAGCCCAGGGAACATCCTGGAGAATCTCCTCTGCACTCTTTCTAGTGCAATCACAAACTTCCCATAGTGTGGTGACCAGAATTGCACACAGTACCCTCGCTGTGTTCATCATAAACCCCCGCTCTTGTATATTCCGTGCCCCGGCTAATAAAAGCAAGCATTTCATATGTATTCTTATTCACCTGTCCTGCTGCTGTCAGACATCTATGTACACGCACCCCAAGGTCTCTCTGGTTCTCGATACTTTCTTGCATCCTACCATTCATTATCATGGGAATCACAGAATCCCTACAGTGCAGAAGGTGGCCACTCAGCCCATCGAGTCTGCACTGATGCTTCGACAGAGGATCCTACCCAAGCACTTTTCCCGCAACCCCACATATTTAACCTGCTAACTACCCCCTCCTCCCCCAATCTAAACATTGTGGGATACTAAGGGGCAATTTAGCATTGCCAATCCATCTAACCTGCACATCTTTGGTCTATGTATTGTTCATCCTCACAAAATTTGTCGCCTTACGCTTTTCAGGGTTAAATTCCATTTGCCACTGTTCTGCCCATCTGATTCTATCAGACCTTTGCCAATGTGACGGTGAACCTCCAAATCTTTTGTGCACAGTGTGCCATAATATCTCGAGAGAAAACTCGGCTGTGCTGCTGGAGAGCTGCAATGCCAGTTTCCTCACATCAGCCAGCATTCTGTGCCTAGAGAACAAAATTCCACCCTTTGGGGTGAATTTTCTTATTCTGTCCATCACTGGAATCGTAGGGGATGAGAGGCGGATCTCGGAAAGGTCCATTTACCTGAGGCGGGATTTGCCGATTTTGAGATGAGCGTGGCTGGAAAATCCCAGCCATAGAATACAACTGAGACCCAAAAGTAGATGTTCATCTCTCTGACCACCTCCATCAGGGGTGTGTGTGTGTGTGTGTGTGTGTGTGTGTGTGTGTGTGTGTGTGTGTGTGTGTGTGTGTGTGTGTGTGTGTGTGTGTGTGTGCGCCTGTGTGTGTGTTTGCATGCGCACACCTCCATCTCTCTGACCACCTCCACCAGGAATGTGTGTGTGTGTATGTGAGTGTGCATGTGCGTTTGCATGCGTGTGTGTGAGTGCATGAGTGTATGTGTGTGTGTGCGTGCGTGTGTGCGTGCATGTGTGTGTGCATGTGTGGGGGGGACAGTTGGAGGTCCCTTTCTCTGCCTATGGAAAAATGCTCAATAATCCAGCAGGTGAGCTGTAATGGATTTGAATACAAAAATACACCAAAAGAATGTGATAAAATGCTGTACGGGCTAAGGGGTTGAATTGATTCTAGTGATGTCGTTAACTAGTTGATGCAATCGTGCAATTGATTCTTTTTGAAAATAGCACTGAAGACACCCTGTGTTGACATAAAATAGGGAAATCTCTTTGGAAGCCACTTAACCATGCCACTTACTGTGAAGGAAAGCTAATTAAAGGCACTAAAGGCCTCTTTCTGAACTGTAGGGATTCTATGGGTTTGTTTTGCTTCCGTTTGTACGTTTTCTTCAAGGACATGACTCCATTGCACAAGCTTTGCAAAGCAATATATGCCATATGGTAATGAAATATGACAACCTTTCCCTTTCGTTTTGTTCCTCTTAGGTCCTGTAAGTAGCATCTTGGTAAACAAGTACGGATGCCGACCAGTGATGATGTGTGGAGGCCTGCTATGCGCAATCGGAATGATCGCTGCTTCATTTTGCAGCAGCATCATCGGGCTTTTTCTGTGCGTGGGCTGCATTGGAGGTAAGTATTGGATAGAAGATGTGCCTTGTGCATTGCTGCCTCCGCAACCTGCTTGCGTTGATAATAGATTGGGACTTGCAACCTGCACCAGGAGCTTTGAGTATGAATTGTGGTCTTGATTCATAATTACACTTGACAGCCTTCAGGTCATGTCTAGAGTGGAGGGCAAGGAACTCTACTGAGATATTTCTCTCTGACCGTACCAAAGCTTAACACTTCGCAAGTTAGTGACATGTAAGGTGTACAGTAAGAAGTCTCACAACACCCGGTTAAAGTCCAACAGGTTTATTTGGAATCTATATAATTAATTGTTAGACAATTTAGTTACAAAAGTAAGCCAAAATTATTTTAGAAGCACATATGTGAAATAAATGATCCCAAATAAACTGGTGTGTGGTATATATGACTTATGGAATAAACACAACAATTCCAGATGCCTTGAGTGCATTTTCAAAATCAACCTATTTCCTTTCTTCTTATTGCATTTATATTTTATTAATCCTTATTGCTAATACACATATTAATCAATATAATGTTCTCCTTACTTTTTTCCAGGCATGGGATTGGCTTTCAACCTGCAACCAGCCTTAACGATGATTGGCAAATACTTTTACAAGAAGCGCCCCATTGCCAACGGGCTGGCGATGGCTGGTAGTCCGGTGTTCTTGAGTACTCTGGCACCTCTGAATCAGTACTTAGTTAATATATTTGGTTGGAGAGGCAGCTTCTTTATCCTAGGGGCAATACTGTTGAACTGCTGCGTGGCAGGATCCTTGATGAGGCCAATACAACCCATCAAACCCGCTCCCGTAAAGAACGCACAGTTGTCCACTCCAAAGAAGGAGGAGAGTAAAGACACGGGGGATGGCCCGTTGCAGAAAAAGAAGAAGAACAGTGTCTGTGAAGTCCTTAATAACTATCTAGACCTGAGCCTCTTCAAACACCGGGGATTTCTAATCTACTTGTCTGGAAATGTCATTATGTTCTTTGGCTTCTTTGCCCCGATTGTGTTTTTGGCTCCCTATGCCAAGCACATGGGCATAGATGAATATTCCGCAGCATTCCTGCTTTCCATTCTAGCTTTTATAGATATGTTTGCAAGGCCCAGCATGGGGCTTCTTGCAAACTCCAGATGGGTAAGACCAAAGATCCAGTATTTCTTTAGCTTTGCTGTCTTCTACAATGGTTTCTGCCACGTCATGTGCCCACTGGCAACCGGCTTCAAAGGCCTGGTGGTCTACACTGTCTTCTTTGGCTTTGCCTTCGGAATGGTGAGTGCTGTTCTCTTCGAAACGCTGATGGACCTAGTTGGCGCCAAGCGGTTCTCCAGCGCAGTGGGACTCGTCACCATCGTGGAGTGCTGCCCGGTACTTGTGGGACCACCATTGGCGGGTAAGAGTCACGTATTCTAATGTCTCCTGGAATTAAACCATGTGTATTGCTGTGCTTGCAACCCGCATCTGCTGAACTTGTCCCATATTTTCAGTGCGGTGAAATATTTATTCTTAGCACTGGAGTTTTACCGAGTATCAAACTGAAGAGGAAATCCAAAGCTGGACAAAATGGATAGAATAAGGCGAATCGGGGAGGTGATGGCCCAGTGGTGTTATCACTTGGCTACTGAACGCGAAACTCAATTAATGTTCTGGGAACCTGGGTTTGAATCCCGCCAAGGAATTTGAATTCAATAAAAAATATCTGGAGTTGAGAACTTACTGATGACGATGAAAGATGGAATGGTTAAATGGACAGATAAGTGGCAGATGGAATTTAACCCTGAAAAATGTGAGGTGATACACTTTGGAAGGCGACATTTGACAAGTGCTCAATGCATGGTAGGACACTAGAACATTCTGTGGAACAAAGGGACATAAGAAATAGGAGCAGGAGTAGGCCATCTAGCCCTTCGAGCCTGCCCCGCCATTCAATAAGATCATGGCTGATCTGAAGTGGATCAGTTCCACTTTCCCGCTTTCTCCCTGTAACCCTTAATTCCCTTATCGATCAGAAATCTATCTACCTATGACTTAAACATAGGTAGCCTCCACGTGTTTGTCCTGGGACCTGGGAGTGTTTGTCCAGAGATCTCAGAAAGCAGAAGGGCATGTTACTAGGGTGGTGAAAAAGGCATATGTGTCACTTGCCTTTATCAATAGATTGCAAAAACAAGGAAATCATGTTGGAGTTGCATAGAACTCTGGTGAGACCACAGCTAGAATACGGGGGGAGCGATTCTCCCAAAAGTGCTGAATGGTCAAGAAAACTGATCCAGATCATGACAGTCTTTTTTCAGTGCAACTTCAGACCCGAGTCTCCCCACTCTGTGTAATGCAGAGGTCACAGTCATGAATGTTATTAAAAACCCAGGGGGGCAGGTCCTTTTCATGCTGGAATTTAACAGTTCTGGAACTCTGCGCATGCACAGTGGCCCCGGTCTGTCACTCTCCCCGTTTGTTGGTCAGCTCAATGACTGGTCAGTCCAGGACCCCACAGTGCTGTCCCTCCAGCGCCCCCTCATGGCCCTATCGCGGCCCCCATGACAATTCCCAGGCCAACCTTGACCCTCTCAGCCTCGGAGCACCCCGATATCCAGCACCCCCGCAAACAGCAGTGGCGATCCCCCCCCCCTCTCACCCCAGCAGATACCCTTCCCCCGCTGACCCCATCCTGGGAGGCAGGCTTCCCCTCGGCAGAACACCCACACACCCCTCAGCTCACCCGAATTGCTGGCCTCTTTCCAGCCCAAACTGATCCCCATGCAGAGTGGCAGTGGGACTCCCCCCCCCCATCTCCACTGATTGCCCCAGCCCCACCTTGGCCCTGCCTGATGTCCAGTGGGCAGTGTCAAGGTGCCCCCTGGGCATGGACACTTTGTCCCTTGGGCAGTGCTGGGGGCACAGTCCAACACTACCAGGATGCCCATGCCCAGGGGGCAGCAACCCTCTACTGTCCAACCCCCGGGGAGGGGGGGCCCCCCGATTACCCCCCTTCACTCTGGTGGGGTCTCCCGCTAGTCCCCCGAACGTGGGGAGCTACTGCAAACCCTGCTGGAGTGAAATACTCCTGGAGAGGTGGGGAGATGCTCTCAGGTCCGGCAAGTTCTGTGCCGGGCCTGATAATCAGATGTAAAGTTCATTTAAAATACATTAAAAGAAGATTTAAATCACCCAACCAACTCTTCCCGTTGGTTTCCAGCGCAGTCCCGACTATGACTGTTCTCCGGCTCTGAGAGACGCACACGCGCCGGGAACGCACGCGCGAATCCCACAAAATGGCTGGCGTTCACATCTCCCGACCCGACCCAACCCATCGGAAAAAAATGCGGGTCGCGATGGGAGAATCGCCCCCACTGTGTGCAGTTCTGGTCGCCACATTATCGGAAGGATGTGATTGCACTGGAGGGAGTGCCGAGGAGATTCACCAGGATGTTGCCTGGGATGGAACGTTAGATTTGGGTTGTTTTTGTTGGAGCAGAGAGGCGACCTGATCGAGGTGTACAAGATGATGAGAGACATGGACAGAGTGGATAAAGAGCAGCTGTTTCCCCTTAGTTGAAGGGTCAATCACAAAGGGGACGCAGGTTCAAGGTGAAGGGTAGTAGGTTTAGGGGGGAGGTGAGTAAAACCTTTTTACCCAGCACTTGGTGACGGTCTGGAATGCTCTGCCTGGGAAGGTGGTAGAGCCAAGTTGCCTCATATACTTCTAGAAGTATCTGGACGAGCACTTGGCACACCGTAACATTCAGGGCTATGGGCCAAGTGCAGACAGATGGAATTAGGTGGGAGTTCAGGTGTTTCTAATGTGTGGGTGCGGACTCAATGGGCCGAAGGGCCTTTGCTGCACTGCCTGATTGTATTATTGTCAATTGTAGGAAAAACCCATTCAGTTCACCAATGTCCTTTAGGAGAGGAAATCTGCTGTCCTTACCTGGTCTGGCCTATGTGTGACTCCAGATTCACAGCAATGTGCTTGACCCTCGACTGCCCTCTGAAATAGAGGGCAGTTGAGCCACTCAGTTCAAGGGCAATTGGGCAATAAATGCTGGCCCAGTCAGCGGTGCCCACATCCCGCGAATGAATAAAAGAAGAGAAAATAAATGCTTGGAAATGGTTGGCAGAAATATCGAGAATAAACAGAAAGTAGGTCTCAAGAACGAAAGAAGACAGAGGAAGGAAGCTGGAATGTGGCAAAAAATGGATATAATAACCCTTTTCTGCTCAATTACATCAGTTATATTTTTCTCCAAGGCTGCCAGGGTGACGACTGCAGCCACACAATTGGGTAAAGTAGGAAGAAAAAGATCTGAGGAGGCAAGCCTGTCCATTTACTTGCAATTGCCTCACTCGTTCTGATGTTTGTCACTGAAATGTGTAACGGAGCTTTGAGTCATTCACACAGTGACGTGGTTCCAAATGGAAAAAATGTATCTCCCCAATACAGGAGTGCGGTAAAGTTTGACTGTACTCCTTCCCATTTTGCAAGCTGATTATAGCTTAAAATTCAGCTCCTTTGGAAGGGGATTTTCACAGTAACATCATTGCAGCATTGATGAAATGTGACTTGTGACAATCGTAAATGAACTTTAAACTTAAAACTTTAAACTCTGCTGCAACAAGATCCGAGGTTTCTCTCTCCCAGCACAGCACACTTAAGCAGCAATAATAGACATATGATGGTGCAGATTCGATGGGCTGAATGGCCTCCTCCTGCATTGTTAAATTCTATGATTCTATTTTTCCTGTCTCTTGATTAAGCATTTACTGCTAGGACTGGTCACGTTGATCATACATTAGTGGCACAGCAGGTAACACTGCTGCCTCACAACACCAGGGACCCAGGCTCAATTCCAACCTCGGGTGACTGTCTGTGCAAAGTTTACATGGTCTCCCCATGTCTGCGTGGGTTTCCTCCAGGTGGTCCGGTTTCCTCCCACGCTCCATAGATGTGTAGGTTAGGTGGATCTGCACTGGTAAATGCACGGGGTTACAGGGATAGAGCGGAGGGGAGGATCTGGGTGGAATGTTCTTTTGAAGAGTGGGTGCAAAGGGCCGAATGGCCACTTTCTGCACTTCTATGGTTCTATTCTGTGATTACGTGAAACCAAGAAGTGTACAGAAACATTCAACAACTCGCCCAAATGACAGCACCACCGGCAATGCAGCACCCTCTTGGTAATCCATGGATGAGCGTCATGGGAATTTTATGTTTGAAAGGTATTATCATTCTTCGTGAAGTATAATTGTCTGAATTTATCGATGATTGGTCATGATATCATTCTGAAATCAGGTGAGAAGACATAGAAACTAAGAGCAGGACTAGGCCTTTCACCCCCAGAGCCTGCTCCACCATTCACTATGGTCATACCTCACTCTCTATCTCAATGTCACGTTCCTGCTTTCTCCCCATGCCGCTTGATGCCATTAAAATGTAAAAATAAAATCTGTTTATCAAAAGGTGGTCCCCAAAAACTAGCTCAGCTGTTATGAGGATTGATTCTATCCTGCCAGTGTTACTCTACATCACCTTCTAGCTATCTTACCAACGGAGATAACACATCCCCTAAGGTCACTCTATCAGTGCGCTTT
The DNA here is from genome assembly GCF_965287045.1 of Carcharhinus amblyrhynchos. Taxonomy (NCBI): domain Eukaryota; kingdom Metazoa; phylum Chordata; class Chondrichthyes; order Carcharhiniformes; family Carcharhinidae; genus Carcharhinus; species Carcharhinus amblyrhynchos. The sequence continues at coordinate 116,174,343 of NC_137329.1, forward strand.
GGTCTTCCTCACATCATTGTCATCATTTTTGGTTGTCACCACTCCCAACAGCAAAATCCTGGCCTACTTCTCCGACATAAGAACATAAGAACATAAGAAATAGGAGCAGGAGTAGGCCATCTGGCCCTTCGAGCCTGCCCCGCCATTCAATAAGATCATGGCTGATCTGTCGTGGCTCAGTTCCACTTTCCCGCCCTCTCCCCATAACCCTTAATCCCCTCTCTTATCAAAAACCCATCAACCCGCTTCTTAAAAATATTTAGCGATGCAGCCTCCACCACTTCAACGGGCAGAGAATTCCAGAGATTCACCACCCTTTGAGTGAAAAAGTTCCTCCTCAACTCCGTTCTAAACCGCCCCCCCTTTATCTTGAGGCTGTGCCCCCTAGTCCTACTGTCTTTTTTGAGCGGGAAGAGTCTCTCCACCTCTATCCTATCCATCCCATTCATCATCTTATATGTCTCAATGAGATCTCCCCTCATTCTTCTAAACTCTAACGAGTACAAGCCTAGTTTATTCAGCCTCTCCTCATAGCTCAACCCCCTCAACTCCGGTATCAGCCTAGTAAACCTCCTCTGCACTCCCTCCAAGGCCAAAATATCCTTGCGCAGGTGCGGCGCCCAAAACTGCACACAGTACTCCAGCTGCGGCCTCACCAATGCCCTATACAGCTGCAGCAAGACCTCCCTACTTTTATATTCAATCCCCCTCGCTATGAAGGCCAGCATCCCATTCGCCTTCCTGACCACCTGCTGCACCTGCAAGCTGGGTTTTTGCGACTCATGCACAAGGACCCCGAGGTCCCTCTGCACCGTCGCCTGCTGCAGTTTTTCACCACGTAAGTAATAGTCCTTCCTACCATTCTTCCTACCAAAGTGGACCACCTCACACTTGCCAACATTAAATTCCATTTGCCATTTCCTGGCCCATTCGCCCAGCCTATCTAGATCCTTCTGCAGACTCTCCACACCCTCCGCACAATTTGCCTTTCCCCCAATCTTGGTGTCATCAGCAAATTTCGACACCCTACACTCGGTTCCCTCCTCCAGATCATCTATATAAATGGTAAATAGCTGAGGCCCCAGCACCGACCCCTGGGGCACCCCACTAGTCACCAACCGCCAATCCGAATAGCACCCATTGACCCCCACTCTCTGCCTCCTATTTGACAACCAATCCTCTATCCACGCTAACACCCTACCCCCAACTCCATGTCCTCTGACCTTCTGCAGTAACCTCTTGTGAGGTACCTTATCAAACACCTTCTGAAAATCTAGAAAGACCACATCCACCGGCTCTCCTCTATCCACCGCCCTAGACACATCCTCATAGAACTCCAGTAAATTTGTCAGACACGACTTCCCTTTAATGAAACCGTGCTGCGTCTGCCCTATCAAGCAATTCCCTTCAAGATGCCTCGCAATTTCCTCCTTAATGACGGATTCTAACATTTTACCTACCACAGACGTTAAACTAACCGGCCTATAATTCCCCGCCTTTTGCCTGGCACCCTTCTTAAACAACGGCGTACTGTGTGCAGTTTTGGGCGCCGCACCTGCGCAAGGATATTTTGGCCTTGGAGGGAGTGCAGAGGAGGTTTACTAGGCTGATACCGGAGTTGAGGGGGTTGAGCTATGAGGAGAGGCTGAATAAACTAGGCTTGTACTCGTTAGAGTTTAGAAGAATGAGGGGAGATCTCATTGAGACGTATAAGATGATGAATGGGATGGATAGGATAGAGGTGGAAAGACTCTTCCCGCTCAAAAAAGACAGTAGGACTAGGGGGCACAGCCTCAAGATAAAGGGGGGGCGGTTCAGAACGGAGTTGAGGAGGAACTTCTTCACTCAAAGGGTGGTGAATCTCTAGAATTCTCTGCCCGTTGAAGTGGTGGAGGCTGCCTCGCTAAATATTTTTAAGAAGCGGGTTGATGGGTTTTTGATAAGAGAGGGGATTAAGGGTTATGGGGAGAGGGCGGGAAAGTGGAACTGAGCCACGACAGATCAGCCATGATCTTATTGAATGGCGGGGCAGGCTCGAAGGGCCAGATGGCCTACTCCTGCTCCTATTTCTTATGTTCTTATGTTCTTATGTTCTTATGTTTTCCAATCTTCCGGCACTTCCCCGGAATCCAGCGACGTCTGGAAAATAACCACCAAGGCATCCACTATAACCTCCGCCATTTCTTTCAGAACCCTCGGATGCATTTCATCCGGTCCTGGGGACTTGTCCACAATCAGCCCCTCCAGTCTGTCGCGCACCACCTCTCTAGTAACAGTAATGTCATTAAGACCCTCCAGTCCTACCACCTTTCCATCGCTAACACCCGGCAAATTATTCACGTCCTCCTCCGTGAAGACAGAAACAAAAAAGTTATTCAAGACCTTAGCCATATCCCCATCCCCTACCACTAGGTCCCCTTTCTCATCCTCTAAGGGACCAACGTTCACCCTAGCCAGCCTCTTCCTTTTTATATATTTATAAAAACTCTTGCTATCCTTTTTTATATTAAGCGTTAGCCCAGCTTCATAGCTTCTTCTACCCTCCTTTATCAACTTTTTTGTCAATCTTTGTTGACATTTAAACCTTTCCCAATCCTCTTCTCGCCCACTGCTCTTAGCTACTCTAAATTCCTCCGCTTTTAATTTAACACTTTCCTTCACCTCCTTCGTTATCCACGGCTTATTACCTCTCTTCCTACGGTCCTTTTTAACCATCGGAATAAATTTCTGCTGAGCACCAAGAAAGATCTCCTTAAAGATCCTCCACTGCTCCTCAGCAGACCTACCTTCCAACGCGCTCCCCCAGTCCACATTCGCCAATTCTTCTCTCATCCTACCATACTCCCCTCTATTCAAACAAAGGACGCGTGTCCGGGAACCCACTTTCTCCTCCTCCATCTGCAACAGAAACCCCACCATACAATGATCACTCTCTCCAAGAGGATCCTTCACCGCAAGGTCCCTAATTCTACCCGCCTCATTACATAGCACCAGATCCAAGATAGCTCGCTCCCTCGTCGGCTCCAACGCACACTGTTCCAGGAAACTATCCCGGCAGCATTCCAAGAACTCCTCCTCGAGCCCACCTCGTCCAACATGGGTCGACCAATCAATATGCAGATTGAAATCCCCCATAACTACTGCCGTCCCATTCCTGCACGCCGCACTTATTTGCGCGTTAACAGCCCGCCCCACCTCCAGATCATTATTCGGGGGCCTATAGATGACACCCACCAGCGTCTTCCTCCCTTTGCTGTTCCTAATCTCCACCCACAACGATTCCACTTTCTGCTCTTTGGCTCCGATATCATCCCTTGCTACCACCTTGATGCTGTCCTTAATCAGCAGAGCTACGCCACCCCCTCTTTCCTCCTGCCTATCCTTCCTAAATGGTTGTCACCAATGGTACTTTTGATGGTGGAGACATCAAACGAACCAAGAAGTTAAAAATTTATTCATTGGAGTTCAGAAGAATGAGGTGGGGGTTCGGTGGTGGAATCTCACAGAAATCTATAAAATTCTAACAGGAGTAGACAGGGTGGGTGCAAGGGAGGGTATTCCCCATAGCCGGGGTGCCCAGAACCAAGGGTCACAGTCTGAGAATACAGGGTACACTGAGGAAGAATTTGGCACGGTCAATGCATCTAACCAGCATGTCTTTCGGACTTTGGTAGGAAAGTGGAGCACGCAGATAAAACCCATGCAGACACAGGGAAGGCATGCAGACTCCACACAGACAGTGACCCAAGCCGGGAATTGAACTGGGGTCCCTGGCGTTGTGAGGCATCAGTGCCAACCACTGTACCAAAATGTCACTATGAGTCAATTTAATCCATAGCCTGCAGCCCTGGTGTTAATGTAAGCCTACTAATGACATAAATAAATAAATTTTAAAACTTTAAACTTTAAATAATATATAGCCCTATAATTAGAACTATATATTTATAAATAGTCATTTGGTATTAAAGAATACCACAATAATGATGAAAAGACACCTCCTATCAAAGTTTTTTGTCTTACACTCATGAGGACATTTTGCAAGAATACCAAATGTAAAGAGGGTAATGTTGTTGCAAATTGTCCAACTGAGTGCAAGATGAAAGCTTTGATAACATGTGTTTGTTTTTAGCAATATAATTTTAATTTAACTAACATTGTGGATTAGAACTTTACAATTCTACTTAAAGAACTATTTAATTGATGTTCCACCAATATTGAGATGTCACTTCAGCTGCAATCGATACGCTTTCTCCAACACAATGCATCATCTCAGGAACACTGTTATAATAGTACATGTTGCCCAAAGAACAAATCCTACTCTGGCTTAGGTATTTGTTATTCTATAAAATAACCAACAAATCCCCATCCTCTGGCAGGGACTGGGAGTGGAGGAGGGTGGAATGAATCAAATCTCTCATAAGTAGAAAAAAACTTCTGTTTCTGGTGCACCTTATTAATTACATGTCAATTTTAAAATTCTCCCCTTTGTTTCCAAATTCCTCCATGGCTTCACTGCCTCTGTAATCATCTCCATCCTCACAATACTCCTGGGTATCTGTATTCCTCCAATTCTGCTCTCTTGCCCATTGCTAATTTGCATTGTTCTATGAATGGTAGCCTTGTCTTCAGCTGCTGAGGCCCTAAGCTCTGGAATTCTTTCTCTAAGCATCTCCACATCTCTCTCTTTTGCCTCATTTAAAATAACAGAGCGTAATTATATGAATTTGCATAACACTGTTCATGACTATCAGGTATCTCAAGCGCTTTACAACCAAGGAAGTACTTTTTGAAGTGTAACTGCTGTGTAAATGTTGTAATGCAGATGTTTCTAAAAAGCTACCTACACCTGTTCCAATATCTCCTACCTATGTAGCTTGCTGTCACATTGTGATTAATAGTTCTCCCACAAAGTGCCTTGGGATGTTTTACCATGTTAAAGGCATTGTCTAAATGCATGTTGTTGGTGTTCTTGTTGAGACCTCTTCTTGCTAATACCTTGTCACAAGCATCTCTGTCACCGTTCCAGACAACTTATTAAGAATTCACAATCCCCACTAATCACAATGGTGCACACCCATTGGAGGAGGGGAGACAGGTAGAAATATGGTGATCAAATTTCTACCTGTCTCTCCTCTTCCTATGGATGGCACAGTGGGTGGCACAGTGATTAGCACTACTACCTCACAGCATTAGGGCCCCGGGTTCAGTTCCGCCTCGGGTCATTGTCTGTGTGGAGTCTGCACATTCTCCCCGTGTCTGCGTGGGTTTCCTTTGGGTGCTCCGGTTTCCTCCCACAGTCCTAAAGACGTGCTGGTTAGGTGCATTGGCCATGCTAAATTCCCCCTTAGTGTACCCGAACAGGCGCCGGAGTGTGGCGACTAGGGGATTTTCACAGTAACTTTATTGCAGTGTTAATGTAAGCCTACTTGTGACACTAATAAATCAACTTTAGAGTGTGATAGTGGGCAGAAAAAGTGGCATGAAGCTGCCAGCACCAGTGGAGAGCCCACCCTGCCAGGCCCTTATAAAATTGGGTGTCACTTTCAAGGACTGCTCCAGTGTACAAAAGTTCCTGTGGAACCATCCCGCACCAACAGAGCTGCTGGTCACAGCTGTCTGGGGCAATGCCCAAGCAGCAGTCCTCCAAAAGCTCGTGATTCCAAATAAACCTGTTGAACTTTAACCTGGTGTTGTGAGACTTCTTACAATGGTTGGAGAAGATTAAGCTAGATCCCATCCTTTCTGAATCTATGACATCTTATAGAAGGAGGATAAAAATCTTCCATTTGACTCACTTCCAGCCTCATTCTTAGAGAAAGAGCTAAGATCTCACTCTCCCCTGGAAGGATGGAACAAGCAACTCAATCCATGTAACCTTCAAGTATGTTATTCAAGAACAAAACAATTATATTGCTGAACTACAACTCTCCATTGCTTGGGAGAATCTGGTGCTGGTTAAACTACCTCATTTACATTCCAGTGTAGTTCTGACAGCATCAGATTAACATTTAAGTTGAAAGTGATTTCCTTTTTGTGTCAGCAAGTAGCAAAGCCATCATCTTGCTTTAGTCTCTGAATTAAGCTCCTGAGAGATTTATATCTGTTGGAATTTCTTTGCCTAAAAGAGAGGCAAAACTCTCTACTAATAGGGGCAGGAAACTACAAAAGGTTGTGATGTAGCCCAGTCTATTACGCAAACCAGCCTCCCATCAATTGACTCTGTCAACATTTCCTGCTGCCTTGGAAAAGCAGCCAGTGTAATCAAGGATGCCAGGCACCCCGGACATACCATTTTCCACCTTTTTCTGTTGGGAAAATGTCTGAGAATGCGTACCAACTGACTCAAGAACAGCTTCTTCTCTGCTGCCATCAGACTTTTGAATGGACCTGGCATATATTAAGCTGATCTTTCTCTACACACCAGCTATGACTGCAACACTATATTCTGCACTCTCTCATTTCCTTCTCCGCTATGTACTCTATGAAAAGTAGGTTTTGTCCATATAGCACTACAGCCTCACAGCACCAGGGACCTGAGTTTGATTCCCAGCTTGGATCACTGTTGGTGCAAATTCTGCTTGTTCTTCCTGTATCTGCATGGGTTTCCTCCAGGCGCTCCAGTTTCCTCCCACAGTCCAAAAGACATGCTGGTTAGATGCATAGGCCATGCTAAACTCTCCCTCAGCATACCCAAATAGGTGCTGGAGTGTGGTGACTAGGGGATTTTCACAGTGACTTCATTGCAGTGTCAATGTAAACCTACTTGTGACACTAATCAATAAACTTAAACTGAAACAATGTTTTTCACTGTATACCAATAAATGTGACAATAATTGAAATCAAATGCTCTGCTTACCTAAGTCCACGGAACTTAATCATTGTCTAGAGTAGGAACAACTGGGAATGTTTATTCCCTCAATCACTTGCCTCGCAAACCAACCTCCCATCCATTAACTCTGTCTACATGTCCCGCTGCCTCAGAAAAACGAGAACTCAAGAATAGCTTCCACGCTGCTGCCATCGAACTTTTGAATGGACCAATCTTATGTTAAGTTGTTCTTTCTCTACATCCTAGCTATGACTGTAACACTACATTCTGCACCCTCTCCTTTCCTTCCCCCCTTTGTACCCTATGAACGGCATGCTTTGTATTGCGGAAATTGAACACATGTGCATATGGGTTAAGTGATGCATTAAGGGTTTGATATTTCGCTGTACATTCTATATTGCTGAAGACTGGCTGTGTCTAATTAAAAGCAGATCCACCAATGTTTTTAGCTGCAAAATGTAGCTCATGAAACAAGAACAAAGCTTACTCCAACTTATAAATCAAAGAAAGGGTTTAATAAAGAAACACTGTTACTCCAAACTTGGGGCCTCGCCCTGGGCCATTCCAGGCGGCCCACAATTCTACATAGTTCTTTATTTATAGCGAATCAAATGGTCAGCTGTCTATTACATCACTCTGTAGTTGGTTTGATGTTCTACTGAGTCAGCTGACCCTTACATCTTGTTCCGATTGGTCACATTACATCTAATACCAATTTGTCATTTTAACATGTATCGCGCACAAAAAAACTATACCTATCTCTGTATCCCAACACAGGTGACAATAATAAATCAAATAGGATAGAAGCCTTTGACAGATGATTAGACACATTTGTCAATACCTACATTGGATGACCTAAAAAAGAACACAGTTTTCAAATAGCGTGGAAGTTCGAATGATTGAACTTCCTAATTCCTGAATAAGCTAATTTCCCTAATATATAACTGTCCTAGTCATTGATATTACAGCTGCTGCTGCACTTTCCTCTATGTCTGATGCAGGTAATAGGATTCACACTGTAACACTAAGAAATCCTTTCCGATACATTGACTTCAGCATGGTGTTACACACCCAGACACAATACCGTATTACACCTTTTCTTTTGCTCTGAGTGTTTAGTGTCATTTCAGTATGCGAGAGGGCACTTCTCAATCTCTTTGTACTCAGCCGAAGCACTCAAGTGTCAGGCAATAACCTTGGGATGACTAAGCACTCGTGTTGTCACGAGAGGGGAGTTTATAATTTCACAGAGTGTCAGCAGTTCTCATTGCCTGCCAGGCTTATTAGGTTGTCGACCTTTGTCTCCAGAGACAGCCATGCTGCCAGTTGGCGCTACCCATATCCTCGATGTTAGGCATTTTATGTATGCCCATTGAAAAAGGCATATCTAATTTTTAGCAAGAATTTTGTGTTCAACAAGGTATGGGATACTGGTGCTAGGTAATGGAATTTTAGGCATTGAGTTTCAGTGTCAAGTACCCCTAACGTACAAAATATCCCGTTTCACAGAATAGAATCTCTAGAGTAGAAAGCAGAAGGACACCATTCAGCCCATTGAGTCTGCACCAACAACAAACCACCCAGGCTGTATCCCCATAACCCCACGCATTTACCCTGCTAATCTGCCTGATACTAAGGGAGATTGGCACGGACAATCCACCTAACCCACACACCTTTGGAGCAAACCAGAGCACCCAGAGGAAACCCATGCAAACACTGGGAGGATGTGCCACAGACATTGAACCTGGCTCCCCAGCGCTGAGAGGCATCAGTGCTAAATTTCACAGCAAAGTTCCATCTACAATGCCCAAAGTATTTATCGATTCAGTGGCAGTTTTGCTCTCTGTGCTCATAGCTACAGAGAAGTGGGTTTGAGAGCAACTAAGCTCACCTCATACAGGAATTTTATCACCAGCAGGGGTCAGCCAGACCTTAATGGTAGCACTCCTGCCTCTGAATCAAAGGGTTCAAGTCCCACCACAGAGACTCGAACACAAAAAGATAGACAGGAGTGACATGGTGGTGGCACCAGGGACCCAGGTTCGATTCCTGGCTTGGGTCACTGTCTATGCTGAGTCTGCACATTCTCCCTGTGTCTCTGTGGGTTTTGTCTGGGTGCTCTGGTTTTCTCCCACAATCGGAAAGGCGTGCTGGTTAGATGCATTGGTCATGCTAACTTCTCCCTCAGTGTACCTGAACAGGTGCCAAGTGTGGCGATTGGGGGATTTTTGCAGTAACTTCATTGTAGTGTTAATGTAAGCCTACTTGTGACACTAGTTTAGTTTATTTATTAGTCACAAGTAGGCTTACATTCATATTGCAATCTCCTAGTCACCAACTCCAGCATCTGTTTGGGTACACTGAGGGAGAATTTAACATGGCTAATGCACCTAACCAGCACATCTTTGGATTGTGGAAGGAAACCGGAGCATCCAGAGGAAACCCATGCAAACACAGGGGAGAATGTGCAATCTCCACACAGACAGTGACCCAAACTGGGAATCGAACCCAGGTCCCTGGTGATGTGAGGCGGCAAGTGCTAAGCACTGTGCCACCATGCCACCCCTAATAAATAAACTTTTAAAAAATTTTAAATTAGTGTAGTATTGAAGGGGAGCCACACTGTCAGGGGTGCCGTCTTTTGCATGAGTCCCCCCTCTGCCCTTAGGTGGATGTAAAAGATCACAGGTGACATTCTCTGCCTCCCAGCCAGAGGGAAGGTGGTGCATTGTTTGCTCGCGGTGGGATTCTCTGGTCCCACTGCTGTCAATGGGAATTCCCAATGATGTCACCCCATGCTAGCGGGAACCAAGCCTATATTGTCAGTGGAACCGGAGAATCCTGCCGGCGTGAGAATTCCAGCCCACATGGCATTATTGTGAAGGTGATCAGGGGACTTCTGTTTATCTCTTAACCGTGTGACATTCGGCCCATCAAGTCTGCACGAGCTCTCTGACAGAGTATCTTACCCAGGCCGTCTGCCCCTCCCTATCCTTATATCCCCACACATTTCCCATGGCTAATCCATCTAACCTACATATCTGGGGACACTGAGGGAGAATTTAGCATGGCTAATCCATCTAACCAGCACATCTTTGGAGTGTGGGAGGAAACCAGAGCACCCGAAGGAAACCCACGCTGACACGGGGAGAACATCCTCACAGACAGACACCCGACACCAGAATTGAACCTGGGTCCCTGGCGCTGTGAGGCAGCAGTGCTTAAGCATTATAATAGATTGGCCATTATTATATCTCTGTTTGTGGAATCTTCCTGTGTAACCTGGCTGCCACATTTGCTGCATTACAATAGCAGTTGCAATTATAAAATAATATATTATTGGCTGTATAATGTGTGGTGATCAGGTGAGGAGGAGGTTAATAGCTCCCGAGTTGCCATCTCCTCTCTTGACCTCAACGGGTTATTTCTGAAAAGGACATGCTTGCCAGTTCAGTGAATTATTAACTATTTGCACACCATGGCCATAAGAACATAAGAAATAGGAGCAGGAGTAGGCCATCTAGCCCTTCGAGCCTGCCCCGCCATTCAATAAGATCATGGCTGATCTGTCATGGCTCAGTTCCACATTCCCGCCCTCTCCCCATAACCCTTAATCCCCTCGCTTATCAAAAACCCATCAACCCGCATCTTAAAAATATTTAGCGAGGTAGCCTCCACCACTTCAACGGGCAGAGAATTCCAGAGATTCACCACCCTTTGAGTGAAGAAGTTCCTCCTCAACTCCGTTCTAAACCGCTCCCCCTTTATCTTGAGGCTGTGCCCCCTAGTCCTACTGTCCTTTCTGAGCGGGAAGAGTCTGTCCACCTCTATCCTATCCATCCCATTCATCATCTTATACGTCTCAATGAGATCTCCCCTCATTCTTCTAAACTCTAACGAGTACAAGCCTAGTTTATTCAGCCTCTCCTCATAGCTCAACCCCCTCAACTCCGGTATCAGCCTAGTAAACCTCCTCTGCACTCCCTCCAAGGCCAAAATATCCTTGCGTAAGTGCGGCGACCAAAACTGCACACAGTACTCCATAAAAGCCCCAATAGGACAGGTTTTGTTGAGTTTAACAAAGAAAGAGGTTAACTTTACTTTCCTTAAACCGGTCTAAGCAAAATATTAAAAAGTGCATCAACATTCGCACATATACAAGTACAGATGACAGGGTGGGGAAGAATAGATTGGACAAATTAGAGTCCTTAAATCAAAGTAAAAATGTACTTTGGAGATTCAGCTGGCTTCTGACTGAACTCGTTTGTCTTATTACATTCGATTTGAAGATTTAGACAATTGAGTGGCTGTTTTTCAGAAGATGGTTGTGCTAGTTTGGATTTTTTTTAAGAAGTCTCAGCTTGAAACGTACTCTTGGGTGATCACTGTCAGCCCAGGGAGTCTGAAACTTACAGCTGGGTTGGAGGATTCCCTCTTTGGTCTTCTCCCTCGGCTTCTTGTCCTCAGTTCTGCTGAAAAAACACATGCTTAAAACATACAAAGGGTTGGCTTGTCATATGAGCTTCTCCAACCACCAAGGGAACTTGAAAAAGTAGGACATTTTGCCCGTGCATTTCAAAAGTGACTTGATTATCTCTTGTCAAGAAGCTAAACCTAGCCAGGTCCCATTGTCCAAGTGAATAGCCTTCATAGCCCATCTCCAATAGCTGAATGCCCCATGTGATTGCCACAGATGCTTTGCTAATAAGGCAGTAGATCTGAGTCCCTCACACTCCCCTGGAGTCAATGCCCTTGATGGCTTTTGCAAACCAACTGGCTCTACCTCAATGAATTGGAATGTGGAATGTACAGTCATGCAAATTGGGGTTAGCCATCTTGGAAAGTGAGTTCAAGCCACTCGAGTCTTTGTGTTTTATCAAAAAGTTTTGTTTTTTTTATATTTCAATTCAGGTTTCCAGTTGCTGGACTAAAAATCATTATTTAGCTTGAAGCACATCTTTATGACAAGTGCTTCGAGATCAGGGACTCAATCATAGTCAGGAGTGGCCATTCAGCCCATTGAGTCTGCACCAACTCTCTGACAGAGTATCTTACCCAGGCCGTATCCCCCCGCTATTCTGTATCCCCACACATTTTCCATGGCTAATCCATCTAACCTACATATTTTGGGACAGTGAGGGAGAATGAAGCATGGAAATCCACCTAACCGGCACATCTTTGGAGTGTGGGAGGAAACTAGAGCATCTGAAGGAAACCCATGCCAACACAGGGAGAACGTGCAAACTCCACACAGACAGCGACCTGAGGTCGGAATCGAACCCGGGTCCCTGGCGGTGCCGCCCCAAAATATCCTGGCAATGAAGCAAGGTTTCATTGCTTCTTCCTTCCTTCTCTCCTTCCCAAATGTTCCCAATTTCTCTGCTACTAAGGAAAGACATTGGCTGGGATTTTATGGCCCCACTTGAACCGAGACTGGAAAATCCCGCCCTAGGTCGACGGACATTTCCATTGTCTGCCTCTTGCCTGCTCTGATTCCGTGGTGGGGGCAGGATGGTAAAATTCCAGCGATTTTGCAGTTTCACTGCATGAAGCACAGAGAGGAAATCTCCGAACAAGTGACGCTTTATTTAGTGGAGTATGCAGTTGGGGGGGGCGGGGGGGTTATTTGGAAATAATGAGGGAAAGTTGTGTTGAGATGCTTTCCTGCAGCATTACAAAACTGCAGTGTCTGCTTTCCACTGCTCTGATGTGGAGCTCTAAGCCAGCTATTACTGTTTCAAAGAGTGTGTCAGACGGCAGCTTTTGGGGTTGATTGGCAGCTTTGAGATGATGAGAGATATTGGTTCGCAGTGAAACATTCCAGGAATATGGACGAGATCAATGTGAATCTAAGGGTCTAACCCAGCATAGGGAGTTAGCTGGAAAATAGAACCACGCACCCTGTGAATAGGAGCATCTAGCTGGAGTGTTCGCAACACATTCATGAGGTGGACATGCTGGCATTGGACTGGAGTGTGCACAGTGAGAAGTGTTAAAACACCAGATTAAAGTCCAACAGGTTTATTTGGAAACATGACCTTTCGGAGAGCTGTTCCTTCATCAGGTGAATGAAGGAAATGTGCTCTGAAAGCTCGTGACTCCAAATAAACCTTCTGGATTATAAGCTGATGTTGTGAAACTTCTTACTGTGCACAATATATTTGATGAGACAATGATCATTTTCTTTATTTTTACGCTTGAAATTTGGTGCAGAATCTTCCTGCTCCACCTGCCCTAGGAATCATAGCGGGCAGGATACGGATCATGCAAAGATCCATCAACCTCAGGTGGGATTTTCCGGCTTTGGGGCGAGCGTGGTTGGAAAATCCCACCCTTAGTTTTTAAGAAGTCAATAGACCAGTGTGAGTCTTTGTATTTATTAAGTGAGTTGCACTGTTCGTTTTTTCAATCATTCTTTTGGATTGGGAACGACATATGAAGGAGTTTATGCACTCATTAGTGTAATGTCACAGAAAAAAATAATTTATATGATACCTTTCACCATGGAATGAACCAAGGTTCTTTGCAACCAATGAAGTGCTTTGCAATGTGGATCCTGTTAAAATTTAGACAAACACAGCAGGTTATTTTCACGTACAAGAGTAAACAATGTTGATGAAGCATAAATATCGCCTCTACTCCTCTTTAAAATGGTGCTGGAACATCTTCAATCTCCACACAAGCTTCGACTGTCTCATCTGAAAAGTGAAACCTCATCAGTACTGCACGGTGGCACAGTGGCTAGCACTGCTGCCTCACAGCACCAGGGACCCAGGTTCGATTCTGGCCTTGGGTCACTGTTTATGTGGAATTTGCACGTTCTCCCCATGTCTGTGTCGGTTTTCTCCAGGAGCTCCATTTTCCTCCCACTGTCCAAAAGGTGTGCAGGTTAGGTGGATTGGTCATGGGAAATGTGTGGGGTAGTGGGATAGGGCAGGGGAAAGGACCTGGTTAAGACACTCTGCCAGAGAGTCGGGGCAGACTTAGAATCCCTACAGTGCCAAAGGAGGCCATTCAGCCCATCGAGCCTGTGCTGACAACAATTCCACCCAGGCCCTATCCCTGTAACACCATGTATTTACCCTGCTTATCTGCCTGGCACTAAGGGACAATTTGACAAAGTCAATCCACCTAACCTGCACATCTTTGGAGTGTGGGAGGAAACCAGAGCACCCAGAGGAAGCCCATGCAGACATGGGGAGAATGTGCAAACTCCAACCAACAGTGAGCTGAGGCTTGATGGGTCAAATGGCCTCTTGTGAACTGTAGGGATTCTGTAAAGTGTATTGAAAGACTCGCATTTACACGTTCCCTTACGTGCCCCAACAGGCCAAAATTCTTCACATCTTTAAATGGTAGGAACTCTTGTTTTGTTGCCAAATGTAGCTGACAATTTACACACAGCAAGCTTCCATCCGTAAAGAGCACAGGTCCAGTTCATCAGTTTTACGAGTGTCAGTTGGGGGATTGAGTCTTTGGTCTCCACCTGAACAGATAGAAGAGGACTCAGTTTAATTTTGCTTTTAAAGATGGTGTCTCCTGGGTGGAACACTGGCACAGTGGTTAACTCTGCAGTCACACAGCACCAGGGGCCTGGGTTCAATTCCCAGCTTGTCTGTGTGGACTATACACATTCTCCCTGTGTCTGCATGGGTTTTCTCCAGCTTCTTCCTGCATTCCAAAATTGTGCCAATGAGAGGGCTGGCAATGGTCCAAAGGTATTATCATTAAACTATTAATCCAGAAACTCAGCTAATGTTCTGGGGACCCAGGTTTGAAACCTGCCACAACAAATGGTGAAATTTGAATTCAGTAAAAAGTATCTGGAATTAAGAATCTACTGATGACCATGAATCCATTCTCGATTATCAGAAAAACTCATTTGGTTCACTAATGTCCATTAGGGAAGGAAATCTGCCGTCCTTATTTGGTCTAGCCTACATGGACGGCATGGTGGCACAGTGACTAGCACTGCTGCCTCAAGGGACAAGGGACCCGAGTTCGACTTCTGGCTTGGGTCACAGTCTGTGCGGATTTTGCATGTTCTCCCTGTGTCTCCTTGGGTTTCCTTCAGGTGCTCCAGTTTCCTCCCACAGTCCAAAAGATGTGTTGGTTAGATGTATTGGCCATGCTAAATTTTCCCTCAATGTACGCAAACAGACCCCAGAGTGTGGCAACTGGGGTATTTTCACCATAACCTCATTGCAGTGTTAATGTAAGCCTACTTGTGACACTAATAAATAAACTTAAACTTAAAATGCAACTTCAGAGCCATAGCAATGTGGTTGACTGTAGTCCAAAGATGTGCAGGTTAGGTTGATTGGCCATGCTAAAAAAATTGCCCCTTAGTGTCCTGAGATGCGTAGGTTAGAGGGATTAGCGGGTAAAATACGTAGGGATATGGGGGTAGGGCCTGGGTTGAATTGTGGTCGGTACAGACTCGATAGGCTGAATGGCCTCCTTCTGCACTGTAGGATTTTATGATTCTATGATTCTATAACTCTCAGCTGCCCTGGGGCATCTAAGGATGGGCAATGAGTGCTGGCCAGTCAGCGACACCCATGTATCACGAATGACTAAAAAGAAGGGTTAGGTAGATTGGCCATGTTAAATCACTGGTTAAGATGCTCTTTTGGTCTCAGTGCAGAGTGGATGGGTTGAATGTTCTCCTTCTGCACTGTTGGGATGCTAAGATCCCACACTCCCTTCATATTAGACTGACGTCACAGGTTAGACTTTGTGCTAAGATTCTGGAATGAGCTTGAACCCAGAATCCCCTGAACAAAGCTAATACAAAGTGACAGTTTTGGAAAAGCACTATGCTTGGCAACAGTTTATGTTGCTAAATTATGATTTCCTCTCACTAATATTTCCACTTTTCTCCAGTTTGAGTCAATGGCGTATTCCAATAAATGAACAACTAATGATCGTACTCCATGAATTTCCAATCAAAATGTAATGATGGCATGTAGATCCTCTCAATGATACAGAGTCAGAGCAACACAGCATGGAAACAGGCCCTTCAGCCCACCAGTCCATGCCAACCATGGTGTCCTCCCAGCTAGTCCCAATTGCCTGTATTTGGCCCATATCTCTCTGATCTTTTCCCATCCATGTACTTATCCAAATACTTTTTAAGTATTGCTGGTGTAATTGCCTCAACCACATTCTCTGGCAGCTCATTGATTATACTATAGGGGAGGCAAAAGCCTAGTGGTCTTACCACTAGATTATTAATCCAGAAACTCAGCTAATGTTCTGGGGACCGGGATTCGAATCCCACCATGGCAGATGGTGGAATTGGAATTCAGTAAAGAAAATCTGGAATTAAGAATCTACCACTGACCATGAAACCATTGTTGATCGTCAGAAAAACATGTCTGGTTCACTCATGTCCTTTAGGGAAAGAAACCTACCGTCCATTCCTTGGTCTGGCCTACATGTGACTCCAGAGCCACAGCAATGCAGTTGACTCTCAACTGCCCTCTAAGGGCAACTAAGGATGGGCAATAAATACTGGCCATCCAGTGCCGCCTATGTTCCATGAATGAATAAAAAACAAAAGGCCACCCTCTGTGTGAAACAGTTGCCTCTCAGGTCAATTTCAAATCTTTCCCCCTTACCGTCCTTAAACCTATGCCCTCTAGTTTTCAATTCCTTTCCCTGCAAAAAATATTATGTGCGTTCATCCTATCTACGCCCCTCATGATTTTATACCCCTCAATAAGTTTACCCCTCATTCTCCCACATTGCAAGGAGCAAAGTCCTAGCCTGGCCAACCCCTCCCTATAACTCAGACCCACTAGTCCTGGCAACATCCTCGTAAATCTTCTTTGCACTCTTTCCAGTGTATCAATGTCTTTCCTGTAACAGGGTGACCAAAACTTTACACAACCCCCCCAGCCTCACCAATGGCTTATAAAACTGTTACACTCTTACTACTTTTTATATTCACTGAAGAGAGAGGTCTGTCAAAGAGTTACTTGCAAAAAAATCAAGGAATTTTAGGCACCTTATTTTTAATATATTTTAATTCACCAAATGTGTGCATTGCTTGACCAGCATTTATTACTCATCCTGATTGCCATTGTTGGACCTGGAGCCTAGGCCAGACAATGACAGCAGATTTCTTTCCCGAAAGATAATTAGTGAACCAGATGGGGTTTTTTTTACAACATTGGTTTCATGGTCATCATTAGACTTTTAGTTCCAGAGCTTCATTGAATTCAAAATTCACCATCTGCCATGGTGGGATTCGAACCGGGGTCCCCCGAGACCCATTGTCCTGGGTCTCTAGATTACTCGTCTAGTGACAATACCAGTACACCATCATTTCCCCTTTGTGTCTAGGTTAAACTGAGCATCTGCAATCTTTTGTGCCAGTTTTAAAAAATATTGCACAGAAAGCAAGTCCCCCTCTATTCCTCACCTCTCCCACCCCCCCCCCCCCAACTGAAATAATCACCCTGATGAGGTTTAAGGGTGGCACAGTGGTCAGCACTGCTGCCTCACAATGCCAGAGACCCTGGTTTGATTCCAGTCTCGGGTGACTGCCTGCGAGGAGTTTTCACATTCTGCCTGCGTGGGTTTCCTCCCACAGTCCAATGATGTCCAGGGTAGGTGGATTGCCTACGCTAGATTGCCTCTTAGTGTCTAAAGATGTGCAAATTAGGTGGATTGGCCATGATAAATTGCCGCTTAGTGTCCAAAGATGTTCGGAAGATTAGCAGGGTAAATATGTGGAGTTTTCGGGGATAAGGTGAGAGTGGACCTGGATGAGATGCTCTGCCAGGGAGCTGACGCAGATTAGATGGGCTGAATTGCATGTTTCTGCACTGTAGGGATGCTTTGTTCTTTATACAGATGGAGGTTCTTTTTAGTTTAGTTAGGGCATCATGATTGGCACAGGCTTGGAGGGCTGAATGGCCTGTTCCTGTGCTGTACTGTTATTTCTTCTTTATTTTTGCATAATTGCACTCAGTTGATGGCCAATGAGGAGACTATTGAATTTGAGCTTTTTTTAAGTGCAGGGATTTGAAAAAGCACATTTTAAATATTAAAAAGCTTTCCACACATTACAAACTGATTACCATAGAGCAAAGAGGCCATTAAGCGTTTCTCTCAAGTTTTTAAAGGCCGTTTTCAATACACAATCAGGCTCCTGACATGCATTGGACTAAACACAGTGATTAAAGATTATTATATTTTGCAATAAACCTATTTTCAGCTGCGATAATAAAAGACCACCAATTACCACTCAGGAGATGTTCAGGTATTTCTTATGTATATCTCACTGACTTTTCAATTTAGGTTCTCAAAGCCCGCAAGGCTTTGAGGTGAGAACAGTTGGATGCAACGTGTAAAGGCCCTTGCTGGCTTGCTTGTCAACCAGTCCTCCCCCCAATCTCGCTCTAGCCCAGATTTACCAATAAAAGCCCCTATAATCCAACCCCTCCAGTCCAATCCATCTAATAGCGACCCCTCCCCCCCCCCGATCCATTATCAAAGGAGGGGAGGCGATGGCCTAGTGGTGTTATAGCTGGACTATTAAACCAGAAACTCAGCTAATGTTCTTAGGACTTGGGTTCGAATCCTGCCACAGCAGATGGTGGAATTAGAGTTCGATTAAAAAAAAATCTGGAATTAAGAATCTACTGGTGACCATGAAACCATTGTCGATTGTCAGGAAAACCCATCTAGTCCACTAATATCCTTTTGGAAAGGAAATGTGGTGTCTTCACCTGGTCTGACCTTCATGTGAGTCCAGAGCCACAGCAATGTGGTTGACTCTCAACTGCTCACTGAAATGGCCTAGCAAGCCACTCAGTTCAAGAGCAGCTAGGGATGGGCAATAAATGCTGGCCAGCCAGTGACACCCATGCCCCTCAAATGAATTAAAAAAAGCCATTGATGAGCGTCCCCTCTGTGAAATCTGATTTCTCACTCAACTCCTCATCTTGGGTGGCACAGTGGTTAGCGCTGCTACCTCACACTCCAGGGACCTGGGTTCGATTCCCGGCGTGGGTCACTGTCTGTGTGGTGTTTACACATTCTCCCCATGTCTGCATGGGTTTCCTCCACATGCTCTGGTTCTCCCCCACAGTCCGAAAGACGTACTGGTTCGGTGGATTGGCCGTGTTAAATTCTCCCTCAGTGTACCCGAACAGGTGCCGGAGTGTGGCGACTAGGGGATTTTCACATGAACTGCATTGCAGTGTTAATTGTAAGTAAGCCTACTTGTGACACTAATAAATAAAGTTAAACACCTTGCTCTCACGTGTGACTCATCTCCTGAGTCACAGGGCGGGCTTTACGGCCTTGCTCGAGCGAGACCAGAAATTCCCACCCAAAGTCAACGGAAATTTCCGTTGTCATACTCTTGCCTGCTCTGATTCTGGGGTGGGCGAGGTGGTAAAATTGTGGCAGCAACGTCCAACTCCTAGCCCAGCTTCTGGTGCCCAACTCACTCTTTGCCCGACTTCCAATGCCCAATCCCTCTCCTAACCTGGCCTGCGTAAGATACTCTGTCGGAGAGTCAGTGTAGACTCACTGGGCCAGAATACCTTCTCCTGCACTGTAGGGATTCTATGATTAAGTCAACAGACCAGTGAGTTAGCGCCAATGTGAAATGTTAAGCGCCAATCGCAAAATCCGGGCCTGGCTTTGTAAACCAGTTTTCTAATCAGTTTCCTTGCTGAAGCCCCTTTTTATCTGTTCGTTTTGGATGCTTTGCTACAGCGACAATTCATTTATTAAATACACAGGACGTCATTATTGTCTTTCAGGGTTGCTGGTGGACGTAACTCAGGATTACAGGTACATGTACATAGTGTGCGGAAGCATCGTGATATTAGCCAGTATCTATCTGTTCATCGCAAATGCCATCAACTACCGACTCCTGGCGAAGGAGAAGAAGCTGGAAGAAGAGAACATGAAGGTGCCACCGAACGATGCAGAACTGAACGACGTTTGTGATAACGGCACTGATGATATTGAAGTTAATCCTCAGATGCTTTTGGGAATTTCTTCGGAGAAGGAAACTGATATTTAAACGCCGGGCGCTGACCTGGTTTTGTTCCTAGTATGCACTTGGAATAGAATGTCAGGATTCTCATTTCACTCCAGAAGATAGATATGTCAAACCTCAAGACAAATATCCAGGGATAAATCAGTATTTGCAGCGGCAGAACACAGTGTCATACATTACCCCCTTTTACGTCCTAAAGGGGCGACCCTTTCAGTATCGCATCTTCCCCCAGCTTAAAGTTCTTCGGGGATGGGGGGACGTCACAGACTCTCTTTTTTACCCTCTGAATCAAATATACTATAATTTAGCAAGGTGCGGATGAATTCGCGAGGATTAAAATGAAGGCAATACTCCTTCAACTTTTTCTGCCCCCACCTCTGTAACCTGGTATTCTGCAGATATTTCAAATCCACATCGTAATTGGTGCGCTAAACAATTTTAATAGCGTGCCTGCAAGATAAATGAAGCCACTCCCCCCTCCCATTGACCTCAATTTGATGTTATAATGCACAAGTTTTCTTAAAAAAAAGAAATATAATCAGCAGTTGAAGATATCTGCACTAAGAACCACCTAGATCAAAACATTAAAGGCACTACAATAGCAGCTCAATGCTTTAAAGAATCCGTAATAAATACTTCATTCAGAAGAGGGCACTAGACCAAGAATAATTGAAGATAAGCGCCTGTTCTTCCTCACGAGGAGATAACCCTTCCTAATAAAGTCTCTAAAGACTTGAAGCCAATCTTTCATTAAGTTTGACTTTCAAGGAACCTAATGAAGAGTGAAAAGGCCCTTGCCTTTACCATTCTTTTGTTTTGCGATTAAATAGATTAAAGTCTGGTAAATGAACTAAATTAAGCTCTGCCACTCAAAACAAAAAAAAGATTTTAACTAGATATCACAGAGAGCTTGAGGGACAGGGGCCCTTAAGCCTAGATTTTCTAATCAATGTCTTTTTAACACTGGCGGTAACCTCTTTAATTTTAAAATAATGCCAATCAGGAGATCTAAGCTCGGGTATTCATCTGAAAAAATGAAATCAATGTTGAAATACTCTGGAGTCTAACACTCCAGAATGAAATGAGGTTCGGCCAATTTTTAGTGACAGTCAGTCCACAACAGTGCGCTGCCTTACCAACTAACACCATCAGACCTAGTTTGATGATTGCCCCTGTGAAGCAGATGTTGTTCCACTTTAAAAGGGGCTATGCAAATGCCAGTTGTTGGCATTTTAAGTTGGCACTACAAGCTGGCTGATGTCAGATGGACAAATGGCACTGGCACACTTTTCCCCGTGGTGCTGGGTTCATTTTTACTGGGGCAGAGTAGAAAGAAGCTTTGAACTCCCAATTACCAACAACATTTCTGGTCAGGAGGTACTAATTGAAGACTCTGGGGTATCTGAGCTAAAATATTCCATTACCTTCCACCAAAGCCTCTCACTACCTTCTGCGTATATGCCCCACAAGAAAAGCCTTGTTTTCTTAAAGACATTTGTACGATAATTCTATTAAACCAGGCCGGTGCCATGAGTTCTGATTTTAACTAGGGTTTTTAAGTTTGTATTTAAATGGTCCGATTGTGATATTTTTAAGACACAGGACAGAGTTTTATGATGCAATAGTTTTTACTTTTCTAACAGAAATCTATCATAGAACGAAGTCCACGCTCTCTCTCTAAGCAAGTCAACCAATTAAGTGTAAAACCTCAGTGTCGAATAAACTCAACTCCTTATTATCATGAATAATTATCATGAATAATTGCAAAAGAGTAAGTTTATGCAACTCTCGGTTGGTTTTCACACGGGGAGGTGTCTACCTTTCTCAGCCTCTCCTTACAGCAAGGCAATTGGGACTGAAAACTTGCAGATAACTGGGCATTGTCACACCCTACGGACTCATGCTTACTTTCAATGGACAGCTATTAGCAGTCTTTTCTCCTTGTTTCTATGGCTATGAATCATCTTTCATTCCCTTGCCCTGCAGTATAAATATCTCCCACTTTCTACGCCTTTTAGCTTTAACAAAGGGTCACCTGGACTTGAAACGTCAGCTCTTTTCCCTCCTTACAGATGCTGCCGGACCTGCTGAGATTTTCCAGCCTTTTCTCTTTTGCTCATACTTACTTCAGTCCTTATACCTTAAGCACTGACCCATGAGATGGGGTGATTTTCAGGTCCTTTGTAAGGTCAGCATTGCCTCTGAGCAACAGTACAACTTGTGACCAGGAAAAGTACCTTCTAGTATTTGGCACTCCGCCTAAATGCAGGCATTCTGTGCTACCGCAATATCACAACACACTATAGGAGGCAATTTAAAGCTAAATTACTGGGCAGGAAACCCAAGGGATTGGCTGCAATTTCATAGCACTATCACTCCCCATTGAATTCCAAAGTCAACGAACTATAAAACGCACTGTGAAGGGCCATCCAAACTCGAAACGTTGGCTCTATTCTCTCTCCAAAGATGTTGTCAGACCTGCTGGGATTTTCCAGCATTTTTGGTTTTTTGTTTCAGATTCCAGCATTCGCAGTATTTTGGGTTTCCCTTGCTGTAAAACCTGGATCCTATCAGTTTTCCATTGGGTTCCAGCTGCCTCCCCCACCCCCCAAAGGTTTATCATGGATTTATTTTTCCACTCTATTCAAATACTACGCTATTCAATGGGCAACACAGTGGCACAATGGTTAGCACTGCTGCCTCACAGTTCCAGAGACCCGGGTTCGATTCCTAGTTTGGGACACTGTCTGTGTGGAGTCTGCACGTTCTTCCCGTGTCTGCGTGGATTTCCTCCAGGTGCTCCGGTTTCCTCCCACAGTCTGAAAAACATGTGGTTAGGTGCGTTGGCCATGCTAAATTCTTCCTCAGTGTACCCGAACAGGCGCTGGAGTGTGGCGACCAGGGGATTTTCACAGTAACTTCACTGCAGTGTTAATGTAAGCCAACTTGTGATGAATAAGTAAATTAAATAAATACAAGCGCAACTTTAATAATTGGAGATACAGTGAAATTAGAGAAACAATGATAACCTCTTCATCACCTAGTCAATGATACTGCAACCATCACTGATATATTGTGGCTAACTGTGACTCTTCCTGTCCCACTTGGGCAATTGATCATTATCATTTGGTTAAAGAGAAAGAGATCCTTCATGGAGGGAAGTCTAACAATTAGTCAACCTTTTGCCCAAAGAAACATTCCTACATGTGCAACTGCTCATCAGAGTCCAGGATGCCCTCTATTTTTCAGTAACTGAAAGCAATGGGCATGCCTAAATGAGTGGGAGCCAACGCGAGCCTCCGAGGAGAAGGTCCACTTCCTGTTGGCAGGTGAGTGTGACTTATTTTTAGCTTCGCTCTCCCACAAATAGAGAAACCGTTTTAATTCCCCACAATCTCTGGTAAATTTTTCCCTAACGCATAATAAAAACACATTGAAGACTGAGGAATGAAAACTATTGACCAATATCAATGGACCAGTTCCTTAGTGCATGTGCCTTGAAAGAAGCAACTGGTGTTGAGCACTAGTTCTCTGGGTTTTCAATGTCAGAGACTTCTTTGTTGTGTGAAAACAGCCATTTGTGGCATACGAAATTAATCCTTTCTTTCAAGATACTTGTTCTTAGGTCCATCGCTCTTCATACAGGATTTCCCTGTGTGTTAAATCTTGCAATAATGTGCAGTCAACAAAAGGCTGAAACACTTGAGTTTTGTAGGAACGGGGTGCATTAAATTGCATTAGTGTGTCATTACACAGAGACACTCCTGATTGCAGAACTGAAAGACAAGTAGCGGGCATACATTTTAGGATTATATTCACTGGAGTTTAGAAGAGTGAGAGGGGATCTCATAGAAATTGATAAAATTCTAACAGGGTTAGACAGGGTAGATTCAGAAAGAATGTTCCCAATGGTGGGGGAGTCCAGAACTAGGGGTCATAGTTTGAGGATGAGAGGGGAAACCTTTTAGAACTGAGGTGAGGAGAAATGTCTTCACCCAGAGAGTGATAAATGTGTGGAATTCACTATCACAGAATGTAGTTGAGACCAAAACCTGTGATTTTAAGAAGAAATTAGATATAGCTCTTGGGGGCTAAAGGGGTCAAAGGATATGGGGGGAAAGGGGGGATCAGGATAAAAGCAAATTACTGCGGATGCGGGAATCTGAAACCAAAAGAGAAAATGCTGAAGCTTTGACAAAGGGTCGTCTGGACTCAAAACGTCAGCTCTTTTCTCTCCTTACAGATGCTGCCAGACCTGCTGAGATTTTCCAGCATTTTGGGGTGATCAGGATATTGAATCTGATGAACAGCCATGATCAAAATGAATGGTGGAGCAGGCTCAAAGGGGCAAATAGCCTCCCTCTGCTTCTAGTTTCCATGTTTCTATGTCAAAAGATCTCCAAGACAACAGATGTGTTATGTGGCAATCTTTTGAACCCAGAAAACACAGTTCAAGAGTAACAGAGCTGAATGTATGAAAAATGTTGAATACTGGTGGACCAATATGCCCGTTGTAAGCCCATCCCTAGACCTATGAACAAATAGGCTACTCCCTGATGGTATTAAATTCTGTTTCTGCTTGAATAGTTAGATTCATTTGACTTTGGGGCAACACTAACTATGGCTTTACTCCATTTTTGGAATGAATTAAGTGTGGCTGATTCACAGGAGTAATCCCCCCCAACACCTTTATCAATAAATATGAGACAAATATTGAGTTACTTTAAACAGGGATGAATGTGATTGGTTGGCTAGAATGGTTGGGACATCATTCAACAATGGAACTTGAGGAAAGGCAGGTACATTGGCATCAAAGAGTTGAGAAATAGGTCACAAGCCTTCAAGTTTGCATGGAGATAATGGAGAATAGCTATGTTGCTTTGGTAATATGTTCAGTAGCTGTTGGTAGCACAGTGGTTAGGGGTGGCACAGTGGTGCGGTGGTTAGCACTGCTACTTCACAGTGCCAGGGACCCAGGTTCACTTCCCAGCTTGGATCACTGCATGTGTGGAGTTTGCGCATTCTCCCCGTGTCTGCATGGGTTTCTTCCAGGTGTCCAATTTCCTCCCACGTTCTGAAAGATGTGCATTGGTGCATTGACCCGAACAGGTGCCAGAGTGTAGCGACTAGGGGAATTTCACAGTACTTTCATTGCGGTGTTAATGTAAGCCTTACTAGTGATTAATAAATAATTAATTAATAATTAGTTTACAAAAGCTCAACTTAAAATACAAATACTCCTTTAGTATTAACATGAATTATTGGATGGGATCGTATGGCCTTTCTCATCCTGAAACAGTAAAATCCTGTCCGAGATCAACGGACCTTTCCATGCTCCAACTCTCGCCTGCTCAGATTCCCGTGATGGGTGGGACAGTAAAATTCTGGTCATTCTGTCTGATTTTAATAGTTGAAATGTGCAATATGTTCATTTGCTGCTCATTTGCCACAAACGGGCACAAGGGCATAAATAGGGAATGATTTCAGATAGAGGGTGTGAATGTGCAATTTATTGTCAACTGCGTGATGAACAGTATGTTGTGATTATCTAATTCAATATTGGATTTGGAAAGGTCTTCTGTCACTTTACTCACATAGAAAGGCAAAAGCAGATCAGAGAGCCCCACATAAAATCAGAGCTGGTAAAATGAACATTTTCCCCATACAACAGATTTCCGAAAAAGAGAAAAAAAGCCATCTTAAAATCAAATTAAGCTTAACTCCATGATGACATTGTCCACCATAATAGCTAATCAAGGCCTGCTCCCACATTGTGCCTTCCAGTTGCCAGTACGGGCCAACAGTGAGAGAACTCAAGGTCCCATCGCCAGGGACATTAGCATGAAGGTAGGCACCTACAATTCTAACAATAATGATGCCCACCTTGGAAAGAGAGCAAAGAAAAGGGTGGCACTTGGCACAATGGTTAGCACTGCTGTCTCACGTCGCCAGGGACCTGGGTTCAATTCTGGCCTCAGGTCACAGTCTGTTTGCACGTTCTCCCCATGTCTGCGTGGGTTTCCTCTGAGTTCTCTGGTTTCCTCCTACAGTCTAAAGATGTTCAGCTTAGGTGATTGGCCATGCTCAATTGCTCCTTAGTGTCAGGCGGATTAGCAAGGTAAATATGTGGGGTTACAGGGATAGGGCCTGGGTGGGATTGTGGTCAGTGCAGATGCCACATGGCCTCCTTCTGAGATTCTATACTGGAGCAGATCCTTAAAGCAATGAAAACAATGGCTTTCAAATACCTGTTGGTGAGAAGTATATCAGTCAGAATTCTCCGGCCGTTTATGCCAGCGGGATTCTCCGGTCTCACCGGCAGCACATCTTCTCCGGCAAGTTTCCCGCTGGTGTAGGTGACATCAGCGGGAATTCCCACTGACAGCGGGAGGACCAGAGAATCCCGCCGCTAGCAAACAATACGCCATCTCCCACCCACAGCAAACACGTGCTGGGAGGCCAGAGAATCTCACCCATCACTTCCTTAGCAATGAGGTATTCCTCGGGGATTGATTTGTTGTTAGAGAAACAGGATGGCAGCAATGTATACTAACATGGGGGTTTAAGAGGAGGCTCGATGAGACCTCTTGCTTTCACGTTACAGCCTGAAGACAGTTGATCCCCACTCAACTATGCAACATTCAACTCCAATGGGGAGAACAGATAGTGGATCCACTACACTCTATCCCACCACCCCCTCCTCCACTCCACCTCCACCACGGCTGAAAGTTCCAATACAAACCTCCGCAAGATCAAATATTGCTTAGGATGAGGCTCAGAAAAATGATCTGCTGGTGCTCTTGTGTGGAAAGTTCTCCTCTGTTAGTCTTCCTGCAACGAATCCCCAACTGCTACTGGGTCAACTCATTATTCTAAGTCGAGGTGAACTGCTTCCCCTAAGTGAAAGTGGAAGGCATCCTGAATGAGGGGATAGGGATATGTGATTAAAGAGAATAGATTTGGGACTTAGAGCAGGAGAAACCTCTTTTTGCCCAGAGGCTGTGAACATACTATTGGAGTCACTGACTGAAGCAGAGAAAATGTCAGAATAATTTGTTCCATGGTTGAAGGAAAAGTGAATTAAGGGATCTGGAGACAGGGTAGGCACATGAGATTAGGACTACTGTTCATGTGCAGGAGAAACACCACTATGAACTGGGTTGGCTTGTTTCATTATTATGATTTCTGTGTAATTCTGAAGGTAATTCAAAGTGATTTGTCTTCCAATCTTTTAACAGTCATTTCAGGGGGGCATTGATCTCAAAGGAGAGCTTCAGGCTGTCCAAATAACTAAAAGAAAGGTGATTTTTTTTTAACGTCCTCACACCATATCAAGAAATTGAAGGTCTATCACCAACTTCTCAGGGTATTTAGGAATAAGCAATAAATCCAGGCCAGCTGACAACTCCCACTTCTCATGAACAATTCTTCGTTGATTATTCCTGCTCCAACATTGGCACCTCTTTGGAAATGGAATCTTAACCAGGGCTAGGCATGCGAGGTGGATCATAGTACCCGAAACCCCACTGAAAGCTGCCATGCTGCACTGTTGAAGGGTAGGTCCAATTTATTCAATAACCATCCATCCATTTATCAAAATGAGCTGCTTTTTTTTAATGAAGACGCTGACATTTTGGATTCTTTTGTAAAAAATGACAAGCTGCTAAAAAGCAACCTTTGTAAATATCACTGTAGCAGTTTGGAGAAATGATTGTAGTGTATGTAACGCTTCCTTCCAAAGACATTGCAAACATACCTGGCTGTGTGTTCAAACTATACAATTATCTGTACAATTTCAAAATGGAGCGTGTTTTCTTATGAAGCTAGTTTCCATTCTTGCAACCTATTCTGTCAAATTCTTCCTACTAATCTCTTTGAATGTCTTTCGAAGTGTTTATAATTTCTTGTTTAGTGTAAGGAAGGTGGCGCAGTGGTTAGCACAGCTGCCTCACAGTGTCAGGGACTTGGGTTCGACTCCCGGCTTGGGTCACTGTCTGTGCGGAACCTGCATGTTCCCTCCGTGGCTGCGTGGGTTTCCTCCGGGTACCCTGGTTTCCTCCCACAATTCGGAAGATGTGTTGGTTAGGTGCATCGGCCATGCTAAATTCTCCCACAGTGTACCCGAATAGGTGCCGGAGAATGGCGACTGGGGGTTTTCACAGCTACTTCATTGCAGTGTTAATGTCAGCCCACTTGTGTGTTTTTAGAAAGCTAGTTTCCATTCCCGCAACCAAGTATGTCAAGTTCTTCCGACTAATGTCTCTGAATGTGACTCCCCAGGGTAACTCTTTCAAAGTGTTTATAATTCCTTGTTCAGTGTAAGGACATCTGTAAGTTTAGTGTATGAATTTATGATTTCACTGTTGCACTCTTAAGATTAAACACCTTTTGGGAAAGGAAACATCAACAATTGTCACGAGAATAACCTAACATTAATGAGTTCTTTTGGCCATAGCTGACAAGGACAATTTTCCTTTTTACTTGCTCGTAACTCAAGTGCTCAACTCTGTTTGGAGTCAGTCTCAGTCCACAGGTCAGTTGACATAATAATTGGACTTAAATTGATTACCAGGCCAAGCTATAGGAATCCCCGTAAGAAAAGAAGCTGGGAATCCCTTTGGGATAATGGAGTGTAAATTCTTGTTGTTAATCTGCACTGTAAATCCAGTCGGGATAAAACACACAGGAAATGGAGGTGCTAGGCTATTGTTAGGTTGGGGTTTATTTTCAGGGTTGTCAGAGTAACACATAATAAGAAAATCAGATTTGCTGCTTTTGCTACACTTGAAATTGTTGGCATTGGACCCAAAGTAGGGGAAACCAATCAGTTCCCAGTATTATTGTCTCTCGGGTAATGATCAAATGAACAAGGATTGACATTACTCCATTAACTTTGAGGAGGTAGCACCATCGTAGTATCGTCAGTGGACGTGTAATCCAGAGGCTCAGGGCATTGCTCTGGGGACCCGGGTTCAAATCCTGCCACAGGAAATGGTGAAATTTGAATTTGATTAAAAGGAAACCTGGTAGTAAAACTCTACTGATGATCATGAAACCATTGTTGATTGTCATAAAAAAAACCCATCTGGTTCGCTAATGTCCTTTAGGGAAGGAAATCTGCCATTGTTACCTTGTCTGGCCTACATGTGACTCTGGAGACATAGCAATGTGGTTGACTCTCAACTGCCCTCTGAAGTGACCTAGCATTCCACCCAGTTCAAGGGGCAGTTAGGGATGGGCAACACAAAAGAATAAAGTAAATCTTAATCTGTATATTTCTTTCATTCTGTGTATTAAAAACCAGTATAAACATTTATCAAAGATGGAGTTGGGTGTAAGGTACAGAAGATTTGTGCACTTTTCAAGGAAGGAAAGGTATACCCAGTATCAGTAGGGTGATTGTTATTTATTAAAAAGTATTGATATTAATGTTCAGTTTAAGTTTTCTAAACAAATTTCAATCATTCTTGTAACAAATTGAGTCCTGATATTGTAATTGCTGTTTTGCATGGGCACATTTCTCAATCCATTAGGTAAGAACGCAAATATCTTTTACCTTTTTTTGTTGTGGTAACAATAAATATAAGAATACAAAGCTTTCATTTCTTTAAAGTTTATTTATCAGTGTCACGAGTAGGCTTACATTAACACCGCAATGAAGTTACTGTGAAAATCCCCTAGTCGCCACACTCTGACAACTGTTCGGGTACACTGAGGGAGAATTTAGCATGGCCAATGCACTTAACCAGCATGTCTTTTGAACTGTGCGAGGAAACTGGAGCACCCGGAGGAAACCCACACAGACACAGGGAGAAACTGCAGACTCTGCACAGGTAGTGACCCAAGCCAGGAATCGAACCCAGGTCCCTGGCGCTGTGAGGCAGCAGCGCTGAACACTTGGCTGTACTGGGAAGGTATGTGTCGCAAAATGTGTCAATAGATCCAGAGACTTTTCCTGTTGCTAGTATTTTTATAAACATAGCTATTTGTAATTTATAAAGATATAGTTAATATTAAAAATTCTTCCATTTCTTTTTATTCTAAATGCAATAATTTGGTGGTGCAGCACTGTGAAAGGGTTGTGACAAAGCGTTTTGATGCTAAATGTGGCAAAACAGGTCTGAATTGACATCCATGTATCTCTGGTTAGAACTGCACTCAATTAATAGTCGGTCTTTACATAACAAAAGCCATTTCTGTGGGACCAATCTTGCATGTTTTTATATAGTGTAGAGTCTTCAAAAAAAAAGGAAGGATCTGATCAACTGAGATCTTTTTGAGCCAAATGAACACAACTGATGGTCATTTTCATGTGTGTTGCCCCATTGCCCGCTATGTGTTCAGAAGCTTGGTAGAAACCCAAGCTGGGATCTGGGCCACCCTCCTGCAAAACTGGGTGGAAGAAATTCGGAGAACCCCCATGGAAGTTCTATCCCGAGGTGGATTGCTTGTAGGAGCAGGAGAAAGAAACTGCAAAACCTGTCCGTGACCTCAGAGCAAGCCAGATCAGAGAGCAGATTGGCACCAATCATGTAGTCTGAAACCCAGCTTCCCATCTGATGCCAATCTATATGCTGGGACTAGGAATATTGTGACATGTCTTTAAGAAGGCTAGTTGTGGACCCTTATTTGTTTTATTTATTAATCTAGAATAGGTAAACTAGTTCTGAAAGGAACCTTTAGTAATTGGACACTCATGTGTGTTACAAAGATCCAAATTCAATTCTGTTCCTACATCTAGCGGTGCACCAAGGCAGACTATTGCCTGTATCCATGGATAGTTATTCCCTAGTCTGCCACCAGGGACTTATATCTTGAGGGACGCCACTCCGTATCAAGCATGGCAGACCAGGAGTCTCTCCCACTCTTACTGCCAGCCATTGGTGTGTTTGGAAGAATTTGCAGGTTGACACTCAACCCTGTCAGACCGCATTACGAACGCATCTTCCTTGCTCATCACAGTGGAACAGTGGTTAGCACTGTTGCCTCACAGTGCCAGGGACCCTGGTTCAATTCTGGCCTCGAGTCACTGTCAGTGTGGAGTTTTATACATTCTCCCCATGGCTGCGTGGGTCTCCTTTGGGTTCTCCCTCAGTTCAAAGATGTGCAGGTTAGGTGGATTGACCGTGCTAATTTGACCATTAATGTCAGAGGGATTAGTAGGGTAAATGCATGGGGTCACAGGAATAGGATCTAGGTGGGATTGCTGTCAGTGCAGGCTCGATGGGCCGAATGGTGTCTTTCTGCACTGTTGGGATTCTATGGATTCTGTGAAGTCCTGGGGTGGGACTCGAACCCGGAGCTTCTGGCTCAGAGGCAGGGATGCTAACCCACTGCACCATGAGACTATTACCTAAGCTGCAATGACAATATCTAAAGAAAATCCTGGTAACTTTTTTGATATTGGAGGGATAATTTCCTGACTTCCAGTCACCAGCAGCAGGGATTGGAAACTGATGTAAATTTTCAGACAGAGAATGGTGTGCATCGCATTTTCAAAATGGATTCCCATTGGGCATTTATTGAGAGAGCAAGAACGAGGGGCCACGAGCACAAAATTAAATGGAAATGGTTTAGCATTAAGGACAGTGGAAATCACTTCACCAAAGTGAGGTGTAAGGCTGTGGAATTCACGTCCAACGTTAGCAGTCAAGACAGAAACTATGGCAACCATTCCAGATCAGATTGGCTTTAGGAAATGAGGTTGATAGAGTATGATAAGAGGATGCATAAATGGTAGCCACGTAGTAGATGTCTTGTTTCCATGTTGTAACCTTGTAGTTCTACGGTTCCCCCTCTAGGAATATGACCATGTTAAATTAGCCCCAAGATGTACATATAAATAGGTTAAGAAGATTTCTAGGCATTCAGGATAGTTCTAGATATTAAAAATATCAAGAGATATTTGCAGGAAAATGGTGATAGATCAGCCATGATCTGGTTGAACACCAGTGCAGGCTCAAGGGGCTGAATGGCCTATACCTGCTCCTATTTCCTAGTCTCCAATGTAAAAAGAGGTAATGGTAGATGTGCAGTAAAATTATTGTTCAAACATATCTTTTGTGCACTTAGTTTCAGTAGATAGTGAACATATCTCAATGAAATCATTCATAGATGATGCTGAAATAAAGCACATTACCTTTACATGTATTTATATATGTATGCTGTATAATAAAAAGGTGTGATAATAAAAATGTTCCTTGCCACGTCTTGCAGTCTGTAAATGGAATATTAGAGAGCTTTCTTGCCTCTAGAACTGGCACTTGACATGGACAACCTCGATTCAGGGCCCATTTTCACAGTAACTTCACTGCAGCGTTAATGTAAGTCTACTTGTGACAATCACAAAAAAACAAAGCTAATCATCTGTGGGCCATCTTTGTGGGAAGGCAAAGCCCAGTGAGTGCTCTGCATGGCATGGTGGCACAATGGTTGGCAATGCTGCCTCACAGTGCCAGGAACCCAGGTTCAATTCCAACCTCGGGTCACTGTCTATGTGGAGTTTGCATGTGCCCCCCGTGTCCGCGTGAGTTTCCTCTAAGTTCTCAGGTTTCCTCCCACAGTCCAAAGATGTACGGGTTAGGTTAATTGGCCATGCTAAATTGCTCCTTCGTGTCAGGGGGATTAGCAGGGTAAATAAGGGTTATGGGAATAGAGCCTGGGTGGAATTGTGGTCCATGCAGACTCAATGGGCTGAATGGCCTCCTTCTGTACTGTAGGGATTCTATGATTCTATCAACGTGTTCATGTTGCGAGTCTGGGAGCGGCAATTCAGGAGAAACCTATGGCCCTGGTTTGCGTAGCGGTAAATGGGCAGAAATGGCTGGCAAGGAAGGAAATTTTAAAAAGCCATAATATGCATTTTATTTGTGAAACTATTCTGTATTTTTTTTTTGTTGTTTGTTGTATTATTAATGCAGCGCCTCTGGCTCAAAGCAATCGGTCTGTGCTCGGTTCCCAGATAAAATAGATATATTACAAGGCCGGGCAGACCATTTTGTGCTTGTTGATTTGACTTTAAAATGACTTTTGTCTGCAAATGTACAAAACCCAGTCACGAAGCCATATCTGGCTCAATCGCTCTGTTTCCTAGTTTGATTCCCCACTTGGTGTTATACCGTTTTGTAAAAAAAAATTGTGTTGCCTCTCAACTGTTTTGCATTTAGCAATATTCTTATGTACAAATTATACACCAGAACTTGAGAAAAACTCATAATGTATTTTAATAAGTAGGCAACTATACACTCACAAAATGTACTGATCTGTATTGCTTTATGATTTTCAATGTTTTATGTATCATTTATATTACTGTAAGCTTTTATCATTATATTTAGTTTTTGTGCATTGTGTGAAACATAATTTGGTTTTCTATATTAAAACAATATCATCCATTGTCTTTCAGTTATGAATCATTTTAGCTCAGGGGTGTCTAGAACAACATGTAAGAATATTCTTGTTATTTGCAAAATCCAATATTTTAATAAATATTTTGATTTTCTGATTATCTTGTGCTGTGAATTTGTTTCCAATCATAAGTGGGAGGCCTGGTATTCACATAGTTCCTTCCCTAACCAAAGGACGTATAAAAGTGCTTCACAGTGTCTCAACAAGGACAGCACGGTGGCACAGTGATTAGCACTGCTGCCTCACGGCGCCAGGGACCTGGTTTTGATTTCCGGCTTGGCTCATTGACTATACGGAGTCTGCATGTCCTCCCCGTGTCTATATGGGTTTCCTCCGAGTGCTCTGGTTTCTTTCCAAACTCCTTCGATCATAGAATCCCTGCAGTGCACCAGGAGGTCATTTGGCCCATCAGGTCTGCACCAACACCAATCCCACCCATTCTCTATCCTTGTAGCCCCATGTAATTCCCCTGACACTAAAGGGCAATCCAGACCTGATCCCCCTGAACCCAAAGTATTTACCCCCCCTCATGCCCTCATATGCACATTTTAGGACACTAAGGGGCAATTTAGCATGGTCAATCCGCTTAACCTGCATGTCTTTGGACTGTAGGAGGGAATCCATGTAGACACGGGAGAATGTGCAAACTCCACACAGTCAGGTTAGGACAAATCTGCAGGTTAGGTTTATTGGCCATGCTATCGGGTCACTGTCTGTGTGGAGTTTGCACATTCTCCTCATGTCTGTGTGGGTTTCCGCCAGGTATTCCAGTTTCCTCCCTCAGTCCAAAGATGTGCAGGTTAGGTTGATTGGC
This sequence comes from Carcharhinus amblyrhynchos, assembly GCF_965287045.1. NCBI lineage: Eukaryota > Metazoa > Chordata > Chondrichthyes > Carcharhiniformes > Carcharhinidae > Carcharhinus > Carcharhinus amblyrhynchos. Next base: position 116,208,417 of record NC_137329.1, read on the forward strand.
CATGCTAAGAAATTGCCCCTTAGTGTCCAGGGATGTGTAGGTTAGAGGGACTGGTGCGTATAACATGTAGGGATATGGAGGTAGGGCCTGGGTGAGATTGTGTTCAGTGCAGACTCAATGGGCCAAAGGGCCTCTTTCTGCACTGTAGGGTTCTATGATTCTAAATTACCCCTTAGTGTCCCAAGGTGTGTAGGTTAGGGGAATTAGCAGGGACATCACATAGATTTATGGGGATAGGGCCTGGATGGGATGCTCTGGTGGAGAGTCAGTACACACTCAATGGGACAAATGGCCTCCTTCGGCACTGCAGGGGTTCAATGACTGCTCCTGAAGTGCAGCCACTTACTGCTGGCTTGGCCAAGAATGCCAAGGCTTTTGTGGTGGAAGAATTGATCCTCCTATTTCACTATATCTTTCCTTAGATAACAGGACCAAAACTGTTCACAGTATCCTAGGCCAAAGACAAACTATTAAATTATGTTGTCAAGGAACATCATAGAAACTTGAAATAAAGACAGGAAACATCAAATAAACAAATATTAAATAAGCAAATGGGTGACCCAGTGGCACAGAGGTTAGCACTGCTGCTTTACAGCGTCAGGCACGGTTATGGGATAGAGTCTGGATGGGATTGTGTTTGTGCAACTTCAATGGGCCAAATGGCCTCCTTCAGCACCATAGGGATTCCATAGGCGGGATGTTCCGGCTGCATTCGCCCCAAAATCGGAAAATCCTGCCTGAGATTGATGGATCTTTCCATGGTTCACCTTTCACCTGCTACGGTTCCCTTGGCAGGTGGAACGGAAAAATCCAGCCCTATGATTCTATTCTAAATAAGTTCAAAAAAGCTAAAATCTGTGTTCAAACAGACTGCACTGAGGCATTTTAAAATAATCTAGAAAAATCTAACCCCCGAGGCATATTGCGCTGTTTAATAACTCATTGGTAAAAGGTGAAGTGGCTGTTTTCTTGCAAATAACTATGTCTTTTGAAGAATGGAGACAGAACACATCCAGAAGCTGGTGACAAGACAAATACAGAGAGTAGGAGTGAATGATTGTTAATCAGAATGCCAGGCGCTAGATAGTGCGGGTCCCACATTGTTTATTGACTTGATATTAACACCTGGTTCACTGATGTCCTTTTGAGAAGAAATCTGCTGTCCCTACCCGATCTGGCCTATGTGTGACTCCAGAGCCACAGCAATGTGGTTGACTCTCAACTGCCCTCTGTATTGGCCGAGCAAACCATTCAGTTTCAAGGGCAACCAGGAATGGGTAATAAATGCTGGCCAGCTAGCGACACCCAGGTCCCATGAATGAATAAATTAAAAAAAGTTAGAAATTTTGAATGAAAAGCGCGATTTCTAAATTTGCATGTGGCATCATATTGGGGGAGATAGTTCAAACTGGAGAGGGCTACAGCACTCACAGAAAGACGGTAATAAACTTGCAGAGCGGCTGTGCAAGTGGCAAATGAATTTCAACAAGGATAAGTGTGGGGTGTTACACTTTGATAAGAAAAATAAGGTCACACATTATTTGGAGAATAAGAATCTAATTGGAGTGGAAGAGCAAAAGGATCTGGGAGTAAAAATACAAAAATCACTAAAAGAATCAATGCAGGTTAATAAGGCCATTTGTTAAAAAAAGCAAGCAAAGCACGAAGGTTTATTTCTCAAGTGATAGAATTGGAAAGTCAAGAAGTTATGTTTATTTATTAGCATCACAACTAGGCTTACATTAACACTGCAATGAAGTTGCTGTGAATATCTCCTAGTCGCCACACTTTGGTACCTGTGCGGGTACACTGAGAGAGAATTTAGCACAGCCAATGCGCCTAACCTGCACATCCTTCAGACTGTGGAAGGAAATCTGAGCACCCGGAGGAAACCCACACAGACACAGGGAGAATGTGCAGAATCCACACAGGCAGTGACCCAAGCCGGGAATTGAACCTGGCCCCTGGCACTGTGAGGTAGCAGTGCTACCCACTGTGCCACACAGGGCTCATGCCAGTGATCAATGTTTGGTGGCGAGGGGTGGAGGTTTGGGGGCTGGATGCCAGTGATCTATGTTCAGGTAAGGGGACGGTTCATGTTGCCAATCTCTGCCACCTTCTTCCATCGGGAAAAAGGTACAAAAGTCAGAGGACACATACCAACCGACTCAATTTTGAATGGACCCACCTCGTATTAAATTGATTTTTCTCTACACCCTAGCTAATACTGTAACACTATATTCTGCACCCTCTCCTTTCCTTCTCCCCTATGCACTCTCTGAATGGTATGCTTTGTCTGTATAGCACACAAGAAACATTACTTTTCAGTGTATCCCAATACACGTGACAACAATAAATCAAATCAAGTCAAAATTGGTGGAGGGGGGGTGGTGTTCGTGCTGATGGTTTATGTTTGGGGAGGCAGTGTCATGCCACTATTCTATGATCTATGTTTGGGGTCGATGGGGGAAATCACATCATTAATAATGGGAGGAGTCCCAATGTCCATTGGAATGGGGAAGTGGGATCTTTAAGTTGCGAAGTTTGGAGCGTCCTTTAAAGATTGAGAAGAAACACGCCAGTTTTCTGACTGAATCCGATACTTTGCCAAATTTCGAGAAAGTTCCACTCTGTGAGTATCACTTGATATATATCAAGAGCCTTCAGAATCAGGACTTCCCACAGTGCAATACATTTCCATGAGTTCCCTCTCAAATGTAATCATCGCTGTAATTTAGCGAGTATTGGCCACCCATTTGGACACAGCAAGATCGACAAACAGTAGGGTGAGCAGGATAAGGCAATCGGTTCCAGTGATGTGGGCTGAGGGGTAAAGGTTGGTGAGGATTACAGGGGGAAACGCTTTGTTTTAACAATGAGGCCTAAGCTATTGATAAGCTTCAGTGAAATTGCCATGTGCCTAAAATCTGTTCAGGCTGGATTGGAGAAAGTAGCTTTCAGCCAAGTACAAAAACGTTAAAAAAAAACAAAGGTGATAAATAACCAAAGGGAACTAACAAGGCAAAATACTAGCACAAAGCAGTTTTTGAATAGCAAACCTCAACAGATTAAAAATGTACTGGGCCACCTTACAAGGTGTAGGTGATAAATAAAAATGAAAAATAGCAGGCAAAGTTTCAAACAAATAAAATAATTGAACAGCATAAGTTATATTAAATAATTGTAGAAATTAATCACTTAACTGTTTGTAGACAAGGTGAATTCCAGGGTCAAACAGGAACAGCAATGAACAGCTGGTGAGTGAACATATGTGCACTGGTAGGCAGTGGTTAGTGCTGCTGCCTCATAGCGCCAGGGACCTGGGTTCAATTCCCACTTGGGTTTGCATGGATTTCCTTCCACGGTCCAAAAGACACGCTGGTCAGATGCATTGGCCCATGCTAAATTCTCCCTTGGTGCACCCAACCAAGTGCTAGAGTGTGGCGCCTTGGGGATTTTCAAAGCAACTTCACTGCAGTGTTAATGTGAGCCTACTCGTGACTAATAAAGAAATAAATTGGTTCAGAGGAGCTGGTTCGGTTTAACTAAAAGAAATGTCAGACAAAAAGGCATCTCATTTTCAGGAATTTGGACAGGTATCCGCTGAGCAGTGCCCTCCAGAACTCATTCGAAACAATTCCCGTGTATTTCCCTTGCACAATCATAAATCAAAATGTCCTGAGAGTTGTATTTCTATTTTGCTGAATATTAAAAAGCATTATTGCACCTGGGTTTTAGATTTAGCCTCCTTGTTTTCAAATCCCTCCATTCCAGTCCGAAAGTCCTTTGAGATCCACCTCCCCCCCTCCCCCACCCGCTGCCTCAACCGCCAATTCCAGCCTCTCGTACACCCACCATTTTCATTACTCCAGCACTGACAACACTGCCTCCAACTGCCTCAGCCCCAAATTTTGGAAATCCCTCCCCAGATCATTCGGTCTTCTATCTCCTTTGGGATGTATCTTAATATTAACTGCTTTGCTTTGGGTCTGGAAAAAGTAGGAGCAGAGGTAGGCCATTTGGCCCATTGAGTATGTACCGTCAATCAATAAGTTCAAGATTAATCTGATGTGAAAATCCTCAGCTCCACTTAGCCCATAACCCTCCACTCCCTTACTGATTAAAATCCTGTCTATCTCAGCCTTGAACATACTTAACGACCCAGCCTCTACTGCTCTCTGCGTAAAGAATTCCACAAATTCACTCCCTTCTGAGAGAATGAATTTCTCCTTGTCTCTGTCTTAACTGTGGCGGCAAATTGGCACAGTGGTTAGCACTGCTGCCTCACAACGCCGGAGACCCAGATTCAATTCCAGCCTTGGATCACTGTTTGTGTGGAGTTTGCACATTACCCCCCGTGTCTGCATGGGTTTCCTCCAAATGCTCCTGTTTCCTCCCACACTCCAAAGATGTGCAGGTTAGGTGGATTGGCTATGCTAAATTGCCCTTAGCGTCCCAGGATGTGTAGATTCGGGGGAAATGCATGGGGCTATGGGGACGGAATGGGTCTGGGTATGATAATCTGTCAGAGAGTCGGTACAAAGCCAATGGACCGAACGGCCTCCTTCTCCACTGTGGGAATTCTATGACCCCTTACTCTTGAGATATGCCCTCTAGTTCTTGACTCTCCAAAAGGGGAAACAATCTCTCCGCATCTACCTCCTGTCAAGCCCCCTGATAATCCAATATGTCTCAATAAGCTTGCCCCTCATTCTTCTAATCTCCAATGAGTACAGGCCCAACCTAATTAACTTCTCCTCATACCAAAATCCCTCCATACCCAGAATCAGCCCTCAGGAACCTCCTCTGGTCACCTGGTCTTTCTGGTGTCAAATCTTACTTGATAATGTTTGTGTGCAGCACTTTAGGATGTTTTATAGCATTAAGGATACTGGAATGCTCGAATACTCCAATGAAAACTCTTTGAGCTGAAATATTGGGATGAGTTATTGGCAGTGGGAGGAGCATTTAATTGAATGACAGGTATGGCAGGCGGAAATTAACCATCTCCCCACCTCCAAACCATGGAGGAAAGGCCCATGGAGGGCATAGGTGCCCTGTAGCCAATTGAAGCCCTTAAATGGGGTAATTAATGACACACATCACATTAAAAAAAATCTACAAATAGGGGAGGCAATGGCCTCATAGCATTATCACCAGACTATTAATCCAGAAACTCAGATGATGTTCTGAGAACCCGGGTTCGAATCCCACCTCGGCAAGTGGTGGAATTTGAACTCAATAAAAAGTTCTGGAATTAAAGAATCTACTGATGACCATGAAACCATTGTCAATTGTCGGAAAAACTCACGTGGTTTACCAATATCCATTAGGGAAGGAAATCTGCCGTTCTTACCTGGTCTGGCCTACATGTGACTCCAGAGCCACTGCTCTGGGGCAACTAGAGATGGGCAATAAATGTTGGCCAGTCAGCAATGCCCATGTCCCACAAATGAACAAAAATTTGCCAGATTTGCTACTTGACTCAATTCAAGAGCCCAGTCAGAACTCTAACCTAAAGCCAAGCTAATAGAGTAAAGTTTATTTATTAAGCTTATATAAAACTGCAATGAAGTTCCTGTGAAAATCCCCTAGTTGCCAAACTCCAGTACCTGTTTAGGTACACTGAGGGAGAATTTAGCATGACCAATGTGGCTAATATGTCTTTCGGACTGTGGGAACAAAGCTGACCGCCACACAGACACAGGGAGAACATGCAAACTCTACACAGTGCTCCAAGCTGGGAATTGAACCCAGGTCCCTGGCGCTGTGAGGCAGTGCTAACACTATATGGCTGGAAATCTCTGGCCATTCACGCCAGTGGGATCTTTCCAATCCCATTGACAGTGAGCGGTGTGCCGCTGCCGAGAAACACATAGCTGGGAGATCAGAGAATCCTGCCCTCTAACTGCAGCCAAAAGAGAAATCAATGGAAAATCTCAGCAGGTCTGGCAGCATCTGTAAGGAGAGAAAAGAGCTGATGTTTTGAGTCCAGACGACCCTGAAGGCGGCACAGTAGCATAGTGGTTAGCACTGCTGCTTTACAGCTCCAGGGACCTGGGTTTGATTCCCGGCTTGGGTCACTGTCTGTGTGGAGTTTGCACATTCTCCTCGTGTCTGCATGGATTTCCTCCTGGTCCTCCGGTTTCCTCCCACAGTCCAAAGATTTGTGGATTAGTTTGATTGGCTATGCTTAAATTGCCCCTTAGTATCCTGAAATGTGTAGGTTAGAGGGATTAGTGGGTAAAACATGTAGGGATATGGGTGTGGGGTTGTGCTTGGTGAAGACTCGATGGGCTGAATGGCCTCTCTCTGTACTGTAGGGTTTCTATGATCTAATAACTCAATAACCTATAACTACAGGTTTGTTCTTTTTAGCAAAATAACACTTTTTAAAAAAAACGCATCTGTGAACTCAGGAAGGGAATGAACCCAAGTTCCGGAACTGGTAATTAACTTAATCAAGACATCAGCACTACAGACAGGAGGAAGTGAATTCTATTGTCCCATGATTAGCTGTAAATAAGCTGACACAGGATCAATCAGCCCCCTGCTCGATGCTATCAATGCGGCACGTTTGCAAGTAATTAAAGAGTTACAGTTTCACACGCTCATTTATTATTTTCACTCGACTGCAGATGGCCAGCACCAACCATATCATTCATTCAGTCTCATTTTGAGGGGGATACACCTGCTTTTAAACTGAGAACTTTGTTTAGAGCACAGTAAGTCCAACGCCGGCATCTCCACATCATTTGTTTAGAGCAATGATGCAAACGTATAGTCCCACTGCTGTCAGAGTGCTAATTACTGAAAGAGAGTCTTATTGGAGTTGAACATTGACTCTGTTTCTCTTTTTAGAGATACAAGCAGGCCTGCTGGATGGGTAGGCAGGGGATGGGGGGATGTGGGGAGAGGTGAGCATTAAGTTCCTTTGATGGGGTGGGTGAGGCTTTGGACAGTCCACCCACCCCTCTTGACCCAATTGAGGCCATTAAGTGGCCAATTACTGAACCCATCGGGTCTTTTTCACCCTGCCTCAGTTTTGAAATTGGGGTTCCTGGAGTATGTGGCATTTTAAAAATAGATATGGTTCAGGTCTTGGATGATGTTAGGATATGGGTGGGTGGGGGGCAGGAATGATGGGGGTGTTAGAAACTACCTTGATCACAGCCCCCTCTAAACATTGGGTGCTCCCCTCCCCCACCACAAAAGTTCATCCTCATTCCCCACTCCCCCACATTGCCCACTCCATGACCAACAATTCCATGACCTCTCCACCAATATCTCAGTACCCACTGTCCACCCCTCCAGGCCTTCCCTATCCACCCCTTCCTGAGGCCTCCAGAAACTTACTACAAGCCAAATGGACCCCCATGCTGACTACAGTTAAGAAAGCCCACCAATGTCTCTACTTTCTCAGGAGCTAAGAAAATTTGGCAGTTCCGCTATGAATCCCAACAATTTTTTGATGCATCATAGAAAGCATCCTTTCCAGACGTATCACAGCAGGGTATGGCTCCTGTTCTGACCAAGACCGCAAGAAACTACAGAGGGTTGTGAACGTAGCCCAGTCCGTCACGCAAACCAGCCTCCCATCCACTGACTCTGTCCACACTTCCCACTGCCTTGGAAAAGCAGCCAGCATAATGCACCCTAGACAAGCTCACTTCCACCTTCTTCCATTGGGAAAACAATACAAAAGTCTGAGGTCACGGACCAACCAACTCAAGAACAGCTTCTTCCCTGCTGCCGTCAGACCTTTGAATGGGCCTACCTTATACTAAGTTGATCTTTCTCTCACCTTAGCAATGACTGTAACACTACATTCTGCAATCTCTCCTTTCCTTCTCCCCTATGTACTCTATGAATGGTATGTCTGAGTTGGGATCACCTCCCACGTAGAATCATAGAATCCCTACAATGCAAAAAGAGGCCACTTGGCCCATCACGTCTGTACCAATCTGGATCCAACCCTGGCCTTATCCCCATAACCTCAGTTATTTACCCTGCTCACCGTCTGACATTAAGGGGCAATTTAGCATGGCCAATCAACCTAACCTGCACATCTTTGGACTGTGGGAGGAAACTTGAGCACCCGGAGGAAACCCACACAGACACGGAGAGAAGGTGCAAACTCCACACCTCAGCCGGGAAGGGTCAGAAGTCCAGTCTGAAGTCAACTGTGGCTCAGTGGGGGTGTGAAATGGTTGCGGGGCAGACAGTATCCCAACTCCTCAGCAAGAGAAAACCCACTATCCCAAAAGTCCTGGCCACTGAGTATTTGCTGCACTTTCCATCTTCATTCCTGTCAAGTACCGACTCATTTAAAGGTCATTTTCTAAACCACTGGAAGCTTGTGTAATCTTTCAACACCTGCAGTCACACACGTGGTGGCCTGAAGCTCCCTCCTTGGGAACAACTCAAATACCCGAAAATATTGTCTCCCCCTCCAGGGAACGGAACAACAACATCAAGCTGCCTCAAGGCATTCATTAATCCAGAATCACTCAGCACCTAATCATCACTGATTTTAAGAGTTCAGCATTTCCAAAATAGAAATGAACAGATTATTGTTGAACAGGGATATTAATGGTTACAGAGGCTGGTGGGCCAAGTTAAGATGTAACCTGCCAAGTTAACTTTTTTTTAAATCAATTTATGGGATGTCTAGGCCAGCAATTTATTGCCCATCCTTAATTCCCTTTGACAAGTGGTGGTGAGCTGCCTTCTTGAACCGTTGCAGTCCACGTGGTGTAGGTATACCCACAGCGCTGTTAGGGAGGGAGCTGTAGGATATAATCACAGTGACAGTGAAGGAACAGCAATATATTTTGATTTGATTTGATTTGATTTATTATTTACAGTGAAAAGTATTGTTTCTTGCGTGCTATACAGACAAAGCATACCATTCATTGAGAAGGAAAGGAGAGAGTGCAGAATGTAGTGTTACAGTCATAGCTAGTGTGTAGAGAAAGACCAACTTAGTGCGAGGTAGGCCCATTCAAAAATCTGATGGCAGCAGGGAAGAAACTGTTCTTGTGTCGGTTGGTACGTGACCTCAGATTATGTATCTTTTTCCCTACAAAAGAAGGTGGAAGAGAGTTTGTCGAGGATGTGTGGGGTCCTTAATTATGCTTAATTATTTTTAATATTTCCAAGTCAGAATGGTGAGTGACTTAGAATAATAGAATCAAAGAACCCTACAGTGCACTTAGAGGGCAACATTCCCAGGTATCCCAGGTATCTGCTGCTGTTATCCCTCTAGATGGTGATGGTTGTGGGTTTGGAAGGTGGTGCAGGATTGTACGGCTGACTGGTCTACCCTCATTGCTGTACCCTCTTACACTGTCCTGTTTGGCATCCTATGTTACTCCTTGATGTAAGTCTTCCTCTGTAGAGTAGCAGCATCTCAAGCTTTCATTTTCAAACACTAAAAACACGAAGACTCGTGGAAGCAAATAGAGTGTGATAGTGAGAATATGGCAGGGAATATAGAATCTCTCCAATGCAGAAAGAGCCATTCAGCCATCGAGTCTGCATCCTCTCTCTTCCCTAGGACTGATCCCTCCCGCCCTATTCCATAACCCCACCCAATTACCCCGCTAATTCCTGTAACCTACACATCTTGGGACACTAAGGGGCAATTTACCATGGCCAATACATCTAACCTGTACGTCTTGGGGATAGGGATTGGGTGGGATTGTTGTTGGTGCATGCTTGACGGGCCGAATGGCCTCATTCTGCACTGTAATGAATCTATGAATCTATCTAATCTCTGATTCTTTGAACGTGGACCTTTGAAGTTTGGCCAAAAGCTTGAAATCTGGTTCCTTCAGAGGATAAGAAGTCTCATAACAACAGGTTACTTTAACCTGGTGTTGTAAGACTTCTCACTGTGTTTAGTCCAACGCCGGCATCTCCACATCCTTCAGAAGGTGACAGGATAGCTTCCAGCTAGCGGGAGGCAAAAACACGTCCAACACAAGGTATTTCAATGATTATAAAAGCAGGAAATACCAGAAAATAAGGTCACTTTGGTAATTAAACTGTTGCTACATTTAATTAAACTAGCTTGAAGTAAATGATTAATTAAACTGTTGGGTTCAATGCTAATCCAGATCAGCTCTGTTTGATGATATTATCAGCATACATTCGTTAAGTAAAAACATTCAACATGCTAAGAGAGTCTGTTAAATGGAAGATGCGCCATGATGGCAATGTACATAGGAGAGAAATAAAAACTTATATTTATTCAGTTCTTTTCACACTCAGTTTGTCACAGTTTGGCTTAACAGCCAATGAAGTATTTTTGAAATGTAGTCACTGTTGCAATGTCAGAAGTATGGCAGCCAATTTGCATGCAGCAAGGTTTGAAAGGCGACAATGTGATAATGGCTGGATAATCTGTTATTCCAATGCTGTTTGAGACATTTAACACAACAACTGAGACAGAGTACAGGAATGAGATAGAGAATCTGGTGAACTGATGAGGCAATAATAATCTCTCCCTCAATGTCAGCAAAACGAAGGAGATAGCCATCAACTTCAGGGACCATAGAGGAGAAAATGCCCCTGTCTACACCGGTCGAAAGGTCCAAGAACTTCAAGTTTTTAGATGCCCAGATCACCAACAACCTGTCCTGGCTCCCCCCCATGCTGACACTATAGTTAAGAATGCTCACCAATGCCTCTACTTTCTCAGAAGACTAAGGAAATTTGGCATGTCAGGTACAACTCTCACCAACTTTTACAGATGCACCATAGAAAGCATTCTTTCTGGTTGTATCACAGCTTGGTATGGGCTCCGGCTCTGCCCAAGACCGCAAGAAATTACAAAAGGTCGTGAATGTAGCCCAATCCATCAAACAAACCAGCCTCCCATCCATTGACTCTATCTACACTTCTCGCTGCCTCAGCAAAGCAACCAGCATAATTCAGGACCCAATGCACTCCAGACATATTCTTTCCCATCTTCTTCCTTCGGGGAAAAGATACAAAAGTCTGAGGTCACATACCAACCAACTCAAGAACAGCTTCTTCCCTGCTGCTGTCAGACTTTTGAATGGACCTACCTTGCATTAAGTTGATCTTTCTCGACACCCTAGCTATGAATGTAACAGTATTTTCTGCACTCTCTCATTTCCTTTTCTATGAATGGTATGCTTTGTCTGTATAGTATGCAAGAAACAATACTTTTCACTGTATGTTAATATATGTAACAATAATAAATCAAATCAGGGAGAAGTCTCCACCTTTTGAAATAGTGCTTTATTCAAGAAGCATTGTGTGGAGATGCCGGCGTTGGACTGGGGTGGGCACAGCAAGAAGTCTCACAACACCAGGTTAAAGTCCAACAAGTTTAATTAGAATCACGAGCTTTTGGAGCGCTGCCCCTTCACCAGGTGACTCACCTGATGCAGGAGTGGTGCTCTGAAAGCTCATGTTTCTAAATAAACCAGTTGGACGTTAATCTAGCACTGTGAGACTTCTTACTGTTATTCAAGAAGGGAAATAGGGAAAAACCAGGCAATTACAGAATAGTGAGTCGCACATCAGTGGGAAGGGAACATTTGGACTGAATTCTGAGGGATAATCTCTACTTGGGGAGGCAAGGATTAAGCAAGGATAGTCAGCATGATTTAGTCAAAGGGAGATCATGGGGGCGATCTTACAGGCACATTACACTGGTCGATTGGCACAAAGCTGATTTTAATATCTACATCAAAATTTAAATATTATTAGTGAGCCATGGACAACTTGCCTTAACGGCCTCACTGGTAGAGGTTCTCACCGGTGAGGATCATGTGTGGTGCCCAACAATGGGGACCGGGTGTGATGATCCCTCTGGTGGGACTGGAGGCCACTGAGGCCCTCTGGGGCAGGAGTGGGCAGTGCCCCTAGGACAGTGTCAGTCTGACACCCTGGCAGTGCCTACCGGGCACCTGGCAGTGCCGAGGAATGGGGCCTTAGGGGAGGGGTGGGACTTGAAGGGGAGGCAGCTCGTGGGGAGCTGCGCATTCTGCAATTGGGCATCGCTGTGGCAATCGACCAGAAGGGAGTGAACAGAGGTGGCAATTGATTGGAGGGGACATGAATGAGGGTGGCGGTCGGCCAGCGAGGTGTGAACAGGGGAGGCGATCGGGCCGGGGGGGTTTGGGTAAACGGGGGCGGCTGTGGGGTGGGGGGACATGTGTGTGCCGATCAGCCACATGGGGGATTTGAGGAGGGTCTTGATCGGCTGGAGGGCTGCTATTGGCCGGAGTGTCTGTGATCGATGAGGTGATCAGGGGAGTGGGGGAGGTGATGCCCAGGAGAGATGGCGAGTGACGATTTTCCAATGCACTATGCGCTATTGTACATGGTGCATTAGGAGATCAGGCGCATGTGCAATGGTGCCCTCTGGCAGTCATCAGCCAGCTTCCCAGCGAGAATAGACTTTGTCCACTCCCTCCACTGGCGAGAATCGCACTTTGCCTCATTATATTTCTCTAAGTGGCACAAGGTAGTGTCTGAGAGCTCACCCAAAAAATGGATGTGATTCTTTCCCATTTCCATGCTTGTTCAGCACTTAGAATATTTTTGATAAGATTGCCCCCCCACCGCCCTATGTTGAGGAGGTGACTAGGTGTGTACATGATTGATCTGCTCCCTCTTGGACCTTTGTGCTTCATGTGGATGTACATCGCCTCGCGAACAAGTGGATGATCTGCCCGGCAGACATCAGTGCACCCCCGCATGGATAGAGATATCACTTAGATCCTTTACTTGAACAGTAATATAATCCTGCACAGTGATCAGCCCTCTCTCTCCCCACTCTCTTCTCACTCTTGCAAACAAAATCACCAAAGGGCAAAACTTGCTGCCTCCGAGATTCACGCCTGAGGGATGATCTTCCGCAGCAGAAAGGGGGAAATTAATGGGAGCGAAGGCAATGTGTTTTTTGGTCGACTTTGCTTAAAGAGTTCTATCAGTGTTGGTGACACTTTGAATTGCGGTGAACAAGCCTGTCACCGTGGTGTTAGCTATATTTTTGAAGATCACCTCCGAGGATGTTGCATTACTGTTTCTGAAGGAAGCTGAGCGGTGCAGCTGTCAGTTGCAATGCTCTTCAATCCATCTTAAAATTGAACACAGTAAAGCGAATTACAGTAAATGACTGCTCACTGGGACAATAAGCAGAGTGTGGCAGCCCTTTCTCGCTCAGAAATTGAGACAATTTAACGGAGCTGTTTGGCTTTGTGTGGATGTTGTTGCCCTGCAGTCGGTGCTGAGGTTAGAACAATGCATCCTGATTAACTCGACGGCAAACCACTTTGCAAGGAGACCCCAGTTCTTCCTTGCTGCTTTCTTTTTTCCCCCTCCAAAGCCGTCTCTTGCGCACATTGGGAAGAGTGAGCCCTTCCTCGCTGGCGTCTCATTTTCCTTGCTGTTACTGCACACCTTTTTAGATCAGACTTTCATGCTGCATCGGGACAGTCCGATCACGCAAGCAAATGCTGCAATCAATGATGTCCAGATTTCCAGGGTTAAATTGGCCTGGGTGGGATTGTTGTCAGTGCAGACTGAATGGGTCAAATGGCCTCCTTCTGCACTGTAGGGACTCTATGATTCAAGGAAGGACCATTTAGCAGACAGCGTTGGTGTTAAAACCAAATGGATCAGTGATTGGTGAGCTCTGAGAGTATGCTGACAGAGAGTACCTGGGCCTGTTCCAGCAGTGACATATCGAATGTGTGAAATTAACAAAGTCTCTAGCTGCTTCCTTTTGGAAACGTATCTCTGCAGTAGGACTGAGTGCAAATACCAGCAATTAACATGGGCAGGCCTTGTACTGCACACGTCCGCTTCTCCATTTCTGGTATCATTGAGTGTGGAGATATATTTAGGCAGGGTATAGATATTAGATCGAATTGAGATATAATTTGGATCTTATACTTGGTGGAATCAAAGGTTACAATTTGTTAGCAGACAAAAACCTTTTACCTATTTTGCATCTGCACAGGAACACATCGAAATTGAGTTACAGACAGCTGACTTTGGAGCGGAATTGGAGTGAGCAGGGGAGTGGGGGGGTGAGAGGGGTGGGATTTTCCAGTTTTGGGATGAGCACAGCTGGAAAATCCCGCCCTGCGTTTCTTCTATTCATTGAAAGCACGTGGACATCGCTGGCTAGACCAGCATTCCTAATTGTCCTTAAGAAGAGCTGTGGTGAGCTGCCTTCTTGAACCGCTGTGTTGAGAATTAAACCAGAATTTTAATGGGTTGGTACCAGATACAGGCTCGTCTCCAGACGAGTGGGGCACCACAACATCCCATGGATGAATTTTTTTGTCAAGGCCGTGCGCAGGCTTCATTCAACGATGGTCAATTTTGCAGGGATTTCTATGAGGCCCCTCTGTAGCATGTACAAGCGCGCGAACGCCTGTTTAAGGCAGTGAGCTGGCATCCCTGACCAGTCTCCAGTGCCAACATGGGGAATTAGCAGTGTAAAATTACTAATATTTAACTGAATTTTAACCCACAAAATGGGAGCCAATTTCCAGATCTCGTCCATGCCCTCGAGACTAACGACATTTCATGCAATCAGTTCAGAGTAAATCATTTCTAACGTGAAATGTGCAAACCTATCTTGAAAGGTGCTAAGTAAATTCCTCGGCTGATCTTTCACACGCTGCAAGATTTCTACAGTGTTGATTTATTTAGAAATGAGTAGCTTGCAAGAGAATACTTTGTAGGTTATGATAAGACTTCAGTTCTAATTTGTGACCAATAAGCAAACAGATTATTTATTGATCTGGAGCTGACTCGGTCAATACAAGTGTCACCCACTAATCATAGTTTTAACGGGAAAACATGTTAATTATATGTATTATGTTGATAAATAGGGAATGAATTCCTGGTGTCTGTTTGTGTGGCCACTTTTGCAAGCTGCAGTAATGGATGCTATTGAGTGCTCACACCAGGCAGGTGTTGCCGAATTCTGCAGCTTAGAGCAAAGCGCAGCAGTTTGTCTTTAATCTTGTTTTTCATTATTTTGTTTCACTCCTGCTCAGCGGGTCTTTAATCAACACGCTGTGAGCTGCAATAAATTAGTCAGGCAAACAGGCAGAAGTAAAGCCAAACTTGAGCATGGAGTCATGGAGATATCCAGCATGGAAACGAGCCCAACTGGCCCGTGCCGAGCAGGTCGACTAAACTGAACCAGTCCCATTTGCCTGCGTTTGGCCCATATCCCTCCAAACCTTTCCCAGCGATGTACCTGTCCAAATGTCTTTTAAATGTTGTAATTGTACCCCTCTGTCTACCACCTCCTCTGGCAGCCCATTCCATACACGCACCGCCCTCTGCGTGAAAAAGTTGCCCCTCAGGCCCCTGTTAAATCTTTCCCCTCTCACCTTTAACCTATGCCCTCTAGGTTTGGACTCCCCTAGGGAAAAGGCCTTGGCTATTCACCTTATCTGTGGCCCTCATGATTTTATAAACCTCCCTAAGGTCACCCCTCACCCTTCTACGCTCCAGGGGGAGAAACGTCCAATCTTATCCATCCATCTCCATATAATTCAAACCTTCCAGTCCCGGTAACATCCTTGCAAATCATTTTTGCACTCTTTCCTGTTTAATAACATTCATCCTGTAGCAGGGTGACCAGAATTCTACACAGCACTCCAAATGTGCCCTTGCCAATGTCTTGTACAGTTGTAAAACAGGCCGGAATTTTACCAGCGCATCTGCTACGGGCATCGAAATGGGTGAGGGGTGGGCCATGGAAAGGTCTGTTGACCCCGGGCAAGATTTTATGGTTTTGGGACGAACGAGGGCAAAAGTTTGGAGGCAGCCTGGTGGCGAGGTGGGGTGTTGAAAAGGCCTGTCCTCTGTGCTGCATGATTCTAGTTAAAGTGAAAAGAGAAAGGCCCTTCAGCCTGTGCTGTCCACACCCCTCATCAGCTGCACAATCCACATGCCCCATCCATGGCACCTTATGCTCCCCCTCCTACTCCCTATGGTCCCTCAATAGCTGAAACTGCAAGCACTTGCGTTCTCATGGCCTTGTGTAACTAAACATTGTGAAATTGACAGAAGAGATCAGAGAGCCAGAGCTGTGAATCAAGCAATGATTTCTCTGGGGATTTGGTGTTCCAACAGCCTAAGGGATTTCTCGGCTCTCAGCCAAGCTTCTTTGTGTATTATTGCTATCAATGTGGTAACCCCTGAGCCCTAGGGAAAACATTACTTGATAGAAATCTCTAGATCTCTGATTAATGCTTTCAATATCATAGAGATAGAGAAGTTTCGAGTGCTTGCAGTTTCAGCTATTAAAACTTTAAAGGGTCTGGAAGGTTGACACTTTTATTGGGAGCTGTCTTATGAAAGTGAAAAGTTATCAACAAATTATTTTTTTAAGAAGCTTTTTTTAAACACATTATACTCTTCCTATGGGATCCATTGCAACTAAACAGTATGTAGTGGGTGAATGGATATGAATGTTTGGCATCTGGCCATGAGGAAGCCACTGGGGTTGTTTGGGGTCCCTACTTTGTCTTGGGCACATGAGGAACTTACCTTAAAAAAAGGTTCCCTCATGCAGACAACATTCCAAAGTAGAATTATAGAATCCCTATAGTGCAGAAGGGGACCATTCAGCCCATTGAGTCGAGTATCCCACCCAGACTCTATGTTATAAACGCATGCATTTGCCCCACTAATTCCCCTAAGCTATACATCCTGGGACAACAGGCTTCTGAGGGATCTTCAAAATCTGGCCCAACTCCATGAAAGCTACATATCCCCGTAATGGAGCTGGCCAGGTCAGGAGTTCAGGGAACGAGCCCATTACCTGAATCAGCTCACAACCTTAAAAGGCACTCCCAAAAATTGGAAACCCCGGGAATCCTGGAATCAGACCGAGCCACATTTCCAAAGTGTTCCTGACTCAAGAAGCATAGAATCCCTACAGTGCACAAGGAGGCCATTCGGTTATTCAATGATCATCATCTATATGAAAACTGAAAATCTTGTATCACCGGATGATTAACTGGTTATAAAATTTGACAAGATCAGTAAAGGGGAGCTTCTGAGATCTGTAATGTAAAATAAAAGATAGCTCTCTGTGCACGCTATCGTAGGAAGGCAGCAAGAACACAAATGTGCAACTTGTTGTTGAGGAGGAAAATGGAAGGGAAGTGAGTGAGAGGCAGGCTGATTGCATCTGCTTTGATGATGTCAAGCAATGGTTCAAATCATCAAATCAGCCAACGACAAAGAGATGAATTAAGCACAAAGTAACAAGTCAAATATTTGCTAACAGGAGCAGCTGTGTGTACCATCCACAAGATGTACTTCAGGAACCCACCAAGGCTCCTTAAACAGCAATTTCCAAACCCATGACCCGTGCCATCTAGAAGGACAAGGGCGGTAGATACCTGGGAACACCACCACCTGGAGGTTCCCCTCCAAGCCACTCATGTGCCCAGCACACCGTCTAATGCTACCTTTTATTCTTGTTCTGTGCTTCTAAAACTTTACTCTAACTCTCTTAAATTCTCTAACAATGCTTTCATTCTTTCTCTACACGCTAGCTATGACTGTAACACTACATTCTGCACTCTTTCTTTTCCTTCTCTATGTACGGAATGCTTTGTCTGGATAGTGCGCAAGAAACCATACTTTTCACTGTGTACTAATACATGTGACAATAATAACTCAAATCATCCTGACTGAGAAACATATTGTCATTCCTTTACTGTCACTGGGTCAAAATAGGAACATAGGTATTAGGAGCAGAGAAAGGCCAATTCAATCTTTCGAGCCTGCTCTGCCATTCAATCAGATCTCTTTCTCGTCTCAAATCCACTTCCCTCCCAGAGTCCCATATCCCATTATCCCTTTTTTATTAGAAATATATCTATCCCCTTCTTGAAACCATTCAATGATTCAGACTCCACCGCACAATGGGGCAGCGAGTTCCACAGATTCATCACCCTCTGCAAGAAGTAATTCCTCCTCATCTCAAGTTTAAATCTCCCGCCTCTCAACCCATACCTGTGACCTCTTGTCCTAGATTGCCCCACAAGAGGGAACATTTGGGCCGGAATTCTACCACCTTGCCAGCCACAGAACCGGAGCGAGCGAGGGTCCGACACGGAAATCTCTGTTGACTTTGGGTGGGAATTTCCGATTTTGCCCGAGCGAGGCCATAAATTCCCGTCCAAGGTCTACATTTAGTCTATCAATCCCTTTGAAAATTTTATATACCTCTATCAGCATTCCCTGTGTGTACCTACAGCACATAGACTGCAGCGGTTTAAGAAGGGAGCTCACCACTACCTTCTCAATTCGGAATGGATAATAAATTCTAGTCTAGCCAGCGAAACCCAAACCCCCTGTAAATGAATTAAAGAAACTGCATTAAATATCTCTGTAACAAAGAAGCTAACATCAATAGCAAGGCAAATTGTGGTGGAGCTTTGGTACTTTATCAAATGTGTTATTTGCTTTTCACAGCTCTCTTCTGTGTTACATTAAAGTCTGCAACAAAGCCACGTACTGAGGTAAAAGACACCAATCATTCTGATTAACTGAATAATAACATTCTTTTACAAACATGTCACAGAATTTTTCATTTACTTATTTGTTTTCAATGAAAGGAAATGTTACTTTGGATTTTTTTATCGACATAATTTAATTTTTGACATGATCCAATTTGGATGCCAGCCAAGAGAAAACACTATGAACCTTGAATTTAATTGAGAGATGGGCTAATGCACAAGAATGTTAATGCGGTGGCTTCTGTGAATCAACACCAGATATTCTGAGAAGCCAACTCAAAGTTTCAGACACCCGGCCTTGGAGGAACTGGGAATTTCCTCCAGTCGGATAATGACAAAATGAAAGTCATTGACTGCTGTCCCTGTCAAGAAGCCCGATTCCGAGCCACCCCTCCCTGGGAACAGAGCTCGTTCGCTTCAGATCAGCCATGATCTTATTGAATGGCGGGGCAGGCTCGAAGGGCTAGATGGCCTACTCCTGCTCCTATTTCTTATGTTCTTATGAATGGGGTTATGGGGATGAGGCACGATTGGGATTGTGGTCAGTGCAGACTCGATGGGCCAAATGGCCTCTTTCTACACTGTAGGGTTCTATGATTCTATGAAGAGCCGAACGCACTAACCGATTACACCACAGAGACTACATCATGATATTATTGCTAGACTATTAATCCAGAAACTGAGCTAATGTTCTGGGGACCTGGATTCGAATCCCACCACAGCAGATGGTGGAATTTGAATTCAATAAAAAAAACTGGAATTGTGAACCTACTGACGATCATGAAACCATTGTCGATTATTGGAAAAAAGCTATCTGATTCGCTAATGTCCTTTAGGGAAGGAAATCTGCTGTCCTTACCTGATCTGGCCTACAAGTGACTCTAGAGCCACAGCAGTGTGGTTGACTCTCAACTGCCGTCCGAAATGGCCTAACAAACCACGCAGTTGTACAAGGCCAACTAGACATGGATAATAAATGACGGTGAGCCAGCGATGCCCATGTCCCAGCAAATGAATAAAGAAAAACACATTTGACAAGAAAGGATCTTAAAAAAAGGTGGCATACTGTCAGCCACATAGCAGTCTTGTTCAATGTTGGCATTGATATTATTTCATTTCTAATACTCATTTTTAATATCAAATCATAGACTCACGCTTTGAATTCAAGCAATGTTCCCTCAGGTCATGATTGAAAGTGGAGCTACAGTAAAATGGCCAAGTAAATGTATTGTATTCGCGGTGGCTGTGATTCACTTAACTCTCTGGAGAGGCCCAGTAGCATACTCCCTTATGTCTACTTTATTCCACATAAATAATTAAAGAATATAAATTCGCTAAAGCTCTAAAGGTTGAGATTCAACAACTTGGCAAACTACAGGCACTGTTTAAAACGTGTTACTTATTCATAAGGAGTGATGGTTTCAAAATATCTCCTCGGTTCTGTCCCACTTTGGTGAGTTCAACCCTTTTGCTAAATCATACTGTTGCATTTATCATTAGGGTGACACGTAGGAGCAATTGGTCCATTTAGCCAACTCTTTCAAACTGGAAGTGAACTTTTGCAATGCTTCAGGGATGTAAAAAGTGTATACTTAGTAAAGTATTGTCATTAGCTGACTTTGCCAGTACAACGATTTGTGACAAAACACATGAATTATTTATAATATTACTGTAACAATGCTACATTTATTTCCCCTGGATGCATTTTCAGCTGCAGTGGCAGGACACAAAGCATACTCTGTGCAAAGGGCTAAGAGGAAAATGGAGTGAATTGTTTTCAGATTTCCTGCCATTAATTTGAACGGAAGGAAAATCAAGCAGGCACCACAATAGGTGCCGGGCTAGTAGGGATGATTATTATAAGATCATAGACTCCCTACAGTGCAGAAGGAGGCCATTCGGCCCATCAAACCTGCACTAACAACAATCCCACCCAATAATAAAACACTCCAGTCCCCATGGTGCCCACTGGGCATGGAAGGCCCTGACAGTGCCCATGGATACTGCATACTCCCCTCTCCAAGAACCCGTTATCAATTCCAGCCTAGGGTCGCTGTCTGTGTGGAGTTTGCATGTTCTCCCCATGTCTGAGTGGGTTTTCTCCGGGTGCTCCAGTTTCCCCCCCACACTCCAAAGAGAGGTTGATTGGCCATGCTAAATTGCCCCTTAGTGTAAGGGGGACTAGCTAGGGTAAATAGCCTGTGTTATGGTTCCTGGGTGAGATTGTTATCGATGAAATCTCAGTGGGTCAAATGGCCTCCTTCTGCAATGTAGGGATTCTAGGATTCTATGACAAATAGCTGCAAATGTAGCCATGATAGAGGGGTAGACAATAGGGCCAAACGGCCTTGTTCATCACCTGCTGCCTGGACTTGTTCATGGCAAGTTTGCCCTGGCCCAGGAGCAGATTCACAAAGAAGTCTTCCTCCATCCATTGCCTCTCTTTGTGGAGAATATTGGAGGTTTTGGAATCCTCTTCCTCAAACAGCGGTGGATGCTGATTCAACTGTTCAATTTAAGCCTGAGATGGGCACATTTTTATTGAGTGGGGGATATCAAGCCATATGGGCCTCGGGCAGATACATGGAGTTAGGCCAAGGATCAGCCATGATCTTATTGAATGGTGGAATGGGCTTGAGGGGCTGAATGGCCTACTGCTGTTCCTGTGTTCTTCGTACCGTCACAGTTTCTCTTGTGTCTCACAGTCCTGAACAAGCAAATAGTGATGGATAAATTTTGTTAGCACATTTTAGTGAAAAAAATCATTTGTTTATTACTTTCTACCTACTCACATTCATGACACACAGAGATATGATGATGAAGATTATTGCATTGCTTTGTGCTATGATGCCCTCCATTACTCTCAGCTAACTGGTAGAAAATTAGTAACCACCTTTTAAAGAGATATGAGATGTTCACTACTTAGATTGCTGTTTTAGACACAGCACTTTGAATTTAGTCTGGGTGTATGGAGACTCACTATCAGAGCTCAGGTTATAGAATCATAAAAACTCTACAGTGCAGATGGAGGCCTTTCAGCCCATTGAGTCTGCACTGAATACTGACCTGATTCCATAACCCCCTCATATTTACCCTGCTAATCCCCCAGACACTTAGGTCAATTTAGCATGGCCAATCAACCTAACCCGCACATCTTTGGAGCGTGGGAGGAAATGGAGCACCCGAAGGAAACTCACGCAGACACGGGGAGAACCACACAGACAGTGACGCAAGGAAGGAGTTGAACCCCAGTCCCTGGCACTGTGAGGCAGTAGTGCTAACCACTGTGCCACTCCAATAGTGCAATGGTGTCTGAGTATTTACAGTAAAAAGTCTGACAACACCAGGTTTTAGTCCAACCTGTTTATTTGATAATATACTCACTAGCTTTCGGGGTTACCCCCTTCGTCAGGTGAATCATGTCTGAGTATTTTAACAGGGAAGGTACTGTGACTTGTTGTACTGGTTTAGATTAGAATAGGCCATAACTGTGAATTAACTAAAGTGAATTCTGCACCAGCCATAACCATGCAAAGTCCCTGGGATGCCCTGTGGATGTCAATCCAGTGCTTTCTATCCATGCTCCCATAGTTTGCTACTACAGATGAATCTGTTTATAATGACCACCCCTGGGACTGCATTCAGGGCCCTCAAGGAGGCCAGCCAGAATAATTGTGGCACATTGAATATTTATATCACACTTAGGCGATTTGCTTCAATAATTGAACTGAGATTCCAACGGCAACAAACAATTTATCTGTGCCACGTTTCACATGAGGCAGACATCCCAAGATGCTTTACAAACTCAGACTGAGTGATGCCCAGCCAGGGAACGAAACAGATTTGTGAGATCTTCTCAAAAAAAGAGGGGAAAAGAAGTGGAGAGATTTAAAGAGGGGGTGGTGCGCGGGGGAGGTGGGGTATGTGGGTGGGGGGTGTTCTAGAAAGTAGATCTGAAAGTAGTTCTGCTGGTGGTGGAACCTTGTGAAGAGACAAGTGCTTGACTGTGCTTGGGGTGGCACGGTGGCACAGCGGTTAGCACTGTTGCCTCACTGCTCCAGGGACCTGGGTTCAATTCCCAGCTCGGGTCACTGCCTGTGCGGAGTCTCCATGTTCTCCCCGTGTCTGTGTGGGTTTCTTCAGGGTGCTCCGATTTCCTCCAAAGCATGTGTTGGCTAGGTGCACTGGCCATGCTAAATTCTCCCTCAGTGTACCTGAACAGGCGCCGGAGTGTGGCGACTAGGGGATTTTCACAGTAACTTCTTTGCAGTGTCAATGTAAACTCGCTTGTGACACTAACAAATAAACTTTAAAACTGAGCAAATACAAATACTGGATAAACTCAAGCAGGTCTGGCAGCATCTGTGGAGAGAGAAACAGAGTTAATATCTTGAGTCTTTGTGGTTACCAACCAAAAGAACTGAATGTAATGTAATTGTCAAACGGTCCTGCGACTCACCTGATGAAGGAGCAGCGCTCCGAAAGCTGGTGATTCCAAATAAACCTGTTGGACTTTTACTTGGTGTTGTGAGACTCCTTGCTGTGCCCACCCCAGTCCAACTCCACATCTCCACCTCACTGTCGAAAGAAGCAGGGGGCTGATGAGGCGAAATTTTTCTCATGCGTTAAGTTGTTGTTATGTGAAATATATTGCCTCATGATGGAAACAGATTCAATAATTACTTTCAAAACGGGAATTGGATAGATACTTGAAATAGTTTCCACTGCTAAGGAGAAAGAGCAGGAGAATGAGATGTGATCAGTCTATCGATGGGCTAGCACTGGCATGATGGGCCGAACGGCCGCTTTCTGTGCCGTACCATTCCATCATTCTGCTTCGTGGACCTCTGTGTCAGGTGCTTGAAGTAAGTTGATTTTCCAGCAATCCAGTAAATTACAGAGATTGGCAATCGCGATTAAGGACAGTGACCGGAATTTTCTGGCTGTCAACATTGGTGGGATCTCCGGTGAACCGGTTTCCCGGCAGAGGTGGTGGATAGAGCGGGAAAGCCCTTTGACAGTTGTGGGATCTGAATGCCCCACAATCCAGCCAATGGCAGGCCACCTCAGCCACCGCAAAACAGGCCGGAAATAGAAAACCCCACTCATTATTCTGGAACGTTCTTTTTCTATTCCGGCATTCTTGGGAATTCTTGCCATTTCTGATGAGATTTGTGCTTTCCACCTGCTTTTTTCAATATGACCAGCACTGACGTTGAAAAGACCTTTAGCAGACTGAGTCCTCTACAATCGAAAACCCTACACCTATCTTGTGTGGGATAGTACATGATACACTTAACTATCATCCCCCAGTTTTACATAGTAAACCACAGATTGTATGCTATTGTTATTTTACAGTATCCATTGAAAAACAGTAAAGACCAAAGTTCAGACTAAAATTAATAATCAGTTTTTTTAAACTAATATGCAAAATCACCATCTAGCAATAGAAAAATGTATTTCAAGGCATTTAGAACCAGATTCACATGGACTGAGGCCCACACTGCTGATGACCAAATGTATGTGTCTAGTATCCAGGACATCCGCCTGAATCAGTTGACTGTAATATGGAAGAGAAGGTGCTAATAGCTGCTTAGAAGCCCCTCAATATTTCATAGAATCTCTGCAGTGCAGAATGAGGCCATTCAGCCCATCAAGCCTGCGCTGACTCTTGAACAGAGCATCTTATCCAGGCCCTAGCCATGATTCCAGACATATGTACCCCACTAATCTCCCTAACCTACACATCTTTGGGACACCAAGGGACAATTTAGCATGGCCAATGCACTTAACCTGCACATCTTTGGAGTGTGGGAGGAAACCGGAGCACACGGAGGAAACCCACACAGACACGGGGAGAATGTTCAAACTCCACACAGACAGTGACCCAAGACCAGAATTGAACCCAGGCCCTTGGTGCTGTGAGGCAGTTATGCTAACCACTGTGCCCCTCCTTTCACTACAATTTTCTAAGTGATCTGTTACCATTCTCTCAATAATAGATTCTCAATTCTGCCTGCCATTGATGTTAGAGTAATTGGCCCAAAAAGTCCCCAGTTTTTCTTTATCTCTCAAAGAATTCCTCAACATCAGTTGGCTGAAGCATAAACCTCAGTCTTTTCAGACCCGCAGCTATCTATGTTCATGGAGCCACTGGAAGTTGGAGTAAGTCGGCCATTCAGTCCTTCTAACTTGTTCCACCATGAAATAATATCATTGTTAATTTGCATCTTAACTCTACCCACCTGCCTTTGCTCCTTTTTCCAGGCTTGTCTGGCAAAACAGCAATGTACCTCAAATTTAAAATCATTATCCCAATTAGTATCTACTGTTTTCCAATGGTAGTGAGTTGCATACCTCTCACCATCCTTTACCTTGCACTTAAGGTTTAAGGTTATCTCCCCTTGCCTGGTCAGTCTGCGCAGCATTGTGGTTGTATGCAACTGGAGCCTGAGGCCCAATCTCCAGCAGGTCTTAGCCCCACGCCTTCAGGTTTGGTTTGATTTATTATTGTCACATGTATTAACATACAGTGAGAAGTATTGTTTCTTGCGCGCTATACAGACAAAACGCAGCACTTATGGAGAAGGAAGCGACAGAGTGCAGAATGTAGTGTTACAGTCATAGCTAGGGTGTAGAGAAAGATCAACTTAAAGCAAGGTAAGTCCATTCAAAGTCTCACAGCAGCAGGAAAGAAGCTGTTCTTGAGTCGGTTGGTACGTGACCTCAGACTTTTGTATTTTTTTCCTGAAGGAAGAAGGTGGAAGAGAGAATGTCCAAGGTGCGTGGGGTCCTCAATTATGCTGGCTGCTTTTCTGAGGCAGTGGGAAGTGTAGACAGAGTCAATGGATGGGAGTCTGGTTTATATGATGAACTGAGCTACCTTCACAACCTTTTGTAGTTCCAATGCACATTCCAATGGTCACTTATTTCATGTGTCTGCCATAACCCAGTAAGAAATCTCACAACACCAGGTTAAAGTCAAACAGGTTTATTTGGTAGCAAATGGCACTCGCTTATGGGGCTTCGTCAGGTGATTCACTTTGTCACTCACCTGACGAAGGGACAAAGCCCCGAAAGCTAGTGGTGTTTACTACCAAATAAACCTGTTGGACTTTAACCTGGTGTTGTGAGACTTCTTACTGTGTTTACCCCAGTCCAACGCCGGCATCTCCACATCATATCTACCATAACCCTCAGCTAAAGTCTTCAATCTACTTCTTTGCAAGATGCTGCGGAAAACTCAGAGCTCACTTACACAAAATTGTCATCCTTCCTCAGAGAGGCCATGAGCTGGAGACAGTAGAAAGGATGTAATAGCTGATGTAATTAGTGTCCTTTTAAGCCAGGGGTCAAATGTATTCATGGGCACGGACACCTTTTCCCTGCATGTTTTCCATTCTGGATCTGACTTGATCAATACTGACATAAGGTGCTGAAAAATTGAAGATGCTCCATGCCTAACACTGATAAATCTTCCTCTGAGGAGGAACAGTGGGAAAAAAAATCCATCAATAAATAATTTGAATGAAAGAACGCACCATCTGGCCCGTTAAGAAAATGGATGAAAATAAACTCAATGTGATAACACTATTACAGAGCTTTTATATCATGTTGTTTGCCACATGTATGACTTGCCTTCCTCATTATCCAAAAAAGCAACCCTCATTATCATAGAGTCATAAGATCCTTACAGTGCAGATGGAGGCCAGTCAGCCCATCAAACCTAAACCGACCACAAGCCCATCCAGGCCCTAATCCCATAATGTACTGATAGAATCATAGAGTCCCTGCAGCGCAGAAGGAGGTCCAATCGGCCCATCAAGTCTGTACCGACCACAATCCCATCCAGGTCCTATTCCCATGATCATAGAATCCCTACAGTGTAGAAGGAGGCCATTGAGTCTGTACTGACCACAATCCCACCCATGCCCCTCTTCCCATAATCCTCATTTATCCTGCTAGTCCCCCTGACACTGAGGGGCAACTTAGCATGGCCAATCAACCTGGAATTATCGGAGGATGCCTTTGCTGTTTCGGATTCCTTTCTGTTAGTTTATTCACAGACTGTGAGCACTGCTGTTAAGGCCAGTGTTGCTCGTCCATTGCTCTTCAGAGGACAGTGATGAGCCACCTTCTTGAATAAAACTGAACTTGCCAGGCTACTGAAGTGTCAAATACATTGCAGTGAAATTACACATTGGTCAATTTGGGTGTAAACAGAAGGGCGTGAATTTTCTGGATGGTGAGGCGTTGGCTCTCTCTATCAGGCGAGTTGGAGGGGATCCAACAGCTCTGATGCCAATTCTGCTCGAGATGGCAACTGGTGGCACTCCCGTCAGTCACGGGGAGGAGCTGCTGGCCAATCTACCCTCCGGGCAGAGCACTGTAGTGGCCGGAAGAAGTACTGCAATGACCGGCCTGGAATTAAGGATGAAATTTTCCCATCCCGTCTGTCACAGGAATATAGCAGGCGGCACGTAGATCGTGCAAGGTCCGTCGACCTCGGGCTGGATTTTCCGGTCTCAGGGCAGCATGGCTGTAAAATCCTGCACCCCCCCACACCCTCCCCCCACCAAGTCAGGTTGTGAAGGCGGCACCAAGGCGGTTGTGAAACAGGAGGTTTCTGGCCCTTCACAAGAGGGCATGTACTATCCCACCCAAGATTGCAGGTTTTAAATTTATTTTCTATTCCCTGCCAGCCTAAAGACTGAGGTTGGGCGATAAAACGTGTCAAAATCCAATTAAGGGCTTTAACTGGGGTAAGGGCAATTCATGGTCACCATCATTAATACAAACATTTTAAACCTAGATTTTTAAATTTAATTAATTAACTTCAAATTTCCTGATGTCGCAAGGAGAGGATTTGAACTCACATCTACAGATCAGCATAACCACTATGCTACTGTACTCCACTACAATGGAGTCATCCTGAAATCCTAGGTCACTCAACTCAAAAGCAATGATGTCCAATGATTTGGGGTAGACCATTTAGGATGGAGATGAAGAGACTGTTCTTCACGCAAAGGATGGTGAGCCTGTGGAGTTCATTACCACGGGAAGTAGTTGATGCCAAAACATTGAATATATTCAAGAGATGGCTGGATGTGGCACTTGGGGCAAAGGCTATGGGGAGAAAGCAGGACTAGGCTATTGAGTTGGATGATCAGCCAGTGATCATGATGAATGGTGGAGCAGGTTCGAAGGGCCGAATAGCCTCCTCCTGCTCCTATCTTCTTTGTTTCTACGTGACCTGACTTCACTCCATTTATGGGTTCTTTATAGGTTCTATTTACAGTGATTAGCACTGCTGCCTTCCACTTCCAGCGACCCAAGATCAAATCCGGCCTCAGGAGACTGTCTGTGTGGACTTTCCCCCGTGTCTGTGTGGCTTTCCCCTAGTTGCTCTGATTTCCTCCCACACGGCAAAAAATGTGCAGGTTAGGTGAATTGGCCATGATAAATTGTCCCTTAGTGTCCCAAGATGTGTAGGTCAAGTGGATTGGCCAGGATAAATTGTCCCTTAGTGTCTTAAAATGTGTAGGTTAGGGGGATAAATGGGGTTGTAGGGATAGGGCCTGGGTGGGATGTTCTGTTGGAGAGTTGGTATGGCTTGATGGGCCAAATGGTCTCCTTCTGCACTCGAAGGAATGATATTTTGCTCTGAACGTTTCTTTCGTCCTTTCCAAAAGAACATTTCTCTGTATATTTAAAACGAGTTTCAATCTATCTCATTTGTTATTCCTATAACAGTTCTCTCCTGATAACGCTGCTCCCTTGAGTCTCTGTGAGACACTCGTGCTGCTTAACCAGCCCATCATGGGTAGTTTATCACCTTCAAACAGGTGTTTGCAGCCAGACAACTTTATGCCTGAAAGCCAATCTCTCTGTTGTCCCATTTCCTCTTTTATGACTTGGTGACAGTTTATGGTTTTGCGTCTGCCTGTTGCAGCAGCTGCTAACTTGTTAGTGAATTATTTATTTAGATGCTTTTCTGGATGGAATATTTCTTTAGGCCTGATAGTTTTTAACTCAGTAAACACTAGCGAGAACTCTGTAAGGGAAGAGCTTTGAGAGTAACGTTTTGGCGGATTAGAAATTGTGGATGGGATTTGCCAGCCATGCTTCCCCAAGACTAGAAAATCCTGCCCGATGTCAACGGACCTTTGCCCCCCCCACTCCGCCTCCCTACAATCTTTTTTGTGTACTGGGTGGGGTAGATTTAGTTTGTCCAATGTTCCTCAGATATTAGACTTTGGTCCTTATTTCAGTATTGATTGTAAAGGATGAAGATCCCACCAAACAAGTGTAAAGGAGAACATGCCCCTGCCTACATCAACAGGGACAAAGTAGAAAGGGTCGAGAACTTCAAGTTTTTTAGGTGTCCAGATCGTCAACAACGTGTCCTGGTCCCCCCAGGCCAACACTATCGTTACAAAAGCTCACCAATGCCTCTACTTTCTCAGAAGATTAAGTAATTTTGGCGTGTCAGTTACGATTCTCACCAACTTTTACAGATGCACCATAGAAAGCGTTCATTCTGGTTGTATCACAGTTTGGTATGGCTCCTGCTCTGCCCAAGACCGTAAGGAACTACAAAAGGTCATGAATGTAGCCCAGTCCTTCATGCAAACCAGCCTCCCATCCATTGACACTGTCTACACTTCCCACTACCGTGGTAAAGCAGCCAGCATAATTTAGGACTCCACGCACCCTGGACATTCTATCTTCCACCTTCTTCCTTTGGGGGAAAGATACAAAAATCTGAGGTCATGTACTGGCTGAGTCAATAACAGCTTCTTCCCTGCTGCTGTCAGACTTTTGAATGGATTTAACTTGCATTAAATTAATCTTTGTCTACACCCTAGCTATGACTGTACCACTACATTCTGCACTCTCTTATTTCCTTCTGTATGAATGGCATGTCTTGTCTGCATAGCGTGCAAGGAACAATACTTTTCACAGTATGTTAATACATGTAACAATAATAAATCAAATCAAATCAAATCAAATCAAATCAAATCAAATCAAATCAAATCAAACCAAACCAAACCAAACCAAACAAAACAAAACAAAACAAAACAAAACAAAACAAAACAAAACAAGCAACCCTCACATGTTGGCACAGTGGTTAGCACTGCTGCCTCACAGCACCAGGGTCGTGGGGTCGATTCCAGCCCTGGCTCACTGTCTGTGTGGTGTTTGCATGCTTTCCCCGTGTCTGCGTGGGTTTCCTCCGGGTGCTCCTTTTCCTCTCACACTCCTAAGCTGTGCTGGTTAGGTGGATTGGCCATGCTGAGTTGCCCCTTCATCTCCCAGAGTGTGTAAGTTAGAGGGAGATTAATAGGGGAATTTGTGGGGTTACAGGATTAGGATCTGATTAGGATGTTGTCCCTAACTTTACCGGCACGCCTGTCCTGAAATTGGGGTATTGGCCTTGGGCGCAATCTTATAACGCTTAGGCGCAGGTGCCAGTAAAATTCTGGCCACTGTCTCAGAGAGAGTTGGTGCAGATTTGTTGGACCTAATGGCCTGCTTCTGTACTGTAGGGATTCTGTGATTCTTTTATGGGCAGCATGGTGGCACAGTGGTTAGCACTGCTGCCTCACAATGCCAGGGACCTGGGTTCGATTCCAGCCTTGGGTGACTGTGCGGAGTCTGCACATTCTCCCTGTGTCTGCGTGTGTTTCCTCCAGGCGCTCTGATTTCCTGCCACATTCCAAAGATACGTAGGTTAGGTAGATCGGCCAAGTTAAATTGCCCCTTAATGTCCCAAGATGTGTAGGTTAGGGAGATTATCGGGGTAAATATGTGGGGTTCTGAGAAATGGTGGCCTGAAATAAAAACAGAAAATCTGGAGAAAAGTCAGCAGGTCTGGCAGCATCTGTGGAGATCGGAACAGAGTTAATGATTGGACTGTGTGACTCCTTCTCTTCAGGGGAGACTGGTGTGGCTCTTTGAAGGGCTGAAGAAGAAAAGGTAAAGTTTATTTACCAGTCACAAGTAAGGCATACATTAACAGTGCAATGAAGTTACTGTGAAATTCCTCCAGTCGCCACACTCCTGTTTGGGTCAATGCACCGAACCAGCAGGTCTTTCAGAAACAGATCCCTCTGTTCCCTTACATCTTCGCCAGAGTATCTCATCCTTACTTAGAATGGCTGGGCAATATTTCCATTGCAAGGCACAGGTTTTGCTAAAGAAGGGAAAGATAAGAAATCATCCTGCTATCACATGCATCAAATCAGTTCCTTACTGAATGTTTCACAGATAAAAACCCACAAGGAAGCATATAATTTCGCATTTTAAAAGTCACAACGTATTGCCTGTAACATGAAGAAAACGAGAAGAGGATTATGGAGGATAGCAAAGAATTTAATTCTTCCATTTCATCCTTCTGAGAAACATGATAATACTCCAGCTTTACTGTGATACTATTCCAGTCTTTAATAAAGAGCATTCATGTCAATTTCTTTATCTGCTTAAAATATCCAAAGCCCTCAAATGTTACGTATTTGATGAAAATTGAAACCAGAATTATGGAAACAGTGAGTGAATTTTGCTGCCTTGGTTTTTTTTTCAGACCATTTCCAGTTACTCGGTGGAGTACAAGGCCTTCTGGTTGCTTACTCTGGAAATTAAGAGGGAGGCCATTTTGTCAGAGAATTTACAAGGACTACACTGTTTTTTGTAGAATCATAGAATCCCTACAGTGCAGAAGGAGGCCATTCAGCCCATTGAGTCTGCACCAACCACAATTCTACCACATCTCTGTCACCCCATGTATTTACCCCGCTACCCTCCCAACATTAAGGGTCAATTTAGCTTAGCCAATCAACCGAATCCGCACATCTTTGGACAGTGGGAAGAAACCAGAGCACCAAGAGGAAACCCATGCTGGCATGGGGAGAATGTGCAAACTCCACACAGACAGTGACCCGAGGCCCGGATTGAACCCGGGTCCCTGGACCTGTGAGGCAACAGTGCTAACCACAGTGCCACTCTATAAGATAGATTGTACTTTTACCATGATGTCCAACAGTTGCGTAAAGACAGGTATGGAATGAATATAGCAGGCTGCAGAGATCTTTGTACATGTGCTGTCTGTTTAAAGGTGCTACTCAGCTGAATGAAGTCTGAATATGGCACTCGAAGAGCCTGCACACCTCCCAGTCTGGAACTGTTCTGCCTCCCACATTAGAGAATGAGAAACAAGAGGTGCTTCATACCTGTAGGTGTTGGGACTTTTGATCAGCAAACAATTCAAATGACCCTCGATTTGCCTACTGAGGATTGGCACAGATATATGCTGCACCATCAGATTATGTTATAGTCAGCGTATCAATGCCAAACCATGTTGGGTAGGCCAGATGCTTTGGGAGGTCATGCTCCCCGCCACTCCCCATTGTGCATATTTGGCCTAGTTGCAAAACCATTTTCACTCAAGCACAAATTAAAACTTGTGAATCTGATTACATGGGATACAAGCCTTACTCACAAAGCTAATTAATTCTCCAGATTAATGAATATCAGGGCATGTGAAATTTTCTCATCCCAGTCTGAACAAGTGAGAATCAAGACTTTAATTTGTGCCAAACTCGAGATTTGACTCAAGCACGGTTCAGGAATCCTCAGCGAGTGTTTTGGATGGAGCTGTGCAGGATTACTGTTGACTACCTTCGATTCACAAATCGAGCTAAAGGTTTGTGGCCTGGTCACCTCTGTGCCTCCCAGGGAACCACGGCTCAATAACAAGCCGTGACAAACATTGGCCAGAAGTTCAAGGTTTTGGAACAGACACAATAGGCAGAACCTAATGCTACGCAAGGGCCTCAATCCAGAGTAAAACAAACATTCTAGCAATTAGGAGCAATTCTGCTGCTGCAGTAACAATACAGGACTGCCAGATACAGACCCAGCAGCACCAGTGTTAGAACAGGCTGTTAAATAAAAAATCCTGCACAAAAACATGACTCAAAAACATCTCTTAAAGGCACAGTATCATCGCAAATGTTTGATCAGGATAACCTCAACAGTGGTCGATATTATCTTTAAGACAGATTTAGATAGGCTCTTGATTAATAAAGGGTTCAGGATTACAGGGCAAAAACAGGAGAATGGGGATAAAAAAAATGATTGAATGGCAGAACAGACTCGATGGGCCAAGTGGCCTAATTCTGCTCCTACATCTTATGGTCTTATGGTTTTATGGTGGGTCCTTCTTATAAAAATCATCACCATTTAATACGGAAGACCAGAAAATTGAAGTCATGGTCAGGCAGGCCTCAGTGAGGCCTCATTAATCCTCCTAACCCACACATTGTGAAACACTAAGGGGGAAGTTAGCGTGGCCTATCAAACTAACCTGCACATCTTTGGAGTGTGGGAGAAAACCGGAGCACCCGGAGGAAACCCATGCAGACATGGAGAGAAACTCCGCACAGTCACCCAAGGCTGGAATTGAACCCGGGTCCCTGGTGCTGTGAAGCGGCAGTGCCACCCACTGTGTCACTGTGCCGCCATACTGATTATGTTACATCAATTAGATACTGATCAACATTTTTAAAGAAATGGGTGAATATTTGGTTCAAAGCATGACTGGTGGTCATGGGGAGCTTTACAGGGAGACTTTATTGCATACTGTCACTTGACACTGTCACCTCTGAATCCTAATGACCTGGTGTCAACCCCACAACATCAGCGTGAATACATGGATCTCTGTCAAGAGGTGTTAAAAGGTAGGAAATCTCGGCTGACAACTCCTATCACGATGAGGGAGTGCGGCACTGTTGTAGATGCTGTCTTTTGAATGAGACATAAAACTGTGGCCCAGTCTATGCTCCCAAATGGATGTAAAATGTCCAACGCACCATTTTGAAGAGCAGGTGAGTTCTCCCCATTGTCCAATATTTACCCTTCGGCTAGACATAAACACAATTATTTTGGTCATTGTCCCTTTGGCATCTGCTGTGCTCAAACTGGCTGCAATTCTCCTACATTACAACAGGAATTACAACTCATCGTTGGCTGAAAACTAATTTGGGACAGCCTTTGGACATATGGGGCGAAATTCTCCGGCCGCACTGTTCTAAAAGCCGGAAATCCCCACCCGACTATCAATGGGGTCTCACATTGTCCGCAACCCGCCCGCTAAAATTCCAGTGGCCGGGAGAATTCCGGCCATTAATGCAAATTTTTATTTTACATTTTGTGGAAAGTGACAGATCATAAACTGCAACGTCCCTGGAAATGTCACATTAAGGAATGCACGGCTAAGTCAAAATGACATTTCATGTAAGATCAGACAGCTAGTCTGGAACGTGTTAAATTGCATTTGCAGAGATAACAAGGAATCGGAGAACCTTTCCTTCTGTTTCAATGGGTGCAGTTGGAGCTGAGTGAACATGGTTTAATGTTTGATTGGGAGGAATATTCTTTTCTCAAGATAGCTTCTTATATTCATAAAATAAATTGGGCCATGATTAATACTGAGGCTGTGGAATGGTTTTTTTGACAATGTTGATCGGCTTCTGAAACTACAGTTATATGCGAGCTGGATTGATGCTGCAATTATAATCGAAATGAAACCTCAATGAAGGGATAAAGTGGTGCGTAACTCGCTGCAGGAGGGAGAGACACCTCGGGCTGAATTTTCCCATTGTGGTTGGAGTCTCATTGCCGGGTCTGTAAGTCGGGAAGTGAGCCCACCCCCTCCCCGCTTCAGTTGGCAGCGGGACTGGAAGGGGAATTTTCCAGCAGTGGCTGCCCCCAGAGATGGCAGCCTTGCTGCCATCCCAATCAGAGGACTGGTAGCTCAGAAGCCCCCCCCACCTCACAGTAGTCAAGTCAGATACTTTTTATCATTCATTCGTGGGGCATGGGAGTCACTGGCTGGACCAGCATTTATTGCCCATCCCTAGTTGCCCTTGAATTGAATGGCTTGCTGGGCTATTTCAGAGGACAGTTCAGAGTCAACCACTTTGCTGTGACTTTGGAGTCACAAGTAGGCCAGAGCAGAAAAGGACAACAGATTTCCTTCCATAAAGGACACTGGATGGGTTTTTCGATAATCAACAATTGTTTCATAGTCATCAGTAGATTCTTAATTCCAGATATTTTTTATTAAATTCAAATTGCACCATCTGCTGTGGCTGGATTCGAACCCGGGTCCCCAGAGCATGAGTTGAGTTTCTGGATTAATAGTCTAGCAATAATACCACCAGGCCATTGCAGGGAGAGGACACCAACATGGCTGAGGCGCCATCGTGGAGACATTGGGTTGGAAGGTAGAGGGGACAGGCAGACAGGTGCTGGAGACTGGCGACAAGGGTGGGGTTATTGGAGGGTTGGTTCACAGTGCACAATTGATGCTGTCTCCGCGAGGGTGACCACTGCCACTAGGGAAGATGAGGGTAGGACTTGCGGGGGGGATGCTATGTGGACCACAGAGTGCCCAGAAAGGAAGGGTCTACCCCCTCCCCCCCTCCCCCATCCCCCCACCTCCACCACCACCATGGCACTTTCTCCCAACATGGTGGCAGATCCCATCCCCACCCGATGTGGTTAGTAAAATGCCCACGGAGGGACAAAATGGCCCTTAATGGTCACTTAGTTGGTTTAACTGGGCTCTGGGCGTTCCACAGATATGCTGTCTCTCCCCTCTGCCGCCATGGCAGCAGGAAGACATTGGTCATGCCTCCTGCGCCAACACCCCACTGTTCCCTTTCCCCCCACCCCCAATCTCCTCCAACAACCTCCTGTGCTATTTAGAATCCGACAGAACAGAAGGCGGCCATTCGGCCCATCGAGTCTGCACTGACCACAATCCCATCCAGGCTCTATTCCCATAATCCCATGCATTTACCCTGACACGAAGAGGGCAATTTAGCATGGCCAATCCACCTCACTTTTGGAATCTTGCCAACAAAACTCAATCTCATCTCATCGCCAGATGCCCGGGAAAGTTCTATCCTCTTAACGATGAGACAGAGCGGCGGCAGAGAATGAAAGAAAAAGAAGCAAAGATGTGCAGGTTAGGTTGATTGGCCATGCTAAATTGCCCCTTAGTGTCCTGGGATGCATTAGTTTGAGGGGTTAATGGGGTAAGTGTGTGGGCTTACGGTAATAGGGCTTGTGTGGGATTGGTGTCAGTGCAGTTTTGATGGGCCGAATGGCCTCCTTCTGCACTGTAGGGATTCTAGCATTTCTATGAAAACCTACATTCTTGTTCACTTCACATCAAGATGTGTGTGTGTGTGTGTTGACCTGTTCAGCCGCATGAGGTTTTGTGACAGAAAGGTGCCACCCTGAGCAGCTGTCGCTGTCAAATTAAGGGGCGGTCAACATTGAGAATTGTACTTTTGAGTTTATTATCACTTTGACCTGATGGTGTGTTTCTGCAGTTGAACACTGAAGACACTTTGACAGAGGATTCTCACACAATTACCCATTCCATTAGTTGCTTGGGTCCCTGGCGTTGTGAGGGAGCAGTGAGGCAGCAGTGTCAGGAATAGTATGACAGAAAGGAAATAAACGTGAAATTGCTGGTGATGGACCTTCTAATATAGTTTTGATTGCAAGATGCTGCTTGCATTGGAGAGTGAGAGAGAGAGAGGTGCGGAACATTAGAGCAGATCTATACTTGAAGGACCAGTGCGCACTTGCCCTGAGGCCTGGAAGCTCACAACAGCAGAGAGTCTCTCCATCACTGCGAACGCGACAGAAAAACAAATCCAGAAGCCCTACCCCTGAACGTGACCCCTGCCATTTCCATGGGATGGGAAGGGCCCTGGGTCAAGAGTCGCAGATGCATATTTCACAGAGACAGCTGTCCGGCGGCACAGTGGCACGGTGTTTAGCACTGCTGTCTCACAGCACCAGGGACCTGGGTTCAATTCCCGGCTTGGGTCACTGTGTGGAGTCTGCATGTTCTCCCCGTGTCTGCATGGGTTGCCTCCCACAGTCCGAAAGACGTGCTGGTTAGGTGTGCTGGCCACGCTAAATTCCCCCTCAGTCTACCCAAACAGGCGCCGGAGTGTGGCGACCAGGGGATTTTCACAGTAACTTCATTGCAGTGTTAATGTAAGCCTACTCGTGACACTAATAAATAAACTTTAAGACAACAGTAGTTGCCTCGACTCACGTGTGATTTGGTGTGAGAAGTGTCTGACCCTGGAGTATGCCGATTATGTCTCGCAGGAACTGGTCTGAACTTTGTGGTTTTGTTTGAATTGCCAGGGTCTCCCTTCGGGAGGGTGGACAGGGTGGGTGGGGGTAAAGTATGCCCTTGGAAATGTTCTGTGGCATCTTAGGGGGAGATCAGGTCCCCTTTTGGAGAGATAAGGTGCCCTGTGTGAGAGGTAAACATTATTGGGTATTGGATACTATTCGCTGGATTGTAAATGGTCTTATTTAGATTAACTGTATGTAATTATGAACTACAAGGACTATGTACACATATAGAGCAAAATGTTCAAGCTAAGAGTTGTCTCCATGCTTGCTTATACACACAGCTCTGACTGACTCCTGGATGCGGGGTCATGTGTTCCCTTACATCACTGTGTGGATTGGTCCCATGTCATCTTGATATTTTTGCTGGACCCAAATGATTAAAATTAGGCATGAATGTGCGTAAACAGCACATAAACTCGTTGGAATTATGAAGTTCATTGAAACTATCAAAACAACTGTCGGAAGTGTCAAGATGAAGTGTTAAGAGGAGCTGACCGTCTTACAAGGCAGTTTCTCTTATCACTTAGCTCTTAGAAGAAAACTGTCGGGAATGTGACCAAAATGACTGCTTGCTAATTCACTGTGTCAGTTGAAAGAATACCGAAAGATGTGTTACTTAGGTGCATTGGCCATGCTAAATTTTCCCTAAGTGTGCCTGAATAGGCGCTGGAGTGTGGCGACTAGGGGATTTTCACAGTAACTTCATTGCAACGTTAATGTAAGCCTACTTGTGACATGAACAAATAAACTTTAAACTTTAAAACTTTGACTAAAGCCTTTGGGCTACCATAGTTGTGTTAATGCTGCATGATTGATTTCATAACCATCTACATCACCACAGGGTGTCTGTTGTTTCCCAGTTTGAATATGAGCTCTAAGTAATGATGAACTTTTTGAAGTGGGACTATGAATTCCAATGTTTGTTTTATAAGGAGTTATGCAATTGAATGACATTTTTGTTGTTATAAGGGATGATGTAATTGAAGGAATAGTCAATGCGGTTTTATGAATGAGAGTACTTTCTTTCAAGTGAAGTCCTATAACTGAATGTGAATGGGATTAGGTGGGAGTTCAGTTGTTTCTTGCGTGTTGGAGCAAACTCGATGGGCCGAAGGGCCTCTCCTGCACTGTATGACTCTATCATTCTAAAATCTGCAATAGACACTTGGAACTTTATTTAAACTCAGCATGCATCCTGAGGTCTATCCTAGATGGATACTGGGTCAGTTGGCATGGAGTGCTGAAGGTAAAAGGGTGAAATTTGGAGGCATGGGTTGGCATCAAGGCTGTAAAGGACCCCCAGGAATGGACAGAGGTGCAGGTTGCATGGAGGCATGAGTGACCATCAGAGATAAGCAGAGTGACTTGGTTGGCATGTAGGGTCTGAGGGGCCATGGTAGGGTGGGTATTTTGGCCTAGGTGGACATGGAGGATATGAGAGCTATGGGAGTTCGATGGGGCGGGGGCATGAGATGGCATGGGTTGGGACGTGAGGCGGTGTGAGGGTGAGGGCTGGTTTTGTTTTTCTATTTCTTTTCTTAATTTTCCAAATAGCGCTGGCTCACCGAGGCAAGTCTTACACCTGACCCTCCTCGGCAGCTGACATTCTCCGCACCTGTTCCAGGCTACCCAGCGTAACTCCCGGGGAACCCTGCCATTCCAGAATGAAAGTTTGACCTTCTGAGCCACTTTCTCACTGGTCAGGTTTGGGAAGCTGGGGAAATGTCTTGACTCAGTCCTCCCTGGCTAAGGAGCAGAAATCCAGGCCTTCGGGCGTGATCTTACCACCCATTCTCTGCCACATTCCCGTTGCAATGAGGTTGGAGAATTTGACGGCTGGCCAAATCCCCGTTCACAGGATTTGAAAATCCCACCAGCGTGAACAGTGGTAAGATTCCGCCCCTTAGTATTTAACACTGGTGAACACTTCCTGTCAAACTTTCTGGGAATCGCTTTCAAATTTGGTGCGATTTGCTGTCTTGTGCCTTAACTTGTCCTTTATCTTGAAAATTTTATTGACTGACAACCTTTCGATTGGAAAAAAATAATTATTTCAGGCATTGAGATTTTTCTGACCATCTCTCCTTTTGATTTCTTCCATGGCTTTATGAGCAGCATGATGGCAACAGTGGTTAGCGCTGCTGCCTCACAGATCCAGGGATCCTGGGTTCAGTTCCCGGCTTGGGTCTCTGTCTGTGTGGAGTTCGCACATTCTCGCCTTGTCTGTATGGGTTTCCTTCCACATTCCAAAGACGTGCAGGCTAGGTGCATTGGCCATGCTTGATTGTTCTTTAGTGTCCCAGGATATGTAGGTTAGAGGGACTAGTGGGGTAAATCTGTGGGGTTACAGGGATAGGGCCTAGGTGGGATTGTTGACGGTGCAGGCTCGATGGGCTGAATGGCCTCCTTCTGCACTGTTGGGGTTCTTTGATAGGTTATGAGGCAGAATGAAACACTTCTCTTAGCCTCAGTAAACTAGTCCTTTCTCATTAAGAAAGTACTTGAAGAAGCTCTCAAGTACTGTTTGCATTGATAAGCATTCCACCTGCGAGGGAAAATAACAATATTTGTCCCAGAGGGTAATTAATTATGGATTCCACAATAATTTATATTCATCAACGGTAAGGAGAAACCTCAACCTTTGCATTGTGTTTGGCAATAAGGACTTCTGGATGGCAGGGGCTGAAGCTGTGAGAATAATTGACAATTTCCTAGCTTTGGCACCCAGTGCACTGGGCTTTACTGAGTCAGTTAAACTGATGGAAGCTAAGCCACCAAAGTATTTGAGTTCATGACGCAGTGTCTCAGAGACGGAACAGAACATTCAACGCAGAGAACTAAAGGTTGCAGCACATTACCACGAATAATTAAAAAGGCTTTTCGCAGTTAATCTCTGCGTCCGTAGAAAATCGTACTTTATAAATTAATAAATGAGGTTTGGGGGAAGCACGCTTCGATTTAACTGTAAAATGTTCAACACAAGGATTACTGCATTATTAGTGGTAATTAAGCATTTATAGAATCCCCCATGGAATTACGGAGGCTGTGAAATCCTTAACAGCAACAAAGAGATCCCAATATTGGCTTAAGAGCAAGAATGCCCTGCATTTGTATAGCGCCTTTAACAACAATAAAACGCCGTAAAGTGCTTCTAAAGCGCAATATCAAACAAAACGTGACACCAAACTAGAGAAGGAGATGATAGGACAGGCGATCAAAAATTTGTGAAAGAGGCAGGTTTTAAGGATTATCTTAATGTAAGAAGGTAAGGTTTCTGGTGGGAGTCCCAGAGCTTAGAGCTGGACACAAATAAACGGTAGTAATAGGTTGAGGAAAGTGGGGAAAGAACAAAACAATGTGTGGAAACACAAATTTTCTGACACTGAAGGACATTGCAGAGATGGCAAATGGTAAGATTATTGAGAATTCTAAAATGGAAGTATTATTTGAACTGGAGCCAATGGTCAAGAGAAATACTCGAGAGCTTTAGGTTTCTAGGTGACCAGATCACCAACAACCTGTTCTGGTCCCACCATGCCAACATTATTGTAAGGAAGTCTACCAATGCCCCAGGAGGCTAAGGAATTTCAGCATGTCAGCCACAGCTG
The DNA here is from genome assembly GCF_965287045.1 of Carcharhinus amblyrhynchos. Taxonomy (NCBI): domain Eukaryota; kingdom Metazoa; phylum Chordata; class Chondrichthyes; order Carcharhiniformes; family Carcharhinidae; genus Carcharhinus; species Carcharhinus amblyrhynchos. The sequence goes on from NC_137329.1 coordinate 116,248,804, forward strand.
TCACCAACTTTCACAGAAGAACCATAGAAAGCATCCTTTCCGGTTGTATCACAGCTTGGCGTGGTTCCTGCTCTAACCAAGACCGCAAGAAACTATAAAGGGTCGTGAACGTAGCCCAATCCATCACGCAAACCAGCCGCCCATCCATTGCCCATCTGTACTTCCCTCTGCCTCGGAAAAATAGCCAATGAGCCTACGCACCCTGGACATTCTCCCTTGCACCTTCTTCCATCGGGAAAAAGATACAGAAGTCTGAGGTTATGTACCAACTGAAGAACAGCTTCTTCCCTGCTGCCACCAGACCTTTGAATGGACTTACCTTGCATTAAGTTGATTTTTCTCTACACACTAGCTATGACTGTAACACTACATTCTGCACGGTCTCCTTTCCTTCTCTGTGAATGGTATGCTTTGTCTGTATAACATGCAAGAATCAATACTTTTCACTGTAAAATTATTTGACAATCGTAAATCAAATCAAATCGAATCAAATCAATGCACTCAAAGGGGATAGAACTCAGTGTGAGTTAGCACACAGGCAGCAGAGCTATTGATGAGCTTAAATACAATTTGTGAAGTCCGTCCTTTTACATGTTTAGCTTCTAATTGCTGACCAAGCCATCTTACTTTTGTCAAATCCATGCTATTTCCTACAGCAGTCTGGCTCACAAACAAGATTATGATACAGAAGTAAAGCCAAAAAGCCACTCATAATTTATTGCATATTTCTGATTGAGTTAATCACACACTTAGTCAGAAAATGCAAAGTCACGCCAAGGACAAACAGAATTAATGAGAACAGTAACTGATTTATACCTAAATAAATGGCAGAAGAGGAGGCATTATGCGCACAGAGAAAAGATAATCTTTGGCTATTTCTATTAATAGTAAAATGAGTAAAATCACTTAATGTGTGATCATTAAAAGTCATCCCCAGTTGTAATCTGTAAAATCAAGTCTGCAGTGCGTCTGCGGTACTTGGAGTAATGAGATTCGTTTCAAATTGGTGCTCATAAAGTTGGAGGAATGAGTCTTGAATCTATTTTGCCGCAATTACATGTGTCATTTTACTCTGTGATGGGGCGGAGTGCATTATTATGATTAAAAAAAGGGGGAAATATTTATTATTATGTATAATTGCTCACTGGAAGAACATCTCCTATTCCTCTTTTGTCCAAAAGTTGTGAATGTAGCCCAGTCCATCAGTCAAACCAGCCACCCAAACATTGGCTCTATCTACACTTCCCACTCCCTCGGCAAAGCAGCCAGCATAATTAAGGACCCCACACAGCCCGGGCAGTCTCTCTTCCACCTTCTTCTGTCAGGAAAAAAGATACAAAAGTCTGAGGTCACGTACCAACCAACACAAGAACAGCTTCTTCCCTGCTGCCATCAGACTTTTGAATGGACCTACCTCGCATTAAGTTGATCTTTCTCTACACCCTAGCTATGACTGTAACACTACATTCTGCACTCTCTCCTTTCCTTGTCTATGTAACGATATGCTTTGTCCGTATAACATGCAAGAAACAATACTTTTCACTATAATCTAACACACGTGACAATAATAAATCACATCAAATCAAAGGTTTCTCCCTATGCGTGTACGTTCTCTGCGAAAAATGTCATGATCCTGACTTGTAGGATGCAGGAAGACGGGGGTTTACGCAGCTCTATGTAAGATTGGTTTATTGGATTGTCTGAATATTCGGATCCCTGGCCCAGATAGAATTGGAGGCAATAGGGCCCCAAAGTACCACTGCCAGCCTGTGTGCTGTTACCCACCCTTGTTTCCGGTGTCACCACTAAGCCTAATTAAGCCCATTTAAGAGGAGGCAGTGGCATAGTGGTATAGCCACTGGAGTAGTAATTCGAGGCCCAAGGGTAATGTTCTGGGGACCCAGGTTTGAAATGGTGGTGAAATGTGAATGCAATACAATTATTAAAATATAATAAATAGATATAAATATATTAAATTGTAAGATAAAATCTGGAATTAAAAGTTCTAATGATGATCATGAAACCATTGTCGCAAAAACTGATCTGATTCACCAGTGTCCTTTAGGGAGAGAAATTGGCACAGTAGCACTGTGCTGCAGCATGGTAGCATAGTGGTGTGACACAGTAGCACAGTGCTGCGGCATGGTACCACAGTGGTGTGACACAGTAGCACAGTGGTGTGATATGGTAGCACAGTGGTGCGGCACAGTAGCACAGTGCTGCGGCATGGTACCACAGTGGTGTGACACGGTAGCACAGTGGTTAGCACTGCTGCTTCACAGTGCCAGGGACCCGGGTTTGATTCCCGGCTTGGGTCACTGTCTGTGTGGTGTTTACACATTCTCCCTGTGACTGCGTGGGTTTCCTCCCACATTTTGAAAGATGTGCATTGACCCGAACAGGCACCAGAGTGTGGTAACTAGGGGACTTTCACAGTAACTTCATTGCAGTGTTAATGTAAGTCTTACTTGTGACTAATAAATAAGCTTTATTTCCTTTATCTTATCTGTTGTCCTTACCTGGATTGGCCTACAAGCAGTACGGTGGCACAATGGTCAGCACTGCTGCCTCACAGTGCCAATGACTCGGGTTCAAATTCCGGCTTGAGCCACTGTCTATGTGGAGTTTACACGTTCTTCCCATGTTTGCGTGGATTTTCTCCTGGTGCTCCGGTTTCCTCTCACACTCCAAGCATGTACTAGGCTTGTACTCGTTAGAGTTTAGAAGAATGAGGGGAGATCTCATTGAGACGTATAAGATGATGAATGGGATGGACAGGATAGAGGTGGAGAGACTCTTCCCGCTCAAAAAAGACAGTAGGACTAGGGGGCACAGCCTCAAGATAAAAGGGGGACGGTTTAGAACGGAATTGAGGAGGAACTTCTTCACTCAAAGGGTGGTGAATCTCTGGAATTCTCTTCCCGAAGTGGTGGAGGCTGCCTCGCTAAATATTTTTAAGACGCGGGTTGATGGGTTTTTGATAAGAGAGGGGATTAAGGGTTATGGGGAGAAAGCAGGAAAGTGGAACTGAGCAGCGACAGATCAGCCATGATCTTATTGAATGGCGGGGCAGGCTCGAAGGGCTAGATGGCCTACTCCTGCTCCTATTTCTTATGTTCTTATGTTCTTATGTATGGGTTAGGTACATTGGCCAAGCTAAATTGCCCCTCGGTGTCAGGGGGACAAGCTAGAGTAATTGCATGGCATTATAGGACTAGGGTCTAGGTGGGATTGTGGTAGTGCAGTTTCGATAGGCCAAATGGCCTCCTTCTGCACTGTAGGATTCTATGACTCCACAATCACAACAATGTGGTTGACTCTTAAGTGCCCTCTGAATCCCTTAACAAGCCACTAAGTTCAAGGACAATTAGGGATGGCCCAACCTGCAATGCCCACATCCCCTGAATGAATAAAGAAGAAAGGATCCCGATAGGAAGCCTCCTTGCCAGTCTTGGTATGGATGGATATTCTCCGATATTCTCCTCACCCACTGTCTCGCCACTCTCCCCTCCACATCCGCACCCTCCCCCCCCTCACACCCCGCCCGCCCCCACCCTCAACTCCAACTCCCATTGCGCTTCCACAACTGATTGCCTGGATGCTGTATCACTTTTTGATTTCAGCCCAGTGTAAAATTGCCCTCTCAGTTACTTATCCTCCAATGTCATTGCCGCTCCGTCTTTGAGAGTTAACCCATCTCCCTTAACTGGGCGGGAAACCTATCAGTTAAAGGGTTGATTAACTGATTATCTCTATGCCATCTCAACTTCTTTGTTTTCATTTAATTTTTAACTGTTCGTTATCTTTTATTTCTTTATCATCTTCCTTTATTTTTCTTCCCCCTCCCACTCTTTCCCCCTATTTTATCCCCTCTTTCCTTACTTCTTCTTCTCTTTGCTTCCCTTTTCCCCTTTTTCTCAATTTTACCTCTCTCCCACCCATCTCCCCTCTTCCCCGCGTCTTCGTCTGTCACAGCTTACCCTCTAATTTCAGCTTCTCTGCCATTTGGCCAGTCGCACCTTCCATTCGCTCGATGAGTTGCCATTAGCAGCCTTTCCCCTTAGTTTTGTGGCTGTGACTCATCTTTCATTCCCTCAGACTAGAGTATAAATACCTTGATTTGACCAATTTGATTGATTTGATTTATTATTGTCACATATAATAACATACAGTGAGAAGTATTGTTCCTTGTGCACTATACATACAAAACATACCAATCATAGAGAAGGAAACGGCAAAGTGCAGGATGTAGTGTTACATCTCCCACTTTCTATGCCTTTTAGTTTTGACAAAGAGTCAACTGGACTCGAAACATCAGCTCTTTTCTCTCCTTACAGATGCTGCCAGATCTGCTGAGATTTTTCACCATTTTCTATTTTGGTATCAGTTAAAGGATCACTTCAATCATAATCCCTGATTAGCAATCTTCCCACCAGGGGGAGAGAAGGTCCAGAAACTGTTCCAACTCCTGTTTCCAAGAATTCACCACATACAGCCTGATAAACACAAGAGCCATTGGTGTAATTTTGACTTTATTAATTAGAAAAAGATGTACAGCAGACAACTGAATCAACACTGCCCCCTTTGCGCTGTTCCTATTTTCCATTTGCAGCCCCCGCGCCAAAGCTATTCTCTTCCTCTTCCTCCGCTTTCTAACTTCACAAAGACTGCGGCAAATTAATTTGACCCGACACAGTTTTAGATCCAATCTAAGATCCAATTAACTGAATAAATGCCTTTTATTTTGATATGATCACTTACGCTCAGAAATTCAAAGCCTACCATAGCAACCATATTTGCTCCAAAGAGCAAGAAAGGTCAGAGGTCAAATGGAAGATTTTCGTGCATTAGACTCAATTGCACGCTGTAAATGAAGTGAATTATGAATGCTTTTCATTGGAGGAATTATGGTTACTAACCAATAATAGCAATGTAATACTCTATTCTATCCACCGCAGCACTTCCAAAATGGAATGCAATTCTCCCTATTCCAGGTATTTATTCTTCAATAATTCAATGTTAAATCAAACTCAACAGCCAGGGTTCTACTGCCTCGCCCACCACGGAATCGGAGTGGGTGAGGGGTGGACAATATAAAAGTCCGTTGACCTTGGGTGGGAGTTTTCAGTCTTGTTCGAGCGATGCCATCAACTCCCGCCCAACAGGTTTAAGGTTATAATTTGTTAACTGGATATGCACTTTTGCTGATAAAATCTGATTTTTGTTTTATTCTCAGAGTCTTTGAAATCGAGGGTGATACACATGGGGCGACACTGTGGCACAGTGGTTAGTGTTGCTGCCTCACAGTGCCAGGGAACCGGGTTCAATTCCTGGACTGGGTCACTATAAGTGCGGAGTCTGCATGTTCCGTCCGTGTCTGCACACAGTATACTGGGTGTTGTCTTACCAAAAGACCTGTGTAATCCCAGCAAACCTTCCTTATTGGTGGTTAGTACTACCTCATGGTGCCAGCGATCCAGGTTCAATTCCCAATTGGGTCACTCTCTGTGTGTGCAGTTTGCACGTTCTACTCGTGTCTGTGTGGGTTTCCTCCGGGCGCTCTGGATTCTTCCCACAGTCCAAAAAAACGTGCTGGTTGGGTGCTAAATTCTTCTTCAGTGTACCCGAACAGGTGCCGGACTGTGGCGAATGGGGGATTTTCACAGTAACTTCACTGCAGTGTTAATGTAAGCCTACTTGTGACACTGATAAATAAACTTTGAACTTTAACTTTAAACTTTACAATTCCCGGATTGGGTGACTGTCTGTGTGGAGTCTGCACGTTCTCCCTGTGTCTGTGTGGATTTCCTCCAGGTGCTCCGGTTTTCTCCCACAGTCTGTAGGATGCGCTGGTTAGGCACTAAATTCTCCTTTAGTGTATCAAACAGGTGCTGGAATGTGGCGACTGGGGGATTTTCAGTGACTTGATTGCAGCGATCATAGAACCCTACAGTGCAGAAACGGGCCCTTCGGCCCATCGAGTCTGCACTGACCACAATCCTACCCAGGCCCTTTCCCCACACATTTACCTGCTAATCCCTCTAACCTACACATCCCAGGACACTAAGGGGCAATTTTAGCACGGCCAATCAACCTAACCCACACATCTTTGGACTGTGGGAGGAAACCGGAGCACCTGGAGGAAACCCACGCAGACACGAGGAGAATGTGCAAACTCCACACAGACAGTGACCCAAGCCGGGAATCGAACCCAGGTCCCTGGAGCTGTAAAGCAGCAGTGCTAACCACTGTGCTACCATGCCGCCCAATGTAATATAAGCCGACTTGTGACACCAACAAATAAAATTGAAACTTATTTTCAAGCCTGAATATACTTATTAAAATAAATGATTATCATGACATCCACAGACCATCTTTTCAAACTCCTAGCCCAAACTCCTGTTCCACTGCTCATCATTTTGAAGCTCTGTCGATACTTGTTGAATTACGCCGATCTCGCAGAGCCGAGGTTTACTTTCCCCAAAGAATAGCAACTCTGTCAAGTTTCATGAAAACAAAACCACGTTGCTCATTTAAAAGAGCGACATGAAATAATAAAATCTACAACAACTGCCTACTCTGATGGCCAAGCAGTTTCTTTCACTCAGAATGGTTTATTTTCAAAAGCATAAAATCTATTTTATTGATCCAACCTGTCTGGAGCATCCTTTGTGGAACCAGGCATCCAAAGAGTGAGGCTATCTCAGCATGGTTTTCATCTGATTAACCCCAACAGGAAACAAAGGAAAGACTTTGGGGCAGCACGATGGCACAGTGGTTGGCATTGCTACCTCACAGCGCTCGGCACCTGGGTTTGATTCCTGGCGAAGGTCACTGCCTGTGTGGAAGCCATGAAATAGCAGCATTGGACTGGGATGGGCACAGTAAGAAGTCTCATAACACCAGGTTAAAGTCCAACAGGTTTATTTGGTAGCATGAGCTTTCGGAGCGCTGCCCCTTCAGCAGATAAGTCTGCTTCATCCACCTGATGAAGGAGTAACACTCCAAAAGCTCATGTTACCAAATAAACCTGTTAGACTTTAACCTGGTGTTGTGAGACTTCTTACTGTGTCTATGTGGAGTTTGCACATTCTCCCCATGTCTGTGACGGTTTCCTCCAAAGATGTGCAGGTTAGGTGGATTGGCCGTACTAAAAAATTGCCCCTTAGTGTAAGGAGGACTAGCAGAGTAAGTATATGCAGTTACAGGGATAGGTCTTGATGGGCCAAATGGTCTTCTTCTGTACTATAGGATTTCTATGATTCTATGGATCACATTTCTGTAATGCCTTTCATGATTTTGAGACACCCCAAGATTTTTACAACCCATTTAATCAAGTTTTTGAAATGTCATTGCTCTTGTAATGTAAGAGACGTGTTAACCAATTTGTTGACAGCAAGGTCCTACAAATAAGCAGGCTGAAATACAGAGGAACCTCTTCACTCAAAGGGTTATGAATCTTTGGAATTCTCCACCCTGGTGGGTTGTGGATGGTCCACCATTGACAATATTTAAGGCTGAGACAGGCAGATGTTTGGTCCCTCAGGGAATCAAGAGTAACGGGGAAGGGAGTGGGAAAGTATACGATCTCATTGCATAGTGGAGGAGAGAAACACAAGCGATAAGGGCCACATGGGCCATTGAGTCTTAGATTTCAAAGATTCACAGCACTCTCAGTAAATACATTTCTCCTCAGCTCAGTCCTAAATAGTCGATTTATCCTGAGACTGTGCCCCAGACTGTGTTCTGGATTCTTCTCAATGTCTTCCCTGTCAATCCCCTTCAGGTTTTATATATTGCAGTGAGATTACCCAGTTTCTAAGCTCTGGCAGCCCAGCTTACTCACCCTCTCATGATAGGACAACCTTTTCACCCAAGAGACAAGTTTAATGAGCCTTCTCTGTACTCCGTACTATGCAAGTATATCCTTTCTGAAAAATGGAGATCAAGCCTGCACACAGTGCACTGGATGTTGTTTAACAAAGCCCTATACGATCTTAGCAAGACTTCCTTATTAGTGGTTAGCATTGCTGCCTCACAGTGCCAGGGATCTGGGTTCAACTCCAGCTTCGGGTCACCATCTGCATTGAGTTTGCGCATTGTCTCTGTATCTGCATGGCTTTCCTCTGGTTTCTTCCCACACTCCCACAAAAGATTTAGGAGTTAGGTTGATTGGCCATGCTAAATTGCCCCTTAGTGTCAGGGGGATTAGTGGGATTATGGGGATAGGACCTAGATGGATTGTTGTCGGTACAGGCCTAATGGGCTCAATGGCCTCCTTCTGCACTGGAAGGATTCCTTAATACGATTCTACAGTTTGTCTCCCTTGCAATAAAAACCCATGTCATTCACCTTCCCAATTCCTACCTTTATCTGCATGCTTCAGTGATCATGTGGTCTTCTCTGCTCTATTTCTTATGTTTTTACATTCTTACAATGACCGGATAACCTGATATTGGTTGGCTCTATATTATTAACCAATATCTTAACCCTGCCCTTCTGCAAAATAGTGCTGGGGAATCTTTAACATCCACTCAGGAGGGAAGGCAGGACCTCAATCTAACGTCTCATGCAAAACATTTCACATCACCCCCAGCAATCTGTTCGTACTACACTAAGGTGTCAGCACTGGAGTGGGACTTGAACCACCATCTCCTGATACATAGGTAAGATTCACAGAATCACAATTTCACAGAATACTGCAGTGCAGCAGAGGCCCTTCAGCCCATCGAGTCTGCACGTGAAATGCCCTGACCTGCCCACCTAATCCCACTTGCCAGCACTTGACCCATAGCTTTGAATGCTATGGCATGCCAAGTACTCATCCAGGTATTTTTTAGAGGATGTGAGGCATCCCACCCTCCCAGGTAATGCATTCCAGAGCGTCACCACCCTCTGAGTAAGAAGATTTTTCCTCAAACCTGCCGTAAACCTCCCACCCCTCAATTTTAACTTGTGTCTCCTCGTAACTGACCCTCAACTAAAGGGAGCAGCTGCTCCCTATCCACGCCCCTCATTACTTTGAACACTTCAATCAGATCACCCCTCAGTCTTCTCGGCTCCAACGAAAAAACCCAAGCCTATCCAACCTCTCTTCATAACTTAAATGTTCCATCCCAGGCAGCATCCGAGTGAATCTCCTCTGCATCCGTTTCCAGCGTGATCACATCCTTCCAATAATATGGGGACCAGAACTGCGCACAGTACTCCAGCTGTGGCCTCATCAAAGTTCTATACAACTCCATCATGACCTCTCTGCTTTGGTAATCTATACCCTAATTGATTAAGGCGAGTGTGCCATATGCCTTTTCCACCGCCCTATTTACCTACATTTCCACCTTCAGAAATCTATGGACAAACACGCCAAGGTCCCTTTGTTCTTTGGAACTTCCCAGTTCATTTCATAAATACCTTTACATATCATATACGCTCCTATACCTTTTACAGTGAAGAATGCTATCAACTGAACAACACACCAAGGGCACGGCCAATGAGTTAATTTGTTTTCCCAGCGCCTGGTCTGATATATCACTGATGTACCACCTTGTCGAGAACCTAGGACAGCTGACATTGCTGCCAAAATAAACACAATTTCCACCCTGTGCACAGGATGCGTGTAACTCTTCCGACAACTTGGAGTTGACGGTCAGGATAATCTCAGCAGAGCTTCACCCATTTTATAAAAGGAATCCATTCGCAAGACAGATGTGTCCCACTCATCATCTCATTGAATAACCGAGGGGCAAAATTTTCACTTAAACCCTTTTAAGGTGAAACACTAGATGGTGCTCAAATATCTAATTAAAACCAGACATCTGGAGACTGAGGATCAGACATTTAAGAATTCTTGTCATTTCCGTTTTAGACACTGGGGACTAAAATCACTAGTCCTTGAAATGCGTGTGGGGATTGCGATGCGTGACGAGCCCATCTGAATGACCTCTGAGTCCAGCCAGCCCCAACTGCGCTGTTAATTCGACAAACATTGTGAGTGGATATCGCCACTTCATACATATGCATGGCTGAATGCTAACCCAATCCTTTCAAAGTGGAGATGTATTATGGCTGGTTCGGGTGCTGGGGGGGATCACGGTCAAAGAGAATTTGACCGAGGGAAGAGTGACAAATGGCACAATAAGAGTGAGCTCCAAGGTTTCTGTACACTGCAGGGGGCACTGTTGGTGGGGGAGGTGCAAACGAGGTGAAATATTCCAAATCCGCAGCAGGAATGTAGGCCCTTCAGACATATTGGGTGGGATTCTCCCAAAAAAATACAGATGTCAAATTCGCGTAAAAACTGGAGTAAATCCCATTGGTTCTTCCAGCGGGATTTTCAAAATTAATCTCCCAAACTCGAGACTGCCCGAGTGTGAATTGTGTTAAAAGTCAGTGGACTAATCCCGCAGGAGAGGCCGGCAGCATAGCGCTGAGCAGGACACTGTGCGTGCGCTGATCTGTCGTAGCGGAGATGATGGGTGCACAGTAGCCCCACACTGCTGGCCTCCCGCATCGCTGGCCACGCGAAACCACTGCTTCCCTTCCCACCACGATTAGATCGCTGGCCCTGCCCTCCACAGCAGTCCCAATACCCTCCCCACCAACAAGGCCAACCCCCTCCTCCCTCCCACCCTCCCCACCCCGATGGCCAGCCCCAATCACTGGCATCCGTCCCTCTGTAACTGCCCAGTGCATTACCGCAGCAGGACAGCTCCACGCCCACTGATCTCCCCAAGAGAGTGCCCCTTATTCCCAGGAGGAGCAAGGGGGCACTGCCCCCTTACTCTGACCTTCTGGCTGGCCCCCCTTTCCTCCAGTGGGGTCGGGCTGCCAGCTCTGCACTAGTGGGGAGGTATTATAAACCATGCTGGAGAGAAACACCACTGGTGGGAGGTGGGGGGGGGAGCTTCTAGTGAGCCCGGAAATTTCAGTCTCGGGTCTACTAATTATATTTAACCCAGCAATTAAATAACTTATGCAGCTCCGCATCGATGTCTGGAGCTCATGGCGCTGGATATCCAGCGACCGGAGAGGCTCAGGGGCTATGGATCCCAAAGGGAAGCCTACTACGTGGGCATCGCATGAGTCTCGTGGCCCACTGCGCTGCTTTAGCAATGCAGTGGGCTGGGAGAATCGTCCCCATGGTTAAAATATTAAGAAAGGAGATAGCCATGGAGGTTAATGCCAAGATTCAATGTCTGATGACTTGGATGTCATGCCATAAGAAGTTCAATGACCTCACCAAAGTGGCCATGGTTAGTGAGTCTTCAAATGCCACATTCGACAGAACGCTCTAATCACTCAAACACTCCTTCATTCACCACACCTCCATCACTCACCGACCAACAAACTCCATCAATCGAGCCTCAAGATTCACATACTTCGCCTCACCCTCACACACTTATCACCACTGAAAACCCCACACTCGCATCTCACAACTTCATCACACTTCCAACATACCTGGTGAACTGGTGTGGCAACAACAATCTCTCCCTCAATGTCAACAAAACGAAGGAGATTGTTGCCGACTTCAGGAAGCGTAAAGGAGAACATGCCCCTGTCTACATCAACAGGGACAAAGTCGAAAGGATTGAGAGCTTCAGGTTTTTTAGGTGTCCAGATCACCAATAACCTGTCCTGGTCCCCTCATGCGACGCTATAGATAAGTGAAGATAGCCCACCAATGTCTCTACTTTCTGAGAAGACTAAGGAAATTTGGCTACAACTCTCACAGCTTGGTATGGCTCCTGCTCTGCCCATCTGGCTGATGTTTTCTCAATTTGTATCAAGAGTGCCATTAAAATGTTTTCCTCGCAAAGAATTATGAGTAGGCGATGGCCTAGTGGTATTATCACTGGACTACGAAACTCAGCGAATGTTCCAGGGACCTGGGTTTCGAATCCTGTCACAGGAATTTGAATTCAACAAAAAATGGTCTGGGATTAAAAATCTACTGATGACCATGAAACCATTGTCGGAAAAACCCATCTGGTTCACTTTAGAGAAGGAAATCTGTTGCCCCTACTTGGTCTTGCCTCCATGTGATTCCAGAGCCACAGCAATGTGGTTGAATCTCAAATGCCCTCGGGCAATTAGGGATGGACAATAAATGTTGTCCGGCCAGCCAAGCACATGCCCCACGGATGAATAAAACAAAAACAACTAACTACTCAACATGCTGAGTTGACCTATGTTTTGAAAAGAATGCTTCACATGTTCATCTATCAACATACTACCAATGATAAATTCAACCTTGCTGTTCCTTCAGTTCTACATCTATACATAAGAACATAAGAAATAGGGGCAGGAGTAGGCCATCTAGCCCTTCGAGCCTGCCCCGCCATTCAATAAGATCATTGCTGATCTGAAGTGGATCAGTTCCACTTTCCCGCTTTCTCCCCATAACCCTTAATTCCCTTGTCTGTCAAAAACCCATCTACCCGTGACTTAAATATATTTAGCGAGGTAGCCTCCACCACTTCAACAGGCAGAGAATTCCAGAGATTCACCACCCTTTGAGTGAAGAAGTTCCTCCTCAACTCTGATCTAAACTGCTCCCCCCCCTTATCTTGAGGCTGTGCCCTCTAATCCTGCTATCCTTCTAAGAGGGAAGAATCTCTCTACCTCTACCCTATCCATCCCTTTCATTATCTTATGTGTCTCTATAAGATCCCCCCCATCCTTCTAAACTCCAATGAGTACAGACCCAGTCTATTTAGTCTCTCTTCATAGTCCAACCCCCTCATCTCTGGTATCAGCCTAGTGAACCTCCTCTGCACTCCCTCCAAAGCCAAAATATCCTTGCGCAAGTGCGGCGCCCAAAATTGCACACAGTATTCCAGCTGCAGCCTCACCAGTACCCTGTACAGTTGCAGCAAGATCTCCCTGCTTTTATATTCTATCCCCCTCGCTATAAAGGCCAGCATACCATTTGCCTTCTTGATCACCTGCTGCACCTGCAGACTGGGTTTTTGTGACTCACGCACAAGGACCCCCAGGTCCCTCTGCACCATAGCATGCTGCAGCTTTTTGCCCTTTAAATAGTAATCCCTCCGACTATTATTTCTGCCAAAGTGGATAACCTCACACTTGCTAACATTATACTCCGTCTGCCAGGTCCTCGCCCACTCACTCAGCCTATCCAGATCCCTCTGCAGACTTTCCACACCCTCCACGCAATTTGCTTTACCACTCATCTTCGTGTCATTAGCAAATTTCGTCACCCTACACTCAGGCCCCTCCTCCAGATAATCTATATAAATGGTAAATAGCTGAGGCCCCAGCACCGATCCCTGGGGCACTCCACTAGTCACCAACCGCCAATCAGAATAGCACCCATTGATACCAACTCTCTGCTTCCTATTAGACAATCATAGAACATAGAACATAGAACATAGAACATTACAGCGCAGAACAGGCCCTTCGGCCCACGATGTTGTGCCGACCAGTTAAAAAAAACAATGACCCTCTAACCTAAACCAATCCCTTTTCATCCATAAACCTATCCACGGATCTCTTAAACGCCCCCAAACTAGGCGCATTTACAACTGCAGCAGGCAGGGCATTCCAATCCCTCACCACCCTCTGGGTAAAGAACCTACCCCTGACATCCGTCCTATAACTACCCCCCCTTAATTTAAAGCCATGCCCCCTCGTGCTAGCTTTCTCCATCCGAGGAAAAAGGCTATCACTGTCCACCCTATCTAAACCTCTAATCATCTTATATGTTTCAATAAGATCCCCTCTTAGCCGCCTTCTTTCCAGCGAAAACAACCCCAAATCCCTCAGTCTCTCCTCATAGGACCTCCCCTCCATACCAGGCAACATCCTGGTAAACCTCCTCTGCACCCTCTCCAAAGCCTCCACATCCTTCCTGTAACGTGGCGACCAGAACTGCACACAGTACTCCAAGTGCGGCCGCACCAGAGTTGTGTACAGTTGCAACATGACGCTGCGACTCCTAAATTCAATCCCCCTACCAATAAACGCCAAGACACCGTATGCCTTCTTAACAACCCTATCTACTTGATTCCCAACTTTCAGGGATCTATGTACACATATACCTAGATCCCTCTGTTCATCCACACTATTCAAAGTCCTCCCGTTAATCAATCCTCTATCCACGCTAACACCTTACCCCCAACTCTGGGCACCCTAACCTTCTGTAGCAACATTTTATGAGGAACCTTATCAAATGCCTTTTGAAAATCTAGAAGCACCACATCCACCAGTTCCCCTCTGTCTACCGCACTAGTCTCATCCTCATAAAAATCCAATAAATTCGTCAAACACGACTTCCTCTTAACGAATCCGTGCTGCGTCTGCTCTATCAAACCATTCCTTTCTAGGTGCCTCGCTATTTCTTCTTTGATGACGGATTCAAGCATTTTTCCAACTACAGACATTAAACTAACCGGCCTATAATTCCCTGCCTTTTGTCTGCTACCTTCTTTAAACAGCGGTGTAACATTAGCCGTTTTCCAATCTTCTGGCACTTCCCCGGAATCCAGTGAATTTTGGTAAATAATCACTAAGGCATCCACTATCACCTCTGCCATTTCCTTCAGAACCCTGGGATGCATTCCATCAGGTCCTGGGGACTTGTCCACCTTCAGCCCCATTAGTCTATCAAGCACTACCTCTCTAGCGACAATAATCGCATTCAGGCCCTCAACTCCGACCATTCTTCTACCTTTAATATCCGGCAAACTATTCATGTCCTCCTCCGTGAAGACCGAGGCAAAAAACTTATTTAAGGCCTCAGCCATTTCCTCAACTCCCACTACTAATTTGCCTCTCTAATCCTCTAAGGGTCCAACATTCACTGTAGCCAGCCTCCTCTTCTTTATATATTTGTAAAAACTCTTACTGTCCTTTCTTATATTTAGTGCTCGTTTAACATTCATGTATCTTATTTCTTATCTTTTTCCTTGTTGTCTTATCTGCTGCTTGAAATGACTATACTTCAAAAGTGCCTCACTGGTTGTGAAGAGCTTTGGGCCCTCCTGTCATCATGAATGGAAACCTTTACATTTTCCCACACAGATGAGTTACTGATTACATACACGCTGCATGAATAATATCTTCAATCACGTTTAGGGAAGACTCTTTCATCTTTTTGGCTGAAATTAGGGAGTGCTTTTGGGAAAACATCATTTCCCGCGTACGCTGTTTTTTACACAGCTGTTAAAATGAAGGGCTCAACCCCTCTGAGACTCCCACAGGACCTAGCATGTGTGAACTTGTTAGATATGGGGCATCTCAAAGAACTCTTGAAAAGTTCTTTGAGATGCCCCGAGCCTTCAATGCAATGCATTGTCTGTAAAAGCCCCCAGAGGCACCTACCTCCATGATGAAGTCTCAGATATCTCATGCAAATACAAAGACAGAAAAACTGCCAGCCTACATCTCCTCTTCAATCCCTTGGAGAGAATCTCTTAGGAGTCCCATGCCACTGATATATGTTATAGGTCATAGAATCATAGATTCCTTACAGTCCATTCGGCCCATCGATCATGATCATAGAATCCATAGAATCCCTGTAGTGCAGAAGGAGGCCAGTCAGTCCATTGTGTCTGCACTGACCATCCTATTCCCATAACCCCACACATTTACTCTACTAATCCCCTGAGAGTGAATTTAGTATGGCCAATCAACCTAACCCGCACATCTTTGAACTGTGTCCATAAATCATCTTAACCAGACCCAAACTCTGTCTTCCTGCCCTAACCCCATAACCATGTTCATTTGCCCTGTTAGTCCCCCTAGCCTGCAAATCTTGAGACATAAAGAGGCAAGTTAGCATGGCAAATCCACCTTACCTGCACATCTTTGGAGGTAACCAGATCACTCTGATAAAACCCATGCAGACACAGGGAGAACATGCAGATTCTGCACAGGCAGTTACCTAAAGCTGGAATCGAACCTGGATCTCTGACATTGTGAGGCAGCAGTGCTAACCTCTGGGCCGCCCTCGTCACCTGGGTGGATGCTTTGTCAGTTTGTTTGTTCACTGACTTTTCATGCTTATGCTCTCAAGGAGACTGGTGTGTTTTCATCACTTGATGTTGAAAGGGAGTTGAGTGGAGGCGACAGAAGGGCCTTCCAACATGGTACCCCATTTGGGAGAACCTGCCTGAGTAAGGTCTACCAGCTACCATACTCTAGGTCAAGAAATGGGAAAGAGAGAAGGTCACTGACAAGTTCCTTTAAAGCCATTGTTGGAATGACGAGCTTGTATCTGCCACAGTGAGAATGCTCCTTGCTAAATAGGTTCAGGACAGGCTAGCACCCCTGTGCAGCCAATCTTCACGGCTTGTATACCATTTGCACCACTCAATACAGATCATTGGTGCACTTGCAGAAAGACATGAGGAATGATACACATTAACGCGGGTTGATGGGTTTTTGATAAGAGAGGGGATTAAGGGTTATGGGGAGAGGGCGGGAAGGTGGAACTGAGCCACGACAGATCAGCCATGGTCTTATTGAATGGCGGGGCAGGCTCGAAGGGCTAGATGGCCTACTCCTGCTCCTATTTCTTACTGAGGAACATCTTCTCTACATTAGTCTACAGACTAATCAGCAAACGAGGAGGTATGGCTTGCCTTTGGAGATTAGCATTTTGGTAAATAAAATAATCAGTTGGGGGTGAGGCTAAGTTTGCTGCAATGCCATGGTCTGTGATATAGGAGAATGCTGGCAGTGGAGACATCCTGGTGAATGTCTTCGACACCCTCGTTCGTGCAAACACATCCTTCTTATAGTGTGGCTACCAGAACTGCACGCGATACCCTAGCTGCGGCGGGTCGAGCGCTTTATACAACTCCATCGTAACCTCCCATTTTCTATGCCTCAATTAATAAAGGTAAGTATTCTCACAGAGTTGTTCACAACAACTTCCTCTGCCAACATCTCCTCGCCAAGTTAAGCCAGCAGCCTTGGGTTCCCCTCAGTAGCCCGACCCCTCACTAAATACAAGCCTTTCAGCACCAGTGATGGCCACATTGTGCCACTGGTTGAGCGGCTAAGCTTTATTCTTGGCTTTTTAAATACGTTGACCAGTTCACCCATTTGCTCCAGGTTGTGATTGTGACAACTGCACCCAGACACTGCCTTCTCCCCATGTCTCCACACTGGAGGTAAAAAGTTGCTGCTCTGAATGAGCCCAACAGTGAGCTCCACAGCCATTGGAGTTTTCAAGTTCTTCACACTCCCACCCTTTGTTTGAAAGCCCTTATGGTGACTAGTGGAGTGCCCCAGGGGTCGGTGCTGGGGCCTCAGCTTTTTACCATTTATATAGATGATCTGGAGGAGGGAACCGAGTGTAGGGTGTCGAAATTTGCTGATGACACCAAGATTGGGGGAACGGCAAATTGTGCGGAGGGTGTGGAGAGTCTGCAGAAGGATCTAGATAGGCTGGGCGAATGGGCCAGGAAATGGTAAATGGAATTTAATGTTGGCAAGTGTGAGGTGGTCCACTTTGGTAGGAAGAATGGTAGGAAGGACTATTACTTACGGGGCGAAAAACTGCAGCAGGCGACGGTGCAGAGGGACCTCGGGGTCCTTGTGCATGAGTCGCAAAAACCCAGCCTGCAGGTGCAGCAGGTGGTCAGGAAGGCGAATGGGATGCTGGCCTTCATAGCGAGGGGGATTGAATATAAAAGTAGGGAGGTCTTGCTGCAGCTGTATAGGGCATTGGTGAGGCCGCAGCTGGAGTACTGTGTGCAGTTTTGGGCGCCGCACCTGCGCAAAGGTATTTTGGCCTTGGAGGGAGTGCAGAGGAGGTTTACTAGGCTGATACTGGAGTTGAGGGGGTTGAGCTATGAGGAGAGGCTGAATAAACTGGGCTTGTACTCATTAGAGTTTAGAAGAATGAGGGGAGATCTCATTGAGACGTATAAGATGATGAATGGGATGGATAGAATAGAGGTGGAGAGACTCTTCCCGCTCAAAAAAGACAGTAGGACGAGGGGGCACAGCCTCAAGATAAAAGGGGGGCGGTTTAGAACAGAGTTGAGGAGGAACTTCTTCACTCAGAGGGTGGTGAATCTCTGGAATTCTCTGCCCGTTGAAGTGGTGGAGGCTGCCTCGCTAAATATTTTTAAGACGCGGGTTGATGGGTTTTTGATAAGAGAGGGGATTAAGGGTTATGGGGAGAGGGCGGGAAAGTGGAACTGAGCCACGACAGATCAGCCATGATCTTATTGAATGGCGGGGCAGGCTCGAAGGTCTAGATGGCCTACTCCTGCTCCTATTTCTTATGTTCTTATGTTCTTATGTTTATGTCCTCCATGTTCCTAAGGTGTCATGGACAAGTGGCGCCTTTCCCGGCACCCAATTTTCAATACACACCTGGAACTGTACTCGCCCTAAAAGAGAAAATGCTGGAAAATCTCAGCGGGTCTGGCAGCATCTGTAAGAAGAGAAAAGAACTGATGTTTCGAGTCCAGATGGCCCGTTGTCAAAGCTGTACACATCCCATTGACTATTGGCTCTGAGGAGGTGGTGACATAGTGGCATTGTAGGGTAATTCTCAGGGGACCCGGTTCAAATCCCACCATGGCAGATGGTGAAATTTGAATTCAATAAAAATATGGAATTAAAAGTCCAATAGTGACCACAAAACCATTGTTGATTGATGTAAGACTAATGTCCTTTAGGGAAGGAAATCTCCTGCCCTTACCCGGTCTGGCCTACATGTGACTCCAGATCCACAACATTGTGGCTAACTCTTAAAATGCCCTCAGAAATAGGCAATAAATGCTAGCCCAGCCAGTGACACCCACGTCCCATGAATGAATAAACAATAACTTGAAATATCAGTCCCTTTATGTGCTCCTGTTTCACTTTATATAACCAATAAATTGGGCCCAATTTTCTTTACTTAAGTCACCTCTGCCATGAGGTCTCAACTAAATCTCACCTTGTGAGGCATGTTTTGTAAATTCTCTGTGTGATTTAATCCATTGTGGAAACAAATTAAAGTCACAATCTGGAGTCGGAATGGATTGAGCATTGAGCGTACCCTCACAGGGAAGATGCCGGAGGGAATTCTCCCGTCCTACCCGCTACTGGAATCATAGTGGATGAGTGGTGGTGGGTGGCGGGGAACCATACAAATGTCCATTGGCCTCGGGCAGGATTCCCTAGTTTCTACAGAATAATAGAACCCCTACAGTGCAGAAGGAGGCTATTTGGTACATCGAGTCTGCACTGACAATAATCCCACGCACACCCTGTCCTCATAACCCCGCTTATTTACTTGGCTAATCCCTCTAACATGCACACCCCAGCACACGAAGGAGTAATTTAGCATGGCCAATCAACCTAACCTGCACATCTTTGGAGCGTGGTGGGAACCCACGCAGGCATGGATAGAATGCGCAAACTCCACACAGACAGTGACCCAAGCCTGGAATCGAACCCAGGTCCCTGGAGCTGTGAGGCAGCAGTGCTAACTACTGTGTCACCAGGGCAGGTAGTTCAAAATGCCCGACATCAGTTATACATCCCATATTTTACTTCAGAAACTCTTGCTGAGCTGTACAATGTGAGATGTGAGACGCAGCATGTCAGTGGACTGTTGGCTCATGCACCACCTCACAGGGGGTATGTTTCAACAGAGAAAATCTTTAACATTAGTGTGAATAAAGCTGGCTGTTTTCTTTTCCATTCCTTCAGTACAAGTGGACCAGTCAGTGCACTGATACAATGAACCAGTCATGAAAGGACTCAGAACATCTTCACATCAGCAGCTGTGTGTTGAGGCCTGTATATATTGCTGCACTTGTGGATTGGAGAGATGGTGGCAAAGTGGCAATATCACTGGCCTTGTAATCCAGAAACCCAGGCTCATGTTGTAGGAGCAAGGGTTCAAATCCCATTACGGCAGCTGGTGGAATTTAAATTCAATTCGGAATTATAGCATCACAAAATCTCTACAGTGCAGAAAAAGGCCATTCAGCCCATCGAGTCAATTTAGCATGACATAGCAACCTAACCCACTCATCTTTGGAGTGTGGAAGGAAACCAGAAATCGTAGAATTCCTACTGTGCAGAAGGAGGCCATTTAGCCCATCAGGCCTGCATCCACAACTATCCCACTCAGACCGTAACCCCACTAATCCTCCTGACATTAAGGGGCAATTTAGTATGGCCAATCAACCTAACCCGCACATCTTTGAATATGGTAGGAAACCAGAGCACCCGGCGAAAACCCAAGACAGGAAAAATGGACAAACTCCACCCGAGGCTAGAATTGAACCCACATCCCTGGCACTGTGCGGCAGCAATGTTAACCACAGTACCACCATGCTGTCCCATTAATGAAGTATCGGGTTGGAAAGCTAGGGCAGGATTTTATGGCTTCACCAGTCCTGGATCGATAAAATCCCTCCCAAAGTCTATGGACGCCCTCTCCATTGTCTACCCCTCACCTGCTCTGATTCCTGTGGTGGGTTGGGTGGTCAAATCCTGGCCCTAGTCTCAGTGATGGTGACCATGAAACTATTACCATAAAAACCCATCTGGGTTTAGGGATAAGAGAGTGTCCGGCTCACAGGATGTAGAGGAGGTGATGGCCCAGTTGTATTATCACTAGACAATTAATACAGAAACTCAGCTCATGTTCCAGGGACCCGGGTTCAAATCCCAACACAGGCAGATGGTGGAATTTAAAATCAATTAAACAAATCTGGAATTAAGAATTTAATGATGAGCATGACACCGGAGATTCCTTCCCTCTAACCCAAGAGAGGCAAATCTTCCAGTTTCCTCATGAAATCAGTTTCTTTAATCTGAATGTGAACTCCCACCAGTCATCAGAAAACCCATCTGGTTCACTAATGTCCTTCAAGGAAGGAAGTCTATCATCCTTATCTGGTCTGGCCTACATGTGACTCCAGACTTACAGCAATGCAATTGACTCTCAACTGCCCTCTAACATGGATGCAAGCCACTCAGTTCAAGGGCAACTGGAAACGGGTAACAACTATACCCCTTTCCTATTAAGGGATTATTTGCTTTGTGAACTTTGAAGGAACTAAATTATGTCACTAAAAATGGCAGTGTGTAAAGTACACAAAAATGGATTTTAAGCTCACAAACTGTATTTAGGAGTACATATTACAAATATATTTCTTTAACAAAAATGCATTTTATATCACGTTCCATGCTTACTAAGCTTTTCTACTGTGAACATTGCACTGTGCTGGTTCAATTTAATCTGTGGAACATGACAAAATAGTTGATGTGTGTCTTTCCTCTCAAAAGATTTGATCTGGTTTTGAATCGGTTGCTGTGTCACGCAGAGGTATTTAATTGATTGTGTTGATTCCTTAAAACTGGCCAATGCAAGTAACATACAGTCTAGCCTATCCAGAAGAGTCTCATTCTAATATTGTCCTTTTAGTGACATTATTCATGTTGTTCCTTCACAAAGAGGTTTCAGTGATTCACAATAAAAAAAATAGAAAAATTATGCCAGGGTCCTGATTTCAGCCATCCCATCTCATAACCCAAAAATCACCACTTTTATTGGGTCTGGGGTAGTGGCAAATAGAGGTAGCCAGTTTAGCATCAGAAGTAAAGAAAATGCTAATCCTATGA
Source organism: Carcharhinus amblyrhynchos (assembly GCF_965287045.1). Classification (NCBI taxonomy): domain Eukaryota; kingdom Metazoa; phylum Chordata; class Chondrichthyes; order Carcharhiniformes; family Carcharhinidae; genus Carcharhinus; species Carcharhinus amblyrhynchos. The sequence continues at coordinate 116,270,410 of NC_137329.1, forward strand.
TTCACCACGCAGGATGCTGGTGGGAGTTCACATTCAGGTTAAAGAGACTGAGTTCATAAGGACTTAAAGACTGGAAGATTTGCCTCTCTTGGGTTAGAGGGAAGGAATCTTCAGTGTCATCCTCACAGTGAAAGTCAGATGTGGGAAAGAATAAGGAAGCAAGCTACTGGGAGTTGAGAATAACATTGGGCAGCATGTGGCACAATGGTTAGCACTGCTGCCTCACAGTGCCAGGGACCCAAGTTTAGTTCCCGGCTTGTGTCGGTCTGTATGGGGTTTGCACATTCTCCCCGTGTCTGTGTGGGTTTCCTTTGGGTGCTCCAGTTTTCTCCTACAATCCAAAAGTGCTGGTTAAGTGCATTGACCAGAGCAGGCGCTGGAGAATGGCGACTACAAGAATTGCACAGGAGCTTCACTGCAGAATGAAACCTGGAGAATGATTTGATTTATTATTGGCACATGTATTTGTTATACAGTGAAAAGTATTGTTTCTTGCTCACTAACTCATACCGTTCATAGAGAAAGAATTGAGAGAGTGCAGAATGTAGTGTTACAGTCATAGCTTGGATGTAGAGAAAGGTCAGCTTAATGTGAAATAGATCCACTCAAAAGTCTGACAGCAGCAGGGAAGAAGTTGTTCTTGAGTCGGTTGGTACGTGACCTCAGACTTTTGTATCTTTTTCCCAACAGAAGAAGTGGAAGACAGTGGCCAGAATTTTATCACCTCGCCTGTCCCAGGGAGCTGGGGGGCTCACAGAACGGAATTTTCCATTGGCCTCAGGTGGGATTTTACAAGCCTTGGCCAAGCGAGGTTGTAAAATACTGATCAGTATGTCCAGGGTGTGTGGGATCTTTAGTTATGCTGGCTGCTTTCCCGAGGCAACGGGAAGTGTAGACACTGTCACTGGGTCTGGGAGGCTGATTTGAGCGATGGACTGTGCTTCATTAAGGGATAGTGCAAAGTATAAGCAGGACATAGGATCTTAACTTGTGTTAAAAGTTAAATGGTGGATATCTCTTCAGAAGTTTAGACTAGAAATTGTCTTCTGATCAGTGTTTGGACAATTGCTTTTAGTTTGTTACAGTAAAAGTCTTAAAACCTATAATCTTGAGTGATCCTTTTGGTCTGTCTCTGGAAATTCAAATACCTTTTTAAAAGTTACTGAGTTCCAAGGAGCTCGCAAGAATACAGAGGCAGAAAAATAGTAAATTCTTGACTAAAACTCAAATGGTTTTCTTTTAAGTAGACTGATTTTGAATTAAACAAGTGGGTTTCTTGGAACCAATTGAATTGGACAGTTCTTCAAGTTTTAAGAGGGTGTAGTAATATTAGAATTCACGTTAATGTGATACATAAATCATTTTGATCAGGCTTTTAATTCTGATTTCCTGAGTGGGTTTTTTAAACATTGGGCTGGTGAGAATGAAGCATGTCTCAGGATGGAACCCATTTAAATATAAATATTAAATTGAGGAAAAGTTTGTGATGAGACTGTGACAGCTTATCTAATTATTAATCATGGCTCTTACATCAGCCTGGCAATTTTTCCTAGATGGAGCTTAAATTTGGACAGTTGGGATTTAGGTTATTAAGATTGCTATAATATTCTTCTAAATCCTTGTGAGAAACATCAATGCCTTGTCTTCATCAATAAGCTTTCTTAATCACTGCTAAAATGCTTCTCTATTCTGCCAATCAAATGCAAAACAATCATCAAGATCTTATTCTCTCTGAGTGCAAAGATTTCAATGGAACACATAAATCATTGCTAAATCAGTGAACGAAACTGCGAGAGATAAAAGCAACGCAGCATGTTACATTTTCATTCCACCCAGTTGCAGAATGGCCTCCTGTATCATCGGCAAGACAGGACAAGGCTTGTGAGGAGCAGAAACATCGGCATGGCTCCATAAGGCCAGATGTCCTGTAATTGCTATGCAATGTCATGCCAGGCAGCACGTTTTCCTGTAATAGTCAGACATATTTGCAAAGGCAAGCCTTATGTTTATTTTTAATGAATTGGACATGGAGACGGCTTGTACCAAATGGGCTGCTTACCAGTGGAATCACATTATAACCAGTAAGGCCACTTCCAGACATGAAATATTAAATATGACGACAAAGGGATCTCATGCACTTTTGAAATTTGTCCCCAGTCCTCAGTGGTACATGGCAATAAAGCCAGAACAGGTAGTTTCAGCTCTTCTATCAGCACAATAACTAGGAATTTTTAAAGATTGCATTTATATATAGCCTTTCGCATCCTCAGGGCTTCCCACAATGTTTTGCAACCAGTGGAATATTTTGGAAGCTTAATCATTGTTGTAATGTGGACAAATGAGTGGCCACTTTTCACACAGAAAGATCCTAACATGGCAGCACAGTGGTTAGGACTGCTGCCTCACAGCTCCAGGGATACAGTTCCATTGGGTGACTGTCTGTGTGAAGTTTGCATGCTGTCCCCCATATCTGCGCGCCATGTGCTCCGGTTTCCTCCCACAATCCAAATATGTGCAGGTTAGGTGGCTTGGCCATGGTAAATTGCACCTGATGTCCCAAGATGTGTAGTTTAGATGGATTGGCCATGCTAAATTGTTCCTTAGTATCCAAAGATGTGTAGGTTAGGTGGCTTGGCCATAGTAAATTCTCTTCAGTGTCCCAAGACGTTTAGGTTAGATGGATTGGCCATGCTAAATTGCCCCTTAGTGCCAGATGTGTAGGTTAGTTGCATTAGCGATGGGAAATGTGTGGGGTTATAGGGATAGGGTGGGGGAGAGAGCCTGGGTAAAACACTGTCAAAATTCAGGTGCAAACTCAATGGACCTTTTGCACTGTAGGGACTCTATGAATGGGATAGGTGGCTAGATAGCTAGTTTTAGTGGTGTTAAGAGATGAATGGTAATTGGAAGAATTGCCCTTCTCTTCTCTAAATAATGTCATAAGATCTCACAAATCAGCTTGAACAGTAGCATAGGGTGTTGTTTTTATGCTTCATCTGAAAAGGCAGCAGCTCCAACATTGCAATGTTCTTTTAGCTCTAGACCATGAACATATCTCTCAAACAGTGCCTCAACCACCAATCTTCCAAATTAGAGAACAAAGAGTTGAACTGAGCCAAGATTAACATATGCCAGGGTCAGTTCTTGTCTTGCGGTAATAGGTCTAATCCAAAGGCACATATATTAAACTGAAAGTATTAGAATTTGATCTTTCTCATACCTAATTTTCATTTAAATGAGCATGTTATGCATGAAATACAGAAGTCTGCATCCAATGGTGCTATATGGATGCTCACAAAGCCAGAATCAGATGAGCACAGAGGGCTGGAGGAGATTGCAGAGATAGGCAGCGGGCATGGCCATGGAGAGAACTGAAACTAGCTATGAGAATTTTTTAAAAATCAAGATGTTACTTAACCAAAGTCCAACATATTTCAGTGAGCAGAGGGTCGGTGGGTGAAATTTAAAATCCAGGGGGTGGGGTTTTATGGCCTCGCTCGTCCTGAAACTGTAAAATCCTGCCCGGGCTCAATGGACCTCCCCATTGTCCACCCCTCACCCTCTTCGATTCATGTGGGCGAGCAGGGTGGTAAAATTCTGACCAGCATCTCAAATCTGGTTGGTCGAAAGCAGGAGCTGTCTGAGGATCGGGTGTCTTTATGAGCTGCCACGCATCAATTTCAATTGAATGAGACAATTCAGGTCTGTCCTGCACTGGTGCGATGGTGCACTGGGCTAGTCACCGCCATTGCATGCCTGACTTTTCCTGTGCTTTTGAGTGGGCTGAGTGACCCTTGAACCTACCCGAGCGAAGCTGTGGTTCTGTGGTAGCTTCCCCAACATGCCCACACAGCACAGCCTGCGAGTCAGCCTCACCTACCTTACTTTTATTTCAGGTGATATTTCTTCACTGTTGTGTGTTTCTTTTTTGAACGTTAACAAGAAGAAACGTGTCTCCGATTAATTGAATTAAGGTTTTCATTCTTTTTCCCTCTGGAAGACCGCAAGATGTCAAAATCTGACAAAGACCCCAGTTTCTTTGGAACTTGTCCCCAATCCCCCACCCGCCCCGATCGTGGGTTCCCCAGCAACGGAGGGTGCGAGCAATGGAAATTCCCGTTTAGATCGTTCTCTGGCGGTGACCAGAAGATCCCGCCACCAGCCGATGGCAGAACAAGCCCACCGTCGCAAAACATGACGTAACGGGCCAGAGTGGGGGGTGGAGGGAGGTGGGGAGGGGGGGGGGGGTGTTGAAATTCCTGCCCTATACCTGTAAATTGCGGATTATGGGAATTTTTTTATTCATTCATGGGATATGGGTGTTGCTGGCTGGTCGGCATTTATTGCCCATCTCTAGTCACCCTTGATTGATGCAACTGAATGGTTTGCTAGGCCATTTCAGAGAGTCAACTACATTGCTCTGGAGTCACATGTAGGCCAGACTGGGTAAGGACGGCAGATTTCCTTTCCCAAAGGACATTACTGAGCCAGATGAGTTTTTCCAACAATCGACAAGGGTCTTGATTTGATTTGATTGGATTTATTATTGTCACATGTATTAGTATATAATGAAAAGTATTGTTTCTTGCGCGCTGTACAGACGAAGCATACCATTCATATGGAAGCAGAGAGTGCAGAATGTAGTGTTACCGTCATACCTAGGGTATAGAGAAAGATTAACTTAATGTGAGATTTAAAAGTCTGATGGCAGCAGGGACGAAGTCATTTCATGGTCATTAGTAGGTTCTTAATTCCAGATTTTTTTTTATTGAATTCAAATTCCACCATCTGCTGTGGCGGGATTTGAACCTAGGTCCCCAGAGCGTCAGCTGAGTTTCTGGATTAATAGTTTAGCGGTAATACCACGAGGTCATCCAGCTGCCTGTTGGACTTATGATAAATGTCAAATGTCGCTTATTTTTAATCGACTCTTTTTGTGAGAACTAATTTGGCAAAATGTAAATCGGGGCCTCCAGCCTGCATCGTGGGTTCTTGGAGAGGACTGCCACAATTTCCTTTGAAAGAAATCTAATATTCAGGATCTAAACGAAACAGCTCAATACCCCAATGTTCCAATCTCTGTGCAAAGGCTTGTTTGTGACCACACTCATCAATATCTATCATGCCCTCTGAGCCAGTTAGCTCATTAGCTAAAGACTGTAATTTGATTTACTGACTTTGTGTACTTAAGGAAAGACACTCAAATTTATATCCAGAAGTGACTTGAATTGGATGAGTTTTAGGTATATTTCAGATACTTCTCCAATGGAAACAAAAGCCCAGGGCAGTGATTTGCAGCAACGAATGGAAAGCAAACGGGGTTGTGAAGCTCAAATATATTGCTGGGATGTGTGCGGGGCAGCTAGAATCATAGAATCCCTACAGTGCAGAAGGAGCACATTCGGCCCCTCGACAACAATCCTATCCAGCCCCTATCCCCATAACCCCACGTATTTACCCTACTAACCCCTGACACCAAGGGGCAATTTAGCATGGCCAATCCACCTAACCTGCACATCTTTAGAATGGGAGGAGATCGGACCATCTGGAGGAAACACATAGAGACACAGGGAGAATGTGCAAGCAGTCATCCCAGGCCAGAATTGAACACGGGCCCCTGGCACTGTGAGGCAGCAGTGCTAATTACTGTGCCACCGTGACATACTGAAGGACTTTACTCTGTCTCCATCCCTGAAGAAGCAATATTTTGCTGGGAGCAGGGAAATGACAGGTCAGAATGTGAGCGAATCATTAAAAATGCAGAAATTTAGATCTTTGTTTCTATTTCTTGGTTGGTTTCATGCTGCGTCTTTGCCTTTCTGCAAATAAACCTTGCTGCTATCCTTACAGATTTCACCCTCTTAGCAACTGCTGCCACAACTGCGACACTGGTACTGGAATAAGAAGAAAAGGATCTTTTAAAGTTTATTTATTAGCGTCACAAGTAGGTTTACATTAACACCGTAATGAAGTTACTGTGAAAATACCCTAGTCGCCACTGTGTTCAGGTACACTGAGCGAGAAGTTAGCATGGCCAATGCACCCAATCAGCATGTCTTCCTGACTGTGAGAGGAAACCGGAGCATCTGGAGGAAACCCACACAGACATGGGGAGAACATGCAGACTCCACACAGGCAGCAACCCAAGCTGGGAATTGAACCCAGTTTCTTGGCACTGTGAGGCAGCAGTGCTAACCACTGTGCCACCAAGCTGCCCTAAGAGAATCAGAAATACAGGAGATTTTAATCATAAAAGCCCAAATTTTCACACCAGGGTTGGACATGCAGAGACAGGAGAATTCCTGGTCTTGCAAGCCTAACATTCATAAATGGCTAACTCCAGGTAGGATTCTCATTTTGGGGGGGCAAGCTGGATTGGAAGTCAAGCTTGCCACCCCTGGGACCAGTGCAGCGGCTGCCACATGCAGGGGTGGGCTGGGTGGGAGACCAGCCTCTGTGCTCCGGCACTGTGTTCAATTAGATTTTAACACGAAAGCAAAAAAATAGCCCTTCACCCTCATCCCCCATACCCCCACACTGTCCCTGTGCCCCAGCTGAGCCAAACTTTGCCACCGCATACTCCCAACCACCATTATTTGCCCTTACCCCTCCATGCTAACTCACCAATGATAACAAAGAACAGTACTGCTGCCAAAACTGTGGCACTGGTAATGGAATAAGAAGAAAAAGATCTTTTAAAGTTTATTTATTAGTGTCACAAGTAGGTTTATATTAAGTTACTGTGAAAATCCCATAATCGCCACAGTGTTCGGGTCCCTTCGGCCCACCAAGTTTGTGCCAACACAGATGCCTCTCTAATATTTTCTTTCCACTACATTGCCTATATCCCTCTATTCCCTGCCTATTCATGTATCTATCCAGATGTCTTTTGTATATTGTTATAGAATCTGTTTCCATCACCTTCTCCAGCAGCGTGTTCCAGGCATTCACCACCCTCTGTGGGAAAAACTTGCGCCGACATCTCCTTTAAACTTTCCCCCTCTCATTTTCAACATATGCCCCTTCATTAACCCTTCATCTCTGAGAAAACGTCTCTGACTATCCACTCTATCCCAGCCTGTCATAACCTTGCAAACCTCGATCAGGTCCCCCCTCACCCTCCGAGGCCCCAACAAAAACAATCCAAGCTTGTTCAACCTTTCTTCATAGTCCATATTCTCTAAACTAAGCAACATCCTGGTCAATCTCTTCTGCACTTTTTCCATTGCCATATCTTTCATGCAGTGTGGTGACCAGAGTTGTACACAACACTCTAAATGTGGCCTAACCAAAGACTTATACAGCTGCAACATGATTTCCCAATTCCTATACTCAACGCCCCGATTGATGAAGACCAGCATGCCCTCTGCCTTCTTGACCACTTTGTCCACCTGAGTTGCCACCTTCAGGAAACTGTGGTTCTGCATGCCTAGATCCCTCTGTATGCTAATATTTCTAAGGGCGCTACCATTACTGTGTACTTTCTTTCTGCAGTAGGCCTTCCAAAATGCATCACCTCATATTTGTCTGATTTAAATTCCATCTACCATCTTTCAGCCCAGATATCCAGCTGATTTATATTCTGCTCCAAAGAGGCAATGGCTCAGTGGTATTATTGCGAAACTATTAATCCAGAAACTCAGCTAATGTGCTGGGGACTCAGGTTCGAATCACACCATGGCAGGTGATGGAATTTGAATTGAATAAAAAATATCTAGAATTAAGAATCGACTGATGGGAATCAAAATATTGCTGATTGTCAGAAAAACCCATGTAGTTCACTAATGTCCTTTAGGGAAGGAAATCTATTGTCCTTGTCCGGTCTAGTCTACATGTGACTCCAAATCACAGCAATGTGGTTGACCCTCAACTGCCCTCAGGCAACTAGGGATGGGCAATAAATGCTGGCTAGCCAACGATGCCCATGTCCTATGAATGAATATTAAAAAAACTTAGTGTCTTTTGACAGTTGTTTAACAGCTTGACAGTTCTTTGACAGTTGTTTGATAGCCTGAAAGTTCTTTGACAGCTTAACAGTTCCAATGAGTTTAAATGCTCATGTTTATTGTTAACAAAAACAAAATGTGTCTTACCTCACCCAAAGGGTGCTTTACCTCTCTGAATTGTGTCCAAGGACTTTATCAAAAGGGGTACCTTTCTTCTCCAAAGGGATGTCCTAACTATCTAGAGAAATTTACACAGTTCAGACTTTTTCTTTCCTGGTCTAATCTGCACACCCTGAGTTTTATAATCCTGATGTGCTAAAATCTTACTTCTGTGGAGGAAGCTGATGATTTAAATGTTTGGTTGCCCTCACAAATCACAGGTAAGCAATCTCGGTTTGACTCCACTCCCACCCCTACAAAAAATGGAACATGCTTAGTTATGGAGAGACAAAGTTAAGATGTCCAGCAATTTCTGGCATTTTTACCATGGTGCGGAGCCTCCCCGCTGTGGTGCCAATCTAGTCCATGATTTTTGGCAGTAACACATCCATGGGAGAGAAACAATGATGTTGCACAAAGCAGGGATAGCATTTCAATACCTATCCCCAAAGCCCATCCACCATCTACAAGGCACAAGTTAAGAGTGTGATGGAATACTCCCCACTTGCCTGGATGGGTGCAGCTCCAACAACACTCAAGAAGCTCAACACCATCTAGGATAAAGCAGTCACTTGATTGGCACCACAATACAAGCATCCCTCCACCACCGACGCTCAGTAGCAGCAGTGTTTACTATCTACAAAATGCACTGCAGCAATTCACCAAAGATCCTGAGACACACTTTCCAAACCCATGACTACTTCCATGTAGAAATGCAAGGGCAGCATACATGGGAAAAGCCACCTGCAAATTCCCCTCCAAGCCACTCACCATCCTGACTTGGAAATATATCTCTGTTCCTTCGCAGTCGTGGGGTCAAAATCCTGAAATTCCCTCCCCAACGGCATTGTGGTTCATCCCACAGCACATGGACTGCAGCGATTCAAGAAGGTAGCTCACCACCACCTTCTCAAGGGCAATTAGGGATGGGCAATAAATGCTGGCCAGTGATGCCCAGGTCCCACAAATGAATTTTTAAAAAATCCTCTTTCCTTCCCTCTCTCTCTCTCTCTGTCTCTTTCTCTCTCAGAACAGGAGCCATGTCGTGAGGAGATGCTCCCACGTGGAGCCTTCCAGGCCTCAAATGAGAGAGCATATGGAAAATAACATGACCCTGATATTCCCACACAAGCTCAATTCTGGGATTGGAGACCCTAAAAGATGTCTGAAATTTGACTTCTTTCATAAATTTTCCTCCATAATTCCTTAATTTCTCTACTTTAAGATAATTCTTTCTCTGTAGTCTTCACGCTCTCTCTCTTTCATTAAGAAAAAGCACTTTACTGAGAGGCCCAGCCATGTACGGTCACTCAGAGGTTCTTCCCGCTCAGAAAGGACAGCAGGACTAGAGGGCACAACCTCAAGATAAGGCGGGGGGGGGGCCGCAGTTTAGAACAGAGTTGAGGAGGAACTTCTTCACTCAAAGGGTGGTGAATCTCTGGAATTCTCTGCCTGTTGAAGTGGTGGAGGCTGCCTCGCTAAATATTTTTAAGACGCGGATAGATAGGGTTTTTGGTAGGCAAGGGGAATTAAGGGAGAAAGCGGGAAAGTGGAACTGAGCCACTTCAGATCAGCCATCATCTTATTGAATGGCGGGGCAGGCTCGAAGGGCTAGATGGCCTATTCCTGCTCCCATTTCTTATGTTCTTATGTTCTTAGAACGCACTGCAAAATGAACAACAAGGGGAAGTTCTCAGCAGGACTGTTTTGATTGCTGAACTGGGCTTCAGGGGAAGCTGGGGCCCTCTGGTCTCTCTTTTCTTTGCTGCTTCCCGAGTTGGCTGTGCTACTAATTTAGCCATGATCAATGCACTGTTAGTGGGTTCGCCCGCTCATGTTCTGATCCCTCTGCTCTCATTTGCATACTGAATGCTTAATGAGCTGTGCGCGGCACTGCCTTGAAAGACAGCAGGCTGGCCGTGGGGCATGCCTCTGACGTGTTCGTCAATTTTGTTGCATGCAGGCCTGAGGGAGCGGGTGAGGTCTCCGAAGCAAAGCACTGCCTCCACATTCTTCCCACTTACAACAAGCTGAAGCCCGATGGAGCAGCCTTTCGTGAAATGGATTCTTAGAGCTGGAAGCCGAGCTTTTAGAAGATGTTTTCTGGCTTTGCTTAGGAGCTGAGGCATAGAATCATAGAATCACTACAGTGCAGAAGGAGGCCATTCAGCCCATCCAGTCTGCACTGACCACAAACCCACCCAGGCCTTATCCCCATAACCCCATGCATTTACCTAGATGGAAGAAGGTGGAAGAGAGAATGTCTGGAGGGTGTGGCGTCCTTAATTATGCTGGCTGCTTTGCCGAGGTAGCAGGAAGTGTAGACAGAGCCAATGGATGGGAGGCTAGTTTGCATAATGGATTCAGCTACATTCAAGACCTCTTGTAGGTCCTTGCAGTCTTGGGCATGCGATTTAAGTGGCAATCAGCTCTTTCACAATTCTCCAAGTAACTATTTCCCTCAGACACAGGGTCATCCGGACTCGAAACGTTAGCTCTATTCTCTCTCCACCAATGCTGTCAGATCTGTTGATGTTTGCCAGCATTATCTGTTTATGTTTCGCTCAGTGTTTGGAACTGCTGCCTCACAGGGCCAGGGACTCAGACTTGATTCCCTGCTGCCTGTGTGGAGTTTGCACGTTCTCCCCTTGTCTGCGTGGGTTTCCTCCGGGCGCTCCGGTTTCCTCCCACAGCTTGAAAGACGTTGCTGGTTAGATGCATTGGCCATGATAAATTCTCCCTCAGTGTACCTGAACAGGCACCGGAACATGGCAACTGGGTGTTTTCACTGTAACATCATTGCAATGTTAATGTAAGCCTACTTGTAACACTAATAAATAATAAATAAGATTCCAGCATCCGCAGTATTTTGCTTTTATCTATCAGTAGTGTGCGCTTCAACTCCTTTACAAGATGGAGTCTTGCTCTAAATGTGGACTAAATCCCATTTCAGCTTCAGGCCCCCATCTTGGCAATCTTGGCGGTTGTTTAGCATTTAACACAGTCATCGAAAGAGTTTTGTGATCCCCGGTACAAAGCTTCTCATTCTAACAACATTTGAATCTGTGATTCAAATTTTACCACACGTTTTAAGAGTGGGGGGGGATGAATTTCTTTTTCATTCCCACTGTCAATTTGTAACTCTTGTTCTTCAAAGGTGATGAGGGGGAGGTGATGGCCTGTTATCGCCGGACTACTAATCCAGAAACTCAGCTAATGTTCTGGGGAGCTGGGTTCGAATCCCACCACTGCAGATGGAGTATCGCGAAATATCTGGAATTAAGAATCTACTGATGACCATAAAACTACCTGATTGTCAAAAAAACCCAACTGGGTCACTAATGTGCTTCAGGGAAGGAAATTTAAGGGAAACCTAGATTAATATCTGGATGGAATGTAGCACAGCGATTAGAACTGCTGTTTCACAGCTCCAGGACCTGGGTTTGATTCCCATCCTGGGTCACTGTCTGTGTGGAGTTTGCACATTCTCCCCGTGTCTGCGTGGGTTTCCTCCAGATCCTCCGGTTTCCTCCTCCCACAGTCCAAAGATGTGCGGGTAAGGTTGATTGGCTATGCTAAAATTGTCCCTTGGTGTCCTGAGACGTGTAGGTTAGAGGGGTTAGCTGGTAAATATGTAGGGATATGGGTGTCAGGCCTGGGTGGGATTGTTGTCAGTGCAGTCTCGATGGGCCAAATGGCCTCTTTCTGCACTGTAGGGTTTCTATGGTTCTATGGAATACACGAAAAGCATGGGATTGGAAGGATACAGACTCTGTAAGTGCATACGGTTTTAGTTTAGGCAAGCATCATGATTGGCACAGGCTTGGAGGGCCGAAGGGCCTGTTCCTGCACTGTACTGTCCTCGTGTCCTCTTTTCTTTGTTCCCATGGAAGGAAATCTGCCGTCCTTACCTGGTCTGGCCTACATATGACTCCAGAGCCACAGCAATGTGGTTGACTCTCAACTGCTCTCAGGCGACTAGGGGATGGGCAATAAATGGTGGTCAGCCAGCGACACCCATGTGCCATGAAATAGAATATGAAATCTGTGGCTGTTTTCTTTTTTTAAAAAGTGCCAATGTCTGCTGGTGAGGATGTGGAAAGAAGTGCGCTGGGAGCTGAGCTATAACAGCTACTGGAGAACGAGTTTCAGAAAATGGACTTTATTAAGAACTAGTCAGATTGGCAAATGGCCTTTTCGCATTTCCTTTCTGTACCTTTTCCTCCTGCCAGCGAAATACTTCATCGACTTAATAGGCTTGCCCTTGGCAAAGTTCTGCTTATAATTTATTTAATTCATTACATCACCCACTGGGCCAAGTTCATGCAAGGGGAAGACACAGGCATCACTTCACAATAGTATTGAAGGGGTAGACTTGGCAGAATTAAATGTTTGAACGGTGGAGATTTTCAACTCATTACCTGTTGCCACTTAAGCATCCATATCTAACACATTGAAGCAAAAATTAAAACAACACGACTTTAACCAAAGTGAGATGCTTCCAGTGACCCGAATTGAATTTATAGAATATTAGCTGATTCTTCAGGAGTTATTTTTATCATTTCATCAAAGTATTAAAAAAATCTCAGCGCAAATGCCTTCTCCTCATTAAACATGACCAATAAGAGGAGACAGTTTCCACTGATGATCTATAAACTTCCAGCGATGAGTGAGTGCACGCAGATGTAAATAATACCATCTGTGACACGATGGCATCATTCATTCTCTGTAGAACAGGATAAGAGGAAAATATATATATTTAAAAATTCATGATAAACTCAGATGGGTTTGCAGGAAGCATCACGAAAGCCTTGCGGTGGCAGTTAGGTCTCTCCAGATGAGAGAGGCAGGCAAGGTGGCACAATGGTTAGTACTGCTGCCTCACAGTGCCAGGGACCCAGCTTCAATTCTGGCCTTGGGTCACTGTCTGTATGGAGTTTGCGCCTTCTCCCTGTGGGTTGTCTCCGGGTGCTCCGGTTTCCTCCCGCAGTCCAAAGATGTGAGGATTAGGTTGATTGGCCATGGTGTCAGGTGGATTAGTAGGTTAAACGTGTGGGGTTACATGAATAGGATCCGGGTTGGGATTGTGGTCGATATAGACTTGATGGGCTGAATGACCTTCTTCTGCACTGTAGGGATTCTCTGATTCTATAACTCAATGAGTGTTGCAAAGGCTTAGAAGTAGGCTGTTTCTGGCTTTTGGAGATTTTTAAAAATTCATTGAAAGGATGTGGGTTTTACTGATAGGTTAACATTTATTGCCCATCCCTAGCGATAGATATATTTCTAATAAAATACAGGATAAAGGGATATGGGGAACAGGTGGAGAGATGGATTTGAGGCCAGGGAGAGATCAGCCATGATCTAATTGAATGGGAGAGCAGGATTGAAGTGCTGAATTTGCCTAATTCCTTTGCTCCGATGTTTCTAGTTGCCCTTCAGAAGATGGTGTTGCATTGCCTTCTTGACTGCTGCAGTCCCTGAGAGGTAGGTAAACCCACAGTGCTGTTGGGGATTCCTAGCCTTTGACCTGCTCTAATAGCCACAGCATTTATATGGCTAGTCCAGTTCAGCTCAATGGAAACCCTCAGGATGTTGATATTGGGGGATTCAGCATGGATAATGTAATAGAATGTCATTGTCTACAATCTCCCTGAGACGACAAGAATTCCCCTCTCAATGTCATTGTACAGTTACTATAGTGACAATGTGATGAGGGCTTCTGGATGAAAGGCGTAATCCAACTTGGGAATCTCAGGGTGGGATTTTACAGCGGTGCTCACCCCAAAACTGGAAAATCCTGTTCTAGGCCTTTGCATGGTCCAGCCACCCCACTACCCGTTACAGAGTGGGAAAACTCCCCCCTCAGTTCTCTGACTTCCTCTGCCACAAAGGTGGTAGAGTCTACCACACCAGGGTGGGGCTCCTGCGGTGATGGTTGATACAGAGTTGACCGCCGTGGTGCAAACCATCGTCTCATGAGAGGGGGGGGTTGTGCTGGTGGGAGGGGGTGGAGATGGGGGATGCTGCAGGACTGGAGGTGGGGGGATGCTGTTAGTGACTATGAAATCTCGTCTCTAAAAGCAGGAAATCTCAGACCTCTTCCAGTAGAAAGTCTCGCCCGTCACAGCCAACACATGAGGCATATTATGGGCTGGATTGTCATGGAGGAGGCAGAACAGTTGAGTCAGGAATCTTCCCAACCCGTTAGAATTTTAATAAGCCTACTGTGGCCATTGTTATGTGCCAGAGAGATAGGGGATGCACTGAAGTCAGCCTCTCTCTTCACAACCCTGCCCCCTTGCACTCCCAAGGCCCTTTGCTAGTTGCTCTTTGCCCTTGTTGGTGCCCTCCCTTTCCTTGTTGGGCAGCAGTGCCCCCTGGTGAGCTGCGCGCTCACCTCTGAACTCCCCCCAGAAATGTGCTCGCCAGCTTTCCCTTTCTAAAAAGCTGTTGTAATTGGCATCATCATGTCGCACCGATGTGGACAGACATCTGAATGCGAGGGCGATGATTGCTATGGGGAGGCCCGATAATGTTATGCTAATGTATTATAATGAGATTCCCGATCTCACACGATAGGAACCATGTTATGTCACCGGCAGCAGGCGGGGACAATTGCAACAGCAAATCCCGCTGACGTAAAACATAAGTTGGGCCTCTTACGATACTCTGTGGCTCCCCTTACCTTTCATACCTGAGTGTGAACAGGAGTGGAAAGTTCTGCCTGTTATAGACACAATTTTCCTGCTGTGCTCTTCCCAAAATCAGAAAATCCCACCTGAGGTCAACAGACATATGCATGGTCTGCCTTTCACCCATTACAACTCTTGTGGCGAGTGGGACAAGAAAACTCCCCCCCATATCTCCAACTCAGGACAAATTCACATTCAGAATTTTTAACAATATAATGCTCAAAACTGCACGATCACAGAAACTAGCCACCAAGTGATGCAAACCTATTCTTCACCCTATCTGTAACTGCAACTTTACATTCTACACCCTCTCCTTCCCTTCTCTCCTAAGTTACTCTATGAACAGTATGTTTTGTCTGTATCGCTCACAAGAAATAATGCTTTACACTGTATCCCAATACATGTCATAATAATAAACCAAATCAAATGACACAGTGGTTGGCACTGCTGCCTCACAGTGCCAGGGACGCCGGTTCGCTTCCCAGCTTGGGTCACTGTCTGTGTGGAGTTTGCACATTCTCCCTGTGTCAGGTTTCCTCCCACAGTGCGAAAGACGTGCTGGTTAGGTACATTGGCGGTGCTAAATTCTGCCTCAGTGCACCCAAACAGGCACCGGAGTGTGGTGGCTCAATGATTTTCACAGTAACTCCGCTGCAGTGTCAATGTAAGCCTACTTGTGACACTAATAAATAAACTTCAAACTTTCAAAACCTGCATGTGAATCGAAATATACATGTTCAGAGCTTCAATGTCACTGAGTTCAGCATGAGACACAGCTAGCAGTATACCTCGGATCTCCTGGATGAACTTTGTACTGTACTCCACAGATATCAGACTAAAACCAGCTCCTGCAATATAAAGCCAGCCTTTAACTGTTTTGACCAGATAATTAGCAGTCCATTATCACCAGATGATCTCATACAGTTCTCACACAGATTGCCATGTTGACACTAAAAGCCTCAACAGAAGAATGTTTTTTTTAATTAGACTTCGCAAACTGCAAGTGATTAACAAAGACTTTACTACGTGCTAATTATTGATCTCACGCTCATGAAAGAAGACAAAAAGAACTAAGAATGCAAACCGAGCCCTTAAATTTTTACTTCAACAAGACTCGATTTCCAAAATAAAGTCTGGAATATCGGGTGAGATTCTCTGGCCTCCTCGCGATGTTTTTCTCAGGGCAGGAGACAACACTCTCAATGAACCCACTTCACACCAGCGGGAAACCTGTGGCAAGGGGTGTGCTCCCCGGTGGGACCAGAGGCTCGCGTCAGCACGAAAGGCTGGAGAATTTCGGCCATTATTTTTAATAAGGTGGGGGGGGGGGTACAGTATAATAATTCAACAATAAAAATAACATTGAAATCATCAAGAAATCATAGAAATCCTACAGTGCAGAAAGAGGCCATTCGGCCCATCGAGACTGCACCAACAACAATCTCACCCAGGCCCTACCCCCCTATCCCTGCATATTTACCCACTAATCCCTCTAACCTACAACATCCTAAGGACGATTTTAGCATGGCCAATCAACCTAACACACACATCTTTGGACTAGACTTTGCTAGAAACATCCAGAATGGAACTTCTTTTCATAGACCTTTCCCTTTTGTGTTTTCCCCGATTACTCCATTCTGCGTAGGTGGCAATGACCATTAATTGCTAGACTATTAATCCAAAACTAGACTATTAACCTCAATTGCTAGACTATTAAACCAAAAACTCAACTAATGTTCTGGGGATCCAGGTTCGAATCCTGCCATGGCAAATGGTGAAATTTGATTTGATTTGGTTTATTCTTGAAACATGCATTGACATACAATGAAAAGTATTGTTTCTTGCACGTTTTACAGACAAAACAGACCATTCATAGAGAAGAAAATGAAAGAGTTCAGAATGTAATGTTACAGTCATAGCTAGGGTGCACAGAAAGATCAATTTAATGCAAGATAAGTCCATTCAAAAGTCTGACAGCAGTAGGGAAGAAGCTGTTCTTGAGTCGGTTGGTATGTGACCTCAGCCTTTTGTACCTTTATTTTGTGTCTTTCTAAAATGTATTCAAAACTAGCACTTTTGGAAACATCTTTTAAGGATGTGTGAAATAAGACCATAAGGTCATAAGGCATTGAAGCAGAAGTAGGCCATTCGACCCATTGACCCATCTGCTCCACCATTCAATGAGATCATGGCTGACCTGTGTATCATCAGTTTATTGGTCTGATCTTACTCATGAAAGAAAGTGATCTGCCCCAATATTAGGTGTTGTTCGAGCGATTTACAGGGATGTGGTCACTTAGAGGTTGGACGGGGAGGTGTGGGGCGGGGGGGAGGTGTGGGCGCAGGGGAGAGCGAGGAGTGAAGTGCTTTATCTAGCCATCAAAATGCTAATGAAAATTGGTGTTAACATGGTATGTATTTATTATGAAGGCTGTTCGGGGAGGGGCAAGGTGAATGAAATGTCAAACAAAAAAATTGCAATAATGAACTGAGCATGAATTACATTCTCACCTTTCTACCTGATAGCAAATGGACTGGAAGTGCTGGTAGATGCAAAGGGTATCAGGGAAATTTGGCTAGTTTTTTATACTAGGACGATCTTGCCATAGAATCATAGAATTCATACAATACAGAAGTAGGCCATTCAGCCCATTGAGCCTGTACCGACAACAATCCCACCCAGGCCCTATCCCTGTAACCCCATGTATTTACCCTGTTAATCCCCCTGACACTAAGGGGCAATTTTCACAGCTAATGGAGTTCTGGAAAAATAGCCCTGCAACAATAGTGCTACTGTGACACCACCCCCCCACCCCACCACTCTCTCCATAGTCCCCACCCTCGCCACTGTCCGCTGCAGATTTTGGTGCTGTAGGGACTGGAGAGATGGAAGTTGAAGTTTAAAGTTTATTAGTGTCACAGTTGTTAGCATTGCTGCCTCACAGCACCAGAAATCTGGGTTCCACTCCAGATCCCTGTCTGTACAGAGCTTGCACATTCTCCCTGTGTCTGCATGGGTTTCTTCCGGGTGCTCCAGTATCCTCCCACAGTCCAAAGTTGTGCGGGTCAGCTTGATTGGCCATACTAAATTGACCCTAGTGTCAGGGAGACTGGCAGGGTAAATATGTGGGGTTCCAGGAATGGGATCTGAGTGGGATTGTTGTCAGTGCAGACTCTATGGGCCAAATGGCCTCCTTCTGCAGTGTAGAGACTCTATGATAAGATAGATCCATTCAAAAGTCTGATGGCAGCAGGGAAGAAGCTGTTCTTGAAGTTGCTACGTGACCTCAGATTTTTGTATCTTTTTCTCAACGGAAGAAGGTGGAAGAGAGAATGTCTGGGGTGGGTGGGATCCTTGATAATGCTGGCTGTTTTTCCGAGGCAGCGGGAAGTATAGACAAAGTCAATGGACGGGAGGAATTGTTTTAGTAGGAGGCAGTACACTTTAACAGAAATGGCATGATAAAAAGGCAACATTTCTGTACGTTTTCATGGATAGTACTTCACTCCACAATCCAGTCAATGCATGGACTGCCACCTATCCATCTTGAAAGCAGTTCCTTTTCTAACATCTTTGTGTGGTGTGGCCAAGCACATTTAAAGTGAAGCGGTCGAGGCTGCAGCCTCACAAAGCTTTCCACCTCCTGATTCCCCCGTTCGATGCACTTCAATGAATTGGTATACATACCCTCTAACCTCCTTTCCTTTGCTCTGATAGACTCGTTACCATTACAGGGTGAGATTGTGCTGGTGCCTAAGGTAATGGATTTATTACTTAAATAAAACAATAGAGGGTCAATTATCCTTTAAGACAAATGAGAGGATAATTGAGTACTTCTTTGTAGACATTTAATCATCCAGTTGATGAGGGGTACTTTATGTCTGTTTGCAAAGGAAATGCAATTTTACTTGCCTAATTTGAATGTGGAGAAAGAATTCTATTTAAAAATTAGCACTATTAATGGATTATTCAAGCACCCCTTGAGGTGAGCTGAGAAACAGTGCCATTAGTTCCTAATGTCTGCTGTATGTCAGTGAGGGCTCCTTCTCCCAAGTTATCATTTACCCAATGAAGATCATTTCTCCTTGGGGAAGGTTTATTTTGAGCTAATGTCTGATAAAGCAAGATTAGAACCAAGTCAATCCTCAATTGGGAAGGGTTAGAACTCTCACAATACCAGGTTAATGTTCAACAGGCTTATTTGGAAGCCAGAAGATACATAAGGCCAATACACCCGGCCGTCCCATCATATCAGGCAATGGGATCCTGTGCCGAGAAGCTCTCTGGTTACGTCTGTGATTCCAAATAATCCTGTTAGACTTTAACCTACTGTTGTGAGACTTCTCACTGTGCCCATCCCAGTCCAATGTTGGCATCTCCACATCACGACTGGAAAGAAACATAGAAACCAGAAGCAGGAGTAGGCCGTTTGGCCCTTCAGGTCTGCTCTGCCATTCATTTAGATCATGGCTGATCATCGAATTCACTATCCTGATCTTGACTTCTCCTCATATCCCTTAACCCTTTAGCCCCAAGAGTTTTATCTAATTTCGTCTGGAAATCACACAACATTTTGGCCTCAACTATTTTTTGTGATAATGGATTCCACACATTCACCTCCCTCTGGGTGAAGAAATTTCACCTCATCTCAGTTCTAAAAGACTTACCTCTTGTTCTCAAATTATGACCCCTATTTCTGGACTCCCCCACCATCAGGAACATTCTTTCTGAATTTACCCTGTCTAATGCTGTTGGAAACATAGAAACTGGAAGCAATAGTAGGCCATTCGGCCCTTTGAGCTGCTGCACCATTCAACCTGGTCGTGGCCAATCATTGAATTCAATATCCTGATTCCCCCTTCCTCCCACATCCCTTGATTCCTTTAACCTCAAGAGCTATATCTAATTCTTTTCTTGAAATCAGACAATGTTTTGGCCTGAACTACATTTTGTGGTAGCAAATTCCACACATTCGCCACCCTCTGATGAAGAAATTTCTCCTCACCTCAGTTCTAAAAGATTTACCCCTTATCCTCAAACTATGACCCTAGCTCTGAACTCCCCCACCATCAGGAACATTCTTTCTGAATTTACCCTGTCTAATCCTGTTAGGATTTTGTAAGTTTCTACGAGATGCCCTCTCGCTCTTCTAAACTCCAATGAATATAACCTTAAGATTGAACGCCGTTTTCCTCAAAGAGGGACATCTCCATCCTCCCATCTGTCCCTGGGGCAATGGCAGCTAGAGTTTTCTCACACAGATCCATCCATAAGTCACTTGAAGGTTGCCATGGTTGTATACTTTCATTTAAGTGTGATTCCTGTTGTCAATTGAAAGGTACTTTCTATTTGGCGAGGAGGTTTCTTTGACGGAAATCGCGGCCATTCTTTTTTTCTGATGGTTAAAAACTTCTTAGAAATCAACACCGCTAATAATGTGACAGAGTCTGTTGCTGTGTACATGTCAAAATTAAAATCACAGACACAAAAAATGATATCGCTGTCAGTCCAGACAGGTTCTCTACAGAAAGAAAGAAGTTTCATTCACATAGAACGCCTTTCAAGTCCTCAGGACATCTCAAAGCAATTCACAATCTATGGGATACTTTAAAGTAAGAGGTAAATAAAATTTATTTATTAGTCACATGTAAGGCTTACACTGCAATGAAGTTACTGTGAAATTCCCCTAGTTGCTACACTGCAGCACCCGTTCAGGTCAATGCACCTAACCAGACTGTGGAAGGAAACCGGAGCCCTGGGAGGAAACCCATGCAGAATGTGCAATCTTCGTACAGGTGATGACCCGAGCCAGGAATTGAACCCTGGAGCTCTGAGGCAGCAGTGCTAACCATTGTGCCACCGTGCCACCCTCCTAAGATGCTCAATGTTGTCAAGGGAGGCAAACACAACTGCCTGTACGTACGCAGCAGCAATGTCCCACATCGAGATTAATGACCAGTTTACTTCAGATGTTTGGTCTGAGAGAGAGCTGTCGACTGAGACACCTCCCCTGCTCTTCAATTAGTGTCTTGGGATCTTATATGCTCACCCTGAGAAGGCTGACCTGTAATGCATTGCACATTTCCGAAGCAGATCTGAAAACAGCACTGTTTGACGAGAAAAGCATCTCTGTGCAAACACAGATAAACCCGACCAGTCAAAGGTGTCTGCTTTCCATACTGCTCTCAACAAATGCATTAAGGCACTTTCAACCGAATAGCAATGCAGATATAAGTAAACAGGATACCTTGGCTGGATTTCTGATTTGCATCTATACAGGCTGATAAAAAAAAGGATTCTTCATCTGGCGTACAAATTAATAACGGGAGCACATTTCAAGACAGCGTGATAAGCCCCTCACAGGTCATTTGAATCTCAGTGACTTGCTGTAGCAATGACACACATGGGAACACATTGTTGGATTGTTCCAGTGTATTGATTCAGCTTAGCAAATACCACTCCCCACCTCCTCTCAACTAAAATGAGACTAGCAAGAAGTAGATTTATGTGTACGAGTCGGATCTCTGTAAGACATTTACTTGTGCCTTATTGATGCTGGTCATTGCTGCCTGAGTTAGCACGCACACATCTTGTGCGTCCTTTTGTGGCTTGGAATCCTGATCGAATAAACCAGGCTAAAGGGAACAGAGGCTCCTGGCACTTTATCCCGTATTCCTCTGGAATCAGAGCCGGAGCGCTAATTGGCTCACAATTTAAATCCTCACATGCATAATAACTTCATGCAAACTAATAGGAATGATATTTTATTCATAAGACAAAGACGGAGGGGGGGAGAAAAAAACCTAATTTTAGGCTGCGTTAAGTGATACCAAGCACTCAGGGCTCTTGTTTAATGCTTGCTTTTCATTATTGTGCTACGGTAATTGGAATTCTGTAAAACTGAATGTAACATATAGATCTTATCTGTAGGTGGGGATAGAGCTATGTCACTCCGATACTGGGTTACATCCGATTGAGAACAATGAAAAAGAAATTGGCTAACTTGGGTATTTCACCATTTTTTATCTTCATTTCTTTTTTAAACAAATTATTCAGAGAATATGGTGAGCATGGCAATGTTTTTACATCCTGGTTCCTAGTAACGCCACCGACATCCGTTTTGTAGCAGTATTAACATCCCTGGCCAGGGCTGCATTTAAACCCAGTCCAGGCAGGCCACAGCTGTCCATTGCATCCATTTCTAAAGCACCAGAGGCGGCAAGGTGGCACAATGGTTAGTGCTGCTGCCTCACGGCGTCAGAGACCCGGGTTCAATTCCAGCTCAGGTCACTGTCTGTGCAGAGCCTACACGTTCTCCCCATGTCTGCGTAGGTTTCCTCCGAAAGATGTGTGGGTTAGGTGCATTGACCAGGCTAAATTGCTGCTTTGTGTCAGGGGGAATAGGCAGGGAAAATTAATGGGGGTAGGGCCTGTGTTGTTGGTGCAGACTCAAAGAACAGTACAGCACAGGAAACAGGCCATTCAGCCCTCCAAGCCTGTGCTACACATTGGTCCAACTAGACCATTCGTTTGTATCCCTCCATTCCCAGTCTGCTCATGTGTCTATCCAGGTAATTCTTAGACGATGCCAGCATGTCCGCCAACACCACCCTACCTGGCAGCGCATTCCAGGCCCCCACCACTCTCTGCGTAAAAAACGTCCCTCTGATATCGGAGTTATACCTTGCCCGTCTCACCTTGAACCTGTGACCCCTCGTGATCGTCACCTTCGACCTGGGAAAAACCTTCCCACTATTCACCCGATCTATACCCTTCATAATTTTGTACACCTCTATTACGTCTCCCCTCATTCTCCGTCTTTCCAGGGAGAACAACCCCAGTCTACCCAATCTCTCCTCATAGCTGTGGGGTGAATCCTTCTGTCCTGTAGGGGTTGTATGTAATTCTGTGTACTTGAAATGGGTTCTCTGGGCATGCTGGCTGTAGAAGAAATAACCTAACGTGCTAAGGGAACAGGATGAAAGAAGATACCAGAACACGATTAGGGCACAATTGGTGGTTGACAGGAGAGTAGAACAAGCAATAATAAAGCAGCAACTCGGGTTACCCCTCCTCCCTTCTCCCACCTCTGATTTTCTCTTGCGTGACTTTGATGGGAAATCAGATCAGGAAGGGTGTGAAAGTGCCTGTCGGTTCATCACTGCCTGCTTTACACCAACGCTGAAGATTGTTTAGGTTCTCTGGTGGAACTCCTGCCTCCACTTTAAGTAACGATTTGGAGAAAGGTTTCGATAGGTGGGACCTAGAGAAAATATTTCTACTCGTGGGGGAAGAACAAAACTGAGATCATCACCATAACCCTAAATCACTACGATATTAAATTGAGAACTCAGAAGAAGAATTCAAAGAGTAAGAAGTCTCACAACACCAGGTTAGAGTCTAATGGATTTATTTGTTATCATGAACTTTCAGAGCGCTGCTCCTTCATCAGGTGAGTCAGGGGTCCACTCATCAGATGAAGGAGCAGTGCACCAAAAGCTCGTGATTCCAAATAAACCTGTTGGACTTTAACCTGGTCTTGTGAGACTTCTTACTGTGCCCACCCCAGTCCAACACGGGCTTCTCCACATCATGGCTACTCAAAGAATGGTTGAGAACGTGGAACTCGCTACCAGCGGGAGCAGTTGAAGTGGACATTCTAGATGGGTTACAGGGAGAAGTGAACAGCATTAGATTTGATTTGATTTACTATTGTTAAGTGTATTAATATACAATCAAAAGTACTGTTTCTTGTGTGCTGTACAGACAAAGCATACCGTTATATGTGAGAGTATTATAATGATCTGACATTAACATGTTCATTTAAAGCTACAATGTATTTCATACTTATGGGAGAAGGAAAGGAGAGGGTGCAGAATGTTGTGTTACAGTCATAGCTAGGGTGTAGAGAAAGATCAACTTAATAGGAGGTAGGTCCATTCAGAAGTCTGATGGCAGCAGGAAAGAAGCTGTTCTTGAGTCAGTTGATACGTGATCTTAGTCTTTTGTATCTTTTTCTGGACGGAAGAAGGTGGAAGAGAGAATGTCGGGGGTGCGTGGAGTCCTTGATTATGCCGGCTGCTTTTTTTGTGAGGCAGCTGGAAGTGTAGACAGAGTGAATGGATAGAAGGCTGGTTTGCGTTAGGGACTGGGCTATGTTCACAACCGTTGGTAGTTTCTTGTGGTCTTGGTCAGGACAGGAGTCATACCCATGCTGTAGTACATCCAGAAGGGAATGTTTTCGATATGGGGAGATGGGGAAATACAGTCAAGCAGAAACATTGGCACGTACAGATTGGGTCAATTGTTTCTGTGCTGTCCATCCTACGTAACATGTAAACAAGTCCAAAAGCCAAAGTCTTCGATATTCCCTTGATTAACATGTTTAAAAATAGTCGGACAAATGCCTGGCTACAGGCAAGATTGAGTGTACGATTGCGATGACTGAATGTTGTGTGGAATTTTGATGCAAACTCATGTTTTTGTTTGGGATAGCCTTTGCCAGTTTGTAATGCAGTTGATTAAAAATGCCCGTCATTGTTGGATCTAGCTCAATAATCAAGAAATTTCAATTCAAAGCCTTCAATAGTTAGACAGTGTGAGGGAATGTAAACGTAAGCATTTCGTTTTGTAAGTTTATTTATTAATGTCACAAGTTGGCTTACATTTTCACGGCAATGAAGTTACTGTAAAAATCTCCAAGTCACCACACTCCTGTTCGGGTACACTGAGGGAAAATTTAGCATGGCCAATGCACCCAACCGGCACATCTTCTGGACTGTGGGAGGAAACTGGAGTACCGGGAGGACATAGTGCAAACTCTACACAGACCCAAGCCAGGGATTGAACTCATGTCCCCTGGCGCTGTGAGGCAGCAGTGCGAACCGCTGTGCCGCCTTGTACTGGCAAATAATTTTAAAGCATTTCACTAAACGTAATAGGGTTAAGTAAATAAACTCCAGTGTTGATATGAAGACTTTGCAAATCCAGGCAGGGAAATTTTCGAATCATCTCGAGTTAGTTCAGGCCAATTTAAATTCCTAATTGATTCGGGACTCATTCCTAACTCAGCAGCTTGGGATCAAGCGTTTTATCAAAGGCTTGCTGCTCGAAGGTGTTGCATTACCGATGGTGGGATTGCAGCGTTGTCCTATACGCACTGATACTCTTTAACTCATCATCAGGCTATGTCTGAGGTATGTCGCAGCTTTAAAGGAACATGTTGAAGTCAGATCATTATAATACTCCCACACCATCGGGGGAAAAAAGGAACAGCAACCGAGAACAGTGGAGTTTTTCAAATGAAAGGGAGGATTCTGAATCCTGCTTTATTTCATATCGAACGCGCAGCTGATCCGGTTGTTAAGGGTTTTTTTTAATATTTTGATTCCTGCAGTGTAGTATGAGATTTCTGCTCATGTTGCAAGAGGCTGATTAGTGTTCCATTGAAGGAGAAATGGCCGCTAAGCATGGATACCTGCAGAGCTACAAGCCCTTTGATCCTTCCCTCAGTCTGCACTTCTGTTGAATCAAGTCCTAATGGAATAATGGCCATAATAGATTTTTTAATTGCTGGCGTGCAAGCTCCCTCCAAAGCCTGTTTGGAGCTGACCTTGTAAAGTTCATTCATGTCTAAGTAGCGCTTGTTCTGGTTTCCTCATTACTCTGGAATTGCTGTCGCCAGCTGCACAATGGGATTTGGACAGCTCTCTAAGAGCCAGGCCAGGTACAATGGGCTGAACGGTCACCTTTCGTCCTGCAACATTCTATGATCCTGCTGCAATTGGGTCACCCTGGGTGCAGCACCCAAAAAAATAAAATCAGCCAAGCTGATGATGAATCATACAATCATAGAATTTGCAGCATAGCAAGAGGACATTCGGCCCATCGAGTCTGCACTTAGCACAGTCCCATCCAGGCCCTATCCCCTAACCCCACCTCCTAATCCCCCGAACATTACGGGGTAATTTGTCACGACCAATCATATCTGCATAACCCGCATATTTTTGTTCTGTGGGAGGAAACCAGAGCACCTGGAGGAAACCCACACAGACATGGGGACAATGTGCAAACTCCACACAGACAGTCACCTGAGGCCAGAATTGAACCCGGGCCCTTTGCTCTGTGAGACAGCAGTGCTAACCACTGTGACACTGTGCTGCCCCTGAAAATCCCCTAGTCACCACATTCCGGCACCTGTTCTGGTACACTGAGGGAGAATTTAGCATAGCCAATGCACCTATCCACTACGTCTTTCGGACTGTGAGAGGAAACCAGAGAACCGGGAGGAAACCCATGCAGACACAGGGAGAACATGTAGATTCCACATAGTTAGTGACCTAAGCTGGGAACTGAACCTGGATCCCTGGCGGTGGGCGGGCAATAATGCTAACCACAGTGCCACTGTGCTGCCATGCCGCAAACGGAGCCCGCTTAATTGCGTGAGCTTTCTTCGGACACTCAGGTTTCCTCCCACAGTCTAAAAGACATGCTGGTAAATTCTTCTGATAGGCAGAGGAATTAAGGGTTATGGGGAGAAAGCGGGAAAGTGGAACTGATCCATTTCAGATCAGCCATGATCTTATTGAATGGCGGGGCAGGCTCGAAGAGCTAGATGGCCGACTCCTGCTCCTATTTCTTATGTTCTTATTTATGTTCTTCCTCAGTGTACCCGAACATGCACTGGAGTGTGGCGACTAGGGATTTTCAGGGACGGCACGGTGGCGCAGTGGGTTAGCACTGCTGCCTCACAGCGCCAGGGACCCAGGTTCAATTCCGGCCATGGGTGACTGCCTGTTTAAATAAATTAGTAGACCCCCTCAATAGGATTCACCATGTCTTATAACTAAGTGTGGTTCCAAAAAACACAGCAGACAATTTGCTCACACCAGGACCCCACAGTCGGTAAGTTCAATAAATGATTGCGTTGTTGTGGCTAACTCTCTCAAGTAATGGTAGGGCAAGGTGGTAAGCGGAATATCTCCTGGGGAGGATGTCATGTTTCCTACTGGTCAGTCCTCACTCTGCTTCAGCTGAAATTGAGGGAAATCGGTAAGGGATTGGGAGTTACAGATAGTTCTATGGCCTGGTAGGTATGGATATGATCGGCGCAACTTGTGGGCCGAAGGGCCTGTTTGTGCTGTAGTGTTCTATGTTCTATGTTGACACACAACCATTCCCTCTAGATTGCCTTTCCTGTCACTGCCCAGAAGATGCTTAATTGCCCAGATGGTAAAGTCAGTGGTCGAGACACAGTTCACCGTTTCAGATTCATTGTTAAACATGCAATTATTAATGTTTTCAAACCCATGAAATTGGGCTGGACTCGTTTTCAAGTTGCCATTGCTGCCCAAACAGATAGTGCCAAGGCAATCCAGAAATGGGCTCCCAAGCCTCACTTACATGGGCACAGCCAGTTGTCAGCACCAGTCACAACCCCACAGTCCGTGCACCACAAGAGAAGGATGAATCTGACGAGATCCCGAGGGAAGGCTTGAGGGATTGTTTTGCAGATTGGGAGTGGCTCGATTTCAAAGTTTAAAGTTTATTTTATTAGCATCACAAGTAGGCTTACATTAACACTGCAATGAAGCTACTGTGAAAATCCCCGACTTGCCACATTCCAGTGCCTGTTCGGGTACGCTGAGAGAGAATTTAGCACGGCCAATGCACATAACCAGCACGTCTTTCAAACTGTGGGAGGAAACCGGAGCATCCGGAGGAAACCCTTGCAGACATGGGAGAATGTGCAGACTTCACACAGACAGTGACCCAAGCCAGGGATCGAACCCGGGTGCTACGAGGCAACAATGCTAATCACTGTGCCACCGTGCTGCTGTGGAGTTACTGGGGAGTCCTCCTCTGTTTTGCTACATTCATGGAAAGATCAACTTAGTTGGTAGCAATGGTGGTCCTTGCAAAATGACCCCCACTGGGAACAAGACCTGCAGAGCCATTTTTCAACAATCATCCGGCCCCTCATTCACATATTTAACAGGCTCCCGAGTCTGTTTTAGAGGTGTAGCCCAAGTGCCTAAAAATTCATCCACACAAATTAAACACTGGAACTAACACCGGCCCAGAATGGGCACAGGCTACCCACTGCTAAAGTAATGTGCTCTCTGTGCCATTTAACCTCCCAAAATTGGGTGAAATGCAGAGAGAGAGAGGCCCAGTGGTATTATGACTGGACTATTAATCCAGAAACTCAGCTGATGTTCTGGGGATCCGGGTTCGAATCCCGCCATGGCAGGTGATGGAATTTGATTTCATTAAAAAGTACCTGGAATTAAGAATCTACTGACAATCACAAAACCATTATCGATGGTCAGAAAAACCCATCTAAGCTCACTAATGTCCTTTGGGGAAGGAAATCTGCTGTCCTTACCTGGTCTGGCCTACATGTGAGTCCAGAGCCACAGAAGTGTGGTTGACTCTCAGCTGTACTTGGGCAGCTAGAGATGGGCAATAAATGGTGGGCAGCCAGCGACGCCCATGTCCCACGAATGAACAAAAAGATATCATGCACATTTTGTCTACACAACACAATTACCGCTGCAACGCCAAGTTTGCAACTTTAGAAAGTGATCTTGAAACATTTACTTTTAATCCGAGCCAGCCTTTGCTAACAAATACACTTGCTGCTTTTCACGCCAGCCGAGCTTCTCTTCTCATGGAGCCTGAATCCGCATGCAGCCAAATTTTAAACAGTGTTTGGGGCTTCCCCACTGATCCAAACAGTCGGTTTCAAGGACATTTGTTTAAAAAAAAATGATGAAGTGATGAACGAGATAGCTGGAGAAGGAACAAGGCAATTGCCAGCCAGCCAAATTGCAAAAGAAAGGTGCCCCAGTAGGTTAGATCATGCACTTAGATTGAAAGACCCCAGGCTATTGTGTTAAGCACTGAAATGACAGCCAGATGGAAACTTGAAGAATGAAAGTCTCTGTAGAGTGTCAGTAAAGATGGTAGAAAGAAAAAAGAAATGATATGTATCTACGTAGCGCCTTCCACAGCCTCAGAACAACCCAATGTTCTCTACAGCCTATTGAGTACTTTTGAATTGCATCCAGTGTTGTAATGCAAGGCAACACGGCAGCCAATATGTACACAGCAAAATCCCACAGACATCAATCAGATAAATGGCCAGGTGATGGGTGTGATTTTCCACACATTTCCCCCACCCCCACAACCATAGTGTGTTTCGAGGTGACAGAGGCAACCCACTGTTGGCTGTCACCAGGATTTTCCAGTCACACTGCAGTCAATGGGGTTTCCAGTTGTCCACACCTTCCGCTATCAGGGAACCTGGGAGGTGGTGGTGTTGGTGGTTGGGGCAGGGAGGGGGGGTGCGGTGGGGGTGGATGCAGGTGATGTAGCCAGCAGGACTGTAAGGTCCCGCCCGAAGGAGTGGCTGGAAAATCCTGCCACTCATGTTTTTTTGTCGTTGGACGGAAATAAACCTTCAAATAAGGTTTCGGGACTCACTGCTCTTCAAGGGATCCTTTGCATCTGCCAAGGAACATAGAACATAGAGCACTACAGCACAAACAGGCCCTTCGGCCCTCAAGTTGCGCCGATCACATCTATACCTACCAGGCCATAGAACCATCTGTAACTCTCAATCCCATTAAATCCCATGTACTCATCCAGAAGTCTTTTAAAAGACCCCAGCGAGTTCGCCTCTACCACCACCAACGGCAGCTGATTCCACTCACTCACCACCCTCTGAGTGCAAAACTTACCCCTTACATTTCCTCTGTACTTGCTTCCCAGCACCTTAAACCTGTGTCCTCTTGTAGCGACCATTTCAGCCCTGGGAAATAGCCTCCGAGAATCCACCCTATCTATTCCTCTCAACATTTTATAAACCTCTATCAGGTCGCCTCTCAACCTTCGTCTCTCCAGAGAGAAGAGACCTAGCTCCCTCAACCTATCTTCATGAGGCATGCCTCCCAATCCAGGCAACATCCTTGTAAATCTCCTCTGCACCCTCTCAATAGCTTCCACATCCCTCCTGTAGTGAGGCGACCAGAATTGCGCACAGTACTCCAAGTGGGGTCTGACAAGGGTCTTATAAAGTTGCAGCATTACCTCCCAACTCCTAAACTCAATCCCTCGATTAATGAAGGCCAGTACACCATACGCCTTCTTGACCACATCCTCAACCTGAGAGGCTGATTTGAGCATCCAGTGGACCCGGATCCCAAGATCCTTCTGCTCCTCAACACTGCTAAGAGTCTTACCCTTGATATTGTACTCCTGCATCCCATTGGTCCTGCCAAAATGGACCACTACACATTTATCCACGTTGAAGTCCACCTGCCACTTCTCCGCCCAGTCTTGCATCCTATCTATATCACGCTGCAACTTCTGACATCCCTCCAGACTATCCACAACACCACCAACCTTCGTATCATCAGCGAACTTGCTAACCCATCCCTCCACTTCCTCATAAGAATATAAGAACATAAGAAATAGGAGCAGGAGTAGGCCATCTAGCCCTTTGAGACTGCCCCGCCATTCAATAAGATCATGGCTGATCTGTCGTGGCTCAGTTCCACTTTCCCGCCCTCTCCCCATAACCCTTAATCCCCTCGCTTATCAAAAACCCATCAATCCGCGTCTTAAAAATATTTAGCGAGGCAGCCTCCACCACTTCTACGGGCAGAGAATTCCAGAGATTCACCACCCTTTGAGTGAAGAAGTTCCTCCTCAACTCCGTTCTAAACCGCACCCCCCTTTATCTTGAGGCTGTGCCCCTAGTCCTACTGTCCTTTCTGAGCAGGAAGAGTCTCCCCACCTCTATCCTATCCATCCTATTCATCATCTTATATGTCTCAATGAGATCTCCCCTCATTCTTCTAAACTCTAACGAGTACAAGCCTAGTTTATTCAGCCTCTCCTCATAGCTCAACCCCCTCAACTCCGGCATCAGCCTAGTAAACCTCCTTTGCACTCCCTCCAAGGCCAAAATATCCTTGCGTAAGTGCAGCGACCAAAACTGCACACAGTACTCCAGCTGCGCCCTCACCAGTGCCCTATACAGCTGCAGCAAGACCTCCCTACTTTTATATTCAATCCCCCTCGCTATGAAGGCCAGCATCCCATTAGCCTTCCTGACCACCTGCTGCACCTGCAGGCTGGGTTTTTGCGACTCATGCACAAGGACCCCGAGGTCCCTCTGCATCGTCGCACCGTCATCTAGGTCATTTATAAAAATGACAAACAGCAAGGGTCCTAGAACAGATCCCTGGGGCACTCCACTGGTGACCGACCTCCATGCAGAAAAAGACCCATCCACAACCACTTCTGCAGACAAGCCAGTTCTGGATCCACAAGGCCAAAGCCCCTTGGATACCATGCCCTCTCACCTTCTCAAGAAGTCTTGCATGGGGGACCTTATCAAACATGAATGGTAGAGTCTAGGAAATGAAAAGCAGACGGAAAATACTGGAAAAATGTATCAGATTAGCCAGTATCTATGGATCATAGAATTCCTACAGTGCAGAAGGAGGCCATTCAGCCCATCAAGTCTGCACCAACTCTCTGACAAAGCATCTTACCCAGATCCCATTCCTGTAATGCCATATATTTAGTGTGGCCAACTCACCTAACCCGCATACCTTTGGACTGCGGGAGGGAACCCATGCAAGCACAGAGAGACTCCACACAGACAGTGACCCAAGCCGGGAATCGAACCCGAGTCCCTGGCGCTGTCAGGTAGCAGTGC
Organism: Carcharhinus amblyrhynchos; assembly: GCF_965287045.1. NCBI lineage: Eukaryota > Metazoa > Chordata > Chondrichthyes > Carcharhiniformes > Carcharhinidae > Carcharhinus > Carcharhinus amblyrhynchos. The sequence goes on from NC_137329.1 coordinate 116,301,943, forward strand.
TAACCACTGTGCCACCATGCATCCCACCCGCCCCTCCCCCAAGACACACGTCAATATCTCAGGAGCCCAACCCTCACTTCCATGAAGGGTTGGGTCGCAAATTTGCAGCAGCTGCAGAGTTTATACTGTTTAGTTATTGGTCTCTGTACTCAGGGACATCAGAGCTGTGGTTGATAGGTAGCATGGGACTGATGTAGTCCAGCGCCAGTGGGCAGTGTTATCGATAAAATTTGAACTGTGAAGTACGATGGCCAATCCAACTTGGCAGCTCTGCTTCCAGTTTGATTACTGGCCAGCGCTGGATGCATGAAGTTCTGATTTCCATAACTGCTGACACAGTTTTGCAGATGAGGTATCCTGCAATGCTCGTGTGATCTTAATAATATTGATTCATTGAAGAAAATCTTGAAAAAAAATTAAATAAAACTCACAACTATCTGATTCTTATTTGCATGTAAATGCCCTGTTCACCTGGGTTGCATAGAACCATAGAACCCTACAGTGCAGAAAGAGGCCCTTCGGCCCATCGAGTCTGCATCGAACAGAATCCCACCCAGGCCCTACCCCCACATCCCTACATATTATACCCATTAATCCCTCTAACCGACTCATCCCTGGACACTAAGGGGCAATTTCTTAGCATGGCAATCAACTTAACCCGCACATCTTTGGACTGTGGGAGGAAACCAGAGCACCCGGAGGAAACTCACACAGACATGAGGTTCAGACATTGAGGTTTAGGCACACATTCTTTGAGGCAGCAACATGTTTGAACTTTGAAGAGCAAAAGAAAGTCAGAGACAGGGCCTTTAAGTTTTTCAAAGATATGGTGGAGATGAAGGATTGTTTCCTTATTCAGAGTGCTGATAGAAGCAAATTTAAGTGACAGAGGCACAGTTGCTGAGCAGAGGGCATCATTAACAATATTGGCTATCAATGGGGGTCATACATCATTGGATGGTCAGCGGTTGAGTGGGAAAAGGAGTGAAGGGAGCAGGATGTGGGTTTCCTGGGCAGGAAGGGAACAAAGGACAAAGAACAGTACAGCACAGGAACAGGCCCTTCAGCCCTGGAAGAGCTCAGAAAGGGCAGATAGAAGAGACATTAGAGAAAGATGTGAGATCAGGGCTCGGGCAGGAGAGAGCATGACCAAGTGGGCTAATCGAAGGAGGGCGCACAGCAGAGGAAGCTGATAGGATGGTCTTGATATAAATGGCAAAGAAGACCATAAGATGTAGGAGCAGAATTAGGCCATTTAGTCCATCGACTCTGCTTCGCAATTCAATCATGGTTGATATGTTTCTCAACCCCATTCTCCTGCCTTTTCCCCATAACCTTTGATCCCCTTACCAATCAAGGACCTACGTATCTGTATCTTAAATACATTCAATGATCTGGCATCCACAGCCTTCTGTGGCAAAGAGTTCCACAGATTCTCCATCCTCTGGGTGAAGAAATTCCTCCTCATCTCTGTTCTAAAGGGTCGCCCCTTTACTCTGAGGCTGTGCCCGTGGATCCTAGTCTCTTCTTCCTCTTACGTTGTGAGGTGAGGATGGAGGAGACCGAGGAGAAAGATTTATTTTGCGGTTAGCAGCAGGGAAACAAAGCCAGGTGTCATTTGTTTTGCATTGTAGGATGATACTGGAATAATGAGCAGTTTTAGCAGATGAGAGTGACAGAATGCGATAGTCCATTACGAGGTCCAGTCAGATGTGGCAGTGAAAGGCTAAAGCAGTGATCTGCTTTAACCTTTTCGTCTCCTGATAGAAATGAATTAATTACCAGAGACTAGGCACAGATGTAGAAACTGTCTGCAGAGCTTATAAAGGAGGCCAGGTTTCCCTGCAAGCAACTTGCAAACTCAGATTGTTGCCCAGAATAACTTGGAGAACCACTCAGAGCAATCTTCAACATTAAAAGCCACAGCACTGGAACGAGAAACATGAAGGTTTTAGTTATCAAACAGAAGATGGCACATTTTAACACTGCCCCAACCGGGAGGAACTGGCAAAGAGTCAGTTTAAATGGCCATGGGGCTGACCCACTGAACGTCCTCTATCAATCATTCTGGTCCCGAAGATATTGTGTGGCTCAGCCATGCCGCTGCTAGGCAACCCATTGCAAGGGTGGGGGTGTGGGATGGATTTGGTGGGGGGAGGGGGGGGGGTGGTGGTGGGGGGGTGGGGGGAGGGCAGGTCGGGGGGGTGGAGGAGGTTGGCAAGTGTCACCTTAGGCAGGGCTGGAAAATCCTACCAGCAGAAAAGGCCTGAAAATCCTGCTGTTGTGTCAAAATTCCTCAACTCTCCATAACAGCACTGTGGCCGTACCTATACCACATGGACACAAAAGTTTACTTATTTTTTGATTTGATTTATTATTGTCACATGTATTAGCATGCAGTGAAAAGTATTGTTTTTTGTGCGCTATACAGACACAGCATACCGTTCATAGAGAAGGTAACGAGAGAGTGCAGAATGTAGTGTTACAGTCATAGCAAGGGTATAGAGAAAGATCAACTTAATGCAAGTAAGTCCATTCAAAAGTCTGAGAGCAGCATGGAGCAAGCTGGTTTTTGAGTTGGTTGGTACGTGACCTCAGACTTTTGAGTCTTTCTCCCGACGGAAGAAGGTGGAAGAGAGAATGTCCGGGGTGGGTGGGGTATTTAATTATGCTGGCTGCTTTGCTGAGGCAGTGGGGAAGTGTAAACAGAGTCAATGGATGGGAGACTGGTTTGCGTGATGGATTGGGCTACATTCACGACCTTTTGTAATTCCTTGCGGTCTTGGATAGAGCAGGAGCCCATACCAAGCTGTGACACAACCAGAAAGAATGCTTTCTATGGTGCATCTGTAAAAGTTGGTGAGAGTCATAGCTGACATGCCAAATTTCCTTAGGCTTCTGAGAAAGTGGAGGCATTGGTGGGCTTTCTTAACTATAGTGTCGGCATATTAGTCTCGGCATATTAATGTTGCAAGTAAGCTTACATTAACATTACAACAAAGTCACTGTGAAAATACCCTAGCTGCCACACTCTGGCGCCTGTTTGGGTGCACTGAGGGAAAATTTAGCATGGCCAATGCACCTAACCAGCGGGTCTTTCAGACTGTGGGAGGAAACAGGAGCATCCAGAGGAAACCCACACAAACACGGGGAGAATGTGCAGACTTTGCATAGATAGTGACCCAAGCCGGGAATCCAACCCGAGTCCTTGGTGCTGTGAAGCAGCAGTGCTAACCACTGTGCCATTGTGCCGCCCTACCAGTTCAAGGAGGCAGCTTACCGCCTCACAGCAATTAGAGATTGGCAACATATGCTGGGCTTGCTGGTGACGCTTATGTTTGGTTGCTTTTGTTGCCTCTAACAATGTGATGAGTCATCAAGAAAGCAATTGATGGCATCCTTCGGCAGACTATTCATTGCTTCTTCATTGATGGATAAAGGACGATTGTTGAAATGACTAAAAGCTGTGTTGACCTGTTGATCTCAGACTGGTAATGAACTGGGAGCCTCTACTCAGATTTCAGAGCATTGTACAATCCCTTTCAACCTTAGTGGCCTGTATGTGACTGAAGTTCATCTGTTCTGTGATTCAGCCAAGTGTCTTACAGCCCTCTGAGCTTGTATTGGACAGCCCAACAATGATTAGGGCATATTTTCCAACCCCTTTCCTCATCCTATGAAGGTGAGGAGTGTCATCCTGAAAAGGATTGCTCATTTGGGTGTTGGTGGGAGGGTGGGGATTGGAAGGGAAGGGGTTGCCGGGTTCCATTGTGTTTCGTTTCAGTATAAAACGACCCAATGAGGAACTCTATCAGGCGCCTACGGCTCCCAGTGAATGGACATCTGCTGTTTGATGGCTCACTCATTGCCAGAAGACTTGTGATTACAGATAACATCAAGATGATGAACATGTCTTCCGTGTGATGTGGGATCATAGTGAGGGGGAGTTGTACCTCATCCACCTCACTCTTTCATTTTGACCTCTCTTCATCCAATGGCAGGACAGCTGGATATAGATCCATCTAAAATGGCTGACCATAGAATCCCAAAAGTGCCGAAGGAGGCCATTCGGCCCATCAAGTCTGCACTGATTCTCCAACTGAGCAACTTAATCAGTCCCATTCCCCACCCTATCCCCATATCCACATGTATCTACTCCACTAATCCACTAATCCCTTCTAATCTACAAATTTTGGGATATTCAGGGATAATTTAGCATGGCCGAGAGGAGAGATTGGCTAGGTTAGGATTGTTTTCATTGGAGTTCAGACGAATGAGGGGAGTATCTCATAGAGATTTATAAAATTCTAACAGATTAGACACGGTAGACTCAGGGAGGGTATTCCCAATGGTGGGAGAATCCAGAACCAAGGGTCACAGTCTGAGGGTCCGGTGTGGACCATTTAGGACGGAGATGAGGAGACATTCCTTCACCCAAAGAGTGGTGAGCCTGTGGAATTCATTACCACAGGAAGTAGTTGATGCCAAAACATTGAATGTACTCAAGAGGCAACTGGATATAGCACTGGGGGCAAATGGGATCAACGGTTATGGGGAGAAAGCAGGATTAGGCTATTGAGTTGGTCGACCAGCCATGATCGTGATGAACAGTGGAACAGGCTTGAAGGGCCAAGTGGCCTCCCCCTGCTCCTATCTTCTCTGTTTCTTTGTACCTAAATTTCAATCAGATTAAAACGACCAAACCCGACTCAGTTCCCGTCAGGTGTTACTGGCAGATACAACTCTCTAACGCAAACAGAAAACACTCAGTTCACTCTGGCATTCCTGTCGCTGAAGCTTTATACGTGTGCAGAGCGAGAATTGAAAATGGGAGCTGTTATTTAAGGGGCAAATTAACTAATGATTTTTAATTACAAAACATTTACACCAGCTAATGCAAAGGTTTGTGGTTCAGGACTCACTTCAGATGCAGATTTCTAGTTTTGAGTACGTTCATTTCTGCTGTCGTTAGCACAATGCTGCAGGTTGGTTTTAACATCGACCGTGAATTTCAAGCCGTGTTAGTTCTCCCAATCAATACTGCTCGTTCTTTTGTTAGTACGTTATGTGCGAGAAGTAGGTCATGCAAAGGTGCGCAACTGGTTATGACCAATTCAGCTGAAATGATATCCCAGGGATGTATTGAGTTGAAAATGCAAATGAAAGGATCCACAATAAGCACATTGACCCAGGCTGCTGACTCCCATCCCCCATGTCATTGTCTTTTTCTTCGCTTTTAGTGGAGAAGTGAGGTTTTACTTCAGGAAGAAAGTGGTTGCGTTGAACTGCACTGATCTTTCACTCTGGGAATTGAGGTCAAGTCCAGTTCATCAATATAGGATTTTATTTGATTTGGTTTATTATTGTCACATGCATTAGTATACAGTACAAAGTATTGTTCCTTGCGCAATATACAGACAAAATGTACCATTCACAGGGAAGGAAAGGAGAGAGTGCAGGATGTAGTATTACGGTCATAGCTAGGGTATAGACAAAGATCAACTTCATACGTGGTAGGTCCATTCAAAAGTCTGATGGCAGCAGAATCACAGCATCCCGACAGGGCGGAAGGAGGCCATTTGGTCCATCGAGTCTGCACCAACCACAATCCCACCCAGGCCCTATTCCCATCACCCCATGCATTTACCTTAGTTAGTCCCTCTGACATCAAGGGACAATTTAGCATGGCCAGTCTACCTAATCCACATATCTTTGGACCGTGGGAGGAAACTGGAACACCTGGAGGAAACCCACACAGACATGGGGAGAGTGTGCAAACTCCACACAGACAGTGACCCAAGCCAGGAATCAAACCCAAGTTCCTAGTGTTGTGAGGCAGCAGTGCTAACTGCTGTGCCACCATGCCACCCAAGGAAGAAGTGGCTTTTGAGTCGGTTGGTACATGTCCTCAGACCTTTGTATCTTTTTCCCGATGGAAGAAGAGAGTATGTCCAAGTGAGTGGGTTCCTTAATTGCTTAGTTGTTTTTCTGAGGCAGCAAGAAGTGTAGATAGAGTCAATGAATGGGAGGCTGGTTTGAGTGATGGACTGTGCTTCATTCACGATCCTTTATTGTTTGTTGTGGTCTTGGGAGAGCAGGAGCCATACCAAGCTGTGATACAATCAGAAAGCCTGCTTTCTATGGTGCATCTGTAAAAGTTGATGGAAGTTATTGTGGACATAACAAATTTCCTTAGTCTTCTGAGAAAGTAGAGGCGTTGGTGGGCTTTCTTAACTGTAGTATTGGCATGAGTGGACCAGGACATGTTGTTGGTGGTCTGGACACCTAAAAGCTTGAAGCTCGTAACCATTTCTACTTTGTCCTCATTGATATAGACAGGGGCATGTTCTCCTCTATGCTTCCTGAAGTCGATGACTATCCCTTTTGTTTTATTGACATTGAGGAAGAGATTATTTTCATCACACCAGTTCACCAGATTCTCTATCTCTTTCCTGCACTCCATTTCATTATTTGAGATCCAACCCAGTACGGTGGTATCATCAGCAAACTTGAAAATCGAGTTGAAGGGGAATTTGGCCACACAGTGAATGAAAGTCTCCTTTATTTGTTGACTGTAAATATCTAGATGAGATGAGTTTGGATCTCAATCCGGTTTGTCAGGGATATGGACTGCAAAAAATAAATGGCTTCGTGTTCAACACTAACGGATATTAAATTGGCCGTCTTTTCGGGGAGGTGAAATGATGACCAATATGAACAGGTGTACAAAATATCTCACTGGTGTGGCATGATGGCACAGTGGTTAGCACTGTTGCCTCACAGCGCCAAGAACCCAGGTTCGATTCCCGGCTTGGGTCACTGTCTGTGTGGCTTTCCTTTGGGTTCTCCAGTTTCCTCTCACAGTCCAAAGATCTACAGTTAGATGGATTGGCCATGGTAAATGGCCCCTTAATGTCCAAAGGTGCACAGTTTAGATGGATTAGCCATGGTCAATGTGGGGTTACGGGTGGAAAGGAGGGCCTGACTGGAGTGCTCATTTGAAGAGTCAGTGCTGACTTGATGGGCTGAATGGCCTCTTTCTGCACTGTACGGATTCTATGGCTCTGTGGTGCAGGAATGGCTGTTCTTAGAACCAGGGGAAATGAATCAATAGACTGCCTATCAACCCATTAGGTCAATGTTCCTCTTTGATAAGACAGATAAGACACATTCTAAATTGTTGGACTGACCTGCAGGTTTTTTGTATACCTACATTTCCTATTTTCCCTTGAAGACGCAATGGTCCCAGTCCCAGCTATTCCCTGGAGTTGAGTATTGACCTTGTGAAGAAATGAATTCCTCAGGGATTCAGACCTCGCGGTCCAGATTTGGTGAGACTGGGGAAGTCAGGTCTGTGCTTGCCCACAGTGAGGGCGCATTTGTGCCAGCAGCAGGGAGGGTCTGGGCCTACCAGATTTTGTCAGGCATTTCCCTTCATCTCCCAACGTTCCCAGTACAAGGAAGACACGCACAGGGAGGAAAGTCCAACTATTTGTTGGCTGAGAATCATAAAACGAGTGAAACGATTTTGTAAAACCTGCTATTCACTTGATAAAGGAGTGGCACTCCAAAAGCTCGTGCTACCAAATAAACCTGTTTGACTTTAATATAGAGCTGTGAGATTACTTACTGTGCACTATATTAGAGTTTATTCATTAGGCTTACATTCACACTGCAATGAAGTTACTGTGAAAATTCCCTAGTCGCCACATTCCGGCTCCTGTTCGGGTACACTGAGGGAGAATTTAGCACGGCCAATGCACCCAACCAGCACGTCTTTCTAACTATGGGAGGAAACCGGAGCTGGGAATCGAATCTGGGTCCCTGGCACAGTGAAGCAGCAGTGCTAACCACTGCGTCTCTACATCTGCTTTTCAGATGCACAGATATATTCTACATGTAGTAGACTGTACTTAAAGTGCCTTCATTTAATAGAAACCTTTGGAGAGTTTGGAGACAACAAATGGAATAAAGGGATTTAATGTTCTTTGACAGGTAAGTTCATTGCTCAATTAAGCTGAGATGTTAGCTGGTCAAGGTGTCCCCACTTGACCTGGGTTCCTGGGACCCAGGTTCGATTCCCGGCTTGAGTCATTGTCTGTGCGGAACCTGCACATTCTCCCTGTGTCTGTGTGGGTTTCCTCTGGGTGCTCCAGATTACCCCAACGGTCCGAAAGACATGCTGGTTCGGTGCAATAGCCATGCCAAATTCTCCCTCAGTGTACCCGAACAGGAGTGTGGCGACGAGGGGATTTTCACAGTAACTTCTTTGCAGTGTTAATGGAAGCCTATTTGTGACACTAATAAATAAACTTTACTTTTGCATTCTTGTTTATTCTTCGATAGAAGGTGTAGTAATAATGCATATACTCATTCTATGTAGCCTTGATGTGATAGGATGAAAGCATTCAGGGAGCATTGGTCACTTATCAAAATTCGGCCTTCAATGAGCGTAAAAGTTAAAGCCAGATTCAATGTGAATCTGTAAACCCGGCACATAAAATTTAACTCGCAATTGGTACTGCCACTGGAAATACCAGGCTAGCTAATTTGCAAAGTTCTAACATGGTCAGGGTAAATATCTGGGTCTCATAGAATACTTACAGAGCGGAAGGAGGACATTCAGCCCATCGGGTCTGCACCAACTCTTTGACAAATTGTCTTATCCTTTTGCCCCGTCCTAACCATGCCAACTTACAAGCATCAAGAGATTACCAAGGCAGGCAATGGGAGTGGTGTGCTGGCACAGTTGTTAGCACTGCTGCCAAACAGCATCATGGACCGGGTCTAATTCCAGCCTCAGGTCACTGTCTGTATGGAGTTTGCACATTCTCCCCGTGTTTGCGTGGGTTTCCTCTGGATGTTCCGGTTTCCTCCCACAACCCAAAGAACATAAGAAATAGGAGCAGGAGTAGGCCATCTAGCCCTTCGAGCCTGCCCCGCCATTCAATAAGATCATGGCTGATCTGAAGTGGATCAGTTCCACTTACCCGCCTACTCCCCATGACCCGTAATTCCCTTATCGATCAGAAATCTATCTACCTGTGACTTAAACATATTCAACGAGGTAGCCTCCACCACTTCAATGGGTAGAGAATTCCAGAGATTCACCACCCTCCGAGAGAAGAAGTTCTCCTCAACTCTGTCCAAGGATGTGCGGGTTAGGTTGATTGGCCATGCTAAATTGGCCCTAGTGACAGAGGGATTAGCAGCGTAAATATGTGGGGTTATGGGAGTGGGGCCTGGGTGGGATTGTGGTCAGTACAGACTCACAGAATCATAGATACCCTACAGTGCAGAAAGAGGCCACTTGGCCCATCGAGTCTGCACTGGCCACAATCCCACCCAGGCCCTACCCCCATATCCCTACACATTGACCCCCTACTCTCTCTAACCTACACATAGAACATAGAACATAGAACACTACAGCACAAACAGGCCCTTCGGCCCACGAGTTGCGCCGATCACATCAACACCTACCAACCTACAGATCTATCTATAACCCTCAATCTCATCAAACCCCATATACTCATCCAGAAGTCTTTTAAAAGACCCCAGCGAGTTCGCCTCCACCACCACTGACGGCAGCCGATTCCATTCACTCACCACCCTCTGAGTGAAAAACTTACCCCTAACATCACTTCTGAACTTCCCTCCCTGCACCTTAAATCTGTGTCCTCTCGTAGCAACCATTTCAACCCGGGGAAATAGCCTCTGAGAGTCCACCCTATCTATTCCTCTCAACATTTTGTAAACTTCTATCAGGTCGCCTCTCAACCTTTGTCTCTCCAGGGAAAAGAGTCCCAGCTCCCTCAACCTAACTTCATAAGGCATGCCTCCCAGTCCAGGCAACATCCTTGTAAATCTCCTCTGTACCCTCTCAATAGCTTCTACATCTTTCCTATAGTGAGGCGACCAGAACTGCGCACAATACTCTAAATGAGGCCTGACAAGGGTCTTATAAAGTTGCAGCATTACCTCCCGACTCCTAAACTCAATCCCTCGATTAATGAAGGCCAGTACACCATACGCCTTCTTGACCACCTCCTCCACCTGCGAGGCCGATTTAAGAGTCCTGTGGACCCGGACCCCAAGATCCTTCTGCTCTTCAACACTACTCAGACTTCTGCCCTTGATAGTGTACTCGTTCATCCCGTTGGTTCTGCCAAAATGGACGACTACACATTTATCCGCGTTGAAGTCCATCTACCACTTCTCCGCCCAGTCCTGCATCCTATCTATGTCCTGCTGCAACTTTTGCCATCCTTCCAGACCATCCACAACACCACCGACCTTAGTGTCATCAGCGAACTTACTTACCCATCCCTCCACTTCCTCATCCAGGTCATTTATGAAAATGACAAACAACAAGGGTCCCAGAACAGACCCTTGAGGCACTCCGCTGGTGACTGACCTCCATTCAGAAAAAGCCCCATCCACAACCACAACCACTCTCTGCCTTCTGCAGGCAAGCCAGTTCTGAATCCACAAGGCCAAAGGCCCTTGGATCCCATGCCCTCTCACATCTCAGGACACTAAGGGGCAATTTTTTTTAGCATGGCCAATCAAGCTAACCCGCACATCTTTGGACTGTGGGAGGAAACCGGAGCGCCTGGAGGAAACCCACGCAGACACGAGGAGAATGTGCAAACTTCACACAGACAGTGACCCAAGCCGGGAATCGAACCCAGGTCCCTGGAGCTGTGAAGCAGCAGTGCTAACCACTGTGCTACCGGGCCGTGATTGATGGGCTAACTGGCCTCCTTCCGCAAGGTAGGGATTCTATGATTCAGCAATGAGGTGGAGGCCAGTCCAGTAAGAGAAGATACCATCACCTTCCGTTGAGGTGATTTGCCCTGGTCCAGCAAGATCCCTCCATTTGTTGTCCCTGTCCTTACGCTGATTCCCTGCCTCGATCCTCACTGCGAGGCAGGCACGTGATGCAGAGAATATTTTATGATTTTACCTCTGCAGGTACTGCCTCGCAGAGACTTCATTAAAAAGCTTTATGCAGAATTTATTCTGGTTAAATGGCTTGTTAATGGTTTGAAAGCATTGAAGTATGATGAAGATAGATTGTGATGACTAACTATTACTCATTACAGACATTTGCAAAAACCGCACATTGCGGCATTCTCAGGAATATGCTGAAACGTGGAGTACAATCTTTTTTGAAAAAGAAACAATATTGGAGTCCTTCCACATGAGGTAAAAGTGCATGGTGTGCCAAATATTTCCTTGGAGTCATAGAGATTTGCAGCACTGAAACAGGCCCTTCAGCCCAACTTGTCCATGCCACCCAGTTTTTACCACTAATCTCATCCCAATTGCCCATCTTTGGCCCATATCTCTCTATACCCCTCTTACCCATGTAACTATCCAAATGCTTTTTAAAAGACAAAATTGTACCTACTTCCACCACTATCTCTGGCAGCTTGTTTGGACACTCACCACCCTCTGAGTGAAAAAGTTGCCCCTCTGGACACTTTTGCATCTCTCCCCTCTCACCTTAAACCAATGCCCTCCAGTTTTAGACATCCCTTTTCCTTTGGGAAAAGATGTTGACTGTCTACCTCATCTCTGCCCCTCATCATTTTATAGACCTCTATAAGATCACTCTCAAAGCCTCCCTACGCTCCAGGGGAAAAAGTTTCAGTGTATCCAACCTCTCCTCACAACTCAAACTGTGGGCAGCACAGTGGGAATAATAGTTAGCCCGGGTGGGTTTCCTCTGGGTGCTCCGGTTTCCTCCCACAGTCTGAAAGAAATGCTGGTTAGGTGCATTGACCCAAACAGGTGCCGGAATGTGACGACTCGGGGAATTTCACAGTAACTTCATTGCAGTGTTAATGTAAGCCTTATTTTTGACTAATAAATTAACTTTAGACCATCAAGTGTCGGTAGCCTCCTCGGAAATCTTTTCTGCACTCTTTCTAGTTTAATAATATCCTTTCTATAATAGAGTGAATTATTTCAGACAGTGGGGTGTCTGACTTTGTTTGGGTATGGACGTTTGATGAGAAAGAACTGAAGGTGACACAGACTGAAGGCAACTTTTACTCACAGGATAACACAGCACCTTGTACATCCTGCCAAGGAACTCTTAAAGGAACATATGTCCTTCTCATTTTGGTGATCACGTGCTTTGCCTATTAGCTGGGATTTGCGGCGGCACTCGATGAAGGATGAAGGTCACAATTATAATGAGATTTTTGTTTGTCATCAGGCAACCATCTCATTGGTGTCAGGAAAGTGAGGTATCCTTTGCAAGGTTTTTAGACTGGCGGGACCATATGGCCTTGCTTCAGAATTATGCACAGATGGTAATTGTAGACTAGGAAACTGTGGCAATTGGCCAGAAATCTCATACATCAAGGCTGCAACTTTTATCAATGGCACATCTGGTTGCTGTTTTCAATTAAAGTATATTTTAGAATCTTTTACCTCTCGTGTGAATTATCTGCTTCGATTTCTTCAATCCGACTGATTTTAAATTAAAATAAAAACGTACGGCATGTCATTTCTTGTATGTGGAGATGATGAGGAATTTACTACCTGTTGAGAAACTGCCTGGTTTTTATTTCTAGACAGCCAATCCACGATGCTAGCCTAATGTCCAGCTCAACAAAGTCTAAAGATGTACGGGTTAGATGGATTGGCAATGCTAAATTGTCCCTCAGTGTCCCAGGATGCGCAGGCTAGGTAGATTGGCCATACCAAATTGCCCCTTAGTGTCACGGGGAGCTAGTTAGGGTAAATGCATGGGGTTATGGGGATAGGGCCTGGGCAGGATTGTGGTCAGCGTAGGCTCAATGGGCTGAATGGCCTCCTTCTGCACTGTAGGATTCTATGGTTCTAACATTGCATATCACACAGCAGGACAAACAGATCCCGGTCCAACACTCCAGTCAGAATTTTACTGTCCCGTCCACCACAGGAATCTGAACAGGCGAGGGGTGGACCATGGAAAGGTGCGTTGACCTCAGGCGGGATTTTATGGTATCGGGACAAGCGAGACTATAAAATCCCACCTGTAATCTCCAAAATGGCGTCAAGGACTGATCCTCACACTGTACTGTGATGTCATATTTAAATAGATATAACACTGAGACAACAAGGTGGCAAACTGGTTTGCACTGTTGCCTTACAGTGCCAGGGACCCGGGTTCGATTCCGCCTTGGGTGAGTGTGTGGAGATCGCATGTTCTCCCCATGTCTGTGTGGGTTCCCTCCAGGTGTTCTGGTTTCCTCTCACAATCCAAAGGTGTGCAGGTTAGGTGGATTGGCAATGCTAAATTCTCCCTCAGTGACCCAGGATGCGCAGGCTAGGTAGATTGGCCATGCCAAATTGCTCCTTAGTATCCAAAGATGTGTAGGTTAGGGGGTGTAGTGGGATAAATATGTGGGTTTGCAGGGATAGGGCCTGGGTAAGATGCTCTATCAGAGAGTCGGTTCAGACTCGATGGGCCAAATTGTCTCCTTCTGCACTGAGGGGATTCTATGATTCTTTTGTGATATTGAAGCATGGTAGATAAGGCTTGAAGCATTTTTCTGTCTTAATGTTTAGGGTGAAGAGCTGCAGACAACAGAAACATTGGGCTGAAACCTAAAGAGGCATTGGTTCTGGTCAGACAGATATACGAACCTTGATGCAAGAGCATTGGAATTTCTATGATTATATATCAAGATAACAAGACAACTTCATTAGGGTAGGAGAGCAAAAATCAAGGCTGGAATTTTATTGCCCCGCCCTCCATGGGAATCGGAGCAGGGCGAGGGGCGGACAGTGGAACGGTCTGTTGACCTCGGGCAGGATTTTGCAGTTTCGGGATGGATGAATCCATAAAATCCTGCCTACAGACTTTGGGGGACATCTTAAAAAGAGCACAAGAGCTAGAGATGGGAAAGATCTAGCAAGGAAATTCCAGGGCTTAGTGTCCAGGCAACTGGAGGCAATGTGGAATGATTCAAACTGGGACTGCGTGAGAGTCCAGACTGGATAGAGTGCGGAGATCTTGGAGGAGTAGGATTCAGAGACAGTGGGAATGAATTCTCATAAAGAAATGGAAAATGAGGTATATGCCTTCTCATGTAATTATAAGCAGTTGAGTTCCTATGTTATTTACAGCAGTGTGACAAGCCTATAATGAGATTTCATTGTGAACTCCTATGTTGCATTTCAGGATTGAGGTTAAGGCAGTAATTTTCTGGCTGTTTCCCACCAGCGAGATCTTCCAGTCTCACCGATGGCGTCTCCCTGCCATAGGTTCCCCATTGGCAGAGGGTGCAAACAACAGGAAAACCCACTGAGAGCAGCAGGACTGGAGGATCCAATGATGGCTCACCTCCACTGCCCCAGGGGGTGGGATGGGGGGGTGCGGGGGAACGGAAAATCCAACCCCTGATACTTGTGCTTTCCTTATGTCAAAGGTGCTGGTCGTGCTTCTAAAAGGAATGGTAGAAGCTGGAGCAGTTTGGTTGACAAATAATTAAAGTGACTTCAACCTTCCTGCTGTTTGGCGGTGCTGTTTGTGATAGGAATTGTAGAACAGAGTTTTTTTTTACGATAGGAATGAGATAGAGAATGTGGTGAACTGCTGCGGCAACAATAATCTCTCCCTCAATGTCAACAAAATGAGATTGTCATCGATTTCAGGAAGTGTAAAGGAAAACATGCCCCTCTCTACATCAATGGGGACGAAATAGAAAGGGCTGAGAGCTTCAAGTTTTTAGGTGTCCAGATCACCAACAATCTGCCCTTGTCCCCCCATGCCAACACTACAGTTAAGAAAGCTCACCAACGCCTCTACGTTCTCAGAAGACTAAGGAAATTTGGCATGTCAGCCATGATTTTCACCAACTTTTACAGATGCATCACAAAGAGTATTCTTTCTGGCTATATCACAGCTTGGTATGGCTTCTGCTCTGCCCCAGACCGCAAGAAACTACATAAGGTCGTGAATGTAGCCCAACCCATCACACAAACCAACCTCCCACCCATTGACTCTGTCTACTCTTCCTGCTGCCTCAGCAAAGCAACCAGCATAATTAAGGACCCCACGCACTCCGGACATCCTCCCTTTCATCTTCTTCCTTTGAGAAATATATACAAAAGTCTGGGGTCATGTACCAACCGACTCAAGAAGGCTTCTTCACTGCTGCTGTCAGGCTTTTGAATGGACTTACCTTGCATTAAGTTGATCTTTCTCTACCCCCTAGCTATGACTATAACACTACAGTCTGCACTCTCTCCTTTCCTTCTCTATGAACAGTATGTTTTTGTGTAGCGTGCAAGAAACAATGTGACAATACATGTGACAATAATAAACCAAATCAAATCAAATTAAAAATCAAAACATTAGTTTGCAAGACTTCAGTCTAATTGTCAAGATTTGAGGCAGTCACTATTGGGGCTTTGGTTTGATTCTCTGTTCTAGGAATTATTTCTTCAATGCTTGAAGGTGAACATTTTGAGTTTGCACATTCTCCCCGTTAATGCATGGATTTCCTCCAGGATTCCTCCTATACTCCAAAGATGTATGGGTTAGGTTGATTGGTCATACTAAATTGTCCCTTAGTGTTGGGAGATTAGCAGGGTGAATACATGGGGTAACAGGGATAGGGGCTGGATGGGATTGTTGTTGGTGCAGACTCAATGGGCCTCTTTTCTGCACTATAAGGATCCTATGATTTTGCAGAGCGATTGAAAAGAAGCAGGGAAGTAGGACGAAGCAAATAACTCTATTAAGGAGCTGGTGTAGACATGGTGGACTAAATGGCCCCCTTCTTTTGTTCAATTACTTTTCTATTGTTAATGTCAC
This sequence comes from Carcharhinus amblyrhynchos, assembly GCF_965287045.1. Classification (NCBI taxonomy): domain Eukaryota; kingdom Metazoa; phylum Chordata; class Chondrichthyes; order Carcharhiniformes; family Carcharhinidae; genus Carcharhinus; species Carcharhinus amblyrhynchos. The sequence goes on from NC_137329.1 coordinate 116,317,763, forward strand.
TATCACACAGAAAATCTCAATACAAATCCAAGCAAAAATGTTGAATGTTAAACAGTTGAATGTCAGATGGTCACTTTATTACTTTAATAGGATTGGGACAATCAAATGATAATTCTAACAATGACATCCTGTGGGATTAAGATTCTTTTGATACTAGATTGCTGCATTGATTGGCAGGATGAGAGCAGACCAGAGGACAATTTATTATCCTAATGCAGAAGGCAGCCTATTCGTGAAGCAGTATTCATGCAGTGGCACTCAAACTCAAGCAGATAAGTAGTGATCTAAATCATCTTCAAGACAACACTTAGAGTAGCCGTGTTCCTTTGCCAAACGCTACTGATTCTACCTGCGTGCCAAGAAAGACATGTCATTTAGCACAACTCAGTTAACTATTAATCACAGACAATTGGATTGTCTTGGTACGTTAAGTCTGGAAATTTATGTCTGCACAAGTACTGACTTGATTGTCGGTGTCAGAGAGTTGGAAGTGCCTGAACTTGCTCCCTCCCCATTCATTGAGACAATCCCTGTGCCACCTCCCAGCCACAATTAGACATTAGCGCCTCCATTAGCATTTCAGATTCATTAATGATGACTTCCTTAATGGAGGAACCAGGATAGTTCCTGCACTCAAGATGTATAGTGCCCACATTTATCCATTTGAATTTCCATAAATCACCAAGGCTTGCAGATCTGATGTGCATTTTCCATTAGATAGTCCATTATGGAATCCTTACAGTGCAGAAGGAGGCCATTCAGCCCGACGAGTATGCATCGACCACAATCCCACCCAGACCCTTTTCCTGTAACTCCTCATATTTACCTGGCGAATCCCCCTGACACTTGGATCAATTTAGCCCGGCCAATCAACCTAACCTGCACATCTTTGGAGTGTGGGAGGAAACCAGAGCACACGTAGGAAACCCACGCAGACACGGGGAGAACGTGCAAACTCCACACAGACAGTCACCCAAGGCAGGAATTGAACCTTGGATTCCTGGCACTGTGAGGCACCAATACTAACCACTGTGCCAGCATACTGCCCAATGTAGATGTAGAATGGTGATCTGGGTGGCAGGGTAGTACAGTGGTTAGCACTGCTGCCTCACAGCGCCAAGGACCCGGGTTCCATTCTCGTCTTGGATTACTGTCCATGTGGAGTCTGCACATTCTCCCCTTGTCCGCATGAGTGCTCCAGTTTCCTCCCACAGTCTGAAAGACGTGCTGGTTAGGTGTGTTAGCCATGCTAAATTCTCCCCCAGTGTACCTGAGCAGGCGTCAGAGTGTGGCGACTAGGGGATTTTCACAGCAACTTCACTGCAGTGTGAATGTAAGCCTGCTTGTGACTCAAATAAATAAACCTTGAAATAAAAATGGTACAACTCCTGAATATCAGGAACGAACGGTCACAGCAATGGATTGCAGAGACTGCTTAGAGTGCGCATTTACAGGTTCTTGCAGGTTCTGGTTTCATTTATAGATGCCTGCTTTTTGGGTACCAGCCAAGAGGTACAGGAAAAAGAGACAAAAGAAAATTCAGTTAGATTAATTTCACACATTTGTGACAGAGTTTTATAGGTGAGGGTTGCAGATCAATTAAAAAGAGTGAAAATTCCATGTAGACTTTTGTTGTCTATTTCAAGAAAAGGAAGTACAAAAACAGAACATTAGTCATTCAGTGTAATATTGAACAGAAAAAAGCCAAGTAATTTCATTCTCAGAGAGTAGAATTCTGGTGGCAAGGTATGGAAAGGTGAAAAAGAGAGGATGCATCCATGGCCACAGACTTTGGATATATTGTGCATATATCCCATTTAAGTTAAGCTTACAGTCTAGACAGGCAAAACACTTTGCGCTCGCATGTCTGACATCATGGCAACATTTCGGGGCTATAGCTCGGAAAATACACAGGAATATAGGACATACTCAAGAACATAGGGTAAGTGTAGACTTTGAGTCTTTTCTGCTATTCAGTCAGATCATGTCTCGTCTCTGTCTTAAGTCCAACCATTGGTACTTGGCTTCGTATCCTTTTATATATCCTTGCCTGCAGAATCAACCTCACACACTACTCTTACAGAACACATGCCTTCCAACATGCCTTTCAAATACATGCTAATATTGGATTAATAAAGCCATTCTCTAAACAGCGTACTTCCTCATCATGTGCTGTACCTGACTTTTATTCTGATTCCTAAATGTGATTTTAAGCTGTAGAGCCACTTGTATAGTACAATTTTTCCATCCGTGTTGAACTGAAATGGCTGGCACTCTCATCTTCTTTTAAGTCCAAAGAGGGGAGATGATAGCCTGGTGGTATTATCACTTAACTATTAATCCAGAAATTCAGCTAATATTCTGGGAACCCGGGTTTGAATCCTGCCACAGCAGGTGTTGGAATCTGAATTCAGTAAAAAGAGATTACAATGAAACCATTGTCGATTGTCGGAAAAAACCATCTGGTTCACTAATATCCTTTAGGAAAGGAAATCTGCCATCCTTACCTGGTCTGGCCTATATGTGACTCCAGAGCCACAGTAATGTGGTTGACCCTCAACTGCCCTTGAACAACAAGGGATGGGCAATAAATGCCAGTCAGCCAGCAATGCCTATGTCCCACAAATGCATCAAAAAGGCTTGCCAATCGATTACCATCCAGCCAGTTTTTGCACAATTTTTATTTGCAATATATTACACGTAACTGCGATAGGCTCTCACCTTTAGAATTGTGGATTTGCATTTAGTCCAAATTGAAAATACACACATTCTATCCAATTTCAATAGAGAAATATATTGCTGAGTATATATCGTTTGCTAACGCTTCTACTTTGTCAGGAGGCTAAGAAAATTTGGCATGTCCGCTACGACTCTTACCAACGTTTACAGACGCACCATAGAAAACTTTCTTTCTGGTTGTATCAGAGCTTGGTGTGGCACTTATTCTGCCCAACCCACCATGCTCCTTCCCTGCTTCTGTCAGACTTTTGAATGGACCTGCCTCGCATTAAGGTGATCTTTCTCTACACCCTACCTATGACTATAACACTCCATTCTGCACTCTCTCCTTTCCTTCTCTATGAATGGCATTTTTTGTCTGTGTAGCTTGCAAGAAACAATACTTTTCATTGTATGTTAATACATGTGACAATAATAAATCAAATCAAATCAAATCAAAAAGCAGTCAGCATAATTAACAACACCATGCACCCCAGACATATCCTTTTCCACCTTCTTCCATCGCGAAAAAGATACGAAAGTCTAAAATCACGTACCAGTCAACTCAAGAACAGCTTCTTCCCTGCTGCTGTCAGACTTTTGAATGGACCTCCCTCGCATTAAGTTGACCTTTCTTCACATCTTAGCTATATCTGTCACACTACATTCTGCACTCTCTCCTTTCCTTCGCCATGAATGCTATGCTTTGGCTGTATAGAGCGCAAGAAATAACACTTTTCACTGTATGTTAATACATGTGACAAAAATAAATCAAATCCAATCAAATCAAATTAAAACCAGTTATAAACCATGCCGCCCACTACACCAGGTTTCTCATCCTCCCCGTGAAACAGTCACTTTAAGTAAGCAAAACCTGACTAAGAAAGGTCGCCATATATCACTGCTATCTGAGGAGCTAATGCCAGAACTGCAATTTTTCTGAACATATAATGGAGGCAGTGGTGATTACGGTACAGCAGAACAAAATGACCTAATCCGTAATGAATATGAGCAGATATATATTTACTGTAACTTCACGCAACAGAAATTTAATCGAATCATATCGTTACAGTGGGCTACACATCATTTTTAGCAGCGATTTATGTAAACTAAACTTCAGAGGAAAGATGTATGAATGCATAATGGGTCACCCTGAACCTTACTTATGTTACTAGCAAAGAAAGTTGTAGGATTACAAGGATAAATATACAAATGCAGACATATCATATTAACACAGGAGATTAGTATAAGCCTCTAAGTCATTTTGCAAGCTCATTACTGTGACAAATGTCAGCAACCGAAAGGATTCACTCTCCATTCTTACAAACATTAGACATTGTAAGGTCATACATGGAGCACAGCTTTCTCTGGATCAGGCTCCGTTGCTGGAAGACAACAAAATGAGTCCAGACATTATACACTCTTACAGAGGGGATAAGTGTTCAAACAAGGAGGGAAAATATCTGGTATTCAATGAATGGCATGACACCCAAAATTCTTTGGAACAAAGGGGCCTTGGCATGTTTGTCCACAGATCTCCGAAGGCAGAAGGGCATGTTGTTAAGGTGGTGCAAAAGGCATATGGGACACTTGCTTTATCAGTCAAGGCATTGATTACAAAAGCAGTGAGGGGTCATGTTGGATTTGTATAGAACTTCAGTGAGGCTACAGCTAGAGTAGTGTGTGCAGTTCTGGTCGCCACATTATAGGAAGGATTTGATTGCAATGGAAGGGGTGTAGAGGAGAGTCACCTTTAACTTAAGAACATAGGTTGGATAAACTTAGGTTGCTTTTGTTGGAGCAGAGAAGACTGAAGGGCAACCTGATCGAGGTGTTCAAGATCATGAGGACCGTGGACACTATGGATAAGGACAGCTGTTCCCCCTTAGTTGAAGGGTCAGTCATAGGGGGACATAGGTGAGGGGCAGGAGGTCTTGGGGGGGGGGATGCAAACTTTTTTTCCAGTGCACAGTGATGTCTGCAATGCGCTCCTGGGTGGGTGGCAGAGATGAGTTGCCTCACATCCTTTAAAAAGTGCTTGGATGAGCACTTGGCACGTCAGAACATTCAAAGCTATGCTGGTAATTGGGAGGTCAGGTGTTTCTAATGTGTTGGTGCAGACTCGATGGGCAGAAGGGCCTCCTTCTGCACAGCAGGATTCTATAATTCTCCGAGCATGCAAAAGAGAGAGATAGATTCATGTCTGAGGTGTCACTTTTCAGTGGAATATTAGATGATCATTCTTGTGGGAGATTTGGATTGGAGCTGAGGTGGAGAACGCAGTTGGAATCGAATTAGGTTGAGTTGCATTGAAGGTTGAATGTGGGCTTTGTGTTGGCTGATGTAATTCAGTGACCCAGGGTAATGTTCCAGGGAAACAAGTTTGAATCCCACCATGGCAGATGGTGAAATTTGAATTCAATAATGAAAAAGATATCTGGAATGGAAAGTCTAATGATGACCATGAAACCATTGTCGATTGTAATTAATGCAATGGATTGATGAGCATTGCTTATGAACTCAGCGATACCTTACAACAAGCTGCAAGTTCATAGAAGTTAGGCCATTGCTGGAAGGTACCTGAAGCCAGATGCTAGTGGATAGCACAACTGAAGACATTACCTCTTTGGTCAATGGAGTCTATAAAGGCGATTGCTCTTGGGCAATTAGTACTGTTGCCTTACAGTGCCAGGGACCGGGGCTCAATTCCAGCCTCGGGAAACTGTCTGTGCTGAGTTTACACATCCTCCCCGTGTCTACCTGGGTTTTCTCCGGGTGCTCCAGTTTCCTCCCACACTCCAAAGATATGTGGGTTAGGTTGATTGGCCATGCTAAATTGACCTTTAGTGTCAGGGGGACTAACAGGGTAAATACACGGGGTTACGGGGATAGATTCTGGGTGGGATTATTATCGGTGCAGACTCAATGAGCTGAAAGGTCTCCTTCTGTATTATCGGGGTTCTATGATTCTAAGACACTCTCAGGTTGGGACACCTGATTCCGTGCACACTGGCAGGCTGCTTCTAGGTGTACCTAGGAATATCAGAAAGGATATATCCCCCTGATGTTAGGGTCAATTGAGCATAGCCAATCAACCTAACCTACTCATCTTGGGGAGTGTGGGAGGAAACCCACGCAAACATGGGGAGAACATGCAAACGCTACACAGACAGTCACCCAAGCTGGGAATCGAACCCGGGTCCCTGGTGCTGTGAGGCAACAGTGCTAACCACTGTGCCACTCAATCCAGTGCCTATTTGAAGTACTTTGATCACAGCGATTAAACAAGGAACAACACACCAGCTTTAATAACTCATTTCCTGCAAGCCTAGGCATTTGTCCCTTTCATCAAGCCAGCTGAGTGCTTAATACATTCTTCATGAGAGCACTGGGGATCACACACGGCCTCATGTTCATAAATTTCCACACCTTACCATACTCAAATAAATGTCCTGCACCAGCCAATGCCCCCAGGCCAGTAAAGCTGAGTAACTGATGAGGAAAATTTTCAGAAAGTGTACTTACAATCTTCAGTGATGAACAGTGTACACAGCTTTTCTCCCATGTTTAAAACGTGCAGGAAAATGAGGCAATATCAACGCGAATAAATAGGTTAAGGTTATTTATTAGTGTCACAAGTAGACTTAAATTAACACTGCAATGAAGTTACTGTGAAAATTTCCTAGTAACCACACTCCAGCACCTGTTCGGGCTCACTGAGGGAGAATTTAGCATGGCCAATGCACCCAACCAGCACTTTCAGACTGTGAGAGGAAACCTGAGCACCAGGAGGAAACCCACACAGGCACAGGGAGGATGTACAGTTTCCACACAGTGACCCAAGCCAGAAATTGAACCTGGGTCTGTCGTGCTGTAAGGCAACAGTTCTAACCACTGTGCCACCGTGCCACTCCTGATGAAGTTATAAAGGCTATCTCTCTTAAAGATCTGAAGCAAACTGAAAAGCAAGCAGTTGCCACAACAAACGGCTGTATATCCCTAAATATCAGACCATGAAGGTTGGAGAAACTTGGTTGGAAAGGTTGGAGAGACTTGCTTTGTTCTCACTGGAAAGACGGAGGTTGAGGGGCAACCTGATAGAAGTCTACAAGGTTATGAGAGGCATGGACAGAGTGGATAGTCAGAAGATTTATCCCAGGGTGGAAGAATCAATTACTAGTGGGCACAGGTTTAAGGTGCGAGGGGCAAAGTTTAAAGAAGATGTACGAGGCATATTTTTTACTCAGAGGATGGTGGATGCCTGGAACTGGTTGCCGGGGGAGGTAGTGGAAGCAGATACAATCGTGACTTATAAGGGGTGTCTTGACAAATATATGAATAGGATGGGAATAGAGGGATATAGTCCCCGGAAGGATAAGGGGTTTTAGTTCAGTCCGGCAGCATGGCCGGTGCAGGCTTGGAGGGCCGAAGAGCCTGTTCCTAGAGTGTAACTTTCGTTGTTCTTTGTTCATGGGGAGGTGATGGCCCAAAGGTATCATTGCTAGACTATTAATCTAGAAACTCAGCTAATATTCTGGGGACCCGGGTTCAAATCCTGCCACGGCAGCTGGTAGAATTTGAATTCAATAAAAAATATCTGGCATTAAGAATCTACTGATGACCTTGAAACGATTGTCAGGAAAAACTCATCTTATTCACTATTGTCCTTTACAGAAGGAAATCTGCCACCCTTACTTGGTCTGGCCCACATGTGAATCCAGAGCAATGTTGACTCTCAACTGCCCTCTGAAACAAACTAGTGAGCCACTCAGTTCAAGGGCTACTAGGGATGGTTAATATATGCTGGCCCGCCAGCGATGCCCATGTCCCAGGAATGTGTAAGACAGAATGTATACTCAAAAACACAGAATCGCAGGATTACTGCTGTGCAGAAGGAGGCCATTTGGCCCATCATGTCTGCATCGGCTCTCCAAATGAGAATTTTGACTCAGTGTCATTCCCCTGCAATTTCCCCGCACCCCTTAACATTGTTCCTGTTCAAGCAATCGCCTTGAATGCCTCGATCGAACCTGCCTCCACCCGACTTCCAGGCATTCTGGCTAAAACTCCCTAGATTAAGAAACGTGTAAGAAAATTAATCAGTCTGTGTAAATTATTAAGCCTGCAGGCTCACTTCAGACAAAAAAAACATTGAAAACTTATATCAGGAAAGGATAATCCTTTCCTTGGAAACTGAAGCATGCACCTTTTAATCGAAACTGGAAAGAGATTAAAGTATATGTGGCATTTTATTAAAATTCCTACTTCAGTTAAAAATATCTAATTTGATTTGTTGATGAATGATGAAGGCAGAAGGGTGGCATGATGGTTAGCACTGCTGCCTCATACCTGGGTCAATTCCGGCCTCGGGTCACTGTCTGTGTGGAGTTTGCGCATTCTCCTCATGTCTGCGTGGGTTTCCTCCGGATGCTCCGGTTTCCTCCCACAGTCCAAAGATGTGCAGGTTGGCCGTGATAAATTGCCCCTCAGTGTTGGGGGATTAGCAGGGTAAATACGCGGGGTTACGGGGATAGGGCCTGGGCGGGGGATCGTTGACGGTGCAGACTCGATGGGCCGAATGGCCTCCTTCTACACCACAGGGATCCTGCGATTCTACCTGAAAATGCTGCAATCTGAAGGGTAATCAGACTTACGTCGGGCTGAATGGCATCCTCCTGTGCCGTGTAACCTTTCTACGGCTCTATGCGATTCGATAACTTGGCAAAAGATTTTCAGGCCCTGCTGGAATGCCAAAGCAAGATAAAAGAGCAACAGCTTTAACAATAACAGCAATTAGAAAGGAAAATGGAAATCTAACAAGAGATTATGAATGTATTAATGATGCTTTTAAAACCTATTACCAACAGTTAGACACTTCAATGGGCAGTCTTCCAAACAAAAAATATGGATGAAATTACTTTGAAAATTAAATTACAGTCTCTAATGGAGAAAGATGCTGAGGAAGTGGAGACACCAATAGCAATAATGGGGACTCAATCAACAGTTCCGAGACTGCCTGATCATCAGTCAATGAAGGATTGTTTACTCTTATTATTCCGCGTTGAGTAGCGCAACAATAGGGTACAGCTGGGCTGGCGACTCTTGAAGGTAACCTTGGCAACTGCTGAGAATACCAAAGTGCTTGGAGAACGTTGTGTTGGGGTGCGAGCAGACGCTCCCCTTGTCCCGTGCGAGCCTTGATTCAGATTAACCCTGAGTTGATAGATTTTTGTCTCAGCGCTCCTGGGTGGAATTTTTTTTCATTTCTAGGCAGAGTGATGCAGGAAAAATGGGCCCCAATACGAAAAAAATTAAATATAGAACCCCACTACTCCCCCCGCCAACTTCACGGATCCCGCCACATCCCCCCCGTGGAGCATTCCCCCTCTCCTCGACGGAGCACCCAAGGAACACCCCATCGCACGTCGAACAAATCCCTTGTGGCACCGCCTGGAGTGTCGGGGGTAATTATTCTCTGTGCGGTGTACCTAAGGCACCACCCAGGCATGGCACTGCCCCCCCCCCCCAACAACCCCCCCCCACCACCCCCCCACCCCCCGCCAATGGATATATTCACCTGCGTGTCTCCGACAGCCTCTGTTTATTAGGTGCCGTTGTTGGAGGCCAGTCATGAATGGACACTTTGACGGTTGGGGGTTGGTGAGGGGGAAGTTATTAGATCTAAAGCTGTTATAATTATGTTTAAATATGTTCAAATGGGGATCTTGACGTTCAACTTCAGAATTCAAGTTACATTACTGACGGGGACAATCGGAATGGGAAATCCCGCCAGCGTAAACCAGGTTTTGTCATCCCGCTGGATTTCCCGCACACGCTGTTATCCCATCCCCTGGAAACAGGAGTGGAAAGTGCCCCTGGAATTGAGGTCTCTGGAGCAGTGAGGCAGCAGTGCTAATCCCTGTGCCACCGTGCCGCCCTGCATACACTCCATAGAGAAAGAACAGTACAGCACAGAAACAGGCCCTTCGGCCCACCAAGTCTGTGCCTACTAATATCTAATTTAATATTTTCTTGCCTTTACATGGTTCATATCTCTCTATTCCCTGCGTATTCATGTATCTATCCAGGTGCCTTTTGTATATTGTGTTTGGATCTGTTTATCCAGCATTCTTCCAGGCTTAAACCTCCCTTTCTGTGAAAAACTTGCCCCTTATGTCTCTTTTAAACTTTCCCCATCTCACTTTCAACCTATGCCATGAGTAATTGACCCTTCGACCATGGGAAAAAAATCTCTGACCATGCACTCTATCCAAGCCTGTCATAATCTTATAAACCTCTATCAGGTCACCCTCCAATTCTCCGATGAAAACAAAGTTTGTTCAATCTTTCTTCATAGTCCATATTCTCCAAACCGGGCAACGTCCTGGTAAACCTCTTCTTTATCCTTTCCAATGCATCAACATCCTTCTGACAGTGTGGAGACCAGAATTATACACAATACTCCAAACGCGGCCTAACCAAAATCTTATACAGCTGCAACAATGATTTTCCAATTCCTATACTCAATGCCCTGACTGATGAAGACCAGCATGCCATATGTCTTCTTGACTACCTTGTCCACCTGAGTTGCCACCTTCAGGGAACTGTAGATCTTCACACCTAGCTCCCCCTGCATGCTAATATTTCCAAGGGCTCTACCATTTATTGTATATTTTACATCCTGTGGATTGTAATCCAAATGTATTCTAATACTTACATTCTTCTTCAGTAATCTTCAAACTCACAACAACTAGCGCGATCCTACCTGCCATTCGTGCCACACTCCAGCTGCAGTGAGGTTGGAGAATTTGGCAGCCAGCCAATGGGATGGGAAAATCCCTCTGTGTGAATGGTAATAAGATTCCGGCCTATGTTTCCGTGTGTTGCAGTAAAAATTGTGGACTTACTTTACCCACAGTATAGGTTATAACAACCGGATGCTAGGAATATAGGAGCATAGGAATTAGGGGAGAGAGCAGGCAATTTAGCCCTTTGAGCCCACTCCACTATTCTATACGATCATAGCTGACCTCCATCTCATCCTAACTGCACATCTCTGCCTTTTGCTCAAAGCCCTTTATCCCACTTTTGATTAAATATTTATCTGTCTCTCTTGAGTCCATTGGTTGATTCTGCTTCCTTGTGCTCCTGGGCAGTGAGTTCCATAGATTCACAATCCTCTGAGAACTAGCTGCTCCTTATCTCTGTCTTGAACCTCCCTGCTCTTACTCTACAGCTATGATCTCTTGTTCTAGAGGTATTGATCAGGTGGATTCTCAGAGGCTTTTCCCAGGGCTGAAATGGTCGCTACGAGAGGACACAGGTTTAAGGTGCTGGGGAATAGGTACAGAGGAGGTGTCAGGAGTAAGTTTTTCACTCAGAGGGTGGTGGGTGAGTGGAATCGGCTGCTGTCGGTGGTGGTGGAGGCAAACTCGATAGGGTCTTTTAAGAGATTTCTGGATGAGTGCATGGGACTTAATAGGATTGAGGGTTATAGGTAAGCCTAGTAGGTAGCGATATGATCGGTTCAACTTGTGGGCCGAAGGGCCTGTTTGTGCTGTAGTTTTTCTATGTTCTATGTCCTCAATTGTTCTAGAAGGGGGAATCATTGGTTAACATTTATCAATCCCGTTGAGTATTTTATAAACCTCAATAAAATCCCCCCTCATTCTTCTACACTCCAGCGGGTACAAACCCAAGCTATTCAACTCTCCTCATACAACAGCCCCTTCAAACCTGCAATCAATCTAGTGAACCCTTTCTGGACCACCTCATAGAAACATAGAAAATAGGTGCAGGAGTAGGCCAGATCTTTGAGCCTACATCACCATTCAATATGATCATGGTTGATCATGCACTTGCACTATCCCACTCCCATTTTCTCTTCATACCAGTTGATCCTTTTAGCCACAAGCGTGATGTCCAGCTCCCTCTTGAAATATCTAATGAACTGGCCCCAACAGCTTTCTTTGCTAGAGAACTCCACAGGTTCATAACTCCTCATCTCAGTCCTGTATGGCTTGCTCCTTATTCTTAGACTGTGTCCCCTGGTTCTGGACTTCCCCAAATCGGAAACATTCTTCCTACATCTAGCCTGCCCAGTCCCATCCGGATTTTATATGTTTCTATGAAATCCCCTCTCATCTTCTAAACTCCAGTGAGTACATAAGAACATAAGAACATAAGAAATAGGAGCAGGAGTAGGCCATCTAGCCCTTCGAGCCTGCCCCGCCATTCAATAAGATCATGGCTGATCTGTCGTGGCTCAGTTCCACTTTCCCGCCCTCTCCCCATAACCCTTAATCCCCTCGCTTATCAAAAACCCATCAACCCGCGTCTTAAAGATATTTAGCGAGGCAGCCTCCACCACTTCAACGGGCAGAGAATTCCAGAGATTCACCACCCTTTGAGTGAAGAAGTTCCTCCTCAACTCCGTTCTAAACCGCCCCCCCCCCTTTATCTTAGCACAGGTAAGAAACATAGTACTTGCATCATTACCAGAACATCCACTGTTTAAATGTGATGATCAGTGAACAGATTTAACAAATGTATAAGAATAAATTCTCAAAACAAAGACTTTACTGTCCTTCATAGGCCATTCCAATTCATTGTGTTACACATTACTCATCACAGAAACTGAAGGATGAGGGCATTTAAATTGTGCTACTAGAAACAGCCACAGGATGGATTCTCTCATTAGATAAAAATTGACCATTACTTGAAAAAAGTTCACTAATTTAGTTATGTTGTGATTGCATCTGCTGCTTAGTATGAAATTCTAAACTCAGACACAATGTACACCTCAAATGAATCTCTCCATGGACTGTACATACTACCTAGTCAATCCAGTCTTTCTTCATATGTCAGTCCTACCTTTCCAGGAATCAGTCTGGTGAACCTTCATTGGACTCCCTCAATAGCAGGAATGTCCTTCCTCAGACTGGGAGACCAAAACACACAATATTCAAGGTGTGGCCTCACCAAGGTCCTGTATAACTGCAGCAAGATACCCTTGGTCCTATACTCAAAGACTTCTATCGGGTTTCCCCTCAGCCTTCACCGCTCTAGAGAAAACAGCCCTAGTTTTTCCAGCCTCTCCTTATAGCAGACAGTCTCTAATCCAGGCAGCATCCTGGTAATAGTTATTATCGAACACTGTACAGTAACATCTCTTGCTATGAAGGCCAGCATGCCATTAGCTTTCTTCACCGTCTGCTGAACCTGCATGCCAACCTTCAGCGACTGTTCCACTCTGACACCCAGGTCGTGATGCACTTCCCTTTTTCCTAAACTGCCACCATTCAGATAATAATCTTCCTTCCTGTTTTTGCCACCAAAGTGGATAACCTCACATTTACCCACCACATTCTTCCTCAAAGAAGGTGACTAAAACTGAAGATGATACTCCAAGTGTGGTCTCACCAACACCTTATACAATTGTAATCTAGTCTGAACCCTTTGTAATAAATGCCAAGATTCCATTTGCTATGTTTCATGTACTCCTCGGTACAACCCTACTGTCTTCACATGCCATCAGTCTATGTGTATCAGAGCTCTCTGTTTTTTAGCAGTGGTCACAGCTTTTCTGAAGCTGTTTTCTAAGTTGACATACCAACCAGACAGTGAAATCCTTCCTTCAGTATGACGTGCTCTGGGAAACAGGGATAAAAAGAATATTGGTCTGAACTGGTCTTGATATCTTCAAAATGGAACACCAGTAAAACAGAGAAATAGGAATACTTCCAAATTGCTTTTTCCTTCCCGGAGTTGAGCATCATTACAAAAAAATCTCCAAATAGTAATTGCTTTCTACTCAGGCCAGAGGATAACTCCAGTTGACAGGTATCTGTATCACCAACAAGTTAGACCTGGTTACAAGGCAAAATTTTACGAACCAGCTTTTGAAATAATTGTTCAAAAGTACCGGTTGTGGGGAAGGCTGGGTGTTGGGGACAAAGGGTGGGAGAGTGCTGGAGAAATATTCTGCACATTAATCTGTTCTGAACTGGAATGCACTGGCTAAAAGGTGGAAGCAAATTCAATGGTAACTTGCGCAGAAACTTTGATATGTTCTTGAAATGAGAAGAGTAATAGCAGGGCTATGGGGGAAGAGGAGATGAAAGGGACTATTTGGGCAGCTGTTTCAAAGAGCTAACACAGGTACAAAAGACTGAATGGCCTCTTCTGTACTCTAAGACTCAGGGCCTGAATCCTCCCAGTCCCCATGACGGTGAGGCTGGAGGTGGGGGCCAGCATAATGGATAGGAGGTGCATCAGAACAACTCCCCAGTACATTGCCACCACCCACCAGGCCACTCGATTTTATTATTATTCTGCAGGAAACTAAGGGCACCTCCTCACTGAGGCCACATTACGGTCTGCGTTCCACAACAGCATTCCTCATTCCTCATGGGACTGCTAGCCTGGCATTACTGCAGGCCCACCAATTGGGCCTCCAGCCTCATGCTCCCACAGCCATCCTTAATAAAGGTGGCATGGTGGCACAGTGTTTAGCGCTGCTGCCTCACAGTGCCAGCAATCCCGGCTCAATTCCAACTTTGGGTCAAAGTCTGCGTGGAGTTTGCATATTTTCCCTGTGTCTGCGTGCGTTTCCTCTGATTGCTCTGGTTTCTTCCATAAAAGCATGCAGGTTAGGTGCATTAGCCACGCTAACTTCCTCCTTCATGTCTAATGATGTAAGTTAGGATTAGCGGGGTAAATATGTGCAGTTGTGGGAATGGGACCTGTGTGGGATGCTTTGTTGGAGAGTGAGTGCAGACTTGATGAGCTGAATGACCTCCTTCTGCACTCTAGGAATTCTATTGTATGAAAGATGTATCACCAAGTGAAGAAACATCTACCCCAGAAGAGCCTCCAGCCACGTGCCTCCTCTTAGCCAAATGATCCTGTTCAGAGTAAGTAGAATCTGCCCCCGGCCCCGAATAAGGCCCAATGTGGGTGCACACTTGATGGGCTGAATGGCCTCCTTCTGCACTGTGGGTATTCTATGATTCTTGTGGCACGGTGACGCAGAGGTTCGCGCTGCTGCCACACAGGTCCAGGGACCCGGGTTTGATTCCCGGATTGTGTGACTGTCTGTGTGGAGTTTGCACATTCTCCCCGTGTCTGCATGGGTTTCCTCCAGGTGCTCTGGATTCCTTCCACAGTCCCAAGATGTGCAAGTTAGGTTGAATAGCCATGATAAATTACCTCTTAGTGTCCCTGGATGCATAAGTTAGAGAGATTAGTGGGGTTATTATGTGGGGTTATGGGAATGGGGCCTGGATAGGATGCGCTGTTAGCAAGTCAGTGCAGACTCGATGGGCTGAATGGCCTTCTTGTACACTGTAGGGATTCTATGATTCTAAGGCAATGGCCAAATGAGGAGGCTGCCTCCTGGAAGATTGTAATACTGGGTGCAGTCGGGCTCCATCCCCACTCCCCCCACCTCCCCCCAACCTCACCTCTCTCCCCTGTACCCACCAGTGTCTGAGTCCTGCGCTTCCTGGAAAAGTTCAGCCCTACGATTCTACATGAATAAAGCTTCAGTGTTATTCACAAATGCATAAAAATATTCAAGTAATTAAAGTTTATTTATTAGTCACAAGTAAGGCTTACATTAACACTGCATTTAAGTTACTGTGAAATTCCCCTACATGCCACAATCCGGCGCCTGTTCGGGTCAATGCACCTGACCAATACGTCTTTCAGAGTGTGGGAGGAGACAGGAGCACCGGAGGAAACCCACGCAGACATGGGGAGAACATGCAAATTTCACACAGTGACACAAGCCGGGAATCGAACCCGGGTCCCTGGTGTTGTGAAGCAGCAGTGCTAACTGCTATGCTTGGACTAGAGTCTGTAAGGTCTATTCAGTTACAAAACCATCGTTTTGCACTAACTAGTGATGTGTTTCTGTGCTCCATATAGGTGGTAAAATTGTAACTAAAATGTTAACTTCTGGGTTTACAAGAGTAATATGTCTGCAGCAGCAACATGGACTGAATATTAAACGCGGTATGGTAACGATTTGGATCCTTACCATCCAGCGAATGCGATAGCTGTCTGATAAACATGTCTGTGATTGTTCTTGAACTGTCTGCCTCTTTTGTTTTGAGACAATGACCGCCCCAGGCTGTGAATGATGAACAAACACGTTTTGGGTATCAGAGTAAGCAACAGTGATATCAGGAGGAGTGACTTCAAGTGCTTTCTGAGTGTTTTGAAGAAATGAGACAAGGCTGCCTGTTATCCCAGCTACTTTCTACTTGACCCTAGGTCAATTCCACACAATGTGAAAATGCCGGTGTTGGATTGGGGTAAACACAGTAAAAAGTCTCACAACACCAGGTTAAAGTCCAACAGGTTAATTTGGTAGCAAACTCAACTAGCTTTCGGAACACTGTTCCTTTGGCAGGTGAGTGGAAAGTTCTGATCAGAAACAGGGCATATAAAGGCACACGCAGTTTACAGAATACTGATTAGACTGACAGCCAAGTTCTGCACATATGAGGACGGCCTCAACCGGGATCTTGGGTCCATGGTACAGCACGGTAGCACAGTGGTTAGCACTGCTGCCTCACAGCTTCAGGGACCTGTGTTCAATTCCCGGCTCGGGTCACTGTCTGTGTGGAGTTTGCACATTCTCCCTGTGTCTGCCTGGATTTCCTCCACGGTGCTCTGGTTTCCTCCCACAGTCCAAAGATGCGCAGGTTAGGTTAATTGGCCATGCTAAATTGCCCCTTAGTGTCCCGGATTGCATAGGTTAGGAGGGATTAGCTTCTAATATATGGGGATAGGGCCTGGATGGGATTGTGGTCGGTGCAGACTTGATGGGCCGAATAGCCTCTTTCTGCACTGTAAGGTTTCTATGATTTCTATGATTCATGTCACACTACCTGTAACCCCCATGGCTTGCCTGAACTTGCAACATCTCACTTAGTCTCCTGTCTGGAGACAGTACACATCTCTTTAACCTATGCTTAATGATATCTCCACTCACACTGTCTGCACCTTTAAGACTTGAATAGCAGATTAGCTGTAAAGACTTGCATTCTAATCAGTATTCTGTAAACTGTATGTGCTTTTATATGCTCTGTTTCTGATCGTAACTTTCCACTCACCTGATGAAGAAACAGTGTCCCGAAAGCTTGTGGCATTTACTACCAAATAAACCTGTTGGACTTTAACCTGGTTTTGTGAGACTTCTTACTGTCAATTCCACACAGCCATTCAACAAAACAAAGATATTAAAGAGATTGGACCAGACATTGATTTGAACTGTCATTTTACATGGATACTATTTTTGCTATGATTAATGAGCTTCAGTTTCAGCACCTATATTAATGAGGACTATATGGAAATTCAGATTGCTGCCTCGATATTCTATAATGTTGCAGAGATCTGAGGCGATATTCCTCTCTAAACTTGGATGCCCTGGAGACCAGGAGAAATGAGTTCATTTAAACGGTCGCGTTGAGGTCTAAAATATACTGGAATCTTAATTAAAAAGAAATTGCAAAATAAACACAATAATTTTTACAATTATGGATAATTCACAATTATGACCAATTCCCCTCTTGTCATTAGAGAATCGGAAAGAGACAAGAGAGAGGAACAGTACTGGCCTTAACCATTTATAGAACGATAATAGCAATTTAGAATATGACAGTGCTGCTGACATTAGAATAAAGTCCCAGGGTGAGTTACTGAAAGAAAGAGAATCTGATCCTATAAATGATTCTTTTTCAAATACAGTAGGTATTCGTCATGCTAATCGATAGACTTGTGCCTGTCACTGTGCCTACTAGGTAAGGCAAATTGGAATTTAACAAATTAAACAGGAAGGAGTTTGGATTAGGAAATTCATTGTGGTATTATTTAGTATTTCACACTCGATCTCTCTCTCTGAAAAACACACAATTCCCTTCAATAACAAGCAGCCTTTGACCCAGGTTCGATTCCCGGCTCAGGTCACTATCTGTGCAGAGTCTGCATGTAAAGTAAACTTTATTTATTAGTCACAAGTAAGGCTTACATTTACACTGCAATGAAGTTACTGTGAAATTCCCCTAGTTGCCACACTCCGGCACCTGTTCGGATCGATGCAGCTAACCATTACATCTTTCAGACTGTGAGAGAAAACCAGGACACCCGGAGTAAATCCACACAGACATGGGGAGAACATGCAGACTCCACTCAGACGGTGACCCAAGCCGGGAATTGAATCCGGGTCCTTGGCACTGTGAGGCAGCAATGCTAACCACTGTACCACCATGCCATCCCTGTTCTCCCCCCCGTATGTGTATAGGTTTCCTCCGGGTGCTCCAGTTTGCTCCCACATCCCAAAGATGTGCGGCTTAGGTTGATTGGCCATGTTAAATTGTCCCTTCGTGTCAGGAGGATGTCAGGGGGATTAGTAGGATAAATGTGTGGGATTATGGGGGATAGGGCCTAGGTGGGATTGTTGTTGGTGCAGACTTGATGGGCCGAATAGCCTCCTTCTGCACCATAGGGATTCCATAACAGTTTGGATGTAGCCAATCTCTACCTTGTTTATGACAAATCTGCTTTGCCCTGTTAACTATGCACCCATTATCAGCCACATCCAGAGAAAATGGAAAGGAAGAAACAAAACTGGCATTATTATATAAACCCATTATTATATGAATTTTGTTTATTTTGTTTATGGGATATGGGTGTCGCTGACTGGCCAGCATTTATTGCCCATCCCTAGTTGCCCTTGGAGGGCAGTTGAGAGTCAACCACATTGCTGTGGCTCTGGAGTCACATGTAGGCCAGACTGGTTAAGGATGGCAGATTTCCTTCTCTAAAGGGAAGTGAGCCAGATAGGTTTTTCCAGCAATCGGCAATCATCACCAGTAGATTCTAAATTCCAGATTTTTTTTTAATGCATTCAAATTTCACCATGTACCGTTGCAGGATTTGAACCCAGTGCTCCCAGAACATGAACTGAGTCCCTGAATTAATAGCCTAGCAATAATACCACTGGGCCATCACTTGCCCAGTTGCATCAATGTATTCAATAGTATGTCTCATAGATTTGTGCTATAGCTGCAAATGAATATAATTTGGGAATGGGCATGAAAGAAGCAGCACAATAAACTTTACTGGTGTTGCCAAATTAAGAAGCAAATTAAGGATGTTTGCAGGGATGGGCAGATCTGTGGCAAACACAGTTGAATGTGGATAAAGGCAGAATGTATATTTTGGGAAAAAGTCCCAGTTTGGAAACATACTATTGATGCTATATTTTCAAAAGATTGGCTAGAGTTAGACAGACCTGGAGATGCAAATTTATAGACCTTCAAGAGCAAGATTGCAGGGAGAAAAAGTGCAAAGAGGACTCTGGATTTTCTTTACAATACAAAAGCATGGAAATGATGATAAATTTAACCGGCTATCAATTAGACCACAGTTGGTTTGCTGCGCGCAGTTTTGGGAATCTCCCAATTTAAAGGATGTTGCAGCCAATAAAAAAAATGATGTAGATTGATTGGGTTGATAATAGGTTTTATGAGATGTGAAAAACTGAGTCAATATCGCATGGATAAGAAGGCTAATGGAGGAATCTAATCGGAATGTGGAAAGGTTGGAAAGATTTGAGAGAATGCATTGTATTGACTGATGTGGAAATGCCAGCATTGGACTGGGGTGGGCACAATAAATAGTCTCACAACACCAGGTTAAAGTCCCACAGGTTGATTTGGAACCATGAGCTTTTGGAGCGCTGAGGTGAGGTGAGGTGGGTAACCTGTTGGACTTTAACCTGGTGTTCTGACACTTCTTACTGTGCCCACCCCAGTTCAACGCCGGCATCTCCATATCACGGCTACCACCAACACTGCAAACTGCTGGCTCAAAGTGGAGAGGATCTCCAAGAAGACACTCATCTGATGAAAGAGCAAAGCTCTGAAAGCTCATGATTCCAAATAAACCTGTTGGACTTTAACCTGGTGTTGTGAGACTCCTCACTGTATTGACAGGGTGATGGATCAATGTCAAAGGGTTACTGGACTAAAAACTGGATTACTTTGGTGAGAGGAATTAGATCAACACTTGAAGATACAGATTTATTTAAGGATACTGGGAAAGAGCAGAAAAATGGGTTTGAATAGATACGTTGAATATCGAGTTAAAACTGATACTGTCATAAGAAGTCAAATAGGGCCCCTATCCTGAAGTTTGATGATTCAATTATCTTTTGATACCATTAAAATTGCAAAGTATTCTGAAAAGAAGTGTTGGAAATGGAAAACTTCAATCCAGGTGGCTCCTTTATTGTAAATGTTTATTTTAGTTAATTTGTGTCACGAATAGGCTTACATTGAAGTTATTGTGAAAATCTCCTAGTCACCACACTCCAGAGCCTGTTTGGGTACAGTGAGAGAGAATTTAGCATGGTCAATGGTTACCGCCTCACCTCACCTCAGTGCTCCAAAAGCTTGTGATTCCAAATCAACCTGTGAGACTTTAACCTAGTGTTGCGAGACTTCTTACTGTGTCCACCCCAGTCCAATGCCGACATCTCCACATCAGTCAATACGATACATTGTCTCAAATCTCTCCAGTATGTCTTGCAGACTGGGAGGAAATCGGAGCATCCAGAGGAAACCCACGCAGACACAGGAAGGACGAGCAGACATCACACAGACAGTGACCCGAGGCAGGAATTGAACCCGGGTCCCTGGTGCTATGAGGTAGCAGAGCTAACCACTGTGACAAAACCCCTGGCACTTTATAGTACTGTACCATTGGAGACTAACATAACCTCTCCTTACACTGAGGAATTGCATCAAGCATAGGTAGGAATATTCCATTCATGAAAACAGTCTAATGTTTATTTATTAGTCATAAGTAGGGTTACATTAACACTGCAATGAAGTTATTGTGCCAATCCCTTAGTCGCCACACTCCGGCACCTGTTCAGGTAGACTTAGGGTGAATTCAGCATGGCCAATGCACCTAATCAACTTGTCTTTCCAACTGTGGGAGGAAACTGAAGCACCCGGAGGAAATCCACACAGACATGGGGAAAATGTACAAACTCCATACAGACAGTGACCCAATGCCGGGAATCGAACCTGTATTCCTAGTGCTGTGAGGAAGAAATGCTAACCACTGCTCCACCGTGCTGTCCAAGACATTGGAAACGATTTAATAGTAAAAACTAAAATATCACTTGTCATTACGCAACCAGTTATTTTTAAGGGGAGGCATCGGATCCAAGGCAGTGGGTCTCCCTGAAAACCTGACACAATGTCAGGAGCCAGCGCAAATTATTGATCCATTCCTAGAAACCTCGGTTCTACCTTCTGAATGACAACCGCGAATCCTCAAAGGGAAAGAGCAGCATTATTACAGAAGGCACCTTTTATTGGTACGCCGCAAAACAAATATTGTGTCAGTAAGGCAATAACTGCAAAAAAACAAATCAGAAATCTCATGAGACCGACAGGAATGTAGTCATCTGAAGAACCCATCAAATTCCCTTGTGGAACCCATTTTGAAAATTTATGAAGTAGAGAAGCCAGGAGAGACAAATGAAATACAGTACACAGCGATTTAATGATACGACTCCTGATAGTAGACCCAACTCATTCAATTATGCATGGAATGTGCTTCACACCATATAGAATGAATTAAATGAAACATTTCTCTGCAGATACCAATTTGTGCTTCCCTATTTTGATACGTTCTGGGACCATAGGGAAACGTTCTGGATGAAAGCAATTGGATGCATCTCTTAACACCAGGTCCTTACTTATCATTATCTCCAGGTAATTAATTATCAAGCATGATATTCCTCAATGCAAGTGTACAACACATCACCACTGGCTGGCAATTTTTTTTATTACCCCTTCAACGGACATAGGCATCACAGGCTGGCCAGCATTTATTGCCCATTCCTAGTTGCCCTTGGATGTGAATAGCTTGCTAAGGCCATTTCAGAAGGCAGTTGAGAGTCAACCGCATTGTTGTGGTTCTGGAGTTACGTGTCGGCCAGACCAGATAAGGACAGCAGATTACCTTCCATAAAGGACATGAGTGAATCAGATGGGCGACAATGGTTTCATGGTCATCAGTACATTCTTAATCCCGGATATAAATATATTTATTGAATTAAAATTCCACCACTTGCCATGGTGGGATTCGAACCCAGGACTCCAGCACATTAACAGAGTTTCCTGAACTAACAGTAATACCACTAGACCACCACCTCTACCTCTGTATTGAAGTTAAAGACAGTGGCTGGAATTCTCTGATCTCGCTCGCGGTTACGATTCTATGGTCTGACTGCTGTGAATGGAGATTTTTCTCTATTCCCACTGGCAGCAGAACCAGACCGAAGAATTCCGGCTATGACTCCATCAAATTGGAAAGCTAAAAGTATGGGGAAATCTTAACTTAAAATGATTGGAGTTCGTGGCTTACTGCATGTTGTAGAAAAGGAACTAAGTATATACAAGGGAAGGAGTATCGCAGAATGAGCCAATTCAAAATTAAATTGATAATGCATGGCATGTAGCCAACAAGGCGCAGAACATGATAGTCTGCAGCTGCATCCACTCATTAAAGTTCACCGGACTGGCCATGCTAAATTACCCCTTAGTGTCCCAAGATTTGTAGGTTAAGTAGATTGGCCATGCCAAATTGTCCCTTAGTGTCCCAAGGCATGTACATTAAGTAGATTGGCCATGCTAAATTGTCCCTTAGTGTCCCAAGGAGTGTATGTTAAGTAGATTGGCCATGCTAAATTGTCCTTTAGTGACCCAAGGAGTGTACGTTAAGTAGATTGGCCAAACCAAATTGTCCCTTAGTGTCCCAAGGCATGTAGGCTAGGTGGATTAACCATGTTAAATTGTCCCCTAGTGTCCCAAGATGGCCTAGTGATTAGCACTAGGGAGCCAGGTTCGATTCCCAGCTTGGTTCACCATCTATGTGGAGTTTCCACATCCTCTCTGTGTAGGAAGGGTGTAGGAGCAGAATAAGGGGGTGCTCACTTAAAACCAATTTCAGGAAGAATTCTTTCTCTCTAGAGTGCTGAGTCTTTGGAATTCCTCATGCCAGGAAGTAGTGGAGGTCGAGTCTTTGAGCATCTTTAGGGCTGAGATCGATGGGTTTATAATCCGTTGGGGACGTAAGGGTTCCAGAGATAAGCCAGGAACATGGGCTAAGTGAGTGTAGGATCAGCCATAATCTTATGAAATAGTGAAGCGGGCTGAATGGCCTGTTCCACTTTCTAATGCTCTCATGCTCTTACATTGGGGTGGGAAATAGATGCTGGCATCACCAGCGATGTCAACATCCTATCAATGAATTAAAAAATAACAATGTACCCAAGGCACAACAAAAAGAAAAATTAAAGGATCTGTTCTGGGACCCTTGTTGTTTGTCATTTTCATAAATGACCTGGATGAGGAAGTGGAGGGATGGGTAAGTAAGTTCGCTGATGACACTAAGGTTGGTGGTGTTGTGGATGGTCTGGAAG
Organism: Carcharhinus amblyrhynchos; assembly: GCF_965287045.1. NCBI lineage: Eukaryota > Metazoa > Chordata > Chondrichthyes > Carcharhiniformes > Carcharhinidae > Carcharhinus > Carcharhinus amblyrhynchos. Next base: position 116,340,993 of record NC_137329.1, read on the forward strand.
GATGGCAAAAGTTGCAGCAGGACATAGATAGGATGCAGGACTGGGCGGAGAAGTGGCAGATGGACTTCAACGCGGATAAATGTGTAGTCGTCCATTTTGGCAGAACCAACGGGATGAACGAGTACACTATCAAGGGCAGAAGTCTGAGTAGTGTTGAAGAGCAGAAGGATCTAGGGGTCCGGGTCCACAGGACTCTTAAATCGGCCTCGCAGGTGGAGGAGGTGGTCAAGAAGGCGTATGGTGTACTGGCCTTCATTAATCGAGGGATTGAGTTTAGGAGTCGGGAGGTAATGCTGCAACTTTATAAGACCCTTGTCAGGCCTCATTTAGAGTATTGTGCGCAGTTCTGGTCGCCTCACTATAGGAAAGATGTAGAAGCTATTGAGAGGGTACAGAGGAGATTTACAAGGATGTTGCCTGGACTGGGAGGCATGCCTTATGAAGTTAGGTTGAGGGAGCTGGGACTCTTTTCCCTGGAGAGACGAAGGTTGAGAGGCGACCTGATAGAAGTTTACAAAATGTTGAGAGGAATAGATAGGGTGGACTCTCAGAGGCTATTTCCCCGGGTTGAAATGGTTGCTACGAGAGAACACAGATTTAAGGTGCAAGGAGGGAAGTTCAGAAGTGATGTTAGGGGTAAGTTTTTCACTCAGAGGGTGGTGAGTGAATGGAATCGGCTGCCGTCAGTGGTGGTGGAGGCGAACTCGCTGGGGTCTTTTAAAAGACTTCTGGATGAGTATATGGGGTTTAATGAGATTGAGGGTTATAGATAGGTCTGTAGGTTGGTAGGTGTTGATGTGATCGGCGCAACTCGTGGGCCGAAGGGCCTGTTTGTGCTGTAGTGTTCTATGTTCTATGTTCTGTGTTAAACACAGTCTGACTATCATACAGGTTTGCTGTGTGACCTAGATGTGGTGCATTTCACTCCCAAGGTAAATTGGCTGCTGTCCAAACACTCCATGGAGATAAAGTAATTTACTCTTCCTTCTACCATCTTCTGTTCCTTGTTCATTATCTTATAAAATCAGCATTGAAATTACAATCTCAAAGACTAATGCAATGAATTAAAAGCAAAATTGACAAACTGTCTAAAGAGCTCAACCATAAGTATCATTTCAAAGTCCCTAATTCATGTAATGCCTCGACTGATGCCCTCTATAAGGCCTGGTCAAAGCTATTAGTTTTCAGTTTCTCTTCTCAGTACTCAGTGAATGATAACAGTTTCAGTTTTATAATAATCACATTCAGAACTTCAGTCTTGTCCAGCTGAACACTTAACATCAGAACTCATGTGGATCAGTCAAATTCAGCAGGTGTAAATTCATACTTTCAGCATTTCTGCATGAGCACAATTTAATCATAGAGTCTCGAAAGTGCTGAAGGAGGCCATTTGGCCCATCAAGTTTGCACTAACTCTCTGAAAGAGCACCTTATCCAACCCCAGCCACACCTACCCCGCACTATCCCTGTAACCCCACATATTTACCATGGATAATCCACCTAATCTACACACATCTTTGGACACTAAGGGGCAATTTAGCTTGGCCAATCCACCTAACCTTTGGATGATGGGAGGAAACCGGAGCACCCAGAGGAAGCCCGCGCAGACACGGAGAGAATGTGCAGGCTCCCTACAGACAGTCACCTGAGGCCTGAATCGAACCTGATCTCTGGCACTGTGAGGCAGCAGTGCTAACCACTGTTCCACCCCACCGCCTCTTGGTGAATTGGCTGGGATCAGGTTGAATTTGGTGGTCTTGACACTTCCAGTGTTATGGCGATTTAAATGTTGTATCTTTGGAAGAAATCTCTGTCTGGGGCAGCCAGATAGTTACAAACAGCAGACAAGATTCAAAAGCTTGCAAATTTGGTGGAGAGAGAGAGGAGGAGAAGGAACACATTCAGGTCTTGTTCCTTCAGAGTGTCAGTTGCTTGGACTGTACTGCAGAGAACACGGATGATTAAACACAAGAGGTTGGCTTGTCGTATGACTGCCTCGTTCCAAATTCCCCCGGTGTTTCAAATCTGGTCATGGCTAATATATTCCAAAAGGAGAAAACCTCTCTCAACCAGGGTCTCCTTGTCCTAGTGAATGGCTGCTACAAGTCATATGACCACAGTGTTGGTCCCTTGGTTGGGAGATACTTCCAGGACTTACTGGCACAAATTAATTATTTTCTCAGCTGGTGTTAGCTCACAGCTTATTGTACAGATCCCTTGTAATCAGAACAATCATAAGACTGGTATATGGAGGCTTAGTATGCTTACAAAACTACTGATAGACTCATATCACACCTGGGATTGCACAGTTCCATTTTGAAAGGGAACCAAGGGACAGACATAATTTGCGTCTGATAAGCTGACCTTGCTAGTGGATGGGAAATGGGATCACAGAAATTGACGTTTTTGGGGAAAAAAAATGCCACTGCAAACTTCAGGTCACCTTTTCCTTTATCGACGGGTGCTGAGAGGAAATCAGTTTGCCCAACTCTCTCCTGTCCATAAAGCACGTGAACATTCCTGGCATCCTAGTTTGCCTTAATTAACACTGAAACATAGAAAATAGGAGCAGGAGGAGGTCATTTGGCCCTTCAAGCCTATTCTGCAATTCATCACGATCATGGCAGATCATCCAACTCAATTGCCTAATCCTGCTTTCTCCCTTTGATCTCATTCGCCCCCAAGTGCTATATCCAGCCGCCTCTTGAATACATTTAATGTTTTGGCATCAACGATTTCCTGTGGTAATGAATTCCACTGGCTCAGCACTCTTTGGGTGAAGAAATGTCTCCTCACCTCTGTCCTAAATGGTCTACCCTGAATCCTCAGACTGTGACCCCTTGTTCTGGATTCTCCCACCATCGGGAAGATTAAATTCCATTTCCTGTTGCATTCAGATTACAGATACATCAAGTAGGGATAGGCTTGTACAGCTGGTTCATGCCAATACATGGACAGACAATGTCAGAAATGGTAAAGAATGCCTGTCGGGTTCTCTGTCACTGCTGCACGGATGTTGGGAAGCTAATATAACAATGTGTCCTCCTGAGCAACGCAAAGGTGAGCTGAGGAATGACATTGAAAATTGCTGACTGATTGATGCCCATGGTTGCATTGGCACAGCTGCTAAAATGCCAGGAGCACAGAAGTCATCACTTCACTGGCGGGTGTACGCAGTGTCAGCTTGACACTCTTGATTAGTTCACAGCACAGTTAGATTTAATGAATTTTGATGGATTCGGTGAATGTTGCCAAACTGTTTCACTAATGTCCAACGTCTCTCCTTAGCTCGCCTCTCCTCAGTGCTCTTCTCCCTTGCTATCCGCGCGTGTGTTTGCCAGCTGGAGTATTGGACGGTGATCAAGAGTGCAGTGTAAGGTGGCATTTTCCTTCCTGTTCCCGAGAAAATCTTCGAAGAAATCCAAATTTCCAGACAAAGACCGATGGCACAGCTGCGACTTCTGAGGGTGCCTGTCTTTTCAGAGTCTGGACATCCCTGCTCTGATTTAAAATTCCAAAGTCCTGTCCGCCCGATGTTGGAAGTATATCTGGGTCAGGGCGGGTATGATTCCGGAGGAGATTAAGTCCATGCAATTTTTACACTTCCCACCATCCCCCGCATCCTTGACTAGGTGACTGACACTGAAGGAACGGCAGCTGTTCGGGTTTAAAACTAAATAATTTTGAAACTACTAAACATGTACACTCCGCAGTTAAAGTTTTAACTTTATCAGTGCCGCAAGTCGTCTTACATTATTTGATTTGAATTGATTTGATTTATAATTGTCACAAGTATTAGTATACAGTGAGAAGTATTGTTTCTTGCGCGCTACACAAAGCAAAGCATTCATAGAGAAGGAAAGGAGAGAGTGCAGAATATACTGTTACAGTCATAGCTAAGGTGTAGAGAAAGATCAACTTAATATGAGATAGCTCCATTCAAAAATCTGTTGGCAGCAGGGAAGAAGCTATTTTTGAGTCAGTTGTATCTTTTTCCCGATGGAAGAAGGCGGAAGAGAGATGTCTGGGGTGCGTGGGGTCCTTAATTATGCTGGCTGCCTTGCCGAGGCAGCGGGGAAGTGTTAGACAGAGTCAAAGGATGGGAGGCTGGTTTGCGTGATGGATTGAGCTACATTCACAACCTTTTGTAGTTTTTTGCGGTCTTGGGCATAGCAGAAGTCACACCAAGCTGTGATACAACCAGACATTACCGCTGCAATGAAGCTTGTGTGAAGATCCCCTAGTTGTCACACTCCGTTTGGGTACATTAAGGGAGAATTTAGCATGGCCAACGCCCCTAACCAGCACATCTTTCAGACTGTGGGAGGAAACCGGAGCACTCGGGAAACCCAAGCAAATATGGGGAGAACGTGCAGACTCTGCACACACAGTGACCCAAGACAGGAATCAAACCCGGGCCCCTGGCAGTGTCAGGCAGCAGTGCTAACCACTGCGCCACTGTGCCACCCCTTGCTGTAATTTTGCTCACTTAAAGGGGAATGAAAGACTTGAAGGAACATAAAGCAATCTTTTGCCTGCAGAATTGTTTTGCATCAAAATTCTTCTTTTGACATGCAAAATGTAGATGCAGCCTGTAGCAAAAAAAACCTTTACACAACGTGCATTTCAATATTGTGTGCAATTCAGAATATGTCATGCAGAATTAATTTAATAGGTTCAAATGATGGATTCTTTTTGACCGTTTAATGAAAAATATCTACAGTAAATATTTTAGAAGACTAATTCTGCAATAAAAACTCCACAGGTCCTAAAGAATGATGCTCAAACTGAATTGGGCCGGTTTGCAATTCCTCAGAAGAATCTAACCTTGATTAACCTTGATTACAGCTCGAATGTCTTACCCCTTCTCATCCATTATCACATTTTCTCTCATTGTTAACGGCTGTGGACAGTGGCAAAAGCAAAGGTTTGTCGGAGGCAACGGGATTATTTTAAGAAGTAATTGATAAAGTCTTATCGGGCGATTTTTCAACGCTTCGCACCAATTTCCGGTTCCCAGGGTGAGGGAATTGAGAACAAGAGGGCTTAGGCTTCAGGGGAGAGGGGAAAGTTTTAAAAGGGACCTGAGGGGCAACTCCTTCATGCAGAGCAAGTGGTGCGTGTATGGAATGAGCTGCCAGAGAAAGTGGTTGACGCAGGTACGATAGCAACATTTAAAAAGCATTTGGATAAGTACATGGACGGGAAAGGATTATAGTGGCATAGGCTAAATGTGGGCAATTGGGACTAGCTGGGGGAGGCGCCATGGCTGGCATGGGCCAGTTGGGCCGAAGGGCCTATATTGCTCTATGACTTTATGTGTAGCTTTTTGCTTTCCGTTTAGTTGTGCACTGAGGCAGGCAGAAGGCAGTGCATCAGGTTACTGATGTGCTGAGTGCTATCATTACTTATTTTCCCCTAGGAAACATGTATGAAGCCCATAAGTAACAACATTTTGGTACATTATCATGTAACGTGCCAGAAAATAGGGCAGAAATGATTCCAGGTCCCAAAAAATGCAGAACAAATGCCCAGCATGCTAACAAGTGGGCTTTCTGTCTGTTTTTGATGCCCTTCTGAGAAATTATGTTGCCCTAAATGTAGCAGATACCCAGGCCAGCTCTTAATGTGATTGAGGAAATGGCGGTCACCAAGAAAGTAAGCAACGCTTCTCCAGTCCCTCCATGCACAGCGCTGCGGTGGCTAGAAGAGGTACTGCAATGCTGTGCCTGAGCTGAAGTCCCAGGACCGCACTCCAGGTAAGCACCAGGGTTTCCAGGAGCGGGAGGATAGGAGATGGGAGATGCCCTGAGCGATCAGGAGGGATGCAGACTCGGTGTCGAGGGGAGGAAGGGCTGGAATCCCAGGAGTACCAGAGGGGAGGGCACCCCAAATCTGAAGGGGGCTTGCACTGTTGATGGCTCCTTCCTACTGATGATCGAGAGAAGGCTGACAAGGCGGTAACTGGCTTAGTTGGATTTGTCCTGTTGTTTGTGTACAAGACGTATCGAGGCAACTTTCCACATTGCTGGATAGATGCCAGTCTTGTAACTATATTGGAAGTGCTTGGTTAGGGGTGCAGCAAATGCTGGAGCACAGGTCTTCAGTACTATTGTCAGAATATTATCAGGACCCATAGCCTTTGCACTATCCAGTGTATTCAGCCGTTCCAAGATAGCACGTAGAGTGAATCGAATCGGCTGAAGACTGACATCTGGAATGGTGGGGACCACTGGAAGAGGCAGAGATGGACCGTCCACTTGGCACTTCTGGCTGAAGATTGAAGAAAATGCCTTGTCTTTTGTGATGATGTGCTGGACTCCCCCATCATTGAGGATGGGGATATCTGTGGAGCCTCCTCCTCCAGTGCGTTATTTAATTATCCATTCATGGCTGGATGTGGCAGGACTATAGAGCTTAACTCTGATCTGTTGGTTGTGGAGTCAAATAAACCCCACCCCCTGCCCCCCCCGCCCCCAACCCCCAACCCCCAAACCCCAAACCCCAACCCCTGTCAATCACTTCCTGTTTATGCTATTTGTTGTGGCTTCACCAGACTGACACCAAGTATGCCTACTGTTGCTCCTGGAATGTTCTCCTGCACTCTTCATCGAATTAGGGATGGGGAATAAATGTTGGCCTAGCCAGTGGCATCCTTATCCTGAACAAATAAAAAAAGGCCAAGGCACACCTCTTTGTTGAGGAGTATTGTCTCATTGTACATTCATTTATTTTGAGTGGCACAGTGGTTAGCACTGCTGCCTCACAGTGCTAGGGACCCGGGTTCGATTCCCGCTTGGGTCACTGCCTGTGTGGAGTCTGCATGTTCTCCCTGTGACTGCGTGGGTTTCCTCCGGATGCTCCAGTTTCCTCCCACAGTCCAAGGATGGGTAAGTTAGGTGGGTTGGCCATGCTAAGTTGCCCCTTAGTGCCAGCGGGACTAGTTAGAGTAAATGCATGGGGTTATGGAGATGGGGCCTGGGTCGGATTGTGGTCGGTACAGACCCAATGGGCTGAATGGCCTCCTTCTGCACTGTAGGATTCTATGAATATTCTATGAATTTACTGATAAGCATGCCAATTTCCTGCTATTAGACTGAATACTGTCACTGCTGGTGATAACACTTCCAAATTCACAAGAAAAATCAGATTTATGTCGACTAATACGAAGAAATGATAAAAAGATATTATTGGGAGTTTATGGCCTACTTATACTATTGAACATTGGTTCCTTAAGATGAGTTGCATTCTCATTCTTATACTACTTGCTATGCTATGGGTTGTAGTTTCGGACCAAAGACACGTAGGTGAAGATAACAAATCAAAGGCTAGATGTTTTTCACAGCACAGTTCTCTTCTTCTCATGCCTTGTTAAACTGCGATGATTATTTCTCTTATTCTTTACTGGAGAGCTCAGCGTATAAGGAAAGGGATATAACATTTTTTTTAACAAAAGATACATAGCCCAGCAATCTGAGGCAACTGTGGAAGGAAGGATAAGCTTCTATATTCCGACTATCTGTGCTTTGCTTGTATGTACTTCGAAAGTCGGAGTAGAATACAAATCCTAATTTTCCATGACAATTGAAATGCTTGGTAAGATAGTCTTTTGACCGGAGCTACCTGGAAAAGCGACATTAACAAATCTCTGTACGCTGTTGCAACTAATTCATCTCCAGCTGCCCAGATATCTCCCTATTTATTACTTCCATGCAATCTAAAGCTGAACAAAGATATTAATCTTCCAAAACCACTGGGGAACCTAATATATTTTTGACTATAGTCTGTACATTTTACCTAATTAATTCTCATTTGCTAAATGCTTGTAATTCCAGTACTGAGGCACAAACTAATTGAGTTTGCATATTTAAATACTCTCTGACAATGAGTATCACCACAAACGTGTGGTGATGCTCATTGAAGGAGACTATGGAAGTTGTGGCCATGTTACTGCACTAAGCACAGGTGAGGCTTGAAGATACGTTCCTCATAGTAGCAACCAGCGTGAATGGCTTCCAAGAAGGCGATCCACAGCTCATGGTTGTGGTTTACAAGTAATTTAGAATGTATCCCACCCATCTCCCCCCACCATAGAAAATGCCGTTCAAAATGGCATTTGTGACTTTTAAGGGGCGTCTTGACAAATACATGAAGAGGATGGGAATGGAGGGACCTGGTCCTTGGAAGGGTAAGGGGTTTTAGTTCAATTGGGCAGCATGGTTGGTCAGACTTGGAGGGCTGAAGGGCCTGTTCCTGTGTTGTAATTTGCTTTGTTCTTTGTACGGGAGGACAGCATGTTAGATACTGAAGACGCTTAAAAGGGGAACAAGCGTTAACTTGTGACAGAAAAGGTTTTCAGAGTTGCGTGGAAATAACAGGGGTAGAATGGGACTAATTGGACAACTCTTCCAAAAAGCCGGCATTAGCATGATGGGTCAAGCAGATTCTTTCAGCTATGAGACTTTACCAACAAACAGGGCACAACCTCAGACTAAAGAGACGATCCTTTAAAATGGAAATGAGGAGGAATTTCTTCAGCCAGCATGTAGTGAATCTGTGGAACTCTTTACCGTGGAAGGTTGAGGAGGCCAGATCATTGAATGTCTTTCAGACAGAGATAGATAGGTTCTTGATTAATAAGGGGATCGGAGGTTATGGGAAAAAGGCAGAAGAATGGGGAGGAGAAAAATATCAGTCATGATTGAATGGTGGAGCAGAATCGATGGGCTGAGTGGCCTAATTCTGCTCCTATGTCTTATGGTCTTATGGTCTAAACTTGGGTAAAATTAACACGTGTCACAGGCTCCATGCAATGTTTCAAAATCACTTGAATAGAATTACTCTGAATGTACTTCTGAGTCATATATCATAATGTGTGTGTGAATGTGCAAAGAGCTATCTGTGTATGTATGTGTATGAGGGTGTGCCTGTATTGTGTGTGTGTATACATGTGTGCATATGTGCCTGCATGTATATGTATATGCATGTGTGCATGTGTGTCCGTGCATGCATGCGCATGTGTGTGCATGTGCACCCACATGTGTATATGTGTGTGCTTTTGCATTTATGTGAGCTTGTGTGTACGTGTTTGTGCACGTGTGTGCATGTGTATGTGTGACTGTATGAGGGTCTGTGTGTGTATCTGTGTGTGTATGAGGGTGTGCCAGTGTTGTATATGTGCGCGCATGTGTGTCTATGCATGCCTGTGCATGTGTGCGCACATGCGTATATATGCACATGTGCATCCATGTGTGCGCGTGCGTGTGCATGTGTGTATATTGGGTGACACAGAATATAGTTCAAAGCACCCATCATAAGGACGGACCCTTCGTGAATTGCCTTTGTTGCAGTTGTTGACACAGGAGGTGGAATTTCCTGGCCTTGTCAGAGGGCAGGGGTGGGAGGAAATGTAAATTTGTGTCACATTAACTTCCAATTCCCTCTCACCTCTGGGAAATCTCACCGGAGAGCGGTAAAGGGGAATGTGGCTCCCTGCTCCGCTGTGGTGGATGACCAGTTTAGTCAATTGCGGGCACACTGCCAGCCTCGCCCAGCCAACAGATCAGCACTTTGGTGAAGTTAAGTAGAGGGAGCTTCCTGGTGGTTATCCAGGGGTGGCAGGCAGGAGTGGGATTGGAGCACTGATGCTTCCTTTCAATCACCCCAAACCACAGTTCCATTGATCACAGGGCCACACGGCTACAGGCCATCCAATGGCAAGGCTTCACCACGCCGCACTAAAAACATACTAACCCCATTCAGAGGATACCTTCATCTTGAGCTGCCCTCATGGTTCTCTGCCCGCACCAACAGTGCCCGCCATTCCTGGTGGGAATTCTGTAGAGACATTGCTGAGGATTATCCTTGTTCCCTGACTTAACATAATTCTTAAGACCTTGATGCCATTCGGACAGCTGCCCTCTTTGGAGTGAGGATCCACAATTGCTTCCAGATGGGGAAAGAAAGAAATCATGCACAGGAAGATCCCACCCAGCATGAGCAGAAGGATCCAAAGATGTGCAGGTTACATGGATTGGCCATGCTCAATGTGTAGGGTAATGGGGATGAAGTGGATGGGAGAGCTTGTCTGGGATGCTGAGTTAGTGCAGACTCAACGAGCCGAATAACATCCTTCTGCACTGTAGGGATTCTGTACTTCAATGGATTTGTATTCTGATGCGTACTGTCATTTTCCTGACTGAGGGACATCTATCCTTTTGTTTCTGTTCTCTTTCTCACTGTCACCAGTATTCAGTTGATTGTCAGATCTCTTATCTCTCCAGCTTCAGTGTGGATTCACAAACACAATCACAAGATTGTTATGGTGCAGAAGGAGGCCATTTGGCCCATCACATCTGCACTGGCTCTCCAAACAAACATCATGATTGAGTGCCATTCTCCTGCCTTTTCCCCTGCACAGTGTTTCTGTTCAAATAATCCCCTAATGGCCTCTTGAATGCTTTGTATGAACCTGCTTCAACCACACTCTCAGATAGTGCATTCCAGACCCTAATCACTCATTATGTGAAAGAGACTAACTACTGCTCTGTCAGACTAGACGTAATTGTCAGGTATTATAGCAGCTGGACTTACCTTAGGAATATTATGGTTTTCTAGATGGTAGGTCCTCTTCAAAATATATTATTTTTAAATTGTTCCACCAGCATTAGAATCATACAGAGCAGAAGAGGTCATTCGGCCCATCGAGTTTGCACCAACACATTAGAATCACCTCAGCTCCCACCTAATCCCATCTGCCAGCACTTGGCCCATAGCCCTGAATGTTATGATGTGCCAAGTGCTCATCCAGATACTTTTTAAAGGATGTGAGGCAACCCACCTCCACCTCCCTACCAGGCAGCGCATTCCAGACTGTCATCACCGTCTGGATAAAAAAGTTTTTCCTCACCACCCCCCTAAACCTCCTCTGCCTCGCCTCGAACTTGTGTCCCCTTGTGACTGACTCCTCAACATGCCCCCCCATTAGATAATCCTCGGTGTCTTTTTAAGCGAGCAATTCATATGAAATGGGGATTGAGCAAATACTCGGGAGCGCAACTCAATTAAATTTCCTTATTTTCCTTGTGTTAAGAGAGGTTGAAGAACCGGGATTGGAGAGGGCAGGTCAATCTGAGAGGTGGAGGAGTGAACACCCTCCCTAACAGCGCTGTGGGTGTACCTGCACCTCGGGGACGGCAGTGGCTCAAGAAGGCAGCTCACTATCACCTTCTGACAGGGAACCAGGAATGGGGGCAATAAATGTAAATGAGTTCAGCAATAAAGGGGGCTGATGGTGTCCTGAGTTATAAAATTCCTTTCGTACTATCTCATCTCGACCTTGCTTCCTTCTTTTTTTTTTCCCCACTGCACTCCCACCTTCCCGTGAATCAGGTAAGCCAACATGAAGCTTCGCCTCTCCATTAACAAAACAAATGTGCCTCTCTGCAGCACACTTAACCTTTCTTTTAAAAATACATCCCATCTTCGCACTCCTCACTTGCCAACCAGGCAGGTGTTGCTTCCTCTGGTGCTTGGACAGCCTAAGGGTACGTGCTGATTTATTCAGGTACATCCATCTATCCTGCCAACCTCCTGTGGTGATCCGGGTGCCTCAGGGTTCTGTTCCGCCTCCTCCGTCGACTCGCTACGGTTTTTCACTAGACCCTTTCAGTCAGTCGGCGGCAAATGACCTTTCAGCATCTCTTGAAGACGACCTTTTTCGATAAATAAGGAGAGAATCACACAGAATTTGTTTCCTGTGAATGAGGAAACTATCGCTTAATGCTTTTGGGTAGCTGACCTACAGTGACACAAGTGTATGTCATTAAATCATAGAAACCTTACAGTGCAGGAGGAGGCCATTTGGCCCATCGAGCCTGCACCAACAACAATCCCATCTGATCCCCACAACCTCACATATTCACCCTGCTAGTCCCCCAAACACTAAGGGGCAATTTGGCATGGCTAATCAATCTAACCTACACATCTTTAGACATGAAGGGGCAATTTACCTCCATATACTAAGTTCTCAGAGGCAGAAGCCCCTTCACCACAATTCCTTTATTTAAAAGATCCAACAACACTATACAGAGGACTTTCAGTGAGCAGTCTACATCTGGAGTGCCAGAGGAACTGACACAATCATTTAATTACAGAGCATGAGGCTCTCTGATTGGACCATCAATTTGGCCCTTAATGAGGGAGCCAAGTAGGCCAACCTCAATAACCTGATTAAAATTGTTACACATGGCCAATCAACCTAACCTGCACATCTTTAGACACTAAGGGGCAATTTACCACAGTCTATCAACCTAATCAGCGCATCTTTTGGAAGTGGGAGGAAACTGGATTACCCGGAGGAAACCCACACAGACACGGAGAGAACGTGCAAACTCCACACAGACAGTGACCCAAGCTGGGAATCGAACCCAGCTCCCTGGCGCTGAGAGGCAGCAGCACTAACCATTGTGCTACCATGCCACGTCATGTTACTAATGATCAGATCTGAATAAAATCATTCTATCCATATACATTTTTTCTACAAAACTGAAAATGAACATTATTAATTACTGAGTATCTTCTGAGATGAGGCTCCACACTCCTGTAATGCACTGATATTTTGCAGAATAAGGAAAAAAATAACTGAGAAACAAGTTTGTGTGTTCTCCAACGACAAAGAAAAAAGTTACGGCAGTTTCTTCACCGGAGAGAAACAACACCACAATTAGAAATCAGAATGAAAATGGGAGGTTCTAATAACATTCTAATAATATAAGACCTATGTTAGAATACATTTCTCAACTTTGCCTCGGCCTTAGGTTTCTTCCATAAGACCATAAGATATAGGAGCAGAATTAAGCCATTCAGCCCATTGAGTCTGCTCCGCCATTCAATCATAGCTGATAAGTTTCTCAACTCCATTCTCCTGTTTTTGCCCCGTCACCTTGATCCCATTACCAGTCAAGGGCCTATCTATCTCTGTCTTAAATATACTCAAAGACCTGGCCTCCACAGCTTTCTGTGGCAATGAATTCCATTCGTTCACCACCCTCTGGCTGAAGAAATTCCTCCTCATCTCTGTTCTGATGGGTCGTCTCTGAGACTGTGCCCTTGGATCCTCATCCCTCTGACTAATGGAACCATGGTGAAAAGTTCCCCCTCACCATCCAAATCTGACTGTATTCTGTATAGGCACTTTGTTCAATCTTCCTATCCTCACTGAGGAACCCGTGATGAGGAAAGGTTTGACATGAATCATTGTGATGCTTTATTTTGGAATGGGTGTGCATGTACAGCAGGGTCTGATTCACTAACATCAATCGGTGCAAGTATGATGCAAAATGACAAATATGCCACGCTTTTCCAATCAGTGAATCATTTTAGAATCATTGAATCCCAACTGTGTAGAAGAATCCATCGGGCGCATCGTGCCTGCATTAACTTTCTTTTAGGACATCTTAGCCAGGCTCTCTCCCCTCCTATTGTCGTAATCCTACACATTTCCCACGGCTAATCCACCTATCCTGCACATCTTTGGAGTGTGGGAGAGAAGCAGAGCACCAGGAGGAAACCCACAGAGACATGGGGAGAACGTGCAAACTCCCCACAGACTCACCCGAGGCCGGAATTGAAACCGGGTCCTTGATGTTGTGAAGCAACAGTGTTAACATCTGTACCATCTCTACTTAAAGAATATCGAATTAAGGTCAGCTTCCTCTACCTGGTGAGCTTGGCATCATCTCAGTTACCGATGATGACACCTCCGTAGTGGGTTCCCAGTGGTGGGAAAGGTGAGCCACGCAAAACACTGAAGACATTAGTGGGACTGTAAGATCCCACCGGTGATGAGCCAAGTTTACCTTTGTAAACATGCCAGGGTTGGACTTAAATTCTCTACACCATGACAATGACGTTTTTGAAGGTGTTTTTCAATGCATCTGGATTCCTCCAATTCTGATCTGCCAGTTCCTTTTTCCTATCACCCCACCATCAGCTGTAAAAACCCATCTGGTTCACTGATATCCTTTAGGGAAGGAAGTCTGTTGTCCTTTCCTGGTCTGGCCTACATGTGACTCCAGACTCATGGCAACACTTCGATGCCCTCTGAAATGATCTTGCAAACCACTCAGTTCAAAGACAAGCAGGGATGGGAAGTAAATGCTGTTACTGGAAACAACACCCACATCCCATGAATTAAAAGGAAACTCAAAGGCTCTCTCCATCTCTCAAATCCTTTAAGATACACTTTATAATTGACGAATTTGAGTAAATCTTTCAGCAGCAGCAGCCCTGTCTCTTTATGTGGCTGGGAGTCAAATTTTGTTGGATGTTTGATGACTCTCCAGTAAATTGTCTTGGGATATTTTAGTACAGGGTGCTATATAAATGCCAGTTGTTGCTGTTTTATGAAACTCACTGCTTTAGGTCTCTCTGAACAGCCGGCAATAAAATGAATGCACACATCTTTTGTCAGACCTGATAATCCAAAGAAAAACTGCTCTGCAAGTCAAATATTTGCAAGAGAAGTAGGAGACATGAGGCATTATCTTTTCTCGTTATTGTTTTGTACTGTTCCTACCAATTTCCACTTCAGTTGAGGTAGAAAAAACAACAAAATTAATCACAGTATCCTCTCCTCATTGTTTCTTCAGATGTTTACAACAAAATCAATCACTTTTTAACAAAACGAGAAACTGTCCCTTAAAATTATGCCATAATATAGATGTACTAAAACATCAAACACATTACCACAAAACTACCAATATCCCAGTCACAGACAATCAAATGTTAATACCCAAATGGGGAAAAGATTCAAAAGTCTGAGAACACGTACCAACTTTTATGGTTCAATAACAGTTTCTTCCCTGCTGCCATCAAACTTTTGAATGGACTTACCTTGCATTAAGCTGATCTTTCTCTACACCTTAGCTAGTGTAGCAGTACATTCTGCACCCTCTCCTTTCCCTCTCTATGAATGGTATGCTTTGTACAGTGCATAAGAAACAATACTTTTCAATGTATCCCAATACATGTGACAATAATAAGTCAAATCAAATCCAATCAAATCCAGTTAAAAAGCATGCAGCCCAATCCCACCATGCAGGTCACTTATCTTTTCCTTCTGTCCTATGTACTCTATGAGCAGTGTGTTTTGTCGGTATAGTGAGTAAGAAACAATACTTTTAACAGTATACCAATACATGCAACAATAATAAATAAAAGCTAATTTTTTAAGGTTCAAATCAAAGCTTCTATTCAATTTTCAAGAATTTTAATAAGAAATTTCTATGATTCTCATTAAACTTCTCATCCTTGGTTCCAAATCCCTCCATGGTCTTGTCCTTTGAGGGTGGCACGATGGCACAGTGATTAGCACTGCTGCCTCACAGCGCCAGGGACCTGGGTTTGATTCCTGGCTGTGTGGAATCTACATGTTCTCCCCATGTCTACGTGGGCTTCCCCCAGGTACTCTGGATTCCTTCCACAGTTCAAAAGATGCGCTGGTTAAGTGCATCAGTCATGCTAAATTCTCCTTCAGTGCACTCGAACAGGTGCCGGAGTGTGGCAACCAGGGGATTTTCACAGTAACTTCATTGCAGAGTTAATATAAACCTACTTGTGACACTCATAAACTTTAACCTCTTTATATCTGTAATCTCCCCAAGCTCCACAAGCCTCGGAGGTACATGGCCCAGAAATCATGAGTCCTGGTGCTTATCCTGCTCCTGGGCTCATAATGCTATCAATCCAGAAACTCAACTAATGTTCTAGGGACCTGGGTTCAAATCTCGCCACGGCAGATGGTGGAATTTAAATTCAACAAAATTATCTGGAATTAAGAATCTACTGATAACTATGTAACCATTGTCAATTGTCCGAAAAACCCATCTGGTTCACTAATGTCCTGTGGGGAAGGAAATCTGCCATTCTTACCTGGTCTGGCCTATGTGTGACTCCAGAGCCAGAGCAATGTTGTTGACTTTCAACTGCCCTCTCAAGGGCAACTAGGGATGGGCGATAAATGCTGGCCAGCCAGTGATGTCCATGTTCTTCGAATGAATAAAAAAAAAGTTGGTATGAACAGCTAAGAATCTCGCCCATGGTGTCAGAAGTGGAAATAGATTTTTGAACTGTGGAAATATTGCAGAGTAGACACAGCTCAGGAAGGCACACAAAAGCTTAAATCTGCAAAAAAGCTGCTGATTAGTGAAAAATAAGAAAAGGAAACATATAAAAAGTATAAGACTGCTGTAACATAGCTTGTAGAATTATATGAATCGGGCAGCCAAGAGATGACCTGATTAAAGATCAAATGGTCTTGGATGCACAAGAGGCCACAGTGAGACAAGTGGGGGGATTTTTCAGCTATGCTGACCCCAAGCCCAGAAAATCCCACCCGAGGTCAATGGACCTTGGCCTGGTCTGCCCCCACCCACTGCGATAGCCGTAGTGGGCGGGATGGGAAGATTCCACCGAAAGTCTACTTACATCCAAAAAGCGAGAGATATGTATAGAAATGTGGAGGTGGTGAAACTTCAGTTAGAGATCAGCGATGGCAGAACAGACCCTATATTATACTGAGAGGCATTCCAGGCAGAAAGAGCATGGCAGACAAAAGGCAGAAACCAAGTATCGTGGAGAATATCGTAGGAATTATAAAAAGGATTGCCCAGCATGGAGAGAAAAGGCAAATCATTTGGCATACAAGTGCTCGGCAATAAAAAGCTAAACAAGACGATACAGATGGCGACTGGTGAGATATCAGCAGGAAAGTCTGATGAAGCACTGGACACAATAAAACAGGTTGCTTCCATCAGGGATATAGGCGACAAATGGTTCGTGGCTGTTACCATGGTGACTGCAAAAGGAAAGTCGCAGGCGAACAACAAGTGTCAGATTGACGCAGGTCTGTCACCTGCAACATAATGATCTTCGCCTATTGTGTGGAGCGGCTTGACATGGCGCTCCAAAATGAAGCCCTTGAAAGCAAGCTCAAGTCTACATGATGGCACAATAGGACATCGAACAGTACAGCACAAGAACAGGCCCTTCAGCCCACATTGCTGTGCCGAACATGACACCAAATTAAACTAATCCCTTCTGCCTGCCCTAGGTCCATACCCCTCTATTCCTTGCTGTGTTTGTCTAAAAACCCTACCATACCTGCCTGCACTATTGCCCCTGGCAGCACATTCCAGACACCTACCACTCTCTCTGTTAGAAACTTGCTTCACACATCTCCTTTAAACTTTCCCTCTGTCACCTTAAGCGTATGCCCCCTAGTATTAGAACTTCAACTCTGGGAAAAAGATTCTGGGAGGGAAATTCCAGCTGCACTCGTCCCAAGACCAGAAATTCCACCCAAGTTCAATGGACCTTTGCCTGTGGCAAGTGGGGCAGGAAAATGCATTTCTCTGACTGTCGACCCTATCTATGCCTCAAATCTTTGAGTTCTTATTATATTACCATGTGGGATTTGAACCTGCATCCCCAGACCATTAGCCTGGGTCTCTGCATTACCACTCTGGCACTGCCCCAATATTCAAGAGAGGACAAATTAGTCTGACAGTCCAATGCAATGGCTCAAAGGAAGATCTCGAGTTCCAACTCATAGAGGAAACACATCAGCCACTCATCTCAGCTGAAGTCAGTCTAAAGCTTGGACTGGGACTCCTGAATGTGATGTGGAGATGCCGGCGTTGGACTGGGGTAAGGACAGTAAGAAGTCTCACAACACCAGGTTGAAGTCCAACAAGTTTATTTGGCAGCATTAGCTTTTGGACCCTCAAACTCCTTCTTCAGGTGAATGAGGACTTGTGTTCACAAACAGGGCATATAAAGACACAAACTCAACTTACAAGATGATGGTTGGAATGCGAGTCTTTATTAGTAATCAAGTCTTAAAGGTACAGACAATGTGAGTGGAGAGAGGGTTAAGCACACGTTAAAGAGATGTGTATTGTCTCCAGCCAGGACAGTTAGTGAGATTTTGCAAGCCCAGGCAAGTCGTGGGGTTATAGATAGTGTGATATGAACCCAAGATCCCGGTTGAGGCCGTCCTCATGTGTGTTTCATTGCTGCCTGACTTAACTAAAAGCCCCTATCCTTCTGGGGACCGTATCCATCTATTCCCATCCTATTCACATATTTGTCAAGATGCCCCTTAAAATTCACTATCGTATCTGCTTCCATTACTTTCCCCAGCAATGAGTTCCAGGCACCCACCACCCTCTGAGTAAAAAATCTGCCTCGTACGTCTCCTTTAAATCTTGCCCCTCGCACCTTAAATTTTTGCTCCCTCGTAATTGACTCTTCCACCTTGGGAAAAAGCTTCCGACTATCCACTTTGTCCATGTTTCTCATAGTCTTTTAGACTTTTATCAGATCGCCCCTCAACCTCCGTCATTCCAGTGAGAACAAACCAAGTTTCTTCAACCTCTCCTCATAGCTAATTCCCTCCATACCAAGCAACATCCTGGTAAATCTTTTCTGTACCCTCTCCAAAACCTCCACATCCTTCTGGTAGTGTGGCGACTAGAATTGAGCATTATATTCCAAGTGTGGCCTAATTAAGGTTCTATAAAGCTGCAACATGACTTTCCAATTTTTAAACTCAATACCCCAGCCGATGAAGGCAAGCATGCCGTATGCCTTCTTGATTACATTCTCCACCTGCATGGCCATGTTCAGTGAACTGTGCATCTGTGCACCCAGATCCCTTTGCCTATCAATACTCTTAAAGGTTCTGCCATTTACTGTATATTTCCTATCTGTGTTAGACCTCCCAAAATGCATTACTTCATTAGATTTGAGTTTTCCTGTTCCAGGGTATCTGTCCAATGGAGATTTGAACCTCACGAACAATTGGCATGAGATCCTTGCACAGGGACCTTTAGGAGTCAGGACTGTTCCTCAGTGCATCTTTGGAGTATCTGCTGGATATGACACTTTGGAGCTCAAAGACTATGGCCGGAACTGTACCACCTCCCACTCACCTCCCCCATGAAATCGGAGCAGGCGAGGGTCCGACAGCAGAAATATCCATTGACCTCGGACAGGGATTTCCAATCTCTCTCAAGCAAGGCTGTAAAATCCCACCTACGGGCCCATGTCTTCACCAAGCTATTGATCAACTGTCCTAATGTTGCCTTGTAACGCCAGTGCCAAATTAGATTTGATAATGATTCTGTGAAGAGCCTTGGGAAATCTTTTCTTGCTAAAGTTGCTATATAAATGCAAGTTGCTAGTGAACTGGGTGTCACATCTGACAGCACTGTTCACAGAGATGTCAAACTATGAAAGCTACCACCTATAAAAAAGTGAAAATGCAATGACTTGTAACAAGGAAACGAGGTTTATTTTGAGCTTGTCTCAATTATTGTCTACCTATTTTTTCCTGCTTGAAGAGTCACTGGATAAATATAGCATGGTTTTTTTTTAAGAAGATGCATTTCAACTGGTTCATGTACAAGTCAAGTTGCACCCCCAATCTTAGTGAGACACAACTTGAGAAAAAGTAAAGAGAGAAAAGCTCGCACTGCTGCCTCACAGCGCCAGGGACCCAGGTTCAATTCCGGCCTCGGGTCAATGTCTGTGTGGAGTTTGCACATTCTCCCCGTGTTCGCATGGGTTTGCTCAGGTGCTCCAGTTTCTTCCCACAGATCAAAGATGTGTGGTTTGGGTTGATTGGCCATGCTAAATTCACCCTCGTTTCGGGGGCTTAACAGGGTAAATATGAAGGGTTACAGGAATAGGATTTGGGTAGGATTGTGGTCGGTGCAGATTTGATGGGCCAAACAGCCCCCTTCTGCACTGTAGGGATTCTATGTATGCAGAATGTGCAAAGTCTGCTATTCTAATGCTAAGAATGCCTCTCTGTAGCAGAGTATTCATCTTGAAGCTGTAGCCTACATGGGATTTGATACATCGGGGTTGTGACCCTCTCTCTCGCTCAATCTCTTTCATTATACAATTGTATTCCTGCTGAATAGTCCCACTGAGCTCTCCCCCAACGGCATGACATCTAATTATTCAATTATTCATCGTGATCGCACAGTTATTTATCTTTGTCCTTATGCTCGGGGTTGCAAAGATTGCAAAGTAAAGCCAAGTCACTCTGCTGACTTGGTCAAACACTAAATCACCATCAGTTGGGCCCACAGAGTGTGACGCAGCATTTTTCTGCAAAGAATATCACCCCACGCCCCTCCCAACTCAACCCTGAAATGTTTGCAGATTTTTTTTCAAATCGAGTCAAAAAAGGAAAAGACATAATTTCGGACTGAGTTTTCTTTCCTTACCAGTTTTTAATGCGATTTCTCATTCCATTCAGAAAAGGATACAAGCTTTAGCAATGGAGTGGAATAATATACTCCAACTGGGCTGAAGTCTGATTTGTTCTTCAAGTATTAAATTTGTCCTAAGATAAGACCAGAAGATTGAAAAGACAAAAAAAAAGAGCCTTAGCATTTGAAGTAAGGTGTGTGATTTGTGATCATGGCTGATTTTCACTTCTCATTTTCACAGGCTATTTCGGAATGCAAGAACACAATGAGGCCATTCAGCCCCTTGAGCCTTTCCCACCAATCCCAGTTGGTCACCAAGGTAATTCCCCCATCACCTAACGAAAATCCATCGAAGTTAACACTGACATTTTCAATTAATCTACTCTCTAGAGTTTTTGTGGGAGCAAGTTCTGCTTTGTACAAGACCACAACAAACTACAAAGGGTTGTGAATGTAGCCCAACCCATCACACAAACCAGCCTCCCATCCATTGACTCTGTCTACACTTCCCGCTGCCTCGGCAAAGTAGCCAGCATAATCAAAAACTCCACGCATCCCGGACACGTGCTCTTTCACCATCTTCCGTCGGGAAAAAGATACAAAAGTCTGAGGACACGTACCAACTAATTCATGAACAGCTTCCTTGCTGCTGTCATCAGACTTTTGAGTGGACCTACCTCATATTAAGTTGATCTTTCTCTACACCCTAGCTATGACTGTAACACTACATTTTGCACTATCTCCTTTTCTTCTCTATGTATGTTATGCTTTGTCTCTGTAGCATACAAGAAACTATAAGGGTGGCACAATGGCACAATGGTTAGCACTGCTGCCCCACAGTGCCAGGGACATGGGTTCGATTCCTGGCTTGGGTCACTGTTTGTGCGGAGTCTGCACATTCTCCCTGTGTGTGGGTTTTCTCTGGGTGCTTCGGTTTCCTCCCACAGTCCGAAAGATGTTCTGGTTAGGTGCATTATCCATGCTAAATTCTCCCTCAGTGTACCCAAACAGGCTCCGGAGTGTGGCGACTAGGGGATTTTCACAGGAACTTCATTTCAGCGTTAATGTAAGCCTATTTGTGACGCTAATAAACTAAACAGTGGCAGAGTGGTTAGCACTGCTGCTTCACAGCACTAGGGACCTGGGTTCAATTCCAGCCTTGGGTCACTGTCAGTGTGGTGTTTGCACGTTCTCCCCATGTCTGCATAGGTTTCTTCTGAGTGCAGCGATTTCCTCCCACAATCTAAAAATATGCAGGTTAAGTTGGTTGGCCATGCTAAGTTGTCCCTTAGTGTCTAGGGGATTAGCAAGGTAAATATATGGGATTACAGGGATAGGGCCCAGGTGGAACTATTATTGGTGCAGCCTTGATGGGCCAAATGGCCTCTTTCTGTTCGGAAGGGATTCTATAAATCTATGATCCTCTTGAAATAGGTAATGATTGATAGAAATTTAAGATACACCTCTTTAAAGATGCATTCACGTCATAACACATCATGCCAAATAAACCAAGAAACAAAAAACTGTACAACACAGGAACAGGCCCTTCAGCCCTCCAAGCCTAAGCTGATCATGTTGTCCTATCTAGGCCAACAGCCCTCTGTTCCCCATTTGTTCATGAGTCAATCCAGATAAGTCTTAAATGGGGCTAACGTAACTACCTCAATCACCACTCTCTGTGTAAAAAGCATCTCCCGTACATCTCCACTGAACCTTTCCCCCCTTACCTTGAACTTCTGCCCCCTTGTAATTGGGAAAAAGCTTCCAACTGTTCACCCTATTCATACCGCTCATAATTTAAATAAACCTCTATCAGGTCGCCTCCCTCCACCTCCATCTTTCCAAGAAGGAGAACAATCCTGGTTTATTTATGTCGTGCTCCACATCCCCCTACTCAAAAAATGTAATGGTAGTGGAAAGGAGACAGGCACTTTGGCCTTTTCTCACTATTTTATAGCCCATGGAACAAAGTAAGGGAGGACATTCCAGGAGATCTGATCACAATCAGTTCAAGGACTGGAAGATCGCAAATGTTGCACCTCACTTAGAGAAGCGGGAGAGGGTTAAAGTCAGCAATCGAGGTCAGTCAGCCTTATGTCAGTGCTAGGGAAACTTAGAGAGACAATAATCCTGAAGAAAATTAATTGGTATTTGGAAAAGTATTGGCTAACAAATGAAAGTCAGCACCAATTTATTAAAGGCAAATTATGTTTGACTAACTTGATTGGGTTCTTTGATGAGTAGTGGAATGGGTTGGTGAGAGTTGTACTGATAATGTTGCGCATATGGGCTTTCAAAAGGCATTTGACAAATTACAATGCATGGGGCATGTTTGGAAAATGTAAACCCACCGAATTAAAGGGACAATGACTGCCTTGTGCAAAGTTGGCTCAAGGAGAGACAGCAAAGAGCATTGGTGCACAACTGCCTTTCCTACTGGGCAGAAGTACACAGTGGTGACTCCCAAATACACACTTACAACTTTTGGGCAACGAGGAGTGAGATTTTTCTTTCCCGATGTTTCTCAATGCTTTCCATCCAGACGGAAATGTTGAGAAAATCAACCGCATTGTTTTAACCAGCTGGAGACTTCCCTTCCGTCACAAAAACTGAGGCCCAATGGATTTTCAACTTGTCTCCTAATGCCTGACACTAGTGCTAGAGATCAGCCACTCGGTATAGAAACCACCTCATTTCCATTTTCATCCAAATCTTCAACGTTAGTTAGTTTCATACCTGGATGGCAAATTGAAGATACATCACCAAGGTCAGGTTATTGCATTCCCCTGCCAGGGGTTTGCAGGCTGGAGAGGCCAGGGGTGGGGGCAGTGGAGGGTTGGCGGGGTGGGAAGATAGTGTTAAATTTCCCAGAGAAGCTTCCCACCAGTTTTCCGCCCATCTCAAACTTCTGGAGATTTGCTATTGGGAGGGTAAAGCCAAGCTCTAAGCCGACTGCCCTTGAATCAATTGCGCACCTTAAATGGCTCATCAGTATCTGCTCTACACAAGGAAATAGCTCATCCTTCCACTTCCTGCTCTGGCTGGTACTTCCTAGATGGGTGAAAACTGCACTGACTTCCTAGGCAGTGGCCTCCCAGCCTGGAAGGGCTCAGTTTGTGTGCTTTCTTGAGACATTTTGTTGGGTAGGGCAGATACTGGTGAGTCCCAACTCCCCAAATAAGGTTTCTGGCAGTGAAAACTGGTGCCGTCTTCTTGAGGTCACTCGCCTTCCGCTTCTGGGTTGCTGATATCCTGCATGGATTGGTGAAGGCAGATGGGCCATAGAAAGTGATATGACTGCGCTGGACTAGTGTTTAAATATGGCACCAAGACCTTCAAACCTGCCAGCTCAGGGCGAGCGGACAAATCACCTGCTGACCCCATGGAGAGTTGGAGGAACTTTGGAACATAGGAATTTGGAGCAGAGGTAGGCAATTCAGCCCTTCGAGTGCTCTGCCATTCAATCAGATCATGGCTAACCTCTTCCAGGTCTCAAATCCATCTCCCTACCTGCTCCCCATATCCCTTTGACCTGTTTTTTTATCAGAAATATATAACCCTTTTTTTAAAATCAGAAATATATCCATCTCCTTCTCGAAACCATTGAATGATTCAGTCTCCACAGGGCTATGGGGCAGCAAGTTCCACAAATTCACCACCCTCTCATAGAATCATAGAATCCCTACAATGCAGAAAGAGGCCATTTGGCCCATCACATCTGCAATGACAACAATCCCCATAATCCCACATATTTAGCCCGTTAATCCCTCTAACCTACCAATCCTGGGACACTGAGGGGCAATTTAGCATGCCCATTGCACCAACCTGCACATCTTTGGAGTGTAGAGGAAAACGGAACACCCAGGGAAAACCCATGCAGACACGGGGAGAATGTGCAGACTCTGCACAGACAGTCACCCAAGGCTAGAATTGAATCCAAGTCCCTGGGGTTGTGAGGTGGCATTGCTAACCACTGTGCCACCATGCTGCGCCAGCAGAATCTGGTGGGGATCCCTCCATTGTGGTCAGCAGGAATCTCACCACCGAGTCACTAATCATTGTGCTCAGTCTAAAATTCCGCCAAGGCGTCTCCCATTTAATACGGGGATGAGAAGAAATATTTTCTCTCAGGGAATCATGAAACTTTATCACTGGATATCCCAGAGAGCTGCAGAGACAGGATCAATTAAATTTTTAAAAGGCAATAGATTCTTCACTAAGAAGGGGGGCCAAATGTTAAGGGGTATCCGTCGAGTGCAGAGTTGAGACCACAATTAGATCTGCCAGGTTCTTAGTGGATGGTGGAACAGGGGGCAAATGGCCTAGTCCTACTCCTAATTCATACATTCATTTGTTCATGTGTTTGTTTGTTTTCAGATTGATCATTAGCAAGGATGAGGAGCTGCTTAACGCAGAGAAAGAAGAGTAAAACAAGGGCTCCAATAGATAATTAGATCTCAGGCAAATTCACTGTGGATGCTGGAATGTACAGGGCTAATGTCATCCAGATTTGTAGTGTTGGCTCGATTCTCTCTCCACACCTGCCATCAGGCCTGCTGAGATTTTCCGGCATTTTCTGTTTTCGCTTTAGGCCTACAGAGCATTCTATTTAGTACACACATTTGCTAAAAGCAAGAGGCTTTGTGGAATTGTTGAACAAACAAGAACCAAAGTAAACATAATATAGAGACTAAAGGCAAAAATATCGTGGGTGCTGGAATCTGGAACAAAAAAAAGAAAATACTGGAAAATCTCAACAAGTCTGACAGCATCTGCAGAGGGAGAACAGAGCTAACGTTTTGAGTCTGGATGAACCTTGATCCTGACTCGAAATATTGGCTCGATTCTCTCTTTTCTCTCTCCACAGATGCTGAGATTTTCCAGCATTTCCTGATAATATAGAGACTAGTTAGTGCTGAGTGAAACATATTGTAAAAATGCCCATGAATGGGAGTGCTCATATCAAATCTCTGTCCTTCTCTCCTTGCTTTCGATAATTTTTCACTCGACTGTGGAATATCTATAGGGATTGCAGCACATTGGGGATATCACACATTACAGAGTTTGTCACACCTCAGGTTAAATTTAAAAGAAAATATGCAAATCAACCCTGACCTATGAACTCAGATAACTGCTGTCGAACATACAGATCGTCTTAAACATGAATTAATCAAACATGACGCAGTCAAAAATTGCTTCGGTACAAGGTGAAAAAATTCAACAAAATCCTCCAAGTCAGTCATTTTATTTTCTCAACACAGAAATCTGGAACAGTAACCACGGCACAGTGGTTAGCACTGCTGCCTCACAGCAATGCTAACACAGCACAGGGTTTGATTCCTGGCTTGGGTCACTGTCTGTTTGCAGTTTGCATGTTCGCCCCATGTCTGCATGGGTTTCCTCAGGGTGCTCCAGTTTCCTCCCACAGTCCAAAGATGCGTGGGTTAGGCTGGTCGGCCGTGCTAAATTGACTCTATTTTCAATGGATTAGCGGGGTAAAGACATGGGGTTACAGGCATAGGGGCTAGGTGGGATTGTGGTCAGTGCAGACTTGATGAACCGAATGGCCTCCTTCTGCACTGTAGGAATTCTCTGTCCTTCAGCAATATTTTGTCTTCTATTTAAACAGATACAGATATTACTTCTAACTCTATATACATCTCGACTTATCAATAGAAAATACTATATTTACATATAACCTAAGTCACCCTGCAGTTGAAATGCTGGCAAGTAGTTTAGCTGCATGAGGGCTTTTCTCTTCCATCTGTTGTCATAGATCTGGGGTGTGATCTTACCAACAGTTCACACCCTTCAGCTGCTGCAAGCGAGAATGGAGAATTTGGCACTCAGCCAAATCTCTGTTCACTGCAGCAGGACCGGAGAATCTCGCCAGTGTGAACTGCTGGAAAATCCTCCCCGACCCCGGATTCTGTTTGAATACCAGAGTTGAATGTTTCACCTGCACCTTGGGAACTGGGAAATTCCAGCTCCTGGTGATAGCTTGGGCTGGAATTTCTTAGACTAAAGGACACTGGAATAAGGCTGAGTTCTCTGCTGGTTTCCACTCTGATGCAAACAAACACACAACTTTTCTTGGGGAGACAGTGGCATTGTTGGATTTTCGCGGGAACTAATAATCCAAAGACCCATGGTAATGCTCTGGGGGCCCGGGTTCGAATCCCACCACCACAGATGGTGAAATTTGAATTCAATAAAAATTTGGACTTAAAAGGTCTATTGACAATCATAAATCCATTGCTGTGAAAGCCCATCTGGTTCACAAATGTCCATTAGGGAAGGAAATCTGTCATCCTTACCTGGGGCGGCATGGTGACACAGTGGTTAGCACTACTGCTGACAAGCACCAGAGACCAGGCTTCAATTCTGGCCACACGGTCTGTGTGGAGTTTGCACGTTCTCCCTGTGTCTGCGTGGGTTTCCTCTGGGTGCTCCAATTTCCTCCCACACTCCAAAGACGTGCAGGTTAGATGGATTGGCCATGCAAAATTGCCCCTTAGTGTCCCAAGATATGTAGGTTAGGTGGATTGACCATGCTAAATCGCCCTTTAGTGTCCCAAGATATGTAGGTTAGGTGGATTGACCATGCTAAATCGCCCTTTAGTGTCCCAAGATATGTAGGTTAGGGTGGATTTACCATGCTAAATTGCCCCTTAGTGTCCCAAGATGTGTAGGTTAGGTGGATTTACCATGCTAAATTGCCCCTTAGTGTCCCAAGATGTGTAGGTTAGGTGGATTGACCATGCTAAGTTGCCCCTTAGTGTCCCGAGATGTGTAAGTGGGTGTATTGACCATGCTAAATTGCCCCTTAGTGTTCCAAGATGTGACGGTTAGGTAGATTGGCCATGCTAAATTGCCCCTTAGTGTCCCAAGATGTGACGATTAAGTGGATTTGCCATGCCAAATTGCTTCTTAGTGTTATGGTGATTAGCAGCGTTAATATATGGGGTTACAGGGATGGGGCCTGAGTGGGATTGTTGTCAGTGTAGGCTTAATGGGCCAAATGGCCTTTTTCTGCACAGCAGGGATTCAATGATTCTACACACTGCGGCCAGAACTCTACCACCTTGCCCGCCACAGAATCGGAGCAGGCGAGGGTCTGACAATGGGAATCTCCCTTGACCACAGGTGGGAATTTCAGGTTTCGCCCGAGTGGAGGTCATAAAATCATGCCCAGTGACTCTAGACACACAGCAATGTGACTAACCTTAAGATAACCTAGCAAGCAAGTTTGTCCAAGGGCAATTAGGGATGAGCAATAAAGCCTGGCTCCCCAGTGATGCCCATAAAATAAAAGTTTATGTGCCTGTACCAGAACAAAAAATTGTTTGTCAGCACACATGGACCTTAGGGAGAAGATTGACAAATGGCAAAAGTAAAATGCAAGTGCTAGCAAAGAGAATCAAAAAACAAATGGAAGGAGTTCATTAAAAAAAAAGTTTTATACAACTTAATACTTTGAAAACCTTAATACCTTGCAGCGCAGTGGCACAATGGTTAGCACTGCTGCCTCTCAGCACCAGGGACCCGGGTTTAATTCCGGCCTCCGGTCACTGTCTGTGTGGAGCTTGCACACTCTCTCCGTGAATGTGTGGGTTTCCTTCACACATCCCGGGCATTCTCTCTTCTGTCAGGAAAAAGATACAAAAGCCTGAGGTCCCGTACCAACTGACTTAAGAACAGCTTCTTCCCTGTTGCCATCGGACTTTTGAATGGACCTACCTCGGGTTAAGTTGATCTTTCTCTACACCCTAGCTACGAATGTAAACACTACATTCTGCACTCTCTAATTTCCTTCTCTATGAGCGGTATGCTTTTTCTGTATAGCGTGCAAGAAACAATATTTTTCACTGTATACTAATACATGTGAGAATAATAAATCAAATCAAAGGTGGCATGGGTTAGCCATGGGAAATGTTGGGGGTTGCGGTTATAGGGTAGAGGGGAGAGGTTGGGGGAGGGTGGTGGTGCTGGGTAAAATACTCTGTCAGAGAGTCAGTACAAACCTGATGGGCCAAATGGCCTCATCTGCGCTGTAGGGATTTCTATGAATGGGGTAAACTACCCAGCAATGCTCTTCGTTTTAACAACCTGACCCCTGGGGTAATTTTATGAATAACACCTAGAAAATCCCACAGGCCCAGTTCCCCTTTCCCACCACTGATGGAAGCATTACTCTATAAAAGTTATCTCCTGACGGGTGCGCCACTGCAGCTCTTAAATCTCTGCTCTGTTGATGTGAATTAACACCAGGCGTTTAATTACCTCGCACGCTGCCCTTCATTACCACCACGTGCGCCCCTCTAAGTCTGTCCGTGTATAATTGAATTAGAAAAAGCGCGACGGCTGAACAGTGGAAAATGTCAGAGCATCCGAATCCTCCAACACCTCACACCGGGGTTCATCGGGAGGGGTATCTGAGAATTTCGGCTGAAGGGTACTCATAACACGCCCACTAAAAATTCCGCTGCTCGGGCCTAATAGAAAGTGGCAGGTTTCTCGTTTGGTAAAAGAAACAGATTTGGGGAAGTGAATTGCAGCCGGCATTAAATCCACATTAGAAGGATAATAGGGAGAAAAAAATTCAAACTTCCACTGTGTGATCTGAATGTCAAAGCATGCAGCAAATAACCCTTGCCATGATTCACTTAGAAAGAAGTCCGTGAGGACGTATTGTTTATGCCAAGCATGGCAGAGTGCAGAGTTGTAATTCATATGCAGGAGGTAACGACCTGACTGCTAAGCCCACTAGGTACATGGATTAGCATCATTTACCGAGACATGAAATGTTTTCACAGTAAATCATGAGGACAGTATGCTTTTGTAAGTGCTGACCTTTCCGCGATCAAAACTTTCGACAATTTATTTTTAAATATAATTTAGTCCATTAGTTTCTCGCCACGCCGTTCCAGAGAGAGAATGGATTGACCAAAGGATCCTGACCTCTGCCACCCCCCGGGCTTACAAGCAAAACTCACGGTGGCTTCAATTATTGAATGCGACAGAGACCATGGACAACAGCTAGGAGATGTGGGTTATCCGTTACATTTTCATTCATTGCCTTGATTGCTTGGTATAGTAACACGTCAAAAAGTTTGATTTGATTTAATTTATTATTGTCACGCGTATTGGGATACAGTGCAAAGTATTGTATCTTTCACCCTATACAGACAAAGCATACCATTTATAGAATATTTTTTATTTGTGTCACAAGTAGGCTTACATTAACACTGCAATGAAGTTAGTGTGAAAATCCCCTAGTCGCCACCTTCCACTACCTGTTCAGGGACACTTGAGGGAGAATTTAGCATGGCCAACGCACCCAACCGACAGGACTTTTGGAATGAGGGAGAAAACCGGAGCACCCGAAGGAAACCCACGTAGACACTGGGAGAATGTGCAAACTCCACTTAGACAGTGAGCCAAGCCAGGAATTGAACCCAAATCCCTTGCGCTATGAGGCAGGAGTGCTAACCATTATGCCACCACGCTGCCCTAACATAGGGGAGAAGGAAAGGAGAGGGTGCAGAATATAGCACTATAATCACAGATAGAGCGTAGAGAAAGATCAACTTACGATAAGGTAGGTCCATTCAAAAGGCTGACGGCAGCAGGGAAGAAGCTGTTCTTGAGTCGGTTGGTGCGTGACCTCAGACTTTTGCATCTTCTTCCAGAGGAAAGAAGATGGAAGAGAGAATGTCCGGGGTGCATGGGGCCCTTGATTATGCTGGCTGCTTTTGCAAGGCAGAAGGGTACAGTCTGGAGCAGCACAGCTCTTTCCATTCAGAGTGTGAGCAACAGGACAGATTTTGGGTGGAATTCTCCCATCTCACCTGCAGTCTGGTGGCTGGTAGGAGTGTAGAATCCAGCCGGTGCCAAAATGTTAGAAATCCGTCAACTTCACTTTCGTTTCCTTCCTTTTCTGCTATTCTAAGGGAGGGTTCTACAGGGGAGAAAAGGGCTAGGAACCAGAACCTGCCTCTCTATCTCTCTCTGTGTGCCGTGAGTGAGGGGGAGAAAACAGTCCACTGGGGGGGGGGGAGTCTGAGAGGGGAGGGGGATGGAAATTACAGTCGGTTTGGGTCGGGTGGTGGGAGGAATTACTGGGTTGTATGCCCTCCACTGCCCACAGCATGTTTTCTGGTGGACAAGGCAGGTT
Organism: Carcharhinus amblyrhynchos; assembly: GCF_965287045.1. NCBI lineage: Eukaryota > Metazoa > Chordata > Chondrichthyes > Carcharhiniformes > Carcharhinidae > Carcharhinus > Carcharhinus amblyrhynchos. The sequence goes on from NC_137329.1 coordinate 116,371,455, forward strand.
GCTATTGGCCATCGGGTGGGATCTTTCTGTCCCACTGATGCTTATGCTGTTTTGGGTGGCTCACCTGGTTTGCTCCTAATGATGCGGTTGCCGAGGGAGCACACCTTTGACAAAAAATCCCGGCGGGAAGGGCAGGAAAATCCTGCCCTCTGTCATGGCCTGGGCCCTACGTTCTGGAATTCTCTCCCTGAACCTCTCTACCCCCTCCTCCTCACCTCAGTCACTCCTTCCAATTCCCTTATTGGCCAAACCTCTGGTCCTAATTTGGCCTGTTGTGATTTGATGTCGGATTTTGTCCCGATTACACGCCCCGTGAAGAGTTTTGGAAGGATTAATTTTTGAAATCCCATTGAAGGGGTGCTAGATAAATGCAATTTGACGCTGCCATCAGATCCAGCCCCCTGCCTCTTACCCGGCTTTGGTGTGGGAGGGAGTGAGGAAAAATCCAGACCTTAAGGCGTTAATCTGAAGAGAGAGGGGAAAAAAAAGTGTAAAACAACAAGGGTTGCAAAAATGGATCACTGGTGGCGTAACCTAGATTCTGGTAAGCAGCTTGTCACAGAGCAAGACACAAGCTGCTCCCAGGTGGAGGGAAATTTTAACCAGTTTAAGGAGCTAATATTATTCCACGCTATCTGCTGTGTGAAGACATAAACTGAACAGATCTCATACCATAAAACTGGAGCTCCATCTGTTTGGATTTGCACCCAGTTCTGAGAGTCGTTCCCACTAAACTAAGTACGGTAGCTGTTTGCCAGAGCTGGCTTTTATTTGAAACGTGCAATGATAGTGCTAATTCTGTTGCCCTGATGCCCGAATGTCTGACAAGAGTTGAAATAGCTTCCTTCAACGCTGGTGGCCTAATTGTGGCAAAATAGGATCTGAATTACTTTTAGCTGAATTGTCCGTGTGGGATAATTGGTAGCAGGCTAAATGGAACATCGTGGAATAGTTAGGCACCTTGCATGCTTGGGTGAAATAGAGGAAATAAAGTAAAATTTATTTATTTGTCATAAGTGAGGTTTACATTAACGCTGCAATGAAGTTACTGTGAAATTCCCCAGTTTCGTCAATGGAGTGGAACATCGGATGTGGTGTATAACAAGTGGCCACACATGCTCCCAAGGTGGATTCCCACATCTCTGTGTAAGAACTTCAGATATAAAAGGCAATATTAATATTCATAATTCACTGAATCGTAGAATCCCCACACTGTAGAAGAGACTATTTGGTCCATCAAGTCTGTACCAACTGCCTGAAAGAAAAGCTGGAATTTTACCACCCAGCCCGTCCTGGGAATCGGAGCAGGTGAGGGGCGGTCAATGGAAAGGTTTGTTGACCTCGGGCAGGATTTTACGGTTTCAGGGTGAACGAGGCTGTAAAATCCTGCCCAGTATCTTACCAAGGCCCTCTCCCCCACCCTATCCCCATCACACCACCCACACATTTCCCCAATGGCTAGCACTGCTGCCTCACACTAAAGAGGCAATTTAGTATGGTCAATGCACCTAACCTGCACATCCTTGGACTGTGGGAGGAAACCGGAGCAAACACACGCAGATATGGGGAGAACATGTTAATTCCACATACACAGTTGCTCAAGGCTGGAATTGAACCCGGGTCCCTGGCGCTGAGAGGCAGCAGTGCTAACCACTGACCATCGCGCCATGTGTTGTCATTCCAACATTAATAGTCTCTGATTTTATCTTGGAAACAGTCCAAGGATAGGCATTAATCAATTCGAAGCAGTACTCTGCACTCATATTGTTACCTGTACTTAAATTCATTTCGGCCACACATTTCTGCTCCTTAATGTTTGGAGGGACTGTGTGCCAGGCCTTGGGAGGAGCCAGGATTGAGATGATCTTGCAGAAGCCACTGCTGTGAAATGAGTGGCGCACCCCCAGCATCAGAGCTGGATGCTGGCCCATGAGGCCAGCCAACTGGCATTCAGGAGGCTCAGTGGAACTCTGAAAGCAGCAACCAGACGCAGTTGGAAGGAAGCTTGTTGGTCTTGCACCAGTGAAGGGAGCAGATTGATGAGAATGCCAGCGTGCTTTGCCAACTATAATCATGCCAATTTGGATAACAACACGCAATATGGTCATGTCAGCGCACATCTTAGTCTGCACAATGGGAAGGGCACATTGTTGGCTGTCTGTAGCTTCCTACAACAGGATCAGGGTGAGAGCGATGGGGCTGTCACTAGCTCACCTACTGTGCCTCATATGTCCTTAAGTACCCTCTACAGCTCATATGCAGAAATGATAGAAGGCCCTGTAAGCTGGACACGTGCCAATTCATGAAGATACATGACAGTACATCCCATTTTCTGATGTGATTCCCATGGTGCAGTTTATTTTTTATAAAAAAGTGTACGCTCTTTTGGAAATAATGATGAGGCCATGGAACAGTAAGTACAACTCATCGAATCATAGAATTTCTGCCATTTGGCCCATCGAGCCTGCACTGGCAACAATCCCACACAGGCCCTATCCCCATAACTCTTGTATTTAACCCTTCTAATCTTCCTGACTCCAAGAGGCAATTTAGCATGGCCAAGCAACCTACCCTGCACATCTTTGGACTGTGGGAGGAAACCAGAGCACCCGAAGGAAACCTACGTAAACACAGGGAGAACATACAAACTCAGGGTGGCACGGTGGCACCGTGGTTAGCACTGCTGCCTCACAGCAGTAGGGATCCAGGTTCAATTCTGGCCTCGGGTCACTGTGTGTGTGGTCAAAATTCCCCTCACAAAGCCTGATATTCGAAGCTGGACTTTGCTTTAACCTCCTTTTGCAAGAAATTGGTTGCAAAAGGCAATTGGACTATTTGTTTGTGAACACACTTTTATTTATAGTGAACAGAAATTGAGACAGGGGCATGAGACCTAAGATTAATGAGAGCAGGCAGTACGTTCGAAAGATGTCACGGATATCGCTAAACTAATATTATCTATTTCTAACTGGAACAGACAGCAGACATTATTTTTATAACTTAACAGACTCTGCGGAAGACTCTGATGTTGAGATAATGTCATTGTTGCCTTGGAGCTTGAATAGTTGGACTATCACTTTCTCGACTGTTATGAGATATTTCCTGGATATCTGTTATCCTGAACAGTTGGTTTGCATTTCCCTCACTGTTGCACAATTTAGCTGTTCCAACAATTTGCAAGCTATTGACGTATTTGTAATGTTTGTGTTGTTCTGAGCACTTGGCTGCACCTATTAACCTTTACATACAAACTAGAAAAAAAAACCAAGAAAAGTACAAATGATCCATTTAGCTCATTCCATTCAAACCTGGTTCATGAGGTAGGAGACTTGCATTTAACTAATATTCTGCACAACTCCAGGAGATCCCAAAGCACTTCACAAGTAATTAAATACTTTTGAAGTTGTAATATAGAAACACAGGAGCCAATTTGCATGCGTACCATTAGAATCATAGAATTTTTACAGTGCAGGAGGAGGCCATTCAGCCCATCGAGTCCGCACTGACTCTCCAACAGATCATCTTTTCCAGGCCCTATCTCCGTAACCCCATGTATTTACTCCACTAATCTCCCAACCTTTGAACATTAAGGGGCAATTTAGCATGGCCAATCAACCTAACCTGGACATTTTTGGAAGATGGCACGATGGCACAATGGTTAGCACTGCTCCCCCACAGCACCACGGATCCGAGTTTGATTCCCGGCTTGGGTCACTGTCTGTGTGGAGTTTGAGCATTCTCCCTGTGTCTGCATGGGTTTCCTCCAGGCGCTCTGGTTTTCTCCCACAGTCCAAAGACATGTTGGTTAGGTGCATTGGCCATGCTAAATTCTTCGTCAGTGTGGTGACTAGGGGATTTTCACAGTAATTTCATTGCAGTGTTAATGTAAGCCTACTTGTGACAATAATAAACAAACTTTAAAAAGTTAAATCCTAAAACTTAACTGGACTGTGGGAGGAAGCTGGAGCACCCTGAGGAAACCCACACAGACATGGGGAGAACATGCAAACTCCACACAGACGGTCGCCCAAGGCTGGAATTGAATCCTGGTCCCTGGCACCACAATGCCCCAATACCACCCTGAGTAGGAGTGTGATATTGGGCAGATAATGCATTTCTAATAAGATTGGTTCAGGAATGAATATTGACACCAAAGTCAATTCTTGTGTTTTTCTTTGAGATGGTGATGTGGAATCTGGTTCGACTAAACTCTGATGGTGCAGCACATCCTAGGAATATTAAGTAGTCATCAGTGCAAATATTTGCATTTTTAATTACTCCGTCACATGACCAACAAAGAGAACTCCTTCAGTTTCAAGGCCGCAGTTTAGTTTAAACCTGGAAGATGGGCTGTGGCATCACAGAACAGGAGATCTGGCACAGGCCTCCAGATTTAGGCCTCAGTGGCAGGCTGGATGTGCCGGTGACAAGGTAAGTTTATTTATTGTCGTCACAAGTAGCCTTACATTGACACTGAAATGAAGTTACTGTTTGGGTCCACTGAGGTAGAATTTTAGTATGGCCAGTGCACCTAACCAGCACGCCTTTCAGACTGGGGGAGGAAACCAGAGCACCAGAGGAAGCCCACAGTGTTAAGACACAGGGAGAACGTGCAGACTCCGCACAAACAGTAGCGCGAGTGGGGAATCAAACCCAGGTTCCTGGAGGTGTGAAGCAGCAGTGCTAACCACTGCGCCGCCCAGGATCCTAGGTGATGGATTATTTTTGAGGCTTCAAGAGATCCATTTACTTCTAGTGGCACTCTTCATTCTCATCACCCAGATGGTTTTTTGGTGTGCAAAATGCCATTCAGTCCTGATCGAAAATGGAAGTTAAAGTCCTATTCATGGCAGAGCAGCCTAATTTCTACATGACACGGGCCCATCACCAGAAACAAATGGGCACTTTTGCCACTGATTGATGGGCAGGTGGGAGGGAGAAGGTGTTGCAGAAGAAGTCCCTATCCAAACAGAGACAACCGCATTCTTAACAGGAACAATAAGGTGATTGAAGCCAATTTGAGTTCTATACCCATCATTAACGGCTGGCGAAGGCAGTTAAAATTGAAGTCAGAGAATGTTTTGTAGTGCCAAGATGGTGAATCACTCCTGGACTTATAAGCAGTTGTCAAGTGCTGATTCTGTGAGTTTGCTCTTACCTCTGCACTTGTCAGGAAGAAGCAGCGTTAAGAAGGAGTCAGGATTATCTGTAAGCCATCTGCATAATTCCAGCTCTCCAATCTTATGTTGCAAAATCTCCTGAATAGGTTTCATTTCGAATGTGATTGCTGGTGAGTGATAGCTTTCAAATGCTGAACATTTGCCCAAGGAGTCCGGCATGTTTCGATCACACTGGTGTGGGAGGTGTGTGTGTGTGTGTGTGTGTGTGTGTGTGTGTGGGCGAAGTTTCCTGAATGCACAGGGGTGGTGGGGGTCCTTGAACGAGATTTCAGAAAACCGCACATATTCTGCCTGTAATTTTTTGGATATGCAAGGCTGTCCACCATCGGTTCTCAAGAAGAAGATCTATCCCTGCGTGAGGAGTAGCATGTATTCAATTCAGCTCAGTTGACTGGACAGCTGGCTCGTGATGCAGAGTGATGCCAACACCACAAGCTCAAGTCCTGTACCTGCTGAGGTTAATCACGCAGGCCCCCCATCCTCTCAATCTCACCCGAGGTGTGGTGATCCTCAGATTAAATCACCACCAGTTAGCTCTCCCCTTTGAAGGGGAGAGCAGCCTATGATCATCTGGGACTATGGTGACTTTACCTTATACTATCTACCATGTATTATGCGGTGATAGTAGTGCAATTGACATGGATAGATATATAGTTATTTTGTGTTTGAGGGGAATGTTTCATAATTCAGCTTTATACTCCAGGCAGTTGGTATGGTTGGAGGGAATGTAGCTCAGTTTTTTGGGAGAGCAGGATAACTACTCACTTCAACCCTGCAAGTGTTTATTTGAAGTAGAGTTATTAGATTTCTGTGGGAGCTTGCATTGTGCAAATTAGTTGCTGATTTCCTATGTTGCATCAACTCAAAAGCACTTTGTTGGCTGTGAAGAGCTTTGTGATATCCTGTAGTCATAAAAGAAGCAATATGAATGTAATTTTTTCTTCAAACGATGGTTGCTACTCACCACTGTGTAGATGATATGGGCATGGATTGCCATTTAGATCATCCTGTTTTGGAAAATATCCTGATACAAATCGGTAAGTTTATTACAATAGAACAAAAAACGCTGAAATAATTCCTCAGAGGCCAGTGTACCTTCAACAGATTCTCCTTATTTACAAACGTATTTCCACTCCTAAGGGTGCTGCAGGTATACAGTCAGAATCTGGAGTGTCATGAAATTCCTCAATCACTACTTCAATTAGGGATCTCATACTCCAACAGGCCAACCTCACAGGCCTTGTTGAGGTCATTACATCCATCTGCATAGGGGAGATGATGGCCTAGTGGTATTATTGCTGGACTCTAATAATCCAGAAATTTAGCTAATATTCTTGGGACATGGGTTCAAATCCCACCAGGGCAGTTGGTGGAATTTGAATTCAATAAAAAATATCTGGAGCTAAGAATTTACTGATGACCACAAAGCCACTGTCAATTGTCAGAAAAACCCATCTGGTTCGCTAATGTCCTTTAGGGAAGGAAATCTGCCATCCTTATCGGGCCTACATGTGACTCCAGGTCCACAACAATGCAGTTGACTCTCAACTTCCCCCAAGGATGGGCAATAAATGCTGGCCCAGCCAATGGCACTCCTGTCCTACAAACAAATTTAAAAAAACTTGTATCCAGCTGTAATGATGTCAATCAAGCCATTGAGATGGACAGTTGGGATATGAACTCCCTGATTAAGGAGTCAATTGATGGGCCAATGAGGGAGTCGTTTTCTTGTACTTAACTGGGCATGTCAGTTCCTCTGGCACTCTGATGACTGCTGACTAATAACACTCTGTGTACTGCTGTCGGAGTTGTAAATAAAGGGATTTTGATGAAAGCACTTTTGCCTCTGAAGACTTATTACACCAGCCTAAGCAAGTAACTGAAGTGACCTGTAAAACCTATGTGGCAGGCAAAGCCTGAAGCTTCTTATTGACACCAGCATCATCCCACGACAACACTTCAATTCCCAATTCTTTCCTGATGTTTTACTCATAAAGGGAACAATTGTATTCAGAATAAGCCAATATAAGTCACAAATTACTTCACTTGGGTTTTGGCATTTAGAACACCTCCATTATAAATACTCCCCCTGGATGCCGATGAAAATAGCATTCTATGAATGAAAAGTATGGCACAATGAAGCTCAGGGAGCTCCAGTTTACTAATAATTATTGGACAAAATGGACAATTTGCTGATTTTCTTTGAGGAACCATCACATTCCACTCTTGTTGCATTAGATTTTGTTTTTAGGAAATGGAAAACTCTGCGCTTCATCATGAGAAGTAGCGAATAGATGTGAACTCCATTATAAATAAAGGGAAGTAGGTGTCCAGAAGCAATTTTACAGAAGCATTCATTTAATCAGGAGAATCATAAATCGTAAATCTCCAGCATGAAGCTCAAATAATTTATTATCAGAACTCCAAGACTAGGGGATTACTGCCAAATCAGTGTTATTTTCCTATTGTGCATCCGATGTTTTGAGGCAATGGTATGCAAATTTTTGTATGAAGGGGTTATCAGGCAACTTTTACAGATGAGCCATAGAAAGCATTCTTTCTGGATGTATCACAGCTCGGTATAGCTCCTGCTCCAACCAAGATTGCAAGATACTACAAAGGGTCGTCAACCTGTCCATCATGCAAACCAGCCTCCCATCCATTGGCTCTGTCTATACTTCCAGCTGCCTCGGAAAAGCAGCCATTATAATCGAGGACCCCACACACCCCAGACATTCTCTCTTCCACTTTCTTCCGTTGGGAGAAAGATACAAAAGTCTGAGGTCATGTACCAATCGACTCAAGAACAGCTTCTTCCCTGCTGCTGTTAGACTTTTGAATGGACCTACCTCGCACAGAGTTGATCTTTCTCTTCACTCTAGCTATGACCGCAACACTACATTCTGCACTCTCTCCTTTCCTTTGTCAGTATGCTTTGCCTGTGGAGTGCTCAAGAAACAATACCTTTCACTGTATACTAATACATGTGAAAATAATAACTCAAATCAAATCAAATCAACAATCATGTTTGCCCACACGTGGAAGATCAAAAGGTTGGTGCTTATAAAACAACTGCTTGGATTTAGATAACTTCTTTAACACTAAGAAAGTCCGACTGTGCTTCACACATGAAGGAGAACACATTCAGACAATACCTTACCATAGGTCTCCGGATATTTTGTCCATCAGTGAATTTCTTCTGAAGTGCAGTCCCTGGGAGTAATTTTTAAAGATCTTGCAAGCAAAAAATAAGTTTGAAGGCTGGTTAAAATGGTTAGTTTTGTTTGTGTTGGTTCGAACTATATTGGTACATGTGGACTTATGAACGAGTTGCCAACTCAGAATTTCCAGCCTGCTCCACCATTTAATAAGATTATGCTTGATCTGATAGTAACCTCCGATCCCACTTACCTCTGATAACCTATCGCCCTCTTGCTTACCCACCTCTGCTTTTAAAAGATTCAATATTTGTAGAATCCCTCCAGTGCAGAAGGTGGCCATTTGGCCCATTGAGTCTGCACTGACCACAATCGCACCCAGGCACTTTTCCTGTGAACCCTCATATTTACCCTGCTTATCCATTGACACTAGGGTTAATTTAGCATGGCCAATCAACCTAACCAGCACATCTTTGGACTGTGGGAGGAAACTGGAGCACCAAGAGGAAATCCACGTAGACATGGGGAGAACGTGCAAACTCCACACAGACAGAGAGACCCGAGGTCGGAATTGAACCCAGGTCCCTGGAGCTGTGAGGCAGCAGTGCTAATCACTGTGCTACCACACTGCCCAAATGCTTCCCGTAGGCAGCCAATCTTCCAACCATGCCAACTTGTTACCTCCTGCCTCCTTGTTCAATCTTAACAAGAAGAGATCCTCTGTTCCTTCTTTGAACAGTGCCAATGCTTATTTGAAACATCCATCTTTTGTAGCGATAACACCCTGACTTGCCCCTAAGTCGGTGAGTCATAACTTCAAGCAACATCCCAAAGGCTGGAGAATATCATCCAGAGACAATTTAATGCAGTATTGAGGGACTGTTGCGCTGCTGGTGCTCTCTCTCAGGCCAGACATTAAACCAAGGCCCCACTTGCCTCTTCAATTCACTAAAAGATCAATCTCTATCAATTAGTCTACAACAGGCCCGGACATGCCATTAGGAAAACCCCAGATGGAAGGATTATAAGTTCTGAGTTAGCTGTTCATCCCATGCAAGCTACATTTACCACACAATTATGTCTCAAATGACTCATATACGCCATTCCAAAATGTTATTTTCTGAAAGAAATCCACCTAATTAGTAAACGTCTATCCCTGAACTAACACCACTAAATGGATTATCCAGCCATGATCTCATTGCTACTTTCACGTTAGCTGCAGCAATTCCCCATGTTACAAAGCTACCTGTGCTTCAAAGTGTGCTTCATTAGCTACAAAAAGATTTAAACATCAGGAAAGGTGATTTTTTTAAGGCAAGTTTGTTCATTGTGTTCAATAGGGAGAACTTGGATTGGACATTTTACCTGACGGGTGTTTGGTTGTGCGGTGGGGGTCCAGACAAAGGTTTTGGGGGATTGTTTGTTCTCCCAGACTATGCTGTTCGAATTTGTAGTTTCTCAAAACCAACACTTCTTATTTGTAGCAAGGATTCATACAATTGGTCATCCACACGAGGGTGGAGCTTCTCCGGCTAGGTCCTGCTTACTTCTCAGTCATGTGATCTGACACCATTTCCTCACCCACATCATGCATGCTTCTGATGTTAACTCTTTACTCTACATCTCCTACCCCGGCTTTATCTCTGTCACGCTTACATCCTCCTACAATGGACAACACCGTCAACAATGCAGCACTCCCTCAATAATTCACTGGTGTGTCAGCTTTAATTATGTGTCATAGAATCATAGAAATCATAGAATCCCTACAGTGCAGAAGGAGGCCATTGAGCCTGTGCTGACAACAATCCCCATAACGCCACATATCTACCCTGCTAATCCCCCCGACACTAAGAAGCAATTTAGCATGGCCAATCAAACTAACCCGCACGCCTTTGGACTGCGGGAGGAAACCAGAGCGCCCAGAGGAAACCCATGCAGAGATGGGGAGAACATACAAACCCCATACAGTCACCCAAGGTTGGAATTGAACCTGGGTCCCTGGCGCTGTGAGGCAGTAACGCTAACCACTGTGCAACCGTGCCAACCCCCCCTAGAAGGAGTTGTCAAAACCCACAGCCTTCTGGCCTCGAGGCAATAGTGCTAACAACTTAACCAGGACAACACAAGAATAATTTGCCACATTAGGCTGGATGGCTTCTAAAGCTAGCAGATATTTGATTTGATTTGTTGTGATTTATTATTGTCACATGAATTGGTATACAGTGTAAAGTATTGTTTCTTGCGTGCTATACAGACAAAACATACCGCTCATAGAGCAGGAAATGAGAGAGTGCAGACATAGGAAGAGTGTAGAGAAAGATCAACTTAATGCAAGGTAAGTCCATTCAAAAACCTGACAGCAGCAGGGAAGATGCTGTTCTTGAATTGGTTAGCATGTGACCTCAGACTTTTGTATCTTTTTCCCGATGGAAGAAGATGGAAGAGAGAATGTCCAGGATACATGGGGTCCTTAATTATGCCGGCTATTTTGCTCAGGCAGCGGGAAATATAGGTAGAGTCAATGGATGGGAGGCTGGTTTGCGTGATGGATTGGGCTACATTCACAACCCTTTGTAGTTTCTTGCGGTCTTGGGCAGAGCAGGAACCATACCAAGCTGTGATACAACCAGAAACAAAGCTTTCTATGGTGCATCTGTAAAAGTTGGTGAGAGTTGTAGCCAAATTTCCTTAGTCTTCTGTGAAAGTATCTGAATGCAATAATTGCACAGACTCTCACCTCCCTCTGAGTGAAGTGGAACCTTATTAGTTTTGGTATGTTGATGGTTTTGATAAGTTTTACGGCAACAGGGAGCATCTTCTACATCTGTAGACTGAATTGGGTCATTCCACATGATATAATTCTGTTGATTGCCGTTTTGTTCACAGAGAGCTGGCAGGGTCCTTTTTGTCATCAAGGAGAATGATTCTGCTTGATGTTTGTCCCTATTTGAATACATATCAATTAACATTAGCATATGAGAATGTAATTAACACTGAGGCTTTCAGTTCCATTAGCTAGAAACCAACCCCACTCTCCACCACCACTCCACCACCACTCCCCCCCCCCCCCCCCCCCCCCCCCCCCACCATATCCATGATGAATATTAATTGAGTCAGGAATCTAAAATCAAAGTTCCGAAAGCGGTTAGAAAACAAACTTGTGATATAATTACCATTTAAAGGTCACGGACATAAAAATTTGGGGTTAATCCAGGGATTGATCAGCACCAAGTCATCCCGAACTTTTATTATCAGTCATTCCCTCGATCGTGCTGCCATCATTCTGGAATTACATTATTTTCCCTGATGTTTCGGTTCTCTCACAAACTCATTCAATTAGAAGATGGCGCACCATGAATCACAAATATCCCATATATAAATACGCCAAAGGTATTATTAAGAGTCCATTCCTATCTAGGTGAGAATCAGTTCTGGCAACAGCTATGACTGAGTAAGAGGTCTCACGACACCAGGTTAAATTCCAACAGGTTTATTTGGTAGTAAATGCCACTAGCTTTCGGAACGCTGTTCCTTCATGAGGTGAGTTCTCTCCACTCACCTAACGGAGGAACAGCGTCCCGAAAGCTAGTGGCGTTTACTACCAAATAAACCTATTGGACTTTAACCGGGTGTTGTGAGACGTCTAACCGTGTTTACCCCAGTCCAACGCCAGCATCTCCACATTGTCTCTGTTCCTGAATCAGGGAGTGACATACCAGCCCTTATCCCGCCTCCCCATTCCTTGCTCAGGGCCTAGCTGGGAAGGATAGGTACAGAGACGCTGGGGGCAATTTTGAACCTGCATTCAGCATGATGGGCAACACGCTGGCACAATGGTTAGCACTGCTGCCTCACGGCGCCAGCAATCAGGGATCTATTCCCGGCCTGGGTGACTGTCTGTGTGGAGTCTACACATTCTCCCCATGTCTGTGTGGGTTTCCTCCAGATGATTTGATTTGATTTGATTTATTCTGGTCACATGTGTTAACCTACAGTGAAAAGTATTGTTCCTTGTGCACTATACAGACAAAGCATGCCGTTCATAGAGAAGGAAAGGAAAGAGTGCAGAATGTAGTGTCACAGTCATAGTTAGGGTGTAGAAAAAGATCAGCTTAATGCAAGGTGAATCCATTCAAAAATGCTTTGGTTTCCTCCCACAGTCCGAAAGACATGCTGGTTAAGTGCATTGGCTTTGCTAAGTTTTCCCTCAGTTTACCTGAACAGGTGCCACAGTGTGGTGACTAGGGGATTTTCACAGTAACTTCACTGCAGTGTTAAATGTAAGCCTACTTGTGACACTAATAAATAATAAAAAATCTGTATTAAGCCAATGGCTGATACCAATGTGCTTCCTGTAGTGTCCAGCACATTTAGGGTTTATTTATTCGTGTCACAAGTTGGCTTACATTAACATTGCAATGGAGTTACTGTGAAAATCCCTGAGTCGCCACACTTCGGCGCCTGTTTGTGTACACTGAGGGAGAATTTAGCATGGCCAATGCACCTAACCAACATGTCTTTCAGACTGTGGGAAGAAACCCACAGAGACATGGGGAGAAAGTGCAGACTCCGCACAGACAATGACCCGAGCTGTTACTGAGTACAGTACCGCCCATTCAATGATGTAAGAGGATACACGACCTACACCTAGAGGTCAGCCTAGTGTTGGACAGAGCCGTGTGCACAAGTAAGCACGGACACAGCGCCTAACTTGAGCCCTTTGCTGTATAAATGGACTTACTTCTTGTAGTTAATAAATACATATGGTTAACCGACTTAAGACAGTGAATTTTTCATTAAGACACACCAAAACGTATCCAACACTTCCAGACTAACTTGTCCTGTTACTCTTAGAAATATGAACCATCGCCAAAAGTGACTAGATACATGAAAATACATGATACAATTGGCATTACCACTGTCTAACTGTCAATTGGAGAATATTGAATCGTAGATGGGAAACGATTTCCACTGCACTTAAGATTGATTGTCTTAAATAAACTATTCTTGTGACTGCTGTAAAATTAAATTCAGAAGCACATTCCTCTTTCCTGCACAATTTATTTTGCACACAAACAATGAAGAAAATCCTTTCATGATGTGCCTCTGTAAAAACAATTCTCAATAAATAGGACTCCTTCCCTTGACTATCCTTCCATTCCCATTGCTGCACTAACATTACATTCCCATCACATCTTTTTAAATAAGAAGTAGATTTCACGTTAAGATGCCTTGGACAATGAGGATATGGGCAAACGATAGTGTCCACCACAGTTACTAATAGTTCATCCAGTCATCCTTTAGAACCTGCCATTTTAACATATTTCTCCTGGAGTTGTAAGACCATAAAACCACAAGATATCGGAGCAGAATTAGGCTATTCAGCCCTTCAAGTCTGCTCCTCCATTCAATCATGGCTGATAAGTTTCTCAACCCCAATCTCCCACTGTATCCCCATAAAGTTTGATCCCCTTACCAATCAGGAACCTATCTACCTCTGTCTTAAATGTACCCAACAACCTGATTGTCACAGCCTTCTATGGCAATGAATTCCACAGATTCACCAGTTTCAAGTTTAAAGTTATTTATTAGTGTCACAAGGAGGCTTACATTAACACTGCAATGAAATTACTGTACAAATGCCCTAGTTGCCACACTCCAATTCCTGTTCAGGTATACTGAGGGAGAATTTAGCACAGCCAATGCACCTAACCAGCACACCTTTCAGATTGTGGGAGGGAACTGGAGCACCCAGAGCAAACCTGTGCAGACATGGGGAGAAAGTGAAGACTCCGAACAGACAATGACCCGAGCCATGAATCGAACCCAGGTCCCTGGGTGATAGCCAGTGTGCCACCATGCTGCTCTATGCCACCGTGCCACTCTACCCACTGACTGAAGAAATTCCTCCTCAGCTCTTTTCTAAAGGGTCATCCATCCCTTTCCCTGAGGCTGTGCCCTCGGTCCTCATTTCTCCTCCTAATGAAAGCATTTTCCCCACGTTCACTCTATCCTGGCTTTTCATGTTGCGGAAGTTATTTAAGCTTACTTTGGTTCCAGTGGAAGGTGTCAGCATATGAATTGATTTCAATAGATTGGATCAGCTTTTGTATTGATTTTGTATTGATTGGGTCGGGTAGCATGCAGATTTGAGGTTACTATCAGGTTAGACATGATTGTATTAAATGGTGGAGCAGGCTAGAGGGGCCCCTTCTCCTTGTTCATATGGTCACTTATAAAGTAGGTATTTTGCCTGGTTAATATTAGCCCATATTTACAAAGACTATTCACACATTTCTTTGCATTAGTCCCACTGTAAATTAGATAATCACAGGCTAAGTCAAGCACACAAGCTACTTTTACAAAGTATATGTCTTCGTTTTGTTAAGTGATTTTTTTGTATTTGTTTGTGGGATTTGGGCCTCGCTGATTCATTCCCATCCCCAACTGCCCTCGAACTGAGTGGCTTGCTGGGCCATTTCATAGAAACCCTACAGTGCAGAAGGAGGCCATTTGGCCCATCAAGTCTGCACTGTCAACAATCCTACCCCAGGCCCTATCCTCACAATCTCACACATTTAACCCGCTAACCCTCTAACCTACACATCCTGGGACACTAAGACGCAACTTGGCATAGAAAATCAACCTAACCCGCATATCTTGAGTGTGGTGACTAGGGGATTTTCACAGTAATTTCATTGCAGTGCTGATTTGACAATAATAAATCAACTTTAAAAAGTTAAACTCTAAAACTTATCTGGACTATGGGAGGAAACCCATGCAGACACGGGGAGAACATGCAAACTCTAAGCAGACAGTCACCTATGCCGGGAATCGAACCCAGATTCCTGGAATTGTGAGGCAGCAGTGCTCACCACTGTGCCACCGTGCTGAGGGCACTTAGTAAAGAATCACATATAGTGGTGAAATATTGCTTGCTGTACTCGAGTTGCATTTCCTATTCCCTGAAAATAAATTTTTTTTGGTCATGTTTTTTGACAATCTTTTATAATTTGCCATAATTATGTTTACAAGAGCGTTGCTGTCAAGCATGCTGGCAGACTAGGGGAATGGAATAAAATTGCACACCTGGATTATTGACAGATGTGTGAGGCCCATTCACTAATCCCTCAAGATGTCTTTGCAGCAGCACATTGAGCTGCCAGGATCATTCGCTCTGCACTTCCAGCCACAGGGGGCACTCTTTTACCTTGAAACAGCTGGATCAGCCCACTGACATTCTACCATTTCCCCAGTCACTGCTGCTTTGTACAAGACAGCTCCACCAGAGGAAATCTCTCTTTAATCATGACATTCAATGATAGAATTCTAACAAAAAAAATCATCGAGACATTGGATGTAACATTGCTTATCGAATTGGCCACCTTTATTTTCCCAGGTATGGAATTACAATGCAGACTGCAGTTACATGAGGAGAAAGACTTCCAGTGCTGTTATATAAAAAAAGGAGGCAGGCTAATGACACGCTAGAATAGCACTGATATTCAAAATACTTCTTCAATCAACGGCACCACCAGTTTGCTAATGTCTGTTTAAAAGTGCATATGGGTGGCACGGTGGTTAGCGCTGCTGCCTCACAGCACCAGTGACACGGGTTCGATTCGTGACTTGGGTCACTGTCTGCGTGGAGTCTGCACATTCTCCCCGTGTCTGCGTAGGTTTTCTCCGGGTGCTTAGGCTTCCCCCCAAGGTCCGAAAGACATGCTGATTAGGTGCATCAGCCATGCTAAATTCTCCCTCAGTGTACCTGAACAGGCACCGGAGTGTGGCGACTAGGCGACTTTCACAGTAACTTTATTGTGGCGTTAATGTAAGCCTACCTGTGACACTAATAAATAAACTTTATCCTGCAGGTCACTTAAGAGGGGGGACTGGGTGGCGTTGTTTCATTTATGCATTTTACTTATCATTTTCATTTAGCTGGGAACATTGTAAATTACGTCTGTGTAAAATATCATCACAGTCCTTTGCACACACCGAGTAAAATACAATAGGCTTCTATGGGAAATTAAAACTCAATTAAACAACTAGAGGTCAAATTCTTTGAATGGCTTTTGCTATGTGCAAGCACAGTCCCTATTTTTGGCACAGTGTCCTTTTCAGTCCCAGTCTGCCTCAGTTACTCCTTGCTGTGCATGTGTCACAACGCCCTTTCTCATATTAGGTCACACAATGGGCATGCTTAATCACATATCGCAATCTCTTATTTTAACCCGTTCCTAATGTTTCCTCGCACATTCTCGGTGGTCCTGATTTGGTTCATTACGGTGCTTCTGCCCCTGAGACTTTCTCCCTCAATCCAAGCTCACTGTTTCATTTTCTCTGCAACTGGCCAAAAAAATAAAGAAAATGTGCAAGAAGTTGTGGTTAAAAGATCGATCCTCGCGAATCTTCAAACCTACTCTGCCACACTTCTATTTTCTCAGGAGGCTAAGGAAATTTGGCAGTCCACTATGATTCTCATCAACGTTTACAGATTTGCCACAGAAAACATCCTTCCCTGGTATATCACAGCTTGGTATGGTTCCTACTCTGACCAAGACCGCAACAAACAATAGTGTCATGAATGTAACCCAATCCATCATTCAAACAAGTCTCCCATCCATTGACTTTGTCTACAATTCCCACTGCCCCAGCAAAGCAGCCAGCATAATTAAGGATCCCACGCACCCCAGACATTCTCTCTTCCGCCTTCTTCCTTCGGGAAAAAGATACAAAAGTCTGAGATCATGTATCAAGAACAGCTTCTTCCCTGCTGCTGTCGTACTTTTGAATGGACCTATCTTATATTAAGTTGATCTTTCTCTACGCACTAGCTATGACTGTAACCCTACATTTTGCACCCTCCCCTTTCCTTCTCCCCCGCATACTCTATGAATGGCATGCTTTTTTTGTATTGAGCGCAAGAAACAAGGGATGGGATTTTTCCACTTGTGCTCACCCCAAAACCTGAAAATCTTGCCCGAGGTCAACGGACCTTTGCACAGTCCGCAACCCCCTCTCATCACCCCCACCCCCACCCCCTACAATTCCCATGGCGAGCGAGGCAGGAAAATTGCCCCCAATACTTTTCACTGTATACCAATACATGTGGCAAGAAGAAATCAAATCAAATCAAAGGTTTATAAGATGATGAGAGAGATAGATATCTCCTCTAGACTATTTCCTCGGATGGATTTAGCTGTTACTAGAGGGCATAACTATAAGGTTCATGGTGGGAGATATAGGAGGGATGTCCGAGGTAGATTCTTTACTCGAAGAGTGGTTGGGGTGGGGAATAGACAGCCTGCTGTGATAGTGGAGTCAGACACTTTAGGGACTTTCAAGCGGTTATTGGATAGGCACATGAAGCACTCCAGAATTATAGGGAGGGGATAGCTTGATCTTGGGATTGGACTTAGCTCGGTACAACATCAAGGGCAGAAGGGCCTGTACTGTGCTGTAATGTTCTATGTTTCTAAATAAAAAAAAACAGACCCTCTGTTTTACAAAATGTGCCGTACTCAGTACCAACTGAAGCAACCCAGTTCCTGCACCACTCTCTTGGGCTGTTTTAGTGAGTTAGTGAGCTGCTACCACAGGGAGCACCTAGAGTTAACAAGCTGCATCCTCAGGGAAATGCCTCATGCTCAATGAGACTTGCATCGGTCGCGTGATGGAACGCTTGAGTCTGCTGTGGACAGGTGCTCCCTTACAGAAGCGTGCATGTTTGCAGAAGGGTGAAAAAAAGACCCACGGTTAATCTAGACCAGAAAGCCTTGTAATAATAACCCTGTGACACCTCAATGTTAAAATTATTCTCAACTGCATTTTGATTTCATCCTCCCTCTCTTAAGATTTGCTTTGCCATATGTTCTAGCCCTAAATTCCATATAAAACTTATGCGTGTTACCATTATGTCTCATGGCAATTATGCCTGCAATCTGTTGCTAGATGACATTAAATAGAAAGGTACCAAATGAATAATTTTTGTCATTAATTATTGTAATCTCTTTACGGAATTAGAGGAGCTTAATAAGCTGAGAGCTTTATGCTGAATTTGTTCGTTAGTTGTGATATAAGAATGGGGACCCAAAGTGCCAGATTAAATTAAAATTATTCTCATAACCTTCGGGTAGCCGAGCATACCTTGCGAAGCATGTGAGCTGATGAAATTTGCAATCCGTCAGAGGTTTGTAAGGCTCCAGTGTCTGGGCTACCTGAATGTAGCTGTGCTAGAAATCTGAAACCTCAACGATCGCTCCATTACTGGGAAAACCTTCCAAAAAAGATAGTGCTTAAAGTGGCTGGACAATCTTGTTGGAGGGATAAATAACGCTTACGTCACTACTTTATCATTTATGAGCTGAATTTTACACATAATTTAGCAGCTTCCTGTGATGCACAGATTATTTTGTTACTAATTTGTTTACCAGTCCAAAGATGTGTGGGTTAGGTTGATTGGCTATGCTAAAATTGCCCCTTAGTGCCCTTGGATGCGTAGATTGAAGGGATTAGCAGGTGAAGTGTGTGGGGTGGGCCCTGGGTGGGATTGTGGTCGGAGCAGACTCGATGGGATAAAGGGTTTCTTTCTGTACTGTGGGGTTCCTATGATTCTATGATTCAGTGGCCACAAGTCAGTATTGCTTCACACTTTCCTGACGGGGCTCCGATGCCCCCGATGGGTCTGGATCTTGGCCAAAAAACTTGGAGCGGGACTTTCCAGCCTCGTTCGCCCTGAAACTGGACAATCCCGCCTGAAGTCAACAGACCTTCGCATGATCCGCTCCCCGCCTGTTACAATTCCCGTGATGGGTGGGATGGCAAAGCTTCCCCCTCCCCACTCTCCAAGTCTCAGCCAATGCTGGGAGGAACCTCTCTCCTCCCCTTGCAAGAGCAGTGAGGCTAAGGGGCGAGGGTAGTTACAGGGATAGTGTTGGGGCTCCTGAAGCCAGGAATTTCTTCAGCTCCAGTCTGTCTCGGGTTTTGATTTGATTTGATTTAGTATTGTCACATGTAGTGACATACAGTGAAAAGTATTGTTCCTTGCATGTTATACAGATAAAGTATACTGTTCATAGAGAAGGAAACGAGGGAGTGCAGAATGCAGTGTTACAGTCATAATTAGGGTGTAGAGAAAGGTCAACTTGATATAAGGTAGGCCCATCCAAAAGGCTGATGTCAACAGGGAAGAAGCTGTTCTTGAGTCGGTTGGTACGTGACCTCAGACTTTTGTGTCTTCTTGATGGGAGAAGAGGGAATGTCCAGGGTGCATGGGGTCCTTGATTATGTTGGCTGCTTTTCCGAGGTAGCGAGAAGTACTCAATGGATGGGAGGCTGTTTTGCGTGATGGATTGGGCTAGATTCACGACCTTTTGTGGTTTCTGGTGGTCTTGGGCAGAGCAGGAGCCAATACCAAGCTGTGATACAAACCAGAAAGAATGCTTTCTATGTTGCATCTGAAAAAGTTGGTGAGAGATTCCAGAGATCAGTGTGTCCAGTGACATGCAGAATACATAACCCCTGTGTGGATTAGAAAAGAGAATTAGGGCCAGAAATGTTCTATGGAGTTTCAAATACTCCCCTATTACACAGGGGAAAGGAGATCTTCATGGGGTCGTTGAAAGGTAGGCTTGTGGCCAGATGCCAGGAATAGGATGTAGGTGAGTACAAACAATCATGCACAAAGCCATCAGATCTACATCAATGACGTTATCTTCCACTGGATAAAAATTAGGTGGGATCAGGATTGGAAGACAGGATTATGGTGTCATTGCTGGGATCACAGCCTTCAACCTTGGAACATCGAGTCGCTGGAAGCAAAATGTGCTGGCATCTATGTTTTATTCATTTCTTTCATTTTAACCTCACATTCAACTTCACCGCAGTTTAAATAGTAAGTATCTGCACACCCTGTTACATCTTTGCCATGTTAATCAGCAGACAATTTTCAGATGCCTCGCCACTTTTTATTATTCTCATTAATGATAGAAGCTGACATGAGCGACTGCGAATAAATGACTGACGCTAATTGTCCATGTTAATAGAGGTCTGTACAAACTGAAGCAACAGGTTAGTGAGTGAAGAATTTATTGTCTATGAATATTAGTAAAACCACATGCTACTTGCCACAACACTTGGCACCACAGACTGGACTTCAGGTTAAAGGCAGTAAGAAATAGGCTGGAATTCTCCAGCCATTCATGTTCCACCATCGCTGCAAGCGAAGAGGGAGAAATTTGACGCTCAGTCAAATCTCAGTTCATTGCAGCAGGACTGGTGAATCCGGCTGGCGTGAATGGCTTAACCATCCTGCCCATAACATAGGATCAGGCTGTACATTCCTCAATGAACACTAGATTCAAAACTACTCAACATTTTTAAATTTAGCTTACATGACTGGCAAAATCAATTTTTAAATTTTATAAAGTGTACTTATTAGTGTCATAAGTAGGCTTACATTCACACTGCAATGTAGTTACTGAGAAAATCCCCTAGTCGCCACATCTATTCAGGTACATTGAGGGAGAATTTAGCATGGATAATTCACCTAACCAGCACGTCTTTTGGACTGTGGGAGCATAGCAGAGCACCCAGAGTAAACCCACGCAGACACAGAGAGAATGTTCAGGTTCCGCACAGACAGTGACCCAAGCTGGGAATCAAACCCAGGTCCCTGGCGCTGTGAGGCAGCACCACTAACCACTGTGCCACCGTGCTGCCCTAAACAGCATGTAAATATTGAAAACACTGTAATGAGAGGAAAGGTAGTGTGAAAGGAAGGCTGAAGTGAAGTGGTGGGGTGAGTGGAGTCGGCTGCCGTCGGTGGTGGTGGAGGCGAACTCGCTGGGGTCTTTCAAGAGACTTCTGGATGAGTCCATGGGATTTAATGGGATTGAGGGTTATAGGTAGGGATATGATCAGCGCAACTTGTGGGCCGAAGGGCCTGTTTGTGCTGAAGTTTTCTATGTTCTATGAATGAAATAAGAACAGAAAGTGGGCAGGCAGTGGCATTGTGGCATTGTCACTGGGCTAGTAATCCAGAGATCCAGGGGGATGCTCTGGGGACCCAGGGTTCAAATCCAACCTAGCAGGGATTTGAATTCAATAGAAATCTGGAATTAAAAGTCTAATGATGACCATTGTTGATTATCGTAAAAACCCAACTGGTTCACTGATGTCCTTTAGGGAAGGAAATCTGCCATCCTTACCTGGTCTGGCCTACATGTGACTCCAGAGCTAGAGCAATGTGGCTGACTCTTAATTGCCCTCTGAAATGATCTATCAAGCCACTCAGTTCAAGGGCAATTAGGGGTGGGTTATAAATGCTGGCCCTGCCAACGGCACCCATCATCCCAGGAATGAATAAATTAAAAAGAACAATTTGTGGAGTGAGAGAGTTTAACATTCCAGATACAATTCTTCATTGAAAGTGTAAAAGAGTGATATTTGCAGAGGGTAATTTTAATGGCTGGGGTAACTAATGCACTTAATTGAACAGTGTATAATTTGAGTTTTCACAGGGATTTGGTGCCTGCGCTGCTAGGTGTCACCTGAATGGAATACAAAGTTTTCCAGTTCATTTAGGGGGAGACGGTAGCAAAGTGGGAATGTCACTGGGCTAATAATCCAGAGGCTTGTATGGATGCTCTTGCCATGGGTTCAAATCCCACCACAGTATTTTATTTGAATTCAATTAATAAAAATCTGGGATATAAAGCAGTCAGTGACAATTACTGATTGTTGTAAAATATTTAGGGCAGCACAGTAGTTAGCACTGCTGCCTCACAGAGCCAGAGAATCGGGTTTGATTCCTGGTTTGCGTCGCGATCTGTGTTTGCATGTTCTACCCGTGTCTGTGTGGGTTTCCTCCTACAGTCCAAAGATGTGTGGGTTAGGTTGATTGGTCATACTAAATTGACCCGAGTTCAAATCCTGGCTTGGGTAACTGTCTGTGTGGAGTTTGCACATTCTCCCTGTGTCTGCTTGGGTTTCCTCCGACTGTTCCTGTTTCCTCCCAAAGTTGTGTGGGTTAGGCGCACTGGCCTTGCTAAATTGCTTCTTAGTGGCCCGGGTTGCGTAGTTTGGAGGGACTAGCGGGGCAAATATGTGGGATTACAGGAATTGGGCCTGGGTGGGATTGTGGACAGCGCAGACTTGATGGGCCGAATGACCTCCTTCTGCACTGTAGGGTTCCTATGACAATCATTTGCTTGGTTAAAATTGAAAGTTATTGCCCAGGTGCCGGCAGCTGGGTAATTTTGGAACTTAGTGGCTGTTCTTGATATTCGTGATGGACAAGAACATGTGGAGAGACGTCATTGCCAGAGCATATAGAGTTAGCTGGCCCTATCAGGAAAATCATACAGCGTGGACAAATACCTCTCTGAACCACAGGGGAAATCAAATGTCACAGATGGATAGCCACTTTAGACAGTCAGGGAAATCCAATGCAATGAATTGAAGCTCCCTGCATCCACCAGGGAAACTGCATGTTGCACACATTTACTCCCTTGACTGACAGGACAATAAGGTGCGGAGGACCCATAGCCACCGCACTAACAGAGAGCAGGATGCTTGAGATTATTCAAAAATAAGAATGCTTCACTTTCAGATTTATTGCGCTCTCCCCTTAAGTCTCCCCACTGTGCAGATCGGTGCAGTGTGAAAGACCGGCCCTATTCCCAGGTTCCTCCACTCATGCAAGCTCTTGATTTAATCACCGTCAGAAATGCAGAGGACGGCTTTAGCTCTCTTTTTCCCTGTCTGGGCTTCATTACCGAACAGCAGCTATCTCGGTGTCGCACACTCCTAGTGGAAACATTTAAGGGCACAAGTATTCGGTATGCGACAACCGTGTCAAACTTTGAAGTGCACCAGAAGTACCATGGCAGCCAATCCCCTCAGCAACCCACTAACTGTACAATTGTGCAACATTCAGTGAGGATGTGTGTGCTCACAGAATGGTTTCCATGACAAGTACGTAATTATCAGAACCAAAATTAGCCTTTACCAAATCAACTGGAATTCTTCACATCCGAACTCACCTCTACTTTAACTGATTAATTCATGAGATAAACTGGAACTACACACAAAAAAAAGCATCTCAGGCATGAGCTGCAGAGAGGTGGCGCCAAATAATATCCAGGTCAGTGGATAAAGTGTGGTCTATGAGCAGAATTTTGATTCGATTTATTATTATCACATGTATTAGTAGACAATGAAAAGTGTTGCTCTTGCGCGCCATGCGGAAAAGGAAAGGAGAGGGTGCAGAATGTAGTGTTACAGTCATGGCTAGGGTAGAGAAAAAGATCAGCTTAATGCGAGGTAATTCCATTCACAATTCAAGAAAGTAAAATGGAGCTGTGTTGGGGAGGGGGGGGAATGGAGAAGTGTTGAGGGTGGGGGATATGGAGCAGTGTTGGGGGTGGGGGGAATGGAGCACTGTTAGTGCTGGGAGGAAATAGAGCAGCGTTGGGTGGGGGGGAAATAGAGCAGTGTTGGGGGTGAGGGGATGGAGCAGCGTTGGGGGTGGGGAGAAATAGAGCAGTGTTGGGGTGGGAGGGGATGGAGCAATGTTGGGGGTGGGGGGAATGGAACAGTGTTGGGGGTGGGGGGAATGGAACAGTGTTGGGGGTGGGGGAAATAGAGAAGTGTTGGGGATGGGGGGGGATGGACCAATGTTGGGAGTGGGAGGGATGGAGCAGTGTTGGGGAGTGGGAGGGATGGAGCAGTGTTGGGGAGTGGGAGGGATGGAGCAGTGTTGGGGAGTGGGAGGGATGGAGCAGTGTTGGGGAGTGGGAGGGATGGAGCAGTGTTGGGAGTGGGAGGGATGGAGCAGTGTTGGGAGTGGGAGGGATGGAGCAGTGTTGGGGAGTGGGAGGGATGGAGCAGTGTTGGGGAGTGGGAGGGATGGAGCAGTGTTGGGGAGTGGGAGGGATGGAGCAGTGTTGGGGAGTGGGAGGGATGGAGCAGTGTTGGGAGTGGGAGGGATGGAGCAGTGTTGGGAGTGGGAGGGATGGAGCAGTGTTGGGAGTGGGAGGGATGGAGCAGTGTTGGGGAGTGGGAGGGATGGAGCAGTGTTGGGGAGTGGGAGGGATGGAGCAGTGTTGGGGAGTGGGAGGGATGGAGCAGTGTTGGGGAGTGGGAGGGATGGAGCAGTGTTGGGAGTGGGAGGGATGGAGCAGTGTTGGGGGTAGGGGTGAATGGAGCAGTGTTGGGTGTGGGGAAATGGAGCAGTGTTTGGGGGTGGGGGGCAATGGAACAGTGTTGGGGGTGGGGGGCAATGGAGCAGTGTTGGGGGTGGGTGAATGGAGCAGTGTTGCAGGTGAGTGAATGGAGCAGTGTTGGGGGGAGGATATGGGGCTGTTTTGGAGGTGGGGGATATGGAGCAGTGTTGGGGGTGGGTGAATGGAGCAGTGTTGGGGGTGAGTGAATGGAGCAGTGTTGGGGGGAGGATATGGGGCTGTTTTGGAGGTGGGGGATATGGAGCAGTGTTGGGGGTAGGGGTATGGAGCAGGGTTGGGGGTGGGGGATATGGAGCAGTGTTGGGGGTGGGGGGAATGGAGCAGTGTTGGGGTGAGTGAATGGAGCAGTGTTGGGGGGAGGATATGGGGCTGTTTTGGAGGTGGGGGATATGGAGCAGTGTTGGGGGTGGGGGGGTATGGAGCAGGGTTGGGGGTGGGGGATATGGAGCAGTGTTGGGGGTGGGGGGAATGGAGCAGTGTTGGGGGTGGGTGAATGGAGCAGTGTTGGGGGGAGGATATGGGGCTGTTTTGGAGGTGGGGGATATGGAGCAGTGTTGGGGGTAGGGGTATGGAGCAGGGTTGGGGGTGGGGGATATGGAGCAGTGTTGGGGGTGGGGGGGGTATGGAGCAGGGTTGGGAGTGGGGGTGAATGGAGCAGTACTGGGTGGCAGACGATGTGATGGAGGATTTCAGTTGACCTAAGAACACTGGGCTGAAGAATATGCTTGTGACCAATTATCCCTCTGTACCTCATCAACCCAAAACTCACAATAAGGAGCTTGGAGCTCATCTTGAACATTAAGTTGTTTGGAAATGACTTCAGGTTTAGTGAGCGGCAGGTCAAATGCTGTTCAACTTGATGAATGTCCGACTTGAGACCAGGAACAGTTGGCAGCCCGTTACAGGATCAAAATGAGAATCAGTTTTATTATTGTGTTGGTTGAATGGTGTCGCTTTAGAAAGCCACTTCATTCCGATTGTGGAACTATTGAATAAGTGTGACTGAGAGAATACTCTGTCTTCTTCCTTATTTCAGCTCATGGGGCAAATTGAACACACAACTCAAACCAATCAGCGAGAAACTAAAGGTTACATTTAATATTCCTCCTCCTCCTCCAGCATGCTGTTCAATCATTAAAAAGACTATAATCACATTATCAAGGACAGTAAAAGATAATTAAGTTAATTTTAGAGGTTGCAGTCATTGGCTTTCTTGTTGATAGTGGGGTTGAAATGAAACCCTCGGGGACAGCACTGACAATTATGCCTGGGTAAATTATATTATTAGTATTGTTATCAATCTCTCCACTGCAAAAGCTATCCAAAGGAAAAAAAAATTCCTGATCTGTGACCCAGGGCAGAGGTTTCTTTGAAGCGTCTTTTTTTAGAAACATCAGGAGACTTTTATTTTCAGAGAAGGGTTTTTTTTTTAAACGTGATCTTTTATTAAGCGGAGGAAGGTCAGGCTGAAAGTTGAAGATTTGAGTCTTTTCATTGTAGTCTGCAAGCTCTGTTAGTTTCAAGTCAGTGCATCAGCTCTGTGCCGCCTCAGTGGGTGGGTGGCACGGTGGTAAGCACTGCTGCCTCGCAGCACCAGGGTCCTGGGTTCAGTTCTGGTTCCGGGTGACTGTGTGGAGCTTGTACATTCTCCCCGCATTTCCTCCGGTTTCCTCCCACACTCCGAAGATGTGCAGATTAGGTCGATTGGCCAGGCTAAATTGCCAGGGGGATTGGGAGGGTTACAGCAATAAGGCATGGGTGGGATTGTGGTTGATGTAGACTCGATGGGCTGAATGGCCTGCTGCTGCACTATAATAAAGGGGATTCTATAATAAAAATCCCCTTTTCCTGCTCCTTCTCAACCTCCCTTTAAAAGATTCTTCAACACTCACTCCCCCCAGGCGTCAGTGCTCCTTATTCTTCATTCATTGCTGAGTGTTAGAAAACTGGGCGAAGCACCTTGAGAGGAATAACTCCATTAGAAGTGCTATACAAGTTCAAAGCTGTTGTAGATTTGATTACGAAGCCAAGCTGCTGAATGCTGGTAACCGAAGAGAATTTGTAGTTGTTACAGGTAGAGGGTGAACACTATTTACAGTCAATCTTGCTGACAGAGTTATTAACTTGATGCTCTCAGCTCTGAGGATAACGTGTTATTTTGTCCAAGTGTCGTCCATCTCTGCCTGCATCAGCCTCAACTCTGACCACAGGAACACTGTGCTGAAATCTCCATTTCCCCTGCTATCTATTTTTGCCACCTTGCTTGGTGAAATTACCAATTAATCCCTAATTGTCATCAATTCTGTGGTGAGGATTTGTGCATACTAGGAATGGCACAGTGGCACAGTTTACTTTATTCCAATCCAATCAAGTCAAATTAAAGCCAATTCAGAGTCCCAACAAGTTGGGACATTCCTGATCTAAGCTGACAAGACAGGGCTCTCACCACCTGTCTTGGGCTTGCCCTACACGATCCAAGCTGATTGGAGTAGGTGTAGCTCCTCCTCCAAGGCTTGACTGGGGTTCAATTTCAGCCTCAGGTGACTGTTTTCGCGGAGTTTACACCTTCTTTGTCTGCCTGGGTTTCCTCCGGATGGTCCGCTTTCCTCCCACAGTCTGAAAGGCGTGCTGGTTAGGTGCATTGGCCGTGCTAAATTCTCCCTCGGTGTACCTGAACAGGTGCCAGAGTGTGGTGACTAGGGGAATTTCACAGTAACCTCATTGCAGTGTTAATGTAAGACTACTTGTGACTCATAAATACACTTGGACTCACGCATGTGAAAAGGTTCATTTGTAATATGAGCATGTTCAAAGCCCCAAATCCGATGGACTGGAATTTTGTTCACAAGTCAAGGTAGTTCCCACTTTGCCAACCTGAATACGTCACCTAATGCTGTACCCACCATACTTTGGACTCATGGAGATGTGTGCAGGCAAGAGTCGTGTTTGTTGCTTTCTTGGGCAGCTCCAAAGCTGTGGCATACACTTTCTTAAGTTTCTACACTGTTATAGAATCATGGAATCCTTACAGAAGGAGGTCATTCGGCCCATCGAGCCTGTACTGACCACATCCCACCCAGGCCCTATTCCCATAACACTGCACATTTATCCTGCTAATCCCCTTGACACCAGGGTCAATTTTATCATGGCCAATCAACTTAACCCGCACATCTTTGGACTTCGGAAGGAAACCCACGCAGACATGGGGATAACATACAAACTCCATACAGACAGTGACCTGAGACTGGAATTGAACCTAGGTCCCTGGCGCTATGAGGCAGCAGAGCTAACCACCGAGCTGCCCACCACTTACAGTTCAGGGAGTTTGTTCAAAATTGCTTGATTGAAAGTAACTACTAATTCATTCTGTTCACCAAAAATATGAACATCCCCTTGTGCTGTTTTATTAAAGTTTCTTCATTCAAATAGGAGAATAATTCAATTTTCTTCTGCAATAGAATTGATGATGTATGGATCAAAGTCTCAGCATCAAATTAACATGGCACCAGCCAGCCTGACTCTTTAATTCTAACCTGCACAACCCCCGAGCACTTCTAATGAAATTTATCTTCAATTTGGGCTGCTCGCTCCATGCACAGTAAAAAAATGTATATATTTTTAAATCCTGCACTGATGCCAATGTGGTTTTTCCAAAACATTTATATTCTATTCCAGTTCTGATATGGCCATGTTAATCTGATATGGTAGGAACTCAGCCGAAAGTAATGAGTGAGCAAATCGGATAGCTGAGACAATGCCAAAAGGGACAAAGGCCTGTTGGGTCGTCAACCACCATACTTTATTTAGTCTTCTGTTGAACAAAACTACCCTACTGTATGAATTGGACAGTTTTATTCACTAAAGTTACCAGCTCAAAGCAGTTGCTTGTCGGCCAAGATCAGTGATTGTAGCTCCAAGTCTCGAGCACTTTTGGATTTTTAGGTTGAGGAACTTGACAGCACAGTGGTTAGCACTGCAGTCTCACAGTGGGTTCGATCCCAGCCTCGGGTGACTGTGTGTGTGGAGTTTGTGCATTTTTCCTGTGTCTGCGTGGGTTTCCTCCCACAGTCCAAAGATGTGCAAGTTAGGTGGATTGACTATATTAAATTGCCCCTTAGCATCCAAAGATGTGCAGATTAGGTGGATTGATCATATTAAATTGCTTCTTAATGTCCAAAAATGTGCAGGTTAGGTGGATTGGCCTTGCTAAATTGCCCCCCATTGTTTAAAGATGTGTGGGTTAGATAGATTGACTATACTAAATTGCCCATTAGTGTCAAAAAATGTGTAGGTAAGGTGGATTGGTCATGTTAAATTGCCCCTGAGCATCCCAAGATGTGTTAGGTAGGGGCATTAGCAAGATAAATACATGGGGTTACAGGAAAGGGCCTGAATGGGATATTCTATCAGAGAGTCGGTGCAGACTCAATGGGCCAATGTAGCATTTCTGCACTGTAACGATTCTATGACTCAATCAATTATCTGCACAGCAGTGGGTTTTTCTTTGCGTTATGCAACTGTGCCATTGAACTGTGTTCGGGCACCATGAAACTAGAAGCCAGATGATCCTTATTGTACAATGGAACTTTGCTTGTCATTGATAAGCAAAGCAAACTAATCCATCGAACAAATAGAATAGATTTTGCCCGTGGCAGTCAAAGAATTTCTGCGACGCGCTATTGTCACTTATCTAATTTGTTAAGGAGTAACTGTGACGTAATGTTAAAGCTCTATCTCCATCTGCACTCCCGTGTGCTGAAGTTGCAGAAGGAGATTGCCTTCTCGTAAAATTACTCCTCTATTCATTCTACTAATATCTTCACTTTGGAAACTGAAAATAATGTCATCATTGCTGCAACCTCACATTTCATTTGTGTTTCTAAAAAACTGTACGATCTCAAATTCTCCTTCCAGCAAGGATTTGCAGCAAGATGCCCCACTTTTGTGTGGTGGGCTAATTCGCCTCACTGTAAAAATTGGCACAGTTGTTATCCCTCGCCCTCAGTGAATTTGCCGCCTTTCTCTCATTTTCTCTGTTCAGGTCTCAGCTGCAGGATGAATAATCCTTCACTGAAGCACAAACCAAACATCGGGGATGCTGGACATCCGAAGGAAAAGCAGAAAATGCCGGAAAATTTCATCGGTCACCCCAACAGTTCACCTAAATTCCAATCCCACTCAATGACCTCCACGCCAGCAGCTCAGACCCTCTGTGTAAAAATAGAATGGAGTTTATCGTATCTGATGTATAATGTGTGAGACTGTTTTTAGCACAGAGGATTTTGCACAGGGCCTCGAATGTTGTACTTAACAATAGACTGTGTGGGGATCAGCTGTAGAGTCATTTCCAAATAGGGTTTGGTCCAAATTGGGCCTCTTTGGATCATCAGCATTGGAAACAATCTCAGT
This sequence comes from Carcharhinus amblyrhynchos, assembly GCF_965287045.1. Lineage (NCBI taxonomy): Eukaryota > Metazoa > Chordata > Chondrichthyes > Carcharhiniformes > Carcharhinidae > Carcharhinus > Carcharhinus amblyrhynchos. The sequence continues at coordinate 116,401,449 of NC_137329.1, forward strand.
TCGGAATCATTGGGACCTCAGATAAGATCACACCGTTAAACTCCCCTCTCCAACAGCTCACCCTACATAGCTGCTATATGACAGGTGTTGCAATAAATAAGGCCCAATGCTATAAACAGAAATGACAGCAGTGTTAAGAAATCCTGTTTCCAAATTGGGATTCAGAAATCCCAGAAATAAAGCTCACTCCCATTTGGACGTTTGAATTCGGGTTCCTGAAATGCAACAGGGGTCTTTTCCCCAAACCCACTTCATCAAAGTGAAAAAATGGAGATGATCGATGGATTCAGGTTTCCAGGTATTCAGATCGCCAACAATCTGTCCTGGTCCCCACACACTGACATTATCATTAAGAAAGTCCACTACACCTCTACTTTCTCAGAAGGCTAAGGAAATTTGGCATGTCTGCTATGACACTCACCAATTTTTACAGGTGAACCACAGAAAACATCCTTGCTGGATGTATCACAGCTTGGTATGGCTGCTGCTCTGACCAAGACCTAAACAAAAACTACAAAGGGTGGTGAGTGTAGCTCAATCCAATACGCAAACCAGCCTCCCATCTATTGACTCTGTCTACACTTCCCGCTGCCTCAGGAAATCAGGCAGCATAATCAAGGACCCCACACACCCCGTACATTCTCTCTTCCACCTTCTTCCATCGGGAAAAAGATGCAAAAATCTGAGAACATCTACCGACCGACTCAAGAACAGCTTCTTCCCTGCTGCCATCAGAATGGTTCCACTGTACGTTAAGCTGATCTTTCTCTTCACCCTACCTGTAACTGCAACACTATATTCTGCACCCTATTCTTTCCTTCTCCCCTATGCACTCTATGAACGGTATGTTTTGTCTGTAACAGCTTGCAAGAAACAATACTTTTCATTGTATCCCAATACATGTGCCAATAATAAATCAATTCAATTCAGAAAACATCTCCTGTTTTCCAAACACTCTTGCACTGTCATACCGTATGTGACAGTTGTGAGTGCTCAATCATTAAGCAGATTGACAACAACAACCTGGACATAGGCAGTGCCTTCAAAATAGCAGAACATCCAAAGGTGCTTCACAAGAGCGCTCCAATGAAACCTTTGACAGTCAGTCACATGAGGCAACATCAGATGTTTAAAATATTGAGGTTTTAAGGAGAACTAGAGGGCACAGCCTCAAAATAAGGTGGGAGGGGGGTGGCAGTTTAGATCAGAGTTGAGGAGGAACTTCTTCACTCAAAGGGTGGTGAGTCTCTGGAATTCTCTGCCCATTGAAGTGGTGGAGGCTACCTCGCTGAATATATTTAAGTCACGGGTAGATAGGTTTCTGATAGACAAGGGAATTAAGGGTTATGGGGAGAAAGCGGGAAAGTGGAACTGATCCACTTCAGATCAGCCATGATCTTATTGAATGGCGGGGCAGGCTCGAAGGGCTAGATGGCCTACTCCTGCTCCTATTTCTTATGTTCTTATATTAAAGAAAGGAAGGCTGGAATCAATTGTTTTTTGGATTCTAAGGATTTAAAGGATGAGATCAGAATGTTGAGTTGGGGCAAAGTGCAGCAGGGTGGCACTGTGGTTAGCACTGCTGCCTCACAGTGCCAGGGACCCGGGTCCAATTCTAGCCTTGGGTCACTGTCCGTGTGGCGTTTACACATTCCCCCATGTCTGTGTGGGTTTCCTCTGGGTGCTCCAGTTTCCTCCCACATTCCAAAGATGTGCAGGCTAGATTGAGTGCCGTGCTAAATAGACCCTAGTGTCAGGTGATTAACAGGGTAAATACGCGGGGTTACAGGAATAGGGCCTGGGTGGGATTGTGGTCGGTGCAGACTCGATGGGCCAAATGCCCTCTTTCTGCACTGTATGAATTCTCGGATTCTATGATAAAGCGATCAACCTTATTGAATTGCGCGGCAGACGTGAGGAGCTGTACGGCACACTCCTGCTGCTCTTATCCTCCTCCCAGCTAGGTAAAAGAATTTGCTTTCCCTAATATTTTATATGATAATTAAAAGCAGCTTACTCTCAGGACTACAGAAAATTACTTAAATGCAGGACAAGCATAACTTTGACCATAATGGTGCTTTATTCTTCAGGACGCCTTTAAGAAATGCTCTGCTATCCATTTAATTCAGGTAAGCATCTTTTTTTGCCTACAACAGCCGTTCAAATAACTGCAAGCATGAAAACACTCCAGTTGCGTGGAAGTGCCCTGTGCAGGGATTAGATCTCCCCGGCATCAGCGCAGGAAATTACGCTGGCAATATGTTTCTCTTTTCAGCCAGGCAATAGGGGCCTTATCAATGCTGCAGTGTAATAAAATTGCAGATACAATGACAAATTTGAACAGACAATGAGAAAAAGCAGCAATAAATTAAACAGTGATATAATTATTTTAGCTGCACTCGTTTCAATGATTCTTCAGTTTTCCAAGGTAAAAACCTTTCTAGCCTGAGGAGACGGTTGTGCTCTAAGTGGCAATTAATTTTGCACATAGCTGGAACTGATAGCAACGTACATCGGCTTTATTAGTCGGCATGAGGTCTGATAGCGAGCAATAATGGGTCCGTGCAATTCGTTGAGTGTTTCGTAGCTAATATTCGGATGATTCCTGCAACTGTACAGGGCACTGGTGAGGCCGCAACTGGAGTACTGTGCGCAGTTTTGGACCCCGCATTTGCGAAAGGATATATTGGCCTTGGAGGGAGTGCAGAGAAGGTTCACCAAGCTGATACCGGAGATGAGGGGGTTAGTTTATGAGGAGAGATTGAATAGACTGGGTCTGTACTCGTTAGAGTTTAGAAGGCTGAGGGGGGATCTTACAGAGACTTACAAGATATTGAAGGGACTAGATAGGGTGGAGGTAGAGTGATTCTTTCCGCTTAGAAAGGAAAACAGAATTAGAGGGCACAGCCTCAAGATAAGGCGGAGAAGCACAGTTTAGAACAGAATTGAGGAGGAACTTCTTCACTCAAAGGGTGGTGAATCTCTGGAATTCTCTGCCCATTGAAGTGGTGGAGGCTGCCTCGCTAAATATATTTAAGTTACGGGTAGATAGATTTCTGATAGACAGGGGAATTAAGGATTATGGGGAGAAAGTGGGAAAGTGGAACTGATCCACTTCAGATCAGCCATGATCTTGTTGAATGGCGGGGCAGGCTCGAAGGGCTAGTTGGCCTACTCCTGCTCCTATTTCTTATTCTTATGATTCTCCAGCAGAGGCAGTACTTCTAGAATCATGATGTGGGGATGCTGGCATTGGACTGGGGTAAGCACAGTAAGAAGTCTCACAACGCCAGGTTAAAGTCCAACAGGTTTAGTTAATATCACAAGCTTTTGGAGTACTGCTCCTTCCTCACTCACCTGCTGAAGGGGCAGTGCTCCAAAAGCTCGTGGTACCAACTAAACCTGTTGGACTTTATTCTGGTGTTGTGAGGCTTCTTACTATAGAATCATCGAATCCCTGCAGTTCAGGAGGAGGCCATTGGGTCCATCAAGCCTGCACCAACAACAATCCCACCCCAGCCCTACAGCCCCACGCATTTACCCTGCTAACCCCCTGACACTAAGCATGGCCAATCCACCTACTAACCCACATATCTTTGGACTCTGGGAGAAAGCCGGAGCACCCGGAGGCCCTGGTTTTACCGACACACAGAATGGCATTTTCTGTTGGCCTTGGGCGGGCATGCTGGTAAAACTTAGGCCGGAGAGCGCATGCAAACTCTACACAGTCATACAAGGTTGGAACTGAACCCCGGGTCCCTGGCACTGTGAGGCAACAGTGCTAACCATGATGCCACTGTGCCTCCTCTAATGCTCAAGGTTCTTAAGATTTGGGTAAAACGACACAGTTTTTTTTCTGGGAAGATAGCGATTTTTGTTCCCAGCCCTGCACAAATATTCCTCTCCTGGAAACATTAATCAAGTGCGGACGGAATGAAAATCAATGCATACCTAAGACCTTGCATTGTTATAAGGAGACACGCATTCCTTTCTATAAAGTGGACTTAAGGTTCCTTCAAGCTGTGCCTCTTTGTATTAGCGCTTGCACACACATTGCAACAAGCCGTTTTTGCTGATTGCATTGTGATTTAATGTCGGACGGATGCCAGTAAAGTTGCCTTTTAGTTTGGAAGCTTCCTTACTTGGCCAGGTTTCCAGCACTGGAATATGCTGAAAAAGAGTGGGGGGTGCGGTGTAGGTCACCGGGATCTGTAATGAGTTGCTCCTGCTACTCGGGCTCGAGGGAAATCGGGTCTTAGGGCTGTGTCACCCGTGGGCAGGCAAAACGGTCCGCGTCAGCCCTTCAGGTCACCGCTGCAGTAAATGCTATCAACAGAGTTCCTGCAGAAGCAAGCAAAGTGACAACCTCTCCCGAAACTCATTTTGCAGAAGGAATTTATATGCATACAGAAAAACCCCGGGGATAGGGTTTGTTGAAGGCAGATGAAGATGGAATGCACGGCACAGGAATAGGCTTTTCAACCCAACAGGCCTCTGAATGTGAAGCTCTGCATGAACCTTCTCCTCATTCCTCTGTATTTAAGTATGTGAGGATGCTTTTAAATTCCTTGCTGGCTAACCTCTCTTTCACCTCAAATACATCAATGTCAATTGTCTTCTACTTCTCTGAGCATTAGTGAGTTTCACATTCTAACCACTCCCTGCGTAAACAATTTGGCTCGCCGTTCCCTACCAGATTTATTGGTGGCTATTTTGCATTGATAGCCCCTAGATCCGACCTTGCCAACAAATAGAAACATTTCCTCTATCAAACTCACTTCATAATCTTAAGTGATAATGTCCCACCCCTCCATCTACCTTTCCCCCCACCCCCAATCCGTCACAGTAGCCCAGTGGTTAGCACTGCTACCTCACAGCACTAGGCACCCTGGTTCAATTCCGGCTTCGGGTTCGTCTGTGTGGAGTTTGCACGTTCTCCCTGTGTCTGCATGGGTTTCTTCCAGTTTTCTCCCACAGTCCAAAGATGTGTGGGTTAGGTGGATTGGCCATGGTAAATTACCCATTAGTGTCAGGGGGACTAGCAGGGCAAATACATGGAGTTATGGGGATAGGGCCTGGCTTGGTTTGTTGTCAGTGCAGGCTAGATGGGCTGAATGGTCTCCTTCTGCACTGCAGTGATTCTATGAATTGCAGCCTTCTCTTTTCAAAATATTTTGCGCCTTCTCTGAACATTTTTTTATATAGTATGAAGCCCTAATGGTTTGCAATAGTCTATGTGCATTCTAACCAAGGCTGTACACAAGTTTAACAGGGGACAGAATATATTGAAAAGTAAAAATAAAGATTATTTATTTGTTACAAGTAGGCTTACATTTACACAGTAATGAAGTTACTGTGAAAATCCCCTAGTTGTCACACTCCGGTGCCTGTTTGGGTACACTGAAGGAGAATTTAGCGTGACCAATGCACCTAACCAGCACGTCTTTCAGACCGTGGTGGGAAACCAGAGCACCAGGAGGAAACCCATGCAGACACAGAGAGAATGCACAGACTCTGCTCAGACAGTGACCCAAGCCAGGAATTGAACCTGGGTCCCTGGCACTGTGAGACAGCAATGTTACTGTGCCACCCTGCCACCATCCTCCGAGGCGAGTTTGGTGTTTGCAGGGAAACATTTAATGAGGCAGATGGGTGATGAGAAGGCTTCCTGCCCCAAAAGCACTGATATTTACACAGCTACTGGCAAGTGAAAGGAGGAAGGGTGGAGGAAGGAGGTGGTGGGGTTCACAGTGGGAGGAGAGGGAGCCACTCAGAGGGTAGCTTAGCAGAGTAGGACAAGCAAATGTTAAAAGGTTGGTTGGTTGCAGACATCCGGGAGGTGTGTGGGGAGTCTCCTCATTTGAAACCATGCAATGCCTGATCAAGGGCATTGGAGTGTGATGGGCTGGAGGTTCCCAGAAGGAAAAAAAAACAGTTTGGACCAATATTTTTATTCCCCTTTTTCTTTCCTTAGGAGCCCACTCGGAGCCACATCCTTGCTCTTGCTGCTGACGGCCCCTCCTCCTCCTCCACCATGACCCCCTGCCCAATGAGCCCACTGCTATTACGCATGGATGATCTGGGATTCACGCCTTGGATGGATGTCATACCAGCAGCAGCCACTGTCTTCCCGATGGCACTGCTGTTCAATAGAGCTGCCGATCGCTGAGTAACCTTGTATGGTCCTTGACCCAGCGAAGGCCTACCGCTGTCCAGTTAGGTCCATCAGGAATAAACGAGACAGCACGAGGCTCTCACTCAGTTTTCCAATGAGCCCCTGTCACCACCCATGATTTCTCTGCTTTTCCATTCTAACCTTGCAGAATAGGACATGAATGGTTGTGTAACCATGAGTGTGATCATCGAACTTTCACAGTGCAGAAGAGGGCCATTCAGCCCATCGAGTCTGCATCAACTCCCTTCCCCAGGCCCACACTCCACCCTCCTGTCCCCATTTATCAATTCTAATCTCCCTAACTCACATATCGTTGGACACCAAGAGGCAATTTAGCATGGTCAGTTCACCTAACGTGCACATCGTTGGACTGTGGGTAGGAACCGGAGCACCTGGAGGAAACCCCCACAGACACGGGGAGAACATGCCAACTCCACTCAGACAGTAACCCAAGGCCAGAATCGAACCTGGCTCCCTGACACTCTGAGGCAGCGGTGCTAACCACTGTGCTGCCCATAAATTAAGGGGCAGGGGCAAGAAAAGACTGATTTGTTTTTGTTGCTTCTGATCACAGCCTGAAGTCTTTGCACAGGCAACAGCGCAATTTCAAAACTTTGCTTATTTGTTCGCGGGATGTGGCCGTTGCTGGTCAGGCCAGCATTTATTGCCCATCCCTAACTGCCCTTGAGATAAGAGATCAGAGTAAAGGAAAGGTTGAAAGCAGAAATGAAAGAAATAAGCCAGTGACGATGCAGCGGTTGACTTAATGCAGCATGTTTTTTGTGTTGTGTAGGTGCAAAAACGGCGGCTTAATTGAGAAAAGTTATGAACTGACAGTGCGACAAACGTTGCCATGTTGTTTGAGAGCACCCCGTGGATATACTTTCACATTGCTTAGCCTTCCCACCAGCTGAGGTGGAACAGCGATTATAAATCATGGTTCCATGGTCTGCCCTTTAAGGTTTGAATGTCAGTAAAAAGACAGCAGGACAGCTGGTTCCTCACTAACTTAAAAATTTAACTGTTGCCCAGATTGCAGCACTGCACATCTGTTAAAGTTAACATGTGTAGCCTCCATTTCTCCTGAGAACAGAGTGTTAGGGAGCAGCCGTTATATGTTAGTGGCGGACAGCTTAACACCTTTGTAAAACGCATACCGATATTAAACCTTCCTTGCCTCTGCGAAACAGCGCCGTAAAGGGAGGAACCAAGAAACCAGAAGCATAAAGCAAGTTCTTCGTGGGTAAAGGACAAACTGATAATGAATTTGCATTTATAACGTGATTTTTACGACCTCAGATCTCCCAAAGCTCTTTACAGTCTGTGAAGCCCTCCTTGAAGATTTGTAATGTAGCTGCATCCGGTTTACGCACAGCAAGCTCCCACAAACAGCTTTAGTTGGATCAGCTGCTTTCTCGGTTAGTGTTGTTTGGAGGACATAAGCTGGCTGGTCAAAGTGGAGGTTGTCCCTTGTACTTTGAATAGCGTCATGGGATTTTTCACGTCCACTGGAGAGAGCAAATTAAAATTGATCTGAAAAGCAGGGCAGCACTCCGTCATTGTTGCAGAGGGTGGTGGGTGTCTGAAATTCACCCGAGTGAGAGGCAGAGACCCTAAACTCTTTTTAAAAAGTGCCTGGATCTGCACCTTAAGTTTAATTGTCAACACCCATGATTTCTCTGCTTTTCCATTCTAACCTTGGAGAATAGGATGAGAATGGTCTTGTAACCATGAGCCGCAGGGACAGAAAGCGTGATCGTCGAACCTCTACAATGCAGAAGAAGGCCATTCGGCCCATCAAGTCTGCACACACTCAACTCACCCTATCACCACAATCCCACACATCTACCAACTCCTGCAGGAAGATGGGATTAGAAAGGGCACCAATCCTTGGACTACCATGGACAAGATGGGCCGAATGGCCTTCTTCGGTGCTGCAACACTTCTTCGCTTTCTATAATTTCAATAACTGCAGTAATTATGAACTACGATAACATTTAAAACAAATCTTTATTATTCAATCTGTAAATAATTTGTGAGACATAAAATTTGTGTTGTTCACACATTCAATGGAAGCCTCTCAAATTTAATTTGCTTAGTGGAAAAAAGTATTGGATCATCTTGCTACAGGCTTGTCCCATCAAATTAAGCTTGGTTTCTAAAAATGGTTAGTAACACCTCAGGAGTATTTTCTTTGTGACAATGAGTCATTAAACGGCAAATAACAGGATACATTAGAAGCTAAAATAGCCAAAGTCATCAGGCTTTGCACAATGTGCCCAGCAGTCAAACTGCTCACATTCTTAAATGTAATTCAATGCTGCAGAATTGAATGATTTGTAAGTTATAAATGGACCAGATTTATTACTTAATATCAATTGCAAACTTCCTGATCGCCCCTCGGATTGCACACTTCAATAATATTTTATTTTAGAATTTTTGCTGTCAACCAGGTAGAAGGGGCAACTGAATGACCTCCAGAGGTGGTCGTTCTTTTGAAAACCTCACAGGCGGCACGGTAGCACAGTGGTTAGCACTGCTGCTTCACAGCTCCAGGGACCTGGTTTCGATTCCCGGTTTGGGTCACTGTCTGTGTGGAATTTGCACATTTTCCTCATGTCTGTGTGGGTTTCCTCCGGGTGCTCCGGTTTCCTCCCACAGTCCAAAAATGTGCGGGTTAGGTTAATTGGCCATGGTAAAATTGCCCATAGTGTCCTGAGATGCGTGGATTAGTGGGTAAAATATCGGGGTAGAGACTGGGTAGGATTGTGGTCGGCGCAGACTCGATGGGCCTCTTTCGGTACTATAGGGGATCTATGAAGGTCTAGTTGTCTCAGCTGGGTTAACTAGGAGGGCGCCATGCTAAGGGTGGTTACTTATTTTATTAGTGTCACAAGTAGGCTCACCGTAACACTGCAATGAACTCGATGTGAAAATCCCTAGTCGCCACAATCTGGCACATGTTCCGGTACACTGAAGCAGAATTTAGCAATGCACCTAACCAACATGTCTTTCGGACTGTGGGAGGAAAACTGGAGGAAAACCACGCAGATGCGGCGAGGATGTGCAACTCTGCACAGACAGTATCCCAAGCCAGGAATCGAACCCAGATGCTAACCACTGTGCCACCGTGCCGGCAGGTAAAGGTGAAGGAGCTGCTGCCACAGACAACCATGGCTGGATGGTGTCAGGCAAGGGATTGACTGGGAAGAGGCTCTGTGTTCCTTCAAACACACGTGAAGAAGGCAACATGAAACCATCTTTATCCCTGATAGAATATGGTCAGTGCAGACAATTCTTATCAAGGCAATACTATGAATGAGGTTGGCATAGAGTCATAGCACTTACAGCATGGAAACAGGCCCTTCGGCCCAACTTGTCCATGTGGCATTTTTTTAAAAAATCACTAAGCGAGTCCCAATTGCCCGTGTTTAACCTATAACCCTCTTACCCATGCAATTATCTGAATGCTTTTTAAAAGACAAAGTTGTACTCCCCTCTACCACGACTTCTGGCAACTTGTTCCAGGCATTCACCACCCTCTGCGCAAAAAAATTGTTCCTCTGGACCCTTGTGTATCTCTTCCCTTTCAAATTAAACCTATGCTCACTAGTTTTAGGTTCCCCTATCTTTGGGAAAAGATATTGACTGCCTAGCTGATCTATGCCCCTCATCATTTTATAGACATCCATAAGATCACCCCTAAGCCTTGTACGCTCCAGGGAAAAAAAAGTCCCAGTCTATCCAGCCTCTCCTTATAACTCAAACCATCCTAGTATATCTTTGTTGCACTCCTTCTTGTTTAATAATATCTATAATAGGGTGATCAGAACTGTACTCAGTTTACCAAATGTGGCCTTACCAATGTCTTGGACAACTTTAACAAGACGTCCCAACTCCTGTATTCAATATTCTGTGTTCAATGCATCCGCACCTCCTTTAGTTTGAACGTCCTTGAACTGAAAATGGACTCAGGCCATCATCAGGCTAACTAGAACTCCAACTGTGAGGTCTTCCACTGTTGCTATATCACATAGTTTAGAACAGTGTGGTCACCTACGTTGCTCCGCACTGCACTTAGACAATGACAATACAGCGAATTGTACTGCCCTTACATCTAGGCTCAGTAGAACACACAAGATTCAGATCAGTAATGGAGGGTAACCTAGGCGCTAAGAAAGCATGGAAATTAAAGAAATTAATATCGGCCAAAGAACAGAATTGGAGAAACATATATTGGCCAGAATTCTTGCAAGCTCTTCTACCGCTGCCAGCAAGAACAGAGAATTGGGTAAAATATCCATTCACTGCAGCGGGATTGGAGAATCCCAGCCACAGGCGAGGTCGGAGAATCCCGGCCAAGGTACTAAAATCTGACAAACTCCCAGAACCTTTTAGCCTAAAAACTACAACAAGTGCTGGTAAAATTGAAGTGTAAGGAATCGGAGTTTCCTCATGCCGTTACAATCTACATGCCTGGGCCACAAACCTGAGGGTAGAATCACCGGTAGTTTCTGTCAGTGCCCAGATAAATGCCGGCGCAAAGCAGATTTCTGTTAGTGGAACAAAATTTACTGTGCTTAATATTTGAGAACAAATGCACAGATAGAGCCTAACACTCCATTATCAGCATTTATCACATATTAAAAATGGTCTACTCGAAAATAAGTATTTGATGGACATTTGTGTCTAAGCAATAATCAAAAACAGTGGATTAAGTCATGCACTGAGATGAGTGCTTGTAAACGCACTGTATAAAAAATGTGGAATGCATAGGGATACCTTTGAACTTATATAACGTTTGAAATGATACTTGAAACTTGTACATCTGATGGTGCTTGGTGTAATTTTAAATTTAAAGGTTTTAAGAGAGGTCGCTGCAGAATTAGTGGATGCTCTGGCCATGATTTTCCTGTCATGATCCCAACAAAACTTAGTGAATGTGACACCGCCATGCAGGGAAGAAGGGAGAGAGAGAGAGAGAGAGAGGAAAGATAACCGAGGGCCACTTAGCATGACATCAGTCACAGGAATCTGCCATTAAGGAAGCTTAACGCTGCACTTTGAAAATCACAGTCTGAAGAAGGCAAAGTCATCCTGCTTGTACCAGATTGGTCAAGTCATGTTTGGCAAATTTATTTGTTTTTTTTTGAGGGTGTAACTATGAGTATAGATAAAGGGCAACCAGTAGATGTAGTACACCTACATTTTTATAAAGGCATTCGATAAGGTGTCACGCAAAATGTAAGTAGGCAAATAAATAGTCCTGGAGTTGAGGGATAATATATTAGCACGGATAGAGGATTAGTTAATGGACAGGAAGCAAAGAGTATAAGTGGTACATTCTCAAACTGGCAGTCTGTGACTGATGGAGTGCCACAAGGATCATTGAAAAGGCCTCAGCCTTTTGTACCTCTTTGTCTAAGTCATTTTTACAATCTGTATAAATGACTTAGACAAAGAGGCAAAGAGTAATGTGGCTAAGTTTGCTGATGATATAAAGCCAGATGGAAATGTAAGCTATGAGGACACAGAGAGGTAGCAAAGAGATTTAGATAGGTTAAGTGAGTGGGTAACAAGATGGCAGATGGAGTGTGGGGGAAGTGTGAGGTTATTCACTTTGCTCACAAGAATTGAAAAGCAGGATATTTCTGTAAGGTGTATAACTTATAAATATTGATGTTCAGGGTTTCCTGGTATGGGGGATTCAGAAAGTTAGCACACGGGTACAGCAAGCAAGTAAGAAGACATGTAAGAAGCACTCTGCAGGTCCTGTCCCCGGTGGGCAGTGCCAGGGTGGAATGGTGGCACAAAAAAAGTTAGCACTGCTGCCTCACAACAGCAGGGACCAGGATTCGATTCCGGCATCAAGTGACAGTCTGTGTGAAGTTTTCTCATTCTCCCCGTATCTGCATGGGGAGATAATGTAATGAAATGGGGAGATAAGATAATGAAGGGGATGGATAGGGTAGAGGTAGAGAGATTCTTCCTGCTCAGAAAGGACAGCAGGACTAGAGGGCACAGCCTCAAGGTAAGGGGGGGTGCAGTTTAGAACGGAGTTGAGGAGGAACTTCTTCATTCAAAGGGTAGTGAATCTCTGGATTTCTCTGCCCGTTGAAGTGGTGGAGGCTACCTCGCTAAATATATTTAAGACACGGGTAGATAGAGTTTTTGGTAGGCAAGGGAATTAAGGGTTATGGGGAGAAAGCGGGAAAGTGGAACTGAGTCACTTCAGATCAGCCATGATCTTATTGAATGGCGGGGCAGGCTCGAAGGGCTAGATGGCCTACTCCTGCTCCTATTTCTTATGTTCTTATGTTCTTATGCATGGGTTTCCTCCGGGTGCCCTGGTTTCCTCCCACAATCTAAAGATATGCAGGTTAGATGGATTGGCCATGCTGAATTGCCCTTAGTGTCCCTAGATGCATAGGGTAGGGTTACTGGGGCAAATACGTGGGGTTACGGGAATGGGGCCTGGATGGGATGATCTGTTGGATAGTCAGTACAGACCCGATGGGCTGAATGGCCTCCTCCTGCACCATAGCAGTTCTATTCTTTGAAAGAAGTACCACAAAGTGAAGAAACATGCAATCCAGGAAAGCCCCTAGCCGCGTGCCCCCCTCTTAGCCAAATGATCCTGTCCAGAGTATGTAGAGTTGACCCCCCCCCACAGCAAGACCCAATTAAGCGACTGAAAACTCCAGCTTTATCAATTTAGTCCTTTGTTTTTTGGGAAGTAGCTTTAAATGTTGACTATCTTCTTCATTTTCAGCACAGGCTTGTTAAGAATGTTTCTCAGACAGAGCCTGAGTGTGAGTGTGTAACCTGCTGTGATATTGTTACTCTAGCTCTGGGTCTGGCCTTTAGATTGACATTCCCGTCATGGAGCCTCGTAATTACTTGACGAAGAGTTCACAGATTGTGTGTTGATTCGATGGGGAAAGGTTTGGTTTTTTTCTTGCTCCTGAGTTGGCTTTCTGTTCTGCTGACGTCAACGTGGCCTTTTCAAACCCCCTCTGTCTCCCACTTTGGCGAATGTCAGTCTGCAATTTCAAGTGTCATTTCACACACCGACCCTGTACAGTAAGAATTGCAGCTGACGACACGTCGCTGTGACTCAGTCACCTGCTCTGTCTGCTGATGTGTCACTCAGGTATTCATTTCAGTCAGCTGTGAAAGTGGCAATTTGTGAAATGGACAGGAATCACGTGTAACTGTGAGCTGCGGACGCAAACTCTCCTCAGAAGGTTTCACTCGACACAATTCGCCAGCCCTGTTTTCCAGAAGCTAGTGCAGAAGGAGAACATTCAGCCCATCCTGACAGTGCTAGCCTTTTGAAAGAGATGCCAAATTAGTTCCACTAACCTTGTTTCTCATAGATTCCTTATGGTGTAAAAGGAAGCCATTTCGCCCATTGGCTGTCCACCAACTCTCCGATAGAGCATCTTTCCCAGGCACTTCCCACCACCCTATCCCCATAACCCCACACATTTATCCTGCCAATCCATCTAACCTGCACATCTTGGGACACTAAGGGGCAATTTAGCGCGGCCAATCCACTTAACCCGCACATCTTCAGACACTAAGGGGCAATTTACCATGGCTAAGCCACTTAACCCACACATCTTGGGACACTAAGGAACAATTTACCATGGCTAAGCCACATAACCCGCACATCTTGGGACACTAAGGAACAATTTACCATGGCTAAGCCACATAACCCACACATCTTGGAATTCTAAGGGACAATTTAATGTAGCCAATCCACCTAATCTGCACATCTTGGGACTGTGGGAGGAAACTGAAGCACCCGGAGGAAACCCACCCAGACATGGTGAGGACATGCCAACTCCACACAGATTATCACTTAAGGCCGGAATTAAATCCAAGCCCCTGACATTTTGAGGCAGCAGTGTTAACCACTATGTCACCCATAAAAGATTCTCAGAATCATAGAATCCCTACAGTACAGAAGGAGGCCATTAGACTCATCGAGTCCACACTGACTCTCTCCGAGACACCATCTTACCCAGACACTATCCCTGTTTCCCCCATTAATCCCCCCAACCTACACATGATAGGGCACTGTGGGACAATTTAGCATGGCCAATCCACACATCTTTGGACTGTGGGAGGAAACTGGAGCACCCGGAGGAAACACACACACACACACACACACACACACACACACGGAGAACATGAAAACTCCTCACAGACAGTGATCCAAGGCTGGAATCGAACCCAGGTCCCTGACGCTGAGACGCAGCAGCACTAATCACTACGCCACTGTGCCACCGATAGCCCTGCAGCTTTCCCATCCTCAAGCATTCATTCCCTTTTAAGAGTTATTATTAAATTTGCTTCTATCGCCCTTTCAGGTCATGTGCTCCAGATAATAACAGCTCGCCGTATTAAATAATTTTCTCCTGTTAGGGCCAGAATTTATTATATTCATTATGCAAGATAATCGGATGCTCGAGGTTGCAGAGAAAATCACTAAAATGATGGTTGTTGTATGCTGTGGTAATTGGTAACAAAACATTTATATTGACTCATGTTTTAAATCGGATTCTGCTAATAATAATCTCTTCTGGCTTTGGGACAGGATTGTTGAATGACCCCACCCACACTCCTCTGTTGAAAATTTTGAGCTATGTTCTTGATGCTTACTGGGAGTAGCTACGGACAGCTTTTCTTATTGGTCAGAGTGGCAGTGTCATTTGAGTGAACTGAGGCTGACGCCAGTGATGCCATGAAGGAAACATCAGCCTCGTGGCTGTAGCTAGCTCTCAGGTTGTCTCTTCGCCTAAGAGACTGCTTTGCCCTGGGGTGATTCCACACTCTGGGCGGAATCTTCCCATCCCACCCGCCGTAGGAATCATCACAGGCGGGACACGGGCCATGCAAAAGGTCAGCTGACCTGTGGCGGGATTTCCTGGTCTTGGGGCAAGCGCAGCCGGAAAATCCTGCCCTCTTGAGTCCCGATTGGTCACACAGATCGTGTGATCCTTACTCTGCTGTGTTGCCCTTAAAGGGACAATTATCACAAGGGGCCCACTGTAGCATGGCATCACCAATCGTCCTACAAATAATGAGGGAAGTGTAAGGAATTATGTTGCGGTTGGTACATGGTAAGCTTCTGGAGAGAAGCGGTGGCCTGCGACCATCGTGAGTTGCCTTGAACATAAGTCTGTCTAATAACTGAAAGCAGCAAAACAGCAAATGGTTCAATGTAAGTCAGAGGTGTAGCTTTATTGGCTGTCATAAATCAAGGGTGACTTGATGTGGCCCAGAATAACAAGGGATTTATTGCAAACAATAAATAAATATTTACAACAATGGATCAGATAGAATCAACTATGTGACTATAAAATGCTCCTCCCAGGCTCCAACTGTGGGACCTCCCTGACCCAGGATTCACATCCTTGTTCTTGATTAGCTAGGCTTTCCGCCTCAACAGTCCAAGAAGAATGTAATGACTTTAACAAGGTCCATCTGTTAGAATATGAGCTCCCTGATTGAGGCACTTAATACTGAGATATATAATGTGGAGTGTCTGGGTTACCAGCACTCGTGGTGTATACTTTGTACCGGGAAGTACCTTTTTGAGTATTTGTCATAAGTCCTTGGAGGCAGAAATCCCTTCACCAAAATCCTTTTATTTACGAGTCTGACAACAGCAGACAGAGTGTGTTCAGCAGTCCACAGTCGGAGTGCCAGAGGAACTGACACATCTGGTTAAATACAAAGCAAGAGGTTCCCTGATTAATCCATCAATTTGGCTCTTAATTAGGGAGTTCATATTCTAACAGGCCCACCTCAATTGCCTGATTAAAGTTGTTACAGTATTACTAATTATTGTAAATCGATTTGGAGAAGGGAGACTAACCTTGTGGGAGTTATTTCAGGGTCTGACCTAATCATGCGGCCCTCAGGGAATTTCCCCTTGAAGGGACATTGGTACATTGACATAGTGTGCAGAACATGATGTGACAATTTGGAAAGACAATAAAGTGAATGTTTAATGCTGCAGTTTTCCAAGACCCTAGTTTAATGCTGCAGCTTTACAAGACGCTAGTCAGACCCCACTTGGAGTACTGTGCTCAGTTCTAGTCACCTTACAGGAGGGATGTGGAAGCTATTGAAAGGGTGCAGAGGAGATTTACAAGGATGTTGCCTGGATTGGGTGGCATGCCTTATGAGGATAGGTTGAGGGAGCTCAGTCTTTTCTCTCTGGAGAGACGAAGGATGAGAGGTGACCTGATAGAGGTTTATAAGATGTTGAGAGATATTGATCGGGTGGATTCTTGGCTATTTCCCAGGACTGAAATGGTCACTATGAGAGGACACAGGTTTAACGTGATGGGGAGTAGGTACAGAGGCGACGTCAGGGGTAAGTTTTTCACACAGAGGGTGGTGGGTGAGTGGAATCGGCTGCCGGTGGTGGTGGAGGCGAACTCGTTGAGGTCTTTTAAGAGACTTCTGGATGAGTACATGGGATTTAATGGGATTGAGAGTTATAGATAGGCCTGGTAGGTATGGATATGATCAGTGCAACTTGTGGGCCGAAGGGCCTGTTTGTGCTGTAGTTTTTCTATGTTCTATGAATGGTGTAAGATCCCAGAATCAATAAAAGGAAGCACCTTCTGGTATAAGACCTCACAGTTTCTCACTGGTCTGAGTTCATGCTATTTCTACTCTAATTGTTTTGCTTTTAGTTCCCATCTAGGTCACTGCTCAGATATCTTTGGCCCCACAGTTGAACGGCTGCGCATCACTTCCCAATGTCAGTTGGTCTGATCACTTATTGTCAAGGATTGAAGGGGTAAGAAGTCAGTGCATTTAAATGGTTTCTCTGAACTCATGCAATCTTTCTTTGTTAGGATTTCACACAAGAATCATAGAATCCCTACAGTGCGGACAAAGGCCATTCAACCCATCGAGACTGCACCAAGAACAATCCCACCCAGGCCCTACCTATGTAACTCCATGTGTTTACCTTACTGATCTCCCTGATACTAAGGGACAATATAGCATGGGCCAATCTACCTAACCTGCACATCTTTGGACTGTGGGAGGAAACTGGAGCACCCGAGGAAACAAACACAGATACGGGGAGAATGTGCAATCTCTACACAGACAGTGACTTGAGGCTGGAATTGAAACTGGGCCATTGGAGCTGTGAGGCAGCAGTGCTAACCACAATGCCACCATGCCACCCTACATTAAATAAGCAAGAAATAAATTCAGAATACATTCAAACTTTGCAGGATTTGTGTTGACAATATATAAAAAGCTGTAATAAAGGAATCATGCTTTTTTTTACCTTGAGATTTCAGAAGGGAAACAGCCTCAGTGCTTTAAAGCCAACCCTCATAACAAGCACGTCCAATACAGTGAAACAAAAAGGGAAGGTACATCACATTCCTACCTCCCTCCAACAGACATGGCACTGAGGTAAAAGTAATTGGTTTAAAAGCTGCTAATCCAGATCCCAAAACTAAAAGGAATCATTCAAATAATGCCTTCACAGTTCTGTTTATATCGCGATTAGTGACTCGGCCTGTCGCATGAGAGACAAGGGTTAATTCCCCGACAGGGAGCTATGAAGTTTGCTGATGGCATATCGGGTGGGTATCAATTATGGGTGCCACAGTGGGTTGGTACTGCTGCCTCACAGAACCAGTCAATTCCTGGCTTGGGTCACAGTCTGTGCAGACACTGCACATTGTCCCCGTGTCTGCATGGGATTCCCCCAGGTGCTCCGGCTTCCTCCCTCATCCGATGGGCCGTGCTAAATTCAGTGTACCCGAATAGATGTTGGGGTGTGGCGACTATTTTCACAGTAACTTCATTGCAGTGTTAACGAAAGCCAATTGGAGACACCGATAAATAAACTTTCGACTATTTTCATGAATGGAATATTCCTACCTGCACTTGATGCAATTCTCCAGTGTAAGGAGAGGTTATGTTAGTCTCCAACTGCTATAAAGTGCCGGGGTTTTGTCAGAACATCTTTTCTATGGCATTCCCTTCCCAAATTTTTCCTGGCTTCTCTTGAACATTCACTCAGTTTTCTGACCAGAGATGCCAAAAGGCATCTATCTATACATTGCGAGTGTTAGAACATAGAACATAGAACACTACAGCACAAACAGGCCCTTCAGCCCACAAGTTGCACCGATCCTATCTATAACTCTCAATCCCATTAAATCCCATGTACTCGTCCAGCAGTCTCTTAAAGGACTCAGCGAGTTTGCCTCTACCACCACCGACTGCAGCCGATTTCACTCACTCAGCACCCTCTGAGTGAAAAAATAGCATTAAATCAATCAGCTTGAACATGTAATTTTGCGTTATTTGTTGTGTTAATTTGCATCTTGCATCTGCAAATGACTTTATTATAATAAGTGTCAGGAGCAGCATGGGACAGCAAAGCGGAATCCTCAACAACTTCTTGACAGGCTTAGCTTCTAAAAACTTCAGCAGACAGCCAAACATTGAGTAATAATTTGTAAAAGTTCAATGTGATGCAT
Source organism: Carcharhinus amblyrhynchos (assembly GCF_965287045.1). Classification (NCBI taxonomy): domain Eukaryota; kingdom Metazoa; phylum Chordata; class Chondrichthyes; order Carcharhiniformes; family Carcharhinidae; genus Carcharhinus; species Carcharhinus amblyrhynchos. The sequence goes on from NC_137329.1 coordinate 116,420,160, forward strand.
GTTTATTTGCAACTGAGAACAGTTATTTCATTTCCACTTTGGGTGAAAGTGCACTGTGTTAGCTTCTACTGCCACACTAATGTACCTTAGGGATGCTTTTACATTCCTTCCTGTTAACCAGCAATTTGGAAATAATGGATCATAAAATAAAGTTTATTTATTTATCAGCCACAAGTAAGGCTTACTGCAATGAAATTACTGTGAAATTCCCCTAGTCACCATGGTCCAGTGCCTGTTCGGGTCAACACACCTAACCAGCACATCTTTCAGAAGGTGAGAGGAAACCGGAGCACCCAGAGGAAACCCACGCAGACACAGGGAGAACATACAAACGTCACACGGGCAGTGACCCAAGCTGGAAATCGAACCCGGGTCCCAGGCACTAAAAAGGAACAGTGCTAACCACTGTGTCACTGTGCCACTCTTAAAAGTTACACTGACTGAGATTGTGATTGTGAATCTCCCTTTAGGACGGTTTTGTTGTCCAGAGAATGCGTAGTGAAACAATATTATCTACAATTGATAATATCAACAATTGTTTTCAACATCAATGAGTTACTTAAATTATCACATTCTCATTGACACTTCTGTTATTTTAAGTTTTGTTAAGTTTTTTTATTAGCGTCACAGGTAGGTTTACATTGACACTATAATGAAGTCACTGTGAAAATCCCCCAATCACTACTCTCTGATGTCCGTTCGGGTACATTGAAGGTGAATTTAGCATGGTCAATGCCCCTAACCGGCACATCTTTCAGACAGGGGGAGGAAACCAGAGCACTCAGAGGAAATCAATGCAGAGAAGGGGAGAAGATGCAGACTCCGCACAGACAATGACCCAAGCTGGGAATCGAACCGAGGTCCCTGGCGCTGTGACGCAGAGTTAGCTACTGTACCACTGTGCCTTCCATATATGAAATACACCGCATTATAACTGCATGTCCCCAGGCCTGTGCAAAGCTATGCCTGCATTGTTTAATTATTACTGTTAGGCCTGTCAAGAATGAGTGAGCCCGGGTCCGGAACCATTCCACTATTTAACAATTAACACTTAACAATCTGTATTCATTTATTTTGTTTATAACTAATTCAATCCAATCAAAGTCCAACTCAAAGTCTCAACAAGTGAGACATTCCCAATCCAAGCTGGCAAGACAGGCAAGCCTCTTCCTGTCTTGGGATGATCTACATGATCCAAGATGATTGGAGCAAGCATTGCATCTCCTCCAAGGCTTGATCTCACTTGCATCTTAGCCAAAAGGCCTGGATGCTGCTTTAAAAAATTGCTTCAAATGAAGCCTCGGTGTAACCTCATAACTTCAGCCATGTGCAGGATGCCAATCTGAACTCATTTTATTTCAAAAATATACTTTATTCATAAAAATGTCAAATAAACTGTTGCAAATATACATGGCTTTGGATTACAAACAGTGCAGAATCAAAACATTTTTACATTTTTATACAAATTACAGTCAATACAGTTCAATAGTTAAAGCTATATACATGCCTCAATAAATTACTGTGTGCCGTTATTGCTCAGATTGGCACACAGTTACGCAGGTCGATGGTATTCTGCAGTTCCCGGGCCTTCGGTCTGCCTCTGTTAAAAGGCCTTACAGTGTGGCCTTTCCCCATTGTGTCTTTGCGGCGGCTGCCCCAAGCTTCAGCACGTCCCTCAGCACGTAGTCCTGGACCTTGGAATATGCCAGTCTGCAACACTCGGTCGAGGACAGTTCTTTCAGCTGGAAGATCAGCAAGTTTCGGGCGGACCAAAGTGCGTCCTTCACCGAGTTGATGACCTTCCAGCAGCAGTTGATATTTGTCTCGGTGTGCGTCCCCGGAAACAGCCCGTAGAGCACAGAGTCCTGCGTCACCGAGCTGCTCGGGACAAACCTCGACAAACACCACTGCATCTCACTCCAGACCTTCTTTGCAAAGGCACATTCCATATGGAGGTGTGCGACTGTCTCATCAGCCCCGCAGCCGCTTCGAGGGCAGCGTGCGGTGCTGCTGAGACCTCGAGCGTGCATGAAGGATCTGACGGGGAGTGCCCTTCTCACCACCAGCCAAGCCAGATCTTGGTGCTTGTTTGTCAGTTCTGGTGATGAGGCGTTCTGCCAGATGACACTGACAGTCTGCTCAGGGAACCATCCGACAGGATCCACCGTCTCCTTTTCTCTCAGGGCCCCAAGGACGTCTGAACTCATTACCAAAAACTCAAATGCCTGTTGTGTGAGGAGAACAATTGTCAGGTTTCAAATCTTAACTCCCAAGCCTGAAATGATTTTTGTCTTTTAACTTGTAGTGCCTTAAAAAGAAGCCGTCGCTTTCTTTCAAATTATGTAACAAGCTGTCTTGTTTTGGTTCTATAAGCTCAAGAATTAAGCTGTAATTAGTTTTGTAAGTAGTTTTGTCTCTTGTTACTTCCGAACATGCATCAACTAAATGCATCCATGAAGCAAATTATAATCCTAACTCCTTTTTGGGAGAATCCCGGATCAGGCTTACTCCTCTGATAATCACTCTCGCTTAAGATTGAGAAAGACAGGCCTCACAGACACTTGAGTGGGTCTGAAGAACTAGCTAGCACTCCCTGAAGAAAAGGAACCACCAGAGAACGTTACAGTCTTCCAAATCTCCTTTTTAATATGTCGTAGCCCAATTATTACAACTGATCTCTCTTCACAACATCCCTCTCCATTGATACAGTGTACAGAGATGGGATTTGAGTTTGGATAGACAGACGGGATATTTTCTAAATTACATGGAAGTTTATTAAAGAACCAAACACTTTGATAATAATCACAAAAATAATAGCTCGGGAAAAAGTAAGTAGTAAGTATCATTTTGTCTCTAAGGGAGTTCAATACTGGAATTGAACCGGCCCAAGGCTCATAAGATACTGTCTGAGGCCAACGGAGAATGCATTTCTCTGATCCTCACCTGCCCCAATTCTGGGGCGGGCATGCCGGAAAAATTCCAGGACAAGTCTTAAATTTAAATATTATAGAGAGATAATCAACCATTGTCGATTGTCTTAAAAATTCATCTTGTTCACTGGTGCCTTTTAGGGAAGGGAATCTGCCGTCCTTACCTGGTCTGGCCTACACGTGACTCCAGAACCACAGCAATGTAGTGGACGCCTAACTGCCCTCAGGGATAGGCAATAAATGCTGGTCCAACCTGTGACGCCCATATCCCACGGTATCCATCAATATTTAAAGCAATATTAAGCTTCAATCCACAAGTGAAAGGCTACTGGGTCTAGTGAGATAGCTCCATCCCATTTAAGGAAGCAACTATCATCCCTACAATACAGAGACACTGGAGTGAATCCAATGCATCTAAAAATCATTCTGTATGGTTCCAATATCTATACCCTTAAAGAGGTGTGCCGGCAGGAAGTATGTTGAGCATTTGTGCTGGACAACATCCTTACTTTTAGTTAACACTCTCCGTTCCAGTTAACATTGTTCTCCCCATGTCCGCGTGGGTTTCCTCTGGGTGCTCCAGTTTCCTGCCAGACTCCAAAGATGTGCGGGTGAAGTGGATCGGCCTTGCAAAATTGTCCCTTAGTGTCAGGGGGAATTAGTCGGGTAAATACGCGGGGTTAGGGAACAGGGCATGGGTGGGATTGTTGTCGGTGCAGACTCAATGGGCCGAATGGCATCCCTCTGCACTGTACGGATTCTATCCTTCAGGCGAACAGGATACTGGGAGGTGCACACGTTGGTCACCGCACTTATTTTCCAGGATTCAGTTGACAAGTAAGTTAGAGACATCCTTAAGATGAATGACATCCATGGATAGATTGTGGAATCTGTCAATTTATCAAAGTCTTGCTGAGGTGATGTAGAAGCCAGTTTCTAGTTTTTCAGAGTATACCATATGCTTCAGGATCTCATTGTCCCCGAGCACTCAATTACACCCAGGCAGGTTTATAGAAGTTTTTATCCAACAGACAAACTCTGCTTTTAATTATTAACCCCTACTTTATTGGGTGTAATGACTTGAATCAGGGTATTGAGGTTGACCTATTGGAATATGAACTCCCTAATTAAGGACTCAATTGATGGGCTAATCAGGGAATTTTTTCCTTATATTTAACTGGGAGTGTCAGTTCCTCTGGCACTCCTGAAGGTGGGCTGCTGTCTGATTGCACTCTGTGTACTCTTTTAATCTCATAGCTCCATATTCATATTTGGAATCCTTCTCATCCTGCTATATTTTGTAAATGCTACCTTATCATTACACATTGATTGTCTCTATGTGTTATTTTAAATATGTTTTACACAATTTCATATAAGGGGTAACTTTATAATTAGTTTTAAGACTGTGTCACTTTTTACTGTTCTGTTTTTTTTAAGTTAATTGTAGGTGTTTGGGACAAATTATGTGGAACCCCACAATACACTGAAGCAGTTCCCTCAACCATAACACACTGATAAGTTGCTGTGTTAATGAGAATTCTATAGGACAAACAATATTGATACCTACACATTATGTATTGTGAACCAATGTGTTGCTGTGGAGTGTGTCGCATGATTACATAGTGACATTAGAGGCCTATGGGAGATTTTTCCTGCTCTTCCATCCTGGACTGGAAGTAAACGACCCTTATTGGATAAATCTCCACAAACTTGTTAAGTAAGCCACCACTGTGTGGCAACTTTTTCATTTTTTTAATCTTTGCTGTACAAATAATTCCATTTCTGCTAGTGTTATTGGAAGTATTCTAATTGCAAAAACATGTAGAGCCATAGAGGTTTACAGAGTGGAAACAGGCCCTTCGGCCCAACTTGTCCATGCTGCCTAATTTTTAACCATTAAGCCAGTCCCAATCGCTCGCATTTGGCCCATATCGCTCTACACCAATCTTATCCATGTAACTGTCTAAATACTTTTAAAAAGACAAAATTGTACCCGCCTCTAATACTGCCTCTGGCAGCTCATTCCAGACACTCACCACCCTCTGTGTGAAAAAAACTGCTCCTCTCAACCTTTTTGTATCTCTCCCCTCTCACCTTAAACCTGTGCCCTCTAGTTTTAGACTCCACCAACTTTGGGAAAAGATGTTGACTATCTAGCTGATCTATGCCCCTCATTATTTTATAGACTTCTATAAGATCACTCCTAAGCCTCCTACACTCCAGAGGAGAAAGTCTCTGGTCATTTTTGCCAAAGCCCACATGACAGTTCTAAGATTTGCCCTGAAAGGGAAGTGAATATTTCTATCTTTCATTTTTGTTCATTTATAAATATTCAAGTGTAAATATTTGAGTAAGAGTTGCAGATTGCAAAGACCATTGGGAATGATTGTTTTCTTATGTGAATGCTTTGCTTTCTTACAAAAGAATAATGCAGCACAGGAACAGGCCCTTCGGCCCTCCAAGCCTGCTCCGATCACATTGTCCTATCTAGATCAACCACTTATATCCCTCTATTCCCCGTTTGTTCACATGTCAAGATAAGACTCATCAAGATAAGTCTTAAATATGGCTAACCTAACTGCCTCAGCCACCTCACTTGGCAGTGCATTCCCAGCCCCCATTACCCTCTGCGTAAAAAAAAAATCCCCCCCCCACATCTCCACTGAACCTTTCCCCCCGTTATCTTGTACCCCCTTGTAATTGTCATTTCTGCCCTGGAAAAAAGTTCTAACTGTTCGCCCTATCTATACCCACATAATTTTATAAACTTCTATCAGGATCAGGATTCTATCATTTTATATTTCAAATTATTTTCCCAGCAGTTCAGGAAGAACTTACACCAGTTTTTGTTTGGCTTCCCAATTGAGATGTTCTCTGAATGAAATTCTGAAAGGGAGAAAGATTTCGAGAATTTGTGACCAAATGACACTTGTCCCCCTGTTCAATTCTGAAATAGTCAAACCCTTCATTAAATTGCCTGGCGAATGGAATGCTCAATGATTTATTTGTGCAGTTGTACATAATGCAGTCTCCTGGTAAGGTAAGACCTTTCTGTGACAAAACAAACTTGATCTTAATGGATTAATAAGATTTTATTTAAAATCAATTTTTAATAATGTAGCTTCAAGAGTCAGTGTCAGACTTAACATAGCATCTTGTGTTTTGTTCAGTTATGACAAAATCTACACTGGCAAGTTGCTCAATGTTAGTGACATTACATCAATGTTGTATCAAATGGCATTATTTGGCTGAGGCTCCGACATTTATAGGGAGATGGTGGCGCAATTGACAACTGCAGTGCTTGATGGTTTAATTCTTCCGTGCTTGATTATGTGAGTCTGTTTCAAACTGGTGTTCACTGTGCTTGATTGGTTAAGCCTGGATGTGCACTCAGGGAAAAGTAAACAAAGACTCAGGAGGAGTCGGGAGCCAGGTCAGAATAATGGATCAGGCATTTTAGAGGATTGTGAGTTCAACCTGTTAAACACATAAAAACTCATGTCATCTCTGTGCAAATCCAAGATCTATACAATATACAACAACACCTGTAAGTCCAGGGAAAGTAAGAGATTCTGCCCATTTTAAGCACAGGGTCACTATTTGTATCTTGTAGCTTTGTCTGACAGGCATCCAAATAGACAACCTGAGGAGCAGGTGGGAGGGAACATTGTTGGCTGTACACGACAGCTAGGGACCACTGGGAGTAGCCCTCAGCATTTGTGTGGGGATTAGAAACATAGGAAATAGGGGTGAAGTAGGCCCTTTGAGTCTGCTCTGCCATTTATTATGATCATGGCTGATCATCCAACTCAATAACCTGTTCCCAACTTCCACCCCGCCCCACCCACCCCATCATCTCCTTCCAATCCCTTTCACCCCGAGAGTTATATCTATCTTGTCCTTGAAAACATTTTCACTGGAATTCTACCACCCGCCTTGGAATCGGGGCAGGTGAGGAGTGGACAATGGAAATGTCAGTTGATCTCGGGTGGGACCTTCTGGTCTCAGGTCGAGCGAGGAAATAACATCCCACCCATAATGTTTTGACCTCAAATGCTTTCTGTGATGAAGAATCCCACAGGCTCACCACTCTCTGGGAGAAGAAAATTTTCCTTATCTCAGTCCCAAATGGTCCACCCCTTATCCTCAGACTGTACGCCCCCACTATCAGGAACATCTTTCCTGCATCTACCCTCTCTAATCCTGTTAGAATTGTGTAAATTTGCTTGAGATTCCCTCTTCATTCTTCTAAACTCCAGTGAACATAATCCTAACTAACTCAATGTCTCCTCATATGTCAGTCTCGTGATCCCAGAAATCAGTCTTGTAAACTTATGCTGATTGGGTGGAGATGGTTGGAAATTAGTCAGATTGACATGGAGGGAAGCTTGACTCAGTAACTGGGGAAGTGGGTGGATGAAGTGATTTTCCAATGCTCCTTGAAAGTAGAGTCACAGGTGGACGGCGTGGTGAAGAAGGCATTTGGCATGCTTGGCTTCACTGGTCAGAACATTGAATACAGGAGTTCAGACGTCTTGTTGAAGTTATACAAGACATTGGTAAGGCCACACTTGGAATACTGTGTACCGTTCTGGTCATCCTATTATAGAAAGGATATTATTAAACTAGAAAGAGTGAAGAAAGTATTTATTAGGATGATACCAGGACTTGATGGTTTGAGTTACAAGGAGAGGCTGGATAAACTGGACTTTTTTCTCTGGAGCGTAGGAAGCTTTGGGGTGATCTTACAGTGATCTATAAGATAATGAGGGGCATAGATCAATTAGATAGTCAATATCTTTTCCCAAAGGTTGGGGAGTCTAAAACTAGAGGGCATAGGTTTAAGGGGAGAGATACAAAAGGGTCCAGAGGAGCAATTTTTTCACACACAGCAGGTGAGTAACTGGAACAAGCTGCCAGAGGTAGTAGTAGAAGTGGGTACAATTTTGTTTTTTAAAAAGTGTTTAGATAATTACGTGGGTAAGATGAGTATAGAGGGCTATGAGCCAAACGTGGGCAATTGGGACTAATGTAGTTGTTAAAAAAAGGGCAGCATGGACAAATTGGGCTGAAGGGCCTGTTTCTATGCTGTAAACCTCTCTGACTATGAACTCCAGTTGCAGGCAGCTGCTTAATATTTGCTCACCATCCTCGATGTTTTAAGTTTCAAACTTAAGTTGAAACTTAAAACATTATTCATTAGTCACAAGCAGGCTTTCATTAACACTGCAAATAAGTTACCGTGACAATTCCATAATTGCCACACTGCGGGAGAACTGAGAATGGCCAATGTACCTAACCAGCACACTTTTCGGACTGTGGGAGGAAACCGGAGCCCCTGGAGGAAACCCACGCAAACACAGGGAGAACGTGCAGACTCCACATTGCTGTGAGGCAGCAGTGCTAACCACTGTGCCATTGTGCTAATATAATAATCACATTCCCCTTCCTCATACTGAGCATTCCTGTCAATTAGTAGCTCCATGCATTGTCCCTGTAGCATGCTGGCAAACCGCTATCATACGGGAAACTTTTCTGGACAGTAATTTTCTTTATTCATTCGTGGGACATGGGCGTCATTGGCTGGCCCGTATTTATTGCCCATAACTAGCTGCCCTTTAGAAGGTGCTGGTTAGCAGTATGCCATCAGACCAGGGTGATATGTAGCCATCAGAATCATTTCTTGAGGCCTCCAGTAGTCCACTTGAGAAAGCCTCCAGCTGTTTCACTAATTTGATTTTGGTGTAGTTTGGCATGTGGTCTAAAGAGGAATCAAGAGGCAAATGTACCCAAGCAGCCAACCTCATGCACATCATGCTTTAAGAGTGAGGGGATGGTGGATTGGAACAATATCCACCATCAATAACTGCACTGAAGGGATGAAATCTTGTGTCCTGCCTCATGGTGGGTTTGGTGGGAAGGAGGCATGTAATCGGTGGGGACTCTGCCATATTCCCACCTCCACCCTGATTAATTTGGTGGTGAAAAGCCCCTGAAAGGCCCTCACGAGCTGCCCCCAATTTAGACACTTAAGTTGTCAACATAATGCGCACTTAAGGGCCTCTTTCTGCTGCTACTTGCTCTTAAACTCCTTCCTTCCCTCATTTGCGGGCTCCAACCATGACCCTCTTCCTGCCATCACTCACCTATGCTTGGATCTATCCCGGACCTGAGGCCTCAGGTAGTTGTAGTACTAGCTGTGGCCACTGCCTGCTCAATGGCGCTGCTAATTCCAGAAGGGTCCCTGGCCTCTGATTGGCGGGCAACTCTCAGTGGGCAGCAAATCTGGGCTCTTTTATCGCAGGGGTGTAAATGATCTGAAAATTCTCACACTGATAAAGTGGACGTCTTGCAAATTTTGATGGCAGTGGGGTCATTTTTTTAATAGATTGGATTGTTGGCCTGGTCACGATTTATTGTCCATCTCTCATTGCTCTTGAACTTGCTGGACCATTTCCAACAGCGTTTAAGAGTCAATCGCATTGCAGTGGATCAGTAGGAATGGCAGTCATCAGTGGTTGAACTGTTAATTCAGATTTTTATTGAATTCAAATTTTTAGCATCTACTCTGATGGGATTTGAACTTGGGTCTCCAGAGCATTACCCTGGGTTTCTGGATTCCTAATCTAATGACAATATCACAACGTCACCACCTCCCCTGTGGAGGATTCTCTGGGGGAACATGAGTGGAATCTTGTGGAGTCAATGGGGGACTCAGAGAGCTGATGAGAAAGTGACGTCACCTCTTTTCAGGAAGGCCCTTAACATATTATGCCACTCAGGCACAATGTAAGAAGGTGGCAAGCCTTCCCCTTGTAATAAATCTACAAAGGCAGAAGTCCCTTCACCAAAATCCTTTTATTTACAATTTTAACAGCAGTGTACAGAACGCTATCAGTCAGCATTCCATCTTCAGGAGTGCCAGAGGAACTGACACGCCTGGTTAAATACTCCCTGATTGGCCCATTAGTTGACTCCTTAAATCAGGGAGTTCATATTCCAATAGGCCAATCTCAATGGCCTGATTGAAATTGTTACACCCCTGGGATAAAAGACCCCGGATTTGCTGCCCACTGAGAATCACCCACCAATCAGAGGTCAGGGGGCCCTTCTGGAATTAGCAGCGCCATTGAGCAGGCAGTGGCCACTGTTAGTACTACAACCACCTGAGGCCTCAGATCCGGGATAGATCCAAGCATAGGTGAGTGATGGCAGGAAGAGGTGTCATAGTTGGGGCCCACAAATGAGGGAAGGAAGGAGTTTAAGAGCAAGTAGCAGCAGAAAGAGGCCCTTAAGTGCGCATTATGTTGACAATTTAAGTGTCTAAATTTGGGGCAGTTCGTGAGGGCCTTCCAGGGGCTTTTCACCACCAAATTAATCAGGGTGGAGGTGGGAATATGGCAGAGTCCCCACCGATTACATGCCTCCTTCCCACCAAACCCACCACGAGGCAGGGCACAAGATTCCATCCCTTCAGTGCAGTTATTGACGACTCAGGTTGAGTACACCGAATTATAGAATCGCTACAGAGCAGAAAGAGGCCATTTGGCCCATCGAGTCTGCACCACCACAATCCCACCCAGGCCCTATTCCTATAACCCCACATATTAACTCTGCTAATCCCCTGATAGTAGGGTCAATTTAGCACAACCATTCAACTTAACCCACATATCTTTGGACTGTGGGAGGAATGATGTGGAGATGCCGGCACTGGACTGAGGTAAAACACAAAGAATTCCCACAACTCCAGTTTAAAGTCCAAACAAGTTTATTTGTAGTAAACGCCGCAAGCTTTTTGGACAGCCTGTCCAGAACTCTCAGCCACCAGACGAAGGGACAGGCTGTCCCGAAAGCTTGTTGCGTTTGCTACAAATAAACCTGTTTGGACTTTAAACTGGTGTTGTCGGATTTCTCTGTGGGAGGAAACCCACACAGACACAGGGAGAATGTGCAAACTCCACACAAGCAGTGAGCCGAGGCTGGAATCGAACTCAGGTCCCTGGCGCGGTGAGACAGCAGTGCTAACCACTGTGACACCCCATGATGGGAGCATTTCCTCAAGGCATTAACGCAAGCACAAACTGCGGATTGACTGAAGTTACTGATCATCCTTGGTGCAACATGGAAGGAGTCACTCAGGCAAAGGTATTGGGGGGGGGAAGATCTGAGCTTGGTTGCAACAGGCAGTACAGTGTCAGCTGCATCAGTCGTTTGTTCTCGCAGGAGGTGAAACAATTCTATCACAGCCTCCCTTGAGAAGTGAAGCCTCCTTACACGATGCTCCTCAGAGAACTGCAGGTGTAAGCTCCATCGGGAGGGCAAGGAATCCTGCAAACACGTTTCCTTTTGTTTGTTCTCCCTGGAGCTGGCGCTAATTTTTTTTTGCTCCGATACCCACCCAGAAAACGCCTCTGACAAAGTGGAATCCCTGGAAGAACCCCCACGAAGGGCTCAGCTCTGTGCCTTCAGGAGCCTCAGAAGTGTACAAAACGCTCCGCAGTAAATACAAACACTTTGAAATTCCCACGTGGAAAAATTAAACCCAACCCAATAGAACAGAATCCCTACAGTGCAGAAGGAGACCACTCGGCCCATCGAGTCTGCACCGACCACAATCCCATCCAGGCCCTATCCCCATAACCCCATGCATTTACCCTAGCTGGTCCCCCTGACCCTAAGGGACCATTTTAGTATGGCCAATCCACCTAACTCACATATCTTTGGATTGTGGGAGGAAACCTGAGCACCTAGAGGAAACCCACGCAGATGCGGGGAGAACATGCAAACTCCACACAGACAGTGACCCAAGCTGGGAATCAAACCCAGGTCCATGGTGCTGTGAGGCAGAAGTGTTAACCACTGTGCCATCATGCTGCCCCTAAGTGTTGTCCAAGGCCCCCATTAAATGCTATTGAAAATGACCACTTCCTGCCCTGCCCATGGTCTGTAGGTAGCAGTGGCAGTGGGCACTTGTAACAAGGGCTGAAATGAAATTGGGATCAGGAATCATACCCATGTCTTTTTGATTCATGAGGAGAACAAAGAAACCAGGGCACTGGCCCTCATGTTCGACCACTGGGTCCTGGAACAGCCCCAAATCTTTCAAATGTCTAATATAACATCGTAACAAAATAAAGATTTCACTGCCCAGCACTGACTTGTTGATGTTCATCTTTATTGTTGGACAAGGAGTAGCTCACAACTTTCAAATAAACAACAGGGGCACACCTGGGCATTAACTAGTGAACATTCCCAGCTGAGGCACTCTGCAATCTGCCAACTCACTCTCTGCCATGTAGAACAGGGTGGAAACAAAAGGGACTTTAAAAAAACAAACAAACTCCAGCACACGGTAGTTCCTCTGCTCTCCCCATCCCTTGCCAGCTGATCCTCTGTAACAAGGAGTCTGCCTGTTGACACAAGCACACACTGAGCCCCATCTGTGAATGGCTTCGTCACATTTAAATACCAGGTACTGTCTTCATTATGCACAACTGTGATAGCTCATTCTCAAGTGCAAATTAGAGCAGCTTTGCTGTGCCTTTACGTTACAGCACAGAGTCAGGCCATTTGGCCCAACTGGTCCATGCTGTGTATGAAATCTCCTCCATTTTCAAGTGCGGCACTGTGGTTTCGCTACTTCTGATCCTTTAGTTCACATGTAGAACTTTGGTGTGGCCACAGCTAGTGCACTGTGTGTAGTTCTGGTCGCCACATTATAGGAAGGATGTGATTACACTGGAGGGGTTACAAAGGAGATTCACCAGGATGCTGCCTGGGATGGAATATTTAAGTTAAGAAGAGATGTTGTGTAGGCTTGGGTTGTTTACGTTGGAGAGAAGACTGAGAGATAACCTGATTGAGGTGTACAGGATTCTGAGGGACAGAGTTTATTTATTAATTAGTGTCACAAATAGGCTTACATTAATACTGCAATGAAGTTACTGTGAAAATCCTCTACTCACCACACTCCCGACGCCTGTTCGGGTACACTGAGGGAGAATTTAGCATGACTAATGCACCTAACCAGCATGTCTTTTGGACTGTGGGAGGAAACCATCACAGACACGGGGAGAATGTACGGACTCTGCACAGACAGTATACAAGATTATGAGGGACATAGAGTCATAAAGGTTTAGAGCGTGGGAAGAGGCCCACCTTACCCATGCCACTCCTTTAACCACTAAGCTAGTCCCAATTGCCCAAGTTTAGCCCACATCCCTCTTTGCCTATCTTACCCATGTAACTGCCTAAATGCTTTTTAAAAGACAAAATTGTACCCACCTTTACTACTACCTCTGACAACTCGTTCTAGACATTCACTATCCTCTGTGTACCCCACTGGACCCTTTTGTATCTCTCCCCTCTCACCTTAATGCTATTACCCTCTAGTTATAGATTCTCTTACCTTTGGGAAAAAATGTTGACCATCTTACTATTCTATGCCCCTCATTATTTTGTAGACCTCAATAAGATCACCCCTAAGTTTCCTACGCTCCGGGAAATAAGTTCCAATCTATCCAGCCTCTCCTTATAACTCAAACAATCAAGTCACATGGACAGAGTGGAGAAGGAGCAGCTGTTCCTCTCAGTTGAAGGGTCAGTCACGAGGGGACACAGGCTCAAGGTGAGGGGTGGGAGATTTAGTGGGGGTGTGCGGAAAAGCTTTTCCACCCAGAGGGTGATGATGGTCTGAAATGTGCTGCCTGGGAGGATGGTAAAAGTGGGTTGCCTCACATTCTTTAAAAAGTATTTGGATGAGCACTTGGTACACAATAACATTCAGGGCCATGGGCCAAGTGCTGATAAGTGGGATTCGGTGGGAGTTCAGTGTTTCTAATGTGTGGATGCGGACTTGATGGGCCGTATGATTGTATGATTCCATGATATAGCTTTTCGTAAGCTTGGAAGTTACCGTTTAAGCATTGACTTCAGTTTAATTTCAAATGACATCACATTGGAGAGTTATAATTTATTCTGAGTAACCCCAATTGATTTAGTTAGGAGTGCTCAAAGGAGAGCTATGATCATAGCTTAACTGAAAGGTTTTAATTATTTTATTAGCTAGTTGTGACCTAATACATAATAAGAAGTGCCATTGCATAATAAACACCATGCATTTGCAAAAATCAAATGAAAGACTCTTGTTTCTCTGTAATGGGCTTGTTGTGCTAATAATCTCATTCTAAGAACTGCGGAACAGATGTGGTTTAAATTTATTACCAAATGGAGACAACAAATAATAGAGAGAGCAGGTCAGGCATACACCATCTGAAACTGTTAAATTCAGTGTATGCTTTCTGAGGATTCGAACATCAACAATGTCACAAATTAATTATATACGTCTCCTTTGCAAATGGAACGTACCATACAATGATTTATTGTTCTAGTTCTAAAGTGCATATGCACAATGTTTTGTGGAGTGGTTACAAATAAAGAAGCAACAATAGAAACAATTTGTATTTGTGTTGCATCTCTAAAAAAAATAATGCCCAGAGGTGATTATCAAATAAAATTTGGCGCCAGGTCACATAAAGACATTAAGACAGGTGACTAATAGCTTGGTCAAAATGGTGTGGGACAATCTTACCAAACATTCTAAGTCCAGATAAATTGTGATGTGGAGTTGCCGGCATTGGATTGGGGTAGGCACAGTAAGTAGTCTCAAACACCAGATTAAAGTCCAACAGGTTTATTTGGTAGTACAAGCTTTCGGAGCGTTGCCCCTTCATCAGGTGAGTGAAGAGTTCAGTTCACAAACAGGGCATACATAGACAGTTACAAGATAATGGTTGAAATGCGAGTCTTAACTGATGATCAAGTCTTTACAGATGCAGACAATGTGAGTGGAGAGAGGGTTAAACACTGGTTAAACAGGTGTGAATTGCCTCCAGCCATTGTGCCCTAGGCTGCTTTGGGAGGCAAGGGAAGAGATTGCAGGGGCCCTGACCCAAATTTTCAATTCCTCTCTGGCTATGAGGCAGGTGCCAAGCAGCTAATGTGGTTCTGCTATTTAAAAAGGGTTGTAGCGATAAACAAGGGAACTATAGAGCAGTGAGTTGCATGTCAGTGGTAGGGAAACTATTCGAGAAACTTTTGAAAGAGAATATCTATCTCCACTTGGAAAAGCAAAGCTTGATCAGGGATAGTCAACATGGCTATTCAAATGCCCAACAAATTTGATTGAATCTTTTGAGGAGGTGACCAGGTGTGTAGGCCAGGGTAGTGCAGTCGATGTAGATTATATGGATTTCAGCAAAGCCTTTGACAAGGTCCTATATGGGAGATTTGTAAAGAAGGTAAATTCACATGGGATACAGGGTAATTTAATAAAGTGGATTCAGAATAACTTTTTTGTTTGTCTTCACGGAGGAGGACGTGAATAATTTGCCGGGTGTTAGCGATGGAAAGGTGGTAGGACTGGAGGGTCTTAATGACATTACTGTTACTAGAGGGGCGGTGCTCGACAGACTGGAGGGGCTGATTGTGGACAAGTCCCCAGGACCGGATGGAATGCATCCGAGGGTTCTGAAAGAAATGGCGGAGGTGATAGTGGATGCCTTGGTGGTTATTTTCCAGACGTCGCTGGATTCCGGGGAAGTGCCAGATGATTGGAAAACGGCTAATGTTACACCGTTGTTTAAGAAGGGTGCCAGGCAAAAGGCGGGGAATTATAGGCCGGTTAGTTTAACGTCTGTGGTAGGTAAAATATTAGAATCTGTCATTAAGGAGGAAATTGCGAGGCATCTTGAAGGGAATTGCCTGATAGAGCAGACACAGCACGGTTTCATTAAAGGGAAGTCGTGTCTGACAAATTTACTGGAGTTCTATGAGGATGTGTCTAGGGCGGTGGATAGAGGAGAACCGGTGGATGTGGTCTTTCTAGATTTTCAGAAGGCGTTTGACAAAGTACCTCACAAGAGGTTATTGCAGAAGGGTGTTAGCGTGGATAGAGGATTGGTTGTCAAATAGGAGGCAGAGAGTGGGGGTCAACGGGTGCTGTTCGGATTGGCGGATGGTGACTAGTGGAGTGCCCCAGGGGTCGGTGCTGGGGCCTCAGCTTTTTACCATTTATATAGATGATCTGGAGGAGGGAACCGAGTGTAGGGTGTCGAAATTTGCTGATGACACCAAGATTGGGGGAACGGCAAATTGTGCGGAGGGTGTGGAGAGTCTGCAAAAGGATCTAGATAGGCTGGGCGAATGGGCCAGGAAATGGCAAATGGAATTTAATGTTGGCAAGTGTGAGGTGGTCCACTTTGGTAGGAAGAATGGTAGGAAGGACTATTACTTACGGGGCGAAAAACTGCAGCAGGCGATGGCGCAGAGGGACCTCGGGGTCCTTGTGCATGAGTCGCAAAAACCCAGCTTGCAGGTGCAGCAGGTGGTCAGGAAGGCGAATGGGATGCTGGCCTTCATAGCGAGGGGGATTGAATATAAAAGTAGGGAGGTCTTGCTGCAGCTGTATAGGGCATTGGTGAGGCCGCAGCTGGAGTACTGTGTGCAGTTTTGGGCGCCGCACCTGCGCAAAGATATTTTGGCCTTGGAGGGAGTGCAGAGGAGGTTTACTAGGCTGATACCAGAGTTGAGGGGGTTGAGCTATGAGGAGAGGCTGAATAAACTGGGCTTGTACTCGTTAGAGTTTAGAAGAATGAGGGGAGATCTCATTGAGACGTATAAGATGATGAATGGGATGGATAGGATAGAGGTGGAGAGACTCTTCCCGCTCAAAAAAGACAGTAGGACTAGGGGGCACAGCCTCAAGATAAAAGGGGGGCGGTTTAGAACGGAGTTGAGGAGGAACTTCTTCACTCAAAGGGTGGTGAATCTCTGGAATTCTCTGCCCGTTGAAGTGGTGGAGGCTGCCTCGCTAAATATTATTAAGACGCGGGTTGATGGGTTTTTGATAAGAGAGGGGATTAAGGGTTATGGGGAGAGGGCGGGAAAGTGGAACTGAGCAGCAACAGATCAGCCATGATCTTATTGAATGGCGGGGCAGGCTCGAAGGGCTAGATGGCCTACTCCTGCTCCTATTTCTTATGTTCTTATGTTCTTAAAATTGGCTCAGTTGTAGGAGACAGAGAGTGATGACAGAAGGTAGTGACTGGAAGCCAGTGTCCAGTGGTGTACCACAAGGATCTGAGTTGGGCCCCCTATTATTCGCCATTTATCTCAATGACATTGATGACTATGTGAGGGGTAGGATTAGCAAGTGTGCGGATGACACAAAGATTGGACAGCTATTTCCCTCAGTTGAAGGGTCAGTCACAAGGGGACATAGCTTCAACTTGAGAGGCAGGAGGTTTAGGGGGGATGTGAGGAAAAATCTGTCTACCCAGAGGATGGTGATGGCCTGGAATATGCTGTCTGGGATGGTGGTAGAGGCAGGTTGTCTCACATCCTTTGATAAAAGTATCTGAATGAGCACCGGGCACGTCATAACATTCAGCACTATGAGCGAAGTGCTGACAGATGGGATTAGGTGGGAGGTCAGGTGTTTCTAATGTACAGACTCAAAGGGCCTCTTCTGGTATATATGATTCTATGATTCTAAATGCCAAATGAGCGTGAAAACGGGAGAGAATCATGCCCTTTTTTTGGCGAGCTGTCTTATGCCAGCTGTCTTAAGCTTGCTTCCTGCATTGAAGACGTTTCTGGATCAGTAGAACGATTTGTGTTTTTTCTTCAATATAAATTTACACTGAGGGTCAATTTTCAACTTGCCATCCTGCTAGCATCATGGATCAGTCCACTGGAATAGAATCTACCGATCTCCATTCTCACAACAGTGTGATTATTTTTAATTTTCTTGACAATTTTCAGAACTTTTCTCTCTGTGATGTTCAAGTGCAATATTCACATCAGTCAAGTTGACAAAAGAGTGTTGAATCTAATACCCCCCTCCTTCAATGAATGAAAGCTTAGCTCCACCACTCAGCACCAGTGTAATGGCACCAGAAGCCCATTCAGTCTAAATGGGCTACTGCTGGCATTAAAATAATCCTGCCCAGAAATTCTAGGCAAATGGATTAGGGTGTACAATGCCAACTTATTTATCCACAGAAGTGACATATTATTTAATTGCGTGATGACCTAGTGGCATTATCGCTCAACTATCAATCCAGAATCTCAGCTAATGTTCAGGGGAGACGGGTTCAAATCCCACGACGGCACCTGGTGGAATTTAAATAATAGCTGGAATCAAGAATCTACTCTTAAAGGGTGGCATGGTGGTGCAGTGGTTACCACTGCTGCTGCAAAGCACCAGGGACTGGGTTTGATTCCTGGCTTGGGTCACTGTCTGTGTGGAGTTTGCACATTCTTCCCGTGTCTGTGTGGGTTTCCTTCGGGTGCTCTGGTTTCTTCCCACGCTCCAAAGATGTTAGAGTGATTGGCAGTGCTAAAGTGTCGGGGGGACTTGCAGGGTAAATAGGTGGGGCAATGGGGATAGCAGTTGGTTGGGATTGTGGTTGGTGCAGACTCAATGGCCAAATGGCTTCCTTTCATACTGGAGAGATACTATGTCGCATTGTGCTATGTGCTGTCGTCCCTAATACCAGCTGTCTTTATTCTGATTCCTCCTCTTTTTTGCTCTTATTTCTAATATTGGAGGAACAGTTATGATGGTAAAGTTTATAGAATCACTACAGTGCAGAAGGCGGCCATTCAGTCCATCAAATGAGAACCAACCACAATCCCACCAGGCCCTATCCCTATAACCCCCCAGATTTCTCCTGCTAATTCACTGACACTAAGGGGCAATTTAGCGTGGCCAATCCACCTAATCTGCACATCTTTAGACTGTGGGAGGAAACCAGAGCACCCGGAGGAAACGAAACGCAGAAAGGGGAGAACGTGCAAACTCCACACAGACAGTGACCCGAGGCCGGAATTGAACCCGGATCCCTGGAGGCTGTGAGGCGGCAGTGCTGATCACGTGTGAATGCCCCGATGGATGATCCACTTACGCTACGCTGGCAACGGGAAGCAATCTTGCAGTGGAATCTCAAATGAAATCTAAGACTGTTTAAAATGTCACTCTGAAACTGCAAAATTGGCCCTCTATGTGTGTGGTGGGGAAGGGGGGGGGAGGTTGCTCTAGATGAGAGAGTCTGGCATTCAAACATCAAAGAAAGCCCCTCCAGGGAAGCCTATTGTATCACCACTGCTGAATACAAATGCCAGCGGAGGAGGCTGGGTGTGAAAAATACTTTGAGTGTCTCCACTCACTGCTGAAACGCATTCCCAACAAAGCTAGTTCTCAGCACACATCCAAGAACTCACAGCAGAAAATAAGATGATATGCAGGCTGTCTTTTCCAATATCAAATGACAGACAAATCAAACACAATACAACTTCATGACCTGGTACCATATTTGATGTGTAAATACGTTACTCAAGGCAGCGGGTGGGTAGTTTATAACCACCTAAGTTCTGTTTGCTCACACCCAAAATTCTTTCTCAGTGTACAGGCACTGGAGTGTGGCAGCTAGGGAATTTTAACAGTAAGGTTGTTGCTGTGTTAATGTAAGCCTACTTGTGACATCAATAAATAAACTTTAAAACTCAGGTTGCCATTTTACGAAGTGGATTTCACTGCGGTGTGATGCCTAATCTGATTTGATTTGATTTATTATTGTCACGAGCTGTTCAAAAATGTGCGGGTAAGGTTGATTGGCTACGCTAAAATGAATCGAGTGTCAGGGGGATAGCAGGGTAAATGTGTGGGGTTACGGGAATAAGGGCTGGGAGAGATTGTGGTCAGTGCAGACTTGATGGGCTGAATGGCCTCCTTTTGTACTGTAGGGATTCTATGATTCAATGTATTCGGATATAGTGAAAAGTATTGTTTCCTGTGTGCTACACAGACAAAGCATGCTGTTCATAGAGTACATGGGGGGAAAGAAAGGGGAGGGTGCAGAATATAGTGTTGCGGTCATAACTAGGGTGTAGGGAAAGATCAACTTAGTGCGAGGTAGGCCCATTCAAAAGTCTGATAGCAGTGGGGAAGAAGCTGATCTTGAGTTGGTTGGTAAGTGACCTCAGACTTTTAAATACTAAACTTAAACTAAAATTAAGATGAATAGAAGATACAAACGCACAACCGATGTGCAGGTATTTTGAAGCATTTTGGACCACTTTAAATTCAGCAAAGTAGTTGAGATGTAGTAGATGAATCCAATTTTTATTTTGCACCATAAATTTGATTAGCTGCGAGGCCTTTCTTTTCATGCTTTTTACTACCTACTCTGTCTTTATATTCATTGTCACACCCTCTAGCTGTCATTGCTACCTCTTCCAGCCCATAATTGCTTTAAGTACCTCATCATTCATTCCATTTAACTCATCATATCAATTTCATATCAAATCATTTGCATCCTTCATTTTACATCTTTCCCCTGCCATTCCCTCAGGTTATGTTTTACTCATTATTTCCTTTCCTCATAGGGTACGATTGAAGAAGACTGCATAAGCACAATGTTATCATATCTTAAGCATGTTTTTAGCCTACGCACACCCAAAACTTGCACCAAATCCCATTCACCCTTCATGTCAGTGCCGCATTGACCTTGGCTCCGGTGAGGTAATACCTTCCTGTTAGTAGTTTCACCTTTCTTTTCAAATCCTCACCCTCTCCCTTTCTCTTTATCCTTCTCAAGGCCGAAAAGTCTCCAATTCTGCCTCCTTGTACATCCTCCACTTTTACTACTCCACTAGTGGTAGCCATGCCTTTAGAAGTCAAGGCCTTATGTTATAGAACTCCCTTGATCATTCTCTGCCTTTCTACTTCTCACCCTACTCCTTAAGGCCTACCTCTATGACAGAGTTTTTGGAGACCAGACATGATATCTCCTTATGTATCCTGTGGCCAAACTTTGGAAAGCACAGTTGGGCATTTTATTGTGGTAAAGGCATGTTGTAAATGCAACTTGCCACTTCTGCCCACGTGTAACCTTTAGCAACAACAAGATTATACTATCTATTCTTTGCTAGGAAAGCTTTTCCTAGCAATTGCCAATGAATAAAAATGAGCTTGGGCCCAGTGAGGCCCAAGTGTTGTAAAGGAACTGTTTAATTTCTGAAAATGTGTGTATATGACTTTCTGTTTAACAGGATTAAGCAGGTTTTCACACTATTAGAACCCAGTATCTTTATAAAACACTAAGAAATATTTACGGCTCAGAAACAGGTCATTTGTCAATTGACAGATGATCAATTTGAATATTTCTGAAAAAAGAGACATGCTGCTGAAGTTTTTCATCTTGCACCCATCAGAACGGATGCAAAAATACCAAATTTCAAAGGGATAACCACTTACACTGCATGAGAAGTGAGTCTGTATTAGTTGGCAAATGGATAGTCAAATTTCTACGAGAGTGTTTTAGACCCAGAGTTCCACCGATTTCCAAGCACATTGATGCTGTTAATGTGAGACAGTCTCCGAATGCAAGATGAAACTGAACAGATCGGGAATAGGGTTATTAATTTATGCCATGCCCTCCACTGAGCTTGGTATAATGTATGCAATGTCCGTGGGAGCTGACTGCAGATACACGGGAACACTACCACCTTTAAGTTCCCCTCCAAGCCACTCACTGTCTTGACTCAGAAATATATCACCATTCCTTTGCAGTCAAAATCCTGGAATTTCATCCCTAACAGCACTGTGGGTCAATCCACAGCACACGGACTGCAGCGATTCAAGAAGGTAGCTCACCACCACCTTCTCCATGGCAACTAGGGATAGGCAATAAATGCTGGCCAGCCAGCGACTCCCATGTCCCACAAATGAATAAAGAGAAAAGCCCATTCAGTGGGTGCCAGTACTGGGAGCCCACTCACCTGATGTGTTACGGGGGTAAACTTGGCAGTAGGTGGGTCAGTGGTGGCGGGTTGAGCACCCATCCTGTTTTGAGTGCCCTCCAGCCAAAAGCAGGCCTGGCACATAAAATCCAGTCCACGGTTGCAGAGTGACCAAGGATATTGAAGAATATTTGATATTTTGAAAAGAATAGGAACTTGGAAATGGTGGCAGGGTAGCTCTGTTCACTGAGAATGTCATTAGTGGTGAAAGATGACCATAGCTCAAAAGAATAAGATGTAAAATCAGCTTCGGTAAGAAATAGAAAAGGTAAGAACTCACGGTGGAATAGTTTATAGGACTATAACAGTAATGTAGAACAGAGTATTCAGTTAGAAATAAATGGGGAATTTAAGAAAGGTATACAATAATCATAGATGACTTAATCTACATGTAGATTGGTTAAAGACAAAAGGAGCCTGGGAAATGATCCCCTAAAATACAGTCGGAAGAATTTTTTTTGGAGCAGTAAATTCTAGAACCATCCAGGAAGCAGAGGACCTGGTAATGAACAATCAGACCAGATTAATCAATACCTAATGGTGAAAGATACTCCAGCTGACAACAATCATAACAGGATAGAATTTCATATTCAGCAGGGGAGGAATGTGAATCATGGAATTCCATAGTGTAGAAGGAGGTCATTCAGCCCATCGAGTCTGCACCAACCATAAACTGACCCAGCCCGAACCCGATACATTTACCCCACAATCCCCCTGACACTAAGGGGCAATTTAGCATGGCCAATCCACCCAACCTGCACCTCTTTAGACTTGAAGGAACTGGAGGAAATCCACACAAACACGGGGAGAATGTGCAAACTCCACACAGACGGTGACCCAAGCTGGGAATTGAATCCGGGTCCCTGGCACTGTGAGATATAGTGGAGCAGTGGTTAGCGCTGCTATGCTGCCCCAGGTCTTGTTGCCCCTTTGCCGGGGTCTAAGGCTAGTTCTTCAGGCTGAATAAGAGCCAGCTAAAGTGAGGAAAGAGACTAAGTTAAAAGTCAGGACTGAAAGTAAAAAGTGCTGGAAAATCTCTGCATGTCAGGCAACATCTGTGGAGGGAGAAACAGAGTTAATGGGTGGCATTTTCCGACCCTTCCCGCCAATGGGATCTTCCAGTCCCGGAGAAGATGACTCCTTGCGGCAAGTTCCCTGATGATAGGGAAAAGCATTTAGATATTTACATGGGTAAGATCAGGATAGAGGGATGTGGGCCAAATGCAGGCAGCTGGGACTAGCTTAGTGGTAAAAAAGTGTGGCGTGGATGAGTTGGGCCAAAAGGCATGTTTCCATGCTGTAAACATTTATGACAGGCGAGTCACACAAAATGCCACAGAATTGGGCAGGACAGGAAATTCCCGCTGCCTCCGCTCCGGAAAGCACACTGTCAGGGGTGGGGCAGAGGGGGGAGGAGAAGCGGAAAATCCTTCCCAATGATCCCAGTCCAAAATGATTACAGTGGAACTGAGTTCCTTCTGTGGCTCATGTCACTTTTATTTTTTACATAACACTCCTATACTCCTGGGACATTTTGACTACATTATAAATTGACTACATTATAAATTCTGTGCTACAGATGGAAGGCAGGTAGCTGGACTATAAGACCATAAAATATGAGAGCAGAATTAGGCCATTCGGCCCATCAAGTCTGCTCCGCCATTCAATCATGGCTGATATGATTCTCATCCCCATTCTCCTGCCTTCCCCTGTAATCCTTGATCCCCTTATTCATCAAGAACATATCTATCTCTGTCTTAAAGACATTCAATGGTCCGGCCTCCACAGCCCTCTATGGCAATGAGTTCCACAGATTCACCACCCTCTGGCTGAAGAAATTCCTCCTCATCTCAGTCTTAAAGGAGCATCCCTCACTCTGAGGTTGTACCCTTGAGTTTTAGTCTCTCCCACAAGTGGAAACATCCTTTCCACGTCTACCTAGGCCTCTCAGTATTCTGTAAATTTCAATGAGATCCCTCCTGATCCTTCTAAACTCCATCGAGTATAGACCCAGACTCGTCAACCACTGGAGCTAAGATATAGGTTAAGCAATGGTGTTATTGAATGGCAGAACAAGCTTGGAAGGGCCGAATGGCCTTCCCCTGCATTTCTACAGCCCATGATGATCTAATTTGGTGAGGCCATTTTGAAAGAACCTCACATTTCTAGAACAGATGGAACTTCAAACCTGAATAAACTCAAAAGTACATTCCTCCTCTAAATATGTGAGATTTCTACGTTGGTGCCACCCAGTTTAGGAGAAGAGGGAAAATGTTATATTGCTATCATCTCACATTTATTACTCAACTTGTTCCTATTTGCTGGGATATACAGAGATTGATGTTGCCTTACCTGCTCCTGTGATGAAGGAAATTTGGCATGTCTACTCCAACTCTCACCAACTTTTACGGATGCGCCATAGAAAGCATTCTTTCTAATTGTATCACAGCTTGATATGGCTCCTGCTCTGCCCAAGACTGCAAAGAACTACAAACGATCATGAATGTAGCCCAATCCATCATGCAAACCAGCATCCCATCCATTGACTCTGTCTACACTTCCCGCTGCCTCAGAAAAGCATAATTCAGGACCCCACGCACCCTGGATATTGTCTCTTCCACCTTCTTCTGTCGGGAAAAAGATACAAAAATCTGAGGTCACGTATCAACCGACTCAACAGCTTCTTCCCTGCTGCCATCAGACTTTTGAATGGACCTACCTTGCATTAAGTTGATCTTTCTCTACACTCTATCTATGACTGTAACACTACATTCTGCACGCCCTCTTTTCCATTTCTATGGACGGTACACTTTGTCTGTATAGCGCGCAAGAAACAATACTTTTCACTGTATGTTAATACATGTGACAATAATAAATCAAATCAAACAGTGAGTGCAGGAAAATTGATCTTAATTGAAGCTGCTTGATTGTCCAGCATCAGGAAACGGTCCTAACTCCCTTCACGGTAGCACAGTGGTTAGCAGTGCTGCCTCACAGCTCCAGGGACCCGGGTTCGATTCCTGGCTTGGGTCACTGTTTGTGGGGAGTTTGCACATTCTCCCCATATCCGTGTGGGTTCCCTCCGGGTGCTCCGGTTTCCTCTCATAGTCCAACGATGTGCGGGTTACGTGGATTGGCCGAGCTAAATTCCTCCTTAGTGTCAGGGGAGACTAGCAGGGTAAATGTGTGGGGATTCAGGCCTGGGTGGGATTGTGGTTGGTACAGGCTCAATGGGCCGAATGGCCTCCTTCTGCACTGGAGGGATTTTATGAATCGCCTTTTTTCCTTGTATTGCTGCATCCAGGGAAATACAGGCACAGGAACATGAAACCGGGCCTCGAGTTCCCTTCACGAACTCACTTTGGCATGTTTCTCTTCGCTGGGTTTGACAAGCGTTTTATGAAGACATTTCTCAGATCATCTGTGACACGCTTCCCCCACCCCTCATCCTGCCTTTCCACGGGGAGAAAGGACACACACTTCGCTTGTGCCTGCTGGCAATTACTTTATCACTGCAGATGAAATGCGATCAGCTCCCCGTGGAGTGGTGGAGGGGGGGAGCGGGGGGGGCAGTGATGAAAAAAAAGGTCCCAATGCAGCACCAGGCTACATCATCTGTCTGATGTTTCCACTCTTGAACAGAGCTCCGAGAGACGGAGGGGTGGTTGGGGGAAGCGACATCCTTTGTCTCAGCTGTCTGTGTAATTATTACCCTTCCTCACTTGGGAGCGCAGCCAGAGCGCTGTTTAATCACTCAATCAGCAGAGCTGCACTCTCCAACCACGCAACAGCTCAGCACTCTGGGAGCGAGCCCACGTTTAAGACATGCAAGAACTCCAAACAGTCTGATTGCGTCCCAGAGTAAGAAGTCTCACAACACCAGGTTAAAGTCCTGGTAGCACAAGCCACTAGCTTTTGGAGCACTGCCCCTTCTTCAGGTGAGTGGGAATTCTGTTCACAAACAGGGGCATATAAAGACACAGACTCAATTTACAAAATAATGGTTGGGATGCGAGGAGAGAGGGTTAAGCACAGGTTAAGCATCTTCATGACACACGACAGCGCCAAGTCGCTGAGCGGAGACTGATAGCCAAGTTCTGCACACATGAGAACGGCCTCAACCGGGATCTTGGGTTCATGTCACACTATCTGTAACCCCCACGACTTGCCTGGACTTGCAAAATCTCACTAACTGTCCTGGCTGGAGACAATACACGTCTCTTTAACCTGTGCTTAACCTTCTCTCCACTCACATTGTCTGTACCTTTAAGACTTGATTACCTGTAAAGTCTCGCATTCCAACCATTATTTTGTAAATTGAGTTTATCTTTATATGCCCTGTTTGTGAACACAACTCCCACTCATCTGATGAAGGGGCAGTGCTCCAAAAGTTAGTGGCTTTTGCTACCAAATAAACCTGTTGGACTTTAACCTGGTGTTGTGAGGCTTCTTACTGTGTTTACCCCAGTTCAACACCGGCATCTCCACATCATGCACTCCACAGACCAGGAGTTGAATATTATCCCATCTGACACCACTTTATTTCCGAATGACTTTGCGTAGTAATTACACACAACGCAAGATCATTTTCCAGGGAAGTTACATCAGCCGATTCCCCTGGTGCAGCGACAGGCCACTGGAGCAAATATAAATGCAGTGTTGCTATGGATATGGGGTGGGGGGGGGGGAAGGGGTTACACTGACTCCAATGCAGCCTGATTAAAATCTGAACTGATACATCAATAAAAGGAGTCTTGTGAAGAGCCCGTAAAAAGTTTCACCTTTGAAAATGTCCACACAACCTGCCTGGTTTGTGCTGCAATTGATCCTAGAATCCTACAGTGCAGAAGGAGGCCATTCAGCCCATCGAGTCTGCACCAACCACTATCCCACTTAGACCTATCACCTTAACCCCATGCATTTACCCTAACTAAACCCCTGAAACTAAGGGGCAAGTTAGTATTTTCGATCCACCTAACCTGCACATCTTTGGACTGTGGGAGGAAACCGGAGCACCCGGAGGAAACCCACGCAGATACAGGGAGAATGTGTAAACCCCACACAGACAGTGACCGAGGCTGGAATTGAATCCGGATCCCAGGCACTGTGAGGCAGCAGTGCTAACCACTGTGCCACCGAGCCACCCAAATGCAGATGGGATTTCAGTTTTCCTGCTAATCTCGCAGATGTAATATCGAAACATAGAGTTGCTACAGTGCAGAAGCAGGCCATTCAGTCCATCAAGTCTGCACTGACCACAATCCCATCCAGGCCCTATCCCTGTAATCCCACATATTTACCCCACTAATCCCTCTAATCGACGCATCCCGGGACACTAAGGGGCAATTTAGCTTGGCCAACGCACCTAACCTACGCATCTTTGTTCTGTGGGAGGAAACTGGAACACCCGGAGGGAACCCACGCAAACATGGGGAGAATATGCAAACTCTACACAGACAGTAACCCAAGCCGGGAATCAAACCCAGGTCCCTGGCACTATGAGGCAGCAGTGCTAACCACTGTGCCAACCTTAAGTTACTCTTGTCAGAGAGTTGGTGCAGACTTGATTGATTGTTGAAGTGGTGGAGGCTGCCTCGCTAAATATTTTTAAGACGCGGGTTGATGGGTTTTTGATAGGAGAGGGGATTAAGGGTTATGGGGAGAAAGCGGGAAAGTGGAACTGAGCCACGACAGATCAGCCATGATCTTATTGAATGGCGGGGCAGGCTCGAAGGGCTAGATGGCCTACTCCTGCTCCTATTTCTTATGTTCTTATGTTCTTATGTTCTTAAATAGTTAAACTGTGTTGTGAAATAAAGTTTGTTTTGATAAAACTTCTCAGTACTTTGGTAGAATTGTACCTGGAGTGAAATATCATATACTCATATTAAAGGTAAAATAACAAATAGTTGGGGTCTATTCTCATCTAACTAACTTCTTCGGGTTTCTGATCTCATATTCTAACACTTGTATGTTCATGATTCTTTGCTTAGATTCCTGGACTTCCAACTTTCCAGCATTTTATATTGTCGATAATGCAGTTAGTCTCATAACTCAAGGGAGACCTAAATTGTGCTTCTCATTCAATGATACAATATCTGTTCTCCATCAGTTCCAGGTCATTTACCATTGTCTTTTCTGCCCCCAAAATACAACTGAATTTGAATGTTAATCATTATTCTTTCACAGGATATGGGCATTGCTGGCTGGCCCACATTTATTGTCCACTCTTAGTTGCTGGAGAGCATTTTAGAACCAGCCGCATTGCTGTGGCTCTAGAGTCACATGTAGACCAAACCAGGTAAGGACGGCAGGTTTCCTTCCCTAAAGGACATTAGTGAACCAGATGGACTTTTCTGACAATCAACAATGGTTTCACGATCATCGGTAGATTCGTAATTTCAGATATTTTTTATGGAATTCAAATTCCACCATTTGCCGTGGCGGGATTCAAACCCGGATCTCCCAAACATTAGCTGAGTGTCTGGATCAATAGTCTAACGATAATACCATTAAGCTATCACCACCCCTTGCAATACCGGGACGGCACGATAGCATAGTGGTTAGCACTGCTGCTTCATAGCTCCAGGGGCCTGTGTTCGAACCCCGGCTCGGGTCACTGTCTGTGTGGAGTTTGCACATTCTCCCTGTGCTCGCGTGAGTTTCCTCCGGGTGCTCTGGTTTCCTCCCACAGTCCAAAGATGTGTGGGCTAGGTTGATTGGCCATTCTAAATTGCTCCTTAGTGTCCCAGGATGCATAGGTTAGAGGGATTAATGGGTAAATATATAGGGATATGGAGATAGGGCTGGATGGGATTGTGGTTGGTGCAGACTTGATGGGCCAAATGGCCTCTTTCTGCGCTGTAGGATTCTATAATCCCTATAATGCGGCCAGGTGCACACTGAGTCGGCCCTTCAATGCCAGCTCCACTCACAGCCTCAAAGATAGCTTGCCAGTCATAAGGAATGAGCAAGACAAGGCTCAATGGAGGAGAACTTGGCTCTACACTAATGTGTGGACTACAGTGGTTCAAGAAGGCAACTTGCCCTCGCTCTTCTCAAAGGCAATTAGGAATGGCTTTGCAGCAACACCCAGATACCATGAATGAATAACACATTCGAAACATTATCTCGCAATTGCATCTCTGTCTATATATGTCAGTGTTTGTGAACCCAACTCTCCACTCCCTTGAAGAAGGAGCAGCCCTCCGAAAGCTCATGATTCCAAATAAACCTGTTGGACTTTAACCTGGTGTTGAGACTTCTTACAGTGCCCACCCCAGTCCAACACTGGCATCTTCACATCATGAATAAAGAAGGTTGCAAGTCCCTTTTCCACTGTGATCTTCCTCTTCATATTATTCCCCAAACTTTACTGAACACTGGCTGTTACAAGGAACAAGGAGCAATGAAAATAACAGCACAGGAACAGGCCCTTTGACCCTCCAAGCCTGCACCGACCATGCTGCCCAACTGAACTAAAACCCTCTACCCTTACCTGGATCATATCCCTCTATTTCCATCCTATTCATGTATTTGTTAAGACACCGCTTAAAAGTCACCATTGTATCTGCTTCCACTACCTCTCCCGACAGCGAGATCTAGGTATCCACCACTCTCTGTGTAGAAAACTTGCCTCGTACACCTCCTTTAAACCTTGCCCCTCGCACCTGAAACCTATGCTCCCTAGTCATTGACTCTTCCATCCTGGAAAAAAGCTTCTGACTATCCAGATATCCATAGTCACACAATGTCCAACCTACATCCCGATGGTTAATTTAAAAAACTATGCTGAATGTTGGTGACATCATTGAGGCACTGACAGGGAGGGATTCATAGAATCCTACAGGCCGTTCGGCCCATCGAGTCTGCACCGACCACAATCCCACCCAGGCCCTATCCCCATAACTCCAAGCATTTACCCTAGCTAATCCCCTTGACACTCAGATCAATTTAACATGACCAATCCACATAACCCGCACATCTTTGGGCTGTGGGAGGAAACCAGAGCACCCAGAGGAAGCCTGTGTTACATAGCGTACATTGCTAATGTCCGCCTGAGCAGTGCAAACTCTTTCAGTTTTACGGTGCTTTGATTCTGTTCGTTTAACTGAGGATTTTCGCACCTCAATTGGAGGATCAAGGGATAACATTTAATTTCAAGGGTCTGCAGCTCCTGTCAGCTTTCTGATTTTGGTGGGCAGTTTCCAGCAGGATTCACAGTTCTCCAGTCACCTAATCCCTGTCGAGCGTGTGATAGGACCAGCCCTTCAGACAGCCTGCAGATCTGCAATTGTTGCTGTTGACAGTTTCATTTTGATCGCGTGTCTTTCCTGAACAGTTGTTAATTGCTCTGAAGTTATTGCTGAAGGGCTTGAAGGTCATCATACCTGGTGACTTATCTGCTTGTTTCTCAACCATCTGGTGCACTGCCTTCCTTGGGGAATACCGTGCCTGGGTCGACTGGATACTTCCATCTGACTAATTAACCTCCACAGAATCCTCCCTGTTGAGATCAATGTCAGCCCCACATCTCGGCACGGAGTTTCTGCTCCATTATGTCACTTTGGTGCAATTCAATTCAAATCAACGTAACGGAGTGCATTCTCCCAGCCCGCTACGCTGCTCAGGCAGTGCGGTCAGCCAGGAGACACCAGTGAAGTGGGGGGGAAAAATCGGGGCTGGCCCAGGGAGGTCTGGACAGTCAGTGGCTGGGGGAGAGGGGAGGGAATGCAAGCAATCTGGGGGTTATAGAGTCATAGAGGTTTACAGCATGGAAACAGGCTCTTCAGCCCAACTTGTCCACGTCGCCCTTTCTTTTTAAACCTTTTTGCAGGGGGATTGCACGGAAGGCCAGCGATTGGCAAACTGGCAATGAGGGGGCCAGCACACATGCGCCGATCTCCGCACTGACAGATCAGTGCATGCGCTCAGCACTATGTTGCTGGCCTTTCGGGCAGGAACAGGCCCTACCCCCTTACTAGAGGGAATCCCACTCGGGCACTCTGCAATGCTCAGGAGATTCATTCTGGTAAGCAATCCCAAAACACGCGCAGGAAATGCTCCCATTTTCCTGCCCATTTTGCGCTTGGTTTTGTTTCGGGAGAATTCCAGCCAATCATTGCAAACATGACAAAATTTGAAGACTAAGTCCAGAATCTTATCACCGTTCGCTCCAGCCAGATCTCCCCCCACCACCGCAGCGAGCGGAGATTTGGCTGGCCGCCAGGTTCTCCAATCTTGCTACAGCAGGAGCGTGGCGTGTACGGCAGATAAGACCGTGCCCCAAGTTGGAATCAGGGTCTCTCCACTTTCAGCGTTCATTGGTGTTAGATTTGAGAAGAGTGAGCAGGAAGCAGGCCACGCCTACAGATCTGACCACACCCTCAGGGTGAAGTCATCACCATTGGAAGTTTACGCATTAGTGCTCATTGGTGGCCTCAAGGTGGGGGGGGTTCTTAAAAAGTTAGTCTCTGAAAGATATGTTTTTAAAACTTTCCAATTTAATTTTTGTTTTGATGTGTTAAGAAGCTCTGCCCCAATGTAACACGAGGAAAGTTTCATCTGTTGGTTAAAAGCCACATTCTGTCATTTTAAATTGGTTTACTCAGTGACACTGGGATTTAAAATGTTTATCTTTTACAATAAACCCATTTTCAGATGTTTTCATCAAACTTTGACAACCTTCACTGTATGAAGAAACATTTTTCAAAACAAGCACAACTTTGGGTGCAATAAATGCCAGAAAATACCAATCGCACTTAAGTTGGAAACTCTGCCTTCTGACGTTTAAGGGCTCCAGTGGTTGGCCAGAATTCTTCCAAAACAAAAGTAAGTGCAAAATGGGTGGGTATACGGGAGTATTTCTTGCCTGTGTTTTGGGAATACTTGCTAGAATGAATCTCCAGCACTCTCAGCATTGCTGAGTGCCCGAGTGGGATTCCCTCTGGTAAGTAGGGGGTAAAGCTTATTCCCACCTGTGGGAGCCGGCAACATAACACTGAGTGGGCCACTGCGCATGCACTGATCTGTCAGTGTGGAGATTGGCCCCCCCCCGTATCGCCAGCTTGCCGATCACCGGCTTTCCCTGCAACCCCCGGATTGCTGGCATTCCCCACCCCTCATCCCAAGACTGGAAAATCCCACCCGAGGTCAACGCATTTTTGCATGATCCGCTCCGCTCCCCAGCCCACTACAATTTCTATGGCAGGTGAGATGGGAAAATTCCATCCTAGGAGTATTGGTAATGATTTGAAGTACATTAAATAGATGATCAAAAGTTATTGAAGACACCCACATCCGGTTCTGGGTGCCACATGTGAGGAAGGCTTTGGAGAGAGTATAGAGGAGATTCACCGGAATGATTCCAGGGATAAGGAAAGTGGATAGATTAGAGAGGTTGGGTTTTCTTAAAAATCTCAAGGTAGATAATTAATTGGAGACTAGGGTGAACATCCACATTCATTGCTGGTGTAGCCCACCCCCCACCACCACCACCACCCGTCTACCATAATGAAACCCTCCTGGAAAAGCAATGGATTGAGGATCAGTGTGATTGGTGGGAAGTGGGGAGGGAAGTCCAGTCCAGCAAGTGATGCAATCCTTAAAGGGCTGTAAGCTTGTCACTGAAGGAGGAGGAGATCTCCTCTCTGCACACTCCCCTTCCCTCCGCCCGCCATATGGTTCAAAGTTTGTCCAAGCAACTGTCTATTGGGCCAAATTGCCTCTACCCCTTCCACTAACCTGGAAACAGATTTCCAGAGCTTATACTTTGATAACGGTGTGACTGGCACTTTTCACTTTAAACTCTTCATTCTAGTGTTCTAACTGATGGAGGAAATGCTCAAAGTTCACTACATAGAACATCCTGGCATTGTTTAAACAGTTTATTCTCCTGCTGCTGCTCATGCATCAGTTCATTGCTCCCTTTAAGTTAAATCAATACTTACAAATATTGTTACCTGTTACTCCTGAACTGCAGTCACTCTCAATCACCCAGAACAACATGTTCCTTTGTGTGAAGAAGATTTTTTTATTTGATTTGATTTAATATTGTCACATGTATTGGTATACAGTGAAAAGTATTGTCTCTTGCGCACGATACAAACAATGCATACCATTCATAGAGAAAGAAAGGAGACAGTGCAGAATAAAGTGTTACAGTCATAGCTAGGGTGTAGAGAAAGATCAACTTAATGCGAGGTAGGCCCATTCAAAAGTCTGATAGCATCAGGGAAGAAGCTGTTCTTGAGTCGGTTGATACATGACCTCAGACTTTTGTATCTTTTTCCCGATGGAAGGAAGTGGAAGTAAATATGTCTGGGGTGCGTGGAGTCCTTGATCATGCTGGATGCTTTTCCAAGGCAGCAGGAAGAGTAGGTAGATTCAATGGATGGGAGGCTGATTTAAGTGATAGACTGGACTTCGTTCATGATCCTTTGAAGTTTATTGCAGTCTTGGTCAGACCAGGAGCCGTACCAAGCTGTGATATATCCGGAAAGGATGCTTTCTATGGTGCATCTGTAAAAGTTGATGAGAGTTATAGCAGACATGCCAGATCAACCCTGCCCACACTTCCCTTGCAAACAGCACATCCCCCGGCCTCCCTAAACACATGATTCTTGCATTCATCACATCCGTCACAACAATTGCTGCAAATCCCTCTTGCTTTTAGTTGTACCTTCTGAAATCTTGCCAGAATTCCACATTGGGTTTGTGCATAGATTATTACCAAATGAAAGCGTTTCAATCTGAAAGATTTCAGTTTATCAGCTTCATCAGATTGGTGACTGTCATGAAGCAGTTTTTGGGATTAGCATTTTTAAGGAATGTGGGTACCCATCCAAACACAATGGAACCCAAAGCTCGTGAGTGTCTGAGTACTATTTATAGTTCTACACTTTGGTCATGGCTTTCAATACCCATAGATTTCAAATAATGAGACATTTAACTTTTGGATAGACACACGTCATTGTGTGGCCTTATTGCCTCTGCCATCTCTTGGCCAATATGTTCAAGACATCACTTCATTCGATCCGTGTTTCATTTCAACATCTTCTTTAAATTCAATCCCATGGAATGCTGGGCCGTGAAGCTTGGCTGTTTTCTGACAACCATCGATTGGAAAAGGCTTTGTGCGCCTCAGTACTATTGCTTGAACTTTAAATATCGGCTCCCTTTTAAAGTTGAATGCCCTGTTGCTGAGGGACTGGCCATGGTGGTGGAAGGCTTTGAGTTGGAAGGTCTCCTATCCAGACCTGCTCACAACGTAGATGCAGCTGTTAGAGTTTGCAAGTACAACAGGACAGTCCACCCCCTTGAGATCAGTCTACATCTGCCATGTCACACTTGACTCCACCACATTCCAGTTGTGTGTTTATTACGATGTAGCACGCGTGGTGTTTTTAGTGGCTGCATAGGGTAAAGCTAGGTTTGTGCTTGACAAGTGTTATGTATGTTAGGGCATAGGCCCTTTAAGGGAACAGATCGGGTGACCCTGGGTTTGCGGTGACCTACCTGGGAACCACCTTGAAAGGGCAGTTGTCATTTAAAATGTGGAACGAGTAATACAGCAATAAATACCCATGTTCCCTGACGCTTATTTGTGGAGTGAGTTCTTGAAGACATCCCTCAGTAGCAAAGAATTTAACAATAAGTTATCTATATGCCACACACAAAGCTATTTTATTGTGTAAGCCATATGCAAACTAGTTGAGAGATTGTGTGTGTGCTTTGTTATAATCTGGTGTGCTAACCAAAACCCAAAGGGAAGCATGGCGAGCAATTTCTAGGTTGTAATTTACTACAAGATGATAACTGTGCTCAGGTCAACTTCCAATAACACTTCAAGTGGATTTTAAATAGTAAATTGAAACTATTAAGAAAAGAAAGCACACAATTACATTTACACAGTTAAAAATGAGTCTTACAGAACATTTCCCCAAACAGTTCATATTTGAGTAAGCTCACACGTAAACAAATACCCCTTTGGGCAAGAGTCCTCGTGGATTTGTCATTTATAAAAGAAACTCCAGTAATATTGCCACTGTTGCTATAGGGAAGTCATGTCACATGGCTTTTCTCTCCCTCTCATTCACCTCGCTGTGAAGAATTCTGAAAGCTTGAGAGCAAAACTGCTTTCTGAGAACAGGCACTTTTCTGGGTGGTTGAAGACTGCTTCATTGCATTGCATTACAGATCCAATCCAACACAGAGCACTCTCCAGAGCTTTACATTGCGCCTCCTCTTGCACTGCTCCCAACCTTTTCTTAAATATGTTTTCTTCTCTTTTGTCTTTAAAAACATTGTTTGCAACATTTTTCTGAACCGAACTGTCTTCAAAATATTTCATGTTCCCTATTGCCTCCCCTGCCCCCAACCGTCCACTCTCGGGTCAAATAAAATGTTATACTCTTTCTCAAGTTTACTTCTGACCCTTCCTTAAATTGTAAAATCTGTTTGAAATTCAACAGCTAAAAATACAAATCTTCACTTATCTCCAAATGCAAATTTCTACCCCTATGTGTTTAATTGTAGAACATGCACACTTTACATGCATTGTTCCTTTGAATGTACCATGCCAGAATTCCACATATGCTATGCCACAATAAAGCAGTTTGCTAATATGCGTCTGTGCTCACACTCGGACTCCTGGGATTACATGTTAATTTTCAGACTTGCTGGCAGTGAAATGGGACTGGAGGGATGTGGTGGGTGCTCCAGGAGTGAGTATTGTCAGTCTTTTCTCTTAACCCAACCACTGCATTTATCTTAATTCCCAGGTCCTCCAGCCTGCGAAGAACAGACTTGAAGGATGGCATGTATGTGTAAATGGATGCCAAAAGATGCCGAAACGGAGACTCGATGGGGTCAGTCAGTGCCAAGGTTTAGCCTTGCAGCTTTGCAGATGATTTCCAAGCGTGTCCAAGGGGCAATTCTGTTCCCATTCAGGGGAGGAAGAAGGAATCCTCAGAAAAGATGCAGTATGATAGGCAGCAGCTGAGGAGGTCAGCAGCAGGGGTGTAGTGCCAAGTTTCTGGATACAGTGCCACGTGAGATTCAATGATCTAATCAGGGCAGGAAAGGTAATTGACATGGCATGTTCAAGTGCATTTTGCCTTCCCCAGTCTTCTCCAGCATATCACTCCTCAGACCAGGTGCACTGTGTCTGCTCGAGACACCTCCACACATCTCAATCTGACCAGCTACCACCAATAATCATCCTCATCTTGTTGCAATGTCACACTCATTCC
This sequence comes from Carcharhinus amblyrhynchos, assembly GCF_965287045.1. Taxonomy (NCBI): domain Eukaryota; kingdom Metazoa; phylum Chordata; class Chondrichthyes; order Carcharhiniformes; family Carcharhinidae; genus Carcharhinus; species Carcharhinus amblyrhynchos. The sequence continues at coordinate 116,456,206 of NC_137329.1, forward strand.
TTCACAAACTCGTCCTTCCATTCTCGCAAAACTTTTGCCACTCATCTTTCTGTCCTCGTAGGACACCGGGGAGAGGTAGAGAAGTGAAAGCGGTCCTCCAGTCACCTTTATGTTGCCAGCCGCTGAAGAGATGGTGTTGAAGGTACGCCAGGCCTCAGCACGGCCGGACACTGGAGATGGGGGTTCTGTTAGTAACCTTGCCTTCAAAGGATGGTGCCCTCCGTCTCCAATGCCGTTCTCCCTCCTTCACAGCAACCTCTGCTGCAGGTCCCCTAATGCATTATCATCCAGTGTAAGTTCACCCCTATTTCTCTGTTAATAAACCGTATTAAATCTGTAATGTATTAAATTTGACAATGAAATATTACATGGCACGCAGCACTCACTTATGTTGACTTGATGTCAGCAGGCAATGAGAAATGATACTGTGCACAAAGATGACTAAGAACCCTCTCAACTTGTAAGTTTTAATTTATATTTCATCTCCCTCGAGCATCCATTGGGAGGTGATGTGAGAGGGCACTGGAGGTCACTCACTCTGAAGGGGGCATTCGTTCTGCGGGCACGCCAACATGCAACATGTGCCCCCTTCGCCAGCATGGGTACACATGCCTCGGCGAGGCCAACAAGACCGGTAATTAGGTTGTTGAGTCAAGCATCAGGAGTGAGCAAGGGCAGTTGTTGGAGAAAGTGACTGGAGTAGAAAGTCCCCATCAGAGAATGCAGCACCCTCCAAACTCTGTTCAGCTGGACACCGGTGTTGAGCTTCAGGAAGGGTTGGGAGTGGGGGGAGGGTGACAAAAAGGACAACTGAGCAACAGCAGCAGAAAAGATGCAAAGTTCTGTCATAGAATCATCGAATCCCTACAGTGCAGAAGGAGGCCACTCGGCCCATTATACCTGCACCGAAAACAACAACAATCCCACCCAGGCCCTATCCCTGTAGCCCTAAATATTTACTTTGGTAGCCCCCCCCCCCGATGCTAAGCAGCAATTTACCATGGCAAATCCACCTCACCCGCACATTTTTGAACTCTTTCTAGAATGGTGCAAACTATTTGAGAGAGATTGGAGGAGTCGCTCTCTAATGTGAATGCAATGCTGTCTCAGGTCTTTGGACTGACAATTACGTCCATGGAAAGAGTGGCCCACTGTGTGGGCCATCAGACATGGCAGTTGACCAAATGCCTGCTGGCCCTCACCAACGGCCTACACTCTCAGACTGCCACCGGTTCAGGAAAATCTCACTTTGGCTATTTTTCGCTGGAAAGGCAGGGGCTGAGAGTAGACTAGACAGACGTCTGCAAAATTATGAGATGCATAGACAGCTTAGATGGTCAGTGGCTTCTTCCCAGGGTGGAAGTGTCAATTACAAGGGGTGTGGGTATGTGCTGCCAGAGCAAGTGGTGGAAGCAGGCACATTAGCAACATTTAATAGGCATCTGGATGGATGCACAAAGAGGGAGAGAATAGAGGGATATGGGCCAAGTCAGGGCTGAACATTGTTTTCTCAGTTTAATTAGGCCATCGTGATCGACACAGGGTTGGAGGGCTGACGCTATTGTGATAGAAAGGGCTGATCCCACCACACTTCTTAAGGCCAGCTCTCTGGGTTTCGTATTAGACCCACCTGCCAGGAACTCCCCCAAAAAAAAAATCAGGGATACAATTCCTGCTACTTCAGTGGTTCCTTTCATTGTTACTACTGAGTATGATGAGTACTACTGAGTAAGGCCTTATTGGCTCCTGCGCTTTGAAGCTGGTTTGTTTTCTTTTGTTAAATGTCAAATTTTTGTTGGTGTTTATTTTGCCACGTCGGACCCTCAAGAAATGCTTGCGGTGGAGAATGAAGAGAGGAAAATATGAATAAATCTCTCTGTTCTAAACGGTGTAAATCTCAGAACAAGTTAATGCACACTGACGCTCCATATATATGGCATGATGCACAATTCTTCTTAAATCATTTATCATTTTGTGGTCTAGGTGACCAAATCAATACAAACATTTTAGAATGAGCCTCTTTGGGACTTTTTCCCAAATGAAAATATATATTTCTGTTGAAATCAGCACATCTATTTTGAATTTACGATGGAAAGGTAAGCATTTTATTAATAAGGGGCAACCTCACCATTTAGCCCCACCGGTCGATGGGTGGGGTTGAGTCGATAAGGTTGCGAGAGACACAAAAAGTCAGCTTCACGCCCGATTTCTCGCCTCTTACTGGCACCGGATATCCAGCGATATCACCTCACGCCTGAAAAGGGCACCAGGCTAACTGTAATATTTAAATCACATTTAAACGTGATTTCAGTGTTATTAGTGACACTGGGAAGCAATCATCTGGGCTTACTGTCTTTGTGGTCTCGCCGGTGAAGATCCTCACCGGCGAGGATAACGTATGGTCCCCTTGCCAGTAGGACTGGAGGCCATTGAGGACCTGTTGGGAGGTCGGAGGGGATGGGGGGGGGCGGGGTTGCTTCTTTGGCAATGTCACCCTGGCACTGCCTACTAGGCACCATGGCGCAGCCAATCTGGCATATTAGCAGTACCCGCCAGGCACCAAGGGAGTGAGGCGAAATGGGAAGGGGCAGGCCAGTCATGGTGGGGGGGGCGTGGGGGGAGGCGGTGGGGGGGAAGGGGGGGGAGATGGAATTCTGCACACTTTGCAACTGTGATCAGGTGGATGCTGCAAGTTCAGCAGCTGGGATCAGGACAGAGATGCTGCGCACTCTACAACCAGAATCAGTCGATCCGCAGGGGATGGGAGTAGATGGGTGATCAATCGGTCTGTGCAGGAAGGGTGAGGGGTCAATCAGCCACAGAGCTCTGTGATAGCTGGGGGATGGTGCCTGACAGATTTGAGCATGTGCAATGGTGTCATCTGCTGCACACTGCCGGCTTTTGGCTAGCCTTGGCCTCATCCTTTCTCTGTTGGTGGATAATGGACCTGCTCCATTTGTTCTTCAACATGAGGTAAGATTCAATTTTTAACTCACCCAAAAATACAGCGCAATTCCCACCTGTTTTCACACTCGTTTGGCATTTAGAATTATTTTGGTAAGATTGTCCCCATAAGACACGTTTACAATCTGTAAGGTATGGATCGGAAACCCTAAAGCATGCATTGAAGCCTGACTGGATCCCAATGTTTTTCTATTTTGGCATTAGTGATGAGATAAGGAGCTTCATTCCATCCGGGATTCTACTGACACAACAGGAAGCTTTTATCAAAAGAAACTTTATTTGAAAATACAGTTTAACTATAACAAATGAATTAGCTTAACTTTTACCAATTGAAATACTTAAACGCGACAAGATATAATTCCTAACTCTTAATCTATCTCTAGCAGTTCCAATTTAAGCAATATTCCTTTTATAGGCGTAAACTCTATTTCAAAACCAGCTGTTGGTCCTCAAGCCCCCAGAACACCTTTGGAGTGAAAGGCAGAGGCTTATTTCTCCTTACAGCTCCAAAACAGCAGCCTCCAGAGGGAGAGAGAGTGAGAGAGACATGTCGTACTTCTTTCAGAACCCAGCAGTAACTGCTTGCTTTTCCTGGTAAGCAGAGCTCCTCCCCTTAAGCATATGACCCTGTCAGTCAACCTGTTCAAAATCCTATTCTGAAACCCCAAGGGGAAAAAAAACCAAACAAACAAAAATGCATTAACTCAAATTAAAACAAATACATCTAAAAATAATCATTAGCCTGCATTCTCAGCATGCAAGTGTCTCATCCTGACAGCTCAGCACAGAGCAAAACAGAGCTGAATTTTAAACATACCCCTCGCTAGAAATGTGGGATCTTATTTTCCCATCCCGACACACATATTTTTCTGGTGTTTCAGGATGGGAGAATCGTGTGTTGATCATTTTGCGGGATTCGCGCTGGAAACTGGTGGGAAAAGAAGTAAGCCATTTAAATCTGTTTCTACTGTATTTTGAATGTCATTATTGGGCTCGGGACTGAACTCTCCATGCCCAGTAGAATCTCCCGCCTCGCCAAGCGTACTTCACCCCAGCAGGGGTTTAGATTAGCTCCCACTTGCGGGAAAACTAGCAGGAGACCCCACCGGAGTGAAGGAGGGCAATCGGAGTCCCCCAGGGGGTTGGGCAGTCGAGGGGATAGTGCCCCCTAAAATCTCACAAACTGTCCTGTCTGGAGACAATACACATCTCTTTAACCTGTGCTCAATGCTCTCTCCACTAACATAGTCTGTACCTTTAAGACTTGATTAGCTGTAAAGACTCACATTCCAATCATTATTTTGTAAATTGAGTTTGTGTCTTTATTTGCCCTGTTAGTGAACAGAACTCCCACCCACCTGACGAAGGGGCAGCACTCCGAAAGCTTATGGCTTTTGCTATCAAATAAACCTGCTGGACTTTGACCTGGTGTTGTGAGACTTCTTGCCGTATTTGTAGCCAATCAGGTGGCCATTCTGTGAGCTGATCTACCCCTAGTCTACTTGTTGACTCATGATCCCACTCTCCATACCCCCTTCCCCCCCAAATAACACCCCCAGTAGTCTTCTCTTCCCTCTAACCCCCACAGCTGCAGTCCTGCCCCCAAACAATCCCTGCCCACCCAATGATCCCTCTCTCTTTTCCTTCTCTCTGCATTCCCCATGTATTCACTAAAAGTCAGTCTTGCAGTCTCCCCGTAGCTTATCCAGCCCATGGCTCCTTACAGGTGTAATGTTGCTGCTGTGACAGGTCAGAAATTCTTTATTCACCAAATGTTTAGTCCCAAAGCAACCCTGTCATTTGTTCTTTAGCTTTGCTTTCACTGAACACTGACCTTTGGTCTCCTATTAACACATTCTGCTATTTTACATTAATGCCACCATCAGCACCATCTTTAGTCCTTCATACTGCCATTAATACCTCCTCTGTCTTGTGCCTTGCACATTTTTGTTATAATATCTAGTTCCCACCTCTCACTTACCTTCTGCTTTGCTCCAACCCCTCTTATCCAGTGTGAAACCTGTCAGGGTTATAGAGCAATCAGATAGTGCCGGGGGGTGGGGGGGGAGAGAGAGGTGCTTATTGAGGGTGGGACCTGATTGGGGGGTGGAATAGATTTGGGAATGGTGGGGGGGGGAGGGAGATCAAGGCAGGCTGAGGTGGGTCGAGGCTGGCCTGGGCATGGCTGGGGAGGGGAGAGCAGTATCGGGGTGGGGGGAGGGCTGGCATTAGGGGGAAAGAATAGAGCCTTTCATCAAAGGGTCATCTAGACACAAAATATTGGCTCTATTCTGTCCCCACAAATGCTGTCAGACCCGCTGAGATTTTCCAGCATTTTCTGTCCTTATGCAGTCAGTTGAACAAACAGAACCCTCTGCCAAGCGAATCATCTTTGAGCAAAGAGGATTCTCCTGAATTAATTCCCTACTGGGTTTATAAGACAGTGACTATCTTATATTGATTTTTTTTGTTATATCCAGACAAAGTCCAATCAAAGACACTACCAACGAGACCTTACAGATCCAAGCTGACAAGACAGGCCATTCTCTTCTTGTCTTGGGCTTGATCTACATGATCCAAGCTGGTTGGAGCCAGCATTACACCCCTTCCAGTGCTTGATCTCATTTGTATCTTAGCCAAAAAGCCCAGATGCCATTTCTAAAAATTGCATCAAATGAAGCCTCGGTGAAACCTCTGACTTCAACCAAATGCAGGACAGCAAAACTACTTGATTTTGATTTGATTAATTATCACATGTATTAACATAGTGAAAAGTATTGTTTCTTGTGCCCTACACAGACAAAGCAAACCATTCATAGAGAAGGAAACAAGAGAGTCCAGAATGTAGTGTTACAGTAATAGCTAGGGTGTAGAAAAAGCTCAATTTAATGCAAGCTACACTTGATCTTAGCCAAAAGGCTGAGCACAATCCACCCTGCTGCACCATCCTGACCCTGCCACAGATATGAACACATTTCCCCTGGTTGTCTTCCCAATCAAACCCCTTAAAGATATAGCTTAAAGAAAGCTGTCAGGTTACTTTATCTAGTACAAAGGAGGGTTCATAAGAACATAAGAAATAGGAGCAGGAGTAGGCCCTTCGAGCCTGCCCCGCCATTCAATAAGATCATGGCTGATCTGAAGTGGATCAGTTCCACTTTCCCGCTTTCTCTCCATAACCCTTAATTCCCCCGTCTATCAGAAACCTATCTACCCGTGACTTAAATATATTCAGCGAGGTAGCCTCCACTACTTCAATGGGCAGAGAATTTCAGAGATTCACCACCCTTTCAGTGAAGAACCTCCTTCTCAAATCCGATCTAAACTGTCCCCCCCTTATTTTGAGGCTGTGCCCTCTAGTCCTGCTATCCTTTCTAAGTGGGAAGAATCTCTCTACCTCTACCCTATCCATCCCCTTCATTATCTTATATGCCTCTATAAGATCCCCCCTCAGCCTTCTAAACTCCAACAAGGACAGACACAGTCTATTCAATCTCTCTCTCTTCATAGGCTATGGGTTCACCATTTTTATAGATGCTGAATGCTTGGGTTAAATAAATAAGAACATATATTACACTTCTGACTGACTACAAGTGAGAACCATAATGTATAGCAATCTGCGTGACACCACCCATCAGGTACTGGACTAAACTTTGACATGCTCCCTGTACCATTATCCAAAACAATACAGTAGTGACTCCATTTGACCCAAGCTTTTAGGCTTCCTGCATATATTAAGCGTGAGCTTTTAAGCCTCTGGAACATTTAACATTTTATTGCGTACCTGTTAAAATCATTTTAGGCCAATGTTTCTTCTGCGGTCTGAGTTCGTTATTTCAGCCTTGCAAATGAAATCGCGGCTTATGAATAGTTATTATCCTGGCCAAGTGTTTTGCAGCTCACTCAAAAACAACAGGTAGGGATGATAGGCACAGCTGGATTCCGTGCCTTGCCTGAAATATCCCTTGTTTTCATCTTCCTTCCGGCCCTGTTTTGCATGTTGCCGTCACAAATACAATTTACTCTGCTCAGTTTGGGAGCATCTTTCTCGTGGCCATGACTAATATTTATCGGTGCCAGTGTTAGGAGCATGGGGACAAATTTAATATCACATCACCGAGCTGGATTGAATGCTTGTTTGAAGGCATGGTTCTTTTCTTCAGCTCAAATAGCAGAGTGAATCTAATAATGGAGATGTCTTTGCACCAAAGTGGGTCATTTATTAAAAGGATGAATAGATTAGAGGATTGCGTAATAGTCAGCTAATTGAATGACGCAAAAAAAATCATCCATTTCGGTGGCAAAATAAGTCGCGTCTGAGCTGGGATAAATCACTTGAGTTTACTTTTGTGAAACCGCTCTAATTCTGCTTAAAGAGCCGCAGGTGAAAGCACGGTTATTTTTGGAACAAAGGGGCTTGAAGCTAAACTCTGTCGTAACCATTTTGTGAATGCAACAGAGGCAAAATGTCGGTAGTTTTAGCGCACAAACATTCTGTCCCCTAACTCTGCCTGAAAACTGACTCCGAAACAGATTCTTCACAACCCTGGGGCAGGATTTTCCAGCCGCGCTCGCCCCAAGATCGGAAGATCTCACGGCATGGTGGCACAGTGGTTAGCACTGCTGTCTCACAACACCAGAGACCCAGCGTTCAATTCCGGTCTCAGGTCACTGCCTGTGTGGAGTTTGCGCATTATTCCTGTGTCTGCATAGGTTTCCTCTGGGTGTTCCGGTTTCCTCCCACAGTCCAAAGATGTGCGGGTTAGGTTAATTGGCCATGCTAAATTGCTTCTTAGTCTCAGGGGGATTTGTAGGGTAGGCAAGTGGGGTTACGGGGATAGGTGGGATTGTGGCCAGTGCAGACTTGATGGGCCAAATAGCCTTCTCTGTACTGTAGGATTTTATGATTCCATAACCCATGGTCAACGGGCATTTGTGCAGTCTGTCCCCTTGCCCCTGCAATGATTCCCGAGGTGGGCAGGACAGGAAAATTCCACCTTTGATGTCAGATTTGATCCCAATCTGGGTTTTTGTCCAGATATCCATGCCACCTCTGTGGGAGATGTTGATATAGCAGTGTTGTCACACAACTAGTAATCTAGAGAACGAGGGAGTCTTCTGGGGACTTGGGTTTGAATCTCACCAGAACACAGGGCAGAATTTAAATTTAATAAAAATCTAGAATCAAATGTCTAACAATTGTCAGAAAAATCGATCTGAGTCATTAAACTTGCCATCCTATGTACCAGATGCACAGTGCGACACTGAAGTGGATGAGCTCAGTTGCATTAAATGCTAAGAAGTCTTAAAGTAATTAAACTGGACTGGATAGAACACCCAGCATCGACTGAGGCACCGAAAATGACAATGGCAAACTCAGCCCTGTCAACATGTGGGATGGCATGGTGGCACAGTGGTTAGCACTGCTGCCTCACAGTGCTAGGGCCCTTAGTTTGCTTCCCGGCTTGGGTTGCTGTCTGTGTGGCATTGGCACGTTCTCACTGTGTTTCCATGGGTTTCCTCCGGGTGCTCCAGTTTCCTCTCAGTCCAAAAGACATGCTGGTGAGATGCATTTTCCGTGCTAAATTCTCCATCAGTGTACCCGAACAGGCATCGGAGTGTGGCAACTCAGGGATTTTCACAGCAACTTCATTGCAATGTTAATGTAAGCCTATTTTTGACATTAATAAAATAAACTTTCAACTTTAAATCTGGGCACTGACTAGTCAAGCTACATGCACAGTCACACTTAGGGAATCACACCTGACAGTCAATGTCCCATTACCATCCCTGCAGGTGGTAACACACAAGTATACAGCCCTGGGAGTCCTCAGCATCAACTCCTGACCCCTTGCAGTCCCTTGTATCATGTCAACCATGAGAAGGAAACTTCCTGCTGATTACCACACATCATCGGCTGAGGTACATCTTGATAATATCCCCATAACTGGATTGACAAAGGCCGGGCATTTCGCAAACTTAGAGGAAATGTTAGAGGTTTCAGGAGGCTGGAGCGCACCTCAAGAAAGAAAAGTGCACCTTTCAAGCTACTGAGGTGACCTACCTGGATGCACAAAGATTACACCTCATGGAAGACAAGGTCAAGGCAATAAAGAAGATGCCTGCCCCACAGACACAACTGAACTCAGATTGATTTTTGAGATGGTATTATCGACTTGGATTCAATGAGGACTATGATGCCAAGAGTACTCAAGCTTCATTTCTTGTGCACAAGGAGAACATGCATACAGTGGGATACATTGCTAGGTGCTCTAATTTACATACAAAGTCCACCAATCAGAGCATAGCTTTTTGTCTTTTCTTATCCAATAGAAAAACATCTCCTTCTCATCCATAATTAACATAATATGTCACCATATCTTGTTTTTGCATTGAGTTTTTGTACTTATCTTTGGTTCCTGTGGCCATGGCTGGGAACACAGTGTTTAAGAAACTGACACAAGGTTAGATTCGTCGCTTCTCTGAATAAGCAACCATTGGCCTCACCCAGGCCTTGTCTGCACATAAGCACTTTCCATTCTTGCTGACAGAGCCATAGTTGCCATTGGGGAATTTCATAGTAATGTCATTGCTTCAGTGTTAATGTAAGCCTTACTTGTGACAAAAAAATAAACTTTAAAGAAAAGCTTTACTTTGTTGTAACTTAATTTCCACAATGGCAAATTGCTATAGACGTCCTTTACCAAACTAATCGATGGTATTGGCCCCCTCGCGTATTTTCCTCAAAAAACATCACTGTTGGCCTGTTCAATAACCCTGTGAGGTATCTGCTTCAATTCAGTCCTTCTGAAGAACTCTGGTTTGAATTACTCCATCATTGGCGGGCATGCTTTTAGCTGTCACAACCTCAATCCCGGAATTCCTTCACTAAACCTTTCTTGTCTCACTACTTTTCTACTCCAGCTGATGAAGCATGGAACTGGAGCCAATCTTTACATAGTTTCACATTTATTTACAGAATTGGACATTGCGAGCATACACTTCTAACCCAATAATCACAGCTTTAGCCTACTATTTGTAAAGGTCTCACATTAATTAGCAGTTAATGTCTATCATTTGCATACAATTAAATACAGCTAATGCACAGTTAACATGCCTTTAGCGTCACAGAAAACTAGCATGCAGGCACAGCAGATAATAAAGGCAGCAAATGGAATGTTACCATTTATAGCTGAAGGAATAGAATATAAAGGTCAGGAAGTATTGTTGAAACCATACAAGGCATTGGTGAGGCCACACCTGGAGTACTGTGCGCAGTTTTGGTCTCCTTATTTGAGAAAAGATGTAGTGGCATTGGAGGCAGTTCAGAGGAGGTTCACTAGGTTGATTCCAGAGAGTGGGGGGGTTTGTCATATGAACTGGACAGTTTAAGTCTCTGGAATTTAGAAGAATGAGGGGAGATCAAATTGAGGTATACAAGGTAAGTACAAAGTAGACATGTAGCAGATGCTTCAACTTGTGGGGCATCCTAGGATGAGAGGTCATAGTCTTAGGATAAGCGATAGCAAATTTAAAACAGAGCTGAGGAGAAACTACTTCTCCCAAAGGGTTGTGAATCTGTGGAATTCACTACCCCAAAGTGCAGTGGATGCTGGGACAGTGAGTAAATTTAAGGAGGAGTTAGACAGATTTTTAATTGGTAATGGGGAGAAAGGTTATGGGGAGAAGGCAGGAAAATGGGGATGAGGAGCATTTCAGCCATGATTGAATGGAGGAGCGGACTCAGTGGGCTGAATGGCCTAATTCTGCTCCCACATTTTATGAATTTACGAACATCTATTTCTCTTTCCTCCTTTTAGGATACTCCCTAATATCTATTTATTTGACCAAGCTTTTGGACGCCTCCTTTATTATCTCCTTATGTGGCTCAATGTCAAACTTTGTATTATATTGTTCCTGTGAAGTATCTGGAGCAATTTATTACATTTACATAAATGTTAAATAAATAAAAGCTGTTGTCTGGCTAAGTAACTTATTTTTTTGAATATGTTTTTTATTATTTAATAGTATAATTTATCTAAAGACATGATGTAAATACAATATTGATTATTTAAGTACCACACTCTGTGGAATTTGCCTTTAGCTCCTATAAGCGCAAGGATTTTCAGTTATTACGCCTAGTACGACTCACCAATTTTTACAGATGCTCCATAGAAAACATCCTTTCCAGGTGCATCCCAGCTTGATATGGTTCCTGCTCTGACCAAGACAGCAAGAAACTACAGAGCGTAACCCAGTCCATCACTCAAACCAGCCTCCCATCCATTGACTCCATCTACCCTTCACTCTGCCTCGGAAAAGCAGACAGCATAATCAAGAACACCCACGCACCCCTGTCACACTCTTTACCACCTTCTTCTGTCAGGAAAAGGATAAAAATTTTAGAATATGTACCGACTGGCTCGAGAACAGCTTCTTACCTGCTGCCATCAGATTTTTGAATGGACTCACCTTGTATTAAGTTGATTTTTTTCTACACCCTCGCTAAGGCTGTAACACTACACTCTGCACCCTCTCCTTTCCTTTTCCCCTATGTACCCTATGAATGGCAATCTTTTGTCTGTACAGTGCGCAAGAAACAATACTTCTCACTGTACCCCAATGCATGTGACAATAATAAATCAATTCAAATCATTACCCGCTCTTGTGCATTTCTGGCAACATTCATATAAAGTTACTGATTTTTTTTGGTACTTCTGGCTTTGAATGATGGAACAGTCTCGAAAGGCTGAAAGTTCCTACATTCTTGTACAGTATCTTGAGCCAGCATGAGTTACCAGCCCAGGAAAAAAGGGAAAAGGGATGGTGGCTGGAAGGTGAAGAAAATATTATCACTTCATGGATAGAACTTCTGTCAGAAGCAAAATGCATGTATACTTTCTTGGCTAACAACACTGACAATGGTCAGACCTTTAGGTTGTATTAGACATTGCACAATTGACACACACTGCAGACCGTTTAAAGAAACACAACAGTAGATACATTAGATGATTAAATATCACTTAAAAACTGCTCTTCGGCACAGTGCTCTGAATAATCGGTTGGTAAAATATTCATGGCAGTTCAATATGAGAAATGCTTGCAGACATAATTAATTTAATATGATCTGTGGTGTTCTTCTGTAAAAATGCTGATCGTATATACACCCCTGCACTGACCTGAGGTTAACATCGACTCGAGTCTCCCACTGACCCTGGGAACGCCCGCGTTCAGTGCCAGGATTTGAGTGCTTCAGCCCAATTTGCTGATTGGGTCACATGACACCCTTCAAGACCACACCCCTAAAAGGGGCCTGCTACTACATCCTTCCCCACTTAAGTCACTTATTACCACATACAAACAAAAATTATGGTGACCGCATGTGGGCACAGTGACTAGCACTGCTGCCTCGCAGGGGCTGGCTATGGCAGAAATAGGACTAACAGGATTGCCCTATAGGTACACAGATTGACATGGAGTCAATGGGCTGAATGGCATCCTTCTGTGCCATCATGTGCGCAGGTACAGCAGGCAGCAAATGGTATGTTGGCATTCATTACGAAGGAATTTGAGTATAGGGATAGGGATGTTTTGGTGTAATTGTATCGGGCATTGGTGAGGCCACATCTGGAGTATTTAATGTTGGCAAGTGCGAGGTGGTCCACTTTGGTAGGAAGAATGGTAGGAAGGACTATTACTTACGTGGCGAAAAACTGCAGCAGGCGACGGTGCAGAGGGACCTCGGGGTCCTTGTGCATGAGTCGCAAAAACCCAGCTTGCAGGTGCAGCAGGTGGTCAGGAAGGCGAATGGGATGCTGGCCTTCATAGCGAGGGGGATTGAATATAAAAGTAGGGAGGTCTTGCTGCAGCTGTATAGGGCATTGGTGAGGCCGCAGCTGGAGTACTGTGTGCAGTTTTGGGCGCCGCACCTGCGCAAAGATATTTTGGCCTTGGAGGGAGTGCAGAGGAGGTTTACTAGGCTGATACCGGAGTTGAGGGGGTTGAGCTATGAGGAGAGGCTGAATAAACTGGGCTTGTACTCATTAGAGTTTAGAAGAATGAGGGGAGATCTCATTGAGACGTATAAGATGATGAATGGGATGGATAGGATAGAGGTGGAGAGACTCTTCCCGCTCAAAAAAGACAGTAGGACTAGGGGGCACAGCCTCAAGATAAAGGGGGGGTGGTTTAGAACGGAGTTGAGGAGGAACTTCTTCACTCAAAGGGTGGTGAATCTCTGGAATTCTCTGCCCGTTGAAGTGGTGGAGGCTGCCTCGCTAAATATTTTTAAGACGCGGGTTGATGGGTTTTTGATAAGAGAGGGGATTAAGGGTTATGGGGAGAAAGCGGGAAAATGGAACTGAGCAGCGACAGATCAGCTGTGATCTTATTGAATGGCGGGGCAGGCTCGAAGGGCTGGATGGCCTACTCCTGCTCCTATTTCTTATGTTCTTATGTTCTTATGTATTGTGTGCGGTTTTGGTGTCCTGATCTGAGAGGTCCTTGCTACAGAGGGAGTGCAGCAAAGGTTTACCAGGCTGATTCCTGGGATGGCAGGTCTGTCATATGAGGAGAGGCTAAGTCGGTTAGGATTATATTCACTGGAGTTTAGAAGAGTGAAAGGGGATCTCATAGAAACTTATAAAATTCTAATAGCATTAGACAGGGTAGATTCAGAAACCTGATGGTGGGAGAGTCCAGAACTAGGGGTCATTGTTTGAGGATAAGGGGTAAATCTTCTAGCACGGAGGTGAGGAGAAATGTCTTCACCCAGAGGGCAGTGAGTGTGCATTATTCACTATCACAGAAAGTAGCTGAAACGGTGGGTGATTTCAAGAAGAAATTAGATGTCGCTCTTAGGGCTAAAGTGATCAAGGGATATGGAGGGGGGAGAAGGGGGGGGATCAGGATATTGAATTCGATGATCAGCCATGATCACAATGACTAGCAGAGCAGGCTCGAAGGGCCGAATGGTCTACTCCTGCTTCTAGTTTCTATGTTGGCCCATTTTCCATTTTATGGCTTTTTCTTTTGACGTTTTAAAGTTTTATTTATGAGTGACACAAGTAGGCTTACAATATCACTGTGATGAAGTTACTGTGAAAATCCCCTAGCCGCCACACTCTGGTGCCAATTCGGATACACTGAGGGTGAATTTAACAAGGCCAAAGCACCTAATCAGCACATCTTTCAAACTGTGGGAGGAAACCGGAGCACCTGGAGGAAACCCAGGCAGACACGGGGAGAACATGCAGCCTCCGCAAAAGCAGCCAGGAATTGAATGGGGGCCCCTGGCACTATGAGGCAGCAGTACTAACCACTGTGCCACCCTGACACCCCCTGTTTCTTCCACCTGTTCTCCTAGTTTTAAGAATCTGCTGGGTTCAATCTGCATCCACGGCTCCGGGCGATAATCTGTTGGAGCAGACCACCCGTCTGCTGTAAAATTCAACTGATCTAATTCTGCTGAAATCAATGGGATGGAAATCCAAATGACTTCACGGATGCTGGGCGATGGTGAAGGGAAGAAAGTTTATATTTGCCTATCCGTTATGCAAAACCATTCCCTTCCTGTTTCGGGTACATTTCTACATTCTGCCCTTTTCTCCCTAAAATCGACAACTTTTCCTGCATAATCGTTGAACTGCATTTGTCACCCAGCTACTTATCATTCTAATCCATGTCCTCCTCCATTCTCCCGCACTCCTTCTCACAGCCTCTCATCTGGAAGAATGCTGACAGTATTCTTCTGCACCTATATCCACATTATTTATGCATGGAACATGGAGGACAAAAGAGTTCCATGCGGAGATCTCTGGGGCATCCAAGTGCTTTCGTTCTTCCAGCCTGAGAAACGTCCATTCACTTTTTACTCTTTGCCTTCTGTCTCTTGCCAAGATCCCCCCTGCAACTGCCTTTGCTCTTAATAACAGGGGTTTCAATCCTCGCAAGTCTCTTTATATGTGGCACATTATCAATTGTATCACATCCGTTTAATTCTTTTTCTTACTCTGCTCAATAATTTCCTCAAAAAAATTCAATTAAATTAGTCAAGCATGACAAACCCACTGTGACTGTGTCTCATTAGCCCTTACCTTTTTAAGTGCTCACTGATGTTCTCCCTCATTATGGTTTCTAGATGTTTTGTTAACCACTGATGCGAGGCTAACTAGTCTATGTTCACCTTATTTATCCTTTTCCCACGTTGCTGAACAGTGATGAACCTTGTACGATTTTGGAATGGTATGGATGGTATCCCTTGCTGCCTTTCACAGATCTTTAACGGTAAAGCATTGTACGGGAGCACAGCACAAAACTGTGCCCAGTTACGAGAGCTGGGGCAGTAAGACAAGCTAATGCTCCAAGATTTGCTCCGAGTGTATCTATACGGTCCCCTTCTCCTACCATAGGGAAGCGATAACGCATACAGAAAAGAAAAGCAGGGACTAAGTTCGCATGAATATGCCAAGCACACATTAAAAGGTCACTGCCAGCAAAAACAGTCAAACTGAATTCCATCAAATGTAGTGGAAAGTGCGTGCCAAGATCCCTTGGGTCCCAGTCAGAGCTAAAAGGCATGCAGATGACTGATTCAGATATGTTTGTTTATTTAAGATACATAATGCATTATGGAGAGAGGGGAAAAAAATGGTTGTCGGCTTCCCACTGGAACAACTTGAGTCTTTTCCACTTGAATAATGTATCCGCAGCCAACCATGACGTGTGAAGCCCAGCTTATGGGTATTTCCTGTTAACAAGATATAACCATTCTCCATCTATTTAAGTAACCCTCAAGAAAACTTAAA
Organism: Carcharhinus amblyrhynchos; assembly: GCF_965287045.1. Classification (NCBI taxonomy): domain Eukaryota; kingdom Metazoa; phylum Chordata; class Chondrichthyes; order Carcharhiniformes; family Carcharhinidae; genus Carcharhinus; species Carcharhinus amblyrhynchos. The sequence continues at coordinate 116,471,976 of NC_137329.1, forward strand.
AGCACGAACAAGACAGAGAGCAGTTATCTGCATTCACAGAAGAAGAAAGTCCATGTACTTCTAATGCTGGTCACAGCTCTATATACCAGAACAAGAGAAGGCCATTATTCTGCTCCTTGAGCCTGCCCCATTATTCAATTAGATCACGGTTGGTTTGTACCAGTACAGGTTATCCATCTCTGACGAAGGGTCATTTATATAGGACCATTTAGGATGAAGGTGAGGAGACATTTCTTCACCCAAAGAGAGGTGAGCCCGTGAAATTCATTGTCAGTAGTTGATGCCAAAACATTGTATGTATTCAAGAGGCGGCTGGATATAGCACTTGGGGTGAATGGGATCAAAGGTTATGGGGAAAAAGCAGGATTAGGCTATTGAGTTGGATGATCAGCCATGATTGTAATGAATGACGGAATAGGCTCGAAGGGCCAAATGGCCTCCTCCTGCTCTTATCTTCTATGTTTCTATCTAGACTCGAAAAGTTGGCTCTATTCTCTCCCCACAGATGCTGTCAGACTTGCTGAGATTTTCCAGCATCTTCTGTTTTTGTTTCAGATTCCAGCATCCGCAGTATTTTAGTTTAATGTTATCCATCTCACCCATAAAAGGTTCAAATTTTCCAGCATCCACAACCTTTTGGGAAAGCAAATTTCAGATTTTTACTTGTGTGAAAAACATGTTTCCACATCTCCCTCCAAAATGACTTGCCTGTGATTTTTACAATGATGTCCACCCCTACTTCATTCCTGTATCAGAGGAGATAGCTTCTCTGCGCATACCTCCATCAAGGCCTTTTAGCATTTAAAAAATCTTGGTCAAACAACTCTATTTTTTTTCTATTCAGAAGAACATCTTACAAACGGGAGGATCCTATGGGTTAACAAGCAGCAGTGTCATAGAGTCATAGAGGTTTACAACATGGAAACAGGCCCTTCAGCACAACTTGTCCATGCTGCCCTCATTTTTTTTTTAAAACTCCGAAGCTAATCCCAATTGCCCGCATTTGGCCCATATCCCTCATACCCATTGTACTCATGTAACTATCTAAATGCTTTTTAAAAGATAAAATTGTACCCGCCTCTACTACTACTTCTGGCAGCTTGTTCCAGATGCTCACCACCCTGTGTGTGAAAAAATTGTCCCTCTGGACACTTTTGTATCTCTCCCCTCTCACCTTAGACCTATGCCCTCTAGTTTTAGACACCCCTACTTTTGGGAAAAGATATTGACTAGCTATCTTGTCTATGCCCCTCATTATTTTATAGACCTCTATAAGGTCACTCCCTCAGCCTCCTACGCTCCAGAGAAAAAAGTCCGAGTCTGTTCAGCCTCTCCTTATAACTCAATCCATCAAGTCCCGGTAGCATCTGAGTAAATCTTTTCTGCACTCTTTCTAGTTTAATAATATCCTTTCTATAATAGGGTGACCAGAATTGCGCACAGTGTTCCAAGTGTGGCCTTACCAATGTCTTGTCTTTAACAAGACGTCCCAACTCCTGTGTTCAACTCCAGCAGTGGTCCCCGTCACAGTCTCAGCATAACTGCACAATTATTTAGGACTGAGATGAGGAAAAATTTCTTCAGCCAAAGGCTTATGAATTTCTGAAATTCTCTACCACAAGGACTGTGGATGTTCAATCTAGATTTTTTGATGCCTCACCGATAGCCAGTTAGATCAGATGGTTAGGCCATGAGGCTAAAAACACTAAGGTCGCGAGTTCGATACCTGTATTGTCCACTGATATTTGTGTGGGTGGCACAGTGGCACAATGATTGGCACTGCTGCCTCACAGCGCTAGGGACACAGGTTCAATTCCAGCCTCAGGTCACTGTCTGTGCAAAAATTCTGCACATTCTCCCAGTGTCTGCATGGGTTTCCTCCAGGTGCTCCAGTTTCCTCCCACAATCCAAAAATGCGCAGGTTAGGTTGATTGGCCATGCTAAATTGCCCATTAGTGTCAGAGAGATGAGCTAGGGTAAATATGTGGGGTTATAGGGATAGGGCCTGGGTGGGGTTGTGCTCGGTGCAGACTCGATTGGCCGAATGGCCTCCTTGTGCACTGTAGGGATTCTATGCCTGTCAGATTTGGACAACCAACAACAGGCATCTCAATAGCATTAGAGAGGTACAACCAGTGAAACTATCATTTGAACCTCCAAATCTGGCAGCAAGTGCAACAATGGTGTCCAGACTCATACAGTGCAGAAGAGACTTTTGGCCCATTAGGTTTGCACCAGCATGTGAGAAATACCTTAACTCCCATCTAATCCCACTTGGCAGCACTTGGCCCATAGCCTTGTATGCCATAGTGAGCCATCCAGGTACTTTTTAAAGTGCCCAGCATCGAGATGCCAATCATTCAAAACCAGCTCCACCACTGGGACATTGGACTCGAATGCCTGACACCAGACTCCCAAAATAACTGTTCCGCTCAAAACCCCGTCACGGCAGGAGATTCCCAAGAGGAGAGCGGAAATGCTCACTGCCTCATGAGAGACCGTATGGTCAGCTGGTGACAACAAACATGAAGAAGGCTGAGCTCAGGAAGGCACCAAACCCCATGAGAGACTTCAGAGTCTTGCAGAATCAAAGTTGAGGTATCAGAGGGAGCACAAGCGTCTAAACAATCCACCCACCCAACCCATCAAGCACCGTCTGACTGACGTGTGGCAGGACGTGGAGACCACGCATTGGATTTATCAGCTATCTCAGAACGTATCAAAAAGTGAGGTGGAATTAAGTCACCTTCAATCCCTTAGCACTACTTAAGAAATTTATCCCTAGAAGGGAGACATGTTCAATGGTTAAACCATTGTGGTGGCACAGTAGTTAGCACTGCTGCCTCACAGCACCAGGAACCCAGGTTCAATTCCAGCCCCAGGTCACTGTCTGTGTGGAGTTTGCACGTTCTCCCTGTGTCTGCGTGGGTTTCCTCCAGGTGCTCCGTTTTCCTCCCACTCTCCAAAAATTGGCAGGCTGGGTGGATTGGCCATGCTAAATTATCCCTTAGCGTCCAAAGATGTGTAGGGTAGGAGGTTAGTGGGATAAATATGTGAGGTTACAGGGATGGGGTGGGTTCAGAGCCTGGGTAAGGTGCTCTGTTGGGGTCGGTGCAGACTCGATGAGCCTCCTTCTGCACTGATTTGATTCTATGGTTCGCCGTGATGCTAAGTCCCTGATTTTCCACTTTTGTCTGTTTTATTTTGAAAACTAGCCGATGTCCTATGCTGTTGTGTAACAGCAGAGTATCGTATCCTGTTCAATTCAGGCAATAACAGGAAAAGTGAAGCCGTGCCTAGTTAAGCTGACAAAGTTTCACTGGTAAATGAATACTAGTCGTTTGAAGGTTAATTATCAAATCAGGCCACAAACTAAGATTCTGCCTTGGTTTGTGGGAATCAGTTAGGAGATTGCACAAACCTTCGCTCTGGTATTCCATTCCCAGAGGGATTCCCTGTCCATTCCAATCGATCACACTTCATTTTCAAATGGTGACTCAAAATGTTCTATCACTGCATGGTATGCAAAGTGTGACAGACATCTGAGAGTACAGCAGACAGGAGGTACACATTAGACATAGCATCTTATGACTTACTAGTGCAGTTGGTTCACAGCCCCTTTGCAGTGTGGGGGTGGGGAGTGGGTGTTGGGTGTAAAATGCAGCAAGCTTTCCAAAAGTCCATTGACTTCGGCAAGACCAGAAAATGCCATTTGCAGGAAGAGACGGAAAATTTGGCTCCGTGCTGCTTTACCGCAATGGGGTATTGGCAATAAGGTGTGACGAGGAAGTCTGACAGAAGTAAATATACAATCCCTACACTATAAAAAGGAGGCCATTTGGCCCATAGAGTCTGTACCGCCACAATCCCACCCAGCTCCAATTCCTGTAACCCGACACATTTATTCTGCTAATCCCCCTGACACTAGGATCAATTTAGCACGGCCAACCAACCTAACCCATACATCTTTGGACCGTGGGAGGAAACCGGAACACCTGGAGGAAACCCACGCAGACACGGGGAGAATGTGCAAACACTACACAGGTAATGACCCGAGGCCGGAATTGAACCCGGCTTCTTGGCGCTGTGGGGCAGTAGTGCTAACCACTGTGCCACCCCAAGATAATGGGCAGAAATATTTACAATGTACAAGGAGCAAAGCATAGATAAATGGATAGAGAGCACGATACAGAAAAATGGAAAGAATGATAGAGAGGGAGACAGAGGGAGAGACAAAGAACAAAGAACAAAGAAAATTACAGCACAGGAACAGGCCCTTTGGCCCTCCAAGCCTGGACCGACCTGGAACTAAAGCCCCCAACTCTTTTGGGGACTATATTCCTCTATTCCCATCATATTCATGTATTTGTCAAGACGCCCTTAAAAATCACTACCATATCTGCTTCCGCTGCCTCCCCCTGGTTTCAGGCATCCACCACCCTCTGTGTAAAAAACCTGTCTCGTGCATCTCCTTTAAACCTTGCCCCTCACACCCTGGGAAAAATCTCCTGACTATCCACTCTGTCCATGCCCCTCATAATCTTGTAAACAGATAGAAATAAAGGCAAATTGGTAGGTAGGTAGGTAGGTAGGAAACCTGCTTTTGGTTAATATTATCATGGAAACTGTTCATGCGTTGTGCTCAGGTTATATTATTTTAACAAATGTGTGAACTCATTCATCTCAAGTAGGTTAATACCTCTGTTGGAACAGTCAGCAGAAGAATTTGGCGCAAGTGCGTAACGTTTGCATGATCACACTGTGCACCGTTATTTGCAGACTATAATTCCATCATTGATAGGGACAAATCAGAGGTAAAATTGATTGGCTTCTGTTCAAAACCAAAGATCTGAGTGTATCAGTCGTTCATCAGCGTGAGATACAATTTTAAAATTTAATATCCCATTGTATTTGTAGGACAAACTAAGAATAACTCCATTTACTTTTTTCAATACCTGGAGTTGATCCATTGATTATGATTGTAATATTCTATTAGTTCATTTGGCCAAATTGTTCATAAATAAATGGAAGTGCCCAAGCAGTATTCCAAGAGGAACTCGGAAAGATGAAAGGATTGCAAGCTGGGAGCCATGTAAACCAGGAAGCCACACCAGTAAGATCTGTGCCTTACACATTAGCAGAAAAAGTAGGAATAAAGCTAAAATTACTAGAAGACTTGGGCATCATCAGGTCCATACAATTTGCAGAGTGGGTGGCACCCATCGTGCCTGTAGTCAAACCAAACAAGTTCATTTGTATCTGCGAGCACCACAAGCTGATGATAAACCAGGCTATGAAGCTGGATAGGTATCCCATCCCCAAAATAGAGGATCTGAATGTGAAGTTGGTCAGACATATACCAAATTGGACATGAGCCACGCTTATCAACAATTAGAGCTAGACGACACATCAAAAACTTATGTCACCATTAATACATATAAAGGGTAATAAACGACAAAGGATCGTGAATGAAAGCCAATCCATCACTCAAGCCAGTCTCCCATCCATTGACTCTGTCTACATTTCCCGCTGCCTCTTGGCAAAGCTGCCAGCATAATCGAGGACCCCACACACCCCGGATATTCTCTCTTTCATCTTCTTCCATTGCTAAAAGATACAAAAGTCTGCGATCACATACTAACCGACTCAAGAATACCTTCTTCCAAGCTGCCGTCAGACTTTTGAATGGACCTACCTCGCATTAAGTTGACCTTTTTCTACACCCTAGCTATGACTGTAACACCATATTCTGCACTCTCTCTTTTCCTTCTCTATGAACAGTATGTTTTGTCTGTATAGCACGCAAGAAACAATACTTTTCACTGTAGGTTAACACATGCGACAATAATAAATCACATCAAAATCAAAATAACATTCCATAGGTTTGAACACTGCGGGTGGCATGGTGGCACAGTGGTTAGCACTGCCACCTCACAGTGCCAGGGACACGGGTTCAATTCCGACCTTGGGTAACTGCCTGCGTGGAATCTGCATGAGTCTCCTCCGGGTGCTCCGATTTCCTCCCACAGTGCAAAGATGTGCAGGTTAGGTTGACTGGCCATGACAAGTTGCCCCTTAAAGTCAGGGGAAGAAGCAGGGCAAATATGTAGGGTTACAGGAATAGGATCTGGATAGCATTGTTGACTGATGGAGGCTGGACAGGCTGAATGGCCTCCTTCTGCACTGTAGTGATTCCAAGATTCTATTCACCAGCCACACTTGCCCCAAAACCGGAAAACCCTGCTGAGGTCAACAGACATTTGCATGGTCCGCCTCCCCAGTCCACCCACTGCAATTCCTGTGTCGGCGGGATGGGAAAACTACCCCCCCATGAGTCAAATCCAGCAAGTAATTACCATATAGGACCAGGAGCTCTCTTTTGGGCATTTTTCTCCAAGTTTGGGATAGAATTCATTGAGTTTCACACACTCTGCTTCCAGCTATTTACCATTGGCATCAGCTATTGGCCTCAGCTATTTACCATTTATTTAGATGATCTGGAGGAGGGAACCGAGTGTAGGGTGTCGAAATTTGCTGATGACACCAAGATTGGTGGAACGGCAAATTGCGCGGAGGTGTGGAGAGTCTGCAGAAGGATCTAGATAGGCTGGGCGAATGGGCCAGGAACTGGCAAATGGAATTTAATGTTGGCAAGTGCGAGGTGGTCCACTTTGGTAGGAATAATGGGAGGAAGGACTATTACTTACGTGGCGAAAAACTGCAGCAGGCGGCGGTGCAGAGGGACCTCGGGGTCCTTGTGCATGAGTCGCAAAAACCCAGCCTGCAGGTGCAGCAGGTGGTCAGGAAGGCGAATGGGATGCTGGCCTTCATAGCGAGGGGGATTGAATATAAAAGTAGGGAGGTCTTGCTGCAGCTGTATAGGGCATTGGTGAGGCCGCAGCTGGAGTACTGTGTGCAGTTTTGGTCACCGTACTTACGCAAGGATATTTTGGCCTTGGAGGGAGTGCAGAGGAGGTTTACTAGGCTGATGCCGGAGTTGAGGGGGTTGAGCTATGAGGAGAGGCTGAATAAACCAGGCTTGTACTCGTTAGAGTTTAGAAGAATGAGGGGAGATCTCATTGAGACATACAAGATGATGAATGGGATGGATAGGATAGAGGTGGAGAGACTCTTCCCGCTCAGAAAGGACAGTAGGACTAGGGGGCACAGCCTCAAGATAAGGGGGGTACAGTTTAGAACGGAGTTGAGGAGGAACTTCTTCACTCAAAGGGTGGTGAATCTCTGGAATTCTCTGCCCGTTGAAGTGGTGGAGGCTGCCTCGCTAAATATTTTTAAGACGCGGGTTGATGGGTTTTTGATAAGCGAGGGGATTAAGGGTTATGGGGAGAGGGCAGGAATGTGGAACTGAGCCACGACAGATCAGCCATGATCTTATTGAATGGCGGTGCAGGCTCGAAGGGCTAGATGGCCTACTCCTGCTCCTGTTTCTTACGTTCTTATGTTTATGTTCTTATTTCTGCACAGCAGGTTCACTCTTTCTGAGAGAACTCTGTTTTGCAACTGGGCATGGATGCAATCTATACCCCTAGCCGTTAGTCTCCACTTTGCTTAACAAAGTATCGGTTTCTCTCTGTTACTCGGCTAATCTGCATCTCACAAGCCCTCAGTGCAGCTAAATCCTTTTTTTTAAATACCCAGTTCTTTACTTTCCATTTCATTCCAACTTGCTCACACAGTGACTAATAAAAGTGCTGGACAGTGCTTTGCGACACCACGAAAAATCTTGAAAAGTGTTGTACAAATGAACCTTCAACCATTGTAAGCCTGAGTTCTTTATTTTGATTGCTCTCATTGCCGTGATATCTCTCCCCATCCTTTCTCCTCAAAACATAGATACAAATGTAGAAAGTTGGAGCAAGGGTAGGCCACTTGGCCCTTCGAGCCTGCAGCACCAGTCGATATGATCATGGCTGCTCATGCATCCTCAGTATCCCATTCCTGTTTTCTTTCCATACTCCTTGAGCCACAAGGGCCACATCCAGCGCTCTCTTGAACATATCTAACAAACTGGCCCTGACGTCTTTCTGTGGTAGAGAATTCCACAGGTTCGCAACTCTCTGAGTGAAGAATCCTTCTTCATCTCAGTCCCGAATGTCTTACTCCTTATTCTTAACAGGTTTATTTGGTAGCACAAGCTTTCGGAGAGTTGCCCCTTCGTCAGCTGATGAACATAAGAACATAAGAAATAGAAGCAGGAGTAGGCCATCTAGCCCTTCGAGCCTGCCCCGCCATTCAATAAGATCATGGCTGATCTGTCATGTCTCAGTTCCACATTCCCGCCCTCTCCCCATAACCCTTAATCCCCTCGCTTATCAAAAACCCATCAACCCGCGTCTTAAAAATATTTAGCGAGGCAGCCTCCACCACCTCAACGGGCAGAGAATTCCAGAGATTCACCACACTTTGAGTGAAGAAGCTCTCCAAAAGCTCGTGCTACCAAATAAACCTGTTGGACTTTAACCTGGTATTGTGAGACGACTTACTGTGCCCACCCCAGTTCATCCTTATTCTTAGACTGCGACCCCCTATTTCTGATTTCTCCAACACCGGGGATATTCTTCCCGCATCTACGCTGTCCAATCCCATCAGGATTTTATATGTTTCTACGAGATTCCCTCTCATTCTTCTAAATTCTAGGGCCCCATCAATCCAGTCTCTCTTCCCCAGCTTTCTTGCTGTTTCTCTGTCATGTAGCTACTTCATGCTGTCCTGCTCCCTGTGCACCACTACCTCTGAGAAGAAACTTAGGACATTACATTCCACGTAAGACCCAACATAAAAAGGTAATTTATTGACAACTGCAACGTGGGTTTACAATGCAATTGTGTAATAAAATAGAAAAGTAAACAAGGCGCCCAACGTGTAAATGCTGCCACAGAAACATTGTAAATATGCCCAAGATATTCTGCTAGTCACATTCCCTAGGTACCCATTGCTTGGTGATTAACATACAGACTGTGCTTCGAAAGTCAGGAGTCTTATAAAGAGATATCTCAAACCATTAACATTACGCATTCGCATTACTATATGACAGAGGGAAGTTTTGTCAAAAGTCATAAAAAACTATAAAGAGTATCTATCATGAAACAACTTAGCAGCTTTTAAGGAAATAGCCTAAACAGATGCTTTACTGAAATACAGTAGGTTTTCTACAATTATATTCTGTGGCTGTAATACCAGTGGAAGGTGATGCCTTCGGAAAACAATTATCGGTTGAGCTAGATCTTCACCATTTCTTAGAATTTCATAGAATCGCAAGTTAAAAGGAAGCCATTTGGCCCATCAGGTCTGCACTGACAGAGCATCATATCAAGGCCCACCCCTGTAACCCCACGTTTGCCTCACTAATCCCCCTATACATCTTGGGACACTGATGTTTGAGTCTCTGGGTTGCTGTAAAAGAGACATAAGTTCTGCTTCTTTATAAAATACTTTTATTTCTTTGATCCAACTCCACAGATCATTCTCCACCTGTAGTTCCTTGATATATCAATGACTTCTATTGAATAATTGACATCAAGGTAGGACTTAATTGGAAGATCTGTTCCTAACAACTAGCGTGCCAACACACCTAACCTGCACATCTTGGGCTGTGGGACGAAACTGAAGCACTCAGAGGAAACCCACGCAGACATGGGGGGAATGTGCAGAATCCGCACAGACAGTGGCCCAAGCCAGGAATCGAACCTGAGTCCCCGACGCTGTGAGGCAGCAGTGTTAACCACTGTGCCACCTAAGTTCCCAAGTAAGAGGCAGAATTTTCATCTCGTTTCTGATTTTTGGAATGTTTTTTTTTAGCTGAACAAAGTAAGGAAACAGAGTAGTACAGTTGACTGGGCTTTCACCCTGTTTTCTGGCCTTCACAGCCAATGCCTGGGTTTGCTGAGCTATTTAAAACTCAATCGGGTCAATAGTTGCCAAAACATGGAGCTGTGAAATCGATAGGCTGAAATGCTTTGAAATACTGAATTAGGCAACTACCTGGCAATGTGAAAACTTGTCATAAGAACATAAGAACATAAGAAATAGGAGCAGGAGTAGGCCATCTAGCCCTTCGAGCCTGCCCCGCCGTTCAATAAGATCATGGCTGATCTGTCGTGGCTCAGCTCCACCTTCCCGCCCTCTCCCCATAACCCTTAATCCCTTCTCTTATCAAAAACCCATCAACCCGCTTCTTAAAAATATTTAGCGAGGCAGCCTCCACCACTTCAACGGGCAGAGAATTCCAGAGATTCACCACCCTTTGAGTGAAGAAGTTCCTCCTCAACTCCGTTCTAAACCGCCTCCCCTTTATCTTGAGGCTGTGCCCCCTAGTCCTACTGTCCTTTCTGAGCGGGAAGAGTGTCTCCACCTCTATCCTATCCATCCCATTCATCATCTTATACATCTCAATGAGATCTCCCCTCATTCTTCTCCAGACATGTCCTGTGAGCAGAAAGCGAGATAAATCCATCCTGGTCTATTACTATCCCATCAGTTTACTCATTATCATCAGTAAACAGATGGAAGGGGTCCCCAACAGTGCAATCAAACAGCACTTGTGGAACAATAACTTGCTCAGTGATATCCAGTTTGGGTTTTGCCAGGGTCACTCAGCTCCTGACCTCATTACAGCTTCTGTTTAAACATAGACAAAAAGGGCGGAACTCCAGAGGTGGGGTGAGAACGGGCAGTGTCCTCGGCCCAAACTTCTTCAGCTGCTTCACCAATGACCTTCCTTCCAGTTATTTAAGTGGTTGAGTGATTGTTCTAAAGGCCAGTCACATGATTTGATGGTGATGTCATTCGGGCGCTGTACAGGCTGCTGTTTAGTTTGTTTCTGTTCTGTGCAGAGAAGAAATCTTACAATAAACTTTGTTGTTGTTACATGTGCAAACCATTGCATTTTCTTCTTGTTTAACACTCTCAATCTTGAACGTATGTTGGAAATGTAACATTCTTAGTAAGCTCAAAAGTAGGGATGTATGCGGATGATTGCACAATGTTCAGTAACCTCTCAGATTCTGAGGCAGTCCATGTCCAAAAGCAACAAGATCTGGACAATATCCAGGCTTGAGTTGACAAGTGGTAAGTAACATTCATGGCGCACGAGTGCTAGGCAATACCATCTCCAGCAAGAGAGAATCTAAACGTTGCTCTCTGATATTCAATCCCATTGCCATTGCTGAATCCCCTACTACCAAAATCCTAGGGTTTAACATTGGCCAGAAACTGAACTGGACTTGACATATAAATACTGTGCCAGTAAGAGCAGTTTAGAGGCTAGGAACCTGTGGTAGATATCTCACCCCTTGACTCCTCAAAGCCTGTCCGCCATCTACAAGGCACAAGTTAGGAGTGTGATGGAATACTCTCCACTTGCTCGGATGGGTACAGCTCCAACAACACTCAAGAAGCTTGATACCTTCCAGGACAAAGCAGCCCACTTAATTGGCATCACATCCACAAATGTTTGCTCGGTCCTTTCCCAGCAAGCACTGACAGCCATGCGTACCACCTACAAGAAGGAATTCACCAAGCATGTTCAGAAAGCATTTTCCAAACACATGATTCCTACTATCCAGAAGGATAAGGGTAGCAGATATCTGGGATCACCACCACCTGGAGGTTCCCCTCCAAGCCACTCACCATCCTGGCGCACTGCGGCCTCACAGCTCCAGGGACCTGGGTTTAACTCCAGTCTCGGTTGGCTGTGTGTGTGGAGTTTGCACGTTCTTTTCCCAGGTCAGAGGTGACAAACACAAAGGGGTCACTGGTTCAAGGTGAAGGGGGCGAGGTTTAACTCAGATATCAGAGGGACGTATTTTACACAGAGGGTGGTGGGGGCCTGGAATGCACTGCCAAGCAGGGTGGTGGAGGCAGACACACTGAGATCGTTTAAGACTTATCTGGATAGCCACATGAACAGAGTGGGAATGGAGGGATACAAACAAATGGTCTAGTTGGACCAATGAGCGGCGCAGGCTTGGAGGGCCGAAGGGCCTGTTTCCTGCGCAGAATTGTTCTTTGTTCTCCCCATGTTTACATGGGTTTCCTCTGGGCTCTCTGGTTGCCTCCCAGAGTCCAAAGATGCGCAGGTTAGATGGATTGGCGATGCTAAATTGCCCCTTAGTGTACCGGGATGCATAGATTAGAGGGGTAAATATGCAGGATTACGAGGATAGGGCCTGGGTGAGATTGTTGTCAGTACAGACTCAATGGGCTGAACGATCTCCTCCTGCACTGTAGGGATTCTGTAATTCTTCCTATGATTTCAATGTTGACTCTCTCAATGAAATATTGTTATGGAAAAGCTTCTGAAGAAGGAGGGCAACTCAAACAACAATTTCTTGATTTCTATGTTTAATAGTGCATTTGTGGTCATCTAGAGTCACTAAGATTTATTCTGTTTATCGTGAAAAGTGATAGCCTCGCTGTTAGTTCAATACAAGAGGTAGACCATTGCTTTTAATATTTTATTCTTCTGTCCACCCCACTGTGTTGAGCTGCATTCTTTGTCAGAAATAATATTCTACCCTTAACGTTCTGCCTTTGGTGTCCTATTGAGGAATACTTGCAAGTAAAGCTTGTTGACTTAACCACAGCTTTTTTCACTGCTTCCTGAGATGAATATTAGCCCAAAATCACTATTTGATCACGAGCAAATGTAAATGCAGGATATATCTGCCAGCAGTGGGCAGCATGGTGCCTCAGTGGTTAGCACTGCTGCCTCTCAGCGCCAAGGACGCAGGTTCAATTCCAGCCTCGGGTCGCTGTCTATGTGGAGTTTGCACGTTCTCCCCGTGTCTGCGTGGGTTCCATCTGGGTGCTCTGGTTTCCTCCCATGGTCCAAAGACGTGAGGGTTAGCTTGATTGGCTACGCTAAAATTGATCCTACCATCAAGGGGATTAGCAGGGTAATGGGAATAGGGCTTAGGTGGGATTGTGGTCGGTACAGACGCGATGGGCCGAATGGCATCCTTCTGCACTGTAGGGATTCTATGAATCTAAGATGTACTGCACCAACTTAATCACAGTTCTAACAATTCAGGTGGTGCGCTTTGTCAGACTCGAGTCATGCATTTATCCAACTCAAGAGGGTGGGATTTTCCCATCTCGCCTGCCACGGGAATCATAGCGGGAAGGATAGGACCATGCAAAGGTCCGTTGACCTCGGGCAGCATTTTCTGGTCTTGTGGTGAGCTCAGCTGGAATATCCTACCCAAGACCTCAGTCCCACCAACCCCAGGAGGTACACACCTTCAATTTCACGATCTTAGTTCTTGACATAGGTTGAACTGCAGAAAGATGGGAATATCTTTCAAAACTGTCACAAAAGGGAAGCAATGGCCTTGTGATATTATCACTAGACTATTAATCCTGAAACCCACCTAATGTTCTGGGGACCCGGGTTCAAATCCCACCACGGCAGAGAGCGGAATTTGAATTCGATAAAAAAAATCTAGAATTAAGAGTCTACTGATAACCATGAAACCATTGTCAACTGTCAGAAAAACATATCTGGTTCTTTAGGGAATGAAATAAGAACATAAGAACATAAGAAATAGGAGCAGGAGTAGGCCATCTAGCCCTTCGAGCCTGCCCCGCCATTCAATAAGATCATGGCTGATCTGTTGTGGCTCAGTTCCACTTTCCCGCCCTCTCCCCATAACCCTTAATCCCCTCTCTTATCAAGAACCCATCAACCCGCTTCTTAAAAATATTTAGCGAGGCAGCCTCCACCACTTCAACGGGCAGAGAATTCCAGAGATTCACCACCCTTTGAGTGAAGAAGTTCCTCCTCAACTCCGTTCTAAACCGCCTCCCCTTTATCTTGAGGCTGTGCCCCCTAGTCCTACTGTCTTTTTTGAGCGGGAAGAGTCTCTCCACCTCTATCCTATCCATCCCATTCATCATCTTATACGTCTCAATGAGATCTCCCCTCATTCTTCTAAACTCTAACGAGTACAAGCCTAGTTTATTCAGCCTCTCCTCATAGCTCAATCCCCTCAACTCCGGTATCAGCCTAGTAAACCTCCTCTGCACTCCCTCCAGGGCCAAAATATCCTTGCGCAGGTGCGGCGCCCAAAACTGCACACAGTACTCCAGCTGCGGCCTCACCAATGCCCTATACAGCTGCAGCAAGACCTCCCTACTTTTATATTCAATCCCCCTCGCTATGAAGGCCAGCATCCCATTTGCCTTCCTGACCACCTGCTGCACCTGCAAGCTGGGTTTTTGCGACTCATGCACAAGGACCCCGAGGTCCCTCTGCACCGTCGCCTGCTGCAGTTTTTCGCCACGTAAGTAATAGTCCTTCCTACCATTCTTCCTACCAAAGTGGACCACCTCACACTTGCCAACATTAAATTCCATTTGCCATTTCCTGGCCCATTCGCCCAGCCTATCTAGATCCTTCTGCAGACTCTCCACACCCTCCGCACAATTTGCCTTTCCCCCAATCTTGGTGTCATCAGCAAATTTCGACACCCTGCACTCGGTTCCCTCCTCCAGATCATCTATATAAATGGTAAATAGCTGAGGCCCCAGCACCGACCCCTGGAGCACCCCACTAGTCACCAACCGCCAATCCGAATAGCACCCATTGACCCCCACTCTCTGCCTCCTATTTGACAACCAATCCTCTATCCACGCTAACACCCTACCCCCAACTCCATGTCCCCTGACCTTCTGCAATAACCTCTTGTGAGGTACCTTGTCAAACGCCTTCTGAAAATCCAGAAAGACCACATCCACCGGCTCTCCTCTATTCACTGCCCTAGACACATCCTCATAGAACTCCAGTAAATTTGTCAGACACGACTTCCCTTTAATGAAACCGTGTTGCGTCCGCCCTATCAAGCAATTCCCTTCAAGATGCCTCGCAATTTCCTCCTTAATGACGGATTCTAACATTTTACCTACCACAGACGTTAAACTAACCGGCCTATAATTCCCCGCCTTTTGCCTGGCACCCTTCTTAAATCTGCTGTCCTCACTTGGTCTGGCCTACATATGACTCCTGAACCAGTAGCATCACGGTCGCACAGTAGTTAGCCCTGCTGCCTCACAGTACCAGGGACCTGGGTTCAAGTCCCAGCTTGGGTGACACTGTGCAGAGTCTGCACATTCTCCCCATGTCTGCACGGGTTTCCTCCAGGTGTTTCAGTTTCCTCTCCCACTCCAAAAGACGTGCTGGTTGGGTGCATTGGCTGTGCTAAATTCTCCCTCAGTGTATCTGTACAAGTGTCGGAGGGTAGCGACTAGGGAATTTTCACAGTAACTTCATTGCAGTGTTAATGTAAGCCTATATGTGCCACTAATAAATAAACTTTAATCAGTTTGGTTGACTTTCAACTGCCCTCTGAAATGGCTACTCAGTCCAAGAGATGGGCAATAAACGCTGCAGTAAGAAGTCTCACAACACCAGGTTTATTTGGCATCACTAGCTTTCGGAGTCTCAGGCTCCTTCATCAGATGAGTGAGGATATGTGTTCGCAAACAGGGTATATAAAGACACAAACTCAGTTTACAAGATAATGGTTGGAATACAAGTCTTTCCTGGTAATCAAGTCTTAAATGTACAATGAGTGGAGAGAGGGTTAAGCACAGGTTAAAGAGATGTGTATTGTCTCCAGCCAGGACAGTTAGTGAGATTTTACAAGCCCAGGTAAGTCATGGGGGTTACAGATAGTGTGACATGAACGCAAGATCCCGCTTGAGGCCGTCCTCATGTGTGCATAACGTGGCTGTCCGTTTCTGCTCAGCGATTCTGTGTTGTCGTGTGTTGTGAAGGCCGCCTTGGAGAATGCTTACCCGAAGATCAGAGACCCGAGTCTCCGACTGGAAGGGAACACTCCTGCCTGGTGATTGTCGGGCGGTCATTCATTCATTGTCGTAGCGTCTGTATGGTCTCCCCAAATAAATGTTGGCCAGCGACGCCCATGTCCCATGAATGAATAAAAAGAAATCCCACCAAAAAAATGGCTCCCATGCCAGCAGTGCCATTGAATCATTTACACGTGTGAAAAACATGACATCCACGGCTCTACAAAGAAATAATATTCCTCGCATATTCGGACCATTTCAAGATTCAATGTTGCCAGAAAGTTCTGTTTTGTGATGACTTGCAAGATCTAACAGCTTTATGCAAATTAAAGGCTCTCTATCTGATTGGGGTGATTACCATAAGGATCTTCTTCATCTTTGTCTGGCCTCT
The DNA here is from genome assembly GCF_965287045.1 of Carcharhinus amblyrhynchos. Taxonomy (NCBI): domain Eukaryota; kingdom Metazoa; phylum Chordata; class Chondrichthyes; order Carcharhiniformes; family Carcharhinidae; genus Carcharhinus; species Carcharhinus amblyrhynchos. Next base: position 116,488,195 of record NC_137329.1, read on the forward strand.
TACTTAGGGAAAAAGATTATGTATAATTTTACAGCAATTTCAGTGACGTGTGATATCTTTAAAGACTTCAAGTCTAGTTATTAGAATAGAGTGGTATACTGTACACAGTGTGACATTTTGTGTCCTAGCAACAAGAGTTGTTACAAAATTGATATACGTGTTATCACTAAAAAGGAACTAGTTTGCCAAGTGTCAGCTGTAGCTGGATTAATATGGGAGAGCTGCATTTGACAGTATTCAGCAGCACTCAATGCAGTTTCCACTGCTGTACAGTACTCAGTATTGATATTATTATTATCTACACCACTTTTATCTGACATTTGGCCATTGCCACTTCACAACTGACCATTGGAACATCACAGTTGCGTACTAACTTCAAGAGGGAAGATTTCGAATTGCAGTATTTGGCATACATGCCTTTTGTCTTGCTGTGTCACTTTGAGTGAAGACAAAAGGAAAAGGTGGGAACCGTGTGTCCGAATGGCAAAAAAACGGTCTGGGAAAGTATTAAGTTCACGGAAGGGAAATTGCTGCGGAGGGTCTTGTGATAATAATTTTCTTCCATTTGCAGCATGTGTTGCGGTTGTGTGTCCTTGGGTCCACACCTGGTGGTTAGAAACCATAGAATCTCTACAGTGCAGAAGGAGGCCATTCGGCCCATTGGGTCTGCACGGACAACAATCCCATCCAGGCCCTATCCCCACACCCCCATACATTTATCCTGCTAACCCACACATCCTGGGACTCTAAGCAGCAAATTAGCATGGCCAATCTACCTAACCTGCACATCTTTGGGCACTAAGGGGCAATTTATCATGGCCAATCCACCTAACCAGCACATCTTTGGGCACTAAGGGGCAATTTATCATGGCCAATCCACCTAACCAGCACATCTTTGGGCACTAAGGGGCAATTTATCATGGCCAATCCATCTAACCAGCACATCTTTGGGCACTAAGGGGCAATTTATCATGGCCAATCCACCTAACCAGCACATCTTTGGGCACTAAGGGGCAATTTATCATGGCCAATCCACCTAACTTGCACATCTTTGGGCACTGAGGGGCAATTTATCATGGCCAATCCACGTAACCTGCACATCTTTGGACTGCTGGAGCACCCAGATGAAACCCACGCAGACACAGGGAGAATGTGCAGACTCGACACAGACTGTGACCTGAGGCCAGAATTGAACCCAGGTCCCTGGAACTGTAAGGCAGCAGTGCTGACCACTGTGCCACCCCGTAAGAAAGGGACTTCAGATCAGTTCCTAGTGGAGTAGGGCCAGGATGGGGAGGAGTGGGGGCAGCTGGATTTGATATAGGTGATTATAGAGGGGGCGGTGGTGATGGGTGGCGAGGGGAGCACTGGAGGAGGAGGGTAGTTTGGAAGTCAGCCATTGGTGATTTTATGGGGTGGCGGGGGAGGGGGGGCGGAGGCTGGGTAGAGTTGGGGGTCAGCTATTGGTGAGTTTGGTGGGGTGGCGGGGGTTGGGGAGGGGGGAAGGGGTGAAGTTAGAATCATCCATTGGGTGATAGCAGTGAAGTGGTGGCAGAGGCGGGGGTCAGATGGGCGTGGTGGTGAAGTGCTCTCTGTTCATGGAAAAAAATAATAGAATGTGTAGGTGGGGAGAGAAGGAGAGAAGAAGGAGAGAAGAAGAAGGAGAGAAGAAGAAGGAGAGAAGAAGAAGGAGAGAAGAAGAAGGAGAGAAGAAGAAGGAGAGAAGAAGGAGGAGAGAAGAAGGAGGAGAGAAGAAGGAGGAGAGAAGAAGGAGGAGAGAAGAAGGAGAGAAGGAGAGAGATGAGGGTGAAATCTTCCTTAAAGCACAGGGGAAGCCAGCAGTCTTGCTCCTCTTGGCCCACAAGGAGAGCTGTAAAATGCATCGTCCTCTATTTCGCTGCCAGCTTTCCCAGTTTTTGGGAAGCTGCAGAGCAGCAATTAAACGCCTCCTAGGTTTGAAATTTTGATCCTTAACCACTGAGTGGCAGAGCGTTTATATCAAGGCCAACATCTGCTGGCTACCTAGTATTTTTTTTGCAATACAGGAGAATTCAGTCGAGGTGAGATCCCTCACCTAAAATAACCCACAAGCAGAACCATTTCCCCACATGAGAAAAATAAAAATAGAATCTAAAGAAAGTGACTGTTTTAAACCTGCAAGTTCAGTCCTTGCAGAACGGCTCCAGTAAGTATAGGTGCCATTTGTCATTAATTATTTCTGGTTTTGGATTCTAACAGCATGTACAACGATATAATAAAAAGAGAAATGCCTTCTAGCATTATGACACCTTGAGAAACCTTACAAAGCATTTCAAAGGAAAGGTCTTTTGTGTGTTCTGTCCTCATTAGTCTCTAGATTAGCTGGGATGTCATTTAAAGTGAGGGGTGTATTTACTTATTGACTGTGAGATTTAACCACTAAAGCTTTGCCAAACCACTGGCAAACTTAATGCATAATCGAGCAAAAAATACACGGTGACTGATCCTTTGGATCAACCAATGTTGAAGTACTTGCCTCAAGCAATCAAGTCAAGCCAAGCAGTAGGAAGCAAGGATGACGCCATTAATCAAAGTACATTATTCTGGAGGAGAAAAGTGAGAGGGAAGAAATCTGCGTTCATTTGCAGTACCACCCACAATAACACAAGTTCATTTGCAAACTGAATTGAACACATTATCTTACCGTTTCACTCGAGTGTAAAATAGAATTTGTTGCAGCATCCTCTTAGCAACTTTTCCAACAAGCCCGAACATTTTTTTTTGTGTTTGTACGAGAGTTCGACTTTCACCATTGTTGTGGAACATCAGAGCATTCCAAAAGGTAGCTTAACCGTCCTCTGCAAACTAGCACTCCCAATTGAGAGCAACAGGCTGCACTTAATGCCACTCGAAATGCAGGAATTTATCTTCACGCCATAACACTCAGTGTCATTGATATTAAACCAAGTCATCCCGGCATCATTTAATAGTTATGAATTTACTGACGGATCACGCGTTTGCACGCTCTGCAAAGTGTAAAGAGGCCTTTCGCCACTTCAGGGAGGGAGGAATTGAGAGAGGGGTTTAGGATTAGTTAACGCTGATTGTTGGTGCCCTGAGATTCCGTGAAAGGTTTATTAAAAGAATTTAATTTGCAATTCATTTTCATCTTCAAAGCAGGCAGCATATTCATCTTGAACCTTTCGGTGCCCTGGAAGCCACTCAATTCACACCTCAATTAGTAGGATAGAAGGAGCCTGCTGTTTCCCTGTAAGTTCCCTCATTTGTTCCAGCCCCAAGCCAGAGTAAAATTCAGAGTTTACCAGACAGTCAACATCGGTGAGAAGTGAATGCCTCTCTTAACACTGCACCTGGTTTGAAGGGCAAATGATTTGGTCATAGATCATAGAATTCCTATAGTGCAGAAGGGGGCCATTCAGCCCATCGAGTCTGCACCGACCACAATCCCACCCAGGCCCTATCCCCATAACCCCGTGTATTTATCCAAGCTGATATTGAGGTTAATTTAGCATGGCCAATCAACCTAATCCACACACCTTAGTCCGTCAACGCAAACTCAAAGGTACTTGACAAAGCTTAGTTTGAGTTAATTTATTATTCTCACGTGGATTGGAATACATTGAAAAGTATTGTTTCTTGCACGCTATACAGACGATGCGAAGTTTACATTTATTTATTATTGTCACAATTAGGCTTATAGCGCACTAAGGTTACTGTGAAAATCCCTGAGTCGCCACGTTTCAGCACCTGTTTGGCTACACTGAGGGAGAATTTAACATGGCCAATGCACCTAACCAGCACGTCTTTCAGTCAGAGAGGAAACTGGAGCACCCAGAGGAAGACCACACAGGCACGGGGAGAATGTGCAGACTCCTCAGAGACAGTGACTGAAGCCAGGAATTGAACCCGGGCCCCTGGTTATGTGAGGCAGCAGTGGTAATCATTGTGCTACCCTGTCACCCATACCATTCATAGAGAAGGAAAGGAGAGGGTGCAGAATATAGTGTGACAGTCATAGCTAGGGTGTAGAGAAAGATCATGTTAATATAAGGTAGGTCCATTCAAAAATCTGATGGTAGCAGGGAAGAAGCTGTTTTTGAGTCAGTTAATGTGTGACCTCAGCCATTTGTATCTTTTTCTCGATGGAAGTAGGTGAAAGAGAGAATGTCTGGGTTTGATGTTTTATGAAAGGAAACCTAGATTAATTTTGAAATCTATAAACTCACAATCCCTTCAGGAAAAGTGGGTTATGAGGTTCAACCAATAAGTGATTCATCTTTTCTTGGTAAACAACTAAGGTTACATTGCCTGTGGTATTAACAGCAAGCACTGCAGGGCAAATATGAACTGAATATTTTAAAGGCTTAAGGGGTTGTTGGAGGGACTGACATTCTCTTTCCCGTGCTTAAGGTTGTAGATGAAATGGATAGAAAAACGTTCGGGAGGAAGGCCGTAAGACCTTAAGATTTAGGAGCAGAATTGGGCCATTTGGTCCATTGTGTCTGCTCCGCTCTGCATTCATGGATGTGTTTCATAACCCCATTCTCCTGCCTCTTCCCCGTAACCTTTGATCCCCTTACCAATCAAGAACTTATCTATCTCTATCTTAAATACTCAATGACCTGGCATGCACAGCCTTCTGCGGCAATGAATTCCATAGATTTATCACCCTCTGGCTGAAGAAATTTCTCCTCTTCTCAGTTCTAAAAGGTTGTCTCTTTATTCTAAGGTTGTGTCCTTGGAATCTAGTCTCTTCTACAAATGGAAACACCTTCCCTACCTCCACTCTATCCAGACCTTTCAATGTTCCAATAGTCCAAAGATGTGCGGGTTAGGTTGATTGGCCATGCTAAGAAATTGCCCCTTCATGTCTAGGGATGCATAGGTTAGAGGGATTAGTGGATATAATATGCAGGGATATTGGGGTAGAGCCTGGGTGGGATTGTGTTCGGTGTAGACTCGATGGGCCGAAGGACTTTTTTCTGCACTGTAGGGTTCTATCTATTCTGTTAAGTTTCAATAAAGATCTCCCTCCCCGTCACCCTACTAAACTCCATCATATACAGACCCAGACTCCTCAAACGCTCCTCATACATCAAGCTTTTCATTTCCAGAATCATAGGCCAGACTCTTACCAGCATGCCCACCTCGGGAGGGGGTTGGGGGAGCTTGGAAAATGGCATTTTTGGTTAGCCTTGGGTGGGATCGTAGGAAACTTGGGCGGACATGCCAGTAAAATTCCGCCCATAGAGTCATAGAGGTTTACAGCATATAGGCAGGCCCTTTGACCCAACTTGTCCATGCCGCCCAGTTTTTATCACTAAGCCAGTTCCAATTGCCTGCATTTGGCCCATATCCCTCTATATTCATCTTACCCATGTAACTGTCTAAATGCTTTTTAAAAGGGAAGAATGTATCCGCGCTGGTCTAAAAGCTAGAAATCCCCATCAATGGGGTTTCACATTCTCCGCAACCCACCCACTAAAATTCCAGTGGCGGACGGGATGGGAGAATTCCGGCCAATACTTTAAAAGGTGGGATGTTTTGTTTAAATTTTTAACCCTAATCCATAATTACTGATCGACTTATGGGGAGTCATGGGGAAGTCAAAACTCCATTTTATTTTGTGCGTTTGAGATTTTTAGGGTAAAGATCAGAATGCAATGTCTTTGAGTTGCATTCAGCCAGTTTCTAACACAAAGAAAATCCACCTAATTCTGAGAGCAAAAAGAAAGGGGGAGTTGTTAATCACCCAATTTCAGATGCAGGTGGAAAGTGGAATTAGTCCAGCCTAACATCATACTGCTTCGCTCTCCAATCGGGAATGGGATGACTGTGTGATGTTCCCAACAAAAGGTAGATGGAAACATAACTGCTTCATTAAACAATAGGAGGGGACGGTTCCAGTCTGCAGCTGGGATATGTGGTGGACACCAATTCCTCAGTGAACCCAAGCAAACTAGTGGAACATACTTACGGTACTTTGAAAAGTGTAATATATATTTAACATGGAAACATAGAAGATACATGCAGAAGGAGGCCATTCGGCCCTTCGAGCCTGTTCCGCCATTCATCACAATCATGCCTAATCATCCAACTCAATAGCCCAATCCTGCTTTCTCCCTATAACTTGGATCCCATTCACCCCAAGTGCTATATTTAGCTGCCTCTTGAATACATTCAATGTTTTGGCATCAACTACTTCCTATGTAATGAATTCCACACGCTCACCACTCTTTGGGTGAAGAAATGTCCTCACATCTCCATCCTAAATGACCTGCCCTGTGAAGATACAGAGTAGATCATTTTGTTCACCTGAAGCTATGAAATACTCCCTGCTGGCACAAATGTATCTGCTGGAGTCCACAGAAGCTGTTCTAATAAAGGTAGTCATTATTGTTTGTACAATTTTAATTCAACTTATCATTGACTGTTTTATGTTTGATTTGATTTATTGTTGTCACATGTAGTGGGATTCAGTGAAAAGTATTGCTTCTTGCGCGCTGTACAGACAAAGCATATCGTACATAGAGTATATAGGGGAGAAGGAAAGGAGAGAGTGCAGAATATAGTGTTACAATCATAACTAGGGTGTTGCGAAAGATCAGCTTAATATAAGGTAAGTCCATTTAAAAGTCTGATGGCAGCAGGGAAGAAGATCATTATGGAATCATAGAATCCCGACAAGATAGGAGGCGGCCATTTGGCCCATTGAATCTACACCAATCACAATCCCCACCCGCATCCTATTCCCGTAACCCCACACATTTACCCTGTTAATCCCCTGAGATTAGGGTCAATATGGCATGGCCAATCAACCTAACCCATACATCTTTGGACAGTGGGAGGTAACTTCATTGCAGTGTTAATATGAGCCTACCTGAGACACTAATCAATAAATAAATGAATAAATTGAGTCAGTTGGTGCATGATCTCAGAGCTTTGTATCTTTTTCCTGACGGACAAGGTGGAAGAGAGAATGTCCGGGTGATCTCAGAGCTTTGTATCTTTTTCCTGACGGACAAGGTGGAAGAGAGAATGTCCGGGTGCCTGGAGTCCGTGATTATGCTGGCTGCTTTTCTGAGGCAGCGGGAAGTGTAGACAGAGTCAATGGATGGGAGGCTGGTTTGTGTGATGGATTGGACTATGTTCTATATTCCAAGAACTTCACACTGAGGATGAGGATCGTACAAAGTAACAAGCATTCCTTCCAAGTATGAAACTTTTTCCTCCTGCTGTTTGTGATTGGAAAATATGCCACTGTACCTTCGAAAGGTCACAGCCACTTTTGCCAACATGGTAATACAGCTGACTCCAAATGCCCTTGATGGTTTAAACATAAGCCACACTATATTCATCAGCAATAGTAAGAAATAGAATAGAATCCCTACAGTGCAGAAGGAAGCCATTTGGTCCACCAAGCCTGCACTGACAATAATCGCAGTTTATTTTGTTTTTTATTAGTGGCGCAAGTAGATTTACATTAACACTGCGATGAAGTTACTGTGAAAATCCCCTAGTTGCCAAACTCTGGCGTCTGCATGAGTTTCGTCCGGGTGCTCCGGTTTCCTCCACAGTCCAAAGATGTGTGGGTTAGATGGATTGGCCATGCTAAATTGAACCTAGTGTCAGGGGGGTTAATTAGCTGGATTACGGGAATACTGCCAAGGTGGGATTGTGGTCGGTGCAGACTCGATGGCCAAATGGCCTCCTTCTTTACTGTAAGGATTCTACGATCTTTGCAGTGTGGGAGGAAACCAGAGAACCCAAAGGGAACCCACGCAGACGTGCAAACTCCACACAGTCACCCGAGGCTGGAATTGAACCCGGGTCCCTGGCGCTGTGCCATCCGTGAATGCAGCCAATGCAGAGGCAGGTTACCCTGACCATATTTTCGTGCCCTTTCAGGCCCTGATACCAGCCAGGTGTGACAGTAACCATTGGCTGTCGTTTCTCTCGTAGACACAAAACCACGGGAGAGAAAAGTTTCAAGAAAAACTTCAAGATTGCCCCATTGTCTACAAAGCAGGGAACATGACAATTTCCCCTTACAACAGTCACAAACCACTGAAAATTCTTAGGGCATGTGAATGAAAGCTCTCATATCTGAAGAATGTGACACATTTATCCATTTCCAAACATCAACAGATCTGCACATGATTGCCAGCACACACGTGATTCCTGGGCGCACCAGCAACATCCAGGAACGTTCTGCGGACCATGTCACTGGTATCGGCAAACTGAAACACGTTACATACAAGTTACACATTGATCCCAATACTCCCCCCCAGTCATGGATCAACAGTGATGATTACAATAATGTCAGGAAGCAGATTGAGAAAAAAGTTCAGCCTCTACTTCATCTTTACATCAGTGAGAAGGTCAGCATGAGCCAGCCCCTTGGATCTTACCCATAAAAGTCATCAAGAAACCCAAGCGCGCATGGCAGATGAGACGCACAGTGGCACAATGGTTAGCATTTCTGCCTTTCAGTACCAAGGAACTGGGTTCAATTCCAGCTTGGGTTACTGTGCGGAGTTTGTACATTCTTCCCATGTCTGCATGGATTTCCTCTGGGTGCTCCTGTTTCCTCCCACAGTTCAAAGATGCATATCTTTGGGTTAAGTTGATTGGCCATGCTAAATTGCCACTTAGTGTCAGAGGGATTAGCGGGATAAATACATGAGATTATGGGGATAGGGCCTGCGTGGGATTGTTGTCAGTTCAGATTCGTTGGGCCGAATGTCTTCCTTCTGTACTGTAGGGATTCTATGATATACAGTCACCAAAATAACTCACTTGGCGCTGATAATCGATGACATCCTAGAGAAAGTGCGTGGTGCGAAACTTGACCTCAATGCAGACTAGCATCAAGTGCGACTTGAGAAGAATCAAGGTTTCTTACAGTATTTTACACCGACATCAGACCCTTTCGATGCAAAAGGCTCAACTTTGCAGTTCATTCAGCAGCTGAGGTCTTTCCGTTAACAATTCATTCAGCACTTCAAAGACTTGAAGCTACGCTAAAGTCAATGACGACATTCTCATCTGCGGCCAGCCTGAAAGCAAACTCAAGACACATCTACAGGCAATGTCTACAATGTCTTAGAGAATGTAATCTCACCTTGAACAAGGACAAGTGCTTGTTCAATGAAAGTAGAATTAAATTCTTAGGCCATACACTCAACAGTGAAGGAGGATTGCACCTGATCTCTGGAAAGTTGAAGCCATATTGCAAATGTTGAGAATCTACAGAATGTGCAGAGAGTCTGGAGTCTGTTAGAACTCATCATGTACAATAATGCCTTCGTTCCTGATGTTGCTACAGTACTTATTCCCCTACATGCCTTTTTTTTATTCTTTCATAGAACTTGGGCATTACTGACTTTTCTTATTCATTTGTGGGATATGGACATTGCTGGGGACCAGCATTTATTGCCCATCCCTAGCTGCCCAAGGGCAGTTGACAGTCAATCACATTGCTGTGGCTCTGGAGTCACATGTAGGCCAGGCCAGGTAGGGATGGCAGATTTCCTTCTCTAAAGGACATGAGTGAACCAGATGGGCTTTCCTGACAATCGACTCATGGTCATCAGTAGATTCTTAATTCCAGATGCATTTCATTGAATTGAAACTCCACCATCTGCCATGGCGGAATTCGAACCAAGGTCCCCAGAACATTAGCTGAGATTCTGGATTAATAGTCTAGCGAGAATAACACTAGGCCATCGCCACCCCTAACGCTGGGCCAGCATTTATTGTCTGTCCCTCATTAGCCTTGAGAAGGTGATTAAAGAGATCACAAGGCAGGAGTGGACCTCACCACACAAACAGGCTGGAGAGCAGATCAAACAATAGTTGTCAGTAAGTTGCACAAATGCCTACTTCAACCTTGAGGAAATCACCCAGCTAGTCATGGATACAGCTGGTTGGCTGAGATGATGTTCTTGTACAAAAAGGCAAGGCAGAAAATCTATCAACTGCTTTGAATGACAAGCTGATTGCTTATACCTGTAGAGCAACGACATTTGCCCAGAGAGAGAAGCATTCTCAATCACACAGAGTAGCTTACATCTTCATCTCTACCTGCTTGGGACTGAGTTTAAAGTCATAAGCTTTCACAAACCACCAGTAAGTTTGTTCACTAATCCACAGAGAAAAGCATCCTCCTGAATAGAGTTTTGGATACTCATACTTCACACCAATGATTGCCATGTTGATTATCAGCCAAGCATTTGATCGTGCCAGTAGCAATAGAATCATAGAATCCCTACAGAGCAGGAGGCCATTCAGTCCATCGAGTCTGCATGGACCACAATTCCACTCAGGTCCTAAACCCACATATTTACCCAGCTAATCCTTCCAACCCACGCATCTCAGGATACTGAGGCTTAGTTTAGCATGGCAAATGCACCTAACCCGCACATCTTTGGACTGTGGGAGGAAACCGGAGCAGCCTGGAGGAAATCCACAAAGACACAGGGAGAACGTGCAAACTCCAAACAGAAAGTGACCCAAGACGGGAATCGAACCCAGCTCCCTGGAGTTGTGAGGCAGCAGCGCTAACCACTCTCCTACTGTGCTGTCCCAGTGCCCCCATCCACCACACCACCACATTTTAGGCCTCCTCTTCTGGCTGTATGATGGGGTGAGCCTTGGAGTAATTTCAGAAGGAGACCATTTGGCCCTTTGAGTCCATGCTGGCTCTTTATGGAACAATCCAATTAATCTCATTCCTCTACACTATCCCTTCATTCCTTTCCCCGTGAGTTTATTATCCTCAAATGCCTGTGCAACACCCTTTTGAAATCATTCATTTTCATAGAATGGAATCACAGATTCCCTACAGTGCAGATGGAGGCCATTCAGCTCATTGAGTCTGCACGAACACCAATCCCATCCACGTCCTATCCCCGCTTAGCTACCCTGCTAATGCCTCTAACCTATCACACCCTGGACATTAAGGGTTAATTTAGCATGCCCAATCAACCTAACCTGCAAATCTTTGGACTGTGGGAGAAAAATCAAAGCACCCGGAGGAAACCCACGCAGACACGGGGTGGATGTGCAAACTCCACACGGACAGTGACCCAAGTCAGGAATCAAACTCAGGTCCCTGGAGCTGTGAGGCAGCAGTGCTAACCATTGTGCCTCCCACATGCTTTTCTTCACTTTGACTACCCACAGGATGGCATGGTGGCATAGTGTCATAGTGTTTAGCACTGCTGCCTCAGAGCGCCAGGGACCCCAGTTCAATTCCCGGCTTGGGTCACTGCCTGTGCGAAGTCTGCACATTCTCCCCATGTCTGCATGTGTTTCCTCCGGGTACTCTGGTTTCCTCCTACAGTTTGAAAGACAGAACATTACAGCGCAGTACAGGCCCTTCGGCCCTCGATGGAGATGTGCTAAATTCTCCCTCAGTGTACCCGAACAGGCACTGGAGTGTGGCGACTGGGGGATTTTCACAGTAACTTTCATGCAGTATTATATTAGTCTACTGGTGGCATTAATAAATAACAAACTTAAACCTCACAGGCAGCAAGTGCAGGTCATTTCAATTCACTGTGTAGAAATCCTCATCCTCACATTCCTCCTGTGTCACGTACCAAGAACCTTACATCCATGCCCCCTAATCCTTGTATCATTAGCGAAAGCGGTACAGCTCTTTTCATCTTATCAGAATCTGTCTTAATTTTGTACACTTCCATCAACTCCCCCCTCAATCTCCTTCATGCAATCCTAGATTCTCCAACCTACTCGTAGCTAACATCCTCCATCCCTGGAACCAGTCTGGCAAACCTCCTCTGCAACATGGCAACACCCTCTCTAAAGTATGGACACAATGCTTGAGTTGAACGGGGCTTTATACAGATTCAGGATAAGTCCTCTGCTATTGTACTCAATACCTGCGTTGATGAAGCCCAAGATCACATAAGCATTGCTATTTGCCACACTTTAATTGTAATTCATTGGCTGTGAGACGTCCCAACGGAGTGAAAACTTCGACAGAAACGCGCATTCGAAATGCAGCAGATGCTGGAAACCTGAAGTGAAACCAGAAAGTGCTGGAGCCGCTCAGCAGGTCAGGCAGCATGTGCGGAGACAGAAATAGCATTTGAGTGTTCGCACAGCTCCCTTAACTCTGTGTTGTTCTAGGTTAAAACTCCCCCACTGCCACTTTGCAGTGGCAATCCAAGCAAAAGTAAGCAACTAGATAGTGTGAAATGGTAAGATTAAAGTTGCACAAGATTTGAGAAAAAAAACGTTCACACAGAGGGTGGTGGGAATCTGGAATTCGCTGCCTGGGAGAGGGAGGTGGTCACCAGAAACCTTGCAACATTTAAAAAGTATTCAGATAAGCAGTTGAAATATCATAACATTCAGGGAAAAATGGGACAAGTACAAGAATATTTGATATAATTTATTATTGTTACACTTTTTGAGATAAAACGGGTGGGATTTTTCTGGCCACGCTTGCCCCGAAATCGGAAAAATCCCACCCGAGATCGATGGACCTTTCCGTGGTCCATCTCTCACCGGATACTATTGCGGTGGTGAGCAGAACGGGAAAATTCGCCCCAATGAAAAGTATTGTTTTTTTGCCTGCATAAAACATACCGTTCATAGAGTACATAGGGGAGAAGGAAAGGAGAGAATGCAGGATGTAGTGTTACATTCATAGCTAGGATATAGTGAAAGAGCAGCTCCACATATGGTAGGTCCATTCAAATGTGTGACGGCAGCAGGGAAGAATTGTTCTTGAGTCGATTGGTGCGTGTTTTCAGACTATTTCCCGAATGGAGGAAGGTGGAAAGGTGAATGTCTGGGATGCGGGGGATCTTGATTATGCTGAGTGCTTTGCTAGGTCAACTGGCAGTGTAGACAGAGTCAATCGACATGTGGTCGGTTTGTGTGATGGACTGGGATTGGTGTGCCTTCAGTAGTATAGTCATTGCAAACTCGATGGGCCAAAGGGCCTCTTCTATGCTGTATCGCCAGAATTTTACTACCACGCCTACCACCAGATTGGGATGGGCAAGGCTCATAGATTCTCCACTGGGCTGGGGCTGGATTTTACGAGCCTAGCCCGACTGAGGCCATAAAATCCCAGCTATGTCTCTATAAAAGGAGAAAATAGCTGTCGTTGCTTTCCTAAAGTCCTAACGTTGCACCAAGGTAGAAGTAACAGTGCATCACAACCCCGCAAATCGCTGTGTGAAAATCAACAGCACAGAGAACAGTTAATGGCTTCACTTTACAAAAACAGAGAAACCGCTGTTTAATTGCCGTGTTATTAGATGAAATTGTTAAATGTTTCAATTTTTTCAGCCCCCTCAGTTCAATTACAAATCCTTTCACAGGTACTTGACTGCTGGCAGAATTATTATTGTATAGCCCAGTCTGCAATACTGGGACTTTTTATATAATCACAGATTAGCTGAGTACTGGGGTGAAGCTGGTCTTAAAACATTTTGTAAAGGCAAGTGTGATGCACATGGTGACCGATTGTGCCTGTTGACTGGGATAAGCATCATATGTTCTGTTTTAGTGGCCAATTAACCAGGTACAGTTGTTTGTCATTTTTCTCAGGTGGGCAGATGTTAACTTAAGTTATATCAAAGTCAGACACATGGACCGGAATTCTCCGACCTCACCCGGGGCAGCTGGGATTATCCGCTCCTGCTGCTGTGGATGGAGGTTTCGCCCAGCTCCAAATTCTCCGCTCTCCCTGGCAGCGGAGTACGGGACCAGAAAATTCCAGCTGCGATGTATTTCTTCAGCATTTCCATAGATAGGGAAGGTGCTGTGATGTGTAATCTGCTCAATGATTGTGGTGGCGCAGTGGCACCGTGGTTAGCACAGCACCAGGGACTCAGGTTTGCTTCTTGGCTTGGGTCACTGTCTGTGAGGAGATTGTGCTTTCTCTCCATGTCTGCGTCCTTTCCTCTGGGTGCTCTGGTTTCGTCCCACAGTCCGAAGATGTGTACGTTAGGTGGATTGGCCATGCTAAATTGGCCCTTAGTGTCCCAACATACATATGGGATAGAATATAGAGAAAGAGCAACTCTGCATATGGTAGGTCCATTCAAATGTTTGATGGCAGCAGGGAAGAAGTTGTTCTTGAATCGACTGGTACGTGTTTTCAGGCTATTTCCCGATGGAGGATTTAGGGCGGCACGGTAGCACAGTGCTTAGCACTGCTGCTTCACAGCTCCAGGGACCTGGGTTCGATTCCTGGCTCGGATCACTGTTTGTGTGGAGTTTGTACATTCTCCTTGTGTCTGCGTGGGTTTCCTCCGGGTGCTCCAGTTTCTTCCCACAGTCCAAAGATGTGCGGGTTAGGTTGATTGGCCATGCTAAAATTGCCCCTAAGTGTCCTGGGATGTGTAGGTTAGAGGAATTAGCGGGTAAATGTGTAGGGATATGGGGATAAGGCCTGGGTGGGATTGCGGTCAGTGCAGACTCGATGGGCCGAAGGGCCTATTTCTGCACTGTAAGGTTCTATGATTCTATGAGAAAGATGGAAGAGTGAATGTCTGGGATGCGGGGGTGGGGGGGGGGGGGTGGTCCTTGATTATGCTGGCTGCTTTGCTGAGTCAACTGGTAGTGCAGACAGAGTCAATGGATGTGTGGTTGGTTTGCGTGATGGACTGGGATTAGTGTGCCTTCAGTGATAGTCATTGCAGACTTGATGGGCGAGGCTCGTAAAATCCCGTCCCAGCCCAATGGAGAATCCCGTTCTGTGAGCTCATATATAGGTTAGGGAGATTAACCATGGTAAACGTGTGAGGTTATGCGGATAGGGCAGAGGGGCGATTCTGGGTAAGATGCTCTTTCGGGGAATTGGTGTAAACTCGGTGGGTCAAATAGTCTCCTTCTGCACTAAAGATTCTATGATTCTACTGGGTTGACTCTTACCTGTCTTCAGTTCAAGCCACTTAAGGGCATCTCAGGATTATCAACAAATTCTGGCCTTGCTAGCTAGGCCAATGTCCCAGGAAAGAATAAATAAGAAACAGAGGGAGAGATCTCCCCTGTCCTATGAAATAGCGGGATCTTTTTTGTCAAACTGAGAGTGAAGACAGAGCCCCAACAAATCATCTCAAAACCAGCACCTCCAACAGTTCAGGCCAGTTTATTTACTGGCGTCACAAGTAGGCTTACATTAACACTGCAATGAAGCTCCTCTAAAAATCCCCTAGTCGTCACACTCCAGCACTTGTTCAGGTATGCTGAGAGAAAATTTAGCATGACCAATGCACTAACACATTTTTCAAACTGTGGTAGGAGACTGGATCAACTGGAAGAAACCCATGCAGACATGGTGTGAATGTACAGACTCTGCATAGACAATGAGCCAAGCTGGGAATTGAACCCGGGGCCCTGGTGTTGCGAGGCAGCAGTGCTAACCATTGTGCCACCTATCAACCCAGAGACACACTTAAACTTAGAATCATAGCATCCCCACAAAGTGGAAAGAGGCCATTTGGCCCATCGAGCCTGCACCAATGACAATCCCACCTGTCCCTATCCCCCTAACCCCAACTCCTGACACTAAGAGGCAATTGAGCATGGCCAATCCACTTAACCTGCCCTTCTTTGGACTGTGAGGGGAAGCTGGAGCACTCAGGGGAAATCCACGCAGACATGGGGAGAATGTACAGGCTTCGCACAGGCAGTCACCCAAGGCTGAAACCGAACCCGGATCCCTGGTGCTGAGAGGCAGCAGTGCGAACCACTGTGCCGCCCTTCTGGAGAGGGAATTGAACCTTCTGACTTGGAGACAGGAATGTCACATCAACTGAATGACTGGAAGTGGGAAGCTGAGGCAGAGTTTTTACATAACACTTGGAGCAGTGGCCTTCCACACGTTTGATTCAATAGATACATTTGTAAATTCTGTTGTGGTTTGTGAGCATGATAAATCATTGAAACTTCATTGCCGCTGTACCCACCAGATGTGTGATGCAGTATATCAGCAATGGAACACAACTCAGTGCAGCAATCAGTCTCCAAGGTATGGCTTTATAAACATCATAATTCCACCCGTTATGTTATACTGTCTGCAGCTAATGATAATTAAGATGTGTTATTGCTAATTTGTATTTCGGGTGAGGGAATTCAATTCTGTGATGTACGGTCGAAAAACATATTTGGAAATCAGTATGACCCAGCGCTGTGTGACAGAATATGACATATGAAAATGCGCATCTGTTGGGATTTTTCGATATGAAGATTAAAGTTAAACAGCTTGCTAGTGTAGCAAAACATTTCATCTGTTCTTGGAAACAGTTTAGCAATTCTTCAAGTGTGGCAGACAAGGGAAATTTCCTCAAATAACTGAGTAGTTATTGAAAGAGGAAGACCGCATGATCGCATCTTTAGGACTCCCCGGCATAGCGCTACACTGCAATGTAGCTAACTGTGCACTCCTTCTGGTTGTATCACAGCTTGGTATGGCTCCTGTTCTGCCCAAGACCGGGCACAAGATCCTGGTTCATGTCACTCTATCGGTAACCACCATGACTTGCCTGGGCTTTCAAAATCTCACTAACTATCCTGGCTGCAGACAATACGCATCTCTCTAACTTGTGCTTGGCCCTCTCTCCATTCATTGTCTGTACCTTTAAGACTTGATTACCTGTAAAGATGCACATTCCACATCTTGTAAATTGAGTTTGTGTTTTTATATGCCCTGTTTGTGAACGCAAGTCCTTACTCGCCTGATGAAGGACAGCACTCCAAAAGCTTGTGCTGCCAAATAAACCTGTTGGATTTTAACTTTGTGTTGTGAGACTTCTTACTGTGCCCACACCAATTCAATGCCGGCATCTCCACTTTTATGAGCTCTGTATCCACCTTGTCACCTCACCTGTGATCCCATGCAATTTCACCTTCTGCAACAGTCTGCCATGAGGGACTGTGTCAATGGCCTTACTGAAGTCCACGTAGACAACATCCACTGCCCAATCATCTTCATCACTTCCTCAAAAAGCTCGATAATGTTATTGAGATATGACCTCTCCTTCACAAAAGCATGTTGCCTCTTGCTAATCCATCCACTTATTTCCAAGTGGGAGTAAATTGTCTTTCGAAGAATCCTCTCCAATAATTTCCCCACCACTGATGTAAGGCTCACCGGCCTGTAATTACCTGGATTATTCTTGTTACCCTTCTTCAACAAAGGAACAGCATTGGCTATTCACCAATCCTCTGGTACCTCCCCGTAGCCAGTGAAGATATAAAGAATTCTCTCAAGACCCCAGCAATTTCCTGTCTTGCCTCTCTCAGTATTCTGGGGTATACGCCATCAGCCCCTGAGGACTTGACTACCTTAATGTTTCTCAAGAACCCCAATAACTCCTTTTTGACCTCAATGTGAGATCATGTATTAAGCTGACCTTTCTCTGCACCCTAGCTATGATTGTAACATTACATTCTCCACCCTCTCTTTTCCTTCTCTATGTATGGTATGCTTTCTTCATAGTGTGCAAGAAACAATACTTTTCATTGCTAACTAATACATGTGACAATGAGAAATCAAATCAAATCAAATTAAATAAATACCAACCTGCTTTATATTTGATTGATTTGGTCTGATTTATTACTGTCATGTGCATAAGTATACAGTGCAAAGTATTGTTTCTTATGTGCTAAACAGACAAAGCATACCATACATCTTACCATTTATCAAAAGCACATCAATTTGGCAACAGTACTGATAGATTCTTAACCATTGAATCCGGGAAATATTGCCATTTAAACACAAGTACATTCTAAGATTTCCCAGAACTAATCCATGCCGACATGAGGCGAGATTCAAAACAGGATCAATGTTCTCCAGGACCAAAATTGGAATCTGAGGGATGAAAGATTAAAGGTGTTATCGTCTTTCATTTTGTAATGAGACCTTCCAGTGAACCCTAACTTAATTGAAAACAGATTAGGTCTGAAATTTGTATTTGGAGATACGTTTTCTTCATTCAAAATATTTTCACGGCCTATGAGCACACTCCAAAACACAAGAGTTGGCTTTCAATGGGATGTCCCTTGACAGCAACTCACTACAGCTAAAATCCCATTTCCATTAGTATCATTTCACCCTTCACACCTTAATTCACCATTGTCTTCAGATTTCCCTTTGAAAACTTAGATTCCCAAATATCAAAACTTTCATTATCTTACTTTACCTCCACTTCAGAGCAACAAAAGTTAAAGGACATGCCCCTGTTTAGTCACAGATCTCCTGTAAATGCAAACATTCTTTGTCACTTTGAGATCCCTTTGAAATGCAACAGTTGCTATTCAATTTCAAATCTTATCTCCAAATGCAAATTTCAGATCTAATCAAAACTTATCTCCCAGTGCAAATTTCAGACCTAATCTGTTTTTGAGACCATAAGGTCTCATTACAAAATGATAGAAGACAACACCTTTAACCTTTCATCCCTTAGATTCCATGGACAATCTGACTCTAACAACCTCACCTTTGATCAGTTGGGGACATACCCAGACATTGCTTACCCTTATCTACACACAATATATATATATGTCAATGCAGAAATATAAAAATATCCACATATCAACTCCACTATGTAGTATAATGTATTTCATTCATTTCATGCAGGTTTTTGTAACTTAGTATGATTCCACATCTTGGCGTTGGGATCTTACGGCCACGCTTGTTCCAAAACCCGCCCAAGGTCAACAGTCCTTTCCGTGGTCTGGCACTCACCCGCTCTGATTCCCATGGCAGGCAGAATGGGAAAATTCTCTCCTTTGTCTTTAAAGATCTTCCAATTTCAGAACACTTTTAATTCAGAATGATTCCCAGCTTGGGTCACTGTTTGGGAGTTTGCACATTCTCCTGGTATCTGCATGGATTTCCTCTATGTACTCCTGTTTCCTCGCACAGTCCAAAGATGTGCGGGTTAGGTTGATTGGCTGTGCTAAAATTGCCCTTTAGTGTCCTGAGATGCGTAGGTTAGAGGGATTAGTGGGTAAATGTGCAGGGATAGGGGCGTAGGGCCTGGGTGGGATTGTGGTTTGTGCAGACTCGATAAGCCAGATGTCCTCTTTCTGCACTATAAGGTTTCTCTGATTCTAAGAACACATTATTGCATTGTTTGACATTGAGCTTCTGAAGCTGCAACTTCTAAGAATCGGGATGCCGAATCTGTTATACCTCCTGCTCCTGTTGGTGCTGTGGATAATTTCAGTCCCAAGTTGAGGGCGACACGGTGGCACAGCGGTTCGCACTGCTGCCTCGCAGTGCCGGCGACCCGGGTTCGATTCCCGGCTTGGGTCACTCTCTGTGCAGAGTCTGCATGTTCTCCACATGTCTCGTGGGTTTTCACCGAGTGCTCCGATTTCCTCCCACCGTCCAAAAGACGTGCTGGTTAGGTGCATTGGCCGTGCTAAATTCTCCCTCAGTGTACCCAAACAGATGCTAGAGTGTGGCGACTAGGGGATTTTCATGGTAGCTTCATTTCAGTGTTAATGTAAGCCTACTTGCGATACTAATAAATGAACCTTAAAAAAGCTGAGCTCCAATCCAGCACAGCATGAGGAACAGCCACCCTGAGTTGTGAGCACAGTAAGTAGTCTCACAACACCAGGTTTATCTGGTAGCGCAAACTTTCAGAGGTGAGTGGGAGTTGGGTTCACAAACAGGGCATATATAGACACACCTCCATCCCCTGCTTGTGAACCCATCGCCCATTTAGCTGATGAAGGAGCAGTGCTCCAAAAGCTCGTGTAACCAAATAAACCTGTTGGACTTTAACCTGGTGTCTTACTGTGTCTACCCCAGTCCAATGGCAGCATCTGCACATCTGAGCTGTGAGATCTAAGCACATAAATCCAAAACATAAGCCTCCAAAGCGGTGGTTAAACCTCAGGAGTGCGAGTCGTGAACCTCTCAGCTTGAACACTGTGAACAAATCCATTGCCACAAACAGGTAAGAAAGCAGCTGCAAGCTTATAGCATTTTATTGGCATCAGTCACTGTCATGTCCACAGTCTTCCCAATTGCTGTTGTGTACTCACCTTTGTCTTCACTGGCGAGACCCAGGAAACCTGTGAATCTATAGTTGAATTGCAATGTAATTGACGGATTAACATTTTGAAATGGACAACACTCCTCTCCAAAAGGACATTACTTGCACACAGCCTCACTCACTGCGGTGAGATGTCACAGGTTGAAGCCAGGTTTCCCTGGTTTAAACCACCCCCGACGCACATTCGCAAACCCGCACACTCTCCCACATTAAAATTCAGCCTGCAGTGTCCACATTACTCTACGCACCGGTGAATATATCCCAATCTGACATTTCCTTTCCTGCATTTAAGTGCGCATTTTTGTTTTGCAGTGGTTTTAGTTTAAGGACAATTTAGCTGTTAGCTGCCGACCTCTGTTGTCATTTTCCTTTTTATGTATGCCGGATGCCAAGACAGCATTCAAAAGGTCATTGTGATGATGGCAGACGTTTCGCAAATTGATCTGGTGAGCAGGGAGAGTGGTGATAAAACTGCCGAATTTATCGCTGACACAGTAAAACGGGCAAGGCAAAACTATCCCTGTCCTCCAGAGAGAGGGCGGAATTCCCTATCCTGCCCACCATGTGAACTGTAGCAAGTGAGACCCAAAGCATGCAAAGGTCCTTGGGCGTGATTTTCCAGTTTTGGCGTGAACCCGGCTGGAAAATCCCACCCAGAGTTTTGTTTGGTAGGGATTGAGATTTTTTGATTTGATTTGATTTGCTTTATTATTGTTACATGTATTAGTAGATAGTGAAAAGTGTTGTTTCTTGCGCCCTATACAGACAAAACATACCGTTCATAGAGAAGGAAAGGAGAGAGTGCAGAATGTAGTGTTATAGTCATAGCAAAGGTGTAGAGAAAGCAACTTAATGCGAGGTAGGTCTATTCAAAAATCTGACAGCAGCAGGGAAGAAGCTGTTCTTGAGTTGGTTGGTACATGACCTCAGACTTTTATATCTTTTTCCCAACAGAAGAAGGTAGGAGAGAGAATGTCTGGGATGCATGAGGTCCTTAGTTATGTTGGCTGTGGGAAATGTAGACAGTGTCAATGGATGGAAGGCTGGTTTGCGTGATGGATTGGGCTACAGTCACAACCTTTTGTAGTTCCTTGTGGTCTTGGGCAGAGCAGGAGCCAATACCAAGCTGTGATACAACCAGAAAGAGTGCTTTCTATGGTGCATCTGTAAAAGTTGATGATGAAGGAGATGGTCTAATATGCTCCACATTGGAATCCTTGGGCTATGATTCCATGCTTCAGTTGGTAGTGTTCATAGCATTCTCAGTGATGGTGGGCGTGTCCAGACCAGGAGTCACAATCTGAGGGTACAGCGTAGACCAGTTAGGACAGAGATGAGGAGACATTTCTTCACCCAGAGATTGGTGAGCCTGTGGAATTCATTACCACAGGAAGTTGTTGATGTCAAAACATTGAATATATTCAAGAGGTGGCGAGGTATAGCACTTGTGGCGAATGGGATCAAAGCAGGATTAGGCTATTGAGTTGGACGATCAGTCATGATCGTGGCGAGGCAGGCTCAAATGGCCAAATGGGCCTCCTCTTGCTCCTATCTTCTATGTTTCTATATCTCCGAATCACAAGGTCCTGATTTCAAATCCCACTCCAGGACTTGAGCATAGAAGTCCAGGCTAACACTCTAGTGTAATGCCTCTGCAGTGTTGCACTCTTGGAGGTGCTGTGAGATGTTAAACCAAGGCTCCATCTGCCTCCTGAGGTGGGTGTGAAAGATCTCATGGCACTTTCTCAAAGACGACCAGGGGAGTTGTGTCCTTGCCAATATTTGTACCTCAACTGACAACACAGGATCTGGGTAATGGGGTCACTATCACATTGCTGTTTGTGGGAGCGTGCTCTGAGCAAATTGGTGGCCACATTTCCAAACTCAAATCGGCGACTGGACTTCAAAAGTATTTTGTGGGCTGAAAAGTGCTTTGAGAGTTCCAGTGGTTGCGAAAGGTGCCATATAAACGCAAGTCTTTCTTTCCCCTCTAGCAAACTTCCAATGTAGAAATCTTGATAACCTTTCCAATGGGAACACAGATGGAATGGAGAGAGAGGAACTCCACCTTTAGTGGAGTCACCTGCAATGGCCCCCAATCCTCATAACATTCATTTGCCAATGTTCTCTCTGAGGACAATGCACGGTACTGAATCCCTGGCCCAAAGTCAACTAAGCCATAAATACATTGGATGACAAACCTACTGAGGCCTACAAGTGAAACATGAACAGGCTACAGCTTGTCCAGGACCATTTTTAAAGTACCTCTTCTCCAGTCCCTCCTTCTCCGACCTTCATAGATTTTATTAAGGTTCTGACACGTGCAAACCTTTGATGGGGATTCATTTTCGACTCTCCGCTTGCTTACATATTCCACTTGCAGCTGCAGGCTCTCGGCAATATAATGAATTGATACTAAAAATAGGCTGAACATTGCTTTGTATTTAAGGAGCTTGTTAATACGTGGCACTGTGGCACAGTTATAACACTGAACGATGCGGGATTCCAATGGGACCTTAGCCTCTTTGTAAGACCCCAGTGAAAATGCTATTGTCCAGTTTGTGCTAACCCAGTTCTGGTGTTCCTCTGACAGACATTCAAATCCCACAGCCCCACTAGATCCAATCCTAATTAAGCTTCCATGATTTTCTTTATATTTCATTGTGAAGAATTATTAAATTAATCTTTGTTCCTCTGGACAGCAAGACTCTGCCACTGGTCCTGATACATTGCAATCTCTTCTGCTCCAGCCCAGCGTCCTGTCTCTGGAGCCCCTCCTGTAATGTACTGTGCTAAGTCTTCTTCGGCTGACACCCCTACTTCTTTTTCCACCTGTTGAGTGTCCACTCTGCACATCCGGGGAGGCACAAATGATGATAAATGCAAAATGGCTTGGATGAAAGAATTAAAGCAAAATCACAAGGCTGGGAAATGGGCCATTGACATGTACTGAAAAGGATTATGCATCACGTTATTAGCAGGGGGATAGGAAAATGTCTGAAAAAAAAAATCAGCAATTCCGAATTGTGCTGTAGAAGCCTGTGGGCGGGGCTTAGTGCGCCCAAAATCCTGCAGCTCTGATTGGTATCTCCAACTGCGCATGTGCAGAAAAAAAAACATAGAATGCGGCTCCCTGCCACAATCGCTCCCAGGCCGGATAATGCCTCCCCCTGGCCCCCACAGACATTCCCCCACCCCCGCTGCCACCCAGAATGATCAGGGGCCCTTTTGCCTCTTCCCCCACCTTCACTGATCACAGGCGGAGTGGCAGCAGACCCACCCTTCCCCGTCACTGATCACAGACAGAATGACAGGGAACCCCTCCCTTCGCCCCCCCCTCACCGGTTTCAAGCAGAATGACAGCAGACCCCGCCCCCCCCCCCCCTTCTCCCTCTCTGATCACAGGCAGAATGGCAGGGACACCACCCCTCCCCCCCTCTGATCTCAGGCAAAGCGGCAGCGGGTCCCCACTCCCCACCCCACTCACATCCTCCCTTCGGTACATACCACCTCACTAATTGGAGCGCCCGAATGGGTATTTTTGTAGAACATGCCTGTTTCACGCTGATCCTGGATGGGTGAAAGGTGGGAGTGCCAGTAAGGTTGGGAGTGCATCCCATTAAGTCAATTGAATTGAATGCAAGTGCATCTAAATGGCCATCTCACCCATTTCGGGCACGGTCCCAATTGCGGCCATTTTTGGGCTTTGTTAAAGGGGCAACCGGCGCAGAGGCGGGCACAGATTGCACTACTCGCCTTGCGCCCGAGTTTACCAAGTTTTCGTGCCCGAAGAGAGGCGCAACTCGATGGTAAGATCGAGTCCATAGACAGAGGCCTCCTTTGACCTCAAGGCTTTTCATATGAACTGGAGGGCCCACACATATCTGGGACCAGTGCTCCTCTTTCTACTGAGCTGGAGGAACACAGAGTTTCCACGGAGTTACAAGGCTGCCAGCATCTTAATTAGCAAGTCCACAGCACGTGGGAGTCTCTTTGTTATTTTAATTAGTAGCTTCCTCAAATCGTGGCAGCTATCTCTCATTTGCAGTATTTTCGAGTAAACATCACCTGTTCTGGTTCTGCGATGCTGTGAAGCGTGTAGCAAGTGGAGCGGGGTGCAAGGAATGCAATTTGCACAGTAATTGGAATCGCTGTGAATGAGAACAAAAATCTGCTGGAAACATTCAACAGGTCACGCAAATTTGGAGACATAAAGCCGAGGTTAATGTCCCAGGTCTTCTGACCAATTTGTTGCATATATGTGATTAATAGTTCGTCTGCAGGAAGAAAGTGCTTAGCGTGAGATGACCGCACACACAAGAGAAAGATAAAGAATAATCTCTGCGGTAATTAAGTGGAAAACAAAAGATGATTGAATTATGGAATGATAGGATTCAGGAGGAGACCATTTGACCCATCACATCTATACCAGCCCTTCAATCAAGCAAGTAACATGACTTCTTTCATCAATTCAAAAGGGAGGTAGAGAGAAAACAGGGAACTGTAGACCAGCGAGCCTAACATCAGCAAGGAGTTTCACAATACCAGGTTACCATGTGACAATCACCATGCAGGAGTGTCCCCTTCCAATCGGGGGAACACTTCAACAGTCAAGGGCATTCAGCTTCCGATCTTCAGGTAAGCGTTCTCCAAGGCAGCCTTCAAGACACACAACAACGTAGAATCACCAAGCAGAAACTGATAGCCAAGTTCCGCATGCATGAGGACAGTCTCAACTTGAGTTAAATGTCACACTGGATGTAACCCCCATCATTTGGCCTGGGCTTGCAAAATCCTACTAACCACCCTGGCTTGTGACAATCACACCTCTTTAACTTGTGATATTCCCTGTCTTGACTCGTATTGTCTATATTGGTAAAGACTTGATTACCTGTAAAGACATGCATTCTAACCACTATCTTGCAATTGTGTCTTTGCCTATATACGCCGTGTTTGTGAATTAACCCCTCCGTTCACCTAATGAAGGGGCAATGCTGTCAAAGCTCGTGATTCCAAATAAACCTGTTGGACTTTAACCTGGTGTTGAGAGACTTCTTGCCACCCCAGTCCAACGCCGGCATCTTCACATCATGGCTAACGTCAGTCGTAGCAAAATTGCAAGCACAGCATTTGGAAAGCAGTGATGTAATCAGACAAAATCAGCACAGATTTACGAAAGGGAAATCATGCTTGACAAGTCTAATGGGATCATCCGAGCATGTAACTAGTAGAATTAACCAAGGAGAATGGTAGATATAGTTTATTTAGATTTCAGAAGGCTTTCAACAAGATCTCACATAGCAGATTACTGTGTAAAGTTAAAGCGCATGGGATTGCTAGCACTGTCTTGAGATGGATACAAAGCTTAAAAGTTTATTTATTAGTCACAAGTAAGGCTTACATTAATACTCTAAATGTAGTTACTGTGACATTCCCTTAGTTGCCACAGTCCAGCATCTGTTCAGGTCAATGCGTCTAACCAGCATTTCTTTCAGAGTGTGGGAGGGAACCGGAACCCCTGGAGGAATCCCACGCAGACATGGCAAGAGCTTGCAAACTCCAAACAGACAAATGACCCAAGCGGGGTATCGAACCAGGGTCTCTGGCACTGTGAAGCAGCAGTGCTAGCCACTGTGCTGCCGTGCCACCCTGGTCAGTAGACAGGGAGCAAAATGAGTTGGAATAAATAAATCTTTTTCTGATTGGTGTGCGGTTGAAGGGGACTAACCTGTCGAGCTATGGGGATAGAGCGGGGAATAGGGTGCTCTGCAGAGAGTGGGCATGGATATGTAGGGCTGAATAGCCTCATTCTGTGCTGTAATGACTCTAAGAGTCTATTCTTCAAAGTCTCCACGAAACTGACGTCCCTCAACCCTGATAGCATTCAAGTAAATCTCTTCTGCTGGCCAATGAGAAAACTGGTATCGTCTCTTCAATCCCAGCAGTGCATGGGGGAGTGATGGCCACAGCTAGGACTGCAACCAAGGGACAGCCATATGGAGAAGGCCTCACAACCCAGAGTAGTGGGGAACAGGCTTGTCGAGAAGCCAATCACATAATGTAAGGTGGTATCGTTGACAAGGGCAATGAGGAATGTTTCGGAGGAGTTGGCCCTTGTCTCCGAGGGTACCCCTCATGGCTCAAAAGGTCAACTGATCTGGAAGACTCCACAAGAGTGGCACAGAAGATGCCATTCCAAAACTGGCAGAATTCAACATGTCCACCCTCTGCTGGTAAAATGCCAGCAATGGGCATGCCAATTCCTGCATCCCCATTCAATTGCCTTCGAAGATATTCCTTGCAGGCCTGTAACGCCCAAGCCAATATTTTATTAAGGTTTTCTGCAACAGTGATGCTTTTGTATTCTGAGCTTCTGATAATAAAACTCAAAATCCCAGTGTTTTTTCAAACAGCCTTTTGAAGTAATCCTACCATCTTAAAGGATTTGTGTACATGATGCCTCTGGTCTCGCTATCGCTGTGACTCTTTAATATTGTACTATTTACATCTTCAGTGACAGAAGTAATAATAGCAAATGACAAAAGGAGATGTGAAAACTGAAGTTGGGGAGATGAAAGATATTTATGAGGCCCAAAGGATGTGTGAATGGTTAAAACAGAATATTAGAGGGAGAGCAAGTACGGAAAAAGAAAACTGACAAAGCAGATTTGGCCAAGAATGTGGCTATCAAAATGGCAGGTAGCTATCAGCAGTACTGGCAACGGGATACACCAACACTCCACTCCCCCACCCCCAACACTGCCAGTTCACCTGATGAAGGAGCAACGCTCCGAAGGTTTGTGGTTCCAAATAAACCTGTTGGACTTTAACCTGGTGTTGTGAGGCTTCTTATCGTGTCCAGCACCAGCATCATCAAGTCATTTATAGACAGGGAATCCCATTCAAAGTACCAGCCCAGAATCTACAACTTGTCAAACTGTTCATTCATCCACCCATCCATAATTAGCCACAGCTCATGGGGGATGTAGGCATCTTTCTCTCTGTTCACTCCATTTCCGTATCCCTCTGTCATTCTGCCCCACTTTCGATCTCCACCTATCCAGCCCTTCTCTAAGCTGATCCTTTCTTCCCTGACCTTCCAGACTCTTACTTTACCTTACCGAGGGGTTGCACCTCCTCCATTTCTGCTCCTTCAAAAGCCCATGAAGCACTGCAACACTGAGTGGCCCGCAGACAAGTTCATCAGCTCATCACTCCGGCCAACTGGGCTCTTTCCTGTCCTGCCCGCCACAGGAATCCTAGCAGGTGGGACACGGACCGTACAAAGATCCGTTGACTTTGGGCAGGATTTTCTGGTCTTCAGACAAGTTTGGCTGGAAAATTCCACCCTTGATCTGTTCTCAAATATCACCACCACTTCGCACTGCTCTGCAATGAGAAAGTACAAAGATACAGTAACAACTAGCCCTGTTGCTTTTGGATTTGATTTGATTTATTATTGTCATATATATTAACATACAGTGAAAAGTATTATTTCTTCTGCGCTACACAGATAAAGCGTACCATTCATGGAGAAGGAAATGAGAGAATGCAAAATGTAGTGTTACAGTCATAGTTAGAGTGCAGAGAAAGATCAACTTAATGCAAGGTAAGTCCATTCAAAAGTCCAATGGCAGCAGGGAAGATGCTGTTCTTGAGTCAGTTGGTACGTGACCTCAGACTTTTGTATCTTTTTTCCCGACGGAAGATGGTGGAAGAGAAAGTTTCTGGGGTGCGTGGGGTCCTTAATTAAGCTGGCTGCTTTGCCAACGCTGTGGGAAGTGTAGTCAGAGTCAATGGATGGGAGGTTGGCTTGTGTGATGGATTGGGCTAAATTCATGACTTTTTGCAGTTCCTTGCAGACTTGGGCAGAGCAGGAGCCATACCAAGTTGTGATACAACCAGAAAGAATGCTTTCTATGATGCATCTGTAAAGGTTAGCGAGAGTCGTGGCTGACATGCCAAATTCCCTTAGTCTTCTGAGAAAGTAGGGGCATTGTGTCAAATCATATCCATTTATTCAGTGAATGTTTCCTACCATTCTCCAAATCTTTATTTGGTCTTGAGACAGTAGCTGTATTATGTTGATAAACTGGCATTGTTCTGAAATGTTAGCGATTTGATTCATTCAGATGAGGCAGATAATGCGAACTGATCTGTTATGTATATGACTGACTGACTTTGCAGTCGAAAGCTACACATTGCATGTTGAGTGAAATATCTTCTTAAATGATCCATTCCCTCGCTTTGCAAGGAGCCTTTGCTCTCAGTGGCCAGTCACCTCAGTGCGCCGAGGGAAAGGAATTACCTACATTTTTTTTTCTTCCCTCAATGTTGCTGCTGTGATTTTCCCGTTAAGCTCATTACCAGTGCCAAGATGACACACATATATTCTACTGTCTTTGTCCTGCTCTTTTGATCAGTGAAAAAGTCAAAGGACATTAAAAAAGAATCAATATTTAATTATTTCCACATGGCAATTGGTTGGTTTCAGCATCAAGTACTGGTTTCGAATTGACAGCGCTAAAATGACTGTAATCTATTTTAAGATATCGCCCCTTGGAATAGTTCCAGTTGAACGTGAAAGAGTCGTATTAAAAAGGCCAATAGATTGAAACCTGCTCTCGTTCACATCCTGTTAGAACCATACCCCAATCGGCTCTTCTTCTTTTGAGAGAATTCCATTGAATCTTAAGAGTTCAATGACCTTCATAATGCAATTTTAAAATTCTCACAATTGGTTGTCCAAGATCATTGCCAAAACCTATTGAGAGGAGCATTCCCTGGGAAGGTGTTTTATTGGAATAGCCGGATCTTTAAATTAAAAGGCTCCGGCATTACGAGCCTTGTTTTAAAAATTGGAAATGCGTTTCTAACAAGCAGCCTCTATTTCATGTCAACTGTTCTCTTGAATTCTCCCCAGCCTCCTGAC
Organism: Carcharhinus amblyrhynchos; assembly: GCF_965287045.1. Lineage (NCBI taxonomy): Eukaryota > Metazoa > Chordata > Chondrichthyes > Carcharhiniformes > Carcharhinidae > Carcharhinus > Carcharhinus amblyrhynchos. The sequence continues at coordinate 116,517,187 of NC_137329.1, forward strand.
CTGACTCTTCATGATGAGTGCCTTCTTGGCATTGGCAAGTGGCATGTAAATTTATTGAAAGAAAATACAGCAGCAACACTCTTCATATCTCGGATTTTGTACCTCTGTTGTTCTAATTTAGATTGCAGGAGAGCAGCGCCTATTATATCCACTGTAGCAGCAGACCACGGCAGCTGTGGCAAACTAAATCTACCCCAGGCAAATTGAAAACGTCAGTATGAGTCATGCCCACCTCGGAGAAGTTCTGTCCTTCCCGTTAATGGAACTTCCACTTGTCTGCTTTACCTCATTCACCTTCACTGCTTTCTGTTTGCCACCCAGACTGCCATTCATCCCCTCGCTCTCTCCCGCCCCATTTCCTATCTCTCCACTTGAACAAAGAACAAAGAAAATTACAGCACAGGAACAGGCCCTTCGGCCCTCCAAGCCTGCACTGACTATGCTGCCCGACTGAACTAAAATCCCCTACCCTTCCGGGGACCATATCCCTCCATTCCCATCCTATTCATATATTTGTCCAGGCACCTTTTAAAAGTCATTATCGTATCTGCTTCCACTGACAGCGAGTACCAGGCATCCATCACCCTGTGTGTAAAAAACTTGCCTCATACATCTCCTTTAAACCTTGTCCCTTGCACCTGAAATCTATGCCCCCTAGTTATTCCACCCTGGGAAAAACCTTACTCTGATTATTTACTCTGTCCATGCCCCCCATAATCTTGTAGACTACTATCAGGTCACTCCTCAACCTCTGTCGCTCCACTGAGAACAAACCAAGTTTCTCCAATCTCTCCTCATAGCTAATGCCCTGCATACCAGGCAACATCCTGGTAATTTTTTTTCTGTACCCTTTCCAAAGCCTCCACATCCTTCTGGTAGTGTGGCGACCAGAATTGAACAATGTATTCCAAATGCAGCCTAGCCAAGGTTCTATAAAGCTGCAACATGACTTGCCAATTTTTAAACTCAATACCCTGGCCAATGAAGGCAAGCATGTCTTCTTGACTACCTTCTCCGCCTGCATTGCCAGTGTCACTGACCTGTCTACCTGTACACCCAGATCCCTCTGCTTATCAATACTCTTAAGGGTTCTGCTATTTACTGTATATTTCCTATCTTTATTAGACTTTCCAAAACTCACTACTTCACATTTGTCCGGATTAAACCGGATTACCATGGGTGGCATGGTAGCACAGTGGTTAGCACTGCTACTTCACAGCTCCAGGGTCCTGGGTTCGATTCCCTGCTCGGGTCACTGTCTGTGTGGGTTTCCTCCGGGTACTCCGGTTTCCTCCCAAGTCCAAAGATGTGCGGGTTAGGTTGATTGGCCATGCTAAGAAATTGCCCCTTAGTGTCCAGGGATGCGCAAGTTAGAGGGATTTGTGGGTATAATATGTAGGGATATGGGGGTAAGGCCTGGATGGGATTGTGTTTGCTGCCGACTTGATGGGCTGAAGGGCCTCTTTCTACACTGTAGGTTTTTATGATTCTATGATCATGATCTAAACATTATCTACCATCTCTCCGCCCAAGCTTCCAACCGATCTACGTCCTACTGTTTCCTCTGACGGCCCTCATTGCTATCCGCAAATCCACAACCTTTGTGTCACCTGCAAACTTGCTTGAGAACTGTTACGTTTCAAATCCATTACCAGTCCTGATGATAGATCAATGATCTGAAATGTTAGCTTCCTTTCTCTCTCCACAGATGCTGTTTGACCTGCTAGTTATTTCCTTTATTTTCCCTTTTCAACCTGACATTTCCCGTATTTGGCTTCTGAGTTGCCAAGCATTCGCTTGACAAAGTCCACACACCCTTTCCCGTGAGTGAGATGGTTGTGGGTTTGAGACCTAAATGAGGATTTGAGCATTATCGAGACTGAGGTGGTCTCCTGGCACAATGGCAATGTCTACTATCTGAATGGCTGTGAATTGGGACAGAGGAGTGTGCAGTGGGACCTGGGTGTCCTTGTGCACCAGTCGCTGAGAGTAAGCATGCAGGTGCAGCAGATGGTAAAGAAGGCAAATGGCATGTTGGCCTTCATTGTGAGAGATTTCGAGTACAGGAGTGGGGATGTGTTGTTGCAATTTTACAGGGCCTTGATGAGGCCACATCTGGAATATTGTGTGTAGTTTTGGTCTCCTTTTCTGAGGAAGGACATTCTTGCTGTCAAAGGAATGCAGCCAGGCTGATTCTGGGATGGTGGGACTGATGTATGAGGAGAGATTGATTAAGTTAGGATTGTTTTCACTGGAGTTCAGACGAATGAGGGGGGAATCTCATAAAGACTTATAAAATTCTAACAGGGCTAGACAGGGTAGACGCAGGAAGGATGTTCCCGATGGTGGGGGGGTCCAAAACCAGGGATCACAGTCTGAGGATTAGAGGTAGACCATTTAGGACTGAGGTGAGGGGACATTTCTTCACCAGACTGGTGAGCCTGTGGAATTCATTACCACAGGAAACAGTTGATGCCAAAACATTGAATGTATTCAAGAGGTGGCTGGATATAGCACTTGGGGTGAATGGGATCAAAGATTATGGGGAGAAAGCAGGATTAGACTATTGAGTTGAACAATCGGCCATGATCATAATGAATGACAGAGCAGGCTCAAATGGCCTCGTCCTCCTTCTATCTTCTATGTTTCTATGTTTCTCTATCCCTGATTCTGAGCCAGAAGTTCTGGATTCAATTCCCAATCCTTGACGGCCGAGTAAAATGTGTTCACTGTATGGCCAAACTGTGGAAGTTAGAAGCAGCCATTAGCAGGCAAAAGGTCCAAGTCTGTGTTACACCATGAGTGGGTCCTTGAGAAACCACAGTATTTTTTAAATGTTGATTGTTGTTAAAGAAAATTTACTGAACATCGACTGCTAAAAATATCGAGGATTCTGCACAGCTACGTGTATAAGTGATAATGATTCAAATGAAGGATTGAAATGATGTTGAATTCTATTAACTGAAAGTACACGCCAAACTGTAAGGCTATAGACACTTTAACTGGCGTGTTTTCTCCCATTGGCTAAAAAGTCTTATAAATGACTGTGTTGTAGAACTTTGTTAGAATAACATAATGGAATTCACTGGGTCCTATTTTACCACTTTGATATTAAGTGATGGGTGGGCTTGAAACTGGGAGTGTTTTAGTCCCGTTCTCCGGTGCCCCCATATGCATTCTGCCTGGAAAAATATCAGCAATTCCGATTTGCACTGCAGAACCCTGTGGGTGGGGTTTAACGCAGCCAAAACCCTGCAGCTCCGATCCAACTGCGCACGCGCAGAAGGAAAATGATAGAATGCAGCCCCCTTGCCACATCCCTCCCGGGCTGGACGTTGCCTGACTCCCATAACATTATCGGCCCCCTAATGCCCCCCACTCCCTTCACCATCAATCGTGGGCCCCCTTCCTCCTCACTGATCTCAGGCAGAGTGGCAGCGGACCTCCCCCTTCCTCCTCACTGATCTCAGGCAGAGTGGCAGCGGACCTCCCCCTTCCTCCTCACTGATCTCAGGCAGAAGGCAGCAGACCACCCCGGTCATTGATCTCAAGCAGAGTGGCAACTGGCTCCCCCCCCCCCCCACCCTTTTCCCCCTCACTAATCTGAGGCAGTGTGGCAGCGGACACCCCGATCCCCCTCACTGACCTCAGGCAAAGAGGCAGTGAACCCTCCCTTTCTCCTGCCCCACGATCACAAGCGGAGAGCCATCGGACCCACCATCCCCCCACCCCCCCAGCCCCCTCACCGATCTCAAGCAGAGAGCCTTGGATGCTTGGCACTTACCTCCTCACTAACTGGAGTGCTCCAATTGGACTTTTGTGGAGCGTGTCTGTTTTACACCGAATCTGAATGGGCGAACATGGGGAAGTGCCAGTAAAGATGGGCATGCAGCTAATTAAGTCAATTTAAATGCATGCTGTCGTGCCCATTTCAGCCATTTTCGGGCCTTGATAAAGGAGCAACCGGGGCAAGACAGGCACTGATTGTGCTACTCATCTCATGCCCGACTTTACCAAGATTTCATGCCTGAAAACAAGTGCAACTTGACAATAAAATTGGGCCCATTGTGTTTGTCCTTCTTGTGCACAGGCAATAAAACCGTAGTTTTGAATACTCACTGTCCATCATCTGGTTAGTTCTCAACAAAACGGGTTGAGCATGAACCCCTGTAAATCCGTCCAACATGTGGTAAGGGTGGGAGAGAGTCCTGTTCAGCTGTGTGATAGAAAGAAAATTGGAACCTGTACTGTTGTTATTCATTACTTCAGACTACAAGGTGCCTGTAAACAGGTATGTAGTCACAGCACTTCTTGGAGTGGTTGGTTGCACATTTAGCTGGATGGCTGGTGTGAGTTGGCACCAGACCAGCTTGGGTAAGTTCAGGACCTGCCTCCATGCTTTACCCGTGGTGGGTGTTGTGTCACTGCGGGTCGAAACTGCCTTTGCAGAGAGAACTGAAGAAGTACAAGGATACCCAGTGCCCTCTATAACTGCAGCATTCTGCACTCCGTCCATTCAAATGTCAAAAAAAAATCAATAAGCAAGGCTAACACACTGCTTGGAATTTTACCGCCCTGCTCGTCACAGGAATCAGAGTGGGTGAGGGACTAAACATGGAATAGTCCGTTGACCTTGGGTGGGGTTTTATGGTTTCAGGATGACCGAGGCCGTAAAAAGCTGCCCTCTAGTGTCATATTCAGGGAATGCAATGGTTAGAGATGTCTGTAAAAGATGATGCTATACAGAAAGAGAAGGACATTCTTCCCATGTTTGATAGGTGGCATGGTGGCACAGCGGTTAGCACTGCAGTCTCACAGCGCCAAGGATCCGGGTTCGATTCCTGGCTTGGGTCACTGAATGTGCACACATTCTTCCGATGCCTGCATGGGTTTCCACTGTTTGCTCCAATTTCCTCCCACATGCCAAAGTTGTGCAGGTTAGGTTGATTGGCCATGCTAGGTTGACCCTAGAATCAGGAGATTAGCAGCGTAAATATGCAGGGTTATGGATATAGGACCTGGGTGGGATTGTTGTTGCTGCAGACTTGATGGGCCAAATGGTCTCCTGCTACACTGTGGGAATTCTGTAGTTGATTTGATTTGATGTGATTTATTACTGTCACATTCATTAGAATACGGTAAAAAGTATTGTTTTCTGCACGCTAAACAGAGAAAGCATATGGTTCATCGAGTACAGAGGACAGAAGGAAAGCAGAGGGTGCAGAATGTAGTGTTACAGTCATAGCTAGGGTGTAGAGAAAGATCAGCTTAACGTAAGCATTCCTACCTTATATTCCATTCCCTGCTGTCAGACTAACATTTTATCCCAAAGCGTAAAACAAATTATTTGATTGTTATCTGACAACTGTTCATGGGAGCTCACAGTGAAAAAATTGTTTCCTACATCACAGTAGTAACTACCCTTCAAAAAGTCTCTCATTGTTTTGGGATGTCCTGAGGTGTTGAAAGTTGCTCTTTAAACACAGGTCTTTTTTTCTCTTTTTTTTAATGATAAGACACTCATGCTGTTCAAAAATACTTTCAAGACTTGTCTTCTCGCCAGGTTGAAGTTATTCTAAGTAACATTGGCATGCGATGAGTTTCCCAGCTGGTTTCAATGCTCTCCACTTCAGACCGCCTATCCCATTATATTACCACTCTTGTGTGATGTTCATGTAAACATCCTTTACATCAAAGCAAGGCAGCAGAGTAATGATACAGAGAAATCATTGCCAAACCAGCAGCTCATCCAGAAATATGAAAAAAAACTGGAAGAACTTGCATTCATATATTTGTACGCTGTCGTTCACAGTCTTGGTTACATTTTCAGGACGAGCAGGGCTGTAAAATCCCACCTGGGATGTCCCAAGGTGTGTTACACGCAGTCAGTCAATGAAGTGCATTTTGAAGTGCAGTTATTGTTAAAATATTTTACAGATGCACCATAGAAAGCATTCTTCCCAATCATATCACAGCTTGGTATGGCTCATGCTCTGCCCAAGAACGCAAGGAACTACCAAGTGTTGTGAACAAAGCCCAAACCATCACACAAACCAGCCTCCCATCCATTGACTCTGCCTACAATACCCACTGCCTCGGAAAAGCAGCCAGCATAATTAAGGACCCCACGCACCCCAGACATGCTGTCTTCCACCTTATTCCATTGGGAAAAAGATACAAAAGTCTGAGGTCACATACCAACCAACTCAAGAACAGCTTCTTCCCTGCTGCCATCAGACTTTTGAATGTAGCTAGCTTACACTAAGTTGATCTTTCTCTACACCCTACCTATGACTCCAACACGACACTCCGCAGTCTCTCCTTTCTCGATGACAGCATACTTTGTATAGCACGCAAGAAACAATACTTTTCATTGTATACTAATACATGTGACAATAGTAAATCAAAATCAAACTCAAATCAGAATGAAGGGGAGGTGGCAGACAGCATAATCATAGCAAGCCCCCACAAACAGCAATGAGATAACGCCCTGATAAACTGGCTTAGTGACATTGCTTGACGGATTGCTAATTGTCAGGACTTTGGGGAGATCTCCTCTCTTCTTCATTGAATTCAATTACAGAAGTGACATTTCCAACCCATTAAGAGAGCCAGATATTTCAGACAGCTCCAGATCTAATAGAGGCTATTACTGCTGTGAAACAGGAGTGCACGACCAGAGACAGGATGAAATATTCATAATCTGTCCATTATTGCACTTACTCTTACATTGTATGTGTCACAGGGTTAGAGTTTCAGAAAAAATATTACCAATATCTGCCTTTCATCTCTGCAGTATTTCCATTTACAAGTGCAGTTACAATTTGGTTCAAATAGAATGATAACTTTTCCTTTATTCTGGGAAGGAAATGAAGCAGTATTTTTAATTACAAGTGGATTTCAATAGTTAAAGCAATGGTCATTGTTGAGGGCTCTGTTGATGCAGTATCTGTATTGAATGAATTAGATCAAAGTGTCATTACAAAAACACAATGCTTACACCAAAATGTTCTCACTATTTAGCATCCAGTTCTCATAAGCAGGCAAATCAAATTTTCAGCAACGCATCCTCTGGAAGTGGTGTGGACCAGATATCAACTTCACCAGGATAACCTCAAATTTAAATCTTGTGCAACTTAAACTCCACCCTCTCTCTTGGGATGGGTTTTGTCATGCTATGTATTGGATAACTTAGGATAGGCCGTAGGATACCATACAAGCCTCAGGAGTGTACCTACTGAGTAACACTTCTCTGAACTAAAGCTACCTTCATTTAAAAAGTCACTTTGCCTGTGCATCTTATGTGGCTCAACTAGTAGGACACTGGTCTCTAAATCACAAGGTTCCAGGTTCAAGACCCACTCCAGTGCTTGATCACAAAGCTCAGGGCTGGCACTCCAGTGCAGTACTGAGGGAGTGCTACACTGTTTGAGGTGCTGTCTTTCAGATGACACATCACACTGGGGTGCCATCTACCTACTCAAAATGGATGTATGAGCACTGTTTCGAAGAAAAGCAGCGTCCTGCTCTGACCCAGATGGCAAGAAACTACAAAAGGGTTGTGAACGTAGTCCAATCCATCATGCAAACCAGCCTCCCACCCACTGACCCCATCTACACTTCCCACTGCCTCAGAAAAGCAGCCTGCATAATCAAGGACCCCATTCAATGCCAGACATCCCTTGTTCCATCGGGAAGAAGATACAAAAGTCTGAAATCACATACCGACCGACTCAAGAACAACTTCTTCTCTGCTTCAAACATTTGAATGGACCTATCTCATATTAAGTTGATCTTTCCCTACACCCTAGCTATGACTGTAACACTACATTCTACACACTCTCCTTTCCTTCTCCCCGATGTAATCTATGAATGGTGTGTTTTGTCTGTATAGCACACAAGAGACGACGCTTGTCACTGTTTCCCAATACAAGCGACAATAACGAATCAAATCAAATTAAATCGGAATCAGTTGACATCACAAAAACAGGTTAACCACATTCATAGAAAATGGCAGCATAGCGATGTTTGCCTGTGATGTGGGCACAACAGAAGCAGAACATAGCCTGTTGAAAATGTTAATTTAGATAGTTGGCTGCTCCGCTTCCTGTCAATCAATCATCTGCAGTTGCTGGGGCATTGCGGGAAATGGGAGAAGAAAAATAACGAGAGATTTTCACACCTCATTCATGAATGAGCGGGTAAGTCAAACTCTCATTCTGCCTCTTTGTATCAAGGAAATGATTCGAACAGGAAAGGCAGGCAATAAATCACCAGCGTGCACAGGATGTCAGGCACTGAGTTGGTGGCAGGGCTCACGGCAAACAAAGTCTATTTACCCAGCGGAGCCTGTTTAAACAGTACACTACATCGAGCAGGCTAGAATCTATTTAAAAAGAACCACCATGAACTTGAAGCAATAGAACCTGGTGAACTGGTGCGGCAACAATAATCTCTCCCTCAGATGTCAACAAAACGAAGGAGATAGTCATCGACTTCAGAAAGCACAGTGGAGGAAATGCCCTTATCTATATCAATGGGGATGAATTAGAAATGGTCACCAGCTTTAAGTTTTTAGCTATCCACCAACATGTCCTGGTCTCCCCATGCCGACACTATAGTTAAGAAAACCAACCAACGCCTCTACTTTCTCAGAAGACTAAGGAAATTTGGCATGTCAGCTACGACTCTCACCAACTTTTACAGATGCACCATAGAAAGCATTCTTTCTGGTTGTATCACAGCTTGGTATGGCTCCTGCTCTGCCCAAGACTGCAAGAACCTACAAAGGGTCGTGAATAAAGCCCAGTCCATCACGCAAACCAGCCTCCCATCCATTGACTCTGTCTGCACTTTCTGCTGCCTCAGAAAAACAGCCACTGTAATTAAAGGATCACATGCACCTCAGACATGCTCTCTTCCACTTTCTTCCATTGGGAATAAGATATGAAAGTCTGAGGTCACAGACCAACCGACTCAAGAACAGCTTTTTCCCTGCTGCCATCAGGCTTTCGAATGGACCTACCTCACACTAATTTGATCTTTCTCCACATCCTAGCTATGACTGTAATACTACATTCTGCACTCTCGCTTTTCCTTCTCCATGAATGGTATGCTTTGTCTGTACAGCATGCAAGAAACAATACTTATCACTGTATGCTCGTGACAATAATAAATCAAATCAAAGGACCCTTGACCAAAAGTGTATTAATGGCTCCTGGTAAAACCTGCACAATTTGTCTGTCAAAAGGCAGTGATTGGAAAACAGGCTCATAAATAATAATCTCATCGGAGGAAAGTGAGTTGCTTAGGATTATATTCACTGGAGTTTAAAAGAATGAGGGGGGAATCTCATAGAAATGTGTAAAATTCTAATAGGACTAGACAAAGTAGATGCAGGAAGGATGTTCCTGCTGGCAGGGTGGCCAGAACCATGATTCCAGGGATAGCGGGACTGACGTATGAGGAGAGATTGACTAGGTTAGGACCTTTCTCCGCTGGAGTTCAGACAAATGAGGGGGAGATCTCATAGAGATTTATAAAATTCTAACAAGACTAGACAGAGTAGGTGCAGGGAGGATATTCCCGATGGTAGGGGTGTCCAGAACCAGTGGTCACAATCTGAGGATTCAGGATAGACCATATAGGATGGAGATGAGGAAAAATTTCTTCACCCTGGGAGTGGTGAGCCTGAGGAATTCTCTACCACAGGAAATAGTTGAAGCCAAAACATTGTGTGGTTTTAAAAAGGAATTAGATATAGCTGTTGGGGCTAAAAGGATCAAAACATTATGGGGGGAAATGTAGGAACAGGTTACTGAGTTGGATGATCAGTCATAAATGGCAGATCAGGCTCAAAATAGTACCTTCAATGCCATTATTCCTGCAAAACTCAGATCCTCCATATCCCAATAGAAACATAAAAGATAGGAGCAGGAGGAGGCCATTTGGCCCTTCGAGCCTGTTCCGCCATTCATCGCAATCATGGCTGATTGTCCAATTCAGTAGCCTAATCCTGCTTTCTCCCGATAATTTTTGATCCCATTTGCCCCAGGCGCTAAATCCAGCTGCCTCTTGAATACATTCAATGTTTTGGCATCTACTACTTCCTGTGGTAATGAATTCCACAGGCTCACCACTCTTTGGATGAAGAAATGTCTCCTCATCTCCGTCCTAAATGGTCTACTCTGAATCCTCAGAATGTGACCACTGGTTCTGGACACCCCCACCATCGGGACTATCCCCCCTGCATCTACCCTGTTTAGTCTTGTTAGAATTGTATCAGTCTCTATGAGATTCCCCCTCATTTGTGTGAACTCCAATGAGGACAATCCTAACCTAGTCAATCTCTCCTCCTACGTCAGTCCCGCCATCCCCGAAATCAACCTGGTAAACTTCGCTGCACTCCCTTGAGAGCAAAAACATCCTTCCTCAGCAAAGGTGACCAAAACTGTGCACAATATTCTACATGTGGCCTCACTGAGGTGCTGTATAATTGCAACAACACATCCCTGCTCCTGTACTGGGATACATGTAAATACATGTGACAATAATAAATAAAACAAATCAACTCAAATCAAATCAAAAGGTCAAATAGCCAACTCCTGGATCCATTTTCTGTTTCTAAGTTCCTTACAGGAGTTCAGTCTCAAAGAACAAAAGAAAATTAAAGCACAGGAACAGGCCCTTCAGCCCTCTAAGCCTGCACCTATTATGCTGCCCGATTGAACTAATACCCCCTACCCTTCAGGGACCATATCCCTTTATCCCCATCCCATTCATGTACTTGTCCTGATGCCCCTTAAAACTCACTATCGTGTTTGCTTTCACTACCTCCTCCAGCAGTGAATTCCAGAAACCCACCATCTTCTGTGTAAAAAAAAACTTGCCTTGTATATCTCCTTTAAATTTTGCCCCTCACGCGTAAACCTATGCCTCCTAATAGCTGACTCTTCCACCCAAGAGTAATTTGGCTCTTCCATGTCCGGGTGGCAGGTTGGCAGGGGAATTACCAAAACATTCCCAGAATGGAGAGACTTAGACAAGGTTGGGCCTGTCCTGAAGAATGGGAGGTGATATTATTAAAGCATCTACGATTCTTAGAGGGCTAGACAGGGTAAATGTTGGGAGGATGTTTCCACTCATGGGAGCATGTAAGGGAGCATAGTCGCAGAATAAGGGGGTGCTTGTTTGGGATGGATTTGAGGGACAATTTCTTCTCTAGGTCAAGCCCTTGAACATTTTCAAGGCTGAGTTCGATAGATTTTTAAGCAGTCGGGGAATGAAGGAGGAATGGCAGGAAAGTTGGCTTGGTGAGGGTTACATCAGCCATGATCGTATTAAATGGTAGAACAAGCTCAAAGGGCTAATTGGCCTACTCTGGTTCTGATTTTTTATGGTCTTATTTCCATGCTGGCTGATAGTGTATTTATTTCTTTTTTTTTTATTTTGTTTGTGTCTCAAGTAGGCTTACATTAACACAGCAATGAAGTTACTGTGAAAATCCCCTAGTCGCCACACTCTGGCGCCTGTTTGGGTACACTGAGGGAGAATTTAGCATGGCCAATGCACCTAACCAGAACGTCTTTCGGGACTGAAACTGAAGCACCCGGGAGGGACCCACAGAGGGAGAACGTGCAGACTTTGCACAGACGGTGACCCAAGCCAGGAATCGAACCTTGGTCCCTGGTGCTGTGAGGCAGCGGCGCTAACCGCTGTGCTGCCTCATAAATTATAGCTCCATTTACTTCACTGCAAGCTTGGCAAAATCTATAGACTCCATAGGTAAAGAAGAAATCGTCATGATCCACATATCTAGCGTGCAGTGAAGGGTTTAGTGTAATGTTAAGAAAGGGATAGATAATACAACGGCCAAAGCATTTACAAAAAGGCAATCGTGAGTGAAAGGGAAGGGATTGAGGTAAAGTCAGCCAGGGATAAATATTGACAAAGAAGTAGCAGATGAGTGGATAATATTTAAAGGAAAGATCGATAGATCTCAGGAGAAATATATTCCACTACAAAATATGAACAACCTTGTCAAAAGTGAGAGGCCTTGGATGAATAAAGGAGTGAGGATGAAACAGCATCTCAAGAACGATAAAAATACAGAAAATAATAAAAGAGAAGATGACAGAAGAGAATTCATTGAGTTAAGGATAGGGCTAAGGAAAGACAATTGAAAAGGCAAAATGGAAATATAAAATTAAGGTACCAAAGAATGTTAAAAGATTTGATTTCTTATTGTCACATGTATTGAGGTACAATGAAAGGTATTGGCCGGAATTCTCCCAAAAAAACGCTGTTGAATTTGTGTAAAAACGGCAGTAAATCACACTGTTTCTTTTACTAGGGGTTTCAGAATGAATCTGCCACACTCTGTGCACTGCAGAGAGCACCAACATGATTTACTGCAGTAATCAGTGGGCCTATTCTCGCTCAGTAGGCCGGAAGCACACTGCTGAGTAGGCCACTGCGCACGCGCCGATCTGTCAGTGGTCCCACACTGCCATCCTCCTGATTGCTGGCCAGCCCCACGTTCCCCACAACGCTGGCCCTCCGCAAACCCCCACTGCCTAATTGCTAGCCCCCCCAACCATGTCCGGCCTAGCCACAACACCCCCAACCAATCTGCCGTCCCCTCCTGAACTCCTGCTCCCAACAGCAGTGCCGAACATCCCCCACCTGTAGTTTCAAAATGCATTCCTGACACCGCCTCCCCCGAGCAGGAGGCCTCTCTTCCCACCCCAATGACCAGCCCTGATCACTGACCTCCGTCCCTCCCTCCCTCCCTGTTCCTCTCTGCCAAGTGGCAGTGGGACACCCCCACCTCCACCGATCGTCCTCCCAGAGGTCCCATCCCCATCAAACCCTGACCCATAGGCTCTGCCCCCTTGGCACTGCCCCTTGCCCGATGGGCAGTGCCAATGTGCCCCTTGGACATTGGCACTCTGCCCCTTGGAGCAGTGCCAGGGCACAGGCTGGCACTGCCAAGGTGCCAATGCTCAGGGGGCGCCACCCCCTGCCACCCGACCCTCTGAGTGGAGCCAATTGCCTGTACCTTCATTCCAGCAGGCTCAGGTCACCAGCTCCCTCCAAGCGGGGAGCTATTTTAAACCCCACTGGAGTGAACCACAGTGGCCGGGGGTTGGGGGGGTGGCGGGGAGGGGTGGGGGGGGTGGGGGGGTGATTTATGTGCCTCCCCACTGGTTTCCGGCACTGGTGTGACCCCCACCGGAAATCTGATGCTGGTAGATGCTAGCGGGTTGAAACACCCAACGCGGATCCCATGCATCAGGTGCCACTGTATTCTCCCGGCTCACTGCACTAATTTTTTTAGTGCAGTGGGATGGGAGAATCACCCTCATTGTTTCTTGCAATACTATATAAATTCAACATGCCATTCATAGAGTACATAGAGGAGAAGCAAAGGAGAGGATGTAGAATATGGTGTTACAGTTATAGCTAGGATTAAGGAAAATCAGGTAGGCTGTTCAAAAGTCTGATGGCAGCAGGGAAGAAGCTGTTCTTGAGTCAGATGATGATCTCAGATTTTTGTACCTTTTTGCTGACGGAAGAAAGTGGAAGAGAGTAAGTCTGGGGTGTGTGGGGTCCTTGATTATGCTGGCTGCTTTTCCAAGCAGGAAGTATTGACAAAGTCAATGGATGCGAGGCTGGTTTGTGTGATAGACAGGGCCACTTTCACAACCTGTTGTAGTTTCTTGCCATCTTGGTTACAGTAGGAATCATACCAAGCTGTGATACGTCTGGACAGGATGCTTTCTCTGGGGCAAGCAATGGCCTAGTGGTATTAGCACTAGATTTTTTTTTTAAATCCAGAAACTCAGCTAATATACTGGGGACTGGGGTTCGAATCCCCGCATGGCAGATGGTGGAATTTGACTTTGATGAAGAATATCTAGAATTAAGAATCTACCATTGTCGATTGTTGTAAAAATCCATTTGTTTCATTAATGTCCTTTAGGGAAGGAAATCTGCCGTCCTTACCTCATTCTGGCCTACATGTGGCTCTAGAGACATAGCGAAGTGGTTGATTCTCAACTGCCCTCTGAACGGGGGCAATTAGTGACGCCCACGTCCCATGAATGAACAAAAGAAAAACACCGGCACGTATGGAAAATTAAGATATATGGAACCATTAAAAGATAAATGTGTGTAAAAACAGGAGTAGGATGCTAAGCCCCTTGAGACTGTCCATAATCTTGTTGGATGGTAATGAAACAATCTGTGGCCTAACTTCAAAATATCCACCTTTGCTCAACTTCCCGTAATACCTTTGGATAACAAAATATCTCTCAATCTCAAATATAAAATTTACAACTGAGATAGCACCAATGGTAATTTATGAAAGGGAGATCCAAACTTCAATCGCCCTTTACGTATAAAAATGTTTCCATATTTCACTCTTGAAAGGTCTGCCTTTCTAGAGATACGATGCCCTAGTTTTCACTGAGCACTGTAAAAGATAAGGAAATGTCAACAGCTAGAAGGAGCCAAGGGGGATTTTACAATTATTAAGATAGAAGGAAAGCAAATATGATATAAACTTCAGGAGGACAAAAATCTAGGTGGACGGTTTGATTTGATTTATTATTTTCACATGCATTAGTGTACAGTGAGAAGTGTTGTTTCTTGTGCGCTATACGGATGAGGCATACCATTCACAGAGAAGCAAAAGAGAGTGCAGAATATAGTGTTGCAGTCATAGCTAAGATGTAGAGAAAGATCATCTTAATGTGAGGGAGGTCCATTCAAAAGTCTGATGGCAGCAGGGAAGAAGCTGTTCTTGATTCAGTTGGCAAGCGACTTTTGTATCTTTTTCCCAATGGAAGAAAGTGGAAGGGAGCATACCCAGGGTGCAAGGCTGCTTTTCCAAGGTAACAGGAAGTGTAGACAGAGTCAATGGATGGCAGACTGATTTGCGCAATTGACTGGGCTACATCCCTGACCCTTTGTAGTTTCTTGCGGTCTTGGGCAGAGCAGGAGCCAGCTGTGGTACAGCTGGAAAGAATGTTTTCTATGATGCATCTGTAAAAGTTGATGAGAATTGTAGCAGAAGTGCCAAATTTCCTTAGTTTTCTGAGAAAGTAGAAGAAAAGGTCCTTCTGCTCCTGTGCCCCTTTAAGTATTTCACCCTTTATTTTATTTTGTCGCTTCATGTTCCTTCTACCAAAATGCATCACTTCAAACTTCTCCACATTTAACTTCATCTGCCACCTATCTGACCAATCTACCAACTTGGCTACATACCTTTGAAGTCCCTTCACAGTTTACAATGTTTCCAAGTCTAAACCAAAAATCCAGATCAGAAAAAGCAAGGGTCCAAACACTGACCCTTGGGGAATACCACAACCTTTCTCCAGCCTGAAAAATATCCATTGACCATTACTCTCATTTTCCTATTCATTTTGTATCCATGTTGCTACTGTCAATGCTATTCCATGAGCTGTAACTGTTCTCATAATTCTGTTGTGTGACATTGTATCGAATGCCTTTTGAAAGTCCATGTACACTACATCCACAGCATTACCCTCTTTGTCCCCCCTCTGTACCTCCTCAAAAATCTCCAGAAAAACCCTAACCTTCATCAACATTCAATTTCCATCTGACAACTCATTCTACCCGGACTAATGGTCTGTGATTGCTGGAGCTATCCTGACAATCTTTTTTGAACAAGCACGTAACATTTACAATTCTCCAGCTCTCTGGCACAGCCCCCACCCCTGAGTCCAGAGAAGACTGGAAGATTACGGTCAGCACCCCTGTAATTTCCATTCACACGTCCTTCAATATCCTCAGATTCATCTCATCTGGTCCTGGTGTCTTATCAACATTCATACTTGTTCTTTATCAATCTTGAACCCGCTGGGAACAAATTTCTCCATCTGTCACCAGGTTCTGTGTAGCCTTCTTTACTCAATTAATTAATTCATTTATTTATTTGTGTCACGAGTAGGCTTACATTAACACTGCAATGACATTACTGAGAAAAGGGCAGCACAGTGGTTAGCACTACTGCCTCACAATTCCAGTCCCGGGTCACTGTCTGTGTGGAATTTGCACATTCTCCCTGTGTCTGCGTGGGCTTCCTCTAGTTTCCTTCCACAGTCCAAAGATGTGCTGGTTAGCAAATGAGAAAACGCTGTAAAATCTCAGCAGGTCTGGCAGTATCTGTAAGGAGAAAAAAAGATGATGTTGCGAGTCCTGATGACTCTTTGTCAAAGATGTGCAGGTTAGGTTGATTGGTCACGCTAAATTGACCATAGTGACAGGGCGGATTAGCAAGGTAAACATGTAGGGTTACAGGAATAGGGCCTGGATGGAATTGTGGTCAGTGCAGACTCGATGGGCTGAATGGTCTCCTTCTGCTCTGTATGGATTCTGTGATTCGATTCTATGAAAATTGCCTAGTCGCCACACTTCGTTGCCTGTTAAGATACACTGGAGGAGAATTTAGCATGGCCAATGCACCTAACCAGCACGTCTTTTGGACTGTAGGAGGAAACCGGAGTACCCGGAGGAAATCCATGCAGACACAGGGAAAACATGCAGGCTCCGCACAGACAGTGACCCAAGCCGACAGTCAAACCCAGGTCCCTGGCGCTGTGAGGCAGCAGCACTAACCACTGGAACTCCCTTTCCTAACAGCATCCTGAGATTATCTTCACTTAGTGGACAACATTAATCCAAGAGGACTCAGTACCCCCTTTGCTATGTCAACAAGGAATCGACAAAATGTTGGCCTTGCCAGCAATACCCAAGTCCTCAGAATGAATGCATTTACAAACAACATCTGCCCATGGAGGACAGTGTGACAGCCAGCCTGCCTGCTGGAGGTTCTGAACCACAAACACTGCAGATCCTCACAAAATAACATTTATGCCTTACATGTTGCGTTGGATCTATCCCCCAAGGTGAATCAAGTTTTTTTTTCCCCTTCAAAGCCTGATATTGCACTTGATAAATGCCAATGTATCCCAGAGGCATCAGTGATGTGTCTCTGCATAAGCCACACAATCTCTGAGAAGTTTAGTGATTCAGTCTCGAATGTGCCAGTAATTTCTTTCTAACATAGGTATTTGGCATCTTACAGGCAATGTCAATGTAATCTGGTCACAGCACTCACAGTCCACAAACATCATTTTGAATTATACCAAGAGACAAGCTACCTTTACACAGCCTGTAAAAATATAGCTTCAAGAGAATGGAGTGTAAATGTTTGATAATGGCACAATAAGTACAACGCACAGAAGATTGGGCTTTTCTTTTCTGTTATTGTCCAATTCTTTATTTTTATAGAGTGTGACGGATGTTTTGTGCAATGCGCCACTCGCCAAAGACAAATTCTGGTCTTTCTTTTGAACTGTTATAAAAAGTTTAGCGTAACAAAAGAGCCGTAATGGTTTGCCAGATAATAATGGCTTTACTCAAAAGCAGTCACATTCCTTATTCACTCCTGTCATACCACATTAATGGCAGGATATACAGAAACCGCACATTATAATCAAAGAAAACCTTTGTGTCTTGTCAGTTTTTATAAGCGCGTCGCATGGGCTTAATGCACTTAGTGGAGCAGGCATCAGTAACAGAGTCCCAAACCAGATGTATTGTCAATAATTAATGTTTACTGTGGGTTGGCAGTCCATGATGATAGGGTAAAAGGAAGTTGTTGGCCTCTGTCTTTGCTGCGCTATTTCAGGAACCACTGAGAGGTTAAGATGATGGAGAAGTACTGGAGTGGGAGTATGTTATGATCTTGACAAAAGACATACACAAAAAAAAATCCAGTTATGATAGCAACTCCCTCTCCGATTGAAATGTTTTAAACGTATTATTATAAATTGCACTTTAGAAGGCGTGGTCTCGGGAACACTGTAGAACAATTTTATTTGCTTCTGAAAAACACACTTATAGCCAAGTAGTAAAGTAATACTGATGCATAATCGTACAAACGTATAAATTAGGAGGAGGTGTAGGCCGCTCGGACACTCGAGCCTGCTCCACCACTTGATAGGAGATTTTGGAGAAACTTGGTTTGTTCTCACTGGAACGACGAAAGTTGAGGGGTGACCTGATAGAAGTCTAAAATATTATGAGAGGCATGGACAGAGTGGATATTCAGAAGCTTTTTCCCAGGTTGGAAGAGTCAATTACTAGGGGGCACAAGTTGAAGGTGCAAGGGGCAAGATTTAAAAGGAGATGTACTAGGCAGATTATTTACGTAGAGAGTAGTGGGTGCCTGGAACTCGCTGCCGGGGGAGGTAGTAGAAGCAGATACGGTAGTGACTTTTAAGAGACATCTTGACAAATACATGAATTGGATGGGAATAGAGGGATATGGTCCCTGGAAGGGTAGGGGCTTTTAGTTAAGTCAGGCAGCATGGCTGGTGCAGGCTTGGGGGGTGGGGGGGTGGCGAAGGGCCTGTTCCTGTGCTGTAATTTTCTTCGTTCTTTGTTCACAGTAACTTCATCGTGGTGCGAATGTAAGCTGACTTGTGATGCAAATAAATAAAAACTTTAAACAATAGGATCATGGTTCATCTGATTGTAGCTGCAACCCCTCGTTCCTGCTGACCCCACCGATAATCTACAATCCCTGCATGGCCGGTGCAGGCTTGGAAGGCCGAATCCCTGCCTCCTTATTGTTCAATAATCTATCCAGCCCTGCCTTAAAAATATTCAGAGACTCTGCTTCCATTGCCTTATGTATAAGGGAAGTGTTGGTCAACTGAATAAGACGCTATTAAGTGAGCACACTTGACAGTCAAGTACCCAAGTTGCTGGCGAATGAATGGCAGCTCCGTCTTAGAATTATACATCACAGAAGGAGGCCATTCAGTGCATTGTGCCTGTGTTAGCTCATTATATGAGCTATCCAATGAATCACACTTCTCTTGCTCTTTCCTCATAACCCTGGAGAGATTTCCCATTTAAGTGTATATCCAATTCCCTTTATGATTGAAAGTACATTCAACACCATTTCAGGCTGAGAATTCCAGATCCAAACTCACAGCATCAACAAAAAGCACCATCATAACCTCTAGATTTTGCCAATTATTTATTTATTGGATTTATTTAATGGGGCATGAGTGTTACTGGCTGGGCCAGCATTTATCACCCAGCTCTAACTGCCCTCCATTTCAGAGTCAACTACATTGCTGTGGATCCAGAGTCACATGTAAGCCAGACCATGTAAGGACGGCAAATTTCCTTCACTAAAAGGACAGTGGTGAACCAGTTGGGGTTTTTTCCTCCCCCTGACAATTGACAATGGTTTCATGGTCACCATTAGATCATCATCATGATCTGAATCATCATCCAGATATTCATTGAATTCAAATTTCACCACTTATTATGCAAAGGATTTGAATCCAGGTCCCCAGATCTTGACCTGGATCTCTGGAGTACTGTTCCAGTGACAATACCACTGCACCACAGTGGTACCTTAAAATTCAAGACAATTCGATGGGGAGAAGGAAAGGAGAGGGTGTAGAATATATGTTGCAAATACAGGTAGGATGTAGAGAAAGATCAGCTTAATATATGATAGGACCATTCAAAAGTCTGATGACAGCATGTAAGCAGCTGTCCTTAAGTGCGTTGGTACATCTTTTCAGACTCTTGTACTCTTCTCCTGACAGAAGAAGGTGGAAGATGGTATGTCCGGGGTACATGGGATCTTTGATTATGTTGGCTGCTTTTCCAAGGCAGTGGGAAGTGTAGATGGATTCAGTGGATGGGAGGCTGGTTTGCGTGATGGACTGAGCTATGTTCACAACGCTTTGTAGTTTTTTGCGGTCTTGATCACAGCAGGAGCCACACCAAGCTGTGATACATCTGGAAAGAATGCTTTCTAAGATGCATCTGTTAAAGTTGATGAGAATCATAGCAGACAGCCAAATTTCCTTAGCCTCCTGAGAAAATAGAGATGTTGATGAGCTTCCTTAACTATAGTGTCGGCATGGAGGGATCAAAACAGATCGTTGGTGATCTGAACACTTAGAAATCTGACCATCCTCACTTCACCACCATTCAAGAATTCATGCTAGAGTGCATTGAAGAGATCTATAATCCTACAGGGTGAACTGAATCTGCCTTGTTATTTTCTGTTGTGGAACCTCTGTGTAAAAACATTGCAGCCAAAATTTTACCACCCTCGGCGCTACAGGAATCGGAACGTGTGAGGGATGGACAATGGAAAAGGTCCATTGACCTCGGGTAGGATTTTACTGTTTTGGGACCAGCACAGCCATAAAATTCCACCCTACATTTCGAATGGTCGAAACGAGTGCTCAGACTGTGACCTGTTTGGATATCATACATAACTACATAGGATATTCTCAATGACCGATTCCTGAGAGAAAGTGCTGTGGTCTCAGTGCAAACACCTGGTGCAGAAAGATATTTAAAAATTAAAGTTAAAGTTTATTTATAAGTCACGAGTAGGCTTACATTCACACTGCAATGAAGTTACTATGAAAATCTCCTAATCACCACCATCCTTTGCCTGTTCGGGTACACAGAGAGAATTTAGTATGGTCAATCCACCTAACCTGCAAATCTTTGGACTGTGGAAGGAAACCCACACAGGATTGGGGAGAATGTGCAAACTCCACACAGACAGTAACCCAAGCCGGGAATCAAACCCTGGTCCCTGGCACTCGGGGGTAGCAGTACTAACCAATGTGCCACTATTCCATAAAGCAATGGTCCCAAAAGTCCCTCTTGAATAGCCTTATGCCATGTTATGCATGAGTTAGGAAGTGGAGTGTTAGGGCAAAGCCCTTGTGGATGATTTAGTCCTTTTTCACTGCTGATCCAAGCATTCACATCCCTCTAAAAAAGAGAGCTTGGAAAGGTCGAGCGATAGGCTGGCTTCCTTCCTACCCTATCATCTTTAGTATGTATTAAACACCATTAACGGTATACCCTCCTGCTCCGACCTCATTTCATATTTAAACAGAACAGCAGTGAGAACTGCAAAATAGTGATTTGGCCCTTATATTCTTCTCGCAATAAATCCAAGAGAAAAGCTGTTCGATAAGTCGTTTATCCATTAAATAGTTTTGCACAACTGGAGACAGCAACACGTTTAATAATTCACTTCATTTATTATTGAAAAAACATTAATCTTAAAGCACTCTAGCCGACCTGACAGTAGCACAGATTAGCCCTGCATCCAAAGCTTAGTGACCTGGAGTTTCCACGAGGGTGAGTTGTATCTTCCAGTACATCCCACCCAAAATCAAGCAAGCCAGGGCTAATGATCTTGGCACTGCAATCGCAAATTAAGTTCCTGCAGTCTTTAGCATCAGAAGTTGGTCCTCCCTCAAAACTGGCCATGGGCCCTGAATCATATCAATTGCCATTGTACATTTCCACTAATTGCACCCATTTGCGATCCTTTGAGGAAGCTGGCAAATAAATCTTTCTTTGACACAAGGACATTGACAGATCTGTTTTAAAAGCTTTTTAAATATATATAAAATTCACTAATTACTCATTGCAACATACCAATAAAACTGGCAAATGGTTCAATATATTTTATTCAAGTCATTTTCAATTATTCAGTGTTTATTACAATGGTGTAACTCTGAGCTCACTGATGTTATGAACAGATTGTATATTTTAGGAGAGAAGTGGTATAGTGCTAGCATCACTGGACAAGTAATCTAGAAACCAGGGGTAATGGTCTGGGAATTGACATTAGGAACCCACTATGGTAGATGACAAACTTTGAATCCAATAAATTCTGGAATTAGAAGTTTATTGATGGCCATTAAACAATTGTCAATTGTTATAAAAATCCATCTGGTTCACTAATGTCCTCAAGGGAACAAAATCTGCTGTTCTTACTTACATGTGACTCCAGTTCCACAGCAATTTGACTCTAAGATGACCTAGCTAGCCATTTAGTTCAAAGGCAGTTGGCGAATTAGAAATAGAATCTCTACTGTGCCGAGAAAGGTAGTTTGGTTGTTTGAGTCTGCATCGACTCTCCGAAACAACATCCCACCATTCTGTCCTATCCCTGTAAACCTGAGCATTTACCTTGGCAAATCCACTTAACCTGCACATCTTTGGATTGAGAGGGGAAGCCAGAGCACCTGGTAGGGATCCCACATAACACAGGGCGAACATGCAAACTCTACACAAGACAGTCCCGAGACCAGAATTGAACCCAGATCCCTGGTACTCTGGAGGCAGCGGTGCTAAACACTGTGCCACCATGCCACCCCCATGATGGGTAATAAATGCTGGCCCAGCCAGTGATGAACACATCCCATGAATGGGTAAGAGAAAGGACGACTTTTTAGCATGCCCACATGCACAGGTAAGTGTGGAAATCAGGAAGTTGCTGACCTGCTCTCCCGGAGACTGCACTTTAACAGAACCTCATCAAAAGGCCTGACATTGAAAAATATGAAATAGCATGAGGTTGCAGTACCTATCCATTAGTTACCCATTAAACACTTGGAGTCAGGAATAAATGAACTTTTAGTGGTGTGATAACTGATAATTACTGCCGAGCAATGCTGGTGGCCCTGGGGATTTTAATTTTGCAAGTCTGGATTCTTATTGCTTCAGAAGTTGAGTTAGTTACATAGCTATAGAACACAGAAACAACTCATTTAGTTCAACCAAGCCAAATCTTAGAGTCAGAGGTTTACAGCATTGAAACAGGCCCTTTGTCCAACTTGTCCATGCTGCCTTTTTTTAAAAAACAGCTAAATTAGTTCCAATTGCCTGCGTTTGGTCCATATCCCTCTATACCCATCTTACCCATGTCCAAACGCTTTTTAAAAAGACTAAATTGTATTCGCCTCTACTACTACCTCTGGCTGTTTGTTCCAAACACTCACCACTCTGAAAAAAAAATTGCCCCTCTAGGTCCTTTTGTATCTCTCCATTGTCACCTTAAAACTCTGCCCTCTAGTTTTAGGCTCTCCTATCTTTGGGAGGATATGTTGACTATCCAGCTGATCTGTGCTCCTCATTATTTTATGGATCTCTAGAAGATCAGCCCTAAGCCACCTACACTCCAGAGAAAAAAAGTCCCAGTCTAACCAGCCTCTCCTTATAATTCAAGCCATCAAGTCCTGGTAGCATCCTAGTAAATTTTTACTGCATTCTTTCCTAATTTAATAATATTCTTTCTATAATAGGGTGACCAGAACTGTGCACAGTACTCCAAGTGTGGCCTTCCAATGTCTTGTAAAATGTAGTGTTGGAGATTAACCGCTCTGCTTTTTTTCTGCCTCTTATCTCTCCCTCTCTCTAAATCCCATCCATCTTTCCCAATATATAATTTAAAATCTAATTTGTACTTCCTGGTGTAGGCTCTGAATGTCTTGATGAGAAATGTAAAATCTGACTGGTTAAAAGAGCCTTGTTTTACTTTATTAGCTCACAAACACCATTAATCCCCTGTAAGAGGTGCCACACTGCTTGAGATGCTAAGGGTGAGCTGGTGTTTGCGACTAAAAAGTTGTTATTGAGATGAAAGGAAAATGCCATTATTTCTCTGTTGCTGAAAAATCTATGAAATTGCCTTTTATATAAAAAAAGGCAGCATGGACAAGTTGGGCCAAAGGGTCTGTTTCCATGCTGTAAACCTCTGATTATGGCTGGAATTTTACTGCTAATCCCCCCACCGGAATCAGGGCAGATGCAGCCCACAAAAAAAAAAACAGAATTCTTTGTTGGTCCAGGACAGGATTTTACAGGCCTCTCCCAATTACAGCTGGCTTGAAGAAACTTCCATACTTCTGAAATAACTCTCAGAAACATAGAAGCTAAAAACAGGAGGCCATTCAGCCCTTCAAGCCTGCTCTGCCATTTGTTTTAATCATAGCTGATCACATTCAATATCCAAGTCTCCCCCTCATATCCTTTGATCTCTTTAGAGCCAAAAGCTATATCTAATTTCTTCTTGAAATCACTGTTTTGGCCTCAACTGTTTACTGTGGTAGTGAATTACACACATTCACTGTTTTTGGGTAAAGAAATTTCTCCTCACTTCAGTTCTAAGAGGTTTACCCCTTATCCACAGACTCTGAGCCTATATCTGGAGTCACCCACCACTGAGAACATTCTTTCTGAATCTTGTTAGTATGTTATATATTTCAATGAAATCCCCTCACTCTTCTAAACTCCAGAGAATATAATCCTAACTGATTGAGTCTCTCTGTGTGACAGACCTGCCATCTGAGGAAGCAGCCCAGTAAATCTTCACTGAACTCCCTCTTAAGCGAGGGCATCTTTCCTCAGATAAGGATACCAAAGCTACACACAATTTTCCAGGTGTGGCCTCACCACTACCCTGTACAATTGCAGTAAAACATCCCTATCCTCAAATCTTCTTGCTATGAAGGTCAACATACCATTTGCCTTCTTTACTGCCTTGCCATACTTAACACCTCAGGGACCTGTACCCCTTCACCAGATTCCCTTATATTTAGGGACTTATCTCCACTCCTAAGAGTACTTCAGGTACAAAGTCAGAATGCAGAGTGGCAGTAGCCCTGACATTCTCAATGCATATATGTAGGTGAGACTCTCTAATTGGACAGGCAATCATTACTTCAATCAGGGAGCTCATTATCCAACAGACCAACCTCATAGGCCTTCATTACATGAGTTCATTACACTTATAAAACAATTTGTTATCTCAACAACAATGAGGAGAAAAGACAGGCTTTTTGAGAGCAAAATTTAAATCAATTCTTTTTTACAGTTTTACTTCTATTATCAACAAAAGTAATATAAAAACATAATATTCTTATAAAACTATCATTGCATTGTACTCCTGCAGAATGTTCACAAATATTGAATGGAATATTCAAGACAAACTTTTCAACTACAATCTTTGATGTGATAAATTATGGTTTTTTTGTTTGCCAGGATAAAGCTTTTGTATGTAATTGCTTTCTTAAAGCCTCCCCATTTCAGCAAAGACAGTCCATTTAATATTGGTATGAGCAGGTTTTAGAGAACATAAGAAAGAGAACATAAGAAAAAGAACATAAGAAATAGGAGCAGGAGTAGGCCATCTAGCCCTTCGAGGCTGCCCCACCATTCAATAAGATCATGGCTGATCTGAAGTGGATCAGTTCCACTTTCCCACTTTCTCTCCATAACCCTTACTTCCCCTTGTCTATCAAAAACCTATCTACCTGTGACTTAAATATATTTAGCGAGGTAGCCTCCACCACTTCAACAGGCAGAGAATTCCAGAGATTCACCACTCTTTGAGTGAAGAAGTTCCTCCTCAACTCCGATCTAAACTGCGCACCCCCCCCCCTTATTTTGAGGCTGTGCCCTCTAGTCCTGCTGTCCTTTCTAAGCGGGAAGAATCTTTCTACCTCTACCCTATCCATCCCCTTCATTATCTTATACGTCTCTATAAGATAATGAAGGGGATTTTCAGACAGATGGAAATGGATCGGGAACAAATCACCAACTTATCGCCAGTACTCACCCGCTATAGCAAACCTCCATTTCGACAACCAAAGCCCAAAACTCTGGCAGAGAAGAAGAGGTAATCCTCATGTTAAAATGTATGAATTAGGAGGTGCAGTGAAATGTTCCACGGCAGTGGAAGAGACACTTGCACAACACAGGACGGAATTGGCTGAGGAATAGGGCTTTGTTCTGACACTTTTCGGCTACAGCTTCATGAGGGGTGGCACGGTGGTTAGCACTGCTGCCTCACAGACCCAGGAACCCCGGTTCAATTCCTGCCTTGGGTCACTGTCTATGTGGAGTTTGCACATTCACCCCATGTCTGCATGGGTTTCCTCTGGGTGCTCCAGTTTCCTCCAACAATCCAAAGATGTGCGGGTTACGTTGATTGACCATACTAAATTGACTCTAGCAGGGTAAGTATGTGGGGTTCTGGGGATATAGCCTGAGTGGGATTGTGGTCGGTGCAGACTGGAGGAGCTGGATGGCCTCCTTCTGCACTGTAGGGATTCAATGATAAATATTCAGAGGAAGAGATTATCGAGAAGGAGTCTTACCTTGGCAGTCCTGGTTTTCAAGTCGCAATCACTCTTAAAACTGTCCTCATGACCTCACCTCCATTTGTGAGTTAACTCACACTCACACTGAGCTAAGCCCCTCTCCAGAGACACAAAAATCTCAGCCCACACTCCAGTGTCGTGCTCAGGATGTACTCTACTGTCAGAGACGCTAGGCTCCAACTTTGGTGAAGGGACAAACACAATTGCACGGCAACATGGCACACAGTGGTTAGCACTGCTGCTTCACAGCTGTGATGTGGAGATGCCAGTGTTGGACTGGGATTAGCACAGTAAGAAGTCTCACAACACCAGGCTAAAGTCCAACAGTTTTATTTGGTAGCAAAAGCCACTAGCTTTCGGCGCACTGCCCCTTCATCAGGTGAGTGGAAATTCTATTCACAAACAGGGCATATAAAGACACAAACTCAATTTACAAAATAATGGTTGGAATGCGAGTCTTTACAGGTAATCAAGCTTTAAACGTACACACAATGTGAGTGGAGAGAGCGTTAAGCACAGGTTAAAGAGATGTGTAATGCCTCCAGACAAGACAGTTAGTGAGATTTTGCAAGCCCAGGCAAGTCATGGGGGTTACAGATAGTGTGACATAAACCCAAGATCCTGGTTGAGGCCGTCCTCATGTGTGTGGAACATGGCTATCAGTTTCTGCTCAGCGACGTTGCGCTGTCATGTGTTGTGAAGGCCACCTTGGAGAACGCTTACCTGAAGATCAGAGGCCAAATGCCCGTAACTGCTGAAGTGTTCCCCAACAGGAAGAGAACATTCTTGCCTGGTGATGGTTGAGCGGTGTTCATTGATCCATTGTCGTAGCATCTGCATGGTCTGCCCAATGTATCATGCCTCAGGACATTGTTTCCTGCAGTGTATCAGGTAGAAAATGTTGGCCAAGTTGCAGGAGGATGTATCGTGTACCTGGTGGATGGTGTTCTCACGTGAGATGACGGCATCTGTGTTGATGATCCAGCATGTCTTGCAGAGGTTGCTGTGGCAGGGTTGTGTGGTGTCTTGGTCACTGTTCTCCTGAAGGCTGGGTAGTTTGCTGCGGACAATGGTCTGTTTGAGGTTGTACGGTTGTTTGAAGGCAAGAAGTGGGGGTGTGGTGATGGCCTTGGCAAGATGTTCGACTTCATCAGTGACATGTTGAAGGCTCTGGAGAAGATGCCGCAGCCCCTCTGCTCCGGAGAAGTACTGGACGATGAAAGGTGCTCTGTCCACCGTGTCCTGTGTTTGTTTTCTGAGGAGGTCTGTGTGGTTTCTCGCTGTGGCGCATCGGAACTGTCGATCGATGAATCGAGTGCCGTATCCTGTTCTTACGAGGGTATCTTTCAGTGACTGGAGGTGTCTGTTGTGATCCTCCTCATCTGAGCAGATCCTGTGTATACACAGGGATTGTCCGTAAGGGATGGCTTCTTTAATGTGTCTAGGGTGGAAGCTCAAGAAGTGGAGTATCATGAGGTTATCCGTGGGCTTGCGATACAGTGAAGTGCTGAGGTGACTGTCCTTAATGGAGATGCGATGTCCAAGAATGCAATCGATTCCAGAGAGTTGTCCATGGTGGGTCTGGCGGTGGGATGGAACTTGTTGATGTCATCATATAGTTGTTTCAGTGATTGCTCACCATGAATCCAAAGGAAGAAAATGTCATTGATGTATCTAGTGTATAGCATCGGTTGAAGGTCCTGTGCAGCGAAGAGGACTTGTTCAAACCTGTGCATGAAGATATTGGCATATTGAGGTACAAATTTGGTCCCCAGGGCTGTTCCATGTGTCTGGATGAAAAACTGGTTGTTGAAGGTGAAGACATTGTGGTCCAGGATGAAGCGGATGAGTTGTAAAATTGCATCTGGAAACTGGCAGTTGTCAGCGTTGAGTACTGAGGCAGTTGCAGCAATGCCATCATCATGGGGGACGCTGGCATAGAGTGCCAAGACATCCATTGTGATGAGGAAAGCTCCTGGTTCAACTGCTCCATGTGTGGTGAGTTTCTGTAGAAAGTCCGTAGTGTCGCGACAAAAGTTGGGGGTTCTTTGTACAATGGGTTTCAGGTTGCCCTCGACGTAGCCGGAGAGGTTCTCGCGCAGGATCCCATTGCCTGATACGATGGGATGGCCGGGTGTGTTTGCCTTGTGTATCTTCGGGAGGCAGTAGAGATCTCCAGTGCGGGGAGTACATAGGATGAGAGCACAGAGAGTGCTCTGAAGGTCCGGAACAAAGGTCTTGATCAGTCTGTTGAGTTGACGGGTGTGTTCTTTGTTCGGATCTGTGGGTAACTGTCTGTAGCATTCCCCGTTGTTCAGTTGTTGGTACACTTCTTTGCTGTAATCCGTTCTGTTCAGTATGACGATGGTTTGTCCTTTGTCTGCTGGTTTGATGATAATGTTGCAGTTGGTCTTGAGAGTGTGGATGGCGTTGCATTGTGCTTGGGTGATGTTCAGGGCTGACCTGTAAGAGACTGATATCCAGGTTCTGCACACGTGAGGACTGTCTCAACCGGGATCATGGGTTCATGTTACACTACCTGTAACCCCCATGACTTGCCTGGGCTTGCAAAATCTCACTAACTCTCCTGGCTGGAGACCATACACATCTCTTTAACCTGTGCTTAACACTCTCTCCACTCACATTGTCTGCACCTTTAAGACTTGATTACCTGTAAAGCCTCACAGCACCAGGGACCCGAGTTCGATTCCCAGCTTGGATCACTGTCTGTGTGGCATCTGCACATTCTGCCTGTGTCTGCAAGGGTTTCCTTCAGATGCTCCAGTTTCCTCCCATAGTCTAAAAGACATACTGGTTAGGTGCACTGGCCATGATAAATTCTCCTTCAGTGTACCTGAACAGGCGCCAGAGTGCGGCAACAGGGGGATTTTCAGTCACTACATTGTAATGTTAACGTCAGCCTACTTGTGACACTAATAAATAAATAAACTGAATTGGCACTCTGCTCTCAGTGAATTACCCTGAAATACAACTGGGCCTTTCTGACTTGATGTTCTGACTTGAGCTGCTGGCTGTTGTGTTTCCTGTTAGAATATAACCAGTGATAATATTGTATCTGCTGTAATATGATCAATAGTAACAAGCTTTACTGGGTCGGCTGACCTTATACCATGTAAGCAATGACAAAATGATGTGATGATCAGCTGACCAGCTGACTCAGTATAAATAAGAGCCTGTTGGGAAGGATTAAATTGCTTGGAATGGCCCAGGGTGTGGCCTGAAGTTTGGAGTAATGAAGCTTCTTCATCAAAACTTTTTTTTGATTTGTAAGTTTTGTTATATTTTTATTGTCTATATTGGAAAAGTTCCTTCTGGATGAATATTTCCTGACCTTCAGTAATATTTCATGGATGGAGAATGGAACATTTTGAGCTTGCAAAAGATGCTATATAAATGCAAGCTTTTTTTGTCTCAATGTGCAGGTCCAAAGACAAAGATTCAGTATGGCTGAGAGTGTCTAAAACTCAGCTTACATGAACGAAAATTGCTGAAGAACTCCCCTTCCCGAATGCTTCACACTTGAAGACACTTACACTCAGCAGGCGTCCCCAGGATGGCTGTTTCCTACAATGAAGTTTACCCTGATGAATGATTTCCTCTTGAATTTTGCTGCTGCCCTGAAACTGGTTTTCACCCTGAAATGATCCAGTCAGTTCATCAGAAAACAATCTCTTCCAACGTACTCTGTACAGATTTCATCCCCATCTAATTCCAGAGCAGCCAGCTTTTGGTCAAGAGGGATCACTGTCATTCCGTAACGACCTTGGTGTTTAATTCTAATAAAATAAAATAGATGCTTCCAGTACTGATAGCTCTCTGGCTATTTAGACTGAAATGTTACCTCAGAAATAATCATTGGTCTTCAAGTATTCAATGTTCACCTCTCAGTATTTGTAACGCAATCATATAAATATGGGGCAAATTTGAATGATTCCACACCCAGTCTTGTTCAGTAGGGTGGTTCTAGAGGAAGACATCATTCTTTGTTCCCCTTGAGTGAGGTTCTGCACTTGGACCCCTACTTTGAAAAAAGTGCCAACACCTTGGGCGGCACGGTAGCACAGTGGTTAGCACTGCTGCTTCACAGCTCCAGGGACCTGGGTTCGATTCCTGGCTCAGGTCACTGTCTGTGTGGAGTTTGCATGTTCTCCTCGTGTCTGCGTGGGTTTGCTCCGGTTTCTGCCCACAGTCCAAAGATATGCAGGTTAGATTGAGTGGCCATGCTGAAATTGCCCCTTAGTGTCCTGGGATGCATAGGTTAGAAGGATTAGCAGGTAAATGTGTAGGGACATGGGGGGTACAGCCTGGGTGGGGTTGTGGGCAGTGCAGACTTGATGGGCCAAAGGGCCTCTTTCTGCACTGTAGTGTTCTATGATCTTGTTATTTCTATATTATGTCTCTAATACTCATAGGCAAAGTGAATTATCAATGTGAATTTCTGACAAAAGGCTCTCACTGAAAGCTTGCATGTAAACTCATTGCAACTTGCTGAAGTGTAAAACCTGGGAGACAATTTCATATCTTACTGAGGAACACACAATTAATATGCAACTTCGTCTTGCAGAGAATGGTAGAAATAGAAAGAACAAAAAAAAGAACGAAACATACAGTGCAGGAACAGGCCCTTCAGCCCTCCAAGCCTGTGCCAATCACGGTGCCCTAACTAAACAAAAAAATCTTCTGTCTTTATCATAGAATCAATAGAAACTCTACAGTACAGAAGAAGGCCTATCGAGTCTGTGCCACAATCCCACCCCAGACCCTACCCTCACAATCCCACACATTTGCTAATCCTTGTTAATCCCTCTAACCTACACATCCTACACATACACAAAGGGACAATTTAGCATGGCCAATGAACCTAACCTGCACATTTTTGGACTGTGGGAGGAAACCGGAGCATCTGGAGGAAACCCACGTAGTCACGAGGAGAATGTACAAACTCCACAAAGACAGTGGCCTAAGCTGGGTCCATACTGGGTCCGTATCCCTCTATTTCCTCCCTACTCATGTACCCACCCAAGTGCCTCTTAGATGTTGCTAACATGCCTGCTTCCACCATTTCCTCTGGCAGTGTGTTTCAGGCACCCACCACTCTCTGCATGAAAAACTATCCCTACACATCTCCCTTAAAAGCTTCCCCCCTCACCTTGAATCTGTGCCCTCTTGTAATTGACACTTCCACCTTGGGAAAAATGCCTCTGACTATCCACCCTATCTATGTGGAATGGACAGTAGTGGAAGTGGGGAACTATATAAATTTCAAGATAATGGTCAGAATTTTGAAGGACAGAGCTACCAAAGATTAAGAGAGTTCGTTGGGATTTGTCCAATAGATGGAAATAATTTGGGGAGGCTCTGACACTGGTAATCCAGAATGGGAACATGGATTCAAACCCTTCCACAGTGGCTGATGGAATTTAAATTCAATTAATAAACCTGGAAGTGAAAGCTAGTCTCTGGAATAGTGAACATTGTTCTAAAAACCCATCTGGTTCTCCAGTGTATTTTACAGAAGGAAATCTGCTGTCCTTATCTGGTCTGGTCTATATGAGACTCCAAATCCATAGCAACGTGGTTGACGCTTAACTGCCCTCTGAAAAGGTTGAGCCACCCACTCAGCTCAAGGGCAATTAGGGACGGGCATCAAATGCTGGCCCTGCCAGTGAGACCCTCATTCCGTGAAAGAATAAAGATCCTAGTTCTGCAAAGAGCTCTACAATGTGGGAATTTGCTATTTGGACAACTGTGCCTGTGTTGATAATTTGTAAATTGGTTTGCTTCCAGAGGGGGATAGTGTTCACCATCTTCTCAATGCGTTTCATTTGAATGCTGCTGGGAAAAATCTAGGAGTAAGAGTAGGCCATTCAGCCCTTCAAACCTGCTTCACCATTCAATAACATTGTGGCTGCTCTTCCAGAGAGAAAGAGAAAATCTCTCTGATCTTCATCCACAACTCTAACTGTTAGTTAGAATACAAAATATATGGGATCCTTCCTTAAATACACTCATTGTCACAGCGTCCACAGTTCTTTGGGATAGAGACTTCCAAAGGTTCACACCCTGACTCTTGTGACTTTAAAGGGGCATTTGTGACAAATACATGGATAGGATGGGAATAGAGGGATATGGTCTCCAGAAGGGTAGGGGCATTAGTTTAGTCGGGCAGCACAGTAGGTGCAGACTTGGAGGGCCTCTGTTCCTCTGCTGTAATTTTCTTTGATCTTTGTTCTTCTTTGACATCCTTCAGACTGAACAACTAGCTCCTCATCTCAGTTCTAAACCGCTGACCCCATATGACCCTGGGTCACCAGACAGTCTGACTGTCAGTGGTTACCTCATTACAGATGCAAACAGCCCATTATCCGACTTGACTGAATAATTAACTGGGGCATTGTGCCACAGTAGTTAGCACTGCTGCCTCACAGAAACATGAACCCGGGTTCAATTCCAACCTCGGGTCCCTAATTGTGTGGAGTTTGCACATTCTCCCCGTGTCTGAATGGGTTTCCTCCAAGTGCTCAGTTCCCTCCCACAATCCAAAGATGTGCAGGTTAAGTGGATTGGTCATGCTAAATTGCCCCTTGGGATGGAATTTTCTGGTCGGTCTTGCCCCAAGACCGGAAAACCCCTCCCTAGATTAATTGATCTTTACATGGTCTGCCACCCCCACCACCCCACCCCCAACCCGCTACAATTACCAGAGGGGGCAGGATGAGAAAATTCCACTCTTGGTATCCAAAGATTTGTCAGTTAGGGGGCTTAGTGGGGGAAAGGCCTGGATACCTCTACTGAACCTATCCCCCCGCCTTACCTTGAACTTGTGCACCCTTGGAAGTGTCATTTCTTCCTTGGGAAAAAGCTTCCAACTGGTCACCTTACCGATGTCCCTCATAATTTTATAAACTTCTATCGGGTCACCCTTCAGCCTCTATCTTTCCAGGGAGAGCAATGCTCTGTCAGAGAGTCAGTGCTGATTTGACGGGCCGAATGGCCTCCTTCTGCACTGTATGATTCTATGAATTCAGGGAAGGCAGCAAAGGCGGACATCGTTATTTGGCAGCTGTGAAGACTCAGCGCTGAGACTGCTGGGTACCCAGGCTGCATCTGTACAAAGTCACGCCTGCACGGAAACAAGAAAGACATCAGGGGAATGACCCGGTGGGGGAGAAAAGTCAGCTTTGAAGTGAACAAAAACTGAAGCCAAAGAGCAGAGCGGGAGGCCCGTCCTCCAAGAGGTCAAAATTGTTCAGTTTTGAAACCACGTGTCAGCAGCTTGAAGTTTTCAAAAACGGAATTGTTAATCATCGAGTTTTCAGTTGGTTTAAATAGAATTGCAGGTTGGGGATGAAAGATGGTGTGAGGGATTCGCTAGGTTGTTTTCCCAATGGTTGCAAACAAATGGTAATTATCCCATAGCAACAAAGTGAATGCAAAAAGCACTGCTGTTTAATTGCTATGTTTTCAGCTTGCGTGTTATTTTAACAAATTAACATGCTTTGATTTATTAGATGGTGTTTTGTGATGCACTGAAGACCCTTCTTTGGGCCAACATAAGTCTGTCTGTGCGGTGTTTGCATGTTCTCCCCATGTCTGTGTGGGTTTCCTCCGGGTGCTCTGGTTTCCTCCCACAGTCCGAAAAATGTGCTGGTTAGGTGCGTTGACCGTGTTAAATTCTTCCTCAGTGTTACCTGAACAGACACCAGAATGTGGCGACTAGGGGATTTTCACAGGAACTTCATTTGAAAAGTATATAGCTTATAGTGGAATAAGCTCTGTCTGCTTAAATAACTCCTCAAAGGCCGGTGTCCCTTCATCAGATTCTCTTTATTTACAAACTCCTTTTTTATAAGTTTTTAAATGTTATTTATCAGTGTCATGAGTAGGCTTACATTAACACTGCAATGAAGTTACTGTGAAAATCTTCTAGTTGCCACACTCCGGTGCCTATTCGGGTACATCGAGGGAAAATTTAGCATGGCCAATGCACCTAACCAGCATGTTTGACAGACTGTGGGAGGACACTGGACCACCTGGAGGAATTTCATGCGGGCATGGGGAGAATGTGCAGACTCTGCACAGACAGTGACCCAAGCCAGGAATCGAACCCGGGTCCCTGGCACCGTGAGGCAGCAGTGTGATTCCACCCCTAGGACTGCTTTGGATACAAAGTCAGAATCCGGAGTGCCAGTAAACCTGATGTTCCTCAATATATTGGCAAGACTCCCTGAATAGATGGACAATCACTGCCTCAATTAGGGAGCTCATACTCCAAGAGGCCAACCTAAAATGTCAGACCCCACTAAATTTAGCAATAGCCCAGGCCCACACAAAATCAGGTGCAGGCTGTCCCCCGTGCTAAATTAATTATTCTTTCTAATTAGTTGCACAGGCATGGCAATGCTGAATTTTGATCATATTGTTTTAAAAGTTTGGATTTTCTACGCTTATACCAAGCTACAGGTTGTCCAAGTGTTTTTGGCTGACTCATCTCATGTTTGGTTTCCTCCCACAGTCCAAAGATATTCAGGTTCAGTGACACGGGATGGAGTCAAAGGAAAATCCCACTTGAGACCAGGATAGACAATCCCACATCCTTTTTAGAAGTTTGGGAAGCAGCTAATCCCAGGTTTATTCCCCGGGGCAACCTCTTGACCAATCGATGTTGACCTAACTGGTTTGAATTTAAACAAAAGCTTGGTAGTTAACTGTTGCCTGGTGCATACTTTATGGCAATGCTTCTACCAATCACTTGTCAACCAATCAGCACTCTCTACTCATTGCCCCTTAGTGTCACAAGGTATGTAGGTTAGGTGGATTATGCATGGTAAATGTGTGGGATTGAAGGAATAGGGCCGGGTGATGGAGTGGGCCTTCGTAAGATGTTTTTTCAGAGAGTTGGTGTAGGGTTGATGGGCCCTTTGGCGTTGTAGGGATTCTATAGTGAATGGGGCGTGGGAATCTGGGTTCAGCAGGGAGTGGGGGAGAGGGGGCTTCAACGTGCAGGATGACAGGAGGGGATATACAGGAGAAACCAACCCCCTGAAACTTTAGGTCACAAAAAAGCCAAGTTGGTGACCTTATCAGCTGGTGTTGAAATCTATTTTACTGGCAAAATGTCAACAGTGATGGAAAGAGTAACTCTTCAATGCTCATCAATTAGTCACATAGACCCATCTATAGGATGGGCATGGCGCCACTGCCATGGCACCCAGCTTTACAGAACCTCCACCCACCAGCCATCTCACAGAGGGGCTGTAAACATCCACTCTCTGTTTAGAGTCACTGACCTTTCATTGAAGGTCAGACAATGCACGCTACATTTTAGTTATAGAACTGTTTTAAATGACTCGTGGGTAATGCTCTATTCCAGGCCTGTGAGCAGAATCCTAACCAAATCTTGTCAGCAATCATGCTCTTGTAAATTAAGCCAGGAAACTTATTCTCCTGTTCCCTATTCGCTTGTGTCCAGCTTTTAAACAGACATTTCCATTAACTTTACAGTCTGTTAAGAAACCGTTGGCAAACGCCTTGCATTCCACTTGCCAGAAGCTCCAACACTTATGTTGGAACCAGTGTGAAACCTTGTTACATCGAGAAAATAGCACATTGCATTTTTGGATTTTCCTTTCCCCTCAGTGATACAAACAAATCTCTGATTTTTTCAGGATCTTACAGCACTTTTTTTCCCAGTAAATATAGAGTTTATACAAGCACTGTTCTGTAGTAAATGACTGCAGTCACCATTAGAGCCTACGTCTTGGCATGTCCGCCACGACTCTCACCAGCTTTGACAGATGTACGATAGAAAGCACAACTTGATATGGGTCCTGCTCTGTCCAACACAAAAAGAAACTGCAAAGGTCACGAACGAAACCCAGTCCAGCACACAAACCAGCATCTCATTCATTGACTCTGTCTACATTTCTTACTGTCTCAGAAAAGCAACCAGCATAATCAAGGACCCCACGCACCCCGGACATTTTCTCTTCCACTTTCCTTCGTCAGGAAAAAGATACAAAAGTCTGAGGTCACGTACCAACCAACTCAGTAATAATTTCTTCCCTGTTGCCATCAGACTTTAGAATGGACCGACCTTGTATTAAGTTGATCTTTCTCTACACCCTAGCTGTGACTGTATCTGTACACTCTGCAATCTCTCCTTTCCTCCCCTATGAATGTTATGCTTTGCCTACATAGCATGCAAGAAACAATACTTTTTGTTGTACACTAACACGTGTGACAATATTAGAACATAGAACACTACAGCACAAACAGGCCCTTCGGCCCACGAGTTGCGCCGATCACATCAACACCTACCAACCTACAGACCTATCTATAACCCTCAATCTCATTAAACCCCATATACTCATCCAGAAGTCTTTTAAAAGACCCCAGCGAGTTCGCCTCCACCACCACTGACGGCAGCCGATTCCATTCACTCACCACCCTCTGAGTGAAAAACTTACCCCTAACATCACTTCTGAACTTCCCTCCTTGCACCTTAAATCTGTGTCCTCTCGTAGCAACCATTTCAACCCGGGGAAATAGCCTCTGAGAGTCCACCCTATCTATTCCTCTCAACATTTTGTAAACTTCTATCAGGTCGCCTCTCAACCTTCGTCTCTCCAGGGAAAAGAGTCCCAGCTCCCTCAACCTAACTTCATAAGGCATGCCTCCCAGTCCAGGCAACATCCTTGTAAATCTCCTCTGTACCCTCTCAATAGCTTCTACCCTCTGTACTCTCTGTACCCTCTTAATAGCTTCTATTAAATCAAATTTCTGGGAGCACTGTGGATAACAGTGAGGTCTGTGGTTTGTATCAGCAATTCTCAACACACACTGGTCTCGATTTTAGTCTGGGATGAAGGGATGGCAGCTTCCTTGCCCCTTTGCAGTTGGTGATGTGGCCAGCACCTTCTTTTAAAGGGATCCTTTAAAGGGATCTTCTGGGTTTCCCGTTGACATGGGGTGGAATCAATGGGAAATCCCATTGGACACCAGGACAGATAATCCCACATCCTTTTCAGAAGCTTGGGAAGCAGCCATTCCCAGGTTCATTCCCCAGGGCAACTCCGAGACCAATCAGCCTTTACTTAACTGGTTTGAATTTAAACAAAGGCTTGGCAGTTAACTGCTCCCTGGTGCATTCTCCATGGCAATGCCTCTATCAATCAGAGTCTACTCGCCAACCAATCAGCACTGTCCATTCATGCAGTATAAATTGTATTCCCTTTACGATTGGCAATCTTGTGAATCCAGCACCTGATGAGAGCAAGACGAAAAGCTTCAATGACATGGTTCTTTTTTTCAGCTATACCTAAAGTTAAATGAAAGCTTTCAATTTGCATTTGTAGATTGAAAAGGAAAGAACAAATTTGCCTTCATCTGGCATCTTGCAGCATCATATAGCATCTTGGCCCATCGTGTCTGCACTGACTCTATGACATAGCACCCAGGTTCCATCCATGTAACTCTGCACATTTACTCCGCTAATCCCCCTAACCTACATATCTTGGAATACTAAGGGGCAATTTGGCTTGGCCAATCAACCTAACCCACGCATCATTGGTGATGGGGTTCCCATGTGTCTGCTGCTGTTGTCCTTCTAGATGGTATGGGTCATGGGTTTAGAAAATGCTGCCTAAAGAGACTTAGTGAATTCCTGCAATGCATCTTGTAGATGGTACATGTGGCTGCCACTGCTCGTCACTGGTGGAGGGAGTGAATGTTTGAGGATGGAATACCAATCAAATAGGCTGGTGTGTCCTGAATGGTGTTGAGTTTCTTGAGTGATGTTGAAGAAGCAGCCACCCAGGCAAGTGGAATGTATTCCATCACACACCTGGCTTGTGACTTGTAGATGGGGGACAGGATTGAACATGCCTTTTGAAAGCTGTCACTTATGATAGTGTAGCAGGCTCATTGACCTGTCTTGCAGTTCCAGCTGCTTAATAAATCCCTACAGTGCAGAAGGAGCCATTTGGCCCACTGAACCTGCACCAATAACAATCCCACCCAGTCCCTATTCACATAACACTGCATATTTACCCCACTAATTCCCCTGACACTAAGGGGCAAGTCAGCATGGCCAATCCAGCTAAACAACACATCCCTGGACATTAAGGGTCAATTTAGTATGGCCAATCAACCTAACCTGCACATACTGAGACACTAAGGGACAATCTAGCATGGCCAATCCACCTAACCTGCACATCTTTGGACTGTGAATTGAAACCAGAACACCTGGAAGAAACCCATGTAGACAAGGGGAGAACATGTAAACTCCACACAGAGACTCCAACGCTACCATCTCGTCCACCATGGAAAGTAAGGGTCCAACAACGGAATCTCTGTTGACCTCGGGCGAGAATTTCCAGTTTCGCTTGAGCGAGGCTGGAAAATCCCGCCTAGCCAGTCACCCGAGGCTGGAATTGAACCCGGGGTCCCTGGTGCTGTGAGACAGCAGTGCTAAGCACCGTGCCACCATGCCGCCCATATATCTTATTTTATGTATTTGTATGTAAGGTAATTATATAATTTATACATTATGTATTTGATTAGAAAGTGAAAACCCCATAAACCCAAACTCTCCTCTTGACCTAAGACAAAGCACAGTGGACGATTTATTATCCCCTCCTGTTCCCGGGGTTGATGTTTCACCAGAGTGGACTGTTACTTTGCAATTATGCCTGCCTCAGTGAAGATCCAGACTGTTATTGTATAAATAACATGAATACCAGCCCTGGCCATGTGCTTTAACTTTTAAATCCACCAATGGAGCTGTATTTTTCAGTGGGGCAGTCAGAAAGGGTAACTCAGCCGCTTACGGTGCCTGACATTTCAACAGTTTATTATTAGGAAGTTTGAAAGAAAGGTTCCGACCAAAGGCTTTGTGATAATAGAGCAGAGTGGTAGAGGTTACGCTGTGATGTTGCACTGAACTTTGCAATGGAGAGTATAGCGTTCCAATTTTCATGAAATAAACATGGAAAAAAAAACCCTTCTCCAGTTTACATAGCATATGTAGGCTAGTCTCCATCGATATGAACAATGGGTGCTAGCACATTCCCAATTGCTGCATACATGTCTTGACTTTGTTCCCTACTTTTTCTGCAATTGAGGAAATCAGTTTCCCCCAAATTAACAGGTCTTAAAAGTCTATTTTGTTCATCAACAAAGAGTGTGCATTCATATAGCACCGTTCACCATCCACAGGACGTCCCAAAACACTTTGAACATTTGACAGATATATTTGTGACATGAGTTAGTTGGCTTTTATGAAGTTATCACAGAATCCCGACAGTGCAGAAGGAGGTCATTCGGCCCATCGAGCTTGCCCCGGCAACAATCCTACCCAGGCATAATCCCTGTAACCCCAAATATTTATCTCTTATTAAGCCAGAGTAGGATTATTGTTGGGGCAGGTTTGATGGACCTCCTTCTGCGTTGTAAGGATTCTATGATTTCATGAAACTCACTTTCCATTCCTTTAATTAAAAAAATGCTCAGGGGTCCTTTCCACTTAAAACAAAAGCCTTTTAGCTTTCTGCTAAATAAACACCACATGGCTAAAATGAGTAATTATCCTGCTGTCCCAGCATCTGAACTGTATGTTTTTCAGACATACCTGACAGGAAAACGCTGAATCTTAAAACATTCTATAGAAACATAAAATAAAGCATAGCACAGTGTCATGGCATAATGTGGACAAATATTTGAATCCCCCATTTAGACTTACCCTTCATGCTGTAAGATTCAAGCACAAAGTTAATTGAAGTCCTTAAGCTGCATTTCAACTCATTATTTATTCTGGTGAGCATTTTGATTTTGTGCTGAAGTGCTGGACTGGAACTTAATGAAGATGACCTACTGGCTCAGAAGCTAAATTGTTACTGGTTGAAATGCCACCTCTAGAAATGATCGTAAATGCCATTTGAAGATATACTTTCTCTACCATCTTGTCCGTGAATCGAATATGCGATGAAGAGCCATTGACATTAAAAGCTCTAAGGAGTGGCGTCTGGTATCCACATTGCGTCCAGTCTGACGTCTTGGCAAGCTTGGGGTAGTTTTGACTTTAGGGTGACTGAATAGGAGAGCGTACTGATAGGTTGCTCATTAGACTGGTGGAGAGGGGGCTTATCCACCAGATGGGTGGTTGTAAATAGGGATCACAGTGCAGCTCACTACGTTGAAGCCCATAGTTCAAAGCAGAGTTCTGGCAGCAAGGTAAAGTGTGGGAACGATGGGGCAGGCAGAACATGGCAATTTGGACAATGGAGGGATTTCTGCTTCTATAATGGTTCACATCATTGCGTGAACTGGAAAGTGGAACTGATCCACTTCAGATCAGCCATGATCCTGTTGAATGGCGGGGCAGGCTCAAAGGGCTAGATGGCCTACTCCTGCTCCTACTTCTTATGTTCTTATCAGCAATTGAACATTTTGCTGGACTTGTATTTTCCCTTCCATTGTGAAGGCTGCAACTAAATGGCAGTTGATATCCTATTAAATCACGGGAACTCTAATCCTACTTGGCAGTAAATGGCAAAATCCTTAGGAGTATTGACGTACAGAGGGATCTGGGTGTACAGGTCACAGATCCCTGAAAGTGGCAACACAAGTGGATAAGATGGTCAAGAAGGCATACAGCATGTTTGCCTTCATCAGATGGGGCATCGAGTACAATTGTTGGCATGTTATATCGTAGCTGTATAAAACTTTAGTTAGGCCGCATTTTGGAATATTGCTTGCTGTTCTGGTTGCCACACTACCGGAAGGCTGAGGCCACTTCAGAGGGGGTGCAAAGAAGGTTTACCAGGATGTTGCCTGGTCTGGATGGTTTTAGGTATGAGGAGAGGCTGGATAAACTCAAATTGTTTTCACCGGAAAGGCAGAAGCTGAGGGGTGACCTGATAGAAGTCTACAAAATTATGAGAGGCAGAGGTAGGGGTGGATAGTTAGAGGGTTTTTCCCAGGGTGGAAAGCTCGATTACAAGAGGACACAGGTTCAAGGTGAGAGGAGAAAAGTTTAAAAGAAATGTGCAGAGGAGGATTTTCACGTTTAAGATGAGAAAGGGAAAGTTTAGAGAAGACCATAGAACCATAGAAAAGTACAGCTCAGAACCAGGCCTTTTGGCCCTTCTTGTCTGTGCTGAACCATTTTTTGCCTAGTCCCACTGACCTGCACTTAGACCATATCCCTCCACACCCCTCTCATCCATGAACCCGTCCAAATTTTTCTTAAATGTTAAAAGTGACCCCACATTTACCACTTTATCTGGCAGCTCATTCCACATTCCCACCACTCTCTGTGTGAAGAAGCCCCCCCCCTAATATTCCCTTTAAACTTTTCTCCTTTCACCCTTAACCCACGCCTTCTGGTTTTTTTCTCCTCTAGCCTCAGTGGAAAAAGCCTGCTTGCATTCACTCTATCTACGCCCATCAAAATCTTATACACCTCTACCAAATCTCCCCTCATTCTTCTACGCTCCAGGGAATAAAGTCCTAACCTACTCAATCTCTCCCTGTCACCCAGCTTCTCAAGTCCCGGCAACATCCTTGTGAACCTTCTCTGCACTCTTTCAGCCTTATTAATATCTTTCCTGCGGGGAAAGGTTTTCACGCAGAGGGTACATTGCCAGTGGAGGCAAACACATTCGAGCATTCGAGGCGTATCTTGACAGACACATGACCGGGAGGCGAACAGAGGGATAGAAACAGCATATTGGCGCAGAGTGGTGGGCCGAAGGGCCTGTTCCTGCGCTGTGTTATTCTTTGCTCTTCCTTTGTACAACCAGAAGGCAGTCGTACCTGAATCAGGCAGTTCTTTTGGACACCCGTCAGTTGTTAGGCCCCTTTTCAGAATAGAGATGGCCGTATGGTGAAGTATGGTAAGATTCACCACCTGATTTGAGGGCGTTAACGCCAGGGTGTTCAAAATCGACCTCCTACGTGCGGGAAAGAAGAAACATTCCCTCCAAATTTAAAAGAGATTCTATTCTGCCTTCAAGACACGGTGGCTGCCTACTCCTGTAACCGCAGGTTGATTGAATCAGGCTGTCGTATGTCATCGAAAGACTTTGCATGAATCATATCTTACGACACCGGCCAGGGAATAATTAGATGAAGGAAAAGGAGAGGAATGAGATCCTTGATGAAAATCCCAATGACTGTCAGCAGTATTTTTACATGCCACATGAGGATCTGCTCATTAATTGGATTATGTCTGTAGCTGATAATTCTACAGTCTCAAGCTGAGGAATAGCAGCCATGTCACACCTGTTTTATGTTCGGGGAACCTAGGGAAGCAGCAAATACGACTCATTTAAATTGCACTCCATGCATACAATTAGCTCGCGTCGCTGTGATTAAAGAATCGTTCTTCATTAAGAACCGATACAGAGTAAGAGGCAGCGTGACAGGTTGAAGGCGAGGTCTCCAGCCGACCGCAAAACCTCATCTGAAATCGCTCTTGCGGCTTCCGTGGCCGTTTATGGTAAGTGAGGAAAATGAACAGAAGTTCCACATAAGCGAAGGGAGCCTCTCTGAGGAGCTGCCGTCCCCGAAACAGCTGCTCACATTGGCCCCGCTGTCATCCATTGTTCAGCCCAATGTGCAGTGGAATGGGCCGTCACTTATTGGAAAACTTTACGCAGTAGACCGTAGAATGGGAGCAGCACGGAAAGAGGCCCTCCGGATGTATCGCAGCTTGGTACGGCTCCGGTTCCGTCCCTGACCGCAATGAACTGCAAAGAGTCGTGAGCGTAGCGCGGTCCGTCACCAGCCTCCCATCCGGCCACGCACTTCCCGCTGCCTTGGAAAAACAGCCAGCATAATCAAGGATACCCCGGACACGCTGGCCGGAACCCTCCGGCCTCTGGGTTTTCCCCCGGTGTGGGATGATGTCATTGGGAATGCCCATTGACAGGACCAAAGGATCCCGCCTCTAGCAAACAGTGCACCACTTCCCGTCAGGGGGAAACACACGGCTGGGAGCCGGAAAATCTTGCTCACTCTCTTTCACCTTCTATCATCAGGAAAAAGATACAAAAATCTAAGGTCACGTACCAGCTGGTTCATGAACAGCTTCTTCCCTGCTGCCGTCTGACTTTTGAATGGACCTACCCTACATTAAGTCGTTCTTTCTCTACAGCTTAACTACAACTGTAACACTACAT
This sequence comes from Carcharhinus amblyrhynchos, assembly GCF_965287045.1. Lineage (NCBI taxonomy): Eukaryota > Metazoa > Chordata > Chondrichthyes > Carcharhiniformes > Carcharhinidae > Carcharhinus > Carcharhinus amblyrhynchos. The sequence continues at coordinate 116,560,436 of NC_137329.1, forward strand.
TCGCACCCTCTCCTTTCCTTCTCGCCTATCTACTTTATGAACAGTATGCTTTGTCTGTACAGCACACAAGAAACAATACTTTCCACTGTATCCCATTATATGTGACAATAATAGAACATAGAACATTACAGCGCAGAACAGGCCCTTCGGCCCACGATGTTGCGCCGACCAGTTAAAAAACAATGACCCTCTAACCTAAACCAAACCGTTTCCATCCATAAACCTATCCACGGATCTCTTAAACGCCCCCAAACTAGGCGCATCCACAACTGCAGCAGGCAGGGCATTCCAATCCCTCACCACCCTCTGGGTAAAGAACCTACCCCTGACATCCGTCCTATAACTACCACCCCTTAATTTAAAGCTATGCCCCCTCGTGCTAGCTTTCTCCATCCGAGGAAAAAGGCTATCACTGTCCACCCTATCCAAACCTCTGATCATCTTATATGTTTCAATAAGGTCCCCTCGCAGCCACCTTCTTTCTAACGAGAACAACCTCAAATCCCTCAGTCTCTCCTCATAGGACCTCCCCTCCATACCAGGCAACATCCTGGTAAACCTCCTCTGCACCCTCTCCAAAGCCTCCACATCCTTCCTATAATGTGGGGACCAGAACTGCACACAATACTCCAAGTGCGGACGCACCAGAGTTTTGTACAGTTGCAACATGACGCTGCGACTCCTAAATTCAATCCCCCTACCAATAAACGCCAAGACACCGTATGCCTTCCTAACAACCCTATCTACTTGATTCCCAACTTTCAGGGATCTATGTACACATACACCTAGATCCCTCTGTTCATCCACACTAAATCAAATCAAATCATTCGGTCCATTGTGTCCATGTCTGTCCTCTGTAAGAGCTACATTGGGGTGACAAATTGGCACAGTGGTTAACACTGCTGCCTCACAGCGCCAGGGAACCCAGTTCGATTCCCAGCTGTGGAGTTTGCACGTTCTCTGTATGGGTTTCCTCTGGGTGCTCCAGTTTCCTCCCACGGTCCAAAAGACGTGCTGGTTAGGTGCTTTGGCCGTGCTAAATTCTCCCTCAGTGTACCCGAACAGGCGCCAGCGTGTGGCGACTAGGGAATTTTCACAGTAACTTCATTGCAGTGTTAATGTCAACTTATTTGTGACTAACAAAATAAACAAACTAGGAGCAGGAGTTGGCTGTTTGACCATAGCCTATGGTTCAATCACAACTGAGGAACTCTTACACAATTCCCTCTCTGTATACAAAGATAGCAATTGCATTGATAGTTTGTCACTTTGGGACAGAGATCCCTGGAATATTAACAGATGGCACGCTCGCTAAATCCTATTTTTGTCTGAAATATTGATGGCTAACTCTGATCTAATGATATTCCATGGATCTTTCAACCTTTCCAGCTGGTTGCCATAGGCTTTCTGACCATTCCTTAACAACTCATTCTAGCTGCTCCCTGTGCGAAAATCATTTGTGATAGATTCAGGTGTCAGTATGGATTGGTCTACGGAGGGGACCTTAGTCCAGGCAGGGAGAAGACAAATTGAAAGCTTTCTGCATTTCAAGCCACGAGGCTGTGTGTCTTTGAAATGTATTTATTAATATCGTCTGATAGTTCAGTTGCAAAAATGGGGGTGATTTTCCCATCCTGAGCCGTAACTTTTCTGGTGGGTTGGGGTGGGAGATGTGGGTTGCCGGCCCTTTTCCAGGATTTGTGCATGCGCCGGGAATGTATGTGCATCTCCCAGAGCCGGCGATGAATTGGAGAACGGACCACACTGGAAACCGGTGGGAAAACAGGTAAGTGATTTGAATCTTTTTAATATCTTTTTAAAAAATGTTTTCAATGTCATTATCGGGAAATTAATAGTTCCGATTCAATGTCCCACTCCTCCAGGAGTACTTCATTCCAGAGGGATTTAGAATAGTTCCCCACGTTCGGGAAACTAGCAGGAGACCCCACTGGAATGAAGGGTGGGGGGGGCGGGTTTGCAGTCAGGGTCCCCAGGGCATCAGGCAGTAGGGGCGTGGTGCCTCCTGGGCATGGGCACACTGGCAGTGCCAGCCTGTTCCCCCAGCACACCCCAAGGGGCAAAGTGTCCATTCCCAGGGGGCACCTTGGCACTGCCCACCAGGCATTGGGCAGTGCCCCAAAGGGAGGGGTGTGACATATTGTGGGTGGGGCCTCAGGGCAATCGGTGCGGGTGGGGGCGTTGTCAATCTGCTTGGGGATCAGTCTGGCTGGTGAGAGGCCAGTGATTGGGGCGGGCTGGGGGATGGTGGATTGACAGGGGGTGCGGGGGGTGGGGGGGGGGCCTGCCTCCTGGGAGGGGGGAGTCTGACCCCCCCGGGGCGGGGGGGGGGGGGGGGTGGTCAACAAGGAAGTGGGGGGGTTCTGCCAGGGTGAAGAAGGTGAGGGATCGCCACTGCTGGCTGTGGGGGGCTGGACATCAGGGTGCTCTGGAGCAGTGGGAGGGTTAGGGCTGGCCTGAGGATCAGATGTGAGGGGGGGGGGTGGAAATTGCTGGAGGGGCAGCACTGCAGGAGTCCTGGGCTGGCCAGCGATCGAGCTGGCCAGCAAACGGGGAGACTGACAGATCGGGGCCACTGCGCACGCGCAGAGTTTCAGAACTATCAGACGCCAGCGCGAATAGGCCCCACCACCCTGAGTTTTTAATGAGATTTACAACTGGGACCTCCGCAGTGCACAGAGTGCGGAGATTCGAGTGTGAAGTTGACCTGACAGAACAGTTGTGATTGAAAACAGCCTTCCCACCAATTCAGCGCTTTTGGGAGAATCACCCCTGTTACTTCAACTTGCATATAATCAAGATTTAATTAAGTTATGTACGCTGGTAAAAAGCTCATTTGTCTGAATTGTGCAGAACCTCAAGGCAATTCTAATACCTAGCTAAATTGAATGAATTAAATCAGAATAAATGTGTATAGTATTTGCATTGTTGCATGTTGAGCATTAGCTATCTGAACAACACAGTTCATTGCTTCAGTCAGCCTTTGACTTAATTCTCTGTTCTCTCTCGATTAAAGCAGGAATGGCTCTTGTATATTCATCCTCAGTCTCTGTAATTCAATTACAAAAAAACCCTTCAAAGCAAGTTTTTGACACAGAGGACGGTGGATGCTGGAACTCGCTGCCTTGGGAGAAAGCGGAAGCAGATACAATCTGTCAGTTTTAAGGGGCGTTTTGACAAATACATGAATAGGATGGGAATGGAACAATATGGAACGGAAGGGTAGGGGGTTTTGTTCAGTTGGGCAGCATGGACGGTGCAGGCTTGGAGGGCCGAAGGGCCTGTTCCTGAGCTGTTGCCCTTGCTCTCTCCTACTCCATTGATGTTTTTTCTCTTCTTGTGCGATTTCACATATCATAGAATCATAGAATCCCGATGGTGCAGAAGGAAGCCATTCAGCCCATCAAGTCTGCATCGACTCTTTCTGACCAAACCCTTTCCCCGCCCTATCCCCGTAATCCCAAACATTTCCATCTAACCAACACATCTTGGGCCACTAACGGGCAATTTAGCACGGCCAATCCACCTAATCTGCATATCTTTGGACAGTGGGAGGAAACCAGGGCACCCAGAGGAAACCCACACAGACATGGGGAGAATGTGCATGCCTCCGCACAGACAGTCACCCAAGGCCAGAATCAGGTATTAATAGAGAACTCAGTTAATCTCACTGAATCCAAAGATTCCAGCAAAGTCAGGAAAGCCCATGTCTATCTCCAGTCTGAAGGATTTGTTGGTTCTTTCGTGAATTCACAAAAGCTCCTATATTGCACAACTTGGTTTGGTAGTTGTTCTTTCCACAATAGGTACAGTCTCTCATTCACTGTTGAGTGAATTTGAAATTCTGTTTCTTTATCAGATTTCTCCCTTTGTGTGTTGAAGGCAGTGCCCAAGGCAAGTTTATTAATTGGCAGATGCACATAACTCATCCATAGCTGAATCATACGCTTCTTGTTGATTCTGAGATGGACAGTGTGTGTGTGTGTGTGTGTGTGTGTGTGTTTGTGTGAGTGCATGCATGTGATTATGTGTGTATGTGTTTTTGTGCATGTATGTGTGCACATGTATGCATGTGTGGGTATATGTGTGTGCATGTGCATGTGTGTGTGTATATGAATGTGTGTATGTATGTGTGTGAGACACATGTGCATGTATATGTATATGTTTTCTGTCCATGTGCACGTGTGTGTGTTTTTGGATATCCATGTGTGCGTATGTGTGCGTGTGCATGTGTGTATGCACAAGTGCACGTGTGTATGTGTATGTGCGTGTGTGTGTCTGTCAGTCTGTGTGTATGAGTGTGAATGTGTGTGTGTATCTGTGTGTGTGTGCGTGTGCGTGTGTCTGTGTGTGTGTGTGTGTCTGGGTGTGCGTGTGTGTGCCTGTGAGTGCATGTATGTGTGTCTGTGGTGCGTGCGTGTGTGTATGTACATGTGTGTGTATGTTTGTGTATGTATGTGTGTATGTGTGTCTTTCTGTGTGCATGTGTCTGTGGTGCATGTGTGTGTGTATGTTTGTGTGTGGGTGTGCGTGGATGTGTGTGTCTGTGTGTATCTGTGTGTGTGTCTGTGTGTGCGTGTGTGAGTGTGCACCTATGTGAGCATGTATGCGTCTGTGTGTGTGAGTGTGTGTGTGTCTATGTGTGAGTGTGTGTGTGTGTGTGTCTGTATGTGTGAGTGTGTGTTTGTGTGTGTGTCTGTGTGTATGCCTGTGTGTGTATTTGTGCGCGTGTGTGTGCGTGTGTATGTGTGTGTGCGCGTATGTGTGTGTGTGTGTGCATGTCTGTGTGCATGTGTGCGCGTGCGTGTGTGTGTATGTGTGTGTGTGTATGTGTGTTCCCGTGTGAGTGAGTATATGTGTATGTGTGTGCGTATATGTATGCATGTGTGCATGAGTGTGTGAATGTGCGTGTGTGCATGTGCAAGTGTGCGTATGTGTGTGCGTGCGTATGTGTGTGGGTGTTTGTGTGTGTCTGTGTGTGTGTGCATGTGCGTGTGTGTGTGTGTGTGTGTGCGTGCATGTGTGTGTATGCGTGTGTGTGTGTGTGTGTGCACGTATGCATGTGTGTGTGTGTGCATGTGTGTGTGCGTGTGTCTGTGTACTTTGTGCCCAGTTTTTGCTCCCCATGACCCTGAATTGGAGTAAGTGGTGAAGTGAGTGAAATGAAGAAGTGATTGTGAGGGCACGAAGTGAGTATTACCTGGCCTGCCTCCAGGGGGAGCATCCCATGGAGGTCTGGGCCAGGGCTTTACAGTCCCACCATGGAGAGTCTCCCCCTGGCAGAGGCAGCAAGCCATGTAAATTGCCATTTACCATGGCGGGACAGTAATACCCCGCAGTGGCGGAGGGGATGTAAAATTCTGTTCACAATCTTGTTCTCATTTGACTGCTTATATCCCATAAAAACAAACAACAGTATTTTGATCGGACTGAGTTATGGGGCAGGGGGAGTGGGGAGAAATTCCTACAAACTTTAGCAAAGCTCACAGGTAGAATCTTCATGCTTCCAGAGATGGTGAGTTTGGAGGTAAGAAGGATATTTAACTAAGTGAGGTGGTGGCATAATAAACCCTTTCGCCTTCTCGCCTCTGCTGGAATTAAACTCTTTGCGGGAAGGCCTATTGTCGACCTTCATGACCCTGCCATCTAGTAAGATCCTTAAGTGGCCAATTAATGATGACTTAAGGGCCTCTTCCTGCCACAGTTCAGATTAACCAGTTTCAGATGGACGTACAACCTGTATAACTAGTCAAACATACAGTTTGCCTGTCACCTGGGGCTGGGTGAGGCTTCCTCCCTGTTGCATTGTTTGTGTACCTACACCACACGGACTGCAGTGGTTCAAGAAGGAAGCTCACCACCCCCTTCTCAAGGGCAATTAGGGATGGGCAGCAAATATTGACCTTTCCAGCACTGCCCACATCCCATGAACGAATTGTAAAAATGTAACATAAGAACATAAGAAATAGGAGCAGGAGTAGGCCATCTAGCCCTTCGAGCCTGCCCCGCCATTCAATAAGATCATGGCTGATCTATCGTGGCTCAGTTCCACATTCCCGCCCTCTCCCCATAACCCTTAATCCCCTCGCTTATTAAAAACCCATCAACCCGCGTCTTAAATATATTTAGCGAGGCAGCCTCCGCCACTTCAACGGGCAGAGAATTCCAGAGATTCACCACCCTTTGAGTGAAGAAGTTCCTCCTCAACTCCGTCCTAAACCACCCCCCCCTTTATCTTGAGTCTGTGCCCCCTAGTCCTACTATCCTTTCTGAGCGGGAAGAGTCTCTCCACCTCTATCCTATCCATCCCATTCATCATCTTATACATCTCAATGAGATCTCCCCTCATTCACAAACATACTAACACAAACATACTAAAAATGGTGGACCAGCAGAGGCCAGCTGGACTCTCATACCTGTCTCACCTGGAGCACCATATTGTAGACTCCCCAACCACAGCACCTGCAATCGCACCACCTCTTCCACCTTCTTCCGTTGGGAAAAAGATACAAAACTCTGAGGACGTACCAACCGGCTCAAGAACAGCTTCTTCCCTGCTGCCATCAGACTTTACCTCACATTAATTTTATCTTTCTCTACACCCTAGCTATAACTGCAAACACTACACTCTGCAATCTCGCCTTTCCTTCTCTATGTACAGTATGCTTTGTCTGTATAGTGCACAAGAAACAATACTTCAATGTATACCAATACATGTGACAATAATAAATCAAATCAAATCAACCCTATTGTCATGTCATCGAGTGGAAGGGGCAAAATAAATCCAGGCAAATTCTGGGTTAAATATGTGAAGGATTGTAATGTTTTAGATCAGGCCACTGAAGTTGGCCTATTGGAGTATGAACTCCCTGATTAAGGATTGGACAGTATGGCGGCACTGTTGTTGGTTCTGCTGCCTCACAGTGCTGGAGACCTGGGTTCGATTCCCAGCTTGGGGGGTCACTATCTGTGTGGAGTTTGCACATTCTCCCTGTATCTGAGCGGGTTTCCTCTGGGTGTTCCAGTTTCCTCCCACAATCGGAAAGATGTGCTAGTTAGGCGGATTGACCGTGCTAAATTCTCCCTCAGTGTACCCGAACAGGCACCGGGGCGTGGCAAATAGGGGACAGGAAAAGATATCCCTGATCAGGGAGCCAAATGATGGGCCAATCAGGGAATCCTTGCCTTGTACTTAACTGGGAGTGTCAGTTCCTCTGACACCCCTGGAGGGAGGCTGCTGACTGCACTCTGTGTACTGAAGTTGGAATGATAAATAAAGGAATTTTAGTGAAGGGACTTCTGCCCTGGGAGATGGATTACAGGGATAGAAAAGCTGCATTCAGATAAATCAAATAAATAAATCGAATCAGAACATCAACCCAATATCACGATTTACAGGCCACAAAATGGCTTCTCACTCGAACACAAGACAAGGATGCTTGATCTCCAAAAGACATCTTCAACGTTAGGGCCCCTCCCTTTTCTTACGCTGACAAAGGCTAAAATATCCGTACAATTCATGTGAAGTGCAGCCTGTTACTGTGCTTTAATAGCCATGACAAAAGATTGTCCTTCCTGGAGTGCATGCACTTATTCAATCACAATGTATCCCATTACTGGAATACATGTTTCGCTCTTGTTAAACAAGTCAAAAGTCATCCACTGGAACTATTTAATTGCAACCCCACCGACGTCTATAATTGAAAATGGTTCTTTTTTTTTCTGTTACGTCTCAGAATCCTTTGAAAAAAAATGTCAGGGAGTCCTGTAATGACACAATGTGGAGAATCTTTCTGGTCACCACATGTGGAGGATTTCCAATTAACTGCATCAGAAATTCTCAGGATTTCAAAAAGAATCATGGCTTTGTATTGGACTGCATCTTCACACAGTTCACAATATTCTTATTCTCTGCAGAACTCGACAAGAAATGCTTGATAGAACTCAAACAGATCAAAGGGGTTCACTTCCCCTCTCTTCTTTAATGGACTTTTCACTAGATTATTACACGTTGAAAGAAGTTAAAAGTATCACATGAATTCAAGCAATTAGAAACTCAATGACCAGCACGGGAGCACAATGGTTAGCGGTGCTGCCTCACAGCGCCAGGGACCTGGGTTCGATTCCCTGCGTATGTTACTTTCTGCGCAGGGTCTGCACGTTGTCTGCACGGGTTTCCTCTGATTCCCTCCCACAGTCCGAAGGACGTGCTGGTTAGCTGCATTGACCGTGCTAAATTCTCCCTCAGTGTACCCGAACAGATGCCAGAGTGTGGCGACTAGGGGATTTCCACAGTAACTTCATTGCAGTGTTAATGTAAGCCTACTTGTGACCCCAATAAATTAATTTTAAAAAAACTTTGGGTGCAGATGCAATCTGGGCGCAAATTGCACTCAACGTCACAATACTTGTCAGAAATGCAAGCAAAATACTGCAACAAATCTGAAATAGAAACAGAAAATGCTAGATAAACTCAGCAAGATTGGACAGCATCTGTGGAGAGAGAACAGAGTTAACATTTCAAGTCCCTATGACTCCTCTTCAGAGATGAAGAAAGGGGGAAACATTATTTCAAGAAGAAATTAGATATAGCTCTTGGGGCTAAAGAGATCAATAGATCTCTTCAGGGGAAGGCAGGATTAGGATATAGAATTTGATGATCAGCTATGATCAAACTGAGCAGCTGAGTGGGTTTGAAGGGCCAAATGGCCTACTCCTGCTTCTACTTTCTATGTGTCTATGCTTCTATGAAGAGATGAGGCAAAATAGAAGCTTAGGAGAAATTTGACAAAGATGTCATCAACTTAAGATAAAGGCTGTGTTATGGTGGTGTTAAAGATTTAGGTCAGGATGTTATGGTCACATCATCGCGGGATTGGGATTGTAAAAGGTGATAAGCCTTTCAAAGCTCCATTGGCTTTGGTGGATTGGAAAATCCCGCCAGTCTGAAGCATTGTAATGTTCGGTGCTAATCGTGACCCAAAGGTCAGACGTGTTAATGACAGAACAAGGGTGAATGCTCTCTGAATTCATAACGAGGGATGAAGGAGCAGCACTCTGAAAGCTGGTGATTCCAAATGTACCAGTTGGACTTTAACCAGGTGTTGTGGGAATTCTTACTGTGCCCACCTCAGTCCAATGTTGGCATCTCCACCTCAAAGTAGAACAAGTTAAAGCCTGAATCTTTTGCGAAGAGGGAGTCCTAGAAAGAAACAAAGAGGGGGGAAAATGATGAAGATGGGGCTTCAGCCCAACACCACTGGAAGAACAGCATCTCATCTTCCAACTCGGCACTTTACAGCCTCCTGGACTTAACATTGAATTCAACTACTTCAGATCATGAAGCCTGTGCACCATTTTGAAAAATTTCTTTCTATCTTTTACTTTTCCTTTCCCCAGCCAAGAGTTGCACAGTGGTTAGCATTGCTGCCTCACAGTGCTGGAGACGCCTGGATTCGTTTCTGGCCTTGGGTGGCTGTCTATCTGGCGTCTGCACATTCTCCCCATGTCTGCATATGTTTGCTCCAGGTACTCCGGTTTTCTCCTACACTCCAAAGATGTGCGGATTAGGTGGACTGGACATGCTAAATTGCCCCTTGGTATCCAAGATGCAAAGAGATGGGGGGGGGTGGTTGGTGGATCTGGGTTGGATGCTCTGTTGAGAGTCAGTGCACATTGATGGACCGAATGGCCTCCTTCTGCACTGTAGGGGATCTATGATACTATGGACCTTCTCTTCATGTAGGGTCAGCCTGTCACCTGTTCTTATGTTTTGCTTTCAGGGAGAACTGACCCTGATTCTGCTATTAAGTCATTTTGTTATCTCACCTTTGAGCCACTATTAGCACGTTCTTTAGTCTTTAACTCGACTATTAACGCGCCATTTGTCTTGTATCCATGACATCTTTGCCAAATATCTCCCAAACTTCCACTTACCTCTGACCATATATTTTCCTCCATGTCTTTCACATTATTAAGCCCATCTCATCCTTACCTGTCACACAGTTTGAAGAAGAGTTATACTGACTCAACGCATTGACTTTGTTTCTCTCTCCACGGATATTGCCAGACCTGTCTAGCTTTTCCAGCATTTTCTGGTTTTATTTGACAGAATATTTTTTTCGCTTAAGGTGTCAGCTCACCTCATTTGCATATTGTCAAATGCAAAATCGACTGTGAACCAATGCAATTAAGCAACAATTTTGAGCATAATTTAAACATAATTGCATTTTTAAAAAATTCCCGATACATTTAGGAGTGTTAAGTTGGTAAAGTTTGATTAATAAAGCTGAAATGGGTTTATCACAACAAATAATTATTTTAAACCACACTGTCAATCGGCGAGTTGTGAGTAACCGTAAACAGAAACAAAAAATCTCAGCCGGCCTGACAGTATCTGTGGAGAGAGAATAGAGCTGACGTTTCGAGTCTGGATAAGCCTTCGTCAGGGTTCAATACAATTGAAAAAAGGATGAGAGTTATACTGTGAGTTGTGGAGGCAGGATGGAGAACCAGGCTGGTGGAGGTAGGAGAGACAGACAAAGATGTCATAGATAAAAAGACACAAGGGATGTAAACGGCGGTGATCATGGCTAAGAAGGGAGCTAATAGCGGCCCATTGAGTCTATAACAATCCTTGGACGGAATGCCTTTCCCAGGCTCTATTCCCAAATCCCCACATATTTACCCCTCCAATTCCCCCCAACTTACACATCTTGGGACACTAAGGGGCACTTTAACATGGCCAATCCACTTAACCTGCACACCTTTGGACTGTGGGAGGAAACAAGAGCGCCTGGAGGGAACCCACGCAGACACGGGGAGAATGTGCAGACTCTACACGGAATCAAACTAGGCGCTGTGAGGCAGCAGTGCTAACTACCATGCCGAAGGTTACAAAGGGGGAATTCTAAAAACCAGGAAGAGAACTTTAACATTGAGGGAACGTTGAAAAGTGGCATTTGGAACAATGACTTCACGGTGTTCTCTGGCACATAACAGTGAAACACAGAAAAACACATGATGGAACTACAGAGCTAGTGTTGAGCAGACATGTTGTAATCCTATTCCTTGTGTAAGTAAAAATATATGGAAGGTAATTTTCTTTACACATCATGTGTAACAAAATCATAACCCTGCTTATAAAGTGACAAGTACACAATTTCGTTAGGAACTGGCATAATGCTCTTTCTATGCATTTCAGCAGTTTTAAAATCACCAGCAATACTTGATTAAAATTACAGTCATAAATTACAGAAACAGGACATTTGGCCCAACCAGTGTTTGCTAGTGTTTACGCCGCACTTATTCCTTCTTCCAACTTTTCTTATCTAACTCCGGCAGATAACCTTCCATTCCCTGCTTCCTCCTCAGGCTTTTCGAACTTCCCGTTCAATGTAGTTTTGCTATCAGCTTCAATCACTCGCTGTGGCAGTGAGTGCCCTCATTCTCATCAGTCTCTGGGCAAGGAAGTCCTTTCTGTCTGAACCTGTGCAGGCATTAACTTGCAGAGACAAACCAGAGGGAAAGAGGAGAGAGAGGGAGGGAGCGGAGGGTAAAGTCTGATGGCCTGATTGCTGGCTGTCCATACATTCCCAGGCCAGCCCCAATCCTCCCCATCCCCTTGACATATATGGCTCCCCCACCGCAGTGCCCTCCCCCCCTTCCGCCATACCGACCCCCGCCTCCCCCGCAGTGCCGACCCTCCCCAGCAGACTGACCCCCCCCACTCTGATAACAGCCTCAGTCGATGCCCACCCTCTATCCCCCACTGTAGACTGGCAGCAGGACCCCTCTACCGATCACTTTGCCCCCATCAGGTCTTGCCCCATTGGCACTGCCCCATGTTCGATGGACAGTGCCAAGGTACCCCCCCGGGCAGTGCCAAGGTGCCTCCTGGGCATTCACACTTTGACCCTTGGGGAATGCTAGGGGTCCAGGCTGGCACTGCCAAGGTGCCAATGCAGAGGGGCCACCATCCCATACCTGACCATCTGGGGTGCCCCAATAGCCCCCCTACAATCCAGCAGGGTCAGGCCGCCAGCTCCCCAAAAGTGGGGAGCTATTGTGAACCCCACTGAGTGCAATGCTGCTGGCAGAAGTGACGGGGGGGAGGGTGGCGTATGAGGGGTGTGGAAGGGGTGTGGGAGGGCTAGAGGGCTCGGAGATTTCAGTTCTGGGCTCACTAATTGTATTTCAATTACATTAAAATTATTATTTAAATAATACACAAAGCTCTGTGCCCATTTCCGGGGTGGAACTGACGGTGCGGGGAGGCATGCTTGGGGCCAGGCACCCAGTGTAGATTGCGCTAATCTAGCCTCGCTGAAATCTCCCACCCCACTGCAGTAAAACATCAGCACAGCGGGATGGGAGAACTGCCCCCATTTCTCTACTAATGCTGACTTCCTACAGCTCCTCACTAAAACTTGTTTCCCTTTGAACTTTGCTACATTATTCTTGTCTTCCTTTGTGAAGACAGAAGCAAAGCACAAACTTAATTCCTCAACCACTTCTTTATTCCCCGTTATGAATTTCCCCATTTCTGATTGCAGGGAACCTACATTCATTTTTGTCAATCTTTTTCTCTTTATGTACCCACAGAAACTTTCATAGTCAGTTTTTATGTCCCCTACTTGCTTATTTTCATAATCAATTTCCCCTTCTTAATCAATCCTTTGGCCCTCCTTTGCTGAATTTTAAACTGCTCCCAATCTTCAGGCCTATTGCTTTTTCTTGCCAATCTGTTTTCTTCTTCTTTAAATCTAATACTATCCCTATTTCCCCTGTAAGCCATGGTTCGGCCAAAGTTCCCTTACCATTTTTGCGCCAAACGGGAAGAAACAACTTCTGGAGTTCACCTTTTGATTCTTTAAATGCCTGCCAATGCCTGTCCACTGTCTTTCCTTTCAGTAATGTTTCCCAGGCCACCATTTTTATGCCTCATACCATCGTAGTTTCCTTTATTGAGATTCAGGACCCTGGTCTCAGAATCAACGACATCACTATCCACCTTGACAAAGAATTCTGCCATGTTATAGTCACTCGTTCCCAAGGGTTTTCTCACAACTAGATTGCCAACCCTCATTCTCATTGCACAACCCCCAAGCCAAGATGGCCAGTTCCCCTCTTTTGTCAACAGTGATGCTGTTGCATTTTGATGCCACTCCTTAGACATTCACGTGTGTCAAATCTTCCTGATGCTAAATAAAACCACTGTCACCAACAAGGGCATCACTTTGAATGAATTTGGAACTTGAGAATGAAGAGCTAGCTTTTGTCCTTTCAGGTGTATGTAAAAGATGCCCTTTCAGGTATATTTAAAAAAGTTTACAGTGGTCATCCCTGGTCAACATTTATCCCTCCAACATCAGTTGAAACAGATTTTTTAAAATTCATTCGTGGGACATGGGTGTCACTGGCTGACCAGTATTTATTGCCCATCTCCAATTGCCTGAGAGCAGTTGAGAGTCAACCACGTTGCTGTGGCTCTGGAGTCATGTGTAGACCAAGTGTAGGTAAGGAGAGCAGATTTCCTTCCCTAAAGGACATTAGTGAACCAGATAGGTTTTTTCAACAATTGACAATGGTTTCATGGTCTTTAGTAGATTCTTAATTCCAAATATTTTTTATTGAATTCAAATGCTCCATCTGCCATGGCTAGATTTGAACCCTGGTCCCCAGAACATGGCTTGAGTTTCTGAATTAATAGTCTAGCGATAATACCACTAGGCCATCTGGTCGGTGTCTCATTGTTCGTTTATGGGAGCTTGCTATGTAGAAATTGGCTGCCACGCGCTTCAAAGATACATCATGGACTAGGAAGTGCTTTGGGTTGTTTTTAAAGGCATGATTGAAATACAGGGCGGGATTTTCCGGCTGTGCATGTCCCAAACCTGGAAAATCCCGCCTGAGTTCAAAGGACCTTTGCATGGTCCTCCTCCTGCCCGCTACAATTCTCATTGCAAATAGGAAGAGAACAATCCCCCCCACAATATTTATCTTTCCTTTCTCTCACACATTTCCCATCATTTCAGATTATCATAAAAATCTTCTGAGGAAATTCATTTCTGTCAATGATTCATCCTGAACCTTGTATCGAATCTCCGCAGTTCACAGAAAATCATTTTAGTCATTCAGTCGTAAGTGCAGCAAACAATTAGGGAGGCAAATGGTTATGGGGCATAGCCCCTTTAAGAGATTGGGTCAGGTGACCTGGGGTGTGGAGTGAGCTGGTTGTAAACCACCCTGAGTGGACATTCAACGTTTGGAGTGTGGAGTGAGTTGACTGAATAAAATATCAGTGTTCTCTGATGCCTGGCTCTGGAGTGATTCTTGAGGAGACACCTCAGGACTAAAAGATTTGACACAAACAGCATGGTATGTGTGGGCAGCACAGTGGCACAGTGGTTAGCACTGCTGCCTTACAGCGCCAGGGACATGGGTTCGATACCCAGCTTGGGTCACTGTGTGGAGATTGCACATTTTCCCCATGTCTGTGTGGGTTTCCTCTGGGTGTTCCGGTTTCCTCCCACAGTCCAAAGATGTGTGGGTTAGGTGGATTGGCTATGTTCAATAGACCCTAGTGTCAGGGGAATTAGCAGAGTAAACATGTGAGGTTACAGGAATTGGGGTTGGGTGGGAATGTGTTCGGTGCAGACTCGATGGGTCAAATTCTGCTCCTATAATTTGCTGACGATACCAAGATTGGTGGAGTAGTGGATGAGGTTCGAGGGCTCTTGCAGGCTGCAAAGAGACTTTGATAGGATGCAGAACTGGGCCGAAAAGTGGCAGATGGACTTTAACCCTAATAAGTGTGAGGTGATTCATTTTGGTGGGATAAACTTGAATGCAGATTACAGGGTCAACAGCAAGGTTCTAAGGAACGTAGAGGAACAGAGAGATCTTGGGGTTCATATCCACAGATCTCTGAAAGTTGCCACTCAAGTGGATAGAGCCGTGAAGAAGGCTTATAGTGTGTCAGTGTTTATTAACAGGGGGTTTGAGTTTAAGAGCCGTGGGGTTATGCTGCGACTATTCCGGACGTTGGTAAGTCCACATTTGGAATATTGTGTTCAGTTCTGGACACCTCAATATAAGAAGGATGTGGAAGCGTTGGAGAGAGTGCAGAGGAGATATAGCAGGATGCTGCCTGGTTTGGAGGGTAGGTCTTATGAGGAAAGGTTGAGGGAGCTGGGGCTTTTCTCTTTGGAGCAGACGAGGATCAGAGGCGATTTAATACAGGGTTATAAGATGATGAGAGGGATTAATAGAGTTGATGTGCAGAGACTATTTCCTTGGATGGATGTAGCTGTTACTAGGGGGCATAACTATAAGGTTCATGGTGGGTGATATAGGAGGGATGTCCGAGATAGATTCTTTACTCAGAGAGTGGTTGGGGTATGGAATAGACTGCCTGCTGTGATAGTGGAGTCGGACACTTTAGGAACTTTCAAGCGGTTATTGGATAGGCACATGAAGCACTCCAGAATTATAGGGAGTGGTTAGCTTGATCTTGGGATTGGACATAGCTCGGCACAACATTGAGGGCTGAGGGCCTGTACTGTGCTGTAATGCTCTATGTTCTATATACCTTATAGAGTTACAGTAGAAGCAGGCTCAAGAGCCTGCCCCTATTCATGTTATTTTAAGATCTTTCAAGTCATAAATACCTTCAAAGGACATCAACACTTGTAAGTCAGGTATTTAATATTTGATGATAACCCAATATTATTGCACTTTAAAATTTAAAAGATGACCGGTGGCTTACGGGTGCAGCACTTATACACCAGTCAGCTTGTGATCAATACATTGCTTCTGAATCGCTGGCTTATTAAAAGTAATGCTTGTCTGTATCACGGGGATAAGAGTACGCTTAGCATGCTGTGCAGCTGTGATTGTTCAAGGTAAGAGAGGGAAGCAGAATCCCTTAACGCTTGAGGTGTTTGTCTTTCTTCAGCGCTTTGATGTTCAGCGACTGTAAATCCTGCCGACTTTCACGTCTACAACTGATTACGAGGAAGTGGTTAGTTAAGATTGAGAGGGGATAATCCCTGGCCTCACTATAGTCATTGGAATTCAGAAGAATGATGGGGGATCCTCTAGAAACATATAAAATAATGAAGGGAATTGATAAGATAGAAGCGGGGACATTGTTTCCATTGGCAGGTGAAACTAGAACTAGAGGACATAGCCTCAAAAGAAGGGGGAGCAGATTTAATAATGAGTTGAGGAGTTACTTCTTCACCCAAAGGGTTGTGAATCTATGGAATTCCCTGCCCAGTGAAGCAGTTGAGGCTATCCCGTTGAATGTTTTTAAGACAAAGGTAGGTATATTATTGAACATTACAGGAATTTAATATTTGATGAGCAGGCAGGTAAGTGGGGCAGAGTCCACGAAAAGGTCACCCGTAAATGTAGCCCAATCCATCATGCAAACCAACCTCCCATCCATTGACCCTGTCCACACTTTCCACTGCCTCAGAAAAGCAGCCAGCATAATTAAGAGCCCCACACGACGCGGACATTCTCTCTTCCACATTCTTCCATTGGGAAAAAGATACAGAAGTCTGAGGTCACGCACCAACCGACTCAAGAACAGCTTCTTCCCTGCTGCCATCAGACTTTTGAATGGACCTACCATGTATAACGTTGATCTTTCTCTATACCCTAGCTATGTCTGTAACACTACATTCTGCACACTTTCCTTTCCTTCTCTATGAACGGTATGCTTTGTCTGTATAGCGCGCAAGAAACAATACTTTTCAATGTATGCTAATACATGTGACAATAATAAATCAAATCAAATCAAAGATTGTATTGATTGGCGGAGCAGGTTTGAGGGACCAGATGGCCTACTCATGCTCCTAATTCTTATGTTCTTATGTTCTCACTTGTGGTCTTCCAGTTAATTCCGTTCAGATTGAGTAATCAAATGTTTTTGATCAAAACTCGTCCAGAACTTGTCATCTTCTTATTTGGGACTGAGTTTTGTTTGGACTCTGGGGCATTAACTGGAGAATGTTAGAATTAAGTTGTGTAGCCTATGGCACTGCTATGAATTCAGTGAATCTTGGAGGCCTGACAATCTTGTTTAATCAGTAAACACATTGAAATTGTGGTGATCCATGAAGACAGTGGCAATGCATTGGTCTCAGTTAGCTCCCATCCATCTGACTGAAGTTTAATTATTATCTAGAAGTGGTACACTGCTTGCCATCAACCATTCTGATCAAGCGAATTCTTAGGAGTAATGTGGATAACGCAAGACATGATAGGTTCATAGAATCCCTACAGAAGGAGGCCATTCAGCCCATCAACAACAACAACAACCCTACACCAACAAAAATCCCACCCATGGCTATCCCCTTAAACCCACATATTTACCCTGCTAATCCCCCTAACATTAAGCGTCAATTTAGAATGGCCAGTCCACCTAACCCGCACATCTATGGAGTGTGGGAGGAAACCGGAGCACCTGGAGGAAACCACACAGAAACAGGGAGCAGACCCTACACAGACAATCACCCAAGGCCAGAATTGAATCCGGGACCCTGATGCTGTGAGGCAGCAGTGCTAACCACAGTGCCACCGTGCAGCTCAGTTCTTGCTATGTTTATTCTGAATGGAAAGAGTGAGCCTGATATGCAAGACAAAGTTTTCAGGTCACTCGAGGAGATAATGCATTTTGTGTACAGCTCGATAAATCAGCAGTGTGAGTTTGGATTTGCTGTAATACAGATCGTGAAAGGGTGTGGTTAGAATCTCCATAGGAGCCCAGAGGAACTCCAGGCAGCATGGCAGCACAGTGGTTAGCACTGATGCCTCACAGTGCCAGGAAATGAGGCTCAATTCCAGCCTCTGGTCATTGCCTGTGAGGAATTTGCATATTCTCTCTGTGTCTGTGTGGGGGTATCTGGTTTCCTCCCACAGTCCAAAGATATGCAGGTTAGGGGAAATGGCCATGCTAAATTGCCCTTCAGTGTCAGAGGGATTCTGAGGGTAAAAATATGGGGTTACGGTGATAGGACCTGGATGGGATTGTTGACGGTGCTGGCTTGATGGGCCAAATGGCCTCCTTCTGCAATGTAGATTCTATGAAACGCCCTATTTTAACTCATTACGGGTACAGTGCATTGGTCGGAGATGGAGGACGTGGCAGGCAGCATGATGTTCACAGCCTGAAGTTCGGGACATAATAGATCCAGGGCCTCAGATCTGACAGGCAGGCTACCGTCCCTCTACATTGAAATGGAGAAGTGCCCTTTTCCCACCTCGCTCCCATTCCCCATGTGACCTGTGCAGTTTTCACCCGATCCCTAACTCTACATAAAGCAGGGGATGCACTTGTTCAGCAAAGCTTGTGGCTGCCACTTGCATCTTTCTCTCAGTACCTGTTGGAGGCTTGTTGGTTGTGAAGATGAGTCAAGCAACAACTTGTATATATAAATGTACGGTGGTTTTAACATATTGAAATATCCCAAAGCGCTTCACAGAAGCATTATGGAATAAAATTTGACACTTGAACGACCTAAGGCAATATTGAACCAGATGGCCAAGAACTTGTCAGCGAGGTAGGTTTTAATGTACATCTCAAAAGAAGAGAGGTGGAGAGGCAGAGAGGGAGTGCACTTCAGTGCATAGGGCCCGAGGCTGCTGGAGGTGCAGTCATTTGATGGTAGGTTCATTAAAGTCAGCGATGCCCTGGAAAGAAAAACAGGGCTAAAATATATGAGATACATGCAATAAATTAATTTAAAAATCACTTTTCTCTGAAACCTACAGAAAGCTGCATTTTCTAAGAGAAAAGTTGACCAAGCATATACATGGTCAATTCCTTTCACATCAATGTGACACTGCTGATAAAGATTACACAGATCTAGATGCCACTATCCAAACGGTCCTTACAGTAACAATGAGAACTGCAGTACAATGTTAATCTGAATGAATAAAACCACAATCTGATAAAGGGACACTAAGTCCCAATACAGGACATAATATGTTGACCAATCAGATTGACCAACAAATGGTCAAGTTTCCAGGTGTCCGGATCACCAACAATCTGTCCTAATCCCTCTACATCGACGCTTTAATTAAGAAAGTCCACAAACGCATCTGTTTTCTCAGGAGACTAAGGAAATTTGGCATGTCCGCTACGACTCTCACCAATTTTTACAGATGCACTATAGAAAGCATTCTTTCTGGTTGTATCACAGCTTGGTATGGCTCCTGCTTTGTCCAATACTGCAGGAAACTACAAAGCGTTGTGAATGTAGCCCAGTCCATCACGCAAACCTCCCATCCAATGACTCCGTCTACACTTCCTGCCTTGGAAAAGCAGCCAGCATAATCAAGTTCTCAAAGCACCTTGGACATATTCTCTTCCACATTCTTCCGTTAAGAAAAAGATACAAAAGTCTGAGATCACGTACCAACTGACTCAAGAACATCTTCTTCCCTGCCGCTGTCAAACTTTTGAATGGACCAACCTTATAAAGATCTTTCTCTACACCCTAGCTATGACTGTAACATTACATTCAGCACCCTCTCCTTTCCTTTCCCCTATGTGCTCTATGAACAGTATGTTTTGTCCGTATAGCGTACAAGAAACAACACTTTTCATTGTATACTAATACATGTGACAAAAATAAATCAAATCAAATAACCATGACCCAATCCTAGCTTTTCAAGAATAAGTTCTCTGAAATTGAGTGGACAACCTCATTACAATGGGAGGGTCTTCTTACCTAGTATGGGATAATGATTAGGGATGGTCTATTATTGAGCGAATGACTATCATCCACGCAACGTCTTAATTATACAGCACCAAAACCCCATTATAAATATCTCCACATAATTTGGATTATTCAGATTCATTACGAGAGAGTGTGGTAGCGATCACCTCCACAAGAGGTCCGTCATAAACATAATGGCCAGAATTTTACCATCCCACCTGCCACAGGGATCGGAGCGGGCAAGGGGTGGACCATCGAGATCTTGGGCAGGAGATTATGGTTTTGGGATGGAAAAGGCCATAAAATCCCATCCAACAAGCCTCACACTCGCGGCATCAAGGTATGTTGTTACTTTGATGTTTAATGGATATCTGAGTTTTCTTTGAATAAAATAAGTAAGAGTTTACATTTGGATTCTCTCATAGAAATAATAATTAGTAATCTATTCAGGATATTATGTAGGTGTTGCAAATTATGCTCTTTGTATAAGTACCAAGTTGCATGCTTTTTCATAATATTAAATTTATGTGTTTGCGTCAACTTAAATCGTCTCACTTAATCTTCTATATCAAACATTCCACAAATGCAACACCCATTCATTTTAGTCGGGGAATAATTTCTGATAAGTTCTCATCCGCTTCCTTACAATATCCAAGAATAGTAATCTGGCTAAACTGAATGTTAGACTGTTAGGAGGAAAATAACGCCCTGGATTGACTGTCTTCCTTTGGGTGGGGGACTAGTTGAACTTTGTGGACCTAAATGACATATCCTGGAGTCTAGTTTCCTCTGGCCATAATTGAGGGAAATTAGTTTTGAGATACACCAAGACCTATTGGCTTCACTTGGAGGTTACAATTGCAAAAGCACTACAGCCAAAGAGCCCAGAATTAGATGAGCGCAGATATTTTGGAGGGCTGTGGGGCTGGAGGGGATTACAATGATGGGGAGGGGATGAGCCCATGGAGCATTTTGTGAATAAATAAAATGAGAATTTTAAACTCGAGGCATTGCTTAAGAGTCAGCAAGCAAGGAGGTAATAAGGGATTTAGTGCAAGTACACGAAGGGGCATTAGCATCTTGGATCACCTGAAGTTTTGTGAGGGATAAGGTTGGAAAAATCATACTCTAACTAAAAGGTTATCTCCACTTTCCTGGTGTATGCCTGGTAGAGGAACCAAGGGCAAGCTGCTAAGTACTGTTACCCAGTGCCCACAGAATAATTTTTTATTTGATTTGATTCATTATTGTCACATGTACTAGGATATAGTGAAAAGTATTGTTTCTTGTGCGCTATACAGACAGTTGGATTCCTGGCTTGAGTCACTGCCTGTGCGGAGTCTGCACATTCTCTCTGTGTCTGCATGGATTTCCTCCGGGTGATCCAGTTTCCTCCCACAGTCTGAAAAATGATCCACTGGCCATGCTAAACTCCCCCTCGGTGTAACTGAACAGGCTCCGGAGTGTGATGACTGGGGGATTTTCAAAGTAACTTCATTGCAATGTCAATGTATGCGCAGTTGTGACATGAAAAATAATCTTTAAAAAACTTAAATAATAAATTAACTCAAATCAAATCAAAAAAGTTGTGAATCTGAATGTTATGGCTGGAAGACCGTAACAGCCTTAGTAGAAAGATGAAATACTGATACCCAAACTGGCTATGAATTATTTTTTTGTCATACATTGAATTAAATCGTTCCAACAATCCATTACACAAACCAGCCTCCCATCTGTTGACTCTGTCTACATTTCCCGCTGCCTTGGCAAAGCAACCAGCATAATCAAGGACCCCACGCACCCTGGACATTCTCTCTTCCACCTTCTTCTGTCGGGAAAACGATAAAAAGATACCAAAGTCTGAGGTAATAACCAACTAAAGAATAGCTTCTTCCCTGCTGTCATCAGACTTTTGAATGGAGACTTTTGCATTAAGTTGATCTTTCCTTACACCCTAGCTATGATTGTAACACTACATTTTGCATCCTCTCATTTCCTTCCCTATGAACAGTATGCTTTGCCTGTACAGCACGCAAGGAACAATACTTTTCACTACATGTTAATATATCATAGAACTCTACAGTGCAGAAGGAGGCCCTTTGGCCCATCAAGTCTGCATCGAACACAATCCCACCCAGGCCCTACCCCCATATCCCTACATATTATACCCATTAATCCCTCTAACCTACGCATTCCTGGATACTAAGGGGCAACTTCTTAGCATGGCCAATCAACCTAACCCACACATCTTTGGACTGTGGGAGGAAACCGAAGTAGCCGGAGGAAACCCACGCAGACACGAGGAGAACGTACAAACTCCACACAGACAGTGACCTGAGCCGGAAATCGAACCCAGGACCCTGGAGCTGTGAAGCAGCAGTGCTAACCACTGTGCTACCGTGCCGCCAATGTGACAATAATAAATCAAATCAAAGTCAATGGACCTAACGACGCATGACATATGGATGCAAACACCACTTTAGAACATAGAACATAGAACATAGAACATTACAGCGCGGAACAGGCCCTTCGGCCCACAATGTTGCGCCGACCAGTCTTATTTTTAAAAAAAAAACATTGACCCACTAATCTAAACCAATCCCTTTTCGTCCATAAACCTATCCACCAATCTCTTAAACGCCCCCAAACTAGGCGCATTTACAACTGCAGCAGGCAGGGCATTCCAGTCCCTCACCACCCTCTGGGTAAAGAACCTGCCCCTGACATCCGTCCTATAACTACCCCCCCTTAATTTAAAGCCATTCCCCCTCGTGCTAGCTTTCTCCATCCGAGGAAACAGGCTATCACCATCCACCCTATCTAAACCTCTAATCATCTTATATGTTTCTATAAGATCCCCTCTTAGCCGCCTTCTTTCCAGCGAAAACAACCCCAAATCCCTCAGTCTCTCCTCATAGGACCTCCCCTGCATACCAGGCAACATCCTGGTAAACCTCCTCTGCACCCTCTCCAAAGCCTCCACATCCTTCCTGTAATGTGGGGACCAGAACTGCACACAGTACTCCAAGTGCGGCCGCACCAGAGTTGTGTACAGTTGCAACATGACGCTGCGACTCCTAAATTCAATCCCCCTACCAATAAACGCCAAGACACCGTACGCCTTCTTAACAACCCTATCTACTTGATTCCCAACTTTCAGGGATCTATGTACACATACACCTAGATCCCTCTGCTCCTCCACTCTATTCAAAGTCCTCCCGTTAGCCCTATACTCAACACATCTGTTATTCCTACCGAAATGGATTACCTCACACTTCTCCGCATTAAACTCCATCCGCCACCTCGCGGCCCAGCTCTGCAACCTGTCCAAGTCACCCTGCAAACTTCGACACCCTTCCTCACAATCTACCACACCTCCGACTTTGGTGTCATCAGCAAACTTACTAATCCACCCAACTATACCCTCATCCAGATCATTAATAAAGATTACAAACAGCAGTGGCCCCAAAACAGATCCCTGAGGCACACCACTCGTAACCAAACTCCATGATGAATAATTACCATCAACCACCACCCTCTGTCTCCTATCTGCTAACCAATTCCTGATCCAAGTACCTAAATTACCACCAATCCCATACATCTGCATTTTCTGCAGAAGCAGAACTTTGTTCCACATCAGAGGGGAAGAATGTGTGCATTAGAAAGATCAGCCACCCAATCTGAAATCAAAATCACCAAAATCATTACCTCCAAATGAATGCCAAAGTAATTCAAAGCTGATTTCAATTCAGCAGCAAAATCTGTGCTAGCATTTAGAGCTAGGTTCGGGGTACTGATTTAGAATGACATGTTATCCAATAACTTGATAAAAACAACTGGGAACTTTGGATTCTCTGTGGCTATTTGAATCTCATGATGAATGTGTCTGTCAGAGATATAGGTGACCACCCCCCTTCACTGCTCTTGTCAAATCCATACAAGGCATACCCAGGGGCTGTAACCATAGTATCAGAGATGGAGTCTCCCAGACAGATTTCCGATAATGTCATTACAGGAGAACTCAGAGCCATCCGAGTTCCAAATTAACTTATTTCATTTATAAAACTTGCGTGGCCAATATTTAATCTTCCCGCTGATTTAATTATGTCTAATTCCTCATGCGCTCTCTCGATTTTAAAGTATTTATCTAACCGTTCGATTGATTTTATGGCTTTGCTCTGTGTCCTAGCAAATGACATTGAAGAGTGTAGGAAAAGAATAGTGTGGAGTACAAGTAAGCTTGTATCTGCTGCCAGCATTGTTCACGTCTAAAGATTCAGTTATTGGACAACTTGATCCTGATGCTACAAAACCTCTTCTTGGATATAAAGCGTAGGAATGATAGTGTTGTATTTTACCATAAGGTTCAGGAACCCAAGCTTGGGACAAAGAATGACTTGATCTGATTTATTATTGTCACGTGTATTAGTACACAGTGAATAGTAATGTTTCTTGTGCGTATACAGACAAAGCATACCGTTCATAGAGAAGGAAACAAGAGAGTGCAGAATGTAGTGTTGCAGATCTAGCTAGGGTGTAGGGAAAGATCCACTTAATGCAAGGTAACTCCATTCAAAAATCTGACAGCAGCATGGAAGAAGCTGTTCTTGAGCCGACTGGTGCGTGACCTCAGAATTTTGTCTCTTTTTCCCGAAGGAAGAAGGTGGAAGAGAGAATGTCCGGGGTGCGTAGGTTCCTTAATTATGACGGTTGCTTTGGCAAGGCAGCGGGAAGTGTAGACTGGGATGGGAGGCTGGTTCACGTGATGGATTGGGCTACGTTCACGGGTGATCTTTTTGTGGACTCTGCTCCACTTATCTGCCCGCTCACCACAACCCTTAATTAGTTTCTTGCGGTCTTGGTCAGAAAAGGAGCCATACCAAGATGTGAAACGACCGAAAAGTATGCTTTCTATGATGCATCTATGGTGTAAAAGCTGGTGAGAGTTGTAGTTGACATGCCAAATTTCCTTAGTCTTCTGAGAAAATGGGTTCTGAGCCCGCACTTGCAGGCAGTGGCCGATGATTTTGCTGTAGGAAGCCTTCCAATTCTGCCGCTTGGGAGTTTGTCTCCAAATAAAGTGAGGGGGTGAGCTCATGGTGCCGTTGGCTCCATCACAGGTTAGACATAGGCAGCACAGTGGCACAATGGTTAGCACTGTTACTTCACATTGCCAGGCACCTAGATTCAATTCCGGCCTTGGATCGCTGTCTGTGCGGTGTCTGCACATTTTCCCCATGTCCATGTGGGTTTTCTGCAGGTGCCACTTGTTACAGACTCGATGGGCCAAATGGCCTCCTTCAGCACTGTAGGGGTTCAATGATTGCTAAGATGTCTGAGGTTACACTTTGTGCATGTCACAATTAAAATTACAAGCATAAATAACACTCCCTGCGACAATTTAAGCCTCTATCTTCATAACAGGCTGCAGAACACATATTATGCTTTTGCCTTTGGCCATGTTTAGTTTTCTTGCAGAAATGAATAAATGCATAGATTAAAAGCAGATTAACTGGAGAAAATGTTTGAATTTGGCACCGTCACCTTTGTTGGGACCTCACTGAATGCCTTGTTAGTAGGAATGTTATAAAACCCTCAGGAGAACCAGGGTATTTAAGGATGAGTGTTGAATTAGAACCAGAAATGCAAATTGTACTGATGTGGGCTCACAAAATAAAAGCAACATGGTACAAACCTGCTGCAGATTAGAATCAAATGACATTTCTTTTTCTTAAAATGGCAATGCAGATCCAGAAAGAGGCATTCATTGCTCCCCACAAAGCTGGAAAATCCCACCCGAGATCAACGGATGTTTGCCTGATCCGTGTCCTGCCCGCTTCGATTCCCTAAGAAATTTTGCACGTACGACCTCGCCCGGGCGATCCTTGTAAAATCCTGCCCGAGCTCAATGGAGAATTCCGTTCTGCGAGCTGCGCTCATCCTGTTTCCAGGGCGGGTGTGGCGGTAAAACTTTGCATTAACCTTTGATTTAAACTAATCTTCCAGCTGCCTTGTGGTGTTCTGTCTGATCCCCTTCACTGCAGGGAAGGAATAATCAATGCAATCAGAACACTTGTAGAACAGGAGACCGTTCAGCCCGCCATTCCCATGCTGGCTCTTTGGAGGAGTAGCCATGCTTAGTCCCACACCCCCATCTTTGTCCATAGTTGCCCCATCATAGAATTCCTACAGTGCAGGAAGAGTCCATATCCTCATTGAGTCTGCACCAATCTCTCTGACAGAGCATCTTACCCAGGTCCACTGAATGTATTTACCTAGCTAATCCCTCTAACCAACACATCTTGGGACCCTAAGGGACAACTCAGCATGGCCAATCTATCTAATCTGCACATCTTTGGACTCCAAGCACCCGGCAAACTCCTTCTAATCGACCAGCACCCTTTTCTCAGGTAGATCGTCTCAGGATCTCACCTGCCAGAGTGAAGAACAATTCTCCTCATCTCCCCTTTTGATCTTTTGCCATCAATTCTCAGTTCTCTGACTCACTCAGCAGGGGGAAAAGTCGAACTGTTCTATTAGCTTTGTGAGGGAATTTGCATTTTTGAATACATTTTGTACGTTCTTGGGGTGAACCCTGCTTCCGACAAGCGTCAGTGAGGCCTCAGCCAGAGGGCAAGTGTGCCCGAATGGGGAGATAGCGTGAAAGATTGATAACAGCACCCAGGGGGCGCAATTGTGCACCTGCCTTTGCCGTGAGCACAAACGGCAAGATGGCTGCAAAGTCTGACAAGAATCGGGAAATGGGATTCAAGCTGGCGAGGTGTCACCTTTTCCGATTTTCCCTGTCCCTCACCGGTGATGTAATGAGGAAAGGGCACGAACCTCATGTCCATACATTTTAATGAATGAATTTAAATATTACTAGCGGGTTTCCCTCGCCATGTGTTCACCCCACATTTACAGCACGACCCTCGCCAATGTGATGTGGTGTTGGCGATATTTATGACTAAGCTTCACAAATGTGAGGCAGTCAAGGGGAACCACTGGGGACGCACAGGTAAGTGTAACCCCCCAGCAGGAGATGTGGTGACAGGAGCCGGACATACCCGATCGGTGCCCTGTTCCCTGGCATTGCCAGAGTGGCAGTGTCTGGATGCCAGGAGCAGTGCCAAGGATAGGCCATGGTGGTAGCTTTTCACTTGTATGTGGTGGGAGCGGTCCATTTTTTTAATAATCGATGCCCAGCTGCTTACCTTTTCCTGCATGCGTGGGACAGCCTGGCCACATCGCCAACACATTTTTCAATGTTTTAAAAGATTCGCCGATGTAACGATTTTAATCAGGCAATTGAGGTTACATTAGAGCATAAGAACTAGGAGCAGGAGTAGGCCATCTGGTCCCTGGAGCTGATCTTTTTGTGGACTCAGCTCCATATATGGGCGGCACGGCAGCACAGTGCTGCCTCACAGCGCCAAGGACCAGGGTTCGATTCCCGGCTGGGGTCGCTGTCTGTGCGGGGTCTGCACATTCTCCCCATGTCTGCGTGTGTTTCCTCCCGGCGCTCCAGTTTCCTCCCACAGTCCAAAAGACCTGCTGGTTAGGTGGCATTGGCCATGACAAATTCATTGGCCATGATAAATTCTCCCTCGGTGTACCCAAACAGGTAACAGAATGTGGCAACTAGGGGATTTTCACAGTAACTTCATTGTAGTGTTAATGTAAGCCTACTTGTGATACTAATAAATAAACTTTCACTCTCCTTGAATATGAACTCCTTGATTAAGGGCCAAGGTCCAATCAGGGAGCCCCATGCTCTGTACGTAAATGGGCGTGTCAGTTCCTCTGGCACTCCAGATGTCACCTGCACACTGAGAGCACTGTGTAGGGTGTTGTTGGATCTTGTAAATAAAGGAATTTTGGTGAAGGGATTTCCACTTCCGAGGGCTTATTATAGGTGGGAAAAGCTGGAAGTGTGCTGGACAACTCGTTACGTACTGCTTTTCCCACCTGAGCCAACACTTTGGGGAATAAAAATGGAAGATACCATCTTTGGCGTGTGACACAAAAATATGACCATGGGACCTGGTGCACGACCCAAAATGTTAGGCCACACGAGGAGATTTCGGGATCAGCAACTGTCGCTGTCTCAGAGCAGCCTGGATAAAAGTGCAGGAGTTGTCAGTTCAGCGCGGGTTGGGAACTGGGACTTGTGCCCGTGGGTGGGTGCTGGAGAGGAGCCATGGCCAACCCAATGGCCCTGAAAGGAGCAATTGAGCAGCTGGATGGAGAATATTCACTGAGGCGTTTGGAGTTTGAGCCCTGCTGTCTGACAAAGGCATGAAAAGACAAGGGAAACAAGAAGGCCCCCAGGCTAAGTTGGAGCCGCCGTTGAATGGAAATCAGAGGCTGAAACTTTGAAGGAGAGACGTGAAAGCACCTTGTGAGAAAGACAGAGTTTGAAGGACTTTGTGACTCACAGTGATCAGCTACATCTGAGTGAACCGTTAAGCTAATACATAAGAACTATACCAACGGCGGCCTGGAGGGCCGAGGAGAGGTACGAGGAGAGGGTGGAAAAACTCGGATTGTTTCCACTGGGAAGATGGAGGCTGAGGGACGACCTGATAGAGGTCTACAAAATAACGAGAGGCAAAGATAGGGCAGATAGTCAGAGGTTTGTTTTACCAGGGTGGAAAGGTCAACTACAAGAGGGCACAGTTTAAGGTGAGAGGGGGTAAATTTTGAAGAGATGTGTGGGAAAAGCTTTCCATGCTGATAGTGGTGGCTGCCTGGAATGCGCTGCCAGTGGAGGTGGTGGAAGCAGCAACATTCAAGGCATATCTTGACAGACCGGGAGATGAACAGAAGGATAGAAACTATGCATTGTCACTGGCTTGAAGGGCCTGTTTCTGTGCTGTTTTTTTTTTGTATCCGTCACTTAAAATGCAACATATTGTTTATATTTGCCCATAAATTGATTGTTAATTCATGTTCAGCTCATATTAAATTTAGACGTTAGAACATAGGGTAATTAGGGCGGCACGGAGGCACAGTGGTTAGCACCGCTGCCTCACAGCGCCAGGGACGCGGGTTCGATTCTGGCCTCGGGTCACTGTCTGTGTAGAGTTTGCACTTTCTACCCATGTCTGCATGGGTTTCCTCCGGGTGTTCCGGTTTCCTCCCACAGTCCAAAGATTTGTGGATTAGGTTGATTAGCCATGCTAAATTGACCCTAATGGCAGGGGGATTAGCAGGTTAAGCGAGAAGTTATGGGAATAGGGCCTGGGTGGGATTGTGCTCGGTACAGACTCGATGGGCCAAATGGCCTCCTTCTATATGGTAGGGATTCTATGAATGCAGGATAAATAATTTTTAGTATTTATTTTGTTGGCTCTTGAATAGCAGAAGTTTTTCTATTTTAAGTAGCGGAATCCAGTGACTTTATTCTTTCAGTACATACCTGGGGTGAAATGTTGTGTCCCCTTCACAGTGGAAGCGGTGTCATAAAATTCAGTGAGTTGTTCAGATGTCCATTGGCTTTGGAGGAATTCTGCTAGCGTGAAAGGCTGCTAAATTCCATCCTTGGGATCTTAACTATTATCCACTTCCAAAAACAAGTTACTGACCCTAGCTGAATTGTATCAGATCTCAATTTTCTCTGTATCAAGGAGAACAGTCCTAACTTTTCCATTCTCTTCTTGTAATCGAATCCCTTATCCCTATAGTATTCCGGTAAAATTCATTCCATCTCTGATAGTCTCTTCTATATTTAACCAAAAGAGAAAATGCTGGAAAATCTCAGCAGGTCTGGCAGCATCTGTAAGGAGAGAAAAGTACTCACATTTCAAGTCCAGACGGGTCTTTGTCAACACTAAAAGGCATAGAAAGTGGGAGATAATTATGTTGTAGGGGGAGGACATGAAAGATGAGTCATGGCCACAGAAACAAGGGGAAAGGCTGCTAATGGCAGCTGATAGAGAGAATAGAAGGTGTGAATGGCCAAACAGCAGAGAAGCTGAAACCAGAGGGTAAACTGTGACAGATGAAGATGTGGGGGGGAAGAAGGGAGATGTGTAGGACAGAGGTAAAATTGAGAAAAAGGGAAAGCAAAGGGAGAGAAAGGGTAAGGAAAGGAGGGATAAAGTAAAGGGAAAAAGTGGGCAAAGAGCTGACAAAGCTTTGACAAACGTTCACCTGGACTCGAAACTTCAGCTCTTTTCTCTCCTTACAGATGCTACCAGACCTGCTGAGATTTTCCAGCATTTTCCTTTTTGGTTTCAGATTCTAGCATCCGCTGCAAATTGCTTTTATATTTCTATATTTAACATTGCTTTCAACCTGAAAAATACATCAGAACATAAGAACTAGGAGCCACCTGGCCCCTCGAGCCTGCTCCGCTGTTCAGTAAGATCACGGCTGATCTTTTCGTGGACTCAGCTCCACTTACCCGCCTGCTCACCACATCCCTTAATTCCTTTACTTCTCAAACATGTATCTATCCTTGCCTTAAAAACATTCAGTGAGGTGGCCTCAACTGCTTCACTGGGCAAGGAATTCCACAGATTCACAACCCTTTGTGTGAAGAAGTTGCTCCTCAACTCAGTCCTAAATCTGCTTTGCCTTATTACCTTGGTAATACAGAGTGCCTCCTGCTTCACTTCCATTACCTCGCTAGTAACGCAGTGGAAAACCCTCTCACTTGCGTTAACAGGGTTTCTGTTGTTGAGCGAGAGTAAGAGCAGCCAGCTGCAAGGTGTTTTCCGACTCTGATGTACAAAGGTGACAGCGGGAACGCAGCAGTACAAAGAACAAGTCAACAATCAGTGAGGAAGAAGCGCTGAAAAGAAATCAGGAAAGCTCCCAGGATCCGGGCCCTTAAGGCACACATCCTGATGGAAGCCGGAAAGGGAACAGAGGCTCAAGGGCAGGTTTAACTCCAAGGCCTAGAAATGAGTCCAACCTCGCCAGTGCGCGGCTGAACCGAGAGGGCCCCGAGGATCGATGAAGATTGATCCTTGGGCTTCATTAGCAGAGAGATTTCTGCTTTGGTCCCACAGGCGTTCCTTAATGGATTGGAAATCACAGGCAGGGGCACACAGCCTCCTGCCACGTGCATCCACGGAAGCCAAAGCCTAAAGCCCAGCCCTCCCCACCTCCCCGCACCCACCTCGCCGCCTTCCCTCGATTTTAAAGCCACAAATTGACATGCGGTCATGTTGCAGATCTCCGTTTAAGTGGCGTACATCGTGTAGCCACAGACAGTCAACAAAACTAACGTTGCGATGCCACAGGCCGCTTTTTATCTCTCGGGAATCCCACAGATATCATTTCAAATCTCTAATTATAGTGTGACCCCCACCCCTGCCCTCCCAGCGTTGAAAAGTTGCCCTCCCATGACAGATCCGGTGAGCAGCTGGGCTGGATACCTTTCCTCAAGAGACTGCAGGCACGTGTGGAATAAGTGTTCATCTCCTCATTACAACAGGGGTCAGGGTTCAGCCACTGTTGCTCCAGTGACCTGGTCAATGCATTCGAAAGTGAGATGATGCTAATTCTACCAGCTAATCAACTCTGCGCCTGCCAAATCGTCAGGAATAAATTTAGACAGCGCTGGACAGCGCACAGGCAGATATAAAGAGCCTGTGATTCTTACAGCATCGATCATCTGGACTTGAAACGTCAGCACTTTTCTCTCCTGTCAGATCTGCTGAGATTTTCCAGCATTCTCTCTTTTGGTATAAAGAGCCTTAGGTTGATTTGATTTGATTTATTATTGTCACATGTATTGGCATAGAGTTAAAAAGTATTGTTTCTTGCGCGCTATACTGACAAAACATACCGTGCATAGAGAAGGAAAGGAGAGAGTGCAGAATGCTGTGTTACAGTCATTGCCAGGTTGTAAATAGAATTAGAGCATTGTGAGTGCGTTTAGACTCCTAAAGTACGCAGCAAAGGTTTACCAGGCTAATTCCGGGGATGGCAGGATTGAGGAGAGATCGATTAGGTTAGGATTGTTTTCGCTAGAGTTCAGATGAATTGGGGAGATCTTGTAGAGACTTATAAAATTCTAACAGGACCAGGCAGGGTAGATGCAGGGTGGATATTCCTGATGGTGGGGAAATCCAGAACCAGGGATCACAATCTGAGGATTGAGGGTAGGCCATTTAGGATGGAGTTGGGGAGGCATTTCTTCACCCAAAGAGTGGTGTGCCTGTGGAAATCATTACCACAGGAAGTAGTTGATGCCAAAACATTGAATGTGTTCAAGAGGCAGCTGGATATAGCACTTGGGGCAGATGGGATCAAAGGTTATGGAGAGAAAGTAGGATTAGGCTATTGGGTTGGATGATCAGCCATGATCATAATGAATGGTGGAACAGGCTCAAAGGGCCAAATGGCCTCCTCCTGCTTCTATCTTCTCTGTTTCAATGTTTTTAAAAGCATACGATGAGAGTAAAAGATAGAGTTAGAGGGTGTGCTGGGGACAGCTTACAATAAATCATCTCTCCTGGCACCATCTTGAACGCCTGGTGCCTGAAGTGCCGCACCATAATTAGTGCTGAGACCCCATTTTGCTGGGGGTTTGGGGAGGAAGGTGGGGGGAGGTGGTGTTGGAAGGCTGAGGCCTATTTTCTGTTCTATGCAGGCTGCCAGGTCTATCTGATAGGATGGCATATTATTGGCAACATTGTGTGTTGTGTTTGGTACTAAGTCAACAATTATTTTTTGGATTAATGGATTATAGATACAGTCAATAATCAGCATCTTACAACAATTTCAAAGTGCCTTCTGTTGTAAACATTCACAAGAACATGAGAAATATGAGATGGATAGGCCATTTGACCTTTGAACCTGCTCTGCCAATCAACAAGAACATGGCCGCTTCCCACGGTAACCCCCAACCCATCCTGCTTCTCTGAGTACTCATTATCTTAAATATCATTGATTATCACAGAATCCCTACAGTGCAGAGGGAGGCCATTTGGCCCACTGAGTCTGCACCGACCACAATCCCACCCAGGCCCTATTCCCGTAACCCCACCTATTTACTTTGTTAATCCCCCCAACACTAGAGTCAATTTATCATGACCAATCAACCTAACTCGCACATCTTTGGACTGTGGGAGGAAACTGGAGCGCCTGGAGGAAACCCACGCAGACACGGGGAGAATGTGCAAATTCTGCATAGACACTGACCCAAAGCTGGAATTGAACCCAGGTCTCTGGCACTGTGAGGCAGCAGTGCTAACCACTGTGCCACCGTGCCACCCCAAAAATCAACATGGAGAATGTACGTGGCTTACCAATAGCAACTGATCTGCATTAGGAAATGTCTTCAGGGTAAGGCGCTGAAGATATATATATGTAACTACTACAGCAAGCTATAGTAGCACTATCATGGCACAGAATGAGAGGATATAAGTTTCACTTTCCACTCTGCCAAATTCCTGATCTCAGCCTCCCAGACAGGTAGAACTCTGAGGAACACCAGCCTGCCGTCAAACATAAACTCAAGGATATGAATATACATTTTTAAATCTTAAAGTCCATGTAATGTAGATGATATTCCCCATAGTTCCAAAAGGATTAGACTCCACTACTCCATCCACACTGCCAATATTTTTCCACTTATTCTCCATACTTCCCCATCAATAAACATTTCCTCCAGCTGCTTTGCCAACGCATCAACTTAACGTGCCGATCTTTATCATACACCTGCCAATGTGTGCCTTCAGCTCTGTGGGTCTTACTCATGATCCACTTAACCCATAAGCTCGAAAGTAGCTGAGTGAACTGCGACGCCCATGACATTAGCATTTTAAAAACCTGGATCATGTTCACTCTAATCCTGTTTTCCCCAGTGAGAATCCAGCTAAATCCATCCACATCCAGCATTTAAACTTTCCAGGTCTCGGCCTTGCACTTGTTGCCCCTAATTAGCCATTGGTGCGCTTAGCTCAGAGATTCTCTGTTTCATAGAATCATAGAAAAACTGCAGCACAAACAGGCCCTTCGGCCCACAAGTTGCACCGATCATATCTCTACCTACTAGGCTTACCTGTAACCCTCAATCCTATTAAGTCCCATGCACTCATCCAGAAGTCTCTTAAAAGACCCTATCGAATTTGCCTCCACCACCACCGACAGCAGCCGATTCCACTAACCCACCACCCTCTGAGTGAAAAACTTACCGCTGACACCTCCTCTGTACCTACTCCCCAGCACCTTAAACCTGTGTCCTCTTGTGGCAGCCATTTCAGCCCTGGGAAAAAGCCTCTGAGAATCCACCCTATCTATACCTCTCAACATCTTATACACCTCCATCAGGTCACCTCTCATCCTTCGTCTCTCTTTCAGCAAAGAACAAAGAAATGTACAGCGCAGGAACAGGCCCTTTGGCCCTCCAAGCCTGCGCCGATCATGATATCCTAGGTTGATCAGCACCGTGCTTCAACACAAGGGGAAAGCACGAATTTTAACCTTAACCATTCAGCATAAACCAAGTGGACATACAGTTAAAACCCATTAACTGACTCACTCACTGACAACCTGCCAGTTTGCATCTTTTACCGCCACTTTTTAACAGGTGACTAAGCTGGTTGCCCAAGGTCAGGGCTCCTTTCTTTAACTATGCAGGTCAGTGTCCAAAGGTCATCACTGGACCCTGACTGTGGTTTTCACTTGTTCCTAGTTTCTGTACTAGGCTGAACTGCCATCAGACTTTTGAATGGACTGACCGAATATTAAGTTGATCTTTCTCTACACCCTAACTCTTACTGTAACACCACATTCTGCACTCGCTCCTTTCCTTCTCCCCTATGTGCTCTATGAATGGTATGCTTTGTCTGTGTAGCGCTCAAGAAATAATAATTTTCATTGTATACCAATACATGTGAATAATAAATCAAATCAAATCAAATCAAAAGATAGACAGGGCAGATTCAGAAAGCATGTTCCTGATGGTGGGGGAGTCCAGAGCTAGAGGTCATAGTTTGACGATAAGGGGTAAACATTTTTGGACTGAGGTGAGGAGAAATCTCTTCACCCACAGGGTGGTGAATCTGTGGAATTCACTACCACAGAAGGTAGTTGCAGCCAAAACTTTGTGTGAAGAAATTAGATCTAGCTCTTGGGTCTAAAGGGATCAAGGGATATAGAGGGAGGGTGGCATCAATTTGATGATTAGCCAAGATGAAAATGAATGGTGAAGCAGGCCCGAAGGGCTGAATGGCCCACTCCTGTTTCTAGTTTCTAACTCCTGTCTAAGCAGAAAAGCCAGTCCTGGTGAGGACCAGTCAGAGGAGAATCAGGAACAGAGGAAGCTATTCCAGGTCCTTTTTCTTCAACTTGACCCAGAGAGGTAGGAGTGCATCATCTGGACCAATCCAGTCAAGTTGGCTAGAAGCAGGTAGTTAACTGATCCCCTAACCAACCAACCTGCCTAATCTAGTCATGAATGGTAGTTAAACAACTAATGAAAGGAGGCTTGATGTATGTGGAATATTTACAGTACAGAAACAGCCATTCAACCCAACTAGTCAATGCCTATTTTTAGGTTTCACTAGTATGAAGCCTCTTACTTCATCTAACTCTATCGATAGGTTTATACTACCTTCTGCCTCCTGCGCTTATCTAACTTCACCTTGAATGCTTCTATGTTATTTGTCCTTTGAAATATTCTTTCATGGGATATGGGCATCGCTGGCCAGGCCAGCACTTATTGTCCATCCCGAATTGTCCTTGCAAGGGCATTCAAGAGTCAACCACATTGATGTGAGTTTGGAGACACATGTAGGTCAATATCTAAAAGACATTCGTGAACCGGGTGGGATTTTTATGACAATTGCCAATGGTTTCATGACCATCAGTCGATTCTTAATTCCAGATTTTTATTGGATTCAAATTTCGTCAACTACCATGAGGAGATCTGAACCCTGAGTCACTAGAGGTTTACCCTGGGTCTCCAGATTACTAATCCCATGACAATACACCATGGCCTCCTCAACTACTCTGTGGTAGGACATTCAGTGGGCTGAATGGCCTTCTGCACTGTAGGGATTCTATTATTCTATGATTCTCAACACTGCCTGAGTATGAAGTTTCTCCTGAATTTTTTATTGGATTTATTGGATTTTCTGACAACCGGAAACATTTCCTCTGTGTCAGGCTGATCAAGGCCTTTCATAAGGGCCTCCCGAGTCACCCCTTCACTTCTTTTGGAGAGAAAAAGAGTTCCAACGTTGAATATAATGAGGCTTGCTGGTTCAAATTGCTAGCCACTTTCTTTAACAAGCACGAGATAGAGCAATATGTAAGTGGTGTTTAATATTGAAGGTACGCTGCAGGTTAGAATGCAGGGTTGGAACTGTGCTGGTTAATTCATTCAGTTATACCCACGATTCTACCTCTGTCTCTTTGTCAAAAAAAAAACTCGCACCTGGCATCGCAATCAATGTGAAGCTAAGTTTATCTCTGCTTGCTACATGTGTGAAAATAAAGTTTACTTATTGGTCGCAAGTAAGGCTTACATTAACACTGCAATGAAGTTACACACTCGCCACACTCCAGCGCATGTTTGGGTATGCTGAGGGAGAATTTAGCATGGTCAATGCACCTAACCAGCACGTCTTTCAGAATATGGGAGGAAACCGGAGCACACAGAGAAAACCCACGCAGACATGGGGAGAATGTGCAGACTTCACTCAGACAGTGACCAAAGCCAGGAATTGAACCCGAGTTCCTGGCGCTGTGAGGCAGCATTGCTAACCACTGTGCCACCATACCATCTATTATCACTAACTAAAGTAGCTAAGTGCAGGCTAGGTGCATATTTTTACTTCCACCTCCAGCCCGACTCCAGCAGCTATTCCTTGCTGGCCTGCAGCTGTCTTTTGGAACTTTTGTAAATCTTCACTTCCTCTTGTCATATTTTGAGCTCTTTACCTGCCTGACCGGCAAATGATTTGGGAGTTAATGTTACTTCAGGTCTTTGCTAAAAGGTTAAATTTGGTTCACAAGGTGTTCACTTCCAGACACATGCAAGATATCCGGAATGTCGATTAAGTCCATTTGCTGAGAAATCGGACTGAGTAATTAATGGCCAAAAGAGAAAATGCTGGAAAATCTCA
The DNA here is from genome assembly GCF_965287045.1 of Carcharhinus amblyrhynchos. Classification (NCBI taxonomy): domain Eukaryota; kingdom Metazoa; phylum Chordata; class Chondrichthyes; order Carcharhiniformes; family Carcharhinidae; genus Carcharhinus; species Carcharhinus amblyrhynchos. Next base: position 116,597,277 of record NC_137329.1, read on the forward strand.
GCAGGTCTGGCAGCATCTGTAAGGAGAGAAAAAAGTTGACGTTTCGAGTCCAGATGACCCTTTGTCTGACCTGTTGAGATTTTCCAGCTTTTTCTCTTTTGGTTTCAGGTTCCAGCATCCGGAGTATTTTGCTTTCATTTTGAGGAATTAATGGAATGATTTAACTTGGCAATGTTAGCTTGAGACAATGGTGGGAGAGGGTCATTACCCTTTTTTTTATTCAAGAGGATTGCATCTATAATCTTAGATTGGTTTCATTTGTAAGTGCAGCCCATCCTAGTTGAATAAGAACATAAGAACATAAGAAATAGGAGCAGGAGTAGACCATCCAGCCCTTCGAGCCTGCCCCGCCATTCAATAAGATCATGGCTGATCTGTCGTGGCTCAGTTCCACATTCCCGCCCTCTCCCCATAACCCTTAATCCCCTCTCTTATCAAAAACCCATCAACCCGCGTCTTAAAAATATTTAGCGAGGTAGCCTCCACCACTTCAACGGGCAGAGAATTCCAGAGATTCATTACCCTTTGAGTGAAGAAGTTCCTCCTCAACTCTGTTCTAAACCGCCCCCCCTTTATCTTGAGGCTGTGCCCCCTAGTCCTACTATCCTTTCTGAGCGGGAAGAATCTCTCCACCTCTATCCTATCCATCCCATTCATCATCTTATACGTCTCAATGAGATCTCCCCTCATTCTTCTAAACTCTAACGAGTACAAGCCTAGCTTATTCAGCCTCTCCTCATAGCTCAACCCCCTCAACTCCAGCATCAGCCTAGTAAACCTCCTCTGCACTCCCTCCAAGGCCAAAATATCCTTGCGTAAGTATGGCACCCAAAACTGCACACAGTACTCCAGCTGCGGCCTCACCAATGCCCTATACAGCCGCAGCAAGACCTCCCTACTTTTATATTCAATCCCCCTCGCTATGAAGGCCAGCATCCCATTAGCCTTCCTGACCACCTGCTGTACCTGCAAGCTGGGTTTTTGCGACTCATGCACAAGGACCCCGAGGTCCCTCTGCACCGTCGCCTGCTGCAGTTTTTCGCCACGTAAGTAATAATCCTTCCTACCATTATTCCTACCAAAGTGGACCAATAACTAATTGATTTATCTAAGTGTCTCATTCTAGATGCTGGCTTTGATTGGCTGCTCAGTGATATAACCCATAACAGACAGAGTTAAGGAAGGGAGTCACAGGTCAGTTTGTCTGTCCATTTTCCTGAGAGTTCTCTCTGCTAGTACATGTGAGTGCCCTAAGCCCTTTCCCAACACTGAGGATTGGTTATATTCATAGTGATTGTGTTTTGCCCACACTTATTTCGCTACTGTCTCTGGCCTTAGTGAAGACTCGCACATCCCTTCCATTGTTTCTTTTTAGAGAACAATTCAAAAGATTCCTCTTCCGTTCAGTAACTTCCAACAATCCATAAGGCCCAAGATTTAATTTATGATATTTGACTGGCAGAATGTACCTCGGATCATTAGATGGGGCAGTACCTCCAGCGCCAGGCACCTGGGTTTGATTCCCGGCTTGGACCACTGTCTGTGTGGAGTTTGCACTTTCTCCCTGTGTCTGCATGGGTTTCCTTCAGGTGCTCCAGTTTCGTCCATCACTCGAAAGATGAGCAGGTTAGGTGTATTGGCCATGCTAAATTGCCCCTTAATGTCTGTAGATATGTAGGTTACAGGGATTAGAGGGTGGCACAGTGGTTAGAACTGCTGTCTTGCAGTGCCAGGGATCCGGGTTAAATTCTGGCCTCGAGTAACTATCTGTGTGGAGTTTGCACATTCTCCCTGTGTCTGCGTGGGTTTCCTCCATCTGCTCCAGTTTCCTCCCGCAATCTAAAGATGTGTAGTTAAGGTGGGTTGGCCATGCTAAATTGCCCCTTAGTGTCCCAAGCTGTGTCGGTTATGGGGAATAGAGGGTGGCATGGTGGCACAGTGGTTCGAACTGCTGTCTCGCAGTATCAGGAATTCAGGTTTAATTCTGGCCTCGAGTGACTGTCTGTGTGGAGGTTGCACATTCTCTTCGTGTCTGCGTGGGTTTCCTCCAGGTGCTCCGTTTTCCTCCCACACTCCAAAGATGTGCAGTTCAGATTGATTGGCCATAGTAAATTGCCTCTTCGTGTCAGGTGGACTAGCAGGATAAATAAGTGGGGCTATGGGAAAAGGGCCTGAGTGGGATTGTTGTCAGGGCAGACTCGATGGGCCAAATGGCCTCCATCTGCACTGAATCTGAATTCTATGATTCTCTGAATAGCCAGGGTAAATGCGGGGAGTTGTGGGGAGGGACCTGGGTAAGATACTCTTTTGGAGACTCTGTGCAGACTTAATGGGCTGAATGGCCTCTCTCTGCACTGTCGGGATTCTGCAGATTCCATGGAAATTTGATGAGTTCTTGTGATTCGATTGTAAAACTGTTGCCCAAGCAATGATGATTAAAAAAAACCACCTCAGGCTTAACTTCCTCCCACAATCACGAGGCTTTTAAAAAATCAAGCTTGATTGTATCCTAAACAACAGACCTCCAACGTGACATCTTGATGATTCTCTTTTATTTTTATAAGCTGTGCACGTGCTTATCTGTAGGGAAAGTTTTTTTGCTGTTGTGCTGTCTAGATTGGAAGTAGTTCAGTACTAATATCTGAAGCCTGTCTCTCTGGGTATGGATTTGGGAAGGTGTCATCAACACTGGCGCTAATGTTCCCCATTCTTAGCCTTTGTTCTATAGATAGGGTCTGCTCCGCTGTGCAAGTGGCACTTTGTGCCATCTAACTTGGTCCGCACTGTTGGGCCACACATAACACTTAGCAGGGGGGGCGGGTTACATACCAGGTGAGGTCGTGCAGCTGAGCAGAAAGCTGTTTCAGTTTTGAAGTTGATGCGATGTGAAAATTCTCAACATTTTTCCTTTTATTGAAAACTCAATATTATTCACAGGTTTACTTGCGATATCTCAAGCAATAGTTCCTTTCATCAGCAGGTCCGTGTCGCATTTTAAGTTGTTTAATGAACTAATAAAAATCTATCTAGTCACTGTCTATATTTGGAAATAATTTTAAATTGCTGCAATTTTTGAATATGACCTTTGCTAACAGCACTGAGTTTAATTTTTTTTATTTTTTAAAGCTTATTTATTAACGTCACATGTAGGCTTGCATTGACACTGCAATGAATGTACCGTGAACATCCCCTGGTCGACACACTCCGGCGCCTGTTCGGGTGCCCTGTGGGAGAATTTAGCATGGTCAATGCACCTAACCAGCACGTCTTTCAGACTTTGGGAGGAAATCGGAACACCCAGACCATTACACGCAGACACCGGGAGAGTGTGCAGACTCCACACAGACACTGACCCAAGCTAGGAATCGAACCCGGGTCCCTGGCTCTGTGAGGCTAACAGATCCACAGATCTTTGAAGTGAAAGGGCATATTAGTAGGGTAGTGAAAAAGGCATATGGGCCTTTATCAATCGAGGCATAGCTTACAAAAGCAGGGAAGTCAAGCTGGAGTTGTGCAGAACTTTGGTGAGGCCACATCTAGACTACTGTACGCAGTTTTGGTCACCACGTTATTGGATGGGTGTGATTGCACTGGAGGGGATGCAGAGGAGATTCACCAGGATGCTGCCTGGGATGGAACATTTGAGTTATGAAAGGAGGTTGCAGAGGCTTGGGTTGTTTTCACTGGAATAGAGAAGACTGAGGGGCGACCTGATCGAGGTGTACAGGATTGTGAGGGACATAGACTGAGTGGATGAGGAGCAGCTTTTCCCCTTAGTTGAAGGGTCAGTCAGGAGGGGACATAGGTTCACGGTGAGACGCAGGAAGTTTGGGGGGAAGTGAAGACAAGCTTTTTTACCCAGAGGGTGATAACGGTCTGGAATGCACTGCCTGGGTGGATTGCCTCACATTATTTAAAAAGTATCTGGATGAACACTTGGCACGTTATAACATTCAGGGCTATGGGCCAAGTGCTGGCTGACAGGATTAGGTGGGTGTTCAGGTGATTCTAATGTGTCAGTACAGACTCAAAGGGCCAAAGGGCCTCTTCTTCATTGTATGACTCAATGGTTCTCACCACTGTGTCATCGTGCTGCCCACTGATGGGCTGTAAATTAGTTTGTAGGCTATTTAAGACTATTCAAAATGTCAACAACTCTCCGATTTGTTGTTAATCTGAACTTTGCATTCTATGCAAGTAAAATAAAACTTGCATTTATGTGGCACCTCTCACAACTTTGGGATGGCCCAAAGTGCTTCACAGTCTTGTATTGTTGCATTTTGGGAAACATAACAGCCAATTTGCACCCAGGAAGGGTGAGATGGCATGTGAATTTCTTCCATCAGGTCCTGGCCTCACTCGTTTGCACGTTCTCCCCGTGTCTGCGTGGGTTTCCTCTGGGTGCTTCCGTTTCCTCCCACACTCCAAAGATGTGTGGGTTAGGTGGATTGGCCATGCTAGATTGCCCCTGAGTCATCTCATGATAGATAGGTTAGATGGATTAGCCTTGTGTGGGGTTATGGGGCTAGGGAAGGTTGGCGATCTGTCAGAGAGACAGTGCAGACTTGATGGGCCGAATGGACTTCTTTTGCACTATAGAAATTCTATGAAGAGTAAACATTTGCAGGACTATAGGGAGAAAGCAGAGGACCCTGCTGAGGCAGACAGATTTTTAATCAGTAATGGAATTGAGAGTTATGGAGATAAGGTGAAAATGTGTTTTGAACTGGTTCAGACCAGTCATGATCTCATTGAATGGTGGAACAGACCCAATGGGCTGAATGGCCTACTTCTGCTCCTGTATCTTCTGGAATGGTACTAGGTGAATTGCAATTAACTTAAGTGAAAGAATGGTACTCATTTGGAGAGCAGGTGCAGACCTGGTGGGCTGAATGGCCTCCTTTCACACTGTCAGGCAGCGCTGCTGCCTCACAGTGCCAGGGACCCGGGTTCGATTCCCGGCCTGGGTCACAGTCTGTGCAGAGTTTGCACATTCTCCCCGTGTCTGTGTGGGTTTCCTCCAGGTGCTCCAGTTTCCTCCCACAGTCCAAAGATGTGCTGGTTAGGGGCATTGGCCGTGCTGAATTCTCCCTCAGTGTACCCAAACAGGCCCCCGAGTGTGGTCAGAACTACTTTATTAGTTCTAGGATGGCACAGTGGCACAGTGGTTAGCATTGCGGCACCAGGTACCTGTGTTCTATTCCCAGTTTAGGTCACTATCTGTGTGGAGCTTGCACATTCTCCCCGTGTCTGCATGGGTTTCCTCTGGGTGCTCCGGTTTCCTCCCACAGTCCGAGCGATGTGCTAGTTAGATGCATCGGCCGGGCTAAATTCTCCTTCAGTGTACACAAGCAGCCGCCGGAGTGTGATGACTAAGGGAATTTCCACAGTAACTTCATTGCAGTGTTAATGTAAGCCTTACTTGTAAGTAATAAAGAATTTTTTTCACTTTTAACTTTGATATAAGACCTGAATTTCCCCTTTGCAGACCCGGACTTGCTTGGCTTTTTCTCATTTTGATGTTGACACCCCGGGACCTGCAGATTTTCTCTCCCACAGCCTGTGTTGCTTTAATGCCATCTTTCTTTGCAACCCAATGCCTGAGGGGGTTAGGCAGGAGCTGAGGACTTCCACTTGCTGCTGCGACGCCAGAGGGATGTTTGGTCGCCTTCCCCGTCATCTGAAGGAATGTCTCGTGAGGTTACTTCCAATCGAGAGTCGCTGCCCCAATCCGTCATGAAGGTTTTTTTTTTGCATTTGGCCGATTGAGATGCTGAATCCCACGATGCAGCGCAGAGGAAAAATGTGAATCAAAGCTGGCTGAAGTAACTCTTAAATCGAAGGGAAAGGATTGCCAGTTTTATGTGGCTACTCAGCCGTTGCTAGTTATTGCTGAAAGACTCCTTTTGTGGAGATTTGTGTTCTACATTAAGCTGACACAGAATATTGAACCTGGCCAGTCTGAGCTGGCCTGACCTTGTTGTATTTTTTGAGTTCAGCTTCACTGAGAAAGCGTGGAAAACACAAGCCCTGATTTAAGGCCACCAGTAAAATCATAGAATCCCTACAGTGCAGGAGGAGGCCATTCAGCCCATCGAGTCTACACTGACAACAATCCCACCCAGGCCCTAACCTTGAAACTCCACACAATCCCCCTGACACTAAGGGGCAATCCTACCCAGACCTATTCCCTGAAACACCAACTATTTACCCCGCTGATCCCCCTAACCTAAACATCTTGGGACATTAAGGGGCAATTAGCATGGCCAATCCACCTAACCTACATACCTTGAGGTAAGAGGTCGGCCATTTTGGACACAGACAAAAAATGGTCCTCCACTCTTGTGACCCCTTGGAATTCTTTATCCCTGTGGATCGTCGATGCTCAGCAGAAGAGTTAACTTGAAACAGAGATTGATAGACATTGGAATGGTGCACACAGGTGTAACCAAAGTCAAAGATCAGCTTTGACCTTATTGACTGGTGGAGTAGGATTGAGGGGCCAAATGGCCAGATCTGTCTTATGTTCCACAAGGAATGCACAATTATAAAGACACGAAGATAAGGTGTGTTTCCCTAACAAATATAATAGCTTCATAACTGTGAACATCTCCACAGCAACCTGAGTGTACACATGTATCAATAATGCACCCTGCCCAAGCATTACTCTGCATGTGACTAATTAAATTCTCATGAGGTAAAGTAATGGGTTAGTGTTTTATCAATAAGACTTTCCCTTATCTTGTTAATTCCATCACTTTTCAATTACTAACAACTAATCCAGTGTATTCCACTTAACGGAATGGCTGATGGCTCAATATCTTTTATTAAAAGGAAGTACAAGATCCTGAAACATGTCAATCTGTAGCTGTGGGATTCACCCATGTTAGCTGGAGAACACACACAGTAGATTCTGGTGAATAACTCTTGGGGTAGATTATGCAAAAGCCACAATCACGCCCCAAATGAAGTGAATGCAATGCGCAAATCTGATCATTGCCACAACTGCAATAAACGAAATGGCACACAATAGATAAAGTCCACTATAGTCTCCAGTGAACATAGGCTGTATTCCCCTTTGAGGGGGAGAGCCGTCTGGTGGTGATTTAATCTGAGTGTCACCACGCCTCACGAATAACCTCAGCCAGCACGGGAATTGAACCCACGCTGTTGGCATCACTCTGTGTCATTAATCAGCTATCCAGACAACTGAGCTAAACCCACCACACAAAGCAAAAGACACTGACAATAACCCCGTTATGTAAAGAAGGGGATGGCACTGCTGCCTCAGCGTCAGGGGCCCGGGTTCAATTCTGGCCTCGGGTGACTATTTGCGTGGAGTGCATGTTCTCCCCATGGCTGAACGTAAGAACTAGGAGCAGGAGTAGGCCATCTGATCCCTCGAACCTACTCTGCCATTCAATAAGATCATGGCTGATCTTTCTGTGGACTCAGCTCCACTTACCCGCCCCCTCACCATAACCCTTAATCCCTTTACTGTTCAAAAATGTATCTATCCTTGCCTTAAAAACATTCAGTGAGGTAGCCTCAACTGCTTCACTGGGCAGGGGATTCCACTGATTCACAACCCTTTGTGTGAAGAAGTTCTTCCTCAACTCAGTCCTCAATCCAATCCCCTTTATTTTGAGGCCACGCCCCTTAGTTCTAGTTTCACCGGCCAGTTGAAACAACTTACCTGCTTTGATCTTATCAACTCCCTTCGTTCTTCTGAATTCCAATGAGTATAGTCCCAGACTCTCCTCATAAGCGATCTCTCTCAACTCTGGAATCAACCTAGTGAATCTCCTCTGCGTTGGTTTCTTCAAGGTGCTGTGGTTTCCTCCCACACACCAAAGATTGGCCATGCTAAATTGTCCCACAGTATCAGGGCGGTTTGTAGGGTAAACGGATGGGGTTATGGGGATAGAGCCTGGGTGGGATTGTCGTTGGTGCATGCTTGATGGGCCAAATGGCCTCCTTCTGCACTGTGGGGATTCTATGGTCTCTTCATAGAATGTTAGGAACCTGATTTCGGGGGGAGGGCTGGCAGGGCAATTGAGTGGCTCAGAGATTCAGAAGATTGACCTTTCACCCATGGTGGCTGGGTATAAATCTGGACCAGAGTCCTCTCTGCCAGCTGCAAGGACCCAACATAAAACAAGCTGGGGCAGTGTTAGCCCAGTAAGAGATTTTCCAGCATTTCCAGAGTTTGTACTTAAGCTGTATAGATGCAGTTGTGATATTTTTGTGGACGACATATGAATATTTTCACGTCGCTTGCTTTTGCATTTTGAAACAATTAGAAACGTAGAAACTCTTAAGTGCAGAATGAGGCCATTTGGCCCATCGAGCCTGCACCGACAACAATCCTCCTCATTTCACCTACTAATCCCCCTGACACTGAGGAGGGGGCAATTTAGCATGGCTAATCCATCTAACCTGCACATCTTTGGAGTATGGGAGGAAACCAGAGCACCCGGAGGAAACCAACACAGGCACAGGGAGAATGTGCAAACTCCAGATAGACAGACACCCGAGGCTGGAATCGAATCTGGGTCTCCGGCGCTGCGAGACAGCAGTGCTAACCACCGTGCCAACGCGCTGTCCCATGTTTCACGATGCCGATTTCAAGCGGAAGCACTTGAAATTGATTCTTATCTGCACTTGTTTTTAGTAAAACTGCTAAAACTGTTTCAGCTGCGTCTCGAGTAGTATTTATTCCCATTGCAGCAGCACTAACTGATTAGGAGACACATCATGCAATGCTAACTCTACCCCTGGGATCTGAGTTCAAGCACCGACTCAGAACAATGCGATAAAAGCTTCCTCTCTTTGCTGGCTCGCATTGATCCAAAATGAAATGAGCTTGAGCCGTCTCAACCCCGTTACTCAGGGAGGTGAGTGCGCGGCACTAATTGGCAATCTCGGTCATGGAAGCTGAATACTGGCAGATTGGGAGCAGAAATAAGAAGTGGCAGACAGGAGCAGCTAGATATCTTTGGTAGCAATGTCTGTGGCGACAGACAAAGAGAGTGAATGGCTAGTGTTTTCTTCAACAGGTGAGCAGTCATTCCATCAGGACCATATGGACCATGGGCAGTGGGTCACCAGGGGCATTTTGACTGGTGGTGGGCAATTAGGAGGCTGTCACCAGGACCACAATCTGTAAGGATGATGGCCTTTACCTACCAAAGCTCAATCAGAGGCATGCCTCCAGCTCAGTAGCCTCACCGATAGCAGGAGCTGGGAGTTGAAGACAAGGTAACTGTTTTATTCCCTCACCCGATTAGGGAAGCAGACCACAGCATCTGTGGGGGTAGGGGGATGTGTGGGGTGCACCCACCATCAGTGACACCTTGGAGGGGGTACATGGCCATTGCTGCCATAGGGGTCCCTCTGCAGATCCTCCTTGCTATAGAGGGGGCGCAGCGAGGGCTTACCCAGACTGATTCCTGGGATGGCAGGTCCGTCATACGGGGAGAAACTAAGTCAGTTAGCATTAGATTCACTGGAGTTTAGAAGAGGTGAAAGGATCTCATAGCAACTTATAAAATTCTAACAGTGTTAGACAGGGCAGATTCAGAAATAACGTTCCTGATGTTGGGAAGTCCAGAAATAAGAGGTCAAAGTTTGAAGATAAGGGTAAAGAGGTAAACGTTTAAGAGGTAAGGGGTAAACCTCTCAGAATTGAGGTGAGGAGAAATCCCTTCACCCAGTGTTTTAAGTTTTAAAGTATATTTATTAGTGTCACAAGTAGGCTTACATTAACACTGCAATGAAGTTATTGTGAAGATCCCCTAGTCACCATACACTGGCGCCTGTTCAGGTACATGGAGGAAGAATTTAGCATGGCCAATGCACCTCACCAGCATGTCTTTCGGACTGTGGGAAACTGAAGCACCCGGAGGAAACCCATGCAGACACGGGGAAAACATGCAGTCTCCGTAATACAGTGATCCAAGCCAGGAATCGAACCCATGTCCCTGGCACTGTGAGGCAGCAGTGCTAACTTCTGTGCCACCATGCTGCCCACAGAAGGTGGTGTATGTATGGAATTCACTACCACAGAACGTGGTTGAGGCTAAAATGTTGTCTGATTTCAAGAAGAAATTAGATAAAGCTCTTGGAGCTAAAGGGATCAAGGAATATTGAGGGGGGGGGGAAGGGGGGAATCAGAATATTGAATTTGATAATTGGCCATGATCAAAATGAATGGTGGAGCAGGCTTGAAGGGCCAAATGGCCTACTCCAGCTTCTAGTTTCTGTATTTCTATGTAGCATGGTATTCCCTCCAAAAGCGCTCCAGCAGGCTGCCCTGGTTTACCAGGGTGGCGTATTGGGAATGTCACAGGACTAGTAGCCCAGAGACAAACGATCATTGGCTCAAATCCCACCACTGTAGCTGATGAAGTTTAAATTCAATTAAATCTGGAAGATAAAGGTAGTTTCAGTAATGGTGACTGTAGAAGTGTGAGTTTCCCAAAAACAAAGGCAGGGGAATGGCACTAAATCATGATGCTGATTTGGAGAGCCAGTGCAGAGATGATGGGCCAAATGGTCTCCTCCTGAACCGTAACAACTCTGCAATTTCTCAACTTTCATACTTACATAACATAAGATCATAAGAAATAGGAGCAGGAGTAGGCCATCTAGCCCTTCGAGCCCGCCCCGCCATTCAATAAGATCATGGCTGATCTGTCGTGGCTCAGTTCCACATTCCCGCCCTGTCCCCATAACCCTTAATCCCCTCGCTTATCAAAAACCCATCAACCCGCGTCTTAAAAATATTTAGTGAGGTAGCCTCCACCACTTCAACGGGCAGAGAATTCCAGAGATTCACCACCCTTTGAGTGAAGAAGTTCCTCCTCAACTCCGTTCTAAACTGCCCCCCCTTTATCTTGAGGCTGTGCCCCCTAGTCCTACTGTCCTTTCTGAGCGGGAAGAGTGTCTCCACCTCTACCCTATCCATCCCATTCATCATCTTATACGTCTCAATGAGATCTCCCCTCATTCTTCTAAACTTGCCTTCAAATATCTTGTTAATACGAGGTGGCACTTCCTTAAAGAAAAAAAATTGCATATATCTAATATTTTGTCCCTTTCTAAAGAAAGGATCTACATTGAAAAATTCTGCAGAACACTCTTAAGTGTTTCTTCTCTGTTATTCTCCGACATGCTCATCCTCGATCACTGCGTGCAAATGATGGGAACCGATGAAGCGACTTATAGGAGGGCATTTGTACACAGTTATACAAGTTGTTGGATAAAACACTTTTGCTTCATGTCACAGGCTATTCCCCTTGAAGCTTGGTAGGCAGCAGTAGGCCATCTGGTAAACTCGATTTCCGTTGTCAAAAGAAATTTGGCTAACTTGGCCGCAAGCATGAGTGAATGTAAACCCACTGCGCACCCGAAAGGGAGATCTGTGCTTTCTCGAGAAAGGATAAGGACAGATTCACGGCTACAAAAAAAATGCAGATGCATTCTGCGTCCTACGGGTTTCAGCTACTTGGTACCAAGTAGGATAACTGGGACTGACACGTACATCTTCCAGCTGGCTTGTTGAAGTGGCTAAGGAAGATTCAGATATGCTTCAGGTGGCAGGTATGACGCAGGCAAGCTACACAACCTTGCAAAGACTGCGTTTCGACAGATGTTTTTTTATGAACATCATGCAAATGCAATATTTAACATCTGGTTCACATTAACAGGGGTTAACACAGAAATAAAAGTTGACAGCTTTGTATTTTTTACACAACTTTTATTTTCAGTAATGAGTATTCTATTTGGAAAACTGATAAACATATTATTGCTCATTTATATGTACATCTACAGACACAAACAAATATACGTCTGACCCATCCAGTTTGAGTGCAGTTAATAAGTATACTGAGGCTGATAAAACTGAGGTCTGGTTACAAGAAGAAATGCAAAAATATAATCAGTGCAGTGCAAAATCCAAAAAAACCCTGAGTTAACGCACGTTTGTTTGTTCTCATGGAGTTTTTAAGTTTAAAGTTTATTTATTTGTGTCACAAGTAAGCTTACATTAAATAAAAGTAAATTACTGCGAATGCAGGGATCTGAAACCAAAAAAGAAAATGCTGGAAAATCTTAACAGGTCTGGCAGCATCTGTAAGGAGAGAAAGGAGCTGATGTTTCGAGTCCAGATGACCCTTTGTCAGCAATGAATATTCTGTTTGGAATATTCTATTTGTCAAAAGGTCATCTGGACTCGAAACTTCACCCCTTTTCTCTCCTTACAGATGCTGCCAGACCTGCTGAGATTTTCCAGCGTTTTCTCTTTAGGCTTACATTAACACTGCAATGAAGTTACTGTGAAAATCACCTAGTCACCACACTCTGGCACCTGTTTGGATACAATGAGGGAGAATTCAGCATGGCCAATTCGCCTAGCCAGAACATCTTTTTGGATTGTGGGAGGAAACTTCAATGCCTGGAGGAAACCCACACAGACACGGGAGAACATGTAGACTCCGCAGAGACAATCACCCAAGCTGGCAAGCGAAGCCGGGTAAGCCTGGTGTTGTGAGGCAGCAGTGCCAACCACCATGCCATCGTGACAGTGTAAGCATTTTACCTCTTAGTCTTGTGCCTTTTTCCATTCAGATACCCAAGAATTACCAGCTGGTTAGAAAGTGGTGGAGAAGGAAGGGCAGGAGAAACACTGTCTGCTTTCACACTCACAGCCACCAGCCCAGATACTGACCGAGCCCACTTAGCTCAGCAGTGGGATCTGCATGTGGTGCCGTGCAAGAGTGAGATGTAGCCAGGGAAGGGGGCAAGGGTGCCTCCTCATCAGATGCCTACTCATCAGATAGGGGAGAACAAGGTACAAGAAGTTGGCCTCTTGGAGTATGACCTCCCTGATTGAGATCCCTTCTAAACCCACTGGGCACCACAGGGACTGGGTGTGTAATTGACCCCTTTAATCACATTTCCATTTGTTGTTTTAAACTTCCTTTGTCTTTTGTTTAGGGCAGTTCCCCTCCTTTTGGGAGCTGCCCCTTTTAAATTATCTCTTGAGTTAATTTGATTTAGTTTAATTGTTTGGATCATAAAAGAGGTCCCTGATTAAAGTCATAATTGCCTGTCCAATCAGACAGTCTGACTTGTATATAAAAATGGGAGTATCAGGCCTACTGGCACTCTGGATTCTGAACCAGAAGCACTTTAGGAGTGGAATAGAATTTGCAAATGAAGGGAAAGGGATGTTGGTGAATGTGCACTGGCTTCTGTGGAGTTATTTTAGAGAGAATCCTGAAGAGCAGAGTGGAAACTGATGTTTGCTCTGAATTAAATTATCACGTTAAACAGTTGTAGACGATCAGGAGGTTTTTGACTGCCTTGTTTGGTTAAAAAGGGGAAGAAACAGTGGTGTTGCCACTGGATTAGTAATCCAGAGAACTAGGATAATGCTTTAGGGACCTGGGTTCAAATCCCAGATGGTGAAATTTGAATTCAATAAAAATCTGGAATTAAAAGACTAATGATGATTGTGAAAGGATTTTCATAAAAAGTTCACGAATGCCCTTTTAAAGTTGTATTTCTTAGTCACAAATAAGGCTTACATTAACACTGCTATGAAGTTACTGTGAAATTTCACTAGTTGCCACACTTCAGGCTGTGGGAGGAAACCAGAGCACCTGGAGGAAACCCAAACAGATGTGGGGAGAATGTGCAGATTCCACTCAGGACAGTGATCCAAGTCAGGAATCGAACCCAGGTCCTTGGTGCCATGGGGCAGCAGTGCAAACCACTGTGCTGCCCCTTTAGGGAAGGAAACCTGTCATTCTTACCTGGCCTGGCCTACATGTGACTCGAGATCCACAGCAATGTGGTTGGCTCTTAAGATTTTTTGAGTTCAAGGACAGTTAAAGAAGGGCAATAACTTGGCCCAGCCAGCAACACCCACTTCCCACGAATGAATAAAAATAAAACAATCTGAGGAACGTTCAACATGGGTGTGGAGGGCAGAAAGGCCTGTTTCCTGCGCTGTACTGTTCTTTGTTCTATTCCAGATAGTAAAACCAACTTTGTGGATGCGTGGGGGGGATGTTGTCAACTTTTCTTTCCATTTGGTTTTTCCAACCCCAAGAGGGTGGCCCTCATTGAGGACAATGATGTTCATTTGGAATTGTGATAGCTCAGGTGATGTGACTACAGTTCATTCCGGTCACCCTTGAGATTGTCTATGTGTGTCCTAATATTCCAAGTTGCAAAATTAAACTTTTTTGACTGAAAAAGTGGTGGTGGAAGTTCTCCCGTCCCAACTGCCATGGGAATGATCAAAGTCAACGTTCAAAGTTTATTTATTAGTCACAAGTAAGATTTACATTAATACTGCAATGAAGTTACTATGAAATTCCCTTAGTCGCCACATTCCGATGCTTGTTTGGGTCAATGCACCTAACCAGCACGTCTTTCAGAATGAGAGGAAACTGGAATACCTGGAGGAAACCCACACAGACATGGGGAGAATGTGCAGACTCCACGTAGACAGTGATCAAAGCTGGGAATTGAACCCAGGTCCTTGGCACTGTGGGCCAGCAGTGCTAACCACTGTGCTGCCTGGCAGACCACGCAAAGATCCATTGACCTCGGGCAGGATTCTCTGGTTTTTGCGTGTGTGGTCAGAGAAAACCACCCAGAGTTCCTGCGGAGTGTCGTTCCCCAGGAGAGAATGGGGCCACCTATTTTTAGGACATCTTTTCTAAGGTCTGTCCCCAGCAGAGGGTCTTCTGAAGAGAACTGATCAGTCGCAGTGCTGCTATCCTTAGATACCTCTGTCACAATACAGGTGTCCACTGACCCCTGTACATCTGTTATCTGGGTGACAGCTCATGACTCTGAGGTCTATAGCTCCTGTCTTCATCACCAATTTTCCATTGCCTCAGGCCTTAGAAAATCAACACCTCACCCTAATCAAGTGTGAGCTTATTCATTTTGGACTGAGAAAGGATAAATCAGAATACTTTTTAGACGGTATTAAGTTAACTACAGTAGAAGAGGGTTTGGGTGCATAGATTTTTAAAATGCCGTGGACAGGTGCAGAAAATAACCAGGATGACTAATGGAATGACGGTGTTTATAAGACCATAAGATATAGGAGTAGAATTAGGCTATTCAGCCCATCGAGTCTGTTCTGCCTTTCGATCATGGCTATACCCATTTTACAGCCTTCTCCCTTTAACTCTTGATCTCCTTTATTAATCAAGGACCTATGTATCTCTGTCTTAAGGACACTCAATGACTTGGCCTCCATAGCCCTTGGTGGTAATGAGATCTACAGATTCACCACCCTCTGGCTGAAAAAACTCCCTCCTCATCTCAGTTTTAAAGGAGCATCCCTCACTGAGTTTGTGCACTCAAGTTCCTCTCCATGTCCACCCTGTTTAGGCCTCCTAGTATTCTACACCGAGAAGACTGGAATATAAGGATACAGATATTACGCTGCTACTGTACAAAATCTTGGTTAGATCCACCCCCTCCTTGGAACTTGGAACACTGAGCCAATCTGGTTATCACACCTTTTAAGGAGGGTGTATTGGCCTGGGAGGGAGTGCAGCATTGGTTTACAAGAATGACACCTGGATTTCAGGTTTAATTATGAGGAGAGATTACACAAATGATCTGATCAATGCCTTCAAGATACTAACAGGAAAAAACAGGTTGAAAGAATCCTACAGCAGAAGGAGGTCATTTGGCCCATCAACTTTTTGCACTGACCACAATCCTACCCAGGCCCCATCTCTATAACCCAAATATTTACCCTGCTAATCCCTGTGTCACCTATAGCCAACTTAGCATAGCAAATCAACCTAACCCCACACATCTTTGGACTGTGGGAGGAAACCCATGCAGACATGGGGAGGATGTGTGAACTCCACACAGACTGTGACCTGAGGCAGGAATTGAACCTGGGTCCCTAAGCGCTGTGAGGCAGCAGTGCTAACCACTGGGCCACCATGCCACCCTTATAAATAAAGATAAACTACTTCCACTGGCTGAAGATTCTAAAGCTAGGGGGCATAGTCTAAAATTAAAGGCCGGGCAGATGTTAGGAAGCACTCCTACGCACAATGTGTGGGAGAGCTTTGGAACTCTCTTCCACAAAGACAGTTGGTGCCCGATCAGTTGCTATCATTCAATTTGAGAGAGATTTTTTTTTTCAAAGTAGAGATATTAAGGGATATGGGCCAAAGGCAGGTATATAGTTTTAGGCCAGAGATCAGTCACAGTCTTGCCAATTGATGGAGCAGGCTCGATGGACTGAGTGGACCACTCCTGTTCCTA
Source organism: Carcharhinus amblyrhynchos (assembly GCF_965287045.1). Lineage (NCBI taxonomy): Eukaryota > Metazoa > Chordata > Chondrichthyes > Carcharhiniformes > Carcharhinidae > Carcharhinus > Carcharhinus amblyrhynchos. The sequence goes on from NC_137329.1 coordinate 116,613,594, forward strand.
CGTTCCCGTGTTCCCCTAAGCCCGATTTGACTTTGTTGATTGGGGGAAGCTGTTTATTGTCCCCGGGTGGCACAATGGTTAGCACTGCTGCTTCACAGCGCCAGAACCTGGGTTTAATTCCGGCCTCGGGTCACTGCCGGTGTGGAGTTTGCTCATTCCACCTGTGTCTATGTGGGTTTCCTCCCAGATGTTCCGGTTTCCTCCAACAGCCCAAAGATGTGTGGGTTAAGTTTATTAGTAATCCAGGGAAAGGAGAAGAAAAGCATCAGGAGAATAGCGTACAAGTCGGACATTTTCTGTGTTACATACCTGACCACAGAGGCTTTAAGTTAATGTTGAGAATACTTCAAACTCTGTCAATAGTTCTTTTGTTCTTCAGCAGCACGACCTTCTGAACTCTCAGCTAACTGACCTTTGCCATCCATCAGCCTCTCTTTCCCCCCCATTTTGAAAACACAAAAAGCCTGTGACAGTCAGAACTGTGCAGAGAGAATTGTAACATTAACAGCCCTTTGCTAATCAGGAGAGCTTTACTTGCTGCATATTTAATTATTAACAGATCAGGCTGTGAACAGCCGAACAGCAATTTGCACTACCTCATAACAGTTTAACAGGGAACATATTCTCATTGTTTATTTTACAGAAAGTGGTAAGCATTACATTCTGCTCTCGGTGTCCATAAAGGAGAATTTTATTTGAGAACTGAAACCAAAAGATATGCATTTATATACAGCACTTTTTCCATAACCTCAGGACATCCCCTAAGTGTTTTATAATTAATGAGCTATTTTTGGACTGTTATAATGTTAGGGCAGCAGGGTAGCACATTGGTGAACACTGCTGCCTTAGTGCCAGGGACTTGGGTTTGATTCCCACTTGGGTCAAAGTCTGTGTGGAGTTTACATGTTCTCCCTGTGTCTGCATGGGTTTCCTCCCACAGTCTAAAAGGTGTGCTGGTTAGATGCATTGGCCATGCTAAATTCTCCCTCAGTGTACCCGAACAGGCGGCAAAGTGGGGCGACTAGGGAATTTTCATAGTAATTTCATTGCAGTGTCGATGTAAGCCTGCTTGTGACACTAGTAAATAAACTTTATGTCGGAATTGTGATGGCCAATATCTTACAAGAAGCAATGTGAAAATGACCAGACATTCTGATGTTTTATTAATGAGAATTCAGGAATAAGTGCTGTCCAGGATACTTGGAGTTAGATTTTCCATGCTTCCCGCAATGTGTTTTACAGCTGCAGAGGAGGGCCGCCATTGGCTGATGGTGGTATCTTTAGGTTGCCCCCACCCCCTATTGTCACCTGGGTTTAGGGTGGCCATTTCCAAGGAGGAGGACAAAGATGGCAGCCGCACATGCACACTGCTGCACATGGCCCCACAGAAGATGGCCACTGCGCGTGCGCACTGCTGCACATCGCATCCAATTAAGATGGCGGCCGTTAATACGGGGCTGAACATTGGAGCTGTAGCCTGGCTCGGTACAAACATGACATCGGGAAAGTCTTTTTCAGGGATTGGGCTTGTCCAACATGCTTATAAAGCCTTCCTCATCACCCTCCAGACTCATCGCTCCCCGATCTCTGCCATTTTTCTTTTTTATCATTATACGAGAGATAAACCCTGATCTCCCTCCCCATGGCTCTCACTGCGTATGCTTAAATTGACACACAGCTCTGCCTTCCCTCATTAGATCCGATTGGCCATCCCACTCCTTCCTATTGGCCCGGTGCTGCCGTCAATCAGTACCCAGGCATTGTGACCCCAAAAAAAGGCAGACAACAAAAAACATAGAACACTACAGCACAAACAGGCCCTTCGGCCCACAAGTTGCGCCGATTGTATCCCAATCTACCATGCCTACCTATAACCCTCAATCCCAGGACAAATAAACACCTGGCTCGTGGTGGCGCCGGACGGAGGACAGAGTACTCAAAAGCCGGGCTGTCCAGCCTAAAGCCAGACGTCTGGCCTCCCTACCTGGGTTCCCCGTTGCATGCAACAAGACTGACCAGAAAATCCCAACCCAGGAGAACTTGTTGTTCAAAATCGTGGCATGGAATCTTATATCCACATGAGAAGGCAGGCTGGGCCTCTGTCAAATGGCTCATATATAAATGGTGGCATCTCCAACAGGTGTAGCACTCCCTCAGTACTGCACTGTGCCTGGATTTTGCATTCTGGTTTCTGAAATTAATCCTGAACTCTCAGCTTTCTGATTCAAGAGGCAACAGTTGTGCTCTGAACCACATCTACTGCTCTAATGTCTAAAATAAAGCCTCAACAGCTTTGCGAATAGTTAAATCCACAATATTTATGATCCAAACACGTTCTGATGAGAAAAAGCAGATTCTTAACAAACGCAGGAAATATATTGTTCCCATATCATATTTTATCGCTTGCTGAGAATAGCATTGGCATTTGTGATTTAATCCTTGCCTCTCTTGGTATCTCAGTTTGCTTCTTTTTAAATTCACTGAAGGAATATGGGTTTCACTGGCAATGGAGTCATAGAGATTTACAGCATGGAAACAGGCCCTTTGACCCCAATCCATGCTGCCCAGTTTTTACCACTAAGCTAGTTCCAATTGCTCACATTTGGTCCCTATCCCTCTCTACTCTTACTCATGTAACAGTCTAAATGCTTTTTAAAAGACAAAATTGTACCCGCCTCTACTAATACCTCTAGCAGCTTATTCCAGACACTTACCACCCTCAGTGAAAAAATTGCCCCTCTTTTGTATCTTTCTCCCCCTCACCTTAAACCTATGCCGTCTAGTTTTAGACCCCCCCCACCTTTGGGAAAAGATGTTGACTATCTACCTTATCTATGCCCCTCATTATTTTTTAGGCCTCTAAAACCACTCCTAAGCCTCCTGCTCTCCAGGCAAAACATTCCTGGTCTATCCAATAAATCATCATTTATTGCATTCAAGAAGGTGGTGATACGCTGCCTCCTTGAACTGCTGTAGGTAGACCCACAATGCTGTTAAGGGAGGGGATTTATTGTTTTTGACCCAGAGACAGTGCATGAACGGTGATATATTTCCCAGTCAGGACGAGGTGTGACTTGAAGGAAAACCTTCATGTTCCCCATGTGTCTGCTGCCCTTGTCCTTCTAGATATTAGAGATTGTGAGCTTGGAAGGTGCTGCCTAAGGAGCTCCTGCAATACATTTGTAGGTGGTACACATCTCTTTGTCGGTGGTGGAGGGAGTGAATGTTTGTGTATCAGATGCCAATCAAGTGGGGCTACTTTGTTTCTGGATGGTGTTGAGCTTCTTGAGTGTTGTTGGAGCTGCACTCGTCCAGGCAAGTGGAGAGAGTATTCCATTACACTCCTAAATTGTGTCTTGTAGATGGCGGACAGGCTTTGGAGAGTCAGGAGGTGACTTATTCGCCACAGGATTCCTAGCCTCTCACCTGCTGTTGTAGCTGCGGTATTTATATGGCTAGTCCTGTTCAGTTTCTGATCAATGATAACTCCCAGGACGCTCCTACTGGGAGATTCAGTGATGCTAATGCCATTGAATATCAAGGAGTGGTGGTTTGATTGTGTTTTGTTGGAGATGGTCATTGCCTGGCACTTGTGTGCCATGAATGTTACTCATTGTTTGTCTACCCAAGCCTGGATATTCTCCAGATCTTGGTCCCTGTGGACATGGGCTATTTTAGTATATGAGGAATCTCAAATGGTACTGAATATTCTACAGTCATCAGCGAACACCCCCCACTTCTGACCTCATGATGGAAGGAAGGTCATTGATGAAGCAACTGAAGATGGTTGGGCTCAGGGCAAAATCCTGAGCGACTCCTTCAGTGACGTCCTGGAGCTGAGATGATGGACCTTCAACTTCTTTTGTGCCAGGTATAACTCCAACACAGCTTGGTATGGCTCCTGCTCTGCCCAAGACAGCAAGAAAGTCGTGAATGAAGCCCAGTCCAAGGTGCAATATTGGAGTACAATATCAAGGGTAGGAGTCTTAGCTGGGTTGAAGAGCAGAAGGATCTTGGGGTCCAGGTCCATAGGACTCTTAACTCAGCCTCGCAGGTGGAGGATGTGGTCAAGAAGGCGTATGGTGTACTGGCCTTCATTAATTGAGGGATTGAGTTTAGGAGTTGGGAAGTAAAGGACAAGGGTCCTTTATAGGACCCTTGTCAGACCCCACTTGGAGTACTGTGCGCAATTCTGGTTGCCTCACTACAGGAAGGATGTGGAAGCTATTGAGAGGGTGCAGAGGAGATTTACAAGGATGTTGCCTGGATTGGGAGGCATGCCTTATGAAGATAGCTCCCTCCAACCTAGGTCTGTTCTCCCCGGAGAGGCGAAGGTTGAGAGGCGACCTGATAGAGGTTTATAAAATGTTGAGAGGAATAGACAGGGTGGATTCTCAGAGGCTATTTCCCAGGGCTGAAATGGTTGCTGCGAGAGGACACAGGTTTAAGGTGCTGGGAAGCAAGTACAGAGGAGATGTTAGGGATAAGTTTTTCACTCGGAGGGTGGTGAGTGAGTGGAATCGGCTGCTGTCGGTGGTGGTAGAAGTGAACTCACTGGGGTCTTTTAAAAGACTTCTGGATGAGTATATGGGATATAATGGCATTGGAAGTTACAGATAGTTCTATGGCTTGATAGGTATAGATCGGCGCAACTTGTGGGCCGAAGGCCCTGTTTGTGCAGTAGTGTTCTATGCCAATCAGCCTTCCATCCACTGACTCTGTCTACGCTCCCTGCTGCCTCAGCAAAGCAGCCAGCATAATTAAGGACCCTATGTATCCCGGACATTCTTTCTTTCTTTCACTCTCTTCCTTTGGGAAAAAGATACAAAAGACTGAGGTCATGTACCAATGGACTCAAGAACAGTTTCTTCCATGCTGCCATCAGACTTTTGAATGAACCTACCTGGCATTAAGTTGATCTTTCTCTACACCCTAGCTATAACTGTAACACAACACGCTGCACAAGAATCAATACTTTTCACTGCATGTTAATACATGTGACAATAATAAATCAAATCAAAACCCAATCAGTGGAGAGTTTCCCTCTGATTTTCATTGACTTCAGTCTTGCCAAAGCTCCTTGATGGCACACATGGTCAAATGCTGCCTTGATATAAATATCAGTCAGTCCCACCTCTGGAGTTGAACTCTTTCGTCTATGTTTGAACCAAGGCTGTAATAAAGTCAGGAGCTGAATGATCCTGATGGAAGCTGACAGCATGGTGGCACAGTCATTAACACTGCTGCCTCACAGCGACAGAGACCTGGGTTCAATTTCCGGCTTGAGTTGCTGTCTGCGTGAAATTTGCACGTTCTCCCTGTGTCTGCGCGGGGTTTCCTCCCAAGGTCCAAAGACGTACGGGTTAGGCAATTGGCCATGCTAAATTGCCTCTCGGTAACAGGGGCACTAGCTATAGTAAATACATGATGTTGCGGGGATAGGTGCTGGGTGGGATTGTGGTCAGTGTAGGGTCAATGGGTCTCCTTCTGTACTATTATTCTAAATTGGGCATCACTGAGCAGGTTATTGCTGAGCAAGTGCCGCTTGATTGTACTATTGATCCTTTCTATCACTTTACTGATGACCAAGAGCAGACTAATGGGGCAGTATTTGCCATCACTAGCCAGCTTTTACAAAATATAACTTAAGTACCCAGCCCAAGTACATCTAGTAACAAAGCACAGTATTTCAGGGGGGAAAGGACCACTTTTTCTGACCCATTATATCTAACAGATCCTCCAGTAATTTAGCATACTCTAAGGAAAATATCTACATTTAGCTAACCAAAGTCAATTTTTTAACTTCAATTTTCTGGTAACCAATCCTTTTTTAATGCATTTTAAAAGACGTGAGCTTACATTACCAATAACAAGCCAGTTTGGGATTCCTTAAAGAGGAGAGAGTCATTTAAATTGCCTCAGCTATGACAATTATTGAAGGGGCTTTTGATTGAATCCATTTAGATAAATAACTCACCCTCTTGGCTGGAGTCATTTTGTCTGCAGGCGTTAAGACAGCCATGCATACTGAGTGCTGAATTATTAGCAAGGCATTATTCTTGCATGGCAATGTACTGCCACCAGTGAGTTAAGCCATTCAATGGAACATAGCACGTAATAATGCCAATTAAATAACTGTTTAATCAGAAACCAGCAACTTGAACTTTGCTAGCGAGTGTGATTTAGGTTCCGCTGAGGGAGTACAGCATGCAAAACAACACTAATGACTGAAGTATGTTTCAGGGAACAGACATCCTCACTCTGAATAAACAGCTCATTAAAAACAGGACACTGCGTTCTCCAATGCTAATAGGAGCTGTACTCGGGCTTAAATATGCCCAGAAATTGATACAGAATGCAACGTTTCAAGGCCATAAGATATAGGAGCAGGATTAGGCCATTCGGCCTATCGAGCCTGCTTCACCGTTCAAGCGTGGCTGATAAGTTTCTCGACACCGTTCTCCCACCTTTTTTTCCCACAATCTTTGATCGCTTTACCAATCAAGAACCCATCTCTGTCTTAAATACACTTAATGATCTGGTCTCCACGCCCTCTGCGGCAATGAAATCCATAGATTCACCACCACCTTGGCTGAAGAAATTCCTCCTCATCTTCCTTCCACTCTTCACCTTTTCAGGACATTGAGGGTGAAGATCGTCACTCATAGCCTGAAAGCAAATGAAAATCAATGGCCATTGAACAGGGAAGTTCAAAGTGTTGGCTTGCATCCACTCAGAGGGGCAAAAAGTGTGGGATTCAGTGCTGCATGCCACTTAGAATAGAGAATCCTATAGTGCAGAAGGAGGCCATTCGGCCCATTGAGTCTGCACCAAACGTAATCCTACCCAGGTCCTATCCCTTCACATTTTACCCTAGCTGGTCCCCCTGACATTTAAGGGGCAATTTAGTATGGCCAATCAACCTCACCCACACATCTTTTTGGACTGTGGGAGGGAACCGGAGCACCCGGAGAAAACCCATGCAAACATGGAGAGAATATGCAAACTTCACGCACAGTGACCCAAGCTGGGAATCGAACTCTGGCACTGTGAGGCAGCAGTGCTAATCACTGTGCCACTGCCCCAATTCTACATGTGGACCATCTTTAAGGCAACAGGATGGAGGGAGAGTAGCAAAAATATAAAGAGAGGTTGGATTGTGTTGTCACTTATACATAAGGGGAATAATTAATATTCTTATAAAATTTAAAACCTGTGTATTTATGGATACCCAGGGAGGCAGTGGCTTAGAAATATAGAAGATACAAATAGGAGGAGGCCATTGGGAGCCTGTTCCGCCATTCATCACGATCATGGCTGATCAACCAACTCAATAACTTAATCCTGCTTTCTCTCCATAACCTTTGATCCCATTCACCCCAAGTGCTATATCCATCCACCTCTTGAATACATTCCATGTTTTGGCATTAACTACTTCCTGTGGTAATGAATTCCATAGGGTCACCAATCTTTTGGGTGAACATAAGAACATAAGAAATAGGAGCAGGAGTAGGCCATCTAGCCCTTCGAGCCTGCCCCGCCATTCAATAAGATCATGGCTGATCTGTCGTGGCTCAGTTCCACATTCCCGCCCTCTCCCCATAACCCTTGATCCCGTCTCTTATCAAAAACCCATCAACCTGCGTCTTAAAAATATTTAGCGAATATTAGCGAATGTCTCCTCACCGCCCTCCTAAATGGTCTACCCCGAATCCTCAGGCTGTGACCCGTGGTTCTGGCCTCCCCCACCATTGGGAATATCCTCCCTGCATCTAACCCGTCTAGTCCTGTTAGAATTTTATAAGTCTGAGATCATCCGCCGCCCCCATTCATCTGAACATCAGCAAAGATAATCCTAACCTAATCAATCTCTCCTCCTACATCGCTCCTGCATAGTGGTGTTGTCACCAGATGAGAATCCAGACTAAAGCTCTGGGGACCTGGGTTCAAATCCCACCACGGGAGATGGTGAAATTTGAATTCAATAAAAATCTGGCATTAAAAGTCTTGCGATGACCATGAAACCATTGTTAATTGTTGGGGGGAAAAAAACATCCGGTTCACTAATGTCCTTTAGGGAAGGAAATTTGTCATCCTTACCTGGTCTGGCCTACATGCGACTCCAAAGCAACAGCAATGAGGTTGCCTCCCAAACGCCTTTTAAATGGAGGGCAATTTGAGATGGGCAACATCCACATCTCCTAAAATGAATAAAAATAGTTTGATTTTATTTATTATTGTCACATATATTAACATACAGTGAAAATTATTGTTTCTTGCATGTATTACAGACAAAGCATACTGTTCATAGAGAAGGAAAGGAGAGAGTGCAGAATGTAGTGTTGCCATTATAGCTAGGGTGTAGAGAAAGATCAACTTAATGCAAGGTAGGTCCATCAAAATTCTAACAGCAGCAGAGAAGAAACTGTTCTTGAGACGGTTGGTACGTGACCTCAGACTTTTCTATCTTTTTCCCAATGGAAGAAGGCGGAACAGAGAATGTCCAGGGTGCATGGAGTCCTTAATTATGCCAGCTGCTTTGCTGAGGTGTAGGTGTAGACAGAGTCACTGGGTGGAAGGCAGATTTGCGTAATGGATTGAGCTACATTTGCGACCTTTTGTAGTTCCTTTTGCGGTCTTGAGCAGAGCAGGAGCCATTCCAAACTGTGATACAACCAGAAAGAATGTTTCGATGGTGCATCTGTAAAAGTTAGTGAGAGTCGTATCTGACATGCCAAATTTCCTTAGTCTTCTGAGAAAGTAGAGGTGTTGATAATGTGGGTTGGTATCCAATGTTGGTATTTTAAGTATGTGACTCCTGAGGCAGTGTGGGTGCCTGGTGAGGGTGAGGGCCATCAGAATTCCAGTTTATCTGTGTTTGCACAGGTTACGTGTTGGTATGGAATCTCAGGACACTGGATATGATCAGCCACCTTAACCCCTCCTTCAGGATCGTTGCTTGAGCAATATTGATGGAAGCCCCATTTCTACTCAACCTTGGGATCACCACAAAGTCACCCAAGCAATAGATGTGTCAGGAGTGAAGGGCATCCCAGAGAGTGCAAGAGGAAACCATTGAGATAAAAGTGCAAACTGTAGAATTGGACAAACCTTATGATGTCCTTTTTAGGGAAGGAAATCTGCTCTCCTTACCTGGTCTGGCCTACACGTGACTCCAGAACCACAGCAATGTGGTTGACTCTCATCTGTCCCCTGGCAACTAGAGATGAACAAAAAATGCTGGCCCAACCAGCGATGCCCATGTCCCATGAATGAGTTTAAAAAAAAAATGAATAAAAGCGTTCCGAATGAGAAATGGACAAAAGTCATGTTTACAAGTTCAAAAAGTGATAAAGGCTGTCAGTGCATTTAAGTAATTTTGAATATAAAGGCTGAAATGTTGTCAGTAGTCCCACAGATCATTGATCGGACTTCATTTTTAGCACTAGGTTCAGTTTCAAGTTCACCATTTTCAGTGAGGTACACAGTCAGGTGTTTTTGACCTGTGAAATACACTAAGTCTTGGTACGTTGAAGTGTGACTGAACTCCATCATTTGAGAATGTGAGTCACTGCAGTGCATCAGATTTTATATTGGGACTGTCATCAGCTTCAGGAAGCATAGTGGAGGACATGCCCCTGTCTACATCAACGGGGATGAAGCGGAAATGGTCGAGAGCTTCAAGTTTCTAGGTGTCCACATCACCAACGACCAAGGATTTGAGTATAGGGCTAGGAATGTTTAGCTGCAGTTATATACGGCATTGGTGAGGCCACATCTGGAATATTGTGTGCAGTTTTGATTTTGAGTTGATTCGATTTATTATTGTCACACGTAGTGAAAAATGTTGCTTCTTGCGTGCCAAACAGACAAAACATGCCACTCACAGAGAAGGAGATAAGAGTGCAGAATGTAGTGTTACAGTCATAGCTAGGATGGAGAGAAAGATCAACTTAATGCGAGGTAGGTCCAGTCAAAAGTCTGACGGCAGCAGGGAAGAAGCTGTCCTTGAGTCGGTTGGTACATGACCTCAGACTTTTGTATCTTTTTCCCGACGGAATAAGGTGTCCTTATCTGATGAAAGATGCCCTTGCTATAGGGGTACAGCAAAGGTTTACAAAGCTGATTCCTGGGAAGGCAGGTCTGCATAAAAGGAGAGATTAAGTCAGTTAGGATTATATTCACTGGAGTTTGGAAGAGTGAGAGGGGATCTCATAGAAACTTATAAAATCCTAACAGGGTAGATTCAGAAAGAATGTTCCCAGTGGTGGGAGTGCCCAGAACTAGGGGTCATAGTTTGAGGATAAGGGGTAAGCATCTTATGACTGAGGTGAGGAGAAATTTCTTCACCCAGAGGGTGGTGAACGTATGGAATTCACTACCACAAAGTAGTTAAGGCCAAAACGTTGTGCAATTTCAAGAAGAAATTAGATAATGCTCCTGGGGCTAAAGAGATCCAAGAATATGGGGGGAGAGGGGGATCAGGATATTGAATTTGATGATCAGCCATGATCAAAATGAATGGTGGAGCAGACTCGAAGGGCTGAATGGCCTATTCCTGCTTCTAATTTCTATGTTTCTATGTAACAATCCTGATCCCTATTGACACTATTGTTCAGAGAGCCCACCAATGCCTCTACTTTCTGAGGAGGCTAAGGAAATTTAGTATGTTAGTTATGACTCTCTCCAACTTTTACAGATGCACCTTTTTAGAATTACAGCTTGGTATGACTCCTGCTCTGACCGAGACTGTAAGAAACTGCATAGGCTCATGATTGAAGCCCAGTCTATCACGCATACCAGACTCCTATCCATTGACACTGTCTACACTTCCTGCTGCCTCGGAAAAGCAGCCAGCATAATTAAGGAGCCCCATGCCCCATTCTCCCACCCACCTTCTTCGACTGGGAAAAAGTTACAGAAGTCTGAGGTCACGTACCAACCAACTCAAGAACAGCTTCTTCCCTGCTGCTGTCAGACTTTTGGATGGACTTATCTTGCGTTAAGTTGATCTTTCTCTACACTCCTAGCTATGACTGTAGCACTATATTCCATAACCTCCCCTTTCCTTCTCCCCAGTGTACTCTGTGAACGGTGTGTTTTATCTGTACAGTGCACAAATACTACTTTTCACTGTATCCCAATACATGAGAGAACGATAAATCAAATTGTCCATATTTCATAGCTGTCTGTGATTTGAAACCCGAGTCCAGGTTTCACTGTAGCTGGGATGTTGGCTTACGCATTCCACATTAGCGTGGAGCTGCATTATTTTTCTCCTTAACAAAGTATACACTTCCATTCCTATCTACTGAATAGTGATCGGTTCTCAGTTGAATAAACACATCACTTGAGTCGAAATAAACTTGATGGACCCTGAAATTATTAGTCACAATTGTAGAAATAATTAAGCACCATAAGGCAATGTAATTATTACAATTAGTGCAAAAGTACCCAATTAACACCTCCTGGAATATATACTGATCACTGATTCTATTTCTGGCTAGATATCTCAATATAATTGTACCTAAGTGTCCTTCATGGTGTGCGTCTGCTCTGATGCTTTGCCCGACTAGTTGGAGCAGAGCTGAGAATCAAGAGCATAAATTATTTGACAAGTCATGTGCTGAAGAGGTAGCAACCTGCCTCTTGCGTTCTTATGCGAGAAAGAAGTGGCCAATTCTTAACTGGATTGCTTTAGATTTGGAGAACTGATTATAGGTGGTGGAGATGGATGTCTGTTTCACCTGTTCATTGGGCACAAGCCGATGGCAAAATTGGCACGAGACTTGATAGTGTGTTGTGCGGAGAGTGGGGGTGAGATGGCCCAATTGAAGAGCTATTTCTCCCAGACACCTCTGCTGGTCAGATTTAAATAAACAAAGCAAGGTCCAGTGCCCGTAGTACATCTCTTCAGCCATGTTGGGCACTCAGCCAGTCCTTTCTTATTCATTCGTGGGACATGGGTGTTGCTGGCTGGCAATCAATTATTGCCCATCCCTAGTTGCCCATGAGAAGGTGGTGGTGAGCCGCCACCTTGAATTGCTGCAGTCCATGTCCACAATGCCATTAGGGAGGGATTTTGACTCAGCAACTGCGAAGGAACGGCGATATATTTCCAAATTGGGATGGTGAGTGGCTTGGAGGGGAACTTGCATGCAGTGGTGTTCCCATGTACCTGCTGCCCCTGTCGTGGGTTTGGAAAGAGCTGTTGAAGGATTTTTGTAAATTGCTGTAGTGCATCTTACAGATGGTACACACTGCTGCTACTGAGTGTCGGTGGAGGGAGCAGATGTTAGTAGATGTGGTGCCAATGAAGCCAGCTGCTTTGCCCTAGGAGTCAAGCTTTTTGTGTGCTGTTGGAACTACATCTATCCAGGCAAGTGGAGAGCATTCCATCACACTCCTGGCCTGTGCCTTGTAAATGGTAGATAGGCTCTGGGGAGTCAGGAAGTGAGTTACTCGCTGTAATATTCATCACCTCTGACCTGCTCTTATAGCCACTGTGTTAATGTGGTAAGTCCAGTTGAGTTCCTGGTCAATGGTAACCCCAAGGATGTTGACAATGGGGGATTCAGTGATAGTTGCACCATTGAATGTCAAAGGGCAGTGATTAGAGTGTCTCTTATTGGTGATGGTCATTGCCCGCACTTGTGTAGCGCAAAAGTTGAGGGGGTTGAGCTATGAAGAGAGGCTGAATAAACTAGGCTTGTACTCGTTAGCGTTTAGAAGAATGAGGGGAGATCTCATTGAGACATATAAGATGATGAATGGGATGGATAGGATAGAGGTGGAGAGACTCTTCCCGCTCAGAAAGGACGGTAGGACTAGGGGGCACAGCCTCAAGATAAAGGGGGGGCAGTTTAGAACAGAGTTGAGGAGGAACTTCTTCACTCAAAGGGTGGTGAATCTCTGGAATTCTCCGCCCATTGAGGTGGTGGAGGCTGCCTCGCTAAATATTTTTAAGACGCGAGTTGATGGGTTTTTGATAAGCGAGGGGATTAAGGGTTATGGGGAGAGGGCGGGAAAGTGGAACTGAGCCACGACAGATCAGCCATGATCTTATTGAATGGCGGGGCAGGCTCGAAGGGCTAGATGGCCTACTCCTACTCCTATTTCTTATGTTCTTATGTTCTTAAATGTCACTTGCCACTTGTCAGCCCAAGCCTGGATATTGTCCAGATCTTAGACCATAAAACCATAAGACAAAGAACATACTGTTCTTTGTTCCAGAACCCTCTGCCCCTGCACCCTCTTTAGAATTGTGCCCTTTTTTAATATTGTTTCTCTGTATTCTTCCTACCAAACTGATATTTGACAAAATCGTCTGCATGAAGTAATTTCTTCATAGCTAAAGTTGGGAGAGGGTTTGAATTCTTTAACTGCTAAATTATAATTGTTTCCAATGATGATAAGGGTTACATTCTTTTTTTTTAATTCATTCATGAGACATGGGCGTCACTGGCTGGCCAGTATTTATTGCCCATCCCTAGTTGCCCGCGGGCAGTTGAGTTTTTGATAAGAGAGGGAATTAAGGGTTATGGGGAGAGGGCGGGAATGTGGAACTGAGCCACAACAGATCAGCCATGATCTTATTGAATGGCGGGGCAGGCTTGAAGGGCTAGATGGCCTACTCCTCCTATTTCTTATGTTCTTATGAGTTAACCACATTGCTGTGGCTCTGGAGTCATATGTAGGCCAGACTAAGTAAGGCAGATCGCGTTCCTTTTAAAGGGCATTAGTGAGCCAAATGGGTTTTTTCCCAAATATTGTCAATGGTTTCATGGTCATCAGTCGATTCTTAATTCCGGATATTTTTCATTTGAATTCAAATTCCACCATCTACCATGGTGGGATTCAAACCCAGAACATTAGTAGAGTTTCTAGATTAATAGTCTAGCGATTTAATACCACTCGGCCATGCCCTCCCCCTAATATTAGTATATACAATATAGAGGAAAGTAAAATTTTAAATATCACCAGCAACTTTTGCATGCTTGATATTGCTCATTACTCCAATGGACACAGTTCTAGTTTCCTCCTATGCCTTAGTGTAGGATTGAGCCAATCTGTGGTCAGTACTAAGTTAGCTGCATCCAACTGGGAGTTGCATTGCCAGGGCAGAAGAGGTATGGACACGCTTGGGCTGGGGAGAGTAAAAGTCAGCTGGGATAACTGTCAAGTGAATAAAGTTGAGCAGTTTCCCCACACTGATATACATAAGTGTGTGTACGTCAATGGGAAGACAGCTTAGAGAGCCCCTCATACCTCTGAAACCACGGTCTAGAATATGTCCACGTTTCACAGAGCAATCTTCAGCTGCACATTTAAATAATGAAACAGGCCCAACGTTTTTCTTTAGTTTCTTAATTGCACAAATGTCCTTCAGCTGGAAGGAGCCATCTTTCCTGGGGCAATTCCTGCCAGCAACACTAAAACCTGAGGCTCAAGAGTACATCAAACAACAGATGGCAGGGTTTCTTCCAGTCTCCTGCCGGCAATTTGACAGAAAATTGGCAGAAGCCTTTCCTTGTGCTGTTATCTCCATAGCTTCCATCAAGGTGTCAGATATGGTCCAGTGGATAGTACTCCTGCCTCTGAGTCTTAATATTGGTTCAAGTCTCCCACCAGACACGCGAGCGTTAATATCTGGGTTGATTTCTTTTTTCCCCCCAGCACAGTGGGGAATGGTGCTCTGCTGGAGGTGCCACCTCTCAGGTGAGATGTTAAATCCCACCTTCCCCCTCAGGTGAGCATGGAAAGATACCGTGTGTAGAAATATCAGCTGATAGTTACCACCCTCACCCAGCATCACTGAAAAAGAAAGATAATCTGTCACATGCTGTTTGTGGGAGCTTGTTGTAGACGCGTTGGCTGCCACAGTAATGAGAATTCTTTGACTTGAAGGTGCTTAACAATATGTTCAGATTGTAAAACGTCTGAAATTTGAATTCTATACCCTCATTTTTTCAACCTGGATGCAGGGAGGTTTCTAGAATGAGAAGGGGGAGAGGGCTGGGGTCAGCTTCTATGCTTGCGTTGCATCATAAGAATCTCAATTATCATATGAACTAGGGGCAGGAGGAGGCCATTCAGCCCCTCAAGTCTGCTGTGCCATTTAAAACCGTCATGGCTAATCCCATTTTGGCCCCAACTCCGCTTTCCTGTCCGTTCACCAGAATCCTTCAAACCCTGACTAATTACATATCTGTCCACCTCTTCCTCAAAGTGACTCCCAGTCCCAACATCCACCATTGTCTGTCTGGGTAGTCATCTCTGTTTCAAATCTGTTACCGCTTATCTGAAGGTTTCAGCAACGATTAAGTTAATGCACCCTAAGAAGCTGCCATGTAACTCTTGCTCCCCCCTCCCATAACCTGCTGCCGCACCCACCACCCACCCCACCCAAACAGCTTAACCATTCGGCTCAACAACAGTGCAACAACTGACAGCGAGAAAATTCAGTGCCTGTGGCAGGGTTTAAAATGAAACTGAGTATGTGATCTTGGGATGATGGATCCATTACATGGACTAATGGTCTATTCCCACGTGAGAGGGGGAGGCGATGGCCTAGTGGTATTATCGCTCGACTATTGACCCAGAAACGCAGCTCAAGATCTGCGGACCCAGGTTCTAATCCTGCCACAACAGATGGTGGAATTTGAATTCAATTTAAAAAAAAAAAAATCTGGAAGTAAGAATCTGCTGGTGACCATGAAACCATTGTTGGAAAAACCCATCTGGTTCACTAATGTCCTTTTAGGGAAGAAAATCTGCCATCTGGCCTGGCCTACACGTGACCCCAGGGCCAGAACAGTGGTTGAGTCTCACCTGCCCTCCCAAGGGCAACTAGGGATGGGCAATAAAATGTTGGCCAGCCATCGATGCCCATGTCCCACAAATTAGTTTTGGAAAAATGCTATATCATGACTTCCCTTACATTTTTTATTTAACCCTACTATTCCCCATGATGCTTTCTCAAAGTGGAAACTTGCATTGTACAATGGACTGATATTTGGACTTTGATAGATACACGAGGGAGAAGGAAGGCTGATAGCTACTGGGTGAGGGAGATGGGGAGGAAGATAGTATAGAGTGTAAATACTGTCACAGACCAAATGTTGTCTCAGATTGGCTCCTCTCTAGATAACTTGTTGCTGTACAGTAACAGCAATGCTTAAAATACTCAAAATTGAAACAGTTTTGAACAATAAAGTTTTTATTCATTTGTGGGACATGGGCATCACTGGTTGGCCATCTATTGCCCATCCTTGGTTGCCCTTCTTCAGAGGCAATAGAGAGTCAACCACATTGTTGTAGCTCTGGAGCCACATGTAGGCCAGACCAGATAAGGACGGTAGATTTCCTTCCCAAAAGGACATTAGTGAACCAGATGGGTTTCTCTGACAATTGACAATGGTTTCATGGTTGTCAGTAGGTTCTTAATTCCAGATATTTTTATTGAATTCAAATTCCACCATCTGCCGTGGTGGGATTCGAACCCAGGTCCCCAGAACGTTAGTTGAGTTTCTGGATTAATAGCCTAGTGATAATACCACTAAGCCTCCCCATGTAGTGCCTTTGTACAGTGCCTTTCATGACTTTTAAACAGCCCCAAAATGCTTTCCAGCCGATTGATTGATTTGCTTTTCAAGTATAGTCACTGTTGTAGTGCAGGGAAATTGGTGGCACAGGAAGATCCCATAACAGCAGCAGTCAGATTATTTTGCTTTCAGTCATGGTTGAAGGATAAGCATTGGCCAGGATACCAGGGAGAACTTTCTTTTCTTTGAGAAAGAACTGAATGCGCTTTTGGCGTTTTGTTGGCATTGTAACGTAGCCCGCACTTCTGCCTGAGCGGAGGCCAGCGTCCCCTTACCTTGGAGCAACGTGGGAGCGACTTGAGAGGTTACAGGTTTATCTGGCCTTGTGTTAGTCCAGTCAAGAACCCTCTCAAAACTGATCCTCACAACAGAACGATGTCATTAGAGAATAACGCTGTGAACTTCCAAACGGCAGTACTGCAAATTTGAATTGATGGAACAGATGGAAAGATCCCTTTGCCATATCAGAAACCTGTTACATTTTATATTTAGCAAACTTCTTGCAAGGCTTATTTATACGATGAGCAGGTGTGTGAGTGTGTGTGTGGGAAGACCAGTTCTTGTTAACATAGTATTGGGGAACCAGATGGCCAGGAAATTTAGAATGTTAAACAGATATGGTGGGAATGTTGACATCCCAATTTTTTTGTCTGTGTGGGAAAAGCAGAGAGCTCCTGGCAGGAGTTGGCACTGCCATAAGTGTGGTTCTATAAATGTCCATCATAAACTTTGTACAATCCCTGGATTTAACTACCTACGGATGCCAGCAACACCGGGGAAGTGCGTCTGAGGAGGTCATCGCCATCAAATTCCTGAAAGCTCGGTTGCATCACTGTCAGGTGAGTTTCAAGCCACCGTGCAGGTAAATCCAGGAAGCTCATCCGCTCCAGTCTTTGGCACGGGGGAAGTTTGCTGTGTAAATGAGCAGCAGACGTGTCTCAGAAGTGATTTGAAATTCACACGTGGGAATATCTCGGAGTAAAGCAGGGATTCCCCCTCAGCTAAAAAAAAACGCGACTCCACTTGCGTCAGTCACACTGAAACCTTCCAGCAAATTCTGGGCCCACATTCTTTCCAATGGAAGAGCTACTGCTTCCCACCACCTCTCCATTTTCCACCTTTTGAAAACACACGTCAGTGCTTATGCCACTCTTTCATGTTCCAATATGCTCCCTGTTTACCATCCATTTTCTTCCATCTATACTTCATGTTGAACCATCTGTGTCTGTCGCTTCACAAATAACAATGACTCAGGTTTGAGTTAGAATCCTTACAGTGCAGAAGAAGGCCATTCGGTCCATCATGCCTGCATCGATGATTCTCCCACCCAGACTGTTTCCCCATAGCCCCACATATTTATGCCGTTAACCCCCTTGACACTAATGGGCAATTGAGCATGGCCAATTAACCTGACCCACAAGCTTAGAATCAAATGGGAGTTTGGGGGATGGCATATACGCTGACAAAACATAATCATAGAATACTTACAGTGCAGGAGGCCATTTGTCCTATTTAGTACGCACCAACTACAATCCCACATAATTCCCGTAACCCCACATAATTACCCTGCAAATCCCCGACACTAGGTTCGATTTAGCATGGTCAATCAACCTAATCTTTGGACTGTGGGAGGGAACGGGAAGGAACCCACACAGGCACATTGTGGAACGTGCAAATTCCACAACGACAGTCACCCAAGACTGGAACTGAACCCTGGCCCTGGCGCTGTGAGGCAGCGGCGCTAACCGCTGTGCCACCGTGCCGCTCAGTTTTGGTTTGCATGCTTCAGTGTTTCCCTGCACATCTCACACCATAGATAAAGGCAGCACAGTGGCACGGTGGTTAGCACTGCTGCCTCACCAGTGCCAGGGACCCAGCTTCAATTTCTGGTTTGGGTCACTGTTTGTGTGGAGTTTGCATGTTCACCCCTTGTCTGCATGGATTTCCTCCATACGCTCCGGTTTCCTCGCACAGTCCAAAGATGAGGGTTAGATTGACTGGCCGTGCTAAATTGACCTTAGTGTTGGGAGTTAGCAGGATAATTATGTGGGGTTATGGTAATAGGGCCTGGGTGGGATTGTAGTCAGTGTTGGCTGTATGGCCTCCTTCTGCATTGCAGATAGTTCACGATTCTATTTTTTTTACCAGTGCCATACGCTATCCCCAAATTCCATTTGAGTCAAAACTTTTGCGTACTTTTACTTTCGGCAGTCTGGAGCATAGTGGTTTGCAAATGGCATCAGGACATACTCTGGAACTTCCCAACTCGTTCCATTCTTGGTGCCAACTGCTTTAGAAGTTTCCTCAAAAATCCATCTCCTTGCTGGTCACTTTTAGCCATTCCATCCATTGGTTTTCCACATAATCATCTAGGAAATCATCTTGAGAAACTCTTAATATTGAAGGCACCAAGTAAGAGGGAATGATAGTTGATAACATTTTCTTTATGCTTTCAAAGCTTAATATTAAAAAGTTGTCAATAGCTCCAGCACTTGTTAACATAAATGAGATTAAAGGAAACTCATGTAAACTCGAATGCCTAGTGGACATTTTCATTACACATTCTTCACTGCTGCTTCACAGCTCCAGGGACCTGGGTTCGATTCCCATCTTGGGTCATTGTCTGTGTGGAGTTTGCACATTTTCCTCGTGTCTGTGTGTGTTACCTCCTCCGGGTACTCCAGTTTCCTCCCACAGTCCAAAGATGTGCAGGCAAGGTTGATTGGCCATGCTAAAATTGTCCTTTAGTGTCTGAAATGTGTAGGTTAGAGGGATTAGCGGGTAAATTTGTAGGGATAAGGGGGTAGGGCCTGAGTGGGATTATGGTCGGTGTAGACTCGATGGGCCAAATGGCCTCTTTCTGCACTGTATGATTCTATGATTCTTTTCAAGGGCATTAATTATTCATATATG
Source organism: Carcharhinus amblyrhynchos (assembly GCF_965287045.1). NCBI lineage: Eukaryota > Metazoa > Chordata > Chondrichthyes > Carcharhiniformes > Carcharhinidae > Carcharhinus > Carcharhinus amblyrhynchos. Next base: position 116,633,111 of record NC_137329.1, read on the forward strand.
ATTAACCTGTGTAGGGATAACACCCTTTGCTAAATCACAGCATTATTCAACTAATTATCATCTTTATTCATGTCCATTACTGCTTATTTCATTTTAATAACATAAAACAACCTGATCACAAGTTTCCAGATAGATGGCTGAGCTCACTGTAGGAATCTGAAGAAATGTTGCCTAGGTTAAATTCTTGACAATCACAAACCCCAGTCATTTTTTTTTGTTTTAAGACTCCTTTTAACCAGGCAACAGAAAATTGTTATCTAATGAATAAAGACTCTTACCCTTCAGCTACCTATCCCTGTTATGACTTGATTGATATTTACCAATTTTTACAGATGCACTATAGAAAGCATCCTTTCTGGATGTGTCACAGCTTTGTATGGCTTTTGCTCTGACCAAGACTGCAAAGAACTACAGAGGATTGTGAACAAAGCCCAGTCCAACACGCAAACCAGCCTCCCATCCATGACTGTGTCTACACTTTTTGAGGAGAGATTGGATAAACTCAGCTTGTTCTCACCGGAACGACGGAGGTTGAGGGGAGACCTGATTAGAAGTTTACACGATTGAGAGGCATGGACGGAGTGGATAGTCAGATGCTCTTTCCTATGGTAGAAAAGTCAAGTCAGGGACATAGTTTTAAGATGTGTGGGGAAAAGTGTAAAGGACATAGGTGAATCAAATTTTTTTAGAGGGTGGTGAATGTCTGGTGCATGTTGTGTGGGGGTGTGATGGGAGGAGATGGTATTTAAGGGACATCTACACGAATACATGAGTAGGATGAGATTGGAAGGATGCGGACTCCAAGTGCGTACAGTTTTAGTTTAGATAGGCATCATAACCAGCACAGGATTAGAGAGCCAAAGGGCTTGTTCCTGTGCTGTACTGTTCTTTATTCCTGCTGCCTCAGACAAGAAAACAGCATAACCAAGGACCCCACACGCCCCAGAATTGCTCTCTTCCACCTTCTAATGGGAACAATATTTAAAGTCTGACGGTGCTCACCAACTAACTCAAAAACAACTTCTTCCCTGCTGCTATTAAATTTTTGAATGTACCTACTATACATTAAGTTGATCTTTCTTCACACCCTAGCTATGACTGCAGCACAACATTCTGCACCCTCTCCTTTCCTCCTTTTATGTACGGTATGCTTTGTCAGTATAGGGGGCAAGTAAAAATATTTCTCACTGCATACTAATACATGTGACAATAATAAATCAAATAAAAAATGTACAGAGTATATGATCAAGGAAGTTGTGTTGGAGCTATACAGAATGTTGGTTTGGTCACAATTGGGAAATTGTGTGCAGTTTTGGTCGTCTTACTGTAGAAAGGATGTGTTTACACTCGAGAGGGCAGCGAGTAACTTCACAGGATGTTGCCTGGGAAGGAGCATTGTAGCTATAAGGAGAGACTGGATGGGGCTGGGATTGTTTTCTTCAGAACATGGAAGGCTGAGGGGAGATATTATGAGGGGATTATGGTTCACCATAAGGTTATGGTGAATAGGAAGCAGCTGTTCCCCTTGGTTGATGGGTCAATCACGAGGGGTGTCGTTTTGGAGTGAGGGGCAGGCGATTCAGAGGGGATTTGAGAAAAAGTTTATTCCACTCAGAGGATGGTGGGAGTCTGGAATGTACTGCTTGTGAAGGTAGAGGAGGCTAGAAAGCTTACAACCACTTAAAAAGTATTTGGATGAGCCCTTGAAACATACCATTCAGGGATATAGGACAGGTGCTGGAAAATACAAAGTGTGTCTTTAGTTATTGTTGGTGCAGACACAATGGGCTGAAGGGCCTTTTTCTCACTGTATGCTTCTATGACACATATTCAGATAAAATAGCTGCTTAATTGATACCTATTAAAGTAATTTTAAATAGCATGATACCATTACTCGCATCAGTGGCAAAATTAATTCGTGAATCATTCCACCACCTACCCAGAGGCTCACATGACAGCAATGTTGTATCTGTCCAATTTAGATACTTCAACCAGCTTCTTAATCAAAATTTTGCCTTTATTTATGAGAAGAACAAAGTACGGATACAGATATATAATGCAACAAACTTTATTAAATATATCTAACCCATAAATGACCCACTGTGTATAAAGAAACACCCAGGATTTGGTAATACAACTGTGAAGATGGCTTATTAGGCTGTAGGTCCGGTCTGTGAGTCTCTTTGCGAAGATGATTCCTGGTCACTGTTTCTTCCTTGCTTCCTTCCTTCCCTCTCTCTGGTCTGGTCCAGTCTCAGTTGTCCCCCAAGGCATCCGGGATGCCTATTTTATCCCCCTGTGGCCCCACCGATTTTTCCACCTACCCTTGGCCTGCTGCCAATGGGGTTTTGGGAGAGGGGAGGGATCGCAGCGCTTAATGGTCTAATTGATGACATGTTTACCTTGGAGACTGGCCCTATCTAGGCTGTGGATAAAAGGTCAGTGCATGTCAAATAGGAGCAATGATCACTTGATGGGTTATCAATAGGATGGATCCAGGAGCCTGCCTGAGTTCTGTATATTCGAACCTTGGCCAGGTCTGATTTTTCTGCAGGCTGTTAGCTAGAGCTGACCGTAGTTTAACTTAGAGTGCCCAATTCTTCTTAATTTCACATGTCCAATTTTATTTTGGACTCAGCAACACAGCAAACTGGTGGAGCGACGCCTGGTTTTCTTGGGCAGGGTCCTCGGGTGGGTGACTGCCAGGCTCCTTGTGCGATGAAGCTGGATAATGCCCCCTCGCCATCAATTGCGCCAGCAGTGCTTGCACTGGCACACTCTCAACACAACATGTTGCAATGTTACAGTGCCCCCTCACATAGACCAACTGTGCACGAAAGATAGAGAGAAAGAACAAAGGGGATAGAAGGAAGAAAACAGGAAAAGGAGACAGCTAAAGCATGCATTCGTGGGACAAGTCAGGAGGTTATCATAAAGATATAGGAGCAGAATTAGACCACTCGGCCCATCGAGTCTTCCCTGCCATTTAATCATGGCTGATATTTTTCTCATCCCCATTCTCCTGCCTTTTCCCCATAACCCCTGATCCCCTTATTAATCAAGAAGCTATCTGTCTCTGTCTTAAAGATACTCACTCAATCACCTGGCCTCCACAGCCTCCTATGACAGTGTTCCACAGATTCACCACTCTCCGGCTGAAGATATTCCTCTTTATCTCTGTTTTAAAGGATCGTCCTTTCAGCCTGAGGATGTGCCCTCTGGTTCTAGTTTTTCCTACTAGTGGATACATCCTCTCCACGTCCACTTTATCCAGGCCTTGCCGTATCCTGTAAGTTTTTCAATAAGGTTCCCCACTCATCCTTCTAAACTCCAATGAGTACAAACCCAGAGTCTCAACCATTCCTCATACGACAAGCTCTTCACTCCGGAGGGTCATTCTTGTGAACCTCCTCTGGACCCTTTTCAAGGGCCATCACATCCTTCCTTAGATATGGGGCCCAAATAAAAAGCAAGAAGGGAGATGCGAGGACTGTGGGGTTTGAGGAGAGAGTTCTGGGCACATGTATGGGGGGAATTGTACATTCAGAGTTGGTGCAGACAAGTTGGGCCACATGACCTCCTCCTGTGCTGCACCAATTTTGTGATTGTTTTGGGACATTAGGGTCAAGATTTGGGATGCAGCAATATATGTTCAAGGGGTGGAAAGGATGTTTGAGATGGAACAATTACTGAAAGGAACAGTAGAGTCCAATATTACCATTTTTAAGGAGGGTGTGTGATGATTTTCAGGGGTCACAGTCTGAGGGTTCAGGGTAGACCATTTTAACATGGAGATGAGGAGACATTTCTTCACCGAAAAAGTGGTGAGCCTGTGGAATTCATTACCACAGGAAGTAGTTGATGCCAAAACATTGAACGCATTCAAGAGGCGGCTGGATATAGCAATTGGGGCGAATGGAGTCAAAGGTTATGGGGAAAAAGCAGGTTTTTGTTATTGAGTTGGACGATCAGCCATGATCGTGAAGAATGGTGGAAGGGCTGAGTGGTCTCCTTCTGCTTCTGTGTTCCTATGGAAAGGGAAGGGGGACAGTACCATTCTGGGACCATTGGCCAAGAAAAGTTATTGAGTAGGAATGGGTCAAAAATGCAGAACGTAGACCTTACAGGTGAGATGAGCTTGGGGAAGGCATGAGGGAAGATGGAAGGAAATGGTTTGTGGGGTCAGGGAAAAGCCTCAGGTTGGCTTTGTGGGATCCAAAATGTTTTCTAGGATAGGTGCAGGACAAAACATAGCCAAACAAAGTTTGATATTCGCCCTGTTACATCCAACTTATTCTTAGGTTCATAGAATCCCTACAGTGCAGGAAGAGGCCATTCAGCCATCAAGTCTGCACCAGCTCTCTCTTAGTGTATCTTACCCAGGCCCCTTTCCCCCACCCTATCCCCATAGCTCCACATATTTACATGGCTGATCAACCTGACCTAGATTTTGTTTTAGTTTTTTTATTAGTGTCACAAGTAGGTGTACATAAGTACTACAATGAAGTTACTGTGAAAATCCGCTAGGTGCCACACAGTGTTTGGGTACACTAAGGGAGAATTTTGCTCAGCCAATGCACCTAACCAACATGTCTTTGGGAGGAAACTGAAGCACCCAGAGGGAATCGACATAGACACGAGGAGAACATGCAGACTTCGCATAGACAGTGATGCAAACTGGGACCTTTTGTGAGGCTCCAGTGCCACAATACCACCTAGCACTAAAGGATGATTTAGCATGGTCAATCAACCTAACCTGCACATCTTTGGACTGTGGGAGGATACTGGAGAACCCAGAGGAAAAACACACGAGAACATGCAAACTCTACACAGACAGTGACACAAGCTGAGATTCGAACCTGGGTTCCTAGCGCTGTGAGGTAGCAGTGCTAACCACCCTGTCACCTCTGAAGACTCATGAAAACTTTAACGGTCTGTAGCAACATGGTGCCTTTGTTTCAATGTCAACTTCTTTAATGAAACCAAACATGGAATATAAAGCTCTGGAAGGCGAGATGTAATAAAGCTCCAACACTTCAACTGCAGTGTAGATTGACAGATTGCCTTTCAATAATGGCTGAGACTAGCATTTTCCTGTCAAACCATCAGTACATTCTCCTAATGATGAGCCTGGAAGTTGCTTCTCTGCGTAGGCATGCTGGTGTTGAGGTACCAAGGAGCTGGGAGTTTAAGTGCTTGATTGTTTAACAACGTCTAGGAGATAGTCATCACAGCTTAACAAGCCAATATCACAATAAAATGTGGGCCCACTGATAAATTATTTCAAAATTGCACAACAGCACAAAAGTTACCAGGTACTTTTTTATTTTGACATGCAATTCAAAGGGATATTTAGGGATTTTCAGATCAGAAGCTGGAGCAAAGAAGGAGCCAAGCTTTATCTGGAGCTCGTTTCCCTGAATCTGTGTCCCCCTCCCCTTTTCTCCCAAACATCCTCACAATCGAAAGGAAAAGACCCAAGACTCCTAAACGATAAGCCCGAAAGATGAGGCAAATTTTTCCGTTCCACCCGCCACGGGAATCGGAGTGGGCGAGGGGCAGGTCATGGAAAGGTCCATTGACCTCGGGTGGAATTTTCCAGCTGCGCTCGCCCCAAAAACGGAAAACGTCACCCAGATATCAACGGGCCTGTGTATAGTCCATGCCCAACCCCACCCGCGACCGTTCCTATAGCGGGCAGGATGGGGAAATTCTGCCCACTGACTACAAAACCACGTAAACAACATCCAATATATTCCCTCTTTCTCTACGGCTTCTGAGATTTGCTTGAAAAGTTCAATTGATCTAAATCAATATAATTTTTTAAAATTGCAAGCATTCAGGTGGCAATGGAGCCTGTACAGTGGTGACTCATTTTTGGCTGTTGGTCCAACAGTAAGATTTATACCAATGACTTGTTGCTTGATAGCTTTAAAGTATTCTTTATTCTCAACATGAGCATCTTACTGAATATGTCCTTGTTCTTTCCCCCTCACTGTCACCCAATCAGCTCTGGGAGTTGTACAACTCATATTTCCAAAGTGAATAAAGCCGCAAGATTCCAGGGGGTTTTGAAGAGACGAGAACAAACTTTTAAAAAGAAGTTTGCTCAAGGTGAAATAGCTTACAATGGCTGGGAATTTGCCCTCCTGTTCATCTCGGGCATGAATGGTGACAGGAGCACAGATGGGCCTTTAATACAAACCGAAAAATTGCTTCAGGTGATTAATACTCGGAAAGATTTCTAGTGGAGGCTGGAAACCTTAAATCATTTCAAGAGCCAGTTGGATGCGCAGAAAGTGTTATTAAACTGCAAAGGATGCAAAAAAGGATATGTACCAACCAACACAAGAACAAACTTTTGAATAGACTTATATCGTGTTAAGTCGATCTTTGTCTACACCCTAGCTATGACTGTAATACATTCTGCACCCCCTCCTTTCCTTCTCTATGAACAGTATGCTTTGTCTGTATAGTGTGCAAAAAAACAATACTTTTCACTGTATATCAATACATGTGATAATAATAAATCAAATCAAAAAAGCTTTACAAGGCTGTTACTGGCACTGGATATTTGAATTATAAGGAAAGACTGGTTAGGCTGGGACTTTTTTTTTCCCTAGGAGTGTAGCAGGGTGAGGGGTGACCTTATAGTAGTTTATAAAATCATGAAGGGCATAGGTTATGTGAATAGCCAAAGTCTTTTCCCCAGGGCAGGAGAGTCCAAAAAGAGAGGGCATAATTTTAAGGTGAGAGGGGAAAGATTTAAAAGGACCTGGGAGACAACTTTTCATACAGAGGGTAGTGCTTTTTTTTTATAGCTTATTTACTAGTGTCACAGGTAGGCTTACATTAACACTGCAATGAAAATTCCTTGGTCGCCATACTCCGGTGCTTGTTTGGGTACACTGAGGGAGAATTTAGCACCACCAATGCATCTAACCAGAACATCTTTTGGACTGTGGAAGGAAACCAGAGGAAACCCACGCACGTGGAGAACATGCAGACTCCGCACAGGCAGTGACCCAAGGAATCAAACCTGGGTCTCTGGCATTGTGAGGCAACAGTGCTAACCACTGTGCCACCATGCTGCCCTTCTCATAAGGAATGAGCTGCCAGAGGAGGTGGCAGAGGCCAGTACAATTACAACATTCAAAAGACATTTGGAAAGGTACGTGGATGGGAAATGTTTAGAGAGATATGGATTAACAGCAGGCAAATAGGATTAGTTTAGTTCTGGAAATCTGGTTGGTATGGGTGAGTTGGGACAAGGGGCTTGTTCCTGTGCTGTATATGACAATATGGTCATGTGTTTCCATAAGACATAGGCTGAGTGGTTTAACTCTACTCCTATCAAACCTGCTCCACCATTCAATCATGGCTGATTTTGTTTTCTCATCCCCATTCTCCTGCCTTTTCCCCATAACTGCTGATCCCCTTATTAATCAAGAACCTATCTATCTCTGTTTCAGAGACACTCAATGACCTGGCCTCCACAGCCTTCTGCGGCAAAGAGTTCCACAGATTCACCACTCTCTGGCTGAAGGAACTCCTCCTCACTTGCAGAGAAGGAAGAGCTTGATGGGCCAAATGGACACTGGTGTCTGTAATGTTTGGTGTCAAAAACCAGGTCAGGGACTGACTATTCCCATCTATTGGTGTTGGAGAGACTGCACGAACCGGAAAATAAATCACTTTGACTGTTCCTTTGTCATTGATAATTCAAAGTGACTTTTATCGTCGGCACTGTATCAATGCTTTGTCACTTGTGCTTAATTTTATTTTATTGTTAAGTAACTGGAGAAAAGTTATAAGAAAAAGTCTTATTAAACTGGACTCGGAATGCAATCTTTCATAATTTGCCATCTTTTGCTGACAAATGTCTTATTATTCTGATCCAACCAAACTGAATGGAGGAATATCAAACCTGACACATTTAGTTTCAGATATCAGCTCGGATAACAAGAGGAAACAGCTGGACGCAGCTGTAATTACGATGATATCTCACAAAGGCCGTGCAGAACTTGGGGCAAAATCTGTCTTGCTTAAGCAATGCCTCCAATTTAAAACTCTCGGGGCGAGATTCTCCGGCTTCCCAGCCGGTCGCGAGTTGTTTGCTAGCGGTGGGATTTTATAGTCCTTCCCCTGTCGATGGGAATTCCCACTGATGTCACCCCCACGCCACTGGGAAACCCACTGGCATGAATGGCCAGAGAATTCCAGCCCTCATCTTTGTTTTCAGCCTCCTTCATAGCCCTGCTGCTCCTTTGTCTCTGCAATCCCATCCAGTCCTACAACCCTCTCAAGATATCTGTGCTCCTTCTAATTCCAGGCCCTTAACCAGCTCCCATTTTAGCTGCCCTACTGTAGGCTTGAGGTGTCGTAGTCCTCAGATTAAATCAACACCAGTCACCTCTCAAGGTGGAGAGCAGCCAATGATCCTCTGGGACTTTGATTTTCATTCACCTTCATTGGTGGCCAAGCCGTCAACTGGCAAGAACCTAAGCTCTACTCTTCTCTCCATAAATCTCTGTCTCTCTACCCACCCCCCTTCTTAGCTGCTCCTAGAAGCCTACAACTTTAACCAAACCTTTGGCTATCTCCTCTAATACAGGGCGGCACAGTGGTTAACACTGCTGCCTCATAGCCCCAGGGACACAGGTTCAATTCCGGCCTTGGGTGACTGTATGGGATTTGCACATTCTCCCCGTGTGGATTTATTTCAGGTGCTCCGGTTTCTTCCCACAGTCCAAAGATTGACGGGTGGATAAGAACATAAGTAGGAGCAGGAATAGGCTATCTAGCCCTTTGAGCCTGCCCTGCCATTCAATAGATCATGGCTGATCTGAAAGTGGTTCAGTTCCACATACCCGCCTGCTCCCATAACCCTTAATTCCCTTATTGATCAGAAATCTATCTACCTGTGACTTAAACATATTCAACGAGGTAGTCTCCACCGCTTCAATGGACAGAGAATTCCAGAGATTCACTACCCTCAGAAGAAGTTCCTCCTCAACTCTGTTCTAAATTGACCCCCCCCTTATTTTGAGGCTGTGTCCTCTAGTTCTTGTTTCCTTTCTAAGTGGAAAGAATCTCTCTGGCTTTATGTTACCTAGCCCCTTCATTACCTTATGTCTCTATAAGATCACTCCTCAGCCTTCTAAACTCCAGCGAGTACAGGCCCAATCTACTCAATCTCTCTTCACAAGCTAACCCCCTCATCTCCAGTATCAGCTTGGTGAACCTTCTCTGCACTCCCTCCAAGGCCAATATATCCTTTCGCAAATAAGGGGACCAAAACTGCGCACAGTACCCGTTGCGGCCTCACCAGTACCTTGTACAATTGCAGCAAGACCTCCCTGCTTTTATATTCCATAGGGTTACAGGGAATAGGACAGAAGGAAGGGATGCTCTTTCGGAGACTCGATCGACCAAACGCCCTCTTTTGACACACGAGCGATTCTATTTCTAATTCACTAACTGATTTTGAAGCCCCTTAACGTTCAAAGATGTGCGGGTTGGGTGAATTGGCCATGGCGCGGGGTTACGGGGATGGGGCAGAGGGGCCAGTCTGGGTGGGAGTCTCTTTTGAATAATCAGTACAAACATGATGGGCTGAATGGCTTCTTTCTGCACTGTAGGCATTCTATGGTTATGCTGATTAGTGTCAATTGTTTGATAATACTAAGCACACCTCGGGGATGTTGAGTTACATTAAAAGTTCTATTTAAATGCAAGCTGTTGTTGGCACTGCAAAATAGATGATTCCTTTTCTGGTCTACTTACTTCACAGGGAGAGAAAATTTGATGAGGTATCAAACAGACTGCCTACTTGTTACTCCTCACTTTGAGCTACCAGACAAGACAAATTTATCTTGTGTCACTTCTGCTTGTCTCACTTCCTCCAAATAAAAAGCCTGGCTATGTGTACCCGCACAGGTTCTAGTAATACCTATCTCTTTACGGTTGTGTGGATCATTCTTTATTCCACTCCGGCTCCCTCCCCTCTTTTATCAGTACATTGATGTCCTTTAGGGAAGGAAATCTGTCATCTTTAGCTCTGTTAGTACATGGATGGGAAAGAATTAGAGAGATATGGGCCAAAGGCAGGCAATTGAGACTAGCTGGTTGGCATGGACTGCTTGGGCTGAAGGGCCTGTTTCTGTCCTCTATGACTCCCATTTGATGCACTTCATTGTCTCGTCTGGGAAATAAATGATCAATTTTGCTTCCAATTTCCACCCCTCTATCACATGGTCCAACTCTGACACTTCCCTTCCCTTCCTTGACCTCGCTGCCTCCATTTCTGGTGATAGACCTGTCTACTAGTACTCATTACAAGGCCAATGACTCCCACAATTACCTCGAGCACAGCTCTTCACAATCCATATCCGGTAGGGATTCCATCCCATACTCATTTCCTTCGTCCCTGCTGCACCCATTCTGATGATGCCACTTTCCAAAATGGCGCCGTTGATATGCCTTCCTTCCTTCTTAATCATGGTTTTCCACCCCCTGTGGTCGACAGGGCTCTCAAACATGTCTGACCCATCTCCTGTGCTACTGCTCTCACCCCTCCCCTCAGAACCGGGACTCGGTTCCCCCTTATCCTCACATTTTACCCCACCGATCTCCACATTCAAATAATCATCCTTCACCAACTCCAGCATGATGCCACCACCAAACACATTTTCCCCTCTCTGTCAGCATCCCACAGGGACCGTTCCTTCTGAGATACCCTGGTCCGATCCTCCACCACACCCAACACCTCATCTGCCCATTGCACCTTCCCATGCAATCGTAGAAGGTGCAACATCTGCCCCTTTACCTCCACCTTACTCAAAATCCCAGGGCCTGAACACTCCTTTAAATCTGTTCTATTGCATTCACTGCTCCCAATGCAGTCTACATCCCATCCTTTCTGCCTTCCATTCAAGAGGACATTTAAGAATCAACCACAATAGTGTGCATCTGAAGTCACATATAGGCCAGACCAGGTAAGGATGGCAGATTTCCTTCCCTAAAGAACATTAGAGAACCAGATGGGGTTTTTTTTTAATGACAATTAAAAATGGTCATCATTAGAGACTTTTATTAAATTCAAATTTTCCCATCTCATGGTGGGATTTGAATCCAGGGGCCCAAATCTTGCCCTTAGCTCTCTGGATTACTAACCCAGTGATAATACCACTAGGCCACTGCCTCTCCCAAGGCAAACAGATTATCAACCTACAAACACTCCCAACACACAACAATGGCAGGAGGTCAGAAGGGGAAAGATTGCTGGTCAGCCGTGAGAGGTAAAGACCATCGGGGAGCATCTACATCCATAGCTCCAGACTGCAACTTGCATGCAAAACAGGCACGTTGCCAGAACAACCTGGAATCCCTGAGTGAATTATACCAAACTCATATTAAAAGTAAACAGTGCCCCATAAACTGATATTTTCTGTGATCAGTGTACTTCATAAACTTGTAAAAACTATTACAAAACTTTCACTGATAACAGGATGATCAAATGTATATTTGGTGTCATCATATTTCATTGCTTTTGGCATCTATTATTCCAGATTTAAAATATGGAAACTGCAGGTACCGATGACGAATAGAAATGGCTGAAAGCTTCAGGTGTCCAGGTCACCAACAACCTGTCCTGGTTCCCCCCATGCAAGTTAAGTTTGTTTATCAGTCACAAGTAAGACTTAATACTGCAATGAAGTTGCTGTGAAATTTCCCTAGTCACCAGAGTCCGGCATCTGTTCGGGTCAATACACCTAACCAGTACGTCTTTCAGAATGTGGGAGGAAACCAGGGCACCCGGAGGAAACCCACGCAGACACAGGGAGCATGTGCAAACGCCACACACAGCGACCCAAGCCAGGGGTCGAACCCCGGTCCCGAGCGCTGTGAAGCAGCAGTGCTAACTGCTGTGCCACCGATGGTATAGTGGACACCAGAGTTAAGAAAGCCCAATAACGCCCCTACTTTCTCAGGAGATTCACCTGAGCGGCCATTCACCTGACGAAGGGACTAACCCCGAAAGCTAGTGAGTTTACTATCAAATAAATCGGTTGGACTTAAACCTGGTGTTGTCAGACTTTTTACTGGGTTTTTCCTGACAATTGTCGATGATTTCGTGGTCATCAGTAAATTCTTAATTCCAAATTTTTTTTATTGAATTTGAATTCCACCCACTGCCGTGGTGGGATTCGAACCAGGTCTCCAGAACATCAACTGAGTTTGTGGATTAATAGTCTAGTGAGAATACCAGTTGGCCATCGGCTTCCCTTGCTCCCACCTGTGGTGGAAGTCATGGCTCTGTGGGTCAGACTGGCCCTTGGACAGGAGACTGAAGCAGAATGGGAGGTATTGTAAAGTGACCTCTATTCCAATAGTCAAATAACACCAGTCCATAATCAGAATAGAATCAACTCCTACTCATCCTGGTTCTATGGATTGATGGGGAGGATTAGTCACCAACAGAGCATCATCTGTAGTGCTGTTGATTTACAGCATTCTCATCGACAGAAAAAACAGACATCAGCCTTTCCCCTGGTAAATCCATCTCCCATTTGGTGGGCAGAAGATGGTTAATTCCAAACTGGTGTGAATGGATGCCATCCTGTGATGGAGGAAGTTCTGCAGCTTTGCCTTAATGTGGGTGCAGTGGCATTGTGGTTTTGTTGCTGGACTAGTAATCCCAAAATAATGCTCAAGGGATCTGGGTTCAAAGCCCACCATGGAAAATGGCAAAATCTGAATCCAAAAAAAAAAATCTGGAATTAAAAGTTTAAAGGTAACTATGATACCATTGTTGCAAAAACCCATCTGGTTCATTAATGTCCTTTTAGGGAAGGAAATCTGCCATCCTTACCTGGTCTGGCCTACATGTGACTCCAGACTTGCAGCAATGTGGTTGACTCTTTAAAATACCTTCAAGAATATGCAATAAATGCTGACCCAGCCAGTCTGCCCACATCCCATGACCGAATTGGGTGGCACGGTGACACAGTGGTTAGCACGGCTGCCTCTCAGTGCAAGGAATGAGCTTTTGATTCCCGGATTGGGTCACTGACTGTGTGCAGTTTGCACGTTCTCCCTGTCTGCGTGGATTTCCTCCGGGTGCTCCAGTTTCCTCCCGCCTTCCAAAGATATGCAGGTTAGGTGGATTGACCATGCTAAATTCCCCTTTAGTGTCAGGGGTAGGGTAAATGCATGGGGTTGCGGGTATAGGCCCTAGATGAGATTATGGTCGGTGTAGACTTGATGGGCTGAATGGCCTCTTTCAGCACTGTGGGATTCTATCTACCTAAGAATGAAAAACACTGCGTGAGTTGATGATGGATTCCTCAACGTAGCTTAGGAAGTGATAATGGGTCTCTCTCTGATATGACAAGGTGTTCAAGTCTACAGAGGGAGGTGCCGGGCTTCAAAGCCTCAGGTATAAGTGTACACTCATCTTCCTTGCTTTGGTAATCTCCTCATCCAAATCTGGCAGTTCCAGCAAAATCCCCAAAGGAATTCTCACGCCGGACTGCTGGAAGTCAAATCGCAGCTGACAGTTAAAGCTGCCATGCAGAAAACAGTTGTATTGCTGTTCAGAGACGTAACCTGATTCAGCAGTAGGAGATATGGCAATAAGGTAAACACAAAGGGGGGGAAAAAACAGAAGCAGCATAGCAAGTGCCTTTAGGAAATGAATTCTCAAGTGTCAGATCCGTTTGAGCTTGTTTTAAATGGAAGAGTAACCATTAGGAGAGAGTAAAACTCCCCAAACACTCAAAACAGCGCCTGGCCCTTACTTATTACCATGTATTTGCATAGATTTGCATTCAGTAATGAGCCTTGTTCACTCTGCGTGAGGTCTCTCGGAAGGCAAAACTCCAATGGCTCTGGAAAATTAGGAGCAAGTCTTATCAGAACAGCACAGATCCTGACATCCATTGGCCAATTCACAATGCCAACAACACTCGATGCCAACAGCAATGCCTTAAAATTGGCCCTTAAAATTTAGAGGCGCATATTAAAGTTGGAACAGTTAAACCGATTTAAATTTTAAAAGGTGATACTGTGTTTGTTTTAAAGGCATACACCAAAAAAGGCACATTCCCCTGCAGTAGATTACCTGTGAAGACTCGCATTCCAAGCATTATCTTGTAATTGAGCCTGTGTCTATATGTGCTCTGTTTGTGAACTGAACTCTTCTCTCTCTGTTGATGAAGGGGCAACACTCCAAAAGCTCGTGCTACCAAATGAATCTGTTGGACTTTAACCTGGTGGTGTGAGACTACTTGTTATTAACTGCGCAACGGCTTATACTAAGGACAAAGGAATATGTCATCATCTCCCCTCTGGTTCCTTTGCCACTTATTTAAATGTGTTCTCTGCATTCTGACCGCTTTGCCACTAGAAACATTTTCTGCTTATTAATTTTGTTCATTGTTTTTAGTAGCTTTGAGCAGCTCAATCAAATCTCCCCTTTTGTTCTGCCTGAGAAGGAGAATATTCCCATCTTCTGTTGGATTTCCACATATCTGGAAGTCTCTCACTCCTGGTACTAGTCCAACAAATCTCTTCCACAACCTCCTCCAGTGCCTTGATATCCTTTCTGAAGGTTGATAGCCGGAATTAGATGCAATAATCCAACTGAGGCCTCATAAATGATTTATAAATGTTTAGTAAAACGGTGCATGACGCTTTGCAACCTTGCTACTTAACACAATAAGAACATAAGAAGTAAGAGCAGGAGTAGGCTATCTGGCCCCTCGAGCCTGCTTTGCAATTCAGTAAGATCATGGCTGATCTTTTTGTGGACTCAGCTTTACTTACCCACCCGCTCACCTTAATTCCTTTGCTCAAAAATTTATCCATCCTTGCCTTTAAAAACATTTCAAGGAGGTAGCCTCAACTGCTTCATCGGGCAGATTTGCAACTCCTTGTTCCGCCTCAACTCAACCCTAAATCTGCTTCCCCTTATTTTGAGGCCATTCCTTCTAGTTCTAATTTCATCCACCGGTGGAAACGACCTCCCTGCTTTGATCTTATCAATCCCCTTCATAACCTTTATGTGTTTCTATAAGATCTCCTCTGATTCTTCTGAATTCCAATGAGTATAGCCCCAGTCTACTCAGTCTCTCCTCATAAGCCAACCCACTCAACTCCAGAATCAACCCAGTGAATCTCCTCTGCACCCCTTCCAGTGCCAGTACATCCTTTCTCAAGCAAGGAGACCAAAATTGAACATAGTAATCTAGGTGTGGCCCCACCAGTACCTTATATAGTTGCAACATAACCTCACTGTTTTTAAACTCCCCTGTCACAATGAAGTACAAAATTCCATTTGCCTTCTCAATTACATTCCAGACGACTCCATCACTATTCCTTGACATGTCTAGTCCATTGCTGGAACAGACCCATCAGAGATAGTGGCACATGAGGTATATATTCAGGAGGGAGTGATCCTGGGAATTCTCAACATTGCTTCCGGACCCCATTATTCGTTCATGGGATGTAGGCAGCACTGGCTAGGCCAATAGTTATTGCCCATCCTTTGGGGCATTTAAAAATCAACCACATTGTTGAGAGTCTGGAGTCATATATCAGGTAATGATGGCAGATTTTCCTTCACTAAAGGACATTAATGAACCAGATGGGTTTTTAACAATAATCAACAATGGCTTCCTGGTCATCATTCAACTTTTGTAATTCCAGATAATTTAATTGAATTCAAATTTCACCACCTGCCAGGGTTGGGATTTGAACCAGATCCCCAGAACATTAGCCTGGGTCTGTGGATTATTAGTTCAGTGACACCACCACTGCCTCCCCTGACTTAGTCTTGCTTGTGGCATTACTATCAAGCCAGGGTATGTACCCTTGTTGAATGGGGAGTTCAGGAGTGCATACCAAGAGCAATAATAAGTGTAGCTGAAAATGAGATGTTAACCTGTTAAAACTACAACACAGTGGGCGGTGCACTGGCACAGTGATTAGCACCGCTGCCTCAAAGTGCCAGGGACCCAGGTTCAATTCCGACCTTGGGTCACTGTCTGTGTGGAGTTTGCACATTCTCCCCGTGTCTGTGTGGGTTTCCTATGTGTTCTCCAGTTTCCTCCCACAGTCCAAAGATGTGCAGGTTAGGTTGACCGTGCTAAATTGACCCGAGTGTCAGGGGATTAGCAGGATAAATGTGTAGGAGTTGCGGGAGGTGGGACTGTAGTCAGTGCAGACTCAATGGGGCAAGTAGCCTCCTTCTGCACTGTAGGGATTGTGTGACTAGTACTATTTACCTGCCAAACAATAAAAGCAGCATGTTATAGCCACAACTCCACAGTCAACGGATTACATTAAAGCCCTGCAGCCCTTCAATATCTCGGGTCAATAGTTCAAAGTCCTTGTACCACGCGACCTGCTCTGACACCATGTGGCTTTCGTAACAGAGTGCAACATGGAGTGTAGCAACAGTAAGTTTATTTAACTAACTCTCCAGTTGTAAGAACCAACTTACGCTCTGCCCCAGGTCCTGGGGAAATCTGGCGTGCTCCGGCCTTGTGATGCAAGAACATGACCGTGACTTCAAACAGTCACGTGTCAACCCAATCCCTACCATCACAATGGGAGTACCTTCTGCACATGGACTGCAGCTGTGGAAGAAGGCAGTTCATCATTCCCCTCAAGGACGAGTGGGTATGGACAATAAATGCTGGTCTTACTGGCAATGCCTACATCCCATGGGCAAAGAAAAGAAAGCTGTTGGAAGTGTTATAAAGAGTGAATGGTGAGCTTTCACTTAGAAAAAAAAACCTTGAGTTGTGAGAGATCACTGGGGGAGTTGTATGAAGCTTTTCATTTTTGTGAGTATTGATTGACACATCTGTTCAGAAATACAAGGTTAAAAGTGTTCTGTTTCTGACAGTGTGTCAATATTTGAACATAGGTTACACTTGACAGTTCAAGAGCTAGCCACCTGCCTGAGCAGCTAGATTTAAACAGAGATGAATTAAACTGATAAATCCTTGTGTAATGCCACGTAATTCTCTTTTCCAGAAAGAAGCCAAATAATGCGTGTTGTTTGGATACCTTAGGAAAGAGTTTGATTTTACCACCAGAGCAGGGAGTTAACGAGCAGAGTTAATGCTCATTACCAGAATGGCATGGTGGCACAGTGGTTAGCACTGCTGCCTCACAGCGCCAGGGACCCAGATTCGATTCCCGGCTTGGGTCACCATTTGTGTGGAGTTTGCACATTCTCCTTGTATCTCCTGTGGCTCAGGTTTCCTCTCACAGTCCGAAAGACGTGCTGGTTATACAGATTGGCCGTTCTAAATTCTCCCTCAGTGCACCTGAACAGGCGCCAGAGTGTGGTGACTAGGGGATTTTTACAGTAACTTCATTGCAGTGTTAATGTAAGCCTATTTGTGACATTTAATTTAAAAAATGAACAGGGCAATGAAATAAATGCCCACATTCCGAAAATGTAAAAAGCTGCGGAAAAATTATTCCGAAGCATCCGGATTGTGTTCTCAATGAACACTCCCGGTTTACAGGGATCGTTCCAACAATCCATACAACAGGCATTGCAATGGAAACTCCAACTTTGTAATTAACCATATGTTGCAGAGGAATCCAGAAAGGTAATTTCAAAAAAGGGGGCAAGATTTCCCATCCCGCCTGCCACGAGAATCATAGCGGGTGGGGTGGGGGACCATGCAAATGTCCGTTGACCTCTGGCAGGGTTTTCCAGTCTTAATTGCAGCCAGAAAATCCCACCTGTATCCGTGAATACGCCAGTGTAACATGGCCTTTTACAGGATCGCAGATGAGAAGCAAACATCTCAGGAAAGGTCCTTGTGGCTTGGTATAAAATAATTTCACATCAGCGCTATTTCAATTAGCTCAGAGAATTAAAAAATCAATTTTTGCGCATAGATTAATTTTCACACCAATAGGACCGAACTTTTTGTATAAATGCTTGATATAAACTTTTATGTTCAAAATAAATCCATGTTGAGTGGCATTTAATGAATGATGCAGAAATAATGTCAGTAATGTGGTTTTACAGTAGTCGCTGGGTACAAGTTTAACTCCTTATATGAGCAATGGTACAAATAGGCTGTCAGATGCAAAGCTAACAGCTTTGTTGCCAATCTCAACTTGTTCATGAAAGGATCCCCTTGTAATTAGTATTATCTCGCAGCTAATAAGACAGCAGGGAAATAAATCCCTCTGTGCGTTACATGTAGCAGGAAAACCATTTATCAAGAACACCTTAATTATTTTTGCTACATGGCGCGTGGTGTAAACCTCCCCCCAGCATTCTTTTGCTATGAGCTTAACTCAAATAATTTGGACTATTCAAAAGCCATGTTCAAACAGCCTACACTGCAAGTATCTTTCTGCAAGGTAGTGTATTTTAGTAGTCAGTGGTGGCTGGGTTGCTGCCTCTCTGTGGATTAGTGGATTGAAGAACAAGGGACTTGAGCACTAAATCCAGGACCATAAGACAGAAGAGCAGAATTAGGCCGCTTGGCCCATTGAGTCTGCTCTGCCATTCAATCATGGCTGATATTTTTCTCATCCCCATTCTCTGGCCTTTTCCCCATAACCCCTGATCCCCTTATTAATCAAGAACCTATCTATCTCTGTCTTAAAGACACTCAATGATCTGGCCTGCACAGCCTTCTGCATCAGGGTTCCACAGATTCACCACTCTCTGGCAGAAGAAATTTCTCCTTGTTTCTGTTTTAATGGATCATCCCTTTAGCCTGAGGTTGTGCCCTGTAGTTCTAGTTTTTCCTACGAGTGGAAACATCCTCTCCATATCCACCCTTTCCTATAAGTATTCTGTAACTGTGTGGGTTTCCTCCCACAGATGGAAAGACATGCTTGTTAGGTGCATTGGCCATGCCAAATTCTCCCTCGGTGTACCTGAATAGGTGCCTGGGTGTGGCAGCCATTTTCATCGTGATTTCATTACAGTATTAATGTAAGTCTACTTAATGTAAGTCTATTAATAAATACAAGTTCAAACTTTAAATGTTTCTCATCCCTGTTGGATATCTTAACACGAAACTGGAATTTAACAGTTGTTGTAATAATGCCTGCAGTGTGATCAGTAAGCATGAATATATTCCTGTCACAAAATAGTGCGTTGTAAAATAATTCTGTGAAATGCCTTGCAAGCAAACAAAAATAAAACAAAAATTACTTTTCCTCACGCCCAATTGAAATAAAATAATTTGAAGAGGATGGTTGTACAGCAATGGAGATAATATCAGGGAAAGAGAGATCCTTCGTTAACAGGGCTTCAAGATGATTCATGTTACCATGTTATTAATTCTAAGTGTCGGGCTAGTTATTCATATCCTATTGACAAAGACAACAACATTGAGAGGAACGCTCATGGAAAATATGAGTGGTCAATGTGATACTTAAATATTGTTCACTGAATTTTAAATTTCAGTTAAGGTAAGATTATGATTGCCCTCAATTGGTTAACATGCCATGGCACTGTAGATAATTAGGCCCAATTGTAATAACTCCACGGAGGCAAAAGTCCCATCACGAAGTTACTTTATTTACACTATACATCTGCACACAGCCAGCTCTCCAGTTGCTCCCTGCTGAATGCTGTCTGGGAGTCTGACACACTTGCTTTAAATAGGGAGCATGAGGCTCCCTGATTTAAACATCAATTAGGACTCATCAGGTACCTCCTTTTGGGTACCAACCAAATAAACTAAATCAAATTAAGTGAGGGACAATTTAAAAAGGGCAGATTCCAGAAGGGGGGGGATCCGCCCAAACCAAAAAACAAAGCAGAAAGGAGGCATAAAACATTAAACTAAACTGTGATTATCAGGGTCAATAACATACCCCAGTCCCCGCGGTGCCTAGTGGGCATGGAAGGCGTCAACTGTAAAGGACTCATCAGGTAGTTCATACTCTAGCAAGCCGACCTCATTACCACATTACAATATGGGGTAGCACGGTGGCACAGTGGTTGGCACAGCTGCCTTACAGCGCCAGGGACACGGGTTCCATTCCTGGCTGGGATCACTATCTGTGTGGAGTTTGCGCATTCTCCCTGTGTCTGAGTGGGTTTCCTCCAGGTGCTCCAGTTCCCCCTCACAGTCCAAAGATGTGTAGGTTGGCCATGCTAAACTCTCCCTCAGTGTACCCGAACAGGCACCTGAGTGTGGCAACTAGGTTATTTTCGCAGTAACTTCATTGCAGTGTGACTGTAAGCCCAGGTGAACAGTTGAAAGCTTTTTCCCAGGACAGAAATGACAATTACAAGGGGACACACGTTCAAAGTAAGGGGGGAAAGGTTCAGTGGAGATGCGTGGGGGAAGTTTTTTTACACAGAGGGTAGTGGAGGCCTGGGATGCACTGCCAAATGAGGTGGCTGAGGCAGTTACATTAGCCACATTTAAGACTGATCTTGATAGGCATATGAACAAATGGGGAATAGAGGGATATAAGCCGTTAGTTAGATTGCTAAATATGATTAGCATAGGCTTGGAGGGCCGAAGGGCCAGTTCCTGTGCTGTATTGTTCTTTGAGTAATTTTTAAAACAGTGCAAAAAATACACAGTTGCACAACTAATCGGGTGGGGGATGGAAGATTTGGGGTATGTTCCTGCTGGTCTCTGCAGCAGGAAATGGCTACAGGTTGGCACAACAGAGGGCCAAAGGACGTGTACTGCGCTATTATGTTCAAGTTCTATTCCCACCACAGGATTCAGTGTGCAGATTGAAGAATTCCACCCTGGAAGTCCACAAGACCCATGTGGCATCTGTGACAATACTGTGCCTTTAAGAAATGTATTTTTTTAAATCGTGTTTCTTGCAAGGGGTATGTTTAGAATTCAGCTTTGTTTAAACAGTGCCGATTTTGTCTGCACCAGGCAGCTCACATGCTGAGAATGCAGACTAATAATCGATCTTAGCTAATGAGATTTTTGGTTCAATCTGAGTTTATGCATTTTTGTTTGTTTTTGGTTTTTGCTCTGGGGTTTCAGAATTGGGGTTTGATTCAGATTGACAAGAGATAATCATGTGCTCATGGGAGGACTTAAACTTACAGGAAAAAGCAAGCAGTTTTTGCCTGGTCCTAAAAGAAGGAAGAGGTCTCTCTCTCTCTGGAGACTGGTGTTTGAGTGTCAGAAGACAGGTCTCTCTCTGACTCTCTCTCCAGAGGAGTTCAAAGGCTCTAGTACTATTAATAAATAAAAGCACATAAACCTGTATTGATTGCTAACTGGGTTTGAAGAGGAGTTTAAGTCTATAAGAGAAATATTGCTTTAATTGGAACTAATAGAGATAGGTTAGCAGTTAGGAATTGTATCTTGCCATGTTCAAACATAGCTCCATTGGTTCAAGTTAAGCTCATTCATTTGTTATCGTTAAACTGTATTGATAAATAAAGCTTGCTTTAATAAAAGCTTCCTAGTGTGTCAATAGAATCACACCTGGAATAAAACACATTAGCATCACAGTCATGCCGAAATAGAGTTTCTGCTCTGATACCCTAACACCTTTCATTATAGATCCCACAACACTGCTTCAAATAGGCAGAAAGATTCCTTGTTAGTGTCCCAGTCAATGCAGGATGTTGGATATCATCCTCAAGAATTTTCCCAGAAAGGCCATTTCAAAATCTTGATCCCATTGGCAAACAACAGACAAGTTAATTATCAATGGCTCTTTTCTCCCCGTCTTTTCTTTCTGTGCATTAGTTCTTGTAATGAGGATTGAACCTTCCAGAAGAATGAAGGGACATTTCCATGCACTATATTAACCAGGTTAATTAAACTTTAACTGATTACAAGTGACAGGGAGCAGTAATGCCACATGAGATGGCCAACAAATTATCAGGATGAGTGATCCAGAGAAAAAACAGATGGAACAGAAGAGAATAGAAGTGAAACCCTGGTGTTCTACCACAAGATAACACTCCAAGGGAAGGCAATTGCCAAATGGTATTAACATTGGACTATCATTCCAGAAACTCAGCGGATGTCCTGAGGACCCTGGTTCGAATCCTGCCAAGGCAGGCGATGGAATTTTAATTTAGTAAAAAAAAATCTGGAATTAAGAATCTACTGATGACCATGAAACCATTGTCAATTGTCACAAAAACCATCTGGTTCACTAATGTCCATTAGGGAAGGAAATCTGCCGTCCTTACCCGCTCTGGCCTACATGTGATTCCAGAGCCACAGCAATGTGGTTGACTCTCAACTGCCCTCTTGCAACGAGGGATGGGCAATAAATGTTGGCCAGCCAGCGATGCCCGTGTCCCACAAATGAATAAAACATAATTTTTACTGTACTGATTTTCAATCCTATGGATTTAATAGGAAACTTGAATACATTTTGCATTAATTATTTAAAGTTTTACATCTTTCATATATTCTAAATTATATTACATGAGGTTCACGCAGTCAGCCAGCTCAATAAACAGCATGGCCTGCAAAAGAAGCAATTTGATGTACATTCATGTTTTTACTGTGTTTATTTGCTGATCTGCGAAATCTAAATCTGGGTGGATTCCATCACTTGGTACTCTCCACTTGTTACTTGTTCCACATACGCACTTGCACCATTTCGAATCTGTTGTATTTAATTAATTGCGTATTTTGTCGTCACCAAATACTTTCAGGAGTGTGGCACTTTGGACGTGTGACGTTGTCACCTTCAGGGTCGACCCCTTCACGAACTGTCTCACTATAGGAAGACTCCAGCCCAAGATTTATAATTACGTCAGCAGATGATTGATTCAAAGCATTTCTGAGTGGACACAGGCTGCATCCATTCGATTGCATTCAGGGCAGTGATTCAGCAATTCATTATTATGTTATTAATATCAAAGGAACAATTGGGCGGAATGTGCAGAGGATGTGTGCGCAAGCAACAACAGGTAGTGCAGCGAAAGCAGATGCATTTTTACCCCCAAAGACTGAGTCATGTCCGGGTGGTAGCTGCAAGTTTTAATCAACCCTTTTAAAAATTCAATCAATAACTCAATTGACTGGTTAACATACCCCACACTTGGTCTTATAGACTTATAACTGAGCAGAACAATCTGTTATTTGCTGTGAAGAATACAATCCACAATACATTGCCATGTTGAATATGAATATCTACCTGATTATTGTTAGCTTATTTATAGCACTGAGTCATGACACTTGTTTGGAGAGCTGGTACAGAGCTGATGGGCCAAATGGCTTCCTTTTGTGCCGTAATAATTCTTTGATTCTTTATGATGCTCTTTATAGTCTACCTCATTGATCAAACTTTTGGTTACCTAACCTAAAAGTTCTTTCTATGGCTCAAAGAACAAAGGAAAGTACAGCACTGGAAGAGGCCCTTTGGCCTTTGCCAATCATGGTGCCTGAACTAAACTTAAAAAAAAAACCTGCTGCCCTTACTCGGTCCACATCCCTCTATTTCCTCCCTATCCATGCACCCATCTAGGTGCCTCTTAAACGTTGCTAATGTGCCTGCTTCCTCTACCTCCTCTGGCAGTGCATTCCAGGAAGCCACCACTCTGTGCGAAAAATGTCCCCCGCACATCTCCCTTAACCTTTCCCCCTTGCATCTTGAACCTGTAATTGATTTCTTTTTCCTGGTTTCCCCGGGTGAAAGTGACAATTACTATGGGAATTTGTTCAATATCACTGTTGAAAAGTGTCTTGGGACATCGGGCACAAGACAAATGCATTTAGTTGGTACAGTCAACCTTAAGCTGTATATTCATTTGCATTTGAGTATCATTCAGTGTCTTCAGCATCCTGCACTCATGAATAATGGAGTGATGCAGATTGACACCCCTAATTCCACATGATGGAGTCCGGAGCATTGATCTGAATCCAGCTATTCCGTCGAGAATTGTAAAGAATAGTATAGCTCTGGGTGAGGTTTGTGTTCGAGTGCTTGTGCTTGGGGAATGTGGGGTGGTCAAAGGGGCGTTACTAGCAAGGCATCCCTCGATCATCATACAAAAGCCAGAGTAGATCTCAGCCAGGTTGCGTGGGAAAATTGATGGACACCCAGTGTGTTTTAGCCACAGCTGAGCCATCAGTTGCAGAATGACACTGGCAAGGGCTTGCCCTCTGCAAGGAGAATCAAGCAGGAGATGGAGAGAGTGGAAAATACAAACAGTTTATTTTAAGCCTAATTAATAACTCTGCAATTGCACATTAATGCTGTAACAATTATAGCACAATTTCATATCAATGCCATTATAATTATATAATATTTCAGTATGATTAAGCATGTTATAAGCATGGTAATTAATATAAAGGAACAGCCGTGTTATTATGCGATAAATTAATTATAATCGAATGAATTGTAACACATTATTATGCAATATAAAAGCAAATTACAGTAATACATTTGTTGATCATTCTAAATTGTTGATATAATGGTGGAAAAACACGTTAAGTCATGTCCTTTCATCCTGTGCAATTATGCATTAATAACACTAACGCTAAAGTAGCTTTCCAAAGTACCAGAGTCACATTCATCAAACGCTTCTCCTCTCCAGCTCGCAGTCCTGTTATCTCAGTTCTCAAGCTACCCCAGTCAAAATAAAATATCTGCTGTTATCTGCCTGCTGCTCCAAGTGCCTCAACTGTTTAATCCAGGGGTCGATTTTCACCATTGATTGGAAGTGTTCAGTCGGCTCACCCTATGAGAGATCTGCGAGAAGATACCATCAGTCCGTCGTTATCACACCGGGGCATGCACGCAATATACTTTCAGAAGTCTGTGCATGGAAGCCAGTGCCTGTGGAGAGTTTTTCCATCCATTGAAATATACACACCCTATCGAAGTATCCCAGGGTAGACATTTGTCGTTTTTTTTATATATTCATTCGGGGGACACGGGCATCGCTGGCTGGCCAGAGCTTATTGCCCATCCCTAGTTGCCCTTGGAGGGCAGTTGAGAGTCAATCGCATTGCTGTGGTTCTGGAGTCACATATAGGCCAGACCGGGTTAGGACAGCAGATTTCCTTCCCCAAAGGGCATTCGTGAACCAGTTGGGTTTTTCCGTGGACATCAATTAATTATTAATTTCAGATTTTTTGGTGTTGAATTTAAATTGCACCATCTGCCAAGGTGGGATTCGAACCTGGGTCCCCCAGAACATCAGCTGAGTTTTTGTACTAATAGACTAGCGATAGACTACGCCATCACCATCACCTCCCCTGCATCGATGGCAGAGCTGGTGTTATCCAATGGGTAGCGTATTATACCCTCCGCTTGATATACCATTCAGTTAAAGTTGGTGTATAGAGTCCCTATAGTGCAGATGGAGGCCATTCATCCCATCGGACCTGCACCAACCACAATCCTACCCAGGCCCTCTCCCTGTAACCCCATGTATTTACCATGCCAATCCTCCTGACACTAAGGGGTAATTTAATATGGCCAATCAATCTAACCTGCACATCTTTGGACCCTGGGAGGAAACTGGAGCACCCGGAGGAAACCCACGCAGACACAGGGAGAACATGCAAACTCCATATGATCATCCAAGGCCGGAACTGAACCCGGGTTCCTGGCGCTGTGAGACAGCAGTGCTAACCACTGTGCCATTGTGATTAATGTATGACCAATGGGCAGCATGGTGGCACAGTAGTTAACACTGCTGCCTGGCAGTGCCAGGAACCCGGGTTCAATCCTGGCTTTGGTGACTGTGTAGAGTTTGCACGTTCTCCTTGTGTCTGCGTGGGTTTCCTCCAAGTGCTCCAGTTTCCTCCCATACTCCAAAGATGTGCGGGTTAGTTTGGCCATGCTTTTAAAGTTTTAAAGCTTATTTTTTGTGTCACACGTAGGCTTACATTAACACTGCAATGAAGTTACTGTGAAAATCCCTTCGTCGCTGCACTCCGGCACCTGTTTGGGTACATTGAAGGAAAATTCAGCATGGCCAATGCACCTAATCTAACCAGTCTTTTGGCGTGTGGGAGGAAACCCACACAGACACGGGGAGAACGTACAGATTCCTCACAGACCCAAGCCGGGAATTGAACTCGGGTCCGTGACGCTGAGAGGGAACAGTGCTAAACAATGTGTCACTGTACCACCAACTTGCCCATTAGTGTCAGGGGGATTAACAGGGTAAACATGTGGGGTTATGGGGAGGAGGCCTGAGTGGGATTGTTGTTGGCACAGGTTTAATGGGCACATCATTCGACTTTGTAGGGATTTTAGCAATGTGATCCCACCCATTCACATGGCCACATTTGATGAATTAACCCTTGTTACATATCAGCTAACCCAGATGAGGGACTGAATTTCCCCACAGGCATCGGGGACCACATCAGGCCCATTCCTGATCTCCAGGCCCACTCATTTTGGCGGTGCATTTGTTGGTTAACTTTTTCAGGAGGCAGGCATGTTACACAGGCAGCTTCCACATCCGCCATCCAATTTTAGGGACAATGGCACACAAACATGGGAGGGCTTATTGGAGGAGCCAAAGGGAAGGCTGGGCAATAGTGAAAGCTGACTGCTACTCAGACAGACAGAGAATAAAGAGAGGGTGCCACAAGTGAAGTCGCTGACGTAAAGGCATCCTATAAATAGTGGCCAGATCCATCTTCAGGATTGGTGGG
The DNA here is from genome assembly GCF_965287045.1 of Carcharhinus amblyrhynchos. Taxonomy (NCBI): domain Eukaryota; kingdom Metazoa; phylum Chordata; class Chondrichthyes; order Carcharhiniformes; family Carcharhinidae; genus Carcharhinus; species Carcharhinus amblyrhynchos. The sequence goes on from NC_137329.1 coordinate 116,659,741, forward strand.
CAAGGGAAGCATCTCCACATGAATCCAGCACTTCTGAAGGCAACCCTTCTCTTCATAGGAACATCGGAACTAGGAGCAGAGGTAGGCAAATTCAGCTCTTCGAGCCTGCTCCACCATTCAATCAGATCATGGCTGATCTCTTCCTGGTTTCAAATCCACCTCCCCACCTGTTCCCCATATTCCTTTTTAATCATTTTTAAAATTAGAAATCATTTAAAATTAGAGATAGCTATCTCTTCAATGGTTCAGACTCCATCGCGCTATGGGGCAGCAAGTTCCACAAACCTTCTGCGAAAAACAGTTCCTCCTTGACTCAATTTTACATCTACTGCCTCTCAGCTTACACCTGCGACCTCTTGTTTTAGATTGCCCCACAAGGGGAAACATTTGATCTACATTTACTCTATCAATCCCCTTTTAAAATTTTACGTACCTCGATCAGATTCCCCCTCATCCTTCACAGCTCCAGCGAGTACAAGCCCAAACTGTTTAACCTCTCCACATGTATCTCTCATCCTGCTTACAAACTCACCATAAAGTCTGAAGTTTATTTATCGGTGTCACAAGTCGGCTTACATTAACATTGTAATAAAGTTACTGTGAAAATCCCCTAGTCGCCACACTCTGGAGCATGTTCAGGTATGTCTAGGTAGAATTTAGCATGGCCAATGCACCTAACCAGCACACCTTACGAACTATGGGAGGAAACCGGAGCACCCAGAGGAAACCCATGCAGATACAGGGAGAACTTGCAGACACCACACAGACAGTGAGAGACCCAACCTGGGAATCGAACCAGGGTCCCTGGCACTGAGATAGAAGTATAACCACAGTGCCAGCATCCCTCTCCCCATTGAATCCTCTACACATGAATCCACAAGATCATATGTTGATGCACTGAGTTCCAACTCTCCCTCCAATCTATTATCAGGCTCCTGGTACAATTGAGAAACCATACAACATCAGCAAACTTGCCTTCCTATCAGAACATTGCTAGTAATTGACTCCTTAACCACCTTAACTAGCCTGCCACTGGGGATTAGTGGGTTACTGTCATTGGCCCTGGCTCAGCCTTGAGGAGGGAACTCATCAGGGAGCCGATTTGATGCATTTTTTCCACAGTTCATCACTATGTCCCCCCCTCCGTCACCCTGCATCCAAACGGAGGAACGTTGACCCCTAGGAGAGCACACAAAATCTTGTGATGTTTATGATAAGTTTATTAGGAGGTTAAGAAGTACTTTGCTCAACTTGTTGTGTGATCTCCCACATTATTTCAGGTGCAAGGTCACATTTTTCACCCCCTGCATGCAAAAGGATTCTTTCACACTAGGCCATATGAAAAAGTATCTGGAACCTGTTTGAAACTTAAACTGAGCAAGTGAATCTCAAGAACAATGTTCTGAGAAGGAAAAAAAGAGTAAATCGGGGAAATAAGACGCCTAGTCTGAAGGGTCTTGTATACGTTGAAATAAACCTAGAAACTACAAAGCCTTGTGAATGAAGCCCAGTCCATCATGCAAACCAGCCTCCCATCCATTGACTATGTCTACACTTCCCGCTGCCTTGGCAAAGCAGCCAGCATACCTAAGGACTCCATGCACCCTGGACATTCTCTCTTCCACCTTCTTCAATCGGGAGAAAGGTACAAAAGTCTGAGGTCACGTACCAACCAACTCAAGAACAGCTTCTTCCCTGCTGCTGTCAGACTTTTGAATGGAGCCACCTCGCATTAAGTTGATCTTTCTCTATACCCTAGCCATGACTGTAACACTACATTCTTCACTCTCTCCTTTCCTTCTCTTTAACAATATCTTTTGTCTGTATAGCATGCAAGAAAGAATACTTCGCTGTATACTATTACGATTGACAATAATATATCAAATCAAAATGGAACACCAGTAAAATGGGGAAATAAGAATACAGGTCTGAAATTTTCTTTTCTTTTCTAGGTTACCTGCAGCCCGAATGCTTTTACTGATTTATCTTAAATTTGTACCATCTTGTTATCATCTCACTGATCAGCGGAAACAATCTATAACAATTTAGCCTATGAAGGGTTATAATTGGATAAATAGCGACAGATTGTTTCCATTGGTTACTGGGACATTAACGAGGGCACAATTAAAATTTAATGATCACAGGCAGAATTAAAGAGCTGATTAAAAGAAAAACTTCTTCACACAAGAAGGTGACCAGAATGTAAAATGACACACAGCTGGAGGGCCACTGTTGTGGGAGAGCTCATCAATTCTCTTGCGCAGGAATAAAATAGTGGTCGGAACGCCACCCACCACGGAACTGGAGTGGGCGGGGATCCCACAATGGAAATCTCTGTTGACTTTGGGCTGGAATTTCCAGTCTCACCTGAGCAAGGCTGTAAAATCCCACCCTGGTGGCTTAGAAAAGAGGAGTATGAGAGGGTGCTGGAGAGACACATTGAGGCTCATATCTTAACATCAGGCTAGATGTTGTGCTACTGTGTCGTAATGTTCCAGGGCCTAAAAGTTCTGGCAATCCACTGCTGGCTGCACAGAGCTGTAATATCGACTGAAATGACAAACTGTAACTTTTGGTTGCATTTTATGACAATAGTCAAGTCTTTTATGCTTTGGAAATAAAATTTAATGGGATTAAGTCAGATTGACCACAGTTGACATTTCCAGCTTGATCTTAGTGGAAAATAGTCATGGTCAACTGATCTGTGCAAGCAAGCACTTAAAACAGAAATAAAGTGCCTTGAAGAGGATGTAGGCAATGACATGAGTGAGGAGGTGAGTGATAATGGCTCAGGAAGCATGTCAATAATACCTATTATTATCAAGAGACTCACAGGAAGAATCTCATTAAAGAAATCTTGACACTTCTGACTTCATGGGGTCATCATTAGCGACATGGTGGCACAGTGGTTAGCACTGCTGCCTCACAGCGTCAGGGACCTGGGTTCGATTCCTGGCTTGGGTCACTGTCTGTGTGGAGTCTGCACGTTCTGTCTGTCTGCGCGGGATTCTTCCGGGCGCTCTGGTTTTCTCCCACAGTCCAAAAGATGGGCTGATTAGGCACATTGGCCATGCTAAATTCTCCCTCAGTGAATCCGAACAGGCGCCAGAGTGTGGCGACTAGGGGATTTTCACAGTAACTTCATTGCAGTGTTAATGTAAGCCTACTTGTGATATTAGTGAATAAATTGTTGATTTGATTTATTGTCACATATTAGTATATAGTGAAAAGTATTATTTCTTGTGCACTATACAGACAAAGCATACCGTACGTAGAGAAGGAAAGGAGAGGGTGCAGAATGTAATGTTACAGCCATAGCTAGGGTGTAGAGAAAGGAAGCATCTGAAAGAGTTGGAATAGAGTTTTAGAAGCATGGAAGTAAACGGGAGTAAAAGATAGAATTAGAGGGTCTGCTGGGCTCTCAAGTAGTCACCTCACTCCAAGGCCATCTTGGATTTTGTGGCCAGAAGAGCAGGAACCCTTGGAACAGGAGTGAGGATCTACCTGTGGGATGATTTTGTGGAGATTTGGGCATTTGTGTAACAGTCAAACAGGGCACTTTGATAAGGACTCAAAGGGACTCTGCCTATGAGGGGTAACATTGCTTTTGACCACTCAAGAGTTGACAATGCAAGGAGTAACCAACCAATCCCTGATTAGAACATAAGAACATAAGAAATAGGAGCAGGAGTAGGCCATCTAGCCCTTCGAGCCTGCCCCGCCATTCAATAAGATCATGGCTGATCTGTCGTGGCTCAGTTCCACATTCCCGCCCTCTCCCATAACCCTTAATCCCCTCTCTTATCAAAAACCCATCAACCTGCGTCTTAAAAATATTTAGCGAGGCAGCCTCCACCACTTCGGGAAGAGAATTCCAGAGATTCACCACCCTTTGTGTGAAGAAGTTCCTCCTCAACTCCGTTCTAAACCGCCCCCCCCTTTATCTTGAGGCTGTGTCCCCTAGTCCTACTGTCCTTTTTGAGCGGGAAGAGTCTCTCCACCTCTATCCTATCCATCCCATTCATCATCTTATATGTCTCAATGAGATCCCCCCCTCATTCTTCTAAACTCTAACGAGTACAAGCCTAGTTTATTCAGCCTCTCCTCATAGCCCAACCCCCTCAACTCTGGTATCAGCCTAGTAAACCTCCTCTGCACTCCCTCCAAGGCCAAAATATCGTACAGGGGACACAAGAAAGGGGAATGTTTTCTTTGTTCTTCACTGGAAGCCAGATATAGGGCAACACTTTTGAAGGTATGTCTTCTCCCCTGTATGCTGAGCAGCCCCCTAGGCGTGAACAGAGACTAGAATATTGTGAGCATTTTGCAAAATCTTTTAAACTCCTGGTTGGGTTAAAGCAGAGCTGGAGGGAAGGGATATGCAATAACTCAGCCACACATCACTTTCCATCGCCTGTTATTGTGACAAAAACAGATTCACCTCAAAGATTTGCAGACTGTCAGCTCAGACACAAGTTGTCTTGGTTTTCCTTGAGGCCTTTGGGCAAGCAAATCTGACAGTCAAGTCCTCAACTTTGGTGTTCCACCCTTTACTTGCATATATAAAGGACTCTAGGTGTGGACAGACCAAACAGCTTGTTTAGACTTTCCCAATAAGAAGGATGGTCCATTTCTAGCTCTTAATAAGCATGCAATTCCTGTCCGTCATATGAGAGGCTTCGGAGTTCATTTATTACCTGTAAAATGGACATTGACCAGGTTGAATTTCTATGACATTCTCTTTTTGGCAAATCAAATAAACCACCCAAAACATAAAGCAAAGCCTAAAGGAAACTGAAAACACCAAACCAAAATATGATTAAAGTGACCAATAATACATTGTTGCCCCTGCGGTGCCCAACGAGCATGGAAGGCTTCCACAGCGTCCATGGACACCACATGCTCCCTCTCCAGGGACCCCTCCCCGTGAATGATATGCCAATGATATCACAAAGCCCTCCCTACGAAACCCCCATCATAGACACAACATCTTCATAAACTTGGCAATAAATTCTCAAGTTGAACAAGAGTTCCCTAATAGTTTTGGACAAATTGGCTGAGGTCACACGCGTTAATTGAGTAAAATAGTTTGATTAGCCCCTAGGTTATCAGAAAGGAACCATATGATTCACAGTAACACATTATTGCATGACTCATACTGCAGTGATATGTGATTTCATTATCACAGCCTGTTTCAAGAATTGAGCTTAATATATACAGTGTAAGAGTTTCACACTATCTCAAATATTCTGGAATTCTGATGTATTTTTCAGATGTAAGATTTTCAATGCCAAATAATAGGCATATTTAAGAATTAAAGTCATGTTCTTTGCTACTCACCTACATCTTCATCAGCTTGTTAAATTAGAAGATTTAGAACAAGTTTTTTTTTCCCATCTCCTCCTACATGACTCCTACTTCAATTCTGTTGTTAATAACAACTGTTTTCGACAGTGAGTAAATCCTCATCATTGCAAACATGCACATAATCATCTCCCTACGATTAAGGGTAACTTCTCCACTTAGTTATGCGGTTGGAAACTAATGCCGTTTGATGAAAGGATGAGGTATATAATGTTGCCAAAAAGGAATCACTAAGCCGGAGGATTGGGAGGATCTTAGAATTCAACAGAGGATCACCGAGAAATTGATAAAGCAACAGAAAATAGAATGAGAGTATTAGGCGGCACAGTGGCGCAGTGGTGGGCACTGCTGCCTCACAGTGCCAGGGACCAGGGTTGGATTCCCAGCTTGGGTCACTGACTGTGCAGACTCTGCCCATTCTCCACGTGTCTGCGTGGGTTTCCTCTGGGTGCTCTTCCCACTGTCCGAAAGACACGCTGGCTAGGTGCATTGGCCGTGCTAAATTCTCCCTTAGTGTACCCGAAAAAGGCGCCCGAGTGTGGTGACTAGGGGATCTTCACAATTCATAGTTTTGTGCAATTAGCAGTTATGTGGCACACTTCGCAAATCCAAACATATTATACACACTTGTTCCCTTTATCTACCCTGCTAGTTACTGTTAAAAACAAAATGGTTAGCACTGCTCCCTCAGTGTCAGAGGACCGGGTTCGATTCCGGCTTCGGGGCACTGTCTGTGTGGAGTTTGAACATTCTCCCCATGTCTGCGTGGGTTTCCTCTGGGTGTTCTGGTTTCTTCCCACAGTCCGAAAGACATGCTGGTTAAGTGCGTTGGCCGTGCTAAATTCCATGTACCAGAACAGGCGCCAGAATGTGGCGACTAGAGGATTTTCACAGTAACTTCATTGTAGTGTTAATGTAAGCCAACTTGTGGTGCTGTTTTAAAAAAGATGATTATTTTAAACATTTGCCAACCTCACTCGCAGCCAAGATTTTCCTGTCCCGCTGCAGTGAACGGAGGTTTGGCTGAGCGCCCAATTTTCCATCTCCGCCAACGGCAGTAGCGGGACGTGGACGCCGGAGAATTCCAACCATGATTTCCCTTCCATAAATTAATGTTGATTCTGCCCAATTTTTAAGCAACTTACTAAGTTTAAAGCTAGTGTCACAAGTCTGCTTACATTAGCACTGCAATGAAGTTACTGTGGATTCTCAGAGGCTATTGGGTTCTGAGGCTATTTCCCAGGGCTGAAATGGTCGCTGCGAAAGGACACAGGTTTAAGGTGCTGGGGAATAGGTACAGAGGAGCTGTCAGGGGTAAGTTTTTCACTCATGGGGTGGTGGGTGAGTGGAATCGGCTGCCGTCGGTGGTGGTGGAGGCGAACTCGTTGGGGTCTTTCAAGAGACCTCTGGATGAGTACATGGGATTTAATGAGATTGAGGGTTATAGATAGGCCTAGTAAGTAGAGATATGACCAGCGCAACTTATGGGCTGAAGGGCCTGTTTGTGCTGTAGTGTTCTATGTTCACACAAAGAAACATTCTCTCCATCCCCTGGTCGCCACACTCCGGCACCTGTTCAGGTACACAGAGGGAGAATTTAGCACTGCCAATGCACCTTGCCAGCGCGTCTTTCGGACTGTGGGAGGAGACCAGAGCAGCCAGAAAAACCCATGCATACACGGGGAGAAGGTGCAGACTCCACACAGACAGTGACCCGAGCTGGAATCAAACCTGGCTCCCTAGTGCTGTGAGCAGCAGTGCTAACCACTGTGCCACCGGGCGGATGTTATAAGATTGAGGAGGGGTTCTTGATAGATTGAGGTATGGTGTGTGGACATTATTCAGTGTACCTTGTGCAAATAATTAGGTTGCTAATTAACTGACCATGGACTGAAAACATTTGACCATCAATTACAACAACTTAAAAATACTAAGATGCAATAAAAATTTCCAAGAGGTGCAAACAATTAACAGTTAGATGATTTAAAATAGCCAAGCTGTGTGATTTTGAAACACTGCAAATTGGACCTCCAAAGAGGACCATTTCATCTCCAGAGTCTGCACTGGGAGGCAGCTATCAAAATGATATACCATCTTCCACAAGGCATAGACAGGGTGGTTACTGAGAGACTTTTTCCCAGTGTGGAAATGTCAATTACAAGAAGGCACAGGTTCAAGGTGAGAGGGGGAAAGTTTAAGGGAGATGTGCAGGGAGGGGGCTTTTCACGTACAGAGTGCTGGGTGCCTGGAACGCGCTGCCAGAGGAGGTGGTGGAAGCAGGCACATTAGCAACATTTAATAGGGGTCTGGATGGGTACACGAGGGAATAGAGGGATACGGACCGAGTAAGCGTAGAAGGTTTTTTTAGTTTATTTAGGGCATTATGATCGGCACGGGCTGGGAGGGCCAAAGGGTCTGTTCCTGTGCTGTACATTTCTTTGTTCTCTCTGTATTTTGTGCCATTGATATTTCTTGATAGTTATGGAATACAACGAGATGAATCACACTGAAGTTTTATCAGGATAAGCAAACTATAAAGCTTGGATCTTATGTGGCCCGGAAAGCATGAAATATTTCTGACAATTTCTTGCAGGATGATGGGAACACATCTTGCAATTGTTCTGTGTGCACATGATACAAGGTGATTTCCAATGAATCCTGCTCTGTGCCTCTATTGTTTACATAGCAAAGAGGATCTGCACAAAATTGTCCCTATGATTGGCTGTCCTTTCCCTGTACTGTAAGGTTCACTACAAAGATCATTTCAATAGCCATCAATCTCTTCTCCTGCTGTGTGTTGGTACACAGGTTCAGAAGAACGTTGTTTCTCTGTGACCTGTTTGCTTGTGTTGCCCTTTCTGCTAGCTCAGTGTACATTGTGCACTGACCCCATACAGTCAATCTTATGCGGGGCCACAGCCTTTACAATTTATTGATCATATCAATCCTGAACCACTTCTGCTTCAGGCTTTGATCAGTAAAGAGAATCAGCACCAAGCATTCTCGTGGACTAAGCCTGCTGCTCCCACCGGTGTGGTCCAGAGGTGGGAGTGGCTGTGACTAACCTTAAATCTGGTGGCCCTCGGTTTTTGCTTTGGTTGCGTCAGCGTCACATTTTAATATCTGCATTCTGCTAATGTTTACATGGGTATAATCTGTGTCCATTCCACCCTCACACTCCCCCACACAGTACAATCTGTGCCCATGCGCCCCTCCACCCCACCCACAGAGTACAATCTGTGCCCATGCCACCCTCAATGCTTCTTTCAATTGGTGATGGACATGGTGAGCACTGATTCATCCACAGAATCCTTACAGCGCAGAAGGAAACCATTCGGCCCATCGAGTCTGCACTAACTGTCCGAAAGAGCACCTCACCCAAGTCCACTTCTCCCACCACCCATCGTATCACTGTAACACCACGCATTTAAGCATGACCAATCCACCTAGCCTGCCTCTCTCTCTGTACTGTGGGAGGAAACCAGGGCACCCAGAGGAAACCCACACAGACATGGGGAGAAGGTGCAAAGTCCACTCAAGGCTGGAATCGAACCTGTGTCCCTGGTGCCTTGAGGCAGCAGTGTTAACTACTCTGCCACCACGCCACCCACTGAGGAGGGTCAGTAGGTGGTAACGTGCAGATTTCCATTGTCTGCATTTGGATTGCTACATGAGACATCAGGAGATCAGAAGTCAACGTTGAGGATTCCAGGACCGCTTCCCTCTTAATTGTGTGCCACTGCGCTGCTGCCTGCGGAACAGGACATACTCTCAGATGGTGATGGGGGTATCTGTACCATTGTCTACAAGGTATGATTGGGTGAGTATGACTCTGCCAGGCTGCTGACTGACCAGTCTGTGGGACAGCTGTCCCAGTTTAAGCACGAGTCCCCAGTGTTAGTAAGGAGGACTTTACAGAGTTGGGCTGCCCTATAGGTGAAATTCTTCATCAGAATGAATGATTGCTGATACAGTTTTGGGAACGAATGCTCTTTGCAGTTTGTGTGAAAGACTATCTTGTGGTTTATCATTTTCTGAGCTAGGGCATCAGGTATTTTTTTTCTGTCCGTTCCCATCAACTGATTTGCATGTCACAATCCTTCCTTTGCGGCAGTGATTCCCATTCCAAATATTTGATCAAGGATATGGCACTGGTTGATTTCCCAGACTGATTCTTTCGGAGTCATGCAACACGTCTTCGGATTGTTTCATTCTTATTTGTTTCTCTCGCCATAGTGACCCCACACACACAAGTTGCATAGATGAACAAATGTTTAGTAAGCTACAACTCTTGATATTGTTGTCGCACTACCAAAGATTCCTCCACAGACACCCAAGAGCCCTTTGCTGAGCACCTTCGGTCTGTGCGCAGTCAGGACCCTGTCCTTCCAGTTTCTTGCTATTTTAACACACGATCCTGCTCCTATGTTCACATGTCTGTCCTTGGCCCCTGCTGTAATGTTCCACTGAATGCAAATTTGAGGAACAGCATCTCATCTCCCAGCTAGGCACTTTTGGTCTCAACATCAAATTCAACAACTTCAGATGATTAGTTCTACCGCACTTCGACCCCTTTGTTTACATTTTTTACTGTTCTCTATTTCTTTATTGTCCTTCTTCATTTTTCTTTCCCCCTATTTGATTTCCCTTTCCTTACCCATTCTCCCCAATTGCTTCCCCTTTCCTCCTTTTTTCACAACTTTACCTCTCTCCCACCTATCTCCCCTCTCCCTCCACATCTTCCTCTGTCACAGTTTACCCTCTGATTTCAGCTTCTCTGCCGTTTGGCCATTCACCCCTTCTATTCTCTCTATGGGCTGCCGTTAGCAGCCTTTCCCCTTGTTTCTGTGGCTATGAATCATCTTTCATTCCCTCCCCCTGCAGTATAAATATCTCCCACTTTCTACGCCTTTTAGCTTTGACAAAGCATCATCTGTACTCAACGTCAGTTCTTTTCTCTCCTTACAGATGCTGCCAGACCTGTTAAGATTTTCCAGCGTTTTCTCTTCTGTGTTCAGATTCTAGCATCCGCAGTGATTACTTTTATCCAAGTGCCCTTTGCTTGGGATGTTACCTGCTAAAAATATTGAATGCCTATTGAACCTTTGCTTTTATATCCCTTAGTGCCTTTACCCAATATTTAGTGATCCAAATGCTTTTCAATTAACCTCACTTTAGATTTAACATCTTTCTGGGGAAGGGAATTCTAGTTTTCCCACTACTCCTATTATGAAGAAATTTTTCCTGACATTGACCTAAACTGTAATTTTAAGACTAATACCTCCTTTTGTTCTGGACTCCAAAAGAAATAGCTTCTACAGACTTTGTGCTGTAAGAAATTTGTGTTTTATGTTGCGCTGCGCTGCTATAGTAATATGAGAAATTGAACAGTTTAGGCCTATACTCTCTGGAATTTAGAAGAATGAGAGGAGATCAAATTGAGGCATGCAAGATGATAAAAGGTATGAATAAAGTAGGCTTGGGGTGCATGCTTTCTCTTGAGGCATTCAAGGATGAGAGGTTATAGTCTGAGGATAAGGGATAGCAAATTTGAAACAGAGCTGAGGAGAAACTACTTGCCCTAAAGGTTTGTGAATCTGTGGAGTTCGCTACCCCAAAGTGTGGTTGTTGCTGGGACAGTGAGTAAATTTAAGGAGGAGTTAGACAGATTTTTAATTGGTAATGAGTTGAAAGGTTACAGGGAAAGGAAGGAAAATGGGGATGAGGAGTGTATCAGCCATGATCGAATGGCAGAGCAGACTCGATGGGCTGAATGGCCTCATTCTGCTCCTATACCTTATGAATTTATCTTATGAAGCAATATTACACATCACCAACTGGCTACAAGTGAAATGTGGGAACAAAATTAAAACAGCAAGTTCACTGAATTTATCAATGACATCCACTGTAGTTGTAGATCAGTTGGTAGCATTGCTGCCTCTGAGTCACAAGGATCCAGGTTCAAGACCCACTTGAGACCAAAAATCAAGACCAATACTCCCGTGAGAATGTGCTGCACTATTGGCTGTACTGTCTTTACAAGTCTGATGTTGAACCCAGCCTCCCTTTGCCTGCGCAGGTAGCTGTGAAAGATCCTGTGGCACAATTTTGAGGGAGAGAAGTGAAGCTTCCCCTGGTGTCCTACCCAAGATTTGTCCCTCAATCCACATCATGAAAAACAGATTATCTGATCATTAGAGGTGGCACGGTGGCACAGTGGTTAGCACAGCTTTCTCACGGCGCCAGGGACCTGGGTTCGATCCCCAGCTTGGGTCACTTTGTGCAGAATCTACATGTTCTCTGTATGGGTTTCCTCCCACTCTGAAAAACATGCTGGTTAAGTGAATTGGTCATTGCTAAATTCTCCCTCAGTGAACCCAAACAGGCAATGGAGTGTGGCGAGTGTGGGATTTTCACAGCAACTACACTGCAGTGTTAATGTAGGAATATGTATGACACTAATAAATTATTAAATAAAATTGCACTGCTGTTTGAGTGCAAATTAACAGCCTTGAAAACATAGAAAATAGAAGCAGGCGGAGATCCTTCGAGACGTTAATTTTGACTGATCATCGAACTCAGTACCCTGATCCCATCTTGCCCCATTTCCCTTGATCCTTTTAGCCCTATGACTCCTACATTACAATAGTGACTACACTTCAAGAAGTTCCTCATCTGGTTGTAATGTGCCTGATGGTCATGAGAAGTGCCGTATCAGTCTCATTTGTTCACATTTCAGATTGCCTGCAAAGCTGAGTGGCAGTCTGGCCTGTTTAATGTGTTACACCAAGTTTGTCTCTGTGAACCTAATGTGTCAATTGTTAATCCATTTAAATTAGATGGGGGTGATTAATGCCAACTTGGCTGGTTGAATGCTTTAATTTGAGACAAGGGCAGATTTGATGCCAACAAACCTAAACTTTATCAGGAATGTATTTTGAGATGTTTACAGGCTCGTTGCCATCTTACTAGCCGGAGGGCAGCATTGGCCCCACCCACTGACAGGAGGGAGGTCAGGGCAACTTCCTGGGTGCCATTCAGGCCTTTGTACCTCTGGAATCCCGGTGCTGGTGAAAGTATTGTTGAAGACAATGATCCCAGGCATCCATTTACACTGAAGGAGTGACATAACTTCTCAATATCTGCTCCTGAAGTTGGCGTTTTACCTCAGACATCAAGTGATTTTGAATCCGAGCAACAGAAACAATGGGTGGGATTTCACAGCCTCGCTCGACCCAAGACTGGAAACTCCCACCTGAGGTCAATGGACAATTCCCTTGTCCACCCTTCACCTGCTCTGATTCCTTGGTGGGACAGTGGTAAAATTCCAGCAATGGTGCCCAGATAGGGTACCACAAAAGATATAGGAGCAGAATTAGGCCATTCAGCCCATCAAGCCTGCTCCACCATTCAATCATGGCTAATATTTCTCAATCCCATTCTCCCGCCTTTACCCCACAATCTTTAACCCCCCTCAGCAATCAAGAACATCTCTATCTGCTCTGATGAAGGGTTATCCTGACTCAGTGTTGGCTCTATTCTCTCTCTGACAGTGTCAGCCCTGTTGAGGTTTTCCAGCATTTTCTGTTTTTATTTCAGATTCCAGCATCTGCAGCATTTTGCCTTTTAGTATCTATCTCCGTCTTAAATACACTCAGTGACCTGGCCTCCACAGCCTTCTGTGGCAATGAATTCCTTAGATTGATCACCCTCTGGCTGAAGAAATTCTTCCTTCTCCTCAGTTCTAAAGGCTTCGCTCTTTAATCTGAGGCTGTGCCCTCGGATCCTTGTCTCTCCTACTAGTGGAAACATCTTCTCCATGCCCACTCTATCCAGGCCTTTCAGTATTCAGTAAGTTTCAATGAGATCCCCCCCTCATCCTTCTACTCAATATACAGCCTGATATAAGGCTGGCCAGGCCATTCCTGTGGGTGAAAAGGAGCTGAAGGAGGCTGTTTTTAGTGCTGCTAGAAAAGGGGACAGTGTTTGACTGTGTCCTCAATGTCACCACCAAACCCTGGCGAGCAGACACTACTGCGTGCCAACATTTTCATCCTCGACATGCCTGGCTGTGGGGCTGTACGGAGGGTGACTCTCTGCCCTGGGAAGGGGACCACAACTCTGCAATCTCAACAGTAAGATGCCAGCATGGCATCTCCGTTTAGTGCTTCTGCAATAGAAGGGACACAGGTCACCAGCCGTGACCATAGCTGGCCAGCCTTGCAATACAATTTTGACAATATTGGGTCTCTCCTTGTCCAATTCCTGATTTGTTTAGTGCATACAGGGCACAAGTCCAAGAATTTTAACACCAACACTAACTCTTTAGGAGCAAGTGTGTCACAGGACTGCCCAATACTGGAAGATGACACGATGCATCAGCATTGGCTATCAGTGAGCCAGGGCAGTAGATAAATGTGCACTCATAGGCTGATAGGGCCCAACACTGGCCTCTCGCTGAATCTGCAGTCGGAATAGCTTTGTTTTCGCTGAATAACCCTGTCAGTGGCTTATGGTCAGACACCAATTGTAAAATGTCACTCTTGTGGGCACCTGTGAAACATCAAACACAACCAAAATTGCTGCTTTCTCAGTGGTGGCACAGTGGTTGGCGCTGCTGACTCTCAGCGCCAGGAATCCGCGTTCAATTCTTGGGTGACTGTCTGTCTGTGTGGAGTCTGCATACTCTCCCCGTGTCTGTGTGGGTTCCTCTGGATGCTCTGGCTTCCCCCCACAGTCTGAAAGACATGCTGATTCGCTGTAATGGCCATCTCCCTTGGTGTATCCGAACAGGCACCAAAATGTGGCAACGAAGCAAATTTCAAGTAACTTCATTGCAGTGTTAACATAGGCCTACTTGTAACACTAATAAATTAAAAAAAAGCTGGCACGAACCATTTTCTGTCTGGGGGCGTGTTCTCAAAGTGGCTTTTAGGTTTTCCGACCCGTCCTCCATTGAATGGGGCAATACCACTCCTATGCCATAGGGGGAAGCATCGCACATCAGCACAAACTCTTTAGCTGGGTCATTAGTGTACCACCAAGAACGATGACTGAAGCAGTTTCTCTTTCACCTTGCTTTTGATGTGCTTGTTTTGTTGATTCCTCAGGAAGATCCCATGGTCTCGAGTTCCAAAGGGCCATTTGAAAAACTTACTAATTTTTCTTGTAATCAGGTTGAGTACTTCTTGACTCTTGGGAACCTCACTGTCTGCAGTCCCTCAGTGCAGTGACCACCACCCAGGCCCTGCCCACAGGCTGGCAATCTCAGCCTCTGCAGCATCTTGTGCTTACAATGAACTCGCTGCAACTACAGGGTATTCTTCCCTTTTCCAATCAAACGCTGATTACTGTGCTTTCCGCTCATTTCTTCCTCCTTTTTAAATAAACTTTGCAGCAACTCTTTTTAACTTAAGTGGCTCTTTCCCCCCAAAACTTACAATCAAAGCTCTTGCTTCTGAAGGTCATTTTTTCTTTTCTCCCCCTTATACATGTAGAGTTTCTGTGTAGGGACTGATCATTGTCCCCGTGTCTGCGTGGGTTTCCTCCGGGTGCTCCGGCTTCCTCCCACAGTCCAAAGATGCGCGGGTTCAGTTGATTGGCCATGCAAAATTGCACCTTAGTGTCAGGGGAACTAGCAGGGTAAATATGTGGAGCTTCGTGAGGTTATCCATGGGCTTGCAGTACAGTGAAGTGTTAAGGTGACCATCCTTGATGGAGCAGTGTGTGTCTAAGGATATAACCGATTCGGGAAAGTAGTCTATGGCGAGTCTGATGGTGGGATGGAACTTGTTGATGTCATTATATAGTTGCTTCAGTGATTGTTAACCATGAGTCCAAAGGAAGAAAATGTCATTGATGTATTGAGTGTATGGCATCGGTTGAAGGTCCTGTGTGGTGAAGAGGTCTTGTTCAAACCTGTGCATGAAGATGTTGGTATATTGAGGTGCGAGTTTGGTCCCCATGGCTGTTCCATGTGTCTGGATGAGGAACTGGTTGTTGAAGGTGAAGACATTGCGGTCCGGAATGAAGCAGATGAGTTGTAAAAAAAAAAAAATTTTTTGCAAAATTATTTTGTAAATTGAGTTTGTGTTTTTATATGCCCTGTTTGTGAAGAGAACTCCCACTCACCTGACGAAGGAGCAGCGCTCTGAAAGCTAGTGGTTTTTGCTACCAAATAAACTCGTTGGACTTTACCTGGTGTTGTGATACTACTTACTGTTTACCCCAGTCCAACGCTGGCATCTCCACATCATGGCTACACTTATTTCCACATTCACATCAGGGAGGAAGTATTTTGCAGCCTGTGAAATTCTGTGTGAATTGTATGGAGCACCAATAGTTTTTTTAATATTGTTCCATTTTGTGCTCGCACTGACCAGGCTGCCTTGACCCTGATGAATGGGTGAACTGTACAGATCCATCTCGACTCAGCAGGTTGCTGCTTCCAAACAGTTAATCACCACACACGCAGGATCTTCCATTCCAGCAGGAAGAAAACATTTTTCTTTTGTTCGACGTTTTCAGATACGACGTGCTCATCTGAATAATTTTACGAGGAGCACCTTCTGACAGAGAAAATTAAACTGAGAAAATGCTGGAAAACCTCAGCAAGTCTGGCAGCATCTTTAAGAAGGGAAAAGACCAGCTTTGACAAAGGGTCAGCTAGACTCTCATATCCTATCCCCCCCGATCTCCAACATCTTGCATGGCTAATCCATCTGATCTACACATTTTGAGACACTAAGGGGCAATTGAGCATGGCCAATCAACCTAACCTGCACATCTTTGGACTGTGGGAGGAAACCGGAGCACCCGGAAGAAATCCATGTGGACACAGGGAGAATGTGCAAACTCCACACAAACAGTCACCCGAGGCTGGAATTGAACCTGGATCCCTGACGCTGTGAGGAAGCAGTGCTAACCATTGTACCACCCATATGGGTCACTGTGAAATTAGAATCATAGAATCCTACAGTGCAGAAGGAGGCCATTCAGTCCATTGAGTCTGCACTGACAACAATCCTACCCAGGCCTTATCCCTGTCACCCCACATATTTACCCCTCTAATCTACGCATCCTTGGACACCTAAGGGGCAATTTAGCACGGCCAATCAACCTAACCCACACATCTTTCGGACTGTGGGAGGAAACCGGAGCACCTGGAGGAAACCCATGCAGACACGGGGAGAACATGCAGACTGCACACAGACAGTAACCCAACCAGGAATTGAACCCAGGTCCCTGGCACTATGAGGCAGCAGTGTTAACCACTATGCCATTGTGCTGCCCCTTATCAAACTTTATTTGATGAGACTCATGTGACGTTGCTTGTGAAATGTTACTACACTGAAGGGACTTGATGACGGTAAGTTGGCATTGTTATTGCAAAACATCCCAATGCCACCTTAAACACATGGTCACGTGTCCCAAGTCAGCTCTGGCGGCTCCGAAACATTGCAACATTGGATAAGAAGAAAGGGAAATTGAGCATGCCCTTACTAATAATATTCTGCATTGAGCATGCCTGATAACCTGACAAGACAGAGCGGCATCACCACTCTGCAAGTGAGTCTGACGGGGATCTGAGGCATGTCAATGTGATTCCAGGGATGTCTCCCTTTAGACAGCTCTGCCGATTGAAATGCGCACACAATGTGTTGTAGGTCCAAATATTCCACACTGTATTTTATGACAGTGTTGCAATACTGACAGATGAAACAAGTGAGGGTGAAGCTAATGCAGTACTTGTGCAGTTACAGCAGAAGGCAGTGGGGATTAAAAGTTTGTCTGCCCGCCTACTTTTTCATGCTTTAAACGATTAGGTGCCAGGCAGAGAAAAGCCTGGATGCCAATCCTTTTGTGTGCCTGAGGCACACGTCAATTTCCTTCCCACAAGGGAAAATGCTGGAAAATCTCAGCAGGTCTGGCAGCATCTGTAAGGAGAGAAAAGAGCTGACGTTTCAAGTCCAAGTGATCCTTTGACAAAGCTTCTATTTCCTTCATGGACTGACTGCTCTCTGTGCCTAGATGGCACAATGGTTCGCACTGCTGCTTCACAGTGCCAGGGATTTGGGTTCGATTCCCAGTTCGGGTCACTGCCTGTTTGCACATTCTCCTGTATCCGCATAGGTTTCCTGCAGATGCTCTGGTTTCCTCCCACAGTCCAAAAGACGTGCTGGTTAAGTGCATTGGCCGTGCTAAATTCTCCCTCAGTTTAACCAAACAGGCACTGGAGTGTGGCGGCTAGGGGATTTTCACAGTAACTTCATTTCAGTGTTAATGTAAGCCCACTTGTGACACTATTAAGTAAATAAGCTTGGAGAGGACAAAGCAGTGTAAAAGACAGGCCAATTGACGTCATGTATGTTTGCATTAACGGTATCAGGTGGAGACTGGATCAGAATGTCCCTAACCCCCACCCCACCACATCTGCTACTGCGGCTCCTGTACACATCATCCTGTACACGTTCTCAGCACTGCCTCCACGACAGAATGCTGAAACAGTGTGAGTTACTCAGCAGCTTCTGAGAAAGTGTAACAAAAACAGAAGATGCTGGAAAATCTCAGCAGGTCTGCCGGCAGCTGTGGAGAGAGACGAGAGCCAAGTTTTTGAATCTGGATGACCCTTCGTCAGAGCTGAAGGCAAAGAAAATCAGACAAGATTTATACCGTGGGGACAGGAGGGTGAGGGGACAGAGCGAATGTAATTCATTCATTTTTATCACCTATTCTTATGTCCAATTTTCTATTCTGAAACTTCCGTCTCCATCTTGTCTTCCAAATCCACCCCCCACCCCCACTCCAGGACTAACTGCCACGTTTCTTAGGTTGTCCGTTAACAATCTGTACCTTTTTGTTCTTCCATTCACGTATTCCAATCTCTTAATGGATGTTCTTAGCACCTTTCTAAGCCTTTTGTCATCACCATTTATATCGTTCCCCTCTTCTGCCCTGGAAAGCCTTTCCCAGCAGATAAGGGTGCGGGGCACGCAAGACCTTATAGACATCGACAGGGCTGGAAGATCCTGCCCACTGGCCAGTGGCGCGCTAACTCCACTTGTGGGAAATATATGGCAGACGGACTGGAAAATCCCACTCTAGGCATGGCACTTGGCTCTTAGACAGACTGTTAACAAACTCTGGTATCTGCTTCGCACTAATGTATTAGTGGTACGTATAAACCTGTTGCAGAATAGGCATGTCATTCCTAGGCGTAATTCCAACCTTCCTCTCTTTCTTTCAAGAGAGGAGGAAAGGAAGAGAGAAAGTCTAACACGTGACTGGTGTCAGTTGTGTACCATTATCTACGTCATACACAAGTAGCATGTGCCATCTTTAACTCTTTTTACAACCCTCCTCTTCCTCTCTAAATATCTCTTCTCCTTTAAGATGCTGGTTAAAACCTACCTCATTCTTTGATCAAGCTTCTGATTATCTATCCTAATAACATCCTTATGTAGCTCAGAGTCAATTTTGTTTGATAATACTCTTCAAAAGTATCCACTTACTCTTTTAAATGTGATTAAATGAGTGGCATGGTGTCACAATGGTTAGCAATGCTGCCTCACAGCGCCAGGGACCTGAGTTCAATTCCGGTCTTGGGTGACTATCTGTGTGGAATTTGTACATTCTCCCCGTATCTGCATGGGTTGCCTCCGGGCTTCATCCCACACTCCAAAGATGTGCGGGTCGGGTTGATTGGCAGTTTAAATTGCCCCTTAGTGTCAGGGAGACTAGCTAGGGTAAACGCATGGGGTAATGGGGATAGTGCCTGGGTAGGATTGTGGCCAGTGCAAACTTGATGGGCCGAATGGCCTCCTTCTGCACTGTAGGATTCTATGACTCACTGCTGCCTCACAGTGCCAGGGACAGGGGTTCGATTCCTGGCTTGGGTCTCTATCTGTGTGGAATCTGCACATTCTCCCTGTGTCTGTGTGGGTTTCCTTCAGGTGCTCCGATTTCCTCCCATGCTCCAAAGATGTGCGGGTCAGGCTGATTGGCCATTGTAAATTGCCCCTTCACATCAGGGGATTAGCAGGGTCAATATGTGGGGTTACAGGTAATAAGGCCTGGGTGGGATTGTTGTCAGTACAGGCTCAATGGGTCAAAAAGCTTCCTTCTGCACTGCAGGGATTCTATGATATAAATGATATTTGCTACACTTGAAGTTCACAGTCAACTTGTTTACAAGGTGAAGTTCTCATTATAAAGCCTTTTCTCCATTCAAACCTTCAGAATATTGAGCTGTCACACTAATGATGTCACTTTCCTGCTATACCACCCTCGAGATACACTTCAGATGGTTATCTTCACCTAATAATATTGAAGGTCTAGGGAAACCGTGACCCAAATTTCAGGCTGGAAAGTGGCTTGGAAAGTGAAGGCCGGTGGAAGTCACAGCTGCAGATATTGTTGGGCCAGTGTTTGCTCATAAAATAAGCAAAATAAACACTAAATGCCAGAAGTTCTCAACATGTTCTGTGGAGCATCAGGTCAATGACCTTTCATCTAAACAGTTCAAGAACGTTCACTCTGTTTCTCTCCACAGATGCTGCCTGACCTGCTGAGTATTTCCAACATTTACTGTTTCTAATTCGGATTTCCAGCAGCTGTGACTCTTCGCTTCCATATTATTTTTATATTTGTTCATGGAATGTGGGCATCACTGGCTGAGCCAGCATTTATTGTCCATCCCTCAGGACATTCCAGAGTCAACCACATTGCTCTAGCTCTGGAGTCACGTGTAGGCCAGACCAGGTAAGGGTAGCAGCTTTCCGTCCCTAAAGGACATTAGTGAAAAGAGAGAGAGTTCTTTTTACAATTGACACTAGTTTCATGGTCATTACTAGACTTCCTAAAATCAAGATTTTTGTGGAATTCAAATTTCACCATCTACCGTAGTGGGATTTGAACCCAGGCCTCCAGAGCATTGCTCTGGGTCTCTGGATTACTAGCCCAGTGCCAATACCGCCCAACCTCTGTGTCAGTGTCAGCTCATCCACCAATGCCCCACTCCCATCTGCCATCTACAAAGCACAAGGTAAGAGTCCGATGGAACAATTACCTGGATGAGTACAACTCCAATAGCTCAAGAAACTCAATGCTATCCAGGCCACACAGGTCCATTTGATCGCTACCTCATCCAACATTTTAAACCTTCATTCTCTCTATTATTCCTGAACTTTAGCTGCAGTGTAATATATACGAGATATACTACAGAAACTCAGCAAGACATTTTTAAACAGCATTTCCCAAACTCGTGACCTCTACCACCTAGAAGATCGGTGGGAACAGCACCACCTTCACCCACCATCCCGTCCCCCTTCCACAGTGTCTCCCCACCCCCTCTGCCCCACCACTTCCCAAGCCATATACTACCATAACCAGGAACGTTATCACCATTCCTTTTATCGCTGGGTCAAAATCCAGAAACTCTTTCCGCGAACATCACTGTGGCTATACTTGCATCATATCATAGAAGCATAGTAAATAGGTGCAGGAGTAGACCATTCAGCCCTTTTGAGCTTGTACCACCATTCAATATGATCATGGCTGATCATCCACTTTTAGTATCCTACTCCAGGTGGGATACTCTCTCTCTCCATACCCTTTTAGCCACAAGGACAATGTCCAGCTCCCTCTTGAACATATATAACAAACTGTCAGCTTTTTGTGGTAGAGAATTCCACAGGTTCACAACTCTGAGTGAAGAACATAAGAACATAAGAAATAGGAGCAGGAGTAGGCCATCTAGCCCTTCGAGCCTGCCCCGCCATTCAATAAGATCATGGCTGATCTGTTGTGGCTCAGTTCCACTTTCCCGCCCTCTCCCCATAACCCTTAATCCCCTCTCTTATCAAGAACCCATCAACCCGCTTCTTAAAACTATTTAGCGAGGCAGCCTCCACCACTTCAACGGGCAGAGAATTCCAGAGATTCACCACCCTTTGAGTGAAGAAGTTCCTCCTCAACTCCGTTCTAAACCGCCTCCCCTTTATCTTGAGGCTGTGCCCCCTAGTCCTACTGTCTTTTTTGAGCGGGAAGAGTCTCTCCACCTCTATCCTATC
Organism: Carcharhinus amblyrhynchos; assembly: GCF_965287045.1. Taxonomy (NCBI): domain Eukaryota; kingdom Metazoa; phylum Chordata; class Chondrichthyes; order Carcharhiniformes; family Carcharhinidae; genus Carcharhinus; species Carcharhinus amblyrhynchos. The sequence goes on from NC_137329.1 coordinate 116,681,175, forward strand.
CATCCCATTCATCATCTTATACGTCTCAATGAGATCTCCCCTCATTCTTCTAAACTCTAACGAGTACAAGCCTAGTTTATTCAGCCTCTCCTCATAGCTCAATCCCCTCAACTCCGGTATCAGCCTAGTAAACCTCCTCTGCACTCCCTCCAGGGCCAAAATATCTCAGTCCTGAATGACTGACTCCATATTCTTAAGGTAAAGATGCTGGCGTTGGACTGGAGTGGGCACAGTGAGGAGTCTCACAACACCAGGTTAAAGTCCAACAGGTTTATTTGGAATCACAAGCTTTCAGAGCACTGCTCCTTCATTGGGCAGTCAGCTGAGAACATAAGAACATAAGAAATAGGAGCAGGAGTAGGCCATCCAGCCCCTCGAGCCTGCCCCGCCATTCAATAAGATCATGGCTGATCTGTCGCTGCTCAGTTCCACATTCCCGCCCTCTCCCCGTAACCCTTAATCCCCTCTCCTATCAAAAACCCATCAACCCGCGTCTTAAAAATATTTAGCGAGGCAGCCTCCACCACTTCAACGGGCAGAGAATTCCAGAGATTCACCACCCTTTGAGTGAAGAAGTTCCTCCTCAACTCCGTTCTAAACCGCCCCCCTTTTATCTTGAGGCTGTGCCCCCTAGTCCTACTGTCTTTTTTGAGCGGAAAGAGTCTTTCCACCTCTATCCTATCCATCCCATTCATCATCATATACGTCTCAATGAGATCTCCCCTCATTCTTCTAAACTCTAACGAGTACAAGCCCAGTTTATTCAGCCTCTCCTCATAGCTCAACCCCCTCAACTCCGGTATCAGCCTAGTAAACCTCCTCTGCACTCCCTCCAAGGCCAAAATATCTTTGCGCAGGTGTGGCGCCCAAAACTGCACACAGTACTCCAGCTGCGGCCTCACCAATGCCCTATACAGCTACAGCAAGACCTCCCTACTTTTATATTCAATCCCCCTTGCTATGAAGGCCAGCATCCCATTCGCCTTCCTGACCACCTGCTGCACCTGCAAGCTGGGTTTTTGCGACTCATGCACAAGGACCCCAAGGTCCCTCTGTACCGTCGCCTGTTGCAGTTTTTCGCCCCGTAAGTAATAGTCCTTCCTACCATTCTTCCTACCAAAGTGGACCACCTCACACTTGCCAACATTAAATTCCATTTGCCATTTCCTGGCCCATTCGCCCAGCCTATCTAGATCCTTCTGCAGACTCGCCACACCCTCCGCACAATTTGCTGTTCCACCAATCTTGGTGTCATCAGCAAATTTCGACACCCTACACTCGGTTCCCTCCTCCAGATCATCTATATAAATGGTAAAAAGCTGAGGCCCCAGCACCGACCCCTGGGGCACTCCACTAGTCACCATCCGCCAATCCGAATAGCACCCGTTGACCCCCACTCTCTGCCTCCTATTTGACAACCAATCCTCTATCCACGCTAACACCCTACCCCCAACTCCATGTCCCTCGACCTTCTGCAATAACCTCTTGTGAGGCACTTTGTCAAACGCCTTCTGAAAATCTAGAAAGACCACATCCACCGGCTCTCCTCTATCCACCGCCCTAGACACATCCTCATAGAACTCCAGTAAATTTGTCAGACACGACTTCCCTTTAATGAAACCGTGCTGCGTCTGCTCTATCAAGCAATTCCCTTCAAGATGCCTCGCAATTTCCTCCTTAATGACGGATTCTAACATTTTACCTACCACAGACGTTAAACTAACCGGCCTATAATTCCCCGCCTTTTGCCTGGCACCCTTCTTAAACAACGGCGTAACATTAGCCGTTTTCCAATCATCCGGCACTTCCCCGGAATCCAGCGACGTTTGGAAAATAACCACCAAGGCATCCACTATCACCTCCGCCATTTCTTTCAGAACCCTCGGATGCATTCCATCCGGTCCTGGGGACTTGTCCACAATCAGCCCCTCCAGTCTGTCGAGCACCGCCTCTCTAGTAACAGTAATGTCATTAAGACCCTCCAGTCCTACCACCTTTCCATCGCTAACACCCGCAAATTATTCACGTCCTCCTCCGTGAAGACAGAAACAAAAAAGTTATTCAATACCTTAGCCATATCCCCATCCCCTACCACTAGGTCCCCTTTCTCATCCTCTAAAGGACCAACATTCACCCTAGCCAGCCTCTTCCTTTTTATATATTTATAAAAACTCTTGCTATCCTTTTTTATATTAAGCGCTAGCCCAGCTTCATAGTTTCTCCTACCCTTCTTTATCAACTTCTTTGTCAATCTTCGTTGACATTTAAACTTCTCCCAATCCTCTTTTCTCCCACTACTCTTAGCTACTCTAAATTCCTCCGCTTTTAGTTTAACACTTTCCTTCACCTCCTTCGTTATCCACGGCTTATTACCTCTCCTCCTACTATCCTTTTTGACCATCGGAATAAATTTCCGCTGAGCACCAAGAAAGATCTCCTTAAAGATCCTCCACTGCTCCTCAACAGACCCTCCCTCCAACGCGCTCCCCCAGTCCACATTCGCCAATTCTTCTCTCATCCTACCATACTCCCCTCTATTCAAACAAAGGACGCGTGTCCGGGAACCCACTTTCTCCTCCTCCATCTGCACCAGAAACTCCACCATACAATGATCACTCTCCCCAAGAGGATCCTTCACCACAAGGTCCCTAATTCTACCCGCCTCATTACATAGCACCAGATCCAAGATAGCTCGCTCCCTCGTCGGCTCCAACACACACTGTTCGAGGAAACTATCCCGGCAGCATTCCAAGAACTCTTCCTCGAGCCCCCCGCGTCCAACATGGGTCGACCAATCAATATGCAGATTGAAATCCCCCATAACTACGGCCGTCCCATTCCTGCACGCCGCACTTATTTGCACGTTAACAGCCCGCCCCACCTCCAGATCATTATTCGGGGGCCTATAGACGACACCCACCAGCGTCTTCCTCCCTTTGCTGTTCCTAATCTCCACCCACAACGATTCCACCCTCTGCTCCTTGGCTCCAATATCATCCCTTGCTACCACCGTGATGCTATCCTTAATCAGCAGAGCTATGCCCCCCCCTTTTCCCTCCTGCCTATCCTTCCTAAACACTTGATAGCCCTGTACATTCAGCTCCCAGTCCCTGTCACCCTGCAGCCACGTCTCTGTAATGGCCACCAGATCGTATCCATTTGTGTCGACCTGCGCCACCAGCTCATCCACTTTATTCCGAATGCTTCGTGCATTCAGATAAAGTGCTTTCATCCCAGCCTTCACCTGGACCCTATTTGCCGCAACGCCACCAACTATACTCACGCCCCCTACTCCCTCTATTACTGGGACATCCTCGGCCTCTTCCCTTACATGTAAACTCTCCTTAACTTTAGACCTTGTACCATCACCTACCCTCGCACCCTCCCCCCCCCCCTAATTAGTTTAAAGCCCTGTCTACAGTCCTCTTTACTCGATTCGCCAGCACTCTGGTCCCAGCACGGTTCAGACCAACCCCATCCCGCCCGAACAGGTCCCACCTACCCCAATACTGGTGCCAATGCCCCATAAATTCAAACCCATTCCTCCCACACCAATCCCTGAGCCACCCATTCACTTCCTTAATCCTGTCAACCCTACGCCCGTCTGCACACGGTTCAGGCAGTAGCCCAGAGATGACCACCTTGTCGGTTCTACTTTTTAATTCCATTCCCAGCTTTTCATACTCCCTCCCCAGATCCTCAGTCTGCATTTTGCTTACGTCGCCTTCCTGAGGAAGGAGCAGTGCCCCAAAAGCTTGTGATTCCAAATAAACCTGTCGGACTTCAACCTGGTGTTGTGAGACTTCTCACTGTGCTTATTCTTAGCCGTCGACTACAGTGGTTCAAGTGAACTGTTCCCCTTGGGCAATTAGGGTGCTAATAAAGCCCACGTCCCATCAATTAAAAGATGAATAAGAAGCTAAGTGAGTGAAATAGTTGTGTGGCCACAGCATCTGGAAGGAGCAAGCTGCCATTGGATTCTAGAGCAGCATCTGCTCTTAATCCTGCTCTCCTTAGTGGCCTCAAATCCTCAGTCATCCATTCAGCCTCCAAGGACAGCACTTCCTCAACTAGTCATGCTTCCCTCCCTCTCTATTGCAGCTGCTTGCAACCCAGCACACGCTGGGATATACCGCAGTGACAAGTGGATACAACCCTTGTGTGAACAGTTGGTTGTCAGATCCGCCCGAGAGTGACAGAGCAGTTTTTTTCAAACATATGGCGTGGGGAGGGAGAACAGGGTCCGAGAGATTTCAAATAACAAGGAATTATTCATTCCTCTTCAACGTCTTTGATGTTTCGCAGTGCATTATTTACAAAGGCTAATCTTCAAAGTGGCGATCAAAACCCCGAATTTATAACAAAAGAAAAACAAACAAAGGCAGGATAAATTAAATATGAGAATGGCGGGATGGATAACACAGGCCCACCTTGCCTCTACTTTGGGCAATGATTGTACTTTGGGGTTCAGAGGCTGAACTCCTTCAAATAACATCGGGTCATGTTTAATTCTGATCTCCCAATTTTTTTTTTAAGGTGTTTTCGGGCTCAGCACATATGGGGGGGGGGGCGTGCTTCAAGGTCAGAGGGTAAGTTTCAGCAGCTGTTCAAAAGCTGCCTTTTACCTCGCATTGATCTTTATAATGTCTGGGACGGAACACCTTTTTTGGCCATCTTGCAACAAGGGGTGGTCCTTCTGAATAACACTGTTCAGCAGGCCTCCCCTGAAGTACTCCTATCAAACCAGCACTGAACATCTGGAGCGTTTTCAGTTTCTTCAGCGGGATTGTACTGCTGTGCCTCAGTTTCCATGAAAATTCTGGCTTTAATTACAAGCACCCGTTGTCTGCGGAATTCATAGACTTCAAAGATTTCCCACTGTGCAGGAGACGCCATTCGGCCCATTGAGTCTGCACTGACTCTCTCAGAATCATAGAAACCCTACAGTGTAGAAAGAGGCCATTCCGCCCATCGGATCTGCGCTGTCAACAATCCCACCCAGGCCCTTTCCCTGCTTAGTTACCCCGCTAATTACACAGCGGCATGGTAGCACAGTGGTTAGCACTGCTGCTTCACAGCTCCAGGGACCTAGGTTCGATTCCTGGCTCGGGTCACTGTCTGTGTGGAGTTTGCACATTCTCCTCGTGTCTGCGTAGGTTTCCTCCGTGTGTCCTGGTTTCCTCCCACAGTCCAAAGATGTGCGGGTTAGGTTGATTGGCCATGCTAAAATTGTCCCTTAGTGTCCTGAGATGCTTAGAGGGATTAGCGGGTAAAATATGTAGGGATATGGGGTTTGGGCCTGGGTGGGTTTGTGGTCGGTGCAGACTTGATGGGCCAAAGGGCCTCTCTCTGCACTGTAGGGTTCTATGATCGAATCTCTCAAACCTATCACATTCTGGGACACTAATGGTTAATTTAGCATGCCCAATCAACCTAGCCTGAGAGATTATCCCACCCAGGCCTTCCCTCTGTACCCCTCACATCTACCTCACTAATCTATCTAACCCACACATCTTGGGACTCGGGGGCAATTTAGCATGGCCAATCCACCATATCTTTGGAGTGTGGGAGGAAACTGGAGCACCCAGAGGAAACCCATAGGGAACACAGGGAGAACATGCGAATTCCACACAGACCCAAGGCTGGAATTGAACTCGGGTCCCTGGAGCTGTGAGACAGCAGTGTTAACCAATGTTCGCTGGCCTCTTTTTCCTCTGGACCCTCTTCCCAGCCAGCTGATCACTCCTGTCGCAGTTTGCCCTTTAAGGGGTGTGCATGGGAAGGGCCATATGACCTGACTGCCCAATGGGGAACGGGCGCGGGGATCTTGGGGCAAAGTATGGGCATTAAGCCAGGTTGATGCCAGACCTGAGAATGAACATATCGATTGTAGCACCCTGTACATAACTGTAAATAATAATAAAGCTGCTGTTGTTTGTTAGCTGACTGGTGCATACCAATTATTGCATTGACTGCATTCTGTTTCTGTTCTAGTGCCCCTGGAAACAGTCAGACTCTGGAGGTCACATCCGTCAGAGATTGTCTCCAGTTTTTAGTGCCAATGTCTGCTATTTTATCTCCAGGGGCCCTTGTATGGATGCCCAAGATGTCAGTGGCCAGCTCACTATATGGAGGGTCTTTGGATCTAGGTTTTTTTTATTTATTAGTGTCGCAAGTAGACTTACACTAACACTGCGATGAAGTTATTGTGAACATCCACACTGCAGCACCTGTTCGGGTACACTGAGGGATAATTTAGCATAGCCAATGTACTCTAACCAGCACATCTTTTGGATTGTGGGAGGAAATTGGAGGAAACCCACGCAGACACAGGGAGAATGTGCAAACCCCACACAGACAGTGACCCAAGCCCAGGATTCGAACCTGGGTCCCTGGTGCTGTGCAGCACTGTGCTGCCCCCTCTACGACCATCATCATCTGATTAACATGAATGAACCAGTGCTGACATTATCAGTTTAACATTGAGTGATGGAAATTAGAACGATCCCAGGACCTGCTGACTTTGTCCTGTCAAAAGATGCTGAGGACTCAAATCACAGCATCCAATAATATGGACATCTGTCGACATTAGCTACCCCTATATTCATTCAAGAATGTTTAGATAGTAACTTGAGAATTTGAAATAAAGGGACAATCTATCAAATATCATCCGTCAATAAATTCCGTACATAGAGCTTGTTAATGCACATCTATAATCAGTTGGTAGGAAGTTATGAGTATTGAGATTTCCTGAGGTGGACAGATGGCTCTCTGCAGCAAATAGTATTTATAAAATAGTCTCCCATTCTCTGTGTTATTGGTAAAGAGTGATGAACTAATTGTGATGAGAATATATATCCAGGATGCCTCGATGTACTGCTGCATTGCAGTCTGGTGTGACCAACAATCTATCAGCTGCCAGCCACATGGAGAGCTGTCTGAAAGGAGGATCCAGCACTTTGAATCTCCACTGTGGACATTTCGAGCTTACAGGAACCAGATAATGCTCTGTTATTGCCGAAAAGCTAAGATATAGGAGCAGAATTAGGCCATTAGGCCCATCAAGTCAGGGTTAGTTACAGCGTTTATTGACCTGAAATTTGGCAAGGTGCTGCAGCAAGGGCAGCACGGTGGTACAGTGGTTAGCACTGCTGCCTCGCAGTGCCAGATGCCTGGGTTCGATTCCTGGCTTGGGTCACTATCTGTGCAGTGTCTGCATGTTCACCCCGTGTCTGCTCCAGTTTCCTCCCACATTCTGAAAGGCATGCTGGTTAGATGCATTGACCCAAACAGGAGCCAGATTGTGGCAACTAGAGGAATGTCACAGTAGCTTCATTGCACTGTTAATGTAAGCCTTACTTATAAATTAACTTTAACTTTAAATTTTAACAAAGGCAGCTGCATAAGATATAGATGCACGATGGTACAGGTAATGGTATTACCATGGATAGAGGATTGGTTAACTAACAGAAAGCAAAGAGTGGGAATAAATGGGTGTTTTTCTGGTTGGCGATCAGTGACTAGTGGTGTGCCTCGGGGATCAGTGTTGGGACTGCAATTGTTTATGATTTACATAGATGATTTGGAGTTGGGGGCCAAGTGTAGTGTGTCAAAATTTGCAGATGACACTAAGGTGAGTGGCAGAGCAAAGTGTGCAGAGGACACTGAAAGTCTACAAAGCGAAACAGATAGTCTAACTGAGTGCGCAAGGGTCTGACAGAGTACAATGTTGGTTAAATGTAAGATCGTTCACTTTGGTAGGAACAATAACAAAATGGATTATTATTTAAATGGTAAAAAATTACAGCGTGCTGCTGCGCAGAGGGACCTGGGTGTCCTTATGCATGAATCGCAAAAGGTTGGTTTGTGGGTGCAGCGTGTAATTAAGAAGGCAAATGGAATTTTGTCCTTCATTGCTGGAGGGATGGAGTTTAAAAATGGTGAAGTTATGTTGCAACTGAATAAGGTGCTGGTGAGGTCACACCTGGAATACTGTGTACAGTTTTGGTCTCCTTACTTCAGAAAGGATATACTGGCACTGAAGGGGGTGCAGAGGAGATTCACTAGGTTAATTTGAGAGTTGAGGGGGTTGGTTATTGAGGAGAGACTGAGGACTGGGGCTATACTCATTAGAATTCAGAGGTGATCTTTTGGAAACTACATTAATGCCACAATGAATTAACTGTGGAAATCCCCCAGTTGCCACACTCCAGTGACTGCTCGGGTGTGTGGAAGCAGAATCTATCATAGCCAATGCACCTAACCAGCATGTCTTTCAGACTGTGGGAGGAAACCCAAGCAGACACGGGGAGAATGAACAGGCACAGCACATATAGTGAGCCAAGCCATGAATCAAACCCAGCTCCCTGAGTTAAATACCCAGGTTATCTGTCCCGTTTCACACCTGAAACTTAGATATAAAACCCTTCCTAAGATTATAAAGGGAATAGCAGGGAGGTTGTTTGTTTCCACGGCAGGTGAAACTAGAACTGGGGGCATAGCCTCAAAATAAGGGAGAGCAGGTTTAGGACTGAGTTGAGGAGGAACTTCTTCACCCACAGGGTTGTAAATCTGTGGAATTCCCTGCCCAGTGAAGCAGTTGAGGCTACCTCATTTTTAAGGCAAAGACACATAAGTTTTTGAACAGTAAAGGAATTAAGGGTTATGGTGAGTGGGTGGGTAAGTGGAGCTGAGTCCACAAAAAGATCAGCCATGGTCTTATTGAATGGTTGAGCAGGTTCGAGGGGCCAGATGGCCTATTCCTGCTCCACTGATGTTGCCTAACCTGTTGAGTTTTGCCATTACTTCCAGTTCCTTTGGAATTTCAGTAGTTTTTTTTTTGCTGTTGTGGTGTTTTGTTGACTGTCAACCAGGGTACAAGTGGTGGGATCATCAGGGAAAAACAAAAACAAAAATGTCAAGAAAGGAATGGCCTTGCTTCACTGGTAGTGTTTGCCCCCTTGAGCCTGAGAGTTGTGGGTCTCAACTCTGCTCCGGAGGTTGTAGAATGTAGTGTCATACTCATAGCTAGGGTGTAGAGAAAGATCAGCTTTATATATGGTAGGCCCACTCAAAAGTCTGATAGCAGCAGGGAAGGAGCTGTTCTTGAATCAGTTGTTACCCAATCTCAGGTTTTCCTATTTTTTTCCCAACGAAAGAAGGTGAAAGAGAGCATGTCCGGGGTGTGTGAGGCCCTTGATTATGCTGGCTGCTTTGCCAAGGCAGTGGGAAGTGTAGATGGAATCAACAGATGGGAGTTGGTTTGTGTGATGGATTGGGCTTCGTTCATGAACTTTTGTAGTTTCTTGTGGTCTTAGTCAAAGCAGAAGCCGTACCAAACTGTCTTACATCTGGAAAGAATGTTTTATAATGGTGCATCTGTAAAAAAAAAATTGGTGAGAGTCATAGGTAACATGCTGAATTTCTTTAGCGTCCTGAGAAAGTAGAGGGCTTGGTGGGCTTTCTTAATTAAAGTGTCAGCATTGGGGGACCAGGACAGGTTGATGCTGTCATTTGCAAGAAACCTCACACTTGAGTTTTTATCTACCTCCTCGGGTGGACACTAAAAGTTTCATTTCACATTTTGATGAAGAATATGAATTCATTCCAGCCACAGGCCAACATCTATCTTCCAACTGCAAGTGTGAGGTGGTCCACTTTGGTAGGAAGAATGGTAGGAAGGACTATTACTTACGTGGCGAAAAACTGCAGCAGGCGACGGTGCAGAGGGACCTCGGGGTCCTTGTGCATGAGTCGCAAAAACCCAGCTTGCAGGTGCAGCAGGTGGTCAGGAAGGCGAATGGGATGCTGGCCTTCATAGCGAGGGGGATTGAATATAAAAGTAGGGAGGTCTTGCTGCAGCTGTATAGGGCATTGGTGAGGCCGCAGCTGGAGCACTGTGTGCAGTTTTGGGCGCCGCACCTGCGCAAGGATATTTTGGGCCTGGAGGGAGTGCAGAGGAGGTTTACTAGGCTGATACCGGAGTTGAGGGGATTGAGCTATGAGGAGAGGCTGAATAAACTAGGCTTGTACTCGTTAGAGTTTAGAAGAATGAGGGGAGATCTCATTGAGACGTATAAGATGATGAATGGGATGGATAGGATAGAGGTGGAGAGACTCTTCCCGCTCAAAAAAGACAGTAGGACTAGGGGGCACAGCCTCAAGATAAAGGGGAGGCGGTTTAGAACGGAGTTGAGGAGGAACTTCTTCACTCAAAGGGTGGTGAATCTCTGGAATTCTCTGCCCGTTGAAGTGGTGGAGGCTGCCTCGCTAAATATTTTTAAGAAGCGGGTTGATGGGTTCTTGATAAGAGAGGGGATTAAGGGTTATGGGGAGAGGGCGGGAAAGTGGAACTGAGCCACGACAGATCAGCCATGATCTTATTGAATGGCGGGGCAGGCTCGAATGGCTAGATGGCCTACTCCTGCTCCTATTTCTTATGTTCTTATTTCTTATGTTCTTATAAAACATGTTATCTGACCACCCACTTGTTGTTTGTGAAACGTTGCTACGTGCAAACTACAATATCTTTCCTCCTTTCCTCTCATCCTAAGTTTTTCCTTAAACAACTTGCGCAGACCATACAGGTCCTATTCTGTTCAGTCTCCAGGTTGGACTGCTCCAAAACCGGCTATCATTAGCTTGGGCCTGTAGGCTTTGTGGTTGAGACAAGGCTTGAACAATTACTCTGCTCTCATTTCAAGGGTGTTCCCATTAAATGTGGATTTACTGAGTATGAGCTCCCAGATTAAGGTATAATGGTTGGTCCAATCAGGGGGTCTTGCATTATACATAATGTGAAGTGTTAAGATTATTGGCACTCCAGGTTTATACCCTGTACAAGGAGGTGGCTGTCTGAGTGTTGTTTGCTATGTAAATAAATCTAAATTTATTTAGGAACACCAGGTTCGGAGGAGTTATATCACCTGACAAAGTAGAAATGGCCAAGACCTTCAGGTTTTAAGTGTCCAGATCAACAACTTGACCTGGTCCCCCCATACCGATGCTATAGTTAAGAAAGCCCACCAATGCCTCTACTTTCTCAGAAGACTAAGGAAATTTGTCATATCAGCTACGACTTTCACCAACTTTTACAGACGCACCATAGAAAGCATTCTTTCTAGTTGTCTCACAGCTTGGTATGGCTCCTGCTTTGCCCAGGACCGTAAAAATCTACAAAAGGTTGTGAATGTAGCCCAATCCATCACACAAACAGCCTCCCATCCATTGACTGACTCTGTCTACACTTCCTGCTGCCTCAGCAAAGCAGCCGGCAGAATTAAGGACCCCACGCACCCCAGACATTCTCTTTTCCATCTTCCATTGAGAAAAAGATATAAAAGTCTGAGGTCTTGTACCAAACAGGTCAAGAACAGCTTCTTCCCTGCTGCCATCAGACTTTTGAATGGGCCTACTTTGCATTAAGTTGATCTTTCTCTACACCCTAGCTATGACTGCAACACTACATTCTGTACCCTCTCCTTTCTTTCTCTATGAATGGTATGCTTTGTCTGTATGGTGTGCAAGAAACAATTCTTTTCACTGTATACTATTACATGTGACAATAATAAATCAAATCAAATCCAAGATCTGTTGTCCAGACATAACCCCAAATGAGGTAAGGACAGCAGATTTCCTTCCCTACAGGACATTAGTGAACGAGATGGGTTTTTCCGACACTTGGCAATGGTTTAATGGCCATCAATAATTCCAGATTTTTTTTATTGAATTCAAATTCCACCATCTGCTGTGGTGGGATTTGAACCCAGGCCCCCAAAACATTATTGAGCTTGTGGATTAATAGTCTGGTGATAATGTCACTAGGCCATCACCTCCCCTTAAGTGTAAATAACCTTTCTTTCATAGCAGAATTTATCCATCATTAATTCCACTCGTGCAAAAATTTCTCCTGTCCTGTCTGGCTAAATACTTTTAAATAGCTGTGGAATGCATTGCCACAAGTATTGGCTGAAGTGAAAGGTGCTTCTAAGAGTAAGCTGGCCAAGTATATGAAGGAGAGGGGAATACAGGGTTCTGATAGATTTAGGTGAGAAAAGATGGCAGCAGACTTGAGTGGAGCATGAACACCACCATGGACTGGTTGGGCTACAAGGCCTATTTCTGTGCTGTATATACCATGAAATCATAGAATCTCTACAGGGCAGAAGGAGGCCATTTGGTCCATCAAGTCTGCACAGACAACAATCCCATCCAAATCCCATATCCCTACCCACTGATCCCCAGCATCTTAAGGGTCAATTTAACATGGTCAAGCAACCTGATTCATTGGGATCATAGAAACACTACAGTGCAGAAATAGGCCATTTGGCCCATCAAGTCTGCACCAACCACTGCCACCCAAACCCTACCTCCATACCCCTACATATTTACCCGCTAACCCCTCTAATCTATGCATCTCAGGACTCTAAGGGGCAATTCTTAGCATGGCCAATCAACCTAACCCGCACATCTTTGGACTGTGGCAGGGAACCAGGGCACCCAGAGGAAACCCACGCAGACATGAGGAGAATGTGCAAACTCCACACAGACAATGACCCAAGCCAGGAATCGAACCCAAGTCCCTGGAGCTGCGATGCAGCAGTGCTAACCACTGTGCTACCATGCCACCCATGGAGTGCAGGAGGAAACCATATCACCTAGAGGAAACTCGCAGATATGGGGAGAACTTGAAAACTCCACAAAGTCACCCAAGGCCGAAATTAAACCCAGGTCCCTGGCACTGTGCAGTAGTAGTGCTAATCACTGTGCCATGCTGCTGCCCATGTTTGTCCAAAGGTCTCTGAAGGCAGAAGGGCATGTTAGTGGGGTGGTGAAAATGGCACGTGGGACACTTGTCTTTATCAATTGAGGTATAGATTACAAAAGCAGGGATGTCATGAAGAAGTTGTGTAGAACATTGGTGAGGCCGCAGTTAGAGTACTGTGTGCAGTTCTGGTCGCCACATTATTGGAAGGATGTGATTACACTGGAGGGGATGCAGAGGAGAGTCACCAGGATGCTGCCTGGGATGGAGCATTTAAGTTATGAAGAGAAGTTGGATCAGACGGTTTGCTTTCATCGGAGCAGAGAAGACAGAGGGATAACCTGATTGAGGTGTACAAGATTAAGAGAGGCACGGACAAGGTAGATAGGGAGAAGCTGTTCACCTTAGCTGAAAGGTCATGAGAGGGCACAAGTTCAAGGTGAGGAACAGGAGGTTTAAGGGGTTTAGGGTTAGGAAAACCTTTTTTTACCCACGGGTACTAACGGTCTGGAAGGTGCTGCCTGTGAGGGTGGTGGAGTTGGGTGGCCTCACATCCTTTACAAAGCATCTGGATGAGCATTTGGCACGTCATAACATTCAGGGCTATGGACCAAGTGCTGATGAATGGGATTAGGTAGGTCTTCAGGTGTTTCTCACGTGTCGGTGCAGACTCATTGGGCCAAAGGGCCTCTTTTTTGTGCTATGTGATTCAGTAAATCCTCTGAAAAATCTTTGCCTGTGGCTGCCAGGCATGGTGGCACAATGGTTAGCCCTGCTGCGTCACAATGCCAGGGACCTGGGTTCAATTCCTGGCTTGGGTTACTGACTGTGTAGAGTTTGCACATTCTTCTCGTGTTTGCGTGGGTTTCCTCGGCGTGCTGTGGTTTCCTCCCATAGTCTGAAAGATGTGCATTGACCCGAACAGACACCGGAGTGTGGCGACTAGGGGAATTTCACAGTAACTTCACTGCAGGGTTAATGTAAGCCTTACTTGTGACTCATAAATAAACTTTACAGATTATTATCCTGCAATTCACAAACACAAGCCATGATTCTTTGCCAAACTGATCTTTGATCTCCAACACCCACTTCCTGTCAATATCTGAACAGGGGTGGTGCTTTCAAGCTGTTCCTGAGGCCAACACCTTCATAAGTTAGAGGTCCAAGCCCTCCAAACATGTAAACGTTATGCACCTCTGTTCCAAAGCATCAAATACGAGAGTCTCTTGAAGAGCCAAAAATCAGACAGCCAGTATTACTTCAAGGCACAGTTGCCTGCAGAGTGAATTATGTTTGAAAGAGTGTCATGGTTAACCCACATGGCCTCACTACTTTGAACAGATGCTAGACAAGTTGACGGGATCTTTTGGCAGAAGGCAATGGAAGCAGGGAGTGATGGTATTGAGGGCAGGCAAATTAAAGGTGCTGTATTTCCCACTGCAAGGTTTAAATGAAAGAAGTGTCATACAGGGGGGAAAAAAGCACTAAGTTAAAATGACAGTACCATTGCAGGTTGCTGTCAACAGCTGACTCTTCTGCACAAGAGGTAATTTCTTCTATGCTAATTTCCCCAGTATGCAAAAGACTCTTTGATCCGACCTCACTTCAGACAGTGGGAGACCAGAAACCCTGAGACACTTTGTGGCAAATCATTGAATGTAACATTAAAGAGAAAAAAAGCCCTCTGGAGTTCATTCATCAAATTTATCAAAAGGTGAGTTGGGTCTTTTTTCCTGACTCCCTGTTCTTTGGCTGCTTTGCAATGATCCTAGTCTGAGCTCTTCCTATTAGTTGCAACGCACAGACAGCTGCTGTGCTTTCCTCGGCCGCTTTGAGATGTAATTTGCTCTGATAGGCATGTGAATTATTAATTCCGTCAGCCTCAATTACAAAGAAGTATAAAGAGAACAGACTGCGCTGTTGGCTGTGACAGTATTGACCGACACTTCCGTACTTGTGGTTAAGTAATTCTTCAGTAAATTGAATTTATCTTTTGCAAAGGAACAGCTAGGATTTCACTTAAGTGAGAAAGGGTTTTGCAAACTGCCCATCCGGCAGATTGTCTCTGATGGTGATATTACTAAGCAACACTTGGCGTAATAGAAATTAAATCTAATTTCAAAACTTAAATGCAGTCTAATTTTAACTTAAACATTCTTTCAAGGGATGTGGCAAGACCAACATTTATTGCCCATCCCTAATTGCCCTTGAGTGCAATAGCTTGGTCAGCAATTCTAGAGCATAGTTAAGAGGCAAACACTTCACAGTGGGTCTGCTGGAGTTACACATAAGCTTGACCAGGTAAAGACGAACAAAGAAAAATATAGCACAAGAACAGGCCCTTCGGCCCTCCAAGCCCATGCTGATCATGATGCTCTAACTAAACTTAAAAAAAAATCCTTGGTCTGATATCCCTCTTTTCCCTCCCTATTCATGTACCCATCCAGATGCCTCTTAAATGTTGCTAATGTGCTTGCTTCCAACACCTTCTCTGGCAGCACAATCCAGGCACACTCTGCGTGGAAAATCTTCCCCCGTAAATTTTCCTTAAACTTTCCCCCTCTCACTTTGAACCTACGCCCCCTTGTAACTGTCACTTCCACCCTGGGAAAAAACCTCTGACAATACCTGTCTATGGTTCTCATAATTTTGTGCACCTCTGTCAGGTCTCACCTCAGCCTCATTCTTCCCAGTGAAAACAATTCTAGTTTATTCAACCTCTCCTCGTAATCAACATCCTGGTGAACATTTTTTGCACTCTTTCCAAAGCTTCCACGTCCTTCCGGTGCTGTGGTGACCACAACTGCATGCAATACTCCAAATGTGGTCTAACCCAAGGTTTTGTATAACTGCAACATTATTTCCCAACTCTTAATGCCGCAGCTGATGAAGGCAAGCATTCCATATGCCTTCTTAATCAGCTTGGCCAACTATGTTGCCACTTCCAGGGAACTGTGGACCTGTACGCCCAGATCCCTCTGCATGTTGCTATTCTGAAGGATCCTGCCATTGACAGTATAATTCACATCTAAATTTGATCTGCCAATATGCATCACCTCTCATTTGTCCAGGTTAAAGACTAACGTGCTAAACTTAAATAAGGGTAACTGCGAGCACATGAAATCGGAGCTGGCTAAAGTGAACTGGGAATTTACGTTCAAGGATAGGTCAGTAGAGATGCAATGGCTAAACATTTAAGGAGATGTTTCAGGCATTTTATTTCAGAAAATATGCATTTGGGGAGGGAGAGTGAATGGCAGGAGGGTTTCGAATCAAAGCTTCAAGTCCGCTAATTACATTAAATCGGTAATCCTGCATTATCAACGGGTTTCCTCCCTGGTCTGGGTGGAAAAGTGATTGGGGCTGATGGGTGATGGGTTTTCCATTTTAGCCCCAATGCCCCATTCAGCGGGATTTCGCCAGTGGCAAATGAGGCCAATGAACCTGTGCCTCTTCCAAATCGCTCCCCACCCCCCAACTCTGGAGTACCATGTGCAGTTTTGCTCTGCCTTTTTAAGGAAGGTTATAAATGTGTTTGAAGCCATTCAGAGACGTTTCACTCAACTGAGGTAAGAGAGTTGGGGAGTTATGAGGAAATGTTGGGCAGGCTGTGCCTGTCTAAATGGAGTTTAGAAGACTGAGAGGTGATCCTATAAGACTCTGAGGGGGCTTGACTGGATGCTGAGAGGATGTTTCTTTTCGCAGGAGAATCTAAAACTAGGAGATACAGTTTAAAAATAAGGGGCTTTCCTGCTTAAGATGGAGATGAGAAGGATTTGTTTCTCTGAGGTTTGTGAGTCTTTGGAGCTCTCTCCCTCAGAGAACTGTGGAATATTTTTAAGGCAGAGGTAGGTAGATTTTTGACTAGCAAAGGGGTGCAAGATTATCTGGGGTAGACAGGAATGTGGGGTGAGATTCTCCGGCCTCCTGGTGGTGTGCCTCCCACTGGTGGGAGGTGGCGCATTGTTTGCTAGTGGCGAAATTCTCTGGTCCCTCCGCTATTGATGGGGACTCCCATTGACGTCTCCCCGTGCTGACGGGAAACCCATGGGCAAGGGTGCACTGCCGGTGGGACCAGAGAATCCCGCCAGCATGAAGGCAGGAGAATTCCGGCCATGGAGCCGAGGCCACATTCAGACCAGCCATGATCTTATGGAGTGGTGTAGCAGGGCTCAAAGGGGCTGAATGGACTACTCCTGCTCCCAGTTATCACAGACTTGTTTCTGTGATATAAAAGAGCACAAATGAGATGAAAAGTGCTGGCCGTATTATTCAAGTTAGTGAATGATTACATGTCAAAGCAGTCCATTAATGGAACAGTTTATAGATGAGAATTTTCAAAGGTGAGAACGATGGGATTTTGATAATAGTGGGCGTGTAGAAGACAGTAATTAGCCTGCCTCCTCAGCTTGCATTCCGTACATAGGCTGCAAAGCTGTACAATTAGAGGGAAAATTAATTCTCATTAGAAACTTAATCAAACAAGTGTCCACAGACATTTTGATGGTTCACACACACACAGCTGTTTGTGGAGGATTTGTTCTGATCCCAGCGGCAACCTCTCTCTGCACAGTGACAAGGTTACAGGAATGAAGCTAATACTTGAGCACACAGCACAATGCATTCATGAAGCAGGAGCTAGGAAACCGTCTGCCCAGGATAACTTTAGAAAGGGTACATTTTCACAGAGAAACGGGACATATCCTCCAAGCTTGATTCATGTACAGACCAAAGCAGCTGGGTCTGAGGCATGCGTCTCTTGATGTTACCTTGTGACATTTGGCACACGTTCAAACTCTATTAACCGTGTTGGTGTGAAAATGCAGGGTCGATGGCAGAACTGCGGCTTCTAGGGGGCGGCACGATGGCGCGGTGGTTAGCACTGCTGCTTCACAGCGCCGGGGAACCTGGGTTCGATTCCCGGCTTGGGTCACTGTGCGGAGTTTGCACCGTGTGGAGATAGATTGTTGACTAACAAGGGAGTCCAAGATTATCTGGGATAGACAGGAACGTGGGGTGAGATTCGTCGGCTTCCTAGTGACGTGCTCCCTGCCGGCAGGAGGTTGTTCCCTAGTGGTAGAATCCCGCCACTGTCAATGGGAATTCTCATTGATATCTCCCTGGATCTGTGTGGGGGTACTTCCTTCAGTCCAAAAGGTGTGCAGGTTAGATGAATTGTCCATGCAAAATTCTCCCTCAGTGTACCCGAACAGGCACCTGAGTGCGGTGACTAGGGGACTTTCACAGTAATTCTAATGTGAATGGAAATCCACTTGTGACTAATAAATATCTCTGGGTTTCCTCCTGGTGTTCAGCTGTTTGGTTTATTCTCTCCTTGCTGTGAAACATTTCCCACTGAGACAGTAAGTAGATGGACTATTCCAAGTTGTTTGATAATATAATGCTTAAATAATGAAATCAAACGTTTGGCAGATTATCAATATGAAGAAATCTCGAAGCATCGGTGGCTGGAAGGAGCTTTTCTTGGATCTCGTTGGTACTTGAACTCTTAATTGGCAAGAATATTGGCAAAGCCTTTAAAGACCAGGAAGAGTGTTATTTATGGGCTGCTTGGGTTAACGCCATGCTTTGAAGACAGAAGATTTGCTGATGTATTGGAATTTCAGAAATAACACCAGAGTTCCCACCCATTTTCCGATCTATTTGTATGTGAGCTGGCTCATTTGCATATCAGGCCCAAACTGAATTTGGAGCTTTTTGGGTGGGATTTTCTGGCTGCGTTTGCCTCAAGATCGGAAAATCCCACCCAAGGTCACCGGAAGTTTATATAGTCCGTGTCCCACCTGTGACAATAGGCGGGATGGGAAGATTCTACCCTTTGCCTTTCGGATGCGATGTTAAAACTAAACACCTTCCCACATACACCTCTGCCAGTTCAGCTGAAAGATCTGATGCCACTACTCAAAACAGAAGTTTCCAGAATGCTGGCCAAGCCTTAATGTGATATATGTATGTTAGGACTTTGGGTGCATATTCATAGAATCATAGAGCTCTACAGTGCAGAAAGAGGCCCTTCGGCCCATCGAGTCTGCACTGAACACTATCCCACCCAGGCCCTACCCCCATATCCCTACATATCATACCCACTAATCCCTCTGACCTATGCATCCCTGGACACTAAGGGGCAATTTCTTAGCATGGCCAATCAACCTAACTCCCACACCTTTGGATTGTGGGAGGAAACCAGAGTACCCGGAGGAAACCCACACAGACACGAGGAGAATGTGCAAGCTCCACACAGACGGTGACCCAGGCCGGGATTCGAACCCAGGACCCTAGAGCTGTGAAGCAGCAGTGCTAACCACTGTGCTACGGTGCTGCCGGTATAAGAATAGAATATTACCTTGGTCAAGTAATAGCATGCGTTAAACAGTTAGATTTTTAACAGAAGGCAAATGAGAGCTTCAGAGTCACTTCCACCAGAGGGTGGAGAGTAAATTTATGTTTAAGTTTATTTATTAGTGTCACAAGCTGGCTTACATTAACACCGCAATGAAGTTACTGTGAAAATCCCCTAGTCGCCACACTCCGGCGCCTGTTCGGGTACATTGAGGGAGAATTTAGCATGGTCAATGCACTGTCTTTTGGATGGTGGGAGGAAACTGGTACACCTGGAGGAAACCCTCAGAGACACAGGGGAGAAATGTGTGCAAACTCCACACAGAGACCTAAGGCTGGAATCAAACCCAGGTCCTGGCACTATGAGGCAGCAGTGCTAACCATTCTGCCACTCTGGGTAGGGATTTGAATACAGTTTTCTGGATTAATTAATCAAAGGCCTACTAGTCCGGCAACATTTCTCAAGTCGTCCACGCCAGCGGGATTCTCCGGTCCTGCTGCACTGAATGGAGATTTGGCTGAACATCAGATTCTCTGACCTTGCTTGTCACGGTACCGGGAGAATTCCAGCCATGATCACTATCCAACCTAAGCCATGCTCTACAAATCACCAGACCATGCCACGTGCAAGCTTGTTGATGCATTTGATTATCAGCGATGTTCCGTCTCGCAAAGACAAAGTGATTGGCTAATCCTGTAGGTCAGAATTAGATAAACATAAGAAACTAAGAGCAGGAGTAGGCCAACTGTCCCCTCGAGTCTGCTCCGCCATTCAATAAGATCATGGCTGATCTTTTTGTGGACTCAGCTCTACTTACCCACCCGCTCACCATAACCCTTAATTCCTCTACTGTTCAAAAATTTATCTTTCTTTGCCTTAAAAACATTCAATGAGGTAGCCTCAATTGCTTCAATGGGCAGGGAATTCCATAGATTCACAACCCTTTGTGTAAGAAGTTCCTCCTCAAAACAGTCCTAAATCTGCTCCTCCTTATTTTGAGGCTACGTCCCCTAGTTCTAGTTTCACCTGCCAGTGGAAACAACCTCCCTGCTGCTATCTTATCTATTCCCTTTATAATTTTATATGTTTCCAGAAGATCTCTCTTCATTCTTCTGAATTCCAGTGTATACAGTCTTTCCTCATAAGCCAACCCTCCCAACTCTGAAGTCAACTGTTAATCTTCTTTGCATCCCCTCCCCAGTATATCCTTTCTCAAGTAAGAGGGCCAAAACTGTATACAGCGCTCTAGGTATGGCCTCACCAGCACCTTATACAGCTGCAACATAGTTCCCTGTTCTTAAGCTCCATCCCTCTAGCAATGAAGGACAAAATTCCATTTCTTGCACCTGTAAACCAACTTTTTGTGATTCGTGCACAAGGACACCCAGGTCCCTCTGCACAGCAGCATGCTGCAATTTTTTGCCATTCAAATAATAGATCATTCCTTAACTATCATTCACTGAGTGACAGTTCTCCCGGAGCTGAGGCACTGATGACTAGTTAAGTCTTTCAAATTTATAAAACATTTCAGAACTCTTTTTTACGAAGAAGGATTTTGCGCTCGAGGCTGGCTCCCAAAGAGCAATAAAAATCGCCCAAAATGAAAATACAGGAATCTAAAATCAGAAGCTATTTACAGTAAAGCTGTAGAAATGACTTCAAAAACATTTTATTGACTGTGGCAAATATTTAATCATCTTGTTAATGTTTTTTCTGATTAATCAATAAATTCAGGATGAAAGTGTTCAACTAATGTGCTGCAAAAAGACAGTTTTACTTTTTAAAAAAAAATGCCACAGATGCTTAAGAATAAATTCATCCAGCAAATATCATAGAATCCCCACAGTCCATTAGAAAGCCATTTGGTCCATTTGAGTCCGCACCGACAACAATCCCACCCAGACCCTATCCCCATTACCCTACTATTCCCCCTGACACTAAGGGGCAATTTAGCATGGCCAATTAACCTAACCCGCATGTCTGTGGAGTATGGGAGGAAACCAGAACACCTGGCGGAACCCACACAGTAAAAAGTCTGACAACACCAGGTTTTAGTCCAACCTATTTGACTAAAACCTGGTGTTGTCAGACTTTTTACTGTGTTTACGCCAGTCCAACGCCGGCATACCCACATCATGGAACCCACACAGACATGGGGAGAACATGCAAACTCCACACAGTCACCTGAGGTTGGAATTGAGCCCAGGTCCCTGGCACTGTGAGGCAGCAGCACTAACCACTGTACTACCGCGCTGCCATTAACAAAGTATTGATGCAGAGCAGTTTACAATTGTGCAGGGCAGTTATCCTCATTTGTGTACACATTGCAAATGTCCATATTTAAGATCTTTTCAAAATATACGGAGGGCCTTCAATGCAGGACAGCGTGACTGGTGACCTTGCATCAGTCACTGAAAGTACATGTGAAGGTACAGCAGACAGTAAAGAACTCAAATGGTTTGTTGGCCTTCATAGCACAAGGGTTTGAGTACAGAGATAGGAATGTTTTGCTGCAATTGTATAGGGCATTAGTGAGGCCACATCCGGAGTATTGTGTGCAGTTTTGGTGTCCTCATCTGAGGAAGGATGTCCTTGCTATAGAGGGAGCACAGTGATGATTTACCAAGCTGATTCCTGGGATGGCAGGTCTGTCACATGATGAGAGACTAACTCGGTTAGGATTATATTCATTGGAGTTTAAGAGTGAGAGGGGATATCATACAAGCTTATAAAATTATAACAGGGTGGGACTGGGTAGATTCAGAGAAATTGTCCCCAATGGTGGAAGAGTCCAGAACTAGTTTGTGGATAAGGGATACACCTTTTAGAACTGAGGTGAGGAGAAATTTCTTCACCCAGAGGGTGGCGAATGTGTGGAATTCACTACCACAGAAAGCAGTTGAGGCCAAAATATCTGATTTCAAGAAGAAATTAGATACAGCTCTTGGGACTAATTTTTAAATTTTCACTTGTAACACAGACCAGAACTCAGTTGTTTGCCCTCAGTTATACAATTGTGATAACAAAAAAACTAGAAGCAGGAGTAAGTCATTCAGTCCTTCAAGGATCAAGGGATATGGGGGGGGGAAGGGGGGTATCAGAATATTGAATGTGATCAGCCATGATCATAATGATTTGAAGGGCCTACTCCTGCTTCTAGTTTCTTTGTTATCACAATTGTATAACTGAAGGCAAACAACTGAGTTCTGGTCTGTGTTGCAAGTGCAAATCTAAAAATGATCTGTCCAATGGAACAAATTATTCTATTTCTATTTATGTCAAAATGGTAATCGAAGATATTTTGGTTCGGGAAAGATAGGATCAAAATATGATTTTTGTATAACTGTTCCTTATCTCCACATTGTGCATTTTGCTACTTAGCACTTGTTGCAATGTGTTACTTGCTCTTGCTAATACACTGTGATGTACCTGCCTATTTCTCACAGAGCAATGAGATGCAGTCAAGTGTGTAGGTGGTGCATGGTTATTCTGGCTGATCTGTGCTGAATCTGCTGCTCAATACACTTGTACTCAGTACAAAAGATGTTAGGAACAGCTTGCCATATCCTGAATATCCACTGAGATATAAGCCACAAAGTTCACAGTTCTGCTGAATTCTCTACCTAGTCAGGTCACCCTTCAGAAATATGAAATGATAAACATCAGCAGGGGAGGCAGTGGCGTAGTGCTATTCTAGCTGGGCTAGTAATCCACGAGACCCAGGAAAATACTCCAGGGACCCGGGTTCAAATCCCACCATGGCTGACTATGGTGGCACAGTAGTTAACTCTGCCTTACAGTGCCAGAGGCCCAGGTTTGATTCCTGGCTTGGGTCGCTGTCTGAGCGGAGTCTGCACGTTCTCTCCGTGTCTGGATAAAAGCAAATTACTGCAGATGCTGAAATCAGAAACCAAAACAGAAAATGCTGGAAAATCTCAGCAGGGCTGGCAGCATCTGTAAGGAGAGAAAAGAGCTGACCTTTTGAGTCCAGATGAGCCTTTTGTCAAAGCTGACCGAGGGCCATCTAGACTCGAAACAGTAGCTCTTTTCTCTCCTTACAGAGGCTGCCAGACATCCCCATGTCTGTGTGGGTTTCCTCCGGGTGCTCTGGTTTCATAGAACATATAGAATATAGAACACTACAACGCAAACAGGCCCTTCGGTCCACAAGTTGCGCCAATCATATCCATACCTACCAGGCCGTAGAACTATCTGTAACTCCTAATCCCATTAAATCCCATGTACTCATCCAGAAGTCTTTTAAAAGACCCCAGCGAGTTCGCCTCTACCACCACCGATGGCAGCCGATTCCACTCACTCACCACCCTCTGAGTGAAAAACTTACCCCTAACATCTCCTCTGTACTTGCTTCCCAGCACCTTAAACCTGTGTCCTCTCGTAGCGACCATTTCAGCCCTGGGAAATAGCCTCCGAGAATCCACCCTATCTATTCCTCTCAACATTTTATAAATCTCTATCAGGTCGCCTCTCAACCTTCATCTCTCCAGGAAGAAAAGACCTAGCTCCCTCAACCTATCTTCATAAGGCATGCCTCCCAATCCAGGCAATATCCTCCTCTGCACCCTCTCAATAGCTTCCACATCCTTCCTGTAGTGAGGTGACCAGAACTGAGCACAGTACTCCAAGTGGGGTCTGACAAGGGTCTTATAAAGTTATAGCATTACCTCCCAACTCCTAATCTCAATCCCTCGATTAATGAAGACCAGTACACCATACGCCTTCTTGATCACTATCCTTCTTGACATCCCACAGTCTGAAAGATGTGCTGGTTAGGTGCATTGGCCATGCTAAATTGTCCCTCAGTGTGCCCGAAACAGGTGCCGGAGTGTGGTGACTAGGGGATTTTCACAGTACCTTCATTACAGCGTAAATGAAAGCCTACTTGTGACAACTTGAAACTAAAACCTGCAGTAGGCATGGATCAAACAAAAAGGCTGGACTGCTCTCACTCCAATGTCACAAGAATGAGTGTAGAAAAATAATGAAATGTGTAAAGCCCTTGCAACAACTGCCCTTAGCGCTGTTCTGTCAAACATAACTACCTATCCCTCTTTCAAGTCTTAACTGAGTAAAATAAATCTTGTCTTGCTCAGAAATGTGCCCATTGTCTTAGCCTCAGTGCACTCCATTAGTTTTCTGTACTTTCCTTAGGAAGTGGGTTCCTAAATATCTAAACAGGCTATAATGGAATTTATACCAGAAAGCTTTTATATCACAATAATGGAACATTAACTCACTGACATTTTGAAAGATTCACAATGGTCCATATTTTGCAAAGACTCACTATACATGTCACTGCTTATCATTTGATATTAAACTCGCCCCAATCCAGGGAGTCCAGATGAGCTTTCTCTCATCTCTAACATGAAGGGTATACCCCGACTTTTTTCAATTGGAGCAACAAAGTCAAAGAAACATCAAGCCACTAATTTTTAGTGCATGGAGGTGGTGCCAAGTGTGTTGGAGTTTGTTGTTTCAGAGGTGGCAATATTTTTTATTAGAGACAGATTCTAATTGAAAGGGGAAACTGAAAGCAAACCAACACTTCCACTTGCAGAGGAAACAAAGACTGAAACTGAGATTGGAAACCAAAACTTCTGGAGAGACTGGAACTTGCTGAAACTTGTAAAATAATAGAGCCATCAGATCTCAGATGATGACTCCAGCGGTGCAATACAGGCAGGGTGAAAATGATGGGGGCTAAATCCAGAAACCTAGATGGGACAAATATGCTTTTAGTGTGACTCTTTTTGCTATATGAAGATACATTTAGAAGTCTCACAACACCAGGTTAAAGTTCAACAGGTTTATTTGGAATCACAAGTTCATCAGGTGAGTTTATGAAGATGTTATCGGTACATCATTCAGATCATTATAAGCAGAGTTGAGGAGGTTCTGAAGATATGTGTCATTTTTAGTGAAGATTCTATCCATGGGACTTGCATTGGTTGCGTGCTGCATTTAGCTTGGACAAGGTTGGGAAGAGGGGTGCTGGAATTCATTGTGAAGAACCTAGGGGTTGGAATTTTGCCTTTTTTTTTGGCAAAGCGTCATCTGATCGGGACAATCATGGGGTAAGTGTCGGCAGCACTGGCAGTTTCCCACTGTATTTTTAAACTGCCGGATAGAAAAGGATGCAAGGGACGAGTCCCACAGTGTAATGCTGGCGGGGGAAGTTCTCATTGAGTTTGCAACTTAGGTTGGGGTTCCTTTTTTAAATGGCGTCCCAATGTAAAAGAATAAAAATATTGGATTTGATTTGATTAATTATTGTCACATGTATTCGTATACAGTGAAAAATATTGTTTCTTGTGCACTATACAGATAAAGCATACTGTTCATAGAGAAGGACAGAGGAGAGTGCAGAATATAATGTTACATTCATAGCTAGTGTGTAGAGAAAGATCAACTTAATGCAAGGTTGTTCCATTCAAAAGTCTGACAGCAGCAGGGAAGAAGCTGTTCTTGAGTCAGTTGGTACGTGATGTCAGACTTTTGTATCTTTTTCCCAAAGGAAGAAGGCGGAAAAGAGAATGTCCGGGGTGCATGGGATCCTTAATTATGCAGGCTGCTTTGCCGGCAGTGGGAAGTGTAGACACAGTCTATGGATGGGAGGCTAGAGCTACCCCTCACACAACCACACCCACAAAACTTCACCCCACCTCCCCAGCACTTCCTCCATTGAATTCCACCCTCCACCATCTCCACAGGGTTCTCCACAGCGCCCCCCCCTCCCCCCATGGATATGGAATCCTCTGCCCACACAACACCCAACCGTCCAACACATCAGACCCCTGGCACTGCCTGAGCATTGCTGACTGGCATTACGCAGGTCAGGTAGTGTGAGTGTGGAAATGATTCTGCACATTCCAATCTCTGGCACAGAGAAAATTAGGTACAAGACCCGAACAGTTCAGGAAACATATCAATGTCCAGGACTTTGTTGATTACTCTTCTAATTTTGCCCTGACTGGAGTCTCCACTGTAAGAAGTCTCCCAACACCAGGTTAAAGTCCGACAAGTTTATTTGATAGTTAAACCCACTAGCTTTCGGGGTTTGCCCCTTCGTCAGGTGAGTGGGATTAAAATCGCGCATATCGACATAGATGTCAAGTTTTTACAAACTCACTCACCTGACGAAGGGGCAAACCCTGAAAGCTAGTGGGTTTAACTATCAAATAAACTTATTGGACTTTAACCTGGTGTTGAGAGACTTCTTACTGTGTTTACCCCAGCCCAACGCCGGCATCTCCACATCACAAATAAAGTCTCCATTGACAGCTTATGCTTGGCGAGCGCTCCCAGCCCTTTCTTTCCGATTTGAATAATCTCTCCTTGAGAACGTTCAATCAATGGTTAAGAAAATCCAGGGTAACAAGCATCGCTTCAATATAAACACTTAAAAAAACATCCACCTCATCAGTTCTTCAGGATGTGCACTGCAGCACAAGTGCCAGCTCTCTGAGCCAGCCTTGCATTGCAGGGTGCCTTTTGGCACTTTCCAGGTATGGCCTGCATCCAGGTGACATGACAAAAATAGGCCATGCTTATGCAGCAACTGGATTCTGCCCTTCTACAGAGCTGAATGTTTGTTTGATTCTGCCCTCGACAGTTTCGCTTGAGGCGTCACGCATTCCAAAATGAAAATTAACACAATGCTGTTGGCTTATCAACCACTTTAGCAAAAAAAAACCCCGCTCCATTTCTCATTTCCATCTTTTCCTCCTTCAATTACATTGCCAACGCTGTGAAATGTAACCAATTTAACATAGAACACAGAGCACTACAGCACAAACAGGCCCTTCGGCCCACAAATTGCGCCAATCAATTTAATCTCATAGATTTCCTGAGTAGCTGTTGGAAAGTAACAGATAAAATCGTATGTTAAAGACCAGTTTGCCTGCTGCTCCATCGCAACAATAATGCATTTCCGGGATTGCTTGTGCCATACATTTGCAGATGACATTGAGGAAGTTTGACTTTGTAGAATCCCTACAGTGCGGAAGGAGGCCATTCAGCCCAGCGAGCCTGCGCCGACAGAAATCCCACCCAAGATCCATCCCCGTAACCCCACACATTTACCCTGCGAGTCCCCTTGACACGAAGGGGCAATTTAGCCAATGACCCAAACAAGTTAACCAGCGAGCCTGCACTGACAGCAATCCCATCCAAGACCGATTGCCGGAACCCCATGGATTTATCCTTGGATTGTGGGAGGAAACCCACGCAGACAGAGGGCATGCAAACTCCACACAGTCACTCCTTGAATGGAATCGTGCCCAGGTCCCTGGCACTGAGGCAGCAGTGCTAACCACTGTGCCACCTTGCTGCCCTTCTGAACCCTTTGATTACCTTCTCCATCTAAGACTTGTGAAACTGTCCACTGTGACTTTCCTATTTCATTTCCCGTAGACCTAAAATCCATCTGGAATTTGCCCTCCTCCTGCTGAAGAATGCAAGGAGGCAGCATGATGGCACAATGGTTAGCACGCCTGGCTCACAGCGCCAGGGGCCCGGATTCAATTCCAGTCTCAGGTCACTGTCTGTGTGGAGTCTGCACATTGTCCTTGTGTCTGTATGGGTTTCTTTCGGGTGCTCCGGTTTCCTCCTGCAGTCCAAATATACGTGTGGGTTAGGTTGATTGGCCATGCTAAATTGCCCCTTGGTGTCAGGGGAATTAGCAGGGTAAGTAAGCGAGGTTTCGGGGATTGGGCCTGGATGGAATTGTGGTTGGTGCAGGTTTGAAGGGTTGAATAGCCTCCTTCTGCACTGTTGGGATTCCATGGAAGTTTTCCCAATGTTCAATTGGAGGAGATCTGACACGGTCAATATTTTCAGCCTTGCTACTGACCATGGTCCCAGCAATATCCGTTCCATTGATGGCTAGCGCATCTCCATGAGGATTAGTAGATGCAGGCATGCCTCCCACTACTCTGCCTAGTTCCTGCTGCATTCAGTTGTGTGCTGCTTTCTCCTGCGAGAGGGAGAGAGAGATGGGTATCGGTGAGTGCCTCACAATCTGTTTGGATGATGTGGCTGCCATGGTTGGCAGTGTGTGCCAGTTGTGGGATCTGAGAGTTGGTCTTACCAAGTTTAGAAGTGTCAGGATGAGCTGAAATTCATGTCTGCCGTGAGTCCTGAGTAATGGAAATTGATGATAAGTGAATGATGGGGCTGGTGGTAAATCAACAGTGCCACAGTCTCACAGTGCAGCTGGTAGGATGTGGGGTTGGCTGGCCTTGACACTGGTGTGAAGTCATTACATTTCCCATGGTGCTTCATACTGGTCCTTGGAGAGGAATTCCAAGGCTGGGTTTGGCTTCCACCGATATCCACTCCCAGTATCTGTTCATGGTGAGTCTGGAACACCTCCGACCCTGTTCTAAATACATGACATCCTTCCTCCTTTCCACCTCCCCCACCAAGACCTCCAGGGCAGTTGAACATTTGGGTGCCATTGCTAACTGCCCGCAGTCGGCCATTTTTCTGTCTATAATAACTCCAGGAGTTGGCTGTGAAGGAATCATGCTTTTATTACATAAATGAGGAAAGGCAATGGCCTGGTGGTGTTATTGCTAGACTATTAATCCAGAAACTCAGCTGATGTTTTGGGGACTGGGGTTCGAACCCCACCACGGCAGTTGGTGCAATTTGAATTCAATTAAAAATATCTGGAATTAAAAATCTACAGGTGACTGTGAAACCATTGCCGATTGCTGGAAAAACTCATCTGGTTCACTGGTGTCCTTTTAGGGAAGGAAATCTGCCATCCTTACAGCGTCTGGCATAATGTGACTCCAGAGCCACAGCAATGTGGCTCTCTGAGGGCAATTAGGGATGGGCAATAAATGCCAGCCAGCCAGCTACACCCATGACCCATGAATGAACAAAACAGAATGAAAATAAACAATAACAAGAAGCCTATGGTGAACACAACAGGTCCAAAACAGGACTAAAAGGTTAATAGACCTTCCTAGGGTCTCATTTTAGCCCTGTAGCTCGGTATATGATCTCCACTTGGTTGGCTAATTACCAATTCCCAGGGAGCTGACATTCAACAAGCCCAACAGAGAGGACAATTAGTGATTTCCCCATGCAGATCATGGGGGTTATCACACTGCCTTTTTCAGACTCAACTCCCATACAGTGTTCTCAGAAACTCCTCCTTTAAGAGTCACAGGGTTAGCTTTAAGTATAGCATGAGAAACTCTTGATTTTGGGCCCCTTGTTCTCGCGTGCAGCCCATCAGTGATTAAGATCATGAAGCCAACCTACAAATAAGCAGTCAGCACCAAGATGGCATTCTGATTCCTTTCCATCCAAATGGACAGAGGTTAATGACATATCGTGACCATCATGCCAGTTTGCAGGGGCTGTCAAATTTAATCCTGATAGGTTTTGACATATTTCCACTGCAATACAACTCTACACTACTATGCTTCCTCTATTCCAACAGATGAAGCATAAGGCACAAAAGCAATGAAATAATACTCAACCTTTGTAACTCACTGAAGACCCAGCTGGAGTATTAATGGAGTCTGAGAATTCCTACAGTACAGATTTGATTTACTATTTTCACATATATTAGTATACAGTTAAAAGTATTGTTTCTTGCGCACTTTCCAGACAAAGCATACCATACATAGGAAATGAGAGAATGTGATGTTACAGTCACAGGCAGGCTGTCGAGGAAATCAACTTAATGCAAGGTAGGTCCATTCAAAAGTCTGATGGCAGCAGGGAAGAAACATTTTTTGAGTCAGTCTGTATGTGTCCTCAGACTTGTGTATCTTTTTCCCGATGGAAGAAGGTGGAAAAGAGTATAACCAGGGTGTGTGGGGTCTTTAATTATGCCGGCTTGGATGGAAGGAGACCATTCAGCCCATTGCACCAACAACTATCCCACCCAGGTTCTATTCCCGCAACCCCACATATTTACCCTGGTAATCCCACTGACACTGAAGGGCAATTTAGCATGGCCAATGCATCTAACCCGCACATTTTTGGAATGTAGGAGGAAACCGGAACATACGGAGGAAACCCATGTAGACATGAGGAGAATGTGCAAATTCCACGCAGTCCACTGGAAGTCGGAATTGAGCCTGGGTCCCTGATGCTGTGAGGTAGCACTGTTAACCACTGTGTCACCATGTCCAAGAACAATTCTGGGTCACTGTCTGTGTGGCATTTCCACATTCTCCTTGTGTCTGCTTGGGTTTCCTCTGGTGCTCCGGTTTCCTCCCACCATCCCAAGATGTGCAAGTTCAGTTGACTGGTCAAATTGCCCCTTAGTGTCAAGGGGATTAGCACAGCAAATTAGCAGAGCGTGGGGTTATGGGGATAGGGCCTAGGAGAGATTGTCAGTGCAGATTCAATGGGCCAAATGGCCTCTTTCTGCACTGCAGGGATTCTATGAAGAACATCAAGGCTTTAGAGTGAATGTAGAGAAGATATTTTAAGTTAGCGTCCTGATTTGAAAGACTTCAATTATACAGAGAGATTAGAGAAATCAGGCTTGCCCCTCCTTACAGAAGAGAAGTTTCTTGGAGATTTGTTTGAGGTTTTGAAACTTGACAGTGTAGATAAGGAGAAACTGTTTCTAGTGGGAGATGTGGCTAGAGGATGTAAATTTAAGATAACTGTCAGAGTATGCATAAGAAAAGAGAACATTTACATTGAGATCTGGACTACACTGCATGAAAGGTTGACAATTTTGAATAACTTTCGAAAACGAATTGGCTAAATAGTTGAAGAGGAACATTTTGGAGGGCTATGGTAAAAGAGTAAAGTCAAGTCAAACAAATTGGATAGCTTATTGAAGGAGTCAGAGCCATGTTCATTGGGCTATGCTGCTTCCTTTATGTTAGAACAGTCCATGATTCAGCAATTATGAAGCTGATTCACTGTCAGAACATTTTCAAAACCAGGCAGACACGAGGTGGCACAGTGCAGCATGGTGGCACAGTGGTTAGCATTGCTGCCTCGCAGCGTCAAGGACCCGGATTCAATTCTATATGGAGCGCTACACATTCTCCCCATGTCTGCATGGGTTTCCTCTGGGTGCTCCGGTTTCCTCCCACAGTCCAAAGATGTGCAGATTAGGCGTATTGGCCATGCTAAATTGCCATTTACTGTCCCAAGATGTGTAGGTTGGGGGGAATGGCCATGGTGAATTGCCCCTAGGGGAACAAGCTTACTGGCCGTTGCAGTGAGGTCGGAGGTTTTGGCACCCAGCCAAAATCTCCCTTCACTGAGCCAAACTGCTTCCTTTACAGTGGAACAGTCCGTGATTCAGCAATTATGGAGCTGCCGGTGTGCACCGTGATAACATTCTGGCTTTAGTGTCCAAAAGATATGTTGATTAGATGGATTAGTCATGGTAAATGCGTAGGGTCACAGGGATGGAGTGGCGGGGGTGGGGTGGGGAGAACTGGGTGGGTTACTCTTTTGGAGAGTTGAAGGGCTGAATGGTCTCTTTCTGCAATGCAAGAATTCTATGGTTCTTTGTGCACGTTAATCTGAGTGCAGAATCACATCACTGATGTGGGCAGTATTCGGGGGGGGGGAAGACATGAAAGAAACTGTTCCAAATAACTGGTGGATGCATCACTAATAGAATAATATATCATCATGAACTTCAAAGACTTATTTAATATCAACATGCCAAAATTATAGAACATGCATTAGATTTTAATTCACTCCAAAAATACAAATAATGAGCGTAGTCAATTGTAAAAAAAGAAATAACATCTTCATGAACAGGCAATATATGCAAGGCTTTGTTGCTCTGGCTTAACTTGTCAGCTCCTACAGTGAAGATGTATAACGTATCTCACTGCTGGCTAGGATATATCTTTGATTTATTAAATCCATGGCTCAGTTGGCAGGAATCTAACCTCAGAGTCAGACAATTGTGGGTTTACGTCCTACTTCAGAGATTTGGGCAGAAAATCTAGGCTGATACTTTCGAAGATCACCTTCACTCCGCCCGTAAGCAGGGCCCAAGCCTTCCTGCCACTTCACCACACCGCCCTGCTCTCGTATCCACATGTCCATCCGATTTGATTTGATTTATTATTGTCACGTGTATTAGTATGCAGTGAACAGCATGGTTTCTTATGCGCTATACAGGCTGTTCATAGAGAAGGAAAGGAGAGAGTGAAGAATGTAGTGTTACAATCATAACTAGGGTGTAGAAAAAGACCAACTTAGTCCTTAGTCCTTGGCCTTTTGCAATGTTCCACGAACCCCAGTGCAAATTGGAGGAACAGCATCTTATCTTCTGACTGGGCACTTTATAGCCTTCTGGACTGAACATTGAGTTCAACAACTTCAGAGCATAAACTCTCCCCTCCACCCTCACCCCTTTTTCCGTTTATATTAAATCATTTTTTCTTTTCATCTCATTCATCCATTTTTATTGCCCTTCATTCTCACTTCCATTTTTCCACTTCTCCATTCTTGTTCTCCACTTTGCCACCCTCCAGTCACCCCCCTCAACTTCAGGGCAACTGTCACATTCCTCAGGCAGCCCATTAACAATCTGTGCCTCTGTTCTGCCATTCACATTCACACATTCTCATCATTTAATGAACGCTTTAAGCACCTTTCTCAGCCATCTTCCTCATCATTTGCATTTCCTTTGTCCAATTACAGCTCCCCCTCCCTCTCACCCTCATCGTATAAATCTCCTCTGATTTTCTTTGCTCTTAGCGCTGATGAAGGGCCATCCAGACTGGAAACGCTGGCTCTACTCTCTCTCCACAGCTGCTGTCAAACCTTCTAGGATTTTCCAGCATTTCTGTTTTTTACTCCAGTACCGAGGGTGGGCAGCACTGTTGGAGGTGCCGTCTTCCCAGCAAGATGTTAAACTGATGCACCCTTACTTTGACATCTTAGGTTCCACAGCTGTAAGAAAAACAAAGGAGTTATGCCTGGCACTCTGGCCAATATTTATTCATCAACCAACATCACTCAAACAGATTAGTTGGTCATTATCACGTTATTATTTGTTGGAGCTTGCTGTGTGTAAATTGGCTGCATTACACCAGCGATTACACTTCAGAGGTGCTATATTGGCTGTTGAATGTTTTGCAACGTTGCGACCATGAAAGACTGTCAATAAATTCAAGTCTTCCTTTCTTTAGACAATTTGATTTCTTTTTTTAACAGGAGCAGAGGATTTTTTGTTTGAGAATCCCAGTGCTTCATACTAATCAGTGCGCAACACCCTTCGAAATAATGAAAAGATCTGATCACTTATGAAAGTATATATATGAAAGTATGTGTACATAGATCCCTGAAAGTTGGGAATCAAGTAGATAAGGTTGTTAAGAAGGCATACTGTGTCTTGGCGTTTATTGGTAGGGGGATTGAATTTAGGAGTCGCAGCATCATGTTGCAACTGTACACAACTCTGGTGCAGCCTGTGTGCAGTTCTGGTCCTGGTGGGCCGAAGGGCCTGTTCGGCGCTGTAATGTTCTATGCTCTATGCTCTATGAAAAGTGCTATCTTAGAGCCATAGGATCCCACAGTGCAGGAGGAGGCCATTTGGCCCATCGCGTCTATACCAACCACAATCCCACCCAAGGCCTATCCCCACAACCTGACACTAAGGGGTAATTTAGCTAGGCCAATCCAGCTAATCTGCCTGGGATGTGGGAGGAAACCCATGCAGACACAGAGAGACTGTGCAAACTTCACACAGGTCACCCAAGCCGAGAATCGAACCCAGGTCCCTGACGCTGTGAGGCAGCAGTGCTAACCACTGTGCCACTATGTCACCAATATAGGTATGTTTTCAAGCTGAGGAGCAAGTTGCCACGGTGGCTGCTCCCCTAGCATAAAGCAATTAAATATTTCAGCATTAAGGAGCAATAAATTTATTGCAACTTGACATCATTTATGCTCTCATAATATAAAACTCTTAATAATCCCTTAATGTTCAAACTGCTTCCTGGATGCTGTCTCCTCAGTGTCTCTCCCAGACTCGACTGTCTGTACTCAGACTGGTTTTCCTAATGGAGACACTGTCACTTTGAAGACGGCAAAATTTTTTTTGCTGAAGAATCAAATTCTTCTGACACCCAAGAAGTAATAGTTTTCTTCCTGTAACTGATACCACATTAGACGGGCTTGCACAGAGTGGTTCTTGCTGCCCTCCAACTTCTTAGCTATTATTGAACCCAATCCAACAATTCAGAGGTGATTACAAGCTCAAGACACACTTGCGTCTCGTACAATAGTGAATGCCGAGGTAGGGTTTCAGGCTGAAATAATGCAATCAACCATTGAGATTTTGTTACACAGGCCCCCAAACAGTTCAGCCAAATGCTACAAGTGCACAAAAGGACAAGATGGAAGAATAAAGGACTGCGTTGAGAATGATAAAGAGGTGATATGATTTCTGCGGAATTATATTAGATCAGTATTTTTCTTTGTATTTAAATGATAACGGGTAGGTGTCTCTACAAGTCATTTCATGTTTCTATGTGAGGTAAAATCTCTTGGAGTTTGTCATCAGGGGCAGCACAGTAGCACAATGGTTAGCACTGCTGCTTCACAACTCTAGGGACTTGGGTTCGATTCCCAGCTTGGGTCACTGTCTGTGTGGACTTTGCACATTCGCCCTGTGTCTGCATGTGTTTGAGCTGGTTTCCTCCTACACTCCAAAGATGTGCCGATTAGATCGATTGGCCACGCTAATAAAATTGCCCCTTAGGGTCCTAAGATGCATAGGTTAGCAGGATTAGTGGGTAAAATATGTAGGGATGGGGCCTGGGGGGTGGGATTGTGGTCGGTGCAGACTCAATGGGCCGAAAGGCCTCTCTCTGCACTATAGGGGTTTCAGTGATCAGATGCCACGGTGCTGAGGTCATATTTGTCACCCAAAAGGTTATTTATTTCCATTTAATGTCAGTGCAGAATGCAGTGGAAGAAACTGCAAAGGGAAAAGGAAGATTTTTCAAAGATTTTCACATCTCCTAAGGTACGCGGGTTAGGTGGATTGGGAATCAGGTGTCTTGAATGAATTGGAGTATATTGACTCCTGGTTGGTGAGAGGCTGGGGCTGTCTCTCAGGCTGATAAGAAGAAGCCAGAGGACTACCTCCTTTACCAATTAAAATTTGCAAGTATTCACAGTATCATTGAACATACCAGATTTATGTAGTTAGGTTTTCTAGTAACAAGGGAAGGATTTTCAGGTACAATGGGCTAAGGAGCTCCTATTCCTGTTGACAGGTGAAATGTTATTGTGTAATATTGTAAGTGGACCCTCCAAGTTTGGATGACAGGCTGGGTGGGAAATTGAAGTGTTCAGAAGAGTATATTAGTCACACATTTGTATTATTATGACAGGATAGTCATAACTCATTGTCTTTTCTCCAGGTGCATTAGCAATGAATTTTCTTTCGTTCTTTGAGGGCATGCTGTCTTTTGTAGTCTTTATATTGGTTCAGTGAGATCAACTGAGGACAAGACACTCCAGTGGGACACCTTGGAAAATTCCTCTTACAGGGCAGGATTATCTGGCCACGCGCGTCCCAAGATCGGACGTTCCTGGTCCTTGATATTTAATTGAGCTGATTTTTATTGTGATATAGCTGGTGTTCCAAAGCCATAACATGAAAACTGATGCATAAAATGGTCAGGATTTCAAAAATAGGTGTAGGTCCAATAGAGCATTCAAATAATCTTGCAGCAAACGATTAATACTTGCAGCATCAAAAGGATCTTTAATTGGTCCACCAAATTTTTTTAAATCACCTGCTATGATTCCCACATTGCACAAGGTTGGAAATTTTCAGCCTTGTATAGTTTTAATAAGACATTCCAATTTTTAGACTCCATTTCCTTTGAAACAAAGGCCCACATTCCATTTGCCTTCCCAATTACCTGCTGAACTTGCTTGGCTAGCTAGCTCCTAAACTATCCACAAGAACCCCCAAATCCCTCTGTGCTGCAGCTTTCTGCAGTCTTTCCCCATTTAAATAACATTCAGCTCCCTTATTCTTGCTACCAAAGTGTATAATTTCACACATTCCATCAGCAAGTCTTTGCCCATTCACCTAACCTGTCTAGGTCCCTATGTAAACTCTGTGGGTGGGATTTTATGTCCTAGCTCATCCCAAAACCGTAAAATCCCAGCCAAGGTCAACAGACCTTCCCAATGCCCGCCCCTCGATTGCTCCAATTCCCGTGGTGGACGAGGCAGTAAAATTCCGGCTGGTGTGCCATCCTCACCATTTGCCTTGCCGCCTATTTTTATATCACCTGCAAACTTAGCAATAGCACATTAATATATTGTAAATGATTGTGACCCCAGCATTAATCCCTGTGGCATTCCACTAGTTACAGGATGCCATCCTGATAATCCTTTATCCATGCAAATGTACTACCCCCAGCAGCGTGGGCTTTTACCTTAAGTAGCTGTTTGTGCGGTACCTTACCACACGCATTGTATAAATCCAAGTACGTTACATCTACTAGTTGCCCTTTATCTACCCTGCTCATTACCACTTCAAAGAATTCTAATACATTTGTCAAGCATGGTTTCTCCTTCATGAAGCCACACTGACTCTGCCTGATTATGTTATGCATTTCGAAATGTCCTGTTATTATATTCTTTACAATGGACTCGAACATTTTCTCAATGACAGACGTTAAGCCATCTGGCCTTTAGCTACTTGCCTTTTGTCCCCCTCCTTTTTTGAATAAAAGTGTTGCATTAGCCTTTATATTATGTGAGGCGACTTTTATTGCGATGTAGCTGGTGCTCTGAAGCTGTAACGTGAAAATGGATGTTTAAAATGGTCAGGATTTCAAAGATAGGTGCAGGTTCAACAGGGCGTCGAAATAATCTTGTAGCAGGAGATTAATGCCTGAAGCATCAAAAGATTTATAGGTGTGCTGGAAATAGTGAGGACAATTGCTTCATGGAGTCATTTATAACTATCATTAACACATGCAAATAATCCTTTGAGAAAAAGATTTGCATTTATATCTGGTGCCTTTCATGACCGAGTGGGCAGGCAAGAATTGACCAAGACACCAGGGGGATCTTCGGAAAAATGTGGTCAAGGGGTTCCCCCCTGCCCCCAGGAGAACAAATGGAACCTCTGGAGGAGGGATTAAACCCACAACCTTCTGACTCAAAGTCAAGAGTCTTAACACCGTGTTCTTAATAGTAAGCATGCTATAAGTTCAGGAAATGTCCAGAAGAATAGAGCTTAATGACAAGAAATAGAGCTGGAGGCTTATGAGGCCTTCTTAACTAGAATGTGTATTGTGTATTTTGTAACGCAATGGTATCATTATTCAGTGGGTGCTCGGTTTGTTACCATGATTGCATTCATTAAGTGACGTCTTTGGGCAGGCTGAAAGTGACAGATATTGTCACTGCCTTCAGCCCCACGTATCCTCCCCCACCTCCTGGAGCTGATTACCAAGAAACAAAGATCCATTATGGCCTCCTCTTCGGGTCTCCAGTTACAAAGATGTCAGCCTTCAGCCAATTTGATTAACTCCAGGTGGCACAGTGGTCAGCACTGCTGCCTCTCAGCACCAGGGACCTGGGTTCAATTCCCGGCTTGGGTCAGCGCCTATGCAGAGTCTGCACGTTCTCCCCATGTCTGTGTGGGTTTCCTCAGGATGCTCCAGTTTCCTCCCACTCTCCAAAAGATGTGCTGGTTGGGTGCATTGGCCATGCTAAGTTCTCCCTCAGTGTACCTGAACAGGTGCCGGAGTGTGGCGACAAGGGGCGTTTTCACGGTAACTTCATTGCAATGTTAATGTAAGCTTACTTGTGAAACTATTAAATAAACTTTAAACTTTGACATTCACCAGCATTGCGCCATCACATCAACACCCTAAGGATTGATGGGCCAAACTTATGAATATTGTGGCTACAAGAACTGGGGATTCTGCAACAACTCAGTTCCTGATGCTACCATAGTCTGTCCATCATCAAGACATATCAGGAGTATGATGGAATATTCTCCACTTGGATGAAGGCAGCTCCGACAATGGCCCCATTAAGTACATCTCAAAGCATCATCACTGTTGCGCAATGAGAGATGTGGCAAAAAATCTGCACACAGCAAGATCTCATGACGCAAACAATTTGTCTCTTTTAATGATGTTGGTCGCGGGATAAATGCCGGCTCAGACACCAGTGAGGACTCTCCTGCTCTTCATTGATGTAACACTTAGGGGTCTTTTACACTAGGGTGGAGGTGCCGGCATTGGACTGGGGGTGGGCACAATAAGAATTCTCACAAGACCAGGTTAAAGTCCAACAGGTTTATTTGGAATCACAATTTTTCTGAGCACTGCACCTTCATCAGGCGAGTGGAGCCTGATGAAGGAGAACAGCGCTCCGAAAGCTCATGATTCCAAATAAACCTGTTGGACTTTAACCTGGTCTTGTGAGACTTCTCACTGTGTCTTTCACACTGACTTGAGGCTGGACAGGGCTTAGTTTAGAGTCTTAATTAAAAATAGCGTTCCCTCCGTACTGCACTTGGGAGCCAGCCTAGCTCAGATCTCCAGAGTTGTGAAAGAACTCTCAAAACTTCTGACTCAGAGCAGTAGATAGCTATCAAGTTAATTAATATAAAGAAGAACATGAGTGCATACGAAATAGGAGCAGGAGAAGGTCACATGGGCACACATGTCTGATCTGCAATTCAATAAGATTATGGCTGAACTTTTACATTAACTTCACTCTCTCACATTATCCATATACTCCTTTATTCCATTAGTGTCCAAAATTCTATCAATCTCAGTCTGGAATGTACTCAGTAACCATAGATCCACAGTCTTCTGGGGTAGAGGATTCCAAAGATTTACAACTGAGTGAATAATTTTTTTTGCCATCTCAGTCCTAAATGATGAGGCCTTTATCTTGAGACTATGAACGCCTGGTTCTAGTCTATCCAGCCAGGAGAAATATGTGAACAGGAATAGGCTGTGTGATGAGAATATGGCTATTCTATGACCTATAGCACAGTGGTTAGCACTGCTGTCTCACATCGCCAGGGCCCTGGGTTTAATTCCAGTCTTGGGTGACTGTCTGCACGGAGTTTGCACATCCTCCCCATGTCTGCATGGGTTTCCTCCAGGTGCTCCGTTTTCCTTCCACAGTCCGAAGATATTCGAGTTATGTTGATTGGCCATGCTAAATTAACCTTGGTGTCAGGGGAATTAGTAGGATAAATATGAGGGATTACGGGGTTCGGGCCTGGGTGGGCAGACTCGATGGGCTGAATGGCCTCCTTCTGTACTGTAGGGTTTCTATGATGTATACACATATGCATAAACATATGTATATATAGAGAGAGTCTTTACCCATATCTCTGAATAATCCTGGATAACAAAGTTGTAGGAACAGCATCTCAGCATCTACCTGTGAAGCCCTCTAAGGATTATAAACATTTCAGTGATATCTCCTTTCATTTTGTGAAACTCCAGAGTATAGGCCCATTCTATCCAAAACCTGCTCATCTCAAAAATCAATCCAATGAACCCTTGTTGCATCTGAAATAAGGCAAGCATACCCTTCCTTAGGTAAGGAGATCCAAACAAGATCAGTATTCCCAGTGAGGTTTACAAAGAATTTTTCACAAAAATAATTGCAGTGAAACCTCCTTAATCACGTACACCAACCACTTTTGCAATGAAGGCTAATGTACCATTTTTCTTTCTAACTGCTTCTGTGCCTGCACGTTAATGTTCTGTGATGCATGCAGTTCAACAAGGCTTATCACTGTTCTCCGATTTCCCCCAGTAACACCACATTACTTGACATCTTTATCAGTTAAGAACCTATGTGCCTAACAGTTCAGGATACTCGGTGTCTCTACTGCCCTATGGGATGTATGCCACAGCCGGGGGAATCATCTTTCCTATATCTCTCCTACAGAATCTTGCACAAGGATTCGATGTTTTATGTAGATAGCCTCTCAGATTCTCTGCACTGGCCTGTTCTCCTCACTCTCCCCTCATTGGAAAATCCTCCAGTTCCTGGAATATGTCTGATGCATCTTGGTTGCAACATGGGTTTAATCCTTCCTTAGGTAAGCAAACAGGACACACAGTGCCTCTACTGTGAACTCACCAAGTTATAGTCAACGACTGTCAGATCTTGTTAATCCAACACGCAATCTCTCTGACAAAAAAATTGCCAATTGCCTCCTTATTTGTTGAGTATATCTAAAGGTTAGCTGACAATTGCATTTGGAGAAGGGCAGCTAGGTCTACTTGGGTCACCTACTCTTCATTTTCTCAACATCTCGGAACGCCTCCGTCTTTCTATTCTTCGAAGAGTGGAGACCCTTTTGCTTTTCACCCTTGCACTCCATCTGCAGAGTTCCTTGCCACTGGTTAACCCCCCATGAAGACTTGTTGCATCTTTGTCACATCGGGACAGCAGGAGGTGCAATGACTTAGCTACAGGTGCTGCAGAGAGCTCAGAACTCAATGAGCTGGATCTGATACATTCATGAATAATCAATGACGAAAATGCTGATGACATGAAACAAGTGTCTCGATTGTAAGACATAATCGGGATCCGAAGTGGGGCCCTTCACACCCTTAACTGCCCGTGACATTAAAGCAATTAGTCACAAAGTGAAGGCGAGAAGACCATAAATTTTCAAACAGTGCAAGGGAACGTTTATTTACAAGCTAGAAAAATGTCTACAGTGGCTAGACACCCATCTGCTTTCAAAGTTTCCTCATAGAATCCCTACTGTGCAGAAGGAGGCCATTCAGCCCCATCAAGTCTGCAATGACCACAATCCCACCCTTGCCCTATCCCCATAACCTCATGTATTTACCCTGCTAGGCCGCCCGACACCTAAGGGTCCATTTAGCATGGCCAATCCATCTTTGGACTGTGGGAGGAGACTGGAGTGCACAAAGGAAACCCTCGTAGACATGGGGAGAATGTGCAAACCCCATACAGACAGTCATCCAAACCAGGAATTGAACCCCGGTCCCTGGAGCTTTAGAAAACCTTCTAAAGGAAACTTTTGTGGTAGGACAGTAACCAGTCAACCAGGAAACCACTTTACTTAGTGAAATCAAAGGGAACAAAAGCCAATACTGGAGCGCTAACATTGAAGTTAACGGACATGATACAGAATTTAAATTAGATACGGGGTGCTGGTGTCCCAGTTCTATCTGATGGAGTTAAGTGCCTGCAACAGGTCACTCTGCAACATTCATTAGTCAAACTTCATGGTCCAAGGGGGAATCAGGATAAAGGTCAAAGGTCAGTTTGATGCATTATTGAAGTACGAAGACAGGGAAATCTCTGAAACACTGGTACGTAACTTCCTGGCTCCCCAGCATTGGCTTTGGGGATGCCCCATAGTTGCGCTGGGCAATCCCTCTCAGTGGTTCCCGGTTAGAGTCTTGCTTACTTTTGCAGATATTCATAAAATGTCTACAGTTCAGAAGGAGGTAATTTAGCCCATCTAGCCTGCATCGATTACAATCCCACCCAGGCCTATTCCCTTAACCCCACATATTTTCCCTGCTCATCTCCTTGACTTTAAGGGCAATTTAGCATAGCCAATCCACCTAACCCACACATCTTTCAACTGTGGGAGGAGACCAGGACACCCAGACGAAACACACACAGGCAGGGGGGAGAACATGCAAACTCCACACAGGTAGTGAACTGAGATCAGAATCGAACCTGGGTCCCTGGCACTGTGAGGCAACAGTGCTAACCACTATGCCTCCGTGCCACCCGGTATTTGTCCAGAAGTGCTCACTTCCCCTGGACAATTGCGCTGGGCTGGGAACTATCCAAACATCCAATTTAAATCTTTGGATTGTTCACCCAGTTTTACACCCATAGTTACACTGAAAGAGTTAGAAGAAGTAAAATGACTTCTAACTCCAGTGTAACTATTTTAAACACCCAGACCGATCCCCATATGGGGGTTTCCCCCCACATCGCAGGGGACATTCTGACCATCCTCACTAAGTAACCCCCCCACTGCTGCAAGCCCTGACAGTGTCCCTCACACCTGAACATCACTTGCATGCGATTCCATCCACGGATTCTACGGGCAGGATTTTCCAGTCACGCTTGCCCCAATGTCGGAAAATTCTGTCTGATGTCAACAGACCTTTGCATGGTCCATGGCCCATTCACTACAATTCCTATGGTAGGCGGGACAGGAAAATTCCGCCCTATGTCAGTGAAGCGAGCCAGAATTCCTCGGTCTTGCAAGTCCCATCACCACTGCCGGCGGGAAGGGATAATTTCAGCTGCGGGCGAGGTCGGAGAATTCCAGCCATAATATATCAAAGAAGGTTAAATAATTCCACCGAGCAAAAAAACAACTCTCATTTAAAACAACAGCTTATTCATTAAATAATGGATTACTAATCATTTGGGGCAGTACAATGGTTAGCACTGCTGTCTCACGGCGCCAGGGGCCTGGGCTCAATTCCGGCCTTGAGTCACTATGTGGAGTTTGCACATTCTCCTTGTGTCTGTGGAAGTTTCTTTAGGGTGCTCCAGTTTCCTCCCACAGTCAAAGGGTGTGTGAATTAGATTGGCCGTGATAAACTGGCCCTTAGCATCGGGGGATCGGGAGGGTGAATATGTGGGGTTGCGGGTGGAATTGTTGTCAGCACAGGCTCGATGGGCCAAATGGCTTCCTTCTGCGCTGTAGATGCTATGGTCATCAGCACAGTCATTCAATAAATTAAATGATGATCATCCAGCCTGGAAAATGTAGGCAGAATTCCTCTTCGCATTATTAGCAAAAAATAAAGCAATACAATGCCTGAAGCTTTTTAAAAGGTAAAAAAATATAAAAGGCTACACAAAGGCTTCTCTTTGCCAGGCAGCTTTTGGCAGCCATATC
Organism: Carcharhinus amblyrhynchos; assembly: GCF_965287045.1. NCBI lineage: Eukaryota > Metazoa > Chordata > Chondrichthyes > Carcharhiniformes > Carcharhinidae > Carcharhinus > Carcharhinus amblyrhynchos. The sequence continues at coordinate 116,724,210 of NC_137329.1, forward strand.
CTGTTATTAATTTGCATAAACATGCTTCCAGAATACAGCACTATGGCTGCTGCCAAAAGCAGTGTTGTATTCGAAGAGGTTCCGATGAGTAGGCTTGCAGTTCTTGCCAGCTTAGTGTCCCTTTCATATGTGACTTGTGCAGTGTGAAGGTTTCATTGCTGGAGGTAACATAGGCAGCAGGGTGGCACAGTGGTTAGCACTGCTGCCTCACACCGCTGGGGAACTGTGTTCGATTCCTGGCTTGGGTGACTGTGACACTGATAAATAAATTTTAAGCATTTCCCTCAGTAAAGCTGAAAATAAAACGTGTATCAGGAGGGCTGTGCTTAAAGGTGACCCCTTTTCTTTTTTTCCAAAAAACTTCTTGCATGAAGTAAGGGCAAGCTTCCTAAGTACAAACATACGTGGTCAGTACAGACTCGATGGGCCAAATGGCCTCCTTCTGTACTGTACGCATTCTATGAAATCCTGACCTTTTTCTTCGTAGAACAAGATCAGAGTTGTTTTTATTGATTTATGTGTTAGTGTCACAAGTAGGCTTACATCAACGCTGCAATGAAGTTATTGGGAAAATCCCCTAGTCGCCACACTCTGGTGCCTGTTTGGGTACACTGGGGGAAAATTTTAGCATGGCCAACGCACCTAACCAGCATGTCTTTCAGACTGTGGGAGGAAACTGAAGCACTCGGAGGAAACCCACGCAGACACAGGTAGGATGTGCAGACTCCGTACAGACAGTGGCCCAATCTGGAAATCGAACCTGGGTCCCTGGCACTGTGAGGCAGCAGTGCTCCTTGTCGCTGAAAGGTCAGCACACGCTGGACATTCTCTCTTCCGCCTTCTTCCATCAGGAAGAAGATATTAAAGTCTGAGAACATGTACCAACCGACTCAAGAACAGCTTCTTCCCTGCTGCTGTCAGAATTTTGAATGGACATGTTATACATTGAGTTGATATTTCTCTGCACTCTCTATTCTGCACCTTTCCTTCTCCTCTTGTACTCTATGAACGGTGTGTTTTGTCTGTATAGCACGCAAGATACAATACTTTTCACTGCATCCCAATACATGTGACAATAATAAATCAAAGCAAGCCAGTTATCACCCATCCCTGAGGCCCTGAGAAGGTTGATGCTGGGCTTCCCTGGTGAATGCGAGTGGTGAAGGTCTGCCCTCACTGCCAATGGGTGCAGGAACCTGGCCCAGCTTTTTAAATAAGAACTTCTGTACATGAAGTACTTTTGATGACCACCTGGCTTCATAATCAGGGGATAACTTCAGAAGAATTGCCCTGCCGGGGAGAAACCAGCATCCAAGACCCATGATGGATCAATACCCCGATTTGTCTTTTTGTTCTTGGCTGGGCCGTTGGAAAAGTCACTTGTCCTGTTTTGAATATTATCATGGGATCTCTTACAATAGGCAGAAACGCCCTCACTTTATCATGTTATACAACAGACCCCAAACTGCGTGCGTTAGAGAATTCCCTCAGCTCTCATTTCACCACAGTGCCAGGGACCTAGGTTCAATTCTGACTTTGGAATTTGCACTTTGTCCTCGTATCTATGTTTAATTCCTCCAGCTTCTCCAGTTTCCTCCCACGGTCCAAAGATGTGCAGGTTAGGTGGATTGGTCGCGCTAAATTGCCCCTTAGTGTCCCGAGATGTGTAGGTTAGGGGGATTAGTTATGGGAAATGTGTCAGGTTACATTAGGTCGGAGAGTGGACCTGGCCTCCTTCTGCACTGTTAGGGATTTTATGATTCTATGTATTAGCCTTACATTTATTCAGTTATTTTTACATGGAATGCAGTTATCTGTCTGAAGCAAGGCAGGTAAATGGTGCTGAGACACACGTCAGCCACAATCCAATTTATTAGCAGAACAGACTCCGGGGATCGAATAGTTTACTTCCATTCCTACGTTTGATGTGATCAGCTTTTTGAGTATGTGTCACTCGATGCCAATGGCTAATTTCTCAATTGAGGACAAACTGTACAGTAACCAATTTTTCTAAAACAGCCGACATTTACAAAATTATAGAAGTATATTTAATTATATATAACTAAATATAAGACTCCTCCTCATCAAATGTCTGGTTTTAAGTTGAAGTCTCGACTAACTTGTTGTAATTTCAATATTGCTGGCTTACTGAACAGATCTCACAGTGCCCGGTTAGGCCTTCGCTGTTAAAGTGGGTATATTATCTTATATCAAGTGTGGTGAGGTAATGTGCTGTTTGTAACTGCTCAAACTAGCTTAATCTGCTGCCACAGTGTAAATAACAGTACTTAGCGCTGCATCATTCACAGTGTGACATGTGAAAGCCACTGTGTACGGCAAAGCATTGCTCAATAACACCACAAAAGGCCTGTAGTCATGGTAGAGATGCTAATGGTGGAGCAGTGAGAAGACTAGCTTTAACATAGGGAGGCCCAGCAGGTATTGCAGTGGGGTGCAAGGACCCTCAGTTTGAGTCGTGGCCTTCCCAATCGGATTTCCTTAGTCCTGACACGACTATCAGGAACGTGAAGAGAGACTAGGCCGAAAGGTTCATATCTTGCTGGTTCAGCTTAGGAACGACATGAAGGGTGATCGTGGGAAAGATTTGCTCCAAGAACTAAGCCCCGCTCTCCCAAGTGTAGCTTGGATGTGAAGGTAAAACGGGATGAAGTAAAGATGGCGCTTGGCAATTTCAAAAGTAGGATTTTTAATTATAGAAACATCGGAGCAGGAGGAGGCCATTTGGCTCTTCGAGCCTGCTCCGCCATTCGTTATGATCATGGCTGATCGTCCAACTCAATAGCCTAATCCTGCTTCCTCCTTTGATCCCATTTGCTCCCAAGTGCCACCTCTTGAATATATTCAATGTTTTGGCATCAACTACTTCCTGTGTAATGAACTCCACCGGCTCACCACTCTTTGGGTGAAGAAATGTCTCCTCACCCCCGTCCTAAATGGTCTGCCCCAAATCCTCAGACTATGATCCCTGGTTCTGGAACAAGGATATATTTATAAGAAAACTCTACTTATGAGATCGACATAGTTAAAGTGCACAAGAGGACGCCATTTGATCCAAGTGCTTACTCAGGCTTGTTGAAGGAGTGATTCAATTCTGTACAGTTTCCACATAACCCTGAGCATTTTCTCTCTTGTGAGGCAAGTGGCAAATGTGCACATTGCTTTCCTTTAATGCGTTCCATTTACTGGGTCTGCCACTCTCTCAGGAGCTTGGCTGATGATATACTGTTATGTACGTTGCGTCATACCCCCTTTTAAGGGAACTTGTCATCTGACCTGGCATGAGTTGGTTGGGAACCGCCCTGTGTAGGCAGCCAACATTTGGAGTGTGGAGCGAGCAGATCTGTGTTCCCTCAAGCCTGGCAATGGAATAGTTCTTGAGGACATGCCTCAACACTGAAGGGTTGAACAAGCACAACTGTGGTCGGAATTTTACCGGCCTTCCTGTCGAGGGAATCAGAATGGACGAGGGGCGAACCATGGAAAGGTTTGTTGACCTCAGGCGGGATTTTACAGCTTTGGGATGAGTGAGGCCAGAATATCCCGTCCAATAACGTTCTTGGTAAATAGTGATGGGCGGGCTTACAAGTCGGACGCTGTGACATGACCCCCGTCCCTCATCAAGCATAGAAATTTGCCCAGAAGGTTCAGACTCTGATTTAAATCAGAGACTTTGAATGGTTTCCACTGTGTTTCTTTCATAGACGCAGTTAAAAGAGTTTTGGCACCTGAGTAATTATAGAATTCAGCCCACTGGACGCACTCTGCTCTTCCTGAATTAGGGGAGGTGTTGATCTAATGATATTATCGCTAGACTATTAATCCAGAAACTCAACTAATGTCCTGGGGACCTGGGTTCCAATTCCGCCATGGCAGATGGTGGAATTTAAATTCGATAAAAAAAATCTGGAATTACCCAACTAATCCCCCTAATTTACACATCTTGGGATACGAAGGGACAATTTAGCATGCACAATCCACCTAACCTATACATGGAATCACAGAATCCCAAAAGTACAGAAGGAGGCCATTGGGCCCATCGAGTCTGTACCAACCACAATCCCACCCAGGCCTGATTCCCGTAACCCCACAACTGATCCTAGCTAATCCCCTGACAATAGGGTTAATTTAGCATGGCCAACCCACCTGACCTGCATATCTTTGAAGCATGGGAGGAAACCAGGGCACACCCACGCAGACACAGGGAGAATGTGCAAACTCCACATTCAACAGTCACCCGAGGCTGGAACTGAACCCGGGTCCTTGGCGCTGTGAGGAAGCAGTGCTAACCACTGCGCCACCGTGCCAGTCATCTATGTCGATTCATGTTCCTCCCATCCCACTTAATCTTCGCTTATTAGCACAACTTTCTTTGCCTTTCTCACTCATGCAGTTACCTTGATTCCCTTTAAGTGGATCTATTCCATTCACCTCAACTATCCCCTTGTGGTAATGAGTTCTGCATTCTTAGTCCTGTTTTGGATAAAGAGGTTGGGCTGATAATGTCCTGTTTGCACGATCAATGTAAAATCACCAGCGGAACATCACTGGAGGGAATGACCTCTCTTAATTCTGTTACTGTTTAGGATTCCCCCTTTAGAATGGCTGTAAAAACATCAATAGAAGCCAAGATGTCAAATCTTTTTCCTCCTTTTCAATCGGGCTGCAATGTATTTGCTGTGTCTCTGCACCTGTTCCTTTAGAAGGATCTAGAATGCAGCTCGTTTCCCCAGCCCTAAACAAGCAGTCAATTTAAATTGACTTGGTTCTCAAGAATCGTTGGCATTCGCTGATTCATGGCATCGAGCCAATTCCCCCAAGCGTCACTGATCAATTCCTCTGCAAAAAAAAAATGCAGAGGAGGTTCGACTTTGTGATCACAGATGAATACAGCGTAAGCAAAACCAAGAATCTAAATCTCAATATCAAACGCAGCGCTGGTTTTTTTTTTCCCCCCCTTCTTAAGATAGCTTTTCTTTAAAATATCAAGTAACACTACCCTGGAGTTAGGAGAAGAATAAAATGTCCCGATGACACTGAACACATTATCTAACCGCCCCTTAAGCTGTTTCCAAATGGCAGCTGTTAGGTTTTAATGGAGTCGTGTCTGAGGTGAAGCTGACAGAAATTGACAAGGTGTTTCTGGGACAAACTCCTTGAGAGACATCATTAAGGTTTGAGCAAGCGTGTCTTATATTTACAAGGGATGAGGCACACTTTCCGTAATGGCGTTCAGATCTCCGTGAGGCTGGAACCGCCAGCATTTTTTATTGGGCTCCTGTGCCTGACAAACCTCCCGAGCCTAAAGCCAATTATGTAATCAAAGCCATCTACGAATCAAAAATGTGTAAACTTCCAGTTTCCCCACAACAAGCCCGGGTAATATGAAAATGTTTCATACTCTGCACGGTGGTTAGTCCTGCTGCCTCACAGTGCCCGAGGTCAGGATTCGAACCCCAGCTTGGGTCACCTTCTGTGCAGAATCTGCACGTTCTCCCCTTGTCTGTGTGGGTTTCCTCCGGGTATCCGTTTTCCAGGAACGACGTGCTGGTTAGGTGCATTGCCCGTGCTAATTTCTCTCCGGGTACCCAAACAGGCGCCGGAGTGTGGCAAGGAGAGGATTTTCACAGTGGCTTCATTGCAGTGTTAATGTCAGTCTACTTGTGACACTAATAAATGAACTTTAAATGCTTGAAGCTTGACGTTTATTTTGTTAGTGTCATAAGTAGGCTGACATCAATGCTGCAATGAAGTGAAAATCCTCTCGTCGCCACACTCCGGCACCTGCTCGGGTACGCTGAGGGAGAATTTTAGCGTGGCCAATGTACCTAACCAGCACACCTCTTGGACTGTGGGAGGAAACCAGAGCACCCAGAGGAAACCCATGGAGAACATGCAGACTCTGCACAAACAGTGAGCCGAAATGGGAATTGAACCCGGGTCTCTGGCACTGTGAGGCAGCAGTTCTAACCACTGAGCCACCGTGCCGCCCCAGATTCCTTTATTAGCAATCCTGATGCCCACTCTGAGTTCTAATAGCCCCCATTGCACACCCACGAAAAATCAATTTCAGTGGCTTCCAGAACACCTAATCTGATGAATGCCATTTACACTGGCCATTATGCAAAATTAATTAAAATGTGCTCTAATCAGAATAAACAGAAAGAAATCTTGCAAAAATCTAATGGCGATCATAAAATCCTACATTAAAAACAAGTGGTTAAGCGATGTGTTCCATCAGTATTTAAAATCATAACAAATAAATAACATTACTGGAGCACAGATGCAGTAGCTCCCAGGCCAACTGACTATAAACTGCAACCTTGAGTATTATTACACATTATTACATCCTTGGGCAAGAATCTTAAATGTCAGTGGCTGGAAGAGGGGTCACATGTCAAAACATATTTTCCGCGATTATCTCCTAATTCTCCAGCCAAAGGATATTTGCTTTAATTGGACGAATTAGCAGCGGGCAAAATTACAGGGTTTTCTGATATCGCAGGGTGACACTTTGCAAGAGGCAAAATGAAATTCCTCGCAAATGTGGCAACCCTGGGTGATTCTGCCCATCTTCCAGGGAGTGACTTGGAATCTATCTGGAGAAAACTCGAAAATAAGTCATGTTACCTCAGCGAATTTTTTGTCCATGACTGAATTGAATCATCAAATCCAACAGTGCAGAAGGGGGCCATTCAGCCCATCGAGCCTGCACTGACAATAGTCCTACCCAGGCCATATCCCCATGCATTTACCCTGCTAATCCCCCGAACACTAAGGGGCAATTTATCATGGCTAACCCACATAACCTTCACATCTTTGGAGCGTGGGAGGATACCAGAAAATGAGGAAATGCACCCGTACATTGTGTTGGGAGGGAGACCCTAGTGTGCCACTTAAACTTATTTATTAGTGTCACAAGTGGGCTTACATTAACACTGCAATGAAGTTACTGTGAAAATCCCCTAGTTGCCACACTCTAGTGCCCGTTCGGAGAATTTAGCATGTGCTAAAACCGGCACATCTTTCTGACTGTGGGAGGAAATCCACGCAAACACAGGCAGAATGTCTGTGTGGAGTTTGTGCGGAGTTTGCACAATCAGCCAAGGCTAGGATTGAACCCAGATCTCTGGCGCTGTGAGGTAGCAGTGCTAACCACTGGGCCAGCATGCCTCCCAGTTCTAGTAGTTTCAAGCTGCTCACACAACACCACCCAATGTTACACATTTTGGCGACAGGGTCTTTCGTTGGAAAAAGGTTGGGAAGGAGAGAGGCAAAGTTGGGAGAGGATTGCAGTAAAATGTAAAACCACGTCTACCTTCCAGTTTCCAAATGTTTCTCAAGCTGCCTCGGAGTTAAGTGGATGACGCCATTTATCAGAACCTTTCGATTACCGTGATTAATTAACCTAAAACATTGCTCATTTTCTTAGCTTACTTCAGTCACTTGTAGTGAATCATAGGAACCCTACAGTGCAGAATGAGGCCATTCAGCCCATCAAGTCTGCACTGACTCTCTGAAAGAGCAGCTTATCTCCCTGTCTGATCCCCATGGCTAATCCGCCAAACCTGCACTTTGGACACAAAGGGCAAATTAGCATGGCCAATCTACTTAATCTACATGTCTTTTGCACATTAAGGGGCAATTTAGCATGGCTAATCCACCTATCCTACACATCCTTTGAACATTAGGGGCAGGATGTTGTGGCCTCGCTTGAGCGAGACCGGAAATTCCTGCCTGAGGTCATCGGAAACTTCCTACTCATTCTGGACTGTGGGAGGAAACGGGAACACCCGGAGGATACCCATGTAGATATGGGGAGAAAGTGAAAACTCCATACAGAGACCCAAAGCCGGAATTGAACCCTTGTCTTTGGCACTGTGAGGCAACAGTGTTAACCACTGTGCCATAATGTCCCCCAAGAGTATTAGGGGTGAATGAAATGCAATTGGGCTTGTATTATGCATTTTTCAAGATACTTACCAAAATACAGTTGTAAGAGATCAAAGTATACTGCATTATCCAACATTATTTGGTAAAATGCCAAGAAGTAGAGCAAGGCTGTGCATAAAGGATCAGTACAGACATTAAATTCCACTATGATTATTTTTGTTTCCAAGGTTATGAACCACAAGTGTTTACTCCCTGAAAGTTAGCAGTGGGTCAGGGTTGATATATAATGAGAGTGAAGTTTTATTGTCTTGGACTGGCTGCTGTGAAATACACCGACTGAGAGAGCTAGACAGTCACACCTACTCAGGTGGCTTGATGGCAATATTGTTCTGACAACAGTCCTGTCAAACATTCCGGCGTGTTGAAATGTAAGTTATCTTTTTTTGATTTTCTACTGGCCAGCAACAATAAAGAACATCGGTGTGTGATGTCCCGAAATAGCCAACACCAGAGGTGCCAAGATAGCTCAAAGCAAGACTAAAGTGCTGCAAATCAGAAGAGAAAATGCTGTAAATGCTCACACAGGCTTGTACCGTTTAGAGGGATGTGACTGTTGATATAGACAAAGAGCACTGTACATTTATGATGGTTGAAAGATAAATATAGTAATCTAGTTTGCAGCTACTGCATTTTTCTCAGTGACAGGGACAATTTCAAAGTGTTGCTATTGTTGGAAATACATTTCATAGAATCACAGAATTCCTACAGTGCAGAAGGAGGCCATTCGGCCCATCAAACCTACACCAATTCCACCCATGTCCTATCCCAGTAACCCCACATATTTACCCTGCTAATCCCCCAAGGGGCAATTTGGCATGGCCAATCCACCTAATCTGCATATCTTTGGAGTGTGGGAGGAAACCGGACCACCCGGAGGAAACCCATGCAGACACGGGGAGGGCATGCGAGCTACCCACAGAAAGGCACCCCAGGCTGGGAATTGAACCCGGGTCCCTGGCACTGTGAGGCAGCCACCATACTGCCCCATGCATTCCTGATGATTTCAGTTTGTCAAACAGAGGACTCACCAAAAGCATAAAGCCTGACAAAAGCACAAAGGACAAAGGGCAGATAGCACTGCTGCCTCACACCACCAGGGACCTGGTCTAATTCCCGATTTGGGTCACTGTCTATGTGGAGTGTGCACATTCTCTCCCGTGTCTGTGTGGGTTTCCTCCGGGTGTTCCGGTTTTCTCCCACAGTCTGAAAGACATGCTGGTTAGGTGCATTGGCCGTGCTAAATTCTCCCTCAGTGAACCCAAACAGGCACCGGAATGTGGCAACTGGGGGATTTTCACAGTAACTTCATTGCAGTGTTAATGAAAGCCTACCTATGATACTATTAAATGAACATTAAATTTAAGTGGCATATTAGGGTCTCCCTTCCAATACAATGTTTTCCTCAGAGATGCCATGCCATGCCTTGGTGTAATTTTGGCTGCTATTGCAGTTTGATTTTGGTCATTGTGCACTGAGATAAACCTGAGACCACTTCCACCTTGGCTGTTGTGACAATTAAACAACAAAAGTTGTGATGACGAGGGACACATTTTGGCATTATTAGCTAAACAACTGAGAAGGTCAAAAAGCCTGCAAACCCAATACGCCTGTACATGTTACCATAGTAAGAAGTCTCACAACACCACGTTAACTTTAACCTGGCGTTGTGAGGCTCCTTACTGTGTTTACCCCAGTCCAACGCCGGTATCTCTACATCGTTTTACCATAGACAGTGTGGTGTAGTTTCCGAGACGGAATCCTAGCCTCATCCGACAGCTGCATTTTGGGATTGTCCATCTGACTTCCCCGTCAATCGTACCTTCAGCCCTGGATACCGGAGTGAAAAGAAGAGAAGGTGATTATCTGACCTAAAGCGAGATCCACTGCGGCTTCACCCCTCATTACCACGAGTGCCACCAAATCACAATGAAAATCCTAACGTGCATCGCGCATCTGCCAGAACCAGAGCCCAACAAATATCTGACAAAAGACGAGGGGGAGGAAAGAATGCAGATTAAACACTGACAGAGGGCAAGATTAATGAAAGATTTTGATTCTGAGCAAAGTGTGTTGCAGCCGAGCAAATTACAATAAACCAAAATGACATTATTTCCATCAAAAGCATATCATAGAATCCCTGCAGTGCTGAAGGAGGCCTTGTGGCCCATCGGGTCTGCAACACCCAGGCCTTGATCCCTATGTTTGATAATATCTGATAGTGAATGCTTTAAAAAGGATGTAAGAGATGAAACTACCAAGTGCAGCAAGATGTATAGAAATTCTATTGACCTTTTGTGATCAATTTTATAAAAAGAATTTTATGAACCTATGGAGGCCAGGGCTAAAGGGAAGAAAATGACTTAACAGCGTTGACACAATTGATGTTGATATTCTTTTAACTAGGCACTTGTTTGTTGTTACACCATACGCAGCTGGTGCAGGGACAAGATGGAAAGCGCATCCAATCTGAGCAAATGGCTCCTTCCTTCTCCTCACTCTTGAAGTGACAGCTTAGAGTGAGGCCTACGTCATTTTTCTCACAAGGGCAGGTCCGTAGAGATTGAAATTTGTTTTTTTCTCCCCTCTTTCCAAATCCAAGCCAGGCTTCTCGTAGCAGGCTGCCTTCACCCTGCTGTTTCTGCTTCCCGCTGACAAGTGCCTCCTATCTGTCCTTGAAAACTGTACTTGCAAAGGGAACTGTACCAAAGCATCACCTCAAGATAAATGTTCATTTAAAGGAATGCTCATCTCACTGAGTACTTGGAGCAAGAGTTCACCTGAAATTCATTTTTAGCGCATAAGGCCCTTTCCAACAGTGCTTATAACCATTTTAGTTCTTGCACGGAACAACCTGCATCAGTCTAGTCACTAACATTGTTAGTTTTGCTCTATGGGGAAGCACATCCTTGGGCATTGATGCTTGACACAGATCACTCTTAGCAAACAAACCTTTCAGCCCAGCTTATAAGTACATTTTCAGATCAGCTGCAATACTGTTCCAGTAGCTTAATCAAATATCTTGTTCTTTAGTGACAGCAACCACCACTAAAATGATAACTTTCATTTATATAGTAAATACATCATTATATAAACAGAACAGTGCAGCACAGGGATAAGTTCCCCTCCAAGCCACTCACCATCCTGACTTGGAAATATACCTGCCATTCCTTCGCAGTCGCCAGGTCAAAACCCTGGAATTCCCTCCCTAACGGCATTGTGGTTCAAGCCACAGCACATGGACGTTTCAAGAAGGTAGCTCACCGTCGCCTTCTCAAGGGCAACTAGGGATGGGCAATAAATGCTGGCCCAGCCATGTCCCACAAATGAATAAGTAAAAAACAGGCCCTTCGGCCCACAGTGTTGTGCCGAACATGATGCCAAATTAAACCAGTCCCTTCTGCCTGCCTTTGGCCATATCCCTCTTTTCCGTGCTTTTATTGCACTAATTTAAAAGCCCCTTTAAATGCCCCTATCGTACCCGCCTCCACCACCACCTCTGGCAGCACGGTATTCTATTAATGTAAAAAAGTGTCGCAACATGCTCTAAGGAGAGGTGTAAGCAAACAGAATGGGCATCAGTTAAAAGAGTCATGTCAAATCTTACTTATCATCATCCACTCTCAGGTTAACCAGTAGCTTTCTTAAATTTGGTGACACCTGAACTTTGAACCGCAGAAGGACAAGTTTCTTTTGAGGCTGGAATATGTACTTCCATCCAAGGGTATCTTCAGCATCATCTGGAAACAAGTCCACAAGCACACGCCTCATGATTAATGACTTGGCGTTTGAAAAGGAAACTTGCATCATTCCCAATATAGGACAAGCACTAAAGTCAAAATACAACCGGAAAATGGGAATTTTCCCAGTGGAGTTTTACCATCCATAACCTCAGCAGAAGATCGATAGAAACTCGGGGCGTGTTATGTAAACAGGAAGTCAATGCAAACAAAAGTGAGAGAGAGATAAATTGGGTTGCTGATTGTATTGCACAGGGCAAATCTGCCCCATTTAAAAACTTTGATTATATTACCTAGCCTCTTTCTGATGAAGAGGAAGGACAGAGGCAGGCAGTGTAACGTCACTAATCAGGCAATTGAGGTGGGCCAGTTAGAATATGAACTGCCAGACTAAGGGCCAAATTAATGGGCCAATCGGGGATCCTCTTGCCATGTGCTTAACTGGGTGTGTCAGTTCCTCTGGGGCTCTGTGTAGACTGCTAATTGAAAACAATCTGTATGCTGTTGTCAGACTTGTAAATAAAGGGATTTTGAAGGAGGGACATCTGCCTCTGAGGACTTAAAGGCAGATATCTATTTAATCTGCATTTTAAAGCCATATGAATGGAGGAAGCGATGGCCTTGTGATATTATCGCTAGATTATCAAACCAGAAATAAATATTCTGGGGACCTGGGCTTGAATCCTGCCATGGCAGGTGGTGGATTTTTAATTCAATAACTAAAATCTGGAAATAAGCATTGTCAGAAAAACCCATCTGGTTTGCTCATGTCCTTTAGGGAAGGAAATCTGCCTTCCTTAGCTAGTCTGTCCGACTTACGACTCAAGAGCCCCAGCAATGTGTTTGACTCCCAACTTTCCTCCAAGGGCAACTGGGAAGGGCAATAAATGCTGGCCAGCCAATGATACACATGCCCCACAAATGAATAAAGAAAAAAAATGACCTTACTTTTACACCTTTCCATTGTAAAGTTCCACTGCTCACAATTACAAGGGAAATTGCCTATATGAACTTTCCATTTAGTAGTGACCTCTGTGATATTGACATCACTGAGGGAAAAGTGCATCTACAGTGTGACAGGTTTATATAGACAGTTTCCGGTATAAATATGGGAAATAGCAAGCCACAATGGAACAAGTTGATCTGAAATAAGCACAGCTATAGTATTTTTAATACATTGATAGACAGGGATGTCAACATTCCTGTGCAATGAAATATTAAAGGAAATTCAGCCTGGGTGGAAGGGGAGTGGCAGTCTTTTTTTGTTGATTGCTGTATTCAATGATAGTTTGACCCTTGCTAATCTATTACTGTCAATGTGGTTTATTTTCCCAAATCTCAGATCGGGATCTCAATTAAGCAGAAAGAGGTTAACCTCGGCGTATCAAATTCTAATGATCATCTTGTCAGTTTCAAATCTGTTTCAGAAATCTGAAATCAATCACAGGATCTGTACGCTTCGGGGTCGGGTGTCAGTGAATATATAAAAGTCACGATACTCAGCAAAGGCAAACTGTCCAACAGGCAGAAATCTAAAAATCCAGCAAAACCCAGCTGTCCAAAATGGTCTGAAAATATCCAGGAGTTCATCAACAAATCACAATGAAAGACCATCACCTTCAAAATGACCAAGGGAGAAAATGATTGATGTTTTTATCCTCTTGGCGGGTCAGCCTGTTCTGGGGTGTAACGGCACGATGGCACAGTGGTTAGCACTGCTACTTCACAGCGCCAGGGACCTGGGTTCGATTCCCGGTTTGGATCATTGTCTGTGTGGAGTTTGTAAGTTCTCCTCGTGTCTGCGTGGGTTTCCTCCCACATTCTGAAAGACGTGCTGGTTAGGTGCATTGACCCAAACAAGCACCGGACTTGTGGCGACTAGAGGAATTTCACAGTAACCTTATTGCAGTGTTAATGTGAACCTTACTTGTGACCAATAAATCAACTTTAATACCCTCTTGGGCAACATAAAAGCCCTTTCTCTTAGCTTGTCACACTTCTGTCCCGAGTTGTGGATTCTAAGCCTCGTTCAAGGAGTTAAGTGCATCATCTACAGATTTGTGGAGGTCTACAGCTCAGAAAGAGGCCACTCAGCCCACCATGTTTGTACTGGCTCTTTGCTGAAGAAATCTAAAACCAATCTAACTGCCCTGCCCCCTCTCAAGAGCCCTGTTATCATCCACTTTTTAACTATTATCCAATTTTCCCAGAAAAGCTCCAATGATTTAGGCCTCAGCTACTTGATTAGCAATTTAATCCATGCTCATCCCTATACATAATTCGCATACCGTCAGTACTTCATTCATGAGAAGTATTTTGTATTTCAAGGTTGAGAATTTGTTACTGTTTTGTTTCTGCATTGCACAACATACATTTAAAGGAATAAGTCTTAAGTTTGATTCACATGTGTTGCATTTTGTTTTATTGTAAGTTTGAATTTGACATTCACAGGCAACCATAGATATTCCTCAATCTTTACAAAGTTTATTTATTAGTGTCACTTACATTAACACTGTAATGAAGTTACTGTGACAATCCCCCTAGTCACCACACTCCGGTGCCTATTTGGGTACACTGAGGGAGGATTCATTCTGGCCATTGCATCTAACCAGCATGAGTTTCAGACTGTGGGAGGAAACCGGAGCACCCAGAGGAAACCCATGCAGACATGGGGAGAATATGCAAACTCCACACAGGCAGTGACTCAAGGCAGGAATCGAACCGGGGTCCCTGGCGCTGTGAGGCAGCAGTGCTAACCACTGTGCCGCCATTCCGTGTTCTGTTGAATTGTGACTTGATTGAAATTGTCTGTCAATTTCTGAAACGCAATCATCTGGAATTTGTTATTTCAATCCAAATTTTAAAGGCAAGTGCATTAACAGATAAAGTCCCGTCCAAAATAATTCAAAATTAAATTTAAGCTGGTGTTGACAAAGGACTTCTTGTGACCTTGGAAATACAATGGCTGGAATTCTCCAGTCTCGCACGCTCCACTGCCAGCGAGAATGGAGAATGTGGCGCTCAGCCAAACCTCCATTCATAGCAGTGGGGTTCGAGAATCATAGCCGCGGGCAAAGTCAGAGAATTGCGATCAATAACTCACAAAAGCTGATTCATTTTAAAGTGAGTGTTTCATAGAATCCTTACAGTGCAGAAGCGGGCAATTCAGCCCATCAAATCCACACCAACCCTCTGACAGGGCATCTTACTCAAACCCATCTCTTCCCTATCCCTGCAACCTTGCAAATTTACCCCACTAATCCCCCGAGCCAACACATCTTGAGACACTAAGGAGAAATTTAGCATGGCTAATCCACCTAACCTGGGCATCTTTGGACTGTGGGAGGAAACCGGAACATCCAGAGGAAACCCATGCAGACATGGGGAGAATGTACAAACTCCACACAGTCATATGTCAGAATCAAATCTGCAATCCTAGCGCTGTGAGGCTGCAGTGCATTGTTTGGGAAGTTTATCACTTCTTAGTATCACAAGAAGGCTTACACTGAGATGGCAATGATGTTACCGTAAAAATCCACTAGTTGCCACGTTCCGGTGCCTGTTCGGGTACACTGAGGGAGAATTTAGCACAACCAATGCACCTAACCAGCACATCTTTCAGACTGTGGGAGGAAACTGGAGCACCCAGAGGAAACCCACACGGATAAGGGGAGAACGCGCAAACTGCAGGCAGACAGTGATCCAAGCTGGGAATCAAACTCAGGTCCCTGGCACTGTGAGGCAGCAGTGCTAACCATTGTGCCATTATGCCGCCTACTGTACCATTGTGTTTAGATGGAGTGGAGAAAGAATCCACCGAATTTAGCCTATTGGATATGTCTTTGAAAGAACAAAATAGGTGATTAATATTTGAATTAACCCAAAAGAGCAGGAGCAAGAGTGTGAACCTTTTGAAACACTTGTTCCTGGGTCAAAACATCTGCCGTTCCAACTTATCCCAAATTTCTTCCAATTCCAACGGTCATAACAATTAACCTGAAAGCTTCCCTGCAAAAGTGATCAGCTTTTTGTAGATGTTAATAATGCTGCTAACTGTCTCATTTTAATCTTGGTTAGCCCAATTGACAGGCCTGTATCCCTTGTCAATTGCCTGCTCGCTTTAATTTTACTTCAGTCATAGAGAAAGAATGATTTTGCCTTTATACTGTTGCTTTTCACAGCATTGCAAAGTCCCAGAAAATGCTGGATAAACTCGGCAAGTCTGGCAGCAACTGTGGAGAGAGAAACAGAGTTAACGTTTCAAGTCTGTATGACTCAGCTATAGAGCTGAAGGGGAAAGCAATGTGATGAAATACATAGTTGAAGAGCTGAGTGGAGGAGGTGGGGCAGAATAGAAGGTCAGAGCTAAGGAGAGATTGACAAAGTTGTCATGGATACAAGATAAGGGGGTGTTAATGGTAACACTAAGGACTGAGGAAGTGTTAATAGCGGCATGAAGGTAAAATAGCAGAATTTTGCTTTTGGTATTTGCTCAAAACCAATGAACCAATCTACATCATAGATTATTGCAGTTGAGCTCTATTCTATCTCATTCACATAGTTTCAGCATAGCTTTGCAAACCGATATCATCTGATTTTTCTCCTTCCTTACATCAGTGGTGATGTGGAACTGCCGGCGCTGGACTAGGATGGGCACAATAAGAAGTCTCACAACACCAGGTTAAAGTCCAACAGGTTTATTTGGAATCACGAGTTTTCAGAGTGCTGCTCCTTGATCAGGTGAGTGGAGAGATAGGTGCACAAACATGTCATCTATAGGCAAAAACACAATTGCAAGATAATGGCTAGAATGTGACTCTTTACAGTGCGTTCTATCTGTAACTGTAAAAACTTGATTGCCCATAAAGACTTGCATTCCAAGCATTATTGTGCAATTGTATCTTTGCCTATATACACCTGATTTTGAACTACCTCTCCACTCATCTGACGAAAGAGCAGCTCTCCAAAAGCTTGTGATTCCAAATAAACCTGTTGGACTTCAATCTGGTATTATGAGACTTGATTGTGTCACAGCTTGGTATGGCTCCTGCTCTTCCCAAGACCACAAGGAACTACAAAAGGTCATGAATGTAGCCCAATCCATCACGCAAACCAGCCTCCCATCCATTGATTCTGTCTACACTTCCCAGCGCCTCGACAAAGCAGCCAGCACAATTAAAGGCCCCATGCGTGCCAGTCATTCTCTCTTCCACCTTCTTCCGTCGGGAAAAAGATACAAAAGTTTGAGGTCATGTACCAACCAACCCAAGAACAGCTTCTTCCCTGCTGTCATCAAACTTTTGAATAGACTTACCTTGCATTAAGTTGATCTTTCTTTGTACCCTAGCTATGACTGTAACACTACATTCTGCACTCTCTCGTTTCCTTGTGTATGTACGAAATGTTTTGTCTGTATAGCGCACAAGAAACAATACTTTTCACTGTATGTTAACACATGTGACAATAATAAATCAAATCAAAATTAAACTCATCACTGTTCTTACATCAGTGGTCACTGAGGCAAATTTATCACAGTCAATTGCTGACATGATTGAGATTACTCAGTGCTGATAAGGGATTAAACGCTGCTCTGTTCACTGCAGTATTTAAACATTGTGCCATCGGAGTTGTCTTGCTAACTAGTTCATTCCCAGCCTCTGAACTTCGAACCAATCACACATCCTGATGATCAAGGCTCGCAATTATCATGCCGTCAGTTGCTTTCCTCTTTTCCCATGAATATAAATAATACGCTGGGCTAAAAATCAATAAAACGGCCTACAAATTACTGCCAGTCTGCTTCAGTGAGGAAAAAAAAGAGGCAGGGTGATTAAAAGTGATTGCATTTGTGTGCTGATTTTGCTCATAGAACCCGCCAGCAAATAAAAACACAAGTAGTTCCCCTCGAACCACTGAGTCAGAATTATTCAAATGAGCGGTAATCACAGACGCAAAACTGTTAATATCTTAATATCTCAACCCACAAAATGTTGCAATGAAGCTGGAATTGGCCAAATTCAATGTCAACACTTGAATTTATCTGCCATTTGGCATGCGACAACATTTGCATATTTCCTCTGGTCTATGAAATAGGACTACAATTATTGCTTTCTTTCGAGTCACAGCGTGACATCCGTCAGCCTTCCGAACCCACTGACTTTAAACCGTTTTTATTACCGTTTGTTTCGCAAAAGTGTGCAATGTCCCTCGAACCGGTGGTGGGGGGGTGGGGGGGATAGAAATCGCACACCCACATCCAAGCTAATGAAATCGTCAGTACTTTGTCACTCTGACACAACCGACAGTTTTGAGTACCCAATCAATAGCTGGGGAGAAAGTAAAGATATTTAATATTGTGGCAGATTCTCTTGTCAGTCAGTCGCTGGGTACGCAACAGTGGCTCTAACACATTCTGTAACACAACAGATTGGAAACTGCAAGTTATTTTTTTTCCCCCCCTCCTTTTCTTTCTCATGGGGCCATAACCCTGAGATATTTGTATAGTTTAATTTCCCGTGGTTTGATCAGGTACTTTATCTCATATGCCCATAATCATTACAGAACATATTAAGTCTATTTGTTGTTCCCACATTTGATATTGGGCTAAGCACTGAAAAATGCTACCTTGTAGAATATTCAGGAAGGTCGAATTTGAATTGCTGGGTCATAAATGAAAAAAATCCATTCATTTCTTTCTCGCCGTTATGTGGGCTTATACGTTACCTTGCCGAGTTTTGGGTCTCCAGGGATTTGCTCCAGAATGAAGTGATTGCTAGCTGCCGGCACTCTTTATTTCGCAATCAGATTTTCCATAGCAATCTTATGTATCATGAAAAATCTTTAAAAATTAGCAGTCTGGAAGATCACAGTGGCTGACATGAAAGAAGGAAAGTGTGTGTGTGTGTGTGTGTGTTGCTTTTGATTATTATTGCCACATGTAGTAGTATACAGTGAAGAGTGTTGTTTCTTGTGCTCTGAACAGACAAAGCATTCGGTACATACAAAGGGAAACGAGAGAGTGCAGAATGTAGTGTTACAGTCATAGCTAGGGTGCCGTGAAAGGTCAACTTACTGCGAGATAAGTCCATTCAGAAGTCTGATGGCAGTAGGGAAGAAGCTGTTCTTGTGTTGGTTAGTATGTGATCTCAGCCTTCTGTATCCTTTTCCTGATGGAGAAAGGTGGAAGTGTGTGTGTGTATGTTTGCTTTGATTTATTATTGTCACACGTATTAGTACACAGTGAAAAGTATTGTTTCTTGCACGCTATACAGACAGAGCATACCGTTCATAGAAAAGGGGAGAGTGCACTATGTTGTTTTATAGCCATGACTAGGGTGTAGAAAAAGATCAACTTAATATAAGGTAGGTCCATTCAGAAGTCTGGTAGCAGCAGGTAAGAAGCTGTTCTTGAGTCGCTTAGTACATGACCTCAGACTTTTAGAACATAGAACCCTACAGTGCAGAAACAGGCCCTTCGAGTCTGCACCGACCACAGTCCCACCCAGGCCCTATCCCCATATCCTACACATTTACCCACTAATCCTTCTAACCTACACATCCCAGGACACTAAGGGTCAATTTTAGCATGGCCAATCAACCTAACCCGCACATCTTTGGACTGTGGGAGGAAACTGGAGCACCCAGAGGAAACCCACGCAGACACAAGGAGAATGTGCAAACTCCACACAGACAGTGACCCGAGCCAGGAATTGAACCCAGGTCCCTAGAGCTGTGAAGCAGCAGTGCTAACCACTGTGCAACTGTGCCATACACTGTATCTTTTTCCCAACGGAAGCTGGAATGTGTGCGTGAATGTGTACGTGTTTCTAAAATCAAATAAAATTAAAATTTGTAATATTTGTTCGTTTGCTGCTTCTGTAGGTCGTGCATCATTACCATGAGGTTAATAGCTTCTCTTCAGTTGAGTAACCAAATAGTGAAATATTTAGAACCTTATTGCATATTGCTTTTAATTTGCGCCTTGATCCTTTATCATTTCCCAATCCAAAATGTGTTGGGATGATAACATTTCGGCCCATAGCTTCCTGGTTTGCCAGGGTCAGGATTAGGGGCACCCTAGTGATGTGCTGGGGAATCCCTCTTGGGAAGTTCCCACGTAAGTCCAACCTGCCCTGAGCAACTATGCGGGGGGGCTGCAAACCATTCGATTTAAATTATTAACTTCTGATGTTTCTGCCAGTTTTACCCTCTCTGAAAGAGTTGAAAAGGAAAAAAAAACTTCCAACATCTGGGTAACTGTATTAAATACCCATACCTAGCCTTGCACAGCACAACCCCCCATCCCCGAATCCCCAGGGAACCCCTCCCAGCTCCCAAGGGAACCCTACCCACCACCACCCTAGGCCAATCAAGCACCCCCCCTTGGGCTTGACCCACCCCCTTCATTGGGTCCAGCTCCAAATCCCAGCCTTCCTTCCCAGCCCTACCCTCACCCAGTCTGATCCAACAACACCCCCCCCCCCCCCCTCCGCCCCCAACTTCTTCGTCCAAGCTCCTATCTTCCTTCTTGTCTGACATCTTCCACTCGATACACTGCCCCATCATTCTCCCAACCAGCCTGGGTCTCCTCCCCGCAGCCTCCTATTCTCCCCTGCCCAACACACACCCTGAACCTCCCCCGATATCCGTACTTTCCCACTTACCTTTCCAACTTACCTTCTCACTTTAAGTCCTCCCTTTAAACGTTTACTTTACAGCAGCTAATGCCCCAAGAGAAGGAGACGTATCTTTCCTCTCTGTACCCCGGTGCTGCTATTGCAAGGGGCACTTCGTTGCTCCAGTCTCACCCAGCCTGAGTGAGGAAGGTCAGGTAAGATGAGGCTTTGGGAATTGCAAGGAAGGGAAATCCCTCCAGAGTGGCAATCTGCTGGTCATTGCCACCCTGAAGAAGTTATGGGCCTTAAAACATCACTCTTCCCATTAAAAATATGTGCCAGGACACTGGATAATACATTAGAAGATAATAAGAACATAAGAAATAAGAGCAGGAGTAGGCCATCTAGCCCTTCGAGCCTGCCCCACCATTCAATAAGATCATGGCTGATCTGAAGTGGATCAGTTCCACTTCCCCGCTTTCTCCCCATAACCCTTAATTCCGTTGTCTATCAGATATCTGTCTACCCGTGACTTAAATATATTCAGCGAGGCAGCCTCCACCACTTCAACGGGCAGAGAATTCCAGAGATTCACCACCCTTTGAGTGAAGAAGTTCCTCCTCAACTCTGATCTAAACTGCCCCCCCCCCCTTATTTTGAGGCTATCCCCTCTAGTTCTGCTATCCTTTCTAAGCGGGAAGAATATCTCTACCTCTACCCTATCTAGTCCCTTCATTATCTTGTAAGTCTCTATAAGATCCCCCCTCAGCCTTCTAAACTCTAACGAGTGCAGACCCAGTCTATTCAATACCTCGATTCAGAAACACTCACCCCTTTTGTACAAAGTCCTCCATAGTTTGTGTAACCTTCCAGCCCTCTTAAGATCTCTGTGCTCCTCCGATTCCAGCCCCATACTCATCGCCAAGTGTGACTGCCCTTTTAAAGACAGCGTGAATTCAGCTCCTGAATTCTAATCACTGGAATTCCCTCCCTAACTTCTCTACCTCTCGTTTCTCCTTTAAAATGCTCTTTAAAGCCTTATTTCTGGCTATCTGCTTGAACATCATCTCATGTGGCTCAACGTCAGATTTTGTTATATAACAGTTTTTAAAATTTAATTGTGTGACATGGGCTTCGCCAGCAGTTGTTACCATTCGCATCTCTGTGAAGCACCTTGGAGTGCTTTATTATGCTCAAGGCACCACATAAATACAGGTTGTCAGTGTTATCTTATCAAATTAATTCAGAGACATAAAGGCCAGAATTCTCTGACCTCGCCCGCAGCTGGGACTTTCCAGTCCCGCTGCGGTGAATGGAGATTTGGCTGATTTTCCATTCTCGCTGGCAGCACAGCAAGTGAACAAGATCAGCAAATTCTGGCCAGTAATCCCCTTGCTAGCAGTGTATATGAATTACAATTACCAGTTATAACAATAAACCTCATGTATCTCCTCTGGAGATCCAAAGCGTACATCAGCAAGACCAGGTTGCAACTCCTTAAGACCTCCAGCGTGTTGCATATTTTATGGGTCTGATAATGTGGTGTGTGTTGTTTAATCCTAAATTTACCTGTTGGAGTTTGGATGTCTGGGATTGTTTATCAACTCTGGATAATCTATACAAGTCCTTCTGCGTACTGACATGTAGGTGTATATATTTTTTTAGAAAGCTCGCTAAGGTTATTTGATCTGCTACGCTTACATTTCCAAATCATATCCAGGGCAAAGCTCTCTCTTCGATGCTCTTTAAGTCCAGTATGTGAAAACTGACTCCAAATGCAATTTATCAAGTAGTAACTGGATTGAGAACATCGAGAGATCTTCTAACCACTCCATCACTCCAGGTTGCAACCATGTCTATCTGACTCCCCGAGGCAAAGGGAAAATTTGATAACCTCCTGCACTATTTTGGCCTCCTTGGTTAGACCCTGTTTTAATTGCCTTCTTTTCATAAAACCATAGAATTTCTGTAGTACAGGAGGAGGCCATTCGGCCCATCAAGTCTGCACTGACAACTATCCCACTCAGGCTCTATGCTTGTAATCCCACATATTTATCCTGCTAATCCCCCTGACATTAAGGGGCAATTTACCATGGTTAATAAAGCTAACCCGCCCATCTTTGGAGTGTGGGAAGAAGCTGGAACACCCGGGGGAAACCCACGCACATACGGGGAGAACATACAGACTCCACACGGACAGCCGCCCGAGGCAGAAATTGAACTCGGATCCCTGTCACTGTGAGGCAGTGGGACTAAGCCACCGCGCCACCCATTTTTCTCCTCACTCTTCTGTTTCGCCTCTCTCGGTGGGAACCAGTGAGATCGCAGGGCTGCATACAGCTGTTGTCATTGCTGGAACAGCAGAAGGTGCTGTTCAGTGTAGTGGGATATATTTTCTCTCATGGACGAGTAATCCGTGACCCAGATGTGCTTGTTCTGGGAATCCAGCTGTGCCCCCTGGAAACAGAGAGAGAGAGAGAGAGAGACAACGGAGCCAAAAGATTGGAATACGTACCCAGAGACTGCCTGAATAGGGAACAAATGCTGTGTCATCAAACAAGCTGCCAATTAGTTCTCTAATCCACGAGATATTCTACACTAGATTGTGAAGTGTAAAAGATTTTTCAGCCTCTGTGTTCGCAAGGTTAACTGTTTCATCTACAAACAAATAACTATTGCATTAAATATAGGAGAACTTCAAAAAGATTATTATAAAAAAATCTTTCAGGGAGATTTTTGTTGCTGTTATTAAGCATGTCGTTAAATAATACTATTAAATACATTATTTATTCGGCACCAAGTGTTGAATCCAAGGCTGTCAGTAAGTTCCACGTTACGTCGGAGGTGTTGTGGCACAGTGGGTGGGGTCCCTGCCTCTGAGCTAGAAGCTGTGAGATCAAATCCCACCCCAGAACATGATGGCCAAGGATCGTGTGTCCATAACGCGGTCACGTGGCACAGTTTAGCACTGTTGCCTCACAGCGCCAAGAACCCGGGTTCCATTCCAGCCTTGGGTCGCTGTCTGTGTGGAGTTTGTATGTTCTCCCGTGTCTGCATGGGTTTTCTCCCCCACTCCAAAGATATGCTTGTTAGGTGTTTTGGCCATGCTAAATTGTCCCTTAGCAATAAGGGGGTTAACAGGGTGAAGTATGTGGCATTGTGGGGATAGGATCTGGATGTGATCGTGGACAGTGCAGACTTGATGGGACAAATGGCCTCATTCTGCACTGTAGGGATTCTATGATTCTCTGAAACAGGGGTTGAGAGTCAAACTGCAAAATCCTTCCAACCACGCCAATGGCTGGCGGTAGGAGCTGGAGAGACTCCTGGTCAGTCATTTTTGGTGCGGAGCGGCACCCCCAAGCTATAATCCACTGGCCACAGACTAGCGACCTGTTCCAAGAATAACCAACTATGGAAATAGACAAAAGTCTGCCTTAATGCGCCACCAGGAAGAGAATTGGAAATTGGAACACTTAACATAGAATAACATGTAAACTTCTGTCTGAATCTCTTCATCCAGAATAACCTTCTTTTGTTTTTATTCTTTCATGCGATTTGAGCATCGCTGGCTAGCCCAGCATTTATTGCCCATCCCTAGTTTCCCGTGAGAAGGTGGTGGTGAGCTGCCTTCATGTGGTGTAGGTACATCCAGCATGCTGTTAGGGAGGGAGTTCCAGGAGTTTGACCCAGTGACAGTGAAGGAACAGCCATGTATTTCCAAGTCGGGATGGTGAGTGTCTTGGTGGGAAACTTGCAAGTGGTGGGGTTCCCCTCTGTCTGCTGCCCTTGTCCTTCCTGATGGGAGAAGTTGTGACTTTGGATCATGCTGCCAGTTCCTTCTATTCCTTTCCTTCCCATGTTCTAATTTAGCTTCTCCTTGAATGCATCGATGCCATTCACCTGGAGTAGCGAGTTCCACATTCTAACCCCTTTCCGGAAAAGGGGTTTCTCCTGAATTCCATATTGGATTTTTTTGATGTCTAGCTTAATACTTATGGCTCCCAGTTTTGGATTCTCCTACAATGTTGGCACAGACATGAGGGACGGAAGTCACCCATCTGGGCAGTAAGTCACGTAGCAGGAACGTGGAGCATTTTCCACTGCAGAGGCCAGAAGATAACTACTGCCATAGCTTCTGGACCCAACCTCATTCATCATGTGACTGGGGATTTTGCACAGTACTTTGCAACAGGACAGGCCTAGTGGCACATAATCTGCTGTCGTAACTTGGTGTCATATTGAAAAGGCGCCCACCATCACTGACCCACCACTGAAGAAAGAAGATGGATCTCCGGGTAGTCACTGAGGCTGGAGGGTGGATATCCCTGAGGGCAATGCATCCAGAAGACCCTGCCGTAGATGCAAACCCCACCCTGCCCAACCCTGCCAAAACCACCCCACCCACTGCTGTGACATTCCGGCCTCCATTCCAAGCTCCAAAGGCAGCCGTAAGCATCGTTCGGCTGAATCCCACCATCTGCTTGCCAAGTTATTCCAGGAGTGTTTTGGTCGGTATGTTTTAGAGTCATCGAGGTTTACAACATGGAAACAGGCCCTTTGGCCCACCATGTCAATGCTGCCCTTTTTTTATAAACCACTAAGCTAGCCCCAATTGCCCGTGTTTGGCCCGTATCTCTCTATACCCATCTTACCCATGTAACCATCTAAGTGCTTTTTAAAGACAAACATTGTGCCCGCCTCTACTACTACCTCTGGCAGCTTGTTCCAGACACTCAGCACCCTCTGTGTGGAAAAAATGGTTCCCCTTTTTTATCTCTCAGATCTCACCTTAAACCTACGCCCTCTAGTATTAGACTCCCCTCCATTTGGGAAAAGGTGTTGACTATCTACCTTATCTATCATTTTATAGACCCACTGGCGTCATGGGAGAATTGGGTGTGGGTGGGAGATTCTAGTTGTGCCGTCATTCAGGTCCCATTAGCAGGAAGCAAATCGGTTTCCCGTTGGCCTCCAATGGGTTTTCCAATCCCCCATGGCAGGGCACCGGCGGAAGGTGCTACTGTGGGAAATTCACGCTGACGTGAAACTGTACTCTTTTTCCTGGCCTCCGTCAAACTCTCCCCTGGCCTTCTGTTGAACCCAGTAAGAAGTCTCACAACACCAGGTTAAAGTCCAACAAGTTTATTTGGCAGTAAACGCCACTAGCTTTGAACCTGGTGGCGGAAGCAGGGGAGAGTTCCGCACAATGGGTCGAGTAACTTCCCTTTTGTGTTGTAAGTGTTTCTCGTCTGGAGATCGAAATACTTTCTCTAAGCCTACTCTCGCAAACCCTTTCATAATCTTATTCCCAGAATATTGTAAAAGTCAGCCACAGGTCCTGTAAACGCAGTCTTCGCCATCGAGCACTCAAACCATTATCCTTTATATATTTTTTATTAATAATGAATAGGGTCTCACAAAATCCCTTCATTCATTTCTGGCGCAAAGACTATGAAATGAATTCAATTGGCAATTCTAATTTTTGCCACTATCTGACCTTGGATTAATGTTTCTGCTTCTTGCCTGCGGCGTTGCGAGCTAGGAATTAATCATTGACGCAGGACAGTGGAAATGTGAGTCCCATTCACTGCATAACCTGGGAACAGAAGAGATTCTTTCAGACTCGAGCAAAGCCTCGCTACTGTGAATAAAATTTCGACATGTTTGCTTATGCCATTGGCATCAATAGCATCGCTGAGGCAATTTCCAATTCTGCAGTACACAATGTGGAAGGCTTTTTTTTTGAAAAAAAACTATTAATTACATTTTTTTTGAGCTGTCAAAGTCGGCTTTATCGTGGAAGGAAGGTTAAAAAATTGTTTGTGTGGTATTATTACATTTTCCTACTCTGTAATTTGACACTTGAAAACTGGAGTACAATTCTCACCAGCCGTGACACTCCATGGAACTGTCACAGAGCAGAATTTATAGTGCAAGTAGTAATTAGCTTTGCTAGGTGCCACGATGCTGATATTATTAATAAATCTCCACTTCTTCTTTTTTCCAAAGTGCGTTTTTCCTTCATTAGGCGCACAAGCTAAAGATGTGATGCTTGGAGTGGAGAGGGAATAAGCTAGGGCTTTAACTTGTTTATTGCCCTCAATCCCACAGTAGAAACTCTTTTCCCTCCATCAGCCACAGCCTGTACTGCGAATGCTGCAATTTTCATTGCCTTTGGGGAAGTCCATAGAAATGAGCTTTGAGCTGATATTAACCAACTCCTGCTGAGTTGCTTGGTGCATATGAGCAAAGTAGCCGTAAAGGCCAAGGGCCGTGAGTCATTCTGTAAGTGAAACCGTCCTGTTTGGCTGTAAGTAGGGCAGCTACCATTCAGATTACTATCACTGGTCATGGATAATTAGATCAATTTCTCAATTGATACGCTCAACCTAATTGAATTTACCTGTTCAGAAGAAGCTTCATTGGATTTGACACATTCTTAAACGCCCTTGTTTGACCTTGTCCCATTTTGTAACCCGATCACATCAATCTCTACACTTTGGTCTCATAGCGACCACAGGAGAAAAAGCCATTGGGACCACATCGCAGCCAATCAAATGTCAGTGACTTGCGACGTGTGCTGGAGATGTGTATTCCAAGTTTAAAGTTTATTCATTCGTGTCACAAGTCGGCTTGTATTAACACCGCAATGAAGTCACTGTGAAAATTCCCTGGTCGCCACACTCCGCCGCCGCCTGTTCTGAGGGAGGATTTAGCACGGCTAATGTGCCTAACCAGCCCATCTTCAGACAGTGGGAGGAAAGCGGAGCACCCAGAGGAAACCCACACAGGTACAGGAAGAATGTGCAGACTCCACATATTCGGTGACCCATGCCAAGAATCGAACCCTGGTGCTTTGAGGCAGCAGTACAAATCACTGTGCTACCATGCCACCAACTGCATTCTCTACAATTGGTTACACTGCTTATACTGAATATGCCCGTGTGATTTTGTTTCTTAATGACATGGGGGGGAAACAGCACCAGGGACTCAGGTTCAATTCCGGCCTTGAGTGACTTAGTGGGTCTGACAACCTCTGTGGAGCGGGAAACAGAGTTGATGGCCATTCCCACCACAGGACTTGGTGCCTTGATGGGAGAATTCCAACCCCCATGTTTGTGCCAAATTTGCCGGAGAATCCAAAACTGGGAGCCATAAATATTAACCTGCCTGCTCGATGGAACTCCTCAACATAAAAAGGCTCCACTTTCTCTCATCCTGCCTCATTACCAAAGCCAATTTCCACCAGGTCACACTTAGAGGAACTATAACTGACCTGAGTTTCCTGAGATGGAAGGTTAAAATTGGCCGTTTTCCCTGCTTCGGTTAACAATTTCACTGTGCCCTCACCAGGGTTAGAGCAATCCAATCTCATTCACAAAGAATTGCCGCTTCATCAAACTGCATACATGAACTGGTGCCTTAAGGAAGGATTAGTAAATGGAAAGATAAGACTGAAGAACTGAAGGATGTCGAGTTTTTAAGTGTTAGAGGAAGGGGAGGGAGGGGAAATGGTAATGAAGTGTCTCGGTCTTCAATGCTCCTTGACGCCAGTTCTTCCGCTACCCATTGTTCGGCTGAGGTAACTGAGCTGACTTCTCCAAGAATGCCCCTCCACTGGATCTGTGTGGAGTCTGCACATTCTCCCCGTGTCTGTATGGGTTTCCTCCGGGTGCTCCGGTTTCCTCCCACAGTCCGAGAGATGTGCTGGTTAGGTAGATTGGCCAAGCTAAATTCTCCCTCAGTGTACCCAAAGTGCACTGAGGGAGTTCAATGTGGCAATGAGGGGATTTTCATAGTAACTTCATTGCAGTGTTAATGTAAGCCTACTTGTGACACTAACAAAATAAACTTTAAATGCTATCCATGACAGGTTTTCCTGTTGTATTGTGCTCTTTACACGCCATTAATTATTCATCACAGGAACTGTGCTGGATCATGAATGGGTGGCCTCTGATTCACGTGCCCTGCTATGACCTCAGAGCTCCCCTACACTGGGCATCATATTTAAAAGGCAACCCTACACAGAGTGGGATTCTCCGGCTGTGTTCAACTGAAAACCAGAGATTCCCACCTGATATCAATGAGCCTTTACATACTCCCCCCTCGCCGCTCCCCCCTCCCAACCCCACACCTGCTAGAATTCCAGTGACGGGCAGGATGGGAGAATCCTGGCCACAGCGTTTGTACACTCTCCACATTACACGTGGCATCCAAAAGCAGGAAGCCTGTAGCACCCAGATTCAGTGACACCATGCTGGAGTGCACATTGTATACAGAGGAGCCCCAGCAAAATGACCTCTATCCCCACTCTGGCTGTAGAGGCTTTAACATAGGTCACCATTCTTTTGGAGGCAGTCGCAGTGGCAGTCAGTGCCAACGCCCTGCAGAAAGGGTTAGCAATCCAATGCAGGAAGAGGATGAATGATTCCCTGCCTCCCTCCCAGGGCAATACGTAGATCCAAACTAACAATAGATTTATTCCAGGAGTTGTTACCTGAATAAAGAGAAATTGAAACAGTAGCCTGTATAATCAAGCAGCCCGCTTGATTGGCACCACATACACAAACACCCTCTCGCTCCACCACTGACGCTCAGTAGCAGCAGTGTGTACTATCAACAAGATGCACTGCAGCAATTCACTAAAGACCCTTTAGACAGCACCTTCCAAACTCAGGACCACTTCCATCTGGAAGGACAAGGGCAGCAGCTACATGGGAACACCATCACCTGCAAGTTCCCCTCCAAGCCACTCACCATCCGGACTCAGAATATGTCGCCATTCCTTCGCAGCCTTTGGGTCAAAATCCTTGAATTCCCTCCCTAATGGCATTGTGGGGTCAACCCACACCATGTGGACTGCAGCGTTTCAAGAAGGCAGCTCACCATCACTTTCTCAGGGGCAACTAGGGATGGGCAATTAATACTGGCCAGCCAGCGACACTCCATGTTATAGAATCCCTACAGTACAGAGAGGCTGTGCTGACCACTATCCCACCCAGGCCCTGATCTCATAACCCCATACATTTACCTTGCTGACACTAGGGGTCAAATTAATGGCCAATCAATCTAACACACCCATCTTTGGAGTTCCACGAATGAATAAAAAAAAACCTGATGACATCACCAACAAATCATGTGATCAGCTTTTAAAGCAATCATGTAACAATTTAAATATATGACATTCCTCCCCTACACTTCTGTGGTCATGACTACAAATTACTACAATGTTATACAGAGGATCAATAATGCACTAGACATGGCACTATGCACCATTAATCATTACACACCGTCAATAAGAAAGTCGATCAGGGGAACGTCTATTCCCCTTTGGTTGTACACAACGTTCTGGAACTTGTCCGTCCTTGACCCTAGAAATATGACTGGGAATTTCATTAGACACTTCTTCTCCTGGAATGAATTCTGCTTCTTTCTTACTTGATATAGTAGCAAAGACACAATCATTGGACAACTCAGATTCAACTAAGTCTTGCATCGCAGTATCCACGACTCTGGGGACTAACACAATAGATACCTCTGAAGATGATTCTGGGAAATAATTTTGAGATGACAACAATTGGGCAGCCAGACTTGTTCACCTTCGATCTGAATTGTGCAAGAAATTACATAAGAAATAGGAGCAGGAGTAGGCCAACTAGCCCTTCGAGCCTGCCCTGCCATTCAATAAGATCATGGCTGATCTGTCGTGGCTCAGTTCCACATTCCCGCCCTCTCCCCATAACCCTTAATCCCCTCTCTTATCAAAAACCCATCAACCCGCGTCTTAAAAATATTTAGCGAGGTAGCCTCCACCACTTCAACGGGCAGAGAATTCCAGAGATTCACCACCCTTTGAGTAAAGAAGTTCTTCCTCAACTCCGTTCTAAACTGCCACCCCCTTTATCTTGAGGCTGTGCCCCCTAATCCTACTGTCCTTTCTGAGCGGGAAGAGTCTCTCCACCTCTATCCTATCCATCCCATTCATCATCTTATATGTCTCAATGAGATCTCCCCTCATTCTTCTAAACTCTAACGAGTACAAGCCTAGTTTATTCAGCCTCTCCTCATAGCTCAACCCCCTCAACTCCCGCATCAGCCTAGTAAACCTCCTCTGCACTCCCTCCAAGGCCAAAATATCCTTGTGTAAGTACGGCACCCAAAACTGCACACAGTACTCCAGCTGCGGCCTCACCAATGCCCTATATAGCCACAGCAAGACCTCCCTACTTTTATATTCAATCCCCCTCGCTATGAATTGGACCTGTTTTTGCTGAAACTATGGCTGGTACCCATTTCTCACGCATGGCAGTATTACGCACTAACTCTGGCTATCCTTGTTGAGTTGAGTATTGTTTTGCCCTCATCTCTCATTTCGCAACTTGACATTGTTGTTGACATTCTACAATCCCTGAAGTTTCTGGCAGTCATAACAAACGGCACTGGCGGCACAGTGGTTAGCACTGCTGCCTCACAAGGCCACGATTGCAGGTTCAATTCCAGCCTCAAGTGACTCTGTGTGGAGTTTGCACATTCTCTCCATATCTGCATGAGTTTCCTTCGGGTGCTCCGGTTTCCTCTCTCAGTCCAAAGATGTGTGGTTTAGGTTGATTGGCCATGCTAGATTTCTCCTTAGTATTAGGGGGATTCGGACTGTAAATATCTGGGGTTACTGGGATGGGACCTGGGTGAGATTGTTGTCGATGAGCTGAATGGTCTCCTTCTGCACTGTTGATTCCAAAATTCTGTGATGATTCTATGAAATCAAATGCAGTTCCCAACTTTCTCTTTCAGAGTAGCAGTGCAGGTGAACTCTGGGTAGTCACTTGAATAGTGTTGCTATAAGATGACAAAAACCTATTCACAGGACATGATAATGAAGCCTGCTGTCTTGAAGCTTTTAAAGAATATTTCAAGGATTGTACAAATCTTTCAGAAAATCCATTGGTTGATGGATGATAAGGTGCAGATTTTATATGCTGAACAACATTTTGCGATCATTCTCAAACTCTTGTCAAATAAACTGTGAATCAATATGATTGATGATCTGTTCTGATTTATCAAATCTTGCAAACATTTCATCAAGTTTTTCGATGGTTTATTCAGTTGTAGTAGATCTTGCGATAACAACTTTGGGCCACTTCGAGAGTGCATCAGTTATGAGTATGGCTGAGAACATGTAAACCTCAAACAAGTAAGCAAAATCTACATGCAATTGTTGCCATGGCATTTTAGGCCATTCCCAAGGGTGTAAATGAGACAGTAGTGATGTATTTCTTATTCATGCACAAGATTGACAATGTCCCACTTTTTCTTCAATCTGAGCATCCAGACCAGGCCACCAAAAATAACTACATGTTAATTCCTCCAGACTATACCAAAATGTCCTTCATGCAGTTGTTCAAGAACTGTTCCATGTGGACTAGGAGGAATGATCGTTCAAATTCCCCATGATAGACGTTCTTCATGGACAGGCGACTCAAACTTTCTTGACACATATCATTTTGGTAAGGATGCATATGATTCATTACAGCTATAATACCTTTTAATAGTATAACCATCACCTTCCCCATCATGGGATCGTATCTGGTGTATCTCTGAACTTGAGAAATTGTCACAGACAAATGATTTACTAATGAAAAATAAAGAACGTTAGCAAAACTAGGAGTGTGCAGATTAGATCAGATATCATCCTTGCAACCATCAGCACTAATGAGGATATACCTTTTAATAGCAAAAAATGGTAGTTAAGCATCGACGATCAGTCAATAATGTGAAATAACAACCATATAAGTAATGATGAAACTTTTGTACACTAGAAATTGTACTGAATGCTTCTTTTCCTAGCTGAGCATAATTAGATTCAGCACGGGTCAGAGTACATGAAGAAAAGGCTATTCACTGTTCGTCTCCTGAAGGCTTAATATGTGATTAAAGTGAACTTATATTTCAGACTTCTGCAAAGCATCTTTGACATCCTTGTATGCCTTCTCACACACACTTGTCCAGTCCCATGACAGTTCCACACATAATAAATTATGCAACGGCTTCAATAAATTTGCCATAATGATTTACTAATCCTATAAAGGATCCGACAAACAGTTAGCGACACAGAAGATTCTCCTCTGAGTGTCCCATGGCCACATTTCCAAGGGGCTCCTCTTGTCCAATTTACCTAATAGTTTTGTAATTTGATAAGAATTTGATAAACTTAGAGGTTGCACATGAGTTAAAACCAGAGGAGCTACCATTGCCACTCTGAAGGATTCGGGTACTCAAAGAGCCATAATTGTTTCACTTGCCTGACTTCATGTATGTCAATTTAATTGCTGCTAACTTGTCTCAGCTATAGCAGTATCCTCATTTTGAAAGTCACTTATGAGTTGGGTGTCCATTTAATGCCCGCCCCCCTCCCCACCAAGTCATCTCTTTCAGAGCAACCTTCCCTGGTCTTAACTGCTTGCTTGTAAATCTTCATCTTGTAGAGTATGAAACAATGTATGTTAGTTTTCGTAGCAAGATGATTCGAGTCCAGAAGCAGGGATAACTTGCTGCAATTATACAGGGCCTTGGTGAGGCCACACCTGGTATACAGTGTACAATTTTGGTCTCCTTCGCTGAAGAAGGAAGTCCTTATTGTAGACGGAATGCAGAGAAAGTTTACCAGACTGATTCCTGGGGAGATGGGACTGACGTATGAGTAGAGATTGAGTCAGTCAGAATTATATTTGTTGGAGTTTAAATTTTTTTTTATTCATTAGTGCGACACTGGCATGGCTGGCTGGCCAGCATTTATTGCCCATCCCTAGACCCCTTGGAGCAGTTGAGAGTCAACCACATTGCTGTGGCTCTGGAGTCACATATAGGCCAGACCTGGTAAGGAAGGGAGATTTCCTTCCCTAAAGAACTTTAGTGAACCAGATGGGTTTTTCCGACAATCGGCAATGGTTTCATGGTCATCAGTAGATTCTTAATTCAGATATTTTTATTAAATTTAAATTCCACTATCTGCCGTGGCAGGATTCAGACCCACGTCTCCAGGACATTAGTTGTGTTTTTGTGATTAATAGTGATAATACCACGAGGCCATCGCCTCCCCGAGAATGAGAGGGGTATCTCATAGAAACATATAAAATTCTAACAGGACTAGACAGGATAGATGCAGGAAGAATATAACCGATTCGTGGGGGTGCCCAGAATCAGAGGTCATAGTCTGAGGATAAGGATAAACATTTGAGAACTGAGATGAGGAGAAACTTTTTCAACCAGACAGTAGTACGCCTGTGGTATTAATTAGCACAGAAAGCTGGTTTGTTTTCAAGAAGGAGCTAGACATAGCACTTGAGGTGAAAGGGATCAAAAGGTACTGTAGAGTGGAGGGGGAGGGGGCGGAGGGCAGGATCATTCTATTGAGTCGGACGATCAGCAACAAATAGCATAGCAGACTGGCAAGGCCAAATGGTCCCTTCCTGCTCCTATTTTCTATGCTTTTAAATGATTAGAATCACAGTATAATGAGACCACGTCTAAAACAAAAATGTCCTGCAAAATCTATTTGAAAAACAAACCATCGATTTGACGACACTCCAGTCCCCTCCACTCAAAGCTGTTACACATTCTAGACTGTAAAGAATCCTAATTAAATAAAAAGATACCCTGTAGCGGGAGTCTTATTTAACCACATAGATAGCATAATATTAAACACAGCCTGCTCAGCTAAACCACCCCTATCTGCCAAGCTTATCGAGATAAGGGTTTTTGCAAGGTGCATTAGTGCTTCTGAGTAGCTGACGAAAATCATTCCCTAACAGATGTTGACTAGTTCAATTAGAGTTTCAGAGCTGGAGCGATGATAAGATCTACCACAGTTGCTACCCAACAGCAAGATCTTCCAAGGCCAATCGTTCCTCTCAAATGACTATAAGCTGCTGGCAAGCAGAGACATCAGGGGTCTGCAAAGAGCGCCTGTCGAGCCAGCCAAGCTTTAAAGGCAAGATCTTGGCTTTATTTTTTCTTTTGGAACAGCCGACCTGCTGGAAAATATAAAACAACAGCCAGTTCAGAGAAACCTGCCTCAAGACAGAATACACAGCATCAAGAATGCAATTCGGACTGTTGTTTATGAAATGACCTGATGCTTTCTGAGGATGAATATCCAAAAAAAAATAGCTTGGAAGTGTTGATAAAGGTGATGGTCCAGTGATAGGAAGAGTGAATCCACAGTGGTGCATAATTGATTCCTACAATTCACACTCTTCTGACCTTCTGTTTATTACCAATGTCAAGTTCTATCACATTTAAACCTGGAGGGGTTGATTCCTGGGTGGAAATCCTTCCAGAATACCTTCAAATGTTCTCTTTAGATGTGGATTTGAGGAATAAATCTGAGTGATCTACTGAGTGATCTGAATTGCAATATTCAGGAGCGTTTTTGAATGCGTTAGTCTTAAGAAATTTCATGTCTCCCCCATTCAAAGAGCAAAGAAAATTACAGCACAGGAACATGCCCTATGGCCCTCCTGCACTGCCCATCTGAACTAAAACCACCCCACTCTTCCGGGGACCATATCCCTCTATTCCCTATTCATGTATTTGTCCAGATGCACCTTTAAAAGTCACTATCATATCCGCTTCCACAATTTCCCCCGGCAGTGAGTTCCAAGCACCCACCACCCTCTGTGTAAAAATACTTGCCCCGTGCATCTCCTTTAAACCTTGTCCCTCGCGCCTTAAACCTACGCCCTCTTGTAATTGACACTTCCACCCTGGGAAAAAGCTTCTGACTATCCATTCTGTCCCTCATAATCTTGTAGACTTCTAGCAGGTCACCCAGTGAGAACAAACCTAGTTTCTCCAACCTCTCCTTACAGCTAATGCCCTCCATGCCAGGCAACATCCTGGTAAATCTTGGCTGTGTCCTCTCCAAAACCTTCATTTATTTCAATTGTGGAAATAGCTAACCGCATTGGAATTTGGGATGGAGTTGTCTTGGTTCTGCTAAATGAATGTAATAATGCTGGGATTTGTGCAATATGATTTGTTTAAAAGTGACGATGTGATGTTTTCCTCAGTCAAAAACAGGTTAAAGTGTGGCACTGCATCCAGATCCAAAACATTATAGAAATCAATAAAGGTAGTAACAACAACTTGCTTTTTATAGCTCCTAGTAAATCATCCATAGATGCTTCACCACCTTTTCCAGATTCATCACAGAAAGCATCCTTTCTGGATGTATCACAGCTTGGTATGGCTCCTGCTCCTGGGGATTTTCACACTGACTTCATTGCAGTATTAATGTAAGCCTGCTTGTGACTAAAAAATAAACTTTACTTTGCTCTGTACAAAACTGCAAGAACCTACACAAACTTGTGAACGTAGCCCAGTTCATCACACAAACCAGCCTCCCATTCATTGACTCCATCTACATTTCCTGCTGCCTCAGAAAAGCAGCCAGCATAATTAAGAAGCCCATACACCCCAGATATACCCTTTTCCACCTTCCTCTGTCAGGAAAAAGATACAAAAGTCTGAGGACTTGTACCAGCCAAATCAAAAACAGTTTCTTCCCTGCTGCCATCAAACGTTTGAATGGACTTACCATATATTAAGTTGATCTTTCTCTACACCCTGGCCATGACTGTAACATTGCATTCTGCACCCTCTCCTTTCCTTCTCCCCTGTGTACTCTATGCATGGTAAGCTTTGTCTGTCTAGTGCACATGAAATAATACTTTTCACTGTAAGCCAATACATGTGACAATAACAAATCAAATCAAAATTTTCCCCAGTCAGAAACAGGCTAATATATGGCAGTGCATCCAGATCTGAAACATTAGGACATCAACAACTGCAGTAACAACAACTTACTTTATTTATAGAACCAAGTAAATCATTCGTGGGTGCTTCAAAGGAGTATGATTATTCAAAATTTGAGACCAGGCCATGTGAGGAGACAGATGACCAAACATTTCATCAAAGAAGTGGGTCTTAAGGAGAATCTTACAGGAGGGGTGAGGGGCAGAGAGGCTCAGGGAGGCGATACCTAAACCTCGAATCCCAGGTAACTGGAGCAAATGGACTCCAATGATGCACCCTTGGAAAGTAAGGGATGCACAAGTGGTCCAAATGAGAGAGAGACAGATCTCAGAGATTGTTTGTTGGGCTGGGAGAGCTAGAATACTCTGATTTATTTTTAAAATTTGCTCTCATGCTTGTTTACTTGGTTTCATTTAGCAATTACAACACTGATTTATGCGGGTCCTAATCATGCATTTTTACACGGGTTCAATGAGGAGTGATAATGAAGTGTTGAAAGTTGTTCAAGCGTGGTCGATTTATCAGCACTGGTATTGCATTGTCCTTTTATAAATTTCCAACAGTGGTATTGGTCCAAATCATTGGTGGGGAATGTGCAGCCCATCAAGGTACTGATTATGGCCCACAATGCATTCTGTTGATCGTTGACCGTGTACATGGTTACCCTCCGCTGGTTTTTGTCCATGTCTTCTTTTCCTACCGACAGTGACTAAAGTGATACTTTACAAGGGCATGTGAAGTAGCTGAGTGCTGATTGCGCACAACACTGACTGTGAGAGCCCTCTGCACCCAAGCAAAGTGTAAATCTTATTGATTTTACCACTTGAATCTGATGAGAGTTCTACTGAAACCAAATGATTAAGCACGTTCAATAACTCATTATCACATTTTTGTTGCGAATTAAATATATTTAATCTTATTCATGGTTTGTGAAGATGTCCGATTTCAATCTTGTGGTCCACTGAGGTGAAGGAGGGCTACTCATGTGACCCGCTCACCGGCCTAAGTTGCCCAAGACCGGTCCAAATTGTTACTCTTCCCACTGCCTTGGAAAAGCAGCCAGCATAATCAAGGACCCCATACATCCCAGACATTCTCTCTTCCGCTATCTTCCGTCAGGAAAAAGATACAACAGTCTGAAGACCACTGGACTCAAGAACAGCTTCTTTCCTGCTGCCATCGGACTTTTGAATGGCTTTGCCATATATTAAACTGATCTTTCTCTTCACTTTATCTGTGACTGCAGCATTATATTCTGCACCTTCTCCTTCTCCTCTATGTGCTCTATGAACGATATGCTTTGTCTATATTGTGTGCAAGAAACAATACTTTTCACTGTATCCCAATACATGTGACAATAATAAATCAAATCAAATTGAATTGTGGATTTCATTATGTACATCTCTGTAAGCATTAGTGACACTTTAATGTGGTCCAAATGCTTCCTTAAGAAAGAAGTTTACACATATCTGCTGGAAAAGTCCCTCTAAATTGGCAAATGGTCTACAACACCTCAGAGAATCAATAGTGCATGTGAATTTTGATATTGTGCTAAGTTCACCAGTTTCAACAATGGAGTAGAGGTTGGTTTGATTTGATTTATTGTCACATGTATAAGTATATTAGTGAAAAGTATTGTTTCTTACATGCTATACAAAGCATACTGTAGATAAGGGAGGAAAGGAAAGGGTGCAGAATGTAATGTTACAGTCAAAGCTAGGGTGTAGAGAAAGATCAACTAAATGCGAGGTAGGTCCATTTAAGTCTGACGGCCAGCAGGGAAGAAGCTGTTTATGAGTCGGTTGGTACATGACCTCCAGCTTTTGTATCATTTTCCCAACTGAAGAAGGTGGCAGGGAGAATATCCAGGGTGCATGGAACTGCTTTTCCAAGGCAGCAGGAAGTATAGATAGTGTAAATTGATGGGAGGCTGGTTTGAGTGATGGACTGGGCTTCATTTATGACCCTTTGTAATTTCTTGCTGTCTTAGACAGAGCTGGAGTCATACCAAGCTCTGATGAACCAGAAAGAATGCTTTCTATGGTGCATTTGTAGAAGTTGGTGAGAGTTGTAGCGGACGTGCCAAATTTCCTTAGTCTCCTGAGACTGACCGTTGCATTTGACCTTACAGTCCTGGTTAGGGGGGGATTGAAATCAAAGAAATATTGAGTTGGTTGGTCAACCATGATCATAATAAATGGCAAAGCAGGCTCAAAAGGCTAAAGGACCTCATTCTGCTCCTATTTTGTATGCTTCTACATTTCTATCTTCCTCATGACCCTTCTATTCCCTCTCACTCCCCATATCCATTTTAACGAGTAATTTTCATGGAAAGAATTCTGTGAATCTGGGCACATAAAAACAAGCATCTAAAAATCAAATAGAGTTGTCATATCAAAGGCAATTCACATTAAAAAAATGTCGTCAATAAAACCAATTCAAAAACGTAAATCCCTTCAATATATCAATCTGTTGCAAAAACAAAAACGTTTACCCACTTATAACATCACAGACAGCTAATCCTTTAATAACCTCTGTAAACTGTCAGTTAAAATGTGAACACAGCCTGCCTGCTGAAATAAGCATGCCAAGATCTTTGAATAAAATGAAGATTTAAGAACTGATTAAAACAAACAATGAAGACATTTTGAATAAAGTAAAATTGGATAAAAGGGGGACTATTAAGAGTTCAGCTATTTGGAGGATTTTTTGATATGCGAATTAGCTTTGCAACCAGGGAAACCAATGTTTGCTTAAGCGACATGTGGAGCAACGGAGTCAAGAATTTTAGGTGTTAAAACTGCAGAAGAGGTGCATTCAAAGTGGAGAAAAAAATAATATAATTCACATCTAAATGCCAGAAGACTGATCCAAGGTGAGCCAGTTAGATTGAAGAAGATCAAAAGAGATATATGGTACATTAATAGTTAGTTTGTTTCTCAAACGGCACGAGACATAAGCAGTTGCAGCCATAGCCATGCCCAGTTGGTAAGCAGAACTCAGCCAGAACATAGAATCCCAGGCTCCACGCGGCTGTTTTGAAAACCTCATAGAACATAATGCTGGAGCAACTAAGGGTTTCCTAAACTTAAAGATAACTCGTGGTTGGTAATTATTTGCTGGAATCAGCTCATTGTGTTATACTGTATGGGATGTTGATTTGAGACAAGGGATTTCTCTCAGAGTTCACGAATAGAGATAGATGGGAACAAGGTTATTTCCATAAGAAAGGTTGAGGACTTTGGATCTGAACTCGTTGGAGTTTAGAAGGATGAGAGGGGATTTTATTGAAACTTACAGGATATTGCGAGGCTTGGATAGAGTAGACATGGATGTTTCCACTCATAGGAAAAACTAGAACCAGAAGGCGCAACCTCAGGCTAAAGGGGCAATCCTTTAAAACAGAGATGAGGAGGAATTTCTTCAGCCAGAGAGTGGTGAATCTGTGGAACTCTTTGCCGCAGAAGGCTGTGGAGGCCAGGTCATTGAGTGTCTTTAAGGCAGAGATAGATAGGTTCTTGATTAATAAGGGGATCAGGGGTTATGAGGAAAAGGCAAGAGAATGGGGATGAGACAAAAATCAGCCATGATTGAATGGTGGAGCAGATTCAATAGGCCAAGAGGTCTAATTCTGCTCCTATGTCTTATGGTCTTATGGTCTTAGACCATGTGTACGCTGCTGTTATTTTAGTATACCTTTATACTAAAGGTAACTTTTCTTGTTATGTGTTTCTTTTAAGGTATAAACATTATTTATTTGAATGCTAACATCAAGTCCCTCACTGATTTACATATCTTTCCTTACATTATACCAATAAAAAGGACTCTAGTAATAACCCCTCTGGGCTTTCGAAAACCTTTGCATCTATCTTAAAGGGAGTTCTTAATGAGTGGTATTTGATCTTTTGAAACTCAGCCAACTATTCATAATACATCCCCAGCTATTAAAATAAGTCTTGGGAAATGAAAATAATTGAGATGATTGGAATTAAATCACCAAATTGATTTTTTATGTTGCAAATGGAGTTTCATTTCCATTTCAAAGAAGATTCTTTATCAATCAATGGAGTGCTTAGAATTGTTTTCATCATTCAATAGCCAAGACATTTTCTTCAATGCTAAAGATCATTGGACATTTAACTCACTGTCCAAAACATGACATTGGGAGTTTTGTAGCACGTTTTTCTAGAGTTTTGAGTTTCAAATGTATCACAGCAAAAATAAGAGATTTCCCTTTCAGGATTGAATCTGGAAAATATTTCTCCCTGAGGGTCATTAGTATTTGGAATTCTCTTCATGAGAAAGCAGCAGAGGCTGCATCATTGAAGTTACTGAAGACTGAGGAAGGTAGATTTTTGATTGACAAGGTGGTCTAAGATTGCAGGCGGGGCAGACAAGAAAATGGATTTTACACCGGTAGATGGGAGAGCAGGATAGAAGTGTCAAAATATGTTCCTATATCAATTTAAGTTTATTTGTTAGTGTCACAAGTAGCTTACAACAACACTGTAATGAAGTTACTGTGAAAATCTCCTAGCCGTCACACTCTGGTGCCTGTTCAGGTACACTGAGGGAGAATTTAGCACAGCCAATGCACCTAACCAGTACATCTTTCAGACTGTGGGAGGAAACCAGAGCACCCAGGAGAAACCCATGCAGACACAGGGAGAATGTGCAGACTCCCCACAGACAGTGACCTAAGCCGGGAATCGAGCTCAGGTCCCTGGCGCTATGAGACATCAGTGCCAGTGTGCCACGGTGCCACCCATAGGCTTTTCACTAGTGCCAGCTTCCATTTGGTGGCCTTTGAAAAGGA
Source organism: Carcharhinus amblyrhynchos (assembly GCF_965287045.1). Lineage (NCBI taxonomy): Eukaryota > Metazoa > Chordata > Chondrichthyes > Carcharhiniformes > Carcharhinidae > Carcharhinus > Carcharhinus amblyrhynchos. Next base: position 116,765,165 of record NC_137329.1, read on the forward strand.
GTTGCAGGATCATTTTGGCACAGGACATAGAACATAGAAAACTACAGCACAAACAGGCCCTTCAGCCCACAAGTTGCGCCGATCACATCTATACCCACCAAGCCACAGAACTATCTGTAACTTCCAATGCCATTATATCCCATATACTCATCCAGAAGTCTTTTAAAAGACCCCAGCGAGTTCGCCTCTACCACCACCGACGGCAGCCGATTCCACTCACTCACCACCCTCTGAGTGAAAAACTTACCCCTGACATCTCCTCTGTACTTGCTTCCCAGCACCTTAAACCTGTGTCCTCTTGTAGCGACCATTTCAGCCCTGGGAAATAGCCTCCAAGAATCCACCCTATCTATTCCTCTCAACATTTTATGAACCTCTATCATGTCACCTCTCAACCTTCGTCTCTCCAGGGAGAAGAGACCTAGCTCCCTCAACCTATCTTCATAAGGCATGCCTCCCAATCCAGGCAACATCCTTGTAAATCTCCTCTGCACCCTCTCAATAGCTTCCACATCCTTCCTGTAGTGAGGTGACCAGAGCTGCGCACAGTACTCCAAGTGGGGCCTGACAAGGGTCCTATAAAGTTGCAGCATTACCTCCCGACTCCTGAACTCAATCCCTTGATTAATGAAGGCCAGTACACCATACATCTTCTTGACCACATCCTCCACCTGTGAGGCCGATTTTAAGAGTCCTATGGACCCGGACCTCAAGATCCTTCTGCTCTTCAACCCAGCTAAGACTCCTACCCTTGATATTGTACTCCTGCATCCCATTGGTCCTGCCAAAATGGACCACTACACATTTATCCACGTTGAAGTCCATCTGCCACTTCTTGGCCCAGTCTTGCATCCTATTTATGTCACGCTGCAACTTCTGACATCCCTCCAGACTATCCACAACACCACCAACCTTCCTATCGTTGGCGAACTTACTAACCCATCCCTCCACTTCCTCATCTAGGCCATTTATGAAAATGACAAACAGCAAGGGTCCTAGAACAGATCCCTGGGGCACTCCACTGGTGACTGACTTCCATGCAGAAAAAGACCCGTCCACAACCACTCTCTGCCTTCAGCAGGCAAGCCAGTTCTGGATCCACAAGGCCAAAGCCCCTTGGATCCCATGCCCTCTCACCTTCTCAAGAAGTCTTGCATGGGGGACCTTATCAAACGCCTTGCTGAAGTCCATGTAAACCACATCCACCGCTCTTCCTTCGTCAATGTGTTCAGTCACATTTTCAAAGAACTCAACTAGGCTCGTAAGGTATGACCTGCCCTTGACAAAGCCGTGCTGACTATTCCTGATCATTCTAAACTTCTCTAAATGCTCATAAATCTTGTCCCTCAGAATCCTCTCCATCAACTTACCAACCACTGAGGTCAGACTCACCGGTCGGTAATTTCCCGGGCTATCCCTGTTCCCTTTCTTGAAAATAGGAACCACATCCGCATCCTCCAATCCTCCGGAATCTCTCCCATCTCCATCGACGATGCAAAGATCATCGCCAGGGGCTCTGCAATCACTTCCCTCACCTCCCACAGTAACCTGGGGTTCTTCCCATCCGGTCCCGGCAACTTGTCTATCTTGATAGAAATTTAAAAGTTCCAACACATCCTCTCTCTTAATATCCACATACTCAATCTTTTCAGTCTGCTGCAAACCTGTAGTACAACCTCCCAGATCACTTTCCACCGTGAATACCGAGGCAAAGTACTCATTAAGCGCCTCTGCCATGTCTTCCGGTTCCACACAGACTTTTCTCCCTTCACCTTTTATCAGTCCTATCCCTTCTTTTCTCATCTTTTTACTCTTCACATATTTGTAGAACACCCTGGGATTCTCCCTAATTTTACCCGCCAAGGCCTTCTCATGACCCCTTCTGGCTCTCCTAATTTCCTTTTTAAACTCCTTTCTACAAGCCTTATACTCCTCTAGATCCTTAACATCCCTTAGCTCCCTGAACCTTTTATACACCTTTCTTTTCTTCCTGACCAGGTTCACCATGACCTTCGTGCACCATGGCTCCCACGACCTACCAAAACCTCCTTGTCTCATCGGAACGTTGTCGTGCAGAGCTCCAGTCAAACATTCCTTGAAAATCCGCCACCTTCCTTCAGTACTTTTCCCCAAGAACTCCTCCTTCCAGTTTACTCGTCCAATTGTCTGCCTGATGTCATCATATTTCCCCTTACTCCAGACAAACACCTTCCTAGCCTGCCTGATCCTATCTCTTTCCAATGCTATCGTGAAGGCGATAGAATTATGCTCTCCATCCCCGAGATGCTCTCCCACCGAGAGATCCAGCACTAGATCAAGTACAGCCTCTCCTCTCGTAGGCTTATCCACGTGCTGTGTCAGGAAACCCTCCTGAACACACCTAACAAACTCCTCCCCATCCAAACCCCTCACCCTAGGGATAGTCCAGTCGATGTTTGGGAAATTAAAGTCTCCCATCACGACAACTCTGTTATTACTACATCTCTCTAGGATCTGTTTCCCTGTCTGCACCTCAACTTCCCTGTCACTATTGGGCGGCCTATAGAAAACACCCAGCAAAGTTATCGACCCTTTGCTGTTCCTAACTTTCACCCACAGACACTCCGTAGACAGTCCCTCCACAGCATCCATCTTCTCTGCAGCCATGATACTGTCCCTGATCAACAGTGCCACTCCGCCACCCCTTTTGCCCCCCTCCCTGTCCTTCCTGAAGTATCTGAATCCCGGCACCTGAAGTACCCAGTCCTGTCCCTGACACATCCAAGTCTCTGTAATGGCCACCACATCACATTCCCAAGCAACAATCCACGCCCTAAGCTCATCTACTTTGTTCACTACACTCCTGGCGTTAAAGTAGACACACCTCAGACCCTCGGTCTGGGCACTTCCCTTCTCCATTCCCATCTAACCTCCCTCTCATACTGTCTACAGTCCTTCTCCACCTGGGAGCTAACATCCTCGCTCTGTCTCCTCATCTCTATTCTCTCCCCCCAACCTTTCTAATTTCAATCATTGAGGCCATTCAATCCATCCAGGTCATGCCAGGAACATTTCCTTCAGTGGGGGATGTTACAAAAAGACATCTGCAAGTTCCCCTTATTGTAGTACTGTTTTCTTGCACGGAATTTAGGAGGTTTTTTTTTGCTTATGGAATAAAATTGAAATTCATAACAAGCTCAGCTGTAGTGGTCTGGACCATATACTGTTTACTGATGACAGTTGCTAAGTGGCTTCCTGATATAATAATTCCAGAGGGTTGCTGTGGCCTGATTTACTGTTATCCACTGACCTGTAAATGATCTGCCAGCACTCCTTGAGTTAGCACTGCAGCCTAACTTGGCGAAGGCAGAAACGGTAAATATTGCATGAGCTGAAATCTTAATGGAGCTTTTATGTAACAAAGCACTGGAATAATGGAGCAAAAGAAAACTTAGAGTAGTGAATTATCCTGTTGGCATTCCTCGTTACTTTGTCATACTAAAGTGAGTAGAATTAAGGCAGTCAGCTTGGATGAATGTCACTACACCTTTCTGTCTCTCTGCATCCTTAATTACAAAGGCACCCAGCATTTTAATTCAACTCTGATATGTCTATGGAGAATTTTACTCACTCCATATGGGGCAGTGGACCAACTGAGGTAACTGCCTGCCCCTTTGTATAACTAGTCTAGATTTTTGATTTGATTTGATTTATTATTGTCACGTGTATTAGTATATTAGTGAAAAGTATTATTTCTTGCACGCTTTACAGACAAAGCAAACCATTCATAGAGAGGGAAAGGAGAGAGTGCAGAATGTAGTGTTACATTCATAGCTAGGGTGTAGAGAAAGATCAACTCAACGCGAGGTAGTTCCATTCAAAAGACTGACAGCAGCAGGGAAGAAGCTGCTCTTGAGTCGGTTGGTACGTAACCTCAGACTTTTGTACCTTTTTCCCGATGGGAGAATGTCTGGGCTGCGTGGTGTCCTTAATAATGCTGGCTGCTTTTCTCAGGCAGCGGGAAGTGTAGACAGAGTCATTGGATAGGAGGCTGGTTTGAATGATGGACTGGGCTTCATTCAGGACCCTTTGGAGCTTCTTGTGGTCTTGAGTGGAGCAGGAGCCATACCAGGGTGTGATACAACCAGAAAGAATTTCTTTCTATGGCGCATCTGTAAAATGGTGAGAGTCGTAACTGACGTGCTAAATTTCCTTAGTCTTCTGAGAAAATAGAAGCGTTGGTGGGCTTTCTTAACTATAGTGTCAGCATGGGGGGACCAGGACAGGTTGTTGGTGATCTGGATACCTAAAAACCTGAAGCTCTTGACCATTTCTACTTCATCCTCAAGAATATAGACAGAGGGATGTTCTCCACTGCACTTCCTGAAGTCAATGACAACCTCCTTTATTTTTGACTTCTCTCCATTTGGGGTTAACTGCTGTGGGGAGGTGGGGTACGTAACCTGGCACTCTCAGATGGCTTGCAGAACACTGCATGTGGCATGATTTTCCTTATCATTGCCAACGTGCCATCCCAGAAAGCGGTAACACAGCTGGATAAGGTGGTCTAGAAGACATACAGCACGCTTGCCTTCATCGGCCGGAGTATCAAGTATAAAAGTTGGCAAGTAATGTTACAGCTGTCGGCCGCATTTGGAATATTGCGCGTGGTTCTGGTCGCCACACTGCCACAAGGTCGTGGTTGTCTTGGAGAAGATGCAAAGAAGATTTACCCAGGATGTTGCCTGGTCTGCAGGGTTTTAGGTATGAGGAGAGGTTGGATAAACTAGGATTGTTGTCACTGGAAAGACAGAGGCTGAGGGGCAACCTGATAGAAGTCTACAAAATAATGAAACAAATAGACTGGCTGGATAGTCAGACACATTTTCCCCAGGATGGAAGGGTCAATTACAAGAGGGCACAGGTTTAAGGTGAAAGGTAGTAAGTTTAGGGAAGATGTGTGGGGAAAGTTTTTCACACAGAGGGTGTTGGGTGCCTGGAATGCACTGCCAGTGGGGTGGTGGAAGCAGGTACATTAGCAATGTTCAGGGTGTTTCTCGATAGACACATGAGTGGGAGGCAAACAGAGAGATAGAAACCATATGTCAGCACCGGATGGGCTGAAGGGCCTGTTTCCGTGCTGTATCATTCTTTGTTTGTTTATCAAAGGGAAGGGACATCAGTTGGGCTGTATGACAGGCGGGAACTCCTCTCTGCTAGTTTGCCACATGAATGAGTGAAAATGAAAATGTCCTTTTTGACTAATACTCTGGGTGGATACCAAGCTGACTGCAAAGAGGTGAGGACCCAATAGAGAGGAGCATATATCTTGAAGGCCATATACAAGCCAAGGAAGGTGTTTGATGCAGGACAATGTAAGTGGGGTAGCATGGTTGCACAGTGGTTAGCACTGCTGTCTCACAGTACCAGGGACCCAAGTTTGATTCCCAGAAGGGATCATTGTCTGTGCGAGTCTGCATGTTCTCCCCGTGTCTGCATGGGTTTCTTCCCACAGTCCGCTGGCTAGATGCATTGGTCATGCTAAATTCTCCCTCAGTGTGCCCGAACAGACACCGGAGTGTGACGACCAGGGATTTTCACAGTAACTTCATCGCAGTGTTAATGAAAGTCTACTTTGTAGAATCATAGAATCCTACAGTGCAAAAAGAGACCATACAGCCCATCGAGTTCTGTATCAATCACAATCCCACCCAAGCCATTCTCCATAATCCCATACATTTAGCCTAGCTAGTCCCCCTGGCACTAAGGGATGATTTAGCACGGCCAATCCACCTAACCTGCACATCTACTAATAAATAATAACTAAACTTTAACGCTTCTGATTGGCCTTTGATATGTTTTAATGCAATCCCTCATTCTCCTTTGAATTCATAATTTCATTCTAAACTCTTTTCTTAAGCATTGGAAAAAGTCAAAAAAAAACTTTCGAAAATTTTGTTCTAATATTAATATTTATAATCTGCAAGGCTGAAGGCCCTTCTCTGTTTTACAATGCTAGAAGAACACAGTGGATGAGATTCTTCGGCCGTTCACACCATCAGGATTCTCCAGTCCCGCTGCGGTGACTGGAGATTGACTGAGCGCCAAATTTTCCGTCTCGCTTACAGCGACTGCGGGGTGTGAATGGACGAAGAATCCTAGCCAACGTCACAAACCTAGAATGAGTTTTACTACTTTTGACTTAAATGTATGACCCAATTTGACAAGTTACATTCTGAAAAAAAGTAAGCTGCTCCCTGAGGCTTAGATGGATTTGCGAATGTCCCACACCTTTCAGTAATAAATCTCAGTCCGGTAGTCCGGTTAATCCCTTGCGGTATTTTGTCACTGTTCAGACTTCAGGGTGCGCACAATAATTGCAGCGCACAACAATAACACCAGACGCTTTAATAGGGTAACAAGCGTCCACTGGGAATAAAAAACCTGATCCACTTGTTTTGATAAATAAATTGGAAGGGTTTGGGGGCGGGGGAGGGGTGGGCAGGGTCAAAGGTCAAAAGTGTGGTGATTAGCTGAGTCGCTAGGCAGTATGGACAGTGGATGCTGACAGGCATGCCTTTTTAAAAAATATTTATTCCTCTCAGTGGACTGTTCCTCTTCCCGAGGCCTCTGTTGGTCCTGACATTTACACAAAAGCAGCCAAAAGAAAGTAATGAGGTCAGGTTCCAGCGAGATTAAGTGACTTTACCGAGAGTGACCTGTGAAATGGATTTTTTTTTTAAACACAACCCGCTTTGGGAGGTTTTAGTTCCGTGTTGCACCAATTGAAGCTTCTCATTAAATAAAATTACAATGCCAAGGAAGCCGTTCCACTCTTTCACAAACTCAGTCAACCAACAGCAAAGCCCAGGTTTTTTTTTGGTGGCGTCCCAGATAAACAGTGCCACATTATCCTTTCCACAATCTCTACTGGGCCTCAGTCCACCGGCCTACACATGGGAATCCTGTTCAAAGAGGAACGAGCTGTGGGCATGCTCTGTGGGTACCAGTGACGGCACGCTGGTTGTGGAACAGTGGAATATTCAGCCAGTAACTGAGGCTGCCAGAATCCTTAACCAAGCCTGGGGTAGGGTGGCACAGTGGTTAGCACTGCTACCTCACAGCGCCAGGGACCCAGGTTCGATTCCCGGCTTGGGTGGCTGTCTGTGTGAAGTTTGCACGTTCTTCCTGTGTATGCGTGGGTTTCCTCCGGGTGCTCCAATTTCCTCCCACAATCCAAAGACGTGTGTGTCAGGTAGATTGGCCCTGCTGTATAGCTCCTTGGTGTCAGGGGGACTAACTAGGGTAAATGTATGGGTTATGGGAATTGTAGTCAGTGCAGACTCAATGGGCTGAATGGTCTCCTTCTGCACTGTAAAACTCTATTCTAAGAGTGATCAGCTAATGATAGTCAGCAGCAACCCTTGGATCTAATGTGGAGTTGGGAGGTTGCCCAAAGTAAGATTATCTCTTTGTTTGAAATCACTTGCTTGCGTCTGTACCTTTGATGTTTGCTGGTTTATAAAATCAGAGAATTGCACAGTGCAGAAGAGGCCCTTTGGCCCATGAGGTCTGCACTGCCATGTGAAAAACACCTGGCCTCCCACTTTATCCCATTTTCCAGCACTTGGCCAGTAACCTATGTCATAGAATTATAGAATCCCTACAGTGCAGAAGGAGGCCATTTAGCCCATTGAGTCTGCACTGACAACAATTCCACCCAGGCCCTATCCCCATAACCCTATGTATTTATCCTAGCTAGTCCCCCTGACATTAAGGGACAGTTTAGCGTGGCCAATTCACCTAAACTGCACATCTTTGGACTGTCGGAGGAAACCGGAGCACCCAGAGGAAACCCACACTGACATAGGGAGAACGTGGAAACTCCACCTGCCAAGTACCCATCCAAATACTTTTTAAATGATGAGAGGCATCTCGCCTCCACCATCCTCCCAGGTAGCGCATTCCGGACCGTCACCATCCCCTGAGTGAAAAAAGATTTTCCCCACACCCCCTCAAACCTCCAGCCCTTCACCTTGAACCTATGTCCCCTCGTGACAACCAAGGGGAACAACTGCCCCCGATCCATCCTGTCCATGTCTCTCATAATCTTGTACATCTATCAGTTTATCCCAGCAGGTAATGCGTTTCCTTTTGAGTGAGCCACATTCTGACGAACATTATCACCGAGGAAAATGAAACGAGCTCCAAATAAGTCATTTATTTCATTTACATTGGCAGGTTTTTTTCCTGGATGTTTTAACAGCGGCTGCTAACCAGGAGAATTGACTTGAAGGAGATCTTAAAACAGCTCAACGTGAACTGAGCGGAAACCTCAAGCACCCCCCAACTAAATTTATGACTCCGTTTCCCACTGCCGCCTGTTTGCTTCTCACCGGCTGTCAGCTGGCCTGATTGTCTTCACGTATAAACAGAAATATTCAAAAGGGAACGACAAAGAGACAGCACAGAGCAAAGCGATATGATGCTTATAACCGTTTAAATGGAAAATGGGACAACGGTGACAGTGATGTTTCATCTAAAATCTAAAATTTCTGACATTCATTCTGTAAAGGTTAGGTTACAATAGATGGTGTGCTAATACAATGACATCCTTTTCATTAACCAGCCAATCTTGTTCAGCTGAAGCCTGCATTGGCTTGAAAGGTAGTGATATAACTGCGAATTAATCAAGTTATTATTGTAACTGAGTAACTACAGGAAAACAATGGAATAATGCAGTATCTGTATGGGTATAAATTAACTATAGAGTATACTATCTTTTTTTTTCCTTTAGAACCATAAAATCCATAGGATTCCTACAGTGCAGAAGGAGGCTGTAAGGCCCCTTAAGCCTGCACTGACTCTCCAAAAGAGCATCTTACCCAAGCCCGATGCCATTCACCATCAGCCCTCTACCCCCTGCCATTTCTCTGTAGCCCCCCGCATTTACCATGGCTAATCCATATGACCTGCACATCTTTGGACATTAAGGGACAATTTAGCATGGCCAATCTGCCTAGCCTGCAAATCTTTGGACATCAAGGGGCAACTTCGCACGGCCAATCCCTGTAACCTCCACATCTTTAGACACTGAGGGACAATTTAGCATGGCTAATCCCCATAATCTACACATCTTTGGACACTAAGGGGCAATTTAGCATGGCCAATCCTTGAAATCTCCACATCTTTGGACACTAAGGGGCAATTTAGCATGGCCAATCCTTGAAATCTCCACATCTTTGGACACTAAGGGGCAAATTAGCATGGCTAACCTCTATAACATCCACATCTTTGGACACTAAGAGGCAAATTAGCATGGCTAATCTCTATAACATCCACATCTTTGGACACTAAGAGGCAATTTAGCATGGTCAATCCACCTAATCTGCACATCTTTGGACTGCACACCTTTAACTAGAGTGGCACTGTACAGTTAAGGATCCTATAGTTCATTAACAGCCAATTCCTGCTGCAAATTAAGAACTTATTACCTAACTCTTCAAGCATTTTCTGAAACAACCACATATGCAGCAATAATTGAATTTTACAATATGAAGCAAGGAATGGAATATATGTTAAAGGAAGAATGATGTGCATTTGTGGAGCAGCTTTCCTGGCCACAAGACATCCCAAGTGTTTTATGGCCGTTGAAGTAATTGGGTACAGTCACTTGTGCAATAATGGAGGAAGCATGACAATCAATTGTGTGCATAGCATAGCAAGATCCCAAAGGCATTAATGTGATAACAAGCAGATAACCTGTTTTTGTGTCATTGATGGACTGATAAATATCAGCGAGCTCGCTAGGAAGAAATCCTCTTCTTTGAATTAGGGCCATTGGGTGTTTTAAGTCCAACTGATTTGTCTTCCAAAAGACAAGGCCTACTTCAGTACTGCATTGGAACACCAGCCTTGACTGGTGTGCTCAAGTCCTGGAATGTTACACAAATCCACAGCTTCGGTGTTATCAACGCAACCACGGCTGACACTGGATTTTTCAAGGTCTTCTCCTCACCCAAGTAGCAACATCAAATATTTAAGGGTAGCCAAACCTTGTGGCTAAGCCTATGATTTTTTTATTACAAGATAGGGTGAGGAAGCAGGCCCAAAGTTGACCTTAGCCAGAACAGGGACTGAACAACACACTGTTAGTGTTAGCACAGTGGTTAGCATTGCTGCCTCACAGCTCTAGGGACCCAGGTTCGATTCCCAGCTTGGGTCACTGTCTGTGCGGAGTCTGCACATTCTCCCCGTGTCAGCATGGGTTTTGCCTGTGTGCTTCGGTTTCGTCCCATAGTCCAAAAGACGTGCTGGTTAGATGCATCGGCCATGCTAAATTCTCCCTCAGTGTACCTGAACAGGCGCCAGAGTGTGGTGACTAGGGGATTTTCAGAATAATTTAATTGCAGTGTTAGTGTAAGCCTGCTTGTGACACTAATAAACAAAGTGTTCTGAACCTCTTACGATCCAACTTAACTATCACCACTACCCTTTCCCATTTCTCCACTCCTCCACTCAATTGTTTTAGTTATAGTTCATTTTGTTTTAGTCCACAGTGTGGTTAGCACTGCTGCTTCACAGTGCCAGGGACTCAGGTTTAATTCCGGCCTCGGGTCGCTGTCTGTGCAGAATTTGCACATTCTCCCCATGTCTGCGTGGGTTTCCTTCGGGTGCTCTGGTTTCCTCCCACACTCCAAAAGACGTGCAGGTTAGGTGAATTGGCTATGCTAAATTGCTCCTTGGTGTCCAAAGATGTGTAGATTAGTTAAATTGGCCAAGGTAAATACATGGGGTTATGAGGATAGATTGCAGGTGGGATACTCTTTTGGAGAGTTGGTGTACACCTGATGGGCCAAATGGCCTCTTACTGGACTGCAGGAATTCTGATGCTTTGGTTCTATGGTGTTGTGAACTGGGGTATATCGTATTTCAACGGTGAACAATAATAAAGACCATACAGTATAGAAGGGGACTCATCTTGTCCATGCCCACCAAAGGCACCCTGGCATCCTTTCTAACCCCATCTTCCTGCAAATGACCCATGGCACTGCAATATTCAGCATGTAAGGTGCAGATCCCAGGTATTTTTCAAATGAATTTAGGGTCTCTGTCTCCACCACCAACTCCCACAGTGAATTCCAAACACCCACTACTTGTAGCTAAATGGACTGTATTATCTTTAACATTCTTTCACAATTGCCCCTCATTAAAGACTGGACAACAAAATAATGCCAAAATCCTCAGCTGAGCAAACACTTGGTAATTAATGGATTATCAAAGGAAAATTGGCCAAGTTGTTCTTTTGTTTCAATGTTTGGGTCCTTCGAATTGTTTTAAAACTTTAAAAGTTTATTTTATTAATGACACAAATTGGCTTACATTAACACTGCAATGAAGTTACTGTGAAAATCCCCCAGTTGTCACACTCCGGCGCCTGTGCACTGAGGGAGAATTTAACACTGCCAATGGACTGTGGGAAGAAGCCGGAGCACCCATAGGAAACCCACGCAGGTACGGGGAGAACGTGCAGACTCCGCACAGACGTAATCCAAGCCAAGAAGCGAATCTGGGTCCCTGGTGCTGTGAGGCAGCAGTTGCTAACCACTGTGTCATTATGTCACCCCTTCGCTGCTGGAGTTGGTGGTGGAGACAGAGACCCTAAACTGGTTTGATAAGTACCTGGGATCTGCACATTAAGTTTATACATTGCAATGCTATGGGCCATGTATGTATAGGTGGATGGGATTAGAAAGCGCATCAGGGGGGCATGGACAAAATGGGCTGAATGTCCCCCTTCTACGATCTATGGTTTGTCAGTGGTCTTTATTACTGTCCAATTATTCTTAATTGGGAAACTGAGGCACTCTGTTTAGATTAGGTTGGACATTGCATTTTCCATGATACTCTTAAGTGCTTCATTTAGCTGGTGTGCAGTCGGCTACATGAAGCAACTACAGTGTGATGATTAATATTATGTCACTACATCGCAGCTCCATTAGAAAAAAGAGGAAACTGAGCAAACAAGCAGAGCAATCTGTCTTCTAAAGACAGTTCAAGCTCAGAGAGTCGCTTGTCAAATACAATTGACTGAACATGCAATAGGTTGCTTTCTTAATGACCGTCAGAAAAGAAAGGGAGAATGGGTGTTATTAAGACTTGCTACATTAAGACATTGTCATCGCAAGTCATGGGTGATTCTGGCTGGCATTATCTATGTAATGTGGAAAGGATGCGGAGGAATTGTACATCAAACGTGAATTAGCATTCGAAAGAAATCGCTCAGTATCCTCTGCCTAGATTCTGGCAGCTGCTGATGAAGTAAAGCATCGACTCGCCAACGTGTTGCACAGTCTCTGCCCTTCGCTGAGCGAAACCAAATTCCCTTTTCACCAAGCCTTTGATCTAGATTGAGAAAATGAAGACATTAACGCTGATAAATAATGCAGCAGTGCATCGGGGAACCAGGAGATACGTTTTTTTTAAAAAAAAAATCAACTTTGCGTGTGTTGGTTTAATTTACATTCGTGTTGACTCAGGGATTACCGAGCTGCCTCCACCTCCCGAGCAGACGAAAGCGGGGAGAGAGACCTCCCTCATTGAGTTTGTGCCTGTTTCTCCCCAGAGGGGACGCAGATCTTCCACGCTGGTGTCCTTCCCCGTTTGTTAATATTGTTCAATTTATTAACTGATGTGGTTATTTCGCTTCTGCTCCTTATTGATTTGGTACAATGGAGTTATCACTTTGTGTCTTATTTAGTGTGTTGGGAGTGATGCCTTATCAGGCATTTGTGCTCTTATCTGCCTGCTGGCTAAGAGCCAACATTTCCTAATAAACCTTTTAATTAAAATAAGGAGGGGGAACCTAAGTGATACAGAGCAGAAAGCAGAATGGTAAAGTACACGGGAAGAAGGTGTTGCAGCATTGCTACAGGAGAGTCTGAACAAAATCATAGAGGACCATAAACAATTTACTTACACACCTAAGCTGCAGGGAAAAGGCAAGGAGAAAAACTAATTAGCCGCAGAGTGATGAGGGGGATAAAGTGGATTACTGCAGTCCCACTGGTAGTCCATTTAATAGGTCTTTGTGGAATTTAAGTCTGGATTACTGAAGATTGCTGGAAAAGCACCAGAATTTGTACACAGATTGATCCTGAAATTCTTGGGACTATTGAGGGTGTAAATTCAAGATGGAGAGAAGGGAGTGGGAAAGGGATAAGGGTGGCCTGGAACAAATACAGGATTTTGGTTCTGCTGGGATCCTGCCACAAGTTTTCACATCTCGCAGAAGCCATGGATGGACCTTTCACATTCCTCCCCTCATCTCAACCTGAAAACTTCCCCAGGTTCTCCTCTCTGTCGGGAATGCTTCCAGTGGGAGGCAAACCCTTCAACTTTCTTCACTATTTGGACCATTTTAGGACTCAGAATAGCTTTTATAATTTTTGGTCCAAAAATCACTGGGCCTGAGCCATCATTTCCAAACCATTTGTTAGTCCGAAGGTTTGAACGTGGGATGAAACCTGGATCTTTATGGTCTCAGCGCCTGATTCCCAATGATGTTCCAACAGTGGCCCAAGATGGTCACTTCATTCTCCCTTGTATTGATGTCAAAAGATGACTAATGCAAGTATGGGTTACAGATTAGTGATTCTGGCCTATGTTATTATTTATTATTATTAATTTATGGGACATGGGCATCACTGGCTGGCCAGCATTTATATGCCCATCCCTGGTTGCCCTTGTTCAGAGGGCAATTGAGAGTCAACCGCATTCTTAAAATGGCCAAGAAGGATCCACAAATACAGAAGTTTCATGCTGCTGTACCCCAGACAACCACAGGAGGCAGCATTCCTGTCTAAGGGGAGCTGCAGCAGATAGTGGCTGGAATTCTCTGCCCCATCGCCACTGCCAGAAAGGACAGAGAATCTGGCGTTTAACCAAATCTCCCTTCATTATGGCGGGATGTGAGAATCCTGTTGGCGTGAATGGCCAAAGAATCCCGCCCAGAAAGTAGTGAAGGCACCTTATCACTGACATATCCCACAACAGTGTCTGAGTAAATTGGGCATTGGCATTAGCAATGACTTCACTTAATCAGTCTCCTTCTTCACTGCATGCAGAGTAGAAGAGATTACAGGAAAGTATTACTTGGTAAGGTTAGAGCTTTTGCCAACATGCAAAAGCATAGAAGACTTTGGGATGATCTTATAGAAGTCTGTAAAATAATGAGGGGCATAGATCAGTTAGATAGTCAACCTCTTTTCCCAAAGGTAGGGATGTTTAAACTAGAGGGCATAAGTTTAAGGTGAGAGGGGAGAGATACAAAAGTGTCCAGAGGGACAATTTTTTCACACACAGGGTAGTGAATGTTCCGAACAAGCTGTTAGAGGCAGTAGTAGAGGTGGGTACAACTTTGTCTTTTAAAAAGCATTTAGACGGTTACGTGGGTGTAGAGGGATTTGGGTCAAATTCGGACAATTGGGATTAGCTTAGTGGTTTAAAAAAAAGGGGCAGCATGAACAAGTTGGGCCAAAGGGCCTGTTTCCATGCTGTGAACCTCGATGACTCTATGACTCTACGCAGAAAAGAAAGGATCAATGTCAAAAATAAAAAAGCTCACCACAAGCTCCAGTAACTGTAACCTTGCATTAAGAATGATGTTAATCGGAGCTGTAGACTCTCAAACATTGGTACATGACCTCAGATTTTTGTGTCCTTTTCCTGATGGAAGAAGGTGGAAGAGGGAATGTCCACGATGAATGGGATGTTTGATTATGCTGACTGCTTTTCCGAGATAGCGGGAAGTGTAGACAGAGTCAATGGATGGGAGGCAGGTTTAAGTGATGGACTGGGCTTCGTTCACGACCCTTTGTAGTTTTTTGTGGTCTTGGTCAGAGCAGGAGCCATACCAAGCTGCGATATATCCAGAATGGACGCTTTCTATGGTGCATCCGTAAAAATTGGTGAGACATGCTGAATTTGATACATTTAACGGAACTTTTCCAAAGAACTGTGGCCAAGCATTGACCATGCTATACAATGTTGACTGACTATAACTGTTTCACCAGTTTGGTCTGTGACATGTAGCTATACAATGTAACTGGGGACTTTGCCGATGCATTGGTCACTGTTGGACGGGCTACATGTTTAATCTGAAGGAGGAGCAGCCGCTTCCTTGCTCTGAAGGTAGTTAACGTAGGAATGGTTAGATGAGAAAAAAACTCGAGCGCTGTATAGTTCACCCTCTACCATCCTGTGAGCCACACGGTACAATGACAGTGGAGTTGTTGACGAACGGCTAATCGGAACAACACAGTTGCCATTACAAGAATCGTATTGCCTATGACCCTTCAGCGGAAAAACAAAAAGTGTTCTTCCCGGTTATAAATTGTCACTTAACCTTAATGCTTTGCTTTGCTCACTGTACATCAACTGTACAACTACAGTCTGCACCAAAAAGCTACCGCCAATCAATGGAATGAAATTGCAAGTCTTGACCTTTGATCTCTCCCTCTGCAGCGTTCGAATGCATTTGCTGTGATGATTTGCTCTGTTATAACATCATTCCCATTGATGTCTAACTCGTCAGAATGGATAGCAGCTTAATTTAAAATTCATGACACCAAAAATACAGAAGATCGGAACAGGATTAGGCCATTCAAGCCGTCAAGGTGTGGGCAGCAGGGTGACACAGTGGTTAGCACTGCTGCCTCGCAGCTCCAGGGAGCTGGGTTTGATTCCCAGCTTGGGTCACTGTCTGTGTGGAGTTTGCACATTCTCCCCAGCTCTGCGTGGGTCCCCTCCGGGTGCTCCGGTTTCCTCTCTCAGTCCAAAGATGTGCAGATTGGCTGTGCTAAATTGCCCCTTAATGTCCCAGGATGTTTATGTTAGAGGAATTAGTAGGGTAAATATGTGGAGTTTTGGGGATAGGGCATGGGTGGGATTGTTGTCGGTGCAGACTTGATGGGCTGAATGGCCTCCTTATGCACTGTAGGGATTCTATGATTCCACCATTTAATTTGATCGCGGCTCATCTGCACCTCAAGTCTATTTATTTTCCTTTTCCTCCGACCCCTTGGATGCCTGATCTAAAAAAATTAAGGTTTATTTATTAGAGTCACAAGTAGGCTTACATTAACACTGCAGTGCAGTTACTGTGGAAATCCCTGAGTCGCCACACCCTGGATACACCGAGAGATAATTTAGCATGGCAATGCACCTAACGAGCGTGTCTTTCGGACTGTGGGAAGAAACTGGAGCACCCGGAGGAAACCTGCGCAGACACGGGGAGAATGTGCAAACTCCACACAGACAGTGACCCAAGCTGGGAATCGAACCTGGCTCCCTGGTGCTATGAGGCAGTGGTGCTAACCATTGTGCCACTACGCCGCCCATTGGTCCATCGATCTACATTTTGAAAGTGTAAATTGGCCCAGCACCCACAGCCTTTTCGAGGACCAGGTCGCAGCTTTGCATCATCTTTCGTGCGAAGGAATGCTTCTGGATTTCACTCCTGACTCGAATTTTAAGACAATTGCCAGAATTCACCGACCGAGCCTGCAGCTGGGATTTTCCAGTCCCGCTGCAGTGAATGGATTTTTGGCTGGCCATCAGGTTTGCCGTTCTCACTGGCAGCAGTGGTGGGGTGTGAACGGCCGGAGAATCCCTGTCATTGTACCTTTGTTCTGGCTGTTTCCCCCGCCAGCGGAAATAGTGGCCGGGACCTCACTTGACCCGAGACCGGAAAACCCTGCCCGAGGTCAGCGGACATTTCCATTGTCCGCCCCTCACCTGCTCCGAATCCTGCGGGAGGGGTGGTAGAATTCCGGTGGGTATCTTCGGGAAGCATTCTCCTACCCCCACCACAGCGGCTTTGGTGATGGGTGAGAGCGGAGAATTGAGCGGGAGTTTAAATGTCAGAAACTTGGCAGTGTAAAATCACATAGCAATTCTCCAAACGGTGGGTTAATCGTGGGTCAGTTTTCCCATGGTCTGATAGAGTGAATGCATTTACATTCAGTAAATTCCACTCAGTATTTAACAACGCTGAGATCAACCTGAACGAGTATGCCACTGTAATAACTGACTTCATTATCAAGTGTGGAGAAGACTGTGTGCCAAAGATGCAAATTCCCAACCGGAAACCATGGATGAACAGGGATATCCACTGCCTACTGAAGTCCAGGCATTCAGGTCAGGCGACACTGACCTATACAAGAAAGCCAGATATGATCTATGGAGATCCGTCAAAGATGCCAAAAGACGGTATTGGACCAAGCTAGAGTCCGAGGCCAGCCACACTGGTCTCCATTGACTATGGCAAGGTCTACAGGCTACAAGATGAAGTCATGTAAAATCGTCGGTTCCAATGCTCCCCTCCCCAACGAGCTCAACGCATTCTAAGCCCGTTTTGAGCAAGAGGTCAATGAGGGCACACCCTCCATCCTGGAAGCTTCGGAAGAACCTGTATCCGAGGTCACCACTACCGATGTCAGAGCATCTGAACCCATAAGCTGAGGGCAGGTGGATAAATCAGGTGTCGATCCATCGGGAAAGTCTGAGGAAAACTTGTCTGTGCATAATTGATCAGGTTCCAAGCTTGGAATCTGGCATGGGATCTCGTCATTCTGGGAATAATTCACCCCATTCAGTCCTCATACCTGCACTTTACTCCTTCCATTTTCCTCTCTTTCCTGAGGCATAGTGCCCAGAAATGAACAATTTATTCCGAGTGGAATAATGTGTAAAAGGGGAGGATAACTTATTTGTATTCAAGCCCCTCTTGAGATATGGGTAAACTTTCCCTCGGCCATTCTGGTAATTTTTTTGCAGCTGTGATTTGAGAACATTGACATCCAAACCTCCACACCTCCGAGTTTCTCACCTCTGTGAATATTTATCCCTTTTGGATCCAAAGTAGGATAAGCTCACAATCCCAAAAATTAATTGCAAGAAATGAGCTAATTGGAAAAGCATGAGTGCAGGAAGTGATCGTACCTCATTGTAGCAATGGTTATTGTCTATTAGAGCGGTTGCTCTTGGCACTTCCATTCTCATTTAGAGAAAAGAAATAATTGAATTAACTTATTGCCTCCTGTTGACAGCCTCTGCACAACTTTGCTCAGACTAATCCCTCTTTTCAAGTTGGCAGCAGCTTTCCGAGGGGAACTAGCTTCTCTCGGTGATGGACAATTCAACTTCAGCAAGACAACCTCATTAGCCAGCTGATCATGCTCAGTGGTCTCTCTCACACACACACACACACACACACACACACATAGACACACACACACACACACATACACACACTCACACGCATAGACATACACATACAAACATTGACACACATTTAGACACACATACACAGACACAATCACATATGCACACACATGCAGACACACTCACATACACACCCACACACAGACACACAAGCGTGCACATACATATACACACACACACCATTAATATGTTTCTTCCACAGAGCAATGGAAGAGGACAAATTATCCTTTAAGTAGTGCAATAATTCCCCAGACATTTGTATGACTCACCACCAGGGGCCCCTCACAACCCCATACCAACCAATGCCTCTCTACCCACAAACCATGGCTCTTTATACCCTTATGTCAACCCATGCCCTTCTTCCTCCCCGTCCATTGACCATCATGCTTCCTATGCCAACTCAGGCCCCTTTACCCGTTGCACATACAGCCATGCCTTTGCCCACCATATGTTGCTGTTATCATCTCCTGTACCAACCCTCCAAGCATCATGGATAGCTTTGGTAACATTGACACTTTCAGGACAGCTTTGACACTTTAACAGTTCCATGACAGTTGGACAGTTCCACTGAAATTGTGCATTAAAAAATGCATAATCATGTTTCATTCCAACATTCCTAAATAGTGCCTTACCTCTCCTACAGGTGTCCTAGGACCCTGTCCTAAAAGATATCTTACTTCTCCAAAGGGGTACCTTAGACATCCAAAGAATCTACCAAGTTGAGACATCTGCTTATTTGGTCTACTCTGCACTGCCCAGGATTCATACAGCTGAAGTTCAAAGGTCAGAGGTCAGCCAGTTGATGAAGTAAATGGCCAGCTCACTCCACGATTCGTGCATGGATGAAGCCCAACCCAATTCCAGTCTGCCTCTGCACAGATGGGAAATGCCGGGTTTGGGTATGGGACCAGGAGATTTCTGCTATTTTAGGTGTTTAAAGATACCTTTGAAAGCTGGAGCAGAAATTGGGGTTTTAGAATAAATACATAAGTGGAAATTGATGGCCAAATCATAAGAACAGATGAAAAGAGCAAATAGTATTTTTCTATAATGAGAAGCAAGACAGTGGAGAGTTGGAAATAATTAGAATAAACTAAATATATCAAATATACCAAATATATTTGATATGTAAGCTTTTTATGAAACAATTAAGCATTCTTATGGGAACAACACAAAATAGGAAATAGAATTCCTATTATAATTTATTAAAACAACTTTCTTGAATTACATTTCCTATTTTGTGTTGTTCCCGTAAGAATGCTTAATTGTTTAAAAAAAAGCTTACATTTTGTACAGCTTTCAGAAAGCAAATGGAGCCAGCCACTTCCCACACACAGTGAGGGGATAATGGCTAGTTCATCTGTTGTAATGACATTTGGTTGAGGCATGAATATTGGACAGGAGACCAGGAAAGAACTCCCCTGCTCATCCATGGGCTAACGCCATGGGCCTTGACATCCACCTGTGGCACAGTGCTTATCTCTGCTGCCTCTCAGCAAGAAGCCTGACAACACCAGGTTTAAGTCCAACCGATTTATTTGATAGTAAACTCACAAGCTTTCGATGTTTACCTCTCAGTGCCAGGGACCCAGGTTCAATTCCTAGCTTTGAGTCACTGTCTGTGTGGAGTTTACACATTCTCCCCATGCCTTCACGGGTTTCCTCTGGGTGTTCCGGTTTCCTCCAACAAACCAAGCGATAGGTGCATTAGCCATGCTAAATTCTCCCTCATTGTGCCCGACCTGATGCCGGAGTGTGGCGACTAGGGGATTTTCACAGTAACTTCACTGCGGTGTTAATGTAAGCTTACTTGTGATACTAATAAATAAACTTTAAAAAAAACTTTAAACCTGGAATACCTCTTCCCAAATCATAGCACCTCTTAATACTGCACAGGATCATGTGTCATCGAAGTCATCAGCTGACTGACCTCTGACTTTTGAACTTTAGTTCTATGAATCCTGGGCAGTGCAGAGCATATGACAACACTGTGTCAACACTGGCTTTGAAAAACAAACGGAGGAATTTCCTACATTACAAGAACGGCAAGATTTCATAAGTAATTCATTGGTTATAAAGATCTCTGGAACATGCTGGGATTGTGATGGGTGCTACGAAAATGCATGTCTTTCCTTTGTCTACACACTTCAAAAGTTTCAGCGGCAAAAACAGGAAGAGGTAAGCGTTACGTACTTAGGGGCATGCCTCTTTAAGAGAATGGGTCAGGTGACCCAGGACTCGAGCCCCACCCAGGGTGGAACTTGCCAAGCCAACCCTGTGCTAGTATATAGACATGTTAACAAACTATTCCAGTTCGTTTACTACCACTGACCTCATGGTTTATTATTAGCCTTAATCACCATTAATAACCACAACCATAATAGTAACCACCCCATTGGGCAGCTTTCTATTTCGCCCTCACCCCTATCCCAAGTGTATTTTCTGGCAGAGCGAAGTCAGCTTGCCATTAGCTGCCGGCGAGATCTTCCAGTCCTGTCAATGGCATTTTGCATACACCACCCATCATACTGTTGGAGAAACCGCAATGGTGGGGGTTTGCCTTTGGTGGGACAGGAAGGTCCTGCCAGTGGGAAGGGACAGAAAATCCCACCTATTTCTTCAATGTGTCCTGTTCACATTGTTAAAACACAAAGGAATCCGAACAGAAGTTGGGCCCTCCGGGAAATATTTCTGGGAAGCACTGGATCCTCACCAATTTTCACTGGAAAGATGGAGGCTAAGGAGAGGCCTGATAGAGGCCTACAAAATTATGCTAGGCATAGACAGTGTGGACAGTCTGAGGATTTTCCCCAGAGTGGAAGCGTCAATTACAAGGGGACAGCGGTTCAAGGCAAGAGGAGGGAATGTTTAAGGGAGATGTACGGGGGAATTTTTACACACAGAGGGTGCTGGGTGCCTGGAACGCGCTGCCAGAGGAGGTGGTGGAAGCAGGCACATTAGCAACATTTAAGAGGCATCTGGATGGGTACATGAATAGGGAGGGAGTAGAGGGATATGGACCGAGTAAGGGCAGAAGGTATTTTCTTTAGTTTAGTTCAGGCATCATAATTGGGCTTGGAGGGGGTGAAGGACCTGTTCCTACGCTGTATTTTTCTTTGTTCGTTGTTCTTTACTTGTAAATGAATTCCGATCCACTCAAATTAAGTATTTAGCTCCCATTTCTGGAGACCCGACGAGGAAAACATGATCTTCAATACAGCTGATGGCAGCTATTGGAAAAGCTATACGTGCCCATCTGTTTCTGGAACCAGCTATTGAAATTTCTTTTCTGAAAGAAGTGACTGAATGAATCTAGTTTTCAGTTGGTGGCTCTGAACCCTTTCAATGATTTGTACGTTAAATACTGAGAATACAGACTTTTATAGATTGGTATGCACACTGCGCCTTTTAAACGCCAATTACATTAATTCCCAGAACAACATTTAGGGAAAACACTAAGCAATAATTTGCAGGTAGTCGTATCTATGGAAATAATGGATCTGCGTATTGCTCAAGAGGAGAAGGCAAAGTGCTGCTTGATCCTTTAGTAGCTACACCACTTTCCATTACTTTCATATATAAAAAAAGCACAGAAATGGTGAAGGAACATCGGAACAAGGGGAGACCATTCAGCCCCTCAAGTCAGATCTGCTCTTCAATTCAATCCAGGCTAATTGGTATATCAATCTGAGTTTCCGCCTTTACTTCATGTCCATAAAATTTTACTTCACACAAATCTTTTCACCTCAATCTATGATGTGGAGATGCCCCCGATGAAGGGACAATGCTCCGAAAGCTCGTTTTACCAAATAAACCTGTTGGACTTTAACCTGGCATTGTGAGCCTACTTACTGGACCTCAGTCTTAAATGCTCCCGTTGTCCCAGCTATCATAGGATGGAATTTTCCCATTCCGCCGCCAGGGGATTCCTCCCATAGGCAGGACACTGGCCAGGCCCAGGCCCAGGTCCGTTGACCCTGGGGAAGGATTTTTCAGCCTTGGGGGCCAGCAGGATCGGAAAATCCCCACCCACAGCCTTTTTTGCAGGAGAGAATTCCAGATTTCCACCACCCTCAATGTGTAAGCAGCCTTCCTGATTTCCCTTCTAATTGCTCCGACTTGCATTTTTAGACAATGCGCCACCTCCTGCACCCCCGCTGCCCCATTTTCTTGATCTCCTTCGCCAAAGGAAATAACGTCGCATGTAGGCCAGACAGGGTAAGGATGGCAGATTTCCTTCCCCAAAGGACATTAGCGAGCTAGATGGGTTTTTCTGACAATGGTTTCATGGTCATCAGTAAATTCTTAATTCCAGATATTTTTCATTGAATTCAAATCCCACGGTGGGATTTGAACCCAGATCCCCAGAACATTAACTGAATTTCTGGATTAATAGTCTAGCAATAATACCACGAGGCCATCATCTCCCCGCCATGCTGCTGGACCCAAAGACCCTCCAGTGTTATTGTTTCAGAACAGGACTGTGACTGGGGTTGGGGAGTATTAGTGTTCCCTTACCCCCTGGTGCCACACACCAGTGTCCAGTGGACGGCACTGTGCTGCAATAATCATGCAGACACCACAACAAAAGCCCAAAGTTCAAACGGGGGTGGAGTGTGAGGTGAGGGCAGCGACGAGGAGGGGGAAGAGGCCTGACGATGATAATAAGGGCAACTCAGTGGCTGTGCAAGGAGTGGGGAAGGACGAGGGCTCATGAAGGTATGTAGAGAGGCAAGGACATGGGTGAAGAAGATGAACAATGGAAGGCAGGGGGAAGACCAAACGGAGCGGAGCTGGACCCTGACAACGCTACATCTTTTCTTCTTCTTTCATGCGATGTGGGCACCATTGGCTGGGCCATCATTTATTGCCCATCCCTAATTGCCCTTGATTGAGTGGCTTCTTAGTCATTTCAGAGGGCAGTTAAAAATCAACTGCTGTGGCTCATAGAAACATTGAAACATAGAAGATAGGAGCAGGAGGAGGCCAATTCACCCTTCGAGCCTGTTCTGCCATTCACCATGATCATGGTTGATTGTCTAACTCAATAGCGGCTTTGTGGTAATATCAGTGGATTAGTAAACTAGTAGCTCAGAGACGCAGGGAATTTCTCTGGGATCTAAGTTCCTAGTTTATTAATCCACTGACATTATCACAAAGCCACCATTTCTCCCAATTTTAACAGGATTTCCCCCCTCCTTCCTTTGGAACCCCTTCTACAAATATTTGATCCCTTCACCACTGACACACAGGGGCATCAGTGTGTACCACCTACAAGATGCACTGCAGGAATTCACCAAGGTTCCTTGGGCATCACCTTCTAAACACACAACTACTACTATCTAAAAGGACAAGGGCAGCAGAAGCCAAGGTTTCCCTCCAAGTTATTGACCATGCTGGCTTGAAGATATATTGCCATTCCTTCACTGTCACCGGGTCAAAATCCTGGAACTTCCCCTCTAACAGCGCTGTGGGTGTACAACGCCACATGGACTGCAGTTGTTCAAGAAGGCAGCCCACCAACGCTTCACAAGAGCAACTGGGAATGGGCAATAAGAACTGGCCTGGGCAATAAGAACTGGCCTAGCCAATGATGGCTACAACCCATAAATGAACTTTTAAAACCTCAGTCGACGTGTTCTCCAACATACTGCACTGCCGTGTTACCCAAGTTTAGCTACAAAACTTTTCAGTGTTTTCCCAACTGCAGTAGCGGAGTTAAAATTCCAACATATCCTGAAGCTATCAGAGGCTTTGGGATGGATGTCTGTCAAGACTTTTGTCTGTGACACACTTCAAAAAATTGATTTGACTTGATTTATTATAGTCACATGTATTATTTTACTGAGAAAAGTACTGCTTCTTGTGCGCTACACAGACAAAGCATACCATTCATAGAGAAGGAAGAGAGACGATGTAGAAGGTAGTCCAAAGAGAAAATGTTGGAAAATCCCAGCAGGTGTGGCAGCATCCATAAGGAGAGAAAAGAGCTGACATTTTGAGTTCAGATGACCCTTTGTCGAAGCTCAATTATTTTATGTAGAATGTGGTGTTACAGTCATAGCTAGGGTGCAGAGAAAGATCTACTTAGGGCGAGGTAGGTCCATTGAAAGATCTGACGACAGCAGGGAAGAAGCTGTGTCGGTTGGCACATGACCTCAGACTTTTGTATCTTTTTCCCGATGGAAGTAGGCGGAAGAGAGTATGGCTGGCCTGCGTGAGACCCTTAATTATGCTGCCCGCTCTTCCGAGGCAGTGGGTAGTGTAGACAGAGTCAATGGATGGGAGACTGGTTTGCGTGAAGTACTGGGCTACATTCACGACCCTTTATAGTTTTTTGCATTCTTGGACAGAACAGGGGCCATACCACACTACCATACAACTAGAAAGAATGCTTTCTATGGTGCATCTGTAAAAGGAAAAAAAAGGAAAAAATAAAATGTTAAAACATAGATGTGTATTTTTAAGAAAATGACGAATTCTCTGATAAGGTTTGGCATAGTCACTCCTGAATTTAAGAAGAAATTTAAGAATATTAATGATCTATCCATCATGCGGCGAGTTTTAATCACAATGCATTTTATTACAACACAGTCTTTTCCAATTCAGTGTAAATTAGTTAAAATTCAATGGAACCGTGTTGATTCTGTGCAGCTTCAATCAGTGAAACCATTTTATATTCAGTGGGAGAAACCTCCTATTAAATCTTGTGAGTCAAGGTGCAGTTAATTAATTTAACTTTAAAACAGTTCTCTTTCTAATCTCTAAAATATATCATATTTAAAATTAGCCACATAAGGGCCAAGTCCTTTTGCTAATTAATATGTAATGGAATTATATGAATTGCTCACAGGGTTCAATGCAATTATAATTCACATTTTTTTTTTGTCATGTAATATTCTTGTGTAAATTTACAGTGGTAACTTCAAAGCGTCTCTGCTACTCGAACTCCAGGACATCGCATGACCACATGAACTTGAGGTTAACGTTCTTAGCTTGCAGCTGACAGCTCAGCGGATACTTATCTACATAATTTAAGTCAATTTTCGACCAAATCATTTAATAACAAGTTCAAAATTAGTAATTAGTTTTCAAGTGAATTGATTACATTTTCCACAAAGGAGCATGTAAGGTTAATGCAATTTAAGTCTGTTGGCTATGGTAACTTTGACACTAATTGGTGATTGTGTTACATGTTAAGTTAAAGAGTCAGCACGAGGAGACTCTCAGGAGAGGGGGAATGCGATGAGTGCGAGTGTTTGCAAGCGTGGCGTTCTGTTCAAATACTCAGCAAAAAAAAAAGGTACAATGGAACTAATTCAGTGACCTTGAGAACAGCATCTCGAAAAGCCCAAAGTGTCAAAGATTTCCTCTGGATTCAAAATGCACATCTCCGCCCAGAGTTTGCCATATGTTGAGATTTCACTGCCAAATTGCCTTTGGGTACAGTTGTGAAGAAGCAATCCAGGTACACGTTAACTTCAGAGTAAGTGTGTGTTTGATTGGGAAAGTCCTTTATTAAAGTCAGGATATTTTGGTTGAAATTAGTTATTCCTCGTAACGTGGAGAAACTTCACTGAACACAGCAGCACAGTGGTTAGCACTGCTGCCCCACAACGCCAGGGACCCAGGTTTGATTCCCAGCTTGGGTCACTGCCTGTGGATAATTTGCACGTTCTCCCTGTGTCTGCGTGGGTTTCCTCGGGGGGGAGCTCCGGTTTCCTCTTACAATGTGAAAGATGAGTAAGGTGCACTGACCATTCTAAATTCTCCCTCAGTGTACACTCACACAGGGGCTGGAGATCAAAGTTTATTTATTTATTGGTCACAAATAGGCTTAAATTCACACTGAAATGAGCTTACTGCAAAAACCCCCTAGTCGCCACACTCCAGTGCCTGTTCGGGTATGATGTTGAGGGAAAATTTAGCAGGGCCAATTCACCTAACCAACACATCTACCGGATTGTGAGAGGAAACCGGAGCATCTGGAGGAAACCCACGCAGACTCCACATATGAGTGATCCAAGCTGGGAATCAAACCTGGGCCCCTGGTGCTGTGAGGTAGCAGCGCTAACCACTGTGCCTAGGGGATTTTCACAATAACTTTACTGCAGTGTGAATGTAACCCAACTTGTGATGAATGAATGAATAAATAAATAAACTTTTATCTTTAAAAAGGTAACAGTTCCAACAGCGTTGCGCCGGTTTAGAAAAGAAATTTTAAAACTATTAATTATTCTGTACAGCATAATTGCAGAACATTTGTAATGCTGAGTCTGGGTTGCATTGTTAGAAATTACGAATGGTTTTGAAATGATCTTGTAAGAAGATGGGCATTTGAATGCTTCACGGGTTTATATGAAATTCTTAGGTTTGTCATTTTTTAGCTCAGTCTAAAATCTGTGTGTTATAATGCCCTCTTTAAATGGTCCACCAAACACCCTGATTTGTACAAATCGACTGTTTGTATTCTGATCTTTCCACAGGTGTCTATCTTTTGAAAGTGTGTTGGGCAAGAAAGCATTATAGAGTCAAAATCATTAGCAATAGACCTGGGAGAGGGAATTAGGAGAATTTCTTTTCAGCTCACTGTGGGCAGGATTTTACGACCTCACTTGTCCCGAAACCGTAAAATCCCACCCGAGGTCAACAGATCTTTCCATGGTCTGCCCCCTTACCCATTCCGATTCCCATGGCAGACAGGGTGGTAAAATCCCAGCCACTGGTGAGTTTCTTGGGATTTTGAATGGGGAAGTTAAGGCTCTTTTCTTTAAGAAAATAAGGTTAAGAGGAGAATTCGATGGAAGTGTTCAAAATCATGAGGGGTCTGGACAGGATAGATAGGGTGAAACTGAACAGATCGAGAAAGAGAGGGCACAGATTTTAAATTTAAGTGTTAAAAGAGCCAAAGTAAAATGAGGAGAAACTTATTCACTTAGTGTGTGATGGTTAGGGAGCATCTTGAGAGTGTGGTGGAGGCAGATTTAATTGAAGCATTCAAAAGGCAATTAGACTATTATCTGCAAAAGGAGAACATTAGGGAGAGAAGGCAGGGGAGTGACACAAAGGGAATTGCTCATTCGGAGAGCTGGTGCAGACATGATGGGCCAAATGGCCTCCTTCTGCACCATAATGATTCATTGAATGCTCTACAGGAAAAGGTGGTGGAAGCTGATTCCAATGCAGTGAACGGAGTTTTGGCTGAGCACCATGGTGCAAACTCTGCACAGTGACCAAGGCTGGAATTGAACCTGGGGCCTTGGCGCTGTGAGGCAGGCAGTGCTAACCACTGTGCCTTCGTGCCGCCACCCATGTTCCTTGTAATAAGCACTTTAAATGTTGCATGGTTACCGTGGGAGGTAAGTACAAAATAAGCAAGAATGTAAGTAACGACATTTAAGTATGTTTCATGGAGGGAAGAACGATAGTTACTTGCAGTTATCCAAGTTTGGAGAATGTTGGGTCAATATATCACAAAGATTGAGACCTTGCAGCATTCAGGACAAAGCAATATATATATAACGACTTTATCTTGTGTCAATCTTGTGATATATCGATTGAGTAATTTGCCAAGCTACACAGACTGGAAAACCGCTGTCAATTTAAGGCTACAGGTGCAGCACACTAAACATGAGAGATGGTGTCCTCTCAGGGGGATGTCAAATCTCCTATGACAACATTCTGAGAAGTGTGGAGCTCTCCTCAGTTTCCTGGCCAATATTTATCCCTCAACCAACAGAGCTAGTAGACATTAAGAAAGAACGAAGAACACTACAGCACAGGAACAGGCCCTTCAAGTCCGTGCTGATCATAATGCCTGCCTAAACTAACACTTACAGCGTCTGTATGCTTCCATTCCCACCCTATTCACATATTTGTCTGGAGCCCCTTAAATGTCACTATTGTACCTGCTCCCTCTAACTCCCTGGTCAACGGGTTCCAGACATTCACCACCCTCTGTGTAAAAAAAAACTTGCCCTGCACATCTCCTTTAAACTTTTCCCCACACACCTTAAAATTATGTTCTCTAGTTCTTGACTTTTTTACCCTAGGAAAGAGCATCTGACTATCCGCTCTGTCCATGCCACTCATAATCTTGTAAACCTCCATCAAGTCTACAATAGACCTCAGTGAGAACAAACCGAGTTTATCCAACCTCTCCTCACAGCCAACACCCTCCAGACCAGGCAGCATTAGGGAAGCTAAACACTGCAGATGCTGAGATCCTGAGGTAAAATTTGGAAGATGCTGGAAATAGTCAGCAGGAACCTTACCCCTTCACTTATATCGACAGTTAAAACCAAGCCCAACGTTTCAGGACAATGACTTCCGTCAGAACTAGAAACTGTTGGAGATGCAACACGTCAATAAGGAAGTATAGCGACAGAGAAAGGGGCAGATCAAGCAAAAAGGGAAGGTCCCTGAGAGGGCAGAAGGATGAAATGACTAAATACACAGAGAGATTAAAGTTTAAAGTTTATTTATTAGAGTCACAAGTAGGCTTACATTAACACTGCAATGAAGTTATTGTGAAAATCCTCCCTGGTGGCCACACTCCGGCACCTGTTCGGGTACATAGATTGAGAATTTAGCATGGCCAATACATCTAACCAGCACGTCTTTTGGACTGTGGGAGGAAACTGAAGCACCTGGAGGAAACCCACGCAGACACAGGGAAAATGCGCAGACTCCATAGACAGTGACCCAAGCCGAGAATCAAACCTGAGTTCCTGGCACTGTCAGACAGCAGCGCTAACCATTGTGCCACCGTACAGTCTTGTTTATAGTGGTGAACTATATGTATAGAGGCAAACTGCCTTAGAGGATGTTCAAGTTCCTGTAAAGGTAATAAGGATTGAATCTATGCCTGGGTGATTATTTTTTTCTTCAATTGATCCGAAGTGTTGATCCACATTATATTAATAAAACTTGTGAATGGAGATCAAACCAAGCTATTCATGTTTATTATGAAGGGACTGTTGCATTTTTCTAATGATATAATAGTTGGAGCTTATTTACTGTATAAGACACAAAGCACCAATTGTTCTTAAGTGATTGGATAAGCATGTTGTGGTATTATTTATTAAGACTCGGTGTACAAGAAGAGCTGTACAGAGAGGTGACATCAGTATCCCATCTGTCTACACCTCCCACTGCCCAGGAAAAGCTGCCAGCATAATTATGGACCCCACGCATCCCAGACATTCTCTCTTCCACCTTCTTCCATCGGGAAAAAGATAACACAAGTCTGAGGTCACGGACCAGCCGACTCAAGAACATCTTCCCTGCTGCCATCAGACTTTTGAATGGACCAACCTTATATTAAGTTGATCTTTCGCAACACCCCAGCTATGACTGTAACACTACATTCTGCACTCTCTCCTTCTCCCCTATGTACTCTATGAGCGGTATGCTTTGTGTATAGCGCACAGGACACAATACTTTTTACTGTATCCGAATACATGTGACAATAATAAATCAAATCAAAGCTGTGTGTGTGTGCTCTGCTTATAGCAAAAGTGAAACTAACAGTGAATCATAGAAACATAGAAGATAGAAGCAGGAGGAGACCATTTGGCCCTTCGAGCCTGCTCCGCCAATCATCACTGATTGCCCAACTCAATAGCTGAATCCTGCTTTCTCCCCATAACCTTTGATCCCATTCACCCTAAGTGCTATATTCAGCCATCTCTTACTCATATTCAATATTTTGGCATCAACTACTTCCTGTGTAATGAACTCCACAGGCTCACCACTCTTCGGGTGAAGAAATATCTCCTCACCTCCGTCCTAAATGGTCTACCCCAAATCCTCAGACTATGACCCCCTGGTTCTGGACACCCCTACCATCAGGAACATAATACCCGCATCTACCCTGTTAGAATTTTATAAGTCTCTATGAGATCCCCCCTCATTCATCTGAACTCCAGAGAAAACAATTCTAACCTAGTCAATCATACATCAATCCTGCCATCCCTGGGATCAGCCTGGTAACCCACAGTGCACTCTTTCACACAATCACATGACACATTTACATCCTAGTCATGCCGATATTCCTTAAAGATATATCTCTACAGGGATAACCATTTCACTGATGGTGCATATTTGCTAATTATGAGTATCTGTTGATATGATTTCCTTCCACTAAACCTTGGCATCAATTTTAACAATCACACCATTACAGTGATCTTGGAGTTGGTTCCTGAAAATGAAGAGCATAATATCTTGCCACTCCTAATGTTCCTGGCACCCACACATCTGACAAGTTATAGATGAGCCAGTCAGGTGTTCCCCACTTCCCAACCTGAGAGCCGCTCAGTGATGGATCTTGCCAGTAATCACTTCCGAAGCAGCATATGAGGCAGCCGCTGTGTGTTTTTATAAAATTTCCCGCATGCCTTTTTTTTGTGGCAATCTGTTCCTCCAAAAAAATCCCATCAGCTGTGGCCCACTTTGCAGCACTCACCTGATCATGGGTTCAAACCCAACCAACTCTGGATTGTGAGGACATAAACAAAGGCCGACACTCCTGCAGCACGTGGAGTAGGCCCTGTCACCCTCTCCTCTTGCCAATTCTGCTCCTGTCTTTGGCAAGCCAAGCAATGCCGTTGACATCTATTTCTTCCCTCCCGCTGAGAAGTGAGAAGAATGACAGTGAGATCACCCGGTTCCATGTTCCTGCCAGCCTTCACCCTGAAGTATCAAAGGAAAAGACATAATGGTTAGCATTTGTCTCTTCTTTGTCCTTTCACTGTCTGAAGCTGCCTCTCAAAGCCCACTGACTTATGTCAAAAAGGTCACAACATTGATGTCCAGTTCTTACTTTGCGTGCTGGTTGGGCAAGACCCCACCCCGAACCACATGATTAAGTGTCCAGAGCTTTGGCTACTCTGATGCATCCTGTGCTCTCATCACAGTGTCCAAGTCCTCATTCCAAGACCTTGAACTCAACCTGGTGTATGGAGGGCACTTGCCAATACACATCTCAGCCTATAGCCAAAAATCAGGAGGGCTCTTCTTGGGCATTGTTCCATTGCGAACTTTTTAAGGAGAAATAGTTGCTTGCCTAGCCAGACAGTCGTTGATTTTGCAAGTTAATTTTGTCCTCTGGACAGCCAACCAGTGGAAATCCCATTAGCACCTCTGACCAGGGTTGCTCCTCACTTCGAGCTGAAGATTATAGCAGTGGTGCGTTACTGGAACAGGCCGAGTTAAACTTTGATTGTAATAGCACAGATTGGCATATGGTGGCAAAAGGGACCCGTGCAAAGAGCAGCCTTTTATCTTAGCCTTATTTTCTTCCACATAATATGCTCAATGGCCGCTACCAATACAGTTTTGCCTACAGCTATTCTGAGGAATGTGAGCCTGGGCTACAGTGACTATCCACCTCTGGGGAATTATTGAGCTAATGTTTGGCCTCTTTTGACCAAGGTAAAACCAAGGTTCGGATTTCTTCGCTTGTGGAATTGTGGCCAAGAGGGTGAATTGCACAATTTTGTGGTGTAGACTGCCAGAGCCTTTACATAATTCATTAATATTCATTACCCGAACAAGTCTCTTTCTGATTTACTGATTAATGTAATGCCCCACTATCAACACAGAACTCTGAATCTACCTTGATGAAAGGTAACTGTACAGCACGAATGAATGTCTTTTTCGTTTGAGAGATTGAATAAAATGGCCAACTGATACTGAGCACTCTGCAGTTTAACGTACAAGATTAGGAGTCAGGAGCAGGAGTAGGCCACTCGGCCCTGCGAGCCTACTCTACCATTTAATAAGATCATGGCTGATATAAGTGGAACCTCAACACCACATTCCCTCCTATACCGATAACCTTCCCTGCCACTACCTCCCCCCATCCCCTCACCGCCTGCTCATCAAATTCCACCTACCTGCGGACTGCAGATCTATGGGTAGCCATCTAATATTTCTTAACCGTATTAAGAGAAGCAATGGCATAGTGGTATTGTCACTGAATTAGCAGTGGCATAGTGGTATGGTAGCTGAATTAACAATCCAGTAGACCCCAGGCAAGATTTAGGGTGGCACGGTGGCACAGTGGGTAGCACTGCTGCCTCACAGCTCCAAGGACCTGGGTTCAATTCCAGGCTCAGATCACTGTCTGTGTGGAGTTTGCATGTTCTCCCTGTCTCTGTGTGGGTTTCCGCCAGGTGCTCCAGTTCCCTCCCACAGTCCAAAGATGCGCGGATTAGGTTGATTGGCAATGCTAAATTAATCATTAGTGTCCTGGGATGCTTGGATTAGAAGGAGTGCCAGGGTAAATATATGGGGATAGGGCCTGGGTGGGATTGATATCGGTGCAGACTTGATGGGTTGAATAGCCTCCTTCTGCACTGTAGAGTTTCTATGATCTGGGGACTCAGGTTCAAATCCCACCATGGCAGATGGCGAAACTTGAATTTAGTAAAAAAATCTGGAATTAAAAGTCTAATGATAACCATGAAACCATTGTTTATTGTTGTAAAAACCCATTTGGTTAATTGATATCCTTCAGGGAAGGAAATCTGCCATCCTTACCTGGTCTGGTCTCCATGTGACTCCAGATCCACAGCAATGTGATTGACCGTCAAATATTCTCTGAAATGGAAGGCGGTTAGGAATGGGCAATAAATGTTGGTCTAGCCAGCGACACCCACATCCCATAAGTAAATAAAAAATAATAATTTTGAATATTAATTATAATTTTTAAAAGGGCCATAGTTGAATAGAAAACAGAAAATGTTGGAAATACTCAGGTGTTATTTGTGAAGGGAGAAAGAGGGAGACTGAGTTAATGGGTGGGATTTTACGGCCTCACTCATCCTGAAACCTTAAAATCCCACCTGATGTCAACAGACCTTTTCGTGGCTCACCCCTCGCCCGCTCTGATTCCCGAGGTGGGCAGGATGGTAAAATTCCGGTTAATGTTTCATGACCTTTCACTAGAGTTGGGAAAGGTTAGAAAAATCTTAGGTTTTGAATAACAGAAAAAGATCTAAAGGGAAGGTCTGTAAAGGGGTTGAAGGCAGGAAAGATTCAATTCCAAGAGATTTCAGGATGAAGGGAAAAATGGGAGGTAATGGGTAAAGGAAAGAGAGGATGTGAATGGCAGGATCCTGAATAACTGTTCTCTGATTGCCAGGTAGGGGAAGTAAGAGAGGAACAGGAGAGAAAACAGCAAAAAAAAACAAAATGGAGGTAGAGGTAATGACCTCTGAACTTACAAAGGCAGCTAGTTTTGTGTTATCAGGCTTTTAGTGAATCCCCGCAGTGCAGAAGAGGCCATTTGGCCCATCGAGTCTGCGCCAACTCTCTGACAGAGTATCTTATCCAGGCCCTCTCCCCTGCACATTTACCACAGCTAGTCCACCTGACCCACACACTTTGAGGGCAGCATGGTTGCACAGTGGTTAGCCCTGCTGCCTCACAGCACCAGGGACCCAGGTTCGGATTCCTGGCTTGGGTCACTTTCTGTGTGGAGTCTGCATGTTCTCCCTGTGTCTGCATGGGTTTCCTCCGGGTGCTCCGGTTTCCTCCCACAGTCCAAACGTGTGCAGGTTATGTGAAATGGTGATGTAAATTCTCCCTCAGTGTACCTGAACAGGTGCCAAAGTGTGGCGACGAGGGATATTCACAGTACTTTAATCGCAATGTGAATATAAGCCTTCTTGTGACTAATAAATAAAATTTAACTTTACTAGCCGGCAATTTTACCATGGCTAATCCCCCTAACCTACATATCTTGGTACACTAAGTGAGAATTTAGCATGGCCAATCCACCTAACCTGCACATCTTTGGTGTGTGGGAGAAAACTGGAATGCCTGGAGGAGGTGGCACGGTAGAACAATGGTTAACACTGCTGCTTCACAGCTCCAGGGACCTGGGTTCGATTCCCGGCTTGGGTCATTGTCTGTGTGGAGTTGCACATTCTCCTCGTGTCTGCATGGGTTTTCTCCGGGTGCTCCAGTTCCCTCCCAAAGATGTGGGTTAGGTTGATTGGCCATGCTAAAATTCCCCTTAGTGTCCTGAGATGCGTAGGTTAGAGGGGTTAGATGGTAAATGTGTAAGGATATGGGGGTAGGGCTGGGTGGAATTGTGGTCGGTGAAGACTCAAAGGGCCTCTTTCTGCACTGTAGGGTTTTTATGATTCGATGAAATGTACACAGACACGGAGAGAATGCGCGAACTCCACACAGTCGCCCAGAATTGAATCCAGGTCTCTGGCGCTGTGAGGCAGCAGTGCTCATCACTGTGCCACCCTGAAACTATTGACTTTCTTGAGTCTGGAAAGATGAAGTGCTATGACTGTGTGTCGAGTTTCATTAGAACATCGCAGCAGGCCAAGGACAGAAAGGTCGGCGTGCATGCAAGTTGGAGAATTAGAATGACAGGCAACAGGAACCTCAGCTGAGTCACTCTCGCAGACTGAATGGAGGCCTTCTGCAAAGTGGTCACACTTGGTTCCCCCCAGTATTGAGGAGATCACTTTGTACCAGAGTTGGAAAGTTAAGTTGAGGTTTGAAAAATTGAGCAGCTTACTTTGGGGTTATTCCGGAGAAGAGCGCTAAGGATAATCCAGAACTTCAAATTAGAATTTGCAAGGAGAGGCTGACAGAATTTTGCTTGTTCTCATTTGAGAATAGATTGAAAGGGGACACGATCGAGATCTTTCCGTTGCTGAGAGGCATGGATAAGGTGGGTATAAGTAGGTGATTTGACTTTAACTGATATGCAGGATTAGAGGACGTGGATATAAAATTGCCCAGCCTCAAGCAAGGCTGGAAATTACATGATCCTTTTCCCCATAGAATAGAAGATATGTAGAATAGATTCCCATCAAAGTATTGAATACTATGTTGATTAACCCATTTAGAAGGGAGCTGGATGAGTAGCTGGTTATGAATGGGATTGAAGGTTATAGGGATAAGTATACGCATAAATGATCAAATACTTCACAGAATACTTTGACTCTACTTCGGTTTTGACCGTGGCAATGTTATCTCAGGAATGAAACCACTCATGGAGGCAGAAGCTAAGTTAAGATATTAGGTTGATGTCATGGAGTTTCGTTACACGAAAGCATTTCATACAGTTATTGCAATTTTTATCTGCAACTTTTTAACCCCTCTCCCTCCCTTTGCTTCCACAAATGGAGTAAACCCACGCACGAAGAGACCATGATTGTGAAAGTTGTTGTGGGAATTAAGTTACAAAAATTGTGGAAATTGGGTTATGACGAGCAACTCTGCCAAGTAATGGAAAATGCTTATTAGCAAACAAGGCTTTCAGTGAGGCCAGCGCTTGTGTACTTAGGATAAGAGACTATTCTAACCTCGTGTCAGTTTCAGAAACACTGCATTCCAAGCTTGGTCACAAGATGAAAACAAAGTTACCAAATAACAAGAAATGTTGACACATTACGGTAATGAAGGAGATGGGTTTCTATTGGATAAGTAAGGGCAAAAAGCTACGTTATGGTTGGCGGATTATGTATGCAAATGAAGGAATATAAATTCTAATCTTTGAAAGTACACGCCAAACTGTAAGGCTGTTATTGTTTTAACTGGCATGTTCTCTCTCATTGGCTAAAAAGTGCAAGAACTGACACTGTTCGCAGAATTCTGTTAGAACACCATAGTGAAATTCACTGTATCTGTTCTCCTGGCCAGCAGGTAATAAAAGCTTCAAAAATTTGAGTACTTACCATGCATTATCTGGTTAATCCTCAACATAGTACTTGAACTGGGTTTTATGGCCAAGTCTTTTTTATTCACTCATATCCCGATCTCTTTTTATCTATACAGCTGTCAAGATTAAAATTCTCTCTTAAAGTCGTAATGTTGAGAAATTTAAGTTTTTTACAAGTCCAATACTTAGAGATCTTGCAAATGTCTGAAATCTGTATTAACAGCATCTCCATTTTTTAGCCCCTTTTGGCGAGGGGAAGGAAGCGATGGCTAAGTCGTATTATCGTTAGGCTATTAATCCAGAAACCCTGGGGATCTGGGTTCAAATCCCACCATGGCAAGTGATGGCATTTGAATTCAATAAAAGAAAATCTGGAATTAAGAATTCACTGATGACCATGAAACCATTGTCTATTGTCAGAAAACTCCAGAGGGGCGAGGTATAATTCAGATGTTAGAGGGAGGTTTTTCACACAGAGGGTTGTGGGGGCCTGGGATGCACTGCCAAGTAGGGTGGTGGAGGCAGGTGCGCTAGAGTTGTTTAAGGCTTACCTAGATAGTCACATGAGCAGACTAGAGATGGAGGGATACAAAAGAATGTTCTAGTTAAGGATCAAGAGCCTCAGGACATTCCTGGGAATTAATAGATTCCTATGGGCCGTCCAATATATTTTGTGGCTCATCTGTCTCTTGCGTTCGAGCTACTGGGGATCTTCCATGAATGTCTGTATAGGCTGTGTATGTTTATTGATGTCTCTTATTTACATCCACAGGTGATTCGGTCCGCCTTGTTGGCCAACAAGGGGCATACACGCGGTGGGTCATGCGAGGGCTGCTCTTGGATGTTGCTTCGAGAGTCGCCTAGTGCTTCACGTCGTTAGTGTACGCTTAAACTGGATCAATGGACGGGCAACATGACAACTCAGTGACTATCACTGTTTGCTGTGCAGATACAGGGACCTGAGTCGGATCTCTGACGTGGGTCGGTGTCTGTGGGAGTTTGCACATTCTCCCCGTGCTTGCATGGGTTTTCTCCGGGTGCTCCGGTTTCCTCCCACACCCCAAAGTCGTGCTTTTAGGCTGATTGGTGTTAACAAATTGTCCCTAAGTTAGACCTCCCTTAATCTGGCTCACATATAATTCTCTAAATTTGCACCCCTTTATTGTGGAGTCTAAGAGATGTAGAAAAAAGTCGTAGGTAGAAGAAGGATTGGATTGGGGCACTCACTGAGTGTTAAAATGGGCGGTGTGGGCTTGTAGGGCCAAAGGGCCTGTTTCCTGTGCTGTGTGGTTCTTTGTTCTTTGATTCACCGATATCTTTTAGGGAAAGAAATCTACCGTCTTTATCTGGTCTGACCTACATGTGACTCCACAGCCACAGCAATGTGGCATCTCTCAGTGCCCTCTTAACAAGGGCAACTAGGGACGGGCAATGAATGCTGGCTAGCCAGTGACGCCCATGTCCCATGAATGAATTTTTGAAAAATCCCACAGACTAAACAGTCCCTCTTCTCCGCTTCTTGCAAATCTGATCCCAATTTAGGCAAATTTCAGTGCCGACTATCAAAGGATTAGGGACTTTTAAAGGAATAATTACCAACTAAAGAAGCTGAGTTTAGTTATAAGTGTCAGGGCAGCAGAGATTGATCAATGGCATGCTGGGAATATTGGCCACATTCAAGATTTCTTACTTAGCAGATTGTCTTGAAGAGTCATGGAGCTGCGAGATCTTGTAAGTCTGAGAGAAACCTTTGGAAATATCTCAACTGTAGCCTCACGTTATCTGAAACAACAAGAAAGAATGCGAACATGGGTCAATCGCATGTCTTTGAAAGCAAGACAAATTTTAGTAAGATCGACTCATCAGGTAGAGGTAACAAGACCAGATTTCTGTCCACAAGACATGCCTGAAGCAGTCCAAAGGCCAAAATAAGGAAGTCCATGACACTAATTACAGAGACCAACCAGAAGGGGAAAGAATGAAACAGAATAATTCTGAATTTCGAGTGGTACTTTTAAGTAAAGCTGTATGAATCGTAATCCATATCACAGAATGATAGAACCCTACAGAGCAGAAAGAGGCCATCAGACCATCGAGTCTGCATCAAATCTCCGAAAGGGCATTCCACCCAGGCACCCCACCGTCCTGGTAAAACTGCACACTTACCATGGCCAATCCATTTAACCTACACATCTTTGGCCACTAAGGGACAATTTAGTGTGGCCAAACCACCTAACCTGCGCATTTTTGAAGTGTCGGAAGATATTAAAGCACACCCATGCAGACAAGGTCCCGAGTTCGATTCCAGGCTTGGGTCATTGTCTGTGCGAAGTTTGTACATTCTCCCCGTGTCAGCATGGGTTTGTCCGGATGCTCCAGTTTCCTCCCACAGTCCGAAAAATGTGCCGGTTAGGTGGTCAGGTGCATTGGCCATGCTAAACTCTCCCTCTGTGTACCCAAACAGGTGCCCGACTGTGGTGACTAGGGGATTTTCACAGTAACTTCATTGCTGTGTTAATTAAAGTTTATCTTTATTATTGCACAAGCCGGCTTACATTAAACAAAGAACAAAGAACAACATAGCACGGGAAACAGGCCCTTCTGCCCAACGAGCCCGCGCCGCCATTTTAACAATGTGCTTTTCCTCCTCCAGCCTTGACCCATGTCTATGCTTATGGTACCCCCATTGGAAACCAGATTAAGAGGAGAATAATTTAGGGAATAATTTAACACTGCAATGAAGTTATTGTGAAAATCCCATAATCGCTACACTCCAGTGCCTGTTTGGATAGACTGAGGGAGAATTTAGCATGGCCAATGCACCTAACCAGTGCGTCTTTCAGACTGTGGGAGGAAACTAGAGCACCCAGGGGAAACCCAGTCAGACACGGGGAGAACGTGCAGACTCCGCACAGACAGTGACCCAAGCTGGGAATCAAACCCGGGTCCCTGTGAGGCAGCAGTGCTAACCACTGTGCCACTGTGTTAATATAAGCCTACTGATGACTAATAAATAAACTTCAATCTCCATACAGACAGTGACCCAAGCCAAGAATCAAACCCGGGTCTCTGCTGCTGTGAGGCAGCAACGCTAACCACTGTGCCACCTCTGCAAAGCTTCTTGTATCAAAGAGTGATTAAAACCAACTGGTTAGAAAAGTTCTAAGTCTGGATTTATCTTTACTTCTGATTAACCTCAAGAATGAAGAAAGACAAAACTAAAACTCTATATCTTGCTGTCACATAAACATGTATCACAGCCTCGAGACATACAGCAGGAGCAAAACATCTCGATACATAGAGCAAACCTAATACCCGTTCAAATTCTATCCACTCACAAGGCATTAAAATCAAGACCTTGGATATTAGCTGTTACTACACCCACACCAGGATGGAAGTGATTGTAATCATGGATACAACACACAGACCAAATATAAAGGCAAAGAAAGGTACCAGCTAATGTAATTATCTTTATTTTTTAAAGTTTATTTATTATGTCACAAGTTGGTTGACATTAACACCGCAATGAAGTTACTGTGAAAATCATCACACTCCAACACATGTTCGGGTACACTGAGGGAGAATTAAGCATGGCCAATCCACCTAACCAGGATGTCTTTCGGACTGTGGGAAGAAACCCACGCAGATACAGGGAGAACGTGCAGACTCCGCACAGGCAGTCACCTGAGGCTGGAATGGAACCTGGGTCCCTGGTGCTGTAAGGCAGAAGTGCCAACCAGTGCGCCACCGTGCTACTGAAGTTGGGTATAAAACGTTCATAACCTCTCACATACATGATTGAATACAAACATCAGCTAAGCAATCTTTCCTTCTGGTGGATATTCAGATATCCGCGGGGAGAATGTGTAGACTCTGCACATACAGTGATCGAAGATGGGAATCAAAGCTGGATCTCTGACACTGTTTGGCTGCAGTGCTAACTTGGAGAGCCAAAAAAAACCCTTTAGGTTTGGCAGGCAAGAGTAATTTTAAGCTTCCCTGTTTGGATGGACTTAATCCCCGCTGGTGGAGAAAGTGGATTCCCGGACACGCGTCCTTTGTTTGAACAGAGGGGAGTACGGTAGGATGAGAGAGGAATTGGCAAATGTTGACTGGGGGAGCGCGTTGGAAGGTAGGTCTGCTGAGGAGCAGTGGAGGATCTTTAAGGAGATCTTTCTTGGTGCTCAGCAGAAATTTATTCCGATGGTTAAAAAGGACCGTAGGAGGAGGGGTAATAAGCCGTGGATAACGAAGGAGGTGAAGGAAAGTGTTAAATTAAAAGCGGAGGCATTTAGAGTAGCTAAGAGTAGTGGGCGAGAAGAGGATTGGGAGAGGTTTAAATGTCAACAAAGATTGACAAAGAAGTTGATAAAGGAGGGTAGGAGAAACTACGAAGCTGGGCTAGCGCTTAATATAAAAAAGGACAGCAAGAGTTTTTATAAATATATAAAAAGGAAGAGGCTGGCTAGGGTGAACGTTGGACCCTTAGAGGATGAGAGGGGGGACTTAGTGGTAGGGGATGGGGAAATGGCTGAGGTCTTGAATAACTTTTTTGTTTCGGTCTTCACGGAGGAGGACGTGAATAATTTGCTGGGCGTTAGCGATGGAAAGGTGGTAGGACTGGAGGGTCTCAATGACATTATTGTTACTAGAGAGGCGGTGCTCGACAGACTGGAGGGACTGATTGTGGACAAGTCCCCAGGACCGGATGGAATGCATCCGAGGGTTCTGAAAGAAATGGCGGAGGTGATAGTGGATGCCTTGGTGGTTATTTTCCAAACGTCGCTGGATTCCGGGGAAGTGCCGGAATATTGGAAAACGGCTAATGTTACGCCATTGTTTAAGAAGGGCGGCAGGCAAAAGGCAGGGAATTATAGGCCGGTTAGTTTAACGTCTGTTGTAGGTAAAATGTTAGAATCTGTCATCAAGGAGGAAATAGCGAGGCATCTTGAGGGGAATTGCTTGATAGAGCAGACGCAGCACGGTTTCGTTAAGGGGAAG
This sequence comes from Carcharhinus amblyrhynchos, assembly GCF_965287045.1. Classification (NCBI taxonomy): domain Eukaryota; kingdom Metazoa; phylum Chordata; class Chondrichthyes; order Carcharhiniformes; family Carcharhinidae; genus Carcharhinus; species Carcharhinus amblyrhynchos. The sequence continues at coordinate 116,806,125 of NC_137329.1, forward strand.
TCGTGTCTGACAAATTTACTGGAGTTCTATGAGGATGTGTCTAGGGCGGTGGATAGAGGAGAGCCAGTGGATGTGGTCTTTCTTGATTTTCAGAAGGCATTTGACAAGGTACCTCACAAGAGGTTATTGCAGAAGGTAAGGGGGCATGGAGTTGGGGGTAGGGTGTTAGCGTGGATAGAGGATTGGTTGTCAAATAGGAGGCAGAGAATGGGGGTTAATGGGTGCTATTCGGATTGGCGGTTGGTGACTAGTGGAGTGCCCCAGGGGTCGGAGCTGGGGCCTCAGCTATTTACCATTTACATAGATGATCTGGAGGAGGAAACCGAGTGTATGGTGTCGAAATTTGCTGATGACACCAAGATTGGTGGAACGGCAAATTGCGCGGAGGGTGTGGAGAGTCTGCAGAAGGATTTAGATAGGCTGGGCGAATGGGCCAGGAACTGACAAATGGAATTTAATGTTGGCAAGTGCGAGGTGATCCACTTTGGTAGGAATAATGGTAGGAAGGACTATTACTTACGTGGCGATAAACTGCAGCAGGCGACGGTGCAGAGGGACCTCGGGGTCCTTGTGCATGAGTCGCAAAAACCCAGCTTGCAGGTGCATAAGAACATAAGAACATAAGAAATAGGAGCAGGAGTAGGCCATCTAGCCCTTCGAGCCTGCCCCGCCATTCAATAAGATCATGGCTGATCTGTTGTGGCTCAGTTCCACTTTCCCGCCCTCTCCCCATAACCCTTAATCCCCTCTCTTATCAAGAACCCATCAACCCGCTTCTTAAAAATATTTAGCGAGGCAGCCTCCACCACTTCAACGGGCAGAGAATTCCAGAGATTCACCACCCTTTGAGTGAAGAAGTTCCTCCTCAACTCCGTTCTAAACCGCCCCCCCCCTTTATCTTGAGGCTGTGCCCCCTAGTCCTACTGTCTTTTTTGAGCGGGAAGAGTCTCTCCACCTCTATCCTATCCATCCCATTCATCATCTTATACGTCTCAATGAGATCTCCCCTCATTCTTCTAAACTCTAACGAGTACAAGCCTAGTTTATTCAGCCTCTCCTCATAGCTCAATCCCCTCAACTCCGGTATCAGCAAATGGGATGCTGGCCTTCATAGCGAGGGGGATTGAATATAAAAGTAGGGAGGGCTTGCTGCAGCTGTATAGGGCATTGGTGAGGCCGCAGCTGGAGTACTGTGTGCAGTTTTGGTCGCCGCACTTACGCAAGGATATTTTGGCCTTGGAGGGAGTGCAGAGGAGGTTTACTAGGCTGATACCGGAGTTGAGGGGGTTGAGCTATGAGGAGGGGCTGAATAAACTAGGCTTGTACTCGTTAGAGTTTAGAAGAATGAGGGGAGATCTCATTGAGACATATAAGATGATGAATGGGATGGATAGGATAGAGGTGGAGAGACTCTTCGCACTCAGAAAGGACAGTAGGACTAGGGGGCACAGCCTCAAGATAAAGGGGGGGGCGGTTTAGAACGGAGTTGAGGAGGAACTTCTTCACTCAAAGGGTGGTGAATCTCTGGAATTCTCTGCCCGTTGAAGTGGTGGAGGCTGCCTCGCTAAATATTTTTAAGACGCGGGTTGATGGGTTTTTGATAAGAGAGGGGATTAAGGGTTATGGGGAGAGGGCGGGAATGTGGAACTGAGCCACGACAGATCAGCCATGATCTTATTGAATGGCGGGGCAGGCTCGAAGGGCTAGTTGGCCTACTCCTGCTCCTATTTCTTATGTTCTTATGTTCTTATGTTACAAGGGTTGCGCAACAGAGAAATGGTTTAGTAGGAAACTAATGTGTGTTTGATAAAGAAATTCTGTTAACAGTCTTTTGACTTTTCTTCATATGTTTTGAAGGAATTTGAATATTTTTGTCATGTACACACACGACTAAAATGCGCAAGATACAAATGTAGATCACGATGCATTGTACTCCTGACAGGTTTATTTCGAGAAATGGAGCCCAAACTAAGATGTATGTGCTCTGGGTAAATTGTAAAGGAGTAGAAGCTCTTAAATCATCCTCAACCAGTGACAAGAGCAGTCAGATCAACAAAGGAATGTTTCCACTCTCCAAAGGAAATGAGGACGAGATAAGGGGAGCGAACGTAACGGGCAAGTCCCCTGTCAGGAGAGGACACCAGCAAGGTCTGTCTCGCATGAAGTTTGCCCACCACTCTCACAGAGACAAACACTGGCTTTTGTTGGAGAAAAGTCGCACATTGATAAAGGGCTGTCACGTAGTTGTAAATCACACGGACAGCAGCCATTGTTCCTTTGTCTCTCTCCAAATTTTACTCCAAGAATATGGAAAGAATGCATTTCTGCAAACTGGCCCTGCTTTGGGCACCAGTGTGCCAACATTCCAACATGCCCACACTCTTCGCTTTGATTTTCTGTGTGGAGTTTGCACGTTCTCCTCATGTCACCATGGGTTTCCTCCACGTGCTGCAGTTTCCTCCCACATTCCAGAGATGTGCGGGATAGATTGATTGGCCATGCTAAATTGCCCCTTATTGTCCCGGGATGCGTAGGTTAGAGGGATCAGCTGGGTAAATAGGTGGGGTTATGGGAATGGGGCCTGAGTGGGATTGTGGTCGGTGCAGACTCAATGGGCCAAATGGCCTCCTTCTGCACTGTAGGGATTCTATGATTCAATGCACTTTATGCCAATTTTCCCATGCCTGAAGACTCTTTGTCACATTTCACTGCAGTTAGGTGTCTTACCTTCACTGTCGCAACTGCTTTTTACATCCTCTGATTTGAAGCAGACCCACGTGCTGGGACCAGAGTGCTGGCGAATCGAGTAAAGAGGACTGTAGACAGGGCTTTAAACTAATTGGGGGGGGGAGGGTGCGAGGGTAGGTGATGTTAGGAGGTCTACAGTTAAGGATAGGGTACAGGTAAGGGAAGAGGCTGAGGATGTCCCAAGTGGTGGCGTTACGGCAAATAGGGTCCAGAAGAAGGCTGGGATGAAAGCGCTTTATCTGAATGCACGAAGCATTCGGAATAAAGTGGATGAGCTGGTGGCGCAGATCGACACAAATGGATACGATCTGGTGGCCATTACAGAGACGTGGCTGCAAGGTGACAGGGACTGGGAGATGAATGTACAGGGCTATCAAGTGTTTAGGAAGGATAGGCAGGAGGAAAGAGGGGGTGGCGTAGCTCTGCTGATTAAGGACAGCATCAAGGTGGTAGCAAGGGATGATATCGGAGCCAAAGAGCAGAAAGTGGAATCGTTGTGGGTGGAGATTAGGAACAGCAAAGGGAGGAAGACGCTGGTGGGTGTCGTCTATAGGCCCCCGAATAATGATCTGGAGGTGGGGCGGGCTGTTAACGCGCAAATAAGTGCGGCGTGCGGGAATGGGACGGCCGTAGTTATGGGGGATTTCAATCTGCATATTGATTGGTCGACCCATGTTGGACGAGGTGGGCTCGAGGAGGAGTTCTTGGAATGCTGCCGGGATAGTTTCCTGGAACAGTGTGTGTTGGAGCCGACGAGGGAGCGAGCTATCTTGGATCTGGTGCTATGTAATGAGGCGGGTAGAATTAGGGACCTTGAGGTGAAGGATCCTCTTGGAGAGAGTGATCATTGTATGGTGGAGTTTCTGTTGCAGATGGAGGAGGAGAAAGTGGGTTCCCGGACACGTGTCCTTTGTTTGAATAGAGGGGAGTATGGTAGGATGAGAGAAGAATTGGCGAATGTGGACTGGGAGAGCGCGTTGGAAGGTAGGTCTGCTGAGGAGCAGTGGAGGATCTTTAAGGAGATCTTTCTTGGTGCTCAGCAGAAATTTATTCCGATGGTTAAAAAGGACAGTAGGAAGAGAGGTAATAAGCCGTGGATAACGAAGGAGGTGAAGGAAAGTGTTAAATTAAAAGCGGAGGAATTTAGAGTAGCTAAGAGCAGTGGGCGAGAAGAGGATTGGGAAAGGTTTAAATGTCAACAAAGATTGACAAAAAAGTTGATAAAGGAGGGTAGAAGAAGCTATGAAGCTGGGCTAGCGCTTAATATAAAAAAGGATAGCAAGAGTTTTTATAAATATATAAAAAGGAAGAGGCTGGCTAGGGTGAACGTTGGTCCCTTAGCGGATGAGAAAGGGGACCTAGTGGTAGGGGATGGGGATATGGCTAAGGTCTTGAATAACTTTTTTGTTTCTGTCTTCACGGAGGAGGACGTGAATAATTTGCCGGGTGTTAGCGATGGAAAGGTGGTAGGACTGGAGGGTCTTAATGACATTACTGTTACTAGAGAGGTGGTGCGCGACAGACTGGAGGGGCTGATTGTGGACAAGTCCCCAGGACCGGATGGAATGCATCCGAGGGTTCTGAAAGAAATGGCGGAGGTGATAGTGGATGCCTTGGTGGTTATTTTCCAGACGTCGCTGGATTCCGGGGAAGTGCCGGAGGATTGGAAAACGGCTAATGTTACGCCGTTGTTTAAGAAGGGTGCCAGGCAAAAGGCGGGGAATTACAGGCCGGTTAGTTTAACGTCTGTGGTAGGTAAAATGTTAGAATCCGTCATTAAGGAGGAAATTGCGAGGCATCTTGAAGGGAATTGCTTGATAGGGCAGACGCAACACGGTTTCATTAAAGGGAAGTCGTGTCTGACAAATTTACTGGAGTTCTATGAGGATGTGTCTAGGGCAGTGGATAGAGGAGTGCCGGTGGATGTGGTCTTTCTGGATTTTCAGAAGGCGTTTGATAAGGTACCTCACAAGAGGTTACTGCAGAAGGTCAGAGGGCATGGAGTTGGGGGTAGGGTGTTAGCGTGGATAGAGGATTGGTTGTCAAATAGGAGGCAGAGAGTGGGGGTCAATGGGTGCTATTCGGATTGGCGGTTGGTGACTAGTGGGGTGCCCCAGGGGTCGGTGCTGGGGCCTCAGCTATTTACCATTTATATAGATGATCTGGAGGAGGGAACCGAGTGTAGGGTGTCGAAATTTGCTGATGACACCAAGATTGGGGGAAAGGCAAATTGTGCGGAGGGTGTGGAGAGTCTGCAGAAGGATCTAGATAGGCTGGGCGAATGGGCCAGGAAATGGCAAATGGAATTTAATGTTGGCAAGTGTGAGGTGGTCCACTTTGGTAGGAAGAATGGTAGGAAGGACTATTACTTACGTGGCGAAAAACTGCAGCAGGCGACGGTGCAGAGGGACCTCGGGGTCCTTGTGCATGAGTCGCAAAAACCCAGCCTGCAGGTGCAGCAGGTGGTCAGGAAGGCGAATGGGATGCTGGCCTTCATAGCGAGGGGGATTGAATATAAAAGTAGGGAGGTCTTGCTGCAGCTGTATAGGGCATTGGTGAGGCCGCAGCTGGAGTACTGTGTGCAGTTTTGGGCGCCGCACCTGCGCAAGGATATTTTGGCCTTGGAGGGAGTGCAGAGGAGGTTTACTAGGCTGATACCGGAGTTGAGGGGGTTGAGCTATGAGGAGAGGCTGAATAAACTAGGCTTGTACTCGTTAGAGTTTAGAAGAATGAGGGGAGATCTCATTGAGACGTATAAGATGATGAATGGGATGGATAGGATAGAGGTGGAAAGACTCTTCCCGCTCAAAAAAGACAGTAGGACTAGGGGGCACAGCCTCAAGATAGAGGGGGGGCGGTTCAGAACGGAGTTGAGGAGGAACTTCTTCACTCAAAGGGTGGTGAATCTCTGGAATTCTCTGCCCGTTGAAGTGGTGGAGGCTGCCTCGCTAAATATTTTTAAGAAGCGGGTTGATGGGTTTTTGATAAGAGAGGGGATTAAGGGTTATGGGGAGAGGGCCGGAAAGTGGAACTGAGCCACGACAGATCAGCCATGATCTTATTGAATGGCGGGGCAGGCTCGAAGGGCCAGATGGCCTACTCCTGCTCCTATTTCTTATGTTCTTATGTTCTTATGTTCTTATTTAAATGCATTTATTTCCCATAAAAAATATAGGCCGAGGAATTGGACCAAGCCAGTGGGCTAACTGTCAACATCAAGGCCCAACATGGCGGGCAGGAAGTGCATGGACATTTGTAAATTGAAATGTACCACCCACTATGTTGGACAAGGAAGAAAGCATGTGATAGCTAGAATCATTTTTATTCTCAAAGGGCTGGTGGGCAGGTTTAAAAACTTACTTAGATGGGCATCTTTATCGTGCCACCAGGTTGTTGCTGTCTAGGTGGTCACTTCAGCCTCCTTACCCCCTTCCTGACTAATGTGCTGTCTGTCACCTTGTTGGTGAAATGGGACCTTGATTTCTGGAGATTTAGAAGAAACTCCTGTCCGATTTGTATGGGTGTAACAAGCAATTGAAAAATCACAGTCAAGTAGCAAGAGAATAAGACCACAAGATGTAGGAGCAGAAGTAGGCCATTTGGCCCATCGAGTCTGTTCTATCATTTAGTGAGATCTTGACTGATCTGATATGATAATCCTCAACTTCACTTTCCTACCTTATCCCCATAAACCTTGATTCCCTTACTGATTAAAAATCCGTCTATCTCAGCCTTGGACATTGACGCAACCTCCACAGCCCTCTGCAGTAAAGAATTCCACCGATTCTGAGAGAAGAAATTCCTCCTCATCTCTGTCTTAAATGGGTGACCCCTTACTCTGAGATTATACCCTCTGCTCCTGGACTCTCCTACAAGGGGAAAACAACCTCCCGGCATCTGCCCTATCAAGCCCCCTGAGAATCTGATATGTCTCAATAAGGTCGCCTGTCCTTCTTCTAAACTCCAATGGATACAGGGCCAACCTCCCCAACCTCTCCTCATCCCCTACACTTCAACAGACTCCCCTTCCCCTCCCCACCCCAATTCTCAATACCCCTACACCAACCTGGTTACTAGCAGAGTTACATCTCCCCTGCTCCAGAAATAGGCAGGAGTGGGAGGCATGGAAGAGAACCAAGAACTCTAATCAGCCAAGCATGACAATGATCCAGCAGTGAGCAAGCAAGAATTACGGAGCTAATCTAGATTTGGGATGTGCAGATAGAAGGACAGGTTTGGAAAGATGAATAGGCTTGTTGCGAAAGGACCTGAACATCCTGATGCAGGATATAGTATAATGCACTTACAATGAGAAATAAAAGGACGTTGTTGTTCCTCTACTCAAGTGGTAAGCCTGACCTTTTCCATATGTCAGGCTTTACTTAAATATTGGTTGCTCCCAAATTACTTGAAACCAATCAAGTTTGTGTCAACGTGTTGTCAAATCCACATTTTTCAGACTGCATTGTGAAGGAACCACAAAATAAGGGAATAACTTTGAGTGCCACAAAAGCAAGGTTTGGAAATGTACATTGGTGCCATTGTGAGTATTAATCCGTAAATCAAATCCCAGCTTCTGGAAGTTGGAAATGTCATTCGAATAGGTTATGTATTAGTTCAACAGCTTTGAGAAGGTCAATATTGAGACAAGGTTTTCTTCCTCTTACGAAACAAAACAAAATAGGAAATTTGGTATGACTCCCATCAACTTTCATAGATGCACCATAGAAAGCATTCTTTCTGGTTGTATCACAGTTTGATATGGCTCCTGCTCTGCCCAAGATTGCAAGAAACCATAAAGAATTGTGAATGTAGCCCAGTCCATCACTCAAACCAGCCTCCCATCCATTGACTCTGTCTACACTTCCTGCTGCCTTGGAAAAGCAGCCAGCATAATCAAGGACCCCATGTACCCCCAGACATACTCTCTTTCACTTTCTTCTGTCAGGAAAAATGTGCATTAGTCAGAGGACACGTACCAACTGATTCAAGAACAGCTTCTTCCCTGCTGCCTTTTGAATGGTCCTACCTCACATTAAGTTGATCTTTCTCTGCACCCTAGCTATGACTGTAACATTACATTCTGCACCTTCTCCTTTCTTTCTCTATGCTTTGTCTGTATAATGCGCAAGAAACAACGCTTTTCACTGTACACTAAAACATGTGACAATAAATCAAATCAAATCAAAAATCTTATAATCAGAAAATATTAATGTTGATGTCTATTATTTGCATTTCGTGGCAACTGGACAGCTTTGAGCCATTTAGCTTCAGTCACTTAAAATCTTCAGAGATTCTCCAACTGTACTGCAAGTAGAACACCATGTCCATCTCAGGGGTGATGTAGTGGCATGGTGGTTAGCACAGCTGCCTTACAGCACCAGGGACTTGGGTCCAATTCTGCCCTCAAGTGACTGCCTGTGTGGAATTCGCATATTCTCCCCATGTACACGTGGGTTTCCTCCAAGTGCTCCGGTTTCCTCCCACAGTCCAAAGATGTGAGGGTTGGATGGATTGGCCATGCAAATTGCCCCTAGTGTCAGGGGGGCTAGCTAGGGTAAATGCATTGCCCCTGGACACTAAGGGGCAATTTGCATGGCCAATCCACCTAACCCTCACATCTTTGGACTGTGGGAGGAAACCAGAGCACCTGGAGGAAACCCACGCTGACATGGGGAGAACATACAAACTCCGCACAGACAGTGACCCAAGCCAGGAGTCGAACCAGGGTCTCTGCCAAGAGTCAAACCTGGGTCCGTGGCGCCGTGAGGCAGCAGGGCTAACCACTGTGCTGCCCTGAAAACTTCTAGCTGTTCCCCAAAGGAGTAATTTTGTTGGACTAATAAAGCCAGAGCTCCAGAAATGTTCTGGGAGCTAGGGTTCAAAGTGGCTGGTAAGATTGGAATTCAATTAATAAAAAATAAGGAATTGAAAGCAAGTCTCAGTAAAACACAAATGTCCTTTAGGGAAGGAAATCTGCTATCCTTACAATGTTATCAACCTGTGGCTCCAAACCCACAGCAATGTGATTGTTATAGGAAAGACATTGATAAAGAATGCAACTAAGATTTACAAGGATGTTGCCAGGACTGGTGGGCTTAAGTTATAGGCAGAGGTTTCCTTGGACTTTATTCCTTGGAACATAGGAGAAAGAGGGGTGACCATATTGAGGTATATAAAATCATGAGGGGCATCGATAGGATGAACCCATATAGTCTTTTTCCCAGGGAAGAGGAATTGGGAACAAGAGGGCATAGGTTTAAGAGAGGGGAAAGATTTGAAAAGGACCTAATGGGCAACTTCTTCCCACAGAGGGTGTGGAATGAGCTGCCAGGGAATGTGGCTGAGGTGGGTTCAATAGCAACATTTAAAAAGCATTTGGATAAGTACATGGATGGGAAATAATTAGAGGGATGTGGGCCAAATTCGAGCAACTGGGACTAGCTGGGATGGCACCATGGTTGGCATGGGCTGGTAGGGCTGATGGGCCTGTTTCCGTGCTGTGTTGCACCGTGACTTCATGGATGGGATTTAACAGCCTCGCTCATCCTGAAACCGTAAAATCCCACCCAAAGTCAACGGACCTTTCCATGGTCTGGCCCTCGCCCGCCCCGATTCCCGTGGCGGGCAGGGAAGTAAAATTCCAGCCTATGGCTCTTAACATCCCTGTGCAATGGATGGTTGAGAAAAACTACCCAGTTCGAGGGCAATTAGGGAAGGGCCAGTGATGCCCACAGCTCATGAAAGAATAAAGAGAAAAGTGAAACCTAGCTTCATTTCATATGCCACACACTTACCTCAGCAGCACTGTTCCTGTACTTGAAACAGTTCCAGAGCCAACATGCTGTAGGCGCCTTTGCATATCTGTGCCAGTCCTCATGATCAGGTTGGCTCAGGGGGTAGCATCTGGAGTCACAGAATTGTGGATTCAATTGGATTTAAGCACATAATCGAAGCCAACACTCAATACGTTGAAAATATAATGCGTGGCTGGAGGCAGTACTTTCAGATCAGAGATTAATCTGAGGCCTGTTGACCTTATCAGGTCAGTGTAGATGATCCCATGGCAATATCTGAAGAGGAACACAGAGTGAAAGTTAAAGTTAAAGTTTATTTATTAGTGTCACAAGTAGGTTTACATTAACACTGCAATGAAATTACTGTGAAAATCCCCTAGTCACCACACTCTGGTGCCTGTTCGGGTACACTGAGGGAATATTTAGCATGGCCAATGTACCTAACCAGCATGTCTTTTGGACTGTGAGAGGAAACTGGAGCACCCGGAGGAAACCCATGCAGACACGGGGAGAATGTGCAAACTCCACACAGACAGTGACCCAAGCCGGGAATTGAACACTGGTCCCTGGTTGTGTGAGGCAGCAGTGCTAACCACTGTGCCACCCCTAATATCCTGGCGAATAATAAACACCATCAAAAATAGATCATTTATTGATTTCATATCTGCTAATTGATTGTGTCATTAACCTACATAACTGTAGAAGATGTTTTTTTAAATAAAGTTAAAGGTTATTTATTAGTGTCACAAGTAGGCTTACATTAATGCTGCAGTGACGTTACTGTGAAAATCCCTGAGTCACCACACTCCAGCATCTGTTTGGGTACACTAAGGAGAATTTAGCATGGTCAATGCACCAAACCAGCACGTCTTTCTCACTGCAGGAGGAAACCAGAGCACCTGGAGGAAACCTACACAGACACAAGAAGAATGTGCAAACTCCACACAGTGACCCAATCGAACCCGGGTCTCTTAAGCTGTGAGGCAGCAGCAATAACCATTATGTCAAATAGTGCTTGGTCATTAGGAGCTTTGGAACACCCTGAGGTATTCCAGGTAAAGAACAATATATAGAATAATAAAACCTTACAGTGCAGAAGGAGGCCATTCAGCCTATTGTCTTTCTGCCAGATTTTTGAAAGTTATTCATTTAATTTATTCCCCTGTTATAAGGAACCAAAATTTCAGAGCTGCAAGGATAGAGTGGGGTCATGGGTCTGATTGCCTTGCTCCACAGAGAGCTGGCATGGACTCAGTGGGCTGAATGGCCTCTGCCTGTGCCATAATGACTCTTTAACTCTTTCAATGGAGCCTTGCAAACCATTCCAAGTACATATCCAATTCCCTTCTTGTGTATGCAAATTCTAGTTCTTTCAAAATGTGAACTCTGTTTCTCTCTCTCCCATAGATGCTGTCAGACCTGCTGCATTTATCCAGCATTTTCTGATTTAGTTTCAAGTTCTTAGATGGGATTTTCCGGCTGCGTTCACCCCAAGACCGTAACATCTCACTTGAGGTCAACGGATTTTTGCAAGGTCCAGTCCCACCCACTAAGATCCCCGTGATGAGTCGGACGAGAAAACAATTCTTTCTTAATCGTTACCTTCCTGGAAGTGTTCAGTTCTCCTGCGTGAAGCAGAATTAAAAGAGTGGAAACTCAATTCATCTGGTATTTCTGGTGATCCGCTGACAGAAGAATTTGCAAAACTTTATCCAGGCTGGGATTTTGCCCGCCCTGGGAATTGCAGCGGGCAAGGGACGGACAATGGAAGGGCCCATTGACCGTGGGTGGGATCTTACGGTTTCGGGATGAGCGAGGTCATAAAATCCCACCTATAGTCCCCCAGCACATGTCCCTCCTTGTACCCTGAATCATAGTCTCGTTCAGTGAGTCACGTAATGGAAGCTATATTGGTAATCAATGTTCTCGCTAATTTTTTTTATGTGAATCCAGAAGGGAAAAACAGTTCAGACCAGTGTACTTCTTTCCCCGTTTTACTGGTGTTCCGTTTTAAAGCATACAAGACCAGTTTTAAAGTTTTCAAGGATACAATACCAGGCCTGGGCGGCACGGTGGCACAGTGGTTAGCGCTGCTACCTCACAGCGCCGGGGACCCAGGTTCAATTCCAGCCGTGGGTGACTGCCTATGTGATATTTGCACATTCTCCTCGTGTCTGCATGGGTTTCCTCCAGATGCTCCGGTTTCCTCCTACAGTCCAAAGATGTGTGAGTTAGGTGGATCGCCCACTAAAAATTGCCCCGTAGTGTCAGGAAGACTAGCAGTGTAAATGCGTGGGGTTATAAGGATAGGGCCCGAGTGGGATTATTGTCGGTGTAGATTCAATGGGCTGAATGGCCTCCTTCTGCATTGTTGAGATTCTATGATCTAATTCTATAACTCAGTTCAGGCGAGCATTCTTATTTCCCCGATTTATTGTGACGAGCTTGCACTGCGCGGTATGTTCTGTATGGCAGCACACCCATGCCACATACAGGGAACATTGGTGGTAGCCCTTTACATTTGGCCCACCCAAGACTTGGGGAAGGTTGTACGCAGAGACATGACTTGGCAGGGGAGAGACAGAGGGTAGTGAGGAAGCAAATGGCCAACTAACTAGAAAGTAAGTTCAAACATGAGGGCACTGCCAGAGCCAAGACAGTTCAGCATCAGCTTAATTGAGATGCATGGAGTCAGGCAGGTAAAGCAATTATGCCCACTCAAGCAACACTGAGTCTGCAAAGTGGCAATGATTGCTCCCCAGGTCTTAACCTCTTGTATGAAGCCTTCAAAATCAAGCAAGTCCCATGGAATAGCAGAACTACTGGAGAGCAGCAGGAAGCAAAGATCATGACGGCCGCATTGAAGCCAATGGAACCAAAAATGAGGTAGCATGTCTAATAAGCCACTGGTTTAATTTTATTCTATCAAAATTACCCTATTCTCTCCCTGTGTAGTGTCAAACTAACGTGCAAGTGGAAGATTGGGGAGGCAATGGCCTAGTGGTATTATCACTAGACTATTAATTCAGAAACTCAGCTAATGTTCTAGGGACCTGGATTCGAATCCCACCATGGCAATTCAGGTTATAAAAAAATCTGAAATTAAGAATCTACTTGAATCTGGAATTAAGAATCTATATGACGTCTGTGAAACCATTTGTCGGGAAAACCCATCTGGTTCGCTAATGTCCTATAAGGATGGGAATCTGCTGTCTTTTAAGGAAGGGATTCTGCCATCCTTATCTTGTCTGGCCAACATGTGACTCGAGATCCACAGCAATGTGGTCAACTCTCAACCGCCCTAGCAAGCCATTCAGTTCTGTCAATAGCTACAAAGTCCTAACGGTATTGTGGGTCAACCCACAGCACATGGACTGCAGCATTTCAATAACAAAGAGCAAAGAAAATTACAGCACTGGAAAAGTCCCTCCTCATCTGCGATGACCATGCTGCCCGACTGGACTAAAACCCCCTTCCGGGAACCATATCCCTCTAAAGAACAAAGAAGGCAGCTCACCACCACCTTCTCAAAGGCAACTAGGGACGGGCAATAAATGCTGGCCAGCCAGCGACGCCCATGTCCCTTGAAAGAATAAAAAAGATTGGCTGGGGAACAACCCGGTAAAAGTTTATTCTCTCTGTCTCAGGCTGTCTTCTCTCCAGCCTCCTGGATTTACTCACCAATGTGTGAATGATTGAAGCACAATTGATGCCCTTTCTCTGCCACCCACAACGTCTGAGGTCCATTAAATCCACCCAGCACTCGAAATCCTTGGCACTCACTGTAGCTCATTTGACGTCAAGCTTTTATGAAGCCAGGCAGACATGCAGTGATGAGGCAGTGGCAGTGATCCAAACAAACCTAAATCATTTTAAAACACTTAAACATTTGAAAAGAGCAGAGAATGGGGGACTTTAGCTTTTATTTTATTCAAACGCTGACTGTATTTTCTGCGTGGGGATGTTTCAAAGGTTAAACAAGTCATTATTGACGATGTGTCAATGCTGCCACTTCTATCTCCAGCAGACAGCCAGCCTGTGAATATAAACCCTTGAAAGCAAACTCTAACTAAAGTCACATTTTGGTGTAGGTTACAGCAGGCTGCTGTCAAATTGCTCACCACTTGATGATGAACCTTCTGCTGAATCTTTTTGTTATGTTGCCAGCGTTTTTGTTGCACTGTCAGTAATGTGCTTGCTTCGCTCAGATTGGATTAAATTCCTCCAAGTATTCCTCTCTCCCTCACTTGAACCTCCTCTCTCCAATAACCCCCTGAGATAGAAACATAGAACACAGAAACATAAGAAAACTATAGCACAATACTGGCCCATCGGCCCACAAAGTTGTGCCGAACATGTCCCTGCCTTAGAGATTACTAGGCTTACCTATAACCTTCTTCAAACCTGTACTCAAATCTCCCCCCTTCCCCCTTATCTCCATGTATCTGTAGCACATGCAGATAAGAGGGCGGAGGAGAGACTTTTTACCCCCTATTTTTGGCAGGAGATTGGTGGGAATAGTGGAGAATCCAGGAGGAAAACCCAAAACAGCTCTCATGCCGGCAGGATTTCCAGCTCGATTTTCCCTGTTCCCTCTGCCAAAGACATCACTGCCATATATTAACATACAATCTGCTGGATGCCTGCTGTATCATTTCTACTCCCCCCCACCATGCTTAAGGAATTCCCCCATGCAGGCGTGACCTCACACTGGCAGGGTTTACCAAAGCTTTTGACAAACCAGGATGGTGAACAGATCTCAGCAGGGGGGGGTGGGGGGTACAGCTCCCTCAGAGGGTAGAAAACCATGTCCCTTCAGTACCAGGGAGTAGTGCCAGGGTGAGGGTTTTCCATTAGAGTGGTTCAGAGTGGAGGGTGTCCATATCTGTGGGGGCACGGGGAGGGGGGTTTCTGTGGGGTGTTTTGTCCATGTGGCTCCTTTGCTTTATAGAATCAAGAATCACGGAAACTTCACAGCGTAGAAAGAGGCCATTGGGTCCATCGAGCCTGCACCGACAACAATCCCACACAGGCTCTATCTGTATAACCCCAAATATTTACCCTGCCAATCCCCCTGATGCTAAGGGGCAATTTAGTATGGCCAATCCATCTAAGCTGCACAGTGGTTATCACCGGTGTCTCACAGTTCCAGGGACTTGGGTCTGATTCCTGGCTTGGGTTACTGTCTGTGCTGAGTCTGCACGTTCTCCCTCATTGTCTGTGTGGGTTCCTCTGGGTCCTCAGTTGGAAAGATGTTCTGGAGAGGTGCATTGGCCATGTAAAATTCTCCCTCAGTGCACCCGAACAGGCACTGGAGTGTGGCAACTCAGAGATTTTCACAGTAACTTCACTGCAGTGACTAATAAATAAACTTTATCTTTGGACTGTGGGAGGAAACTGGAACACCCAGAAGAAACCCGCTTAGATACAGAGAGAACGTACAAACTCCACACAGGCAGTCATCCAAGGCCGGAATTGAACCCAGATCCTGGGCGCTAATGAGGCAGCAGTCCTAACCATTGTGCCACTTTAAGTCTCAGTTGTTATCTGATTATTCACCTATGGTTATGCACCTGCCATTCCAGGCACTATGCAAAGGCAAGTTGTCAGAAACAAACCACAATCATAAAATCCCTACCGTGCAAAAACAGGCCATTTGGCCCATTGAACCTGCACCAAATCTCCGAGGGAATATCCCTCCCAGACCCTATCCCTGTAACCCAACATATTTAGAGATAAAATGCTGGAAAATCTCAGCAGGTCCGGCAGCGCCTGTAAGGAGAGAAAAGAAATGACGTTTCGAGTCCAGATGATCCTTTGTGATCTTGGAACGGGAAAAGTCGAGCAGGAAATCCCGCCGGTGTGTGAGCTGTTTTGGGGTCTCCTCCTGGATTCTCCACCACTCCCACCGATCTTCCCACCCGCCAAAAATGGGAGGTAAAAAATCTACCCCCCTGCCCCCCTCGTAACATCAGCTCTTTTCTCTCCTCACAGATGCTGCCAGACCTGCTGAGATTTTCCAGCATTCTCTCTTTTGCTTTCAGATTTACCCTGCAAATCCCCCCGAAACTACACATCATTGGACACGAAGGGGCGATTTTTGCATAGCCAATCCACCGAACCCACATATCTTTGGATACACCAATACAAAAAAAATCTCCACTGATGGCAGCTCTGTTTGTGAACATGGACTGAACTGAATAACTCGCTGAAAAATAGGTTCACCCCAAGCTGGGAAATACTTGGAAAATCTACTAATAGCACTAACCGTCGTGTCTCTACACATTTGCTTTACATCAGCCCAACTGCAGTTGTGAAGAGCTTGAAAAAAAATCGGATAAATGATCAATAATCTTATCATGTGGAATTTAATAATGGGCATTTTTAAAATTCCTTTGAATAAATTTCACTTCCAGTCACGTAGATCTTCAGAAAGAATACTCTCTCTTTCATCACATCTCAGCTGTCTTCCCCCAAAGCTCGCTACTGATCTAAAACTTACTCCTCAGAACTACAGTTGAGTTGTTAATGAAAACCTTCTTTATAAGCCTACAGAAAATACTTAACCTCATTGCTGTGGAGGTTGTCAAATTGTGTTTTTTTTTTAATTCACATCGTGCGCTCCTGCTAAGTGTATTACTGAATTTTCAGGGTTATACTGTCAGAAGGAATAAATAGGCCACAGATTGATGAGTGAGGAAGGTAATGTCATTATTTTTTTCTTTATGCGGGTGTGTAACGCACTTAGCTTACAAGCCAAACCTTGCACGATGCTTGTAAACCTTGCCGAGGGACGCTGTCAGGATTACAGACAATGCAGCCCTCTGGAAATCTTGAGTACGTTAACAAACATCACTGCGGAACCAAACTGAGCTATCCAGAGGTTAAACCCACAAAAATGGCTTCGACTTGCAAATGTTAGGTAGCTTACAGATGAGACATCAGTATCATGGGGGAAAATGGGTAGGTCTTGTCTTTGTGCGATACTGTACGATGGATGACAGTCAATCAGCAGCATTTTACAACCTCATTGTGACTACATTCACTGAATCCAGATTGTCAAAAATTAGGAGAATTGTAGAACAGGCCTGAACGATTGCAGGGGAGGTAGTGGCATAGTGGTGTGGGCGATGGAACGAGTAATCCAGCAACTCAGGGTAACATTCTGGGGACGTGAGTTCCAATCCCACCAGGGCAGGTGGTGACCACAAAATCATTGGTGATTGTCAGGAAAAACTCATCTGGTTCACTATTGTCCTTTACGGAAGGAAATCTGCCATCCTTACCAGGTTTAAGGTGTGAGGGGCAAGGTTTAAAGGAGATGTACAAGGCAGGTTTTTTACACAGGGGGTGGTGAGTGCCTGGAACTCGCTGCCAGAGGAGGTAATGGAAGCAGATAAGACAGTGACTTTTAAGGTACATCTTAACAAATACATGCATAGGATGGGAATAGAGGGATATGGTCCCCGGAAGGGTAGGGACTTTTAGTTAAGTCGTGTAGCATGGTTGGTGCAGGCTTGGAGGCCGAAGGGCCTGTTCCTGTGCTGTAATTTTCTTTATTCTTTGTACGTGTGACTCCAGGGCCACAGCAATGTGGTTATCTCTCAACTGCCCTCAAGAATGTGCAATAAATGCTGACCCAGCCAGCAACACCACATCCCATGAATGAATAAAAAAAAATTTGCTGTTATCCATTTAACACTATTGGCCAAGCTCAAACTTCTACCCCAGTGAAAGGTGGTTTGACATTGCAGAGATTGCTCACACTTATTATTCTTGCACTAGCTGGGTGGCACGGTGGCACAGTGGTTAACACTGCTCCCTCACAGCTCAAGGGAACCAGGTTGGATTCCCGGCTTGGGTCACTGCTTGTGTGGAGTCTATACATTCTCCACGTGTCTGCGTGGGTTTCCTTCGGGTGCTCCAGTTTCCTCCCACAATCGAAAGATGTGTGGGTTAGGCCATACTAAATTTCTCCTTAGTGTCTTGGGATGTGTATGTTGGAGAGGTTAGCGGGGTAAGTATGTGGGGTTACAGAGATAAGGCCTAGATGGGATTGTTGTCAGTGTAGACTCAATGGGCGGAATAGCTGCCTTCTGCTCTGCGAGGATTCTATGGTTCCATAACTCCACTTTCTTAAAAAGATTAATTTTTGGAATGTGAACATTGCAGGCCGGGAAAGCATCAATTGACTACCTGTGTTAACCTATCACCCATTTGCTTACCAAAAACCTACCCGCCAATTCTGCCTTAAAAACTCAAAGACTCTGTTCCACTGCCATTTCAGGAAGAGTGTTTCAAAGACTACCAACCCTCTGAAAGAATTTTGTCACATCTCCATTTTAAATGGCTGACCATTTATTTTTAAACCATGACCCCTGGTTGGTTCTAGGTTTCCCAACATGAGGAAACATCCTTCCCACATCCGTCCTACCAAGACCCCTCAGGATCCTATATGATTCAATCCAGTTACTCTTCTGAACTCCAGTGGATACAAATTAAGCCTGCCCAACCCTTCCTCATAAGACAACGCAACCATTCCAGGTATTGGACTGGAAAATCTTCTCTGAACTGCTTCCAATACATTTATATTCTTCCCCAAATAAGGTGACCAATGCTGTACACAGTACTCCAGATGTGTTCTCCATAATACTCTGTATAATTGAAGCATAACCTTCCTAATTTGTATTTATAGAATCATAGAATCTCAAAAGAAGGAGGCCATTCAGCCCATTGAGCCTGCATTATCAACAATCCCACTCAAGCCCTATCCCCATAACCATACAAATTTACCCCGCTAATCCTCCTGACACTAAGGGGCAATTTAGCATGGCCAATCCACCTAACCCACACATCTTTGGACTGTGGGAGGAAACCAGAGCACCCAAAGGAAACCCACACAGATACAGGGAGAATGTGCAAACTCTACAAAGATAGCCACCCATGGCTGGAATCGAACCCAGGTCCCTGGCGCTGTGAGGCAGCAGTGCTAACCACTGTGCCACTCGCAATTCATCTCATTATAAATGACAACATTCTCTCAGCTTTCTTAATTATTTGCTATACCTGCATGCTACCTTTTACAATTCATGCACTCTGCATCTGCATCCCAGAGCTCTACAATCTCTCACCATTTAGATAATATGCTTCTCTTTTTTATTCTTCCTGCCGAAATGGCCAACTTCACATTTTCCCACATTATATCCATTTGTCAGATCTTTGCCCACTCACTGAATCTATCCATTTCCCTTTGTAGCCTCCTTGTGTCCCCTTTGCATTTTACTTCCCTACCTATCTTTATATCATCAGAAAACTTTGCAACCAACTCATCCATTGCTTTATTTAAGTCATTTGTATCAATTGTAAACAGTTGAGGTCCCAGCCCTGATCCCTGTGGAACACCACTTGTAACATCTTGCCAACCTGAAAAAGACCCATTTATGCCTACTCTCTGCTTACTGTTAGCCAGCCAATCTTTTATACATGCCACTATCTTACCTTCTAAACTATGAGCTTTCACTTTCCACAATAACCTTTGATGTGACACTTTATTAAATGCCTTCTGAAAATCTAAGTACAGTACATTCACCAGTTCCCCTTTATCCACAGCATATGGTTTCCACCTTAAGCTCCAATAAGTTGGTTCAGCATCATTTCCCTTTCACAAAACCACATTAACTCTGCCTGATCAGCTAGAATTTATTCAAGTGCCCTGCTAAAAGTTCTTTAATAAAGCTTCTAACATTTTCCCTATGGCAGGTGTTAAACTTACTGGTTAGTAGCTTTCTGTCTTTAGAGCTGCATTTTGGATTGGGAAATGATAAAGGATCAAGGTGCTGATTAAAAGCAAAAAGCAAAAAGATTCTAAATGTTTCACTACTTGGTTACTCAACTGAGAAGAAGCCATTAACCTCATGGTAATGATGCATGACCTATAGAGGTAGCAAATTAACAAATACTGCAAATGATAATTTTATTTTATCACACACACACACACACACACACACACACACACACACACACACACACACACACACACACACACACACACACACACACACACACACACACACACACACACACACACACCTTCTTCCATTGGGAAGAAGATACAAAAGTCTGAGATCATGTACCAACCAACTCAAGAACAATTTCTTCCCTGCTGTCATCAGATTTTTGAATCTACCTACCTTGTATTAAACTGACTGTTCACTACACCCTAGCTATGACTATATTCTGCACGCTATCCTTTCCTTTCCGATGAATCATAGAATCCTACAGTGCAGAAAGGAACCATTCGGTCCATTGATTCTGCACTGTCCACAATCCCACCCAGGCCCTCTCCCCATAACCCAATGCATTTACCTTAGCTAGTCCCCCTGACACTAAGCAGTAATTTAACATGGCCAATCCATCTAATCTGCACATCCTTGGACTGTGGCAGGAAACTGGAGCACCTGGATGAAACCCACACAGACATGTGGAGAATGTGCAAAATATCTTTTCCCGAAGGTAGGGGAGTCTAAAACTAGGTTCAAGGTGAGAAGGGAAAGATACAAAAGTGTCCAGAGGGGCATTTTTTCCACACAGAGGGTGGTGAGTGCCTGGAACAAGCTGCCAGAGGTAATAGTAGAGGCGGATACAATTTTGTCTTTTAAAAAGTGTTTGGACATGGGTAAGATGGGGGTAGAGGGATATGGGCCAAACACGGGCAATTGGTACTAGTTTAGGGGTTTAAAAACAAAAGGGAAAAAGGAGAAAAAAAAATGAAGGACCTGTTTCTATGCTGTAACCTCTATGACTCTACGACTCCACGACTCCAATATAAAAAAATAAACTTACGAACATCATCTGGTACGAAATCCTTTTACTGATGAATTCATTTATGAGGAGGTTCACAGTTATACTCAATGTCATTTATAGAAACTTGTTTTCTTAATTGAACTATAGTGTTTGATGGTATTTTAATTGCTTCACCAAAAACAGGGTTGTGAGATACTTTTTGCATCTGAAACATAAAACCCTGGAGTGATCCGTTTTATCCCATTTTCCCTTTCTGTTTGCTACACTGCATCTCTATTGCAGAGTGCGAGAAAGGAGTGGCTGAGGGCCATGTGAACAGAGAGTTGGATGTTGCCTAGACAACTTTTATTAAAGTGGTGCACTGTGTGAATACAAGGACAGATAATACTCCCTTTGTCAGTAATATAATATTGGCTAGATTTCATTTGAAGAATTAACGAACGACACAAAAAACTGGTGTGCCGCGTCCCCAGTAACTAAAATCCCGTTTTCTCAATAGCCTGAGACTTGGGGTAGCTTTGATTCCGGTGTCTCTCCAGACTGCTGACATTTGAAGTAAAAACCATTGTCCTGCAGGGCTACGAAGGGAGGGAAACAGGAGTGGTATTAATTAGATAGTTTGGGCGACATGGCGGCACAGTGGTTCGCACTGCTGCCTCACAGCGTCAGGCAGCCAACTTCGATTTCCTGCTTGGGTCAGTGTCTGTCTGCACATTCTCCCCGTGTCTGCGTGGGTTTCCTCCAGGAGCTCCGGTTTCCTCCCACAGTCCAAAGATGTACAGGTACAAAAGATAACAAAAATCTAAGTTCAAGTACCAACTGACTTTTAAATGGAGCTACCTTGCATTAAGTTGATCTTTCTCTACACCCTGACTATGACTAACATTCTGCACTGTCTAGTTTCCTTGTCTATGAGCGGTATGCTTTGTCGGTATAGTGCGCAAAAAACAATACTTTTCACTGTATGTTAATACATGTGATAATAATAAATCAAATCAAATCAAAGGTTAGGTGGATTGGCGTGCTAAAATGCCCTGTCAGGTGGACTCACTAGTGTACAAAGACAAAGAACAAAGAATGATACAGCACAGGAAACAGGCCCTTCGGCCTTCCAAACACGCGCCTCTCATGCTTCCAACTAGACTATTCGTTTGTATCCCTCCATTCCCAGTCTGTTCATGTGGCTATCCAGATAAGTCTTGAATGATCCCAGTGTGTCTGCCTCTACCACCTTGCTTGGCAGTGCATTCCAGGCCCCCACCACCCTCTGTGTAAAATACGTCCCTCTGACGTCTGTTTTAAACCTTGCACCCCGCCCCCACCTTGAACCTGTGACCTCTTGTGTTCGTCACCCCTGACCTGGGAAAAAGTTTCCCGCTGGTCACCCCAGCAATGGCCTCCATAATTTTATGCACCGCTATTAGGTCGCCCCTCATCCTCCGTCTTTCCAGGGAGAAGAACCCCAGTTTACCCAATCTCTCTCAATGCATGGGGTTAAGGGGGTAGGGCCTGAGTGGGATTGTGGTTGGTGCAGATGGGCTGAATGGCCTCCTCCTGCACTGTAGGATTCTATGACCATTCTTTCAAAGAGCCGGCAGAGGCACAAATGGGCCGAATCGCCCCTTTCCATCCAGCAGCGACTGTGCTTCAGAACTTCCCGGTTCTGACGGAAGGTTCACTCTCTTCACAGACGGTGCTGAGTGTTTCCAGCACTTTCTCTTCTCATTTCGCATCTCCAGCATCTGCAGTATTTTAGCTTCTGCGTTAGGGAATGATTAGATTCCATCAAATGGACGATCAACGAAATGAAACAAAACTTGAAGCGTTCTTAACATGAGAGTGTTGGAAATACACTCCCTAGCTGTGACAGAGACAGGTCCTGAGTAACCCTATACAAATATAGCTTTCGGAAACGCGCACGGGCGTGGAACAAGGCTTTTATCAGATTCTGTTCTGCGTTGTAAAAGCCCACTGTAACGTGAATTATTGATGGCAGTAACACATTACTCCCACTGTGATGCTTCTGTTATCATTCTCTCGACCAAAACTGGACACAAAATGTCATTTCTGTAAGGAGGCTGGATGATCTATTCTGTATTTAATGTAAGGGGATATCCAATTCACTGTCCCCCCCCCAACCCCCCGAGGCCCGTGAGACTGATATTCCAGAGAAAAACCAATACTTTGGAACTATTCTGTGCTGTTTATGACACCCAGCCAGCTTAACCTGGCTGTGTAAGAGTCCCATCATCACAGCTTAAAAAAATACGCAGACTCCATTTTGATGCTGTGAAGATTGGCCACGAGGGAGTTTATCGTCTTATAAGAACATAAGAAATAGGAGCAGGAGTAGGCCATCTAGCCCTTCGAGCCTGCCCCGCCATTCAATAAGATCATGGCTGATCTGTCGTGGCTCAGTTCCACTTTCCCGCCCTCTCCCCATAACCCTTAATCCCCTCTCTTATCAAGAACCCATCAACCCGCTTCTTAAAAATATTTAGCGAGGCAGCCTCCACCACTTCAACGGGCAGAGAATTCCAGAGATTCACCACCCTTTGAGTGAAGAAGTTCCTCCTCAACTCCGTTCTAAACCACCCCCCTTTTATCTTGAGGCTGTGCCCCCTAGTCCTACTGTCTTTTTTGAGCGGGAAGAATCTCTCCACCTCTATCCTATCCATCCCATTCATCATCTTATACGTCTCAATGAGATCTCCCCTCATTCTTCTAAACTCTAACGAGTACAAGCCTAGTTTATTCAGCCCCTCCTCATAGCTCAACCCCCTCAACTCCGGTATCAGCCTAATAAACCTCCTCTGCACTCCCTCCAGGGCCAAAATATCCTTGTGCAGGTGCGGCGCCCAAAACTGCACACAGTACTCCAGCTGCGGCCTCACCAATGCCCTATACAGCTGCAGCAAGACCTCCCTACTTTTATATTCACTCCCCCTCGCTATGAAGGCCAGCATCCCATTCGCCTTCCTGACCACCTGCTGCACCTGCAAGCTGGGTTTTTGCGACTCATGCACAAGGACCCCGAGGTCCCTCTGCACCGCCGCCTGCTGCAGCTTTTCGCCACGTAAGTAATAGTGTGGGTTACCATTTCTCACACACACACACACACACACACACACACACACACACACACACACACACACACACACACACACACACACACACACACACACACACACACACACACACCTTTCTCTGCACAGTACAAACCCATTGGCTTCACTCTACGGGCACAAGGCAGTTGGGAGATCTCAACAGGCTACACCTCGGCAGCATAACACCTGCAGCAAACAAATAGCTCCGAATCTGGTCAATGGCAAATTGAGGGCGGCGTAGTGATTCACAATGCCAGCGGCCCAGGTTCAATTCCAACCTCGGGTCGCTACCAGTGTGGAGTTTGCACGTTCTCCCCGTGTTTCACCAGGGTGCTCCGGTTTCCCCCCACACTCCAAAGATGCACAAGTTAGGTTGATTGGCCACGTTTAATTCACCCAAGTATTAGGAGGTTAGCAAGGTAAATGCGTGGAGTCGGGGGAATAGGGCCTGGGTGGGATTGTGGTCACTGTAGACGCGATGGGCCGAATAGCCTCCTTCTGCACGGTAGGGATTCTGTGTTCCGAAAATGAAAAGGACTCTCGTTCCTGCGGTGGCTTCGTTGCGCTGCCAACTCTTGCTAATTGGGTTAATGCGATGATAAAACAAGTCAAATCAATTTGAGTTCAGCGACATAAATAGCTCTGCAAGTGGAAATTCAGTGCTTCAAAAAAAACAAATTATCTGGTAAATCGAATTAAGCAACTTTGCGCAGAGACTGCACAAACCAGTGGAGTTGAAATCGGACAAGGCATCAGGGGCACAATGGTGCCAAGAGGTTCACTGGCTTATTCACAATCCCTTCATAGCGAAGGGGATTGAATATAAAAGTAGGGAGGTCTTGCTGCAGCTGTATAGGGCATTGGTGAGGCCGCAGCTGGAGTACTGTGTGCAGTTTTGGGCGCCGCACCTGCGCAAAGATATTTTGGCCTTGGAGGGAGCGCAGAGGAGGTTTACTAGGCTGATACCGGAGTTGAGGGGGTTGAGCTATGAGGAGAGGCTGAATAAACTAGGCTTGTACTTGTTAGAGTTTAGAAGAATGAGGGGAGATCTCATTGAGACGTATAAGATGATGAATGGGATGGATAGGATAGAGGTGGAGAGACTCTTCCCGCTCAAAAAAGACAGTAGGACTAGGGGGGCACAGCCTCAAGATAAAGGGGGGGCGGTTTAGAACGGAGTTGAGGAAGAACTTCTTCACTCAAAGGGTGGTGAATCTCTGGAATTCTCTACCCGTTGAAGTGGTGGAGGCTGCCTCGCTAAATATTTTCAAGAAGCGGGTTGATGGGTTTTTGATAAGAGAGGGGATTAAGGGTTATGGGGAGAGGGCCGGAAAGTGGAACTGAGCCACGACAGATCAGCCATGATCTTATTGAATGGCGGGGCAGGCTCGAAGGGCCAGATGGCCTACTCCTGCTCCTATTTCTTATGTTCTTATGTTCTTATGTTCATTGATTTCATTCTCTTGGTGCGTCATAGAGTTTGATTTGATTCATTATTGTCACACGTACTAGTATACAGTGAAAAGTATTGTTTCTTGCACGCTATACAGACAAAGAAATCCATTCACAGAGGAGGAAAGGAGAGAGTGCAGAGTGTGGTGTTACTGTCGTAGCTAGGAAATAGAGAAAAATCAACCTAGTGCGAGATAAGTTCATTCAAAAGTCTGATGGCAGCAGGGAAGAAGCTGTTCTTGAGCCCACTGGTATGTGACCTCAGACTTTTGTATCATTTTCCTGACGGAAGAAGACAGAAGAGAGAATGTCTGGGGTGTGTGGCATCTATAATTAAGATGTGGCAATGAGCACGCCTGCTTGTTTAGATGCCCCCGCTTTTGTTATTCATCCGTGGGACATGGGGCATCACTGGCTGGCCAGCGTTTATTGCCCATACCTAGTTACCCGAGGGCAGTTGAGAGTCAGCCACATCGCTGTGACTCTGGAGTCACATGTCAGCCAAACCAGGAAAGGAGAGCAGATTTCCTTCCCTGAAGGATATTAGTGAACCGGATGGGTTTTTTCCCGACATTTGGAAATGGTTTCATGGTCATCAGTAGATGGACGGTACGGTGGCACAAAGGCTAGTGCTGATGCCTCACCATGCCAGGGACCCGGGTTCAATTCCAGCCTTGGGTCACTGTCTGTGTGGAGTTCGTACATTCTCTCCACGTCTACGTGGGTTTCCTCTGGGTGCTCCGGTTTCCCCCCACAGTCCAAAGATGTGCGCGTTAGTTTACTTGGAGATAGGGCCTCGCTGGGATTGTTGCGGGATTGTTGTCGGTGCCAATGATGATGGTAGTGTCGAAGCCAAATGGCCCTCTTCTGCACTGCGGAGATTCTATGATTCTTAATTCCAGATATTTTTTATTGAATTCAAATTCCACCATTGCCGTGGTGGGATTTGAACCTGGGTCCCCAGAATATTAGTTGAGTTGTTGGATTAATAGCATAACGATAATACAACTGGTTCACTCCCACACAAAACACACCTCCCACTTCTTGTCATTCATTTATCTTTTGTTCTGATTCAATGCTTTTGTGTTCTCCTCACCTTGCCCCACTTGTACACACCTCCCTCCCTGAGAGGTTTAGCAGCTTACTGCTGTCCAGTGCATGCGAAGCCAGCATGCAGTCTTGCCCTAGACCATTCAATGCCTCCTAGTGATTTGTCACTGGCTGAGATGGGGAACTGGAAAATCACAGGCAAGGGCCTGTTTCCCCCAGGCTTGGTGAGGAGATCATAGAATCATAGAATCCTACATTGCAAAAGGAGGCCATTCGGCCCATTGAGTCTGCACCAACCACAATCCCACCCAGGTCCTATCCCCAGAACCCTTGCATTTAGCTTAGCTAGCCTCCCTGGAAATGTAGCATGGCCAATCTACCTAACCTGCATGTCTTTGGAGTGTGGAAGGAAACCGGAGCACCCGGAGGAAACCCACGCAGACATGGGGAGAATGTGCAAACTTGGGAACCTGGCACTGTGAATTAGCAGTGCTAACCACTGTGCCACCGTGCCACCCTGATACTCCAGGATGCTGAATCATCACCTCTCTAACGATATCTTATACTTTTGTGATCAAGTTGTTCCGATCTGATAAGCACGGTATTCGTGGAGACTGATAAAAGTGATTAAGAAATTTAATTAAGAAACTTTGAAAGAAACACAAGCAATGTTCTCATTCAGAATTCAATAACAAAATCAGCACAGAGAATAATGGAATGGAGACTGTAAATGCTGTTTAGGCTCTGCTGGCCCTGTAGTGTCAAAGCCATAGACATGGGTCAGAATTCTCCAGTCCCATATGCACTGTCGCCACTGCCAGCGAGAATGGAGAATTTAGCAAATTTCCATTCACTGCAGCAGGGCAAGAGAATCCCAGCCACAGGCAAGGTCAGAGGATTCCAGCCATAGAGTTATGCAGAACAAAAGGAGACCCTTCAGCCCATCATGTCTGTGTCGGCCTTCAAACGCCTATGTATTCTTATCCCATTTCCCAACACTTGGCCTTGTATGCTATGGCGTTTCAAGTGCTCATCTAAATGCTTCTTAGATAAGGGTTCCTGCATCTACTGCCCTTTCAGACAGTGAGTTTCAGATTCCCAACACTCTCCAGGTGAAAAAGGTTTTACTCAAATCCCCTCTAGGTCTGCTGCCTCTTACCCTGACCCTCTCTGTTGTACTCTACTGCTGCCGCAATGCACTTTGCAATCTAAAACCCCTGTTACCCCAACTGGAAAAGAAATAGCCCAAACATTGATGTGCAGTTCCATTTGCATTAGGATTTTGGCAATGAGGTTGCTCTGGACCGTTCCCAGAGGAAACAATGCCCACAAAACGCTTTTAATCATTGAAGTGATGGACCATTGCCATGGCACCAAGAACCAAAATGGCACCCAAGGGCTAGTGAGGCCTCTGTCCACTCAGAAGATTAAGCTCGTCAAAGAATATGGCCGGAACTTTGCGGCCATTCAGGCCCTGCCACCACTCCAAGCGAGGACGGAGAATTGGGCGCTTGGGGATGGAAAATTCCGGCCTATATTCCACATGCTTACAATACCAGTGGTGATGCCATTGGCTGAACTCTTAGTAACTTGTTCAGCCTGAGTTGCACATTTAATAACACACTCACATGACCGTGAAACCATTGCCGATTGTCGGAAAAAAAGCATCTGGCTCGCTAATGTCTTTTAGGGAAGGAAATCTGCCGTCCTTACCCGGTCTGGCCTACTTGTGACTCCAGAGCCACAGCAAACGTGGTTGACTCTCAACTGCCCTCCGAAATGGCCCAGCCACCCACTCAGTTGTCATCAAGGGCAATAGGGATGGGCAATAAATGGTGGCCCAGCCAGCGACACCCATGTCCCACCCCCCACCATCCAGCTTCCATGGCTGCCTCAACATTACGTGTACGCCTTCCCACCACCCCAAAACCCCCAATCCCCCTACCCCACCACCCCCACTCCAACCCAACATCACTGGCAATGGCATCTTCTCAGTGTGGGACGAATGTTAAAGAAAAGAAAAGCACCAACACAAGAACAGGCGGCAGTGCAGAATGACTGACTGCATCTGCAAGACTAACAGGGGAGAGAAATGGGTCAGTATAAGACTGGTGACCTTGGATTTGCAATCGGTGGAATCATGACCCAAGTGACTGTCCTCGCTGGCGCAACTCATTAAATAAAATATACATGTTGCTCTCACACGAAGCAGAACAAACTTAATAAGGACAAAATGAACAAATAAGAAACATATTGATTCTGCATCCATTCTCTAGCCCGAGGCTGGAATATAATAGAATTACAAGAGGTAAATGTAGTGCTGATAACAATGAGTGGGAGTTTTAAATCACTGCCAGATGTAATGTATGGGATTTATAGGTTTTCCAATGTGTCACTCACTGTAACTCAATTTTTATAACTTGTTGGCTGAATAAATAATATCGCACGTTGTGAAAACACTCCGGCTGATCACATTAAGCAGTTTTTGTGTTCGGAGAAGGCCCCAGTCCCATGTATTCTAATATTGCCAATCCCCCGCTATCGAACTCTGTAATGAGGCCATAGAGGGGGCAGAGCTGGAAAGGGACGGCAACGCTCGGGAGCTGAAGGCAGTGACAAATTGACCTGGCATAGATCTGTTAATCACTGCTAAAGATCCACTGGCTTGGCATGTTCGCCACCATATCAGCTGTCACTGCCCATTGTGTTCGGGCACCTCTGAGAGAGGACGATAGTGATGATTTCTGTTCTCCGCGGCTGACGATCAGACAAGTCTTTGGGACAAAGACCGGCTCAGAATGAATGATGTGGCCGTCCTGGGTGCAAACGAGATGACGTTCTGCCTGACCGAGCAGCTGCCTTCGTGTTTTTTTTTTAATTATTATTTTGGCAACCAGGAGCTTTCCTCTTCTGGCACAGGGGCTACAACCCCGTCCTTATCTGCAACACGCAGGCCGTGTGTGCACTGAGGCGCAGACAGCCATCGGGGTTGTGGAGTGAACGTCCCGGCAACAAGTAGATACTGATTACAATGTGGGGGGGGAGGAGAAAGGATGGCTTATCCCATTTCCTCCATTTGCTAATTTCAGTAAAAACAAGACAGAACAAGACGAACAGAATAAGACAGGGTGGCATGGTGGTTAGCGCTGCTGCCTCACAGTGCCAGGAACCCGAGTTTGATTCCCGGCTTGGGTCACTCTCTGTGTGGAGTCTGCACATTCTCCCCATGTCTACGTGGGTCTCCTCCGGTTTCCTCCCACAGTCTAAAAGATGTGCTGGTTCGGGGCAGTGACCCGAATAGGCGCCAGAGGGTGGCGACTAAGGGAATTTCACAATAACTTCATTGCAGGGTTAATATAAGCCTTACGTGTGAATAATAAATAAAATTTAACTCTACTCTAAGATGCGAACACAAAGTGAAAGGCACCATTGAAGCAGCAGAATTGTCTTGTTGCTAACCTTAGTGTCATGGTCCAACATGTTGACACTTCTACCTTCACATACGCATGTTCTCCATCACGTTGTGATTTTGGGAGGTGCCTTTCATGGTCAGAATAAGGTGCAGAAATGAGATGGGAATGATTAAAATATTCAATTGCTGATTTGATTGAGGCAAGGCCCACACAGCCAAGACACAATGTCAAACAGAATCAGAGGGTGGAATCTTACCAGCATGTCTGCCCGAGGTTTGTATGACCCCACTCGAGGCCAATGGAGAATGCCGTTCTCTGAGCCTCACCCCACCCACCCCCGAAATTGGGGTGGGCGTGCTGGTAAAATTCCAGCCATAGGGCGGGATTTTCCAGCTGCACTCGCCCCCAAGCTTAGAATATCCCACTTGAGGTGAATGGACCTCTGCGTGGTCTTTGCCCCACCCGCTAGGACTCCTGTGGTGGGTGAGATGGGAAAATTCTGTACGGCAGAGAAGAAACATAGAATCCTACAGTTCAGGAGGAGGCCATTTGGCCCATCAAGTCTGCACCAACAACAATCCCATCCAGCTCCTATCCCTGTAACTCCCACATATTTGCCCCGCTAAATCCTCTAACCTACACATCTCGGGACACTAAGGGTGTCCTTCTGCACTGTCTTGTTTTTATTAAGATTAGCAAATGGAGCATTTGCTGCCCCTTTGTCGCTCCGAAAGCTAGTGGCTTTTGCTACCAAATAAACCTGTTGGACTTTGACCTGGTGTTGTGAGACTTCTTACTGTGTCTACCCCAGTCTAACACCAGCATCTCCACATCACGGAGTACTGTGCACAGTTCTGGTCGCCTCACTACAAGAAGGATGTAGAAGCTATTGAGAGGGTGCAGAGGAGATTTACAAGGATGTTGCCTGGATTGGGAGGCATGCCTTGTGAAGGTAGGTCGAGAGAACTAGGTCTTTTCTCCCTGGAGAGATGAAGATTGAGAGGCAACCTGATAGAGGTTTATAAAATGTTGACAGGTATAGATAGGGTGGATTCTCAGAGGCTATTTCCCAGGGCTGAAATGGTCACTGCGAGAGGACACAGGTTTAAGGTGCTGGGGAGTAGGTAAAGAGGAGATGTCAGGGGTAAGTTTTTCACTCAGAGAGTGGTGAGTGAGTGGAATCGGCTGCCATCGGTGGTGGTAGAGGCGAACTCGCTGGGGTCTTTTAAGAGACTTCTGGATGAGTACGTGGGATTTAATGGGATTGAGAGTTATAGATAGGCCTGGTAGGTATGGATATGATCGGCGCAACTTGTGGGCCGAAGGCCCTGTAGTGTTCTACGTTCTATCATCAAAGCCACCATCGCAGACATCAGCACATCCCGAGTGCAATGGGCTGTCCCATCCTCTGTTTGATTGTGGTTGCCCCCCTGCAAGGTAAATATCCGTTACACAGGGTATTGATACATTTATTACCCCAAGTTCAGCCCCCTTCCTTTCCCCCCCCCCACAACCTGCTTTCATTGGTGGCTTTCAGGGGGGCCAGAACAACACATGAACCCATTGTTTAAAGTTGAAGGTATGCCTTAACATCGTTCTAATAGACCAATTAACAGGAGCTCAATTCTTACTCCTGACAATTGCAGAAGCCCTCTTCAAGTAGTTAAGCACGTAATTTGCCTGTCTGCAAAAACTAATGAAAATGGATTTTTTTCCCCCTGCTTAGCATATTCACTAATATTTGGCCAGAATGAGCAATCACTAAATTAGCCACAGAAGGAATTTTACTTCCAAAATTGTGACATAGAAATGGTACTGTTTGACGAACTGTGCCTTTTGCAGGCAAATTGTGAAAGCTGTTTTAAATTCGGAATGCTTACGTTTCTCTGTTAACCATCAGCCAAATTATTATCCACTGCAAATGCAAACGGCTCCCATTATTATTTGCATACAACAACATGTGTCTCATTTGCTCATTTGTTCTGGCACATTCACTGTTTGGATGCACATGGATTGCTCCCCATGTATAATTTTTGTACACGTCTCATTGAATATAATCGTTTGCACTGTGTGTGTGTGTATGTGCTCGAGAGTCAGATTTATCCACGGCGCTGGCACGTGGTGAACCGCTGTTCCGGGCTTTGTGAAATCCATCCGTACCCGGCCCCTATTTAAAGCAACGGCCTGGAAAAAACCTGTGTGGCTCAGTGCAGCACTCGCAAAGGCAGGAGCGGTGTTATTAGGTGATCATTCGATCAGGAGAATGAGTCAGTGACGTGGATGAGGATAGGACTGCGAGAACAAAATACCCTGGATGTTGGGGATCGGGAAAAGAGAGAGAAAAAGAGAGGGGTGACAATGGACCAACATGGGGTGGCACAGTGGTTAAAATTACTGCCTCACAGCGCCAGGCTCTTGGGTTCGATTCCTGGCTTGGGTCACTGTCTGTGTGGAGTCGGCATGTCCTCCTCGTGTCTGCATGGGTTTCCTCCAGATGCTCCTCCGACAATCTGAAAGACAAACTGGTTAAGTCCCTTGGTCATGCTAAATTCTCCCTCAATGTACCCGAACGGGCACCGGAGTGTGGCGACCGGGGGGTGATTTTCACAGTAACTTCATTGCAGTGTTAATGTAAGCCTACTAGTGACTCATGAATAAGCTTTAAAACCTAAAGCAGCTCAGGCTGGGAGAAACAAAGTTGATGACCAGAATTTTACATTGATCGGGAGGGATCACACCCAACCTGGAAGCGTATGAAATCAATCGAGAAAACACGGGGCGTGTGTCCCGACCGCATTGTGCAATTTTCCAGTCAGTAGGCGTATGTTTGTATCGGAAATGCGCCTGCCCATTAAGGGGCTAATGAATGCATTTTAACCTGACCCATCTGCTTTTACGCTTGCCTTGATCAGCCAGGCGTCCTTCACATTTTAGATGCCACCTCAATCCAGGCTGGGATGAACTGACAGGTCTGAAATAAAGAAGGTGATTCTCCGACCCTGTCACGCCTGGTGCAGATCTTTCCGAGCCTGGAAAATAGTGAGCAGGCTTAAAAATTGATCCCTTGCCCGGAGCCAAACAGTTTGCAATCATAGACAGTGCAGAAGGAGGCCATTCAGCCCATTGAGTCTGCACCAACCACAATCTCAACCAGGCCCTATCCCCACACAAGTATCTTGCTAATCCCCCCCAAACTGAGAGGCAATTTAGCATGGCCAATTCACCTAACCCACATATTTTTGGAGTGATTTATTCGATTTGATTTATTATTGTCATGTGTCTTAACATACGGTGAAAAGTATTGTTTCTTGCGCACTATACAGACTGCATACTGCTCTTAAAGAAGGAAACGAGAGAGTGCAGAATGTAGTGTTACAGTCATAGATAGGACGTAGAGAAAGATCAACTTAATGCAAGGTAAGTCCATTCAAACGCCTGACAGCAGCAGAGAAGAAGCTGTTCTCGAGTCGGTTGGTACATGACCTCAGACTTTTGTATCTTTTTCCCGAAGGAAGAGGGTGGAAGAGAGAATGTCCGAGATGCATGGGGTCTTAAATTATGCTGGCTGCTTTTCTGAGGCAGCAGGAAATGTAGAGAGAGTCAATGGATGGGAGGCTGGCTTGCGCGATGGATTGGGCTACATTCACGATCTTTTGTAGTTCCTTGCGGTCTTGGGCAGAGCAGGACTCATACCAAGCTGTGATACAACCAGAAAGAATGCTTTCTATAGTACATCTATAAAAGTTGGTGAAAGTCATAGCTGACATGTCAAATTTCCTTAGTCTACTGAGAAAGTAAAGCATTGGTGGGCTTTCTTAACGATAGTGTTGGCATGGGGGAGGCAGGACAGGTTGTTGGTGATCTGGACACCTAAAAACTTGAATCGCTTGACCCTTTTTACTTCACCCCTATTGATGTAGACAGGGACATGTTCTTCTTTAGACTTCCTGAAGTCAATGACAATCTCCTTCATTTTGTTGACATTGAGGGAGAGATTATTGTTGCTGCACCAGTTCACCAGATTCTCTATCTCATCCCTGTACTCTGCTCATTGTTTGAGATCCGACCCACTACGGTGGTGTCATGGGCAAACTTGAAAATCGAATTGGAGGGGAATTTGGCCACACAGTCGTCATAGGTGTATAAGGAGTATAGTAAAGGACTGAGAACACAGCCTTGTGGGGCACCGGTGTTGAGAATGATCTTGGGGGAGGTGTTGTTTCCTATCCTTACTGATTGTGGTCTGTCAGTTAGGAAGTTCAGGATGCAGTCGCAGAGGGAGGTGCCGAGGCCCAGGCCACAGAGTTTGGAGATGAGTTTTGTGGGAATAATAGTGTTGAAGGCTGAACTGTAGTCAATAAATAGGAGTCTGATATAGGTGTCTCTGTTATCTAGGTGTTTCAGGGAAGGGCCAGGGAAATGGCATCTGCTGTGGGCCTGTTGCAATGGTAGGCAAACTGTAATGGATCCATTTGGTCTAGTAGGCTAGAATTGATCCGTGTCATGACTAAGCTTTCAAAACACCGCATAATAATGGATTTCAGAGCCTCCAGACAATTGTCATTAAGACATGCTGTTTGGTTTTTCTTGGGTACCGGGGTGATGGTCGCCTTCTTGAAGCAAAGAGGGGCCTCAGATCACCACAGCACCTGGAGGAAACCCACACAGACACGGGGAGAACATGCAAACTCCACACAGAATGTGACCTGAGGAATTGAGCCTGGGTCCCTGGCGCTGTGAGGCAGCAGTGCCATCTCTGTCCCTTTCTACAGGTGCAAACTGGATCACAGCCAGAAAGGGAATGAGGACACTCAGCATATTTAAAAGCAGTTTAGTGTGTTCGAGGCCAGATTGTCCCAGCTCCCGAGACTTCAGATCTTTGAGCTTGGCGTGAGACCGGTGGGAATCACGCCCGGTCTCCGCCAGCGGAGACCAGGCGCAATAGCCACGCCAGTTGGGCACTGTCATTGTGACAGGGGAGGTGCCTCGGGGATTGGTTCTAAGTGGAGGGGCTATGATGGGGGAGAGGGTGTGGTACAGGTGGGTCATGCTGGGCACAGTCATGCAGGGCGCAGTAATACAGGGGTGGAGCATTAATTGGAATATGTCATGGGTCGTGAAGGGGGACCCATTGGGAGGGTGAGTGCCATGACTGCGTCCGAATCAGACCTGACAACCCAGCGTGGATTGCTCCGATATTCTCGCCATTATGACACTTAGGGCCAGATTCACCAATGTCACCCGCAGCTGGGATTCTCCAGTCCTGCTGCTCTGAATGGAGATTCGGCCAAATTCTCACTGGCAGCAGTGACCAGAGAATTCCGGCCATATTGTTTTTAGGCAAAATTGCTCCCAAAGTTAACAAGTGTATCTGGGAACGGAGGTCAGCATTTGTAGTGCCTAGACACTCAAGGCATAGTTTTGACGTTGTTATTTTGTATTTTGCGGGTCTGTAGCTCCCTGACACAGATCCACAATGGTTGTTCCCTGAGGGAAAATGGAAACTTCAGATCTTGTCTCAGTGCTATTCCATCCGTGTGCTGGAATACTCCCCACTTGCCTGGATGGGTGCAGCTCCAACAACACTATCCAGGACGAAGCAGCCCACTTGATTGGCACCACATCTACAAACATTCAAACCCTCCACCACAGACACCTAGTAGCAGCATTGTGTACTATCTATAAGATGCACTGCAGCAATTCACCAAAGATCCTTAGACAGCACCTTCCAAACCCACAACCACTTCCATCTAGAAGGACAAGGACAGCAGATACATGGGAGCACTACCACCTGCAAGTTCCCCACCAAACCACTCACCATCTTGACTTGTAAATATATCGCCATTCCTTTGCAGTCACTGGGTCAAAATCCTGGAATTCCTTCCCTAAAGGGGTAGTGTGCCAACATACAGCACTTGGACTGCAGCGATTCAAGAAGGCAGCTCACCACCTCCTTCTCAACAGCAAATACGGATGGGCAATAAATGCTGATGTGGAGGTGCCGGCATTGGACTGGGGTAAACACAGTAAGAGGTCTGACAACACCAGGTTTAAGTCCAACCGATTTATTGTAAATCGGTATTGTAAATCGATTTATAATAAATCGGTTGGACTTAAACCTGGTGCTGTCAGACCTCTTACAATAAATGCTGGCCAGCCATTGACTCCTGTGTCCCACAAATGAATAAAAAAACAACTTGCCCTCTTCCAGCTCTCCCTGGGTGCTTCAGTGTTTCATGGAGCATGTTTCATCCTGGATAGCTGTTACCTGGCCAGTAGGTATGAAATTGAGCTCTGGGACTGACCTTGGGTGGGAATGGTTCACATCAAACATATGTTAGGATAAATTCACCATGATTTACTGGTTTGGAATCATATCCAGTCATGAAATCAGGAATTAGCCTGCAACATAATCACGCTCAGTCAATATTTTGCACTTATTAAGTTTTACCTAAAAGTCGGTAGTTCCTTCAGTGGACTCCCACTATACCTCAGGCATAACAAATTCCACAATGAGATTGGATGGGATTCTCCAATCTCATCTGTACCCGCTCTGATAAAGGGTTTTCAGCTCTTACCAAATGGTGCAGCAGGCTTGAATGGCCAAATGGCCTATTTCTGCTCCTGTATTGTATATTAGCATAAAGATTAGAAATTCTCCTTAGACTCAGCCAAGCCATGTTTTAGCTACAGTGTTCAATGGTTTGATTGTTCTGTGTTTGATTACGAAAGTCTGTGAGTGAGAACAAAGATTTTGGCATTCAGCCAAAACTTCATTCACTGCAGCAGGACTGGAGAATCTCAGCCATGGCTGAGGTGGGAAAATTCCGGCCGATGCGTTTATTAATCCATTAAAGTTTTACGTAAGTGGCATCCTTACTTCCTCTCACACTGCAGCTCTCTCTCACTCGAGAAGCCTACCTTCAACCTATGCACTTGTCCACTCTGAACAAAGCAGGTGAGCTAGCTTCCCTGTATTGTGTTCAGATAGTCCCTCTCCTCTTCAGAACAAGAGTTGTGAAAGCTGGAGACAGTTCCGACAATTAACTTCATTCATGATTGTTTCAAAGCATTCAGCTTAACATCAAGTTGGGAGCAGTACATGCTGTCCTGTGTCAAGAAATTTAGATGTTAGACACTTTCCAGGCAATTTTCATTATGATCAGGAGATAAGGGCCATAATTCTCCAGCCATTCACGCCACGCCAGTGAGGATGGAGAATTTGGCGCTCCATTTACTGCTGCGGGACCGGAAAATCCCAGCCGCGGGCGAACTTGGGGATTCCAGCCCTAGATCTGCTGTGTAAGCCAATTTTATGTGGTTTAACCTTGATTAACTGTTCTGTCTTCCATCTGCAGTTGTCCATCGCAAAAACAGATCTACATTCTTACGCGGTGCTGTTCGCCATTAGCAGAGGAGAGGCTGCTGTTAGTTGTTTGATACAGACCTAATTACTGAGGCGGGGAATAACCCTTCTCTGACCTGACTTTTAAGTTGCTCGCTGAATATTCTTCAAATTCAACAGACAGGTGCTGAATATCCTGTTAAACTGAATGTGGGTCAAAACGCCACTCGAAAGGAAAATCAGAGAAACTCACACGGAGTTTTTTTTTGAAAAAATCCATAATTCACTATCAAAAATAGCAGATTGAACGTTTAGATATTTTAGGAGTGGCTATCACTTCTAAACCATTTTACATCTCAGGGAAAATAAACCTCCAAGGCATATAGAACATTATCTGAGGATGGGTTAAATCTGTGCTACCTATTCCAATTTGTAGTTTGATGGAAAAGTCATTACTGAATGGGCAGGAATCAAATACACTGTTGAAAGTCAAGTTATGAGCTAAATGTTTCAGAAAAAATACAGCTTGCATTTAAATTATGCCATACCTGTGACAAAAAATATCTTCTACAAAGTACAGTGCAATTTTTCAAAAGAAAAAGAATTGTTATTGCCGATCGAGGCAATTCTTCACGAGCGTTTTAAAATATTGGGCAATGAATCCCGTTGTAGAGGTATAAAGTTTGACTGCGAAGCCTTTAAGGTGGGAAGCTCTGTTCTTCCCATCAAAGTGGGTCACGTAGACATCATTGGCAGCAGTCACTTCTCCAGCCGTCACCGTGAAATTCAGGACTGAAAAAAGAAAGGGGAAAAAGAGAAAATGGCACCTCTGTGTTGACACAGATTGTAAGGGTAACCATGTAACAAAATCCCGTGTCCCCACAGGCAAGTGCGGGCTAAATTATTAATGTTCAGAACAGTTGAGCAGGAAGTAGACAAAGATTCGAATAAAGAAGAAAAATTAAACCTGATCGGGATGTGGGGAAAGGATCTCACCTTTAGGCAAACACTTACAAAACCAGATTTATCCAGCCTTCTCCAAAGTTAAGGGGATGTTGTATTTCAAATCGGTTTTGGGCGCTGAAATACTTTTTCCCATATCCATCATTTTCCCTCCTGTAAAATTTAGCAGTCAGAGTGATTGACCAGCCATTGTAACAGTAATGAATTATATTAATGTTATTAAAATTCAAATGAAGCTTGAGAAGCGTTCAACACTAAAGCTGCTGTAACATCTGAAACCCAGCAAAAAAAGAGATGTGAAATAATAATGCTTCAATGTTGTCTGACAGGATTATTAAAAGAATGAACATCTTAGATTTCTATTGCAGATATATTTATCCTCGCTGATAGGGAGCTGTTATGAGGTTTAGCACTTTTAATAATGCAAATGTCTGGTGCATACAGAGGGAATGCTGGCCTCTCAGGATGGTAAAAACATACTTCAGCTCCTTAATGATGTACATATTCACCTCTCGCTGAAAACCTTGTCCCCTCCCCTCGTTTATTGACTGCCAACTTTTTTTGGGAAAAGACCATAGTGATACCCATTATGATACTCTTGACGTTTTCTGCTTATTAACAAATGTTCACCAGGCCAATGCCTTCCAGAATTTGTTCCCACTGATCGCTGCTCACCAGCTACTTCAGCACAGAAGCTGATGGCTAACAATCCCTGACCGTATTGATGTGTTTCTGTGGCTTATACAGAGATTTGGGAACCGAGATACCCAGATACGCGGGTGGCACAGTGGTTAGCACTGCTGCCTCGCAGCGCCAGGGACCTGGGTTCGATTCCCGGCTCTCTGTGGAGTCTGCACATTCTCCCCATGTCTGCATTGGGGTTCCTCCGGATGCTCCTGTTTCCTCCCACAGTCCAAAGATGTGCAGGTTAGGTGGATTGACCATGCTAAAATTGCCCCTTAATGTCAAGAGGACTAGCTAGGATTATGGGGATATGGCCTGTGTGGGATTGTGGCTGCTGCAAACTCGATGGGCTGAATGGCCTCCTTCTTCACTGTAGGATTCGATGATTCTATAAATCACAGGAAACTGGTTGTTGGTGAATTAACTAAGCAGGTCCAGTGACCACCATTTTTTAAGCATAGCCACTAAAAGTCGTGCCCAAGTAAGTCACTGTTAATTTTGCAGTTTACTTTGCCAATACTGTAGAGAAGTCTCAATTGGTTATAAAAGCAGAAAATGCTGGAAAAACTCAGCAGGACTGGCAGCATCTGTGGAGCGAGAAACAGACTGAATGTTTTGAGTCCATATGA
This sequence comes from Carcharhinus amblyrhynchos, assembly GCF_965287045.1. NCBI lineage: Eukaryota > Metazoa > Chordata > Chondrichthyes > Carcharhiniformes > Carcharhinidae > Carcharhinus > Carcharhinus amblyrhynchos. The sequence continues at coordinate 116,845,116 of NC_137329.1, forward strand.
CCTTCTACATTCTGAAGAAGAGTCATACAGACTCAAAACATTCACTCTGTTTCTCCCTCTGCCAGAAATGTTGAGTTTATCGAATCATAGTATGCGATCTTACTGCCCGTTCACACCTTGCTCCCTCTGCAGCGAAACCAAATTTCCATTCATTGCAGCAGGATGGGAAAATCCCACTGGCTTCAATGGTTGGGGAATACCGGACATGGAATCCCTACAGGGTAAAAGGGGCGGCATGGACAAATTGGGCCGAAGGGCCTGTTACTATGCTGTAAACCTCTATGACTCTATGAGGTCATTTGGCTCATCGACACCGTTCCATCAACAATCCACCCAGACCCTATCTCCGTAACCCCACATATTTACCCTGCTAAACTCCCTGACACGAAGGAGCAATTTAACATGGTCAATCCACCTAACCCGCACATCTTTGGACTGTGGGAGGAAACCAGAGCACCCAAAGGAAACTCACGCAGACACTGAGAGAATGTGCAAACTCTGCACAGGCAGTGACACAAGACTGGAACTGAACCCGGGTTCCTGGCACTGTGAGGCAGCAGTGCTAACCACTGTGCCACCCAGCATTTTCTGTTTTTATTTCAGACTTCTTCACCCACAATGGTTTTATATTTTAATTTTTTTAAGACTTTATTTATTAGTGTCACAAGTGGGCTCAGATCAAAACTGCAATAAAGCCACTGTGAAAATCCCCGAGTCGCCTCACTCCAATGCCCGTTCGGGTATACTGAGGGAGAATTTAGAATGGCCACTGCACCTAATCAGCACGTCTTTTGGTTTGTGGGAGGAAACCAGAGCACCAGAGGAAACCCATGGAAACAAGGGGAGAACGTGCAAATTCTGCATAGACAGTTACCCAAGCCAGGAATCGAACCCAGGTCCCTGATCCGGTGAGGCAGCAGTGCTAACCAGCCTCCCATCCATTGACACTGTCCGCTGCCTCAGCAAAACAGCCAGCAAAATTAAGGACCCCACGAACCCCGGACATTCTCTCTTCCACCTTCTTCTGTTGGGAAACAGATACAAAAATTTGAGATCACGTGACCAGCTCATGAACTCAAGAACAGCTTCTTCCCTGCTGCTGTCAGACTTTTGAATGGACTTAACTTGCATTAAGTTGATCTTTCTCTACACCCTTTCTCTACACTCTTTCATTTCCTTCTCTATGAACGATATGCTTTGTCTGTATAGTGCGCAAGTAGCAATACTTTTCACTGTGTGTTAATATATGTGACAATAATAAATCAAATCAAATCAAATCAAACCATTGAACCGTCATTATGTTATGATTGCAACAATAAGCACCTAAAACACACAACCAATTTGATAAAGCTTCTATGCTCTGATTAGCAATGTTTTTTGTCTTTTGATGGGAGTCGATGTGTTAATTATGTCTAATGCACAGGCAGGATGATGTGTGTTGTTATACTTATTTTTGTGGCATTATACTAACAAGAAAAGGCAATTGGTTAGCCCATTGATGCTTATCAATCTATTCCTGTTCGTTATCATAACGAGAATGCAATTAATGTTTGTTTCAAAATCTTGTGTAGCAGATTATTTTCAAATATTTACCATCCTCTGTGAGATAAAATGCTTCTGAATATCAGTTTAAAACTTACGTTCCGCTCATTTCCATTTGCTTCTTTTAATTCCAATTTCTGGGCTTAAACTAATGTTGCGGATTTGTCATAACTACCCCATTGAAGATGTTACAGCCACAGGGCTCTGACTTTTAAATAGCAGGATCTGAGCTTACCTCATTTTAATCTCTTTTTTCCCTTTGAGACAATCTCTATTCTCCCCCTCTGTATAAAAGTAAGCAGTTATTTTTCCAGTCACCTCAGCAATATTCATACATAGGTACAATTCTACGGTGCAGAAGGAGGCCATTCGACCCATCAACTCTGCACCAACCACAATCTCACCCAGGTCCTATCCCCATAACTGCATGCATTTACCCTAGCTAGTTCCCCTGACACTAAAGAGCAATTTAGCATGACCAATCCACCTAACCAGCACAGCTTTGGACGGTGGGAGGAAACTGCAGCATCGAGAGGAAACCCACGTAGACATGGGGAGAACGTGCAGACTCCACAGTGACCCAAGCTGGGAATCGAACCCAGGCCCTGTCGCTGTGAGGCAACAGTGCTAACCACTAACCACCATGCCACCCGAATGATGATATGAACTCCTTGACCCATGAATGGCGCATTCCAAGAGACAAAGGGGTTTAGGAAGAGGAGTCCAGAATGCAGGGCCACAATGGTTGAGCTTTCATCTCAGAAAAGAAAGTGTCCCCAGTGGGCAAAAGCAGTGAGTCTCATTGCTTATTTTCAATTCATAGCATCAGAGAAACCTACAGTGCAGAAGCACCTGAGGAAACGCACAGATACACGGGGAGAATGTGCAAATTCCACACAGTCACCCAAGGCCAGAATTGAACCTGGGTCCCTGGCGCTGTGAGGCAGCAGCGCCAACCGTTGTGCCACTGTGCCGCCCCTGCATCCCACGGCAGAATTTTAAAGACAGCTGGTGAAGAAAATTTGAAGTGTAAACTTGTAGCCTAATAATCTGAATTGCGTTGTTTAAGCCTATCCAGTCACACCCGATGAAACACACCTCATTACGTGCATTGACTGCTTCTAGCATGATATATTGCAGCACCTTTCAACGTGGCACACCATCTCCCTGAAATGAGTAATAGTCAACTTTGTCCCTCTAAGAAGACTGCTTTTAACTTACTGTGTCCAAAGCTCCATTCACAATTGCTCACCAGAAAGACTTGGGGCTGGGCGAGGAGGTCAGATATTGCCTCACAGAGAGAGTCACACCACAAGGATTTCCATTAAATAACATTTCGGTCATACTTTCTGTTTGCCTAATTTGATTCATTTTTCTAGTATTGAATTATTCCAAGGTATTTTCTTTTGTAATTAAACTTCATTGATTTTAACACAAGATGCATCGCAAAGGCAATACACATGTAAATAGTGCACATTCATAACAGGACTACTATTTAATTGGTTCTGTTTGATTTCAAATAGAAAATAACCACAGCCTAGATTAACTATACTTAAAAGTGGCATGATTTACAACTTTGAAATGAATGGCTAATCCAATATGTGCTCAGTTTTCTTTTCTAAAAAAAAGGAGGAACTAAAAAACAGGACCGAAAATCCAGAACATTCCCAACCATAAACTCACTTGGGGGTGTAGTAAAGCGACCAGAGGTTAGAGCAAGATCCGGATATGCCCAGCTCCTGGCCAATTCATTTGAGACTTGTTTGAGATGGGACAGTAGGCTGTGCCAAAAGTGATTGATTATGCCAGAGAGCGTGTGCCAAGGGAGGGGAAGGGGAGGAACATCAGGCCTGGGGGAATCCTTGTGAAAATAATGTGTGGTTGTATTCCTGAGCAGACAAAAGTGGCAGGATTTTCCACCCATGCGTGCCCCAAGGCTGGAAATTCCCATCCAAGGTCAATGGACCTTTGCGTGGTTCACTCCCGCCCGCTACGATTCCCATGGCAGGCAGGACAGGAAGTTTCAACCCAAAGGATCTGCTAGGTTGCAGGCTTAGGCCTTGAGGTAAAACCATAAGACATAAGAGCAGAAGTAGGCCATTCAGCCCATTCATGTCTGCTCCACCAATCAATGAGATCATGGCTGATCAGATACGATAACCCTTGTGATATATAAGTATATAATGTGTGTTGGGGTTTGGGGTGTGTACTGCCCTTTAAGAGTGTGAATCAGATGATCCCTGGTGGATTAGCTTCTCGCAGTGTGGGAGGGGGTTGTGCAGTCTTAGATCACAGCGTGGAACAGAACACACTACAACAAAGAACTCCCCAGTGTTCAAGTAACCAAACCTACATCATGCTTCTTTAAGCACCATAAGTCGATAGGTGCACACCCAACAATCCTCTACTCCACTTTCCCCCCTTATCTCCATAACTCAGCTGAACCCAGGAAGTGAACTGCAATGCCCGTCTTAGAATAGGAAAGTTATGTCGAGTTGTCAAAAAGCGTCCAAAATAGGGTAATGTGCTGTATTTGGACTTCCAGAAGGCGTTTGACAAGGTACCTCATAAAAGGTTATGTCATAACACAAAAGCCCATGTTTTGGAGTTAGTATATCAAATGGATAGAGAATTGGCTACTAGACAGGGAACAGCGAGTGGAGATAAGGAGTTTTTTTCAGGTTGTTGGCCTGTAACTAGTGCAGTTCCACAGGGATCAATGCTGGGACCGCAACTGTTTATAACATATATTAATGACTGAATGTACTATATCCAAATTTGCTGATGACACAAAAATAAGTGGAAAGGCAAGTCACGAGAAGGATACAAAAATTTTATGAAAAGATATTGGAAGGTTAAGTAAATGGGAAAAAAGTTGGCAAATGGAGTATAATGTGGAAGTGTCTCATTTTGGAAGGGAGAAGAAAAGAACAGAGCATTATTTAAATGGAGGAAAACTGCAGAAAGCTGCAACACAAAGGGTCTTATGGGTACTTGTGCATGAAACGGAAAACCTGCACACAGGGGCAGCAGGTAATCAGGAAGGCGAATGGAATGCTGCCCCTTATCTAACATGTGGAGATGCTGGCATTGGATTGGGGTAAACACAGTAAGAAGTCTCACAACACCAGGTTAAAATGCAACCAGTTTATTTGATTGTAAACCCACAAGCTTTCGGAAACGCTGTTCCTTAGTCAGGTGTGACGCGCATGATGAAGGAACAGCGTTTACGAAAGCTTGTGGGTTTACAATCAAATAAACTGGTTGGATTTTAACCTGGTGTTGTGAGACCTCTTACTGTCCTTAGCTCAAGGACATTGGAATATAAGAATCGAGAATTCTTGCTGCAACTGAACAAGGTACTGGTGAGAACGCATCTGGAGGCTTGTGAGCAGTTTTGGTCTCTTACTTGAGGAAAGATATTTGATTAGGAGGTATTTTAGAGAAGGTTCATTGGGATGATCCCCAGTATGGAGGGATTGTCTTAAGATGAAAGGTTAAACTGGTTGGGACTCTACTCATTGGAATGTAGAAGAAAGAGCTGTGATCTTACTGAAGCATCAAGGATTCTTACGGGGCTTGACTGGGTAAATGTTGAAAGGATGTTTCCCCTCATGGGAGGACAAGAGGACATAGTCTCAGAATAATGGGGCACCAAATTAAGTCTGAGATGAGACGGAATTTCTTCTCTCAGAGGGCTGTGCGTCTTTGGCACTCTTGCCACAGAGAGCTGTAGGGGCAGAGTCCTTGTGTATATTTAAGATTTTTCCTCATGAGGAGAATCATGGGTTACAGGGAAAGGGAAGGAAAGCGGATGTGTTGAATGTTGGGTCAGCAAGGATCCTATTGAATTGTGGAGCAGGCTCGAGGGGCTGAACAGTCTGCTCCTGTTCCTATTTCTTAAGGTCTTATGCCCGGGAGAGAAAACAGCAATCCTTAAGGGTGAAATAGTTACTCAGCATCTCTTCCCTTTGACGAATAAAACTTTGACCTTTATAAATTATAAATCATTGAGCCAGATCACACAAGAATAAAGGAATAGGAATAGGCCTCATAGACTCCAGAACCATTTCCACTATTTAATTTGATAATGGCTGATTGGTACCTTGGCTCTACTTACCTACATTTCACATTACCAATGCCTCAGTCTTAAAAAAACTTCCACGATCCGCAGCTTTGTGGATAAAAGAGTTCCAGATTTCCACAGCCATGTGAAAGAAAAAAAACCACACTTAAGGCGGGACTTTTTGACCACACTCATCCCAAGGCCAGAAGTTCCCTCCTGATGTCAATGGACCTTTGCATGGTCTGCCCTCCGCCCACTATGATTCTCGTGGTGGTAAGGACAGGAAAATCCCGCCCTTGGGTTATCTAGCTCTAAAACTCCCTTATTCTGGTTTACCCCCACCTTCCCTCTCTCCCCCTCCCTCCATCACCCGCTCCTTCCCTCACCCACTCCTTCCCTCACCCCCTCCTTCCCTCCCTCACCCCCTCCTTCCCTCCCTCACCCCCCCTTCCCTCGCCCCCTCCTTCCCTCACCCCCTCCTTCCCCATCCACTGGAGAAAATAAATTCTCCAATGAGTCCCGTTTTTTCTGCGTTCTGGGTGTTCATCCAGCAGAAGTAACTCTTCAGTTATAGGCAGTAAAATGAAACAAAACTTACTCCAAAAGATAAATCAAAGAAAAAGCATTCCTCGGGTGGATGTAGCTGTTACTAGAGGGTATAATTTTAAGGTTCATGGTGGGATGTTCGAGGTAGGTTCTTTACTCAGAGCGTGGTTGGGGTGTGGGATGCACTGCCTGCTGTGATAGTGGAGTCGGACACTTTAGGAACTTTCAAGCAGTTATTGGATAGGCACATGGAGTACACCAGAATGATCGGAAGTGGGATAGCTTGATTTTGGGTTCGGACATAGCTCGGCGCAACATTGAGGGCCGAAGGGTCTGTACTGTGCTGTACTGCTCTATGTTCTATGTTCTAGGTTCTAAAGAAATTTCATTATTCCAACACTTCAGGCCTCACCCTGAGTCACTCCAAGCTCCTCAACAATTCCCAATGGGTTCTTATTTGCACTGAATCAACTGATCAGCTGATTGTCACATGAGTTTGTCAATGGTTACATAGTTTAACTGGATCAGCTGATCTTTATGCTTGTTACCATTGGTCACACTACAATAGATCCAATGTTATCATTGGTTATATTCTAACAATGGGATGCGGGCAAAGCCAGCATTTGTAGCTTACACTTAATTGCTCTTGAACTGAGTGGCTCGCCAGGCCACATCAGTGGGCAGGTATGAGCGACATTGTTGTGGGTCTGGAGTCACCTGTAAGCCAGTCCAGGGAATAGGGGATTTCCTTCCCTAAAAGATACTAGTGAACCAGATGGGATTTCACCAGAAGTAATAATAGATTCATAGTCACCAGTTTAATATTTATTTGTTAGTTTCACAAGCTTACATTACAAGCTTGCAATGAAGTTACTGTGAAAATGCCCTAGTTGCTATACTCCGGTGCCTGTTCAGTACACTGAGGGAGAGTTTAGCATGGTCAATGCACCCATCCAGCACGTCTTCTGGACCATGAGAGGAAAATGGAGCACCCGGAAGAAACCCATGCAGACGTGGGGAGAACGTGCAGACTCCGCATTGAGAGTGACCTGAGGCGGGAATCGAACCTGGGTCCCTGGTGCAATGAGGCAGTAATGCTAACCACTAGGCCACCGTGCTGAAACTAGCTCAATGTTCCTGATTCGTTAATTAAGTTCAAATTTGGGTAGCTGCAGCTACTCAGCTAGATGGGATTTGAACCCCTGCCTTCAGACCATAGCCTGAGCCTTTGGATTACCAGTACGGGGGACATTACCAGTGTTCCACCAATGCCCCTGTAAGTTATCCCTCAAGCTGCAAAACTCAAGGGAACACAAAATTTGTTCATGCAAACTGTACTCATAATGTTACCCTTTAGCCCTAGTGTCAATCTCGTGGATCTGCAGTGAACTCCCTCCCAGGTCAACATAATCTTTCCTGTGGCATCATGCCAGATCTGAAGACAAGATTCAGATGAGTTTTGACCAAGGTGCCATTCAACTGAGTCACCATTTCCACCCCTTTGTATTCCAGAACCTCTGTGATAAAGGTTAACTCTCTATTATATTCTGTGATTACTGTCTCCATTTCCCAGTTCGCTTTACAGACATATGACATGACGCAGATGTCTCAAGATGGAAGCACTCTCGTAGTCTTCATCTTACAGCACTGGCCTCCAACCCTGCCAGGTATGCTGCCGACCTTCCAGGGCTCTGATTGGGCCTGTCATCCTTCCAGGTCTCTGATTGGGCCTGTCATCCTTCCAGGGCTCTGATTGGGCCTGTCATCCTTCCAAGGCTCTGATTGGGCCTACAGCATCAGGAATGCGCCCACCATCTTTAATTGGAAGGCAGTTAGGGAGGCAACCAATTGGAGGTCACCTCCACGCAGGCAAGCAAATCCAGTGCCAGGAAGATCATTGATCAGGATTGGGAAATGGTCTCGCCCTGTGATTCAGTGCCACAGAGGTTAGCACTGCTGCCTCACAGCGCCGGGGGAACCCGGGTTCAGTTCTCGCTTGGGTCACTGTCTATATGGAGTTTGCACATTCTCCCCGTGTCAGCGTGGGTTTCCTCCGGGTACTCTGGTTTCATAAGAACATAAGAAATAAGAACATAAGAAATAGGAGCAGGAGTAGGCCATCTAGCCCTTCGAGCCTGCCCCGCCATTCAATAAGATCATGGCTGATCTGTCGTGGCTCAGTTCCACATTCCCGCCCTCTCCCCATAACCCTTAATCCCCTCTCTTATCAAAAACCCATCAACCCGCGTCTTAAAAATATTTAGCGAGGCAGCCTCCACCACTTCAACGGGCAGAGAATTCCAGAGATTCACCACCCTTTGAGTGAAGAAGTTCCTCCTCAACTCCGTTCTAAACCTCACCCCCCCTTTATCTTGAGGCTGTGCCCCCTAGTCCTACTATCCTTTCTGAGCGGGAAGAGTCTCTCCACCTCTATCCTATCCATCCCATTCATCATCTTATACGTCTCAATGAGATCTCCCCTCATTCTTCTAAACTCTAACAAGTACAAGCCTTGTTTATTCAGCCTGTCCTCATAGCTCAACCCCCTCAACTCCGGTATCAGCCTAGTAAACCTCCTCTGCACTCCCTCCAAGGCCAAAATATCTTTGCGTAAGTACGGCGCCCAAAACTGCACACAGTGCAGTTTCCTCCCACATGTGTTGGTTAGGTGCATAAATTCTCCCTCAGTGCGCCCAAACGGGAGCTGGATTGTTGCGACTGGGGGATTTTCACAGTAACTTCATTGCAGTGTTAATGTAAGTCTAATTGCGGCAGTAATGTAAAAAAATTGTTCATTTGAAAGGTGTAAGCTTCCATACTTTGACATGGCCATTGTTGGTTCAAAATCCAAGGTCGGGATATTCTGAAGACAGGAGAAATGGTACAAGAGCAAATATCCTCTGAGCAAATGGGGGGGTGAATAATCTTTTTCTTCCTCTCAGAGTGAAGCAGGTTATAAAGCACTGATGTGCTTTTAACCAATTTTAAAGAAAGCCAAATCAATTCCTCGTTACAAATGCGATTGAAGGTCATAATGGGGATATTTTCCACTTTAATCAGCGTGTTGATCTTGCTATTTTCTCTTCTTATTATAAGGGTGATGAATAGAAATTCTAATTACTTCAATTTTCCACTGGGTGAGTTTGTTCTGTATGATTCCATTACCTTGAGGAACAGTAAGATGGCCTGCGAGATCAGTCATTTGCTGCTTCCCAAATGATTTAACAGCCACTTAACTAGCCCAGGTAACAGGCAAATACATTAATGCGGCTCCCGGACAAAGGAAACAGTAGGTCATAAAGCAACGGAGAAAATTGGTACGTCCTTATTCAATGGGACAACCATTCCGGGCATTAGCAAGATCAATGTATGATTCTCTTGGCCTAGAATGGAAAAAAACCCTACTTGTATCTCCAAGTTTTAAAATAAGAAACATAAATTTTACTGCACATTTTAAAAAGAATTACGTCTTCGTTTGCTTAACTAGCTTGCAATGGAAACTTATTTTTTAAGTTCATTTCTTGGTTTGTTCTGCAATACTTTGTACTTCTAATAATTTATTGAAGCAATCAAACTTTAGATTTCCATGAGGCAGAATGAAATACATGGCTGAACGGTGCATTTGTGCTTTAAGATAGTTTATTGCAGCCCAAAGTACTCTCCTCATCTCCACCCTTCTCTCCCATGCTCCAAGCATTTGACTAACTGCAATGGGAACCTGCAAACTATTCACCAATTGGAACTTCTCAGCAATGTAACACATGCAATGCCGAGGAAGGCAGGGTGTAATGGCATTGTCGCTGGACCAGTAATCCAGAGAGCCAGGGTTCATCTCTGGTGATGCAGGTTCAAATCCCACCACGGCAGATGGTGAAATTGGGTGGATGGGTAGCATGGTGGCACAGTGGTTAGCACTGCTGCGTCACAGTGCCAGGGACCCAGCTTTGCTTCCTGGCTTGGGTCACTGTCTGTATGGAGCTTGCACATTCTCCCCTTGTCTGCGTGGGTTTCCTTAGAGTGCTCCAGTTTCCTCCCGCAATCCAAAGGTTAGGTGCATTGGCCATGCGAAATTGCCCCTTAGTGTCAGGGAGATTAGCTAGACTAAATGCATGGGGTTGTGGGGATTCGCCTGGGTGGGATTATGGCTGGTGCAGACTCAATGGGCCAAATGGCTTCCTTCTCTACTGTAAGATTCTATGAAATTTGAATTCAATAAAAAAAATCTGGAACCAGAAGTCGAACATTATTGATTGTTGAAAAGAAACCCATCTGGTTCATGAATATCCTTAAGGAAAGGGAATCTGTCATCCTGTTCTGGCCAACCTGTGACTCCAGACCCACAGTAATGTGGTTGACTCTTAAATACCTTGAAGAATGGGCAATAAATGATGGCACAGCCAGCAACACCCACACATCCCATGAGCGAATAAAACACAACATTCTACAGATTGTCAACTGGTCTTCCCATTAAACAAGGGGAGACAATATTCAAAGCACAAATTACACTTTAATAGTGTTTTTTATTTAATTCTTTTATACAGTGCGGACATTCCTGGCTCTCCAATTGCCCCTGAACTGAGTTACCAGGGCACTTCAGAGGGCAGTTAACTGTCAACCTCGATCTGGTTACCTGTCAGCCTGGATAATCACGGTAGCACAGTGGTTAGCACTGCTGCTTCACAGCTCCAGGGTCCTGGGTTTGATTCCCGGCTTGGGTCACTGTCTGTGTGGAGTTTGCACATTCTCTTCGTGTCTGCGTGGTTTCCTCCGGGTGCTCCAGTTTCCTCCCACAGTCCAAAGATGTGCAGGTTAGGTTGATTGGCCATGCTAAGAAGTTGCCCCTTAGTGTCCAGGGATGCATAGGTTAGTGGGATTAGTGGGTACAATATATGGGGGTAGGGCCTGGGTGGGATTGTGCTCAGTGCAGACTCGATGGGCCAAAGGGCCTCTTTCTGCACTGTAGGGGTTCTATGGTTCTATCTGAAGTCACACGAGGTAAGTGGAGCAGATTTCTTTCCTGATGGTGACGTTGGTGAACAAGATGTCTTGTTTTAACAACACTTGATGACACTTGTCATGGATCTTCATATTCCACATTGAGCGTGGCACGGCGACACAGTGGTTAACACTGCTGTCTCACAGCGCCAGGGACCCGGGATCGATTCCCGGCTTGGGTCACTGTCTGTGTGGTGTTTGCACATTCTCCCCATGCCCCCGTGGGTTTCCCCCGGGTGCTCCAGTTTCCTCCCACACTCCAAAGATGTGCAGGTTAGGTGGATTGGCCATGCTAAATTACCCCTTAGTGCCCCAAGATATATAGTTCGGGGGGGGGGGGGTTAACAGGTTGGATATATGGGATTACGGGGGAAAGGACAATTGAACAGGGAAATCCCGCCAACACAAAAGCCATTTTGGGTCTTCCGCTCAATTCTCTGCCCCGTCCGCCAATCCCATCAGCCGAAAACAAAGATAGTAAAGTCCAGTTGTTCTTTTTATTATCTAGCTTTGTCTTAAATGTATCTATCCTTCTCCTTGTGATAAGACATCCTACATCCCTACTATTCTGCACATAAAGAAGTTTCCCTCACTTTCTCTACTGGATTTACTCATGACTATCTTAAAGTTATGGCCTCTAGTTTTCGAACCCCCACAAGTGGAAACATCTCTACATCTACACTCTCAAACCCCTTGATATAGTGACAGGTCACCGCTCAGCCTGCTTTGTTCCAGCACCAACCTCTTTAGTCTTGCCTGATAGTTATAATCTCCAAGTTCTGGCATCATTCTGGTAATTTTCTTTGTACCTTCTCCGATGCCTCCATTCCTTTTTAAGAAGAACTATACTCAGTGGAGCCTAACCAATGTTCTGGACAAATTTAACTTGACTTCTGTCCCCTCTAGAAATAAATCCCAGTGTTTGTTTCTTTAATGCATTAATTAAATCAAGAAGTTATTTTTACTGACTTGCGTATCTGTTTCCCGAGAACTCTTTGCTCCTCTACCCACGGAGGCAATTATTATCCTAATAGTCTGAGCCTCCTTCTACTTTCTACTGAGATACATTATCTCACACTGTACAATGAATTTTCCAGTCTCATCCTGCTTCCGCTGCCAGCGAGAATGGAGAATTTGGCACTCAACCAAATCTGTTCACAGCAGCGGGACTGGATAATCCCAGCAGCGGGAGAAGTCAAGTGAATTCCAACCTATATTACAATTCACAGAATTATTAGAATCCATACAGTGTAGAGGAGGCCATTTGGCCCTTCGCACTTGCACCAACTCTCAACAGAGAATCTTACCCCTGCCCTTTCCCTTGCCATATCCCTGCTACCCCAGACATTAAACTTGGCTAATCCATCTAACCTATTGATCATGGGACATTAAGGAGCAACTGAGCATGGCCAATCCACCTAACCCACACATCTTTGGAGTGTGGGAGGAAACAGAGCAGCTGGAGGAAACCCACACAGACAGGGGGAGAATGTGCAGACTCCGCACAAAAAGTCGCCCAAGGCTGGAACAGAGCCCAGCTCCCTGGCGCTGTGAGGCAGCAGAGCTAACCACCGTGTCACCGTACGTCAGTTAAACAACCAATCTGCAAAGTTATTGGCGCCTCCTTCTCTCGTATACCTGCCGATACGGTGCTGCCCACAATATTGGAAATTGCACATGTTATTCCAGGGTTCATATCATGAATATAAATCGTGGCAGTCCCATCACTACTTAGCACATTTTGCCAATCTGAATAGCAGCCCGTTACCCCTACTGCCCAATTTCAGTTCTGAAATCAATTTCTTATCCATTCTGTTCCCTGACTCCACATTCCCTGACCTTACTGACGCGCCTGTCGTCTATCACTCTCTCAGTAATAACAACTTTGGGTGGCTTCCAAACAATATCACGTGTAGGAAGCATTATAAAAGGGCACAATAAAATGCGTTTGGCAAAACAGGAATAATCTATAGGACTAGTCATACAACTTCCATCTGCAACTCATCGCCTTTATCACAGTCCCATCTAAATCACCGCGTTCGCAGTATTCCTGTTGAAAAAAGCAATAAAATAAAATGTAAACATTTTTATTTAATAACAAATATATATTGCAGGCTTATAAAGAACAACCAATGTCTCACAGTGTGTCTGAAGCTGTAATTCAGTCTCAGAGAATGAATGATGTTCATAAAGCATTCAACCTTCAATCTATGGTTTATGATGTTATCAGTAGGGTTCAGTTGAATTACTATCTTGTAACTCAAAGGCAGCTTTCTATTGTGTGGGATATACACAGCAACCTACAACCTCAGCCTTTATTTCATGAATTAAGTTGGTGCACAGTTCATAAGTCCAAAGAGCCCAATTTTCAAGTAACTAAACACAGTAACAGGAGAAAACCCATTGACCCTGCACCACCATTCAATTCGACCATGGCCAATCTGAATACAAAATAGGTAATGCAATAACAACTCACAGGGGGGATGGCATGGTGGCACAGTGGTTAGCACTGCTGCCCCACAGTGCCAGGGACTCAGGTTCGTTTCCCAGTTTGAATCACGGTCTGTGTGGAGTCTGCACCTTCTCCCCGTGTCTGTGTGGGTTTCTCCCAGGAGCTCCAGTTTCCTCCCACAGTCCAAAGGTGTGTGCATTGACCCGAACAGGCGCCAGCGTGTGGTGACTAGGGGATTTTCACAGTAACTTCATTTCAGTGTTAATGTAAGCCTTACTTGTGACACCAATAAATACACTTTATATTTTAGAAGTGAGTGGAAATCTCCCAATGCTAAGTCATCAGTTAACCTGTGACTATCTCTGAGCGTTAGTCAAAGAATCATAAAGAAATACAACTTAGAAACAGGCCCTTTGGCCTAGCCAGTCAATGCTAACTATAGTGTCCTCCCAGATAGTTTCAATTCATAGAATCCCTACAATGCAGAAGGAGACCATTCGACCATTGAGTCTGCACCAACCACAATTTCACCCATGTACTGACCACAATCCGATTCCCATAACCTCAACTATTTACTCTGCAAATCCACCTAACTCTAGGGTCAATTTAGATAGAATCCCTACAGTGGGGGTCCCATTTAAATGTATCCCCTCTAAATCTATGCCCTCTAATTTTCAATTCCCCTTCCCTGGGAAAAAGACTATGGATGGAATTTTCCCATCCCAGCCACCATGGGAATCCGTAACAGGTGGGACAGGACCATGCAAAGGTCCGTTGAACTTGAGCAGGATTTTTTGATCTTGGGGTGAATGTGGCTGGAAAATCCTACCCTATGTATATTCATCCTATCTCTTCCCCTCATGATTTTATACACCCGAATAAGGCCACCCTTCATTCAAAGTCCTTTCCTGACCAGCCCCTCCCTATAACGCAGGCCCACTAAGGATGGCAGATTTCCCTTTCTAAAGGACATTATTTAATTGGATTTATTATTGTCACATGTATTAGTATACAGTAAAAAGTATTGTTTCCAGATTTATACAGATAAAGCATACTCTTCATTGAGGAAGAAAGGAGAGAGTGCAGAATATAGTGTTACAGCCATAGCTAGGGTGTAGAGAAAGATTGACTTAATGCAAGGTAGATCCATTCAAAAGTCTGATGGCAGCAGGGAAGAAATTGTTTTTGAGTCAGTTGGGACATGTCCTCAGACTTTTGTATCTTTTTCCCAATGGAAGAAGGTGGAAAAGAGTATGCCAGGATGCATGGGCTCTTTGATTATGCTGGCTGCTTTTCCATGGCTGCGAGGAGTGTAGACATTGCCAATGGATGGGAGGCTGGTTTGAGTGATGGACTTGGTTTCATTCATAGCCCTTTGTTGTTTATTGCAGTCTTGAACAGAGCAGGAGCCATTCCAAGTTATGGTCCAACTGGAAAGAATGCTTTCTATGGTGCATCTGCAGAGGTTGGTGAGAGTCACAGCAGACCTGCCAAATTTTCCTTCATCTCCTGGGCATTGGTGGGCTTTCTTAACTGTTGTGTTGGCATGGAGAGACCAGGACAGTTGCTGGTGCTCTGGACACCTAGCGTCATGAAGATCTCGACCATTTCTACTTTGTCCCCATTGATGTAGACAGGAGCGTGTTCTTCGCTATGCTTCCTAAAACCGATGACTATCTCCTTCATTTTGTTGATATTGTGGGAGATTGAAAATACAGAACTACAGGATACATTTAATATTTGAAAGATCATGAAAAATATATTGCGTTATTGTGTCAGGGAACAACTTAACATACCGCAGCTTCTGTGCAGATTTACAGAAAACCAATGATAAAATTACACATAAAATGCTATAATATAAACTTAAAACAGTAGGTAACCTAGATATGGTGTTTTTATTACTCTGCACTGTTCCCTTGGAGAATAGTGTGAAGGAATAAAAGAATCTTCGGGCTAATTAACAGCCTGTTCGGCTGAAATCTAAACACATTTCCCGTGTCCATAAACTTGGAGGCGGCACTGTGGCACAATGGTTAGCACTGCCGTCTCACAGTGCCAGGAATGAATTCTGGCCTTGGATGACTGTGTGGAGTTTGTACATTGTCCCCATGTCTGCATGGGTTTCCTCCAGGTCCTCTGGTAATCCAAAGATATGCAGTTTAGGTAGATTGTCAATGCGAAATTGCTCCTTAGTGTCCAAAGATGTGTAGACTATGCGGATTAGCCCACAAGTGGGGTTATGGGGATTGGGTGGACCTGGAGAAGATGCTCTTTTGGAGAGTCAGTATGGACTCGATGGACTGAATGGCCTCCTTCTCCACTATAGGGATTCCAAATAGGGATTCTATACAAGTTGGTGGTGTCCTTGATCCCTCAACCTCTTGACTCAGGATGGGACTGAGACTATCAAGAGAATGACTGGATAAAGATCTAGAAGGATAAAGATCTAGAAGATCTTGGGGGTGACACTACTACTGCCTCACAGCACCAAGGACCAGGGTTCAATTCCGGCCTCGGGTGATTGTCGGTGTCAAAACTGCGTGTTCTCCCCGTGTCTGCATGGGTTTCCTCCGACTGCTCCAGTTTCATCTCACAGTCCAAAGATGTGCGGGTTAGTTGTGCTAAATTGCCCATTAGTCTTCCAAGATATGCAGTTTATGGGGATTAGTGGGTAAATGTGTGGGGTTACAGGGATAGAGCAGGGGAGAGATCCTAGGTAAGTTACTCTGTCAGAGAGTCGGTGCAGACCTGATGGGCCGAGTGGTCTTTCTGCACTGTAGGGATTCTATGAAGTGACAAAACAACTCATCACTGATATTCTGAGTCATTGCAGAATGGGAGGTAAGGAAATAGCGGATAAACTGAACAGATACTTTGCATCCGTATTCACTGTAGAGGATATAAATAACTTCCCAGAAATAATTGTCAATCAGGAGGTAAAAGGGAGGCACTTTAAACAATTACAATCACTGGGGACAAAGTTCAGAGAAGGGTCATTCGATTACTACCTGGATTGAGTCTCCTTAAGAGACTAACTCGGGCTCAGACAACCGGGCTATTTGGAGAAATGTGGACATCAAGGCGCTAAGAGTGAGGTATTTAAAATAACGAACGGCTGATGTTCTGACCTTATGGGTGGGTTACTCGAGCAAGATGGGCTACCGAGGACCCAGGACACATCAGTGAAAATTATTGAAGTAGTTACTTTAGAAGCTAAGAAGAACTCTTTGAAAATGCACCACCTCTGGAAATGGCCACAAGAAATGTTCATTCGGTGTGAATTAGCTGCACAACTTTGTAAGGAAGCTGATCGAGTTAGTCTACTAGGAAGGCAATGCGAGTTGGAGAAGGTAGGTGAATCAGAGGGACCAGTGATACAAGTTCATTTTGTCTTCTTGAGCTTGTTTGATTGTCTTCAGGAAGTGTTCAATAAATCTTAGAATCCCTGCAGTGCAGGAGGAGGCCATTGAGTCTGCACTGACAGAGTATCTTAGCCAAGCCCTCTCTCTTGCCTTATCCCTGTAACTCCACACATGACTATTCCACCTAACCTACACATCTTGGTACACTTTAGCGTGGCCAGTGCACAGCTTTGGACTGTGGGAGGCAACCGGAGCACCTGGAAGAAACCCATACAGACATGGGGAGAACATGCAGACTCTGCACAGTGACCCAAACCGGGCATCGAACCCAGGTCCCTGGCACTGTGAGGCTGCAGTGCTAACCACTGTGCCACCGTGTCACCCCATAGATCAACATCACTCCATACTGTACATTGAAAGCCCAAAACTTGGTATTAAACTTTATAATTTTTCCCTTAAAAGTATTGAACTTTGGATGTGCCACCAGATGTGAGGGTGATATTGCCCAAGTAACATCGACTGCAAACACACTCCAGGCCATGTCAATTTTTCTCATTAGAATTCTTCATACTGATATAAAAATCAATGCACCCATGGGTTTGTGCACAGCCCAGAGCTATATGAAATTCAGGCTTATTGATAACTTATTTTCTTCAGAGATAGACAAACTGACCAGCAGAAAAACTGAATGTAAAAATAATAAATATGGAGTTGAATCAATCGGCTACATTTCAGTTAAGAGTTTTCAACATTGCACTGGCAAAACATACAGCAGAAAGTTAAATAAGGGAAGTAGTTAAAAGTGAGAAGGCCAAAATCATCTTTAATTTTCTGGAGATACGCAGACGTTAAATGGCGCCTCTACACCAACAGGAGATGGACAAAAGAAATAGTTCCTCACCAAACTGCCAACATTCACGCACAGGGTGCAATCTTATGACCTCGTTTGGCAAGGCGAGGTGGTACGATCGGGTAAGAAGCAAACAAAAAGAAATGGGCCTGATTGCTTGGCACCCCTGTTCAACCAGTGAAATCAGTTTGACTCCCACAAAATAGGTTGGGGGGGGTGCCAATGTTGATGAGCTGGGTGGAGGGTGTTGGCAAGAGGTCTCCCAGTACACTGGGAGATTGGAACATCTGTGCAAATGTGCCCCAAGAGCTCAGCAGATGAGTTCAGTGGCAAGCTTAGACGTCACTTCCCCACTCCCCATCCCCCAATCCACTACACCCCCTCCACTGGCGAGAATCTCATCCTGGCACTTTTTTTGTACTATGTACTACACTACACCCCCTCCACTGGCGAGAATCTCATCCTGGCACTTTTTTTGTAGTAAGTATTACACTACACCCCCTCCACTGGCGAGAATCTCATCCTGGCACTTTTTTTTATACTAAATGCCCGAAGATTGCGATCTGCGGGTGGCCAGGAAAAAAAAACGTGCGATTCTCTCCCATTTTCTCACTCATTCGGCACATTTATCCCACTAATTCCCATGAGTTGCGCATCTTGGGACACTAAGGGGCAATTTACCATGGCCAATCCACCTAACCTACACATCTCTGGACTGTGGGAGGAAACTGGAGAACCCGGAGGAAACCCACACAGACATGGGGAGAATGCGCAAACCCCACACACACACACACACACACACACACACTGTAACCCAAGACTGGAATTGGACACAGGTCCTGCCACTGTGAGGCAGTAATACCACCATGCCACCCTAATGCCACGGTGTCACTTGAAGGGCTCAACTGTCTAATTCTGACCCTAATTCCTATGTTCCTGTGTTCCTATGACCATTGAATGGTCCAATGATTCTTGAATCTCGCAGGTCGGTGAAAACTTGTTGGGCTGATACACCTCTTCTGCACTGCGTAATTCTATGACTACCGCAATGTGCGCTCGTTGGTTGATTCTGGAGTTGAGAGGGTTGGCTTATGTGGTGAGGCTGAGTCGAGTGGAGCTATAGTCATTGGAATTTAGAAGAATGAGGAGAGATTTTATGGAAACGTGTAAGATTATGAAGGGAATAGATAAAATAAAAGCGGCAAAGGTGTTTCCACTGGCAGGTGAAACTAGAACTGGGGGGCATGGTCTCAAAATAAGAAGGAGCATATTCAGGATTGAGTTGAGGAGGAACTTCTTCACACAAAGGATTGTGAATCTATGGAATTCCCTGCCCATTGAGGCTACCTCATTGAATGTTTTTAAGGCAAGGATAGATAAATTTTTGAACGGTAAAGGAATTAAAGGTTATGGTGAGCAGGCAGGTAAGTGGAGCTGAGTCCACGAAAAGATCAGCCATGATCTTATTGAATGGCAAAGCAGACTCGAGGGGCCAGATACTCCTGCTCCTAGTTCTTAGGTTTTTATGTTCTTATCCTTGGAGTGACCCTTAAACCCATAATTGCCTGACCCAGAGGCAAAAGTGCGGTATTTCACATTGTGTGAAACCTGACGGTGAAAACAAAGGTTGGAGCTCGCATATATTCATCAAAAATCCAACGGGGATCTGATGAAGATCCTTTCCAAGCAAAAAATTCTCCAAACAGAATACATACTCTTGAACTCCAGCTGCAGGTGAAACCTACCTGTTGCCAAGATAAAGTTAAAAAGGGGCAGGTTTCATGCCAAGGAAAATTGCCTGCGAATACAGTGAGAAAGTAGACAAATTGGGTTTGCTCTGCTTCAAGCAGGGAAGGTAAAAGGCGGACTTAACAGATGCACTCAACCTCAGGAAGCCTCCCAACAAAGTAACTGAGGAACAACTCCATTGGCAGACAGGTCAGTAAACAGAGGGCAGAGATTCATCGTCAGTAGCAACAGAGACAGAAATGGGAAGAGGAGAATTTTTTCTTCACTCATTCTTGGGACATGGGACATCGCTGGCTGGGCCGGCATTTATTGCCCATCCCTGGCTGCCCGAGGGCAGTTGAGAATCAACCACATTGTTGTGGCTCTGGAGTCACATGTAGGCCAGACCAGCGGTTTCATTAAAGGGAAGTCGTGTCTGACAAATTTACTGGAGTTCTATGAGGATGTGTCTAGGGCGGTGGATAGAGGAGAGCCGGTGGATGTGGTCTTTCTAGATTTTCAGAAGGCGTTTGACAAAGTACCTCACAAGAGGTTATTGCAGAAGGTCGAGGGACATGGAGTTGGGGGTACGGTGTTAGTGTGGATAGAGGATTGGTTGTCAAATAGGAGGCAGAGAGTGGGGGTCAACGGGTGCTATTCGGATTGGCGGATGGTGACTAGTGGAGTGCCCCAGGGGTCGGTGCTGGGGCCTCAGCTTTTTACCATTTATATAGATGATCTGGAGGAGGGAACCGAGTGTAGGGTGTCGAAATTTGCTGATGACACCAAGATTGGGGGAACGGCAAATTGTGCGGAGGGTGTGGAGTGTCTGCAGAAGGATCTAGATAGGCTGGGTGAATGGGCCAGGAAATGGCAAATGGAATTTAATGTTGGCAAGTGTGAGGTGATCCACTTTGGTAGGAAGAATGGTAGGAAGGACTATTACTTACGGGGCGAAAAACTGCAGCAGGCGACGGTGCAGAGGGACCTCGGGGTCCTTGTGCATGAGTCGCAAAAACCCAGCTTGCAGGTGCAGCAGGTGGTCAGGAAGGCGAATGGGATGCTGGCCTTCATCGCGAGGGGGATTGAATATAAAAGTAGGGAGGTCTTGCTGCAGCTGTATAGGGCATTGGTGAGGCCGCAGCTGGAGTACTGTGTGCAGTTTTGGGCACCGCACCTGCGCAAAGATATTTTGGCCTTGGAGGGAGTGCGGAGGAGGTTTACTAGGCTGATACTGGAGTTGAGGGGGTTGAGCTATGAGGAGAGGCTGAATAAACTAGGCTTGTACTCGTTAGAGTTTAGAAGAATGAGGGGAGATCTCATTGAGACGTATAAGATGATGAATGGGATGGATAGGATAGAGGTGGAGAGACTCTTCCCGCTCAAAAAAGACAGTAGGACTAGGGGACACAGCCTCAAGATAAAGGGGGGGCGGTTTAGAACGGAGTTGAGGAGGAACTTCTTCACTCAAAAGGTGGTGAATCTCTGGAATTCTCTGCCCGTTGAAGTGGTGGAGGCTGCCTCGCTAAATATTTTTAAGACGCGGGTTGATGGGTTTTTGATAAGAGAGGGGATTAAGGGTTATGGGGAGAGGGCGGGAAAGTGGAACTGAGCCACGACAGATCAGCCATGATCTTACTGAATGGCGGGGCAGGCTCGAAGGGCAAGATGGCCTACTCCTGCTCCTATTTCTTATGTTCTTATGCTCTTATTTCCTTCCCTAAAGGACATGAGTGAACCAGATGGGTTTTTCTGACTATCGATAATGGCTTCACGGTCATTAGTAGATTCTTAATCCCAGATTTTTATTTAAATTCCAGCATTTGTGTGGCAGGATTCCCCAGAGCTTTAGCTGAGGTTCTGGATTAATAGACTAGCGATAATACCACTAGGCTGTTGCCTCCCAATATTGACTCTGTCCCATGGATTTGAAAGAAAGGCTGGAATTTTCTGATTCTTCCTGTCAGCCAAGAGCAGATTCTTGGAAAATGCCAGTCCTATCAACTACAACCCACCACGCACCCCCCCCCCCCCCACCTCCCACCCCCTCCACCTCACCTTCATAGTATAAATCTTACCCTATTATCCTGGTCTTCAGCTCTGGTGAGAGTTCATCCAATCTCGAAACGTCGGTTCGATTTTCTCTCCACAGACCTGCTGAGGTTTTCCAGCAGTTTCTGTTTGTGCTTCAGATTCCAGTCCCCCGCAGTGTTTTGCCTTTATCTTAGATTTTTGGCAATTGGCCAAACAAGACAGAGGTGGGAAGAGGAGATTTTTCTTGTCGTGTAGCGAGTTATTGCGATTGGTAATGCATCACCTGAAAGAGTACTGAGAGCAGAGTTAGTACTATCTTTGAGAAGGAAACTGGGCAAATACAATTAAATGTGAATAACATGCAGGCATTCAGGGGATTGAGCAGGGCAGTGAGACTAGGTAGCTAGCTCTTTCATGATCCAACGCACACATGAAGGAGGGGGGGAGGTGTAATGACTTTATAAGGCAATTGAGATGGTCCTGTTAGAATATAAACTCCCTGATCAAGGACCAAATTGTTGGGAAAATCAGGGAGCCTCTTTCATTGTATTTAACTAAGCGCGTCAGTTCCTCTGGGACTCCTAGCGTAGACTGTGAACTGAAAACACTCTGTATGCTGTTGTCAGAATTGTAAATAAAGGGATTTTGGTGAAGGGAGGACTTATTACCGAGGAGGCTGGGTATGGGGAGGGGGGCGGTGCTCTGTTGTTCTACGTTTCTTTTATTATTCAAATTTTATTTTTGCAATCTTGGATTAAGTCTGGAAATGCGCAAGTACATTTGCCAAGACGCTGCTCTCGAAAGAACCAGGAAATTCCAGCCTTTCTTTCAAATCAGGAACTCTGACCTGGACAGTTTGGGTGCCATCTTTCCTGCCATCCCCATGCCATGCTCCCGCTGCAGCGAGGGCAGAGAGTTTGACAAACGGCCAAATCACCATTCACTGCGACGGGGCAGGAAAATCCCAGCTGGCGTGAATGGTGATAAGATTCCGACCTTTGTTTGACTTGACTGGAGCTGGAGGCGGAGAACCAGGTGTGAACATTGGCCCGCTTGGATCAAGTCTCCCAGAATCTTCAGGAGATTAAAATGAGTGGCTGCAAAAAAGAATAAGGATTTCCACAAATTTGCGTGGGCCTGTTCTCTCATTCATGGTCCCGTCAAACTTCAGGGTCTCGGTGTAGGGGGAGAGGGGGATTAGGGATTGCTAACAATTTCTAAGACTCGGTTCAAGATCTGAAAGACCACCACTATAATCTAGATATTGAGAGCTACTTCGATCACTTAATCTGAATATATTGTTGCAGAGGGATTCCTGGTAAAGCGCTGCAAATGATTTTTGTAGAACATTGACAATTACAATGGTTGCCAGCATTAATCCTTCAATACGGCCATCATCAACGCAACACAGCCCGTCCAAACTGACAACTGGTGTTGGCTGAAAGATAGTGCCAAACCTCAATAACATCACTTCAGAAAACGCGCCTTTTTTAGAAGCAGCAGGTCGTATGGAATGATTTCCAGTCAGCAGTCATACTCTCCTGTATCATAGAATCGCTACTGTGCAGAAAGAGACCATTGGGCCCATCAAGCCTGTACCAACAACAATCCCACCCAGGTCCCATGCCCATAACCCCAAGTATTTACCCTGCTAACCTCCCTGACACTAAGGGACAATTGCGGACAGCATGGTGGCACAGTGGTTAGCATCATTACTTCACAGCGCCAGGGGCCCAGGTTCGATTCCGACTTCAGGTGACTGTGTGGAGTTTGCATGTTCTCCCCGTACGTTTCCTCCCAGTGCTCCAGTTGCCTCCCACAGTTCAAAGGTGTGGGGGTTAGGTTGATTGGCCATGATACATTGTCCCTTAGCATCAGGGGGATTAGCAGGGTAAATACGTCAGATAATGAGGATAAGGCCCGTGTGGGATCGTTGACAGTGTAGGCTCGATGGACCAAATGGCCTCCTTCTGCACAGTAGGGATTCCATGATCCTATGAATTAAGCATGGCCAATCCACCTAACCTGCACAACTTTGGAGTGCTGGAGGAAATCACAGCACCCGGAGGAAACCCACGCAGACACAGGGAGAGTGTGCAAACTCCACACAGACAGTCAGCCAAGGCCGAGTTGAACCCAGGTCCCTGGCGCTGTGAGGCTGCCATGCTGACCACTGTGCCACCCAGTGTACTGTCCACTTGAAATGCCTGAAATGCAGTGATGACCCAGAGACTTCTTTTTCCCCCGTTTTACAGGCATGAAAGTCAAGTGCCTTTCACAATAATACTTTCTACATTGCCAGGATATGTAGTGTCAAACCTCCTAATTTCATTTATTCCGGGATCCCGTTGTGACAGCCCAAATTTGAACCACCACAGGTAATATCAGCTACAACCCTTCGCAATGGACAAAGGGCTGCAAAATTGTGCTTGGATAAGGATATTATTAAATGAGAAAGAGCGCAGAAAAGATTTACTAGGATGTTACCAGGACTTGATGGTTTGAGTTAGAAGGATAGGCTGGATAGACTGCAACTTTTTTCTGCGGAGCGTAGGAGCCTGAGGGGTGATCTTATAGAAGTCAAAAAAATGAGGGGCATAGATCAGGTCAATAATCAATATCTTTTCCCAAAGGGAGGGGAGTCTAAAACTAGAGGGCATAGGTTTAAAGTGAGAGGGGAGAGATACAAAAGGGTCCAGAGGAGCAATTTTTTCACACAGAAGGTAGTGAGTGTCTGGAACGAGCTGCCAGAGGTAGTAGTAGATGTGGGTACAACTTTGTCTTTAAAAAGCTTTTGGACAGTTACACGGGTAAGATGGGTGTAGATGGATATGGGCCAAATGTGGGCAATGGGCATTAGATTAGGGGCTTAAAAAAAGGATGGCATGGACAAGTTGGGCAGAAGGGCCTGTTTCCATGCTGTAAACCTCAATGACTCTATGACTCTAACAGAAGCTGCGCTGACAGTTCTACCTGTGTGCTCTTCCACTAAAGCTAAGGTGACTTTGCACCAGCTAAGTTATGGGTCTGTGCTGCTGCTGTCAGCAATTTTTTCCCCAGCCTTGGCACATAGAACAATGGAAACATTCGGTGAACAGACCGTGTGTGTAGTTCTTTCATTTTCACTGCTGGAATATGCTGGTCCATCCATTATCAAAACGAATGGCTGGGAATATCAAAGAGGAAAATGGAAACATCTGGATATCCTGCCCTGATGTATTTAAGGTCTCGTTGTTGTTTAGTGGGGCAGACAGTGAAGTGAATCGCATTACAGCAAAAAGAGATAAGACCAATTTCCACTATTAAGAGGTAACAGGGTTATTATGTGATGTATTGCTCTACCATTATAACTCCAAGAGACTACCCTGTTCCCAAGCATGGACTCACGGTGGCACAGTGGTTAGCACTGCTGCCTCACAGCGCCAGGGACCTGGGTTCGATTCCTGGCTTGGGTCATTGGCTGTGCGGAGTCTGCACATTCTCCCCATGTCTACATGAATTTCCTCTGGGTGCTCTAGTTTCCTCCCACATTCTGAAAGATGGGCTGATCAAGCACATTGGCCATGCTAAATTCTCCCTCAGTGTATCCAAACAGGTGCCAGAGTGTGGCGGCTGGGGGATTTTCACAGTAATTTCATTGCAGGCTTAATGTAAGCCTACTTGTGACACTAATAATTAGACTTAGACTTTAAATTGAGGAGTTTTTTTAATTCATTCGTGGGACATGGACATTGCTGGCTGGCCAGCATTTATTGGCCCATCCCTAGTTGCCCTTGTTCAGAGGGCAATTCAGAGTCAACCACATTGTTGTGGGTCTGGAGTCACATGTAGGCCAGACCAGGTAAGAGTAGCAGATTTCCTTCACAGCAAGGACATTAGTGAATCAGATGGATTTCATGCCAATGATTTCATGGTCATCAGTAAGTTCTTAATTCTAGATTTTATTTTTATTGGATTCAAACTCTACCATCCATCATGGCAGGATTTGAACTCTGGTCCCCAGAGCATTAGCTGAGTTTCTGGATTAATAGTCTAGTGATAATTTCACTAGTCTATTGCTTCCCTTTAACTGGGTTCTTAATGGAAGGACTGCATCACCAGGAATTAATCATAGTAAGAAAAGTCTATAATTTCTTGTACTCCTGATCTCCCTATTCCCCCATGAAAGATCCCCTGCAGCATCAACTTTTCAATCGCAGGACTAAGACAACCAAAACCAATTAATGTTTTTATTTAACCAGAAAACAAAGCTGAGGCAGTTTATAAAAGTCATTTTCAGGAACTAAGTAGATAACCTCGACCGACCTTTCAAGAATTGAGGGAATACAAAGCTGAAGCAGTGACCATTGCTGAAATTTTACCATCTTGCTCGCCACAGGAATTGGAGCAGGCAAGAGGTGGACTATGGAAACGTCTATTGACTGCAGGTGGGAGTTCATGTTTCCGGGATAAGCGAGGCTATAAAATCCTGCCCCGTGTCACTATTTAAGAATGGGCTAGATGGCTGGTCAAATGGAAGGGGAATAAAAGGATGTGGAAACTGTTGTGTTATGGTGTCACCACTGAGCACTGTGGTCTATTGTGGGTCTGTTTGTGGTGTCTCAATTATGAGATTTTGAGACCTGAGTGCTTAAACATGAGCAATTTATTGATCATTTTTAACTAGATATAGAATCTAGTTAAGGTTGTGCATGTTGCTACACCTCCCATGAGGATGCTCTGAGAGTGCTGTCTTTAAGTCTATTACCATGTGATTCTATACATCATACTGTGGACTATTCCCAAGTCCCTTGTGAACCCTTCCTCTGCCAAGTACCTATTCGTTATGATGCCATGCAGGCACATAATACAACAGAAACAGGGTGATACACAGTATTAGGACTACTCCTTGCATGGAAGAGGAACACTACATGAATAATGCACCTGCTTCCGTCTTTTGAAAATAGAAAATGGAGTAGACCATTCGGTTGTTTGAACCTGCTCTGCCATTCATTAAGGTCATGGCTGATCATCCAATTCAATGGCCTGAACCCGCCATCCCCCCATATCCTTTAATCCCCTTTCCCCAACAGCTATCTCCAACTCCTTCTTGAAAACTTACAATGTTTTGGCCGCAACTGTTTTATATGGTAGCTAATTCCACAGGCTCACCACTCGCTGGGTAAAGACATATCTCTTTATCTCAGTCCTAAAAGGTTTACCCCATTTCCTCAGACTGTGAGCCATGGTTCTGGACACCCCCACCATTGGGAACACCCTTCCTGCTCCTACCCTGTCAAGTCCTATTAGAATTTTAGAGGGATTCGATGAAATCCAATGTATATAATCCTAACCAACCCAATCCCTCCTCATACACTAGCCCTGCCATCCTGGGAATCAGCCTGATAACCATTAGCTGCACTCCCTCCATAGCAAGGATATCCTTCCTCAGATAAGGAGACCAAAGCTGCACACAATACTCTGACTTCTGTTATTCTATGTTTTAAGTTCCATCTTTTGAATGACACCATGCGTTGAAGTTAATCTGATCCGATTCAAGAAGCCCAAGAATCGATGGAAATCAGTCCTCACATCTCCTTTGAATAATCCAGTCTAGTTGCCAAAATGGATTATTCCCCCTTGAGACACTTCACCTGACAGTCGGGGCTGGTGTCCATTTTGATTTAGAGTTAATCCCATGAATCCCAGGTCTTATGGTACCGTGTCAAAGGCTGTTTGATAGTATGTGCATGTACGCACACAATGCATTTGTCTCATATCCATAATCTTCACGAAGAATTATCAAATTCCCTTACTAAAATCTGTGCTGATGATTCTAAATTCTTTCTCTTGCTCTAGATATTTATTGATTTAAAGTTCATTTATTAGTGTTACAAGTAGGCTTACATTAACACTGAAATGTAGTTATGGTGAAAATCCCCTAGTTGCCACACTCAGGTGCCTGTTCGGGTACACTGAAGTAGAATTTAGCACGGTCAATGCACCCTAACCAGGCTGCGGAAGGAAACCAGAGCACCCGGAGGAAACCCACGCAGACACGGGGGAATGTGCAGACTCCGCACAGACAGTGAGCCAAGCCGGGAATCAAATCCGGGTCCCTGGCGCCAGGAGTCTTCAGTACAGTTCATCATTGATTAAAGATTTCCAAGTTTTCCTGAGCACAGGTAGCTAATGTCTCACTAATATCTTCAATCATACCTAGAGTGAAACACCTTATGCTCACCTGTGCCAAATTCAAATGTAAAAGCTTATGGTCCTAGTTATCTTCATAAAACACCTTGGAGTTTCTGGCCTGGGTCTTAACATGAGAAAGACATAATCGTTATCCCTTAAGAGTTTACTGTTTGGTTCGAATATGAGAAGTAAGGAGACAACACTCAAGTTCAAATTAAACTAAGAACTTTATTGTTAACTTGTATTCCTATCAATCTGTTCACCCGTTACAATTCCAAGCAGTCACAAACACATTGCCAAAGTTATACATTCAACCAACAGTCAGTGCTCAGCCTCCTGCAATTTCTTCTTCTAGTAGTTGATTAAGCAATGGACCACCAATTTGCAAAAGCTTTATACCCAGGCTGGGATTTTCTCGTTCACCCTGCCACTGCTGTCAGCGAGAACAGAGAACTTGGCGCTCAGCCAAATCTTCATTCACAGCAGCAGAATCGAAGATAACCAGCGACAGGCGTGGTTGGAGGATTCTGGTCCCTGTTTCCCCGAGGTGGGCAGGAGTTTGCATTGACAAGATTGTTTTTAGAATCATAGAATCCTACAGTGCAGAAAGAGACCATTCGGCCCATCAAGACCGCACTGATCACAATCCCACCCAGGCCCTATCCCCATAACCCCACGCATTTGCTGTATGTAGGTAGTCCCCCGACACTAAGAGGGAATTTAGTATGCCCGATCCACCTAACCCACACATCCTTGGACTGTGGGAGGAAACCAGAGCTCCCGGAGGAAACCCAAGCAGACATGGGGAGAACGTGCAAATTCCACACAGACAGTAACCCAAGCCAGGAATCGAACCCGAATCCCTGGCACTGTGAGGCAGCAGTATTAACCATTGTGCCACCGTGCCATCCTTTGAAATCAGGTTTAAGCTACATGGACCAGTAAGGGCCTAAGTTCTCTGGCCTTTCACACAGCAAGGGCAGAGAACTGGCACTCAGCTGACTGCAACGGGACGGGAGAATCCCTGCTCCGAGTGAAGTCAGAAAATCTGGCCCGAGGTATCCAGTACTTTGTTCAAGCCATGATAGTTGATGCTGCTCTGACAATGTCCACACATTCAAAACTTTCTTCATTAATTCCCCATGAATCCCTTGTTGGGAGCTTTTTTTTGAATCAGTTTTTCTCACTTGGTCAATGGGTACTATAACAATGCAAGTTGTTACAGTTCAAAGAACAACAAAGGACAAAGAACAGTAGAGCACAGGAACAGGCCCTTCGGCCCTCCAAGCCTGCACCAGTCATGATGCCTGCCTAAACTAAAACCACATGCGCTTATGGAATCCGAATCCTTCCATTCCCATCCTATTCATGTGTTCGTCTCGATGCCCCTTAAATGCTACTATTGTACCTGCTCCCACCACCTTCCTGGGCATTCTGTGTAAAAAACATTTCGAACATCTCCCCTAAACTTTTCCCCACGCATTTCAAACCTATGTCCCCTAGTCCTTGACTTTTCTACCCTAGGAAAGAACATCTGACTGTCCATTCTGTTTTAATTGCCCAGTAAGGCAGCAGGAACTTACAATTCAGAATGTTTACAAGATCATGACTGGCGTGGACAAAGTCCTCCTGACAAAATATCATTTCTTTGCATTTCCAAAGCAGAATATTGCCACTCAATGTCAACTTGGTTAGACTCTCGCAGTTCAATTAGCTGCAGCCATTTTAGCATTTTGAAATACATCGCAGACATCAGGATATGTAAAACTTCTTCTTGACATCAAAGTGAAGCACAGCATTTAAACATGTTTGTTTGTTGATGCTTACAGAGGATCCCAAGTGTAAATTGGGTGGAGAATTGAGCCAGTGAAGAAGCACTGGTGTGTGGCTGGAAGAACAAGGAATCTCTTAAATAATATCAAAGGAAGGCAGCTGGATCTCTTCAGACCTGTTACCCATACAGAAGGGTCAGAGTGCCTAATCACCACTGGAAGGATTAATGGAAAAGTAGGAAGAGGCAGTGAGGGAATATTAAAGACTGACTTAATCAGGGGCAGCACAGTGGCACAGTGCTTAGCATTGCTACCTCACGGTGTCAGGGACCCAGGTTCGATTCCCAGCTTGGGTCCCTGTCAGTGTGGAGTTTGCATGTTCTCTCTGTGCCTGTGTTTCCTCTGGGTGCTCCTGTTTACTCCCACAGCCTAAAGATGTGCGGGTTAGGTGGATTGGCCATGCTAAATTGCCCCTTAGTGTCAGGGGGACTCGCTAGGGTAAAGGTGATTATGGGGATAGGGTCTGGGTGGGATTGTGGTCGGTGCAGACTTCATGGGCCGAATGGCCTCTTTCTGCAGTGTAAAATTCTACGATTCTAACTCCAACAACCAGATCAACCACTGTTGATTTGATCAGAAAGTCTGGAAGATCTTTGTCTCTCAGTTTTGGCACTTAGACTAGGGACAGGATCTACCAATCCCACCATTTTGCAATGCTTATCTACCCTGCCTCTGGGAACATACTGTGGGCAGTCACCTTTGGCCAGATTGGAAGATCCTCCTGGCAGTAAGAACTGGAAAATCCCTCCTTATGTTTGTGAATTCCAATCCTTTTTTTAACAACTTTTTACACTTGGAAGTGTTATTAGTGACATACCTGCATTGGAAAGTCAATAGAAATCTGTATTTCACTTAAGCTATCGATTTCCTGCAGTTAGGGAGTCTTGCGAGTCTCAGCGGAGATTTTGATTAAAGTGGTATCACCATCTCTTCCTTTTGCTCTGTTTTATTTGAATGCCCTTTCTGTCATCACACTGTTCAGGACTCACTTCCTCTCCGCCATCCCAATGTTTTTGAGCACTGAAACAAAGGACGGGATTTTCCAGCCACACCCACCCCGAGACCGGAAAATCCC
This sequence comes from Carcharhinus amblyrhynchos, assembly GCF_965287045.1. NCBI lineage: Eukaryota > Metazoa > Chordata > Chondrichthyes > Carcharhiniformes > Carcharhinidae > Carcharhinus > Carcharhinus amblyrhynchos. The sequence goes on from NC_137329.1 coordinate 116,875,772, forward strand.
ACCCCAAGTCAATGGTCCACCAAATTTTCCATCCTGCCTGCATCGGGCGAGATCGGAAAATTTACCACAAAGTATGAGCTAAGTTCCTTCACCCACGTCCATTTTTGCTCTCCTATCTCAATATCCGAGTGAGCTTTGTGCATGACTTGTGGGACAGACCACTCATCCGGAGTGAGACACAGTCAGAGCGAGTATGGATTTCAGGAACTTGGAGCTGAGTGTGAATTGAATTGACTTGAATTGGCAAGTCCTTCTCTTTCTTTTCTTTGTATGCTCTCCTCTCAGGGATAACATCTTACACTGCAACAATTCCCTATTCATCTGGTTTACCTGTAGAATACTTACCTTCCTAAAATAAAACAAAAATCAGAGCCTCTCCTTCCACCAGGTGTTTCTTACCCTCTTTCCTGAGCTTGTTACACTGGGGTTAATGTTCCCATCTTATGTTCGTGTAAGAATACTTAGTCAATATCTTTTCCCAAAGGTAAGGGAGTCTAAAACTATAGGACATAGGTTTAAGGTGAGAGGGGAGAGATACAAAAGAGTCCAGAGGGGCCATTTTTTCACACAGAGGATAGTGAGTGTGTGGAACAAGCTGCCAGAGGTAGTAGTAGAGGTGGGTGCAATTTTAAGAAGCATTTAGATAGTTACATGGATACAATGGGTAAAGAGGGATATGGGCCAAATAAGGGCAATTGGGACTAGCTTAGACGTTAAGAAAAGGGGCGGCATGGACATGTTGGGCCAAAGGGCCTATTTCATGCTGTAAACCTCTAAGACCCTAAAACAAGTGATATTGGTTCAGCCACCCTTTATATATCTCACCTGCTAATCATTAAAGTCTATGCTCTCAATATTTTAGAGTGCGGTCCTTTGTCTAAGGTAACGGTTACAAAAGCTATCAAATAAATAATCTTTTCTTCTCACAAAAACAGAAAATTCTGGAAAATTTCAGCAGATCTGACAGCACCTGCGGAGAGTTTCAAGTCTGAGTGACCCTTCATCAGAGCTCGATTCTCTCTCCTCAGATTCTGTCAGACCTGCTGAGATTATCCAGCATTTTCTGCTTTTCTTTCAGATTCCAGCATCCACAGTATTTTGCTTTGAGCCTTTCTCCTTCCCGATCCACTAGACCTTCCCCTCCCACCCTGACACCCAGCTCACCAAATCTTCACGGACTCAGAGCCAAAGACTGGCTGGGCCCAATATCCACTGGTCGAGAAGTCTGTGGTCCAGTGGGTAGCATCCCTGTCTCTGAGTCAGAACCTCTATGTCTGAGTCCCAACCCAAGACTCGGTGGCCAAGAGAGGCACGCTTATAAGGCAACCCAACAGGTTAAGAATCCACGAACGAATCCTCACACCAACACACAGCAAAGGCAAGTCGTAAGAGTGGAGAAGATTCCTGGTCAGCCATGTGATGGGAAGAATGTTGGAGCCTCTACTATCACTGTTCATAGCTCCAGACTACAACATGCGTGTAAAAAGTGCTTGTTGCCACAGTAACTCTCCCTGTGGGAACTGTGACACATCACTCCTATATCAAATGAGATTGAGTGTGTGACAATACTACACCAGGTCCTAGCTGAGATCTTAGAATGGAAACACTGAACTTAGGGTCCATGTGCGTCTAATCTCAAATAACCCACCCGCTCCCCATCCCACACCAACTTTCCAAGTCTCATGCAGGGGCAGGGGGAGGCTCTGCCACACAAGACTATCCCAGAAACTAAGTGATGGCTAGGAACCCAATAGATCCCAGCATCCAGTGGAGTTTGTATTCATTTTGTCAGGTTCCAAAGGTCTGCAAGTTAGGTTGATTGGCCATGCTGAATTGTCCCTTAGTGTCCCAAGGTGTATAGGTTAGGGGCTTACTGGGGTAAATTGGTGCAGATTCAATGGGCCAAATAGTCTCCATCTGCACTGTAGAGATTCTATGACTCCTCCTGAGCTATGGTGGGGAGTCCTTAGGAATGGCTTGGTGAAATCCATGATTTGTTTGCCACTGACAGGGTTTTATCCCCTGCCACTTCATAGAATTATTGAATCCTTGTAGTGCAGACGGAGGCCATTCAGCCCATCCAGTGTGTACCAACCACAATGCTATCCCCATAACCCCATGTATTTACCCTGGCTAGTCCCTCTGAAACGAAGGGGCAATTTAGCATGGCCAATCCACCTAACCTGCACACCTTTGGACTGTGGGAGGAAACCAGAGCATCGAGAGGAAACCCACACAGACATGGGGAGAATGTGCAGACTCCGCACAGCAAATGATCCAAGCCGGGGATTGAACCTAGGTCCCTGGAGCTGTGAGGCAGCATTGCTAACCACTGTGTCACCATGCCGCCCCATTTGTTTTAGGTGTTGGGAAAGGGGTGCACGTTGAAGAGGGTTATTCAGTTGCAAAATGAAATTTCAAAGCGCTCACGTTGGCTGCCTGTACACTTTGGATACACACTTACCCCCATCTCCAGCAATGGGTTAATTAGTTTCTTACTGATATGAATGTCACGCCGCTGTGAAAGGCATCCTGGTTTGAAGCTGCAATGAGATTGCCTGTCAACACAGAGACTGAGCAATGTGATATCATCTGAGTCTAATGTCACCCTGCTGCCATCAGCGCTGACCCTTTATTTGATCTCAATCAGTGGAGCAGCACTGCTGTGAGGATCGGTGTGCATGAAGCTGTTCCCGCTGACTTCTCCATCAGAGCCTGGAGAGCCGTATGTTTGGTACTAAAATCAATGGAGCTTAGAGTAAGAGAGACGAGAGCAAATATTAGATATAGGATGAGTTCTGACCCTCCACTGGATCTACATTGGGAATGTTTATCACTAGGATGCAGTGCCTCAGGGACCCGCACAAGATGGCAACTTAACACGAGGGACACAAATGAATATTGTCATGCTTCATAAATGAACACAATGCAAATGTTATACTCTTGCGCCAACCAGGACCATGTCTATTTATTTATTCATTAGTCACAAGTAGGCTTATATTCACACTGCAATGAAGTTACTGTGAAAATCTCCTAGTCGCCACACTCCAGCGCCTGTTCGGGTACACTGAAGGAGAATTTAGCGCAGCCAATCCACCAAACCAGCACGTCCTTCAGATTGGGGGAGGAAACCAAAACACTTGTAGGAAACCCATGTAGACATGGGGAGAATGTACAAAACTCCACATAGACAGTGACCCCCAAGCTGGGAACCGAACGCAAGTCCCTGACGCTGTGAGGCAGCCGCACTAACCACTGTGCCACTGTGCCGCAGCACTCTGTCCTCTGATCAGAAAGCTTTGTGGTTTCAAGCGCCCATTCCAGGGACTTGAGCCTGTGATCCCAGGCGGAAACTCCGATGCAATATTGTGGGAATGCTGCACAGTCTGAGGTGTCCACTTCCGAGTGCGACATTTTATCTGGGCCTGGGAGGATCAGGAACAGCCCAATGCCAGGCATAATTGGAATTTTTAGCCTCCCACTCATACTTCCCATCCTGCTATGCTACTGGACCAGGACAGTGAGGTGGAAAGATCACACCCTCTGTCTTTGTTCTTTCTGAACAATGAATTTTGTCCGGAAACACCATTATGATCGGAAAGACAAGGGCTGGAATTCTGTGGCCTTGTCACCCCCGCCAGTGAGAACAGAGAATTTTGTGCTTGGCCAAATCTCCATTCACTGCAGCAAAAGAGGAGAATCCCAGCTGTGAGCAAGGACGGAGAATCCCACCTCTCGCCTGTCTTCTCAAGATGGTTTTAAAAGCTCCCGTTGCACTAACTTAAAGAAGAGCAGGGCAGTTCTTCCTGCAGTTCTGGACAATATTTACCCTTCAAGCTCCAGATAATCTGGTCATTGACGTATTGCAGTTTATGGGACCTTGTGGTTCACCAATTGGCTGTTTCACTTCCAATGTTATATAGAAACATAGAAGCAGGAATAGGCCACTCAGCCCTTCAATCCTGCTCTGCTATTTTGATCATGTCTGATCGTCAAGTTCAATATCCTGATCCCACCTTCTCCCCATCCCCTTCCCCGTGATCCCTTTAGCCCCCAGAACTATATCTAATTTCTTCTTGAAATCGCACAACATTTTGGCCTCAACTACTTTTTGTGGTAGTGAATTCCATACATTCACCTCCCTCTGGGTGAAGAAAGTTCTCCTCACCTCAATTCTAACAGATTTGCCCTTTATCGTCCAACTATGACCCCTAGTTCTGGACTCCCCACCAGCAGGAACGTTCTTTTTGAATTTACCCTGTCTAACCCTGTCAGAAGTTTGTTTGTGATCCTGTCCCACTCTTCCAAACTCCAAAGAATATAATCCTAAATGACTTAGCCTCTCCTCATATGTCAGATTGTCATCCCAGGAATCAGCCTGATAACCTTCACCGTAGTCCCTCTATAGCAAGGACATCCTTCCTCAGAGAAGGAATTACAATTATGACGATGCTACAGAAGTATCTTTACAGGGTATTTTTAGTTGCCAGTGAAACACTTTGGAAATTTTTAAGGTTGTAATGGATGGTTGTAATTTATGCATATCAGCTTTGTGAGTTCATGGAAGCACAGTAACGACAGTGACTCCATCTTTAATTAACTGCTAGGAAAAAGTCAGTAAATTGTTTTTTTTTCATTTAGAAATATAGAGCACAACTAAAACAGAACTCTTTAACAAGAAAGAAGGAGACGGTAGTATAGCACTAATGTCATTGGATGACTAATCCTGAGACTCATGGTCTAAGGATATGAGTTCAAATCCCATGTAGCAGCATTTTAAGAAACTATGTATTAAGTGGAGAATTTCCTCTCTTACTTACGGCTCAGCTAACACAAACACTCATGGAGACAAGCATTCTGGTAAAAGATGTTTCTTTATTCTCCAAACTTGGTCAACTTACAAGGGAGAGAGATCTAGGGCAGTTCCAAATCACTTTGAAACTATGTTGTTTCAGTATTACAATTATATAATTTTTGAAAGTCATTCGCCCATTCCTTGCTCATCCCAGCCGGGTATGAGCCAATCATTACTAGTGTAGATTATTTACCTTGGCTAATGACATTTACCCTCTGATAGCATGGGACTACATGATCAGTTTGTGGACTTTGAAAGTCTTTCTCACAGTCACCTGACATGTTCTCCAGACCTTCTTATCTGGTGTAATGTATGTCCTATTCATTAGAACTGTCTGGGACCCCTGGTGTGCCCTTGGTTAGTGAATACCCTATTCATTAGGACTGTTTAGAGGCACTGATAAGAATTGCTCTTCTTTTAGTTCAAGCAGCTGCACTGTTCCAAGGGATATGGTTCTTTTTACTTAACTACATCCCATCATGTCTTAGAGTATTGTGTCATTAGCCAAGGTATATGATTTTAATACAGAATATATATTCAAAAATACATGTCTAAATTCTCTAACAGTGGTTATATGTGCCCCTATGCAAATAGTGTTTTTCGGGCACTTTGTAACTTCTCTATACTCTAGTCACACTGATTTAATCTACCTTGATCTGTTAGTCTTTTAAAACCAAATTATTCTAAATTCTCTGTTACATCCCACAATGGCAGTTGGTGGAATTTACGTTCAGTTAATAAATTTGGAATATAAAATTAGTCGCATTAATAATGACCATGAGACTATCACCGATTATTGTAAAAACCCATCTGGTTCACTCATGTCCTTTGGAGAAGGAAATCTGCCATCCTTACCTGGTCTGGCCTACATGTGACTCCAGACCCACAGCCATGTGATTGACTCTTAAATGTCCCCTGAAATGACCGAGCAATCCATGAAATTCAAGGCTGTTAACTAGGGATGAGCAACAAATGCAGACCTTGCCAGCACTGCCCATATTCCATGGAACAGAAGTTCCTCCAGCTCCTCTTGACTCCCCATTGGTAAATTTAAGAGATTGTCTCTTCCTCTCTGTTTGCGGGGATAAGCAATTAGAAAATGTTGGTAGATTCTAAAACATAATTCTCAAAGTTTTAAAACAGATTTGTTACATAAAATTGAATTCCCTTCAATAAAGGGGGAACGAGGTGTTTAAAATGTTAAGAGAGATATAGAGCAACTATTTCCACTAAAAAGAGAGTCATGAATTTAAAATTAGAGTCACTCCATTGAAGTATGAGATCAGGATTCATGATGATCCAATAGGATGATGGAGGAGTTGAATGGTCTATCCTATCCCAATGGTCCTAAATTCCTTCCGGTGAGGGATTGTGCGGGTTAGGTGGATTAGCGAGGTAAAAACGTGGGATTACGGGGATAGGATGGTGGAGAGGAATTGGTTAAGATATTCTGTCAGAGAGTCACTGCAGATTCGATGAGCTAAATGGTCTCCTTCTGCAATGCAGGGACTCTATGATTTGGACTTCCACACTTTCTCTTCTGAATTCCAGATCTCTCTGACTTCTCAGTTATGTGATCTGACATTGTGATTACATCAACATCACATACCCTTTCCTCTCTATCTCCTCCCCTCCAAATCTTTATCCCCATCATACTTACATCCTCCTGTATCCCTCCCTACAAAGCCTCAGAATTCACAGGGTTAGACACTGAGGTGCCTTGACTCTGATCTGGTTCTGATTCCCTTTTGAGGTCGTGCTGTCTGTGTGAGTGTTCTTCCAGCAACTTGCTGTAGAGCTTGTAGTAAATCTTCCTTCTTCAACAGGATCAAAGTAGTGACCCAAGTTTCTAAGGTTTTCTCTCAGGTTTCTCCTGCGGTTCCTCCTTAGGGTTCCCTGGGCTGTCTCAGAATCACAAAATTGTGCAGCACGAAAGGAAGGCATTATAATCCTGTGTGACATTGGCTGTCGAGATCTTTCAATGATTGTGCTTTCCCTCTCTTTGTCTTGAACCCACATTCTTTCCCTGGGCTTTCATATTGTTAATACATAGAAACATAGAAACATGGAAGAGAGTATAAAAGTCTAAATTTTATTTATTAGTCACAAGTAGGCTTACATTAATACTGCAATGAAGTTACTGTGAAAATCCCCTAGCCACCACACTCCAGCCCCTATTCGGGTACACTGAGGGAGAATTTAGCACGGCCAATCCTCCTAACCACCACATCTTTCAGATTGTGGGTGGAAACTGGAGCACTCAGAGGGAACCCACGCAGGCACAGGGAGAATGTGCAAACTCCACAGTCAGTGACCCAAACCGGGAATTGAACCCGGCTCTCTGGTGGTGTGAGGCAGCAGTGCTAACCACTGTGCCACCCCAGATAGGAGCAGGAGGAGGCCCATTCAGCCCTTCGAGCTAGCTCCACCATTCATCATGATCATGGCTGATCGTCCAACTCAATAGCCTAATCCTGCTTTCTTCCCATAACCTTTGGCCTGTTCGCCTCAAAAGCTATATCTAGCTGCCTCTTGTATATATTCAATGTTTTGCCATAAACTTCTTCCTGTGGTAATGAATTCCACAGGCTCACCCCTCTTTCGGTGAAGAAATATCTCCTCATCTCCATCATAAAATGGTCTACCCTGAATCCTCAGGCTATGACCCCTGATTCTGGACAAACACACTCTATTATGGAGTCATAGCTTATCAAGGTTAATTTGAACCATTGAATTCTGGACAGCGTCTTCACAATCTCTTTCATGTTCAGAAGAGTGACTTGTATCATATGGTGTATTTCGATTATGAAACATAATCGCGTAACATAATCCTGACAATTTTTTGAACAAACAATCCCTGCCAATATTTCTTTTTGTTTCATGGTGGATTCTCGTTCTGTTTCTCTTAGTGACCTAGAGGCATAGTACACTGGCCTATGCTTGCCGTCTTCTTGGCTTGAAATAAAGCTGCCTCATGTAGACCATCTGCTGCTGCTATTGTTGGTAATTCTGGGTCATAATGTGCCAAGATTTCAGAAGACATTAAAAGATGTTTAATCCTTTTGAAGGCATTTTCTGATCAATGTTCCAGCACCACTGCTGGCCCTGTCTCAACAGTTGTTTCCAGGACTTGTTGACCTTGGCTGAGTTTGGTCAGAATGGTTGATCATCTTGAGGAATATTTGAGGTTCAGGTGTGTTCCTGGTTTTGTAGAAATTTTCCGATTGCTTTTGACACAAAGTGGCACAGTGGTTAGCACAGCTGCCTCACAGCTCCAGGGACCTGAGTTCAATTCCAGCCTCAGGTGACTGTGTGGAGTTTGCACATTCTCCCCGTGCTTGCGTGGGTTTCTCCCGGGTGCTCCTGTTTCCTCCTACACTACATGGTCGATTGGCCATGCTAAATTGCCCCTCAATGTCAGGAGGATTAGTAGGGTAAACACTAGGTGCACTGAGGGAGAATTTAGCATGGCTAATGCATCTAGCCAACACGTCTTTTCGGATTGTGAGAGGAAACCAACGCAAACATAGGGAGAACACACAGATATTATGGAATCATAGAATCTCTACAGTGCAGAAGGAGGCCATTCGGCCCATCAAGTCTACACCAACCAAAATCCCACCCAAGCCCTATCCCTTTGCCCTCCATCCCCTCCAAGGGCAACTAAGGATAGGCAACATGGTCACAGGGATAGGGCTTGGGTGGGACTGTTGTCAGCGCAGGCTTGATGGGCCGAATGGTCTCCTCTAGCACTGTAGGGATTCTATGACTTTTGTGGATCAATTGTGATTCGAGAGGCTTGTACTGCGTGACCTCGGAACTTGATCATTGGTTTGGAGAATTCATATTTGCATTCAAAGTTAGTCCGGTGTCTGTAAGGTTACTCTGAGCCTGCAATCATGCCCTTCTCTCGTAGAGCTCCTGTGGCACATTGCTCCTTCCATGCCTTCTGAAGAATAACATTATTATCTGGAAAAGTGCTGGAAAAGACACCATTCCAAAGGGCAATCTATGGAAAGAAAACCGATTGAATGATGTAATAAATGTATCAACAACTTGGATTCGTTGTCCAGGAACAACTGCCAAAATCTACTGTTTGCTTCCAATTTGGTAAATAAACATACTCTTGTCTAGGTTAGGAACACAAGAATAAGAACATAGGAACAGTGCTAGGCCACTCAGCCTATCGAGCCTCCTCTGTCATTTAATACAACCATGGCTGATCAAACACTTCAATATCTTTTACCCTCATTACCCAAGGTGGCACAGTGGCATAGTGGTTAGCACTGCTGCTTCACAGTGTCAGGGACACGGGTTCAATTCCAGTCTCGGGTCACTGTCTGTGCAGACAGTGCACATTCTATTCATGTCTGCGTGGGTTCCCTCTGGGTGCTCCAGTTTCCTCCCACAGTCCAAAGATGTGTGGGTGAAGTTGATTGGCCAAGCTAGATTGATCCTAGTGTCAGAGGGATTGGCAGGGTAAATCTGAGGGTTTGTGGTCAGTGCAGTCTCAATGGGCCAAATGGCCTCTTTCTGCACTGATTCTCCTCCCATAACTCTTAACATTATTGTTATCAGTAATCTATGGATCTCTGCTTTCCAAGGCTCTCATCCACTGAGGCTATCAGGTGGATCCCACATACCACTGGCACAGCGGTTAGCACTGCTGCCTCACAACGCCAGGGACCCGGGTTTGATTCTCGACTTGGGTCTGCACATTCTCCCCATGTCTGTATGGGTTTCCTTCGGGTGCTCCAGTTTCCTCCCACAGTCCAAAGAGGTGCAGGTTAGGTGGATTTACCTATGCTAAATTGTTCCCTTTGTGTCAGGGGGATTAGCTGGGTAAACATGGGGAGGTTATGGGGATAGTACTTAGGTGGGCTTGTTATCGGTGCAGATGTGATGGCCTCCTTCTGCACTGTAGAGATTCTACAATTTGTTGAGGTGAGTTAAATCTACGTAGATTCTCATAGAGCTGTTTGGTTATGGGATCGTAACCATTCCTGAACACCATCGTAGGAATTTTACAGACCAGTCACGGCAGGGGCACAACTGGAAAATGTAGTACGCCATTCAAACGTCTATTGACTTCAGCAGCACTGGAAAATCCCACCAGCAAGAGATGCCATAAAATGCCGTCCTATTTTGTTCGGCCAATGAGCAGCTCCACTTGCCCACTCACTCACCATGACTCTTAATTCCTTTACTGTTCAAAAATATATCTATCTTTGGCTTAAAGCATTCAATGAGGTAGCCTCAACCACTTCACTGGGCAGGGAATTCCACAGATTCACAACCCATTGAGTGAAGACGTTCCTCCTCAACTCAGTCCTAAATCTGCTCCCCCTTACTTTGAGGCTATTCCCCTAGTTCTGGTTTCATCCGCCAGCGGAAACAATGTCCCTGTGTCAATCTTACCTATTCCCTTCATAATCTTATATGTTTCTATAAGATCTCCCGTCATTCTTCTAAATTCCAATGAGTATAGTCCCAAACTACTCAGTTTCTCCTCATCAGCCAACCCTCTCAACTCCAGAAACAACCTAGTGAATCCTCTCTGCACCCCCTCCAGGGCCAGTATATCCTTTCTCAAGTAAGGAGACCAAAACTGTACACAGTACTCCAGGTGTAGCCTCACCAGCACCTTATACAGCTGCAACATAACCTCGCTGTTTTTAAACTCCATCCCTCTAGCAATGAAGGACAAAATTCCACCTGCCTTTTTAATCACCTGATGTTTGTGTATCAATTAGAAGTTTCTTTGATGATAAGAAATAAGATTAAATTAGGTATTGTGCCAATGAAGCCACCAAGGTGCAAACTGAATATAACCAGGAAACTTTTTTTTAACTCATTCATGGGAAATGGATGTTGCTGGCTAGCCAGCATTTATTGTCTATCCTTAGTTGTCCTTGGAGGGGATGGAGGGCAAGGTGACAGGGCCTGGTGGGATTTTTGTTGGTGTAGACTTGATGAGCCGAATGGGCTCCTTCTGCACTGTAGGGATTCCATGATTCTGTGATGTCTGCATGTGCTCTCCATGTCTGCGCGGGTTTTCTTTGGGTGCTCTGGTTTCCTCCTACAGTCCAAAAGGCATGCTGGTTAGGTGCATTGGTCATGCTAAATTCTCCCTCAGTGTACCCGAACAGGCACCAGAGTGTGGCAACTCGGGGATTTTCACAGTAATTTCATTGCATGTCAACCCATTGCAGTGGCTCTGTCACATGTAGGCCAGACCAGGTGAGGGCAGGAAATAAAAGCAAAATACTGCGGATGCTGGAATCTGAAACAAAAACAGAAAATGCTGGAGAAACTCAGCAGGTCTGACAGCATCTGTGGTGAGAGAATGGAGCCAACGTTTCAAGTCTTGATGACCTTTCATCAGAGCTTAAATGTCATTAGTGAACCAGGTGAGTTTTTCCAACAATGGTCACCAGTAGATTTTTAATTCCATATTTTTTATTGAATTCAAATTTCACTATTTGCCATAGTGAGATTCGAACCCGGGTCTCCAAAACATGACCTGAGTTTCTAGATTAATAGCCTAGCGATGAAAACACTAGGCCATCGTCTTCCCTCCAAGAGAAGCCACAAACCTTATCCAAGAATGGAAATTCATCACTCCGAGGGCCGCAGAGGATGACACATGCACCCTGCAGAGAGTGGGAGGCCATCCACTGCACTGTGCCAACTCACAAAAGATGAGGCTGTGTAAGCTCCTGGAATCATTGCCAAAGCTGCGAACATATTAGTAATTAGCTGAACTAATTAGATTTTTAATTTATCCAATAAACCTGCTATCTAAAGCTGTTAACTTGTAAGCCATATAAGGAACCTGACCACAAACTAATCTCACTGACTTTGTCAATCCCAGTTAATGAGCTGTATATCAACTGAGAAGGAGTGAAAGCCTGCAGACTAAATTACTGTGACTGGCTTTAGCCGTCGTTGGAGATGAGACTAGGAACTGCCATTTTACAATATCTGCATAAATATTTGCCTACTTTAGCACAGAATTAGAACAGAAGATATATGAGCAGGAATAGGCCATGCGGGCCCCTGAGTTTGCTCTTCTATTTAACAAGATCAAGGCTTTTGATTTGATTTGGTTTATTATCGTCACATGTATTAGTATACAGGGAAAGGTATTGTTTCTTGCGTGCTATACAGACAAAGCATACCATTCATAGAGAAGGAAAGGAGACAGTGCAGAATGTAGTGTCACAGTCATAGCTGGGGTGTAGAGAAAGATTAAATTAATGCGATGTAGGTCCATTCAGATGGCTGATGGCAACAGGGAAGGAGCTTTTCTTGAGTTGGTTGGTACGTGACTTCAGTCTTTTTAATCTTTTTCCGTCAGAAGAAGGTGGAAGAGCATACATCCAGGATGCGTGGGGTCTTTGATTATGCTGGCTGCTTTTCCAAGGCAGGAGGAAGTGTACGCGGAGTCAACGGATGAGAGACTGATTTGCGTGATGGGTTGGCCTACATTCATGACCTTTTGTAGTTTCTTGCAGTCTTGGGCAGAGCAGGAAACATACCAAGCTGTGATACAACCAGAAAGGATGCTTTCTATGGTGCAGCTGTTAAAGTTGGTGAGAGTCATACCAGACATGCCAAATTTCTGATCCTTTAACCTTCGAATCCACTTGCCTGCCTGAGGCCATTGTTTCCCTTACACGCCAAAAAAAGGCCTCTTATTCCTGGAAATACTGCCAATTGTGTTATCCAAGAATGTTGTTGAAGAAATATTTGTTCGCGCATTCAGGCTCTGACATCCTGTGAAGATTTGACAAGAAGGAGTTCTCAAATTTACTCAGCAGCTTCCAAGTATCCAAATAGGGAAGCTTCAAGTGTAAGCATTGATAGATGGTTATTTTCTTTAACACAAGGAGGGATGACAATGTCGAACCCACTACCTCAAGAAGCATCTCAGGGCAGAATTTTCCTATCCTGCCCGCCACGGGAATTGTAGTGGACGGGACAGGACGTGTAAAGGTCTGTTGAACTCAGGCAGGATTTTCTGGTCTTGGAACGAGTGCGGCTAGAAAATCCCACCCTTAGAATCATAGAATAATAGTGCAGAAGAAACCCATCAAGTCTGCACCAATTCTCTGACAGAGTGGGCAGGAATTTCCGGTCTCACTCGAGCGAGGCTGTAAAATCTCGCCCAAAGTCAACGGACATTTCCATTGTCCACCCCGGCCTGCTCTGATTCTTTGGCGAGTGGTGCAGTAGAATTCCAATGAGTATCTTACCCAGGCCCTTTCCCTAACCCCACACATTTATCCTGCTCATTCCACTAATCTGCACGTTTTGGGACACTAAGGGGCAGTTTAGCATGGCCAATCCACCTGACCTGCACATCTTCAGACTGTGGGAGGAAACCTGAGCATCCGGAGGAAACCCACGCAGACACAGGGAGAACGTGCAAACTCCGCACAGACAGTGACCCAAGCCGGGGAATCAAACCAGGGTCTCTGGTGCTGTGAGGCAGCAGTGCTAACCACTGTGCCACCGTGCCGCCAAGTTGTTGAGCTGAGTGGCATTGAAGTGTTTAAGGGACAGTTCAAAAAGGCTATGAGGGTGGATGAGGCAGGAAACGTTAAGGCATAAACTCCAGCAGCGACCAATCAGACAAACTGACTTGTTTCTGTGCTGTAATTTTGGTTTCAAATTTTGGTCATGTACCAACCAACTCAAGAACAGCTTCTTCCCTGCTGCCATCAGACTTTTGAATGGACCTACCCTGCATTAAGTTGATCTTTCTCCACACCCTAGCCATGACTGTAACACTACATTCTGCATCCTCTCCTTTCCTTCTCTATGAATGGTATGCTTTGGCTGTACAGTGCGCAAGAAATAATACTTTTCACTGAATACTAATACATGTGACTATAGTAAATCGAATCAAATCAAAAAGGATCAGGAGGCCCCTGCAATCTGGGAATAAGAAAGGCAGGTAGACTCTGGGTGTGGGAGGGGGTGGATTGGGGGTTGGAGGAACTGAAAGTCATTATAGTCAACTATAATGAATGGCTTTCACTCTCACCCAACGTCAGCATCTTTCTCCTCAGTCAACGCACCCCGTCCCATACCCAGAGTGTAGCTGCCTCTCTCTGCCTCTCACACAAGAATGGAGATCCTTGTGCAGAGAATAGCCTGACTATAGAACTCATCGCCATGTGAACTGGTCGATGCACATTTCATCAACACATTTAAGGGGAGGATTGGTACCTACAAGAGGGAGGAGAGCATAAAGGTTCAGGGGAAGGATTGGAATGGGAGGATGCTGAAATTGAGTCGAGAAACCAACTTATCAGGTGGGTCAAATGGCTGGTTTGCGTATTCTGTGGCCGGAATTCTCTGGCCATTCACTCCGGCGGGATTCCCTGGTTCTGTCGCTGATACGTGCCCTGCTGTGTGTTTCCTGGTGGCGTGGGGTGGATGCAATGGGAATTCCAATCAAGAGCGGTGGTAGCAGAAGATCCCACCACCAGCGAACGGCATGCTTCCTCCCACTGCCAAGAAAGACCAGAGAATCTCACCCAATATGTTACCTACAAAAATCAACAAAACGAATTCATTACAGGCCGGCCTGCTTTGGCTGTTGGCTGACTTAACCACTTCTAATAAACTGCTTTCATTTTCAAGTTGCATCGTTTGTGGGCAGGTTAAGTATGAGTCACTGCCATTGAAAGGAAGTCTTGGAACTAAAAATTCGGAGGAAGATTAAAACCGAAGAAAGTCACACCAGGATGTCCTGAAGTATTTTACAGCCAATTAAGTACTTTTGAATTGCAATCATTGACGATGAACCATCTTTTTAAAAGTTTATTTAAGAACATAAGAAATAGGAGCCGGAGTAGGCCATCTAGCCCTTCGAGCCTGCCCCGCCATTCAATAACATCATGGCTGATCTGAAGTGGATCAGTTCCACTTTCCCGCTTTCTCTCCATAACCTTTAATTACCTTGTCTATCAGAAACCTATCTACCCGTGACTTAAATATATTTAGCGAGGCAGCCTCCACCACTTCAACGGGCAGAGAATTCCAGAGATTCACCACCCTTTGAGTGAAGAAGTTCCTCCTCAACTCCGTTCTAAACTGCACCCCCCTTATCTTGAGGCTGTGCCCTCTCGTCCTGCTATCCTTTCTAAGCGGGAAGAATCTCTCTACCTCTACCCTATCCATCCTTTTCATTATCTTATACGTCTCTATAAGATCCCCCTCATCCTTCTAAACTCCGAGTACAGACCCAGTCTATTTAGTCTCTCTTCATAGTCCAACCCCCTCATCTCCGGTATGAACCTCCTCTGCACTCCCTCCAAGGCCAAAATATCTTTGCACAAGTGCGGCGACCAAAACTGCACACAGCACTCCAGCTGCAGCCTCACCAGTACCCTGTACAGTTGCAGCAAGACCCCCCCTACTTTTATATTCTATCACCCTCGCTATAAAGGCCAGCATTCCATTCGCCTTATTGATCACCTGCTGCACCTGCAGACTGGGTTTTTGCGACTCGTGCACAAGGACCCCCAGGTCCCTCTGCACTGTAGCATGCTGCAGCTTTTCGCCCTTTAAATAGTAATCCCTCCTACTATTATTTCTGCCAAAGTGGATAACCTCACACTTGCTAACATTATACTCCAGGTTTTATTCATGATTTATTCATCACAAGTAGGCTCACATTAACACTGCTGTGAAAAGCCCCTAGTCACCACACTCCAACCCCTGTTCGGGTACACTGACGGAGAATTTAGCATGGCCAATGCATCTAACCGGCACGTCTTTCAGACTGTGGGAGGAAACCAGAGGAAACCCACGCAGACACGGGGAGAACATGCAGACCCCGCACAGACGGTGACCTAAGCAGGAAATCGAACCCAAGTCCCTGGCACCGTGAGGCAACAGTGCTAACCACTGTGCCACCACTGGTCTTTTGGATCAATGTGTTCTCTGTACATCTTTAATGATTTCTGTTTTTAACATCCTAAAACACATTATTATTTTTCTACCAAAGGGTATATCTTGCTCGACTGGAAATAAATGCTATAATTTAAAAACAAAGCAAATAAAGCACACAGGGATGCGGTTGCAGATTGGGATTTGAAGATCACTTTCTAGGCCTCACCTTTTACTGCCTGCCTGCAGTGGGATTTCTGATCTATTCTATTCTCAGTGTTTACCCATGCCACTCCTCATATTTCCTTACGGATGTTGGCCAGTTAAATATGGATTGTGCGGTTCTCTCAGAGGGGCAAAATGACCTGCATGATAAGCACACAAACAAATTGAAAATAACATTTCAAAGCGTAACCAGTCACTGCAACTCATCCACAAGCAGACCGGGAGCCTATACAGCACACCACATTACAACAGGAGATAGAAACATAGTTCCTGCGTAACTGCTTTTAAAAATATAACTTAAAGGCATGCTGGTTTCAAGTCCAAGAGTTGTAGCTTTTGCATTAAGTCAATGGCAAATTGCATCGCACCTTAATGCATTTTTTTATTATTAGTGTCACATGTACATTAACACTGCAATTAAGTTATTGTGAAAGTCCCCACACTCCACTGCTGGTTCAGAGACATTGAGAGAGAATTTAGCATGGTCAATACACCTAACCAACACATTTTTCAAGCTCTGTGAAGAAACCAGCGGAAACGCATGCAGACATGGGGAGAATGTGCAGACCCTGCACAGACAGTGAACCAAGCCAGGAATCGAACCTAGGTCCCTGGTACTACAAGACAGCAGTGCTAGCCATTGCGCCACCATGCCATCCCAGCTTGGGAATATCATTAAGAAGATATCATTATGTAGAGAATATCTTTAAGTACTTCAGATGTGTTACCAAAGTAAGATTCCTTGAAAGGATGATTAAGTTTAGCCAATTTGACGAGTTTCAGGTGAGATCTTAAAGTGGGAGGGTGGCAAAAAGACAAGTAGAAGGATTTATGGAGTGTACTCCAGATTGTGGGCCCAGGCAGTTGAACGCACAGTACTAGTGACAGGGCACAAGAAGCTAAAGTCAGAGGTATTCGAGTTGTTTTACAAACAGACATTGGAAAGGCCATGGAGGGAATTAATCATGAGAAAGAGAGTGAGAGCCAAGGCACTTGAGTGAGAATAGGGGAAGATGTGGATTAGAGTTCAGGGAGGAGAATGTTGAATAAGCTAAAATTCATGCAATAAGCAAAATGGGAGGCCAGTCAGGAAAGTATCAGAATTGTCAAGTTTAGAGATGGTGAAGGATTAGATTTATCCCAGAAAATTCCATTGAAGGATAATTCCTATTAGAATCATACAATAACACTGGAGGAGGCCTTTCTGCTCATCAGACCAGTTCTTTGTAAGGAATAGCCGATAGCTCCCATTCTCCATTTTGTCATAGCCCTGTAATTATTCCTTTTAACTATCAGGTATTTATCCAAGGTCCTTTTGATGGTTTCTGATGAATCTGCTTCCACCATCCTTTAAGGCAGAGCATTTTGAATCACAACTATGATCTATAAGGCATTTGGACAGATATATGGATAGGAAAGGTTTAGGAGGATATGGGCCAAATGCAGGCAAATGGGGTTAGCTTAGATGGTCCAATTTGGGCTAAAGGGCCTGGCTCTGTGCCATAGGGGAATTTCACAGTAACTTCATTGCGGCGTTAATGTAAGCCTTAATTGTAACAAATAAATAAACTAACTTTTAGATTCTATGATCTATGATATAATTCACCATCTAGAACATATTTCTACATGCTGTCTCTGGGATTTTAAAATATAAATCACCTTAAATTTGTGTCCTCTTGCTACTGGCTCTTTACTGACAATCAAAACCATTCATGATTTTGAACGCCTGCATCAAGGCTTAATCACTACTCCAAAGTGAAACAGGGAAGATAAAAGGTTTAGAAGTATCTCCAACTCCTGCCTACATTTAACCTGGGAACACTGGACATTAGCTACCAGAAGTAATGAAACATTCCATTCACTGACACTGGCATCTCACCATGAAGGGGAACAGCTTTTGTTGTCGACGAACTTTCCAGGTACGAGCAGTGTGAATAAACCAGAGAAATTTTGTTTCATGCAGAAACTCTAGGCAGAATCTTGTACGCCTCCCCCAGGTGACTTTGGTAGTGGGTGGTGAAAGAGGGGCATTTAATCGGGAGGTAATGCATAGGATGGGGACCCTGCTACGTTTGCTCAATGGGGGTGATTTTCCCTCAAAGAAAAATCGAAGTAGGTAGGAAAACAGGAGACTTTCCCGCCCTTTTTTTTTGGGTGAGCTGCGTTTCAAGAATTTGCGGCACTCTGTGCAATACAGAGGCCTTCAGGCGATTCACGCCAGTAGGGGGAGGGGTGGAACCTAAACCCACTGGAGAGGCCAGTAGCAGACTGGCTATCGTGCCATTGGGCATGCACCAATTTCTCGTGATACTGGAGTTGCCATCCACTGACAGCTCAGTATACTGGGAGATTGGTTAACAACCCCACCCCGCCAGTGCAATTGCCAGCCTCACAGTAGCCAGCCCTATTCCCAGGTGCGAGGCTGATTATGGCAACAAAATGGCCTGGTAGAACTACGACCTGCGATGGCTGCCAAGCAGGAATAAGATTTTTAGCCTCCTGCTTACATTTCCCATTCCACCACACTATTCAATCAGAGTAAATCACACCCATCACCATGAACTGAGACCCACGTGTTGGAAATTAATGCCCATTCAAGAGTCCCCTCCTGCCACTGCTGATATTAACTCAGCAGGGGACTTGCCATGCAGGGTTGCTTGCAGGCTCCCAAGAGTACCCTTCATTTAAAGGTACTCATTGCCTGATGGAGAGTGCTAGGCATCGGAATGGGGAGGGGGAGAGAGAAGGGGAGGAGGAGGAGAAGGGGGGGGAGGAGGGGGCGGGCACCACTTCCCAGCCCTTATTGCCAACATCCCTCATCTCCCCTGTCCCACACCACCATCACTCCTCAGTCCTTGTTCCCACCATCTCACATCTGTGCACTGGATCTGAGTCCTCGAGTGGCTGAAGCCACACTCTCCCTGGAGGTTCACTGAACACAGAAGAACCACTGATCCCTGATTGGCCAAGAGCTATCAGTGGATGGCACCTCCAGCCCCTGAGGTCCTTGATCCTGGGATAGCCCAAGTGCTGGCTTGTCAAGTGCCTGAGTGGCTCAAGATGCAGTGGGCCTACCCAAATAGAGGCAAGGCGGATCTGTCACTGGCTCTCCAGCTGATAGTCGAGATCCCCATCACTTCCACAGGATTCTACTCTGCGTTTCAAATATTGGAATGGCTCCAATCTATTGGAATTGGAATCTCTCTATCTAGTCTGAGTCCTGAGCAAAGCACACTGAATTTCCCATTGCCAGCGTGTAGGAGATATTCCTGACTAATAGTTTGCAATTGTTGCTCAGAAAATACTCACTTGTTCTCTCAGTTTAGAATTCTCAGTCTGTAACTCCAACACGATTTCCCTGCTTTTATAATCGAAGCCTCAATTGATAAAGTCACGTGTCCCCTCTGCCTATCTCATCACTCCATCAACACGTCCTTCCCCTTTCAGAGATCTGTGGACAGACGTGCCAAAATCTTTTATTCCATAGAACTTCCCAGCATCCTGCCATTCATTGAAAACTTTCTTGTTAAATTACTCCTTCCTAGGTGTATAACCTCATACTTCTCAGGGTTAAATTCCATCTGCCACTTACCTGCCTATTTAACCATTCCACTAATATCTTCTTGCAGCCCAAGACACTCGGTCTCACTGATGCCAGCCCAGAGATTCCACATTCCCTCACTGTTGACAATTCCCTAATTTTTCCCCAATTAGTAACATCCGCTCTCACAAGCTAAGGCACTTATTTCTTTGTAGGAGGATGCCCACATTAACAGCAATATCCATGTGCATACTTAGCCACTGTTTATTGACTGTATAATAGGGTGGGATTTTCCAAAGGTGTTCACCCTGCAGTTGGAAAATCCCCACCCGAGATCAACGGACTTTTCCATGGTCCACCCCTCACCCGCTAAGATTCCTGTGGCGGGTGGAAAGGGAAAAGTTGCCCCATAGTTACACAAATTTAAAACAGAGTTGAGGAGAAACTACTTCTCCTAAAGGGTTGTAAATCTGTGGAATTCACTATCCCAAAGTGCGGTGGATGTTGGGATGATGAGTAAATTTAAGGAGGATTTGGACAGATTGTTAATTGGGAATGGGTTGAAGGGTTATGGGTAGAAGGCAGGAAAATGGGAATGAGAAGCATATCAGCCAGGATCGAATGGCAGAGCAGACTCGATGGGCCGAATGGCCTAATTCTGCTCCTATGTCGTATGAACTTTTGAACAATCAAGAACAGGCGAGGGGTAAAATTTATAAAAAGTGGCAGCGTGTGTGGAAGGAATTGAGGACACGTTAGAAATCGTTCCGTCTGATGATGACTCAGACGCTGAGGACTGATCTTGATGAATTCTTCGCCGGTTCTTTAGACTTGTACAGCCAAAAGCAGACATCATTTGTTACCCGTGCCTTTAATATTCTATTTCCTGTCAAATTAAAACTCGATATATGTGCAGCACCTTGAAAAAAAAGTCGTGCAGCTGTAAAAACGAATGTCGGAGCACAGCAGAATGTGGAAGTCTGGTTAGAATAAGATAAAATAGATGAACAGAATTAGGAGCACAGTAAGAGGTGACAAATATGCCAGGAAAATGTTCGCTGCTATGAGAACTGCCACTGCTTAGCACTTCATTAAGGCCAACACATCAAACATGTCTTGATGTTTTCATCTCTACAGCAGTGGGTGACTGGTTATGAAAATTATTAAGTGGGTGTTTAATCAATCGTCAAATAATTACATATGGGCGGTTGCTTCCTCATCATAGCAGATTTGTGTCAAAAGGCAAATTCTTCCGGATGTGCAGAGAGAGAGAGAGATTTGCATTGACGTGGAGATTTGCATGACCTCAGGATTTGATGCTGTGGTGATGTCGGGAAGCGTGGTGGCTACTTTGTGCACAGCAAGAGCCCACCATCAGCCAATTGGTAATGACCGTAAATCTACATTTTAGGAACATCGATTGCAAGATGAAGTTTGGTCAGGAGGGTGGGGAGAACTCCCTTCCCTTCAGATAGGGTGAGGGGGAGCCTTGAACGCCTACATTTGAATATAATTTGAGCCTGGCTTTAATGACTGATCTGCCAAGACGGCACCTCTGACAGTGCAGCCTTCCCTCGGCACTGCACTGGAGTACCTGCCTGATTCACTGGCAAGAGTGCAAGATGGGCAGCAGTGAATAAGGTGATTTTACATCACATTCACACCTACCATGCACCATCTCTCAAACCATCATCTGTCGAAAGGGCTAGAATACAAGAGCAGGGATGTACTTCTGAGGCTGTATAAGTCTCTGATCAGGCCTCATTTGGAGCATTGTGAACAGTTTTGGGCCCTGTATCTAAGGAAGGATGTGCTGGCCTTGGAAAGGGTCCAGAAGAGGTTCACAAAAATGATGCCTGGAATGAAGAGCTTGTCATATGAGGAATGGCTGAGGAGTCTGCGTCTGTACTCCTTGCAGTTTAGAAGGATGAGGGGGGATCTTATTGAAACTTACAGGATACTGTGAGATCTGGATACAGTGGACATAGAGAGGGTGTTTCCACTAGTAGGAAAAACTAGAACCAGAGGGTACAACTCCAGCTAAAGGAATGACTCTTTAAAATAGAGATGAGAAGGAATTTCTTCAGCCAGAGAGTGGTGAATCTGTGGAACTTTTGCTGCAGAAGGCTGTGGAGACCAGGTCATTGACTGTCTTTAAGACAGAGATAGATAGGTTCTTGATTAATAAGAGGATCAGGGGTGATGGGGAAAAGGCAGGAGAATTGGGATGAGAAAAATATCAACCATGTTTGAACGACAGAGCAGACGCGATGAGTCAGATCGTCTAATTCTGCTCCAATGTCTTATGAACCATTTTCTTGCTTTGGGATCAGAAAGTGAATCAGACACAGTGTGATACAGTCGCCAATTCACTACTGATGCTGACACCAATGGCCAACTTCCAAAGATGATAGGATATCGGAGCAGAATTAGGCCATTTGGCCCATCGAGTCTGCTCCACCATTCAATCATGATTGATAATTTTGTCAGTCCCATTCTCTTGCCTTTTCCCCACAAGTTTTGATCCCATTACCAATCAAGAACTTACCTATCTCTGCCTTAAATACACTCAATGACCTGGTCTCCACAGCTTTCTGTGGCAATGAATTTCTTAGATTCACCACCCTCTGGCAAAAGAACTTCCTCCCCATCTCGGTTCTAAATCCCTTACTCTGAGTCTACGCCCTTGGATCCTAGTCCCTCCGACTAATGGAAACATCTTCCCCACGTACGCTCTATCCAGGCCTTTCAGTATTCTGTAAGTTTCAATGAGATCTCTCCCTCGCCCTCAGTCTTCCAAACTCCATCAAGTACAAACCCAGAGTCCCCAAACGCTCCTTGTACTTCAAGCTTCGCATTCCCAGGATTGTTCTTGTGAATCTCCTCTGGTTCAGCTCCGTAAATCTCCATCTATGCAGTTCAACAAAGGTAGGCCTGTCACTGTCTGTCTCCAGAGCCTGAATTCTTCCCTTTTTCTCATTGCTTCACTCACATGAGTAGAAACAAGTAGAAAGTGGAATCATAGACAGCACATCTGGAAATTATGATTTTCACCCATACTGACAGGCATTCCCTGAGCTCACGCTTTTTTGGTTGTATTTCATTTCTTAATGTTTGTCAGTGTCTCCTAACAGCTGTAGTAAAAGAAAATACATTTGTATTATCCTCAGGAAATATGACACAACTTGTATAGCTGCACAATTTAAAGGCAAAACTAAGTATTATCTGAGGGATTCGAAATTGTACTCTGAAATATTTATAATACATTAAATTTTCTTCCTTAACAATAACCAAAAAAAAACCCTGCCATAAACGAAACTATATCTGTGCGCTTGTATTTTTTAAATCAACTGTTGCCAGGCAACATTGCGGAAGCCACAGTTATTCGCCAAATCCAGTCCCTGTGAAACTCAAGGAGGCAATGCTGGAAAATCTGGCAGCATCTGGAAGAAGAGACGTTTCGAGTCCAGATGACCCTTTGTCAAAGCTGAACGGCAGAGAAAATGGGAGATGTTGATGCTGCAGGGTGAAAGAATGAAAGATGAGTTAGCCAGACTTGCAAAGATTTTCCAGCATTTTCTCTTTCCAATTCCAGCATCCGCATTAATTTGCTTTTATCCTGTTGCTGCGAAGATGGTGCGTGATGGTCTAATTGAGTGGCTTTGCACTCCTTTTTAAAGGCTATTATGAGTGAACCATGTCTTAGGGATTGGAGTCACATGTCAGCTAGGCCCAACAGAGGAGTCATATTCTCTTCTGAAGGTACCTGTGCCCTGCGGGCGGCACGGTGGCACAGTGCTTAGCGCTGCTGCCTCACAGTGCCAGTGACCCAGGTTCGATTCCCGGCTTGGGTGACTTTCTACATGGAGTTTGTATATTCTCCTCGTGTCTGCATGGGTTTCTACCAGGTGTTCCTATTTCCTCCCATACCCCAAAGATGATGCTGGTGAGGCTTTTATAGTTCCACAAAGGACATCGTCCTCACACCTACTTCAAGTCATGGTCACATTTACTTTACCAGCTTTGTAATGGGGGAGGAGAGGAGAGGGATTCTGGGTGAGTGTGGGGTGTGGGGAAGGGACATGTCACACTGTTGCTTGAATAGTGACGGTCAGACAAATTTACGTTAACTTTATTTCCTTCATTTCAATTCTTCAGCTCCCACCCTGTGCTTTACCAAACGCTGGCCAATATTCCAAAGTTATTTTGAAACTTTAGAAAGGCACAAATAATATTTGTCCTATTTTTAATTGTGCACACTATACATTTTGCACATGTTTTGGGTGGCATGACAACACAGTGGTTAGCACTGCTGCTTCACAACGCCAGGGACCCGAGTTCGAATCCCAGCTTGGGTCACTGTCTGTGTGGAGTGTGCACATTCTACCCGTGGCTGTGTGGGTTTCCCCCTGGTGCTCCTGTTTCCTCCCACAGTCAGGGAGCATGGTTGGTGCAGGCTTGGAGGGCCGAAGGGCCTGTTTCTGTGCTGTAATTTTCCTTGTTCAGCACGATTCTCCTCGCATCTTGCAACTTCTCCTCCCCAGGTTACACAGTACATCCAGAAGATGCAAATATGGTATACCCGCCCTCAGTCACCATTCCTGTCCTGTTCCTATCGGATATGGGAGAAAAACCCAGCATCATGGACCTCATTCTGACAGAGGATAGACACATACAAAAACACACACACACACACACACACACACACACAGACAAGGACGCACACACACCAAAAGACCATAGAAGCAGAATTAGGCCAGTTGGCCCATCGGGTCTGCACCGCCTGATATTTTTCTCATCCCCCATTCTCCTGTCTTTTCCCCATAATCCTTGATCCCCTTATCAATCAAGAACCCATCTCTGTCTTAAAGATATTCAATGACCTGGCCTCCACAACCTTCTGCAGAAAAGAGACAGTTCCTCTGCTCAGGGTGACTGCTATCCATTTGCACTTTCAACCAACTTCAAAGCCTCAGTCAGTCTGCTCAGGATCACTCTGAATGAAGGAGATTGTCAGTGACTTCAGGAAGCATGGGGAGAACATGCCCTGTTTACAACAATTGGGACAAAGTAGAAAGGGTCGAGAGCTTCAAGTTTTTAGGTGTCCAGATCACCAACAACCTGTCCAGGTCTCTCCATGCCAATGCTATAGTTCAGGAAGCCCACTAATGCCTCTACTTTCTCATGAGACTAAGAAAATTTGGCTACAATTCTCGCCAATTTCTACAGATGCACCATTGAAAGCATTCTTTCTGATTGTATCACAGCTTGGTATGTATGGCTCCTGCTCTAAGACTGCAAGAAACTACAAAGGGTCATAAATGAAGCCCAGTCCATCACTCAAACCAGCCTCCCATCCATTGACTCTGTCTACATTTCCCACTGCCTCAGAAAAGCAGCCAGCATAATCAAGGACTCCATGCACCCCGGACATGCTCTCTTCCACCTCCTTCTGTCGGGAAAAAGACACAAAATTCTCATACCAACTGACTCAAAAACAGTGCTGCCATCAGACTTTGGAATGGATCTACCTTGCATTAAGTTGATCTTTCTCTCCATTCTAGCTATGACTGTAACACTTCATTCTGCATTCCCTCCTTTCCTTCTCTATGTACAGTATGCTTTGTCTGTATAACACACAAGAAACAATCACTGTATACTAACACGTGACAATAATAAATCAAATCAAATCAAAACTTCTGACCAACTTCTCATAGTCATCCCGATTCTTATCCCATTTGCCTACGTTCTTCTTAGTTGTGAAGACCTCCTGGAGAAGGCACCTTGGAGGAGGGACACATCCATCCCATGTTCTCATGTTCCATCCTTCCCTGGCACCAGCATAGGACTGGGCACTCTGGGTGGAATAGA
This sequence comes from Carcharhinus amblyrhynchos, assembly GCF_965287045.1. Classification (NCBI taxonomy): domain Eukaryota; kingdom Metazoa; phylum Chordata; class Chondrichthyes; order Carcharhiniformes; family Carcharhinidae; genus Carcharhinus; species Carcharhinus amblyrhynchos. The sequence continues at coordinate 116,901,169 of NC_137329.1, forward strand.
TAATCATTTGGAGGAGACTGCACCTTTTAAAGGTTACATGGCACAGCAACAGGATAGAGTTGCCAGGGGCAGCCTGAGGGATGACTACAGGGCCTTACCCCCTTCATGTTCAGCCAAGCAGGAGTGGGATAAGGGTTTGAGATGTCCAGTTATAAAATGAAAGAAATCTGGCAACCATCAGCAAACTACTGGGTGACACAACTGTGCACATAACACTTAAGCATGAAGCTACCTGGACTTATCTTTTGCATTTAAATTGGGATCATTACCGAAACTGTATTTAAAAATGCCGCAAAGCATTTGTGCATCTCCGAATGTCCATTTGTTCTTTTTCCTACAGTTCCCACAGTCATTTTTAATCTTTCAAAACTACTCCAATTCATTGAAAACGTTTAAAAGGTGACCTCTACTCAAAAGTAACACAATGACAAGTGAAAACTGCTACATAAAAAGAGAAGTAGTTGCCCTTGGCCCTTGTGGATCATTTGAAGTCACCTGCATTCACCTCCACAGCCCCGTTGCCTGGCTTTTGAGCAAGGATTCTGTACTATTCACACTGAGTTGCGGCGACCCATTACCTCAAGAGCAATGGGACAATCTTTGGGGGGAATGGGATCACTGCTAACCTCAGTAGTTAGCGCTGCTGCCTCACAGCACCAGGGACCCAGGTTCGATTCCCAGCTTGGCTCATTGTGCAGACTCCACGCAGACATTCTCTCCGTCTCGACGTGGGTTTCGTCTGAGTGCTCCGGTTTCCTCCCACAGTCCCAAAGATGTGCTGATTTTGTGCCTTGGCCATGCTAAATTCTCCCTTTGTGTGTCCGGACAGGCACCGGAGCGTGGTCACTAGTTGATTTTCACAGTAACTTCATTGCAGTGTTAATGTTCTTGTGATACTAATAAGTAAACTTTTGGGGTGAGGGGGAAATGGGATCAGAACACACAGAAGGAGCCCCCATAGCATCATGGAATCAAAGAATCATAGAGTCCCTACAATGCAGAAGGAAGCAGAAGTACTTTGGACGTGTAGTTACCATGAGTAACCAATTTGCTCACAGCAAGCTCCCACAGCTAGAATCATAGAATCCCTACAGTGCAGAAGCAGGCCATTCAGCCCATGAAGCCTGCACCATCAACAATCCCACCCAGGTCCTACTCCCGTAACCCCAAATATTTGTCCTGCTAATCCCCCTGACACTAATAGTGGGGTTTTCCGGCCATCAAGCCTGCACCAACCACAATCCCATCCAGTCCCTATCCCCTTTACCCCAAGTATTGACCTGCTAGTCCCCCTGACACGGAGGGGAAACTTAGCATGGCCAATCAACTTAACCCTCCTGAATAATAAGGATTAAAAAAAAATACTGCTGTTAGATTCAGACACAGGAAGAAAAGAAAAACAGGAAGTTCACAAAAGCACCAGCGGACTGTGCCGATTTACTTGCTGATTCCTATTGCCATCAAGGATTGTTTTCCTCTCTTCCTTACCACTGGCGTGTGTCTTTTATCCCATCAACTACAAGGACGTGATCTTTGTGGTTTGGGACCTCTGTGACTCATTAGCGCAGAGCTATCACATGCTGTCAATCAATGATGGAGAACATTTGCCGCTGTCAACCGAGGCCTCTCCTTCCTTTTAATCGCTCGTTCTTCGCGATTATTAAAGAAGCAGAAACAAAATCTCTTTTTCTCTTCTTCGCGCTGGAGAAAGACAAACCAACGAAAGCCGGTGAAATATTTTACCTCAGGGTTCATTGATTTGAGCTCAAATTTATAGGTCATCTGAGTCCATTTAATCCTCTTGAGATAATATTGACATTTTGTTAGAAAGGGTTCGTTACTAGTTACATGCTCAATTTGCCTAGTTAAAGGGACAGTACATACCCCGTCATTGACCCCACATTAAAGTTTCCAATAATAATCAATAGAACTTTTTTTTTCCACCAACAAATTTCATTTTATTTACTTCGTTTATTCCCAAACATGGAAAATTATACTAATATACTTCATGCAAAAACAAATTTCAGCAAGCACTGCTCCCACCCTCAACCCATGTCAATGCCACGTTTGCCTCTGTAAGCGACAATGCCAACATCAACGAGAGTGGTGGTACCCTGCTGGCACACAACTGATCATGGCAGGTTGGGCTAAGTTGATCTTTCTCTACACCCTAGCTATGACTGTAACATTACACTCTGCACTCACTCCTTCCCTTCCCTATGAACAGTATGCTTTGTCTGTGTAGCACGCAAGATGTGGAGATGCCGGCATTGGACTGGGGTAAACACAGTAAGAAGTCTCACGACACCAGGTTAAAGTCCAACAGGTTTATTTGATAGTAAACGCCACAAGCTTTCGGAACGCTGTTCCTTCGTCAGGTGGGCAGCACGGTAGCACAGTGGTTAGCACTACTGCTGCACAGCTCCAGGGTCCTGGGTTCAATTCCTGGCTCGAGTCACTGTCTGTGTGGAGTTTGCACATTCTCCTCGTGTCTGCGTGGGTTTCCTCCAGGTACTCCAGTTTCTTCCCACGGTCCAAAGATGTGCAGGTTAGGTTGATTGGCCATGCTAAGAAATTGCCTCTTGGTGTCCAGGGATGTGTAGGTTAGAGGGATCAGTGGGTATAATATGTAGGGATATGGGGGTAGGGCCTGGTTGGGATTGTGGTCAGTGCAGATTCGATGGGCCGAAGGGCCTCTTTCTGCACTGTAGGGTTCTATGATTCTAATTCAGTACTTTGGACGTGTAGTTACCATGAGTAACCAATTTGCTCACAGCAAGCTCCCACAGATAGAATCATAGAATCCCTACAGTGCAGAAGCAGGCCATTCAGCCCATGAAGCCTGCACCATCAACAATCCCACCCAGGTCCTACTCCTGGAACCCCAAATATTTATCCTGCTAATCCCCCGACACTAATAGTAGACTTTTCCAGCCACTCTCGCCCCCCCAAGAAATCCCACCCGACGTCAACAGACCTTTGCATGATCCATGTCCTGCCCGCCATCATTCCTGGGGAATATTCTGCCCTAGGGGTCACTTTAGCATGGCTAATTAACACAACCCGCACATCTTTGGGGTTTGGAGGGAAACCGGGGCACCCGGTGAAAACCCACACAGACACAGGGTGAATGTGCAAATTCCACACAGACGGTGCCCGAGGGCAGGAATTGAACCCTGGTCCCGTGAGGTAGCAGTGCTAACCACCGTGCCACCGTGCCACCCCTCTAGCAATGGAACAATGACCTGATAATCTGATTCAATGATGTGGGCTGAAATAATATGTCCAGGACACCAAGACGATAATTTCTGTTCTTCTTTACAAGAGGAATATTTGACACTCAGAAGAGGAGGTTGGGACCTTGATCTTAATGTCTCACCTGAGACGTAGCAGCGCTGACAATGTAGCACCCCCCCATCCCCCCTTCCTCCATACCAGCCTAAGTTTGCTGCTTAAGTCTCTGGAATAGCGACTGGAATCCACCATCTTCTGACTCAGAAATGAGAATGCTGCCAACTGAGGCAGAGCTCACATCATGAATAATTTACAGTTTTTTGAGAAGTGGCAATGTGTTTTCTTTAGGGAGAAGAAATTTCGCAAGGCTTTCATAGATCTACTTTGTGCAACGTGATTGTGAGTTGCTTAATGTTCTCTTTGCATAGTTTCTGATCAAGGATTTTCTCACAATTGTCTTGACAGGTCAATAACAAAGCTTGTAAACTCTTAAAGCTGGAATTCTCCGATGTTGCCAGTGCTACCAGCGAGAACAGAGAATTTGGCGCCTAGCCAAAACTCCAGCCACGGGCAAGGTCGGAGAATTCTAGCCTTAGTCAACCTGTCATACAACAAGCGTTGTTTCTTCAGAAGGAACTCTTCAAAATGCAGCTAATGAAAATACAACAAAACTCGCTCTAACTCATAAATCAAAAAAGGGTCCAATAAAGAAATATCATTACTCCAAACTTGGGGAGGCCACTCCAAGCTCTCCACAATTCGACACAGTTCCTTAATGATAGTGAATCAGCTGGTCAGCTGACTATTACATCATTCTGTGATTGGTTCCATGTTGTACTGGGTCAGCTGACCCTTATATCTTGTTCTCATTGGTCCCCTTACATCCAATCAAAGTTGTCACTGGCTACATTCTAACAAGTGGCACCTCGTTCATTGAAAATCATTGGGAGGCGAAATGGATGACAAAGACTGGCTGTGGGTGACAGTAAAGTATGTTTCCTGATAAATCAGGCACTGGATATAATTCCGAAAATGGTACATCATTGTTCAGTTTAAAGTTTATTTATTCGTGTCACAAGTAGGTTTACATTAACACTGCAATGAAGTTACTGTGAAAATCTACTAGTTGCCACAACCGGGTACACTGAGGGAGAATTTAGCACCTAACCAACAGGGATTGTAGGAGAAACTGGAAGAAATCCACGCAGACACGGGAAGGACATGCAAATTCCACATGGATAGTCACCCAAGACCGGAATTGAACCAGGGTCCCTGGCATTGTGAGGCAGCAGTGATAACCACTGTGCCACCCTATTTGTTCAAAAGTATTTTGGAATTCCTGAAGTCACGGAAGGCGCTATATAAATGCAAGCCTTTATTTTCCTGTTTAGGAAAAGATAGACGTGCACCAAGTCACCGCTGAACTTAGAAATCTGGGATTTCAAGTAAAAAATTAATTGTATCCAAACTGTCGCTACTTATCACATTCCAGTTAAACAGGATGCCATTTAAAACAAACAAATCTGTGGAAGCAGCGATTCATGTATGCGTCTTCCATTATGATGATGCCAGGAAAACACAGGGGCGATGGCATTGCCAGGAAACAGAACAATCATCGCGTTGTGGGCAATGAGATGGCATCATAATGCAGCAAGGAATCATTCTGATAGAAACAGCAGTTTGCAAATGACTCTCCAAATCAAAGAATGTGTCATAAATAGTAAAGTTCAAATTACCATAACTGACTAATCGCTCATCTGGAATTCACTGTTAGTGGAGCTGCTTACATCGGAGTTACAGGCAAAAAATAAACATTGTGTTGATTTACGGGGCAAATAGATGGACTTTGAAAGGTTTAGCCTTTCGGAAGCAGGCCCACATTCAAAGCCAAATTTAGACATTCTGCTGCCATGACCCAGGAGTGAGTTAATGGCTTGCATATACTTTTAGCAGCCGTGAGACTTGTTAATTATGGCTAATCAGGGGCGGCACAATGGTTAGCATTGCTGCCTCACTGTGCCAGGGACCCGGGTTCGATTCCCGGCCTGGGTCACTGTCTGTGCGGAGTCTGCACGTTCTCCCCACGTCTGTGTGGGTTTCCTCTGGGTGCTCCGGTTTCCTCCTACAGTCTGAAAGATGTGCTGGTTAGGTGCATTGACCCGGGGTGTGGCGACTAGGGGAATTTCACAGTGACTTCATTGTAGTGTTAATGTAAGCCTTACTCGTGACACAGATAAATAAACTTCACTCAACCTCTCAAGGCATTGAGAATTAGCTATGGGCCGGAATGGTACGGCCGTTCACGTCCACAGGACTTTGCCATCCTGCCACAGTGAATGGAGATTTGACGACTGCCAAATTCTCCGGTCTAGCTGCAGCGGGAGCGTGGAGTGAACAGCCAGTAAGATCGCGCCCTTGGAGTTTCATGTTTTCAGATTTTGAATTGTTGCAGGCGATTTTGAATCTGTCAGATTTGAAATGCTAATTTTTTCTTCTTCTCTGTCTCTTTTCTCTCTCCCCTCATCTAATCTGTCTTTCCCTCATTCTGTGCCTCATTCAGCATTGAACCTGCCACCTTCAATGTATCCTCCTTTTATCAGTCTATTTTTCAATCCTACAGCCTCATGGGACAATCCTGTTAGTTGCCCTGTTCACTCAGAAGCCCTCTGCGATGCTGTTGTTAAAATCCATCAGTGTGGGCAAAGGTTTTTTTGAGCTGGAAGGCACAGATGCCAATCTAAACAAGAAAACAGTCCAAGATGAAACAGAGCAGACAATGAGCTTGCCCTTGTCCCTCCATGCTAATGCTATAGTTAAGAAAGCCCACCAACGCCACAACTTTCTCAGGAGACTAAGGACATTTGGCATGCCCACTACGACTCTCACTGATTTTTATAGATGTACCATAGAAAGCATCCTTTCTGGGTGTATCACAGCTTGGTGTGGCTCTTGCTCTGACCAAGACCGCAAGAAACTACAAAGGGTTGTGAACGTAGCCCAGTCCATCACACAAACCAGCGTCCCATCTATTGATTCTGTCCACACTTCCTGCTGCCTCGGAGAAGGATTATCATAGGACCCCACACACTCCGGACATTCTCCCTACCACCTTCTTCCGTCAGGAAAAAGATAAAAGCCTGAGGTCACGTCCCAACTGCTGCCATCAGGCTTTTGAATGTACCTACCACATATTGAGATGATCTTTCTCTACACCCTATTTGTGACTGTAACACTATATTCTGCACCCGTCCTTTCCCCCATGTCCTCTCTGAACGATATGTTTTGTCTGCATAGCGCAAGAAACAATACTTTTCACTGTACATGTGACAATAATAAATCAAGTTAGAGAACCCACCTTCAGACACAGCACAGATGAATGAATGAAATGATCAGTATGCTTAAAGGGACTACTCATATATAGCACACAGAGAACATATGCATTGGCACATCTTGTTGATGAGCATTACAGTTTGATATCCATGGAATAATTCAGGCCTTACGGGTGAGAATTTCCAGCCTTCCAGCTGTGTGTTTCCTGCTGGTGGCACGTTGCTTGCTAGTGGCAGGATCCTCACTGCTGTCAATGGGAATTCCCAATGATGTCCCCCATGATGGCGAGAAACCCGTGGGTGGGGATGCATTGCCGGCAGGACTGGAGAATCCAGCCAGTGTGAACAGCTGGAGAATTCTGTGTGCAATGTTGTGCTGATGAATGGTCATCAACCCTTAACTCTCTATCTCTCCATGGGTGCTGCTTTACCTATCGAGTATTCCAACATTTTCATTATTGATTGCTAAGATTTTTTTGGTTATGGGGATTCAGGTCAACATTTGTCAAATGTGTGCAAACCGACCCTGGCGGCACGGTGGCACAGTGTTAGCACTGCTGCCTCACAGTGCCAGGGACCCAGGTTTAATTCCAGCCTGGGGTCACTGTCTGTGTGAAATTTGTACATACTCCCTGTGTCTACGTGAGTTTCTTCTGGGTGATCTGGTTTCCTCCCACATTCCAAAGATATTCAGGTTAGGTGGATTGGCCATGCTAAATTGACCCAAGTGTCAGAGGGTTAGTAGGGTAACTGAGGGTTACAGGAATAGGGCCTGGATAGGATTGTGGTCGGTACACACTCGATGGGCCGAATGGCCTCCTTCTGTACTTTAGGGATTCTATGATTATAAAGTTATCTCAGCATTTTAAATGCTCTACAATTGCTATCTAATTTGCAAGGGTAACAAAGCCTTTGCTGACAATTATTTTGGGAAAAAAAAACTACTTCTGATTCCTGAAACTCAAGGCTATTAAAACCATTGACCTGGATTAATCGATGTGAGAGCACACCCTTTACAATGACACCGAGGTCCAACAGAGTTTTCGCTCTTAACCTAGACTTTCATAATTTTAAAGACTTCCAACAGGTGACTTCTCAGCCTTCTGCTTTTCAGAGATAAAGTTCAGCTTTCATAAAAGCGATCTCCAGATTTCACCCATTGATGGCGCGTTGCAAGTAAAGGAAAATGAAGAAAAAGTATTGGCCAGGTCTGTAAGCGAGTGCCCAGTCACTCGCACACAAGTACGAAATGATTGGAATGAACTGTGCCTTCAAGGGGAATTGTAACTGAGACAAGACTGCAAAACGTTAGCTATCTCGTTCCTAGGCAGCACTCACTCACACACACACACACACTCACATTGAACTGATGACCGCTTCCCAGTCCTGACGGGACAGAAGCCAATCTCGTCAGGGTTACAGGGAGAAAGAAGAAGGGATGTGCGATGTGACAATTCAATGTACAGAAGAAAGGGGGAGATAAAACCTAAGGAGAAGCTGATGTGAGGAATAAATTAAGTCGAAGAAGGACAAAATGGAAAGCAAGACAGGCATTCAGGGAACAGGGCATAAACGAGCTAGGTAATCTTGCAAAAGGAGACCCAAGGAAAATATTGGAAATATCTCAGTGAATTTGCTCCTCATATCATAGATTCAGCCATCCTTCTTGTAGTGGCAGCTCTCAAAGGGAAATATTACCCACACAACCTTGTACATCCAGGTATGACTCAGGCTCCCTAACAATACAATTTGTAATTTGTATTGTAACCTCACCGAGCTCCTCTTCTATCTAAAATAGAAGATTAAGTGCAGGAATCAGTTGGTTAATCAAGGATTAGGAAACACCAGGGGATGGGTAAGGAGGGAAATAAAGGAGAAGGAAAGAGAAACAAAAATCTGAAAAGATCTAACAAAAAAAATGAGGGATTGGCGATGCGTAACTGAGGGAAAAGGACATGAAACAGAGCTGATGTTTTTGTCTAATAGGCAACAAAGTTGATCAGAGGGAGCCGTGGTGTGGAGATGCCGGCATTGACTGGGGTGGGCACAGTAAGACATCTCACAACACCAGGTTAAAGTCCAACAGGTTTATTTGGTAGCACGAGCTGCCCCTTCATCAGGTGAGTGGAGAGTTGGGTTTGCAAACAGGGCATATATAGACACACACTCAATTACAAGATTGTGGCTTGAATGCGAGTCTTAATAGGCAATCGTCTTTCCAGGTACAGACAATGTGAGTGGAGAAAGGGATAATCACAGTTAAAGAGGTGTGTAATGTCTCAAGCCAGGATAGTTAGTGGGATTTTGCAAGCCCAGGCAAGTCGTGGGGGTTACAGATAGTGTGACATGAACCCAAGATCCCGGTTGAGGCCATCTCCTGTATGTGGAATTTGGCTTCTGCTTGGCGATTCTGTGTTGTTGTGTGTCTTGAAGACCGCCTTGGAGAATGTTTCCCCAAAAATCAGAGGCCGAAAGCCCTTGACTGCTGAAGCGTTCCCCAACAGGAAGAGAACACTCCTGCCTGATGATTGTGGATCAGAGGGAGAGCAGGGGAGTGCAATGAGGAACAGTTCCACACACAACATGGTAGTTTTTTTAGCTGCCTTCAGTTGCTCAGAGTCTCAATCTGGGATGTATCAATTTTCTTTCTTTTATTTGTTGGAAGTTTGAACGATTGGGTTTTGAATTAACAAGTGACCAACAAAGGAGGTTCAGTAACACCTCCAACCTAATTTCCCGCAATAGTATCCTCATCACTTAACCCTTCAAATTATTTTTGTGTATTCTTTGAAAAAAAAGAACAACGCAGCTGATGTAAAAACGGAAAGTGTTTACTCATTGGCATTCTCTTCAACTGGGAATTTGATGGTCAATAAAGGTGCATTCATAATGCGGCCAAACAGCTGGACTATCAACCTGCAACTTCCTCCAGCAATCTTCAATAGCTGGCTGTTAAAATGAAAGAAGTTCCTGTGCACCCACGCGTTGGAAAGCTGGAGCTTTTCCCTTCACTGGGCAAAATTCTTCAGTCCTTCCCGCTGGCAAGATCTTCCAGTACCGTCACAGTTGACACCAATTCCCATCCCCACTACCGTAGGTTTTCCGATGGTGAGGAATGTTAATCGCTATTGAATTCGGGGGAAGGGTGGAAGGGAGAGAGACTAAAGCAAAGTTTATTTATTAGTCACAAGTCGACTTACTTTACAGCCAATACCTTTGAGTTGCAGTCATTGGCAATGGACTGCCTTTTTTAAAGTTTATTTATTAGTGTCAAAAGTAGGTTCACATTAACACTGCGATGAAGTAACTGTGAAAACCGCCTAGCCGCCACGCTGCGGTGCCTGTTTGGGTACATTGAGGGAGAATTTAGCATTCAACCAGCACATCTTTCTGACTGTGGGAAGAAACCGGAGCGCCCGGAGGAAATCCACGCAGACACAGGGAGAAGTTTAAGTTTATTTATTAGTGTCACAAATAGGCTCACATTGACAATGCAAGGAGATTACTGTGAAAATCCCCCGGTGTCACATTCCAGCACCTGTTTGGGTACAGTGGGGGAGAAGTTAGCATGGCCAGTGCAACTAACCAGCACGGCTTTCCATCTGTGGGAGGAAATCAGAGCATCCAGAGGAAACCCACGCAGATATAGGGAGAATATGCAAACTCCACACAGACAGTGATCCATTGGAGAATGTTTACCCAAAAATCAGAGGCTGAAAGCTCTTGACTACTGAAGGGTTCCCCAACAGGAAGAGAACGCTCCTGCCTGATGTTTGTGGATCAGAGGGAGAGCGGGGGAGTGCAGTGAGGAACAGTTCCACACACAACATGGTATTTTTTTTAGCTGCCTTCGGTTGCTCAGAGTCTCAATCTGGGATGTATCAATTTTCTTTCTTTTATTTGATGGAAGTTTGAACGATTGGGTTTTGAATTAACAAGTGATCACTGGGCGGGACTGTGGTCGGTGCAGACTCCATGAACCGAATGGTCTCCTTCTGCACTGTAGAATTCTATTCTGTGGAGGAGGACAATGACACAGATGGACAGGAGAAGTTGGGACTCCTTTCCTTGGAGAAGGGAAGCCATGATGTGGAGATGCAGATGTTGGATTGGGGTGAGCATGGCAAGAAGTCTCACAACACCATGTTAAAGCCCAACAGGTTTATTTGGAATCACGAGCTTTCAGAGCACTGCTCCTTCATCAGGTGAGTGTGCAATATTTTCTACTGTGGTACCAGGGGAGTCTTGGATGCTGCTGGTCATGATACCAAGTTTCTCAAGTTTCCTGTCGATGTGAGGCAGCAGTGCTAACCATTGTGCTACCGTGCCGCTCTCTAGATGAGTGGCAAGCTGCCTCCAATATGGGTAAACACGCCACGGGCTGGGAGGTTGCTGGAGAATTCCTCTCATTATCCATGGCTCCAGCTCCAGGCTTGAGAAAATACTTGCTGATATGTTGCCAAATTCCTCAAGTGATTGGTCAACACACCAACATCAGACCGAGTCAAGTTATCAACCCTCGGATGGCCATAGAGACAGGGATCACAATTGGCTGAATTTCATTATTCCTGAACTGGGGAAATGAGCGAGAATTCCCATTTCTGGTCACAATTTTAGCAGGCACCGGTTGGAGGTACACATGAGCGGCTGTCAGGTGAGGGCACGATTAGTTATGATAAGAATGGCCTCTTGGCATAAAAGCCCATCAATTCTGATTGACCGGCTTACACAAGGAGACAGGCCTCTGGGCAAAGTGCCAGTTCTTCTGGCACCGTGCCAACGTGACTCTGAACCTTGAAGAAGAAAGGTAAACAGAAGAAATCACATCAGTGCCAGCCCCTCACTGACTTTTAGTTCCCGACACACTCTTTAAGATTCATTGTTCCTCCATTATTTAGTCATTCTGAAAATTCCAATGCCTCACGGAGGTAAATGGCCCATGGTTGGCAGATATTTAAAGTTTATTCATTAGACACAAGTAGGCTTACATTAACACTGCAATGAGGTTACTGTGAAAACCCTCTAGTCGCCACATTCTGTTCAGGTACACTGAAGGAGAATTTAGCAAGGCCTAACTCGCACGTCTTTTGGGAGGAAACCGGAGCACCCAGAGGAAACCCATACCATCACGGGGAGAATGTGCAAACTCCACACAGACAGTGACCCAAGCCGAGAATCGAACCTGGGTCCCTGGTGCTGTGATGCAGCAGGGCTAAGCACTGTGCCATCATGCCATCCTTTATTTGAAGGTTATCCCACACCCAGGTCATTAACTCCCCTTGTCCTCCAAAACAAATCACAGAATGATATGCAATACCATAGTTTGGCTTCGACTGGGGTGCTGTGTCCGAGTTCTGGGCACCAGACTTTGGGAAAGATGCGAAGGTGTCCAAGGTGGTGAGAAAAAAATAATGTGGATGGTTCCAAGGAGTGGCACAGTAGTTAGCACTGCTGCCTCACAGCACCAGGGACCCGGGTTCGATTCCTGGCTTGGGTCATTGTCTGTGTGGAGTTTGCAAGTTCTCCCCATGTCTGCGTGTGTTTCCTCCGGGTGCTCCGGTTTCCCCCCACATTCCGAAGATGTGCAGGTTAGTTGGATTGGCCATGTAACTTGCCTCTTAGTACCAGGGAGACTAGCTGGGGTAAATGCATTGGGTCACAGGGATAAGGCCTGGGTGGGATTGTGGTCAGTGCAGATTCAATGGGCCGAATGGTCTCCTTCTGCACTGTAGAATTCTATTCTGTGGAGAAGGACAATGACACAGATGGACAGGAGAAGTTGGGACTCCTTTCCTTGGAGATGGGAAGCCAAGATGTGGAGATGCAGATGTTGGATTGGGGTGAGCATGGCAAGAAGTCTCACAACACCAGGTTAAAGTCCAACAGGTTTATTTGGAATCACAAGCTTTCAGAGCACTGCTCCTTCATCAGGTGAGTGTACAGTGTTTTCTACTGTGGTACCAGGAGAGGCTTGGATGCTGCTGGTGATGATACCAAGTTTCTCAAGTTTCCTGTTCTTGGTGCACGTATAGATGGTGTAGTTCTGTTGTCTCGTCTACTTGGCTCATAGCTGCCACTCACCTGATGAAGGAGCAGCACTGCGAAAGCTCGTGATTCCAAATAGACCTGTTGGACTTTAATCTAGTGTTGTGAGATTTCTTACTGGAGAGGTTAAGGGTGATAAGAGATTGACAAATGTATTCAAAGTCACGAGAGGTCTGGGCAACATGGATAAGGAGAAATTTTTCCTGCTCGTGAAAGCATACAGAACTGGGCTTGGGGCGCAGGTCTAAGAGACACATATGGAACAGGGGAATGCTATTGACTATACAATCTATTGACTAAAACAAACTGCTCTCTCCACAGATGCTCTATTTACTCAGCCCAGGTTCAAGACCCGGGTTTGATTCCCGGCTTGGGTCACTGTCTGTGCAGAAGAATCATTTCAGCAAAGGCCACACAGAAATCATAGAATCCCGACTGTGCAGAGGAAGCCATTCGGCCCATCGAGTCTGCACCGACCGCAAACCCATTTGTCAGCTGAAGTTTGGTTATTGTCCAAGTCTTGCTGCATTTGGACATGGACTGTTTCAACATCTGAGGAGTGGCGAATGGTGCTGAACATCGCACAATCATCAGCAAACATCTCCACTTCTATCCTTATGATGGAGGGAAGGCAATTGATGAAGCAGCTGAAGGTGGCTAGGCCTGGGACACTACCCCGAGGAACTCCTGAAGTGATATCCTGGAACTAATCCAACAATCACGACTATTTTCTATTGTGCTAGGTCTGACTCCAGCCAGTGAAGGATTTTCCCCCGATTCCCAATGATTCCAGTTTTTATAGGTCTCTCACTTGGTCAAATGCTGCCTTGATGGCAAAGGCAGTCACTCTCATCTCTATAAAGTTAAATGTTTATTTATTAGTCACAGACAGGCTTACATTCACATTGCAATGAAGTTACTGTGAAAATCCCCCACTCCAGCACCTGTTCAGCTTCACTGGGAGAATTTAGCACCTAACCCGCACGTCTTTTGGACTGCGGGAGGAAACCACAGCACCCAGAGAAAACCCACACAGACACGGGGAGAATGTGCAAACTCCACACAGACAGTGACCCAAGCCGGGAATCGAACCCGGGTCCTTGGGCGCTGTGAGGCAGCAGTGCTGACCACTGTGCCACCGTCCCGCAGCTAGTGGGCAGCTAATTTCTTCACCACCGGTGTTGGCACAAGGAGCTGAATGGCCTCTTTCTCTGCCGTGACCTCGCTGTGGCATGATGGAGGAACTTGTGACATTGACCAAGCGTTGTGAAAGACTTTGCTTTCACAGGGGGAGTTTTGACATTCAAATTTGAAAGTCAGAGAAAAATGTCACTGCAAAGAATCAGCTTCCAGTGACATTGATATGTATCGCAAAATAAAACATGTAACTCAAGCACTGGGATTGATTATTTCCATTGGCCAGAGATTAGGTTGCCCAGGAGGTCAGAAGACTGTTTTTCACCTGTAGGATCTGGGTTCAAAGGTTTCGGGTGAAAGAGTTGAACTAAATGTCAGGGTCTGACTGAAATAAAGAGCGGTTTCAATTTCATTCCTGACAGAGGCTGGGAGTTCCTCGGTCGAGGCATTGAGTATAAAAATTGGCAGGTCAGGCTGCAGCTGTACAGAACTTTACTTAGGCCTCATTTGGAATATTGTGTACAATTCTGGTTGCCACACCACCAGAAGGACGTGGAGGCTTTAGAGAGGGTACAAAAGTTGTTTATCAGCATATATTGCCTGGCCTGGAGGGCATCAGCTATGAGGGGAGGTTGGGAGAAACTCGACTTGTTCTCACTGGAACGATGGAGGTTGAGGGGTGACCTGATAGAAGTTTACAAGATTATGAGTGGCATGGACAAAGTGGATAGTTAGATGCTCTTTCCTAGGGTTAAAAAGTCAAGTACTAGGGGACATTGGTTTAAGGTGCGTGGGGAAAAGTTTAGAGGAGATGCGCAAGGCAAGTTTTTATCTGGAACGTGCTGCCCAGGGTGGGACGGGAACAGGTACAATAGCGACATTTAAGGGGCATCTAGACGAACATATGAATAGGACGGGAATGGAAGAATACGGGCACAGTAAGTGCATACGGTTTTAATTTAGGCAGGCTTGGTGGGCCGAAGGGCCTGTTCCTGTGCTGTACTTCCTTCTTTGTAACACTGTTTGATTTGGTAACAAACAGCAACCGCCTGTATTTATATAGCACCTTTAACATGGCGAGATATCACAAGAGCATAACCGGACAAAATCTCTCCCTCGCCAATGGGCGGCACGGTAGCGCAGTGGTTAGCACTGCTGCTGCACAGCTCCAGGGTCCTGGGTTCAATTCCTGGCTCGGGTCACTGTCTGCGTGGAGTTTGCACATTCTCCTCGTGCCTGCGTGGGCTTCCTCCAGGTGCTCCGGTTTCCTCCCACAGTCCAAAGATGTGCGGGTTAGCTTGATTGGCTATGCTAAGAAATTGCCCCTAGTGTCCAGGGATGTGTAGGTTAGAGGGATTAGTAGGTAGGATATGGGGGTAGGGCGAGGGTGGGATTGTGTTCGGTGCAGACTCGATGGGCCAAATGGCCTCTTACTGCATTGTGGGGTTCTATGATCTATGAACCCGCCCCACCCCTTGGCCAAGGAAGGAGATACACAGGACGGAGGGATCACAGGCCTTGGCAAGAGGATAGGTTTTAAGGAATCTCTTAAAGAAGGAGAAAAACATAGAGAGCTTTTAGCGAGGTGATTCCAGTACTTGTTACTCAGATGGCTGAAGGCATAGCCAGCAATGTTGAGGCGACAGAAAGCGATGCACAAGTAGCCAGAGTTGGAGGAATGCAGAGTCCTCATATGGTTAAGTTTATTTATTAGTGTCACAGGTAGGCTTACATTAACACATTCAATGAAGTTACTGTGAAAATCCCTGAGTCGCCACACTCCCATGCCTAGTCGGGTACTCTGAGGGAGAATTTAGCACGGCCAATCCACCTAACCAGCACATCTTTGGACTGTGGGAGGAAACCGGAGCACCCGAAGGAAACCCACGCAGACAACGTGCAAACTCCACACACAGTGATCCAAGCCGGGGATCAAACCCGCATCGCCAACACTGTGAGGCAGCAATGCTAACCACCTTGCCGCCCAGCATGGAGGGATTATTTTATGAGGAAAGGTTAAACCAGTTGGAACTCTACTCATTGGAATGTAGAAGAGTGAGAGGTGATCTCAGTGAAACATCGAGGATTCATTAGGGGCTCGACAGGGTAAATGCTGAGATGTTTTAACATGTCATCCAAAAGATAGCACCTTCAAAAGTGCAACAGGTTCTTAATGCTGCCCTGAAGGTTCAAACTAATCCCCTGTGGTACTTGACTCACAACCTATCAACTCAAGGCCAAATCCTTTGGGCCACAGCTAACATCATTCGCACCCCAGGCTGAGAGTTTAATTTGATTGAGCCCCGTCAGGAACAGACATACAAATTGCCTTGGTTCCTGGTTCCATTCCGCCCTGGGGCCATTTTTGCAGAGGTGGGTAAGGGGCAGAGTGACCAGCCACCCAGCAGGTAGCTGCTGCTCAAAGGCCATTTGAAAACCACTTCAGGCCCCTGCGGGCGGTGGCTTCCAATTTAAGTGCCTAGAGGAGGCCTCTCCACAGAGGAGGGAGGGAGAGAGGGAGAGGGTAGACCGAGAGGACCTCACTACCAGCTTGGCTGCCGCAGCAGCCATGGGCCATCTTCCGGCAGGCTCCACAACCCTCACAGTAACGGCTTAGTGGCGGAAGCCATTTTAAACTCAAATAGGAAAATGGTGGAGAGGGGGTGCCTCCATTTTGAAACATGTCCTCCCTCACTTACCTGCACGAATCCTACTTGCTGCACCTTTCACTGGGACTGCTCTTCATAGCTCCTGCTGGGTTAATACCAGACATATTCAAGACAACAGCAACAAAAATCATTACCAGTATTGACTACAGCTATGTTACACATAAAATAATGAAAACCTGGGAGTGATTAGAAGGCATCAGTCTGCTCGAGGGATTAAGCAGTTTAATAAAGCATGTAATGAACTATTAACAGAACCCTAAATGACATCTCGGTGTAACTCTACTGATTATCTGTGTTGCGTTGCTTTGTGGAGTGATTTTACTCAGCGCGCTTTAGTTATCAACAGCGGTTGCTAATGTTGATTCTACAACAACAAATACAGCATTCGTATAGCGTCTGTAACCAATTGAGCCAAGGTGCTTAATGGGAGTATGATCACACAGTGCACAATTAAGGCCTGGATTCTCCCGGCCTGCCTGCCACAAGGAATTGTCATGGACATTTGACACACCAGCTAAAAGGTCCATTAACATTGGGAGGGGGCTTCTGGTCTCACGGCAAACGAGGCTTGAAAATCCCGCCCAACAGGATTGAGACAAGTAACCAAAGAGGGAGGTGTTTACAAGTGTTTTAAAGTAGGAGAGAGAAGTTGAGGGGTTTAGAATGGGTATTCATGTACATATGGCCTGTACACTGAAAGTGATGTGTCGGTATCGTGGGAGTTCTCACAGGCTTGGCGTGTAGGGGCTGCTGAAGTTCTTATAATTAAACCGTTTAAGTTATAGCCTTTTGTCATCATTCCTACATGATGGCATGGTGGCACAGCAATTAGCACTGCTGCCTCATAGTGCCAGAAACCCAGGTTCAATTCCCCGCCTTGGGTGACTGTCTATGTGGAGCTTGCACGCTCTCCCTGTGTCTACATGGGTTTCGTCCGGGTGCTCCAATTTCCTCCCACAGTCCAAAGAGGTTCAGGTTAGGAGGATTGGCTGTGAAAAGTTGTCCCTGAATGTCAGGGGATTAGTAAGGTAAATATGTGCGGTTATGGAGATTGGACCTGGGTGGGACTGTTGTTGGTGCAGGGTCAACGGGCCAAATGGCCTCCTTCTGCACTGTAGGGATTCTATGATTCTAGGAACCCAGCAGCTTTACAGGAGCTCCCAAAATTTGGAGGGCTAAGCAGCTGAAATGAACAGCTGCCTGGCCAATGAATAAAGAAAATCAGGCATGCACAAAAGGCCAGAGTTAGAGGAGTGCAGAGATGGCAAACATTTGTTGGGCTACAGGTGAAGATAGAGATAGGGGAGAGGGGAGGATAGAATTAGGGGAGAGAGGAGGATGGAGATGGGGGGACGTGAAGATAGAGATAGGGGAGAGGTGAGGATAGAGATAGGGGGAATAAGATCATGGCTGATCTGAAGTGGATCAGTTCCATTTCCCTGCTTTCTCCCCATAACCCCTAATTCCCTTGTCTATCAGAAACCTATCTACCCGTGACTTAAATATATTCAACGAGGCAGCCTCCACCACTTCAATGGGCAGAGAATTCCAGAGATTCACCACCCTTTGAGTGAAGAAGTTCCTCCTCAACTTTGTTCTAAACTGTCACCCCTCTTATTTTGAGGCTGTGCTCTCTAGTACTGGTTTCCTTTCTAAGCGGAAAGAATCTCTCTACCTCTACCCGGAAAGAATCTCTCTACCTCTACCCAATAATAATACCTGATAAATCAATTCAGTTTAAGAAGTGACACACATTCATACACAGGGACCAATTCTCTGCAAATAAGGTGCATATTAAACTAGCGATGAGAAAGAGTGTCGTGCCTAACCTGGTGCTCTCTAGGTAGCTACTAGACTGCTTCTATTTAACACCAGCACCATCCAGGCTCCACCTCTCTCCCCACCTAACATACTGCTTTATTCTTAGAATCCTAGAATCCCTACAGTGCAGAAGGAGGTCACTTAATCCATCGTGGCTGCATCAACTCTCCGAAAGCTTATCTTACCGGACCCAATCCCTATAACCCCATGTATTTACCCCATGCCAATCCACCTAACCCGCACATCTTTGGACCGTGGGAGGAAACCGGTGCACCCGGAGGAAACCCACGCAGACACTGGGAGAATATGCAAACTCCACACAGAAAGTGACCCAAGCCAGGAATCGAACCCGGATCCCTGGTGCCATGGGGGAGCATTGCTAACTGCTGTGCCACCGTGCCGCCCTTGTTGGGTAATGATGGGCCCAACCATGTTCAGAACAAAACAAAAGTACTGAGCTGAGCATTGGGGGACATGTTGTAATGATGCCAAAAAGGATTGTGGATGGCGTGGAATGACCTCAAAAAGTCTCAGGTGGGATTTTCCAGCTGCACTCACCCCAATGCCAGAAAATCCTGCCCAAGTCAACGGACCTTTCCATGATCCATACCCCCACCTTGCCTGCTCTGGTTCCCATGGCAGGCGGAATGGGAAAATTTGCGCCATTGTATCCTGCCAAGAACAACAGTGAGAATTGAGAGACTGGAGGCGGGATGTGGGGAGTGGGGGGACATCCAACAATCTTTACTGGCTGCTGCAGGTTTTTAGTGAGCTGCAGGTGGGGGAGGGTCTATTTGCAAGAGAAGGATTTATTGAGAAATGGTTAATACCTTGAGCGGGAGTTCAGAGTGATGAATTGACTTAAGACAACAAAGAAATTCCTATCCGAATAAGCTTCCTGCCAGCACTTTCTCTTTGACTTGTTCAAGAGCAAGGCAATTTAGCTCCGTACAAATTCAAAACCTGTTACATTGCATGTCCCCTGTCGTAGATTCCCACCGGACCCACTTCCCCTTGTCAACTGGAACAGCTACTAATTGCTTCTTGGAGCATTCAGGCTCCTTATAGTTCAACTTACAGATGATAGATTTCCTGAAAGAATATAGAACAGGGGCGGGTCAGCCATTTCCGTACAGTCAGCACCTCCATTACATCATTCACGTCATTGACACGAGGAATACACCAGCTATAGCTCAGTGCAATAAACTACAAAACAAATCTGCTCAATAAAGTGCTGGATTTTTCTTTCCTTCACCCACTTTTTTACACACACACACACACACACACACACCACAAAATTTGATCTGCTCCAATTTTTAAAATTCACTCACAGGTCACGAGTATCGCTGCCTAGGCCAGCATTTATTGCCTATCCCTTGGGAAGTGGTGATGGGAAGCTGCCTTCCTGGACAGCTGCAGTCCACGTGGTGTAGATACACCCACAGTGCTGTTAGGGAGGACGTTCCCAGGATTTTGACCCAGTGACGCTGAAGGAATGTATCTCCAAGTCAGAATGGTGAGTGAGTTGGAGGGGAACCTCCAGGTAATAGTACTCCCGTGTATCTGTTGCCCTTGTTCTTCTAAAGCACCCAGAGGAAACCCATGCAGACACGAGGAGAACAGACATGAGCAGTCACCCAAGGCCAGAATCGAACCTGGGTCCCTGGAGCTGTAAGGCAGCAGCACTAACCATTGTGCCACCATGCCACCCTAACTTTCCTGATTACCGTATACAAATTGTACTATTAAATCCAACAATTCCTTTCCACTCTCAAGAGTTAACACTAATTGGATTTGCACAAATTAATTTACGTTTTAACTGAAAGTACTGTCCGATGCCCACAATATAGTGGGCGGCACAGTGGTTAGCGCTGCTGCCTCACAGCGCCAGGGGACCTGGGTTCAATCCCTGGCTTGGGTCACTGTCTGTGTCGAGTTAGCACATTGTCTGCGTGGGTTTCCTCTGGGTGCTCCGGTTTCCTCTCACAGTCTGAAAGACAAGCTGGTCAGGTGCATTGACCTGAACAGACGTCGGGGTGTGGCAACTGGGGGAGTTTCACAGTAACTTCATTGCAGCGTTAAGGTAAGCCTTACTTGTGACGAATAGATAAGCTTTACTTTAGTATCAAACTCTGCCAGATTGCAATTGCTAAAAACTACCCTGAAAATTCATTCACAATTTGACTAACTCAGTCTTCCGTAAGCCTCACCACAGTAGCTTTAGTGTTGATCGATAATGAGTCTCTACTTGAAGCCCATGCAGGTAAAAGTGATCGGGATCAATACAAGCCTGCTAAAGAATTCCTGCCATGTAAACAGCCATGGATTTTTCTTTAAAACAAATACAAACGCATCACACCTTCTGCGGTTAAGGACAAGATCTATGCACTATCTATTTCAATATAATTCTCATGCATTGTCAAAGCCTGCTTGGCAGAATTGAAGAATGCACATGGCTGAGGGAATTGTCTTGGATGTCATAGAACCTACAGTGCAGAAACAGGCCCTTTGGCCCATTGAGTCCGCACCAACCACAATCCCAACCAGGCCCTATCCCAATATCCCTACACATTGACCCACTAAATCCCTCTAACCTACACATCCCAGGACACTAAGGGGCAATTTTAGCACGGCCAATCAACCTAACCCGCACACCTTTGGACTGTGAGAGGAAACCGGAGCACCCGGAGGAAACCCACGCCGACATGAGGAGAACTTTAAGGGCGTTCAGATGGTCAGTGGACAGGCATATGGATAACATTGGAATAGTTTAGGTTAGAGGGCCATTAGATTGGTTCCACTGGTCGGCACAACATCGAGGGCCGAAGGGCCTGTACTGCGCTGTAATGTTCTACGTTCTATGTTCTAGAACGTGCAAACTCCACACAGACAGTGACCCGAGCCGGGAATCGAACCCAGGACCCTGGAGCTCTGAAGCAGCAGTGCTAACCACTGTGCTACTATGCCACCCATGTCTGGGCTTAAGGATCTGATTTTTTTTTAATGAATTGCACAGTATATTATTAAGCGGGTGGGAAACGCCTGGTGTTTTCGAGTAAGCAAATGTCACTCTAGGTGTGTGAAAATAAATTAAATGATGATTGAACGGGGCGAGACATGTTATTTATGAGGAGAACTCCGCGGGCCACAGATCCACCACTGGCCTTGTGTTCAGTGCTTAGCAGGTTCTAATTTCCTGACCGCTGGCCAATCATTATCGTCAGCGCCGCTATCGCTAAACAAAATAAAGCGACGTCTTTAACCGGCTTTGAAGTAAACCCTGTGGAAACGTCGCATGACCACTCGTCACGTAGCAGCTACCTATCCATTCACTTACAGTGGCCAAGTCACCCTGGCAGGGTCACTGAAGCAAACGAGGCTTCCTCACGGTTTTGCAGTCAGCCTTGACAGTTTTCAGGCGAGCCACAATTGGCAGAAGGTTCGCACGAACCCGTGGCAAGGCAGATGGAGACAAATCGCAATGTGGAATGGTCTCAGAAAATGTCACAACAGGAAAATGTCAAGGCGGTTGACACAATTGGAGCACAGAGCTCTGACGTAGCTACGTAGCAGCTACAAGGGAATGTGGCTTATTTCATGGAATCATAGAATCCCCACAGAGCAGGAAGAGGCCATTTGGCCCATCGAGTCTGCACCAACCACAATCCCACCCGGGCCCTATTGCCGTAACCCCACATATTTTTGAATTAATGTAAAAATAAATCTGGAATTAAGAATCTACTGATGATCGTGAAATCATTGCTGATCGTCGGAAAATCCCATCTGATTCACTAATGTCCTTTAATGAAGGAAATCAGCCATCCTTATCTGGTCAGGCCTACACATGACTCCAGATCCACAGCAATGTTGTTTATCTGGAAATAAGAATTTACTGATGACCATGAAACCATTGTCAGAAAAACCCATCTGGTTCACTAATGTCCTTTAGGGAAGGAAATCTGCCATTCTTACCCGGTCTGGCCTATGTGTTTCACAGCAATGTGGTTGACTCTCAATTGCCCTCCAAGGGCAACTAGGCATGGGCAATAAATGCTGGCCAGTCATCGACACTGATGTCCCACAAATGAATAAAAACAAATTACACTGCTAACCTCCCCGGCCCCCGACACTAGGGTCAATTTAGCACGGCCAATCAAACTCACTCACACAACTTTGGAAGGAAACCGGAACACCCAGAGGAAACCCACGCAGACACGTGGAGAATGTGTAGACTCCACACAGGCAGTGACCCGAGGCCGGAATTGAACCTGGATCCCTGGCGCCGTAAAGCAGCAGTGCTTACCACTGTACCACTGTGAAGTTCTTCCAGAAAATGTATCGCTCCCCACTCCAAACCAACCCCCCGCTCCACCCCACCCCACTCCATCACAAGTCTATTTTTGTGGAGTTTTAATTAATACATTGGCCATTCGCAGCCCCTTCAGCATGCTCCAGTTTAAAAATGCTTCTTGATCCGAGCAAGGTTAAGCACCCCTAATCGATAGGATAGGATTTGTGGCCTGAGGCCTACTTGGGTAGTCACGGTTACTGATACGAGGAAGGGCGATGGAATGTTCTGGCAGCGGGGGAGTGGTGCTGGATGTCAGGTGAGGTTTGAGATCTAACCATCAAGAGTTTCGAGAGGAGAAATCTCCTTGACCTTCATGCCTTTAGAGCGTTTTTTGAAAGCAATTCAGATTAATTTTAATTGGTTTCAGTGTTGTGTAGACCAGAGGCAGAATCCAATTGATATCGACGTTCTGAAGAAAATAACTTTTGGGATGATTTTAAAGGGAACTGTGTTGTCTCGCGAGCGACAGTAAAGGGCAAGGGTGACAGTTTTAATAGATTAGACTTAAACAAAGTAAACTATAATCGATAGAAACGCAATTGTTCGCAAGCATTTGAGAGCAATCTGAATACATATTCAATGCTATTTTTGAAGAATGAGCTGCGCGCTTTTCAATCCACTGGAAACTGCATGAAGGGGACCCCGGCCCACTCTGGGACAAACTCCAGTCTGTTTGATTGCGATGTTCTTTCCTCCTTTTCAGTCTGCAAGCCAGAATTACCTGCTGGCGCTGACCTTTAATTAAAGGGAAAAGGAGTATCCGTCCGTTTGGCAACTTGGCAGCACAGACAAATGTATCTTTAACTCCCAGCTGCTCGATCATGAGTTTGAGTCACAGGGATGACTGAGAGCTCTGCTCTGTTGCATGCGAGCTTTCAGATTTGCCAATTCATAAACCATAATGCGGGGTTGGAGTGTTGCGGGGGGGGGTTGGTTGGGGGGAAATACAGTGATACACACTTTGTCATTCTCTTATTACAATGCCAACTTGCAAAACCATCAATTAGCCCAGTCCGTCACGCAGAACAGCCTCCGACCCATTGTTTCCGCTGGAGATCAGATGAATGAGGTGGGGGGGGAATCTCACAGAGACTTATAAAATTCTAACAGAGCTAGACAGGGTAGATGCAGGAAGGACGCTCCCGATGGTGGGGGAGTCCAGAACCAGTCTGAGGATACAAGAGACGAGGTTACATTTCTTCACCCAAAGAGTGGTGAGCCTGTGGAACTTATTACCACAGGAAGTAGTTGATGCCAAAACATTGAATGTATTCAAGAGACGGCTGGATATAGCACCTGGGGAGAGTGGGATCAAAAGTTATGGGGAAAAAGTAGGATTAGGTCATTGAGTTAGATGATCAGTCATGATCGTGGTGAATGGCAAAGGAAGCTCAAAGGGCCAAATGGCCTCCTCCTGTTCCTAACTTCTGTGTTTTCCATGTTTCTATAACTCCGGCTACATTTCCTGCTGCCTCAGAAAAGCAGCCAGCATAATTAAGGACCCCATGCATCCCTGACATTCTCTCTTCCACCTTCTTCTGTCAGGAAAAGGATCCAAAAGTCTGAGGTCATGTGCCAACCAACTCAAGAACAATTTCTTCCCTGTTGCCATCAGAATTTTGAATGGACCTACCTTGCGTGAAGTTGCTCTTTCTCGACACCCTAGCTATTACTGAAACACCACATTCTGCAGCCTTTCCTTTCTATCTCCCCTATGTACTCAATGAACTGTATACAGTCTACCCTGTATCCTCAGACTGTGACCCCCTGGTTCTGGACTCATGTCTGTGTGAGTTTCCTTCCGGTGCTCTTGTTTCCTCCCACACCTCAAAGATGTGTGGGTTAGGTTGATTGGCCATGCTAAATTGCCCCTTAGCATCCGGGGCTGTGTAGGTTAGAGGGGTTAACAGGAAATGTATGCAGTTACAGGGATTGGGCCTGGATGGGATTGTTGTCAGTGCAGACCCAATGGGCCGAACGGCCTCCGTCTGCACTGTAGGGTTTCTATGAAATAAAAACAGTGCCAATGAAAGAGTCATATTGGATTCGAAATGTTAACTCTGTTTTCTGTCTCCACAAATAATGTAAGAAGTCTCACAACGCCAGGTTAAAGTCCAACAAGTTTATTTGATAGTAAACCCACTAGCTTTCAGGGTTTGCCCTTTCATCAGGTAAGTGGAGATAAACCCCAAAAGTTAGTGGGTTCACTATCAAATAAACTTGTTGGGTTTTAATCTGGTGACTTCTTACTGTGTTTACCCCAGTCCAACGCTGGCATCTCCACATCATGTCCTCAAATAATGCCAGACCTGCTGAGATTCTCCAGGACTTCCTGTTTTTATAACTGAGTGGTCAAGCAGTGTCGAGGGACTGAATGGCCTCCTCCTGAGTCTATAAAGGAATACATCACCCTGATTATCCATCATTTCTGATTGGAGGAAATATGACTGGCATAGTCATAACCGGAACAAGGGCCAGAATTCTCCAACCTCATCCCATGGCTGGGATTCTCTGGGATCCGCCACGGTGAATCCAGATTTGGCTGTGCGCCAAATTCTCCGTCCTCGCTGCAGTGACATGGGGCGTACGAGACCGGAGAATTTTGGCCAAAGGTGGCAGCAAGGTAGGGAGGGGAAAGTTGAGTGAAACACACTTACTTGAGCATTTTTTTTTATTCATTCATTGGATATGGGCATCGATGGCTGGCCAGCATTTATTGTCCATCCCTAATTGCCCTTGTTCAGAGGGCAGTTGAGGGTCAAGCACATCTGGAGTCACATGTAGGCCAGACCAGGTAAAGATGGCAGATTTCCTTCCCTGAAGGACATCAGTGAACCAGCTGGGTTTTTCCTTCAATCGACAAATGTTTCATGTTTGATCCCAGATATTTTTTATTGAATCCAAATTCCACCACCTGCCGTGGCGGGATTCGAACTCGGATTCCCCGGATATGAATTGAGTTTCTAGATTAATAGTCTGCCGATAATACCACCAGGCCATTGTTCATGAGGCAGAGGAGGATTTTTAATTGAAAATGCATTACAATCTGGAAACGTGGTATTTAGAGAAATGTTCGACTGTTCCAGTACGTCTCCGAAATCCCTTTCAACATAAGTGAAGCAGACTTAATCAGCACGGGACAGACAATCAGTCCAACACCTGGCTGGAAATGTAGAAAAGAGGCTTCTAATCATCCTTCCAATTTGTACTTAATGATTTCTGTAATTATGGAGCGCCTTTCGCTCTAATTGGTCTGTAACTGGGTCCGCAGGACCTGGGCTCCCTACTCGCTGTGCGGCAGACCCCAACCCTCTTTTCATTATCAAGTTCAGACCGAGTACTTGACACAGTGGGATGAAGCAGGAGCAGTTTATTGATTCGGAACTCAATCAATGGAGCAGGGCACGCTGTGTGTTTTTTTTTTGTTGTATCATTCCTTGATGAGACGGCAAGGTCAGCGTTTGTTGCCCATCCTTAATTCATCATTCGTTTCATTATCAGCAGGTGTGCAGTCAAACAATGCAACTTCAAGAGATGTTTTTCACCGTCTCTGGTGCGCTGACACAAGGAGGTTTATTTTACATCACTTAAGCTTTGCTTAACCCTCGAAGGAGGAATGTGAGACTTATTCTGTGCAACTCAGAGGTTTTTTTTATATATTTGTGGGACATGGGCATCGCTAGGCCAGCATTTGTTGCCCATCCCAAGTTGCCCTTGAACTGAGTGGCTTGCTAGGCCGTTTCAGAGGGCAGTTGAGAGTCAACCACATTGCTGTGGATCTGGAGGCCAGACCAGGTAAAGGTGGCACATTTCCTACCCTACAGGACATTCGTGAACCAGATGGGTTTTTCCAACAATCGACAATGGTTTCATGGTCATCATTAGATTCTTAATTTCAGATTTTTTTTACCGAATTCAAATTCCATCGTCTGCCATGGCGGGCTTCGAACCCAGGTTCCCAGAACATTAGCTAAGTTTCCAGATTAATATTCGAGCAAGAATACCAATAGGCCATTGTCTCCCCTTCGTGCAGTTCATAAATAATGGCAATAAATAACATCCGTGATTGTCTTCTGGGCGGTGGCCTCTGGAAATATAAAATTTTGGTTAGGCCGCACTTGGAGTATTGCATGCAGTTCTAGTCACCACACTACCAGAAAGACACGGGAGCTTTGGAAAGAGTGCAAAGGAGGTTCACCAGGATGTTGCCTGATCGCGAGGGCATTAGATATAAGGAGAAGTTGAATAAATTAGGATTATTTACACTGGAAAGACAGAGGCTGAGGAGAGACCTGATAGAGACCAAAAAATAGCACTCTCAATGGACAGAGATGGTTAGCTCTCGTCAAACATAGTGGATTCAGTGACTTGGGCAGAAGGACGGAAGAAATTTGCATCCACAAAGATAAGGTTGCTGGAGCCACTTGATCCAGTAGAACATCCAAGTGTCCACTTCAAGGAGTGTGTCATGAGGGTCATTGACATTGATTGTCTCCACCATGGAGTCCAACCGACTCTGGATCCTGTCAGCAGGGGAAACAGCAACTCTTCTTTGCCTCTTTCAGACTGACGGTGCAGTAATCATATTATTTTTCATGTGGGGTTGGCTGCAGTCGTTGGTTTTCTTTGCCGTGAGCAGCCTGCACTTTCCCAATTTATACAGAATCACAGCCCATCGAGTCTGCATCGATGCATGAAAGGTCCTGACCTGCCCATCTAATCCCACTTGCCAGCATTTGACCCATAGCCGAGAACGTGATGGTATGCCAAGCAGGTACTTTTTAATGGCATCCCACCTTCACCACCCTCCCCAGGGAGTGCATTCCTGACCATCACCACCCACCGGGTAAAAAAAATTTTCCTTCCTAAAACCTCCCATCCCTCACTTCTAAAGTAAACGTAAAGTAGTTTATTTATCAGTGTCACAAGTAACCTTACATTAACACTGCAATGAAGTTACTGTGAAATTCCCCAAGATCGCCACACTCTGGTGCCTGTTCGGGCCAATGAGCCTAACCAACACATCTTTCAGTCTGTGGGAGGAAAGCCACACAGACACAGGGAGAACATGCAAACTCCACACAGACACTGACCCAAGCCAATGCAATTGAACCCAAGTTCCTGGCACTGTGAGGCAGCAATGCTAACCACTGTGCCACCATGCTGCCTTTTAACTTGTCTCCCCTCATAACTGACCCTTCAAATAAGGGGAACTGCTGCTCCATATTCTCCTGTCCAAGCCCCTCATAATCTTGAGCACCTCAATCAAGTCATCTCTCAGTCTTCTCTGCTCCAGAGAAAACAACCCAAGCCTATCCAACCTCTCTTTATAACTTAAATGTTCCATCCCAGGCAGCATCTTGGTGAATCTCCTCTGCGCTCCCTCCAGTGTGTTTACATCTTTCCAAGAACATGGCGACCAGAACTGCACACAGTACTCCAGCTGTGGTCTCACCAAAGCTCTATACAACTCCATCATGACCTCTCTGCTTTTATAATCTACACTCCGATTGATGAAGGCGAGTGTGCCATAAGCCTTTTTTACCATTCTATTAACCTGCCTTTCCACCTTCAGAGATCTATGGACAAAAACGCTAAGGTTCCTTTGTTCTTCGGAACTTCTTAGTGTCAGATCTTCCTTAAGATATTTATTTTGACAGGCTCCCAGTAATTGTGGGCCTTATTGTTTAAACTTCCAAGGGTAGGAACATTTATTTTCCAGGCGATTAATTACTTTTCTCTTTCACCTCTCCAGGTAATTTCTCTTTCCTCGAGACATCTCTTGTTTTGAGATTTTGACGAGCTCTTTGGCAATCAGCCCTTTCACATTTTTGAAAGAAGTTTTAAAACTTTGAAAACTTTGCCCTTTTGTTTAAATGGAAATGCCATCGCAGTGATTTCTTTTCTTCTTTTAACCTTCACTGAATCTTTTGGACATGTGCTTTGGGAGCGCATGGTGATTTTTTTCTGAAGTTGCGAGCTTTGAACTGTGCATTCATTTCTTTCTTTAACTTATGCAGGTTTCTGTCTTTAATAATGCAGCTTTTCCTCTGCTTTCTTTTGTTGCTGGATTTCTTTAACTTTTTTTTAACTTCAGTGTTGCAATCTGCTGAACTTCTGGGACAGCAATCCATTCTGTAAATATTGCTTCTTTATTGTAATTATCGTTCACTATCTGGTGAACCATCAAGGTTCTTTGAGTGTTCTCTCTGAGTCCATTACCATGTCACACTATACATCATACCCTGGGGCAGTTCCATTCTCCAGTCCCACATTACCCCTTGCTCTGCTGAGAACCTTCACATTACAATGGCTTGCAAACAATATCACATCACCATATACAAGATGCTACTCCTCTGTGATTGTTCCCACTGTGAAGAGCAGTGATTCCAAACCTGTGATTGTTACCACTGTGAAGAGCAAGGACAGCGAACATGAGAACATCTTCACCCGTAGGTCCACATCAAAGCCACACACCATCTTGACTTGGGAACCATACCACCATTCCTTCATTGTCACTGGGTTGAAATCCTGGAACTCCCAGCTCTGTAGGTGAGCCTACGCCAGGGCAGCACAGTGGCACAGTGGTTAGCACTGCTGCCTCACAACACCAGAGACCCGGGTTCAATTCCAGCCAGGGGTGACTGTCTGTGCGGAGTTTGCACATTCTCCCCGTGTCTACGTGGGTTTCCTCTGAGTTTTCCGGTTTCCTCCCACAATCCATAGGTGTGTGGGTTAGGTGGATTGGCCATGCTAAATTGCCCCTTGGTGTTAGGGGGGATTAGCAGGGTAAATATGTACAGGGGTAGGGCTTGGTTGGGATTGCTGTTGGTGCAGGCTCAGTGGGCCAAATGGCCTCCTTCTGCGCTGTAGGAGTTGTATGATTCTACATGGATTGCAGTTGTTCAAGAAGGCAGCTCACCGCTACCTCCTCAAAAGCAATTAGGAATGGCTAATAAATGCTGGTCCAGCCGGCTGAGCCCATATCCTGAGAACAAATACATATAAAAACACAAGCATTGGTTTGGTAATGGAGCGGGAAGTATGGGGAAATCAGTCACATCAATTTTGGTTCACAAGCATAATATGGAAGCGAGCCAATAATTTTTCAGAACATATCTTGCTGCTGTGTTTGGAAAAGACAAATTACTGAACAGCTTTTCATAAAGTCCTTTAGCAAACACTTCATTTACATTTTGTACACTTTATCAAGCATTGTGAATACATTCAGTCTACAAGTCAATCTCTTTGTCAACGGGAATGCGGTTTTAATATCATTTGATATAGAATCATAGAATCCTACAGCACAGAAGGAGGCCATTCAGCCCATCGAGTCTCACCCAGGCCCAATCCCCAAAACCCCATGCATTTACCCTAGCTAGTCCCCCTGACCTAAGGGGCAAATTTGCATGGCCCATCCATCTAACAGGCATGTCTTTGGACTGTGGGAGCATCTAGAGGAAACCCACGCAGACATGAGGAGAATGTGCAATCTCCACACAGACAGTGACCCAAGTCGGGAATCGAACTGGGATCCCTGTCACTGTGCTAACCACTGTACCACCATGCCATTCTCTTACATCATGGCTGATATGAATCTCAATTCCATCTACCCTCCTTCGCCCCATGTCAATTGATAACAGGGGATAAGTTAACTCTTCCTTTACAGAGGAGGATGATAACTGAGTTTTAGTTACCTTGCATCAAATGCTTTCAGGGTGGCATGGTGGCACAGTGGTCAGTACTGCTGCCTCACAGCGCTAGGGACCCAGGTTCAATTCCGGCCTCAGGTCACTATGCAGAGTTTGCACATTCTCCTCGTGCCCACGTGGCTTTCTTCCAGGTGCTCCAGATGTGCAGGTTATGTTCATTGGCCATGCTGAATTGTCCCTTAGTGTCAGAGGGATTAGCAGGGTAAATATGTGGGGTTATGGGAATAGGTCCTGGGTGAGATTGTGGTTCATGCAGGCTCGATAGGGTCTGGGAAGGATTGTGGTCAGTACGGACTCAACAGGCTGAATGGCCTCCTTCTGCACTGTCAGGATTTTAGGATTCTTAAGAAGGCAATGATTCGAACATAGATATTGGAAACAATAGACACTATACAACAAAAGGCACTATTAAAAAGAGAAGCTGAAGCTACACATGAAAACATGGCTGCAGAAGGCAATCATAATGTGTGTAAGTGTGGATTACATGTAAGTAAGCAAAAACATGTCTCTTACTGTATCGCTGTGGAAGGTTTTCTCTGTCCTTATGTCTTTACTTTAAACCCTGAGTTTCTCACTGATTGTTTGGAAGGTATTCTATAATATTGAAAATCTGCCCAGCTCATGCACCAAAAAGAGTGGTTACCGTACCCGATCTGGGACTGTGCGATATCCCTGGTCCCCTGATCTGCAACACAAAATAAATTGCTGCTTGTTGTAAAGGTTGTGTTGTGTGAATTGCAAACACAAAAATCAAAAAATATCTTCAGAGTAAATGAATTTTAGGTCTTTTGATTGGTGAGCAGGCAGCAATTAACATGTTGCTGTATATTATGTTCTCAGAGAACAAAACTGAAAATACTCCATATTTTTTTAAAAAATATAGAATTATGGAATGAAATAGAAACATAGAAACTAGAAGCAAGTGTGGGCCATTCAGCCCTTTGAGCCTGCTCTACTATTCATTGTGATCATGGCTGATGATCAAAGTCAATATCCTGATCCCCCCTTCCCCCCATATCCCTTGATCCCTTTAGCCCCAAGAGCTGTATCTAATTTCTTCTTGAAATCAAACAACGATTTGTCCTCAGCTGCTTTCTGTGGTGGTGAATTCCACACATTCACCACCCTCTGGGTGAAGACATTTCTCTCCACCTCAGTTCTTCTACCACCTCCACGGGTAGTGCGTTCCAGGCTCCTCATGCCCTCTGTCTCCAGCATGTCTCCTCTAAACTCATCACCTCTCTGGGTAAATGTGTGGCGCTATGGGGATAGGGTCTGGGTGGGATTGTGGTCAGTGCCGATGGGCCGAATGGTCTCCTTCTGTACTGTAGAAATTCCTTGATTTGATGATTCTACTTCATTCTCAAACTATGACCCTGCGTTCTGGATTCCCCCTCACCTCCCACCATTGGGAACATTCTTTCTGAATCTACCCTGTTAGAATTTTATAAGTTTCGATGAGATCCCTTCTCACTCCTCTAAACTCCAGTGAATATAATCCTAGATTAAAGGGAGACAAGAAAGCCATTCAACTGAATTGGCCAAGCATTTGACCAATTTTGACCAAATATTGGCAGTGCGTTCCAGGCAACCCAACACCCTCTGTGTTTTCCCAGGGTCGAACGGTCGGCGACAAGAGATACAGGTTTAAGGTGAGAAGGAATAACTTCAGGGGAGATGTGTGGGGAAAGCTTTTTACACAGAGGATGTTGGGTGTCTGGAACACATTGCCAGCGGAGACGGTGGAAGCAGGCGTGTTAGCAACGTTCAAGGCTTATCTTGATAGACACATGACAGAGGGATTGAAACCACGTATCATCACGGGCTTGGTGGGACAAAGGGCATGTCCCTGTGTTGTATTGTTCTTTGTACTGAAGCGATCCATATCCAAATGCAGCAAGATATGGACTATATCCAGGTTTGAGCTGATAAGAGGCAAATATCTTTTGCACCACACAAGTGCCAGTCAACGACCATCCCCAACAAAAGAGAATCTCACCATTGCCCCTTGATGTTCCATGGCAATACTATCACTGAATCCTCCACTATGGGGGTTCCAGTTCAAAATATGCTTTTTTTTCAGAAAACTCTCATTGGCCAGACAAGCCAATCACTAAATGGCTTCCATGGTACCTGCAATTGGAGAGAACCAACAACCAGAGAAGCCTCAATGTCTGGAACTGACAACTATTGGTGAGGTCAACACTACAATCCCCAGTCAGTATGACAGTATCACACATAGAATCATAGAATCCCTACTGTGCAGAAAGAGGCCATTCAGCCCATCAAGTCTGCACTGACCATGATCCCACCCAGGCCCGATTTCCATAACCCCACTTATTTACCCTGCTAATCCCCCTGACACGAGGGTCAATTTAGCATGGCCAATCAACCTAACTCATGAATCTTTGGACAGTGGGAGGAAACCAGAGCACCTGGAGGAAACTCACGCAGACGCGGGGAGAATGTGCAAACTCCACACAGACAGTCACCTGAGGCTGGAATTGAACCCGGGTCCTTGGCGCTGTGAGACAGCAGTGCTAACCACTGTGCAGGAAGTAGTAGCTGTCCCTTGCCAACAGTACGCCATAGAGCCAAGCACAAAGATGAGATTATTAAAAACCTCCTCATCCTCAGAGGACGTCACAACAACCCGCACAGTGAAGGACGAAGAGGAAAAGAAGAGAACGGAGACAAGAAGAGAATGTTCGTCCACACTGCAAGAAACAGGATGAAACAGCAACCCCCAATTACCACAACTGAAGAACCAACAAAGAACACTTCAACATCAAGGAATGGGAAAACAGGATGAAAAGACACCCAGGTGCCAGAATGACCTCAAATTCGGCACGGTAGAACAGTGGTTAGCAGTGCTGCTTCACAGTTCCAGGGTCCTGGGTTCAATTCCTGGCTCGGGTCACTATCTGTGTGGAGTTTGCACATTCTCCTCGTGTCTGCGTGGGTTTCCTCCAGGTACTCCGGTTTCCTCCCATAGTCCAAAGACGTGCGGGTTAGGTTGATTGGACATGCTAAGAAATTGCCCCTTAGTGTCCAGGGATGTGTAGGTTAGAGGGATGAGTGGGTATAATATGTAGGGATATGGGGGTAGGGCCTAGGGTGGGATTGTATTTGGTGCAGACTCGATGGGCTGAAGGGCCTCTTTCTACACTGTAGGGTTCTATGATTCTATGAATTCCACAGAGTTTACCTGCAGCAACAAAGCCTCCCACTCCTCCGACCGTAGTGCGAATGGGATATGGAAGTCTTATAAGGCCTCCAGACCACTTTAGCCTATGAACTCAGAGACTTGAAGGGGGAAACAGGGTAGCAATAATGATGTAAATATATGGGATATACCAAAATAACTTGAAATACATTAAAGACTTGGAGATAGGTGTAGAATGAGGGTCTGACACATGCAATATAGCCCATGCAGTGAAGTAAGCGAACACATGACACACGGCCCGGGGTCAGTTTAGTGGTGGATAAAGATGTGTGTACAGGCAAGCACGGAGAAAGCTCCGAGCTTGAACTCTCTACTATACATATTGTACAGTTCTTGTAGTTAATAGATTCATACAATTAACCTACTTGAGACTACAGAGGAGAAAATGGATCAGTGCTATTATCACCAGACTATTAATCTAGAAACTCAGCTAATGTTCTGGGGACCCGGTTCGAAGCCCTTCACAGCAATGGTGGAATTTGAATTCAATAAAAAATATCTGGAATTAAGAATCTACTGATGACCATGAAATCATTGTTGATTATTGAAAAAACCTATCTGGTTCAGTAATATCCTTCAGGGAAGGAAATCTGCCATCCTTACCCGGTCTGGCCTACATGTGACTCCTTATCCACAGCAATATTGTTGACTCTCAACTGCCCTCAGGCAACAAGGGATGGGTAAATAAATGTTGGCCAGCCAGCGGTGCCCACCTCCTGCGTATGAATAAAAAAAAGATTTCATTAAGATTTGTCAAACGGTATCTAACACCCTAAAACAGTTGTATTGGCCGAAAATATGCACTTTGATAACAGAGGGGATCAGGAAAATGGCGAGCAGCGGCTTTTCCAAATAAGGAAGGGCAAGTTTATTTATAGTCACAAATAGGCTTATATTAACACTGCAATGAAGTTACTGTGAAAATCCCCTTGTTGCCACACTCCGGCACCTGTTCGGGTACACTGAGGGAGAATTTAACACGGCTAACTTTCAGACTGTGGGAGGAAACCTGAGCACCCGGAAGAAACCCACGCAGACACAGGGTAAATGTGCGCACCCTGCACCAACAGTGATCCAAGCTGGGAATCGAACTCGTGTCCCTGGTGCTGTGAGGAAGCAGTGCTAACTACTGTGCCACAATACACCCAGGGTGAAGTCAAGAGAGATTTTAAAATGAGGCTAAAGTTGTTAAAATTGACTTCAGCAGTATTGAGAAGCAATGGGGAGCTGCCTCAAAGGCAATGAAAGGTGCGTGAAATTAGAATTAAATTGCCATGTTTCCGATGAGCTCAGGTTTGTAAAGGGTGGAGACAAGTGGGGCATTTGATCATAGGGTGCAAGTGTGGCTGACAATTGGGCTGCATTCATTGTCTATCCTTAATTGCCTTCAAGAAGGTGATGGGAATACACCTTCTTGATTACAACTGTATCTGAGGGAGTTAAAGAATGAACCACATTACTGTTGCCCTGGAGTGACCTAGACCAGTCCAGGTAAAGCCAGGAGTCTTCCTTCTGCATGGGAAATCAATGAACCAGATGGGTTTTTACAACAATCCAATAATTTCATGGTCATCATTACTGATATTAGCTTTTTTATTCAAGATTTATTTAACTAATTGAATTTACATTCTCTAAATACCCTGGTGAGATTTGAACTCACGGCTGCAGATCATTAATCCAGGCATTTGGATTATTAATTTAGTAACATAACCATAATGTGACCGTATCCCACACTGAAGCAAAATGGTAACCTTTGTTTCTATTATATTTTATGTTTGACAGCAATTTGCATTAAACAGTGTGATATCTTAAGTGTTGTGGATAATTATAACTTTTGATCTTAACACCATCCCTTCGCCTCATTTAATGTTTTTCTTTTCACATTGCAGTACGACCGAGCTCTCAAAATAACCAACAATTATCTAACCATATTGTGGTACAAAGCAGATTCATTGAAACATCATAAAAACTTTCAGAAAATTATTCAAGTATCAGTAATTATTTCTGGGGAACTTTCACAGCTCACCTCACATAGTAGGAGTTCATTATATACTCAGTCGCGATAGCACAGGAACGCTTGAGTGCAACAGTGGCCCGGTGGTTAGCACTGCTGCTTCACAGTACCAGGGACCTAGGTTCAATCCTCCCAGCTTGGGCCACCATCTGTGTGGAGTTTGCGTGTTCTCCCCGTGTCAGCCTGGGTTTCCTCTGGGTGCTCCAGTTTTCTCCCACAGTCTGAAAGATGTGCTGGTTAGGTGCATTGACTAAATTCTCCTTGAGTGTACCCAGACAGGTGCTGAAGTGCGGCAACTGGGGGATTTTCACAGTAACTTCATTGCGGTGTTAATAGAAGCCTAATTGTAACACTAATAAATAAACTTTAACTCTGTTCCTCTCTCCACGGCCACTAATAAATAAACTTTATTCTTGTAGGCAAGCCAATATTGTCTTTGAGAAGATGGTGATGGGACAGCTGGGTAGTTTGCTGGGCCTTTTCAGAGAATGGTTAAGAGTCAACTATATTGGTGTGGAACTGGAGTCACATGTAGGCCAGACCAGATACAGACAGCCGATTTCCTTCCCCAAAAGGAGCATCAATGATTAGCCATTACAAATACTAACTTTATTTACTGAAATCAAATTTCAACAGCTGCCATGGTGGGGTTTGAACCCATGTCCCCAGACCATTAGCCTGGGTCTCTGACCCAGTGATATTACCACTATACCATTATCTCCCCGTGATAGATACTCCCCGTTACGGGAATTCAACTGTGCGCAATAGGCAAAGTTACTAATCGCTATGACCACAAACTCATCTATGGTGGTGTCAAGTTTCAAGTTTATTTATTAGTGTCACAAGTAGGCTTACATTAACACTGCAATGAAGTTACCGTGCAAGACCCCGAGTCGCCACACGCCGGCACCTGTTCGCGTACACTGAGGGAGGACTTAGCATGGCCCAGGCACCTAGCCGGTCGGAGGAAACCAGAGCACCTGGAGGAAACCCACGCAGACACGGGGAGAACATGCAGACTCCTCACACACGGTGATCCAAGCTGGGAATCGAACCCGGGTCCCTGGTGCAATGAGGCAGCAGTGCTAAGCACTGTGCCATCATGCTGCCCACAACACTTCATATGCAAGCCCCCCTCCCAGCTTACTTCATCTTGCTCTACCAACCCCACTTCTATTTCTTTCCCCCTCTCTTACTTATCATTCAAACAAGCATATGCCTCACAGTAGGGCACAGGTTGGAGTTGAGATGGTGAATGCCAGGTTAACATTCAGCACTCCACATCTGGCTGCAGTGGGAAGGTACAGATCAAAGGCAAACTGCTTCTTCACAGCCTGAAGAGGGGAAATTGGAGAGTGTAAGACCAAGGGAACTGATTGACTTGCAACCAGTAAGTCGGAGGCTTGAGAATATAACAGCTGCCAGCTCACTCTCCAAGCTAATAGGTGTTGATAGCAGCCCAAAAGGGAGCACTAGTCAAAGTCAGTGATTAGAGTGGGAACATTGAGTCTGGAGATGTGAAACATTAATCCTCAAGTCTTGACTGGGAATTGGAATGACACAACTTTGCAAGAAATGTTCAGACTATACAATAATTCATGGAGCAGCATGCTGGCACAGTCCCCATTCTCAACATCCTGGGGGGGGTTACCATTGACCAGAAACTGAAGATGGACTAGCCAGATAAACTACAAGAGGCAGGTGGTGCAATGGTTAGCACCACTGCCTCACAGCACTAAAGACCCTGGTTTGATTCCAGCTTTGGGACACTGTCTGTGTTGAGTCTGCACATTCTCCCCGTCTCTGCGTGGGTTTCCTCTGGGTGCTCCGACTTCCTCCCACACTCCAAAGACGTGCAGGTTAGGTTGATTGGCCACGCTCAATTACCTCTTAGTGTCAGGGCAAATATTTGGGGTTACGGGAATAGGGCCTGGCTGGCACTGTGGTTGGTGCAGACTCGATGGGCCAAATGGCCTCCTTCTACACTGTATGGATTCAATGATTCTATGATGTTACTGCATCGACTCGTCACGAAGAGAGATCGTGGCCAGGCTTGATGCAAAAATAAGGAACTTGGATCAGTTTGGAAGTAATACTCTTTATTAAGAGTTAGAATTGACTTTCCAGCTCTTCATCGTGAATGGTTTCGACAGATGAACACTACTTTTCTTCTCCAGAGACTTCCAGCGTTTTTATTTATTTTTAAAAACACTCAACTTGGAGCACGAGTCCATTTAATCCTCATTCACTTCCATCCTTTATTAGATAAAAGCAGACAATAATTAGAATTACATGACTCTTGTCATTCCTGAAAGGGCTATGAATAGTTGCACGAATCATTAAAATCGAAATGTCCCGGACCCAGTTATCCTGGCAGAGAGAAAATATTAAACAAAACAAAAAATTAATCCGTTTGGAGAAATAATGGATGGGAGCAAAGCCAAGATGAATGCGGAGTTGGAAGAGTGAGTTGGCGCAGAGGGAGTCTGTTCCAATGGATGAGTTGCATCATAGACCTAGCAGGAGGAGTCTAAAATAAAAATTGCTGGTGAATCCTTGCACTGTCTACTTGAGATGCAAAAGTAGTAAGAGTCAAGCACTCGATAAGTCCTTAATCACAGGCGAGGCTGTCTATTTGTGTTCAGTGTATGTCAACATGCATCAGCTTATTTGCAAATGCGATTCATTCTGGCAGTTTTAGATGCGTAATTTTGTGGGCCATCAGTGCCTGTAACGAGGCAATATCACCTCCACTGGCCTACATTGGCTGAACTATTTTTTTGAGAAAACTATGACAAATCAGACTTCTACCACACTCAACGTTACACATTCCAATTTGCGAGATAGCGGTTAATAATTGCAGTACAAAAATATTCTAAGTTCTGCCTCGCTTGTCAACAATCAACGGCAAGCTCAAACTAACAAGCAGACAATTTGAAGCCTCAAGTGCTTCGTATTTGGCCTGAAGCGTTTATAAATATTGCCCACAGGGCGGTTTATTGCTGTAATATTAGGGTTGGTTTACCTTCCATGAGACCATTCCAAAGTGAATTCACCTGTCAGTTGTCCAGGGTAAAGTGACTTGGAAAGCCATTTACAATATCCCTGATCTTCTAATGCAGCCTCTCACTTCATTACCACTCAGTGAACGAAGACTAGTTCCCTCCATGGCATCCTCCATTGCTTCCCTGGTTAGTTTCAGCACTCTCAGGAACGACATCCCCTCTAACATCTTGAATTGGGCCACTTGCACAGCTTGACAAAGTTAGTGAGAGCAACCAGAGGGGTGCTGCACTTGTAGTCGCCACCAATACATATTTTTAATTCATTCATGGAATGTGGGCATCGCTGGGTGGGCCGGCATTTATTACCCGTCCCTAACTGCACACGATTGCCCTTGAAATGAGCGGCGCGGTGGCACTGTGGTTAGCACTGCTGCTTCACAGCTCCAGGGGCCTGGGTTCGATTCCCGGCTTGGGTCACTGTCTGTGTGGAGTTTGCACATTCTCCTCGTGTCCGCGTAGGTTTCCTCCGAGTGCTCCGCCTTCCTCCCACGGTCCAAAGTTGTGCAAGTTAGGTTGATTGGCCTTGCTAAAATTGCCCCTTAGTGTCCTGAATTGCGTAGGTTAAAGGGATTAGCGGGTAAATATGTAGGGATATGGGGGTAGGGCCTGGGTGGGATTGTGGTCGGTGCAGACTCGATGGGTCAAATGGCCTCTTTCTGCACTGTAGGGTTTCTATGAGTGGCTTGCTTGGCAATTTCTGAGCCAGCCATATTGAGGTAGCACGGTGGCACAGTGGTTAGCACTGCTGCCTCACAGCACCAGGGTCCCGGGTTCGATTCCTGGCTTGGGTCATAGTCTACCCGTTCTCTCCATGCCTGTGTAGGTTTACTTCTGGGTGCTCCAGTTTCCTCCCATGTTCTGAAAGATGTGTTGGTTAGGCACATTGACCATGATAAATTCTCTCTCAGTGTACCCAAACAGGCGCCTGAGCATGGTGATGAGGGGGTTTTCACAATAACATCATTAACAGTGTTAATGTAAGCCTACTTGTGGCATTAGTAAATAAACTTTGCTTTGACCTGGAGTCACAAATCGGCCAGACCAGGTAAGGAAGGCAGATTTCCTCCCCTAAAGGACATTGGTGAACTAGATTGGTTTTAACGCCAATTAATAATGATTTCAAGATCATCTTTTAATTCCAGATTTTTATCGAATTAAAATTTGGTGGGATTCAAATCTAGATCCCCAGAACAATACGCCGGACTTCTGGGTTGCTAGTCAAATGAAAGTATGACTGTTTGAGGTCTCCCCTTGCTGATGCCATTCACGTTTTAGACTACACAGTGACATACGCAGATGGGAGGGGGGATTTCTGGGGTTCTTATGGGTGTTTCTCATGGCGGGGGTTGGTGCATTGTTCGCTGGCTGGGAGATTTTCTGCTCCTGCTGCTTTCAATGGGAATTCTCATTGCCTCCATTCCACACCATCGGAAAACCCACTGCCGGGGTGCACGGTCCACGGGATCAGAAGATCCTGTCAGTGTGAACAGCAGAAAAAGCCCAGCCTACACCTCCAGCCCTGTAATGTTGCACACAGTACTGGGGTGGAATTCTGCAGCTATTGCCAGTCCAGGGGGAGTGGTTCGCAGACAGGCAAGTGCAGATGCAATGGCCCTTTTCCTTGCTAACCCAGTCAAACAGTAACTTCTATTGTTGGTCACAGCACAGCAACAACCAGGTCAGTCACCACTGAAACACAGTGACACACTGCTTACCACTGCTGCCTCACAGCACCAGGAACCTGTGCTCAATTCCGGCCTCGGTTCACTGTCCGCGTGGAGTTTGCACATTCTCCTCGTGTCTCCATGGGTTTCCTCCAGGTGCTCCAGTTCCCTCCCACAGTCCAAAGATGTGCTGGTTAGGTTCATTGGCCATCAACATTCTCCCTCAGTGTATCCGAACAGGCGCTGGGGTATGGCTACGAGGGGATTTTCACAGTAACTTCATTGCAGTGTAAATGTAAGCCTACTTGTGACACTAATAAATAAACTTTACTTTCACCCCATCTTCTGCACCTGCGAAAGACTGTATAGAATCCTACAGTGCAGAAGGAGGCCATTTGGCCCATTGACTCTGCACTGGCCACAATCCCACTCAGGCACTATCCCCAGAACCCCATGCATTTACCTTAGCTAGTCCACCTAACACTGGGGGGCAATTTAGCATGGCCAAGTCACCTAACCCACACATCTTTGGACTGTGAGAGGAAACTGGAGCACCCAGAGGAAACCCACACTGACATAGGGAGAACGTGCAAACTCCACACAGACAGTGACCCAAGCCAGGAATCGAACCCGGGTCCTTGGTGCTGTGAGGCAGCAGTGCTGACCAC
Source organism: Carcharhinus amblyrhynchos (assembly GCF_965287045.1). Taxonomy (NCBI): domain Eukaryota; kingdom Metazoa; phylum Chordata; class Chondrichthyes; order Carcharhiniformes; family Carcharhinidae; genus Carcharhinus; species Carcharhinus amblyrhynchos. The sequence goes on from NC_137329.1 coordinate 116,942,104, forward strand.
TGTGCCACCGTGCTGTCCTTCTTGGCTTCCTCATCTGAAGCCTCCAGGATTATACTTATCGGGGCCGTTGCCTGCTCCAGGATCGTGCGCTTAGTATCACAGTGTGTGGATCATATTGTTGGTGACAGGAAGTGACCAGCTGGACCTATGGCTGAGGCTTGTCTTTAAAAAGGGAAATAGCATTCTGCTGCATCAAGACCTGATGGAAAAGCAAAGTCATGCCTTACAGCTGCTGAACTGTGGTGGCCATGGCTGGAAAGGGAAAGCCAGCACGATCTCTGCCCCATCTTCTGGCCATTCACACTTGCGGTGTTCTGTGGTCCCGCTGCAGTGAACCGAGATTTGACTGAGTGCCAAATTCTCCGTCCTTACTTACAGTGATGGCAGGACATGAACAGCTGGAAACTTTCGGCTCATATTTCCATTGAACAGAAAGAAAAGACTATAGAAAATAAATAACAATGATTGGGGATTGTTTAATAAGTCTCACCATCGATCCTAGGATTGTTCCTTATGGTGGGACAGGCCGGGGTGGGGTTGGGGGATCAATAGCAACAGATAACCTGGTGTTTTTGACTTAAATGAGGAATTACCCTCGTGATTAATTGAAAATTGCCTTGTGACATACCTGTGCAAATCCTGTGTCCTGGCCGATGTTTGTCCCTCACCCAACACCGATGACATGGTATCTGATCATTGCAACTTTGCTATTTATGGGATCTTCCTGTGCAGAATTCATTGGTTCCAGAGAAGTCATGAAAGATGCTAATTAGCAAATGTAAGATGTCTCCTTTCATAAGGTATTTTATACACTTTGTATGGGTAACTGGCGTGATGATAGAAACATAGAAACTAGAAGCAGGAGGAGCCAAATCATTATGATCATCGAATTCAAATCATACAATCATCGAATCGCTACTTTTGACCGATCGAGTCTGCACCGACCCTTTGGCAGAGCATCCCACCCAGGCCCTATTCCTGCACCTCACTAATCCTCCTAACCCACACATCCAGGGACGCAAAGGAGCAATTTAGCATGGCCAATCCACCGGACTTGCACATCTTTGGACTGTGGGAGGAAACCGGAGCACCTGGAGGAAACCCACACAGAGGCGGGGAGAATGTGCAAACTCTGCACAGAGAGTCTCCTGAGGCCAGAATTGAACCTTTGTCCCTGGCACCGTGAGGCAGCAGTGCTAACCACCGTTTCACCATGCCGCCCTTAAATCCCACCTTCCTCCCATATCCCTTGAACCCCTTCACACCAAGAGCTATATCTAATTTCTTCTTGAAATCACGCAACGTTTTGGCCTCAACTACTTGCTGTAGTAGAGACTTCCGCACATTCACCACCCTCTGGGTGAAGAAATTCCTCCTTATTAATGATGATGCATACGTGGTACACAGGCACCTTGGAACCTAGTTTTTGGAGTCACATTTGTGGGAAAACGGAAGTAGGTTCAGTGTTTGAGCACCGGATCTTCTCATTTGCAAGCCAAACTTATTTTACCTGCTTTTGCCACTGCCTTTTAGACTGCGGGATGTTGGCAGGCTGTGAGGAGCTGGCTAATAGACAATTAATGCCTCGTGATTGTAGATTATTGACTGTGGAGTTCAAGTTCTCACCCTTACTCAGCTGAGCAATATCAGATTCGCTGCTTCTCAAGATTGCCAAAGAACTCTTGAATTACTGTATTAGAAAGTCACCTACCAGTGATCAAACTGCTTGTCTCTTTAAATACTACTTCCTATTGAAACAAATCCCATTAGGCTTCACTGAGCAGGAAAAGCGTTAGGTGGGACTTTCATGAATACAAGTTAAAATTGCACCCAGCTCCTAATGTTCGGCTTGTAATAATAGAAGTTCAACCTACTCTTTTTTTTCCAAGGTGGAAGAGTCAATTACTAGGGAGCATAGGTTTAAGGTGCAAGTGGCAAGGTTTAAAGGAGATCTACGAGGCAAGTTTTTTACACACATGGTGGTGGGTGCCTGGAACTCGTTGCCGAGGTAGTGAAAGTAGATACAATATTGACTTATAAGGGCCGTCTTGACAAATACATGAATAGGATGGGAATAGAGGGATATGGTCCCCAATAGACTAGGGGGTCTCCAGTTGGGCAATATGGTCGATGCAGGGTTGGAGGGCCAAAGGGCCTGTTCCTGTGCTGTAATTTTCTTTGTTCTTTATTCTACTTCAGGCACACACACAAGAAATTTATGAAGTTAAGATGGTTGTGGGTGAGACAGCACAGTGGTTAGCATTGCTGCCTCACAGTGCCAGGGACCTGGATTCGATTCTCAGCTTGGGTTACTGACTGTATGGAGTTTGCATGTTCTCCCCATGTCTGCGTGGGTTTCCTCTGAGTGCTCCGGTTTACTCCCATAGTCCAAAGATCTGCAGATTTGGCCACGGTAAATTTTCCCTTACTGTCCAGAAGATGTGTAGGCTAGATGAATTAACCGTGCACAGAGTTGCAGGAATAAAGCAAGGGAAGTGGACCTGGATGAGATGCTCATTTGGAGAGCTCATAGAACCAGAGAATCCTACAATGCAGAAGGAGACCATTCGGCTCATCGAGTCTTCACTGAACACAATCCTACCCAGGCCCTATCCCCATAACCCCATGACTTCACCCTAGCTAGTTCCCCTGATACTAAGGGACAATTTAGCATGACCAATCCACATAACCCACACATCTTTGGACTGTGGAAGGAAACCGGAGCACCCGGAGGAAACCCACACAGACACGGGGAGAACATGCAAACTTCACACAGACAGTAATCAAAGCCGGGAATCGAACCCAGGTCCCTGGCACTGTGAGGCAGCAGTGCTAACCACTGTGCACACTCGTGTACAGTTGATGCAGGTCGTTGGGATGAATGGTTGGGATTCTACTTGAGGTGGAAATTTCCAGAACTTGGTGCTCCCCAATGGTTTCTGAAATATCCAGATTGCATCTTATCACTTGTCGTCAAGTGGACTGGTAGTTCACGCCAGAGGTATCCATGGAAACTAAACTGGCATGGTTTTTATTTGATCACAGGACCACACTGCACACCAAAACAGGCATTGCTCATGCAGAACTATTGATGGGACATTTGCTTCAGACTCAATCCAACCTATTATTCCCAACCCTGATGAGGAAAGTGGATTCCCAACAGGTAAACCAAACAAAAAAGAAATTTCAATTCCCTGAGGGCAAAAAGAACTTGAACAACTGGTGATCCGGTTCATGTAAGGAATGGTCCCAAATGGGTGCCTGGAATCATTATGGAGGAAACAGGACCAGTAGCTTACAAGGTCAAGGTTCAGGGCAAAACACTAAAAAAGCACTGAGACCACCTCAGGGCCAGGGAGTTCTTGCCCACACTATCTCCACCATAGGTCAGGGAGATACCTGCTGCCAGTGCCAGCACTCAGCTTGAATCTGACTTTGCCAAGTCAGATGGTGCAGACTCTGAGATGGGGGCTGAAGATGTGTGAGGCTGTGCTGTAGTGGAACCGGAGGAGGAACCGGTATTGGTGACCATGTGGCGCTCCCTCCTAAAGAGGTCAGTTTACACCTCCTGACCCAACCCTACCTTGAATGGACCTCCACCTGACAGCCAAGCAACAAAGAGGATGTCCTTCCAGTGAGGGCGCTGGGAGAGACGTGGCTGAGGGGAGAGGAGGGACGTTATAATGACCATGGAGGCCATGGGGGATCATCATTAGGTTCATCTATGAGCTTCATGGAGCACAGGCCTTATTGTGGGAACAGAGGTTTGCCCAATGGGAAGCAGCCAGTATTTAAGCCTGTAACTTTACCCAGACTGGAGTTGTAGGTTCCGAGTTCAAGTCTTCTAACCGGAGGAGCCGATCTTTCCTTCAGTTCACAATAAAGGGTGTTGGCGGCGGCAAACTAACATTTGCCTGAATTATTACAAAGCGAATCAGCTAACTTTTTACAACTAATGGGAATAATAAGTGCACTTAAATCCAAGTATAAAATATAGTTCTATAAAATTTGGAAAGCGCCTATTATTTTAATGGCCAAAGAATTAACATCGCCTGAGCACCTTATTTTATTTGAAAGAACATATCATTTCATTTGCGGGTTGCGTATTGTTCAATAAATTTCGACTGGCAATTAAAGCTTTAAAAACACCAGCTTCAACGTTATGTCACTCGACTTGCAGAAAGGATCCCTGGAGGTATGAAATCAAACTAGGAGCTAAAGCAATATTTCAAAAGATGTTCTGTTCATTATCCTGGAACCACCACCAAACACGTCTCTGCATCAGCACCAACATGCAAGAATTTGCTGAGAGAAATACCCAACTAAGAACCACTGAGGGTGAAACGGACAAAAGTTTTATTATTTATTTATATGTGTCACGAGTAGGCTCGCATTAACACTGCAATGAAGCTACTGTGAAAATCCCCGAGTTGCCACACTGTTCGGGTATATCGAGGGAGAATTTAGCACGGCCAATGCACCTAATCAGCAGGTCTTTTGGACTTTCGGAGGAAATCGGAGCACACGGAGGAAACCCATGCAAACGCGGGGAGAAGGTGCACAATTAAAGGTAGGACAAACGCAAATTAGTGCGGATGCTGGAATCTGAAATCAAAAGAGAAAATGCTGGAAAATCTCAGCAGGTCTGGCAGCCTCTGTAAGGAGAGAAAAGAGCTGACGTTTCGAGTCCTGACGATCCTTTGTCAATGCTAAAAGGCATAGAAAGTGGGAGATATTTATACTGCAGGGTGAGGGAATGAAAGATGAGTCACAGCTACAGAAACAAGGGGGAAAGGCTGCTAATGGCAGCTCATAGAGAGAATAGAAGGTGTGAATGGCCAAACAGGAGAGAAGCTGAAATCGGGGGGGCAGGGGAGGGGGGGGGGTTTGGAGGGGGGGAAGAAATGGGTGGGAGGGAGGTAAAGTTGAGAAAAAGGGGGAAAGGGGAAGCAAATGGGGAGAAAAGGTAAGGGACGGGGGGACAGGTAGGACAAATATTGTTTCCGCCTTTTTAAAGCTGCAAAATAACTTTGGAATATTGGCCAGAGTTTGGCAAAGCCCAGGATGGGAGCTGAAGAATTGAAATGAAGGAAGTTAAGTCAAGGTAAATTCAATCTGAAAGTTGACGTTCAAGCAGCAGGGAGACATGTCTTCTCCTCATACCCCACACTCATCCCAAATCTGTCTCCTTTCCTCCCCCATTACAAAGCTGGTAAAGTAAATGTGATCATGACATGAAGTAGGTGTGAGCTCAATGCTCTTTGTGGCACTATAAAAGCCTCACCAGAGGAGAGCAGTACCCTCTGCAACTCACCAAGGCCCCTGCGACAGCACCTTCCAAGTCTGAAACCTCTCCCACCTCGAAGGACAAGGGCACTAGATACATGAGAACACAGGTGGCGCAGTGGTTGGCATTGTTGACCCGCAGCACCAGGGACCCAGGTTCGATTGCGGCCTTGGGTGACTGTGTGGAGTTTGCACGTTCTCACCATGTCTGCATGGGTTTCCTCCAGGTACTCTGGTTTCCTCCCACAGTCCAGCAATGTGCAGGTTAGGTGGATTGGCCATGCTAAATTGTCCCTTAGTGTCCCACGATGTAATGATTAGGTGGATTAGCCAATGGTGAATGTGTGGAGTTATGGGGATAGGATGGAGGCCTGGGTAAGGTGCTGTTTCGGAGAGTTGGTGCAGACTCAATGGACCGAATGGCCTTCTTCTGCACTGTCAGGACTCTATGATTCAATACCATCTGGCAAGACCCCTCCAAGCCAGTCACCACCCTGACTTGGAATTATCTCGCCTTTCTTTCCTTCACTGTCACTGGGTCAGATTCCTATGACTCCCTCCCTGATAGATCTTTGGGTGTATGTGCAGTGCACAGACTGCAATGGTTCAAGAAGGCAGTTCACCCACCACCATTTCAAGAGGGCAAGTAGGGATGGGTAATAAAAATGTTGGCTGAGACAGTGATACGCACATCATACGAAAGAATTTTTAAAAATCCCTACAATGTACAGAAAACAATGCTTTGCAGGAATCATAGACTCATACAATGCAGAATCAGGCCCTTCGGCCCACCACATCTATACCAATCACCAAATGCCAATCCATACTAATCCCATTTACCAGCACTGCAGGGACATTCTGTACCCTATCCAGGTACAGCCTGCTGAAAATATTACACCTTATTCTATTGCCTATTAACTACACTGATATCTGCCCCAAGAGGTGGTTTAAAAAGAACTGCAGGGGTGGAAGGGGGCATAAAAAATGGTTTCATGTCTCCGAGGTATGGGGGGAGAGCTATCTCTGTGGTAAGGTTGGCCTGCAATACAAGGTAAATTCCCTGACTCCAGCCCCAACGTCACAGGAAAGACCGCAAGCAGTTTCTTGTGACATACTTGCAAACATATCCAAAGATATGCAAAGGATTGGGTTGATTGGCCATGCCAAATTGATCATAATTTCGGGAGGGTTAGCAGGGTAAATGGGGGGGTGATGGCCTAGTGATACTATTAATCCAGAAATGTTGTTTGTTAGTGTTCTGAGAGGTATAGGTTACAGGGATTAGTGTGTAGATATGTAGAGATATGGGGGCAGGGCCTGGGTGGAATTGTGGTTGGTGCAGGCTCGATGGGCTGAATGGCCTCTTTCTGCACTGTAGGGTTTCTATGATTTCTATGAAACTCAGTTGATGCTCTAGGGACCCGTGTTCAAATCACGCCACGGCAGATGATGGAGTTTGAATTCAGTAAAAAATATCTGGAGTTGAGATATCATTTCACGATGACCATGAAATCATTGTCGATTGTCGGAAAAACCCATCTGGTTCGCTCATGTCCCTTTAGGGAAGGAAATCTGCCATCCTTACCCGGTCTGGCCTACATGTAACTCCAGAGCCACAGCAACACGGTTGACTCTCAACTGCCCTCCAAGGGCAACTAAGGATGGGGAATCAATGCTGGCCAGCCAGCGACACCCATGTTCCACGAATGAATAAAAAAAAAGTGGGGTTATGGGAATAGGGGCTGGGTGGGATTGTATTTGGTGCAAACTCGAAGGGCCAAATGGCCTCCTTCTGCACTGTAGGGATTTTATGATTCTATGAATATATCAAGTGGGTAGCATCAGATTGAAACAGAACATCTTTGTTCCACTGTGTGGAATCACCATCTTCATCGTGTACTCAGTGCTGTCAGAATCCTGAAAGCAATTTCCAACTTTTACCAGTTTGCTCTGCATTATCTAAATATCACCACAATGGCATTATTTGTAGAATGCCCATAGTTGCTGCGTTCACAATAGGAAATGGATTTCAATATTGATGCACTAATTGGATTGGATTCACAGAGCAAAATGCAAAGGGAAAACAAACAAACTCACTGAACAAACACTACAGCAGTGGTAATCTCGCTGAAGGCGTCCCGCTGGAGCAGGGAGGATTGCAGAATTAAGCATCCACTCATTTTGTCTGAGCAACCACGACACGGGGGAACAAAGTCCATCCAAAGAAAACACACAATCCACCGAGGTAATGTTTTGCACAGCTTTCAACCTACTGATGAAGCTTCCCCGAGCCTGCGACATCTCTGCCCCTTCAGCCTGAAACATCTCATTCCACAACCAGAATGCACATTGTACACAGAGGGTGGTGGGTGCCTGGAACTCACTGCCAGGGGAAGATAGCAAAAGCAGATACGATAGTGACTTTTAAGATGCGTCTTGACAAATACATGAATAGGATGGGAATGGAGAGGTATGATCCCGGAAGGGTAGGGGGTTTTAGTTCAGTCGGGCAGCATGGTCGGTGCAGGCTTGCAGGGCCAAAGGGCCCTGTTCCTGTGCTGTAATTTTCATTGTTCTTTGTTCTTAGTAATCCAGGAGCCCAGGCCAATGTTCTGGGGGCAAGGGTTCAAATCCCACCCAGCATGGAAGCTGGTGGAATTCAAGTTCAGTTAATAATGTGAACTTGTTAATGGTCACCAAGGAATTTCTGCTGATTTTTTTAAATATATTGGTACCTTTTGGTGCTTTATTTCTAATCAAAAAAGCCAATTCCAAATCAATTCTAATCAAGATCCAAGCTGACAGGGCAAGGCTTTGCATCCCATCTTGGGCTCAATCAAACAAGATGCAAGCTGACAGGATGAGTCGTTGCACCCACTCCACGGCTTGATCTGACACTTCTTCTTAGCCAAAAGGCTGAGATGGCTTTAAAAATTTGCATCAGGTAAATCCTTGATTTAACCTCATTGGCTACCCTAATCCTTTACTCTACCATGATCGTAGGCTCACCCCCAGTGCAATAAGACCATAAGATATAGGAGCAGAATTGGGCCATTCAGCCCATCGAGGCTGCTCTGCCATTCAATCATGGCTGATATGATTCTCTTCCCCATTCTCCTGCCTTCTCACTGTAACCCTTGATTCCCTTATTCCTCAAGAACCTATCTATCTATGTCTTAAAGACACTCAATGACCTGGCCTCCACAGCCCTCTGTGGCAAAAAAATCCATTTATGGCTAAAGAAATTCCTCCTCATCTTAGACTTAAAGGAGTGTCCCTTCACTCTGAAGTGGTGCCCTTGAGTTCTAGTGTCTCCCACTATTGGAAACATCCTCTCCATGTCCACTCTATCCAGGCCTCTCCATATTCTGTAAGTTTCAATTAGACTCAATTAGATGGACTAGTCCGCCTGATCACTGACTCCCCCCTGCCAGGTAAAAACCCACATTTCATTCACTACTGTCCTTAAGTAAATCTGCCATCCTTAACCGGGTCTGGCCTACATGTGACTCCAGACCCTCAGCAATGTGGTTGACTCTGAAATGACCTAACAAGCCATTCAGTTCAAGGGCCGTTAGAGATGGGCCACAAATGCTGGTCTTGTCAGTGAAACCCATATCATGAAAGAATAGGTACATATATTTTGTAAATGTTACAATCTCTTTGTGGGTCTCTGCCTACAGAATAGACTTGGTCAGTTAGGGTACTCAACACAAAGATTACACCGTACCATTTTGAAGAAGTGAATGGGAGTTTTCCCTGGTTCCTGGCCAACATTCATCCCTAATTCAACATCACTACAATAGACCACCTGGTTATTGCTGCTGTGGAACCTTGCTACGTGCAAATTGGTTGTGTTACAACAGCGACTGCACTTTAATAATCCATTGGCTGTAAATTGACATGCTGAGGTCATGAAAGGGACAGTGTAAATAAATAGTTTTCTTTTTTAAAGCCGAGATAAAGTTGTTTCTTTAAAAAAAAATTTATTAGTGTCAGAGGTAGGCTTATATTAACGCTGCAATAAAGTTGCTGTGAAAATCCCTTAGTTGCCACACTCCGGCACCTGTTCGGGTACACCGAGGGAGAATTTAGCACGGCCAATGCATCTAATCAGCACGTCCTTCGGACTTGTGAGAGGAAACCGGAGCACCCAGAGGAAACCCACTCAGACACGGAGAGAACATACAAGCTCTGCACAGACAGTGACCCAAGCTGGGAATCGAATCCGGATCCCTTTTGCTGTGAGGCAGCTGTGCTAATCTCTGTGCCACCATGCTGTACAAAAGTACAAATTATGGTGATGGCATGAAAAGATGGCTTTTCACTGGTGTCAGGGTTGGTGAAATCCAAACCATATTCACATGACAACTAAATTCATTCTGAGCACCCTAAATTCTAGTGCCTCCATGCTAAAGGAAAAGCACAGGGGTGATGTACCAATCTCCTGAACATCTGTGTTACTTAAGTGATTTGATATTCTATTAAAATGAGGCAGCTTCCAGATGCAGTGCAGCGATAAACCGGGATATGACAGATTATAAAAGATCAAAGCTGTTCAAGGCCATTATTTCCATTGAAGATTCTTGTGTAACTTTCTCTCATTTGCATTTGCCTTGGAAGGATGGATTAGATGTGTACTGGTAGGGCAGAAAACATTGGCAAGCGTGGCAAAGAGTGACCTTATTGTTTTTGTGACAACTGCAACACAAGCATTGAGACAGCCTACACCTTCTGAGGCTTGTGAGCATTAAATCACAATGGACAAAACACATTTCAAAAAAAAAAATTAGACTTCAGGCCCAGGTAGAAATATAATTAAGGAAAGGAATCCTTTAACAGGCTCCCGCAGTGTGAAACGACATGACAATTGGAACATTTACCTCCTATCTTAGTAACTGCAAGCCTCCAGTAAGGCTGAAACCAAACTCCAACTGTCAAGGCTAAATCTGTCATGAGTAACTGGCCTGCAGAAAGACTGGGTTCAAACGGACAGCGAGGAAATTACTACGATCTGACACCCAGAATGATGAAGGTGCAGAAGATGAAGTGATTTTACTTCCTGAGAGTCAATATCCTCAGTAACTATTTTACCCATAATACATTTGCAGTGACAGAGCTGCCACGGTGCTAATTTCATCTAGATTTGATAAAATGGGTGGCAGGTAGCAGATCTGGGAGCCTGGGATTCTCCACTTGTAGGGCGGCACGGTGGTTCGCACTGCTGTCTGATTGTGTTGAAGTGGAAGTTTTCCTGCCTCATGACTGTGGTAGAAAGACTCAACAAAGTTCGTTCCAACAAAATAACTTGTCTTTATTTCCGAAAGACTGCATGTAGCATTGGCAGAAACTTGAGTTCAGAGAGCTGTCGTTACAACTTGCTAATTCTTCCCCAAATCCGCACTTACATAAAGAATCAATTCAGTATTTATACATAATCATTATCAGTTTGCGTGACCAGAGCTTATTCAGGAAGTTGATCAAATACTGGCATCGTAATGTCATAAATAATGTACAACCTCCTAAAACTCTTTGTCTCATCAGTCATACCTTTATCTTGTCCTTTTGACCGAACAGAAGAAGGTCGATGACTTTGTCATTTCTGACCTTATCTTGTCTCGTTCATCCAGCCCTAAGTTACGTGGAGTCAGCCTTATCAGGTCTTATAGAGGTCAGGCATAACTTGACTTTCTCTGGTCTTATTCATGTCTTAAGTTATGCGGAGTCAGTCTTACTAAGTCTTACAGGGGTCGGGCATTTTGGAATAGTTTAGACAGCTTTCCTTACTTTGTACCAAATACTTGACCAATTTTCCCATCATGCCACTACCTCATTCGTACAACTTCACAATAGCGCCAGGGGCCTGGGTTCAATTCCAAACCGTTCAATATCAACCGGATAAAAGTCTATAAGATTACAAGGGGCATGAACAGAGTGGATAGTCAGAAGTTTTTTCCCAGGATGGAAGGGTCAATTACTCGGGGCATAAGTTTAACGTTTGAGGGGCAAGTTTTAAAGGAGATGTACAAGCAAGTTTTTTACACAGAGAGTGGTGGATGCCTGGAACTCGCTATTGGGGGAGGCAGTGGAAGCATATATGATAGTGAGTTTTAAAGGACTTGATAAAAACATGAATAGGATGAGAATAGGGGGATATGGTTCCTAGAAGAGTAGGGAGTTTTAGTTCACATGGGCGGCATGGTCAGTGCAGGGTTGGAGGGCCGAATTTTCTTCGCTATAATTTTCTTTGTTCTTTGTTCTTTCTTGGCTGACTGTCTATGTGGAGTTTGCACATTCTTCCCATGTCTGCGTGGGTTTCCTCTGGGTGCTCTGGTTTCCTCCTACAGTCCAAAGATGTGTGGGTTAGATGGATTGGCCATGCTAAAATATCCCTTAGGGAATCGTAGCGGGAAAGGTCCATTGGCTTCAGGCAGGATTTTCCGGGTGAGTGCAGATGGAAAATCCCGCCCCTAGTGTCAGGGGGATTAACAGGGAAAATACGTGAGGTTATAGGGATAGGGTCAAGGGGGATTGTTGTCGGTGCAGGCTCGAATCTGCACTGTAGGGGTTCTATGATTTCCCCTGACACATTCCACAAGCAGCCCATCTGTTTTCAGATCTGAAACCACCTCCAATGAGAAGCCGATTAATGTTCGGATTTTCAGAGGGGTTCAGAGCCTTTCATTGGTACGGGGTTCAGGAACCCTGTCCACTTCAAACAAAAGGGTGGCAGTGGGAATAGAGGTGGCTCAGGCGAAATGTGCTGACCTATTTAGACACTCTGCCAGCAATCCTTAGACTAGTATTCCATGGACCAAGTTCAGATCCCAGCATGGCAACTGGTGAAAACCAAATTCAATACAAATCTGGAATTAAAAAGACCATAAAAGACAACCACAAAACCATTGTTGATTGTCGTAAAAGCCATCCATCTTCAACAAGCTTGTTAATGAGTGTAATTTTCCTTAATCAGGGTGAGAATGGGATTCTGGTCTATCCTCCCCCCTGCATCTTTGCTGATTTCAGAATTGGCACCCTCCCTGGCAACATTACTTTCTGGCTCCCCTGTCTCTGTTCCCATCTTTTGCAGGAGCGGGCAGGAACCAAAGTGGAAGGGAGGGGGAACTTCTGAGGGTCGAGCCCATGGAAAGTACAATGCAGAAGGAATTCACTTGATACCTTCTGCCTGCACTGGTGTTAATCCTCCCAACAGAGGGAGGCAATGGCTTGGTGGTATTATCACTAGAGCATTAATCCAAAAACTCTGCTCATGTTCTGGGGACCTGGGTTCGAATCTCGCAAATGGTGGATTTGAATTCAATGAAAAATATCTGGAATTAAAAATTTCTGGAATTAAATGATGGCCGTGAAATCAATGTCGATTGTTGCAAAAACCCACCTGGCTCACTAATGTCCTTTAGGGAAGGAAATCTTCTATCCTTACCTGGTCTGGACTACACGTGACTCCAGGACCACAGCAATGTGGTTGACTCTCAGCTGCTCTAATGTCCTTGGGCTGTGGGAGGAAACCCACGCAGACATGGGGAGAAAGTGCAAACTCTGCCCAGACAGTGACCCAAGCCGAGAATTGAACCTGGGTCCCTGATCCTGTGAGACAGCAGCGCTAACCACTGTACCATCATGCTGCCCATTTTCAGACGGGGGGTTGGAGACAAGCACTGTACATTTCTAGGTTAATATACAATCAATCACTGTTAGAGACTATTTCCTTCCATTTGGCATTCTTAGCCTTCAGCCTTTTATCAAGTGCTACAGCGAACAGATCTGTAATAATCTGTTATTTAGAAAATAAGTACAGTCCACTTTGTGGGGATAAAAAAGTTCTATTATAAGACCAGATTTTGCAGGCAAGCTTTCATTGCCCTTGAGTGCAGAAGATTGAAGGGGGCCTAATTGAAGTGTTTAAGATGATTAGATAGAGTTGATAAGAGACAAATGTGTTTCTGCTGGTGGGGAGTCGAGCTCAGGGAGCATGACCTTAAAGTTGGGGTTATGTTATGAAGTAGTTTGTCACACAAAAGCTATTGGGAATCTGGAACTCTTCCCACCCCATCAGAAAAAGCTGTTGGATAACTGAAAATTTCAGAATTGGGATTCATTGATTTTTATAAGGGAAGTGTATTAAACAGGGGAGCTGATGGGAGATAAAATCAGCCACAATCTAATTGAAAGACAGAACAGGCTAGAGGAGCTGAATGGCCTACCTCTCTTCCAGATGCCTATGTTTCTCTGGTAGCACAGTGGTTAGCACTGCTGCTTTGCAGCACCAGAGAGCTGGGTTTGATTCCTGGCTTGGGTCACTGTCTGGTGCACATTCTCCCCCTGTCTGCATGAGTTTGTTCCCATTTCCTCCCATAGTGCTGCTTAGGTGCATTGGCCACGCTAAATTCTCCCTCAGTGTACCCAAACAGGTGCCAGAGTGTGGTGACTCGGGGATCTTCACAGTAACTTTATTGCAGTGTTATTGCAAGCCTATTTGTGACACTAATAAACTTTAAACTTCTATGATCCAGCTGATTAAATGAAGGTGACTGCAGCTTTTGGGGTTTTGCCTTTGTTACTTGCTCTGGTCTAATTGCACACAGATTTTTCCTGTTACAAATCTCTTTCACACAGGCTGGGGAAATTCATGAAGGAACACTTGAGCAGAGCCTTAGCATCACCAGAAGTACTTGTAATGGTGCACTTTCATCACAAATTTGTTGTGGTCATCAAGGAGAATAGAACCACAGAACTACCGAATCCCAACAGTACAGAAAGAGGCCAATTAGCCTGTTGAGTTTGCACTGACTCTCCAAAGTAACATCTTAACCAGGCCCACATTCTCCTCACCCCATCGTATCCGGAAGAATTGTGCATTTACCATGGCTAATGCACCTAACCTGTGCATGTTTGGACACTAAGGGGGAATTTAGCATGGTCAATCCACCTAAGCTACACATCTTTGGACTCTCAGGGGCAATTTAGCATGATCAATCCATCTAACCTGCATATCTTTGGACACTAAGAGGCAATTTAGCATAGGCAATCCACCTAACCTGCACATCTTTGAACATTCAGGGGCAATTTAGCATGGCTAATCCACCTAACCTGTACATCTTCAGACATTAAGAGGCAATTTAGCATGGCCAATCCACCTAACCAGCACATCTTTGGATACTCAGGGGCAATTTAGCATGACCAGTCCACCTAACCTGCACATCTTTGGAATTAAGGGGCAATTTAGCATAGCCAATCCATCTAAATTGCACAGCTTTGTGAACTAGATTTTTTTTTGTCAAACACTCAACATTGGTTTCAAGGCAATTCAAGATTTTTACTGAATTCAAATTTCGCCATAAGGCATGGTGGGATTTGAACCTGGAGCCCCAGAGCAGTAGTCTGGGTCTCGGGGTTACTAGTGTAGTGACAATACCACTAGGCTACTGGCTCCCCTGTAGATCCCTGTGACAATAAAGTCTGTCAATAAAGGATAACGATCTCAAAATTCCCTTTCCCCTTGAACAGTCAATTCACCTCAGATTTAGCCTGTAAAATGGCTGGATAAACATTCTGGAAATTAATACAAGAGGTAATTTACATATTCAGACCTTTCAGCTCAGGTGCTGTTACCATCGCATTAGTGCCCTGGCTAATTGCAATTATAATTCTTTTTTTCGTTGCACTGCCATCTAATGCAGAATAAACAAGGAAAGGCAGATGTAAATGTTCAACAACTGCACCAAAATCATTTTTTTTCCCCAAGCAGACGTATTGAATTTGGTTTGAGGTGACGGCGAGGAGAAAAAAATACCAGTAGCCATGCGCAGTCTTAGAATTAAACATGAAAGGGCTCCCACCCACAAATTATGGAGCACTGGTTTCACATCATTGATATTATAAACAGCAGGGAAGCTTTCAAGGAATCTGTGCTTGCTGAGATTTAACATGTACGCACATTGCTAGCAGCGGCGCATTAAGCTGGTTAGATTAAGAACACAATACCGCGGTAAATCTCTAAAGCTGAGCCTCAAATGTTCAAATTTAACCATTGAGAGTCTCGCCTTTCTTGTCGAAGACAGCACTTAATGGCAAAAAGCACTGCCACTGATACCAAAGGATCGCTCACGCCATCCGATTTCCTGTAAAGTTTATTCATAACCCACAAGGAAAGCAATTCAGAGGAAGAACAGCAACTACTTGCATTTACGTAGCACCCCTAACATAGCAAGATGTCACTTTGCAGGAGCAAAGTTTGACATCAAGGCCGGAATTCTCCAGTCTTGCCAGCGAGGACGGAAAACTTGGCGCTCGGCTAAATCTCCATTCGCAGCGGCGGGACTGGAGAATCCTGGCCGTGGGCAAGGTCAGAGAAACCCGGCCCAAGTCACTCACGGAGGTCACAGGACAGCGACCAAACGCCCCGTCAGGGAAGATTTAAGGAGCATTTTTAGGGCCACATGGTGGCACAGTGTCTAACATTGCTGCCTCACAGCGCCAGGAACGCGGGTTCAATTCCCGGCTTGGGTCACTGTCTGTGCGGAACCTGCATGTTCTCCCTGTGTCTGCGTGAGTTTCCTCTCACAGTCCAAAGATGTGTGGGTTAGGTGGATTGGCCCTGCTAAATTCTCCCTTAATGTCAGAAGGGACTAGCAGAGTAAATACGTGGGGTTATGGGAATAAGGTCTGGGTGGAATTGTCAATGTAGGGCCGAATGGCCTCGTTCTGCACTGTAGGGATTCTATGATTCAAGGAGGAGGACGAGGCGGTGAGATTTAAGCGGGAAGTTGCAGGGTTTATTAATAAAGTAGCTGGTGTTGGTAGAATGGCTGATGTGACAATGGTCCATCAATCAACTCAATGCAAGGTTTGTTTTCTGAGTTGTTTAAATTCTAATGTAATAAAATCTACTATGCTCCTGTAAGTCTGGCAATTCTCTTGAACAAACGTTGCTTTGTCTTGTGTTCCATTTCCAGTCCTTTCACGAGAGCGGTGTTAAACAAACGGCCCATGTAATGGAACGATTGACACGAGTATGTCTTACCCACGCTGCTGGATTGTATGCATAGCTATGTCTAATCTGGTGTCTCAGAGGAAGGCACAGGACGTTAATTGTATGTTTCCATTAGCCTGGTAGCAGTGATTGCTCTGCTATTGTGTGCCTTGCGAGGAATATGTTTTCTGCCCGCATTGTGGCTGAAAGACATCAAAAACAGAAAGAAGTATTAAATGTATCATCAATAGGTGGGGGTGGGGGTGGTGGTGTGCACACACAGAGATAGCTGGGGCGGTGGGGGGGTAGGCTGGCTAAGTGGTGGATGCAGCCCAGGTCAAGCCATGTTTGGTTGAAGTTTTTTGCAAACCCTTGTTATTCGTTGGCGCTGTGGCCTGATAATTATCCTGGTGGTAAATTAATTATGGTAATTGCGAGATTTTTGCTCAGTGTTGATACAGTCTGGCTGCAGCTATCGCGGTGTCAATGATGTGGCCACCTCTATGCAAAGTACATGTTACCAGTTGTCAGTTATGCAGCCGTTATTTAGCTTAATCGTCAAACGCTTAATGAACTGTCTGCAGATCTCAGGGAAGAAAATGAGTTGAGGATGTTTCCAGCAGTTCAGCTGTTTGATTTGATTAATCTGACTGGTGTAACGGTCGTTTTGGAAGCTTAAAAGGCTTAAAGATTCAAGTAGGATGTCAGGGTGTGACTGTACGGTTTACTGGGGAAGTGCAGGAAACTAGGCAGTGTCTTCCAACACAGATTCGCAAGGAATTTAAAGTAAAGTTTATTCATGGGTGTCACAAGTGAGACTTTCATTAACACTGCAATGAAGTTACTGTGAAGTTCCCCTAGTTGCCACACTCCGGTGCCTGTTCGGGTCAATGCACCCAACCAGCATGTCTTTCAGGCTGTGGGAGGGAACCAGAGCACCTGGGGCGGCATGGTGGCAGAGTGGTTAGCACTGCTGCCTCACAGTGCCAGGGACACGGTTCGATTCCCGGCCTTGGGTCACTGTCTGTGCGGAGTTTGCACATTTTCCCCGTGTCTGTGTAGGTTTCCTCCCAATGCTCTGGTTTCCTCCCACAGTCCAATGATGTGTGGGTTAGGTGGATTGGCCGTGTTAAATTGCCCCTAGTGTCAGGGGGACTAGCAGGGTAAATAGGTAGGGTTGGGTGTTAGGTCTAGGTGGGATTGTTGTCAGTGCAGACACGATGGGCTGAATGACCTCCTTCTGCTCTCTAGGGTTTCTATGGAACTCATGCAGACACAGGGAGGACATACAAACTCCACACAGACAGTGGCCCAAGCCAGGGATTGAACCCAGGACCCTTGTGCTGTAGAGCAGCAGTGCTAACCACTGTGCTACCGTGCTGCCCAAATTGACACATTGTCTGCCTTCTGGCCGTGAAGGTCTGATACAGAATGAGTTTGGCAATCTCAGTGCTTTCAGGCACTGGGGAAACTTTTCATCTTGGTATTCAGATCCCTCCATGACCTCTTCATTTCCTCCTGCCCCCTATCCCACCATGTGTTTTCCGTGGCGAAGGCAGAAGAACCCCCTGGCAGAAAAGGCTGGAAAATCTCAGGCAGTTCTTGTTGCTTACAGCACAGGAGTAGCCGGATTTATTAAAACTCTCAATTAGAGGGATGTTGATATGGAAAGAAAAAATCACACTAGTGATCTTCTGATGTGGAGACTGAGGAAGGTCATTAGGACAATACAATCATATGTGTATAAGGAGTATATTAAGAGACTGAGAACACAGCCTTGTGGGGTACTGGTATTGAGGATGATTGTAAAGGAGGGGTTGTCCTTATCCTTACAGATTGCATAGATCTCTATCATTGTATCATATCATCATCAATTTTGTACACCTCTATCAAGTCCCTCCTCAGTCTCTGTCTTTCCAGTGAAAACAATCCCAGTTCTCTCCTCATAGCCAACACCCTCAAGACCAGGCAACATCCTAGTGAACCTTCTTTGCACTCTCTCCAAAGCTTCCACATCCTTCAGGTAGTGTGGTGACTAGAACTGCACTCAATACTCCAAATGAGGCCTTATCAAGGTTTTATGGAGCTGCATCATGATTTCCCAACTCTTGTATTCAACGCCCTGGCTGATGAAGGCAAACATATCATATGCCTTCTTAATCACCTTGGTCACCTGTGTTGCCATCTTTAGGGAACTGCGGGCCTGCATGCCCAGACCCCTTGTATGTTAATGCTCCGAAGGGTTCTGCCATTTGCAGTATAATTCACACCTAAATTTAATCCTCCAAAATGTATCACGTCACATTTGTCCAGATTAAACTCCATCTGTCATTTCTGTGCCCAAGTTTCCAGTCTATCTATATTCTGTTCTATCCTCTGATAATCCTCGGCACTATCAGCAACTCCACCAATCTTTGTGTCATCCGCAAACTTACTAATCGGACCACCCACATTTTTCTCCAGATTATTTATATGTACTTCGAACAACAGAAGTTCCAGTGGTATCCCTGTGGAATACCACTAGTTAGAGATCTTCAGAAAAATATCCTTCCACCACTACTCTCTGTCTTCTATAACACAGCCAGTTCTGGATCCATCTAGCCAGCCCACCCTGAATCCCATGTGGTTTTAGTTTTTGTAACAGTCTGCCATGAGGAACCTTGTCAAACACCTTATGAAAGTCCATACAAACTACATCCACAGCCCTTCCCTCATCAATTATCTCTGTCACCTCTTCAAAAAACTCAACCAAGTTCGTCAGACATGATCTTCCCTATATAGAGCCATGCTGCCTGTTAGTAATTAGTCCAGTTTCTTCCAAATGTGCATATATCCTGTCCCTCAACATCTCCAAAAACTTCCCCACCACTGACATCAGGCTCACCGGCTTATAAATTGCTGGATTACTCCAGCTTCCTTTGCATCTGAATTCCTTAACCCCTGCCTCTGACATTTTTTTTTATTCATTTGTGGGACATGGGCATCGCTGGCTGGCCAGCATTTATTGCGCCTTCCTAGGTGCCCTTGGGGGGCAGTTGAGAGTCAAACACATTGCTGTGGCTCTGGAGCCCCATGTAGGCCAGACCAGGTAAGTGCAGCAGGTTTCCTTATCTGAAGGACATTAATGAACCAGATAGGATTATCCTACAGTCGACAGTGGTTATCAGTAGATTCTTAATTCCAGATTTTTTTATTGAATTCAAATTCCACCACCTGCTGCGGCAGAATTCCAACCCGGGTCCCCAGAATATTAGCTGAGTTTCCGGATTAACCATAGAATCCCTACAGTGCAGAAGGGGGCCACTTGGCCCATCAAGTCTCCACCAACCTCAATCCCACCCAGGCCCTATCCCCTTAACCCCACCTATTTACCCTGCTGGTCCCCTAACACTAAGGGGCAATTTAGCATGGGCAAAACCCGCACACCTTTGGAGTTTAGTGCAGCGACAATAACACTAGGCCATCGCCCCCCCCCTCCCCCCGCAATTTGATTTAATTTGATTTATTATTGTCACGTGTATTAGTATACAGTCAAAAGCATTGTTTCTTGCACATTATATAGAAAAAGCATACCATTCATAGAGAAGGAAAAAGTGCAGAATGTAGTGTTACAATCATAGCTAGGGTGTAGAGAAAGATCAACTTAATGCGAGGTAAGCCTATTCAAAAGTCTGATGGCAGCAGGGAAGAAACTGTTCTTGTGTCGATTGGCGTGTGGCCTCAGACTTCTGTATTTTTTTCCCTGACGGAAGAAGGTGGAAGAGAGAATGTCAGGAGTGCGTGGGGTTCTAAGTTATGCTGGCTGCTTTTCTGAGGCAGCAGGGAGTGTAGACAGAATCAGTGGGTGGGAGACTGGTTTGTTTGATGGATTGGGCTACGTTCATGACCTTTTGTAGTTTCTTGTGGTCTCGGGCGAAGCAGGAGCCACACCAAGCTGTGATACAAACCAGAAAGAACACTTTCTATGGTACATTAATAGAGCAGCAATAATACCATTAGGCTATCGTCTCTCTTATTTGCTAAAAGCTGCCTGTCTTCCTCCTCTCCCAGGTTCTCGTGTTTGTCTCTGAAACCTTTCTCCAAGCTCTGCTATCTTTTACCCACTGCTCCAGGCATCTTCTCGTTAGTCCGTCACTACTTCTTCCACTCACCCCGGTCCTCGCACATTTATGCTCTCATCTCGATGCCATGGCTCACTGCTGTGTGTCTGAATCTTTGATGAGTGATGGCACCTGTACAATCAGCACTCTCTCAAAATCTTTCCATCATTGTCTTTTCCTCTCTCGCTGCAACGCTGGTCTAAAAAAAAAGGCGAATTAATTGGATTCTCGGAGCAAGCCGTTGGGCTTAATGAGAGCATTCCCACCTCCAAGTCAGCAAGATGCAGAGCTCAGACTTCACTCTGTACGATCCCAGTGAGAGGTGCCTCGAGCTCCGGCATGGAATTCTGAACTAACATCCATCAAGTGAGAGTGGAAGGTCGTTCCTTAAGGGCCATAAAACCTCCTTAAACTCAGGATGGTATAAAGATGGTTATGGTGCATTTTCCTGCCAGCTTGTTAATCACTGTTTAAAATATTTTCCAAGGCTGTGGGGATATTAGGACACTGGATAAAAGCAAACTGTCGCGGATACTGGAATCTGAAAGCAAAAGAGAAAATGCTGGAAAATCTCTGCAGGTCTGGCAGCTCGTCTAAGGAGAGAAATGAGTTGACGTTTTGTATCCAGATGACCCTTTGTCAAAGCTTTGATAAGGGGTCATCTGGACTTGAACTGTCAGCTCTTTTCTCTCCTTCCAGATGCTGCAGAACTTGCTGAGATTTTCCAAGATATTTGAACAATTTGGTACTTGGAGGGAAGCCAGCAAAGAGTTTACTAAGATAATTTGAAAGAGAAGGATGGCAGAGTGGTTAGCACTGCTGCCTCAGAGCGCCAGGTACCTGGGTTCGATTCCGGCCTCGGGTGAATATGTAGCGTTTGCGTGCTCTCCCAACATCTGCATGGATTTCTTCCGGGTGCTCCAGTTTCCTCCCGCAGTCCAAAGGTGTGCAGATTAGCCATGCTAAATTGCTCTTTAGGATGGGATTTTCCAGCCACGCTCGCCACCCCCCCAAGGCCAGAAATTCCCAGCTGACGTCTTTGCGTGGTCGGCCCCACCCCCACCCCCACCTCCCCACTCCCGCCCCCATCCCTCCCCCACCCCGTCCACTACAATTCCTGTGGCGGGCAGGACAGGAAAATTTCACCCTTAGTTTCAGGGCGATCAGCAGGGTAAATGCATTGGGTTAGGGGGATAGGGCCTGGTTAGGATCGTGGTCGGTGTAGGACCGAACGGCCTCCTTCTGCGCTGTCGGGATTGTATGATTCGATGGGGAGGACAATTTAAGAGCCGAGAGCAATTGAAAATGCTCTGCATTCAGCAATCCATTCCTCAAAGTGCACCACCTAAATCTGATTAGAATCTCATTGCAATTTGTGGGACCTTGCTGTGCCCATGTTGACGGCACACTGGCTACATTGCAGGAGAGAGCATGCTTCAGAATATGTACTGTTAAGTGCTTGGGGATATCCTGAGGCGATGTTGGGCACTAAAGTGCCAGTTATTCTTTTATGATCTTTCTTTTGCTGTTTATGATGTGAAGTGATTTTTTTGAAGTTTCAATATTGGATGAAAGAAGAGATGCAAGCTAATGAATTCTTGCTAAGACCCATCACTGCTGTGCTCAATAAATCTCATCTGATTTATCTCTTGTAATGGACTTGACATCTGCCGGCTACAAAAATCCTACAGTTTTTTTTTGATTTCCTTCCCTTAGCTGCCCTCCCTTTGTCAGGCCAAGCAGACGGGATGTTGTTCAAATGCTTTTATAGTTTATCAAAAGAAAGGCAAAAATAATCGAGAACAGTCGACGCTTTTAAATGGGTAGTGATCATAGATTTTTGATTTTGGTTTATTATTGTCGCATGCGTTAGTATACGGTGAAATGCCTTGTTTCTTGCGCACTGTACAGACAAAACATACCGTTCATAGAGAAGGAAAGAAGAGAGTGCAGATTGTAGTGTTACAGGCATAGCTAGAGTGCAGAGAAAGATTAGCTTAGTGCAAAATAGGTCCGATCAACAGTCTGACAGCAGCAGGGAAGAAGCTGTTCTTGAGTTAGTTAGTACATGACCTCAGACTTTTATATCTTTTTCCCAACGGAAGAAGGTGGAAGAGAGAATGTCTGGATTGTATGGAGTCCTTAATTATGCCGGCTGCTTTGCTGAGGCAATGGAGAGTGTGGACAGAGTCAATGGACGGGAGGCTGGTTTGCGTGATGGATTAGGCTCCGTTCATGACCTTGAATACTGGAAGATAAGCATTCTCTGCACCCTTCCAATCAAAGAGCTGTACACATCATCAAAAACAGAAACTCTGACATATTCACAAAACGTTCTGTGAATTAGCTATTAAAATATCTGTGATGTGACATCAGACAATCATTGCCCACGCTCTTCCTGATTTGACCAGTTTGGTCCATTTTAGAAGTTAGCTACCCCCACACAGCTGTCAATCTGTGCGTCTTGATTCTTTATTTAACTTTTACGTGCAACTTATTTGTCAATGTGGAGAGGGGGCGGTTATCGGCTGAAGTGTTGGAGGCTGTCACTTAAGCAAAGCCGTCAACGCCAGACGAAGAGGAAGGTTTCCAATGAGGAGAGAGGAGGAAGGAAATAAAAGAAAGGGGAGAGAAGAGAGGACAGAGGAGCTCATGTCAATTACATAATTATGGCTAAAATTGGCAATCTTTGGTTGCAACAGAGGAGAGGCAGTGATATTATCCCCAGACTATTAATCAAGAAACTCAGCTACTGTTCTGGGGGCCCCGGGTTCGAATCCCGCCATGACAGGTGGTGGAATTTGAATTCAATAAAAGAAAAATATCTGGAATTAAGAGTCTACTGATGACCATGAAACCGTTGTCAATTATCAGAAGAACCCATCTGGTTCACTAATGTCCTTTAGGGAAGGACATCTGCTGTCCTTACATGGCCTAGCCTACATGTGACTCTAGAGCTACAGCAATGTGGTTGACCCTTAACTGCCCTCCAAGGGCAACTAGGGATGGGCAATAAATGCTGGCCAGCCAGCGATGCCCACGTACCACCAATGAATAAAACACACAAGTGGCCTTCTTTTCCTGAGCTCATCTTCCTTTCTTGGATGTTTTACCAAGGCTGTTACTTAACCAAAGCTGTCAACACCACTTGAAGGGTATTCCTTACCCTTTCACTCCTAATGAAATGTAGCTATATGACCTACCTAGAAGTTTTAATTGAGAGCTTTTATGAAGCAACAATGAAAGCTGGGCTGGTTCCATTTCCAGTCCCATTCTGTTCTGTCCATGGTTTATTGCTGACACAAATTCCTCACTTATTCATTTATTTATGTCGACTGCTGAGAATAAGACCTCGACCATGCGGCCAATGGAACAATCATTGTAAAACAGCTCTGCCTAGAACATGAACAGCACAATGAGTGTCCCTGTTTGAGTCTCAGTGGACTGTCCAAGTCCACGTGAAAGACCCTCAGTAACCTTTTCGCTGAGTTCTCCTTTCCAGAACAAAGCTCCCTGTGGCAGACCTGCCCTGGTCTTGAACCGAGCCATTTTGCAGAGTCTGGCTCATTTTTCAAAAAAAAATTAATTCATGGGGCATTGACAAAGCCAAGGTTGATTGTCCTTCCTTCACCAACCTTTACAGATTCACCACAGAAAGCATTCTTTCTGGTTGTGTCACAGCTTGGTATGGCTCCTGCTCTGCCCAAGACCACAAGAAACTACAAAAGATTGTGAATGTAGCCCAATCCATCACGCAAACCAGCCTTCCATTCATTGACTCTGTCTACACTTCCCGCCGTCTTGACAAAGCAGCCAGCATAATCAAGGACCCCACACACCCCAAGCATTCTCTCCTCCACCTTCTTCCATCAAGAAAAAGTCTGAGATCACACACCAACCGACTTGAGAACAACTTCTCCCCTGCTGCTGTCAGACTTTTGAATGGATCTACCTTGCATTAAGTTGATCTTTCTCTACACCCTAGCTATGACTGTAACACTACATTCTGCACTCTCTCATTTCCTTCTCTATGAACGGTATGCTTTGTCTGTATAGCGCACAAGAAACAATACTTTTCACTGTATGTAAATACATGTGACAATAATAAATCAAATCAGATCAAATAATTGCCCTTGACTGGGAGATTGGCTGGGAGATTTCAGAGGGCAATTAAGAGTCAACCACATTGCTGTGGATCTGTGGTGGCATCTGAGCCAGGCCAGGTAAGGATGCCTGATCACCTTTCCTGAAGGACATGAGTGAACCAAATGAGGCTGATGTGACAATCGATGATAATTTTATGGTCACGATTACTGAAATTAGCTTTCAATTCCAGCCTTTTATTTATTGACTGGATTTTAGTTCTACAGTGGGATTTCACTCCATGGTACCAGATCATTAGTGTGATGCAGAGATGCCGGCCTTGGGCTGAGGTAAAACACAAAGAAATCCCACAACACCAGTTTAAAGTCCAAACAGGTAGCAAATGCCACAAGCTTTCGGGACAGCCTGTCCCTTCGTTAGGTGGCCAGATCATTAGCCCATGCCTCCCAATTACTACAATAAAAGTCATACTTTTTTCTTATTCATTCATAGGCCATGCTCGTCGCTGGCTGGGCCAGCATTTACTGCCCATCCCTAGTTGCCCAAGGGCATTTAAGAGTCAACCACATTGCTGTCAGATGTAGGCCAGACCAGGTAAGGATGGCAGATTTCCGTCCCTGAAGGACGTTTGTGAACCAGATGGGTTTTTCCAATAATCAACAATGTTTTCATGGTCATCAGTAGATTCTTAATCCCAGATCTTTTTTGTTGAATTCAAATGCCACCATCTGCCCTGGCAGGATTCGAATCCGGGTCCCCAGAATATTATCTGAACTTCTGGATTAATAGTCTAGTGATAATATCACTAGGCCATCGCAGTACAATATACTGCAGATTCTGGAGATCTGAAATACAAATAGGTAGTGCTTGAAAATTTCAGTCAATTGGGCAGTGCCTGTGGAGAGAGGAACAAAGTTAAAGTTTAAAGTTTATTTATTCATATCACAAGTAGGCTTACATTAACACTGCAATGTAGTTACTGTGAAAATCTCCTAGTCACCGCACTCCAGTGCCTGTTCGGGTACATCGAGGAAGAATTTAGCATGGTCAATGCACCTAACCAGCGCATCTTTCGAACTGCGGGAGAAAACTGGAGCATCCAGAGGAAACCCACACAGACACGGGGAGAATGTGCAGACTCCACACAGCTGGGGGCCCAAGTCGGGAATCAAACCCATGTCCCTGGTGCTGTGAGGCAGCAGTGCTAACCACTGTGCCACCTTGTTGCCCAGAGTTAACAGAGGAAGAGTCCAACTGGACTCTGTTTCTCCTTCTCAATTACTTACTCAGCAACATGATCACAAAGGCTCCAGTTGTCTTTACCAAACTCGAGGGAGCTTGCCAGCACGAGGGCAGGAAATCTCAGTCCTTATATACTGAAGGAGGTGGTGAGGGAGTTAAGCTCCAAACGTGGGAACAAAGGTCCCATTGTCCTGGAGATGCAAAGCCTTCTGGAGCTGATTTGTTTGGGTTTTGGAAATGTGTTGCTGCACTGACTAACCAGCTTGCCATAGTCACAAGGCCCTCTTCCTCTGTAGGCAGACATCTTAAGATCGGTTCAATAGAGGCCTCTCACTGAGTACACATTAATGGACACTGCTGACCTTATACCTGAAACAAGATGTCAGAGAGTGGCAAACAAATTACTATCTTGAACCCTGGGAAAGATTCAGAGAAGAATCTTTGCTATGGGATGAGAAACAACTTAATAGAGGTTTATAAGATGATGAGGGGCATAGATAGAGTGGACATTCAGAGACTATTTCCTCAGGTGGATGTAGCTGTTACTAGGTGGCATAACCATAAGGTTCATGGTGGGAGATATAGGAGGGATGCCTGAGGCAGATTCTTTACTTAGAGAGTGGTTGGAGTGTGGAATAGACTGCCTGCTGTGATAGTGGAGTCAGACACTTTAGGAACTTTCAAGCGGTTATTGGATAGGCACAAGGTGCACTCCAGAATGACAGGGAGTGGGATAGCTCGATCTTGGGTTTGGACATAGCTCGGCACAACATCGGGGGCCGAAGGGTCTGTACTGTGCTGTGTTCTATGTTCTAAGAAACTGAGAACCTCAGAACACAGGATGAGGTCAAAATCTCTGGGATGTGTCGGGAGAGAGCTGCTGAATTAGACAGCAGCTGCGAGAAAGACAGCTCAGAAAGCCACACTGTAAAGTACAAATCTGCAAATAAGCAACTAAAAAGGACAAAGGCAATAAGTAAATACTGAGTGAGAGAAAAATGGCTGCAGTAAATTTTCCTGCCCCTTCTCCAATAGCATTGGATGGTGATGAATGACAAATCTGGCAGTTTTTCCACTTACAATGGCGAACCTATGATATTGCAACAGATTTAGTGAAACAAGCCTGAACCGCTAAGCTTTTAAAACTGTTAGAGAGGGACTGCTACGAACTATATACCAGCCTAAATCTAACAGATAAGTAAAGAAAAGAGAACTGACCTTGAAACCCTTGAATGCACAGTTTGAATCCTGAATGAATGTTACATGTGAACATTATATTTTCAACGCTAGCGTTCAGAGTGAAAACAAGATCATTGAGCAGTAGGTGCATCCCAGCGGTAAATCGGGGGGTAAGCAAATCTGCTGTAGCTCAGAACCGTGTGGTGAGCAGGGAAGTAAAAACTGGCAGTGACTTAGACAGGATGAGGGGAGGAAAATCCTAAGTGGTAACGTTGTACTGGCACATTTCCTCATCATCTGTTGCGATTACCTACAAACACCACTGCACACGCCCCCCTCCCCACCCCCACACCCCGCCGCACCAATTTCAGTTGCGATCATGGAGGAAAATTTCTTCCCCTTTAGCTTAAATCCATGTTACCATTAGTTTGTCATAGAGTCATAGAGCTATAAAGCACCTCTGGCCCAACTTGCAATGCCAACTAGGTATCCTAAACCGAACCAGGCCCATTTGCCTGCATTTGGCCCAAATCCCTCTAACCCTTTCCCATCCATGTATCTGTCCAAATGTATCGGCTATACAAATGTATTAGGCTGTATTTGGAGCATTGCGTACAGTTCTGGTCACCACACTACCAGAAGGATGTGGAAGCTTTGCAAAGAAGTTTCACCAGGATGTTGCCTGGTCTGAAGGGCATTGGCTATGAGGAGAGGTTGTATAAATTAGGATTGTTTTCATTAGAAAGATGGAGGCTGAGGGGAGACCTGATAGAGGTCTACAAAATTATGAGAGGCACAGACAGGGTGGATAGTCAGAGGCTTTTTTCAAGAGAGGAAGTGACAATTCCAAGGGGGCACAGGTTCAAGGTGAGAGTTTAACGGAGATGTGCTGGAGGAGTTTTTCACACAGACAGTGGTGGGTGCACTGCCAGAGGAGGTGATGGAATAGGGGCAGCCACCCTGCGTGGGGTCCTTAATTATGCTGACTGCTTTGTCGATGCAGTGGGAAGTGTAGACAGAGTCAGTGGATGGGAGGCTGGTTTGCATGATGGATTGGGCTACATTCACGATCTTTTGTCATTCCTTGTGGTCTTGGGTAGAGCAGGAGCCAAAAGCAGGGGAATGGCACTCAGCCGTGACACTCGCTTGGGATAACCTCTGCAGACACAATGGACCAAATGGCCTTCATCTGCGCCGCAACAATTCTGCAATGTAGCGATTCTTAAGCTTAACTTTTGACCTTAACTCCTCACGTTTAACCTTTTAACCTTTTCCACCCTCCCTCCCCAATCCTTAACCCCTGCTCTCCACCCTTAACCCTTCCCGACCAACTGCGGAGGGTTGAATGAGATGACCGTTGTGGCAAGCTCGCTTGCTCACAGTGTGCTGTTTTGGAACGCTGTCAAGATAAAATTATTACCGTTTGGATGAATGGGATATTCCAAACAACATACTTAAAACATCCTTTTAAAGACTTTGGGGAACAGATTTATTTCATACAACATCTAAAATGAAAGCACAACAGATGTAATCCCCCAGCCTGACGGATGCCAGTTAATGCTTTGGATACACCTTAAAACCATGTAAACAGAAAGCGGCACTCCGCATACTGATAACCAAGATTGCCAAAAGGTAATAAATATTTCACAACAAGCGCCTTGTTTAGCTTTCAACTTCTGACTGCGCATCTCAAGGATTTTTTTTTCTCTCTGTTTCAAATTCATTGCTGCGAGAGGAGCATCCACCTCAAGCTCTGAAGGTGTTTGAATGTTTAGTGGATGTGTAACTGATATTAGATGTGCTCTGCCCTCTTGTCAGGAACAGGTGCACCCCTGTGATAGACATCAGAGACTAAGGAACAAGTCCTGGCATGAGACCTGCAGTACTGCCTCGAGCTGTGTTACGTGGCAACTCGAGTGAGGAAGCAAATCTTCAGCCTCCCAAGTTAAAGTCACCTTGCACGTCTCCACATTAGAGAGGGCTGCACATCTGTCTAACTCTTGACTACTCGTTGTTATGCAATGGTATCCAGGGGCTTAGAGCGGGTCTGGGATTACAATTAAGTGTTCCTATTCTGAATATCACAATTTAAAGCATCTATAATTTGAACATTTTTTTACAAAAGGTAGTCAATTATTTAACATGATGGTCTTCACATTTTGTCTTCCTTATTCTTTTTAACTCAACTACTCTTACTCGTACACTCACATTATGTGCGGCAGAGTGGTTAGCACTGCTGCCTTACAATGCTGGGGGCCTGGGTTCGATTCCTGGCTTGGATTCCTGTCTGTGTGGAGTTTGTGTGTTTTCCCTGTGTCTGTGTGTGTTTCCTCTGGGTACTTGGGTTTTCTCCCACAGTCTGAAAGGCGTGCTGGTTAGTTGCATTGTCTGTGCTAAATTCTCCCTCAGTGTACCCAAACAGGCACCGGAGTATGGCAACTAGGTGTTTTTCACAGTAACTTCATTGCAGTGTTAACATCAGCCTACTTGTGACACTAATAAATAAACTGAAACTAGGAAATTTCACGTGCCATTTATTGTAGCATGAGATAATAAAATTTAAATCACAATGGTGTTTTACTAAACAACAGCAATAACTAAATTATTTCATTCAATTTATTGCCCCATCCCTAATTGCCCTTGTGAAGGTGGTGGTGAGCTGCCTTCTTGAACTGTCATCGTCCATGTGATGTAGGTACACCCACAGTGCTGTTAGGGAGAGAGCTCCAGGATTTTGACCCTGTGACAAGTGAGGGAACAGATTATCAAATCATAGAATCCCTACAGTGCAGAAGGAGGTCATTCAGCCCATCAAGTCTG
Organism: Carcharhinus amblyrhynchos; assembly: GCF_965287045.1. Lineage (NCBI taxonomy): Eukaryota > Metazoa > Chordata > Chondrichthyes > Carcharhiniformes > Carcharhinidae > Carcharhinus > Carcharhinus amblyrhynchos. Next base: position 116,971,828 of record NC_137329.1, read on the forward strand.
TACCGACCGCAATCCCACCCAGGCCCTACTGCCATAACCCCATGCATTTACCCTAGCACGTCCCCCTGATACTCAGGGGCAATTTAGTGTGGCCACACATCTTTGTGCGGGACAATGGCACAATAGTTAGCACTGCTGCCTCACACTGCCAGGGACCTGGGTTCAATTCCCTTCCTGGTTGGCTGTCTATGTGGAGTTTGCACATTCTCCCCGTGTCTGCGTGGGTTTCCCTGGGTGCTCCGGCCGGTTTCCTATCACAGTCCTAAAATGTGCGGGTTAGGTTGATTGGCCATGTTAAATTGCCCCTTAGTGTTAGAGGGATGTCAGGGGGATTAGTGGGGTAAATATGTGAGAATATGGGGATAGGCCCTGGGTGGGAGTATTGTCGGTGCAGGCTCAAATGGCCCACTGTGAGTTCAGCAGTATTATATCCCCTTCCTCACTTACACCCATTCATCTGGCCTCTTTCTGCACTGTAGGGATTCAAGAATTACATATTGCCTACGACCTCTGGTCATCCCATCCCATAGAAGGTTCACTAGGCTGATACCGGAGATGAGGGGGTTAGCCTATGAGGAGAGATTGAATAGACTGGGTCTGTACTCGTTGGAGTTTAGAAGGATGAGGGGGGATCTTATAGAGACATATAAGATAATGAAGGGGCTAGATAGGGTAGAGGTAGAGAGATTCTTCCCGCTTAGAAAGGATAGCAGGACTCGAGGGCACAGGCTCAAAATAAGGAGTGGGGGCAGTTGAGATCAGAGTTGAGGAGGAACTTCTTCACTCAAAGGGTGGTGAGTCTCTGGAATTCCCTGCCCGTTGAAGTGGTGGAGGCTACCTCGCTGAATATATTTAAGTCACGGGTAGATAGGTTTCTGATAGACAGGGGAATTAAGGGTTATGGGGAGAAAGTGGGAAAGTGGAACCGATCCACTTCAGATCAGCCATGATCTTATTGAATAGCGGGGCAGGCTCGAAGGGCTAGATGGCCTTCTCCTGCTCCTATTTCTTATGTTCTTATCATGTGTTGCATGGAATGGAGTACTTTTACAAGTGTAGGCGCTGCTACAATAAAGGTGATACAGCAGGCAAATTGCAGGCGGCACACACCTGAAAAAAAGGTGATCATGACTGGGGAAGGTAAATATTCGCCAGAGTACAAGCACAAGCATCTCACTCATCTCACTAAGCAAAGGGAACTGGAGTGTAGCATGGCAAATGAGAGAGATCAAACAGGGTAAAACTGGTTAAACCTTGAGCAAGAATTTCCCTGGGTCTTTCTGATAACAGCATCTGATCTGCAGAGAAATACTACTCTGCTTTTGCTTTCCCATGATACGAAAACAAAGGAATTTCAAAGAACAGCCTGAGGTAAATGGATTTTTTTTTTGCCAGCGACATTAATTTTATTTTTACAGATAGCACACAGAAGGCCAGGCCACTGTCAATCAACACCCTGGTCTGAAAAAGCATTGCTGTCTGGCACTGAAGAAATTGCATCAGATCAGCCAAATATTACACAAGGCGCTTCAAAGTATGAAGGGTATAAATCTGACAAGTACGTGTTGAGACCGGGACTGCAGGTTACTAAAACCCGGTACTGTATCGACAGGACTGTTACATGTGTCTTTGGCTGCGTCAGCCACACATTCGGTTACAAGCCTCTAACTGTTCACATTTGGCCATTTTCTCTGCACTTTGGTAATAACAATTCGAATAATGGTGCATTCTTCTTTGAGCGCTTGCGGGTTTAAGCCACAACTCAGGGCTAATTAACAATGATACTTAGGTGGGGTACTGAGTGGGGGGTGTTCACTGTCGATCCGAGGTTTTAGATGAGGCATCTCTCCAATAGTAACATCGAAAATAGAAACAGGAGTAGCCCATTCGGCCCTTCGAGTCTATTCTGCCACCATTCATTCTGATCATGGCTGATCATCAAATCCAATATCCTGATCCCCCCTTCCCCCCTATGGTTCCTTTAGCCCCAAGAGCTATATCGAATTTCTTCTTGGAATCAGGCAACATTTTGGCCTCAGCTACTCTCCGAGGTACTGAATTCCACACGTTCACCACCCTGTGGGTGAAGAATTTTACAAGGGCGTGAAGATCTTAGAACAGTTTGAAACTTGGAGGGAACCAAGCAAAGGGATTGCTAAGAAAATCTGAAAAAGAAGGACAACGCAGAGGTCAGACTTCTGCTTCACAGCGCCAGAGACCCGAGTTCAGTTCCGGCCTTGGATGATTGTGTGGAGTATGCATGATCTCCCTGTGTCTGCGTGGGTTTCCGCCGGGTGCTCTGGTTCCCTCCCACATTCCAAAGTTTATTTATTAGTGCCACAAGTAGACTTACATTAATACTGCAATGAAGTTACTGTGAAAATACCCTAGTCACCACTCTCCAGTGCCTGTTCGGGTACAACAAGGGAGAATTTAGCCAATGCACCTAATCAGCACATCTTTTGGACTGTGAGAGGAACTGGAACACCCGGAGGAAACCCACGCAGACATGGGGAGAACATGTCGATTTCACACAGACAGTGACCCAAGCCGGGAATCGGACCCGTTTCCTGGCATTGCAAGGCAGCTAACCACTGTGCCTCTCTACTCTGTGCCCTTGCCTATAACAGCCTATAGAATGTCCACGGAGTACTCCAGCTGATGACTTGCCAGGGTAAACACAGGCCAGAATTTTACCAGGACACCTGCCCGAGACTCGTAAGATGGCACCCAACGCCAATGGGGAACGCCATTCTGTGAGTCTTGCCCACCCTGATCAGGGCCACAGTTTTAGAATGACCTCCCTGACATCAGATGATACACTCCCTGTAATGAAACTCCATTTGTTTTTCTGGAAAACCTGGGGACATTCTCCTTTCTCTTCACAATCTGTCTACCTAAACCCGACTCTCTGTCATTCCAACATGTGAAGTGAGTCCCCGTTGAGCTCATCCATATTAATCCTTCCTCTGCCAAATATCACAACCTTGCGTTTCCCTGCATTTTGTTGCATTGGCCATTTATCTGCTGGTGAATCAAGCTCGTCAAACTACGTTCGAAACCCTGCACATTGAAATTCATTGCTTGCCACTGTTCCAGATTTGGTGTTGTCTTCAAATTTGTATACTTTGGACACAATTCCTTTCTCTAAATGATCTGTAAAAATAACGAGCAGCAACTGTCCAACGCTGAATCTCGTGAGACTTCACTGGGATCTGGCTGATGATCAGATACATGCCCACGCATTGCTGCAAGTTGTTGCTTGCCAGCCAACCATTGGCAAATCCATTTTAGTAAATCCCCCTTTACTCCAGGGGCTTAGGTCATTATGTGTAATGCCTTTTACACGGGATAGCGCATTATGCACCCCTGTTTAGCAGATCTGTCATCTTCTAAACCTCATCCAAACAAGCAGCCAAGCACGACATGTAACTCTCAAATAGGGTTTCTGTCACACTTGTAGGAAAGTTATGATGGTGTGTAGTGGAATCACAGCACGGTGGCACAGTGGTTAGCACTGCTGCCTCACAGTGCCAGGGACCCGGGTTCAATTCCCGGCTTGAGTCGCTGTCTGTGCAGAGTCCGCACATTCTCCCCATGCCTGCGTGGATTTCCTCCAGAGCTCTGTTTTCCTCCACAGTCCAAAGGTGTGCAGGTTAGGTGGATTGGCCTTGCTGAATTGCCCCTTAGTGTCAAGGGGACTAGTTAGGGTAAATGCATTGGGTTATGGGGATAGGGCCTGGGTGGGATAGTGGTCGGTGCAGACTCGATGGGCTGAATGGCCTCCTTCTGCCCTGTAGGGATTCTATGATTCCATCAGTGCCAACCACTGTGCTGCCCCTGATGTACATGTTAGCAGCTGTCTAGGTCTGCTATAAGTACATCATTTTACTTAAGGTCCTACAGTGCGCCCATCACAATCCCATCCAGGCCCCATCCTCACAACCCCATGCATTTACCTCGCTAGTTCCCCTGACACGAAGTGGCAAACTTAGCACGGCCAATCCACCTGACCCACACAACCTTGGCTTGCGATGACTTTTGATCCCACCAAGGTTTCAACTGAATTTCAGATTTTTGCCACTAAACATTTCCACAATTCGAGCTGTTCAAACATCCATTGCCAAGGAGGTTCTCTTTTTAGATACGGGGCATTATTTTTTAAATTGGAGAAGCATTTGCTGAAATTTGATAACGTCATTTCTCAGCCCGAGAACTGTACGAGTTCTTAATGAGTCACAAGTGGCTCCGGAGATCACCGGACAAAGGGGGTAACAGGCCAGAAAAGGGAGGGAAACATACCTAGAACCTACACGCTGGCTGCCTTCACTAGCTGACGTGGTAGAAGTGGAATCAGTTGATACAACGAAAGCCTCTGGGACCTTGATGGCAAGATAAACATCCCTTTTTTTTCCAATCATTCTTGTTAAGCAAACAGAACAGAATCTACTGGGAATCAACCCTGTGTGTGCCCGTACAAACTCACGTGTTCTAAAGCCTGCCTTCTTATTTGTGTGGCACCCATGGAATGGTGTGCAATGAACGATGTTTATGTAACACGGGTGAAAGTGAACTTTAGTTCCCACCGCTGTGTGCGGGAAGGCAATTGGTGTTTTCGTTATGCAGTCTACCCAAGCGAGCCCACCTCTTGAGAAACCTTATCAAATAGTGTCCAACACAGACGTAGCACAGTCACTCTTTGCAAATAAGAGGCGTTTCTATGGGGGGAATCAATGTTTCTATGTGAGCGGAGGGTGGTGGTCAGGATATTGAATTCAATGAACAAAATGAATGACAGAGCAGTCTTGAAGGGCCGAATGGCCTACTCCTGCTTCTAGTTTCTATAGAGAAATACCTCAGCCAAATCCTCGGATCGACAGTGAAGCACCTTCTCAGTACCCCACCTGAGTTCCATCGAAAATTAGCCCTGAACTGTGGCTTAAACCTGCAAGCACTCAAGGATGGGCGGCACGGTAGCACAGTGGCTAGCACTGCTGCTTCACAGCTCCAGACACCTGGGTTCGATTCCCAGCTCGGGTCACTGACTGTGTGGAATTTGCACATTCTCCTCGTGTCTGTGTGGCTTTCCTCCAGGTGCTCCTGTTTCCTCCCACAGTCCAAAGACGTGCGGGTTAGGTTGATTGGCCATGCTTAAATTGCCTCTTAGTATCCTGAGATGTGTAGGTTTGAGGGATTATTGGGTAAAATATGTCGGGATGTGGGGGTAGGGCCTGGGTGGGATTGTGGTCGGTGCAGACTCAATGGGCTGAATGGCCTCTTCCTGTACTGTAGGGTTTCTTCTATGACTGCACCATCATTCGAATTGTTATTACCAAAGTGCAGAGAAAATGGCCAATTGTGAACAGTTAGAGGATTGTAACTGAATGTGTAGCTGACGCAGTCAAAGGCACATGTTACAGTCCTGTCGATACAGTGCCGGGTTTTAGTAACCTGCAGTCCCGGTCTCAACACGTACTTGTCAGATTTATACCCTTCATACTTTGAAGCACCTTGTGTAATATTTGGCTGATCTGATGCAATTTCTTCAGTGCCAGACAGCAATGCTTTTTCAGACCAGGCAACTGTTGACTGACAGCGCCTGGCTTACTGTGTTCCATCTGTAAAAATAAAATTAATGTCGATGGCAATTCATATTTTCGTTATACAGTCTATACATAGAAACATAGAAGATAGGAGCAGGAGGAGGCCATTTGGCCCCTCGAGCCTGCTCTCCATTCATCACAACCATGGCTGATCATCCAACTCAATGGCTTAATCCCGCTTTCTCCTCATAACCTTTGATCCCATTCGCCCCAACAGGAAAAATGTGAATTACATTCCCCATCAGGGAATTAAATCCCGGTCTCCCGCGGGATTGACAGGGATACTAACTACTATACTAACGAGGAAGTAAGTTCATCTGTTGAGAAACCTTGTCAAATAATGTCAAACGTCGATATTGAACAGACACTCTTTGAAAGTAAGGAGTGTTTCTGTAGGGGGTCAATGTTTCTATGGGGGGGGGGATCAGGATATTGAATTTGATGATTAGCGATAATCAAAATGAATGGCGGAGCAGGCTTGATGGCCCGAATGGCCTACTCCTGCTTCTAGTTTCTATGTTTCTGTGAGACAATAGAATAAAAATTATACTACTTTGTACTCACTTGTACTTTTATTAGTTGGTTAGCAGAAGAAAAATCCCAGTCCCATTCACTTCACATAAAAAGCTCCAATTTCAATTCCTTAGCCAAGGTGCTGATAATGCTTCATACTGAACCTTGAATCACTGGCATCAAATTTGTTCAAATGCATTTTATAGTGATTGAGTAATTTAATCCATGCAGGTACTCCCTGTCAGATTGTTTCCTCCCATAGTCTGAAAGACATGCTGGTTAGGTGCATTAGCCATGCTATATTCTCCCTCAGTGTACCTGAACCTGGGCCGGACTGTGGTGACTAGGGGATTTTCACAGTAACTTCATTGCAGTGTTAATGTAAGCCTACATGTGACACTAATCAATAGACTTTTAAGATGATCTTCTTCCTCAGACCTCATAGAATCCCTACAATGCAGAAAAAGGCCATTCGGCCCACCAAGCCTGCACGGGCAACAATCCCACCCAGGCCCTATCCTGGAAACCCCACTCATTTATTCTGCTAATCCTCTGACATTAAGGGGCAATTTAGCACGGCCAGTCAACTTAGCCCGCACATCTTTGGACTGAATTAGAATTATTGATATATTTTGACTTGCCGTCTTCAAAACATTCCATCACAGTTTTGTAGATACCAACCGGCTCAAGAACAGCTTCTTCCTTGCTTGCTGTCAGACTTTTGAATGGACTTATCTTGCATTAAGCTGATCTTTCTCTACACCCTAGCTATGACTATAACTCTACATTCTGCACTCTTTCATTTCTTTCTCTATGAATGGTATATTTTGTCTATATGATGCACAAGAAACAATACATTTCACTGTATATTAATACATGTGACAATAATAAATCAAATCAAATCAAACCAAACAAATTGATGTATCTCTAACATGGATTCCATTGAACTGATCCCAAAAATAAGTTTTGTTTTAAATCTCAGTTTCACAGATTTAGGGTGGTGCAGTAGCACAGTGGTCAGCACTGCTGCCTGACAGCATCAGGGACCCAGTTTCCATCCCCAGCTTGGGTCACTGTCTGCAGAATCTGCACATTCTCCCCATGTCTGCGTGGGTTTCCTCCGGGTGCTCCAGCTTACTTCCACAGTCCGAAAGATGTGCTGGTTAGGCGCATTGGCCATATTAAATTCTCGCTCAGTGTACCCTAACAGGTGCCGGAGTGTGGCAACTCAGGGATTTTCACAGTAACTTCACTGCAGTGTCCATGTAAGCTGACTTGTGACTAACTAATAAACTTTAACTTTATAAGTGTAGTTTAAAACACGTTGACAGATATTGGACAGAAAATGAAAACAGGTAGTCAGAGATTCTTATTTATTCATTCATGGGATGTGGGCGTCGCTGGCATTTATTGCCCATCCCTAATTGCCCTTGAAATGGAGATGATGAGCCGCCATCTTGAATTGTTGCAGGCCATACAGTGTAGGAACACCTACAGTGCTGGTAGGAAGGGATTTTAGCCCAGGGTAAATGACCGGCATGACATTTTCGAGTTAGGATGGTGTGTGATAATGGAAGGGAACTTGGAGGTGGCAGGTTCCCTTGCGTGGCTGTGCCTGGTATTTTAGGTGGTAGTGGACTCAAATTTGGAAGGTGCTGGAAGGAACATTGGTGTGTTGCTGCAGTGCATCTCGTAGCTGGCACACTCTCCATCTATGGTGGGCTGGTAGTGGAGGGAGCAAACATTCAATGGGGTGAATGGGGTCACAATCAAACAGGCTGCTTTATCCTAGACGCTAACAAATTGCTTGAGTGTTGTTGGAGCTGCATTCATCCAGACAAGTGGAGAGTATTCCATCGCACTCCTGACTTGTAAATGGTGGCCTTTATAGCGAGGGGGATAGAATATAAAAGTAGGGAGGTCTTGCTGCAACTGTACAGGGTACTGGTGATGCCGCAGCTGGAGTACTGTGTGCAGTTTTGGTCGCCGCACTTGCGGAAGGATATATTGGCCTTGGAGGGAGTGCAGAGGAGGTTCACTAGGCTGATACCGGAGATGAGGGGGTTAGCCTATAAAGAGAGACTAAATAGACTGGGTCTGTACTCATTGGAGTTTAGAAGGCAGAGGGGGGATCTTATAGAGACGTATAAGATAATGAAGGGGATGGATAGTGTAGAGGTAGAGAGATTCTTCCCACTCAGAAATGATAGCAGGACTAGAGGGCACAGCCTCAAGATAAGGGGGGAGCAGTTTAGAACGGAGTTGAGGAGGAATTTCTTCACTCAAAGGGTGGTGAATCTCTGGAATTCTCTGCCCATTGAAGTGGTGGAGGCTACCTCGCTGAATATATTTAAGTCACGGGTAGATAGGTTTCTGATAGACAAGGGAATTAAGGGTTATGGGGAGAAAGTGGGAAATTGGAACTGATCCACTTCAGATCAGCCATGATCTTATTGAATGGTGGAGTAGGCTCGAAGGGCTAGATGGCCTACTCCTGCTCCTATTTCTTATGTTATGTTCTTATGTTCTTATGTCAGGTTTCCTGTGTTGTCGAGATTAGGTTTAAAGGAAGTTTTTGCTGGTTCTAAAGATTCATTTGACCAATACCTGGAGGGTTAATGTCACCCTGTGATTCTCAAACATTGTCAGACCCTTTTCCAATGGGTTAGTAATCATAGAATTGCCCAATATGGATTTTATGAATGAATATATCCATATATATCATTCATAAAATCCATAATGTGATATATGTGATATAATGTGGTGTATGTGATATAAATATGGATTTTAATGTAATAGGAATGTGCTGCATGTAAAATGTTTAGTTAAAGATATCATTGGGATGCAGATGCCTGCTTCTCAATACACAGTGTGCAGTGCTTCAATATATTTTGAAAAAAAAACCTTCTCTTGAACCCTCCACCACCTTTGATAAATGCAGATCATCCTGGTCATCTTCATACTGCTCTCAACCCTTCCCCAAGTGTGATCCTCTTGGAGATTTAACAGCTAGTCCACTCTGCACTGCCTGCAAGCCTGCCTCTGGCCTCCACGGGTCCACATGTATCAGTTTAAGAGCCAATGTGGAAGCTAAATTGCCCATTGTGAAACTGATGGAATCAATTGTAATATGAGCTTTCCATTTCCAATTTCAATTCCCTTCCTGCACCTAATGGTGCTCTCAAGTAGACTTTCACCACTTTCCATAGGTAGTAATTCCCGGAACAGGTTGCGAGTCTGTTGCCAGGGACTTTAGTTTGAGGGATATCACTCCACATGACGCGTGACTGACCAGCGGCCTCTCCCACTTTTCTTGCCAGCCATTGGCGTGTTTGGAAGCATTTTCAGTTTGACACTCAACTTGTTTGACCCGGCTATGAATGCACCTTCCTTGGCCATTGAGTCCTAGGGTGCAGCTTGAATCCAGAGCTCCTGGTTTAGAGGCAGAGACATAACCTGCTGTCCACAAGGCCTCCCAGTGCGAGTTTTAAACCCTGCCGAATAATACTTACCAATAGCAAGGTGGGAAAACCAGCATTGTAACCTATCCCCATCATTTCCCTAACGGGCAGGTTAAGTTACAAATGCTCTCCTCAGACTTTTGCCTGTTTAATGATTTTAAAGTTTATTTATTAAAGTTTATTTATTATTGCCACAAGTAGGCTTACATTAACACTGCAATGAAGTGAAAATCCCCTAGTCACCTCACTCCGGCGCCTGTTTGGGTGCATTGAGGGAGAATTTAGCACGGCCAACGCACCTGACCAGCACGTCTTTCGGACTGTGGGAGGAAACCGGAGGAAACCCATGCAAACACGAGGAGAATGTACAGACTCCACGTGGACAGCGACCCCAGCTGGGTATTGAACCCACGTACCTGGCGCCGTGAGGCAGATGCCAATGATTTCTGGGTTTCATTCAAACCTTCAGTTGTGGTACAGGCTCACAGTGTATACCAGGGCGTAACTTGTACACCAGTGATGGCCTGGGATTCCAGATACGAAGAATCGGTCCTTAGTCCCAAACCCACACGGTAAGGCAGTCACCTATTATTAGTCGCAACATTTTGACTTATGCTGCTGATTTAACCTGAGAGTCACTGTCATGGTTCTTTTAGATAATCTCCAGGGGATCATATTCAAATCTCCTTTATTCACCTGTCCTGTGTGTTTCAGACAGTGAGAGATGCCGCTACGGTGACAGGAGTTCATCATGCTGCAGGTGTCGGCACCATCTGCCTGTGTGACACATCCACGAGAAGAGTCCCTGAAGGCAATGGGGGCAGGAGAGGGCGAGGAGATGACATCTTACACTCGGCAGAATGAGTTGCACGTGTCACCTGGTGCTCATTGCTTTGAGTGGAAGTGCAGCCTGGAGACGCGAGCCTCATTTGTGACCAATGTAACGTGTCGGCAAGCCAGATTGATTATTGTAATAAGGCACCATCTCTACTTCACAGAAAGGAGAGGTTTGCTCACGTTTTCTCAAAATTCAATCACAGATTAATTGGAAAGTATCATTGTACAAAAATTGGGGTGGCACGGTGGCACAGTGGTTAGCACTGCTGCCTCACGGCGCCAGGGACCTGGGTTCGATTCCAGGCTTGGATCACGACGTGGAGTTTGCACATTCTCCCCGTATCTGCGTGGGTTTCCTCCCACAGTCTGAATGACGTGCTGGTTAGGTGCATTGACCTGGACTGTGGCGTCTAGGGGAATTTCACAGTAACTTCATTGCAGTGTTAATGTAAGCCTTACTTTTGACTAAACTTTACTTTCTTAAGTACTTGTGAGTGGCTAAAATGTTTATTAATAGGCAAGTTGAGTTTTGCCTCGTTATTGGCTAGAAGCTAGTCAATATTCACCATCGTAGTTTGACACAATGGGCGGGATTTTACATCCTTGCTCGTCCCACAACTGTAAATACCCACCCAAGGTCAACTGACCTTTCCGTTGTCCGCCCCTTGCCCGCTCCAATTCCCATGGCGAGTGGAACGGTAAAACTCCAGCTTATGGATCACCCACCTCTTCCCTTTTCACTCCAATCAAAATTTATGGAATATCAGGTGAGTTACACAATGATTGGTTCCACAGGCAGTGAGGTTGACATTTTATCCCCTGTTACAGTGACAAATACACCAGCAACAAATATACTCAGCGAATAGAAACAGCACCTTCCACATCCACGACATTTACCATCTAAAAGGACAAGAGTAGCAGGCAAATGGGAACACCACCACCTGGAGGTTTGACTCAAAGTCACTCACCACCCTGACTTGGAAATATATCGCCGTTCCATCACTGTGGGCTGGGTCACAATTCTGGAACTTCCTCCCTAGCTGCACCGTGGGTGTACCTACACTGTAGTGTTTCAAGAAGGCAGCTCACCACCACATTTGCAAGAACAAGCAGGGATGGGCAATAAATACTGGCTTAAAAGAAATATACATATATATTGTTTAAACAGTGCTGTCCACTGAACATGATCTGCAAATTATCTAAAATGCATAGGCAATGTTTTAAAGCTTTATAGTAATGCGTCTTCATCCTTCCTGAGCTTGTGGCTGGGTCTGGCTGGACAAGTTTCTCAGGGGAAGGATTTCTCTGAGGTTACTTTGCTGGGTTTTAGTTGGAGATTTTGAAGGGTCATTGGCTGGAGTCTTCTTCAGATTTTTGGCTTCAATCATTTCAGGTCCCTTCTTTGCTTTCTTCAAGAAAGTGTCCAAGGATGTTTGGACAGATGTTATTATCTCCTGGTAAATCTCTCTGTAGTAGCTGTGTTGGTTGTATGTATTCCTGCTCACTGAAGAACTGTGTTCAATGTTGGGGCCATGTTCCTCTGAACCAGATGGGTTTTTCCAACAGTTGTGTCATGATCGTCAGTAGATCCTTAATTCTAGATCTCTTCTTCATGTTGAATCCAAATTCCACACTCTACCGTGATGGCATTCAAACCCAGAACATTAGCTGAGTTTCTGGATTAACAATCTGATGATGATACCACTTGATCATCGCCTCCCCAATAAAAAATTGACTATGACTTTAAAACACATAAATCACCCCTAGTTGATTAAAACAGCTACTATTAGTTTATTTAGATCATCATAAGGACTCCTAGCCTTTCCCCAAATTATCATCGTCACAGAATCCGTACAGTGCAGAAGAAGGCCATTTGGCCCATCGAGTCTGCACCGACCACAATCCCACCATGCTCTATTCCTCTATCCCTTCATATTTACCATGCGAATACCCCTGACAGTAGGGTTAATTTAGCATGGCCAATCAACCTAACCTACACATCTTTGGATTGTGGGAGGAAACCGGAGAACCCGGAGGAAACCCACGCAGACATGGGGAGAATGAATAGAGTTGATTTTCGTCCTCCAGCCAGACTATTGACAATTTCTCAACTTGATTTTAGTAAGGCGTTCGATAAGGTTCACCATGGTAGGCTTCTGCAGAAAATGCAGATGTATGGGATTGTGGGTAATCTAGGAAGTTGGATCAGGAATTGGCTATCAGGTAGGAGACAGAGGGTGGTGGTGGATGGTAAATATTCATCATGGAGTGCAGTTACGAGTGGTGTGCCTCAGGGATCTGTTTTGGGGCCACTGTTGTTTGTAATTTTTATTAATGATCTGGATGAGGGTATAGTTGGGTGGATTAGTAAATTTGCTGATGACACCAAAGTTGGAGGTGTGGTAGATTGTGAGGAAGGGTGTCATAGTCTGCAGGGAGACTTAGATAGGTTGCAGAGCTGGGCCGAGAGGTGGCGGATGGAATTTAATGCGGAGAAGTGTGAGGTAATTCACTTTGGTAGGAGCAACAGATGTGTCGAGTATAGGGCTAACGGGAGGACTTTGAATAGTGTGGATGAACAGAGGGATCTAGGTGTGTGTGTACATAGATCCCTGAAAGTTGGGAATCAAGTAGATAAGGTTGTCAAGAAGGCGTACGGTGTCTTGGCGTTTATTGGTAGGGGGATTGAATTTAGGAGTCGCAGTGTAATGTTGCAACTGTACACTACTCTAGTGCGGCCGCACTTGGAGTACTGTGTGCAGTTCTGGTCCCCGCATTACAAGAAGGATGTGGAGGTGTTGGAGAGGGTGCAGAGGAGGTTTACTAGGATGTTGCCTGGTATGGTGGGGAGGTCCTATGAGGAGAGACTGAGGGATCTAGGGTTGTTTTCGTTGGAAAGAAGGCGGCTAAGAGGGGATCTTATTGAAACATATAAGATGATTAGAGGTTTAGATAGGGTGGATAGTGATAGCCTTTTTCCTCGGATGGAGAAAACTAGCACGAGGGGGCATGGCTTTAAATTAAGGGGGGGTAGCTACAGGACGGATGTCAGGGGTAGGTTCTTTACCCAGCGGGTGGTGAGGGATTGGAATGCCCTGCCTGCTGCAGTTGTAAATGCGTCTAGTTTGGGGGCGTTTAAGAGATCTCTGGATAGGTTTATGGACGAAAAGGGATTGGTATAGGCTAGTGGGTCATTGTTTTTGTAACTGGTCGGCGCAACATCGTGGGCCGAAGGGCCTGTTCTGCGCTGTAATGTTCTATGTTCTATGTTCTATGTTCTATGATCTATGAGCCCCACACACTGTTTAGTTACCATGGTTAATCGCATAACAGCCAAACCCTTAACATGTTCCTGAACTCTTAATCTGTCTTTCTGGACATTTATGATTGTCATTCAGGGGATATCCAAAGCATCTCACCTTTTTCAGGCCTCTAAATTATTTCCATTTTTGTTTCCATAATAATTTCTCCATATTTCTTAGAAGAAGCAACATCCTTTACATCAAATTTACACTTTTCTGACATTGTATGGGCAAAGCAAGCAATGGTTAGCTTTGCTGCTTCACAGCGCCAGGGACCCGGGTTCGATTCCTGGCTTGGGTCACTATCTGTGTGGAGATTGCACATTCTCCCTGTGTCTGCGTGGGTTTCCACTGAGTGCACCGCTTTCCTCCCACAGTCCAAAGATTTGTGGGTTGGGGGATTGGCCATGCCAAATTCTCCCTCGTTGTTCTTGAACAGGTGCCGAGTGTGGCGACTAGGGGATTTTCACAGTAATTTCATTGCAGTGTGAATGTAAGCCTACTTGTGACTAATAAATAAACTTTAAAACATTTACATTTTTAGACAGAGGGCAGGATTTTTCGGCCACCCTTTCCCCAAGGTCAAAAAATCCCAGCCAAGGTCAACAGATCGTTGCATGATCTGTATCCTGCTCACCACAATTCCCGTGGCAGGTGGCACTGGAAAATTCTGCCCAGTGTTTGGAAAAAACAAAGGCACAAAGTACTGCAAAAGTGCATTGAACAGCAACTGAACATTGATGCGCATTTTTTTATTTTATAGTGCTACAAGTAGGCTTACATTAACACCAATGAAGACACTGTGAAAATCCTCTAGTCACCATAGCCCGGTGCCTTTTTGGGTACACTGAGGTAGAATTTAACATGGTCAATGCACACCAGCACACATTTTGGACTGTGGGAGGAGCACCTCAGGAAACCCATGCAGACACAGGGAGAATGTGCACACCCTGCACAGACAATGACCCAAGCCGGGAATCGAACCTGAGTCCCTGGTGCTTTGAAACAGCACTGCTAACCACTGTGGCACCATGTATAAACACCGCCTATGTGGCATTGTGAGGTCGTGACTGACATGGCCTTGGAAGGTCACCATTGACATAAGGTCGAAACTGACGCATAAAGTCCAAACAGGATGTCAATTTCCAAATGCCACAAACACCATTCGTCATAACTGGAACATTGTAAAGTCAAGGACTGCCATAGTGTTATTAAATAATATTTGACACAGAAGCGCAAAAAAGAAAAATCAGGGCAGGTGAATAAAAGCTGAATCAAAAGGTAAATCAGAGAGTTCAGTTTAAATGAACATCTTAAAGAAGAGGATAAAAATAGAAAACTTAAAGGAGAGGATTTCAATGTGCATCTTATAGAAAGAATAGAAAGTAGTGTAAGAAGCTGTAACATTTTTAACTGGCTTAATCATATTTTTAATCAGAAGTTGTGGTCGAGATTTGCAGCAGTTATCTAACTCAGGGTGGGAACGTTGACAGTCATTGTTTAAACTCCGGGTGCTCTGGTTTTCTCCCACAGTCCAAAGATGTGCAGGTTATGTGGATTGGCCATGATAAATTGTCCATTAGTGTCAGGGGAACTAGCTAGGGTAAATATGTGGGGTTACGGGGTAAGGGTCATGGTTGGGTTATTGTTGGTCCAGACTCGATAAGCTAAATGGCCTCCTTCTGCGCTGTAGGGATTCTATGATTCCGAACTTCAAGGCAATGGAATGTTTGGCAAAAAAAGGCAAGAGTCATAAAATTGGGTCGGAACCAAAAAACAGGCTTACTTCAAAGCGATGTTTTGTTTTGATGCCAGGTTAGAACGCTGGTTATGCTTCACAAACACAAATAGCAGGCAGCCAAAAAACGTTTAGCTAATTTAATTGTTTTGCAAACTGCAAGGGAGTGACAAAAGCTGCCATTGAAAAATTATGTCAGAGTTCGCTTCTTTTGCAACGCAGAAGTTTTGGAGTGCACAAGGTTTACATGTTTAGTTCTCCAAGTAACAGTTTATTCGAAGTCAATTAACTGCCCCGTGATTTTCAAATGTGTGTGTGAGACCAAGAGGAGAAGCTGCAGTTAGTAATAAAGATCTTGAAGATAACATCCATGAGGAATGTAAAATGGCTGAAGGAGGCGTAAGATTTTGATAATACTGCTGATTTCTAACGTTCGTTACTGGTTTGTAGCATCTCTAGATTTTATTCTTTAGCAACTTTTCAAATTAAGTTGTTCAGTTTCAATTTCTGTAACTGAGACATTCAGTAAAGTCAATTGGAATACATTGCACCATGACAGCTGTCCGTAAAATAAAATTTAATGGTTTTATGACTTTTAAGTGGCCTGAAAGTTTGGGTTCAGCAGCTCTGTTTTTCAAAACATGGCTAAGAAGTAGCTTCAACTTTTGGAGTTCTCCGACATCAGATGTCCCCGCCACCACTGCCAGCAAGAACGGAGAATTTGGCGCTCAGCCAAAACTCCATTCACTGCAGCGGGACTGGAGAATCCCACCTTCCAAACATTTAAATATCAGGCAAAGCAGAAGCAGTTAAGAAGTCCCTCCCTTTTCAGAACATAAGAAGGCATCTTATCTAGCTCAGGAGAAGCAAAATTCTTGCCTCCGAATAGCCTTTGTTCTTCATGGATTTCTGATTTGTGGACCATGGTGGCACAGTGGTTAGCACTGCTGCCTTACAGCTCCAGGAACCTGGTTCGATTCCTGGCTTGATTCACTGTCTGTGTAGAGTCTGCACATTCTCCCCCATGTCTGAGTGGGTTTCCTCCCACAGTTCAAAAATGTGCGGGTTCGGTTGATGGGCCATACTAAATTGTCCCTTTGTGTCCTGGGATGCGTATGTTAGAGGGATCGCTAATCCCTTTAACATAGGGTTTTGGGGATAGGGCCTGATGGGATTGTAGGGTTTTAGGGATAGGGCCTGATTGGATTGTTGTTGGTGCAGATTCGATGGACCGAATGGCCCCCTTCTGCACTCTAGAGTTTCTATGTCTATGACTTGGCTTAAAACGCATTGAAGGGATGTAACTTTACAACTGGCCTGTATCTAAAGGAAATGTGTTAGTTATTCATAACGGAATGTATCCCCTGGAGGCCTTGAGGAAAAGAGATGGACATTTGTCTTCAGTCTGAATTATTCCAGATGATCCGTACCCTAAGCCATTGGAAGAGGCGAATTTGGACAATTTCCAAATAAAAGACTCAGGTATAATGAGAATGGGGATAAAAGTTAGGAAAGCATTTTCTTTTTTAGCACAGTGTTACCATGGAGTCTGGAGTATGATTCTTCTGGATACAGTTCAACATCACTTCAGAGATAGAAGAAGAGAAAGACATCACCTGTGAAGATAACACTCAAGGAATCCAAAGAACTTGAGGGATAAGAAACTTGCAACTTGTCTTTCCTGTTTTTCTGTTAGATAGATGTAAAATCTTACATTGGTTTAAACACATGGACATTATCAAGGAATCTTTAATATCACAGCTTGAATCAAAATTGAGCAGCAATGATTTAAGATGGATTTGGATAAGACAGTATGATCTTATCAATGAAACATATTGCCCACAATGGTCAGTTGCAATATGGTTTGATTAGTAGAGTGGTTACTACTCACCAGGTGGTTGTATGTATGATTTCTTGTAAAATATTGGTGACTAATGGATGTATTGTTGTATTGTAATAGGTGCGTTGTATTATTCAAACCTAGCGAAGACCTGAATGATTAGTTTGAGCTTTGAGTGCTGTCTCATTACTTTTCATAATTCTCACGTCCAAACAATAGACTAAACTCTGCAGGGTAGAAAAGCTTACGTCTTCCAGTCGAAAAGCAGAGAGGTTTATGGAAGGATTTCCAAAGCTTATCATAGAATCATAGAATCCTACAGTTCAAAAGAGGCTAATTGGCCCAGCGAGTCTGCACCTACTCTCAGAGTATCTTACCCAGGTCCACCTCCCCTGCCCTATCCCAGTATACCCACATATTTACCCCACTAACCCGCCCCCCACTAATTTACACACCTTGGGAAACTAAGGGGCAATTTACCACGGCCACTCAACATTGGGTCACTGTCTCATACACATCTTTGGACCATGAGAGGAAACCGGAGCACCCGGAGGAAACACACGCAGACGATATGCACAGACAAACTCCACACAGACAGTCACCTGAGGCTGGAATTGAACCTACGTCCCTGGTGCTGTCAGGCAGCAGTGCTAACCACTGTGCCACCCTGGATCGAGGCCTCTGGAGGTATGGCCACCAATGATAGAACAATGAAAACCACGGATGCTCGTGAGACCAGAATTAGGAGTATAGCGATGAAACGGTGCTGGAAAAACTTTCACTGAAACTATGTAGTAACTGTTCAAGGAACCTTAATTGGGAAAACTAATTAAACATGGCTGATTTAAGTCGACTACCTAATGTTGATAGCAAAGATTTGTTCTGGTATGTTGATATCAAACTGATTGAATGGCAATCTTTCCTTCAAGTTTGATGGGGTTCCTTGAGGAATAAGAAAAACGCGCAGAGAAATAACATTGAGTTGTCTCCTACACCTTTTATCTGTAAATTAACATTGCCTTGACGCAAACTCTCACGAGTTACTGGACTGCCGAATGCAAACATAGAGTGGATGTGAAACATCAGTGGAAAACATACAAGCAGTGCAGATGGGGCTTGTGCTTCCCTTGCCTGCTGCTCCTGACTGAGTGACAAAGGCCTCTTGGGTTTCCTACAATTCCCCCAGCGCAAGCTCTCCGGAGACTGCAGCAGCTCGTTGCTATGTGAACCGAGATGAAGCGGCGTAATCAGCCCGTGGACTATTTTCTGTCTTATCGATTGTGTCAGGTTTAGCGGCAATGGTTAACCGTGGGTAGTTGCTTAAATCGCTTTAATCAACTCATCCCCGTCTCCTGGTTGGAGAGTCCTTCAGGGAGTGTAGGGATAAAGCATCCCAGCTGGGTACTTTTGAGTGGGAAAAAAAAATCTCCAAAAGAAACAGGGTTTCAAGTGAAAAGGTGGATTGTAATCTGCGGGATAATTAAATTGTTAAAACAGAGACAATGATTTAACCTCAATTTCACAGTGTTTGAACCGACTGAAGCCTTGCCTTGAAAGGAAGCTACACTTTTGCCAGAATTCCAGGCAGAAATTCGGATTCCACCTTCACTTGCAGTGTTTTTTTCCTAATACAAGGTGACACAATGGATACACAAAGGAATCTAACACCAATTCCTAAAGGTCAGACTGCACAAATTACTTACAGAACGCTGCATTAATGTTCCCCAGTGTTAATGGTCTCCTTATCCCAAGAACTCATTTTGAAATTTTAATCCACGTCAAATTCCTCTGATCATCTTTGATCAGCAATGTCAGTGGCATGAGGCAGCTTGCAAACTCTGCCTGCCCGATTAATAATTCACCCAGGGGCCGCATAGCGTTAACCTGCATTTTAAACTTCGATTGGGGAGGTGGGAGTGAGGATGGAAAAGTGTAAATAGCTCAGATAAAAGCATCTGTTTGATCCAGGCGCCGTCACCAGTGAAACAGTAATGTGAAAGAGAATGATTTAACCTACATGCAACTCACACTAATTAAATCCACTTTGTCATCTTTAAGTATTACAGGAAAGAGGCAGGTTGAAATGCCTTCAAACATTTCATGCAGGGTGGAATAGATATACTGTGTGCATTTTTAGTGATTTTCACTTTATATCATAGATGTGGTTACAGATACGACTAATTATTTCCTCTTTAAAGCATTCTTTCATTGTCCACTATGAGCCTAGCGCTGTTACAAGTGAGCCCACATTTCTTTAGAAACTGTGAACATGGTCCACCTTCATTTCATGGGAGTAGCGATGCTTATCTCCGGTCTCTCCTTCTTCCCATTCCACTTCTAACGCATCACCTCAATGAATTCTCTCTTCTCCATTTCAGTCTTTCAAGTCTAGTCACAATGCTTCCAACTGTGATTCAGTCATTACTGTTCTGAGATAGGTCCTTCTATCCTGGAGTCTAGACATGAGACTGGGTTCTTAGACAGACTGTAGACACACTCTGGTATCTGCTGAATACTTGTTTATTCGTACTGCATTTAAGCAGGTTACAGAGTAGGCTGTTAGACATTGTTCCAAACTCTCCCTCAAGAGAGAGGGAGGGCGGAATTTTCCTGTCCCGCCCACCACAGGAATCGTAGCTGGTGGGACACGGACCATGCAAGTGTCCGTTGACCTTGCGTGGGATTTTCTGGCTTTGAGGTGAGTGCAGCCGGAAAATCCCACCTAGAGAGTCTAACAACGTGTGACTAGTGTCAGTGGTATATCATCATCCACCGTAAATTTCAGCATTTCTGTAATAAGTCCTCGGAGGCAGAAGTTCCTTCACCAAAACCCTTTTATTTACAAGCCTGACAACAGCATACAGAGTGTTTTCAGTTAACAGTCTGCACTAGGAACTGACACGCCTGGTTAAATACAGAGCAAGAGGCTCCTGATTGGCACATCAATTTGGCCCTTTTTTTTGTTTTTATTCCAATTCAATCCAAGCAAGTCCAATTCAGAGTCTCAACAAGTTGGGACATTCCCAATCCAAGCTGTCAAGACAGGGCTCTCAACTCTGGTAATGTAAATGGGTATAGTATGATAATAATGTTTTTTTCTCTCTTTCATTCACAGGTTTTAAGTCGGTCCGCCTCGTGTCCAACGAGGGGCATAGACGCGATGGGTCGTACTAGGGCTGCTCTTGGTTGTTCGAGGTTGGCCTAGTGCTTCATGTCGTTAGTGTGTGCCTAAACTGGACCAGATACTGGGCAAGACGACAGCTCAGTGACTATCGCTGATTGCTGTGCAGACACATGGATTTGGGCCGGTGTCTGTGGGAGTTTGCGCATTCTCCCCGTGCTTGCGTGGGTTTTCTCCGGGTGCTCCGGTTTCCTCCCACACCCCAAAGATGTGCTGTTAGGCTGATTGGCAGGAATAAATTGTCCCTAAATCAGATTCCCTCAATCTGGATGGCCATAAAACATTAGACAGGGGTTGTGGGTGGAGAGGGGGACTGGTGGCGTTGGGGTGGCGGCGCGGGCTTGTTGGGCCGAAGGGCCTATTTCCCGGGCTGTTTTTGTTCTTTGTTCTTTTGTAACTCCTGTCTTGGGTTTGATCTAAATGATCCAAGCTGATTGGTGCAGGCGTAGCTCCTCCTCCAAGGCATGATCTCATTTACATCTTAGCCAAAAGGCCGAGATGCTGCTTTTAAAAATTGCTTCAAATGAAACTAAAATGTAACTTAATGACTCCGACCAAGCACAGCACATCGATGCCACACTTGATCTTAGCCAAAAGGCCGAGCCCTTAATCAGGGATAACTTCTTGTGTGCAACCAAATAAACAAAATCAACTTAACTTAGGGACAATTCAAAAAGGGGCAGCTCCCTCAAAGAAGGGGAACCACCTGAATCCAACAAACAAAGCAGAAAGGAAACTTAAAACATCAAATTAAAATGAAGGCAAGGAAACTGTGCCCTCGGACACTGTGTGCTCCCTCTTCAGGGACACCTGGCTGCGAATATAACCACGTCACAGGGGCCGACAGCTGGGTTGGACAACCCCTTCGATTGCTCACTGCCTGGACTGTAGATGGAATGCCTTGCCAGGCCCAGGAGCAAGGTCACGGGGAGTTCATCCTCCTTCCTGCACCACCCCCTCCCCCTCCCTCCGCGCTGGGTGCCCGTAGATCAGGGAGTTCATATTCTAACCAGCCAACCTCAATTGCCTGATTAAAAGCATTACAATTCCTTATCCGTTAAGACTTTAGACTACAAGTACTGCACTCACCTCTGAATCATCTGTGAGTTCAATTCCCACTCCAGAGACTTGGGCACAAAATTTAGCCTCACACTGCCAGTGCAGATCTGAGGGAGTGCTGCACTGTTGGATATGCCATCTGTCAAATGAGAAGTTAAGCCAACACCCTGGCCTAAGTTGCTCGGATGGCAGGGTTTCGGCTCCCAGCATCCAGAGAGTCAATGGGGACCCGCCGCCCTGCTATTTCTGACAACCTGCCACTATGTTACACTCTAATAAACACTGATTGGCAGTTGGTATAACTTCCATCTGCACTTAGAAGGAAGTCCCATCTCAGAGAGCTGCTGGCCAATTAGTTGCTGATCAAATGCCTTCTGGAAATTTAAGTACAGTACATCCACTGGTTCCCCTTTATCTATAGCACATGTTACTACCTTAAGGAATTCCAATAAGTTGGTTAAACATGGGATTTTCTGCCCCGGTTTTCACTGGGTGGGAGTGATGGCGGGGGTGGAGAATCGAGAGTCCCAAATGGGTTTCATGCCAACGTGATTTTCCTGCTCAATTGACGGAATGGCATTCCTGCTATGAAAGGCCAGGAACCTCATTATGTTTAGATACCATTAGTAGGCTTCCCCAATGTATTATCCCTACACAGCGGGTTCCCTAGCAGTGGAATGTGTGAACAATGGAAATCTTGTTGACTAGAAGATCCCGCCATAGCTAATGGCAGGCCATCCCCACCACTGCAATACACACCATGGCTCACATGAATTCAGATACAGAACCATTAGTTTTATCCTTCTATTACTTTTGTTATCTCTAACATTATCTGCTGATTACATTACGCTTTGATTTGTACTTTTTGTCGCCTCCTGTCCATATCAGTTTATCATTTTCCACATTTATACCTTTTCTCTCTTGCTTTGCCTTTCTCTACTCGTTACTTTAACACCTCTTCCAAAATTTGCTTCCTCTATTTAGAAGAACAAAGGGGAGAATCTCATGGAAGCCTACAGAATTCTAACAGGACTAGACAGGGTAGACGCAGCAAGGATGTTCCCGATGGTGGGGAGGGTCCAGAACTGGGGGGTCACAGTCTAAGGATAAGGGGCAAACAAAACATTTTAGAACAGAAATGATGAGACATTTGTTCATCAGGAGAGTGGTGAGCCTGTGGAATTCCCTATCACAGATGGATAAAGCTCCTGGGATGATGGGGATCAAAGGATATGGTGGGAAGATGGAGGGGGGGAGTCAGGCCATTAAGTCGGATGATCAGCCATGATCATACTGAATGGTGCAGCAGGCTTACAGGGCTGAATGGCCTACTCCTGCTCCTATTTTCTCTGTTTCTGTGTTTAAAGTCCTCTTTACATTCCTAGTTGTGTAGCTGACTAGAACATCAGTTCCAGCATAGTTCACGTGTAGACCATTTTATTGGTGCAGTATACCCAGTGGCTGTGCCAGGCCCTCATAAAGCAGATCCCACTTCTTCCATGCCAGAGTTTGAGTCACACATTTGTCTTTATAATTTGATTTAACCCTTTGTCAATTTTCACATGGCTCAGATAATAATCCAGACATTATTTTATCATTGAGGTTCTGTTTTTTGATTTAGTATTTAACTCCCCAAGTCTCTGTGTAGAACCTCTTTTCTATCTCCACCTAGGTCATTGGTACCTGCAAGTACCATGATGACTGGATCCTCCCCCTTTCAACGGGACTCTGGACCCTCGCTCTCTGCTACGGAGAGCAGTGCCAATCCCCCTCATTATACTGTCCTCTACTGCCACAACACTCTTTTTTGCTCCTCCGACTTAACTGGCTTCATGTATCATGGTGCCATTAGTCAGTCAGCTCATCTGTCCTGCGGCCCCCAACTCTTATCCAAACAATCTGAGAGAACCTTAGACAACTGCAAAGACTGAGACTCCTGAACTTCTGCTCCCTGGGTTCCCTTTCCTGCCACACCCACATGGAATCCCTACAGTATAGAACAAAGCCATTCGGCCCATCAAATCTGTACCAACCACAACCCATCCAGGCGCTATTCCCATAACACCACACTTTTACGCTGCTAACCCCCCGGAAACTAGGGTCAATTTAACATGGCCAATCAACCTAACCTGCATCTTTGGAATGTGGGAGGAAACCCATGTAAACACAGGGAGGGAATGCAAATTACACACTTTTAGCGACCTGAGGCCGGAATCGAACCCGGGTCCCTGGCGCTGCGAGATGGCAGTGCTAACCATTATGCCACCCTTCACAGTATCTTCACTGCAGTGTTAATGTCAGCCCACTTGCCACATTAATGAATAAAACAGTATTGCTGTTTCTGGCAACCTTTCCTGCAGAAATTGGCTGATACCTTTTCTCAACAGGGGCTGTAAAGCACAAATAACTTCTTAAATGTGTTTAGAGAGACAGTGGTCATGGAAGTTACTAAATAAGTGCTTTTTTATTCTTGTAATTGTTCTGGTTAGAGGCGAACGTGATTTTAGCTGTACACGGAAGTGCAGCATTGCACAATGTGAGAATCCTGTACTATTGGAGTGATGCAGCGTAACTCTACCACCACAAGTTGACGTTTTTTTCCCAGTCACCAAATTTGTCATCTTATATGACACTTGTCACCTAGTTTATTATGAATTATGCACACTTACCACTTGGCTCCCCTGACTACCTAACCTTTAAAACCAATTTGTAACTGGCTAAAATATTGCGATGAAGTGGAGCCCTCTGCTCAACCGCACTCTCCCGTAACTAGGCTGATAGAGCGTCTCTCTCCATGATTCCCTGCCACGTTTAATTCCCTCATGATTGCTAAGGCAACAATGCTTCACAACTGCTGGGGGCATGAATTGTTTTTTTTTTGTAACAGGCTTTATTTGAGTAACAAATGCCTGCAACTCAAACAGGTGAGCTAGTGTGGAACCGGTGTACTGTGGAAACAGATTAGAGCAGCTGTTATTGTGTGTACATTCCACTCCTTTCATTTCTTCAAGGCATGTCCTTGCATTTTGATGCCAAAACAATGTCTAGTTTGGCTGCCGATGTTGATTAAACAGTCGATTTACAGAGGGAAGAGCAGGCAGGAGACGTGGCATCTGCAGGAAGGTGAAGTGAGGTTTGAGCGAGCACTCAGAGATTGACTGCTCCACAGAAGTAGGTCTGTTTGTTTGTCCTCGGCATTGGGCAACACGAAGTGTGTACTGCCTACGTCTGGACATTACAATTTCAGAGTGGAGTTTGTGTATTTGACCACAGCCAATCTGTGTATTTAAAGGGACTTTGTGTTACTGAGACCATTGTAGCTTAAAATGTACTTTGCAACCTGTCTTCATTTCAAAATCTATGGTGTATTTGTTAATCTAAAGAGGGAGTAAAGGAATATTAAATCACAACCCAATATTTAATAATTTTTTTGTTAAAACTAATTAATGATCCTGCGACTACATTCCTCCACATTTTGGAAAGAAAAAGTAAAAATTGCAGTGGTTTGGTGGTGGGGGGGTGTGCAATTCTCCCAAAAATATCTCAGTGCCCAATAATGGGGAAAATCGGAGATTTTCTTGCCTTCCTTTGGACATACTTAGCTTTACAAATCTCTGGCACTTATGTGTTACAGAGCGCCTCGGCTGGGGGGCGGTGTTCACGTCAGTAAAGGTTGCGGGGGGGGACCTCATACCGCTGGGGGGGCAGAATCAGCATGCTAAATGGGCCACTGCACATGCGCTGCTCTGCGAGCAGAGATCAGCGCAGGCGCACTGCTCCCCCCCCACCCCCCAATCGCAGGTCTGCTGATCATCAGCCTCCCCCACACCCCCTGGTCGCTAGCCTGAATCCTCCCCCAGATCCCAGGACAGCCCCAGTCACCAACCCCACCACCCCACCCCCCGGCCAGTCCTGAACCCCCCTCATGTGCAGCCCACTCCCCACCCCACCATGTGTAGTCCCAATCTCCCATCCCCCCATATCGAGCCCCAATCGCCTCCTCCTTCTCTTTCCCACCGATTCCATTGCAGATCGGACAGTCGTTCCCCCCCTTCCCCACAACCACCACCAATCAGGTCTGTCCCCTCCCACTTGGCACTGCCCAGTGTCTAGTGAACAGTGCCAGGGTGCCCAGTGCCTAGTGAACAGTGCCAGGGTGCCCAATGGGCAGTGTCAAGGTGTCAGGTTGGCACTGCCAAACTGGCACTAACTAAGCGGCACCCCCCCCCCTCCAACCCACCGCCCCTGACTTCCCGGGGGTCCTTAATGACCTCACGGACAGTGGGATGATCACTCCTGGTCACCCTTGATGGAGGTCAGTTTTAATCTCCGCTGGTGGGAACCTCTCCCAGCCGGTGGTGTTGGGGAGGGTGTGGGGGGTGGTGGGTAGGAGGAACGGATGGACAGAAGGGAGCCTGGAGACTATCATCCCGGGCTCTCACTAATAATATGGAAATTGAAATTTCAGTATTGTAACCAGCCTCACACTGATTTCCAGCTGGGGGCTAATTAGGTCGAATAAAAGTGCTTGGGGGACTCGCGATCAGCCGAGCACAGGTCGCGAATCCTGCCACAGCACCCCCGCCACAGCACCCCCACCTGCCCCCTCCTCCCCCCCCAGCCCCTCCCCCCAATGTCTCCCAGCCCACGGCACTGCTCAAATAGCCTGAAGAATGGCCCCTATGGCCTTTTAAGACAGGATTCTGTTCTGGAATCTTCCTGTCCAGTTATAACATCACCTTGGGGGTGGGGGGGTGGGGAGAGTCGAAACACTTCATTTACATTTTAGCTAAATTCATTATCAGTTCAAATTTTTGTTTGGAAAAAAATTGAACTTTGAATGTTTCTTCTTGGAATTGAGGAGAACTTGAGAAACAGCGACAATAACACTTCATTTTTAAAATATTATTGTGACCCACATTGACATTTGATAAATTCCATTCCCATTCTGAAAAAAAAGTTCAACTGATCCACTGAGGACCTCACACGAGGTAGAGTTTCTCATTGCTTGATAAAGTGTTGACTCTCTCCCCATAGGGAAATGCACCACTTAAATACAGAGGAGTGAGGAACGGAGAGAAAAAGAGTCAGGCATTAAGGAAATCTGTGGCGCAGTGGGTAGCATTCTCTCACTTCTCGGATAGGTTGTGGGTTCAAGTCCCACTCCAGGGATCTGAGCATGTGACACTTCTGTGCAGTGCTGAGGGAGTATTTTATTTTCATTGAATCCAGTGGTAATAACAATCGAGAGAGAAGCTGTATTTAAGGGGAAGCTAGGTGTCCACATATGGGAGAAAAGAGGTTATACCAAAGGTAGGAATAGAAGGAGTATAAATGCCGTGGGTAGAATGGCCTTTTTCCGTGCTGTAAATTCTATGGTGAAGTTTAACTTGATAAAAGTGGTATTAAACTTTCCAATGCTTAGCCAGACAGGATAATTCTCACCCATTGAATCCCTACGGTGCAGAAGGATGCCATTCAGCCCATCGAGTCTGCACCGACTTTCTGGTGGAGTAACTTACCCACACTCAACACCCACCCTTCCTCGTAACCCTGCATAAAGTACACTAACCTACACATCTTGGGACCCTAAGGGGTAACTTAGCATGGCCGATCTACTTAACCTGCACATGTTTGCACTGCAGGAGGAAACCGGATCACCCGGAGGAGAGATGTGCAGACACGGTGAGAATATACGGACTCCAGGCAATCACTCAAGGCCAAAATCAAACCTGGATCTCTGGCGCTGTGAGGCAGCAGTGTTAACCGCTGAGCCACTGTACTATAAGAATACATCTGCTCCCAGGCTATTGTACCACAATGAAATAATAAGATAAACACTTAGAGAAGCAGCTATATTGGAGCAAAAGGTTAAAATATAGAATACTTGAGTATAGATGATATTAAAATATAGGACACTTGCTCACGAAGTGATAAGACAAGAGCCATTGAACATTTTCTTATAGAACTTAGGGAAAGAAACAAATATTGTTCCGGGAGATACAGTTGCCTCAGTTTATTTCACTATAAACTTGATAAATCTTTGCAGAATAGACGTTGGCAGAGACCCAGAGTCACATCTGTGCTGCTGCCTCAGGGTTAGATAAAAATTGTCAATATATGAATTGTACAGGATTATTATACTCACAGCACTCAGAAGATAGCCATTGTCAATATGCTGTGTTTGATACAAATAGTAATTGTTCATGCTATTGATATAAACCAATGACATTTCCATTAAAAGCAGCAGCCTTAGTGGGCTGGATTGAATAATTGTTTCGCGTGATACATTTAGCCTTATCTCAGGATATCCAAAAGCGCTCCACTTAATTAATTAATTTTTCAAGTGTAGTCACTGGCCTGTCAGCCAATGCGGCCAAGATCTCACAAGGAGCCAATCGAATGAATGGTCAGGCACCCTGTTTTAGTCCTGTTGACCCGCTGACACTGCGATGTGGAGATGCCGGTGTTGGACTGGGGTGGGCACAGTAAGAAGTCTCACAACACCAAGTTGCAGTCCAACAGTCCATTCTGCTCATCTGATGAAGGAGCAGTGCTCTGAAAGCTCGTGATTCCAAATAAACCTGTTGGACTTTTACCCTAGTGTTGTGAGACTTCTTACTATGCCTGGAAAGACTTGATTACCTGTAAAGACACGCATTCCAACCATTCCTCACATTCCAATCTGTAATTATCTTGCCATTGTGTCTATGCCTATATATGCCCTGCTTGTGAACCTACCGCCACTCACCTGATGAAGGAGCAGTGCTCCAAATGCTCGTGATATCAAATAAATCTGTTGGACTTTAATCTGTGAGACTTCTTATTGTGCCCACCCCAGTCCAACGCCAGCATCTCCACATCATGAAAAGTACTTTTATAAAATCCCTACATCGCAGAAGTAGTCCATTTGCCCCATTGACTCTGCAGTAACTCTCCAACAGAGCACCCTACCCAGGCCCCATCCCCATGTCCCCACATATTTACCCATTAATCCCCCACATCCTGAGACATTAAGGGACAAATTAGCATAGTCAATGTATCTAACCCACACATCTTTGGAGTGTGGGAGGAAATCAGAGTACCCCAAGGATGTGGAAAGATAGTGCAAACTCCAGACAGACTGGAAGGCTGGGATCAAACCCAAGTCTCTAGCAACATGAGGCAGCAAAGCTAACAACTGTGCCACCGTGCTGCGCTTTTTCTCTACTGCAGAATTTCTGTGGCTGTGTTATAGGGTAAGCCAGTGTGTTAACTTTTAAGTGCACCCTCCATGTCACGCACCATGCCAACTTGGAACTGTATCACTGCTCCTTGACTGTCGCAGGGTCAGAGTCCCAGAACTCTCACCCTAACATCACTGCGTGCGTGCTTTCACAAGACCGACGACAAGTTCAAGAAGACGGCTCGCCATCAGCTTCTCGAGGGCAATTAGAGACGGGCAACTCCTTGCCAGCAACTCAGAGCATGACATGACCAATGTGTATAATTTGACCAGCGCTGTGTAACAAAAACACTGCAATGTTTCTCATTACTCTGTCGAAGAACTTCACAGCACATCCTGATCCCTGTAGAAAATGTGAATATCATTGCACTGTTATGACAATTTAAAATGTTTTGTAATGTTCCTCTCAGTTACTTTATGAATAAAGTATATCTTTTCAAAAAAAAATCACCTTGCCAGTGACATTCAAATCCCATGTACAAATAATAAAATAGACTCATTTTGCGTGTGACATTTTAAAACTAATCTAAACTAAGGGAGCATCATGATAGAACATCAAAAATGATGGGTTGCAACTTCTATTACTTTTGTTACAAGTGGTTCAACCCACATTCACTCAATCTTTTGAGCTATCAGTGATGGTAACTTGCCAGTTTGAGATCAGCACCTTTTAAACATTTTAGTGCTATCCAACATTCCTGCTACTTCCTTATCTGTCAGTACTAGTCACTGACTGCTTTGATTCATCTTTGTTTCATTCAGAATTGGCAAATTTGATTTGATTTGATTTGATTTATTATTGTCAGATGTATTAGCATACAGTGAAAAGTATTGTTTCTTGTGCGTTATACAGACAAAGCATACCATTCATAGAGAACAAAATGGGAGATTGCAGAATGTAGTGTTACTGTCATAGCTGGGGTGTAGAGAAAGATCAACTTGGTGCAAGGTAGATCTATTCAAACAGTGCAAGGGAGATCCATTCTGACAGTAACAGGGAAAAAGCTGTTCTTGAGTCAGTCGGTATGTGATGGTAGACTTTTGTACCTTTTTCACAAAGGAAGAAGGCGGAAGAGAGAATGTCCGGGATGTGTGGGACCCTTAATTATGCTGGCTGTTTGCCGAGGCAGCAGGAAGTAGTGACAGGGTCAATGGATGGGAGGCTGGTTTGTGTGATGGATTGGGCTACATTCACGACCTTTTGTAGTTCTTTGCAGTCTTGGGTAGAGCAGGAGCCATACCAAGCTGTGATACCAGAAAGAATACTTACTATGGTGCATCCATAAAAATTGGTGAGAATCGTAGCTGACATGCCAAATTTCCTTAGTTTTCTGGGAAAGTAGAGGCATTGCTGGGCTTTCCTATCTATAGTGTCAGCAAGGGGGGGACCAGATTGTTGGTGATCTGAGCACCTAAAAACTTGAAACTCTCAACCCTTCCTTCGTCATGTAGACAGGGGCATGATCTCCTTTACGCTTCCTGAAGTCGATGACAATCTCTTTTGTTTTGTTGACATTGAGGGAGAGATTATTATTTGGATTGGTTATTTGCCCATGAGGTGTAACATGTTTAAGTGAGATAACGATTGAAAGGCATGATGCAACACTCTGAGAGGCACACATGACGCTTTTCTGATCAATGTTTTTCTTGCATAACATTTAATACACTTATACTAAAACCCTCAGTTCATGTTATTCCTTTCTTCAGCGATCACTCGCCAACATGGATGATTGTCCACCTTAGAAACTCCGTGTCACTGGTCACAGCACTGAATCCTGGGGTGAAATTTTCCCGTCCCACCTACCACGGGAATCGTAGTGAGTTCGGATGGACCATGCAAATATCGGTTGATCCTGAGTGGGATTTTCTGGTCTTGGGACGAGTGCAGCCAGGAAGCTCCCCCACTTTGTATGGCTGATGAGCCCAATTCAAGAGCCCTATCTTCGAACACATACTCGGCAGGTTTTTTGGAAGGTGGGATTTGTCCTTGGATTCCAGATTGCCAGCAATCCCTTCTCAGGCTTTTATTCTGAACCACCTCTTCTGGCCAGCTGTCCTCGAAGAGTTGTGTCCCTTCAATCAGAAGTTTCCCCCAAATAAGTCTCTTCTGAGCAGCAGTCTCCCAGGAGTTGATACCTATGTTTCATTTCTTGAGGTA
Source organism: Carcharhinus amblyrhynchos (assembly GCF_965287045.1). Lineage (NCBI taxonomy): Eukaryota > Metazoa > Chordata > Chondrichthyes > Carcharhiniformes > Carcharhinidae > Carcharhinus > Carcharhinus amblyrhynchos. The sequence goes on from NC_137329.1 coordinate 117,002,745, forward strand.
AGCCTTCAGGAAGCCTTCAGCTTCCTTGAGCCTCCCCTTGTTCAGGAGTTTTCCTTGAGCTGGGTGAAGAAGATCTGCTTTGGCAGTCAGTATATCTGAAGAACGTGGCCAGCGCAGCAGAGTTGATTTTGGATGATGAGAACCTCAATGTTGGTGCTCTTGGTTCCTTCAAGGGCGCTGATGTTAATACATCTGACCTTCCAGTTGATGCAGAGAGTCCATCTCAGGTAGCATTGATGGCCCCTCCCCAGGGCTTTGGGAGATATGTTGTCATTCAGAAGAGTCGGGAGAATTGCTGCCTTGTTCATGAGGATATTGGCATCAGCACAGTCATCGAAGACACTCATCCTTAGATGTCTGAAGGAGGTGCACGTGGATTAGATATGACATTGGATCTTTGCCCTGGATGAGAGTGGTTCCCCAAGTAGGGAAAATGTTCCACATTTGGGAGGATTTCTTTGTTGATCTTGATGGAGGGAGAGAGCAGGTTTTGTCCCAGGACGGGTTGGTAAAGGATTTGAATCATCTTGAGGCTGAGGCTGTGACCAATTCTTCGGTACACTTCAGCGAATTCGGAAAGTATGACTCGGATATTCTCTCCCGTGAGAGCAGAGGTAGTGATGTTGCCTGTGTACTGAAGCTCGATGAGTGATGCTAGTGTCACTTTCTTCTTGGCATTCAACCAGTTGAGATTGGGAAGTTTTCATTCCATCCACTCCACTGGGAAGCTGGTTCTTGACAAGGTGAAGGATGATGAAAATGGAGAAAAGTATGAGGGCATATCCCTGCCTGACTCCAGCCTTAACCTGAAAGGTTTCTCTCTTATTTCCATCAGTGAGGACTGTCATCAAGTCTGCTCCATCATTCAATCATAGGTGATAAAGTTCTCAACCCCATAGAATCATACAGTGCAGAAAGAGGCCATTCAGCCCATCAGGTCTGCACCAACTACGATCCCACACAGGCCTTATCCCTATACATTTACCCTTGCTAGTCCCCCTGACACTAACACGAAGGGGAAATTTAGCATGGACAATCCACCTAACCTGCATGTCTTTGGACTGTGGGAGGAAACCGGAGCACCTGGAGCAAGCCCACACAGACATGGGGAGAATGTGCAAACTCCACACAGGCAGTGACCCAAGCCGGCAATTGAACCTGGGTGCCTGGCGCTGTGAGGCAGCAGTGCTAACCACTGTGCCATCCCATGCCGCTCACTTATCCTGCCATTTCCCCGTAACTTTTGATTCCCTTACCAATCAAGAACCTATCCAACTCTATCTAAAAGACACTCAATGACCTGGTCTTCTGTGGCAATGAATTCCAAAGGATAGTCTCTTTACTCTGAGACTGCGCCCTCGGATCCTAGTCTCTCCGACTAATGGAAACATCTTCCCCACATCCACTCTATCCACGCCTTTCAGTATTCTGTTCCGTGCACTTCCCCATCCCCTTATTGGCTGCCCACTGTGAAATCTCGTTGAGAAAGTAATCTTGCCCGGGAACGGATTCTACCTCTGCAGCCGAGGCCACGGACTTGGCGCCAAGGACGAAATTCAGGCCAAAAGATATTTAGCACAAATATACTGAGTGCCATCCAGAAGCACGGTGATGCTCGCAAAATTTACCCCAATTTTCTGGACAGGTAAACAACAGAGGAAAAAAAACGTGTAGAGTTAGTTAACATTTAATTACCTGAAATGAAGTGTGGCGTTACAATTCTCTGATTTGTAACACGGCAGTCTGCAAGGAGCTTTCTCAGTTCAGATGTGTTTGCTTTTCCTTTGTTTCAGTTGAACAAGCAGGCAAAGAAAGACAAACACGTGTGCAGGTTGCATTGCCGCCTGTGCTTTATTTTATCGTTTGTGTACAAAATTAATAAGGAAGAGAGGATTAGGGATTGGAGGAAAAGCATCGGAGAGGGAGACGATGGGAGTTGAGCAGAGGGTTTTGATAGGAAAAGGAATTAAGAAGGCTGATTTACAAAAGAGAGATGAACAAAGATATTTCAATCAAAGGAGGATTTGACACCAAGGAACTGGTAATTATGCGGGAGAAATGAAGCAGAAGGAAGAGCTTATTGGTAGAGCAGTTGTTATCTGCACTGTATCATTGACAAAGGAAATTCATTATTGGAGTATCGGGTTTCCAGTCTTCCCACTGTTTCTGGGGGATATGGGGGACCACGTATAGGTTACCACAATCCTGTCTGAAGCATTGGATAATGGATCGAGACGCTTGTAACTGGACTTTCACTGTCCAATCAGATCGGAATGGAGGCCGGAGCCAAAAGAAAAATGGTGCCAACTATAGGCCTTGTGATTACTGGCATCTCACGGTAGTAACAATCTATGGAATTGGTCAGAAGAATGGCGTCTGCTTACCTGCCCATCAACTCCATTCCCGGCATTGCAATATTCATGAGGGTCGGGGATAGTTGGGTGGGGGGTGGGAAGGCCAGTGACCCCATACACATCAATAAACAAGACATGGAGATGTTGGCGTTGGACTGGGGTGGGCACTGAGATGGGTATCAACAAGCAAAGCAATAGTTAATGTGCCCATTAGGAGCTCATCTTCTTCACTTTTATCATGATCACGGAAGCCTTCAGCACCTGGCCGTTGCAGACTGTTGTAATCGTGCCTTTAAGAGACATCAGCGTGATATCACTCGAAGGGAACTCAATCATGGGATCCAGTCTTTGTTTCACTTTTGCTTTGAGCAGAGCGCACACACATAGCTCTGATGTCTTCAAACTTTATACCAATATACGACTGTTTTCACACGCCTCTACTTAATAAATGAACTATAATAGGTTCATGGTGAGAGAGGGAAAGTTTAAAGGAGATGTGCAGGGGGAGTTTTCATGCAGAGAGTGTTGGATGCCTGGAATGCATTGCCAGAGGAGGTGATGGAAGCAAGCACATTAGCAACGTTTAAGAGGCACCTGGATGGGTACATGAATAGGGAGGGAATAGAGGGATATGGGTTGAGTAAGGACAGAAAGTTTTTTTTTAGTTTAGTGAGAGAATCATGATCGGCACAGGCTTGGAGGGCTTGTTCCTGTGCTGTACTGTTCTTTGTTCTTATAACATGTCTACCCAATCCCTTATGAATGATTGGCTCTTTGCATCTTAAAGTCATAGAATCCCTACAGTGCCGAAGGAGGCCATTTGGCCCATCAAGGCTAAACCAACCACAATCCTACCCAGGCCCTATCCCATAATCCCATTGTATTTTCACTGCTATTCTCCCTGACACTAACGTAACAGTTACCATGGCCAATCAACCTAACCTGTACATCTTGTACAGTAAATAAGCCCAAACCCAATGCAAGATGGAATGACATGTGTCAATCAGATAAAGTACAGGTATGACATGGTGAACAGCCTTAAATCATGCTACATCACATCATGTAAGAAGTTTCTTAATACTTCAGTCAGGGCAGCACAGTGGCTCAATGGTTAGCACTGCTGCCTCACAGCCCCAGAGACCCAGGTTCAATTCCTGGCTCGGGTCACTGTCTGAGTGGAGTTTGCACTTTCTCCCCGATTCTGTGTGGGTTTTCTCTGGGTGCACAGTTTTCTCCCATATCCCACATCGAAGAGGTGTCAGTTAGGTGGATTGGCTATGCTAAATCCCCCTTAGTGTCAGGGGGACTAGCTAGGGTAAATGCACGGGATTTTGGGGATAGGGTCTGGATGGGATTATGGTCGGTACAGTTTCGATGGGCCACATGGCCTCCTTCTGCACTGTTAGATTCTATGATCCCAATGAAGTTGCAATGGCGGAGAATGTTGAAAATGTAGTGTTGTGTCTGTGAAGAAAAGCGTTGGAGATATAGCACTAAGGTGGGACTCAATAAAGAAGCAGTAAACAGACAGGTCACTCATGATGAGATTGACTGGGTAACCTGTCTGTTGTGTTAGTAGCACAATACGTCATGAGCACTTGCACTGGGTTAGTTCAGCTGGGAAAGCCAAGTGACCAGGACGTGGGTCAGATTGATAGTGAGCAAGGTAGAGCCAAACAAAATAATAAGGTCATAAAAATTGGGCCAAAGGATGTTGGTTTTTGTAACAGGTGGTTTTGGGAATAGCTGAACAATAAACTGAATAAAAAACAAAGACATCTTTACCCCATGGTGCATTCCACAATTCTTCCACAATGGTAGAGCTTCGAAAAAGCACACAAAAGCAGCTACAGCAACACTCATCTGAGAAATGATAGAAGAAGGAAGGTTTAAAGGGATATGTAGGAATGTCCATAGAATTGCCCATTTAAATTGGGTTAAAGTCCACCAACTACACAAGTTTAAGATGTTTAAACTGGACAGGGAACTATGATCTCTTGATTTAAGTGTGTTTGAACGAGACAAGCAAGCCATGAAACTTTGCCTCGCAATTGGGGATGAATGTTTGCACAGACTGAGCACATCAGAAGAAAGATGCGCATCCAAAAATGTGTGTGAGTTAGGCAGATTGGCCATGCTAAATTGACCCTAGTGTCAGAAGATTAGCAGGGTAAATATGTCAGGTTATGGGAATAGGATCTGGGTGGTGTTGTAGTCAGTGCAGACTTGATGGGCCAAATGGCCACCTTCTGCACTATAGGGATTCTATGGAAGAGCTAACAAATCCCATACGGAATACCCGTGATAAGATGAGAAAGAGTGAACATACGTTTTGTGCCATCAATCTCATGGAAAAATATAGATGCCATCACATCATTCAAAGTGCTTGCCAAGATTCAAGTTATCTGTCCAGAGAAAGTGTGTAACAATTCATTATTGAGCACGATTGACGCGGGGTCAGTGCCAACATGCTACTTCTGCAGATTCTAAAAGGCATGTATCTACACATGTGGAAGGCCATGGTGAACCCTACTGCACAACAGGTATAGGACCCACATTGGCATGATTAGACCTTCTGCCTGTTCTGGGTGCCAGTTACGCACCTGCTCAAAGGTCCATCTGAAAATGGATTCAGGCTGGCAAACTAAGGCCCAGGGTCCCCACTGCATTTTCACTCCTGGTCTCCTGTTTCTCTGGTGAGGAACAGGCAGTTGGCTATTAAGCATCTCAACCCCTTCTCCCTTCTCCATATATCCCACAAGAAAGGGGAAAAATGCAATTACAGGAAAGACAAAATTCCAAAATATCATGGTCACAGAATCATTACAGCACAAAAGAAGGCCATTTGGCCCATCTAGCCTTGCACTGGCCACAATCCCACCCAGGCCCTATACTCGTAACCCCACATATTTACCTTACTAGTCTGACACTAAGGGTCAACTTAGCATGGCCAATCAACCTAACCCACAAATCTTTGGCGTGTGGGAGGAAACCGGAGCACCCGGAGGAAACCCACGCAGACCTGGGGAGAACATGCAAACTCCACACAGACAGTCACCACAAACTGGAATCGAACCCGGGTCCCCGGCACTGTGAGGCAGCAATGCTAACTACTGTGCTACCATGCCACCCCAAAAGGATAACCTATTTGTCACATTTCCATATAACAATTAAGTGCCAGTTGGAAAGTCATCCCTCCCCCCTTGTTTCACCTCCTTTGTATTAGCAAAACTTAGTTTGAGGCAGTATTTGGCTTGCAAAATGATGGCTGCTACAGATGGTGTGGAGATTAAGTCATGTGGCGCTCTGGGTAGCATACACTGCCCAAGCCTGAAGCTTTGGATGTAAGTTCCAACCCAAGACTTGGAAAATGCGTCTGTAATGCGGCCAAACAGGTTGAGTACCAACCTGCAAAAATCTTCCTAACATACGCCAATGGCAGGTGATCAGAACAGGAAGTTTGGAATCTCTGCCATCCCTATGGCTTCAGAGTACAATATTCACATAAAGATGCGTGTTGCCACAGCAACTTGGACTTCTTGTGAGAGTGAACTGTAGCATGCCACGACCATGTATGTAGACAGGTAATTTTTCAAGCGTTAATCTGAGTCTAGGTGAGTTGTTGGCTGCGCTGGTATTTTGAGAAGTTGCTGAACTACATGTGCCACTAAAGACCGCGCCTGCAAAGGGAGGCAGTGTGGCACCTGTGCCAGGTGCTCCATCACCTGGGTCTGAGAGGAGGAGACACCAGTTCCTGGTGGTTGGTCTCCTTCCAGCCATCTTCCCTGGCGATGTGAGTGTGGTGTGTGCAGGGAGTGTTATTAAGGAGAGGCGATGGCCTAGTGGTGTTATCACTAGACTACTAATCCAGAAACTCAGCTTGTGTTCTGGAGACTTGGGTTCAAATCCCACCACGGCAGCTGGGAGGAGTTTGAATTCAGTAAAGAATATCTGGGATTAGGGGCACAGCCTCAAGATAAAGGGGGGGCGGTTTAGAACGGAGTTGAGGAGGGACTTCTTCACTCAAAGGGTGGTGAATCTCTGGAATTCTCTGCTCGTTGAAGTGGTGGAGGCTGCCTCGCTAAATATTTTTAAGAAGCGGGTTGATGGGTTCTTGATAAGAGAGGGGATTAAGGGTTATGGGGAGAGGGCGGGAATGTGGAACTGAGCCACGACAGATCAGCCATGATCTTATTGAATGGCGGGGCAGGCTCGAAGGGCTAGATGGCCTACTCCTGCTCCTATTTCTTATGTTCTTATATTAAGAACCTGCCAATGATCATGAAACCGTTGTCAATTGTCGGAAAAACCCGTCTGGTTCACTAATGTCCCCTCAGGGAAGGAAATCCACCATCCTTGCCTGGTCTGGCCTACATGTGACTCCAGATGTGGTTGACTCTCAACTGCCCTCTGAATAAGGGCAATTAGAGATGGGCAATAAATACTGGCCAGCCAGCGACGCCACGAAGGAATAAAAAAAAAGCTGGTCCTATTTGTTGCTCCTAATTCCCAATTCCTGACTCCTGTGAATCAGCTGCTGCTGGAGAATCCGTATATTTCACATGGAGTGTGGAAGCCCTTTGAATCGGCAGGGTGGCTTGTGAACACCGTGACCAACAGAAGTGTGAATCACTCCCACTTTTCTGCCAGCAGGGGGCACTTAACCTGAAAACAGGAGAATTCACCCAATACGTTTTCTACTTTCACCTTTTTTTTTAACCATTGTCCCTCAAAAGTTTAGCTTCACTAAATGGGCTCCCTTTGCCTGTCCTGAATTACAGATTTTGACTGAAATAACTCAAGAACCCCACACACCCTGGGCATACTCTTTTCCACCTGACTCGCTTCAAGTTTCTAGGTGTCTAGATCACCAACAATCTGTCCTGGATCCCCCATGCCAATGCCATGGTTAAAAAAGCCCATCGAAGCCTCTACTTTCTCTGGAGGCTAAGGAAATTTGTTGTGTCCACTACGATTCTCACCAACTTTTACAGTTGCACCATAGAAAGCATCCTCTCCAGATGTATCGCAGCTTGGTATGGCTCCTGCTCTGTTCAAGACTGCAAAAACTACAAAGTGTTGTAAATGAAGACCAGTCCATCACACAAACCAGCCTCCCATCAATTGACTCTCACTACACTTCCCTCTGCCTCGGCAAAGCAACCAATATAATTAAGGACTCCACACACCACGGACATTCTCTCTTCCACCTTCTTCCGTTGGGAAAAAGATGCAAAATTCTGATGTCACGTACTAACCTGGAGAACAGCTTCTTCCTTAATCCATCTCACACCAAGTTGATCTTTCGCTACACCCTAGTTATGGTTGTAACACCACATTCTGCATCCTCTCCTTTCCTTCTCTATGAATGGTATGCTTTGTGAGTATACTTCTCACTGTCTACGATTAATATGAGAATAATAAATCAAATCAAATCAAAAAACACTTTAAAGTTAAAATGCAATCAAATAAAGAAATCTTGAAAATAGGATAGTTACAGAGAGATTGAGCAAAATACCCTGGCTTCCCAGCTGGGTGCCTCCCGCCAGTTGGAGTGTTTGCCAGCAGCGGGATTCTCTGGTCCATTGTTGTCAATGGGAGTTCCCTTTGGTGTCACCCCACATCAGCAGCAAACCCGCAGGCAGGGGTACGCTGCCGGCAGAACAGGAGAATTCCAGCAGCGTGAACGGCCAGAGAATTCCAGCCGTTGTTTTTGCTGGTGGAAGAATCGAATCCGAAAGGGCGTATTCTTAAAATTACATTCAGGTCATTGAGAGGTGAAACCAGCAGATCACTTATTTTCTACAAGAGGTAACACAAATCTGGAATTTGCTTCTATCAGCACCCTGTGGAGAGCAGGCCTTTAAGTTTTGAAGAACACGATCTAGTTGAGTTCTTCGATAATGTGACTGAACACATTGACGAAGGAAGTGCCGTGGACGTAGTGTACATGGACTTCAGCAAGGCGTTTGATAAGGTCCCCCATGCAAGACTTCTTGAGAAGGTGAGAGGGCATGGGATCCAAGGGCCTTTGGCCTTGTGGATCCAGAACTGGCTTGCCTGCAGAAGGCAGAGAGTGGTTGTGGATGGGGCTTTTTCTGAATGGAGGTCAGTCACCAGCGGAGTGCCTCAAGGATCTGTTCTGGGACCCTTGTTGTTTGTCATTTTCATAAATGACCTGGATGAGGAAGTGGAGGGATGGGTAAGTAAGTTCGCTGATGACACGAAGGTTGGTGGTGTTGTGGATGATCTGGAAGGATGGCAAAAGTTGCAGCAGGACATAGATAGGATGCAGGACTGGGCGGAGAAGTGGCAGATGGACTTCAACGCGGATAAATGTGTAGTCGTCCATTTTGGCAGAACCAACGGGATGAACGAGTACACTATCAAGGGCAGAAGTCTGAGTAGTGTTGAGGAGCAGAAGGATCTTGGGGTCCGGGTCCACAGGACTCTTAAATTGGCCTCGCAGGTGGAGGAGGTGGTCAAGAAGGCGTATGGTGTACTGGCCTTCATTAATCGAGGGATTGAGCTTAGGAGTCGGGAGGTAATGCTGGAACTTTATAAGACCCTTGTCAGGCCTCATTTAGAGTATTGTGCGCAGTTCTGGTCGCCTCACTATAGGAAAGATGTAGAAGCTATTGAAAGGGTACAGAGGGGATTTACAAGGATGTTGCCTGGACTGGGAGGCATGCCTTATGAAGTTAGGTTGAGGGAGCTGGGACTCTTTTCCCTGGAGAGACGAAGGTTGAGAGGCGACCTGATAGAAGTTTACAAAATGTTGAGAGGAATAGATAGGGTGGACTCTCAGAGGCTATTTCCCCGGTTTGAAATGGTCGCTACGAGAGGACACAGATTTAAGGTGCGGGGAGGGAGGTTCAGAAGTGATGTTAGGGGTAAGTTTTTCACTCAGAGGGTGGTGAGTGAATGGAATCGGCTGCCGTCAGTGGTGGTGGAGGCGAACTCGCTGGGGTCTTTTAAAAGACTCCTGGATGAGTATATGGGGTTTAATGAGATTGAGGGTTATAGATAGGTCTGTAGGTTGGTAGGTGATGATGTGATCGGCGCAACTTGTGGGCCGAAGGGCCTGTTTGTGCTGTAGTGTTCTATGTTCTATGTAATCGTTTGCCAGGTAAGGGTTATCAAGGGATATGAATTGGAATGAGGTACAGATCAAGTGCAATCTAATCGAAAGGCACAACATTCTCAGGGGGTTGGGTAACCTATTCCTGTTCCTTTGTGAAACTGTGGATCATTATCTCAAGAACAGGTATTCCATGTCTCGCAAATTGACATTTGAGCTGTCCTCTTCTAGCCCTTTCTCCATTATCATTTCCAGCAATTTGAATAAGCAATCAGAGAGAAGATAGTCATTACCACCTCAAGCAAACAAGTTCCTTCCAACCTTTGACCAACGGGCAATTAAACATCTCATGAGACCGCATGCATCTCTCTTCTGCTGATCCTGCTAACAAGCACCGCAATTCTCTCATCTTCAACTGTGCACCAATTCTCTTCGAGTCATAGAATGATACAGCACAGGCCATTCAACCCGCGGTGCTGACACTGGTTCTTTGGTAGCATGATCTAATTAATCTCACTCGCTTCTTCTTTTCACATAACCATGTAATTTTATTTTCCTTTTCTGATGTTTAAAGATTATAAGTTTATTTATTGGTGTCACACAGGACAGCACGGTAGCACAGGGGTTAGCACTGCTGCCTCACAGCGCCAGGGAACTGGGTTCAATTCTGGCCTCATGTCCGTGTGGAGTTTGCACATTCTCCCCATGTCTGCATGGGTTTTCTCCCGCACTCCAAAAATGTGTGCGTTAGGTGCATTGGCCAGGCTAAATTGCCCCTTAGCATCGGGGGTGGGGAGGGAGTTAATAGGGTAAAGACATGGGGTTATGGGAATAGGGCTTGGGAGGAATTGTTGTCAGGGCAGGCCTCAATAGGCCAAATGGCCTCCTTCTGCACTGTAGGCTTGCCATGAAGTAGGCTTACATTGACACTGCAATGAAGTAACTGTGAAAATCCTCCAGTCGCCACACTCCGGCGCCTGTTCGGGTACGCTGAGGGAGAGTTTAGCATGGCCAATGTACCCTAACCAGCATGTCTTTCAGACTTGTTTATCCAGCTTATCCAGTTCTCTTCTGAAAGAGAATCTGCTTCCACCACGCTTGCTGGCAGTGCATTCCAGATCACAGCAACTCACTTGTGTTAAAGAAATTATTCCCCTATGTCGCCTCTGGTTCTTCCTGCCAATCACCTTAAATCTACGCTCCCTGGCCCAGCTGCCACTGAAAACAGCCTCTACTTATTTACTCTTGTCAACATCATTCATAATTTGCAGCGCCTCTATCAGATTTCCTCTCACTGAGACTGAAGCAATGTTTTGTAAAGGTTATCATAATTTCCTTGCCCTTGTACTTTATTCCTCCAACAATAAAGTCTGGGATCCTATTTTTTTAACTAATATTTTCAACATATCCTGCCAACTTCAAAGAATTACGTACACACATCCACACATCTCCATTCCTTTAAAACAATACCATTTACTTTATATTGCTCCTCTTCATTCTTCCTCCCAAAACATATTAGGGCAACAGCATCAGAGACCTGGGTTCGATTCCTGACTTGGGTCACTATTTATGGGGAGACTGTACATTCTCCTTGTGTCTGCATGGGCTTCCTCCAGGTACTCTGGTTTCCGCCCACTGTCTGAAAAACATGCAATAGCAGTGCTAAATTTTCCCTCAGTGTACCAGAGTATGGCTACAACGGATTTTCACAGTAACTTCATTGCAATGTTAATGTAAGCCTCCAACGAAAACAGAAAATTGCTGAAAAATCTCAGCAGATCTGACAGCAGCTGTGGAGAGAGAGTAGAGCCAACATTTCGAATCCAGGTGACCCTTCTAGGTGTCCAGGTCACCAACAACCTGTACTGGTGCCCTCCATGCTGATGCTATATTTAAGCAAGTCCACCAACACCTCTACTTTCTCAGGAGGCTAAGAAAACTTGGCATGTCTGCTACAACTCACACCATAGAAAGCATTCTTTCTGGTTGTATCACAGCTTGGTATGGCTCCTGCTCTGCCCAAGACTGCAAAAAACTACAAAGGGTTGTGAACGACACCCAATCCATTGCATAAAGTAGTTTCCCATCCATGGACTCTGTCTGCACTACCCGCTGCCTCAGAAAAGCAGCCAACATAATCAAGAACCCCACGCACCCCAGACATTCTCTCTTGCACCTCCTTTCTTCAGGAAAAAGATACAAAAGTCTGAGGACACATACCAGGCGACTCAAGAACAGCTTCTTCCCTGCTGCCATCAGACTTTAGAAGGGACCTACTTCATTTTAAGTTGATCTTTCTCTACACCCTAGCTATGACTGTAACACTACATTCTATACCCTCTCCTTTCCTTCCCTATGAACGGTACGTTTTGTCTGTATAGTGTGCAAGAAACAATACTTTTCACTGTATACTAATACTGTATACTAATATAGTAGTATACTACTACAGTAATAAATCAAATCACATTCCTCCCATCTGCCTGCTCATAGGAAACCCACCACCCCAACCTCCTGCCCCCCCTCTAAATTGTCCGAACCCTTCCTGCCCAATATCCCAGATTACATTTCTCTGTGATCCATTGGGCCACCTTCTTGGATTGGATTGACCCTGCCATCTCCTCCAATTGCATTATCGAGCCTCCCTGTTGTGACGCCACTGAGGACGCGATGGGTGCTGCATGAATGAAAGTTCATTTTTCTTTCTTTAAGAAGAAAATAGCCAGGAATGAAAAGGTTCATGAGCAACTGAGGCCATTAAAGGTTCATCAAATACAATCCTCATTGAAATGAACATAAACGGGAGGGAATGTAGTTAATGTGGTGAAAGGGAAGGGACAGGCATAGCAGTATTCCCTGAAAGCTAATGTGATTCAGATTTTTAGTTTTCTTGTTTAAGAAGTGGAAGTCATCCTTGGTATTATTACACCGCTGGTCTGACATCTGTGCTAGGAAAAATGTTGGAGTTTATTATAGAGGAAGCAATTCAGCATGTAGCAAGAGCAAGGCAATAAATCAAAGCTATAGGTTTATGAAAGGCAAATGAAGCTTTAAAATGTAGCGGGATTCTATGAAGATGTAACAAGGGTTACTGAATGATGATAATCTGGAATTTGAGAAGGTATTTAATAAAATCCTTCACAGAAGCAAGGCTAAATGTAAAACTTGCAGCATTCAATATGAAGCTGCAAAAGGTATTACTTGGATAATTAATAGGAAGCAAAGATTAAATATTAATGATAGTAGTTCTAATTGGATAGCGATGACTATAATGTTAATTCAAGACCTGCTGTGGAATACGTATGTTTGCAATTGAATCTGGCTCACAGCACCATTGAGAGTTACAATATAAATGGAGACCACATGGCCCTTTGCATTACAAATAGGCAAACACAAGAACTAGGAGTAGGAGTAGGCCACTCAGCCCCTCGAGCCTGCTCCACCATTCAATAAAACGACAGCTGATCTGATTGTCATTGCAACCCTATACTTTTTTTGTTTTTTTTATTCATTCGTGGGACATGGGCATCGCTGCCTGGCCAGCATTTATTGCCCATCCCTAGTTTTTAAAGGTCAGATGAGAGTCAACCACATTGCTGTGGGGACACATGTAGGCCAGACCAGGTAAAGATGGCAGATTTCCTTCTCTAAAGGACATTTGTGAACTCAGATGGGTTTTTCCAACAATGGTTTCACGGTCGTCAGCAGATTCTTAATTTCAGATATTTTTTATTGAATTCAAATTCCACCATCTGCCTTGGTGGGACTTGAATCCAGGTTCCCAGAACATTAACTGAGTATCTGGATTAATAGTCTAGCGATAATACCACGAGGCCATCGCCTCCCCAATTATTGTTGCCTCCTCCCAATAGCCTTTCACACGTTTGCTTATCAAGAATCTAACACAGCATTAAAAATGCCCAAATGTTTCCAATGTCGTTTGAGGAAGAGAGTTCCAGAGGCTCACAACCATCTGAGAGAAGAAAATTCTCCACATCTTCATCGTATATGAAATAGTAATTGTTTCATTTTAGTGTTGTTCAACTTCACAGCCTAAGTAATAAGTTGGCAGAGTGGGCTGCCTGCTGTATGATAGAGGATCTCTGATTTTCACTATTTTCACTTCTCCACTTGAAAATCTCACATCTATAATTTCACCTCAACCCTGCCACTTAGAACATAAGAACATAAGAACATAAGAAATAGGAGCAGGAGTAGGCCATCTAGCCCTTCGAGCCTGCCCCGCCATTCAATAAGATCATGGCTGATCTGTCGTGGCTCAGTTCCACTTTCCCGCCCTCTCCCCATAACCCTTAATCCAAATGCCAGCCTTTCGCTTCATAGAGTCATAGAATCCCTACGGTACAGAAGGAGGCCATTTGCACTGACAACAATCCCAGCTAGGCTCTATCCCAATAACCCCATATATTTACCCCAATAACAATCCCTCTAACCTACAGATCCCAGGACACCAAGGGGCAGTTTAGCATGGCCAATGCACCTAACCAACACATCTTTTGGACAGTGGGAGGAAACCAGAGCACCTGGAGGAAACCCACTCAGACATGGGGAGAACGTGCAAACTCCACACAGATGGTGACCCAAGCCAGGAAGCAAACTGGCATCCCTGGCACTGTGCTAAGCATTGTACTACTATGCCGCCCACTTATCTTTCTTGGCATTTCTTCACCTTTAAACCCCTCATTCCCTTCAAAAGCATGCAGCTCATGGGGATGTACTGAGTTCTTGTCATGAGAGATGGTGAAATTATTGGCATGTTATCAGTGCCAGGATACTGGATGAACACTTACACAGTTACAGTGGCACCCCTGTGGAGCAACACACAGCAATAACCTTCCCTCCATCATAAGGTTGAACAATGTTCAGCACCATTTTGGACTCCTCAGATACTGAAGCAGTCCTTGCCCATATAGAGCAAGACCTGGACAACATTCAGGCTTGGGATGATAAGTGGTAAGTGACATATGCACCACACAAGTGCCAGACAATGAATATCTCCATCAAGAGAGAATCCCACCATCTCCCCTTTACATTCATTGGTATTGCTGAATCCCTTATTATCAACATTTGAGGGGTTACCATTGACCAAAAACTGAACGGGACTATCTCATAACTCCAAAAGCCTGTCCACCACCCATAAGGCACAATTCAGGAGTGTGGTGGAATACTCTCCATTTATAAGAAATAGGAGCAGGAGTAGGCCATCCAGCCCTTCAAGCCTGCCCCGCCATTCAATAAGATCATGGCTGATCTGTCGTGGCTCAGTTCCACTTTCCCGCCCTCTCCCCATAACCCTTAATCCCCTCTCCTATCAAAAACCCATCAACCCGCGTCTTAAAAATATTTAGCGAGGCAGCCTCCACCACTTCAACGGGCAGAGAATTCCAGAGATTCACCACCCTTTGAGTGAAGAAGTTCCTCCTCAACTCCGTTCTAAACCGCCCCCCTTTTATCTTGAGGCTGTGCCCCCTAGTCCTATTGTCTTTTTTGAGCGGGAAGAGTCTTTCCACCTCTATCCTATCCATCCCATTCATCATCTTATACGTCTCAATGAGATCTCCTCTCATTCTTCTAAACTCTAACAAGTACAAGCCCAGTTTATTCAGCCTCTCCTCATAGCTCAACCCCCTCAACTCCGGTATCAGCCTAGTAAACCTCCTCTGCACTCCCTCCAAGGCCAAAATATCTTTGCGCAGGTGCGGCGCCCAAAAATGCACACAGTACTCCAGTTGCGGCCTCACCAATGCCCTATACAGCTGCAGCAAGACCTCCCTACTTTTATATTCAATCCCCCTCGCTATGAAGGCCAGCATCCCATTAGCCTTCCTGACCACCTGCTGCACCTGCAAGCTGGGTTTTTGCGACTCATGCACAAGGATGAATTTGCCTGGATGAATGTAGCTCCAACAACACTTAAGAAGCTTGACACCATCCATGACAAAGCCATCATCTTAAGCATTCAGTGGTGCATAATGGCAGTGGCGTGTACCACCAACAAAATGCACAGCAGCAATTCACCAACACTCCTTAGACAGCACCTTCCATAACCCCATTACATCGAACAACACTTCCACCCGCGTGGGCCCCCTCCCCCGTGCCACACACCATCCTGACTTGTAACTATATGATCGTTTCTTCACTGTCACTAGGTCAAAATCTGGAGCTTCCTTCCTTCTCAAACAGCACTGTGGGGGTACCTTCATTACATGAACTGCAGCAGTTCACCATAACCTTCTCAAGGGCAATTAGGGATGGGCAATAAATGCTGGTTCAGCTCATGGGACCTACACCCCATTAAAATAGTGTTTAAAATCATTATAATGATCAATATTTAGTGAAGCAGCTATTAGGAATCATAAGAGAATGAAATGCAAGATTGTAACTTAAAAGTGAATGTATAGATTTCATTTCTGATAGATTTCTGTCTGAGCAAATTGTGAAGAGATATAGGCTTGATACCAAGGTCGACCCTGCAAGGCCTCGATTTTAGTATATTCATCATTATATTAAAATTACATCATAGACTTTCAGCACATGGCGCAGTGGTTATCACTGCTGCCTCGGGACCTGGATTCGATTCCCAGTTTGGGTCACTATCTGTGTGGAGTCTGCACATTCTCCCCATGTTTGCGTGGGTTTGCTCTGGGTGCTCCGGTTTCCTCCCACAGTCCGAAGATGTGCAGGTTAGGTGGACTGGCCATAAAAAATTAATCCTTCCTGTCGGGTGGATTAGCAGGGTAAATATGTGGGTTGCAGGGATAGGGTGGGATCATTGTCGGTGCAAGACCCGATGGACCAGATGGCCTCCTTCTGCACTGTCGGGATTCTATAATTTTCTACTTTATTTTTGAGTGATCTCCTCCCGCCCTGCAACCCTCTAAGAACTTTTCATTCTCTCAATTACAGTGTCTGGTCCATTCCCAAATTCACTTGCCCATCCATCTTTAGACACGCCAAGATCTCTGCAAATCCCTCCCTAAACCATTTGTACCACTCTCTACCTCTCCCTACCACTCTATACCACTCTCTACCTTTCTCTCTTTCCCCTCTTTGAAGCTGATCCTTAAGGCATATATCTTGAGCAAACTCTTGGTCACTTGTCCTGATGTGTCACTATAATTAAGAAAGCCCGCTAACACTTCTACTTTCTCAGGAGTCTAAGGAAATTTAGCATGTCTGCTACGACTCTCACCAATTTTTATGGGTGCACCATAGAGAGCATTCTTTCAAAATGTATCACAGCTTGGTATGGCTCCTGCTCTGACAAAGACCGCAAGAAACTACAAAGAACATAGCTAAGTCCATCATGCAAACCAGCCTCCCATCCATTGACTCCATCTATACTTTCCGCTGCCTGGGGAAAAGCAGCCAGCATAATCAAGAACCCCACACACCTAGGACATGCACTCTTCCATCTTCTTCCGTAGGGAAAAAAATGTAAAAGTCTGAGAACATGTACCAACCAACTCAAAAACAGCTTCCTCCCTGCTGCTATCGGACTTTTGAATGAACCTATCTTACATAAGAACATAAGAAATAGGAGCAGGAGTAGGCCATCTAGCCCTTCGAGCCTGCCCCGCCATTCAATAAGATCATGGCTGATCTGTCGTGGCTCAGTTCCACTTTCCCGCCCTCTCCCCATAACCCTTAATCCCCTCTCTTATCAAGAACCCATCAACCCGCTTCTTAAAAATATTTAGCGAGGCAGCCTCCACCACTTCAACGGGCAGAGAATTCCAGAGATTCACCACCCTTTGAGTGAAGAAGTTCCTCCTCAACTCCGTTCTAAACCGCCTCCCCTTTATCTTGAGGCTGTGCCCCCTAGTCCTACTGTCTTTTTTGAGCGGGAAGAGTCTCTCCACCTCTATCCTATCCATCCCATTCATCATCTTATACGTCTCAATGAGATCTCCCCTCATTCTTCTAAACTCTAACGAGTACAAGCCCAGTTTATTCAGCCTCTCCTCATAGCTCAATCCCCTCAACTCCGGTATCAGCCTAGTAAACCTCCTCTGCACTCCCTCCAGGGCTAAAATATCATTACATTAAGCTGATCTTTCTCTACACCCTGCACTATATCCTGCACCCTCCCCTTTCCTTCCCACCCATGGGGATTTTGTCTGTATAGCGCACGGGAAACAATGGGTGAGATTTTCCATCCACATTCACCCCGAGGTCAGAAAATCTCGCCTGATGTCAACAGATCTTTGCATGGCCAGTGTCCCACCTGCTACAATTCCCCTGGCAGGCGGGACAGTAAAATTCCACAAAATGCTTTTCACTGCATCCCTATACATGTGGCAAGAATAAATCAAAATCAAATCTAACAAAAGATGATTTGGGGTCCAATATTGTGTGGCATGAATCACAAAACATTGGCTTACAGGTGCAGCAAGTAATTAAGAAGGCAAATGGAATTTTATCCTTCCTTGTTAGAGAGATGGAATTTAAAAACAGCGAGGTTATGTAGCAGCTGTATAAGGTGCTGGTGAAGCCACACCTGGAGTGCTGTGTACAGTTTTGGTCTCCTAACTTGAGAAAGGATATACTGGCACTGGAGAGGGTGCAGAGGGGATTCACTAGGTTGATCCTGGAGTTGAGAGAATTGGCTTATGAGGAGAGATTGAATAGATTGGGACTATACTCATTGGA
The DNA here is from genome assembly GCF_965287045.1 of Carcharhinus amblyrhynchos. NCBI lineage: Eukaryota > Metazoa > Chordata > Chondrichthyes > Carcharhiniformes > Carcharhinidae > Carcharhinus > Carcharhinus amblyrhynchos. The sequence continues at coordinate 117,020,850 of NC_137329.1, forward strand.
ATTCAGAAGAATGAGGGGAGATCTTATAAAAATATATAAAATTATGAAGGGAATAAACAAGATAGAAGCAGGGAAGCTGTTTCCACTGGCAAGTGAAACTAGAACTAGGGGGCAAGGCCTCAAAATAAGGGGGAGCAGATTGAGGACTGAGTTGAGGGGAAACTTCTTCACCCAAAGGGTTGTGAATCTGTGGAATTCCCTGCCCAGTGAAGCAGTTGAGGCTACCTCATTGAATGTTTTTAAGGCGAGGATAGATTTTTGAACAGTAAAGGAATTATGGTGAGTGAGTGGGTAAGTGGAGCTGAGTCCACGAAAAGATCAGCCATGATCGTTGAATGGCGGAGCAGGCTTGAGGGGCCTACTCCTGCCCTTAATTCTTAAGTTCTTGTGTCCTTATGTAACAGTCCTGTGAAGCACCTTGGGAGATTAAGCAATGTTAAATATGCAAGTTTTAGGCAAAAGATGAAGATTAGCTGTAGCTAAAAGTTAAGCTAATGTAAGTAAACTAACTAGTCCAAGTTGCTATCCCTTACTGCTTATTTTTATGTACTTATCCAGTAATGTATGAAGGGAAATGTATTTAGCTCTGCAATCCATTGCAAATTCCTTTTGTAAAGTTTTAATTATGATTGCTCTCCCCACCCGGTTGTAAGGATATTTATCTCTGGCGAGTTGCGAATGGCGGCTTTCGAAGCTGAGGCATTCCAGTGGTGCCGACTGATTCAGCGACACCCAAAGCTGTGCTTCCCTCATGCAAGAGTAACGTTAGCACAGAACTCAGAGCTAGCAACCCTCGTCAGGAGGGTAGAGTCGACAGATCTAAGCATTAGCCACCATTTATATGCCAGTCATTGCCCGCTGTTGCATGAAGCGAGCACGTAAAACTGTGATGTGGCCAGGCCGCCGGTGGCAGGGATGTGGGCGTGCATTCTGAAATGTAACAGAGGGTAGAAATCACCTCCGTTGAAGCCTTACCCTCAAATGAGCCACGTCTCCCAATCGCACTCCCGAAACGTCCACCTGACGCTGTGGGTGTGTGCGTTTTTTTTTAAAGTGGAACAAATTAATCCACATTCTTCTGGACAGATGGTGTGAGCGGGGCTGACTGACGCTTAGTGCTGTCCCTCAGCTTGTCAGAACTTATTTATCATGGAGAAACTGGACTCTGATGGCTGATTATCTGCTCCATTTAGTAACAAGGAGATTAACCTCTGATTCCTCGCTGATGACTCAGCAGGTAGTTCCGCTTTTGTGTTTAAAAAAAAAACACTCCAAAAAAGATGCTGGTCTCCAACCTTAACAAGACCAATTAAGAAGCCAATTTGCTTTATTAGACCCAAGAGAAAGAGGCAATCATTTCAGACCACTGATTTCAAATAATAAGCATCACAATCACCCCATAACTTTAACAAATCCAGCACTGATTTATTTTTTAGTCCATGTTTGCTTGGGGCACAGTGGTTAGCACTGCTGCTTCACAGAGCTAAGGACCCAAGTTCGATCCCCAGCTTGGGTCTGTGTGGAGTTTTCACGTTCCCCACGCCCCCCCGTCTGTGTGGGTTTCCTCTGGGTGCTCCGGTTTCCTCCCACAGCCTGAAAGACGTGCTGGTTAGGGTGCGTTGGCCATGCTAAATTTTCCCTCAGTGTGCCCAAACAGGCACCGGAATGTGGCGACTAGGGGTTTTTCACGGTAACTTCATTGCAGTGTTAATATAAGCCTGCTCTACACAACCCTTGTTGACCTCGCGAAAGCCTTCGACACTGTCAGCCAACAAGGCCTGTGGAGGATCAGGTTAAAGTTCGGCTGCCCACCCAAATTCATTCAGATGGTACGCCAGTTCCATGATGGCGTGATGGCCAGAGTACTGGATGGCGGAGAATCCTCTGAGGCATTCCCAGTCACCAGTGGCGTCAAACAGGGCTGTGTGCTCGCACCCACACTGTTCAGCATGGTATTTACTGCCATGCTGAATGACGCCTTCCAGGACAGTATTGCCAGAATCAGCCTGAATTACAGAGTGGATGAGAAGCTGTTCAACCTGAGGAGACATCAAGCTATTACCAAAGTGAAAGAGACTGTTCTGAGAGCTCTCCTCTTTGCCAATGACTGTGCCCTGTATGCTGGCTCAGAGCCAGAGATGCAAGTCAGTATGGACAAATTTTCCGCAGCTTGTGACGACTTTGGACTCACCATCAACATTAAAAAGACCAAAGTCATGCACCAGCCTGCTCCTCATGCGCCTTACACAGAACCCATACTCAAAATCAAAGGGCAGAAACTACAGGCAGTGGACCAGTTCACTTATCTTGGCAGCACCCTCTCCCAAGCAGTGACTATTGATACAGAAGTTAGCTGCAGAATAACAAAGGCAAGTTCTGCTTTCGGTAGACTGCGCACCGCTGTAAGGGAATGTCGAGGAATCAAGTCTTAAAGGGGCAGTCCACACCCCCAAACCCCAACAAAAAGCATATTCATATTTATCACACCCAGTGTATTCTTGTTGAAGATGTGTTATATTCAGTAAGCTTTGTGCAGTACCGCATACTGACTCTCAGTTACTCAAAGATTATCGCAGAATATGCCTTCTCTGTTGGGGAAAAGGATACCTACAGCCACAGGCAAGTGACAATTTAAATCTTTTTAAAGCTTCCTTGTGAGCCACAAGGAACATGACTCGTTCTCCACGTCCCACCTGGAATCTTTGTCTCCTCACCATCCCTCATTTGGACTTCTTTTTGCTTGCGCTGGTCCCCAGGTTGCCTCGGATACTTCCCCAACTCCAACCCCTGGCTCACGTCATTAATTTTTCCAGGGTCCTTTTCCATGGATCCTTGTAAGTGAGTTCCCACTCCTCTGCAATCTTGGCATTCACACCAGCTTTCGGTAGAGGCCCAATTTGAAAAAGATTAAAGTGAGGAAGGGTGCTAAAATGGGTTGGGCCTCGTACTGAGCTCCTAGTTGACGTCAGCTCCTCCCCCCACCCCCACCATGGTTGCATCAAAGAGCATTTCCATGGATCACGGAATCATGGAACTGCTACAACACAGAAGGAAGACATTCAGCCTTTTATTTCTGTGGCACCTCTTCGAATGAGTAATGCACCCTCGTGCCTTCTCCACACAGCCTACACATTCTCCCTTCTTCCAGTTAGTAATCCAATTTCCTCTTAAACATCTTGATTGAACCTACTTCCGCCACAATCTTAGGCAGCACATGACAGACCCCAGCTATTCGTCATGTGGAAAGGTCATGTCTCTTTTGCCAATTATTTTAAATCTGTGACCTCTCGATTTGATTTGATTTAATGAGGGTAGGTGGCGTTTAGTTAGACAGTCAGTCATGACCCCAGTTAATGGCAGAGCCGGCTAGAAAGGTCAAATGCCCTAACACTGTTCGGATTTCTGGTGTGTCTATGTTCTTGTGTACAAGTTCAGTACATGAATTGGATTTGATTTATTATTGTCACGTGCATTGGGATTCAGTGAAACATATTGTTTCTTGCACGCTATACAGACAAAGCATACCGTTCATAGAGAAGAAGGAAAGTGTGCAGAATGTAGTGTTACAGTCACAGGAGGGATTGAAGCATTATTTCAGCGTTTATAAGAGTTAAAGTCAATGTAACAGTGTTGAAGCACCTTCACATCCCACCTGAAACCTCTGCCCCCTCACCATCCCACATTTGGACTTCTTTTAGCTGGCGTGGGCTCCCGGTTGCCTTGGATACTTCCCCAACCCCAACCCCGGCCCACATCATTCATGTTCCCAGGGTCTACGTAAATAGTTTAAACATCATTATAATTTCTGTGACTAAAATATTGAAATGTTTGTAAGGTTACTGCATTGAAACACCTCAGAATGGAAACACCATTTCACTTTCCTGTGATGACGATTTGAAATGTTTTGTAATGTTCCATTTAGATATCTTATGAGTGAAGTATATTTTTTGCAAAGTAATTACTGAGCACGGTTATCACTGTAACTGTGAAAATTACGGCAATGATATTTGAATAAATGTTACATTTTTGTTCTCAGAGTGTGGATAAGGCCACACTCATTGCCCAACCTTAGTTGTCTAATGGGAATGGTCTTCTGAAACCAATGGTTCCCAACCCTTTCAATAACACAACAAACTTCAATGAGAGTAACAATTCCACGGCACACCCTGATTTTTTCCGCTGAATTAACTGCTCATAAATGTCACAATTACTTACAGTTACTATGGTTACGGTCTTAATCGGTACACTAGGTGTACTGACCCGGATAGATGCCGGACAGTGGCAACTAGGGGAATTTCACAGTAACTTGGAGAACAATTTTTATTAATGATCTGGATGAGGGTATAGTTGGGTGGATTAGTAAATTTGCTGATGACACCAAAGTTGGAGGTGTGGTAGATTGTGAGGAAGGGTGTCATAGTCTGCAGGGAGACTTAGATAGGTTGCAGAGCTGGGCCGAGAGGTGGCGGATGGAATTTAATGCGGAGAAGTGTGAGGTAATTCACTTTGGTAGGAGCAACAGATGTGTCGAGTATAGGGCTAACGGGAGGACTTTGAATAGTGTGGATGAACAGAGGGATCTAGGTGTGTGTGTACATAGATCCCTGAAAGTTGGGAATCAAGTAGATAAGGTTGTTAAGAAGGCGTACGGTGTCTTGGCGTTTATTGGTAGGGGGATTGAATTTAGGAGTCGCAGTGTAATGTTGCAACTGTACACTACTCTAGTGCGGCCGCACTTGGAGTACTGTGTGCAGTTCTGGTCCCCGCATTACAAGAAGGATGTGGAGGCGTTGGAGAGGGTGCAGAGGAGGTTTACTAGGATGTTGCCTGGTATGGTGGGGAGGTCCTATGAGGAGAGACTGAGGGATTTAGGGTTGTTTTCGTTGGAAAGAAGGCGGCTAAGAGGGGATCTTATTGAAACATATAAGATGATTAGAGGTTTAGATAGGGTGGATAGTGATAGCCTTTTTCCTCGGATGGAGAAAGCTAGCACGAGGGGGCATGGCTTTAAATTAAGGGGGGGTAGCTACAGGACGGATGTCAGGGGTAGGTTCTTTACCCAGCGGGTGGTGAGGGATTGGAATGCCCTGCCTGCTGCAGTTGTAAATGCGTCTAGTTTGGGGGCGTTTAAGAGATCTCTGGATAGGTTTATGGACGAAAAGGGATTGGTATAGGCTAGTGGGTCATTGTTTTTGTAACTGGTCGGCGCAACATCGTGGGCCGAAGGGCCTGTTCTGCGCTGTAATGTTCTATGTTCTATGTTCTAACTTCATTGCACTGTTAATGTAAGCCTTACTTGTGACTGATAAATAAACTTTAAACTTTACTTTACCAGAGAGGATTTGAGAGATCCTATGTACACTTAGCCCTTTTTTTTCAGTTTATGGAAAGACTTCATCTATGCAACTATTTCATTTTAAGATACTTCTCCCTATGCAACTACACTTAAATGCTAGACTGTAGGAGTTAACTAACACTACTAACTTGACTACATTTTAAAACTTAGAAGGCGTGCTGGGTTAGCTAAAAATTGACTGCATTCCTAAAGGGTACACAACGCAGGCAAAACAAGTCCTGCAGCTGTAAGACTTGTTTTTTCTAACAGAGACAACATGTGAAGGACATTTACAATAATGAGATAAGGGTTGAGGTATAGTTTGGATTTTCATGTGTGTTTGTGCAGTTTGTTTTCAAGATCTTGTTCAAGCTCGGTTCAGTGTATGCAGTACAGTGCAGTGGCTTAGAAGCCAGTCTCTCCAAGTTCGCTTTGCTTTTTCTCTGCTTTTGGTTGAAAAATACTCTGTCCCCAAGGAAGAGAAGTTTAATCATCATATACACAGCGTATAGGGGCTGATGTTGGAGATCACATTCAGTGCTCTGAAGGTCTTGTGGTGAACTCCTTTGTAACAGCTCAATCAAACATACATTTGTTCCCCATCTGACATCATGATTTAATTTTCTTCAAGTTTTTTTCAATAAAAGAAATTCATTTCAAAACCCGTACCAAGTGCTGTCCCCTCATCTGTTCAAAGTAATAAATGGACCCAACAGGTTTGCAGCACAGAATTCCAATGGTGCTGAAGGAGGCCATTCGGTGCATTGAGTCTGCACTGACCACAATCCCACCCAGGCCCCATTCCCCTAACGCCACATATTTACCCTCCCAACCCTCTGACACTAAGGTCAATTTAGCATGGCCAATCAACGTAACCCGCACATCTTTGGACTGTGGGAGGAAACCGGAGCACCCGGAGGAAACCCACGCAGACAGGGGGGGAGAAAGTGCCAACTCCACCCAGACAATGACCCGAGGTCGGAATTGAACCTGGATCCCTGGCGCTGTGAGGCGGCATTGCTAACCACTGTGCCGATTGAAATGCAATGGGTCAGAGCAAGGTGCAAAGTTGAGTAGAAAGCAATGTATGTTGGGGACAGCTCGTAAGAAGTTACCACCCACTGGCACCATGTTGAATCTCAATCTTTCCACCAGTGGGATCAGGCTTTTCCTTTCTACTCTGTCCACACCCCTCACATTTGTGGTCATAATTATATTTTGACACCCTATGTAAAATATTGCTCTGACTGGTGCATAACGTCATGGGAAGTTTAATATCACAGTCTGTGTTTCTGTTGCAATTTGCTCAAACATTTCTCATGCCTGTTTGTTCTGCACAGGAAAGCTTGTGTGTCGTGCAATACATTATTGGAAACTCAGTATTTGCTGCTTTTGGTTGAAAAATACTCTGTCCCCAAGGAGGAGAAGTTTAATCATCGTATACACAGTGTATAGGGGCTGATGATGGAGATCGCATTCAGTGCTCTGAAGGTCTTGTGGTGAACTCCTTCGTAACAGCTCAATCAAACACACATTTGTTCCCCATCTGACAGTCGCATATGTCATTTTCTACACAACAATCTCTACAAGGAATCAAATGTGTTTATGCTGGGCTCTCGAAGGACACAATGTGCAGGGCGGACCAGAGGGGAGATGGAGATTGTGCATGTTATGATGGCCACAAAGGGGGCACGGGGGACCATCGATAGATTTGCCATGGGTTTCGGGGAGTGCGGGCTGCCTTATTGAGAAAGTGGAGGTTCGCCCAATTGGAAACAGCAGGAAGAGCCTGTAACTTTACCCGGACTGGAGTTGAGGTGAATAATTCCTGACTCTAAGTCAATTACAGCGGCCCTTTCCTTTGGTCCACACAACCTTCCATTCATTGACTCCGTCTACACTTCCAACTGCTTCGGAAAAGCAGCCAGCATAACCCAGGACCCCATGCATCCTGGACATTCTGTCTTCTACCTTCTTCTTTCAGGAGAAAGATACAAAAGTCTGTGGTCACGTACCAACCGATTCAAGAGCAGCTTCTTCCCTGCTGCTGTCAGACTTTTGAATGGACTTACCTCACACTAAGTTGATCTTTCTCTATATCCTAGCTATGACTATAACACTACATTCTACACTCTCTCATTTCCTTTTCTCTGAACAGTGTCATTTGTCTGTATAGCACACAAGAAACAATACTTTTCACTGTGTACTAATACATGTGACAATAATAAATCAAATCAAATCAACGGGTGTTTGTGAGGGGAAACTGGTGTTTAGCTGACTTATTACAGGGTGGGAAGCTGGAAATGTAAGAAAATCAGTCATAATTGTGTTAAATGGGTGAGCATGTTCAAAGGGCTGAATGGCCTAATCCTGCTTCTATTTCTTATGTTTTTAAAGTTAAGGTTTATTTATTGTGTCACAAGTAAGCTTATATTAATACTGCAATGAAGTAACGGTGGAAATCCCCTAGTTGCCACACTCTGACGCCTGTTCAGGTACACTGAGGGAGAACTTAGCCCAGCCAATGCATCGAACCACCACATCTTTCAGAATGTGGGAGGAAATCGGAGCACCATGCAGACAGAGGGAGAACGTGCAGACTCCATACAGACATGACCCAAGTCAGGAATCGAACCCGCGTCCCCGATGCCGTGAGACAGCAGTGCTAACCACTGTGCCATTTTTAACTCAAGAGCCGGAATTCTTGGGCCGTTCGTGCCGATGGGATTCTCCGGCCCTGCCAGCAGCGTAACCCCACCTGCGGGTTTCTCTACGACATGGGGTGACATTAATGGGAATTCTCAATCCCGCCGCGAGCAATCAACGTGCCACCTCCCACCGACAGGAGACAGGTGGCTGGAAGACCAGATAATCCCAGCCATAGTAGCTGATGGCTCTTACCCCTGCAAACAATGACATCCTGTCAGTGCAATGCTTTGGAGAGGGTGCAAGGGAAGTTTACCAGGATGTACTGGCTGATCTGGAGGGTTTCAAATATGAGGAGAGGTTGAGTAAACTCAAATTGTTTTCAATGGAAAGGCAGAGGCTGAAGGGCAAAGTGATAGAAATCTACAAAACTGAGAGGCATAGAGAGGGTATACAGTCAGAGGCTTTTTCCCAGGGTGGAAAGGTTGGCAACAAGAGTGCACAGGTTTAAGGGAGGCATGCAGGGCAAGTTTTTCACACAGAGGGTGCTGGGTGCCTGGAACACACTGTCAGTGGAGGTGGTGGAAGCAGGCACTCAAGTAATGTTCAAGATGTAGCTTGATAGACACAGGAGACGAGCATAGAGATATAAACCATGTATTGGTGCAGGCTTGGTGGGCCGAAGGGCCTGTTCCTGTGCTGTGTTGTTCTTTGTTCTCTTTGTTCTAGTGCATTTCTCATCTTCATAAAACTTAATTCTCTCCTTCAGTGTCTTCCCATTGTCATTCAACTCCGTGGGACTAACCATTCTTATTCCATTCTTATTTAACTAAATGTATCTGGAGTTTCTCGAGCAATAGATTCTCTACCTTCCTCTGCACTGTTAACTCTGGAATCCCCCAGGAACCTATTCCCAATTGTTACTCATCTGCATGTCCACCTTCAAGAATAACATCTGCAGAAATTGAGTCAACTGCCAATTATATGTTGGTTTCACTTAGGTCATCCCTTCCATCCACTGACTCCGCCAATGTCTCTGCTTATCAGAGCATCTCCTGAGCGTTCAGCTCCTGAGTTATAATCTCCTCTAAATCAAAATCCTTGGCTTCAGCTGCAAATTCGGCTTTGTTTCCATCTTTCTCTCCAATTATTGTCCCTAGCTCAAGCAGATTGTTCGCAGTATTGTCATCCTGTTTGGTCTCCATCACCAAGGCAGTTCGCACCCATCACCCTTCAGCCACTTCCCCACTCAAACCTGGCTTCATCATCTCCAGATTTGACCACTCCAACCCTTTCCTCGCTGGCTTCCTACTCTCCATAACTTCCTGTCCAAAGTTTTGTTGTAAATACCCTGCCTCGCCTGTCCATCTGTCTGACTCCATTTCGAATATTCAAGGATATGGGACAAGTGCAGGAAAATGGGATTAGTGCAACTTTAGTGGGAGGTATTGTCAGTGCAGACTCAATGGGCCGAAAGGCCTTTTCTGCACTGTATGACACTGTGGGTGGAATTTTCCCGGCACGTCCACCCGAGGTTCGTACAATCCTGACTGAGGCCAACGGAGAATGGCGTTCTCCAAGCCTCACCCACATCCGGAATCAGGGCAGACATGCTAGTAAAATTCTGGCCTATGACTCTAGTTCAGTTCCTGCTGACTGTTATGTTTGCCTAAATCCCAATCCTTTATTCCATCCTCCTTTAAAATCTCCTCAAATTCCATCTTATAATTTAGGCCTGTCATCACCTCTTGTCATCTCTCTTTCCTGACTCAAAATCCAGTTGCATTATTCTTGTCTGTAAAGGACCTTGTTTTTTTGCTATCCATATCGAAATTGCTGATTTCCACAGGCTCTAACTATTTATATACTTTTGTTCAGTGTCACGACCCCAGCTGCTGGTAATACTGCACAGATCAGATCTCAGGGTGAAACCTGGCTTGATAGATCCTAACTTTACTTTGGAAACCATAGGGGAAAGATACTGAACAAATTCACAAGAGTTTGCCAATGCATTTTTAACACAAAGCATTAAATATTTATTAAAACAAGAAAGACGAACTAAAGCCGGGATTTTGCGACAGAACGCATCATGGGAGAATCTATAGTCCGGCCAAAGGTCCACTGACTTTCGGTGGGAACAGATGATCTCAGAGAGGGTGAGGTCGGAAAATCCCGCCCTATATTTCACCAGGCAAAAAGGCTGGAATGATCTCAATACAAATGTAAGACGATGAGTCAAATTCCCTCTATTCCTTTATCCCAGCAATATATTTACAGACGCATGAACCAGTGAAGGGTTACCACTATTGGCAAGCTCCTTGCAGATGCAAATCTAATGTGCTAGCCAGTCCACAATTGTACATGGCCAGTGGTCCCACAACCCCAGCAATGATCACTATGACTTCTGCACCCGTCACCAAATTTGCTCTTCAGAAAGGGAGATTTTGACCCCTTTCTCCATTTGTTGTGATCTAATTGATAAAGATTAATTCCTACAATTAGCCAGCAGTTCCATTACTATTTTATCAGGTGACTAACAAATGGAAGAAGATGAAGTATAGCGGCCTTGATATTCTCTCAGCTAGCAATTCCTACGTTAACTATCTGGAGCAGAAAACAGCTGCTGCTCTATCAGATTAAATATGCAGCCTGTCCACTTGTGATCTATGTATCTCAATGTGATCCTGGCTTTTCTCATTCCTATGTCCCTTTGCAATTCATCTCCTTTCTAAGCAAGCTTCAACCAAAGCCCTACCCCAGGAAAAAAGAGACAAGCAACCAGCGGGGGCAAAAGCAAACAAAATATATTAGCATAAGGAAGATCTGACAGACCTTTATTTTGCTGGTCTAGTCTCTTATACCGAACGTTCTCTACTTTCACCTGAAGGTTTTTCAAATGAAACTGTCTCGTGTCCTTATCAAAACCGATTTATGAATCTAACCCTTCTATACTGTTTCACAGATACAATTGGCAGCGTGGTGGCACAGTGGTTAGCATTGCTGCCTCACAACTTCAAGGACCAGGATTCGATCCCAACCTCGGGTCGCTGTCTGTGTGGAGTTTGCACATTCTCCCTGTGTCTGCGTGGGTTTCCTCCGGGTGCACTGGTTTCCTCCCACAGTCCAAAGATGTACAGGCTTTGGTGGATTGGCCATGTTAAAATTGCATCTTTAGTGTCCCAAATATGCAGGTTAGGTGGATTGGCAATGGTGAGTGTGTGGGGTTACAGGAATAGGGCAAGGGCCTCGGTCAGGATAAGATAATCTGTCAGAGAGTCAGTGCAGACTCAATGGGCCAAATGGCCTCCTTCTGCACTGTAATGATTCTATGATAAAGAGAGACTGATTTGACTAAATGTGCACTCAACACTGATGCATGGGGCAGAGGGGGGAAGGCATCATTACTGATAACTCCCTGCTGGCACTACTGATCAGAAATTTCCAACAATTTAATGGGCATGTACAAAGTGGGTTGAATGGCCCCATAAATTAACAGAGTTTTGGACAAGGCGTAGAAGAGAGAGTGTGAGGATGATTTGTTTTACTTAATTGGCAATAATGACCTAGGACTGCAGCCTAAGAGATTGTGTGCAAGTGGAAACGGTCAGTGTTATCAAAAGGAATTTGAATGGACACTTGAAGGAAATAGACTTGCAGGGAGACACCAGGGGAATGGGACTGACCAGGTGGCCCGATAGAGAGCTGGCATGGACTCAATGGGCAAGAGGACCTCCTTCTGTGTCATAATGGCAAGAGCCCTTCCTCCGCATGCCCCTCTTCTCCCACCACTTGAAGTTTGCAAGTCTCCAAGAAAATAGTTACTTTTTCCAAAATAAACAAATGAACAGCAAGAGCAAAGATATTCCTCCTGTGGCAAAGATAATTACAAATGAAATTTCAGAGGTAACATGGATTTCTATTGGTGTTGTCTCTAACAAGTGTTTCCCTTAGTGCTCCTGCAGTGTCTATACACCAGGCAGCCGTGTTCCTTTGAACTGAGCATTTGTCCTTCTAGTGGCTCCAAAGTATTTCATTATCCATGGATCCAGAGGACACAGAAGCATTTGTTTATGCCTGAAAAGGAGACCAGAGAATTGATTATAACATCAGTCTTGGTTATTGCACCCTTCAATATTTCTGTAGCAGAGACACATCGATTGAAGGTGGGTCGACATACAGCCACCCTTCAGATCAACCCAAATGAATTGGTAGCCTCTACTTTCTCAAGAGGTTAAGGAAATTCAGCATGTCCACTACAACTTACCAATTTTTACAGATGCACCATAGAAAGCATCCTTTCTGGTTGGATTACAGCTTGGTTTGGCTCCTGCTCTGTCCAGAAACTATAAAGTGTCGAGAATGAAGCCCAGTCCATCACATAAACCAGCTTTCCATCCATTGACTCTGTCTACACTTCCCGCTGCCTCAGAAAAGCAGCCAGCCTGCTGTAAGTTTGTTTGGAATGTCTTGAGGTGGTGAATCTTAGTATCATAGAATCCCTACATTGCAAAAAGAGTTGCCGGCATTGGACTGGAATAGGCACAGTAAGTAGTCTCACAACACTAGGTTAAAGTTGAACATGTTTATTTGGAAGCACTAAATAAACTAGAACAGAACACTAAATAAGGTGCTACCAAATAAACCTGTTGGACTTTAACCTGGTGTTGAAAAAAGAGACCATTTGGCCCATCGAGTCTGCACCAACTCTCCGACAGTGCACCTTACGCAGGTCCAACTCCACCCTATCCCTCGCATCTCCACGTATTTACCCCATCAGTACCCCTAACCTACACATCTTGGGACACTAAGGAGCAAGAAAATGTGATGTGGAAAGGCATCATCTTTCAGAGGAAAGGAACAGGTTGGAATAGAAGAAAGTCCTTTCCTTTTCTCCAAGTTTGAACAAAGACGGATTTGTTTTTTTTTGCTTATCTTTCTGAAATTAAATGACAAATTTTCAGATCTTGTTTCTGTCAAGTGGAAAACGTAAATGTTACCAAATGGAAAATGAAAGTGTATTCAAATTATCAATTCATAAAACCAAATAATTCTAAATGGGTTTAACGACTGTTCTGGGCAATGGTTCCATTCTGTTGTCTCACTAGGCTATCAAATGTTCACTAACTTGGGGCGGCACAGTGGCACAGTGGTTAGACACTGCTGCTTCACAGCACCAGGGACGCAGGTTCAATTCCAGCCTCGGGTCACTGTCTATGTGGAGTTTGCACGTTCTCCCCATGTCTGTGTGGGTTTCCTCCAGGTACTCCAGCTTCCTCCCACAGTCCAAAGACGTGCAGCTTAGGTGGATTGGCCATGCTAAATTGCCCCTTAGTGTCTAGGGGATTAGTTAGGATAAATATGCGGGGTTAGAGAGATAAGGCCTGGGGTGGGATTGTGGTCGGTGAGGGGCTCGATGGGCTGAATGGCCTCCTTCTGCACTGTCGGGATTCTATGATAACTGTGGAAAAGTTAGTAGGTTGTTGCTTAATCCAAGCACAGATGGTATTTAATTATAGTAGAACTGTTAGTTCCAGAAGGACAATGGGCTGCTGTTAGGGTCAAGGTGATGAGATTTCTTTTTGCAACATTTGCTATATCCCTCTGCTGAGTAAATGTTTGATGGTGAACTGTAAGTTTGTCTGTGGCTGCAATGTTCACAATTTATCCTTGTGAGAGAGAAGCCAGATATTGATCTTTATTGCTGTTGTTGTGCAATTTTACATGTTGCATTGATGTTTTACCCCTCCAGAATGTTCCATGTTCCACTATTAATTCTCTGCTGTTAATTTTATGGCCGCAGATTTGACGTTAATGACAATTCCACCTAGTATAGTGCTTTGTTTGTGATCATGTCACGCCTCTGTCCAGCCGCACTGGGACATCTTGGTGCAATGGTGACTGCAATTCAAAAGACTGGATTTTCCCAGAGGATATGGGAAGCGGGCTCCAGGGACCCGGGTTCGATCCCGGCCTTGGGAAAAGGATCAAAGGTTATCGGAAGTAGGCAGGAACGTGAAATTCCTGCGGAGTTGAGGCCACAATCAGATCAGTCACGGAGGGGACAGACTCGAAGGGCTGACTTGGCCTATCCTTGCCTCTAATTCACATGTTTATGTGTAAACTCATTCAGAACTCACTGGGCGGGATTTTATGGCCTTGTTCACCCTGAAACCATAAAATCCTGCCCGAGATCAACAGACCTTCCTGTTGTCCGCCCCTCACCCACTCCGATATCCATGGCGGGTAGGGCAGTGAAATTCCAGTGACCTACTTTGCACAGATTTAAAATCAGGCCCAATCTTATAAATTTTAAAAAAATAATTTTTTTTTACATTGTCAGTTTATTTCTCTCTCCTTCGATCCCATTTGTATATCTCAATATTTATTAGACATCTAGTACATAATTTAAATGTAATTTATATCCACAATTTCCTGCATGGGCAGAATTTTACAGCCCCATCGCAGTGTTGGGCATTGACAGGACTGGAAAACCCCAGGTGCTGTAAAACTACGCCCGTGTCTCACCAAGGATAACTCATCCTGATTGGTTGAAGAGCCTCGCCGATGCTTGCCCTGTTCACAGATACTACAGGTCCCCAGAGAGTGCAATAACAGAGAAAGTGCCAGATTAGTGGAAAGCCAGGCTGACAAGCCCATGAAAAATCTCTAGGTAACTGTACGCTAGGCTAACAACAAAGGCCACTTCAGCTTAAAGTTTATTTATTAGTGTCACAAATAGGCTTACATTAACGCTGCAATGAATTGACTGTGAAAATCCCCCTAGTTGACATACTCCAGCACCTGTTTGGGCACACTGAGGGAGACTTTAGCATGACCTAACCAGCACACCTTTCAGACTGTGGGAGGAAACCGGAGCACCCGGAGGAAACCCACACAGGCACAGGGAGAAGATGCAGACTCCACACAGTGAGAAAAGCTGAGAATTGAACCCGAGTCCCTGACGCTGTGAGGCAACAGTGCTACCGACAGTGCCACCATGCTGCCCTGAGGCTGAGAGAAAATTTTGGCCCATTTTATCTGAAATCAAACCAAGCAACATTTTTTCATTCGTTGTCACAGAATTGTTACAGTACAGAAGGAGGTCATTTAGACATCGTGTCTGCACCAGCTCTCCAAATGAGCATTATGTCTGAGTGCCATTCTTCTGCCATTTTCCCATACCCCTGCACATTGAATAATCACCTAATGCCTTCTTGAATGCCAACACAATTCCAGGCAGTGCATCCCAAACTATTCGCCGCGTGAAATAGTTTCTCTCACCACACATTTGCTTCTTTTGCAAATCACTTTAAATCCGTGCCCCCTCATTCTCAATCCTTATATGAGTGGGAACAGTGTCTCCCTATCTCGTCTATCCAGCTCTCTCATGATTTTGAACATCTCGATCATACCTCCTCTTAGCCTTCTTCTCTCCAAGGAGAACAGCCCCAGTCAATCCTCATAACTGTTTTTAAGGAGAGGATTTTTTTTTAACACAAGAAAGCACTCTCTCTGGTTGTATCACAGCTTGGGATGGATCCTGCTCTGCCCAAGACTGCAAGAAACTACAAAAGCTCACGAATGTAGCCCAATCCATCACGCAAACCAGCCTCCCATCCATTGACTCTGTCGACACTGCCTCGGCAAAGCAGCCAGTATAATTAAGGACGCCACACACTCCAGACTTCTCTCTTTCACCTTCTTCCATCGGGCAAAAGATGCAAAAGTCTGAGGTCACGTACCAACTGACCAAAGAACAGCTTCTTCCCTGCTGCCATCAGATTTTTGAGTGGATCCACCTTGCATTAAGTTGATCTTTCTCTGCACCCTAGCTATGACTGTAACACTACATTCTGCACTCTCTCCTTTCCTCCTCTATGAATGGTATGCTCTGTCTGTATAGCTTGCAAAATAAAAACCTTTCACTGTATGCTAATACATGCGGCAATAATAAATCAAATCAAAATCAAATCAAAATTGAACACAGAAGATTGCAAATGCTGGAAATCTGAACTAAAAATTAAAAGTGCGAGAAAAACTTAGCAGGTCAGGCATCAGGGGGGAGGGAAACAAAGTTGACATTTTGAGTTGAGTATGTCTGTTCTCCCAAACTGAGGGAAGGTAGAAAAGTCTTATGCCATTAGAAGGGAGTGGGGGAAGGGGACACGGTAAAGGGCGGGTGAGATTAAATGACAAAGATGTCATGGAAGGAAAGGCAAAGAGAGCAGTAATGGTTGCAGTAAAGAAGCAAAGCATTTCTCCAGAGTGAGTACGAATGGCAGAATAATGAACAGTTCTGTCTGAAAGCAAAAAAAAAACATGAAAAACAATTTCCAACCGTGACATGGCAAACAAAACGGAATCAAAATGGGAGACCGAGTTCACGGTCTGAAATAGTTGAACTCAGCGTTGAATCCAGAAGGCTGTAAATTGCTTTTCTCACCCACGTCTATTTTTTCCTCTGTAAAGTGTTCTCCATTTCTCTTTTGCATGAATATTTTTAAAGACCTGTTTCCTGTCCACGCTCCTTGATAAAAGCGATACAGTTTCTAAAATCTCTTCTGGGCACTTTTTTGATTAGATTTGATTATTATCGTCACATAGGGTGTTACAGTAGCGCAGTGGTTGGGGAGGCACAATGGCACACAGGTTAGCATAGCTGCCTCACGGTGCCAGGGACCCGGGTTCGATTCCTGGCTTGGGTGACTGTCGGTGGGGCGTCTGCACATTCTCCCCATGTCTGCGTGGGTTTCTCCTGGGCGCTCCAATTTCCCCCCACAATCCAAGGATGTGCAGCTTAGGTGGATTGGCCATGCTAAATTGTCCCTTAGTGTCAGGGGGACTAGCTAGGGTAAATACATGGGGTTATGGGTATAGGGCCTGGCTGGGATAGTGATTGGAGCAGACTCGATGGGCTGAATGGCCGCCTTCAGCACTGTAGGATTCTATTGTATGTACTTGTATACAGTGAAAAGTATTGCTATACAGTCAAAACATATTGTTCATAGAGAAGGAAAGGAGAGGGTGCAGAATGTAGTGTTACAGTCATAGCCAAGCTATAGTGAAAATTCAACTTAATAGAAGATAGGTTCATTATTCTAAGGTAGATCCATGACAGCAGCAGGGAAGAAGCTGTTCTTGAGTCAGTTGGTACGTGACCTCAGGCTTTTGTTTCTTTTTCCTGACGGAAGAAGGCGGAATGTCCGGAGTGTGTAGGATGCTCAATTATGGTGACTGCTCTCCTGAGGTAGCGGTAAGTGTAGACAGGCTTTTATCCTGAATATGAATATATCCAAGCACACTTCTTAACATCAACAACAAAAATATAGCTTTTAAAAGGTTTTTCCAATTTCTCATCAGTCCAGTTCTCAAGAAGAAGGACTTGTTTCCAGGCTTTAAATACAATGTAATATAAAACACAGTGGGGTTTTCTGATGTAACACTGATACGACGCACAGCAATATCAGAAAGTCTCAAGAAGATCCAAAACCTTAACTCTGTTTTTCTCTCTCCACAGATGCTGCCAGACCTGCAGACTTCTTCCAGCATTTTCAACTTTTCTTTGACAAAATCTTCACTTATATTGTTTCATTTGGACTCACCTTGCATTAAGTTGATCTTTCTCTACACCCTAGCTATGATTGTAACACTACATTCTGCACTCTCTCCTTCCCTTCTCTATGAATGGTATGCTTTGTCTGTATAGCGCACAAGAAACAATACTTTTCACTGTATACTAATACATGTGACTATAATAAATCAAATCAAATCAAATCAAGTCATTCTTAAAACAGATCATTCAAGGGCTGGTCATCGCTGGCTGGGAGAGCCTTTCTTGCCCATCCCTAATTGCCCTTAACAGCCCAGTTCAGAGGGTATTTAACAGTCAACCACATTGTTGTGGTCACAAAAGTTTAAAGTTTACTTATTAATGTCATAAGGAGGCTTACGTTAACACTACAATGAAGTTATTGTGAAAATTCCCCTCGTCACCACACTCCAGCATCTGTTCGGGTACACTGAGGGAAAATTTAGCATTGCCAATGCACCCTAACCACCATGTCTTTCAACGTGCAGGAGGAAACCAGAGCACCCGAAGGAAACCCACGCAAACACAGGGAGAACGTGCAAACTCCACACAGACACCCAAGCCGGGAACTGAACCCAGGTGCTTGGCGCAGTGAGGCAGCAGTTCTAACCACTGTGTTGCCAACCACCCAGGGGTAAGGTTGGCAGGTAAGGATGGCAGATTTCATTCTCTTACGGGCATTAGTGAACAAGATGGGTTTTTACAACAATTCACAATGGTTTCATTAGATTTTTATTTCCAGATATTTATTGAATTCAAATTTCAATATCTGGCACGGTGGGATTTGGACCCAGGTTCCCAGAGCAGTACCCTGGGTCTCTGGATTACTAGGTGCATTGACCATGCTAAATTCATGCTCAGTGTACCTGAACAGGTGCCAGAGTGGTGACTAGGGGCCTTTCACAGTAACTTCATTGCAGTATTAACGTAAGCTGACTTGTGACAATAATAAATGAACTTAAATTACTAGTCCAGTATCAATACTACTATGTTATTACCTCCCTCCATGTTACACGATGAAACAATATGCCTTGAAGGGTTAAGAGTGCATCTGATCTGTCAGATACTGTCAAGAAAGGCACCTCTCACGAACCTCACTTTCAAAACCTCCATGATCTTCCAAAGTGTTTTCTAACCAATTAAGCATTTTTGAAGAGTAGTCACGGTTGCAATATAGAAAATGGAACTGCCAATTTGCACAGAGTGGGGCCCCCTCAAGCAACTTTAATGGGCAGATAATCTCTCTTATTTTAATTGACGTTATTTGAGTGATAAATGTTGACCAGGACACCATGAATAATTTCCCTGCTCTTCTTCAAAATAGCACCAAGAGATCCTTTACCGTCTACCTGAAGCAGCTTCGGTTTATTGGAATTCCAACACCATACAATCTCTACAGTGCAAAAGGAGGCCATTTAGCCCATCAAGGCTGCAGGGACAACAATCCCACATAGGCCCTACCCCCGTAACCCCACGTATTTACCCTCCAAGTCCCCCTAAGGGACAATTTATCCTGACCAATCAACCTAACCCACACATCTTTTGAGTTTGGGTGGAAATCGGAGCATCCAGAGGAAACCCACATAAGACGCAGGGAGAACGTACAGAATCCACACAGGCAGTGACCCAAGGACAGAACCGAACCTGTGTCCCCAGGGCTGGGAGGCTGCAGTGCTAACCACTGTGCCACCATGTCAACACAGCAGCTCACACACCAGTGCTTCAATGATATGTCAGTCTCTATTTGTGTTCTCAAGTCTGGGGGGCTGGTTAGAGGCAAATTTGTCCGACAACCTCCTGACTCAGAGGTGACACTGTTGCCACCTGTCCAATAGCTTTAGCTTTCATAGATTTCACACCTGAATACATTAGCAAGTTGAACAATGATAAAATCTGGCTGAAAGAGTAATCACAAAGACAGGAGTTGAGAGAAATTGTCTGCAAAACAAGAAGAGTCAGAGTGCATAAACTGACTCTTGAATTCCATCGAATTCCTTTTTTATCAATCCACAACCTTATTCATATCCCTCTGCAAATATTTCCTATACCTGCTCTTTAGTAATATCTGCAATCTCAGGGACCATTCTCTCTAGCCTAATGTCCAAATCATAGAAACCCTACAGTGTAGAAGGAGGCCATTCAGCCCATCGACTCTGAACTGACTCGCTAACAAACAAGTTCGCCTCTGTCCCATTTCCATACCCCCATATTTTACCCTGATAATCCCCCTAATCTACACATCTTGGGACACTAAGGGGCAATTTAGCATGGCCAATCCATCTAATCCGCACATCTTAAGAAGTCTCACAACACCAGGTCACAAGCAGGCTTACATTAACACTGCAACGAAGTTATCGAGAAAATCCCCTGGTCACCACACTCCTGTGTCCGTTCAGGTACACTGAGGGAGAATTTTGTATGGCCAACACACCTAACCTACAGATCTTAGGACACCAAGGGGCTATTTAGCATGGCCAATCCACCTAACATACATATTTTAAGAAGTCTCACAACACCAGGTCACAAATAGGCTTACATTAACACTGCAGTGAAGTTACTGTGAAAATCCTGTGGTTGTCACACTCCAGTGTCTGTTCAGGTACACTGAGGGAGAATTTAGCACGGTCAATGCACCTAACCTACAGATCTAGGGACACTAAGGGGCAATTTAGAATGGCCAATCCACCTAACCCGCACATCTTAAGAAGTCTCACAACACCAGGTCACAAACAGGCTTACATTAACACTGCTTTGCAATTATTGTGAAAATCCTCTCATCACTCCAGTGTCTGTTCAGGTACACTGAGGGAGAATTTAGCACAGCCAACGCACCTAACTTTACATCTTGGGACACTAAGGGGCAATTTAGCATGACCAATTCCCCTAACCTATGCGTCTTGGGACACTAAGGGGTAACTTAACATGGTCAATCCTCCCTAACCTGCATATCTTTGGACTACGGGAGGAAACCGGAGTACCCAGAGGAAACCCACGCAGACATGGGGAGAATGTGCAGGCTCCACATAGACAGACTCCCAAGGGTGAAATTGAACCCCGGTCCCTGTTGCTGTGCTAACCACTGTGTCACCGTGATGGCTGTTGATGGATATACAGCAAATAGAAGGGGTTGCATAGCAGGAACCTATGCAGCACCACCCACTTGCAACTAAATTGAAAGTCTGCTACTAACTCCTGCTGTCTAATTCCTGCCTCCTGAACAGTTTTTAATCCAATTCGCTCCCTGTCCCCTAATTCCTCTCTCCTTAATCTTCTCCAACAGTTTCCTGTGTCAAATCCAATTAAAGATTTTTATGCAGGTTGTTTTTTGTACCCTGTTTTCGCTGCACTGTCCTTAACCACTTCACATGGTAAGATTCTCAGAGAACTTGATCTGGTTTGTGAAGTATGATCTTGCTTTCTGATACAGCTGCTACTCCTAGTTAGTCTCCCCAAAGCATGACAAGTCCTCTCCAATAAAACAAATTTTGTCATGTAAGCTTTTTTTAAAGCTTATTTATTATTGTCACAAGTAGGTTTACATTAATACTGCAATGAAGTTACTGTGAAAATCCCCAAGTCGACACACTCTGGCGCCTGTTTGGACCAATGCACCTAACCAGCACGTCTTTCGGGCTGTGGGAGGAAATCGGAGCACCCAGAGGAAACCCACACAGACACTGGGAGAATGTACAGACTCCACACAGTGACCCAAGGTGGGAATCGAACCCAGGTCCCTGGCACCGTGAGGCAACAATACTAACCACCGTGCCGCCTTGTCAGAAATTTAATGTCATCTTCCACCTCAAAGGTGGATTTTTTTTTAATTTTTAGGTAAAGTTTTTTAGCTGTATTTTGCTTTTTAAAAAGCATTTAGACAGTTACATGGGTAACATAGAGCATAGAACATTACAGTGCTGTACAGGCCCTTCAGCCCTCGATTTTGCGCCAACCTGTGAAACCAATCTAAAGCCCATCTAACCTCCACTATTCCAATATCATCCATATGTTTATTCAATGATCATTTAAATGCCCTTAATGTTGGCAAGTCCACTACTGTTGCAGGCAAGGCATTCCACCCCCTAACTACTCTCTGAGGAAAGAACCTACCTCTGACATCTGTCCTAAATCTATCACCCCTCAATTTAAAGCTATGTCCTCTCATGGTAACCTGTACGATGGGTACAGAGGGATATGGGCCAAATGCGGGCAATTGGGACGAGCGTAGGGCTTTAAAAAAAAGGTGGCATGGACGAGTTGGGCCAGAGGGCCTGTTTCCATGTTGTAAAACTCTATGACTCTGACTCTAAAATGGCTTCTTAGTGTAGGTTTGGATAAATCATTAATTTGCCAATTGAATTAGGGAATTGTCTGACAGCTTTGATCTCTTTTTGACTGCTTGGGTTGGGAGAAACCAATACCCAAGAATTAGCAATTGGAATCCGATCCCAGCATGTCTTCTCTCTCCTGGTTCAGGAATCCAGCATCTCGCTGTGGGTGTTTGTATCTGGGTAAGCGAATGTATCGTATAGTGTACTCTCTGAATTTTCACATTCATAATCAGAGATAAAGCAATTCTGAAGTGTGAACCCCCTTGACTACAGAAGGAACTGACATCATCTACATCATCTTCTGTAACTTTAGGATGTCCCAGTCGATTGCTATTGAAGTGTAATCAGTGTTGTAATGGGGGTAAACGTGGTGATCAGTTTGCTCACAGGTCCATGAAACAACAATCAGCAATGACCAAATAATCTGTTTTTAGTGATTTCAGTTTAGGGATGTTTATTGATTGGGGCGAATCCCCCTACTGCTTATTGGTAGATCAGAATGTGCAAAACAAGTGGCAAAATATTACTCCTTTAAAAGCTTGACAGTAAGAAAAATAATCCTTCCATTATATCGTGTCTCCTATATGTCATCAGGGTAGGTGAGTCAGGGCCAATAATCCAGTCAACCACCAATGAACTTTAGAAAGGAGCCTGACAGTATTTTTGGCTTCTGATTTCCTTAATGGGGCTAATACTAGTTTCAAGTGATGTGGATGTGTTGGCATTGAACTGGAATAGGCACAATAAGTCTCACAACACCAGGTTAAAGTCCATTATTTGGAATCATGAGCTTTCAGAGCGCTGCTCCTTCCTCAGGTGAGTGGTGAAGGAGCAGTACTCCGAAAGCTCATGATTCCAGATAAACCTGTTGGATTTTAACCTTCTATTGTGAGACTTCTTATTAGTTTCAACTGGGCATCTTGAACAACTAAAGACAGCTCTAACCAATATAGGGTAACACATCTTCAAAATGACTTAATGTGTGCACACCATCACCTCTTTTACAGTTGAGCATAGATGGATTGAGTGCAATTGAATTTCTAGGCATGGTGTCGCAGTGGTTAGCACTGCTGCCTCACAGCTCCAGGGACCCAGGTTCAATTCCAACCTCGGGTGATTGTGTGAAGTTTGCACGTTCTCCCCGTGTCTGCATGGGTTTCCTCCGGGTGGCTCTGGTTTCCTCCCACAGTCCAAAGATGTGCGTGTTAAGAACAAAGAAAATTACAGCACAAGAAAAGGCCCTTCGGCCTTCCAAGCCTGCACCGACCGGGCTGCCCAACTGAACTAAAACCCCCTACCCTTCCAGGGATCATAACCCTCTATTCCCATCCTCTTCATAGTTTGTCATCGGGTTTGTGGATTGGCCACGCTAAATTGCTCCTTATTATCAGGGGGATTAGCAGGGTAAATACATTGGGTTATGGGGATAGGGCCTGGGTGGAATTGTTGTCGGTATAGGCTCGATGGACTGAATGGCCTCCTTCTGCACTGTAGGATTCTATAATTCTATGAAATTGCTTTGCATGTTGAGAGTCATGGTGAAGAAAAGACCCTTCAGCCCATTTAGTCTGCACTGACAATACCTACCACTAAAGTCACGCTAATTCCATTTTCCTGCACTAGTCCCATATCTTTGAATGTTATGATATTTCAAGTGCTTATCCAGATATTTCTTAAACGTTGTAAAGTTTCTGGCCTCCACTATCTTCTCGGGCAGTGCGTTTCAGATTCCCTCCACCCTCTGAATGAACAAATGTCTTTTTTCTCAAATCCCCTCTGAAACTTCTGCCCCTTATCCTAAGACTATGACCCCATTGTGATTCTCTAATGCCCCATTTATCCGCAAAGTACAGGCCTTATGTTACCCCGAGAAGCTCGGATCCAATACCCAATCCAAAGGTGTGCGGGTTAGGTGCATTGGACGTGCTAAATTGCCCTTCGTGTCCAGGGACGCAGAGGTTAGAGAGATTGGTGGGGTGAATCTGTGGGTTTACGAGGAGACGGCCCAGGTGGGATTGTGAAACCAAAAGAAAAAATGCTGGAAAATCTCAGCAGGTCTGGCAGCATCTGTAAGGAGGGGAAAGAGCAAACGTTTCAAGTCCAGATGACACTTTGTCAAACCTTTATCAGCTTTGACAAAGGGGACATCTGGATTTGAAATGTCAGCTCTTTCCTCTCCTTACAGATGCTGCCAGACCTGCTGAGATTTTCCAGCGTTTTCTCTTTTGGTTTCAGATTCCAGCATCCGCACTAACTTGCTTTTACCCTGGGTGGGATCCTTAACGGTGCAGACTCAGTGGGCCGAGTGGCCTCCTTCTGCACAGTCGGGGTTCTATGATTCTATTCTGTGAACAGCCCGCTGCCCATACTTGTCTGCGATTGACATTCACCAGTCTAACAGTGGCAAGGCTGGCGAGTGGAAAGGGAGGAGTGTGGGGTGGAGAAGGGGTTGGGGTGTGGGAGGAGGAGAAGGGAGGGCACTCACGTCTTGGAGCCAGACGATCGAACAAAAGCCGACGGCAGCTGATTAATTGAAATGCCCCACATGCAAATGGAATTGTCCCATTTATTAGTCCAGTCCATTAATCAAACCTCACCAGCGCGGAGTTAAATACATTCGTAAATCAATTGGCATCCGTGCTCTCATTAACTGCGACGTCAGGCACGCGTGGTATCAGGTGAATCTGTGTCCCTTTTGAAACAGTTTGCCTGGACTGGCTTTGCAATCCAAAGGCACATTTTATACCTCAGGCCTACACCATCGTTCGAATCCAGCCTACCGTGGTTTATAATCACAGAATCGCGGTTGACCAGTTTCATCGGGGCTGTACTAAATTATCGGCTGTGCCAGGTTTTCCATCGCCAGAGAAAACAGCTGGGGATTTGCAACAGGCGTTTGTATCAGTCCGACTGAGTCTCCCGCCCTTTGAGTGAAAGGTCAGCTCCCACATGAAGGGGAGAGGTTCTATCCCATTGAAGGAATAAATTTCTCTCCCCTTTTTTTTATATACTCGCCGATTTAACCCTTTGAGGGGCAAGGCAGCAGCAGCAGCAGGGTCACGGTGCGCTGGAAACCTAATTACTTACACTCCCATTATCTGCCTCCTCAATTATCTGTCAGCCAATTTCCATGGGAGTCAGGACACCAGTGGGAGTTGGGACTTTCGCGTCAGGAGTCCTGCAGGGTCATTCCATTTGTCGAGTCGGTGATGAGGTGTGCGGCGCCTGGATGTGTTCGACTGATGATGTGAAGGAGGAGTGCGTGGGCCTGAGGCGAATTTGCTCTTGAAAAGAATGAACAGAAATGAATAGCGAAGGCTGCCCGGATTAGAGCAAGAGACTGAAATGCCGGTGAGAAATTAGTATTAGAGCATGAAACAGATTTCACATCAAAAGCATTTAGTAGCAGGACTGTTTAACTAAGTGTTGGTCCCATTGCTTCACTTCTAGAGGGCTTTGGAATCAGGCAAATTGGACAAAGAACAAAGCACAGGATTAGGCCCTTGGGCCCTCCAAGCCCTTGCCGATCATGACGCCCTAACTAAACACCAAAAAACCCTTCTGCCCTTCCTCGATCTAGATCCCTCTATTCCCTCCCTATTCAAGTACCTATCCAGATGCCTCTTAAATGTTGCTAATACGCCTGCTTCCACCACCTCCTCTTTTTTAAAGTTTATTTGGTTATTTGGCCTATCGAGTCTGCGCCGTCAACGATTCCACCCAGGATAAAAGCAAATTAGTGCGGATGCTGGAATCTGAAACCAAATAGCGTCGCAAATAAGCTCACATTAACATTGCGATGCAGTTACTGTGAAAATCCCCTTGTGAAAATGGCAGGGCGTTCCAGGCAACCACCATTCTCTGCGTGAAAAACCTCCCCTCCCGCATATCCCCCAAAACTTATCCTCTCTCACCTTGAACCTGTCCCCATTAGTAATTGACACTTCACCTCCGACCTTAAACCTGCTCCCCTCTTCCTCGACAAAATAATAATCCACAGCACGAATCATTCTCTTGTCTTCATCCAAGATTTCAGCTGGGTGCGTGTTGATAAGCCAGCCAGTCTTCTCGCCTGGATCTTTGAGACGGACAAATCCATACCTCGCATCCATCTCATCTGTGTACTGACTGCGCTCTTCTTCAAGATATCATCTTTGGAGATTATGCATCTACTGCAGAGAGTCTCCTTTAAAAAAAAACAGGACCTCAGACAGTGTAGCACACCCTCAACACTGTACGGGGTTGTCAGACTAGATTTTTTTGTCCTCAGGTTTCTTAAGTTACGAAGGCGCCAACCTTTCTTATACGTGGTAAGTGTGCCATCAACAGGGCCACAAATATTGAATGCAGGACTGTAGTTCATATTGGACTATCGGTTTGTGTGCTTCACTGGAGTTTTCAAAGGGAAGGAAGCATTAATAAACTTTAAAAAAAATCGTTCCTCAATTTCAGAAATTTTTCTGACAGTAAACAATTATCTGGAACGTTCGTGCAGAAAGGTGTTATTTAGTTGCATATTATCAATACCACACCTTTTTTTGATTGACTATAATTTAATTGTTGCGTTCTGCTGAGCATTAAGATGGAATTTTAAGAAGTAGACATTAACCTTGGTCATAGAATCATAGACCACTGACAGCGCAGAAGCGGAGCATTTGGCCCATTGAGTCTGCATCGACTTCCCGACGGAGCATCCCACCCAGACCCTATCCAGGTAAACCCACATATGTACCCCCGCTTACTCCCCCTCACCTTGGGACGCTAAGGGGCAATTTAGCCTGACCAATGCATCTAACCAGCACACGTTCAGACTGTGGGAGGAAACCAGAGCGCCCCGGAGGAAACCCACGTTGACAATATGCAGACACCACGCGTACAGTGACCCAATCCAGGTCCCCTGGAGCTGTGAGGCAGCAGTGCTAACCTCTGTGCCACCATGCCACTCTTGATGCCTGACCTGTGTGATTTCAAGAAGAAATGAGATATAGCTCTTGGGGCTAAAGGGATTGAGGGATATAAGGCGGAAGTCGGGATCAGGATATTGAATTTGGTGATCAGCCATGATCAAAATGAATGGTGGAGCAGGCTCGGAGGGCTGAATGGCCTGCTCCTGCTTCTAGTTTCTATGATTCTATGTCAATCTCGGTTAGATTGACACCAAAAACATTACCCTTTTATGATTAACTTTGAGTCAATTTTTATAACGAGCCTAACAAGTAACAAGGGTGTCATTACTTTTTCGTCAGAGTACATGAAATTAGCTGGGGAAAAGTTAAAATTTATTTATTAGTGTCACAAATAGGCTTACATTAATGCTGCAATGAAGTTACCATGAAAATCCCCTAGTTGCCACTCTCCGGCGCCTGTTCGGGTACACCCAGGGAGAGTTTAGCATGCCAAAGAGCCTAACCAGCACGTCTTTCTGACTGTGGGAGGAAACTGGGACACCCAGAATGTCCAGGGTCTGATCTTATCTGCTGTTCTTCCCACACTCCCGCGGCAGTGAAATCAGTAAATTTGGCGGCCAGCCAAATCTCCATTCACTGCGGCGGGATTGGAAAATCCCCCCGCCCTGGCATGAATGGTGGTAAGAATCCGGCCACAGTATATCCCAAAAAATTTGTTGTGAGAAATACGCAGCAACCTGTAAAGGAAATATACAGATATTTTTCTTCTGTTACAGCCTATTAATAAATATCCTGCAAAAAGGAGTGCTGGACAAATTATTCTGGGTAGGCAAGCTCTAAGTAATGACTCTTGATCGCATTACTATCCTCCCACTACTCTAATTTGAAATTACCAGATGTAATAATCTGAAGGTAAAAGGCTAAGTGTTTGACAACCTTCCGCTACTTACACTTTACTGCCCACACTCTTTATTTCTGCCTTGTAAATGAAGAGTCAGCTTCTACCATGTAATTAATGTTCCAAATAATTGTATTTATCTTCAGGCTGCACACTGGAATATGCAGATGTTAATGGTAATATTTCCTCCCTTATTATCTCCAAACAGAGGCATCTCTTGCTCCTGAATAAT
The DNA here is from genome assembly GCF_965287045.1 of Carcharhinus amblyrhynchos. Lineage (NCBI taxonomy): Eukaryota > Metazoa > Chordata > Chondrichthyes > Carcharhiniformes > Carcharhinidae > Carcharhinus > Carcharhinus amblyrhynchos. Next base: position 117,048,785 of record NC_137329.1, read on the forward strand.
CTTGCGCCCCACTGGCAAATTTCCAGCAGAGGGCAAATGCCAGTGACTGGGCTAGCAGGACTGACGTAAGGGGAGAGGTTGAGTCAGTGAGGATAATATTTACCGGAGTTCAGCAAAATGTTGGGGATTTGATCGAATACTGTAAAATTCTATCAGGACAATGCAGGGTAGATACAGGAAGGGTGTTCTCGATGGTGCAGTTGTCCAGGACCAGGGGGTCACAGTCTAAGGATTTAGGACTGAGATGAAGGGAAATTTCTTCAGGGTACCAGCAGTGTATTTCTCATGACGCGGTGGCACAGCGGTTAGCACTGTTGCCTCACAATGCCAGGGACCCCCAAGTTCGATTCCCAGCTTGGGCAACTTTCTGCGTGGAGTTTGCACATTCGTCCCGTGTCTGCGTGGGTTTCCTCCGGGTGCTCCGGTTTCCTCCCACAGTCCGAGAGATGTGCTGGTTAGGTTCATTGGCCATGCTAAAATTGACCCTTCGTGTCAGGGGATTAGTAGGATCAGGATGTGGGGCGACGGCGATTCGGGGCTAGATGGGATTGTGGTCAATGGGCTGAATGGCCTCTTTCTGCACTGTAGGGACTCTATGATTCACCCAGAGAGTGGTGAATCTGTGGAATTTGCTACCACAGAAAGCTGTTAAAGCCAAAGGGGGAAATCTTCCTGTCCCACCCACCATGGGAATCACTGGGGGTGGACCATGCAAAGGTCCACTGACCTCGGGTGGAATTTTCCAGTTTTGGGGCGAGCGCAGCTGGAGAATCCCACCCAAAATATTGTTTGTTTTCAAGAAGGTGTTAAATTTCGAAAATAAGACAAGATGGCATAGCTGTGAGTCAAGGAGCAGTGCTACGAAAGCTCATGATTCCAAATAAACCATTTGGACTTTAACCTGGTGTTGTGAGACTTCTCACTGTGCCCACCCGAGTCCAATGCCGCCATCTCCACATCATTTCTCAATGACATTTAGGGATGGGCAACAAAAGTGCTGCCATTGCCAGTGGTGCCAATGTCCCATGACAGAATCAGAAAATGAATAGTGGTGTGAGTTTGGAGTGTGTAGAAGGTTCACTTCACTTAGTGGAGCAGATGCGATCATCTTCCTTTCCCTGTGTTACAAGGCTGTAATCTTTTGGACATTGACCACCCTGGCAGCCTCCTCCCAGGCAGTCCTGGTCAGACCAGTGGGCATTCTGTTGCCATCTCTTCGAAAGAGGACTTTCCTCAATGCCACTGGAGAGGATTCTCCAGGGAGGCATCACTGAAACGTGCATTTGGAGCTTGCTGGAGTCCCATCAGGACCAGGGAGCGATATCCTGGATCCCTGTGCTGCTCCTGGTTCCAGACCCCTTATTCCTCCTCTCGCCTGCCCATTTTAACTCTCCCCTCAATAGCGCAGAATTGAGATTCACCAACTAATTGACCAAAAAAAATCACAGAAAGGTTGCAGTCGAATGATAACACCCATTGTTGGCACGTGGTTACAAATACCATCTGATATATAAGCAGCATGGGTTGTTAATATTGAGAGCAACAATGATATAATGTCGTGTCAGTTTGTATGCATCCTACAGGTGATCCCACTGTGACTATTAAACAAGCTAGACAAGTGTTACTTTAGCACCATTGTGCAATATTGTTCATTTGGCAGGAAAATATCCCACTAGTTATTTACACAGTAGTTATTACTGCTGCCTCACAGCACCAGGGATCCGGGTTCGATTCCAGTCTCGGTGCCTGTCTGTGTGAAGTTTGCACATTCTCCCTGTGTCTGCGTGGATTTCCTCCAGGTGCTCTGGTTTCTCCCACAGTCCAAAGATTTGCAGGTTAGGTTGATTGGCCGTGCTAAATTGACCCTTAGTGTCAGGGGCACCAGCAAGTGATACATGAGGTTACAGGGAAAGGGCCAGGATGGGATTGTAGTCGGTACAAACTCAATGGGCCAAATGGCCTCCTTTTGTTCTGTACAGAATCTATAAGTAAGAAGTCTCACAACACCAGGTTAAAGTCTGACCAGTTTATTTGATAGTAATCCCACAAGCTTTCGGAAACATTCCTTCGTCAGGTGTGTGGAAGGTTCTGATCAGGGAAGGGCGTATAAAGTTGGACTTTAACCTGGTGTTGTGAGACTTCTTACTGTGTTTATCCCAGTCCAACACCGACATCTCTACATCAGATTCTATAACACAGTGCAGGCAATAACATTGATTCTGGTGACTACCTTAACTCTCATTAATGTGTTCAGCACATTGGGAATAGTGATGGTAAGCTCATATCTGGGGAAAAGATTCAGTCCTTGCAACCCAGCTAAACTGCATAAGATCTTTTCCATGCTGTAGAATAGAAAAACACTTTCTTCTGCCTACATATGTGATATTATTCAACATAATTTTTTCATATAATGGGTATAATTAGATCCTTTTTTATCAGTAATGCCACAGGGGAAAAAGATCGAATGACTCCTGAGGAACAAAGTGGGATGATTGAACCAAATAGGTCTTCACTGTCAGTGAGAAGTGTTGGAGCCCTCGGGTGTCTCTGTACAACACAGCTTTTCAGAAGCCAGAGGATAAAGACTGAATTCTATCTGTGTTTGCTTGAAGATGCTGCTTCTCACTTTAATATGCGTTCAATATCTACTGCGCAACACGATATTTTAATACATCAGAAAAGCTCATAAAAAGACCAAGATACAATGGATAAATAGGTAAATAGACAAAAGGACAAGATTGAAGTCAATGGAAAAGGAACTTCTGAGAATCATGTGTAGTGTTAAATAAGTTACTGGTTCATTATGAGCCCATTGCACATCTCTGTGCAGTCAATCTCATATCACAAACTCTGCTCACAGTAAACCTCCATTGACAACGAAATAAACAGAACTGCAGCCATGATTCCAATCCCCATTTGCAAATTAATTTTGGATGACAGAGGTAATCTAGCCTACTTCATCACATCCATCCCAAAATTACCTGCGTTCTGAGCAGAGGAAAGATATTCAGCCCCTCATATAGCCCATTTATATAGATGACCTGGAGGAGGGAACCGAGTGTAGGGTGTCGAAATTTGCTGATGACACCAAGATTGGTGGAACGGCAAATTGCGTGGAGGGTGTGGAGAGTCTGCAGAAGGATCTAGATAGGCTGGGCGAATGGGTCAGGAACTGGCAAATGGAATTTAATGTTGGCAAGTGCGAGGTGGTCCACTTTGGTAGGAATAATGGTAGGAAGGACTATTACTTACGTGGCGAAAAACTGCAGCAGGTGACGGTGCAGAGGGACCTCGGGGTCCTTGTGCATGAGTCGCAAAAACCCAGCCTGCAGGTGCAGCAGGTGGTCAGGAAGGCTAATGGGATGCTGGCCTTCATAGCAAGGGGGATTGAATATAAAAGTAGGGAGGTCTTGCTGCAGCTGTATAGGGCATTGGTGAGGCCGCAGCTGGAGTACTGTGTGCAGTTTTGGTCGCCGCACTTACGCAAGGATATTTTGGCCTTGGAGGGAGTGCAGGGGAGGTTTACTAGTCTGATACCGGAGTTGAGGGGGTTGAGCTATGAGGAGAGGCTGAATAAACTAGGCTTGTACTCGTTAGAGTTTAGAAGAATGAGGGGAGATCTCATTGAGACCTATAAGATGATGAATGGGATGGATAGGATAGAGGTGGAGAGACTCTTCCCGCTCAGAAAGGACAGTAGGACTAGGGGGCACAGCCTCAAGATAAAGGAGGGGCGGTTTAGAACGGAGTTGAGGAGGAACTTCTTCACTCAAAGGGTGGTGAATCTCTGGAATTCCCTGCCCGTTGAAGTGATGGAGGCTGCCTCGCTAAATATTTTTAAGACGCGGGTTGATGGGTTTTTGATAAGCGAGGGGATTAAGGGTTATGGGGAGAGGGCGGGAATGTGGAACTGAGCCACGACAGATCAGCCATGATCTTATCGAATGGTGGGGCAGGCTCGAAGGGCTGGATGGCCTACTCCTGCTCCTATTTCTTATGTTCTTATGTTCAAGCCTGTTTGACCATTTAATGACATTGTGGCTATAACTTAAAAATACTTAAATGGCTGTAAAGTGTTTTGGGACATCATGTGGCAATGGTGAAACTGGGGGCCCATTGCTGATTTTGTCAGGATAATTAAACACGGAACAATCAATTGATGTTAGGAAAGTGCCTACAAAGCAATCACTACAGTTACAAAGCAATTCAACTCTGCAGCTCAGTGTGTGCACACGCACACAGACACACTATTGCAGCTAACCAGTATTATATAAAAGTTCAGCATTAGTTTGGTTCTTTTGTACGCTGTGTGAGTCAGGCAAAGTGCTGAAGTGAAACCTTCTGAAGTTATGATATGGAACAACTTAAGAGCATTGAATATTAATCTGGTCAGCTTATCCTCCTATAAATGGGTCCCTTCCTCTTCTGCACCAACATTTGAAAGGAGCAGCCCCCTTTAAGCGCCATACCTCTTTTTGATTTGAATTGATTTCATTTATCATTGTCACATGTGTTGGAATACAGTGAAAAGTCTTGTTTCTTGCGCGCAATAGAGACAAAACATACTGTTCATAGAGAAGGAAAGGAGAGACTGCAGAATGTAGCGTTAAGGTCATAGCTGGGGTGTAGAGGAAGATCAACTTAGTGCAAGGTAGGTCCATTCAAAAGTCTGATGGCAGGAGGGAAGAACACGTTTTTGAGTTGGTTGGTACGTGTTTTCAGACTTTTGTATCTTTTTCCTCAAGAAGAACTTGGATTATTACCTGAAAAGGAAGAATATTATTTCTTGCATGCTATACAGACCAAACATACTGTTCATAGAATACATAGGGAGAAGGGCAGGAGAGGGTGCAGAATGTAGTATTACAGTCACAAATAGAGTGTAGAGAAAGATCAACTTAATGCAAAGTAGGTCCATTCAAATCTTTGATAGCAGCAGGAATGAAGCTGTTCTTGAGTTGGTCGGCACATGACAACAGACTTTTGTATCTTTCTCCTGATGGAAGAAGGTGGAAAAAGAATGTCCAGAGTGTGTGGGGTCCTTGATTATGCTGGCTGCTTTTCTGAGGCAGTGGGAAGTGTAAACAGGGTCAATGGATGGGAGGTTAGTTTGTGTGACAGACTGGGCTACGTTCATGACCCTTTGTAGTTTCTTGCGATCTCCTTGAGATGTCACCGTATTGTGGTACAGCCTATGTATGTATTTTTAGTTAACCACCAAAACATGTACAGCACATCAGCTGACCAGGCGTGGCAACCAGTTAGTCCAGTGAAGTGGAGCAATGGTAGTCAGCAGAACTGTTCATCCAAGGGAAACACAGTTTACAATTAGAGAAAACATCAAGTAGTAACTTTACACCTTGTTTTGAACTGATAAAATGGCTATTTATGAGTAGTGAATATATACAGGTTGTTAATATTTTGTAAAGCCTTTTGAGAGTATACAGTGATTTACTTTATAAGTGAGAGGGGGGTCTCCATACATATGGAGGGCAGTGACTTCTTATCTCCACCTTGTTTCTCAATTTTCACTTTGTGTGGAGGTCATTTTCATACTGCCAGCGAAGATTAATAAAAATCAAAGCTGGCTTGCTGTTTATTGCAAACCTGCCAAGTTCATCGTTATTGCAGGGATATTTTCCCAATATGCAGTTAAAAGAAAAGCCCTTTGCCTGTATGGGAAATGTACTTTCTTGCAGCTATAATCTCTGAGAATAATAAAGTGCTTCCAACAAAGGTCAAGTTCTGGAAAGTGGTTTCAATTACTAGGAGGCTCAGGTTCGAGGTGAGAGGGGGAAAGTTTAAGGGAGATGTGCAGAGAAAGTTTTTCACACAGAGTGTTGGGTGCCTGGAACGTGCTGCCAGAGAAGGTGGTGGAAGCCAACACATTAGCAACACTTAAGAGGCACCTGGATGGATACATGAATAGGGAGGGAATAGACGGATACGGACCATGTAAGGGCAGAAGATTTTTATTTAGTTTAGTTAGGATATCATGATCAGTACAGGCTGGGAGTGCCAAATGGCCTGTCCCTGTGCTATACTTTTCTTTATTCTTTGTATATTTATGCTACCGACATTGTCCATTCAGCACGGTGGCACAGTGGTAAACACTGATGCCTCACAGCGCCAGGGACTTGGGTTCGATTCCTGGCTCAGCTGACGGTTTGTGTGGAGTCTGCACATTATCCCCGTGTTGCGTGGGTTTCCTCCGGGACTGCAGTTTCCTCCCACATTCCAAAGATACAGGGCGGCACGGTGGCACAGTGTTAGCACTGCTGCCTCACAGCGCCAGGGACCCGGCTTCGATTCCTGGCTTGAGTCACTGTCTGTGTGGAGCTTGCACATTCTCCTCTTGTCTGCATGGGTTTTTTCTGGGTGCTCCAGATTCCTCCCACAGTCCAAAGATGTGCGGGTTAGGTGGAGTGGCCAGGCTAAATTCTCCCTCAGTGTCAGGGGGACTAGCTATGGGAAGTGCATTGTGTTATGGGGATAGGGCCTGGATGGGATTGTGATCCACGCAGATTCAATGAGGGCCGAATGGCCTCCTTCTGCACTGTAGAATTCTATGATTTTATGATTCTATGCAATATGCAGGTTAGGTGGATTGGTCACGTTAAATTGCCCCTTGATGTCAGGGGGATGAGCAAGGTAAATACGAGGGGTTATGGGGATAGGGCCTGGGTGGGATTGTTGTTGGTGCAGGCTTGATGGACCAAATGGCCTCCTTCTGCACTGGAGGGATTCTCTGATTCTGGGTCAAACCAGTCAAAGGTCAAAGGGGAGAGGTCGACACCACGAAGAGTTTTGAATTCTAACACGTTAAATTAAACATAAAGGGCACAACATAATGTGTATGGATGCTGCCAAATGTTCCATCTGTGCCCAAAACATTCTTTTGAATTTCCAACTCAACAGGTTTAATAATATTGCGTGTCACAGTGTCAGAGTCACAACAGATTTTCTGCATCCTGGCAGTTCCAAGTGTGGGTGAGGCAAAAGGAATGATTCAACTGCACCACTTTGATCAACCTTCAACCCACACAGTAATATCATGCCTGCGCTTAGTTAATGTTGCCATCAAATTCGACGACTTTTTGTTTTGTCGTTTCGTGCGGCTCTCTTGTGGGATCTTGCTGTGCCGTAAACCGGCCGCTACAATCTGCTTTCCCGGGTAACGGTGGTCACGCTTCAAGATGAAGTCGGCGGCCCGGGTACAGTTCTGGAGGGACGGCAGATTTCCACCAGGTAGTGTCGGGGATGGGGTTTTACAGACCCAACACGGCAGGAGCCCAGCCAGTCAATGCGGCGAACCATTCATCGGCTTAGGCATGCCCAGGGGATTCTACAGAGGATTCCACCCTAGCTTTGGATGGATAGAACCAACCCCCCTACCCTCCCTTTGAGACCCTCTTTACAACCTACCTCTTCAAGAAGCTTTTAGCCACCTACCCCACTATTTCTATGTATTCCTCAGTGCTGATTTTTCTTTTGTCTGATAAGGCTCCTGTGCAGCACCTTATTCGTAGAATCATAAAACCCCCACAGTGCAGGAGGAGGCTGTTCGGCCCGTCAAGTGTGCACTGACTCTCTGACAGAGTATCTTACCCGAGGTTCACTCCCTCGCTCTATCTCTGTAACGTTGCACATTTACCATAGCTAACCCATCCAGGCATGTGGGGCAGCACAGTGGCACAGTGGTTAGCATTGCTGCCTCACAGTGCCAGGGACCGGGGTTCAATTCCAGCCTCGGGTGACTGTCTGTGTGGAGTTTGAATGTTCTCCCCGTGTCCGAATGGGTTTCCTCCGGGTGCCCCAGTTTCCTCCCAAAGATGTGTAGGTTAGGTGCATGGCCATGCTAAACTGTCCCTTAGTGTCAGAGAGATTAGGAGGGTTAATATATGGGATTACGGGGATAGGACCTAGGTGGGATTCTTGACGGTGCAGACTTGATGGGCCAAATGGCCTCCTTGTACACTGTAGATTCTATGATTCTATCATCTAACTGACACATCTTTGGAGACAAAGAGACAATTTAGCATGGCCAATCTGCCTAACCTGCACAACTGCGGACTGTGGGAGGAAACCCACGCAGACATGGGGAGAACATGCAAAGTCCACACAGATTGTCACCCAAGGTCAGAATTGAATCCGGGTCCCAGTGCTAACCCCTGTGTCACCATGCCATTTGCATTAAAAGATGCTATATAAATGCAGGTTACAGTCATTGGATTGCACTGAATTCTACAGCAAGCTGAGGGATAAGAGACCTCACAGTTAAACGCGCAAAGAGGTGACAGGCTTATTGCCCCGACGCTAAGATGGGAAGCAGAGTACATTAATCATTGTGGCCACACCAAAAAGATTGGAGCTGCTTTTAGGTTTCAGCTTCTCGTAACTATAGCAACACATTACAGTGGAAAGCAAACAGCTAAAAGTCTGACAAAAATAAAGCATTTAGCGGCTTGAGAAAAAAAAAATTAGCACGCCAGACAAATCTGGCAGCGAGTTTTCATGAACAGTGGAACACGGTATTCAAATATTTGAGCGAGCCCTTTTTGTTGCATAGTTAATTGCTTTATGCATTGTTACTCAACGGAAAAGACTCGTGTTGTTACTTCTGTGGCAGCTGAGAGTTGTATCAGGAGCCTTCTCATTCGAGCGAAGCGGTTAGTACACAAATCTGATGTGCTAACACACCGGCTTATCAAGATGTAACCAAATAGACAGGAAATGCGAAGACAAAGAAATCACATTTAAATTGGGATTCTTCTACCGAGCGCTCAACTATTGATCAATAGCTTTGAGGCCTGGAGTCTAATCTAAACATATTCCATTATCAGCTGCTGATATAATGGAAATCAGATTGGTATCTGGTCTGTATTTTATTTTAATATTGCCTGTAAATTGTTCACACAATTCAGAACAGATTTGGTAAGAAATAGGGAGTATTCTGCAGGAGATGTTTTGATTGTGGGGGTATGGTTGCAAGCCCCATTTTAAACTCTCAGCTAATACCATGTTTTATTCCTACGGTTTTTTTATATCTTGAGGGAGAAAATTGGAGATTGTATTTCCAAACAGCAAGAAAATGACTAATATCAGCCCATGCTACCTCATTGCTTACCCAAGGTTTGATTTGTTGGGTGCCATAGAAAGCATCCTTTCCAGTTGTATCGCAGCTCTAGCTCTGACCAAGATCGCAAGAAACTACATAGGATTGTGAACGTAACCCAGTCCATCACACATATCAGCATCCCATCCATTGACTCCATCTACACTTCTCACTGCCTCGATAAAGCAGTCAGCATAATCAAGGACCCCAACGCACCCCGGACATACCCTCTTCCACCTTCCTCCATCAGGCAAAAGATACAAAAATCTAAAATCCTGTACTTCCCTGCTGTCACAGCAAGAAGTCTGACAACACCAGTTAAAGTCCAACCAATTTATTTGATAGTAAACTCACAAGCTTTTGGGGTTTGCCCCTTCATCAGGTGAATGGAGAGTTCTGGCCTCATAGGGTCAGTCTGTGGCCAGAACTCTCCATTCACCTGACGAAGGGGCAAATCCCGAAAGCTTGTGAGTTTACTATCAAATAAATTGGATGGACTTCAACCTGGTGTTGTCAGACTTCTTACTGTGTTTACCCCAGTGCAACACCAGCATCTCCTCATCATGACCACTATCTTCCCTGCTGTCATCAGGCTTCTGAATGGACCTACCTTCAGCCCTTGGCAGGTTTGCAATAAACAGCAAGCCAGCTTTGATTTTTATTAATCTTCGCTGGCAATATGAAAATGACCTCCACACAAAGTGAAAATCGAGAAACAAGGTGGTGATAAGAAGTCACTGCCCTCCATATGTATGGAGACCCCCCTCTCACTTATAAAGTAAAACACTGTATACTCTCAAAAGGCTTTACAGAATATCAACAACCTGCATATATTCACTACTCACAAATAGCCATTTTATCAGTTCAAAACAAGGTGTAAAGTTACTGCTTGATGTTTTCTCTAATTGTAAACTGTGTTTCCCTTGGATGAACAGTTCTGCTGACTACCATTGCTCCACTTCACTCGGCTAACTGGTTGCCACGTCTGGTCAGTTGATGTGCCGTACGTGTTTTAGTGGTTAACTAAAAATACATACATGGGCTGAATCACAATACGATCACATCTCAAGGAGATCGCAAGAAACTACAAAGGGTCATGAACGCAGCCCAGTCCGTCACACAAAGCAACGTCCCATCCATTGACTCTGTCTACACTCCCCACTGTCTTAGAAAAGCAGCCAGCATAATCAAGCACCCCAGACATTCTTCCTTCCACCTTCTTCCACAGGAAAAAGATACAAAAGTCTGAGGTCATGTACCGACCAACTCAAGAACAGCTTCATCCCTGCTGCTATCAGAGTTGTGAATGGACCTACCTTGTATTATGTTGATCTTTCTCTATACCATACCTATGACTGTAATACTACATTCTGTATTCTCTCCAGCCCTTTTCCCTTATGTATTCTATAAATGGTATGTTTGGTCTGCATAGCGCACAAGAAATAATATTCTTCCTTTTCAGTAATAATCCAAGTTCCTCTTGAAGACAAAAGTCTGAAAACACATACCAACCAACTCAAGAACATGTTCTTCCCTGCTGCCATTAGACTTTTGAACGGACCTACCTAGCTCTACGTTGATCTTCCTCTACACCCTAGCTATGATTGTAACATCTGTAACATTATATTCTGCACCCTCTCCCTTCCTTCTCTATGTGTGGTATGCTTTGTCTGTGGAGCTTGCAAGAAACAATACCTTTAAGTGTTCACTAATACTTGTGACAATAACAAATTACATCAAATTATATAAAATTTCCTTCTCTCTTATGTACTCTATAAGTTTTGTCTGGATAGCATGCAAGAAACAATACTTTTCACTATATCTCAATACATAAACTAGAAAGAGTGCAGAAAAGATTTACTAGGATGCTACTGGGATTTGGTTATTTGAGTTATAAAGACAGGCTGGATAGACTGATACTTTTTTCCCCTGGACTGTAGATGGCTTAGAGGTGATCTTATAGAGGTCTACGAAATAATGAGGGATCAGCTAGATAGTCAACATCTTTTCCCAAAGGTGGGGGAGTCTAAGTCTAGAGGGCATAAATTTATGGTGAGAGGAGAGAGATACAAAAGGGTCCAGAGGGGCATTTTTTTCATTCAGAGGGTGGTGAGTGCCTGAAATGAGCTGCCAGAGGCAGTAATAGCAGAGGGTACAATCTTGTCTTTGAAAAAGCATTTAGACAGCTACATGGCTAAGATTGGTATGGACGTATATGGGCTAAACGTGGGCAATTGGGACTAGCTCAATGGTAAAAACTGGGCGGCATGGACAAGTTGGGCCAAACTGTTTCCATGTTGTAAACCTCGATGGCTCTGTGTCCAGAATTCTGCTGGCAAGCCCGCCCTGGAATTGGGGCGGACAAGGCTTGCAAAGTAGGATTCTCCATTGGCGTCAGGTGGGGTCTTATGAGACTCGGGTGGTCGAGGCGGGAAATTTCCTGCGTATGACTATGTGACAATAATAAATCAAATCAAATATACATAATAGAGTTACTCATCCTGTACACCAGGTGGTGCTGTCCTTGGACTTTACATTAAAAATGAAGGTTAGCATCATTCACTCAGTAACTTGCTTTGCCACACGTGGGATAAATTCTCAACATTGACTTTTCTAACCTTGAATGATCTCTTCAACTTATGCACTGGAACCTCACTTAACGAGATTCAAGCCATGCACTGAAAGAATCGATAAGTTATAGATCACATCCATAAAATTCTTGAGTTACAGCTCTATTGTCGAGAAGAAAATCAGTGGAACCGCCTTGTGCTGCCATTTTGGATGTCCGCTCTCACAAATCCCATGTCTCTTTGTTTAAATATCAAATCAATTCTGATAACTGTGGTGCCTTATCTACAGGCCGTAACCATACAACTTGAAACCAAGTAAATCTTGTCTGAATATATTGGCGTGCTTGGAGATTTACTTAGTGTGATCAGCAACAAAAATTTCCACATTAATGAAATAACAATCCAAGATTTGCACAGAAATTAAAGACAAGGTTTAGTGAAGGATCTTTTTGTAATTGTAATTAATTTAGTAATTAGCTTTTGAAGCTTACCTTCAGCCTAATCCTCTTTAATATTTTCCTTCTTTGCAAATGCAAATAGAAATTCTTCAGGGATTCCGCAGAGAGGGAGATGGCTAGAGATTGCTAACGGAGTGATGTTGCGTTAAGGATTTTTAATCAAGTATCTCCCAAAAATGTAATCAGTGTAAATTCTTCAACGGGAACAAAAGCTGAGATGACACCAGCAGTGCCACCTTACACAATGCCAGGGCCAAGCAGGTGCAGCTCATTCGTTGGGCGATGTGAATGTCATGAATGGGAACCAGCCGCCTTTTGACACTGCCGGTCATGAGTTTTGCAGCCTGGGAAGTCCTTGGAAAAGTGGTAACGCGATGGTGATATCATAATGCCAGCGGCATGCTATATCTCACCAGATTTCGCTTCATAGAATCCCAACAGAGCAGAAGCAGGCCATTAGGCCCATTGAGCCTGCACCAAGGAAGGCGATGGCCTCGTGGTATTATCGCTATATTATTAATCCAGAAACTCAGCTAATGCTCTGGGAACCCAGGTTCGAATCCTGCCACAGCAGATGGTGAAATTTGAATTCGATAAAAAGAAAATCTGGGATTAAGCATCTACAGATGACCATGAAACCATTGTTGATTGTTGGAAAAATTTCCCCTCTGGTTCATAATGCCCTTTAGGGCAGGAAATCTGCCATCCTTACTTGATCTGGCCTACATGTGACTCCAGAGCCACAGAAATGTGGTTGACTCTCAACTGCCCTCCAAGGGCACTAGGGACGGGCAATAAATGCTGGCTAGTCAGTGCCACCCATGTCCCATGGATGAATAAAGAAAACTCACCCAGGACCTAACCCCGCAACCCCACTACTTATCTTGCTAGTTCCCCCTGACACTAAGGGGCAATTTAACATAGCCAATCCACCTAACCTTTGGAGTGTGGGAGGAAACCAGAGCATCCAGGGGAAACTCACGCAGACACAGGGAGAACGTACAAACTCCACGCCAACAGTGACCCAAGGCTGGAATCAAACCCTGGCACCATGAGGCAGCACTGTGCCACCATGCCTCTTCCTGGTTTTGTCCTTCCAGAAAGACTTCAAAGGCAATCTGTGCAGCAGGAAAGATGAGAATTCAAAGATCAGTAGGCTGAAAAGTCTGCTAAAGTTTCACTAATAACTTAATGATTATTATTTGATATCATCACGTGGGGTAATTATTTGAGTCACACATTATGGGAAGTATACCAGCCACTCTATACAGATGCCACTGAATGATTTTTGGCATGTTGGATACTGATCCTCGGTTTTACATAGTGACTGGGCAATTGTGCAATTACATTTGCTTTTAGCTTGTAGCAATTTTAATACAAATAAGGGACATCAAAGAATGCAGTCTAATCCCACTGGCTTCTACATTCTGAGTGAGATGTTGGCATGTCACTCACAGCTAAGAACCATCACTTATGGAAAGCAGGCTTGGTTTTCCATTAAAGGATTAATAGACGTTCTATCTGCCCTTTGCAAATATTTTCCCCTCTTTGGGTTTTCACTTTTTCAACTTCGGACAGGAGGAGAGTTAAGTGCCCGTGCTCTCCACTGCCTCAACAGTACCCTCAATTTCAGTGTAATGAGCTGCCTTGGGATGGAGTGGTTGTGACCCCAGCTAACGGACTGGATGAAATCAAAGGGGGAAAATGTGTAATAATCAGGAGCAGAAGCTTTCCATCAATTCTGTTCTCAACACTCATTCAATGGCAGCAATGCAGTTAAAAGCAGCAACAGTTATAGAGCTACATCGCAAGATAGCCCATCGCGTTCATGGCATGTCTCATAGGAACATAAGAACATAAGAAATAGGAGCAGGAGTAGGCCATCTAGCCCTTCGAGCCTGCCCCGCCATTCAATAAGATCATGGCTGATCTGTTGGTTGATCATGGTTGATCTCAGCAGGGCATCCAATCAGTCTTATTCCCCCACTCTACCCCCACACTCCTGTATGTTCATTTCCTTCAAGAGTCTATCTAATTTTCTTTCACAATCATTGATCATTGCTGTTGCCACCGCTCTCCTGGGCAATGAGTTCCAAGTCTCTGCCTAAAAATTCCAATCTTACATCTCCCTGCGTCTCGTGCCCTGAACCTTAACTCTGTGTCCCTCCTTCTTTTCAGCGATCGCTCGTTAATGGGTATGTTTATCTAACTAAGAAATTCCATGGCTGGAATTTTACCATCCCTCCTGCCACAGGAATCGGAGCGGCTGAGAGGCAGACCATGGAAAAGTCCATTGACCTCGGGTGGGATTTTACGGTTTTGGGACGAGCGTGACCATAATTTCCCACCTATGTCACTGGTCATGGGGCCTTGCGTGGCTGATGTGATGAGCCCAATCCTAGAACCACACCTCCAACTGCACACGTGGCAGATGCTGCAGGGAGGTGGGTTCAGACCTTGGTCCCAGATCACTGGGATTCCCTTCTCAGGTTCCTATCCCGGGCCTCTCTTGCCCTTGAGGGTGTCCTTGAAGACTGGTGTCCCTTTAATTAGGAGATTGGGTGGCACGGCGGCACAGTGGTTAGCACTGCTGCCACAGTGCCAAGGACCCAGGTTCAATTCCAGCCTCGGGTGGCTGTCCGTGTGGAGTTTGCACTTTCTCCCCATGTCTGTGTAGGTTTCTTCCGGGTGATCCGGTTTCCTCCCACGGTCCAAAGAGGTTCGGTTGATTGGTCGCGCTAATTTGACCCTTGTGACAGGGGATTAGCAGGGTAAATATGTGGGGTTGCGGGAATAGGGGCCTGGATGGGATTATGGTCAGTGCAGACTTGATGGGCCGAATGGCTTCATCTGCACTGTACGGATTCTATGATTCTCCAAGTAGGTTTCTTCTGAGCAAGAGTCTTCCAGGCATTGACATCCATGTTTCATTTCTTGAGGTAATCCTTCAGGGTGTCTTTAAACCACTTCCTTACTCCTCTCCTTGGTTGGGAGCCTTCCTTGAGCTGGTGAAGATTTGCTTTGATAGTCAGGATTTGGGCATCCTACACACATGGCCAGCCCACCAGAGTTGGTTTTGGATGATCGCGGCCTCAATGTTGGCGCTTGTGTCTCCCTCAAGGACATTGATATTAATCCACCTGCCCTCCCTGTCCCTTTGTCTTCATACCATCAGTGAATGGGAGCAACCTTTTTGTGTCCTAATTTTTCTTTTAACGCACTCTTCAGAACGTGATCACAACTAGTAAAGGTTGGTGTCGGTTTCTCAACCTAGTTTCTGGCCATCCCTCAGCTCTGCACTGGGCTTGTGAGCCACGATTCTGTATCTGGGGTGGAACCTTTGAACCCATGACCCCCTGACTACAATTCTGCTCCTGACTGTCTGTCGACACCTGAAGTGTGATGGATGCAACTCGAAACAATATGAAAAATTGTGGGTT
This sequence comes from Carcharhinus amblyrhynchos, assembly GCF_965287045.1. Lineage (NCBI taxonomy): Eukaryota > Metazoa > Chordata > Chondrichthyes > Carcharhiniformes > Carcharhinidae > Carcharhinus > Carcharhinus amblyrhynchos. Next base: position 117,064,368 of record NC_137329.1, read on the forward strand.
GGAAGGGGCTGAATTTTGATTGTGTGCTGCCAATGTAATCCGAAATGTATGTATTATAAAACAAAGATAACTCTTGAATATTGGATCTGAACTGCCTGATTATTTTGAATTCTCTGATCCAATCCCCCAACTTTAGAGACCTGCACTTTCTGTTCCTCTGCCAGGAACACTGGGTCTCCTCGGATGAGAGTTAGTTATCAAAGTGTCAGAGGCACTCACATGTCAAGCTTAAATTATACAATGCATTAATTAACTGGAGATTTAAGCTCACAAGCGCACTGACGGCTCTCCTTGGATTGAGTTCAAACTATCACAGAGCGCTGATGTAAATGCGTCCTGGGTTATCTCATTCTCAGCAGCTTTGCAAGATCTTTTTTTTTGCCCACCGCCCCCCCCCCCCACCGCCTCCTGACTAGCAGCAAAGTTAAGAATGCTACGTCCACACTGCACTATCAGCTTGTCTCACTCACAAGATCCCAGAGGCTTTGGCCCCGCCAACTTTCCCAAGTGGACCACAACGAAACGCCTTCTCCTGTTCTCTCTGTGACCCAGGTATGGCTGCGCTGCAGAGATACCGCACTCCAATCCCCGACATTAAATATCCCGGTTCAAACCCGGTGGGGGAAAAAATGAAAGGAAAACTCTGCATTGTGATCGCATTCCCTTTGTGATTCTGTCATGATCCGTAAATACGTGAGCTTTGTCCTTCCTCAGAATCTTGACACGTGTTTATCAGTCAAAACAAATGTTAAAATTGGAAGGGGGAGGGATGGGGAGGCAGGAGGGGTGGGAGGGGTGGGGGGGGGCGTTATAAGGGGGGGAGGGGCAAGGGTTGCTGAAAATTGGCACCTCTGTTGTCATCCACAGTTTTGTTGATCAGTAGAGAGTCAATGGGCTGAATTTTATTTGTGATGGAAAAGCACCCAGCCAAGGCTGAAAGCTAAAGCATCCCCCTGCCTCCACCCCCCCCTCCACCCCCACTCCGGCTTTGGCCAGCGATGGGAACCAAATGGCACATTGACAGTGATAACCTATTAAGAGGCTGCCACTTCTTTCCAATGAAGCATGGCGTCCCACTAGCAAGAAATGCTGGCCCAGTCAGAGGCCCGTCAGCTCAACAGCGCCACGACTAGCGGTGGCCATTGCTGACACTACAATACCAAGAAGTGCGCGCCTTAATGGTGGTCAGGGAGTGTCCTGGAATAGGGTGTGGCTAAGGCAGGCCAGGGTCAGGCAGATGGGCTCTGCCCATCTTTGTTGAGCACTGATGATGCTTTTGCTATGAGAGTGGTCATTGCCATCAGATGCCTTCTCCTGGACCCACTGGATTTCCGTCAGGTATAACCAAAATGGCTCAATTGACTAACTTTCCAACCTCCGTCAATATCAACATGCTGGGGGGTTACCAATGATCAGAAACAGAACTGGACTCACCATATAAATACTGTGGCTACAACCATAGGTCAAGGGCTCGGAATCCTGTGGACAGTAACTCACCTCCTGCCTCCCCAAAGCCTGTCCACCATCTACAAGGCACAAGTCAGGAGTGTGGTGGAATACTCCCCACTTGCCTGGATGAATGCAGCTCCAACAACACTCAAGACAGCATCCAGGACAAAGCAGCCCACTTTATTGACATCCTTTCTCCAAATGCTCACTTCCTCTACCACCGATGCTCAGTAGCAGCAGTGTGTACTAACTACAAGATGCACTGCAGAAAATCACCAAGGTTCCTTAGGCAGCACTTCCAAACACACAACCACTGCCATCTAGAAGGGCAAGATCATACCTGGGAACACCACCACCTGGAGCTTCCCCTCTAAGCCACTCACCATCGTGGCTTGGAAATATATTGCCGTTCCTTCACTGTCGCTGGGTTAAAATCCTGAAATTCCCTCCCTATCAGCATTGTGGGTGCACCTACACCAGATGGACTGCAGAGGCTCAAGAATGCAGCTCACTACCACTTTCTCAAGGGCAACTATGAATGGGCAATAAATGCTGGTTTAGCCAGTGATGGCCCTATCCCGTAAATGAATTAAAAGTAATATAAGGATTAGAAGCAGAAGATGTCAAAATGCCCTGCCTCTTATTTTTGCCACCTTCCAGATTGGTGCCAGTATACAGGAAAGTTATGCTCAGTGATACAGGGACATTCCGAGTACAGAACCGAATGGAAGCCTTTCACTTCAGCTTACAGCGACAGCTGCGGGCAATGTGACCCAAGATTCAAGATCCAAGGACCTCTTACAGAATTCGCGAATTGTAATTGTTGAAGAAGAAAATGTTAAAAGCCAAACGCTAAGGAGTAAGATTGTAAAAGAGAGAGAATTGCATTTACATAGCAGCCTTTTCTGTCCACTGGACTTCTCAAAGCAGCTCACAGCCAATGAAGGATATTTTGAAGAGTGTTCTCTGTTGTATAGATTCATAGACATTTACAGCACAGAAGGAGGCCATTCAGGCCATTGTGTTCATTGCCAGTCAACAAAGATCTGACTACATCAATCCCATTTTCTAAGGCGAGGTCCATAGCCTTGCAGATTGTGGCAGTACAAGTGAATACTTAAATACGTCTCAAGTATTTAAGACTGAGCCATTCTTTAGGGCAGTGTTCCAGACCCTCACCACACTCTGAATTAAAAAGTTCCTCAACTCCCTCCTAGCCTTTTTACCTCTTACCTAAATCCATACCCCCGGTTATTGACTTCTCAACTTCTAGAAGAAGTGTTTTCATATCCACTCTGTCTATGCCCCTCATTATCTTAGACACCTCTATCAGGTCCCCTTTCAACCTTCACTGCTCCAAGAGAAACAGTCCCAGCCAATCCAATCTTTCCTCATAGTTCAGATGCTCCAACACAGGCAGCATTCTGGTGAATCTCCTCTGCACATCTCCAGTGGTTAGCACTACTGCCTCACAGCACCAGGGGCCCGGGTTCAATTCCCAGCTTGGGTCACAGTCTGTGTGGAGTCTGCATGTTCTGTTCCTGTCTGTGTGGTTTCCTCCGAGTGCTCCAGTTTCCTCCTACAGTCTGAAAAGTGTGCTGGTTAGGTGCACCGGCCATGCTACATTCTCCCTCAGTGTAACTGAATAGGTGCCAGAGTGTGGTGACTAGGGATTTTCACAGTTGCTTCATTGCAGTGTTAACGTACACCTACTTGTGACTAATAAATTAAAACTTTAAACAGTGCAATTACATCCTTCCTACAGTGAGGTGAAGAACTGCACATAATACTGCACTTATGGCCTAACCAGCCTTTTATACAGTTCCAGCATCATTTGACTTGATTTGATTTGATTTGACAATTTATTATTGTCACATGTATTAGCATACAGTGAATATTGTTTCTTGTGCGCTATGTGGACAAAACATACCGTTCATAGTGAAGGAAATGAGAGGGTGCAGAATGTAATGTTACAGTCATAGCTAAGGTGCAGAGAAAGAGCAACTTAATGCGAGGTATGTCCATTCAAAAGCCTGGCAGAAGCAGGGAAGAAGCTGTTTTTGAGTCAGTTGGTACATGACCTCAGATTTTTGTATCTTTTTCCCGACGGAAGAAGGTAGAAGAGAGAATATCCAGGGTGCGTGGGGTTCTTGATTATGCTGGCTGCTTTGCCGAGGCAACGGGAAGTGTAGACAGAGTCAATGGTTGGGAGGCTGGTTTGTGTGATGGATTGGGCGACATTCATGACTTTTTGTAGTTTTTGTAGACTGGACTGCCAGAATTTTATACTTTTCAATGAGATTCCCTTCCATTCTTCTAAGCTCTGGTGAATACAGGCCCAAGCTCTGCCCCTGGCAACCAATTTGCACGCAGCAACCCCCGACAGATGAATAACAACTAGACATAATCTATTTCACTGGTGTTGATTGAGTTCAGAAATACGGCTCCATTGGTGTGTCACCCCTCTGGGTGAGGTGTTAACATTGAGGACCAATCTATCTTGTCAAGTGGACAGCAGGGATTTTGTTGCAGAGTTTAAAGAAAAGCAGCTCTCCTGGTTATGTTATCCTTCAACCGACATCACTCAAACAAATTAGCTGGTCTACCTTACTGTCGAGCACAATGGAGTGGCATGGTGGCACAGTGGTTAGCACCGTTGCCTCACAGCTCCTGGGTTCGATTCCCGGCTTGTGTCACTGCCTGTGTAGAGTTTGCACGTTCGCCCCCGTGTCTGTGCAAGTTTCCTCTGGGTGCTCCGGTTTTCTCTCACAGTACACCAACGTGTGTGAGTTATTCTAAACTGCCCCTTAGTCTCAGGGGGACTAGCAGGGTTTATACGTGGGGTTATGGGGATAGGGTCTGGGTGGGCTTGTTGTCGGTGCAGGCTTGAAGGGCCTCAATGGCCTCCTTCTGAACTATAGGGCTTCTACGAATATTTTTCCACTACATTGAAGCAGTGAGTATCTTTCAGAAGTATTTCACTCATTGTAAAGTGCTTTGCGACAATCTAAGCTCATGAAGGTAAGTTTCTTCGAGTTGCCTTGTTTGGAAGAGTGAGATTTTCCAGTCCCGCCTGTCACCAGCATCATCCAGTTCTGCCGAAAGTCAGTGGACATTCGGCTGGTCCGCCACAACAACAATGGCCGGTCACACCGCGGCAGAGCTGGAAAATCCCAGCCAATTCAGCCTGGAGATTTTGAGGATTAACCTTCCCTGAGAATGAAGCAAAGCACAGGTCTCAAAAAGACAGTGCTATTACAACTCCCAGGGCACTATCTTGAAGGAAAACAGGGGAAGTTATCCTTACTCTCTTAATAAATAAGAAAAGCAAAGTTGCCATGGTCCCAGATGACCATAAGCTGCTCTCCCCTTTGAGGAGGAGAGCTGACTGGTGGTGAATTAGCCTGAGGGTCACAACATCTCATGCGAGCAAGATTGAGAAGGTGGGACCTTCATGAATAACCTCATAGAATCATACAGTGCAGAAGGAGGCCATTCGGCCCACACTGACTACAATCCCACCCAGACTCCACAACCCTATGCATTTACTCTAGCTAGTCCCCCTAACACAAAGGGGCAATTTTAGCATGGCCAACCCATCTAACCTCAGCCTGAACGGGAATTGAACCCAAGCTGTTGGCACTCTGCATCACAAACTGGCTGTCCAGCCAACTGAGCTAACTGACTAATAAACATTTGCCCCTTAATCAACACCAGTTAAAAAACAAACTGATTAACTGGTCATCATCACATCACAGTTTCTGGGATCTTGCTGCTTTCACATTGACTGTTGTGATGTAGCAAACATTACTACAGCCAATTTTACGTTACAACAGCGACTACACTGCACAAATACAAAGAACAAAGAACAGTACAGCACAGGAAACAAGCCCTTGTGCCCTCCAAGCCCGTGCCGCGCATTGGTCCAACTAGACCATTCGTTTGTATCCCTCCATTTCCAGGTTGCTCATGTGACTATCCAGGTAATTCTTAAATGATGCCAGCGTATCTGCCTCCACCAGCCTACTTGGCAGCACATTCCAGGCCCCCACCACCCTCTGCGTAAAAAACATCCCTCTGATATCGGAGTTATACCTCGCCTCTCTCATCTTGAGCCCGTGACCGCTAGTGATCATCACCTCCGACCTGGATGAATGGAATACTTCATTCAATGAAATACTTCATTCAATGTGAAGTCAAGTGCTTTGGTGTTGTGAAAGACTGTATATTAATGTTATAGCATGTTATAGGAGGCATCTTCCTATTGGAACATATATATTGAGATCTTCAGCAGACATGAGCATATGTGAGTGGCATCATCAGTTGCATGGGCTCACGTGGGTTTAACTTGCAGATTTAATCCGTGTAACTCACTGCCTCTAGTTCTGCGTTCACGCTGTACTGTGTTCCGATATGTTCATAAGTAGAGAAGATTGAATATCACAACACATTCAACTATCTTTTTATGACCAGGTTACCACTTTCAATATGACAATTTGCCATTGTTTGAATGATATTCAAAGGGATCTACAGCTGCTCTCGGGTTAAACTGTTTGAGGAATTGTGTCCATAAAGTAATTTGTCCTTGAAAGTAATAACAGAGTTTTTTTTCCCCCTGCAATAGCACATTCTCAAATGTGAAGGGGCTTTCAGTCTTGCAGTGATTCCTTCCACTGAGATACCTCAGGGATGAAAGAATTCACAATGTGGCGGCTCAAGGATGAGAAATTGGAAAGATGTTTATGTAGAGAAATCTTGACCTTCCTTTTACAGAGTTCAAAGTCTCCAGTGGAACATTGATGCCGTTCTCTCAGGCACATTTCCTGCACCACCAATGCTCAGTAGCAGCAGTGTGTACTACCTGCAAGATGCATTGTAGCAAATCACTAAAGATCCTTAGACAGCATCTTCCAAACCTACGACCGCTTCCATCTGGAAGGACAAGGGCAGTAGATACATGGGAACACCACCAACTGCAAGTTCCCCTCCAAGCCACTCAGCATCCTGACTTGGAAATACATTGCCATTCCTTCATGGTCGCTAGGTCAAAATCCTGGAATTCCCTCTCTAACAGTGTTGCAGGTCAATCCACAGCACAAGGACTACAGCGATTCAAGAAGGCAGCTCACCACCACCTTCTCAAGGGCAGCTAGGGATGGGCAATAAAGACTGGCCTAGCCAGTGACACCCATGTCCCACGAATGAATAAATAAATTCTGAATCACCAAGGAGGCAAAAAGAATCAACCCTTCCAAGAAACACAAGAGATAAGAGCGGGAGTGGGCCATAGAGCCCATCAAGTCTGCCACACCGTTCAATATGGTCTCAGCTGATCTTGGCTCCAACCTTACTTTCCTGCCCAGACCTCATATCCCTTGATTCCCCCAAGAGACCGAATATCTGTCTGTCCCATCATAGGATATCAAACTATCTCAACCTTAGCTGTATCTGACAATGGGGCATCGACAACACTCTGGGGTGGAGAATTCCAAAGATCAACAACACTTGGAGGGAAGTAATTTCTCTGCATCTCAGTCTTAAATGATCGGGGCGGGACAGTGGCACAGGCCCCATTCCCGTAATCCCATATATTAACCCTACTAATCTCCCTGACACTAGGGTCAACTTAGCATGGCCAATCCATCTAACCCACACATCTTTGGACTGTGGGAGGAAAACCAGAGCACCCAAAGGAAACCCATGCAGACACAGGGAGAATGTGCAAACTCCACACAGACAGTGACCAAAGGCCGGAATTGAACCCGTGTTCCCGGCGCCTGTGAGGTAGCCGTGATAACCACTTAGAGGACAGAAGCTCAGGCTTCTTCCACCACTCAATGTCATCATGGCTAAACTTCACCCTCAACTCCACTCTCTGCCCGATCCTTGTACCCCTTATTTACCCTCTGAACTGAGTCTTAAATATACTTATTGACTGGGAATCCACAGCTCTCTGGGGGAAGAAAATTCCCAAGACACTGATGAATCCAATAGGGAATTCAGGAGAAACCTTCAATGCCTTGTGGGAATGTGGTCTCACTCGCACAAGGAGTAGTTGAGATAAACAGCATCATGAATTGAAGGTGAAGCTATCAGTACATGAGGGGGAGAGGGATTGAAGCAAGATTTGATATGGTTGGATAAAGAAGGATCAAGCGCAGCATAAATACCCACAAAGACCCATCTGGCTGAATGGCCCCTTTCTGTGCCATATCTTTGGTATACTGAAAGCCTACATTTTAATCCAAATATAGTGGTTTAGCAATATACAGTACAGGGTACAAAATTTTAATGTTTGTTGCCTGACAGGAAGGATCCTATATTAAACTGAAACTTTCACATTGGTTGTCAGGGGAAAGTCTGATTCCCTTAACGTAGATTCAGTTAAGGTTGGACTTCTCATAAACTTAACTATAACATGCACGGTGGTACAGTTGTTAGCACTGCTGCCTCGCAGCACCAGGGACCCGGGATTGATTCCTGGCTTGGGTCACTGTCTGTGCGGAGTCTGCGTATTCTCCCCGTCCCTGAGTGGGTTTCCTCCGCGAGCTCAGGTTTCCTCCCACAGTCCAAAAGACGTGCTGGTTCGGTGCATTGGCCATGCTAAATTCTCCCTCAGTGTTACCTGAACAGGCACCGGAGTGTGTCAGCTAGGGGATTTTCACAATAACTTCACTGCAGTGTTAATATAAGCCTATCTGTGACACTAATAAATTAACCTTTAAACTTCAGATGTTGGGGTTACATTGACTGGCCATGCTAATTTGCCTCTTAGTATCAGGGGTATTAGGAGGGTAAATTTTTGGGGATAGGGCCTGTTTGGGATTGTGGTCAATTCAGGCTCAATGGGACAAATGGCCTCCTTCTGTGCTGTAGAAATTCTATCATTCTTCTATTAAAAGAGCAATTATTGTGAATCTACATAAAAAAAAGTATTGCTCCTAATGTGAGTCCTAAATTGCTGATCCCTTATCCTGGAACTCTGATTTCTTGGTCTATTCTCCAGCCAACGAAGAGCCCCGCAGTGTTTACCCCAACCAGCTCTTTTGAAGCATTTTACATGTCCCAGTGAAATCACCACGAAGTCTCCTAAACTCCAGTGACACACAATTATGGGCATTTCAGCTTACAAATAATGACAAAACGCTGTAAAATGCGGGTCTCCTTAATTTATAGAGTAAAAATGAAAGGTCTAATGCACTTCAGTGACGCTTCATACATTTACCTAATAAAAATCTATCAATCTCAGTTTTGTATGGGTCTAGTTTTAACTGAAAAATAAAATCGTTATATTCATTCCCTCCACTATCGATGCACAGTGACTGCAATGTCTGCAAGGTGCAAAGGCAAGACGGGCAAGATTCTTGTCCACTATCTAATGGATTCAAGATGGCTTCTTGTGAGCTGTTCCCAGCATGCCTTGTAATTCTATCTTTCACTCTCGTTCTATGCTTTTAAAACTGTACTCTAAATCTTCATAAACTCTCTAATAATGTTCTACTTCAAGCTCTTATAGATTTGGCAATCCTCAGGACCCTGAAGGTTAAGTTGATCTTTCTCTACACCCGAGCTCCAACTGTAACACGACATTCTGCACCCTCTCCTTTCCTTCTCCTCTATGTAATCTATGAAGTATGCCTTGTTAGTTTGGCATGCAAGAAACAATACTTTTCACTGTGAATCAATACATGTGACAATAATAAATCAAATTAGTAGTATGATGGAATTACTCTCCATCTCCAACAGCACTCAAGAGCTTAAGCACCATTCAGGACAATTTGATTGGCATCCCATCCACCATTTTAAACATTCACTCCTCCCACCATCAACATGTGGTTATAGTGTGTGTATATCATCTACAAGATACACTGCGACAACAAACCAAGGCTCCTTTGACAGCACCTACTAAACTCACCATCTAGAAGGACAAGAGTAGCAGATACATGGAACATCACCACCTGCAAATTCCCCTCCAAGCCACCCACCACCCTAACTTGGAAATATATCGCTGTTCCTTCACAGTCGTTGGGTCAAAATCCTGGAATTCTCTCCCTAACGGCATTGTGGGTCAACCCACAACAGCAGTTCAAGAAGGCAGCTCACCACCACCTTCTCAGGGGCAACTAGGGATGGGCAATAAATATTAGCCAGCCAGTGATGTCCCGTGTCCCACGAATGAATAAACAAAAAGTTCCCTCAAAATCACGCACTATCCTGGCTCTATCAGCTTTCCTTCACTGTCGCTGGGTCAAGGTCCTGGAACTCGCTTCCCAACAGCACTGTGAGTGTACCTATGCCACATAGAATGCAGTGCTTCAAGACAGTGCCTCACCAATTTTTGAAGGATAATTGGGAAAGGTCAATAAATGTTGGCCGAGCTAGCGAGGCACATACTCCATGAAAGAATTAAAAATATGTCCAATGTTATTTTACAAATAAAGAGTAATAGCTATAAAATTGTCAGCTGTGTGTGCATTGCCCAGTTAGAATTATTGATTCTGAAACATGGACCTCTGTAGCAATCTGTTCATTCAGGTATGGCTGATCTTTTCAATGGGATACAAAGTATCTAACATTAAAAATAAACCATTGCTAATTCACCAGTCACACCATTCTTTATTTTCCTTCCTTTCCAGATATTCACACATTATTTTCCAAATGTTGTTTCAGGTCGTCTGACTCTTCCCACAGAACTTTAAAAAGGCTTTTTCTTGATTTGATTTGATTTGATTTATTGTTGTCACATGTATTAATTATACAATGAAAAGTATTGTTTCTTGCGGGCTATACAAACGAAACATACCATTCATAGAGAAGGAAAGGAGAGAGTGCAGAATGTAATGTTGCAGTCATAGCTAGGGTCTAGAGAAAGGTCAGCTAACTGTAAGGTAGGTCCATTCAAAAGTTTGGCGGCAGCAGGGAGGAAGCTGTTCTTGAGTCGGTTGGCACGTGATCTCAGACTTTTGTATCATTTTCCCGATGGAAGAAGGTGGAAGAGAGAATGTCCGGGGTGCGTGGGGTCCTTAATTATGCTGGCTGCTTTTCCGAGATGGTGGAAAGTGTAGACAGAGTCAATGGATGGGAGGCTAGTTTGCATGATGGATTGGGCTACATTCATAACCTTTTGCAGTTTCTTTCAGTCTTGGGCAGAGCAGGAGCCCATACCAAGTTGTAATACAACCAGAAAAAATGCTTTCTATGGTGCATCTGTACAAGTTGGTGAGGGTTGAAGTGGACATGCCAAATTTTCTTAGTCTTCTGAGAAAGTATAGGTGTTGGTGGGCTTTCTTAACTAAAGTGTCAGCATCGGGCATTCTGTTTGCTACTTTAACACTTCATTATATGTGAAGATTAGTTACAAGAAATAATTTTCTAACCCTACAATGCCAGTGCATCAAGAGCAAATTATCTTTTGAAAAAAAGTTATCCCCACATCACAGCGTTGAGGTACACCAGACAGAAAGACATCCTTCAGTCCATCAGTCAATGACAAAGGGTGACACAGTGGCACAGTGGTTAGCACTGTTGCCTCATAGTGCCAGGGACCAAGGTTCAATTCCAGTCTTGGATCACTGTCTGTGCGGGGTCTGAACATTCTCCCTGTGTCTGTGTGGGATTCCTCCGGGTGCTCTGGTTTCCTCCCACAGCCCAAAGCTGTCTGGGTTAGGTAGATTGGCCAAGCTAAATTGCCTCTTTGTAACTCAAGATCTGTAGGTTAGGTGGATTAACCATGGTAAATGTGTGGGATTCTAGGGATAGGGTGAGGGAAAGAGCACAGGTAAAAGTTTATTTATTAGTATCACGAGGCTTACATAATCACTGCAATGAAGTTACTGTGAAAACCCTTGAGTCTTCACATTCTGGCGCCTGTTCGGGTACACTGAGGGAGAATTTTGCATGGTCAACGCACCTAACCAGCACATCTTTCACACTTTGGGAGGAAACTGGAGCACCTGGAAGAAACTATGTAGACATGAGGAGAACATATAAACTCCACACAGTGAGCCGAAGCTGGGAATTGCAAACTGGGGTTCCTGACACAGTGAGGCAGCAGTGCCACCATGCTGCTCCAATACTCTGTCAGAGAGTCGGTGCAGACTCGATGAGTCAAATGGCTTCTTCTGTGCTGTAGCGATTCTATGAAACCACCGAGCTATTCCAATCCCATTTTTCAGCACTTGCCCCATAGCTTTGTGTGCCTTGGTACACATCTAAATACTTCTTAAATATTATGAGGGTCATCGTGCAGTGATAGAAGGATTAGAATCTTACAAAAATCTTTATCATTTGTAATAATGAAGATGTTTTAATCATGATTACAGTTCCCCTTCAATTGATTTTTAAAAAGTAAAGAAAATGGGAATCAATAATACTACAAATATGGAGAATGTGAAGGAAGAATGTGGAAGGAAATCGGAAAGTGCTAATTAGGTTACGAGATACTTTCTTTTGAAGGAAATAAGTAGCATTCAAACTCCCATTTGTCACTGGAACATCCCAATGTATTTCACAACCATTGGGTGACCTTTGATGTATAATCACAGTTGTTACAAAGATATTCATGGCAGATAATATTCACACTGTGTACAGCAAATAGGATAGACAGATGGTGAATGGTTCCGTTCGGCAGTGTGTGTGTGAGGAATAAAAATGGGCCCAGATATCGAAAGAACTGTTCCTCTCTACTTCGTGCCAGGATATCTTTATATCCAGCTGAAAAGGCTGATGGGATCTCAATTTCAACTCTCATTGAAAGGAGAAAGTGAGAGATACAGGGAGAGCGAGGAAACCATGACCTGGTTTCGCTCACTGGCGAAAGAAAGTTTAAAGTTTATTTATTAGTGTCACAGGTCAGCTTACATTAACACTGCAGTGAAGCTCCTGTGAAAATCCCCCAAGGACGTGGTTCAGTCTCCAGCCTCCAACAGGAGTGGTGGTCACCAAACAGCCTCAAAAGTTGGATGAGTCACCCCGACGCCTGTCTCACCACAGGTCAAATTCCAGCAGAGGTGGGTGAACAATGAGCATGAAACTCTCAACATTTTTCACTCGCCTCTCCCTGCCAGTTGCCTCCTGGGCTTGCAGAGAGGGGAGGTAATGTTAAAGTACAGACTTAAATTATAAAAACTGTGTGGTGTAATTAGATTGAAGTGCATTGGTGAAAGAAAAGGTAGAAGGACACCCAGGGCACTTTTTTGCGACAAACACAGATTTCTCTAAGCAATCTCACCTATATCAATCCCTCATCGTCTTAACCCAAACACATTAACCGGTGCTGTTTGTGGGACCTTGCTGTGTGAAAAACCATTGATGCGGAGATTCCGGCGTTGGACTGGGGTAAACACAGTAAGAAGTCTCACAACACCAGGTTAAAGTCCAACCTGACGGCCTTAACTGGGTTCTTGGGTTCATGTCACACTATCTGTCACCCCCATGACTTGCCTGAACTTGCAACATCTCACTTGCTGTCCTGTCTGGAGACAATACACATCTCTTTAACCAATGCCTAGTGCTATCTCCACTCACATTGCCTGCATCTTTAAGACATGAATAGCAGGTTAGCTGTAAAGACTCGCATTCTAATCAGTATTCTGTAAACTGTGTGTACCTTTCATATGCTCTGTTTGAGACCAGAACTCACCACTCACCTGACAAAGGGGCAAACCCCAAAAGCTTGTGGGTTTACTATCAAATAAACTGGTTGGACTTTTTAAAAAAAGGGTTGGACTTAAACCTGGTGTTGTGAGACTTCTTGCTGTGAAAAACCACTGCCATGGTTACCTTCCGTAAGAAGTCCCATAACACCAGGTGAAAGTCCAACAGGTTTATTTGGTAGCAAAAGCCGCTAGCTTTCAGAGCGTTGCCCCTTCGTCAGGTGAAAACTCCCACTCAGCTGACAAAGGAGGAGCACTTTGAAAGCTAGTGGTGTTTACTACCAAATAAAACTATTGGATTTTAACCTGCTGTTGTGAGACTTCTTACCGTGTTTACCCCAGTCCAACGCCGGCATCTCCAACAGTGACCAGACCACAGAACTAATCATTATCTGTGAAGGCCTTTAGGATGTACTGTGCTCCTGGAAAGAATATTTTATAAGCAAAAGTATTTTTTTCTTTTTAAGTGTCTGGCTCTGAGAATGAGATATTATTTATTCCCAATGCATCCTTTACTTTAACAGGCTTAGAAATGGCTATTGTTGCATACTCATATTTCATCTCAAGGCTGAAAGTATGTCAACGGGCTTCTAACGTTATAAATAAATAAGAACAATAAGTTCTGTTGCTATTCAATTTGAGGGCAAAAAATGGTGCTGGCGTAGTCATTTTCCCATTTGCAAACTATCAAGCTTGTGAAAAATTAAAGAACAGATGATCTTTGTCCTGAAGTTTCCATTTCTCGTCTTGGTTGAGTGTTACTCTCTAACTTTATCCCAAAAATTATTTTTCTTCCATTTATCTGACATGGGAGACAGCATCTTGCATACATCCCTGTTCCTGAAATGCTTCTTTTGAATTTTATATGACCTGTATTGATGTATTTGATTTGGTTTGATTTATTATCACATGTATGCAGTAAAAAGTATTGTTCCTTGCATGCTATACAGACAAAGCATACCGTTCATAGAGAAGGAAAAGAGAATGCAGAATGCAGTGTTACAGTCATAGCTAGGGTGGAGAGAAAGATCAAATAAATGTGAGGTAAGTCCATTCAAACAGCAAGGAAGAATCTGTTCTTGACTCAGTTGGTATGTTACCTCAGACTTTTGTACCTTTTTCCCAGTGGAAGAACGTGGAAGTGAGTATATCCGGGGTGCGTGGGGTCCTTAATGATGCTGGCTGCTTTACCGAGGCAGTAGGAAATGTATTTCGAGTCAATGGATGGGAGGCTGATTTGTGTGATGGATTCGGGCTCATTCACAACCTCTTGTAGTTTCTTATAGCCTTGGGCAGAGCAGGAGCCATACCAAGCTGTAATGCAACCAAAAAGAATGCTTTCTATGGTGCATCTGTAAAAGTTGATGAGAGTCGTAGCTGACATGCCAAATTTCCTTGGCCTTCTGAGAAAGTAGAGATGTTGGTGGGTTTTCTTAACCCACGTGTAGCTAACATTTTTGCTTTTAGCTTTGTTTTCAATGTTTCATTCATGCCATGCATGTGCCATTGCATCATCTTTCTGTCCAGGGAAAGGTCAAATCAATGGTAGTGGTGGTAAATTGCATTGGAATAGAGTGTTTGCACTGTGACATTCATCATGCTATTGCCACTGCACCCATCTGGCAGAGGGGAGGATGAGAATTAGTCCTCAGGTATTTCCCTGAGTCCAGAGACGCACTCACAAAGCCATTGGAAAATGTGCACAACATCCTAAGATGTCAATAGCGGATCATCTTAAGGATCTGTGACCAATGACAATCAGCAACTCATAGAAGCATAGAATCCCAACAGTGCAGAGGACCCATTAGGCCCTTCAAGTCTGCAGCGACTCTTGATACAGCATCTCACCCAGGCCTTCTCCCCCTCCTTATCCCCATAACTAGAGGGCACAGACACAAGATAAGTTGGGGGGGGGGCACAGTTTAGAACAGAGTTGAGGAGGAACTTCTTCTCTCAGAGGGTGGTGAATCCCTAGAATTCTCTGCCCATTAAAGTGGTGGCGGCTACCTCATTGAATATGTTTAAGTCACGGGTAGATAGATTTCTGATCGATAAAGGAATTAAGGGTTATGGGCGGCAGGCGGGTAAGTGGAACTGATCCACTTCAGATCAGCCATTATCTTACTGAATGGCAGGGCAGGCTCGAAGGGCTAGATGGCCTACTCCTGCTCCTATTTCTTATGTTCTTAACCCCACACATTTACTATTTAATCTACATATCTTGGGACATTAAGAGACAATTTAGCAAGACCAATCCATCTAATCTGCAGATCTTTGAAATATGGGGGGAAACCGGAACATCGGGAGGAAACACACGCAGACACGGGGAGAACACACAAACTCCACACAGACAGTGACCCGATGCCAGAATTGAACCCGGATCCCTGGAGCTGTGAGACAGCACTGCTAACCACTGCGCCACCGCGCCGCTCACCTATGCTGCCCAGTCCTTACACTTATGGATGCATAATTTCCAGGGAAATTTTTTAGTTTATTTTATTCGTTGGATATGGGCATTGCTGGCTGGCCAGCATTTATTGACCATTCCTAGTTGCCCTTGGAGGGCAGTTGAGAGTCAACCACATTGCTGTGGCTCTGGAGTCACATGTAGGCCCAGACCAGGTAAGGACGGCAGGTTCCCTTCCCTAAAGGACATTAGTGAACCAGATGGGTTTTTCCAACAATCAACAATGGTTTCATGGTCATTAGTAGATTCTTAATTCCAGGTTTTTTAAATTGATTTCAAATTCCACCATCTGCTGTGGTGGGATTAGAACCTGAGGTCCCCAGAACATTAGTTGAGCTTCTGGATTAATAATCTGGTGTTAATTCAACTAGACCATCACCTCCCCTCAAAATGTTGATGACATCTATCTCCTTAAGGAATCTTAGGCTTGTATCTATTCCATTCTGAAGACATGTCGGACAGTTGAGGTGGAATTAGCCACACGGTATTTGCTGATCTGTATTGGGTTCATCGAGGTGTGATGGGATGTACTCTGCTTGCATTCCAATAATAGAAATTATGTTTTCAACACTTTCTTATATTTTTTTCAGGTACTTAACGCTCAAGATTCGAATTCTGCTTCAACTATTCCCAGATTTTAAAACTGATTTTAAAACTGACCACTTTATTTAATAGCAGTGATTAGTACATAATTAGTTAATTAAACTGTTGGATCAAATCATACCTACTCAATGATAACTTGTCAACATTATGTTAGATCTAATTTAAGCGTTAACCCTTTTCTTCACTATTCCTTCAATTATACCATCAACTGGAAAATGAAATTTCTATTTAATATTCATTTCTACAAAAATATATGAATTGGTGATAAAATGCTGCTGGAAAACTGATTGGCTCAATTATTTGCTTATTATTGATTTCTTTGGGGGTGGATGGAGGTTAGGAAGTGAGTTACAGAATTCCCAGTCTCTGACCTGCTCTTGTAGAATCACTACAGAGCAGAAGGAGGCCATTCAGCCCATTGAGTCTATACTGACCATGATCCCACCCAGGCCCTTTCCCAATAACTTCTTATATTTATGCTGCTAATCCTCCTGGTCAATTTAACATGGCCAATCAACCTAACCCACACATCTTTGAACTGTGGGAGGAAACCGGAACATGCGGAGGAAACCCACATAGACATGGATAGAATGTGCAAACTCCACACAGACAGTGACCCGTGGCCGGAATTGAACCGGGGTCCCTGTCGCTATGAGGCAGCAGTGCTAACCACTGTGCCACCATGCCTCTTGTAGCCACAGTATTTAGGTGGCTGATCCACCTTCAGTTTCTGGTCAGTTGTAAACCCATCCCCCCACCCCAAACTCAGCTGTTGATAATGGGAATTTCTTTTTAAGGTTTATTTATTATTGTCACAAGTAAGCGTACATTAACACTGCAATGAAATCTCTGTGAAAATCCCCTAGCCGCCACATGCCTGTTCAGGTACACTGAGGTAGAATTTAACATGGCCAATGCACCTAACCAGCACATCTATCGGACTTGTTCGGAATCAACGATGGTAGAAGCAATGAATCTTATCATCGCTATTACTGATAAAGCTAACAACTCTACTGGAGGTCAATTGTGCTCAAGCACAAAAGAACTATTTTATAGCAATACCCTGCAGCCATCAGTGCATTTTCCAATTTAAATTGACTTCTGTTACATTGCTACTCATTGCCCTTCATTCTGTAGCGCACTGCTGGGAAAATGAAGGCTGATAACTTCACACTCAACGTGGAGTGAGTATCCCTTGCCCCCGCATCCCCGCACCCCCCACTACCCCTGTTGTACTATACTACATTATAAACATATACATGTACAAAGATGAAAAAAAGTCCTGACGATGGTCCCAGTTAAGAGTTCTACTTTGGTACCCACTTCCCCATTCAAAACAACCAGTCTAGCATCGGCCGTGAGTCCATAACCTAGCTCTCACTTCCGAGGAAGCAGGTTCTGGTTTTAGATCCCACTCCAGCGAACTGAGCAAAAAATTCAGGCCACCACTTCAGTATAGCTGCCATTTTCCTGATGTGAGCTTAAACCAAGTCTGTCCTCCTGCATCGATGACAAACACCCCATGACGTTATTCCAAAGACGAACCGCGGGAGTTACGTAGAAGCCAGAGGAGGCCATTTGGCCCTTCGAGCCTGCTCCGCCCATTCATCCTGATCATGACTGATCATTGAATTCAATATCCTGGTTCCACTCCCCCTCACCACCTCACCCCCACTCCCCCCTCCACCTCCAACCCACCCCCCCCTTCCTTCCTTCCTTGGAAGGTGATGACCTAGTGGTATTATCACCAGACTAGTAATCCAGGCATTCAGCTAATGTCCTGGGGATGCACGTTCGAATCCCGCCACGGCAGGTGGTGAAATTTGAATTCAATAAAAAAAATTTGGAATTAGGAATCCACTGATGACCATGAAACCATTGTCGATTTTGAGAAAATTCCATCAGGTTCACTAGTGTCCTTTGGGAGAGGAAATCTGCCATCCTTACCTGGTCTGGCCTACATGTGACTCCGGCGCCTCAGCAATGTGGTTCATTCTCAACAGCTCTCCAATGGCAACTAGGGATGGGCAAAAAAATGATGGCCAGCCAGTGATGCCCATGTCCCACAAATAAACAATAAAGAAGAAAATCCCTTGATCCTTTAACTCCAAGAGTTATATCTAATTTCCTCTTGAAATCAGACAACATTTTGACCTCAACCACATTCATGTGAATTCCACACATTCACCATCCTGTTGTCCCTTTTCTCCCAGCCAACATGATCTTTTTCCATCATCTCAAACTCCTTTTCTAAAAAATCCCATGCATTTACATCAGAGTGCAATTACGTCTCTGCCTTTTGTTCCTAATATTGCTACATCTTGTTACAATCTTTCCCAGCTACAGTCTAATATCTAACACATTTCTCCCTCTCTATATTCCTGATGTTGGACAATGGGGAGAGTTATAGTGCACTGGGGAGATTTATAGAACAAAGAGATCTAGGAGTGGAGGCATGAGGTGGAGATGCTGGCGTTGGACTTGGGGTGGTCACAGTAAGAAGTTTCACAACATCAGGTGAAAGTCCAACAGGTTTATTTGGAGTCACAAACTTTCGGAGTGCTGTTCCTTCCTCACTCACCTGAGGAAGGAACAGCGCTCCTAAAGATCATGCTTCCAAATCAACCTGTTGGTCTTTAACCTGGTGTTGTGAGACTTCTTAGAAGAAGTATAGGTTCATAGCTCCATGAAAATGGAGTCACAGGTGGACAGAATAGTGAAGAAGGCATTCGGCATGCTTGATTTCACTGGTCAGGACACGGAATACAGGAGTTGGGATGGCTTATTGAGGTTGTACAAGACATTAGTAAGGCCACATTAGGAATACCATGTACAGTTCTGGTCACTCTATTATAGAAAGGATATTAGTAAACGCGAAAGAGTGCAGAAAAGATTTACTAGATGCTATATGGACTTAATGGTTTGCGTTATGAGAAGCGGCTAGAACTTTTTTTCCTGGAGCGTAGGAGGCTTAAGGGTGACCTTATGGAGGTCTATAAAAAAGGAAGGACGTAGATCAGCTAGATAGTCAACATCTTTTCCCAACGGTAGGGGAGTCTAAAACCAAAGGGAATAGGTTTAAGCTGAAAGAGGAGAGATACAAAAGGGTTCAGAGAGGCAATTTTTTCACTCAGAACATGCTGGTGTATGGAACAAGCTACTTGAGGTAGTAGTAGAGGCAGGTACAATTTTGTCTTTTAAAAAATATTTAGACAATTACATGAGTAAGATGAGTATAGAGGAATATGGGCCAAAAACCGGCAGTTGGAACTAGCTTAGTGGTTGAAACTGGGCAGCATGGACTAGTTAGGTCAAAGAGCCTGTTTCCATGATGTAAACCTCTATGACTCTATGACAAGCCAAACAGACTCAAAGATTTAACTGTGTTTATTCTCCCTATGGGTACTGCCAAGTCTGCAGAGTTTTCCCAGGATTCTCTGTTCTTGTTACATAGAACCAGATTCACCAGTCATTTGCCTTCCCACTGCTACTTGAACCTTACTTTGGTCAAAATGATGGCAGTGTATCCTACATCCCAACACTGACTAAACTAATTGTCAGTGAAGCATTTCAGGACATCCTGGGGAGTGGGGACATGAAACTTGTGCAAACAGAAGATTTTCAGGATGGCACGGTGACACAGTGGTTCGCACTGCTGCCCCACAGCACCAGGATTCCAGGTTTGATTCCCGGCTTGGGTCACTGTCTATGCGGACTCTGCATGTTCTCCCCGTGTCTGCATGGGTTTCCTCCGGGTGCTTCGGTTTCCTCCCACAGTCCAAAAGACGTGCTGGTTCGATGCATTGGTCGTGCTATATTCTCCCTCAGTGTATCTGAACAGGTGCTCGAGGGTGGCGATGAGGGGGATTTTCACAGTAACTTCATTGCAGTGTTAATGTAAGCCTACTTGGCACACTAACAATAAACAAATTTAACAAAAAAATTGATTCCTGAATGTGACAATCACTCGCCTTCCCAGTTTTCCTTCACGACCGGCACTCTCGAAATATTTCCTCAACTGGAAACATCCCAGCTGATGAATATCGAGGTGATAAAAGCAAAATACTGCAGATGCTGGAATTTGAAATAAAAACAGGAAATGCTGGAAAATCTCGGCAGGTCTGACAGTGTGGGGAGAGGATAGAGCCAATGTTTCAAGCCTAGATGACCCTTAATTCTCTGACAAAGCACCATCCAGACTTGAAACATTGGCTCTATTCTCTCCCCACAGGTGCTGTCAGACCTGCCGAGATTTTCCAGCATTTTCTGTTTTTGCATCGAGTTGACTTTGCCTCCATCCCTTTGCCCCACCTGGGTAGTGAGGTAATGAGCTGCGACGTTATGGCCACATGGAAATGTCTACCCTCAGACGCCGGGAGCAACGGTCACCTTCGGATTATCCCCAGCACATTGAGTCAGCCCAAAACACGTAACAAGCGGACGAAAAACAAAAGCCGAGACTTAAAAGGAAAATCTAAAGCAGTTGGGGCTGGGGAGGAGGAACTGTGCGACTGACTTGCACTGCAAAATGTTTCATTTAGCCTCATATCGAGATCCTTTTTGCTGACATCGTCAGAGAAAGTCCCGGTGTGACTGTGATTAATTATGAGTAGCATGCGAAAATATTAAGGGAAAAGGATGAAAATTCCCATGACCTGCAGGATTGCATGTCTAATTAATCAAGAGGCAGCTGCCATTGATCTGAACTCTGCAGTCTGCGGGGATGGATCATTAAAGGATCTTGTATCTCCGTGTATGTTATGGAATGCTTCCACCGTTCCTAGGCTCCTTATGCCATCCCAAACCTAGCCAAGGGGACCAAATAACTGCACATGTGACGGGTTGATGCAGTTAAAGGGTGAATGGTTTCTCCCTCGAAGCCTGAAGCTTTCCTCTTCTGAGAAAAGATTAACTGAGCAGTTAGTAGGTTACTCCACCAGGGACGTGAGGAATCAGTTTCTAACGTTCTTACATTCTACTTACTATCTTATCCTGTGTTCCTCTCTTCTTTTTTTCCCTTGCAAATTCCCGAAACGTCGCCATTTCTTTACCATTTACCCGTGTAGCATTTGGCGAGACTACAGCTTAATCATAGAGCCGCAGAGGTTTGCAGCATGGAAACAGGACCTTCAGCCCAACTTGTCCATGCCGTCCTTCTTTTAACCACTAAACTAGTCCCAATTGCCCGCGTTTGGCCCATATCCCTCTATACCCATCTTCCCCATGTAACTGTCTAAATCCTTTTTAAAAGACAAAATTGTACCCGCCTTTACTATTACCTCTGGCAGCTTGTTCCAGACACTTACCACCCTCTGAGTGAAACATTAGCCCCTCTGGACCTTTATGTATCTCTCCCCTCTCATCTTACACTTATGCCCTCTAATTTTAGATTCCCCTACCTTTGGGAGAAGATGTTGACTGTCTACCTGATCTAAGACCCTCATTATTTTATAGACCTCGATAAGATCACCTTGCATTTGTATATCACTGTTGACATGGTCAAACAAGGTGCTTGGCCAATGAATTATCGAGCACAATCTGACAGCAAGCCACATTAAGGGACGGGTCATTGGGTTTGGAGCACCTAAAGTTCATTGAAGAGGCAAAGTGGAGAAATTGCAGGACCAAGGAATCCAGATTGTGATCATGTTCATTTGATTGTCTGTTAATTAGAGCGTGGATATACATCACACATTTTGTTGTCTTCAATCCCCCTCTGTTATATCCTCTGCACTGACACTTTTGCTAAAGTTCACCAGGAAAAACCTGATTAGGATTTGTGACTATTCCAGATTCCTAATATATCTATACAACTGTAGGAACCGGAGATTTAATGAGGGGTGGCATGGTGGCACAGTAATTAACACTGCTGCCTCTCAAAGCCGGGGACCCAGATTTGACTCCAGACTCGGATCTCTGTCTGTGCAGAATTTGCACATTCTCCCCATGTCTGCGTGGGTTTCCTCCGGGTGCTCCGGTTTCCTCCCACATTCCAAAGACGCACCTGTTATGTTGACTGGCCTTGCTAAATCGACCCTGGGGGATCAGCAGGGTAAATATGTGAGATTGTGGGAATAGGGCCTGGATGGGATTGTGGTAGGTGCAGACACAAGGGTACAGTGGGGATTCTATTCTGATTCTGTGATATTGGTGCTCTAGATTTATATTTGGTCCAAAGGTTCATGGAGGAGTTTTTAACCTGCCTTCCATTTCAGCTAATGCCCACACTCCCCACACCCCCACCAATCTCCTCAGTCCCAATCTGTGAGATGACAGTTAGCAATTTGGGAACCCTCAGGAAAACTGACTGTTGGTTATATCCAGCTCCAATATCGGCATTCTGTCCATTGGGCTGGGAGCTTCCTGGGCTGCTCACACAGGGAAAGACAAAAGCCTGGTTCATTGCACCAATGTGTGGCATTGAAGCAATGGCAAGAGCAGTTTCCAGGAAGGCCATTGAAAGTATGAAGCACGTGCATTTACGAAACAATGTAAGGACATCCCCAAAGTCCTTACCAATGAACTTTTAGACTATTGTCCCTGTCAGATTATAGAAAATGTGACAGCTGATTTATTCGCAGCAAGGACCCATTATGAAAGTATAAGTCACTAGATCATCTGTTTTAGGTTTGGATTGAAAGAAAAATATTGGTCTAGATGCTGTTCTTCCGATAGTGTCAATGGATCATTTACCTCAACCTTTGAGAGCTGAGGAAACCTCAAATGGATCGTCTGAAAGACAGCACCTCTGGCAGCACAGCACTCCCTCAGTTTTACACTGAAAAGCCAGTCTAGATTATGTGCTATAAAGCAAGAGTGCTTACAATGGAGCCCTAGAAACATAAAAATATAGAAACCCAAGAGAGCAGTAGGCCATTCGGCCCTTCGAGTAGGCCATTCAGCCCTTCATTATGATTATGGCTGATCATCAAATTCAATATCCTGATCCATCCTTCACCCTATATCCCTTGACCCTTTTAGCTCTAAGAGCTATATCTAATTTCTTCTTGAAATCACACAATGTTTTGGCCTCAACTACTTTCTGTGCTGGTAAATTCTACACATTCACCACTCTCTGGGTGCAGAAATTTCTCCTCACCTCAGTTCTAAAAAATTTACTCCTTATCCTCAAACTATGACCCCCTAGTTCCGGACTCCCCCACCGTTGGAGCATTCTTTCTGAATCTACTCTGTCTAACCCTGTTAGTGTTTTATAAGTTTCTATGAGATCCTCTCTCACTCTCCTAAACTCCAGTGAATATAATCCTAACCAATTTAGTCTCTCGTTATATGACAGGCCTGCCATCTCAGGAATCAGCCTGGTCAACCTTAGCTGTACACTCTCTACAGCAATGACACACTTCGTCAGACACTAAAGCTGCACATTCAGATATGGCCTCACCAATGCCCTATACAATTGCAGCAAAACATCCCTTCCCCTTTACTTAAATCTTCTTGCTATGAAGGCCAACGTATCATTTGCTTTCCTTACTGCCTGCTGTACCTGCGCGCTTACTTTCAGCAACTGATGCACAAGGACACCAAGATCTCGCTGAATATCCACCTCTCTCAACTTACATACATTCAAGTAATAACCTGTCTTCCTATTATTGCTACCAATGTGGAAAACCTCACATTTATCCACATTTTATTGCATCTGCCATGCTTAATACCACACATTCAACCTGTCGAAATCATGCTGAAGCATCTGTGCATTCTCCTCATAGTCTACCCTCCCTTCTAACTTTGTATCATCTGCAATATTGGACATAATCCATTTCGTCCCCTCTTCCAAATCATTAATGTATAATGTGAACAGTTGGGGTCTGAGCACAGATCCCTTTGGAACCTCACTAGTCATTACCTGCCAATCAGAAAAAGACCAATTTATACCAACTCTTTGCTTCCTGTCTGCTAACCAGCTTTCTATCCATCTCAAGACATTACCTGCAATCCCATGTGCTTTCACTTTATATAGTAGTCTGTTAGGTGATACCTTGTCAAAACCCTTCTGAAAGTCTAATTAAACCACATCCACTGGTTCTCCTCAGTCAACTCTACTAGTTACATCCTCAAAGAGTTCCAATAGATTTGTCAAGCATGATTTCCCTTTTGTAAATCCATGCTGACTTTGATTATATCACTGCCTTCCAAATGCTGAGTAATGAAATCTTTGATAAGGGACTCAAGCAACTTCCCTAATACTGATGTTAGGCTCACAGTTCTACAGTTCCCTGTTTGGTCTCTACCTCCTTTTTTGAATAGCGTTCCTCCCATCTTTAGGAACCAGTCCAGAGTCCAGAGAATTTTGGAAAATAACCAGCAATGGACCTACTATTTCCAGGACCACTCCCTTAAGTACTTTAGGATGAAGATTATCAGGACCTGGACATTTATCCACATTCAATCCCATCAATTTCCCCGAAACCATTTCTCTACTAATGCTGATTTCCCTCAGCTCTTCAATAAACCTTGCTTTTCTCGCAGAGTTTCTGGTACATTATTCTGGTACAGTCTTCCTTTGTGAAGACTGAAGCAAAGTACGAATTTAATTCCTCAACCTTTTCTTTATTCCCCACTATGAATTCTGACTGTAAGGAGCCTACATTTGTTTTTGTCAATCTTTTTCCCTTTTGGCGCAGTGGTTAGCGCTGCTGCCGCATAGCACCAGGGACCTGGGTTTGAGTGCTGGCTTAGGTCACTGTCTGTGTGGAGTTTGAACATTCTCCGGTTTCCTCTCACTGTCCAAAGAAGTACGGGTTAGGTTGACAACATAAGAACATAAGAAATAGGAGCAGGAGTAGGCCATCTAGCCCGTCGAGCCTGCCCCACCATTCAATAAGATCATGGCTGATCTGAAGTGGATCAGTTAATACTCCTTAGTGTCCCGGGATGCATAGGTTATAGGGATTAGTGGGGTAAATATGTGGTGTTATGGGGATAGGGCCTGGGAGGGATTGTTGTCAGTGTAGACTTGATAGGCCGAATGGTCTACCTCAACACCGTGGGGAATCTATGATTCTATGATATCAAAGAAAATTTTAGTCAGTTTTTATGTTCCCCGCTAACTTACTTTCATACTCTATTTTTCTCTTCTTAATCAATCCCTTGGTCCTCCTTTGCTGATTTTTAAACTGCTCTTAATCCTCAGATTTATTAGTTTTTCTAGCAAATTTGTATGCTTCGTCTATGAATCTGATGCTATCTTTAATTTCCTTTATAAGACATGGTTTGGTCACAATTCTCTTCCCACTCTTGTGCCAAACAGGAATAAACAATTCCTGGTGTTCACCAATTTGTTCTTTAAATGCCTGCCATTGGCTGTCCACTGGCTTTCCTTTCAGTAATGTTTCCCAGTCCATCATGGCCAATTCATGTTTCACACCATCATAGCTGTGACTGATACTGCTCTTAACATGGAGTCTGTGGATGACATTGATAGAGAGATGCTAGGTGCTGGTGTGGCAACAATAATCTCTCCTTCAATGTCAACAAAACGAAGGAGATTGTCATCGATTGTCATCGACTCCCTGTCTACATCAATGGGGACAAAGTAGAAAGGGTCAAAATTTTCTAGCTTTTAGGTCCTGGTTCTCCCCATGCCGACACTATAGCTAAGAAAGCTCACCAATGCCTCTACTTTCTCAGAAGACTAAGGAAATTTGGCATATCAGCTACAACTCTCACCAACTTTTACAGATGCACCATAGAAAGCATTCTTTCTGGTTGTATCACAGCTTGGTATGGGCTCCTGCTCTGCCCAAGACTGCAAGGAGCTACAAAAGCTCGTGAAAGTAGCCCAGTCCATCACACAAACCAACCTCCCATACATTGACTCTGTCTATATTTCCCATTGCCTCAGAAAAGTAGCCAACATTATTAAGGACTCTACGTACCCTAGACATTCTCTCCTCCACCTTCTTCCATCGAGAAAAAGATACAAACATCTAAGGTTACCTACCAACCGACTCAAGAACAGCTTCTTCCCTGCTGCTGTCAGACTTTTGAATGGACCTACCTTGCATTAAGCTGACCTTTCTCTACACCCTGTCTATGATGGTGACACTACATTCAGCACTCTCTCGTTTCCTTCTTTATGAACGATATGTATAGCGTGCAAGAAACAATACTTTTCACCGTATACTAATACATGCAACAATAATAAATCAAATCAAATCAAATTAGCTGAAATATTAACTTCTAACTAAAGTATGACTAAAAGCTTCTGCTTATAGTAACCACGCAGATCACAGCACTCCAGAAGCTAAAGAGACAAAGATGCAACTGCTAAAATTTAAAATCCAAGAGTTTAAAATTCTGATCCTCGTATTCAAATTCTTGTGGCCATGCTCCACCCTTTCAATTTCCTCCACTTTACAACCCTCCGAGGTCTCTATGCTACTCCAATTCTGGCCTTTTGTGTTTCCCTGATTTCTGTTGCTTCACTGTTGGTGATCATGGGGTGATTCTCCGACCTCGCCGTGCCCTGGCATAGATGGCACCAATCCCAGAAATGAGCATGCATGCCAATAAATAGGCTTTGCGCCCGGTGCCAAACAGTTTGCAATCATTCCAGTCCCGTTTTACTGGCACAAACCGGATCATGCCCTTTTTGTGCATGAGGGCAATTGAAATGAGATTGACCGGATTTCAATCTCACTGACAAATTTGACACGCGCTAGTCCCCTGTCCCAAAATGTTGCCATCTCTCCAACAGGGGGTGTCACGCTGGCACGAACCACTACTGGTTTCCATCAGCAGAGATCAGGCGCGATGGCCACACCGGGTAACATTTGGGTGGTCGGGTCATTGCCAAGCAGTGCCCATTCGACTTATTCTGGACTTGTAACCCACTGGGAATGCAAGTTCTTACATGCTTTTAGTTACACAATACAAACCGCCTGGGTAACTGTATCACCACCACTGGGACTGCGCTGAACGCTGTGAAATTGTGTTGTGAGTGCTTTGTATGTTGAGCGGCAGGTTATCTCACTGACCCTGATCCCCGTCCTCCACACTATCAGAGTGCCAAATTATTGTGCTGCCACCAAATTGCATAAATACATGGAAGTGGTGACTTGGGTTCTTCCAGTCGTGAGTTGGTGTTAATAATTATTTTATGGGGGTAGAGTTAAGCTGCTTACGGGACAAGGGCAGATGTGGTTTGCTGGAAGTGCTTCCAGGATGGTTAAATCCCCATCTGAAACAACAACTGAGGGAATGAATGTGTGAGCCGAGTGTCTAGAAGTGCGCTGATGTTATCTGCGAGGGTGCTTCAACTTGAAACACCAGTTCGTGGTGAAGTATAGTTTGTTTTTGGAATGGTGCGAGGAGTCACGTGAAACCCCCAATGAGAA
The DNA here is from genome assembly GCF_965287045.1 of Carcharhinus amblyrhynchos. NCBI lineage: Eukaryota > Metazoa > Chordata > Chondrichthyes > Carcharhiniformes > Carcharhinidae > Carcharhinus > Carcharhinus amblyrhynchos. Next base: position 117,091,898 of record NC_137329.1, read on the forward strand.
TAACCCAGCCCAGGCATTGTGTAACAATTACTGAAGGCTATTTATTAAATTACAGGAATGACAAGTGCACACAAATAGGACCATGAAGATCTAAGACAAACAGTATGGTGGCACAGCGGTTAGCGCTGCTGCCTCACTCACCAGGTTCAATTCTGGTGTCGGTCCCTGTCCATGTGGAATTTGTACATTTTCCCTGCGTGAGTTTCCACCGGGTGCTCCGGCTTCCTCCCACAGGCCAAAGATGCAAGGGTTAGGTTGACTGACCATGCTAAATTGACCCAAGTTTCATGGGGATTAGCAGGGTAAGTGCGTGGTGCTACGAGAATAGAGTCTGGGTGGGTTGCAGTCTGTACACACTCAATGGGCCAAATGGCCACCTTCTGTACTGTAGGGATTCTATGATTCTAAGACAATTAAATGCCTGAGTTACTAAACAGGCACACAATTTACATAGAAATTGCCCATTGTTCCAAAGTACGCGTTTGTGAACTCTGAAATTCTTACGACCATCCCCTTCCCAAGTAACGTCTAAATTAATCAAACGTGTAAGTAAGTTACTACATATCAGGAGGTGGATGATCAAGGCTGGGAAGTGTCTTTCCTGGTCCAGCGAAGATATTTTAACTGCCTTTACAAATGTTTCTGCACTCTCTTGGCTCTAAGACTTCTTACATGTAAACTGCCTCTCAGACTCTGAAATGTTAAAAATATCCCCTCAGCTCTGAGATGTTAACCTCTCGTCTCTTCAATGTTACACTGCCCCTGGTCCGTGAGATGTAAACTTGCTCTGCCTGATTCTTCAGGGGCTGGCAATTATACTCTGGATCCTCTCCTCTGTACATCATAGAATCATAGAATCCCAACAGTGCAGAAGGAGGCCATTCGGCCCATCAAACTTGCACCAATTCTCCAACAGAACATCTCACCCTATCGCTAAAACCCCACATATTTTTCCCTCTAACTCACCTAACCTACATACCTTTGGACACTAAGGGGCAATTTAGCACAGCCAATCCAACTAACCTGCGCATCTTTAGACTGTGGGAGGAAACAGGAGCACCCGGAGGAAACCCATGCAGACCTAGAGAAAATGTGCAAACTCCACACAGTCACCCGAGGCTAGAATTGAACACGGGTCCCTGGTGTTGTGAGGCAGCAGTGATAACCACTTGCCACCCTGTGTATTTGGGCTGTCTACATCTCTCACATTCTGTGGCTCTCAAATTCACATCTGTTTATCTCTACTGAACTCCCAGTCATCTAGGTAAACTGTTTCCAGATGATATGGCTCCTTAATTACAAAGTCCTGCCCAATTAATGATGTGGGCAGCTTCACTTTTCTGTCTTTTCCCTGCCCACAGGGAAGTTGGCAGAGTTGGGCTGGAGGCACCAGTCTGGCACACTGGCTGCCAGTGCCATTTTATTTGGCACCTACCTGCCTGCTGATTCAATTTGGAAGATGAGAATCGAGCCAACCGTTTTATGTGTCATCCAAACCCTCTGACAATGTGGTACCCTTAGTCCTGGATTAGAGTGTTAACATTGACATCTCTGGAGTCTGCCTTGAGCCCCCAGCCTTCTGAATCCAAGGCAATCCACTGCTACTAATTGACCAAGGCTGATCAGGGTGGCATGGTGGCACAGTGGTTCACACTACTGCCTCACAGCGTCAGGGGCCTGGTTTCAATACTGGCCACAGGTGATGGTGTGTGTAAAGGTTGCACATTCTCACTATGTCTGCATGAATTTCCTCCAAGTGCTCCAGTTTCCTCCAACAATCCAAAGATACATCAGTTAGGTGGATTGGCTGTGCTACATTGCTCCTTTGGTGTCCAAAGATGTGTAGGTGGGGTGGATTGGCCATGCTAAATTGCCCCTTAGTGTCGAAAGATGTGTAAGTTAGGTAGATTGGCCATGCTAAATTGCCCCTTAGTGTTGAAAGGTGTGTAAATTGGGTGGATTGGCCACGTTAAATTGCCCCTTAATGTTCAGAGATGTGTAGGTTAGGTGGATTGGCCATGGTAAATATGGAGGGTAGTGAAGATAGGGGCAGGGGTGGGAGATGGACCTGGATAAGATGCTCTTTTGGAGAGGCAGTACAGTCTGGATGGGCCGAGTGACCTCCATCTGCGCTGTAGGGATTCTATGGCTTTTTCCAATGGACACACTTAACAAGCATTAGCCCAGTTAAACACGTCAACCAACAACCGGGCTACTGTATCAAAACCTTGACCAGGCTTGTGGAAAATGAACAATGGAAAGATGGTTAGCAACAGTAAAAAAAATCCGAACCGAGGCAGGAAAGTTTTCATTAAAGTGCTTTTCTACATTTTAAAATAAATGATTTATAATCGGTGCTTTGTAACTTGTGGTTTGGAGATTAGAGCAGCTGATTCCAGACAGCCCTCACAGAAAATGTATCTGGTTCTTTAAAGGAAAAATAATTTAAGATTTATCCCTGGTGATGTGTTGCTCGGTCTATTTTCCCCGGTGATATAGTGATGTATATGTGCCTATTCTATATGGCAGGGTTGGCAGATTAATGAGTTAAGGGGATATACATTCAAATCCCTGGTGCTGTCGTGGTTGTCATATGCTGAATCCCTACCGGCATGATTGAGTGTTCATCCATATTATCTGACACTCCAGTGGGGACATTTCTGTGTTCGCTGATAGTCCTGAGGGACTTCACAAGCTGACCTATGATACCAGGATTGATTTTCAGCTCTGACTTTGTAAACACCAACATTTTAAGGACTCGGAAGCAAGGTTTCCATCTTCCCTGCAGAAAAAAACCTCGTCAGTTCTTCTGGGTATTTTTTTTTCAGGTTAACATCCAGCCTTAGATTTGCCTTCAACACAATTTTCCTTTCCTTCCTGGACCCTGGATCTTACAACAATGAAGCCACCTTCTCCTCGATGAGCTGTTTAAGTAAATTGGGGCGCCACGGTGGCACACTGCTTAGCACTGCTGCCTCACAGCTCCAGGGATCCGGGTTCAATTCACGGTTTGGGTCACTGTTTGTGTGGAGTTTGCATGTTCCCCCGCCTCTGCGTGAGTTTCCTCTGGGTGCTCTGGTTTTCTCCCACAGTCTAAAGATGTGCGGGTTAGGTTGGTTGGCCAAGTTAAATTGCCCCTTAGCATCCCAGAATGCACTCATTAGAGGGATTAGTGGGTAAGTATGAGGAGATACGGGCATGGGGTTTGGGTAGGATTGTTGTCAGTGCAGATCTGATGGGCTGAATGGCCTCCTTCTGCACTGTCAGATTTCAATAAAAAGTTTTGATAAGCATTCAATATGTTTTAGCAATTGACAGCAGATTAGCGTAGAATCCATAGAATTCCTGCAGTGCAGAAGGAGGCCATTTGGCCCATCAAATCTCCGAAAGAGATCCCATCCAGGCCCTTCCCTCTGCCCTACCATGCACATTTACCATGGCAAATCCACTTGACCCTCACATCTTTGGACATTAAAGGACAATTTACCATGTCTAATCCATACATTTCAGGACACTAAGGAGTAATTTGTCATGGCCAATCCACCTTACCCACATAACTTGGACTGTGGGAGGAAACACCCAGAGGAAACCTATGCAGACACGGGGAGAACATGCAAACTCCGCACAGAACAATCACTCCAAGGCCAGAATTGAACCCGGGTCTCTGGCGCTGTGAGACCGCAGTGCTAACCACTGTGCCACCATGCCGCCCAGGCTAACAACTCAGCCGTAGTGGTGCAACAATCAATTAAAAGGGAACAGAAAAATATCTCTTTCCATGCATGGAAAATAAAGAGACACAAGGTGGAAGATTGCTGTGATTTTTTTGATACCTGATAACTTCCTAATACTTTCTTCCTGGCCTAAGGTGACTCGTTTTACAAAAGAAGCACAGAATTTAGAACAATTAAGACATCCTGCACATTCTCAGCAAGTCCAACTGCACCAAGGAATCTGTCCGGTGCATGATGTTATCACTTCTTTTATAATTTATTATGTGCAATGGTAACTCTGCCACTGCCTGTGCTGTATGTTTTAATAAGAGTTTAATTGCGTAGATAAGAATACGCACCTGCACATCCATTATTAATTAGATGGCAGAAATCCATATTTCAAAATAGGCGATGGAAAGCAGAGACACGTCGGATTAAAATTTATACCGACAGATTGTTCTCTGAGCACTTCCCCGCATTTTATTTCCACCAGATAACGGCTACTTGATTACTGACACTTTACGTGACTCAGCACACTGGGGCCATGAAAACCAAAATAGATTCCAGTAAAGTCACAGGGCTTTGCGAGTTCCGCTTGCACCTGGAGCCATTTAGGTTTCCCACCACATAATTCGATGAATCCCCATGAACCCTTTTGTGGGTTCATCAGCCTTTGAGGAAAAGAGTGTAATTAATAGGGTATTGCAGTCAGTTTGTAACGGAGACGGTAGAGTCTCCCGAACAAGAACAAATTCCACGTGTCTTCTGCATTTGGATTGTTTGAGGCCATTTTTGAATAATCTTGAGTTTGTAGTTATTCAAGGCCCATTGTTATTCAACCCTCATTGTAAATTAGAACATAGAACATTACAGCGCAGTACAGGCCCTTCGGCCCTCGATGTTGCGCCGACCAGTGGAACCAATCTAATGACCCTCTAACCTAAACTATTCCAATATTATCCATATGCCTATCCAATGACCATTTGAACGCCCTTAAAGTTGGCGTGTCAACAACTGCTGCAGGCAGGGCATTCCACGCCCTTACTACCCTCTGAGTAAAGAACCTACATCTGACATCCGTCCTATAATTACCACCCCTTAATTTAAAGCTATGTCCCCTCATGTTAGCCATGACCATCCATGGAAAAATTACAATAATGACCCACTCTTTATTATAAATATATCTTTAGATGTTACACATGTTAGTTTGAGACCTATATCTGTGCAATCATTGGGAGTTGGGGGGAAGTGGGGAACAGCACAATGGCACAGTGATTGGCACTGCTGCCTCACAGCACCAAGGACCTGGGTTTGATTCCTGGCTTGGGTCGCTGTCTGTGCGGAGTCTGTATGTTCTTCCATTCAATGGGATCATGATTGATCTGCAACCCAAATGCCCACCTTTTTCCCCATTTCCCTTCATATCTTTGGTTAACAAAAACTTGATGTGGAAATGCCGGCGTTGGACTGGGATAAGCACAGTAAGAAGTCTCGCAACACCAGATTAAAGTCCAACAGGTTTATTTGGTCACACAAGCCACAAGCTTTCAGAGTGCTGCTCCTTCATCAGGTAAATGAGAGCTCTGTTCACAAACAGGTCATATAAAGACACAAACCCAGGCAAGTCGCGGAGGTTTGCAAAATCTCACTAACTGTCCTGTCTGGAGACAGTACACATCTCTAACCTGTGCTTAACTCTCTCTCCACTCACATTGTCTGTACCTTTAAGACTTGATTACCTGTAAAGATTCGCATTCCAACCATTATTTTGTAAATTGAGTTTGTGTCTTTACATGCCCTGTTTGTGAACAGAACTCCCACTTACCTGATGAAGGAGCAGCGCTCTGAAAGCTTGTGGTTTGTGCTACCAAATAAACCTGTTGGACTTTAACCTGGTGTTGGGAGACTTCTTACGAACAAAAACTTAGCACAGTAGCACAGTGGTTAGCACTGCTGCCTCAGCGACTCAGGTTTGACTCCAGCTTGGGTCACTGTCTGTGTGGAGGCTGCATGTTCTCCCTGTGTCTGCGTGGGTTTCGTCTGGGTGTGAAAATCCTGTAATTGCCACACTCTGGCGCCTGCTCAGGTTCACTGAGGGATAATTTAACACAGCCAACGCGCCTAACCAGCATGTCTTTTGGACTTTTATCACAGAATTAATCTGATACTTGCTTCCACTGCAGGCTTGAAACAAAAGCAGCCAGGAATTTATTAATTCTTACAGGAAGAAGCATTGGTTTCTTCGAGGCAAACTTAAAACGAAAGTAACTCATCGCTTGTTTTGTTTGTCCACTGTTGACTTAAGGTGACTTTTTCTAGTATTTGGTGTTAAATGGCAGGGCTGACATTGCTATGGAAATCAATGTTGCTGATGGCAGGTTTGTGCAGTTCAGCATCATTCACTCATTAGAGGTGGAAACAGTTGCAATCTTTCCTCACAGTAACCAATATTCGATTCCTTTTGCCCCCCCGTCCCCCAAGACTAATTTACTTGCGAGATCTCACACTTCCTCCTGTGTTTCTGAGTGAAGGTAAGTCTTCATAGTAAAGCTCACACTAATGGCTAATGCGAACCACTGTGCCACCCTGCTGCTCCAAATTTTGTGACGTCAAATGCCATATTTTCAGTGCCTAAAGAGCTCGCAAGAACAGATACGTTCATGAAGCACTCCTTAAACTATATTCCACTGGTGGGGATGTTGTCTTCCTGACACTCTCTTTTAACTTCCTTGTCTGCCATTTAGAGTTGTGGGCAGCACTGTTGCCTCCCAATACCAGGGACCCGGGATCAATTCCCGGCTTCGGGTCACTGTCTGTGTGGAGTTTGCACATTTTCCCCATGTCTGCATGGGTTTCCTTTGGGTGCTCTGTTTCCTCCCACAGTCCAAATATATACAGTTTAGGTGGATTGGACATGCTAAATTGCCCCTTAGTGTGAGGGGGATTTGCAGGGTAAAATAGGTGGGGTCATGACGATTGGGCCTGGGTGGGATTGTTGGTGTAGGCTCAATGGGCTGAATGGCCTCCTTCTGCAGTGTAGGGATTCTGTGATTAGACATTGACTTCCACATCATTAAGCCAGATGCACACAAACACCAAACTCAAATGTCAGATCCTAATATTGTACATAGGCTTCTGACAACATGGTGTGATCTGTTAGTCACATTCGGCAATAAGAGACCGAGAAGCCGTTAGAAGAAGGTGACGTAGTTTCCAAACGATAGGAAGTTAGAAACAGGAGGCATCCAAGGTACCTGGATCATGAAAATGTCATGAGCAGAAGGATAGGAAATAATCTAAAAGTCCAGTGGAATATCGGTTTCTATGATGCACCTGTAAAGATTGGTGAGAATTGAAGCGGATATGCCAAATGTCCTCAGCTTCCTGAGAAAGTAGAAGCATTGGTGGGCTTTCTTAAATATAGCGTCGACATGGAGGGACCAGGACTGCTTGTTGGTGATCTGGACACTTAAAAACTTGAAGCTTTCGGTTTTTACTTCATTCGCATTGATGTAGACAGGGGCATGTTCTCCAATACACTTCCTGAAGTCGATGACTATCTCCTTCATTTTGAATGATACCAAGGGCTAAAGCTACATGTAGAGACCACATAAATTAGAGCATTATTCCCTGGATTAAGGGATGTGTTGTTTGAAAGTTGCAAGTTATTCAGGGGAACAAATAGTTTTTTAAAGTTTAAAGTTATTAACTTTATTAATTAGTTTAAAGTTATTAACTTTATTAATTAGTTTAAAGTTATTAACTTTATTAATTAGTTAGTACTATTAGCCACAAGTAGGCTTATATTAACACAGCAATGAAGTTACTGTGAAAATCCCCTAGTCGCCACACTCCTGTGTCCTTTCAGGTACACTAAGGGAGAATTTAGCATCGCCAATACACCTAACCACCACGTCTTTCGGACTGTTGGAGGAAATCAGACGATGGAGGATCATGGAGAACTAGAGATGGAAAATCTCCGGAGGTTGTGGAGTCTAGTTCTTGGGGACATAGCCTAAAAATTAGCCTGAGTGAAATTAAGAAGCACTGGCACACAGAAAGGGAGGGCGAAGTTTGGAATTCTCTTCCACAAATGGCAATTGATGTTAGATATATTGTTTTAAAATTACGATTGATAACTTCTGGTATTAAGGAAATTGGGGAAAAAGGCGGGCTCCTAGATTTAGGTCACAGATCAATCATGATACCATTGAATGGGGGACCCATGTCCTGGAGGTAAATTCCTGTCCCTATATATTCCTGTACGATTTCGTGACAAAAGTGGATAGCCTACTCCTGCACCGAGCTGAATGTAAAAGAGAAAGGATGCTAAATTAGCCTTGTAACTTCACAAAAAATAAATTCTTTTTCAGCTGCCCTGAATTTCCCTTCTTGGCTCCTGCAGTGAAGTTAACATAGAACATAGAACATTAAGGACATTAATATCACATAAGGCAAAACATTCCGATGATATTTTATTAAGAAGGGTTCTGACCTGGGGCAATGCTACAGGAGAAATATTTTAAGACTGACCTGGTGGGATTGGGACACATCCACTGCATTGAGTCAAACTGCGCCACCCGTGATACTGAGAGTAAAATAGAATCCCTACCATGCAGAAGGAGACCATTTGGCCCACTGAATCTGCACCAACTACTATCCCACCCAGGTCCTATTCCTGTAACCTCACATACTTACCCTGCTAATCCCCCTGACACTAGGGTCAATTTAGCACAGCCAATCCACCTAACCCACAAATCTTAGGACTGCGGAAGGAAACCAGAGCGCCCAGCGGGAACTCACACTGATACAGGGAAAATCAGCACAATGACCCGAGGCCGGAATTGAACCCAGGTCCCTGGTGCTGTGAGACGGCAGTGCTAACCACTGTGCCACCGTGCCACCCTGGTACACAGGGCCTTCAAGTACTCGCCTTTTGATAGCTGATGCTGCTGTTAAACACAGTATCAAATGTTCTCCTTGTGTTGGTGAATTTTCAGTTGGAAGTGGCTCAATTCTGGGGATTTTTCTGGTTGTCAGCATGAAGCTTTTCAGTTCAACTATGGAATGGCAAGATAGTGGGTGAGGTTTCCTGTACCATGCTCCTGTGCTTTAATGGTGAGATAGGAAGAGAACTGTTTACATCTGCTACAGTACCCAATGCAGGCAGATAATAGTGTTGTGGTTATGTCAATGAATTAGTAATCCAGAGGCCCAGGCTAATCCTCTGGGAAGCATGGGTTCAAATCCCACCACAACAGCAGGTTGAATTTGATTTAAATTCAAATAACAATATATCTGCAATCAATAAAAAGTTAGTCACAGTGATGGCAATTGCCATAAAAACCCAGTTCATTAATGCCCTTTAGGAAAGGGAATGCACCATCCTCATCTGGTCTGTCCTACATGTGACTCCAGATCCCGAAAGAACATTCAAAAACCAGAAGTGCTTTTACAACTATCATCATTTCTACATCCAAATTTCACCATCTGCCATGGTGGGATTCTGAACCCACGTCCCCAGAGCTTTACTCTAGGTCTCTGGATTATTAGTCCAGTGACAATACAACGACGCCACAGCCTCCCCAAGTGAAAGACTGACAAGGATAAGATAAAGCAAACTAAGGGGGCGATCTTATCAGAAAAATTCCAGGTGTCAAATGAGCATGAAAATCGGACAAAATCATCCCCATGTCTTAGCTCCCAAATACAATCGCATGGCACATTGAGAAGAAAATTAGGCAAAATGTGATTCTCACCAGTAGGGGGGGTGGGTGGGTCCAGGAAGCCAACTGCTGATCTCTTGGGGTGCCGTTGGGACGGTGCTCTGATCATCTCCCAGTGCACTGTGTAAAATGTGTAAACAGTATACTGGGAGGTTTGTCATTCACCTCCCACCCCAGAATTGCATTGCACACCCCAAATCCTGCCTCCCTCTCCTTCTGGTTGATTCCCCCCAATTCCCCCACCCAGCTGGCCGATCACCATCCCCAACCCCCCACTCACCGGCTGGTCACCATCCAATCTCCCATGCCCAATCCCCAATGCAAACTGCCTCTCCATCATGACCTTGCTTTCATGATGGACCTGTCCCCTTCAGGCCCCATTCCTTCCTCTTAGGCCCCATCCCCTCTGGTGCCTGGTGGATAGTGCCTGATGGGCACTGCCAGGGTGCCAGGCTGGCAGTACCAGGCTGGCACTCCCAAAGGGGCAATGCCAGGCCCCGCCCTCAATCACCAGAAGGGGAGGGGTTTCAATGGCCTTAGATCCCACTGGTGAGGCCGACACATCTGGGCCTATGGGTGGGGACCGTAAGTGACCCTCGCTGGTGAGGACTTCCACCAGTAACCAGCTAAGGATAAATGAGTCCAGATGATTGCATCTGGGACTCACAAATCACATTTAAATCAGGTACTGAGTATTTAAATGAAGTAAGATTGCCCCCTAAGTCTAGAGGTGACAGGGAAATGAACAAAGGATGCTTCCATGGTTTTGGATGAGGTAATGACAATAGCCAACCCCTTCCTTCCACAGTTGGGTTAGTAACTGGTTATTCATGGGCAGAGAAGTGCCCCTTGGGCAGCGGCACCTGTATACACCTCCTCAGTGAGTTGCCCTCACACTATACCCTCACATTACGGTGTGTTCTCTGCATGAGGGCGTCAAGGAATTTTTGACCGGCTAAGATCAAGTAGAAAATATAAAATGGATGTTTAAAAATATATATAGCTTTTAAGTTTATTTATCAGTGTCACAAGTTAAGTTACTATAAAGTGAAGTTACTATAAAAATCCCGCAGTCACCACACTCCAATGCCTGTTTGGGTACACTGAGGGAGAATTTAGCACAGCCAATCCATGTAACCAGCACATCTTCCGGACTGTGAGTGGAAACTGGAGCACCCATCCTCATACATTTAGCATGTACCATCCCTACAACCCTACACATTTTCCATGGCTAATCCAACCAACCTTCACATCTCAAGACATTAAGGGGTAATTTAGCACAGCCAATCCATGTAACCAGCACATCTTCCGGACTGTGAGTGGAGACTGGAGCACCCATCCTCATACATTTAGCATGTACCATCCCTACAACCCTACACATTTTCCATGGCTAATCCAACCAACCTTCACATCTCAAGACATTAAGGGGTAATTTAGCACAGCCAATCCACCTACACAGCTTTGGAGAGTGGGTGGAAATCCACACAGACATGGGGAGAACATGCAGACGCCGCACAGACGTGGTCCTGGCGCTGTGAGGCAGCAGTGCTAACCACAGTGCCACCGTGCCACCCATATATGAAAGTCATTCATAACTGGATGCAGACACCTTCGTAAGATAAGCTGACGCACTCCAGGAGCTTTCTTGATTCACCTCACCCTCACTCCCAGGGCTCAGCAGATGAATTGGAAGAATAAAACTTCGAAACTGAGGAGCCCTAAAAAGGGAAGATCTCAGAGTTAATTGTACGAAGATGCTTGGGACAAGTCTAGAGTCGAACGTTTAGAATGCAGCGTGCCTGATCAGTGGCTGTTCCCTTTTAATTACAATTATCTGCTTTCAAGAGTACAACAAAATAACATTTTTCAGTTCAAAATCTGTGCTTTATAACCTTTCTGGGCAGATAGCATTGAACAATTCTCTTATTGTGCAGCCGTTTCTCATCCAGATAATTTATTCAGCCTCCTGGCCTGGGACCTACATTATGCTGGCTTCTGTTCTCTACACAGGCCTGGGATAATGTTTTGCAAATAGCATTTATGATTCATTGCGGCGCTAGACTGGAGTTTTATGGTTGTGACTAATTGGCGCTATAAATGTAAATATACCTTAATGCTGGCAGTGCGGGAAGGAACTGGAATAGGAGGTGTCAGCTGATGATAGTTACCACAATTATCAGATTTTGACACTGATTAAATTTCAATATACTTGAAGTGTCAGGCAGGCGAAGAATGCAGATTGTCTATGACGAGATGTTAAAATGTTGGTGTTCTACCTTTCCTGGCCCAGATAGCGCTGGAAACTAAACCACAGAAAGCAGGGTGAAATTGCTCGTGTTGATATTTCTAACAAAATAGTTGAACAAAACTGAGCTTCGTCTCTTTTATATCCATGTCAACATGATCAGTATAATTATTGACAGGGCAAAGTTTATCACTGAAGACTGTGAGGCTTTTAATTGCCCCACGCACAATGACATTTTTACTGCCTTTTAAAGCATGTTAGCACTGGTGATTTAAAGTACCATTTCGGGTCATCACTGCAATATCCACATAACAAAGACATAGAAACATAGAAACTAGAAGCAGAAGTAGGCCACTCGGCCCTTCGAGCTTGCTCCACCAGTGATTTTGATCATGGCTGATCATTGAATTCAATATCCTGATCTCCAGTACATTACATCAATTGAGTTGCTTCACAGCATCAGTGTTCAAATCTGGCTTCGGATGACTCTCTGTGTGGAGTTTGCACATTCTCCCCTGTGTCTGGGTGGGTTTTCTCCGGGTGCTCTGGTTTCCTCCCACATTCCAAAGATATGCCAATTAGGTTGATTTGACATGCTAAATTGACCCTTAGTGTTCAGGGGATTAGTAAAGACATGGGGGTTACAGGCATAGGATGGGATTGTTCTCAGTGCAAGGTCAATGGGCCGAATGGCCTCCTTCTATACTATAGGGATTCTATATGAAGTAGATAGATGGTAAAGAAGGTATATGACATGCTTGCCTTTATTGGTTGGGTCATTGAGTACAGGAGTCATATTGCAGGGCCACACTTAGATTATTGCATTCAGTTCTGATCACCGCAATACAGGGAGGATGTGGAGGCTTTAGAAGAGTACAGAAGATGTTTACCAGGATGCTGTCTGGATTAGAAGGTATGAGTTATAAGGAGAAGCTGGATAAACTAGGGTTGTTTTCTCTGGAGCAGCGGAGGTTGAGGGGAGACCTGATAGAAGTCTGTAAAATTGTAAGAGGCATAGATAGGGTTGACATTCAGAATCTTTTACCCAGTGTTGAAATGTCTGGGGGGTGGAGCATACATTTAGGACTGGGCTTTCCAACCACATGTGCCCCAAACCCAGAAGCTCCCACCCATGGTCAATGGACCTTTGCGTGGTCCACAACCTCCCCCAACCCCCCAGCCACTCCCCCCACCTCCCTCCCCCACCTGCTATGATTCCCATTATGGGTGGGACGGGAAAAGCTCCCCCTTTAAGATATAAGGTGGAAAGTTCAAAGGAGATGTGAGGGACAAGTTTCTTACATAGAGAGTGGTAAGTGTCTAAAACTTGCTGCCAGGGGTGGTGTTGCAGGCAGATGTGATAGAGGAGCTTCAGGGACTTTTAGATAAACACATGAATGTGCCAGGAATAGAGGGATATGGACCAAGGGCAGGCAGAAGGGATTAATTTAATCTGGAGTCATTTTCAATGTAATATTGTGGGCTGTACTGTTCCATGCTGCATGTTAAACCCAAATATACTCCCCCGCACCCCTCAACCACCCCCCCAGCTCCCAATCACCCAACCAATCCCCCACCACACCACACCACCCTCCCCCACCCCCACTCCCGCCCCCAGACACAGTTCACCACTTTGGCATTCATAACGAGACTAGACTCTTGGGCAATCAATCTTTGCCTGTGATAATATTGGTCTCGCACGTCTGAAGTGGCTTAGGAGGCACTTAATTAACATTCGTAACACTCGGCAGTGATCTGCCAACTGCACAGATTGCAGTTTAGCAACTGTCAGGTCTCAAGCATGATTCAGATAGCTCCTTCCCACTGGCAAGCTAACTTTGGACATGGGAGACACGCATTTAGTTAAACTTAGCAGCCAGAATTTCATTCTCGGCAATGGTTGCTCCCTAATCCAAATCAGAGTGTCTGACTTCAGACCTATGAATATGTCACAGACCTGCGCTAAATGTCTCCGTGTCCAGCTCGTAAATGGAGGACCTTTCCAATATATATTGCCATGACTGCATAGTAAAACCTGTCATTTCCATTCTAAGATTTGTTTTCTTCATAAGCGAAGGGTCCAGTTGCTATCAACCATAATTCAATGAACAGCACTCTCACCTGAGGTCAAAAGATTATAACTTGAGCATTTAATCTGTGCTGACACTACAGTCAGTACTGTCTTTCAAATAAAATGGTAAATCAAGGATCTATATGGACTTTCAGATGTAGATAAGTTTATTTATGTCACAAGTAGGCTTACATTAACACTGCAATGAAATTACTGTGAAAATCCCCTAGTCGCAACACTCTGGCGCCTGTTCGGGTACACTGAGGGAGAATTTAACATGGCCAATGCACCTCACCAGCATGTCTTTCAAACTGTGGGAAGAAACCGGAGCATCCGGAGGAAACCCATGCAGACACGGGGAGGATGTGCAAACTCCACACAGACAGTGAGCCAAGCCAGGAGTCGAATCCAGGTCCCCGGCACTGTGAGGCAGCAGTCCTAGCCACTGTGCCACCGTGCTGCCCCAGATAAGTTTAAGTTTATTTATTAGTGTCATAAACAGGCTTACATTAACACTGCAATGAAGTTACTGTAAATGTCCCTGAGTCGCCATACTCTGGCGCCTGTTCAGGTACACTGAGGGAGAGGTTAGCACGGCCAACGTACCAAACCAAGACATCTTACAGACTGTAGGAGGAAACCTGTGGATCCGAAGGAAACCCATGCGGACAAGGAGAGAATGTGCAGATGCCACACAGACGGTGATCCGAAGCCAGGAATCGAACCTGATCCCTGGCACTGTGAGGCAGTGGTGCCAATCAGTGCCAACAACAGTGACTCCAATCGCAGGTGTGATGGGCTGAAGGGCCTTTTCCTGTGCTGTTTCCCACCTCAATTACTGACAGCAATGAGTTTGACTCTTAATCGCCCTGTTAAAGTGTCAGCTTTGACAAAGGGTCATCTGGTCATGAAATATCAGCTCTTTCCTTTCCTTACAGATGCTGCCAGACCTGCTGAGATTTTCCAGCGTTTTCTCTTTTGGTTTCAGTGATAACCATTTAGTTGACAAGGATTGTATGTGCAAAGTCAGAAAATGCAAGCTTGAACAAAATTCAAACTGAAGATTAAAAGAGAAACCGCACAGATTAGTGGGAATTGCGAACCAAAATTGTCCAAATGGTCCATTTCCATTAATGCCAAAACATTTCGGATGCAAGCTTAGGTATTAGATATCTCGCCAGAAATGTTTCAAACAAAATTAAAGACAGGGAATCTAAGACAAGAGAACAAATCATACACCTCTTCTTCAAAGAACCACGTTCACAGACTTTCCTGATACTCTATTTCTCTGCTAGGAACTCCACCATGTAAGCACGCAGTTCATTAACTGAAGTGGCAATCAGTCCACCAACCAGTCCAGTGATCGCACGCATAACTCCCAGCGGTCCCTGTCACTAGAGACTATCATCCTCATTTGAGTAAGTTTTGTCAGTTCTCTGGAAGAATATTTGATGGGGTACACTCTGGAGGCCACGCTTACCTTCACAGGACAGCAGAAGACAAATACCCTTCAGCCTCATTCAATTTGTACTCCCTGCCTGGGAAAATGCATTGAAGGGAAAGGCCGCCATCCCGAACAGAACAATTCCAAACTCCTGGCTGAAGACAAGTTACCCAGTAGCAAGCAACCTGAGCGGGAGAAAGAAGGAAACAAGGAGAGAGCGATGAAATGTGTTTTCTTTTTCAATGCCGGCTGTCTGAGGTTTAGAGCGAAATCAGGATTTTTGTGAAGTTAATAGAAATGTACTATTCATAAATACATGTGACAATAATGGGCGGCACGGTAGCACAGTGGTTAGCACTGCTGCTTCACAGCTCCAGGGACCCGGGTTCGATTCCCGGCTTAGGTCACTGTCTGTGTGGAGTTTGCACATTCTCCTTGTGCCTGTGTGGGTTTCCTCCGGGTGCTCCGGTTTCCTCCCACAGGCCAAAGATGTGCAGGTTAGCTTGATTGGCCATGCTAAGATTGCCCCTTGGTGTCCTGAGATGTGTAGGTTAGAGAGATTAGTGGGTAAATGTGTGGGGATGTGGGGGCCCCACCCTTGGGTGGGCATGGGTGGGGTTGTGGTTGATGCAGACTCGATGGGCCAGGTGGTCTCTTTCTGTAGGGTTTCTATGATAAAGGCAGATTATAAATCAGGGCAGCTTGGTGGTGCAGTGGTTAGCACTGTTGCCTCATGGGTTCAATTCTGGCCTCGGGTCACTGTCTGTGTGGAGTTTGCATGTTATCCCCGTGTCCGCGTGGGTTTCCCCCAGGTGCTCCAGTTTCCTTCCAGAGTCCAAAATTGTGCTGGCTCATTTGATTGGCCATGCTAAATTGCCCTATACTGTCAGGGTAATTAGCAGGGTAAATATATGGGGATTCGGGAATAGGTCCTGGGTGGGATTGTGGTTGGTGCAGACTTGATGGGCCAAATGTAATCCTTCTGCACTGTGGGAATTAATCTTCTAATATTGACTGATTGTCCAGAGTCACAATCATATTCACACACTTAGCCATCAACAGAAAATAATTAATTTTCCATCCAGTTATACAAAATTCCTTTTAACTCACTTTGACAGGCAGGTCACTGAAACAATAGTTATTCCCGCACTAATGCTCGATACAGAATTCCTGAAATCAGTGTGTGTAGTTATATGTGCACACACGCATGTATGAATGCATCCTTAACTGGTCTGGTCAACATGTGACTCCAGCCGCAGGTGTGATGGGCCGAAGGGCCTTTTTTGATTTTTGATTTGATTTTTTATTGTCACATGTATTAACATACAGTGAAAATCATTGCTTCTTGCATGCTATACAGACAAAGCATACCGTTCCCTGGGAAGGAAAAGAGTGAGTACAGAATGTAGTGTTACAGTCATTGCTAGGGTGTAGAGAAAGATCAACTTAATGCGAGATAGGTCCATTCAAAAGTCTGATGGCAGCAGGGACGAAGCTGTTCTTGAGTCAGTTGGTACGTGACCTCAGATTTTTGTATCTTTTTCCCAAAGGAAGAAGATGGAAGAGGGAATGTGTGGGGTGCGTGGGGTCCTTAATTATACTGGCTGCTTTTCTGAAGCAGCGGGAAGTATAGACAGAGTCAATTGATGGGAGGCTGGTTTGTGTGATGGGTTGGGCTACATTCATGACCTTTTGTAGTTGCTTGTGGTCTTGGGCAGAGCAGGAGCCATACCTAGCTGTGATACATCCAGAAAGAATGCTTTCTATGGTGTATCTATAAAAGTTGATGAGGGTCATATTTTTCCTGTACTTTTCCTGTGCTATTTACCACCTCTATGACTCTGTGACCTACAGCAATGTCTTAACCTCTAGCTTTAAATTGAGGGGTGATAAATGTAGGACAGATGTCAGGGGTAGGTTCTTTACTCAGAGGGTAGTAAGGGCATGGAATGCCCTGCCTGCAGCAGTTGTGGACTCGCCAACTTTAAGGGCATTCAAATGATCATTGGATAGGCACATGGATAATATTGGAATAGTTTGGGTTAGAGGGTCATTAGATTGGTTCCACTGGTCGGCGCAACATCGAGAGCTGAAGGGCCTGTACTGCGCTGTAATGTTCTATGTTCTTTGTTCTAAAATGGCCTGCCAAGCCACACAGTAGAATCAAAAATCTACAAAGAGGAATGAACCTGGACAGACAAGCCAGAATCGATCTTGGCACTGGAAGTGACAACAACAAATCCCAGCGCTGTCAATTCTGCAAAGTTCCCCTGGCTAACATCTTAACACCTGGGGGCTGGTGCCACAATTTTATTTATTTATTTATTAGTGTCACAAGTAGTTTTACATTTACACTGCAATGAAGTTACTGTGAAAATCCTCTAGTCGCCACACTCAGGCGCCTGTTCGGGTACACTGAGGGAGAATTTAGCAAGGCCAATGCACCTAACCAGCACGTCTTTCGTGCTGTGGGAGGAAACCAGAGCATCCAGAGGAACCCCATGCAGACACAGAAAGAACGTGCAAACTTCACACAGACAGTGCCCGAGCTTGGAATCAAACCCGTGTCCCTGGTACAATGAGGCAGCACTGCTAACCACTGTGCCATTGGGCAACTGTCTCACAAACTCCAAGCAGCAGCCGTATTCTTACACACAGAAACATACCTTACAGACAACTGGGGGGAGATTTTCCACCCCTGTTTTCAGCAGGTGGGATAACCAGAAGGGGCAGAGAATCCAATAGAAGTCCCAAAATGGCATTTATGCTGGCAGAATTTCCAGTTGAGATAATCCACACCTTGCCCACCCTCCCCCCATCCTGCCGTTACGGTGTTCCTGCCATGAAAATTCGGGAACTCCATTACCATACATTTGAAGGTCACTAACAGGGATCCCCTGATATGAGGATTTCTTCCCCCCACTTACCAGAGATGGTGGCAGAGTGATATAGTCCTCAACACTGACCGCATGAACTTCGTGGCATCAAGTCAACCATGTGGGGAGAAACCTCATGCTGATTACCACCTACAGCACCTCCACCCTCAGCTGAAACCTCTCTATGTTGGTGTACAGCCCATTCATTCCTCAGAATAGACGGAGACAGCACTGGTCTACTGAATAACTTTTATTGAGCAGTATTTTAAAATTAACACATTACAGAAAGCGAAAGAAGGTTTACTTGAGAGAGAGAAAAGAGGGAGACTTGCAAAAGCCAGCATTGTGCTGGTCAAAGAACTCAAAACATACTCTGGATTGAAATAACTAAATATAGATCTGTGACTGCAGTACAAGTTAATACTTAACTGTGTTATTGAGATTGTTGGTACAAACTATGCCCATAAATTTCATGAACAATTTGCAACTGTCGTTGGGAAAAGCTTTGTTTTTATTTATGAAAAAGCCTGTTTACCTTTGAAAACTGCAGTCAATTTCTAAGTGAATCCCAGCATTTCCAGTTGAGTATTAAACTGTGGCCAAGTTAGATTTCAAGCTTAGCAGTATTCGTTAACTGCTACAGTCGAGTTTTTAAATGTGACTGCAAAGCAGAAATATCTTAAAATGAAGTCTTTGCATAAAGTCAACCACACACATGATCCACAACAGTTGGACACCAAATGTTTTCTGAATCAATGTCCGTTACCAAGTGCGGCTCAGTAGACAACAGCTGATTTGATTTTGATTTGATTTGATTTGATTTGATTTATTATTGTCACATGTACTAACATATAGTGATAAGTATTGTTTCTTGCGCGCTATACAGGCAAAACCATACTATTCATAGAGAAGAAAAGGAGACAGTTTAGAACGTAGTGTTACAGTCATAGCTAGGGTACAGAAAAAGATCAACTTAATGCAAGGTAAGTCCATTCAAAAATCTGACGGCAACAGGGAAGAAGCTGTTCTTGAGTCGGTTGGTAGGTGACCTCAGACTTTTGCATCTTTTTCCTGATGGAAGAAGATGGAAGAGAGAATGTCCAGGGTGCGTGGGGTCCTTAATTATGCTGGCTGCTTTACTGAGGCAGCAGGAAGTGCAGACAGTCAATGGATGGGAGGCTGGTTTGCGTGATGGATTGGGCTACATTCATGACCTTTTGTAGTCCCTTGCAGTCTTGGGCAGAGCAGGAGACATACCAAGCTGTGTTAGCCAAGTCTGAAAGGGCATAGCTGCTTGACTGGGTCTGCGGCAAATGCTGAGGGAACCAACAAGACAGAAAAATGTACTTGATCGCAACTCATCAATCTACCTATCTGAGATACATTTGTTACACCAGTATGGTAGGGGTGACTTCCTTGTCAAGGCAACCTTGCCAAAACTGTCATGAACAAATACATCTTCAAGTTGAAGATACCTTGCATTGTATTGTGTGGCACTATCACTGTGCTAACTGTGTGAACAGATCCAGCAACTCAAAACTGTTCAATAATGCGGCTCTGTGGGCCATCAGCTGCAGCAGAATTGTACTCAACCGCAGTCTGTAACCCCATGGCCCAGCATATCCCCATTCTACTATTATCACCAAGATGGGAGATTCACCCTGGTTCAGTGAAGAGTGCAGGAGGATTTGCCAGGAGCAACATCGGGCATAACCCTGGTGAAGCTGCAACACAGGACAAGTAAATAGTACTGGAGATGTGCTCCAGAACTAGCTGTGCCCCTAGCCAAACTGCTTCAGGGTAGCTGCAACACTTGTATTTACCCAGCAATTTGGAAAATATGCACTGTCAAATACATCACTGCGGTTGTGTTGTTTGAAGTCAATCATCTCAGTCCCAAGATATCATTGCAGGAGTTCCTCAAGTAGTGCCCAAGCCCCAACCATCTACACTTGTTTCTGTGATCTTCCCTGCATCATAAGGCCAGAAGTAGGGATGTTCACTAATCATTTCACAATGTTCAGCACCATGTGTGACTCCTCAGATATTGAAGCAGTCTATACCCATGTATGGCAAGACCTAGACAATGTCCAGGCTCGGGCTGACAACATTTATGCCACACAAGTTCCAGGCAATGGCCATCTCTGACAAGAGAGAACTTGACCATCTACCTTTACCATCCAATGGCACTACCATTGTTGAATCCCTCTGCATCAAAATTCTCAGCTTTACCACCAACGAGAGACTGAACAGGACCAGTCACAAATACTGTAGCTAAAAGAGCAGGTCAGATCTGGAATTTCTGGGGAGAGTAACTCACCTCCTCACTCCCCAAATCCTGTGCAACATCGACAGGGCAAAAATCAGGAGCGGAATACTTGCCTGGACGGGTACAACTGCAACAACACTCAAGAAGCTCAGCGCGGTAGCACGGTGGTTAGCACTGCTGTTTCACAGCTCCAGGGACGTGGGTTCGATTCCCGGCTCAGGTCACGGTCTGTGTGGAGTTTGCACATTCTCCTCGTGTCTGTGTGAGTTTCCTCCGGGTACTCCGGTTTCCTCCCACAGTCCAAAGATGTGCGGATTAGGTTGATTGGCCATGCTAAGAAATTTCCCCTTAGTGTCCAGGGATGAATAGGTTAGAGAGATTAGTGGATATAATATGTAGGGATATGGGGGGTAGGCCTGGATGGGATTGTGTTTGGTGCAGACTCGATGGGCCGAAGGGCCTCTTTCTGCATTGTAGGGTTTTATGATTCTATGAATCTCAACACCATCCAGGATAAAAGCAGCCCACTTGATATTCACTTCAAACATTCATTCCTTCCACCACTGACACACAGTGGCAGTACTGCATACCATCTACAAAATCCAAGGCAACAGCTCACCAAAGCACCTTTAACAGCACCTTCCAAAATCACAAACTGTGTCAATTCATACAAATGCAGCAGATGCATAGGAACACCACCATCTGCAAGTTCACCTCCAAGCCACACACCAACCTATCTTGGAAATATATCACAGTTCCATCATTGTCATTGGATCAAAATGCAGGAACTTCCTCAGACAGATCTTCCCATAGATAGATAGGTTCTTGATTGGTAAAGGGAAAAAGTGGGAGAATGCAATTTATCTACAGCCATAATTGAATGGCTGGGGAGAGTCAATGGGCCAAATGGTCTAATTCTGCTCCTATAAAGTTTGTTGATTATTGCCACATGTTAACATTAACACCACAATGAAGTTATTGTGAAAATCCTCTAGTCACCCCATTCGGGCGCCTGTTCGTGTCCAGAGGGAGAACTTAGCATGGCTAATGCACCGAACCAGCATGTCTTTCGGACTGTGGGAAGAAACCGGAGCACCTGGAGGAAGCACACACAGGTCTGGGGAGAATGTACGGACTCCACACAATGATCCAAGACAGGAATCGAACCCAGGTCCCTGGTGCTGTGAGGCAGCAGTGCTAACCATTGCGCCACTGTGCCACCCAGTATCTTATACCTGAGCTTCGACAAAGGGTCATCTGGATTTGAAACGTCAGCTCTTTTCTCTTCTTACAGATGCTGCCAGCCTGCTGAGGCTTTCCAGCATTTTCTCTTTGGGTTTCAGATTCCAGAATCCGCAGTAATTTGCATTTATTTTCTGGTCTTATGGTCTCTCCAACACCACATGGACCGCAGTGGTTCAAGAGGGCGGATCACCATCAGCTTTGCAAGGTTATTGAAGGATGGGCATCGAATGTTGGCATTGCCAGCGATGCCCACGTTGCATGAACAAATGAATAATAAAAACAAGGCGATATGCAATGAAGACAGATTGTTTGTAAACAGCTGAGAATTAACATTTGGATCCTCAGCAATGGTTTGATTCCAAGTGCTTTTTATTTGCAATTCATCGCGCAAAAATGAAATAGAAAGTGCAAAGATGCAAATGAGCTACCTATATTGCGAGCACCCTGTCAAATACTATCATTATTATAAACAAGATACACACAGCTAAAGGCAGGTGTAACAATAGCTCTTTATATTCTGTTTCTGCTCGCAGGCTGCAGGCCTTTGTTAATAGAAAGAGGTGTTCAGATTGCCTTAAATTGCTTGCCACTGGGAAACAAAGGAGAAATTGTGGCTGGCCTCCAGGCTCTCTCCACAGAGGTCACAGTGTCAACATCCACTTAACAAAGCCATCTTTTTTATGTTGACTCCAGTTCAGAAAAGCGAACAAAGTTGAATGTTGGGGAAAGAGCCATTAGACGTTGGTTACTCGCAAAAGTAGCAGTGCCTCGGCAACGTACAAGAAATTCCTTCATTTCTAATTGATCTGTCACCTTCAAGGAATGAAGTAATGTTGCACTATCCACTTACAGCACTCAAAGGCAGTATTTTTTCAAAGCTCACTAGCCCTGAGTTGCCTTTAAAACGCTCCCAATCGGGTAAAGCAACCAGAATGTGCCTCCTTCGTCATCAGCCGTGCGCCAAGAAATTCCCACAAGAACCTTTACTCCACTGGTCCTGCTAAACCCGCAAAGCTGGTCTATTTGTAATCGGAACAAGCCGGGAGGTGAGGGGAAATAATCTATCCCTCTTCCCCTCCCTCTGCCCTCTCCAGCTTTCTCCCCCTCTCTACCCCTCCCTCGCACTTGCAACCCACTCCCTTCCCAACTGCACCTCCCCCCCCCACCTCCCCCTCCGTCCCCACAATCTCAGTTCCTCCTCATCACCACCAGCTTTGACTGTCTCGCCCTAAGAAATCAGAACACAAAAATCATTCACATCTTTTTTTTTAAAGAAAGGAACCTCTCGTGGGACCTTGGTAAAATAAATGTACCTTTCAACGTGGTTCTGGGTCACAGCAACTCTGAAGATCCGAGGATTAACCCTAAACTGGTGCTGAGTTGAATAATCTTGGCAGGATGGTGGTCAATTAGGGGGAAGCGATGGCCTCGTGGTATTATCGCTGGACTATTGATCCAGGAACTCAATTAATGTTCTGGGGACCTGGGTTTGAATCCCACCACGGCAAATGGTGGAATTTGAATTCAATAAAAAAAAGTCTGGAATTAAAATCTACCAATGACCGTGAAACCATTGTTGGTTGTCAGAAAAACCCATTTGGCAGAAGGAAATCTGCCGTCCATGCCTGTTCTGGCCTACATGTGACTCCAGAGCCACAGCAATGTGGTTGACTCTCAAATGCCCTCAGGTAACTAGGGATGGGCGATAAAGGCTGGCCAGTATGTGACGTCCATGCCCCATGAATGAATAAAACTGATACCCTTGAACTCAGCACCCTGATCTACAGAGGAACAACAACCCACAAGTTGGGGCGGCATGGTGGCACAGTGGTTAGCACTACTGCCTCACAGTGCAGGGACCCGGGTTCGATTCCCGACTTGGCTCACTGTCTGTGTGGAATTTGCACATTCTCCCCGTGTCTGTGTGGGCTTCCTCCAGGTGGTTTCCTCCCACAGTCCAAAGATGTGCCGGTTAGATTGATTGGACATGCTAAATTAACCATTAGTGTCCCGGGTTGTGATGGGTTAGAATGGATTCTAACTATGGTAAGTGGTGATAGGGCCTGGGTGGGATTGTTGTCGGTGCAGACTTGGTGCCTCCTTCTGCATGGTAGGGTTTCTATGACTGCCCACTATTCCTGCCTGAAGGAATGGTAGCATAATAGTCATGTTGCTGGCTCGGTAACCTCGAAGCTGAGGCTCATGTTCCAGAGGCATGAGTTCAAATTCGATTAATGAAATGAATCTGGAATAAAAAAGCTCAACTTTGTAACGATGACCATGAACTGTTGGATTGGCGTAAAACCCCACCTGGGTCACTGATATCCTTTAGGGAAGGAAATCTGCCTTCTTTACCTGGTCTGGACTACGTGTGACACCAGGCGCAGGTTGACTTCTAACTGCCCAGTGAACGATTCACGCAGTTGCATCAAACTGCTACTGAAAAAATGATTAAGGCTTGTGTCGAAATATTGTGCTCCAGTAACTGGCGATCAGGGGTTTGAAACAGGGACTGTTTATAAGCAGTAATTAGTCAGCTCATACATGCTGAGTGTCTACCCACACTCAGGGAGAACTCCCCTGCTCCCAATCCGTGACCTGGTTTGTTCCCATGTCCTTGCAGTACATGTGATCACCTGGCAATTTAGTATGCCCAACCCACCTAACCTGCACATCTTTTGACTCTAAGGGACAGTTTAGCATGGCCAATCCACCCAACCTGCACATTTGATTTGATTTGATTTATTATTGTCACATTGTTTCTTGTGCACTATACTGTTCATAGAGAAGGAAAGAAGAGAGTGCAGAATGTAGTGTTACAGTCATGGTTAGGGTGTAGAGAAAGATCAACTTTGTGCGAGGTAGTTCCATTCAAAAGTCTGATGGCAGCAGGGAAGAAGCTGTTCTTGAATCAGTTGGTACGTGACCTCAGATTTTTGTATCTTTTTCCCGATGGAAGAAGGTGGAAGAGAGAATGTCCGGGGTACATGGGGTCCTTGATTATGATGGCTGTGTGGCCAAGGGAGCAGGAAGGGTAGACAGAGTCAATGGATGAGAGGTGGATTTGTGTGATGGATTGGGCTACATTCATGATCTTTTGTAGCTTCTTGCACATCCACTTTTGGACTGTGGGAGGAAACCGGAGCACCCGGAGGAAACCCGCGCAGAGATGGGAGAACATGCACACTCTGCACATATGGTCACCCAAGGCCGAAATCGAACCTGAGTCCCTGCTAACCACTGTGGTACAATGCCGCCCCTTTGAAATGATTGAAAGGTGGAACAGGGTCAAGGGGCCGAGTGGCCTACTTCTACTCCAAATTCGATGTGTATTAAAGGGCTGCCAATAAAAGACTCACGGGAAAGGAATGGCATAAGGCTGGAAAGAACCAAAATTATTTGAAAAAGTGTGCGTCCAGCTTCGTGAGCAGTTTCCCTCTTGCCGACTTGACCTTGCATGGCTATTTTGTCTCCTTATTTCCAATTCCTCCTTTAATAGCTTCTTTGAGTTCCAAAACAGCCCTGTTAAACCAGGATTTAGATTCCAGGCTCCTCTCATCAGGATTTACCCTCCAACAGGATACGCTCATGATGGACCGATCAGTATTCTAAGCACTGAATTGTTCGTCTGAGTTTTTCGAATGTGAGGTTCATGTCTACCGTAAGAATTTTCACAAACATTACTGTCAATTTGTAGCGCAGAGTATTGCGTGGCAAAGTCTTTGTGATGAATTTTCCAGAAGAATTGTGAAAGGGAAGAAAGTTTCCACAGTCATTTTTAATGTCTCGACAGAAGGAAAGATCACCTTGTTTCTATGCACCATCATACATCAATAACAAAGATGATGTGAATTATGATACTTCTGTGGCGAGAGCAGCATTTGTCAACAGCAGTGTAGTGTTGCATTCATTTGCGAGCTTTTGGATGATTCATCTGAACAAGATACTCACCCCAGCCAATTCTCTCCATTAATTTCAGCAACCGTCTGGTGTAACCCTGGGATTAAGGTCAGTGAAAGTGCCCTGCTGTAACAATAACCGAGATTTGTACAGGATGAAAATGACAGTGGCTCTCACCTTCTCTGCTTGGAAGTCCCTCATTGGGATCACCTGCTCAGGACAATGATGGATTATATTGCCAAGTGACCAGTTTCATTGCTGATTCTCTCACTGGCTTGCAAATGTCAAGTGCGCTTGGTCATTGAGCGCACTGTACTAATGCCCATGGATTATAATGCACAGAATCACAGGGCGGCATGGTGACACAGCGGTTAGCACCGCTGCCTCACAGCGCCAGAGGGCTGGGTTTGATTCCTGGCTTGGATCGCTGTTTGTGTGGAGTTTGCACATTCTCTCCATGTTTGCGTGGGTTTCCTTCGAGTGCTCCGGTTTCCTCTTACATTCTGAAAGATGGACTGGTTAGGTGCATTGACCCAAACAGGAGCTCGAGTGTGTGACAACGAGGGGAATTTCATAGTAGCTTCATTTCATTGTTAATGTAAGCCTTACCTGTGACTAATAAATAGATAAACTAAATAAATAAAAAGAATACTGCCGAGGCCCTTCGGCCCATTGAGTCTGCACCCTGACTTGCCCACCTAATCCCACTTGCCAGGACTTGGCCATAGCCTTGAATGTGATGGTGTTCCAAATACCTACCCAAGTGCCTTTTAAAGGACGTGAGGCATTCCGCCTCCACCACCCTCCCAGGCAGTGAATTCCAGACCATCACCACCCTCTGGGTAAAATGGTTTTTCCTTTAGCTTATGTCCCCTTGTATTCCAGGTTGTACCAATTTTCCAGCAGTGTCATGACTGGGATTTCCCATTTGACCCCTGCGGTATGCTTTGCGGCAGCAAAGGTGACCCGCCATTGGCCCGTGGCAGGATCATCCAGCCCCTCCCTGCTGGTCAACAAGCTTTCCTGTAGTTCATTCCTTCCACCACTGGGGAACCCGCAGCAAGAAGCAGACATTGGCGGGAATGGAAGATCCCACTTGTGGGAATGGCTGGAAAATTTCAGCCCCTTCTTGCCTTGTTCAGTCTTTCCATCAAAGAATGGAATTGATATTGGCGAGAATAAGTATTTGACCGAGAACTTTCAAAATTCTTCTATTATTCATTTTAGGATAGGGATGTCACAGGCTAGGCCAGCATTTGTTGCCCATTCCTAATTGGCCTTGAGAAGGTGATGATGAGCTGCCTTCTTGAACCATTGCAATCCCTGTGGTGTTGATACACATGATGTGGAGATGCCGGCGTTGGACTGGGGTAAACACTGTAAGAAGTCTCACAGCACCAGGTTAAAGTCCAACAGGTTTATTTGGTAGCAAATGCCACTAGCTTTTGGAGTGCTGCTCCTTCATCAGGTGAGTGGGATTTCCATTCTCAAACAGGGCATATAAAGGCACAAACTCAATTTACAGAATAATGATTGGAATGCGAGTCTATACAGCTAATCAAGTCTTAAAGGTACAGACAATGTGAGTGGAGAGAGCATTAAGCATAGGTTAAAGAAATTGTCTCCAGCCAGGACCCTGTCTAGGGACAATATAGGACCCTATCTGGAAACAATACACATCTCTTTAACTTGTGCTAAATGCTCTCTCCACTCACATTGTCTGTACCTTTAAGATTTGATTAGCTGCAAAGTCTCGCATTCCAATCATTATTCTGTAAATTGAGTTTGTGTCTTTATATGTCCTATTTGTGAACAGAAGTTCCACTCACCTGACAAAGGAGCAGCACTCCAAAAGCTAGTGGCTTTTGCTACCAAATAAAGCTGTTGGGCTTTAACCTGGTGTTGTGAGACTTCTTACTGTGTTGGTACACCCACAGCGCTGTTAGGGAGGGAGTTCCAGGATTTTGACCCAGGGAAGGAATAATGATATATAATTCCAAGTCAGGATGTTGTTTGACTTTGAGGGCAACTGGCAAGTGGCAGTGTTTCCATTCATCTGCTGTCCTTGTCCTTCTTGAGGCAAATTTGGAAGATGCTGTCAAAGGAAGTAGGTGGTAAAACATAGTGATTAAACTGTGGTACTTTTGTTGCAAATGTCTTGAAGATACCAGTTTAAAGTTTATTTATCAGTGTCACAAGTAGGCTTACGTTAACACTGCAATGAATTTACTGTGAAAATCCCCTAGTCACCACACTCCAGTGTCTGTCTGGGTACGCTTAGGGAGAATTTAGCATGGCCAATACTCCTAACTAGCATATCTTTTGGACTGAGGCAGGAAACCAGAGGGCGCTTGCTCAGACACAGGGAGAACATTCAGACTCTGAACAGACAGTAACCCAAGCCGGGAATCGAACCCAGGTTCCTGGCACTATGAGGCATCAGTGTTAACCACTGTGCCACCGTACTGCCCTGAGTGAATGAACATGCAAACAAGCAACAGTAAAGTAACTTAATGCTAAATTTGAAATCAAAATTATTCCAGTGCTTTTTAACTAGCCCAGTTTTGATCCGTATGTGTGCTGCATCCTTTTAATACACCCATCTGGGGGGAAATCTTATTCTATCTATTGTTCAATTTTCTGTTGCATTCTACAATGGAATGTGCAGTCTGCTCCTGATATCAAAGTCATTTTTTTTTTTGCAGGGAAAACTGCATTATTCAATCATTTAAATTCAGCGTCTCAAATGTCATAACAAAGTGGGACTTTGGTGCAAAGATGAATCAAATTATCAGATAATTTGAATTAAATGACGGCGCTTAAAGAGGAACAGACTGTCACAGCTTTGCAAATAAAATGTCAGAATGTTCTGGAAGTGTTTACGATTTATGGCACCTGCTATAGAAAATTCATAATGTCCTGACGATGAAAGATCTATGCCCTATGTTAGAAGACAGGCGCAAGTCGAACATTCTCAGGAAATCAGGACAAACTGGCATTTGCCTTTCTCGACCACGGGACAGACCTTTGGCAGGAATAATAGTAGGAGGGATTACTATTTAAAGGGCGAAAAGCTGCAGCGTACTACGGTGCAGAGGGACCTGGGGGTCCTTGTGCATGAGTCGCAAAAACCCAGTCTGCAGGTGCAGCAAGTGGTCAGGAAGGCGAATGGGATGCTAGCCTTTATAGCGAGGGGGATTGAATATAAAAGCAGGGAGGTCTTGCTGCAACTGTACAGGGCACTGGTGAGGCCGCAGCTGGAGTACTGTGTGCAGTTTTGGTCGCTGCACTTGCGCAAGGATATTTTGGCCTTGGAGGGAGTGCAGAGGAGGTTCACTAGGCTGATACCGGAGATGAGGGGGTTGGACTATGAAGAGAGACTAAATAGACTGGGTCTGTACTCGTTGGAGTTTAGAAGGATGAGAGGACATCTTATAGAGACGTATAAGATAATGAAAGGGATGGATAGGGTAGAGAGATTCTTCCTGCTTAGAAAGGATAGCAGGACTAGAGGGCACAGCCTCAAGGTAAGGAGGGGTGCAGTTTAGATCGGAGTTGAGGAGGAACTTCTTCACTCAAAGGGTGGTGAATCTCTGGAATTCTCTGCCCATTGAAGTGGTGGAGGCTACCTCGCTAAATATATTTAAGTCACGGGTAGATAGGTTTCTGCTAGACAGGGGAATTAAGGGTTATGGGGAGAGAGCAGGAAAGTGGAACTGATCCACTTCAGATCAGCCATGATCTTATTGAATGGCAGGGCAGGCTCGAAGGGCTAGATGGCCTACTCCTGCTCCTATTTCTTATGTTCTTATGACTCAAACATCTCACCACCAGTAAAGCCCTTTCAAAATGTAGCCACTGATGGAAAGTGAGGAATCGCAGCAGCCAATGTGTGCACAGGAAGATCACACAAGCAGCGACGAGATAGATAACCAGCCATTCTTCCCTTTTGACTGATGTTAATCAAGGCTTAAATGCTGGCCAGGATACTGGGCAAACACCAAAACAAGCAAAATACTGTGGATACTGGAATATGAGTTCTCCACTTTCTTCCCATAGCCCAAAAGATGTGTTGGTTCGGTGCATTGGCCATGCTAAATTCTCCCTCAGTGGACCCAAACGCCGATTAGAACACTGGTTAGGCCACATTTGGAGTACTGCATCCAATTCTGGTTGCCACACTACCTGAAGGATGTGGAGGCTTTAGAGAGAGTGCAGAGGAGGTTTACCAGGATGTTGCCTGGTATGGAGGGTCTTAGCTATGAGGAGAGATTGGGTAAACTGGGGTTGTTCTCCCTGGAAAGACGGAGAATGAGGGGAGACCTAATAGAGGTGTATAAAATTATGAAGGGTATAGATAGGGTGAATAGTGGGAAGCTTTTTCCCAGGTCAGAGGTGACAATCATGAGGGGTCACGGGCTCAAGATGAGAGAGGCGAAGTATAACTCCGATATCAGAGGGACTTTTTTACGCAGAGGGTGGTGGGGGCCTGGAATGCATTGCCAAGTAGAGTGGTGGAGGCAGACACGCTGGCATCATTTAAGAATTACATGGATAGTCACATGAGCAGCCTGGGAATGGAGGGATACAAATGAATGGTCTAGTTGGACAAATGCGCGGCACAGGCTTGGAGGGCAGAAGGGCCTGTTTCCTGTGCTGTACTGCTCTTTGTTCTTTGTCCTTTGAATAGGCACCAGAGTGTGGCAACAGGGGAATTTTCATAGTAGAATCATAGAACCCTACAGTGCAGAGAAAGGCCATTTGGCCCATCGAGTCTGCACCAACCACAATCTCATCCAGGCCCTAGCCCCATAATCCCATGTATTTACTCTAGCTAGTCTCCCTGACACTAAAGGGCAATTTAGGATTACCAGTCCACTTAACCCGCACAGCTTTGGGCTAACAGGCTTATTAGCGCTGCTCCGAAAGCTCATGCTACCAAATAAACCTGTCGGACTTTAACCTGGTTTTGTGAGACTACTCACTGTGCCCACCCCAGTCCACATCTTTGGGACATGGGAGGAAACTGGAGCACCCAGAGGAAACCTACACAGCTTGTACAGCTTGTTTGATATTTCCTCCACCCTGCCAAACCCAATTAAAATGTCACGTCCCTCCCCCATGTTATATCAGAAGTTCAGGAGAGTGATTTCAGACACTTAAGCTTATCACCATTCATGCCGGTGGGATTTTCCCATCCCACTGCAGTGAACGGAGGTTTGGCAGCTGCCAAATTCACTGACCTCACTGCAACGGGAATGTGGAGTGAACAGCCGGTGAGGATCACGAAAGGGGAAATAAGAACATAAGAAAATAAGAAATAGGAGCAGGAGTAGGCCATCTAGCCCTTCGAGCCTGCCCCGCCATTCAATAAGATCATGGCTGATCTGAAGTGGA
This sequence comes from Carcharhinus amblyrhynchos, assembly GCF_965287045.1. Classification (NCBI taxonomy): domain Eukaryota; kingdom Metazoa; phylum Chordata; class Chondrichthyes; order Carcharhiniformes; family Carcharhinidae; genus Carcharhinus; species Carcharhinus amblyrhynchos. Next base: position 117,122,784 of record NC_137329.1, read on the forward strand.
TCAGTTCCGCTTTCCTGCTTTCTCCCCATAACCCTTAATTCCCCTGTCTATCAGAAACCTATCTACCCGTGACTTAAATATATTTAGCGAGGTAGACTCCACCGCTTCAACGGGCAGAGAATGCCAGAGATTCATCACCCTTTGAGTGAAGAAGTTCCTCCTCAACTCTGATCTAAACTGCGCCCCCTTATCTTGAGGCTGTGCCCTCTAGTCCTGCTATCCTTTCTAAGCAGGAAGAATCTCTCTACCTCTACCCTAATATCCATGCAGTTTATTTTCCTTCTCCTGACCGATACTCTTGCAGGACTTAAAAAGCAAAATCCTGACTGGCGCCTGAGAATCACTGTACATATTACATCACCACTCATCAATTTTGCTCACTCTTCGCTCTGAATGTTAACCCATTTACTCTGTGAGTTAATCGAAGAAAGACTTGCATTTATAGAGCGCCTTTCACATCCTCAAAACATCCCATCAAACTTTACCACCATTTAAGAACTTACATTGTTACTGAGACTTAGAAAACATGGCCATCAATTTGATTTTATTTTATTCATTATTGTCACATGTATTGGGATACAATGAAAAGTATTGTATCTTGCCCGCTATGCTGACAGAGCATATCGTTCATAGAGAAGGAAAGGAGAGGGTGCAGAATGTAATGATACAGTCATAGATAGGGTGTAGAGAAAGATCAATTTAATGCGAGGTAAGTCCATTCAAAAGTCTGATGGCAGCAGGGAAGAAGCTGTTCTTGAGTCAGTTGGTATGTGACCCAGACTTTTGTATCTTTTTCCCAATGGAAGGAGGTGGAAGAGAGAATGTCCAGGGTCCTTGATTATGCTGACTGCTTTTTCAAGACACGGGCAGTGTAGACGGAGTCAATGGATGGGAGACTGGTTTGCATGATGGACTGCGTTATGTTCACAACCCTTCTTAGTTTCTTGCGGTCTACGAATGATATAAACAATAAGGTGGTCAATGGCCCAAATCATCTGGGATTTTGAAATGATGATTGAGGTAAAGACCAAAACGTCAAGGGTAACTCCACAGCCCTTCTTTAAAATATTTCCATGGGATCTTTGATGTCCGTCTGAGGCACAGGGTTTAACGTCTCTTCTCCAAAAAGAATCGTAAAAGTCAGCACCTCTGGCTGTGCTGCACTCCCTCAGTATTACGTGCATTAGTCGTTGGAGTGGAGCTTCTGACTGAGACAAGACTGAATGACGAACGACACCAGCAAACAAAGCAACCTGTTATGAATGCATTAAACATTGTACGATCGTATCATCCACATTTGCTTCCAGGATTTTTATTTTTGTTAGGTTGAATAAGAGCAGCTCACAACCAAGTGAGAAGTCCAGGCACCGATTGTTCCCAATGGATGTTGATGGCTGTGATCGTTCAAAGCAAGGTGCCTCACATGTTATGAGGCTATTTTCTCTCCCTGTGACTTCAGTAAGCTCCACTGATCTTGTTGCGTTTAGTTCAATGGTTTGTATCGTTGAGCAGAACTTGGCCTGTACAACTTGTCATTAACAGAACGGCAGGAATCCAAAAGATGCTTCAACTCTGCAGTAAGCTCAGCTTTCGGGTTGCGGGACCAGCATCTCTCACAGATGATTACATCGTATCATTCACTTAAATCGTATTGTTAAACGCTTGAGTACCATTGACCTCATCCAGCTTTCCCATGAGGTCAGTAAATTGAGGTCCTGCCTGCTCTCTCTCAGTTGGATGTCAATGATTCCATGACACTATTCAAAGCAGACCAGGCGAGTTGTCCCCAGGGTGTCCCTCAGCCCTTAATCCCTCAGTGCACATCACTAAAAGACACGTTACTCATTCCTGTTTGTGGGAGTGTGGGTGCATTTGACCTGCAAGCAGTACAGAAAGGGGCTCGCTTAATTCCTTTAAAATGCCCATAGGATCTTTGACTGTTTTTAAGGATCTTGGAAAAGGACTTTTAAGAGTTTGCAACAATTGTAAAGGGACCTATCGAATACAAGAAATAGGAGGAGGCCAGTCAACCCCACCTGAAGCCTGCTCCGCCATTCAAACAGATCAGGCTTGGTCTAATTGTGGTGTCAACTTCATTCTCTTGCCTGCCCTCATAACCTGTGACTCCTTTCCATAGAATCCATGCAATGCAGAAAGAGACCATTCAGCCCTTCAAGTCTACACTGACTCTCCAAAAGAGCATCCCACCCAGACCTGCCCTGCCCTCCCCCCCACCCTCCATCTATTTAGCATGGCCAATGCACATAACCTGCACATCTTTGGCCTGTGGTAGGAAACCGGAGCATCCAGAGGATCTGGGTGTCAATCTATCTAACTCAATCTTGAATATATTCAATGATCAAATCTGCACTGCTCCCTGGAGAAAAGAATTCCACGGACTCTCTGTGAAAGAAAGAAATTCTCCTTATCTCGGTGTTTGACCTTAATTTTTGAACAGGGAGGCGGGGTCCTAGGTACCCCAGAAGAGAAAATACCATCCTCCTCGCATCCACCCTGTCAAGTCCCCTCAGGATCCTATTCATTCATCTCTGTCACTCTTCTAAATTCCATTAGGTATAGACCCAACCTGCTCAACCTTTCCTAATAAGACGAGCATCCCCTATCCCCACCCCCAAGACCTTCTCTAACTGCTTCGAATGCAATTATATCTTTTCTTAAGTAAAGAGACAAAATTGCGCATGGGTCACTGTCTGTGCAGAATCTGAGTGTTCTCCCCGTGTCTGCTTGGATTTCCTTTGGGTGTTCCAGTTTCCTCCCACATTCCAAGAATATGCAGGTTAAGTGGATTGGCTATGCTAAATTGCCCCGTAACGTTAAGGGATTAGAATGGTGAATAGGCGGGGTTTCATGGATAGGGCCAGAGTGGAATTGTGGTCAGTGCAGACTTAATGGGCCGAGTGGCTTCCTTCTGCACTGTAGAGATTCTATGATTCTATGACTCTCCCCCCTCATGGTGGGTTTGCCCGTGGGGTTGATGGCATGCCATTGGCCGCCAGTGAGATCTTCCAGCCCCACCAAAGTCAATAGTCATTTGCATTGCTCTCCGATCCAGTTGCTGGGGAAGCCAGAATAGGGAAGACAGCCTTCAGCGGGACTGGAAGATCCCGCCGGCAGGATGTTCCGGATAACCCCTCCCGAGGTGTGGGTGAAATTCCTCCAATCGATCATTTCAACGAAGCGATGCACACTTGCAAAGCAGGATATCTCTCTCAGCTTCAACAGTGCAATTGAAATTCTGCACTGCCTATTCAGTTTATCCTGCTTGATGGTTCATCAAAAGAGCAATTGCGTCAATATATCAATGTGATTTTTGGCAGCCTCAACTGCAAAGTACGGACTCCAAAATCAACCTGTCTAAATTCCAGATACGTTTGACGAGAGGGATACTGTTATGAATGCTATGCTGTAAGTGGCCTCGGAGGTTGTGAGCAAACCCATAAACTTGGTAACGAGTGTCTGACAAAGGCATACATAAGAAGAGGGTTAGATCGTTCCTTCCTTCGAACTTACTCCAACATTCAGTTCAATCATGGGTGATCAGCACTTCAACTCCATTTAGTAGCTTTAGCCCGACATTTAGCCTTGTTCACCCAACGCAAAACTATCTCTCATGAATTGCCCCAGCCCCCATAGATTTCGGGGGAGGAGGAGGTGAGAGAGAATCTGTATGTACTCTTCCGCATGTGTGGAGTTTGCGCATTCTCCCTGTGTCTGCGTGGGTTTGCTCCGGGTGCTCCGGTTTCCTCCCACACTCCAAAGATGTGCGGGTTAGGTGGATTGGCCGTGCTAAAATTGTCCCTTAGTGTCCTGGGATGCGTAGGTTAGAGGGATTAGTGGGTAAATGTGCAGGGACATGAGGTAGGGCCTGGGTGTGATTATGGTCGATGCAGACTCGATGGGCCGAAGGGCCTCTTTCTGCACTGTAGGATTCTATGATTCTACATGGGATTCGAGAAATTTCATCAACAAGAGACCTTTCCATCTCCAATGCAAGGACAATGAGTGATTGAGGAATCTGGATCTATACTCACTGGAGTTTAGAAGGATGAGGGGGGGATTTCATTGAAACTTACAGGATAGTGAGAGGCCTGGATAGAGTTGACGAGAGGATGCTTCCAATAGTGGGAGAGACTAGAACTCGAGGATACAACCTCAGAGTGAAGGGATGTTCCTTTAAAACTGAGATGAGGAGGGATTTCTTCAGCCGGAGAATGATGAATCTGTGGAACTCATTGCCACAGAGGGCTGTGGAGGCCAGATCATTGAGTGTCTTTAAGACAGAGGTGGATAAGTTCTTGATCAATAAGGGGATCAAGGATTACAGGGATAAGGCAGGAGAATGGGGATGAGAATGATATCAGCCATGATTGAATGGTGGAACAGTCTCGATGGGCTGAATGGTCCAATTCTGCTCCTATATCTTACGGTCTTGTGGTCTTAAAATGCATTGAAAAGGTCAAAGCTACATAAAATGGGCAGTCGACTGGCAGGTGCAAAGGGTTTAGAGTCATAAGAACCAGAAGCAGTCAGCAATTTAGACCCTTGAGCCTGCGCCACCACTTAACACAATCATTAGTGATCTCATCTGGGTCTCAACTCCACTTTCCTGCCCATTCACCACAGCTCTTCAAACCCTTTCTACTTACAAAACTTGTCCACCTCTTCCTTGAATTCACTAAAGTCCCGGCATTTACCATACTCTGAGATAGTGAATCCCACAGACTCACAACCCTTTGAGAGAAGTCATTTCCGCCCATCTCTGTTTTAAATCTGCCATCCATTATCCTAAAGCTACGAGGTCTTGTGTCACACAAGCAGAGACCTGTTGAGTCTCAGGCTCTAGAATGCACAGTGGTAGGAAATGAACCACTTTGTACATTTTCCGTCTACGTTTTGAGGCAGGGAGAACTGTGTGTCCGATGCTCCCATTACACACTGCTGTTCCTGTGGGGCCCCAGTATAGTTGAACTGCACATGCTTGGATGATGGATTCATTCATGTAAACTCACAGATGTATTAGGTTCAAAAAGATAAACCAGTACAAAAGGTTCAGGCTAGTATTGAATTAAAGAAGATGAGGAAAGCTATGTAATCATACCCAATTACTGGATAAGTCAATGACACAAAATCCTTTTGATTAAGTGCTGAAGGTAAGACAAATGATGGCGCTGCCTCACAGTGCCAGAGACCCAGGTTCAATTACGGGTCACTGCCTGTGTGTAGTTTGCATGTTCTTCGCGTGCCTGTGTGGGTTTCCTCCGGGCGTTCCGGTTTCCTCCCACCGTACAAAGATGTGCAGGTTAGGTTGACTGGCCATGACAAATTGATCCCAGTGTCAGGGGGATTAGCAGGGTTAATGTGCGGGGTTATGGGAATAGGGCCTTGATGGGATTGTGGTTGGTACAAACTCGATGGGCCGAATGGACCCCTCCTGTACTGTAGGGATTCTGTTCTGTTCTATTCTAAACACCACATTGCTCCAGAGAAAGTTTTGAATTGGCCGTTTAGGGTATGCAAAGCTAGTGAAAAGTGTACATTTTTGCTCCTTTTGCTTGAACAATGTGGCAATTCACCTTCTGTCACGTTTTGTAACTCATAATGAGATCACATGTAGAAAACAAGGTCCTGGGATTTCCGTTCAGTTGTGTTTGATGTTTTTGAAGCAATTTGGCCGACTTTAATGGGACCAGCGCAAAGATTTGCCGAGCCTTAATTCTTGAATTTCCACTATTATTTTACCCTTAATTTTATAAACAGCCTGAGAGACTTAGGCCCTGCCCACAAAACTGGCCATGTCCCCCATGTTGTGTCAATCATTATTGGAAGTGGGGGAGCCATTGGAGGTGGGTGTGATCAGATAAAATTATCCCTTCAAATGTTTGCCACTGAATCTCTATTGATCTATCTCTTAATCACACTCACCGGTTCACTTTCGCTAGCTCCACTTACACGCCCTCATAATTGCCCTTATTTAAGTTGAAAATACGTGTCTTGGACCCACTCTTCCCTCCCTCAAACTGGACGTAAAATTCAATCAAACTATGATCACTGATTAATTTTGGTTCCCATCAATTCCTGTGGAGTCAGTGCATCGGGACTTCTGAGGGGCCTCCCAGCACATGTTCCGAAGCACAACTATCTGGAGAATAGACTATCTGGGCCCTTATTGCGATAAACACATCTTAGTCAGACTGCAATTGGTTACCACTCTTAAATAAATCAAATAATGTTTTTTAAAGCAATCATTGTTTTTAAATGACATTTGAAAAGACTGCCTAATTGTGTTGATCCATGGCAGATTTTGAGTTCTGCGGTTATGCAAATAGAGGGACAATCAGAACATCAAGGCTTTCGAAAATTTGGCGCAGTTTGAACCCTTTTGAAGATCGCAAAATAAAGTTAAGACCTGCAATCACATCTCCAACTGACCTTAATGTGTGAGTAAATATTACACCATGTGAGTTAACTCCCAGACATAAAGCTGTGGGATCCAGTTACAGGAGCAACCCCAGAGCCATTAAACCCAAGAAGATAGCAACAGCCAAATCTGTGACAGAATTTGTAACACTTTGCTGTCCCCCAAGGAATACTGCCCGACAGAGACACATCTGTTTCTTAAACGAGCTGGAAGCACGGCTAATCGCCTGTTCAAAAAAATTTTAGTTCGCTAAATTCTTCCAACGGAGCAACAATTTGAGGTAACAAGATAAATCTGCAAGTAAGGCATCCAGACATCTGCTTTCACCTTACTGCTCAAGTAACCTGCACATCCCTGATTTCTATCAGCCCAGCCTGGGCCGGAATTCTCCGGCCATTCCCACCCCACCACCACTTCCAGCAAGGACATAGAATTTGACACTCAACGGGGCCAGAGAATCCTGTCAGTGTGAACGGCCAGAGAATCCCACCCATGCTTTCAGTTATCCAGCAGTGCAACAGTTCGAATCGTAGAATCCCTACAGTACAGAAGGAGGCCATTTGGCCCATCGAATCTGTACCGGCCACAATCCCACCCACGCCCAATTCCCACAATCCCACAAATTAACCCCGCTAATCCCCCTGACATTAAGGGATGATTTAGCATGGCCAACTAACCTAAACCGCACATTTTTAGACAGTGGGAGAAAACCGGAGCACCCTGAGGAAACAGACACAGGGAGAACATGCAAACTCCACACAGACAGTGACCCGAGGCTGGAATTGAACCTGGGTCCCTGGATCTGTGAGGCGCTGTGGGGCAGCAGTGCTAACCACCGTGTCACCGTCCCTCTCACTCTGCTGGGGTATCAGCCTCGATCCTTTACTTCTCAAGTTCCTGGAGTTCTCTTTGATCCACAGCTTCTTGTCTCAGAGGACGGAATTTTACCTGAAATTCGTATGACCCTGTCAGAGGCCAACAGAGAATGCCATTCTCCGAACCTCACCTGCCCCCAGAATTGGGATGGGGAGTGCCAGTAAAGTTCCGGCCAGAGAATGCTGCCAACTGAACCACATTTGGCACTCTTCCCTAACCTACTCCACCTCTCTACCTCTCTCCCTCCACCTTGATTTACTCCTTTTAATGCCCATCTTTTAAAACAAGGTTTTAGTCAGCTGTTCTAATGCAATATCTGTTTATGTGCCTCAGTGTCATAGAATAGAATCATAGAATCCCTACAGTGCAGAAGGAGGCCATTAGGCTCATTGAGTCTACACCAATCCTCCAACAGAGCATCTTTACCCAGGTCCATCTAATCCATGAAATCTCACACATTTACCCCACTAATCATCTAACCTTTCGGGACACAAAAGGGAAATTTAGCATGGCCAATCCACCTAACCAGCACATCGTGGGACACTAAGGGGCAATTTAGCATGGCCAATCAACCTAACCCACTCATCTTTGGAGGAAACCAGAGCACCTGGAGGAAACCCACACAGACATGGGGAAAAACTCCATACAGACAGTCGCCCAAGGCCAGAATTGACTCCGCATCCTTGGCTTGTGAGACGGTACTGCTAACCATTTGTATCAAAGCCCTTCTTATTTTCCTACCACTATCGTGTCATATAGATGCACTTTAAATTGCAAAAGGAACTCCAAACAAAATTAACAGAACATGATGTACACTTAACGCCTTTACCAACTGTGATGAAATATATTTGTGGAGGCTTCATCACATGACTTTCCCCCCACACTCCAGACATGATAGAAGTTTACAAAATTATGAAGGGTGTGGATCGGGTGAACAGTTGGAAGTTTTTTCCCTGGGCAGAAATGACAATCACAAGGGAGCACAATTTTAAAGGAAGGGGGGAAAGGTTCAGTAGAGATGTGCTGGGGAAGTTTTTTACACTGAGGGTGTGGGGGCCAGGAATGCACTGTCAAGTGAGGTGATTGAGGCAGCTATGTTAGCCACATTTAAGGCTTATCTTAATAGGCATATGAACAAATGGGGAATAGAGGGATATAAGCAGTTGTTCTGGATAGGACAATGTGATTGGGGCAAGCTTGAAGGGCCAAAGGCCTGTTCCTGTCCTGTACAGTACTTTGTTCTTTGTTCTATTAGTTGGCCAACAGATCCATCTCTATGACATACTGGCTAAAATTGCCAGGACAGAAACTCCATTGCTTTGACTTTTACGATCTTGCCCGAGCGAGGGTGTAAAATCCCGCCCATTGTCTTCCATTTCCAATATTCTTATATCTGGTAAAGAGAAATGTTCAAAAAAATTTTTAAAAAAAGATATTTCACACTGGAGTGTTCTGAAGATTGATCTTCGATTCCTGGAGGACTCCAGGCCAATCCTGGAGGTTCAGCAACCCCAGCCCTCTGCCAGACATTTATATCCATTCATGTGTCTCCGTGATAAATTTTGTTTGATAATACTCTTGAAAAGTGCAGCGGGGATGCTTCTCCGTGTTAAAAGGTCTGTAATAAATGAAAGCTGTTGCGAGTTTGTATGGAAGTTGCTCCTTGCTACTCACGGATGGAGATGCATGATCTGTTAAACAGATGCAAAAAGGGACTGCGGGCATTTGAAACCAGTGACTGCCTATTTGAATTGTAGATTTATATTGCGTGCAGAAAACTCCAGAATCATCCATTGATACCAGCAGCCGACTGAAAACCAAATGTGCCACAGCCTTTCGCAGTCATGCTCATAAATATTAAACTGGTGGGGTTTGTTTTTTGTAATACCTATTCACATCTACAAAACTCCTAACCGTACAGGCGCATGTTCCCTGTACTTCTTTATAGATTTGATTGCTACAAATCTGCACTATTGTTCTAGTCCTGGAGAACCTCTCATCCTACCACCCGCCCCCTTGAAACACGAAGGTGGTGAATCTATGGAATTCATTGCCACAGAAGGCTGTGGATGCCGGATCATTGAGTGTATTAAAGACAGAGATAGATAGGTTCTTGATTGGTAATGCAATGGGGAAAAGGCGGGAGAATGGGGTTGAGAAACGTATCAGCCATGATTGAATGGCGGAGTAGATTTGATGGGCCGAGTGGTCTAATTCTGCTCCTTTATCTACAATCTTTATGAAACCAACTGCTCCCATCTTAAATCGTATGTAATCACATTCTCCTCTCACCTAGATTTTTGATAACCTAGATTTTTAAAGTTTATTTATTAGTGTCACCAGTAGGCTTACCCCAACTCTGCAATTAATTTACGACGAAAATCCCCCAGTCGCCACACTCCGGTTGAGGGAGAATTTTAACATGGCAGTGCACCTAATCAGCATATCTTTTTGGACTGTGGGAGGAAACCGGAGCACCCGGAGGTAACCCACGCAGACACAGGGGAGAACGTGCAGACTCTACACAGACAGTGACCCAAGCCAGGAATCGAACACGGGTCCCTGAAGCTGTGAGGCAACTGTGCCAACCATCATGCCATCCAGTCCAACAACACTGCCATTTTAAAATTCTCATCCTCATTTTCAAATCTCTCCATTGCCTCATCCCTCTGTAATCTCCTCCATCCCCTCAGGTATTTGATGATATCTGTGCTCCTCCAATTCTTGGCCCCAGTGCATCTCAGATTTTAATCACTGCATGTTGGGCTGCCTTGGCCTTAGATTCCAGGATTCCCTGGTTCTTCATCTTTGAAGAACCTACCTCTGTCTCTTCCTTGAAGATGCTCCTACAAACCTATTTCCTTGACCAAGCTTCTGGACATCCATGCTAAGAGAAAGCTGGTGGTATTGTCACTGGACTAGTAATCCAGAGACTAGGGTAGTGCGCTGATGATTCAGGTTCAAATCCCATCAGTGCAGATAGTGAAATTTAAATTCGATAAAAGGCAAATCTGGAATTAAAAGTCTAATGATGAACATCAAACCAGTATCGTTAAAAACACATCTGGTTCACTAGGGAGGAAACCTGCTCTCTTACATATGACTCCATATCCACAGCAATGTGGTTGACTTTTAAATGGCCAAGCAAGTCACTCAGTTCAATAGGAATTAGGGATGGACAATAAATATAGTCACATATTAATCACAGAAACCCTACAGTGCACAAGGAGGCCATTTGGCCCATCGAGTATGCACCCAACTCTCCAACAGAGCATCCCACCCAGGCCCTATCTCGGTAACACCACATTTTTACCCCACTAATACCCCTAACCTACCCACTAAGGGGCAAATTAGCATGACCAATCCACCTAACCTGCACATCTTTGGGAGGAAACCAGAGCACCCAGTGGAAACACACACAGGGAGAAACTGCAAACTCCACACAGGCAGACAGTCACACAAGGCCGGAATTGAAGCCGGGTCCCTAGCGCGGTGAGGGAGCAATGCTAACCACTGTGCCACCACTTCATCGGCACTATGAGGGAGCAACGCTAGCCATTGTGCCACTGTGCCACCCATATCATAGGCTGCTCTCCCCTTTGAGAGGGAGAACTAACTCATGGTGATTTAACCTGAGGATCACCACACCTCAGACAAGAGGGCAAGTTTGAAACGGCAGGGCCTTCATGAAGAACCTCAGCCGGTACGGGAATTGAACCCACGCTGTTGGCATCATTCTGCATCACTAACCAGCCGTCCAGCCAATTGAGCTAACCAACTCCCCACATCCCATGATTAAAAAAACACTCTTGATGTGGTTTGATAGGTTATTTTGTTTTATAAAACACATTGAGCCCATCATTATGTTAAAGGTGTCATATAAATGAAAGTTGTTGTTGCTTTTAATGACCTTAATTTTGCTTTATCTGATATGATATAGAAGCACTTTTATTTATTTTATTTCAAAAATTCGAAACAGGCTTACTTAATATCAAAGCCAAAATGCACGTCAGGTTTTTATTTTTCATGTGACACAAGGCTGGAATATTCTAGAATGATGATTTGTTCAATGTTCTCAGCTTTTACCTTCTATCCTGCGTTCAAAACAAACTCACACAGTATGAAGACGAGATGTGGAGTTAATTAAAAAAAAAATTAGTACAGATTTTGGGAAGTCCTCCTGTAGACTGTATGGAGCCTCCCTGTTCAACTGATAAATGTCTAATAACAACTTTCAACAGATGGTCTGTAGCATCACTCCAGCATTGTTTAAAATTCCACCTCTTGTTACTGAGGTTGTCAGCCTGTAAATGACAGTGACTGCTTGTCTCGTCTTCGTAGTACTAACCAGGCTGACAGCTACAAGGAGTGTAGCAGGCATCAATTGCATTTCATCCTCTGCAGACCAAGTGAGAAGGGGTGGTCTAGCTCCCCTCCCTTAACCTCCTTCAAAGGTCACACTCCCTGCGTCACTTGCAATCTCTCCACAGTGGCTGGCGGACCAGCTGTTTTATTTCATCATTGTGTATTTCCGAGCTGTTTTTGGTAAAAGTGTCTGCATCAACCATTGTTTCAATGTCCATCACTTTGTATTTTAATATCCCCTTCTTAGATATTTTGTTTTGGTTAATGGCCGTCGCTGGTTGGGCCAGCATTTATTGCCCATCCCTGAGGGCATTTAAGAGTCAACCATATTGCTGTGGGGTCTGGAGTCACATGTAGGCCAGACCAAGTAAAGATGACAGATTTCCTTCCCTAAAAGGCACGAGTGAACCAGATGGGTTTTTCCAACAATGATCATCATTAGATTTTTAATTCCAGATTTTCATTCAATTCAAATTCCACCATCTGCTGTGGTGGGATTCGAACCCAGGCCCCCAGAGGATTACCCCAGTTCTGTGGCTTAGCTAGTCCAGCGACAGTACCACTACGCCACTGCCTCCCCAAGTAAATGGTTTTGATGGATCTTTGAATTATAGGAAATGTGTCTCTCTTCACAATCCCCGGCGGGGGTTCTTGTTTGGCTTTCCGTATTCACCTTGGAAAGTGGCCTCACTCTTTTAAATCATTTGTTCTGTCTTATCGCAAATGGAAAATCTTCCAGGCAGATGAAAGTTGAAACGTCACATTTTCAAAAATAGAGGGGGCGTAGCCTTGTGATATTCCCCATCTACCTCGGAGCAGTCGCCTTTGTCAGCCTTTACCAGAAGCCACTCACACCAAACACAAGTGAAGGGCAAACTGACGTGGCAACTTTACCTATCCCAGTTTGTCATCTCTTCTGCCTCGCTTGTGCTAATTCATAATCGCAGCTGTCATCCAGGGTTGCTAGGCAATGGATTGAAGGCAGGAGATGAATTTTGATGTAACTCAGCTTCACATTTACAGATGGTATTAAAAAAATCTATTACTTTATGATTATTTTTGTTGTGTTTTCACTGTTGTCAACTGCTTTGCCTTCTGTCTCTTTGCCGTCTAATATTCACTTCATCCATTCCCTTCGCTCTATCAAGACTCAATCGGGACTGGAGTTTTTGATTGGGGGGGTGGGAAACAGGGATGGGTCACCCTCTAAGTCAGAATGAAGACAGGCTCCCTGTACAATTAAGGGCAATATCGACTCCAGTTTTGTTGGGCAGAGTGGGGGGGGCGGGTTGGTGGGCAGCAGGGTGGGGGCTCTTTGATGCCACACCCAGTCCAATGCAGCCTTGATGCAGTAAGTCTCACCTCACCCCTGGCATTCAGCTCATTTGTCCAAGACTGTAATGAGGTCAGGAGCTGAGTGGCCCTGGTAGAAGCCAAACTCAGCGTCGGTGAGCAGGTTACGGCTGAAAGTATGATCGGGTGATCATAGACCGTTAATTTAATACCAATCTGGGAACGATTGCAAAATTATAATTTGGCATCAAATTAGTGAATAATTAGATAAGCACAAAATATTCAAGGGCAGCTATAATGAACTTCTTAAAGGAAAATCCTATTTGTCGAATGTGGTGGGACATCCTGTATTTGGTCTGCAAGTGCATTTGATCTGCTGTTAAATTCCTGGGGTGCTTTTTGTTTAGGAATCCAGTGGCTGTCTAAAACAGACCTTAGAAGGCAAGAAGACAAGAAATAGGAAGGAGGGGTGGTGGTAGACAATGCCTCCCATTGAATTTTCTCCGTCTTTCATCCGATCATGGCTAATATTGGGCTTCAACTTCATTTTCCTGCCCACTCTCCATATCCCTTGATTCCCCAAGAGACCAAAACTGTTCCTATCCCAGCCTTAAATGTATTCAAGGATGGAACACTCACAAGCCTTTGGGCCAGAGAATTCCAAAGATTGGCCATCCTTTAGAGAACATAGAACATAGAACATTACAGCGCAGAACAGGCCCTTCGGCCCACGATGTTGCGCCGACCAGTTACAAAACAATGACCCACTAACCTAAACCAATCCCTTCTCATCCATAAACCTATCCACGGATCTCTTAAACGCCCCCAAACTAGGCGCATTTACAACTGCAGCAGGCAGGGCATTCCAATCCCTCACCACCCTCTGGGTAAAGAACCTACCCCTGACATCCGTCCTATAACTACCACCCCTTAATTTAAAGCCATGCCCCCTCATGCTAGATTTCTCCATCAGAGGAAAAAGGCTATTACTATCCACCCTATCTAAACCTCTAATCATCTTATATGTTTCAATAAGATCCCCTCTTAGCCGCCTTCTTTCCAGCGAAAACAACCCCAAATCCCTCAGCCTCTCCTCATAGGACCTCCCCTCCATACCAGGCAACATCCTGGTAAACCTCCTCTGCACCCTCTCCAAAGCCTCCACATCCTTCCTATAATGTGGGGACCAGAACTGCACACAGTACTCCAAGTGCGGCCGCACCAGAGTTGTGTACAGTTGCAACATGATGCTGCGACTCCTAAATTCAATCCCCCTACCAATAAACGCCAAGACACCGTATGCCTTCTTAACAACCTTATCTACTTGACTCCCAACTTTCAGGGATCTATGTACACATACACCTAGATCCCTCTGCTCATCCACACTATTCAAAGTCCTCCCGTTAGCCCTATACTCGACACATCTGTTATTCCTACCAAAGTGAATTACCTCACACTTCTCCGCATTAAACTCCATCCGCCACCTCTCGGCCCAGCTCTGCAACCTGTCTAAGTCTTCCTGCAAACTATGACACCCTTCATCACTATCTACCACACCTCCGACTTTGGTGTCATCAGCAAACTTACTAATCCACCCAACTATACCCTCATCCAGATCATTAATAAAAATTACAAACAGCAGTGGCCCCAAAACAGATCCCTGAGGCACACCACTCGAAACCGAACTCCATGATGAATATTTACCATCAACCACCACCCTCTGTCTCCTATCCGCTAGCCAATTCCTGATCCAATTCCCTAGATCACCCCCAATCCCATACATCTGCATTTTCTGCAGAAGCCTACCATGGTGAACCTTATCAAATGCCTTACTAAAATCCATATACACCACGTCCACTGCCTTACCCCCATCCACCTCTTTGGTCACTTTCTCAAAAAACTCAATAAGGTTAGTAAGGCACGACCTACCCGCCACAAAACCATGCTGACTATCTCCAATCAATTCTTTACTCTCCAAATAACTATAAATCCTATCCCGAATAATTTTTTCTAAAACCTTGCCCACAACAGAAGTGAGACTCACCGGTCTATAATTCCCGGGGAAGTCTCTGTTCCCCTTCTTAAACAATGGGACAACATTCGCTAACCTCCAATCTTCCGGTACTATACCAGAGGCCAACGACGACCTGAAGATCAGAGCCAGAGGCTCTGCAATCACTTCTCTTGCCTCCCAGAGAATCCTGGGGTAAATCCCATCCAGACCAGGGGACTTATCTATTTTCAGACCCTCCAGAATATCTAGCACAAGATATTGAGTGAAGCAATTAATCCCCAATTCATTCCTAAATAATTAGCCCCTTATCCTGAGGCTGTGCCCCCTTTCTTCAGATTCCCTGACCAGCAGAAACAATCAGTACACACCCGCACTGTCTGTGTCCATGGAGAACCTGATGCTTGTTGCAAAACCCTTCTGAGAACCTTTTATTTACTGTTCTAGCTGTTTGCCAACACCCCTAATTCATAACATCAGCTAATATTTTGTTTCCAATTCGAGTCCCAGACTATCTTTAATATTAGAAGTGAACCCAGCAGTGATGCTGGAGTACAAAACCTCTAGCCCTTCGCCAATTCAAACAACATTTGTTAACCTGAACATCTGGTCTCATCTTAATTCTGGTCACCCTATTATAGAAAGGATATTTTTAAACTAGAAAGAGTACAGAAAAGATTTACTCAGATGCTACCGGGACTTGATGGATTGAGTTATAAGGAGAGGCTGAATAGACTGGAAACTTTTCCTTTGGAGCATAGGAGGCTAAGGAGTGACCTTATAGAGTCTATAAAATAATGAGGGGCATGGACAAGGGAGATAGTCAATATCTTTTCCCAAATATAGGGGAGTCTAAAACTAGAGGGCATAGGTTTAAGGTGAGAGGGGAGAGATACAAAAGTGTCCAGGGGGACAGCTTTTTCACACAAAGGGTGGTGAATGTCTGGAACAAGCTGCCAGAGGTAGTAGTGGTAGAGTACAATTTTATCTTTTAAAAAGCATTTAGATTGTTACATGGATACAACGGGTATAGAGGAATATGAGCCAGGTGCAGGCAACTGGAATAAGCTGAGGGGTTTTAAAAAAAAGGGCAGCATGGACAAATTGGGCCAAAGGACCTGTTTCCATGCTGTAAATCTCTATGGCTCTATGACTCTATCCTTTCAGTCTACCAGTTTCTACCCATGCTACATCTGATACCAAACATCTAGAGCTGGAATTTCTCCAAAAGCTTCAGGGACCCTCACCGTCTCACCTGAATACAAATTGGAAGCCACGTGCTATGGAAAACACCGACCCTTTGTGGTCTTCCTCAATTTAGTGGCATGAGAGCGGGCTCACCATCATGTTTTCTATTTTGCCTCTACTTTCAGATCAATAAAATTTAATGCACCTTCCCCTGTTTCCTCACGGCTGTAAAATGTAAATGTTCCTTGCCACCTCAAAACTGCCTTTTGAAATCCAACTGCTGAAAAAACAATTTCCTCATTTATCTCCTAATGCAAATTTCAGACCCCACCTATTTATAGACCCATCATAACATCTGATTACAAATGCGCAACACTGATACCTTTAACCTTTCATCTCTCAGGCCTCACAGACAACCTGTCACTAATATCCTTCTCCATGTTCAAGTACCCATGGTCTCACACACGCACGCACGCACACACACACACACACACACACACACAAACACACGCACACCCAAAAAGATAACCACAAAAAGATAAACATATACCTCTCTCATCACAAAACCAAAAAATTGGCTCGCTGCCTTTCATTTTCTATGTGTGAGTGTTGAAATGCTTGCTTCATCTTGCTTGATGCTGAAAAGACATTTACCTCATGTGCGCACACCGACTTATAAATGTATACAAGCTAGATGTTACATCAAGACAGGTACTTGTTTGTCTCTTTGTAAATGTTAGTCACACTCAATACTGCACCCTGAATTCACACACGACTTTCGCATAATAGCATAACAATCAAGAGAACTGATTTCTTCTCAAGCTATTTACCTCATTATACTGGCAACATTGCTGTCCACCATCTGCCAACACATTGACAGGAACAAATTGGAATTGATTTCTCCTTCATTCTGTCACAGGATGCTGCTAACATGTATGCTATTTAATAACATCTTGCGGCTGTTCAAATATCTGGGAAAGTCACTAATTTCATGGCAGGCAGCTCGGGCTGAGTTTCAGTATCGTTTTTATTTTGGTGAAAAGGATATTTAAAGCAGATATTGGGACAAAGTCCTCGGCCGAGGTCAAACTAATCTCTCGGGTAAGGTAGTCCAGGACAAAAACGTAAGGCACCCTCAGCGTGCAGTTGGGGGTGATGGAAGAGCTATCGTCCTGACTGGGTAAGCACCAGGCAGCCAAATGGCTTTTACTGCCCCTTAATTCTTCCTTTGCATTGATAGCTGTCCCTGGCATCAGCTGCGAGTCAGGGCTCTCTGGGTTCATACTGGAAAATCTCAGCTGCTCCGTCAGCTAACTCAAAAAGTCACGAGTCATAGAGGTTTACAGCATCGAATCAGGCCCTTCGGCCCAACTTATCCATGCCGCCCTTTTTTGTTAAACCCTAAACTAATCCCAATTGCCCGCATTTGGCCCATATCCCTCTCTATCCATGTAACTGTCTAAATGCTTTTTAAAAGACAAAATTGTACCTGCCTCTACTACTACCTCTGGCAGCTTGTTCCAGACACGCGCCACCTTCTGTGTGAAAAAATTATCCCTCTGGTCACTTTCGTATCTCTCCTCTGTCATCTTAAACCTACGCCCTCTAGTTTTAGACTCCCCTACCTTTGGGAAAAGTTATTGACTACCTAGCTGATCTGTGCCACTCATTATTTTGTAGACTTCTATAAGATCACCCCTCAGCCTTCTACGCTCCACAGAAAAAAATCCCAGTCTATCCAGCTTCTCCTTATAACTCAAACCATCAAGCCCCGGTAGCATCCTAATAAATCTTGGCTCTATTCTCTCTCCACAGATATAGTTAGAACTGCTGAGATTTTCCAGCATTTTTCTGTTTTGATTCCAGCATCCGCAGTAATTTGCTTTTATGCCTCTGGGTTCATGCCGGCTCAGGGGATTTGAGCATGTGGTCCAGGTTGACACAGCTGTGCAGGACAGACTGAGCATTGTGCTGTTGGAATGGTTGCTTCTCAAATGAGATGTTAACCCATCTGTCCTCTTAGAGCCTTTAACCACTGCTTCAAAGGAGAGCAGGGGACTTCTCCCCAGTATCCGGGCCAGCAGGTATCCCTCAGCTTACTTCAGTAAAACTGGGAAAGCACTGGCTGTATTCAGAGGGGCCTGGGTGTCCTAGCTCCTGAATCACGAAAAGTTTGCATGCAGATACAGCAAGAAGGCAAATGGCAAATCTGCCTTTATTGAGTGGGATTAGAATGGGGAAAGAAGCCTTATAACAATGATACCTCATCTTTTATACCTAGCGGGTGGTGACGGTCTGGAATGCGCTGCCTTGGAGGGTAGTGGAGGTGGGATGCCTCACATCCTTTAAAAAGTACCTGGGTGAGTACGTGGCACACCATCACATTCAAGGATATGGGCCAAGCGCTGGCAATTGGGATTAAGTGGGCAGGTCAGGGCCTTTCAAACATTGGTGCAGACTCGATGGGCCAAAAGGCATCTTCCACACTGTAGCATTCTGTGATTCTGAACCTTGCTGAGGCCATACCTGGAGTAGAGTTTTAAAGCCTTTCTCACCGACGAGATCTTTCAGTCTCACCGAAGTCAATGGGCTTTAAAAAAAGTTGCCAAATATTCAAAACAGCCCCACCGCTATTGCCACCACAAAGGGACCATAAAATCCTACCCCTGGAGCAATACGTACAGCTTGGTGCCCTTACTCAAAGAAGGGCACAACTGCCTTCAAGGGACTTCAATAATTGTTCAATAGATTCTGAAGATAAGAGGATTGTGCTGTGAGGAGAGATGGAGTGGACTAGGCCTAAGTTACCTAGAATTTAGAAGAATGAGAGGTGATCTAATCAAAACATATAAGAGACTTGATAGAACAAATGATGAGTGGCTGGAGTGTCTCAAACTCAGGGTTACCGTGCCAGAATAGATCATTTAGGGATAAAATGAAGCGAGTTCTTTTCATTCAAGGCATTGTGAATCTTCCCAATTGGCTGCCCCAGGGAGAAGTGGATGTTGAGTATATCTCAGACAGAGATTGATAGACTGTTGGATTCGGGTGGGATGTGGGAGCGGTGCGAGAAGGTGGAGAAATGTTTATTCACTTATTTATTATTAGGGGCAGACTGGTAACAGATCAGACACAATCATGTTGATGGGTGGAGCAGGCTGGAAGGATTGAGTGATCTGCCCCCTGCTCCTGCTTCTCAGGTTCTTAAAACAGATGATCTGATCATGGTACTGACCTTGCCAGCAACACCCACATCCCATTAATGAATAAAAAAATCCCACACTGATGTCTACAAGATCTTGCTTTGTGCAGACTGGGTGCTGCATTATATGTAGCAGAAACTATAATTTAACAAAACATTTCCTCTCTTTCTTTCACCTTTTCTTCCTTGTTTTGTCTCTGTGTGTGTCTCTCTCTCTCTGCGTGGAATTTAATGGCCCAGCTGTTACAGAGGGAGTGGGAAATGCAGTGAACCATTCAAAAGGACACTGACTTTGACAGGAGTGGAAAATCCCCCAGTGTAACATTCCACCCTTTCTTTCTCTTTCTCTCTTTCTCCCCGTCGCACTCTGGGGTGGAGGTTTCTTCTCTGGGTCTAAGTCCTATGGTGGGGTAGGAAACCTGAGGGACTCCTGATGCAGTTGTGGGTAAGCCCACCATATTGTTCAGATTTCAATGGTTCCTTGCCAAGGCCCTGGGAAATATGTGACAGAAGTCTCCTCTGCTCACTATTTCCCGTCCTTCCAATGTCCTGTATATCCTATCGAGAGACCATTGCCTTGTTAGGATAGTTGATCAGGGTTTTTAATTTGCATGCATGAGATGTAAACTCAGTTCCTGATGAGGTTCACCAGTAAAAGTGACCCACCATAAACCCGCCCTGACTGTCAGGACTGCAACTTCCTGTCATTGGCGAACCAATTATTTTCATCCTGTACACTCTCTGCCCCACCTTCCACAAGCCCCTGCACTGGTGGAAGAGAAAAATTCCATCTACCCAATCGTCCATCCATCCATCCATCCACCCACCCAACCATCCATCCATCCAACTATCTATCTATCTATCTATCTATCTATCTATCTATCTATCTATCTATCTATCTTTCTGTCTCACTGCCTGTCTGTCTATCTATCTATGTATCCATCCAACTATCTATCTACCTATCTATCTATCTATCTATCTTTCTGTCTCACTGCCTGCCTGGCTATCTATCTATGTATCCATCCAACTATCTATCTATCTATCTATCTTTCTGTCTGCCTATCTGTCTGTCTGTGTATCTACCTATCTATCTATCTATCTGTGTGTCTATCTGTCTGTCTATCTATCTATCTACCTGTCTGTCTATCTGTCCACCTATGCCTTTCCTTTTTTCTCTCTTTCTCTCCATTCATCCATTTGTTTGTCTGTCTGTCTCCCTCTGTCTCTCTTTTTCCTTCTCTTTTTCTATCTCTATCTTCCTATCTCTCTCTCTCTTTCTCACTCTTTCTCTCCCATTGTGAAAGCATCAATCTCCATTCTGTAAAGAGAAAGCATTGTCACATACATGGCAATGCAGCATCTGGCTGGATTATAGTGGTTCACTGCGAAAGCAGCTCCACCTGATCATTATTTCTGAAAGATGGACACAGCGCAATTTGAGGGATCAAATGATTTATCCTTTCCGATTGTCGGCTTGGCCTCAGTTCGTTGCACTCTTGTCTCTGAATCACAAGCCTCTGGGTTAGAGGTGCCACCGCAGGGAATAGCCAAGATCCCACTGGAATCAGCATGAATCTCCCCCTAAAAGCATTCTGGGAGGTTGCAATGTTACCTTCCCAGGACAAATGCTGTGCATTTGCACCTTTCTCTGTCCTTGGTAACTTAGTTTGTAGCAGACAACATAAACTGTGCACTGTTCTCTCCTACATATCTACTGGTTGGAAATCCAATGCCTTCTTCATTAACTCTGTTATTGGCGTGCTGTGTAGTGAAGAATCCTGTCTGATTAATGAAACAAACAGGGTTTTAGCTATGGCTAGCTTAGATTTACTGTGCAAAAAATAAAATCTTTGCCTATGATTTACTTTCCACTTTTAACATTTTCTTCGAGTTTTGTCTTTGTTAAGGTTCCTTTATGTGTAAATGTCCAACAGGTTTATTTGGAATCATGAGCTTTCGGAGCATTGCTCCTTCATCAGATGAATGTGCAGTGATACTGTTTTCTACTGTGGTACCGGGGGAGGCTCGGTTGCTGCTGGTGGTGGCACCAAGTTTCTCAAGTTTCCTGTTCTTGGTGTACACGTAGATGGTGTAGTTCAGTTGTCACGTCTGTTTGGCAATGTCTCACAGCTGCCGCTCACCTGATGAAGGAGAAGCACTGTGAAAGCTCGTGATTCAAAATAAACCTGTTGGACTTTAACCTGATGTTGTACAGAGTAGTACAGAAATGAGATTAGACAAGAACAGTGAGCATCTGCAAAGTTTTAATCGTTACATGGCCAATGCACCTAATCGACACGTTTTCAGACTGTGGGAGGAAACTGGAGCACCCAGAGGAAACCCATGTAGACACGGGGAGCACATGCAACCTCTGCACAGGCAGTGACCCAAGCCGGGAATCAAAGCCAGGTCCCTGCAACTGAGAGGCAGCAGTGTTAACCACTGTGCCATCCTACAATAACAATCAAACTAAGTACTGTATTCAGCGTGGGGTGTATTGCAATGTTCCTTATTGAACATCTTGTGCAGTGCCACATCGTGTAGTTGAGGCCAAAACGTTGTGTAATTTCAAGAAGAAATTAAATCTAACTCTAGGGGCTAAAGGGATCAAAGAGTATGGGAGGAAGGGTGGGGTATCAGGATA
The DNA here is from genome assembly GCF_965287045.1 of Carcharhinus amblyrhynchos. Classification (NCBI taxonomy): domain Eukaryota; kingdom Metazoa; phylum Chordata; class Chondrichthyes; order Carcharhiniformes; family Carcharhinidae; genus Carcharhinus; species Carcharhinus amblyrhynchos. Next base: position 117,144,802 of record NC_137329.1, read on the forward strand.
CGAATTTGATGATCAGCCATGATCAAGATGAATGGTGGAGCAGGCTCAAAGGGCCAAATGGCCTACTCCTGCTTCAAGTGTCTTTGTTTTTATGTTGTTGCTTTCCGAGTTTGCATTTGGTGTGTTTTAAATAATACAACACACGGGAGAATGGAGTGGCACTTCATCAATCCGACTGATTTCCTTTATTTTCAAATTCACAAATGGATTTATCACATCTAATTGACATCCCATATTGATTTGATATTAAAGCCTTGCAATGTAATCTACGCGCTGAAACTTTGCATCCCTTTTGACTTTCGCTTTTTATACTGTTAGTGGAATATAGAGAAGCATCACTTGGTTCATTAGGATAGATATTTCAATAGACAAAAGATCAAGTGCTTTTAACCCTTCCGTGAAAGTGGTGACCTGGATTCCTTTCCAAGTATCTAACAATGAGGAAGAGAGTGAGTGATCGAAAGCCGCAGTCTGACAAGGTCACGAGCGGGGAAGACTGTTCTTTTGGGTTGGAAGTGAGATTTTGTAGCCAGGGTGAAAAATGACAAACACTTTTTTGTATTCATGCATGGGACATGGATGGCATGGCTGGCCAGCATTCATTGCCCATCCCTACTTGTCCTTGAACACGGGGCAGTTGAGAGTCAACTACATTGCTGTAGCTCTGGAGTCATATGTAGTCCAGACCAGATAAGGACGGCAGATTTCCTTCCCTAAAGGACGTTAGTGAACCAGATGGGTTTTTCCAACAATCGACAATGGTTTCATGGTCATCAGTAGATTCTTAATTCCAGATATTCTTTATTGAATTCAAATTCCATCACCTGCCATGGTGGGATTTGAATCTGAGTACCCAGAACATATGAGAAAGATGAAACAATTTTGCCTTCTTCTTCTCCGAAGATCTCTGGACCAATTCCTCACATTTTAATAAGAATCTACTAAAATAATAGATAAGAATTTCCGTAGGGTTGCCCTGATCTTAGAGGCACGTAGGATCCGATAGGAGTTGAACATTCAGCCCCTCTATCCAACTTAGCCCTTCCTCGTATGACAGACCTTCCATCCCAGAGATCAGTCTGGTAAAGTTTCGCTGTACTCCCTCTCTAGCGAGGACATCATTCCTCAGATAAGGACTCCAAAACTGTACACAATACTCCAGCTGTGGCCTCACCAACGCCCTATACAATTGCAGCAAAACGTCCCTATTCATGAACTCAAACCTCTTGCTATGAAAGCCAACATACCATTTGCTTTCTTTACGATGGAATTGAGGAGAGGGCCCTGAATTAGTAGAATTTAGTCTTTTTTAGAAAGCAGTGCAACTTGGGCATTGAATTTATTCAACGTTGAGTGAAATAGATTTTTGATTGACCAGGGAGTGAAGGAGGGGGCAGATAGGAAAGTGGAATTGAGACCACAATGGGCATCATATCGAATGGTGGAGTTGGATGGAAGGGCTGAACGGCCATCTCCTAGCCCTAGGTTCCTCTGCTTGTGTTGGCTCTATTGAGGCTGCATGATTGCTGGTCCTCCGTTAGTTGTTCTGTGTACCTGGAACCCTAAGCCTTTTCCATTGCAACTTTGGTTGTTTGCAAAATTTAATCAAAATTCCCATTGAGTGCTCATCAAAATCGTGTCAAGAGACAATCCCTTTAGAAATGGCTTGGCATGGCAACATAGAAACAGCAGCACGATGGCACAGTGGTTAGAACTGCTGCCTCACTGCACCAGGGACACAGGTTCAATTCCTGCCTTGGGTCACTGTCTGAGTGGAGTTTGCATGTTCTCTCAGTGTCTGCTTGGGTTTCCTCCAGGTGCTGCGGTTTCCTCCCACACTCCAAAGATGAGCGGTTAGGTGGATTGGCCATACTGAATTGACCCTAGTGACAGGGGGATTAGCAGGGTGGGGTCAATGGAAAAGGGCCTGGGTGGGATTGTGGTTGGGGCAGACGCAATGGGCCGAATGCACCCCTTCTGTACTGTAAGGCTTCCAATTATGCTCAATACTTAATTTTGACAGTATTCTTCCCACTTGAATAACAATCTTCCAGATTTCCCTTCTTCATGTTCAATCGCTTTCTCTTGTTTTTTTGTTCATTCTTACGTGAATGACACTAGCAAGGCTGCATTTATTGTGCATCCCTAGTTGTCTTGAACCACAGGAGTCCTTGTGAGGTCAGAATTTTGATCCGTAGCAGTGACAATCCAAATCAAAATAATGTGCGATTTGGAGGGATGTTGGTAGCAATGCTCTTCCCATGACACTGCTACTCTTCTCATTCTGAGAGACATCGGACAAGAAGAGGCTATTTTACCCTTCAAACCTATTCTGCCATTCAAAAGATCATGGCTGATCTGCAACCTCACTCCATTCACCTACATTTGCTACAATTCACTGAATACCCTTGGTTGATGATTCACCTCTGTTGGAGGGAATGAGTGAACTGAGTCTTCAGAGATCATGTAGAGCTTCAACAAAAACAGTTTGATTCAACATGCATGAGGGAGAGAAAACTCATGACTGCAATTCCGGCTTTCTTCAGAGCTACCCTGCTGATTCTTATATATTCTTATTCTTCTTTGCATTACAAAGTGCTACATTTTGTTAGATCATTGGATTGTTACTCTGAATTGGTTATAGTTCTGTTTTTTAAATCACATTATATGGATCCACTGTCCTGTGTGCTTTAACTTTAATAATTTTCTGTACATCTTGGTTTGATTTTCCGGTTTGGGGATGGGTGAGGCCATCAAATCCCACCCATAGGATTTACTCATCGGATGGAAACTGAAATTTCTGGCATAAAACCCACGATTAAAACAATAACCCTTCTACCTACATGTAAGGCACTGAACAGGATTTACACCTATTTCCTCTCATATTTTGAAATGGACTTGTTTGATCTTGAAGATATATTCATTCTCCTGGGATAGAATAGAAATGCACTAACTGATCTATGATAACTATCTGACTCGCAATCTGATGCGTGTGGAAGATACCAATGCTTACTTTGAAGTCAATGACTCTGAGGTAATTGTCCCTCAGGTTGATGTCTTTATTGGCTTACGCTACACCTGAGAAAATGGTTTGGGTTAATCAGATTGACAAGTGCCCCTGATAGATGTTGAATTAATTAGTTGATACATGAAAATGTATAAAAATGTATCTTGCGTAATACATTTGAGTTGGACAACGAGCCATGATCGTAATGAATGGCGGAGCAGGGTCAAAGGGCCAAATGGCCTCCTCCTACTCCTATATTCTATGTTTCTATAATGAAAAGTACAGTCAACAACAGAAGCTTACATTGATATAGCGCCTTTAAAACAATCAGACCATAGAATCCCTACAGTGCGGAAAGGGGCCATTCAGCCCTTCTAGCATGCACCGACAGCAATCCTATTCGGGCCCTATCCCCACAATCCCACATATTTACCCTACTAATCCCCCTGGCACTAAGGGGCAATTTAACAAGGCCATATCAACCTAACCCGCACATCTTTGGAGTATGGGAGGAAACCGGAGCACCCCGAGGAAGCCCACACAGACACGGAGAGACTCCGCACAGTGACCCAAGCCGAAAATTGAAAGGGGTCTCTGGTGCTGTGAGGCAGCCGTGCTAACCACTGTGCCACTGTGTCTACCCCAGAGATATCCCAAGGTACTTCACAGGAGCATTGCAAAGCAACATTCAGTCTCTTAGGATAAGATGCTGTAGCAGATGGCCAAAACCTTTGCCACAGGTGGCTCTGAAGGAGCATTTTGAGAAAAGGAAAAAGAACGAGGTAGAAGGCTGGAGGGGTTTAGAGGGCAAGTTCCGCAGCTTCGGGTCTAGGCAGCTGTAAGTCCAGCTGTCAACAGAAACATAGAATCTAGAAGCAGGATTGGGCCATTTGGCCCTTCGAGCCTGCTTTGCCATTCATTTTGATCATGGCTGATCATCAAATTCAATATCCTGATCCCCTCTTCCTCCTCAGATCCCTTGATTCCTTTCACCCCAAGAGCTACATCTAATTTTTTCTTGAAATCAGACAAAGTTTTGGCCTCAACTGCTTTCTATGATAGTGAATTCCATACATTCACCACCCTCTGGGTGAAGAAATTTCTCCCCATCTCAGTCCAAAAAGATTTACCCCTAATTCTCAAACTATGACTCCTAGTTCTGGATTCACCCCCACCAACAACCTGTCCTGGTACCTCCACGCCAACACTATAATTAAGAAAGCCCACCAACGCCTCGACTTTCTCAGGAGGCTAAGGAAGTTTGGCATGTCCAGCTCTTTCCAACTTCTACAGATGCGCCATTGAAAGTATTCTTTCTGGTTATATCTCAGCTTGATATGGCTCCTGCTCTGTCCAAGATTGCGATAAACTACAAAGGGTGGCGAACAAAGCCCAGTAAATCACTCAAACCAGCCTCCCATCCACTGACTCTGTCAACACGTCCTGTTGCTTTGGGAAAGCAGCCAGCATAATCAAGGATCCCCCCCTGCACCCCGGACATTCTCTCTTCCACCTTCATCCATTGGGAAAAAGATACAAAAGTCTGAAGACACATACCAATTCATTCAAAAACAGCTTCTTCCCTGCTGCTGTCAGACTTTTGAATGGACTTACTTTACATTAAATTGATCTTTCTCTACACCCTAGCTATGACTGGAATGCTACATTCTGCACTCTCTCCTTTCCTTCTCAATGTACGGTATGCTTTGTCTGTATAGCACGCAAGAAGCAATATTGTACACTCATGTAGGCGACAATAATAAATCAGATCAAACCAAATCATCGGGAACAATCTTTCTGAGTCTAAATGGGACTCAAATAGACAGCATAAATACTCAGTTACAACAATGGGCAACAGAGATAATTTCAGATGCAGCAAAGCTAGCAGAAGGCTGTTGTGCCACCAAAGTCTCAGTGTAAAAAAGAGTTGAAGGAGTTTGAATGCATTCGCCCTCCTCCACCCCCCTCCCCCTTCCCTCCTCTCCCACACCCCTTGGGGCTTGGAAATCTGTGGAATTTCAGCTGAGCTCCCCAATCGCAAGGAAACTGGAGCGCACCTCGAACCAAACAGAGGATCAGCTTCTTTGAAAATGGTAACAAAGCGCTGGGAAGCTTCTGGCATTTTCGCTGCCGAAATCAGAGACTGACAGGAACACTGGGAGACGCGAGAGTGTCTCAGGCAGAGTGGCCCTGGAGGAGATCAGTGCTCTGATTTGACAACTCTGTGCTGATCTTTCCATTTCCAAGCATGGAATTTAAAATCCTTAATTTAATTAATTTAAAGGGAATTTAAATCCTTCTCCCAGAGAGAAAAAAAGATGTGTCTGCTCTGAGCCTAGCCAAGCACTGGGAGTACTTTCCTACTTCGAACCATTGGATCCTTTGTTCTGCTAGAAGCTTTCTCAGGGGTTGATTTAAAGCATGCAAAATAACTTCAATCAACCGCTCTGAACGATACATCCCCATTTCGAAGACCTCTCCAAAAACCACTTGCACATTCTCAGATCTTAGTCACAGAATCCCTACAGTGCAAAAGGATGGTATAGTGGGTCAACCCACAGCACGTGGACTGCAGAGACCCAAGAAGACAGAATGGGAATGGGATAGCTTGATCTTGGGATTGGACATAGTTCGGCACAACATTGAGGGCCGAAGGGCCTGTAATGTTCTATGTTTCTATCACCTTCTCAAGGGCAACTAGGGGTGGCCAATAAATGCTGGCCAGCCAGTGATGCCTGTCTCCCACAAACTAATAAAAAAAAGGAGGCCATTTGGCCCATCAAGTCTGCACTGGACACAATCCCACCCATGCCCTATTCTTGTAACCCCACATATTTACCCTACTAATCCCCCTGACACTAGGTTCATTAGCATGGCCGATCCACCTAACCTGCACATCTTTGGACTGTGGGTGGAACCTGGACCACCTGGAGGAAACCCATGCAGACATGGGGAGAACAGGCAGACAGTCCCCCGAGTTGGGATTGAACTTAGATCTCTGGCGCTGTGAGACAGCAATGCTAACTATTGTGCCACCGTGCTGCCCTTAGTCCTTTTTTATATATAAAATTTCACCATAAAGATTGGAGTATGTCTAATCAAATCTAGTTTACAGGAAGAGTCATGGACAATTAATAGTTTATTTGCTGCATCTCAGTACTCAATAATTCCAGTACTGATTAGGAAGGCAGCATTGCAACATTTACAATTTCATTAAAGTTCATTGATTATGTACAATTATTTTCATAAATATGTTAATGTTTCTGTTAATGGAGTGGCACAGTAGTTAGCACTGCTGCTTCACAGCACCAGGGACCCAGGTTCAATTCCGGCCTCAGATCACTGTCTGTGTGGAGTTTGCACATTTTCCCTGTGTCTGTGTGGGTTTCCTCTGGGTGCTCCAGTTTCTTCCCACAGTCCAGAGATGTGCTGGTTAGGTGCATTGACCATGCTAAATTCTCCCTCAGTGTACTTGAATAGGCGCCAGAGTGTGCTGACTAGGGGATTTTCACAGTAACTTCACTGCAGTATTAATGTAAGCCTACTTTTGATACTAATAAATAAACTTCTAAAATAAAAACTAATCCTCAATTCCACTTTCCCTCCTTACCCCCATAACTCTTGGTTCCCTTACTGATTAATAATCTGTCTATTTCAGCCTTGAACATAGTTAATGACCCAGCCTCTACAGCCCACTGCAGGAAAGAATTCCACAGATTCACTCCCCTCCAAGAGAAGAAATTCCTCCTCATCCCTGTTTCAAATGAGTGACTCCTAAGTTTAAAGCTTATTTATTAGTGTCACAAGTAGGTTTACTTTAACACTGCAATGAAGTTATTGTGAAAATCCCCAAGTTGCCACACTCCGGCGCCTTTTCGGGTACAATGAGGGAGAATTTAGCATGGTCAATGCACCTAACCAGCAGAGTGTGAGAGGCAACTGGAGGAAACCCACGCAGACACGGGGAGAACGTGCAAACAGGCAGTGACCCAAGCCAGGGATCGAACCCAGGTCCCTGGCACTGTGAGGCAGTGGTGCTAACTACTGTGCCATCATGCTGCCCAAAGATGACAATTAAGTATGAAAGGTGTTGACTTTGCCCATGCCTCTTTTCACTACCCTCCAGATCCATACAGCAGGACTAACTTTACACAACTACCGTAGAGTCTGATTTGGGTCTTTAGAGCATATTGTTTGGACTTTCAGACGGCTCTAAATCTGCTAAATGTAATCTCTAACCTTATTCACCTGGGTCTTGTTGTCTTTCTTAGCACTGTTGTCATTGCTGATATGGCTCCTGACATAAGGATAGTCTTTGACATACTCTAGCACCTCCCATCAAATCCGACACTGGAGAGACAGGAAATTATGAGACCATTACTACACTTATCAGGGTATGTTTTTAAATTGGGCTCAAATTGTTCCATTCTGACACCAAATATTTTGCAGCTTCTCCAGTCTGAAGTGCTTGGGACCAAGTCATTTCTGGATTTCTGAATTTCCTGGATTTCTGAATGACATTAGAGTATTGAACGGCAAGTGTGTGAACCGGTTAACAATGTGAGTAGAAATACTTACCTGGAATATAAAATGGTGATAAAACATGATGGAGCAGTAATTAAAATAGTGTTACTTATCCACATGCCAACTGTCTTGACAGATCCCATGCCACCGAGATATTGTGCAACACACAACAATTGAGCGGTATGCCGTTGGGTCTGTCCACACCCCCCTGTGATGTCTGACCTCCCCTTCCGCACACTCAACTCAAATCACCCCACTGACCCCCAACACCCCACCATTCTGACCTCTGCTTCTCCAAACAGTAGGTCTCCAGGCTAAATTCCTGATGCCAGGACTAGCAGGGAAGGAATAACTTGGCCAGAGAACAGAGGAATAACACTTGCCCCGTGCCAAAATCATAAAATCTGTCCACATTTCAATACTCATGTTGTAAATTTCCATATCTAGCTGGCCCATTTTATTTCGCTCTGTCAAATGTCACCTGCAATGTATATGTATCTTTATCAGTCACAACTGATGAAAATAGGTGGCACAGTGGTTCGCACTGCTGCTTCAGGGTTCAATTCCAGCCTTGGGTCACTGTCTGTGTGGAGTTTGCACGTTCTCCCCGTGTCTGCATGGGTTTCCTCCAGGTGCTCCAGTTTCCTCCCACGGTCCAAAGATGGTGAATTGGCCATGCTAACCTGCCCCTTAGTGTCAGGGGGGATCTGCTAGGGTAGGTATGAGGAGTAAATCCAAGGTGTTAGGGGGAGAGGGATTGTTGTTGGTGCAGGCTTGATGGGCCAAATGGCCTCCTTCCATGGGATTCTGTGATTCTATGGCAAGACCTTGACATTACCAGAATTCAATCGCCTCTCCCAACAAGGAATCGGAGCGGGTGAGGAGCAAACAATGGAAATGTCCGTTGACCTCAGATGGGAACTTCCGATCTTGCCCTAGTGAGGCAGTAAAATCCCGCTCTACATGTGGACGGTTCAGGCCAAGCGTAGCTTTCAGCTGATACCAGGACTAGCAGGGAAGGAACAATTCGACAGAAAATACAGAAATAATACTTACAACATGCCAAATTCATAAAAACTATCCTTATTTCAACACTCCCATTGTAAATTTCCATACCTCGCCTTCCCATTTTATTTTGCTATGTCAAATGTCACCTGTACCAATGGAATTCAGGGTTTGGCCACAAGGTGGTGCCCTATTATCTCCCGAACAAAGCAATCAAACTGCTTTCCGAAAATGCAATTTTTCTGCCATTCTTTCCCTTGATAATTGGGATTCCTGATCCAAAATTGAGAACAATTCACTCTTAAGTCAGCATTTCCAGATAAGGAGGAATTTCTTCAGCCAGAGAGTGGTGAATTTGTGGAAATCTTCGCCACAGAAGGCTGTGGAGGTCTGGTCATTGAGTGTCTTTAAGACAGAGACAAATAGCTTCTTGACTAATAAGGGGATCAGGGGTTATGGGGAAAAGGCAGGAGAATGGGGATGAAAAAAATATCAGCCATGATAGAATGGCGGAGCAGACTCGATGGGCCGAGTGGCCTAATTCTGCTCCTATGTCTAATGATCTTACATGAGTGAATTTATCCATTGTATTGGCTTCCTTATCCTTTAATGCCATCACCAACGTATTTTCTTGAAATACATTGAGGTTTGGGTCTCCCCTGACGATTTTGCCCAGTGCTGTGCCCCTGTGAACTGAACACAGACTAGGTGGCTTAGGCACATGCAGTGTAACTTATTTCCCAGAAGCAGCATTGTTTTTCCTTTGCTGCATTGATAGAATATTTTCTTCAGATTTTCACCAATATCCAGCGGAAGGGGGTGCAAATTTCATTATTAATTATTTGAAGAAGAACTCAGTTTTAAAGTCTCACTTGAGTCGGATAGTAAATGCACATTTTAAATAAATGTATGTGTATGTCAGAGAGGAAGAGTAAGAGGCAGATTTTTGAGGTCTACAAATCTCAGAAAATATAGTGAGCTGAAACAGAAAGAGACAGAGACAGACAGACAGGCAGAGGGGACATGAAAATTAGATGGGTTCTATAGTTGAGCTGTGGAAGGAAAGAGGTGGAGAATTCAGTGAAATGGTGCGACGACAATAATCTTTCCCTCAATGTCAGCAAAATGAAGGATTAGCAAAATGAATAGTTGAGAGCGGCACGAGGCACAGTGGTTAGCACTGCTGCTTCACCGCACCAGGGATCCGGGTTCGATTCCGGCCTCAGATCGCTGTCTGTGCAGAGTTTGCACTTTCCCCCTGTGCCTGCATGGGTTTCCTTCGGGTGCTCCAGTTTCCTCCCACACACCAAAGATGTGTGGGTTAGGTTGATTGGCCGTGCTAAATTGACCCTAGTGCCAGGGCGATTAGTAGAGTAAATGTGTGGAATAGGGCATGGGTGGGATTGTGGTCAGTACAGACTTGATGGGCTGAATGGCCTCCTTCTGTAGTGTAGGGATGCTATAGAATCATAATAGAATCCAAGTGTAGTGGAAGAGATGCCCCTGTATACATCAATGGTGATGAAGTGGAGATGTGCGGGCACTGCCCCCGGCACCAACTGTGCCAACCTGTTCCAGGGCTGCGCTGGAGTGGGCAGCACTAGGATGAGCCCCTCTGGGGAGCCACATTGAGTTATGTTGTATGTGTTGGGGGAGCTGGGGGAGCGCCAAGACTTCTGAAGGTGGGGATCTGACGGTGATGGAAGGAGCAGCAATTGAGGGGGGCGAACTCGCATTGACAGAGGGGTTGAATGGGAAGCAGTGGTGAGACTGTCGGAGTTGTTGTGGGGAAGGGAGGGGAGAAAGTCCCTGATAATTGTGCCATTGTCGGCGGGGGGAGAGTCCCCGTTACCTTCACTGGGGGGGGGGAGGCGCAGGAGGAAAGATCAAGATCAGTTCTGATTGGAGCTCCCTATAAAGATGGTGCCCTATCTTGTCATAAGAACAGCATAAATGCTGCTCACTGAGTATTTTTGTTAGTGTGTCAGGGGCGGCACAGTGGTTAGCACTGCTGCTTCACAGCGCCAGGGACCTGGGTTCGATTCCCGGCTCGGGTCACTGTCTGTGTGGAGTTTGCACATCCTCCTCGTGTCTGCGTGGGTTTCCTCCGGGTACTCCGATTTCCTCCCACAGTCCAAAGATGTGCGGGTTAGGTTGATTGGCCATGCTAAAATCACTCTTTAGTGTCCAGAGATGCGTAGGTTAGAGGGATTAGTGAGAAAATGTGTAGGGATAAGGGAGTAGGGCCTGGGTGGGATTGTGGTCGGTGCAGACTCGATGGGCCAAATGGCCTCTTCCTGCACTGTAGGGTTTCTATGATTTCTATGAAAATCTGCTCTGAAAACTCAGCAGTAAATCTGGAGAGACGCACACCAGTGTTCAGTCAGAGCCTGAAAATTCATCCCCCTGTGTGTCTTCAGCTTTCAGAAGGGAAAAGAGTTCAATGGAATAGGTGTGTATAAATGAGTATATAAAAGCTGACTATTCATTTCAAGTTCCTATAGAACAATGGCCAGATCCCCACAGCATCAGTAACCATCTCAGAATGTCACTAAGACCCATATTCGTCTTTTTTTAATTGTGTCACAAGTAAGTTTTCATTAACACTGCAATGAAGTTACTGTGAAAATCCCCATGATGCCACACTCCAGCATCTCTTCGATTACACTGAGGGAGGATTTAACACGGCCAATGCGCCTAACCGGAACGCCTTTCGGATTGTGGGAGGAAACCGGAGCACCCGGAGGAAACCCACGCAGACACGGGGAGAATGTTCAGACCAGCGCACAGACGGTGACCCAAGCCAGGAATCGAACCCGGCTCCTTGGCCCTGTGAGGCGGCAGTGCTAACCCACTGTGCCGTTCTGGTATTCTCATGAAGCCTCCAGCTCACCGGGAGCGATGCCACGGGAGGTCTAACAGGCATGAGGAGCGCAGATAGTGCATCAGGCAGGAGCGCTGTGTGCAGTTCGCACAGCAGATGTACTCCAGTTTAAAAGAGACATGTGCTATTTATAGAATGCTGGAGCCATCCAGAATGACAGATAAATGAGCACTGGCTTCTTCATTTCCAGCTCAGCTTATCCTGCTGTCAAATATTGGCTGCTCCACTGATAGACGTAGGACTGCCCATTTCGAAGAAAAATGTGCAAAAACCATTATCAAATATCATTAGAGCTTTTACCCAGTGTTGTTGTTGGGTATGTTTTGTTCTGTATTATGGAGGATCCGTACTAATACTTGAACCTTGAATTCAATTGCAATACACGTGGCACTTAAAGTAACATCCTGGCTGATTGAGAGTATAAATTATATTGTGTTTTGTTTTTCAGTTTAAGCAGGAAGCTCTTTAAACTATTTTCACAGAGAGATAAGTACCTTTCTGAGTAAAGTCTCAACTTCCTTTTTGAATGCATTGTCAATAATTTTTTTCTTGCGGAGGTTGTGGATACTCATAGGCACTTCCAGAGAACAAAGAACAGCTAAAAGCACAGCACAGACAGAGGCCCTTTGGCCCTTCCAAGCTTGTGCCAGTCATGATGCTCTAATTTAACTAAAAAAGACCTCCTGCCCTTACTCAGTCCGTATCCCTCCATTCCCTCCCTATTCATGTACACATCCAGATGTCTCCTATATGTCACTAGCGTGCCTGCTTCCACCTCCTCCTCTAGTAGCACGTTCCAGGCACCCCCCACTCTCTGCATGAAAAGCTTCCCCTGTACATCTCCCTTAAACTTCCCTCCCTCTCACTTTGAACCTGTGCCCCCCCCTTGTAATTGACACTTCCACCTTGGGAAAAAGTCTACATAAGAACATAAGAAATAGGAGCAGGAGTAGGCCATCTAGCCCTTCGAGCCTGCCCCGCCATTCAATAAGATCATGACTGATCTGAAGTGGATCAGTTCCACTTTCCCGCTTTCTTCCCATAACCCTTAATTCCCTTGTCGATCAGAAATCTATCTACCTGTGGCTTAAATATATTCAATGAGGTAGTCTCCACTACTTCAATGGGCAGAGACTTCCAGAAGTTCACCACCCTTTGAGTGAAGAAGTTCCTCCTCAACTCCGTTCTAAACTGCCCCCCCCCCCCTTATTTTGAGGCTGTGCCCTCTAGTTCTGTTATCCTTTCTAAGCGGAAAGAATCTTTCTACCTCTACCCTGTCTAGCCCCTTTATTATCTTATATGTTTCTATAAGATCCCCCCTCAGCCTTCTAAACTCTAACGAGTACAGGCCCAGTCTATTCAATCTCTCTTCATAAGCTAACCCCCTCATTTCCCATATCAGCCTGGTGAACCTTCTCTGTACTCTGACTCTGACTATCTATTCTGTCTATGTCTCTCATAATTTTGTAGACCTCTATCAGGTATCCCCTCAGCTTCCACCTTTCCAGTGAAAACAATCCTCATTTATTCCACCTCTTTTCACAGCCAACACCCTAATATTATCAATTCATTGTGGGTCAACAATAAGAACATAAGAAATAGGAGCAGGAGTAGGCCATCTAGCCCCTCGAGCCTGCCCCGCCATTCAATAAGATCATGGCTGATCTGTCGTGGCTCAGTTCCACATTCTTGCCCTCTCCCCATAACCCTTAATCCCCTTGCCTATCAAAAACCTATCAACCCGCGTCTTAAAAATAGAGCGAGGCAGCCTCCAACACTTCAACGGGCAGAGAATTCCAGAGATTCACCACCCTTTGAGTGAAGAAGTTCCTCCTCAACTCCGTTCTAAACCGCCCCCCCTTTATCTTGAGGCTGTGCCCTCTAGTCCTACTGTCCTTCCCGAGCGGGAAGAGCCTCTGCATTTTTTTATCATGCTTTTAATGTTGAAAAATTGTCCCAAGGCACTTGACAGGAATGTAAGCAGGGCAATGAGCCAACCATGGATATATTCCATGAGATAGTCCAAATGTTTAGTCAAAGAGCTGGTAGTGGGAGAGAGCGGGGTTAAGAAGACCACCCTGACTTGGAAATATATATAGGCCCTTCCTTCACTGTCTCTGGGTTAAAATCCTGAGTGTCTTTCCCTAACAGCACTGTGGGTGCACCTGTACCTCAGGGATTGCAGCAGTTCAAGAAGACAGCTCACCACCACCATCTGAAGGGCAACAAGGGATGGACAATAAAAGCTGGTCTAACCAACGATGTCCACATCCCATCAAATGAATTTTTAAAAATGTCACCAAATATTTTTTTACCAGCGAGTCATAGTGATGCTTTGTTTTATACTAAAGAAACTGAGTATGAATACTTGAACCTCGAATACAGTTACAAAAAACACGTGGCCTATGTGGTATAATTTATAGTCTGTAGACATTAGTGAACCAGATGAGTTTCCCCAACAGTTGACATTGGTTTCACGGTCATTACTGGATTTTTAATTCCAAGTATTTTTTATTGAATTCAAATTCTGCCATCTGCCGTGGCAGGATTCAAACACAGGTTCCCAGTTTCTGGGGTGGCAGAATGGCACAGTGGTTAGCACTGCTGCCTCATGACACCAGGGACCCGGGTTCAATCTGGTCTTGGGTCACTGTCAGTGTGGAGTTTGCACATTGTCTGCGTGGGTTTCCTCCGAGTGCCCCAGTTTCCTCCTACAGTCCAAAGACGTGCTGGTTAGTTGCATTGTCCATGCTAAATTCTCCCTCAGTGTACCCGAACAGGCACCAGTGTGGCAACTGGGGGATTTTCATAGTAACTTCATTGCAATGTAAGTTTACTTGTGACATTAATAAACACATTTTAAACTTACTGATAATTCTGCAGCAGGATGGGAAAATCCCGTTGGTGTGAACAGCTTTCCTCTGAATTCTCTTTTTGACTAGTTCTGCATCAGCAGCCCACCCCAAACACCCACACACCTTATTTGCATCTGTCAGCATAATAGCCAGAAACTCAGCGAATGTTTTGGGGACCCGGGTTCGAATCCCACCACGGCAGACAGTGATATTTGAATTCAATGAAATGATCTGGAATTAAGAATTTACTGATGACTATGGAACCATTGTAGATTGTCAGGAAAACCCCATTTGGTTCACTAGTGTCCTTTAGGTAAGGAAATCTGCCATCCTTACCTGGTCTGGCCTACATGTGACTCCAGGGCCACAGCAATGACCAGTGTGAATTCCCTAAATTGGCACTGCGCAGGAACTGTGCATAAGTTTGCCTGAGATATGAGTCAGAGATATTATGGGATGGATCAAGGAGGAGGGGCAATGTTATGTGTCCATGAAAAGTTGGAAAGTTTGAGCACTGGTTTCCACATTCGGAAACACTTCGGCTCCTCGGGCCTGCTCTGCCATCTAATGGACGGCACGGTAGCACAGTGGTTAGCACTGCTGCTTCACAGCTCCAGAGGTCCTGGGTTCGATTCCTGGCTCGGGTCACTGCCTGTGTGGAGTCTGCACATTCTCCTCGTGTCTGCATGGGTTTCCTCTGGGTACTCCGGTTTCCTCCCACACTCCAAAGATGTGCGGGTTAGGTTGATTGGCCATGCTAAGAAACTGCCCCTTAGTATCCAGGGATGCGTAGGTTAGAGGGATTAGTGGTTATAATATGTAGGGATATGGGGGTAGGGCCTGGATGGGATTGTGGTCAGTGCAGACTCGATGGGCCGAAGGTCCTCTTTCTGCACTGTAGGGTTCTATGATCTATGATCTAATAGGATCATGGCTGATCCCGCTTTCCTCAAATCCACTTTCCTGCCCCTTCCCTGTCACCCTCGATCCTTTATGTCTATTTCTGCTGGTGTAAAACCCCGATCTTGCCTGTGTGGAAATGCATGCAATTGTTATTGGAGAAACAGAATAAAATCAGTTGCGTGCAACATTACCCCTGGTGAGGGAGAAGTCCGCACCAATTCATCTTTACTTTAAATAAACAGGAAGGGACATGGGCTCAGCTTCATCTGACTCGGAGGCTAATGCGTGCAATGTTGTAAAAGGGTTTGTGGCAAAATATGCCAGGAATGTATTAAAAATATTCTTTAAAAAAATCACTATGACAGGAGCAGTGCCAGTAGGGGAAGGTGCCAACATTCACATGGACTGTAATCAGGCACGTACAAGACAGTCAACTGAATTTGTAGCATGTACGTTGTTTGTTCACCATTGTGACTAAGTTATTCATAATAGTTCTTTATGTTGTTGGGAAAGCCATGAGCAATCACAGTTTTTGGTTGGAAGGAAAGAGAGGAAATGAGAGCTTTTGGAGTGTGGCCACTGTTATTGTGTAGGAAACTCAGCAGCCAACTTGAGCCGTGGCCTGGTCTCACAAACATTGTAATAAGAACCGTGAGAAGTAGGAACAGGAATAGGCCATTTGGCCCCTCGAGCCTGCTCCGCAATTCAGTAGGATCCTGGTTGATCCAATATTTCTCACGTCCACTTTCCTTCCCTTTTCCCGTAACGCCTGCTTTCCTTACGGATCAAAAACTATCTGTCTTTGCCTTAAATATACACAAAGATTTGGCCCCCTGAGCTCTCTGTAGCAAGGAGTTTTACATTCCTCTGAGAGAAGAAATTCCTCCTCATCGCAGTCTGAGAATGGTCCCCCCCCCTCTTTATTCTGAGGGTATGCCCTCTGGCCCCGAGACCCTCCCATGAAGGGAAACAGCTTCTCAGCATTTAACCAGTCAGGTCTCTGAAGAATCCTTGATGTTTCAATGAGATCACATCTCATTCTTCCACGTTCCAATGAATAGAGTCCCAACCGGTCTAACCTTTCCTCATAAGACAATTCCTCCATACCGGGGAATCAACCTACTGAACTTTCTAGAATGAAATAGTGGCCTCCCAATGAAATAGTGGACAGAATTTTACCGTCCCACCTGTCATGGAAATCAGAGTGGGCAAGGAACGCACAGTGGAAAGATCCATTCATCTCGGGTGGGATTTTATGGTTTCAGGACAAGCAAGGCCATAAAATCTCGCCCAGTATCTTTTCTTCAACAAGGGGACTAAAACTGCTCACAGTACTCCAGATGTGATCTCGTCAGTACCTTGTACAGATACAGCAAGACTTCCCTTCTCTTATACTCCAGTCCCCTTCAAATAAGGGACAACATTGCATTAGCCTTTCTGATTACCTGCTGCCCCTGTGTCCTGGCTTTCTGTCTTTCATGCATGAGTACCCCCAAGTCTCTTCGTTATTGCAGCTTTCTGCAGTTTTTCTCCATTTAAATAATGCTCTGTCCTTTTGTTCTCCCTTCCAAAATGAACAACTTCACATTTTTCCCATATTCATTTGTCAACTTACGTAACCCATGAACGTATTTTTGTAAATTGTTTGTATCCCTCTCGCAACTTGCCTTTCCGGTGGTACAGTGGTTAGTGCTGCTGCCTCACAGCACCAGGGACCTGGGTTTGATTCCCGGCTTGGGTCACTGTCCGTGTGGAGTTTGCACATTCACCCTTTATCTGCATGGGTTTCCTCCGGGTGTTCCAGTTTCCTCCCCCATCCAAAACACATGCTGGTTAGGTGCATTGGCCATGCTAAATTCTCCCTCAATGTACCTGAATAAGCGCCAGACTTGGGGATTTTCACAGTCGCTCCATTGCAATGTTAATGTAAGTCTACTTGTGACACTAATACATAAATAAAATATATTTTGTTTTTGTGTCGTCTGCAAAATTGGCTCCAATACATTTGCTTCCTTCCTCCAAGTCATCAGTACATATTGTAAACAGTTGTGGTTCCAGCACTGATCCCCATGGAACCGCACTGCTTACAGGTCACTAACCTGAAAAAAAACCCTTAACCCCACTTACTGTTTCCTGCCCATTAGTTAACCCTCTATCCATGCCAATATACTGTCTCCGACACCACGAGCTCTTACCTTATCTGGTAAGGAAGTCGAGGAAACCTTCACCAAGCCCCAAGACTAAATTGGTTTTATACTGAACAGGTAGTTGATTTTCTGCTGGCAAAAGGTTTGTCAACATATTTTTATTAATAGTGGTGCCTTCATCAGGAACCACAAGAAGTTGATTTAGCACAGGAATTAGACACTGCCAGAATGTATCAGTCTGGTTAGCATCAGCTCTTCTGTCTGGGGTCATTCTTCACTGCCAAAACTCGCTGTGAAAGCACTGCTGACAGATGGGACGTTGAAGGCCTGTGGTAGGAAAACCAGCATTGAAGATTATCATCAAGGATCCTGAATGCCAAGAGGTCTCCACATGAAACACGGTTGAATTTTTCCTCTACCTCCACAAACCAAAGTTCATTCAAGCAAATGCCATCTGAGCTGCAACTGGAGTAAGTCGAAGCTATAACGGGAATGGGAGAATGGTGGTTCTGCTTTCCATTTTCCTCAGCGCTTAAACTGAGCCACAAAGAGAAGAAAGAGAGGGTGGTCTTATCAAACAAATTCTAAGTGCTAAATGAGCATGAAAACAGGCGAGAATCTCACTTTCTCTTGGTGAGGGCGAGCGAAAAATCGAATCTTACCAACTCTGTCAAAAAAAATGAAGGCAAACCTGTTTCTCACCAGCAAATAGAGGGGGCATGCCTAGTTCACTAAGAGCCAACAGATAGCAGCAGAAGGCACTATTGCACACGCGCAGATCTCTATGTTCTTTGAAGGTAAGATGGTGGCCAAAGTCTTTCCCAGAAGCCAATGGAAAATGCACAATAGATGTCATAAAAATGTCTAGAAGAAATCCTAAACATTTTGCACTTTGAAAAGAAAGCTGATTTTGAAAACAAATTGGTTGTAAGATTTGGGTGAACTAAAGCCTCCTACCTTTCTGGGGACCATATCCCTCCATTCTCATCCTATTCATGCATTTGTCAAGATACTTTGTTAAAAGTCACTATCGTATCTGCTTCTATTACTTCCCCCTGCAGCAAGTTCCAGGCACCCACCATCCTCTGTGTAAAAAATTTACCTCGTACATCTCCTTTAAACCTTGCCCCTCACACCGTAAACCTATACCTACGAGTAATTGACTCTTCTACCCTGGAAAAGAAGCTTCTGACTAACTATTCTGTCCGTGCTTCTCATAATCTTGTAGACTTCTTTCAGGTCGTTCCCTCAACCTCCGTAATTCCAATGAGAACAAAGCAAGTTTCTCCTATCTCTCCTCATAGCTAATGCCTTCCCTGCCAGGCAACATCCTGGTAAATCTTTTCTATACCGTCTCCAAAGCCTCCATATCCTCAGTACAGAATAATCCTTCCTCTCCTCCCTTCTGCTGGAGGGATCATTTTACACTGGAATATCATTCCACTGATGCGTTCCCAATACCCCGTCAAGGACAACTCTTGGCGTGAATATTTAAACAATTATTAATGTCAGTAACTTTCATCAATCATAGTTATACCAGAGCCAAGAACTAACCTTGTCTTCCTCTGAGATTTACATATACGAATTTCCATCAGAATCACTGATGAGGAATTTTAGTTGGTTCATAGAATAGCATAATTAAATCTCATAGAGCAGGAGGAGGCCACTTGGCCCATCATACCCGTGCCAGCTCTTTGATAGAACAATCAGATTAGCTCCATTTCCCCACAACCCTGCAAATCTTCTCTCCTTCAAGTCTCGATCTGATTTGTAAAGTTATTACTGAATCTGCTTTTACCATCCTTTCAGACAGTATACTGCAGAGTGTAACAGCTCACTGTGTAAATGTAAATTATCTCTCAGACAAAGAGGATGGAACTTATACCCGAATATAAAATAATTCTTTCAGCAAATATGAAGGAGAAGGGTCTCTTCTATAGCCTGCTGGGATAATTCATTCCTTACACCCAACTTTTCTTTCTAAGGAAATTTGGCATGTCCACCAATTTTACAGATGCACCATTAAAAGCATCCTTTCTGGATGTATCACAGCTTGATATGACTCCTGTTCTGCCCAAGACCACAAGAAACTACAAAGCCCAATCCATCACACAAACCTGCTTCTCCGTCCATTGGCTCCGTCTACATTTCCCACTGCCTCAGAAAAGCAACCAGCATGATCAAGGACCCCATGCATCCCAGACATACTCTCTTCCACCTTCCTCCATGGAAAAAAGATTCTAAAATCTAAGAACATGTACCAACTGACTCAAGAACAGCTACTTTCCGCTGCTGTCAGATTTTTGAATAGTCCTAACAGATATTAAGCTGATCTTTCTCTTCACCCTATCTGTAACTGCAACACTACATCATGCACCCTCTCCTTTCCTTCTCCCCTATGTAGTCTATGAATGGTATGCTTTGTCTGTGTAGCACGCAAGAAGCAATATTTTTCAGTGTCTCCCAGTACATGTGACAACAATAAAACAAATCAAATCAGATCAACCTTTTTTCCAAAATCAACATGATTTTCCATCAATAATTTTATGGCGTCTGTTTTTTCTGAAGTGTTGACATCCAGAATATTTCTGTTCCCTGGTTTTATCTGGTTCTGCACTGTCTAAATAATGTTAGGGAAGTGGTTTTTTGCACAATAGGAAAGACATGGTTTGCACATGTGGGGGTGGATTTTATGGCCTCACTCATCCCGAAACCATAAAATCCTGACCGAGGTCGACGGACCTTCCCATCGTCTGCCCCTCGCCCATTCAGGTTCCCGTGGCTGGGAGGCAGGACGTTAAAATTCCAGGTGTGGATTCTGTATAAACCAACAGATTTATTCTAGGAACTGTTGCCTGTATAGAGAGAAACTGAAACTAAAGTAGCAGCTTGTGCAAGCTTCCTAATGACAACACCATCAAATCATGTGATCAGCTCTGAAAGCAACCTGCAACACTCTTAAATATAGAACAGGTTATTTTCCCAATTAACAGATGTGGGTCCACTAGGTGCTGATCTCCATGATAATAGAAACAATTGATTTGATTTGATTAATTATTGTCTCAAGTATTAGCATGCAGTGAAAAGTGCCATTTCTTGACGCGATATAAACACAAAACATACCATTCATAGAGAAGGAAAAGAGAGAATGCAGAATGTAGTCTTACAGCCATAGTTAGGATGTAGAGAAAGCTCAGCTTATTCTATAGTCTGATGGCAGCAAGGAAGAAGTTGTTCTTGAGTCGGTTGGTATGTGATCTCAGACTTTTGTATCTTTTTCCCAAAGGAAGGAGGTGTAAGAGAGAATGTCTGGGTTGTATGGGGTCATTAATTATGCTGGTTTGAGTGATGGACTGGCCTTCATTCATGACCCTTTGTAGTTTCTTGGGCAGAGCAGGAGTCATACCAAACTGTGATACAACCAGAAAGAATGCTTTCTATGATGTATCTGTGAAAGTTGGTGAAACTAGGAGTGGACATGCTGAATTTCCTTAGTCCCCTGAGAAATTAGAGGCGTTGATGGACTTTCTTAACTATAGCATCAGCATGGGGGGACCAAGACAGGTTGTTGGTGATCTGGACACCTAAAAGCTTGAAGCTCTCAACCATTTCTACTTCGTCCCCATTGATGTAGACAGGGGCATGCCCTCCACTGTGCTTTCTGAAGTCGATGACTATCACCTTCGTTTAGTACTCTATTAAAGCCCTTGATTATGCTTTTACAGGAAACTGGGACAAATTCTGATGCACCAGCCACCGATCCCAATCCCTTAATAACTGAGGGCTACTTGGATAAAAGGACGTACCGACTGAGCTTGTGACTTTCTCATAAACTAATCATTGCTGTCTTCAAAATGCATTGAATGCTGTGAACAACAAGTCTTATATTTAGTCAATTGACAGCGAGCTATTGAATTACTTGCCTACAATCTATTTTGTGCCCTTGAATACAATATACCGCAAACTAAACACATAAATTTTGCCAATTCAAAAATAATGACTACTTTTATTTGTGATACAATAATGATCTTCTTTCAGTCGATGTGACAGCACAACAAAATCAGGGTTATGCATCGAAAGTGATTGTAGAGTTTAGCATCACGCTAGGCTATTTAATTAAATGATAAATCACAATACCAAGGATGCACGCATCACACTAACCTCAATTCAATGATGGGAATTTATTGATAAGCTATTACAAAACTGTTCCGTGTTCTTCAGCATGATCTCACCTTTCACTGAAATGGAATTTTAATCTTTCATCTTTACCCCGTGCTTAACGCTGAATACATTTTCCGCATGCAACAGGGAACATTTCATACTGATAATAACCAGAGAGTACTTCAACATATTAAAACAAAAGTTGAAACACTGAAGACACCAGAGTGTAGGTGATTTGTGTTTCGTTCGTTCTCAGCAGAATCAGTAGCAGAGTCATGTAGCACGTCCAGTTTGTGAGGTTGCGCCCATGCGCTGCTGTTCCATTACCCCATGCCGCAGTTGTGCAGCTACTCTGATTACAGGCTAACAAGCAGGTGAAATTTGGCATGGCCAATGCACCCAACCCACGCATCTTTGGACGATAGGAGGAAACCGGAATACCGAGAGGGCAGCACGGTGGCACTGTGGTTAGCACTGCCTCACAGCACCAGGGACCTGGGTTCGATTCTGGCCTCGGGAGACTGTCTGTGTGGAGTCTGCACCTTCTCCCCATGTCTGCGTGGGTTTCCTCTGGTTTCCTCCCACACTCTAAAGATGCGCAGGTTAGGTTGATTGACCATGCTAAACTGCCCCTTAGTGTCCAAGAATGTGTAAGTTAGGTGGATTTGCCATGCTAAATTGCCCCTTATTATCCAAAGATGTGTAGGTTAGAGGGATTGGCCATGATAAATGTGGAGGGTAGTGAAGATAGGAGCAGGAGTGGCAGGGGGGGAGGTGGTAGACCTGGTTGAGAGTGAGTGCAGACCCTGGTTCAATTCCGGCCCTGGACTATCTGTGTTGGGTTTGCAAGATTCTCCCCGTGTCTGCGTGGGTTTCCTCCGGGTGCTCCGGTTTCCTCCCACACTCCAAAGATGGGCAGATTAGATTGATTGTAAATTATCCCTTAGTTTCAGGGGGATTAGGAGGGTAAATACGTGGGGTTACAGGGATAGGGGCTGGGTGGGATTGTTGTTGGTGCAGGCTCGATGGGCTGAATGGCCTCCTACTGCACCGTAGGAATTCTAGGATTCTAATATTGCTGGGAGGAGATGGAAAGTTTAAGGATCAGGAATACAAATCTGCTCCCTATTTTCATAGTGAGACAGCCACAGAAGTGTGATAGCTTAAAATGGCTGCCAAGCAGTGTACATGGTCACCTGGCATTGAACACTTGACAAGAGCTCAGAGACTGACATGCATTAGTTCTTGGCTGACCTCTTTCCAAACATTTTATTCCAGCTCGAAACACGATCTAGCTTTTTCGTTGCCTCATCTTACCTTCTTTGACCCCTTATCCAGTTTTAACCAGGCTTGGTTGTGAAATGTGTTCTGTGGTGCGTTGTGCTGAGCAGACATTACAGTGTCTGAGACATCCTCATCGCCCTTCGGAGACAATGTTAAATAAAGATTCCATTTGTGGATCGTGTGACTATTAAAAGAAGAGCAGGAATTGTCCAATAATGCCAAATAACACTGATCACCTGACTCTTCACTCGTTGATATTTGAGGGATCTTGCTGTGTACAAAATGGCCACCATACGACAGAGCACTTTGCACAACTGCCAGTGTCTCAAAGTGCCCTGCAGACAATGAGGTAGTGTTGAAATGTAAGTTAGGAGTGTGATGGAATACTCCCCACTTGCCTGGATGGGTGCAGCTCCAGCGACACTCAAGAAGCTTGACACCATCCAGGACAAAGCAGCCCGCTTGACACCACCTCTACAAACATTCACTCCCTCCACCACCGATGCTCAGTAGCAGTGGTGTGTATTATCTACAAGATTCGCTGCAGCAATTCACCAAAGATCCTTAGGCAGCATCTTCCAAACCCACAACCACTTCCATCTGGGAGGACAAGGGCAGCAGATACATGGGAACACCACCACCTGCAGGTTCCCCTCCAAGACACTCACCATCCTGACTTGGAAATATATCGCTGTTCCTTCACAGTCGCTGGGTCAAAATCCTGGAATTCCCTCTCTAATAGCATTGTGGATCAACCCACCGCACATGGACTGCAGCGATTCAAGAAGGCAGCTCACCACCACCTTCTCAAGGGCAATGAGGGATGGGCAATTAATGCTGGCCAGCCAGCGGTGCCCAGGTCCCAAGAATAAATAAATAAAAAGTCACTGCTGTAAAGCAGGAAACGCAGCAGGCAAGTTCAGCACAGCAAACTCTCAAAAATAGTGAAGTGATAATGATCAGGGGAGCTGGTTTTGCGATGGTGATTGGGGATAAGTGGACAGAAACTAGTGTAACTCTCCCGCAGACACATGGGACCTTGGTTTAAGGTCTCATCCAATAGCCAGTACTCCTGACAGTGCAGGACTCCATCTGTGCTACACCACATTGTCAGTTTTGATTTACTCACAAAATAACAATAACTGTCCATGATAATTCCTGTTTACCAGCATTGCATGCAGGCCCCAGTGACTAGTTCAATGTCCAGTATTAGTCAATAGAACCATAAAATCCTGACAGTGAAGAAAGGCCATTCAGCCAATCAAATCTGCACTGACTCCGAAAGAGCATATCCTACCCAGGCCCTCCCCAGCGCCCTATCCCCATAACCCTGTGCATTTATCCTGGCTAATCCACCAAAGCTACACATCTTGGAACCGTAAGAGGTAATTAAAATAGCCAATCCACCTAATGTTCACATCTGTGGGAGGAAACCGGAGCACCCGGAGGAAACCCATGCAGACACGAGGAGAGTGTGCAGACTCTGCACAGACGGTGGCCCAAGGCTGGAATTGAACCCGGGTCCCTGGCGCTGTGAGGCAGCAGTGCCAACCACCGTGCCACCCAATTTCACAAAGCTAAATATTGGGAAGACCAAAGCCATTCTGCCAAGAACTCTCTTCCTTCCCCATCGATTCCATCCCTCTCCCCAGCAACTGACAAGGGAGGCTTGAATCAGACTGTCCACCATCTTGGCATCGTATTTGACCCGAGGTGAACGTACTTGTGCCATCACTCGAACACGGCCGTGGCATCGCTTATCTGCACCCATGTCTCAGCTCAACTATCACTGAAGCCCTTATGCATGCCTTTAGTGGTTCCAGGCTTGACAATTCCCAGGAACTCCTAACAGGCCTCCCACTTCTACTCTCCATAAGCCTGAGACCTCCTAAGTGTTGCTGCCCAAGATCTACCTCATCCCAGGCCCCATTCACTTACATCGGTCCCATCGCAAACAGAGATACACAGTCAAGGTGATGTCCGCGATTCTGCAACTTCTGGCACTCTGTAGGTGTTTCGTTTCAGGTTGGTGAGAAGGACTGTGTTCTACAGATACCAAGTAGAAATGCAACAATCCAAACTAAAGTTGAAACATAATGTAAAAGAAAGAAGCTTTTTTTTAACCATAGCCAGTTTTGCTTCATGGAATCAGAGAACGGTTACAGTACAGAAGAAGGCCATTTGATCCATCAAGCCCATGCCAGCTCTGTGTATGAGCAATTTAGTTGGTCCCATTCCATTGCCCTCTCCGCAGCTGGCAGGCAGTAAAGAAGGCAAATGGCCTTCACAGCAAGAGGACCTGAGTGTAGGGAGAGGGCTGCAATTGTACAGGGCGTTGGTGAGGCCACACCTTGAGTATGGTGTGCACTTTTGGTCTCCTTGTCTGAGGAAGGATGTCCTTGCTACAGAGGGAGTGCAGCAAAGGTTTACCAGGCCGATTCCTGGGATGGCAGGTCTGTCTCATGAAGAGAGATTAAGTCAGTTAGGCTTATATTCACTGGAGTTTAGAAGAGTGAGAGGGGAATTCATAGAAACTTATAAAATTCTAGCAGGGTTAGAATGGGGTAGATTCAGAAAGAACTAGGGGTCATAGTTTTGGGATAAGGGGTAAACCTTTTAGAACTGAGGTTCTTTCTGGTTGTATCACAGCTTGGTATGGGCTCCTGCTCTGCCCAAGACCGCAAAGAACTACAAAAGGTTGTGAATGTAGCCCAATCCATCACGTAAACCAGCCTCCCATCCATTGTCTCTGTCTATACTTCCCACTGCCCCAGCAAAGCAGCCAGCATAATTAAGGACCCCACGCACCCCAGACATTTTCTCTTCCACCTTCTTCCTTCAGGAAAAGATACAAAAGCCTGAGGTCACATAGCAACTGACTCAACAACATCTTCTTCCCTGCTACTGTCAGACTTTTGAATGGACTTACCTTGCATTAAGCTGATCTTTCTCTACACCCTAGCTATGACTGGAACATTACATTTTCACTCTCTCATTGCCTTCTCTATGAACAGTGTGTTTTGTCTGTATAGCGCGCAAGAAATAATACTTCTTACTGTTTGCTAATACATGTGACAATAATAAATCAAATCAAAAAGGAGAAATTTCTTCGCCCAGAGGGTGGTGAATGTGTGGAATTCACTACCACAGAAAGTAGTTGAGGCCAAAATGTTGTCTAATTTCAAGAAGAAATGAGATATAGTTCTTGGGGCTGAAGGGATCAAGGGATATGGTGAGAAGGGGGGAACCGGGATATTGAATCTGATGGACGGCCATGATCTAAATGAATGGCAGAGCAGGCTCGAATGGGCCAAATGGCCTACTCCTGTTCTAGTTTCTACCTTCTCCTCAGACATTCATTCAATTCTTCCTTCTTGAAACCCACAATTGATTCCACTTTGACTTGCCACTCAACCTGAATCTGAACCACCAGCTGCGTCAAAAGGACATTCTTCTCCTCATCTTGTCTTTGGACTTTTTAATCAATCAACTTCAGCTTCTGTCATCCAGTTTCTGACCCTGACACCAATGGGTGCAATTTCCCTCTATCAAATCTCCTCTCACATTTCCCGTTCCTCAGGAGAATAGCCCCCGCTTTTCCAGGTTACTGAAATCCCTCAAACCATTTTTGTCAATCTGTGCTCACATCCTCCCTGAAATGCAGCCACCAGAATGCGTAAGCTTCCCCGCACCCCAGCTGAAGCAGAAATGTACAGGTTCAGTGGAAGTTGTCAGCCAGTGTTCACAATCGAAGCAAAACTGCCTTGCTTCAGGGAAATAAATACGCAAATTGTAGTGAATTATTTGCAAACAGGTAAAAGAAAATGGACAGGAGATAGAACCCTGCCTTGTCAGTCGTCACTGAGTGCGCAGACAGAAGATCAGAAAGTACTCCTGTTCACAATGCAGTTTTCCACCTTCCTTTCTTTCCCAATGGGGGACAGGAAAGAGACAGAGAGTCCAGTGAACTGGTGCGACGACAATAATCTCTCCCTCAATGTCAGTAAAGTGAAAAGCGATAAGTTTATTTATTAGTCACAAGTAAGGCTTACATTAACACTGCAATGAAGTTGCTGTGAAATGCCCCCGAGTCGCCACATTCCAGCGCCTGTTCGGGTTAATGCACCTAACCAGCACATCTTTCTGACTGAGAGTCATCGACTTCAGGAAACGTAAAGGAGAACATGCCCCTGTCTACATCAACGGGGGTTAAGTGGAAATGGTCGAGAGCTTCAGGTTTTTGGGTGTCTAGATCACCAACAACCTGTCCTGGTCCCTCCAGGCTGATACTATAGTTAAGAAAGCCCACCAGCGCCTCTACTTTCTCAGGAGGATAAGGAAAATTGGCATGTCAGCTACAATTCACCAATTTTTACAGATGGATCAGAGAAACATCCTTTCTGGTTGTATCACAGCTTGATATGGCTCCTGCTCTGTCCAAGACCGCAAGAAACTACAAAGGGATATGAACGTAGCCCAATCCATCAGGCAAACAAGCCTCCCGTCCATTGACTCTGTTTAAACTTCCTGCTGCCTCGGCAAAGCAGCCAGCATAATTAAGGACACGCCAGACGTTCTCTCTTCCACCTTCTTCCGTCAGGAAAAAGATGCAAAAGTCTGAGATCACGCAGCAACCGACTCAAGAACAGCTGCTTCCCTGCTGCCATCAGACTTTTGATTGAACCTACTTTGTATTAAGTTGATCTTTCTCTACACCCTGTGTGTGTAACTGCAGCACTCCATTCTGCACCCTCTCCTCTCCTTCTCCCCATGTGCTCTATGAATGGTATGCTTTGCTAATATAGTGCGCAAGAACCCAATACACGTGACAATAATAAATCAAATCAAATCAAATCAAA
The DNA here is from genome assembly GCF_965287045.1 of Carcharhinus amblyrhynchos. Taxonomy (NCBI): domain Eukaryota; kingdom Metazoa; phylum Chordata; class Chondrichthyes; order Carcharhiniformes; family Carcharhinidae; genus Carcharhinus; species Carcharhinus amblyrhynchos. The sequence goes on from NC_137329.1 coordinate 117,172,431, forward strand.
GGGAATGCGGGGAAAGAAACACCAGCAGTCATGGTATATGGCCACGATGACGAAGGTAAAGTGTTGCAGGAATCATTTAGCCAGTCATTGTGAATGTCTCACGCAGGTTAATTTGCATTATCAAGTCACAGCCTCTGAGAGCCATGCCCTCATCTGTTTCACTGCTAGCAGGACTGCCTGCCTCCCAAACATTTTGCAAAGTTATGAAACACGTAACAAGCAGCAGAAGCATCGCAGACCTTGGGCGAACTGTGCTGTAACCTCCCGCGAGAACGACCAGCGGAATCTCATCTCGGGTCAGGCTTAATTGGAAGAGATTTGGGCTGGCGCACCGCTTTCTCTTACCTGCTATTTGCAGCAGTGACTTGACAGGGAAGTGTCAGGACAGCGGCTGCAAACACCTACCGCTTTTAAAATGGCCTTTCTAGTTGAGGAAAACACAAATGTCAAACAAAACAACAGGCCTCCAGCACACTTTCTCTCCCTCAGCAACCTGCAGGCAGAGAGAATATTTCAGAGACAGCACAACCATCAATGAATCAGTGATTGCCTCGCGTAATTTAGAGCTTGAAGTTTATTTATTAGTGTCACAAGTAGGCTTACTGCAATGGAGTTACTCTGAAAATCCCCTCGTCGCCACACTCCGGTGCCTGTTCGGGTATAGAGAGAATTTAGCATGGCCACTGCACCGAACCAGCACGTCTTTCGGACTATGGGTGGATACCGGAGCACCCGGAGGGAATCACGCAGACACAGGGAGAACATTTCGACTCCGCACAGACAGTGACCCAAGCCAGGAATCGAACCCAGGTCCCTGGCGTCGCGAGACAGCCGTGCTAACGATTCGGAAAATTGGCATCCACTCCCCTTATAGAACATGGCTTCAGCCACTATCTGCGCTCTGAGGGGGAAACAAGGACTTCAGTCACTGGTCTCCTGGATGTTTGGGAGTGCAGAACTGTCAATAAAAGCGCACAACTATCCCTGCCCGAGGTATAAACCCCAGAGGAGCGAGGAGGCCTGGTTTCGTAACCAGAGCAATGAGCGAAGGCAGTGATACAATTTGATGCCGAGGGCCTGTGGTGGCACCAGCAGGGGTGTGGGAAGTGCCAGCACTGGGAGGGCTGACCACTGCAATCACCTTCAACGATGCGGGCATTACGGAACTGCTGTCAGCCTGACATTCTAAATCCTCTTTTAACTCTTTGTTCAGGTCAAAGAGCATTTGTTTGACGATTCTACAGCCTGAGAGCAATTTGAGCTGGGCCAGGAAACTAGCGCATACATTAAGCCATAAAGTCCTCGGGGAATAGTTTCGTCCTGGCCGCTGTGTTGTGTAACTCACAGCAGGAGCTGTTCAGTCATCTTCAGATAGGTCCCCTTTGAGTCAGGGATGGCGTGCAAATCCCACACCTGTGACCCATCTGCAATCCGCTCTGTTTTACCTCAGTAATTAAAATGATGATTGCAAAGGCGCGCCCGCTACTATTATTTTATTCTCTTTTCTGTTTTTAATTTCCAACTCCCTCACATTTACCTCTGTTCCCTCGCACTTTGTTTCTTATTTCATCGCCATGAAAATCTTCGTGGGCGGCACGGTGGCGCAGTGGTCAGCACTGCTGCCTCACAGCGCCAGGGACCCAGGTTCAATTCCAGCCTTGGGCCGCTGTTGGCACAAAGGCTACACGTTCTCCCCGTATCTGCGTGAGTTTCCTTTGGGTGCTCCGGTTTCCTACCACAGTCCGAAAGATTGACCCGGTAGAGGTTTATAAGAGGTATAGATCGGGTGGATTCTCAGAGGCTATTTCCCAGGGCTGAAATGGTCGCTACGAGAGGACACAGGTTTAAGGTGCTGGGGAGCAGGTACAGAGGAGATGTCAGGGGTAAGTTTTTCACTCAGAGGGTGGTGAGTGAGTGGAATCGGCTGCCGTCGGTGGTGGTGGAGGCGAACTCGTCGGGGTCTTTTAAGAGACTTCTGGATGAGTACATGGGATTTAATGGGATTGAGAGTTATAGATAGGCCTAGTAGGTAGGGATATGCTCAGCGCAACTTGTGGGCCGAAGGGCCTGTTTGTGCTGTGGTTTTCTATGCTCTATGTGTCGGTTAGATTAATTGGCCATGCTACATCAACACTTAGGGTGGAATTTTACTGGCGTGTCTGCCCGAGATTTGTACAATTCTGCCTGGAAAATGTTGATTCCCTCCACATCTGGAAAGACTCGTGACACTAGTATAATTAAAAAAATGTGGCACAGAACAGCATTTTTCTTAACTTAGTATTTTAATTAGTGTCACAAGTAGGCTTACATTAACACTGCAATGAAGTTACTGTGAAAATCCCTCTAATCATCACACTCCAGTACCTGTTTGGGTACACTGAGGTAGAATTTAGCATGGCCAATGCACCTAACCAAAGAACAACAAAGAACACAGCACAGGAAACAGGCCCTTTGGCCTTACAAGCCCGCGCCGCCCATTTTAACACTCAGAACGTCTTTCAGACTGTGGGAGGAACTGGAGCGTACGGGGGAAACCCATGCAGACACGGAAGAATGTGTAGACTTGGCACAGACCCAATCTAACCTGGGGCCTCTGGCACTGTGAGGCAGCAGCGCTAACCACCAATACAATCCATGCGAACTTGCAACTTTTGCAATGTTGGTGGATCTTTCTTTGTGTTAAATTAAGATTTACCCCATAGCAACGTGGACATTTAAGTCATCTAAAAACAAAAAAAAAACAAGAATATCTGCTTATTTTTAACATTTATATTTTTTGCAATTGTCACTAACAGCACAACGATATCAATCATTCACTTCCTTCATTAGATCCCTGCCTGTGAATAGCGTTGGTGCAAATACCCTGCATTCAGAACACCATTGAAATGCAGATAGCAACTGAAAGCAGCGCAGTGGGCACCTGATCAGAGTCTGCAAACAACATAGCAACATTACTACAACATATTTAATCACTCCCTTTGTCTTCTCAATTAGATTAGTCTGTGATTTATGAAGTTAAGTTATATTTTCCTGCATTCAGCTGAAGCAGGTACAATCATTCAAAACATAAATAAAATGTTGTCACATCACATAATTGTAAAATTGCGTTTGCACTTGTACCATCAAATTGAAATCCAGTTTAATTTTAATGAATGTTCTTGAAATAAATAATGCAAATTGTGGGAGCTTGTGCACATTTAAGTGTACGCTCCAGAATGATTAATTTCACCCATAAGTTTTACTGTAGTGAGTGCCTGTTATTAACAACCCCTTTATATTTTCATCTTTCCCTCGTATTTATTATAAAGCGTGTTTCACAATCTCAGGATGTCCCAAAGCACTTTACAGCCAATTAAAGGCTTTTGAAGTGTAGTCACTTTTGTAATCATGGAATGAGAGAAATCAGTGTCTCTGCCCAAAGTGTAATGTAGCAGGGCCGGCTGCCAACTTGAACAGAGAACAGCGAGGAAGAACTGAAAACATGAAGCATTTTCAGCAAGTTGTAATTTTTAATTCCTTACAAATGAAATACTTGTATTTTTGTTGCTCTTTGCATATCCTCAGGATATTCCCAACTGCTTTCCAATCAATTAAGCAGCGTAGTATCTGTTTTTTTATTTTATGGGATCGCTGGCTGGACCAACATCTATTGATCTTCCCGAACTGCCTTCCATTTCAGAGGACATTTGAGAGTCAACCACATTGCTGTGGATCTGGATTCACATGTAGGCCAGACCAGGTAAAGATGCCAGATTTCCTCCCCTAAAGCTTAAAATGTATTTATTAGTCACAAGTAAGGCTTACATTAACATTGCAATGAAGTTACTGTGAAATTCCCCTAGTTGCCACAGTCCCGTTCGGGTCAATGCACCTAACCAGCCATGTCTTTCAGAATGTATGAGGAAACCAGAACACCCAGAGGAAACCCACATGGACACGGGGAGAATGTGCAGACAGTGACCCAAGGCGGGAATCAAACCGGGGGTCCCTGGCGCCGTGAGGCAGCAGTGCTAACCACCGTGCCACTGTGCTACCCAGAAGGACGCTTGTGAACCAGATGGGTCTTTGCAACAATCGACAATCATGATCATCAGGAGATTCAAAATTCCAGATTCTTTTTTATTGAGTTCAAATTTTGTTGTCTGCCATGGCAGGATTCGAGTGCAGGTCCCCAAATCTTGCTCTGGGTCTCTGGTTGACTAATCCAGTGACAATACCACTATGCCACTGCCTCCCCTGTTGTAAACATAGAAACATAGAAAAACTACAGCACAATACAGGCCCTTCGGCCCACAAAGTTGTGCCGAACATGTCCCTACCTTAGAGATTAAAGAAGCAAACACTGTAGCTAATTTGCACACAACCATCTACATAAGAACATAAGAACATAAGAAATAGGAGCAGGAGTAGGCCATCTAGCCCTTCGAGCCTGCCCCGCCATTCAATAAGATCATGGCTGATCTGTTGTGGCTCAGTTCCACATTCCCGCCCTCTCCCCATAACCCTTAATCCCCTTGCCTATCGAAAACCTATCAACCCGCTTCTTAAAAATATTTAGCGAGGCAGCCTCCACCACTTCAACGGGCAGAGAATTCCAAAGATTCACCACCCTTTGAGTGAAGAAGTTCCTCCTCAACTCCGTTCTAAACCGCCCCCCCTTTATCCTGAGGCTGTGCCCTCTAGTCCTACTGTCCTTTCTGAGCGGGAAGAGTCTCTCCACCTCTATCCTATCCATCCCATTCAACATCTTGTACGTCTCAATGAGATCTCCCCTCATTCTTCTAAACTCTAACGAGTACCAGCCTAGTTTATTCAGCCTCTCCTCATAGTTCAACCCCCTCAACTCTGGAATCAGCCTAGTAATCTCCTGCAAACAGCAATGATTATGATCAGGTCATCTCTTTTAGTGGTGTTGACTGAGTGGTGTTGACTGAGGGATAAATATTGGCCAGGGGCACTGGAGAGTGCACTCTTCACCTGCTCTTCTCCAAATGGGATCTCTTACCATCCGCTGTGGTGGCAAGTGGTACCACATCTTATTGTCACGTCCTGCAAGGCAGCAACTCCAAGCGTGCGGTGTTAGCCAGCATTCTGTGCCCAAGTCTCAGGCGTGGTACTTGCATCTCAATCTGCTGACTCAGAATTGAAACGAGCTATCACTGAGCCATGCCTGAAGCCTCAGTCAGATTTTGGTTTTGAGACAACATGGTGGCACATGGGGCAACATGGTGGTATTCACTGCTGCCTCACTGTGCCAGGGACCCCGGGTTCAATTCCTGGCTTGGGTCACTATCTGTGCGGAGTCAGCACATTCTCATGGAATCCTACAGCACAGAAGGAGACCATTCAGCCCAGTGAGTCTGCTGCTGACCGCAAACCCACCCAGGCCCCATGCCCATAACCTCATACATCCACCCTAGCTAATCCCCCTGACCCTAAGGGGCAATTTAGCATGGCCAATCCACTTCACCCGCACACCTTTGGACTGTGGGAAGAAACGGGAGTACCCGAAGGAAACTGGAGCGCCCGGAGGAAACCCACGCAGACACGGGGAGAATGCGCAAACTCCTCAATTCATCATGGGCTTCCTCTGGGTGCTTTGGTTTCCCCCCACAGTCCGAAAAACAAGCCATTTAGATGCATTGGCCGTGCTAAATTTTCCCTCAGTGTATCTGAATAGGTGCTGGAGTGTGGCGACTAGGGGATTTTCACAGTAATTTCACTGCAGTGTTAAAGTAAGCCTACTTGTGACACTAATAATAATATCATAAATATTCCATGCTATCAATATATTCCATAAATTTTTAAATTCTTTTTCACTTCGACTGGTGTGATAAGGTGCTTATTATTTCACCTTTCCCTTGTGAGACTTGCTACTCTGGTGGGGCCTGTGTTTTTGTGACAATCGTCTCTCAACAATGCCAAAAACAAACTCAGCCCTATAATGATCCTAACAAGCCTTACATAATTTAGGCCCCGGGGCTGTGAGATGCCCCAGGCATTATGCTGTTTTCCTGCCAGGCCTCCAGCCTTCCTGGGGTTTCTCCACTTTCCGTGCAAAGGGTAGGACACCCACCTGCCCCTTAGAAGGCAAAATCGGGAGGGGGGGGATGGGAAGAGACAGGGGTGAGAGGGGGATTCCCCCCTATACCAGGACATTGCACTCCATTCTCTCAGGCAAGACCTTGAGATTTCCAAAAGAGATCAACCTACCACATGATTTGTTGCCTTCTGCCATTCAGAAAGGCAAGTGTTGCCTGCTTGGATGGAGCCATCAGGCATCCCATACCAAAGACTGATTCTTGAGATGGTAGGACTGACATATGAGAAGAGATTGAGTCAGTTAGGATTACATTCGTTGGTGTTTGGATGGGGGAGTTCCCAATGGTGGGTTTGTCCAGACTGAGGGGATGACAGGCTGAGAGCATAGAATAAACATTTTTGGAGTGATGTGAGAAGAAATTTCTTCGCCCAGAGAATGGACAGCCGGTGGAATTTGTTACCACGGAAAGCAGTTGAGAACTTAGTACGTATTCTAAGAGTTAGATATAGCTCTTGTGGAAATGGAATCAAAAGATATGAGGGGATGGTGGATTCAGGCTACTGAGTTGGATGACGGTCCAATGAATGGTGGAGCAGACTTGATTGAACAAATGGCCTAGTACTGCCTTTATTTTCCATAATTCTTTTTTAACAGTGGTGCAGTAGTTAGCTCTGCTGCCTCACAGCACCAGGGACCTGGGTTCAATTACGGCCTCGTGTTACTATCTATGCAGAGTGTGCATGTCCTCCCCATGTCTGCATGTGTTTCCTCCAGGTGCTCCGGTTTCCTCCCACACTAAAAGACCATAAGACGTAGGAGCAGAATTAGGCACTCAGCCCATCGAATCTGCTCCGCCATTCAATCGTGGCTGATATTTTTCTCATCCCCATTCTCCTGCCTTTTCCCCATAAACCCCTGATCCCCTTATTAACCTCTAATTAAAAGATGTGCCGTTTAGGTGGATTGGCCACGTTAAAGTGCCCCTTAGTGTCGGGGGAATTAGTAGAGTAAATAGAAAGGATTCCTGAGATAGGGTCTGGGTAGGATTGCTGTTGGTGCAGGCTCAATGGGCTGAATAGCCTCCTTCAGCACAGTAGGGATACTATGATTCTCTAAGTATCCTTGCGTTGTAAAATGAGTTTGTATTACTTCCTATTTCTCACTCTTAGTTTGCATCTTTTGATAACTATACTCAATCAATCAAACCTCAGCGTGCCCATTTCAGATCTCTCATTGTGGCGCTATATTCAATGAATGGAGTGTTGTGCTGCTTACGCATCTCAGCCCTGGTGCTATCCTGGAACTTGGGAAACAGTCCCCACCACTTCAAAGACTGTGTTTAAAACCCTGGAGCATTAACTCTCTGGATTACTATCCCAATGACATAATCACCCTGCCACCACTTACACTGAGCAAGAAGTGATGACCATTACAACCATTCGCATTCATACCAAAGTTGCTGCTTTTAGCATCTCAAGCGCTCCATTCATATCCGAGATGAACCACTGTGCTTGTTCTCTCAGGTTGAGGTACACTGCGTACAAGAGGAAATGTGAGTTAGCAGCGTCTTGTGAACGTTCAGTTACCTTCTGTATACTTAAACCCATCTAATCACATCTCAATGCTGTTCCGTCATTGAACTTATAACAACGAGGGAGGCCGTTTGGCCCAACTGGCCCATGCCAGCTCTTTGAAAGAGTTGACCAATCTATAGTTAGAAGGAGAAGGTGGTGGCAGAGTGATTATATCGTTGGAGTAGTAATCCAGAAGGATTACACAAGTTCAAATCTTACCACAGCAAGGGGGGATATTTAAATTCACTTAGTAGGAAATCATGGTGACCATGAAACTACCATCAGTTGTTTCATTAATGCTCTTTAGGAAAGGAAATCTGCTATTTTCACCTGATCTGGTTTGCAAGTGACTCCAGATCCACAGTAATGTGATTGAATTTGAAATAGCTTAGCAAGCCGCACATATCAAGGGCAAATAGGAGAGGGCAACAATTGCTGACCTTGCCAATTACCCCCATATCCCATGAAAGAATAAATGAATTAAGCAGTCACTGCTGTTTAAACAATGCTGGAGGTGACAGTGGAACTGGAAACACTGGGGAGAAAGATCAACGATTGTGAAGGAACATTGATCTTTGGTAGAATGTTGCAATGGTGCCTTACGGTGAGCATTATGTTTAGAAAGCAAACCTGCTTTATTTATTTAATCCGTGTCACAAGTAGGCTTACATTAACACTGCAATGAAGCTACTGTGAAAATCCCCCAGTCGCCACACTCCGGCGCCTGTTCGATTTACACTGAGGGAGAATTTAGCATGACCAATGTATCTAACCAGCACGTCTTTCAGACTGTCAGGGGAAACCTGAGCACCTGGAAGAATCTCACGCAGACACAGGGAGAAGATTCTGCACAGAAAGTAACCTAAGCCAGGAATCAAACCCGGGTCCCTCGCACTATGAAGCAGCAGTGCTAACCACCATGCCGCCCTATCTGGATGCAGAGCGTGGAGACTTATGTTTGCACCTAACTCTTTAATGTTGAATGAGACTTGTCCATGCTTCACAGCCAAGTAATTGAAATTTGAAAGCACAAACCTTTGTAAATACTAATCCCTTCCTTCTTTTCTCCCACAGTCAAAACACGTGTGCAAGGCAGATTAAGAATGTATTACAAAATATTCACTCAAGAACTCCTGATTACCAAACAGTCAGCATGGCTTTCAGTGCCAACGTATTCACCCGGAACCTTACATAAAATGACAGTTCTTCCCAAATTCCAATTAAAATCCCTTCAGAGATGTCAGTAAACACATAGAGCTTCTCCAGTAACAAAGCAATTTTGCTTTGACGCAATTCTTCCACCAGGCATCAGCTGACGTAACTCTTTGTCATGTCAGGCGCTTCCTCGGATTGTTAACCCGGAGTAGAATTTGGAATTCATTGTGCCAGTGCTCAACACACAAAATGGGGCCAAAAAGATGCCCTCTTTGGTGAGGTGAGGTCCGATTCCCCCTAGGGCATCTGAAATACAATCCACCACATTGGCGACTGTTGACCCCGGTGCCCTGTCCTGTTTTTATACATCGTTCTGCAAATAATACAGCAAAAAAAAGGATCAGCCATGATCATCACAGAATCCCCACAGTGCAGAAAGAGGCCATTCAGCCCATCGAGCCTACACTGACAACAATCCCACCCCAGGAGCAATTTAGCATGGCTAATTAACCTAACCCACACATTTTTGGACTGTAAGAGGAAACCAGAGAACCCAGGGGAATCCCAAGCAGACATGGGAAGAATGTGCAAACTCAACACAGTCATCCAAGCTGGGAATCGAATCCGGGTCTCTGGCATTGTGAGGCAGCACTGTTAACCATTCTGTTACGGTGCCACCCCATATAGAATGGCAGGGCAGGCCCAAAGGGCCAAATAACCTACTCCTGTTCCGATGTTTAATGTTTCTTTGTAGCAACAACTTTCATTTATGTGCTGATACCATAATAAAATGAGCCAAGGGTCTTCAGAAGAGTATTATCAGCCGAGATTTCACACCAAACAACACAAGGGTACATGGGAACGGGTAATCATAAGTTTGGTCAAAGAAGTCATTTGGGTGGCATGGTGGCACAGTGGTTAGCACTGCTATCTGTATGGAGTTTGCATGTACTCCCCGTGTCTGCATGGACACAGGTTAGGCGGATTGGCCATGCTAACTTACACCTTAGTGTCCAAAAGGTGTGTAATTTAAGGGGGATTGACCATACTAAATTGCCCTTTAGTGCCCAGAGGTGTGCAGGTTAGGTGGATTGGCCATGTTAAATTGCCCCCCTCAAGATAAAGGGGGGGCGGTTTAGAACGGAGTTGAGGAGGAACTTCTTCACTCAAAGGGTGGTGAATCTCTGGAATTCTCTGCCCGTTGGAGTGGTGGAGACTGCCTCGCTAAATATTTTTAAGACGCGGGTTGATGGGTTTCTGATAAGAGAGGGGATTAAGGGTTATGGGGAGAGGGCAGGAAGGTGGAACTGAGCCGCGACAGATCAGCCATGATCTTATTGAATGGCGGGGCAGGCTCGAAGGGCCAGATGGCCTACTCCTGCTCCTATTTCTTATGTTCTTATGTTCTTATGTGTCCAAAGATGTGTAAATTTGGTGGATTAGCCATGGTAAGTGCCTCTTAGTGTCCCAGGATATGTAGGTTAGAGGGATTGCCCGTGGTAAACGGGTGGGGTTACGAGGAGAGGATGGAGGGGAGGGCCTGGGTGGCTTGCTCATTCGGAGAATCGGTGCAGACCTGATGGGCTGAATGGCCTCTTTCTGCACTGTAGATATTCTGTGGTTGCATGGTTCATGCACTGCCTTTGAAGAAGAGAAGGAGGTTCAGGAAGGGAATTCCAGCGCTCAGGGTCCAATTGGCTCAAGATTCGACAACCAGTGACAGGTCGATTGAAGCAGCAAATGCACAGGAGGTTAGAATTTGAGAACCAAGAGCTAATATTGGTTGGCGAGAACAGTGGTGAAGGATGAATGAGATTCGGTGTGGGTTAAAATGCAGGTAGCATGGTTTTAAAGGAGCAAAAAGTTCTGGTGGATGGAAGGTCAAAGGCTAGATATCTGAACAATGAAATAGTTATTTCGAGTTTACAAAGGCCTGGATAAGGGTTTCATAAGAACATAAGAAACAGGAGCAGGAGTAGGCCATCTAGCCCTTCGAGCCTGCGCCGCCATTCAATAAGATCATGGCTGATCTGTCGTGGCTCAGTTCCACATTCCCGCCCTCTCCCCATAACCCTTAATCCCCTCGCTTATCAAAAACCCATCAACCCGCGTCTTAAAAATATTTAGCGAGGCAGCCTCCACCACTTCAACGGGCAGAGAATTCCAAAGATTCACCACCCTTTGAGTGAAGAAGTTCCTCCTCAACTCCATTCTAAACCGCCCCCCCTTTATCTTGAGGCTGTGCCCCCTAGTCCTACTATCCTTTCTGAGTGGGAAGAGTCTCTCCACCTCTATCCTATCCATCCCATTCATCATCTTATACGTCTCAATGAGATCTCCCCTCATTCTTCTAAACTCTAACGAGTACAAGCCTAGTTTATTCAGCCTCTCCTCATAGCTCAACCCCCTCAACTCCGGCATCAGCCTAGTAAACCTCCTCTGCACTCCCTCCAAGGCCAAAATATCCTTGCGTAAGTGCGGCGACCAAAACTGCACACAGTACTCCAGCTGCGGCCTCACCAATGCCCTATACAGCCACAGCAAGACCTCCCTACTTTTATATTCAATCCCCCTCGCTATGAAGGCCAGCATCCCATTCGCCTTCCTGACCACCAGCTGCACCTGCAGGCTGAGTTTTTGCGACTCATGCACAAGCTTGAGGCTGCCTTCAAAAACTTACTGTGGACCAAACCAGGCGGAGTAGCGACACCCCCTCACCTCTTCATCCCAGGCCACCGCCACCCTGCTCTCACCACAGCAGCCACCCATCCATGCCGCCCGCTAAATCTATTCTTCTCTCCCCCTACCCTCTCCCAGGATCTATCTGATGGCTTCTAGTGGCATCACAGCTGGCTGAAATTGAAGCACCAAAGGCTTGCTATGGGTTCATTTCTTAAGATGACTATGGACGACATTCTCCAATCTCATCCCTTACTGCCTTGAGAATTTGGTGCTCAGCCAAAATTTCATTCACTGCAGTGCGGCACTGGAGAATCCCAGCCGAGGAAGAGGTTGGAGGTTTTCCGTGTATGAGCCATGTATGAATTTTTTTTGACCTTCATATGTAATACTGGGGAGAGTCAAGTGTTCACAGAGGACAGAATTTTTCCAGTCCCACCCACCATGGGAATCATAGTGGGCAGGGGGTTGGGGTGGGTGGACAATGTAAATGTCCATTGATCTCGGGTGAGAGTTTCCAGCTTATAGAGTGAGCGAGGTTAGAAAATCCCACACAGGAAGAATGTGCTCTTATACATTCCTTTTCTTGCTATTGGAATCTGTGATTCCTGGAGGCAGCTGGCAATATAAAGCGGCAGCTGCTTTCACTCATGTGATTTTGGTGAGTTCAATATCTGAAACTCGAAGTGTGCGGATTAGCCGTGATAAGAACAAATCTGTGGATATACTTGAAAAGCCAGAGTTTCTTTTTGGAGAGATTAGGGCAGCCTTGGACATGGTCCAGGGCTACCTTTAGGAAAAATAAGGTACCCTTTAGGAGAGAAAAAGGCAATCTTTAGGGTGGATCATGTGCTGTTTGAAATTGTTAAACACAGACATGATTATTCATTGAAAGTACATAAACTCAGCGGAACTATTACATGATCAAAAAACTATCAAGCTTTCAGGGAACAATCAAAGTTGTCGCAGAACTGTCAAGCTGTCAAAGAACTGTCAAGCTGTCAAAGCACTGTTAAGCTGTCAGAGAACTGTCAGAGATGTTAAGTGATTAACTCTCCAGGGCTTCAATTTTTTTTTTAAATTGTGCCATTTAAAATAGATCAGTCCCTGCAATTTCATTCCGTCTATTGATGTAAGTCTGAGGGTTTTTACAACAATTGACAATTGTCTCAACTGACTATCATTAAACTTCTAATTCCATATTTTCATTGAATTCAAATTTTGCAATCTTATTCGATTTAAATATGGGTGCACAAGGCAGGATCTCCTGATTATTCGTCCAGTGATAATACTATTATGCCATTGCTTCCCCACAGATTTAGGGGACTGAGGAGTGATTGTTGAAGGATGTTTTTTAACATGCTTTATAAGTGTGCTGGAGCATAGAGGCCTCAGTCCACCAGCCCACTTCTACACTTAGCATTGTCCATGCCAGTTCTAGCCTCTGATCAAATCAGACACCTCCCCCGCCACCCCACACCCTGGGTCTATTTTTCCCAGGTTGGGTTGGGACAGATGAGAAATGTCCCTGCTCTATTCGCAACCCGGGAACAAATATCCATACTTTCGAGTTCAAACACACAGAATGGTGTGCAGTTGCATTACTTCTGTATTAGTTACCTAGTACACACAGCAAAAAAGATAGTTTCCCCAATTCTATGTTTTTTTAAGGTTATGATAAGTCTTAGGGCAGAATTTTTTGACTAAGCATCAACTCAGATGGGAAAGGCAGAGGATACCCCATGGGGTAGAGGGTAGCTAGCTCTAACAGCTTGACCTGATATATTTTTAGACACTCTGTCAAAAAAAATCCAAAGGGCAAGTCCCATGACATCAAAAACTAAAGGTTTACTTTCACAAGTGTGGAGTCTCAATCTTTCAGGATGTAATTGTTACTGAAGATTTTGAGAGAAATTAAAATGAAATACTTTCCTTATTCTGTTTCCTTTCTCTCTTTCTTCATCTTGATCCCATCTTTCATTCCCTCTCTTTACTTTCTATGCATGGTTTTACATTGAATTAATATTCCGACTGACATTTCTTTGTTTAGACTCTGAGTGCCTCATTAAGCATTCTTCAATCCAATTGGTTCAAAAAATATGCTGCTGTTTGCTTTCTTTACATAGTTCTCCAATCCCCTGTCAAAGAGGCTGCTCTGAAATAGTTTTCCAAAATCCCACAATGTCTATGGGCAAATTTTGATGCAATCAGTGGCAAGGACCATCTGTTCACCATTGACCGCCAGTGTACTACAAAGCACACAAGTCATGGAGTGACAGAAATATACAACACAGAAACAAGCCCTTCAGCCCGACTAGTCCATGCCGACTAGGTTTCCTGAACTGAGTTAGTCCCATTTGCCTGTGTTTGGCCCATATCCCTCCAAACCTTTCCCATCCATGTACTTGTCCACATTTTAAATGTTACTATTGTACCTGCCTCTACCACCTCCTCTGGCAGCTCATTCCACCACCCTCTGTGTGAAAAAGTTGCCCCTTAGGTCCCTTTTAAAACTTTCCCCTCTCACCTTAAACTTATGCCCTCTATTTGGATTCCCCTATCCTGGGGAAAAGACTTTGGTCACCTTAACTATACCCTTCATAATTTTATAAATCTCCATAAGGTCTCCATCATCTACCCTCCAGGGAAAATCCAGCCATCTCCTTATAATTCCCAGTACCAGTCACAACCTTGTAAGTCTTTTCTGCACCCTTTCCAGTTTAATAACATCTCTCCTATAGCAGAGTGACCAGAATTATACGCAGTACTCCAAATGTGACCTTACCAGTGCCTAACACTGCTGCCTCACAGTAATGGAGACCCGGGTTCGATTTCTGGCTTGGGTTACTGTCTGTGTGGAGTCTGCACATTCTCCAAGTGTCTGCATGGATTTCCTCTGGGTGCTCCGGTTTCTTCCCGCTCCGAAAGACGTGCTGGTTAGGTGCATTGGCAATGCTAAATTGCCCCTCAGGGGCCGGAGTGTGACGACTCGAAGATTTTCACAGTATTTTCATTGTGTTAATGTAAACCTTGCAACACTAATCACTAACTCATCTCCAAACTCTGAGGCCTGGGCCTCGGCACCTCTCTCTGTGACTGGATCCTGAACTTCCTAACTCACAGACCATAATCAGTAAAGACAGACAACAACACCTCCTCCATGGTCATCCTCAACACCGGTGCTCCACAAGGCTCTCAGACCTCTATTATACTCCTTATACACTTATATTTATGCGGCCAAATTCCCCTTCAATTCAATTTTCAAGTTTGCTGACTACACCACCATAGTGGGTTGGATCTCAATCAATGACAGATTACAGGGAAGAGGTAGAGAATCTGGGGAACTGCTGTGGCAACAATAATCTCTCCCTCAGTATCAACAAAACAAAGGAGATTGTCATCAACTTCAGGAAGCATAAAGGAGAACGTCCCACTGTCTACACCAATGGGAATGAAGTAGAAAGGGTCAAAAGCTTCAAATTTTTAGGTGTCCAGATCACCAACAAGCTGCCCTGGTCCCCTCAGGCTGACACTATAGTTAAGAAAGCCCACCAACGCCTCTACTTTCTCAGAAGACATATGGACAAGCACATGGATGGGAAAGAAATTTGGCATGTCAGCTACAACTCTCACCAACTTCTACAGATGCACCATGGAAAGCATTATTTCTGGTTGTATCACCATTTGGTATGGCTCCTGCTCTGCTCAAGACCGCAAGGAACTAACAAAGATTGTGAATGTAGCACAATCCATCACGCAAATCAGCCTCCCATCCATTGACTCTATCTACATTTCCCACTGTCTTGGCAAAACTGCCAGCATAATTAAGGTTCCCACACACCCTAGACATTCTCTCTTCCACTTCTTTCCATTGGGAAAATGATACAAAAGTCTGAGGTTACGTACCAACCGACTCAAGAACAGCTTCTTCCCTGCTGCCATCAGACTTTTGAATGGAACTTACCTTGCATTAAGTTTCTCTGCACCCTAGCTGTGACTGTAACACTACATTCTGCACTCTCTCCTTTCCTTCCCTATGAATGGTATGCTTCATCTGTTTAGCACTCAAAAGACAATACTTTTCACCATATGTTAATACATATGACAATATTAAATCAAATCAAATCAAAAATAAATTAACTTAAGATAAACTTAAAAACTTGTACAGCTGTAACAAAGTTGCTGAATTAGCTAGCTCGCTAAAACATTAAAACCTGTTTCATCCCTTTGTTGTGAGAATGGACAAATTTGCTTTTTTTTGCCAATATTTATAACAATTAACAGCCTGGTGGAAAATGGCTGGTTTTGAGATGCAACACTTCGTTGAGTGTGATTTCATTAGCTTGAACAAAAAAAAACAACGATCACAACATGTCTGTAATAATGATCCATTAACCACTTCACAAGCAGCTAATGAGTGCCTTAAACAAAGAAACAAAATTAGCATTCCGTCTGTGTCGCGCACTACATTTTTGCAGATGAGTTGAGTGGCCACTTTTGAAAGCCTATTTTTTTGCCTGCAGTATCCTACATGGCCTGATCAAGGGTGTTACAGCGAGATGATAACCCCTGGTTCTTTGATGTACCAGGATGGTCAAGTGTTGTGACTTTGTGTCACAGGAAGTGTAAACTTTTGCACTCACCAATGAAAATCCGGCAAGAGATGCAAAAGAATATTTGAAAAAGAGCAGGAAAGGAAAACTAGAACACTCCTGCAAGAATAGAACCAGTAAATCTTTCTAACAAAGGCTGCTAGGCTATTCAGTCCTTCATTTCCATGCCAGCTCTTTGAAAGAGTTATCCAAATAATAATGCCCCCCCCAGTTCTTTTTCCCAATAACACAGCAAATGTCTTCCTGTCAACAATATATATCATCCCTTTCTGGAAGTTACTATTGAATTACTACTGCTTTTGCCACCTTTTCAGACTGTGCACTTTACATCGTAACAACTCACAGCAGAAAAGACATGTCTTCTCAGCTCAGTGCTGAGTCATTGGTCCATTGAGCAAAATCTTTGCTCTCTGGTCACATAGTCTTCTGCCATTGAAAAGTTTCTCTTTCTTTTCCCTTTCAAAACAGTTCATGATTTTGAACATATCTATTAAATTTTCTTCATGTTTCTCTGCTCAAATGAGAATAATCAAAGCTTCAATAGTCCCTTCGCTTTCCTGCTATCATTCTTTTTGATTTGATTTGAATTGATTTGATTTGATTTGACTCGATTTGATTTGATTTATCATTGTCACATGTATTGGTATACAGTGAAAAGTATTGTTTCTTGCGTGCTACACAGCAAAGCATACTGTTCATAAAGAAGGATACAAGCGACCGCAAAATGTGGTGTTACAGTCATAGCTAGGGTGTAGAGAAAGATTATCTTATTACAAGGTAGATCCATTCAAGGTCTGTTGGCAGCAGGGAAGAAGCTGTTCTTGAGTCGGTTGGTTCATGACCTCAGATTTTTATATCCTCTTCCAGAAGGAAGAAGGTGGAAGAGAGAATGTCCGAGCTGCATGATTATGCTGGCTGTTTTTCCAAGGCAGCAGGAAGTTAAACCTACCATAAATCTGGAAAATATTAAAAGTGGCATGGTGACACAGTGGTTAGCACTGCCGCCTCACACTGCCAGGAGCCCAGGTCTGAATCTGCCCTTGGGTGATTGTTGCTTGGAGTTTGCACATTCTCCCCATGTTTGCATGGGTTTCCGTTGGGTGCTCCGGTTTCCTCCCACAGTCCAAAGATGTGCAGTTTAGGCGGATTGGCCATGCTAAATTATCCCTTAGTATCCAAAGATGTGTAAATTAGGTGGATTGGCTGTGGTAGATGCACGGGGTTACGGGGATAGGGTGGGGAGCTGGGGCAGGGGCCTGGGTAAAATGTCCTGGCGAGTCAGTGCAAACTCAATGGGCTGAATGGCCTTCTTCGGCATGGTAAGAAAAACACAAACTTCTGTTTTTCAACATATACCTTTGATTTTGCTCCAGGGTTTGTCACAGCAGTGCCCTGGAAAATAATTCCTGGAGTTTTTAGGACAATCCTGGAAGATTGCCAACCTTGTAATTCTTCGTAAACATTAAATCTTAATGTATCATTCCTGGAGTGATTTCTGCCAGAAATCCACCACGGTTCATACATCTCCGCTTTCTCTCTGTAAAAACATTGCATGGATCCCGTGGGGCCTTTGTTTTACAACTTGTTCGGGTTCACTACCTTCCTGGAAGTTTATCCACTGTGTTTTTTGAAAAAAATTACACCTTTTCCTCAATACTCATCTTCAAGCGAAAACCACAACCTGGCAATATGTAAAAATGATTAGAGTGACAATTGGATTTTGCAACTCTCTATGAGCTTTGAACATAATGGACCTATTCAGTTTTGAGCCTTCAGGCTACCAGTGGGATGTGTGGGCTGGCGAATGTGCAAATGATATTTTGATTTGGATGCTCCTTCACTCCCTCGCAAAATCTTGGAATGAGCCTCCCATTTGTACCCTGCAGTATCACCGTAGCTTTGCAGATTCTGGGAACATCTTCCACAAAGGGAGGCTAAATGGGTGGCAAGCTGGCACGGTGGTTAGCACAGCTGCCTCGCAATGCCAGGGACATGGGCTTAGGTCACCCCGTGTCTGCGTGGGTTTCCTCCGGGTACTCCGGTTTCCTCCCACAGTCTGAAAGACGTGCTGGTCAGGTGCGTGTGGCAACTAGGAGTAGTTCCAGGGGCCTGCCAGCTTAATACCAGGGTAGTGCCAGCTTGTGCCAAGGGGTGCACCAGGGCAGTGCCATGGTGAACCTGGGTGAAGATTGTTTCCTGGTTTGCTAGCTGTGCCCTGGGGAGGCCTTTCAGAATGGCAGCCAGATCTCTGAGTGTCTGATTTGCTGGTGGAGTGGGTGAATCAGAGGCTGCCCCGCCAGTGAGGGGCCCATGACATAAGCTTTTGTTTTCCAAAGTGCTGTGCGATAGGCTGGAGAAAGCGGACATTTCTGTAGGTGGCTTCAACACCACCTTACCTGCCCGAAATCGGCCTTTGCCGATCGCAGAGAAAATCCCAGCCGGAGTTCCAAAAAGGAGCCTGGAACTTTCCCCACTGTGTCCGGGTGAATGCTCATACCTCAACCAATATCACAACGACAGATTATCTGGTCACTACATTTGTGGGAGCTTGCTGTGTATAAATTGGCTGCTGCGTTTCCTCCATTACAACAGCTTTTACCACAAAATATTTGGCACGGTGGCACAGTGGTTGGCACTGCTGCCTCACAGTGCCAGGGACCCGGGTTCGATTCCCGGCTTGGGTCACTGTTTGTGCAGAGTCTGCACATTCACCCCATGGGTTTCCTCCGGGTTTTCTCCCGCAGTCCAAAGGTGTGCAGGTTAAGTGCATTGGCCATGCTGAATTGTCCTGGGATAGGTTAGAGGGATTAGTGGAGTAAATGTGTGGGATTACAGGGATAGGGTCTGGGTGGGATTGTTGTTGGTGCAAACTCGATGGGCCCAATGGCCTCCTTTTGCGCTGTAAGGTTTCTTTGATTATATGAATAATAACTTGTATTTATGCAGCACTGTTAAGGTAGTGAACTGTCATCAGTTGCTTCACAGGAGCATTTATATAGATGATCTGGAGGAGGGGGCCGAGTGTAAGGTA
This sequence comes from Carcharhinus amblyrhynchos, assembly GCF_965287045.1. Taxonomy (NCBI): domain Eukaryota; kingdom Metazoa; phylum Chordata; class Chondrichthyes; order Carcharhiniformes; family Carcharhinidae; genus Carcharhinus; species Carcharhinus amblyrhynchos. The sequence continues at coordinate 117,191,526 of NC_137329.1, forward strand.
ACGAAATTTGCTGATGACACAAAGATGAATGGAAAAGCAAATTGTGCGGAGGGTGTGGAAAGTCTGCAGAGGGATCTGGATAGGCTGAGCAAGTGGGCGAGGACCTGGCAGATGGAGTATATTGTTAGCAAGTGTGAGGTTATCCACTTTGGCAGAAATAATAGTAGGAGGGATTACTATTTAAAGGATGAAAAGCTGCAGCATGCTACGGTGCAGAGGGACCTGGGGGTCCTTGTGCATGAGTTGCAAAAACCCAGTCTGCAGGTGCAGCAGGTGATCAAGAAGGCAAATGGGATGCTGGCCTTTATAGCGAGGGGGGTAGAATAAAAAAACAGGGAGGTCTTGCTGCAATTGTACAGGTCACTGGTGAGGCCACAGCTGGAGTACTGTGTGCAGTTTTGGTCGCCGCACTTGTGCAAGGATATTTTGACCTTGGAGGGAGTGCAGAGGAGGTTCACTAGGCTGATACCGGAGATGAGGGGGTTAGACTATGAAGAGAGACTAAATAGACTGGGTCTGTACTCGTTGGAGTTTAGAAGGATGAGGGCGGATCTTATAGAGACATACAAGATAATGAAAGGGATGGATAGGGTAGAGGTAGAGAGATTCTTCCTGCTCAGAAAGGACAGCAGGACTAGAGGGCACAGCCTCAAGATAAGGGGGGGGGCAGTTTAGAACGGATTTGAGGAGGAACTTCTTCACTCAAAGGGTGGTGAATCTCTGGAATTCTCTGCCCGTTGAAGTGGTGGAGGCTACCTCGCTAAATATATTTAAGTCACGGGTGGATAGGTTTTTGACAGACAAGGGAATTAAGGGTTATGGGGAGAAAGTGGGAAAGTGGAACTGATCCACTTCGGATCAGCCATGATCTTATTGAATGGCGGGGCAGGCTCGAAGGGCTAGATGGCCTACTCCTGCTCCTATTTCTTATGTTCTTATGTAGGAGCATTCTGTAATAGTGAGTCACTCAAAGAGATATCAGGGCAATCTGGACATCTTAGAATCCCTACAGTGCAGAAGGAGACAATTCGGTCCATCAAGCCTGCACTGACTCTCTGACAGAATATCTTACCCAGGCCCTCTCCCTCGTCCTATCTCCATAACCCTGCTCATTCACTATGGCCAACCTATCCAACCCACACATCTTTGGACACTAAGGAGCAATTTAGCATGGCCAATCCACCTAACCCCAGTACCTTCGGGCTGTGGGAGGAAACCGGAGCACAGAGAGGAAACCCAGCAGACACGGGGAGAACGTGCAAACTCCACACAGACAGGGGGGATTTTTCCCCATCCCACTCAGCACAGGCACCGTAGCAGGCAGGGGACAGACCATGTAAAGGTCCCATTGACCTCAGACGGGATTTTCCGGTTTTGGGGCCAGCGCGGCCAGAATATCCCGCCCTCCATCACCCGAGGCCAGAATTGGATCCAGCTCCCTGGCACTGTGAGGCAGCAGCACCAACAACAGAGCCATTGAGCCACCCTATGGCCAGAGTTTGATCGGAGATAGGTTTTGAGAAGTGCCTTAAAAGAGGGAAGAGAGGCAAGGAGCTAGAGGGGTTAAAGTAGTTGTCTGAAAATCTCTTTGGGATACCCCCAAGACTGAAAGGTGCTTAATTATTTGCCAGAGTGGATTGGGCTTTTAGGATGTGTGGCTTTGCGATAAGAATGGTGTAATTATTTTCCTGTCCAAAACTTTTATTTCATTTTGAAATAAAAATAATATAAATGAGTTAAGGTGTATTTGTCCCCAGGGGGAATAAGTATCAAGCTTGAAAATATCAAATCAACATCTAATTCGAAGCATCAATGCAGATATCAGCACACTTTTTTTTTGTAACAATACATTTGCAGTGACCTATTTTTCAAACTCAATCCATCCCCTCCCCCATCACCCTCCCTCCTCTTCACCCACGCCCCCCCCCCCACCCCATCAGCCTCTCCTCCCCACTACCACCCCACCTCTCGGGCAGCAGCTTCGCATCGAGGCGCTTTTGCACTTATCGGTCATGTGTAAGATTTAAACAGCTCACAAATTACATTATAATGTTTGCAAATTAACCTCATGGGGTTATAATCATACGGCTTCAAGGTTGGGGTCCAAGCTTACAACGCAGTGAAAATAAATTGAGCAGAAGGGAAAAGCAACAGTTTTTGTGGCTTCGAACTTGAAAATGAAGGTGCTGTCTTAATGAGCGAGGCCCTGGTTCACATGGAGTGGGGCAATTATTTACCACTGATTGCAATATTCTATCAGCACTGGTAATTCATGAGTTCTGGTCATTTACCTGTGTCTTTTGTACTTCAGGGAAGATTCTTTAAGCTTAAATAGTCGAAACTTACAAAATGTTAACAGGGTTAGACAGGGTAGATTCGGAAAGAATGTTCCCAATGGTGGGAGAGGTCATAGTTTGAGGATAAGGGGTAAACCTTTTAGAACTGAGGTGAGGAGAAATTTCTTCACCCAGAGGGTAGTAAATGTGTGGCAATCACTACCACAGGAAGTAGTTGAGGCCAAAACATTGTGTGATTACAAGGAAAACTTGGATATAGCTCTTGGAGCTAAAGGGATCAAGGGACATGGGAGGAAGGGAGGGATCAGGATATTGAATTTGATGATCAGCCATGATCAAAATGAATGGTGGAGCAGGCTCGAAGGGCCAAATGGCCTACTTCTGCTTCTAGTTTCTATGTTTCTATATAGTGCAAAACAGTAATTTAGACCATTAAAAGTAGGGCTGGCCAGTTACATTTGGGTAAGAAGATGGTGGCACAGTGGTCATGTTCCCGGACCGATAATCCAGAGGCCCAGGGCTAATGATCTGGGAACACTGGTTCGAATCCCACCAAGGCAGCTTGTGGAATTTAAATTCAGTCAACAAATCTAGGATACGAAGCTAATCTCAGTGATTGTCATGAAGTCTGGCTTCCTTACCTGGTCCCGACCCACCGTAATGTGGTTGACTCATGATCACCAGGTGAAATGGCCCAGCAAGTTCAAGGGCAATTAGAGATGGGTGAGTGAAAGAGTATGACTAGGGTGCAATGGAGAAAGGCCACTTTCAGCCAATGTACACCGAGGGGCTGGTAACCAGGCAAAAGCCCTCAGACTGTGAGTTTAATCCAAACTCTATACCAATGTACTGAAGTATCTCAGAGTGCAACATGGCCAATGTGTACAGCTTGTAAAGAATTGTACTCGCTGTAATGAAAATAATGAAATGTTGGTGGTGTTCCCATTACCGAACTGAAGCACCTCAGGATCCACCTCGGTCTCTAGGGGAAACGAGAAAATCATTGCACTTCTAACAATTCGAAATGTCTTGTGATGTGCCTTTCAGATTTTATATGAATGAAGTCTATTTTTGCAAAGCAAAATGACGGGCCTCAAAGCTGCTATGGGCGGTGGGGGAGTTGCGGGGTGGTGGTGGCGGAAGGGGGGACACCAGAGAGACTTCGTTGTGGAACGTGCCTTTGGAAAGATGGCCCGGAGAGAGGTACAGTGGTTTTTCTGTCGAGGTTCATCTCAAGCAGCTCTGTGACGCAGGACTCTGAGCTCCTTGGGCTGTCCCCAGAGATGTACACTGAGATCAACATCGACTGTAGCTGGAGAATCATCAGCTCAGTGAAAGACGCTCATTGGTCTGCCCGAAACTTACTGAAATTCCAAAGCAATGATTTGTCCTCAACCGACTGTTGCGGTCTGGCACAACCAAGGTCCAAGGCTGTGTGCTGAGGGACGCACTCAAGCTTGGGGGCAATCGCTGCCGAGGCACAATGGGTAATGCATTGTGGAAATCCTAATACAGTTAGGAAATATACAGTAAATGGCAGAAGCCTTAAGTGTATTGATATGCAGAGGGATCTGGGTGTACAAGTACATAGATCACTAAAAGTGGCAACGCAGGTGGAGAAGGTAACCAAGAAGACATATGGCATGCTTGCCTTCATTGGCCGGGGCACTGAGTTTCAAAATTGGTAAGTCATGTTGCAGCTTTGTAGAACTTTAGATAGGCCGCACTTGGAATATAGTGTTCAATTCTGGTCGCCACACTACCAGAAGAATATGGAGGCTTTGGAGAAGGTACAGAAAAGATTTACCAGGATGTTGCCAGGTATGGTGGGCATTAGTTATGAGGAACAACGGAGGTTGAGAGGCAACCTGATAGAAATCTGCAAGATTATGAGGAGTATGGACAGAGTGGATAGTCAGGAACTTTTTCCCAGGGTGGAAGAGTCAATTACTAGTGGGCATAAGTTTACGGTGTGAGGGGCAATGTTTAAATGAGATGTGCAAGGCAAGTTTTTTTACACCGAGGATGGTGGGTGCCGGGGGAGGAAGTGGAAGCAGATGCGACAATGAGTTTTAAGGGGCATCTGGAAAAATACGTGAATAGGATGGGAATAGAGGGAAATGATCCCCGGAAAGGTAGGGGGTTTTAGTTCAGTTGGGCAGCATGGTCGGTGCAGGCTTGGAAGGCTGAAGGGCCTGTTCCTGTGCTGGTAATTTTCTTTGTTCTTTGAAAGGGCACAATGTAAGGCCTTTCAGCCAATGTAACAAAGGGGCTAGTAACGATGTAAAACCCCTCAGACGGTAAGCTTGATCTTGACTGTAAATAGTAAATCTAACAGTGTTGAAACACTTCAAGAGTACATCATCACCAACGTATGTAATTTGAACAGCATTGTACTCTCCGTAATGAAACTACTGAACTGCTTGTTCTGTTCTCGTTACTGTGCTGAAGCATTTCAGAGTGCATCCTTATCTCTGTAGAAAATGTAACTATCATTGCACTTTCCTATTATGGCAATTTGAAATGTTTTGTAATGTTTCAGATGTTTTATGAATAAAGTCTATCCTTTTCGCGAGTCAAAAAAAATCAAATAAAGCTTTGACATTTCATGGCCACGGGTCACTCAAAGTGCTTTTCAGTTAATGATGTATTTGTGATGTGTGGTTCTAGGGGAATATGATGGACAATCCATGCACAGTAAACTCCCACAAACACCAAAGAAATAATTGAAAAGATCGCCAATTTGAGGCATTGATTCAAGGATAACTATTGACCAGAACAACGGAAAGAACTGTTACCTTCTACTTCCTTCTTTTTACTTTCTATTTTTCCTAATTTCTCAGAAGACTAAGGAAATTTGGCATGTCAGCTACGACTCTCACCAACTTTTACAGATGCACCATAGAAAGCACTCTTTCTGGTTGTATCACAGCTTGGTATGGGCTCCTGCTCTGCCCTAAGACTTCAAGAAACAAAAAAAGTAGCCCAAACCATCATGCAAACCAGCCTCTCATCCTTCTCGCTGCCTCGGCAAAGCAGCAAGCATAATTAAGGACACCACGCACCCTGGACATTCTCTCCTCCACCTGCTTCCATCGTGTAAAAGATACAAAAGTTTGAGGTTGCATATCAACCGACTCAAGAACAGTTTCTTTCCTGCTGCCTTTTGAATGGACCCACCTTGCATTATGTTGATCTTTCTCTCTACACACTAGCTATGATTGTAAAACCACATTAAAGTAAAGTTTATTTATTAATCACAAGTAAGGTTTAACTGCAATGAAGTTACTGTGAACTTCCTCTGGTCGCCACAATGAATGCGCCTAACCAGCACATCTTTCAGAATGTGGGAGGAAACTGGGGCACCTGGAGGAAACCCAAGCAGACAACATGCAAACTCCACACAGACAGTGACCCAAGCCAGGAATGGATCCTGGGTCCCTAGCACTGTTAAGCAGCAGTGCTAACCACTGTGCTACCGTTCCTGCCTCCCCACCCCCACATTGCGCACTTTCTCATTTGCTTTTCTACAAATGGTATGTTTCGTCTGTATAGCGTGCAAGAAACAATACTTTTCATTGTATGATAATGTGACATAATAAATCAAATATATACTTAAGTAGTTGCAGATTGCTTCAAAAGCTGATCACATTATTTGATGGTGTCATTAGGGTGTTGCCCAAGCTGCTGTTTTACATTCAGTTTGTTCTCTTTATTTTATTCATTTGTGGGACACGGGTGTCACTGGCTGGCCAGCATTTATTGCCCATCTCGTGTTGCTGTTGAGAAGTTCGTGGTGAAGGGGTACAGGCAAGAGATCCTGGAATAAACGTAATTGACTATGGGCATAATTTTACCTTCCCGCCTGCCACTGGAATTGTAGCGGGTGGGACACAGACCATGAAAAGCACCATTGACCTAGGACAGGACTTTCCAGCTATGGGGCGAGCACGGCCGAAAAATCCCGCCCTCCGTGTGCAAACACTTTGTTTAAAACCCGTAACACCTAACGACGTCGGGACATTACAAGAACTCCCATGTCCCTGTTCAAAATCCGCAAGAGCTTTTACCTGCACTGGAGAGTTAACACAAAGGATTTCTATCTCGCAGTAGAAATAGGGTTAAGTACCACTATCCGAAGATTCAAAATCCTCACCACGCTCGTGGGTTTAGAAGCTTGTTAGATGAATGGAATGTTCACTTTGGTTACTGATGCTATGTATCAGATGGAAGAGAGGAAGAGGTCAACTGAAGAGGAGAGACGATCCTTTACGAGCAGCAAGTCTAAAATAAATGATTTGGCCTTGACTACAGAATAAACAATGGGACGCACAGCAGTTTCCTCTCATCAGAGGTGCCTTCGCTGACATTCCCAATACACTTAATAGCTGTTTGGAATATCCATTTCTGATAGCAGCACAGCCGTCAAGGAAACTGTAGCTATCATCTTTTTGTGCCTCAGGCCCGTACCCAGGCACCAGAAGAAGATTACATGGCCATTTTGCAGTCTGCATTATCCAATTATACGCAGAAGGTGACAGATCTCCCCTCACCAATATTCATCCATTTCCCCAATCCCCCAGAGTATCAGCTTGCCACCAGCGGAATCTTTCCTGCGCTTTGCTTAAAATTCAGGTTGTTAGATCAGTGAGCAGTGTATATTGTACTCGGGGGCATCAAGCGCACACGCACTCACACACACTGAAAGGGAGGTAGAGAGGAGTGTCGTTCTATGAACAATGTTCTGAACCTGAGGCCCTGCTGGGAAAGAAGAAACTCCCGCAGCCACAACTATCAAGCATCTGGTGGCAAGGCTCTGCATTGTCTTAATCAAGGAATAGGCCTCAACGGGGAGTTGCTTAGGAACCGTGCAGCCACATTCAAAACGTTGACTGTTCTGCACCTCGTCATTGAAACAGATAGAACCAGAATCACCGGCAGCCCCACCAGCCTGTAAGCTTTTCACGGTGACCTCAGTGGCTGTCGGGAGCAGCTTGCTAGTTTCAAGGGCGCTGGCCTCAGATCTGCCCTCCTGAAGTGGATTTAATCACTGCCTTGTGAAAGTTGCTACGCTAGAGATTTTCTGAGCAGTCCTTGTTTCGTATAAGGGCCAAGATCACCAGCTCCGGCGACCTGCTTTGCACAGGGCCTTCCACTGAACTGCTAATTCTGAAAGCCCTCTGTCCGTTCACTGAAATCGGGCAGCAACAAATAAAAACGTTTTTAAAGTTCTTTAATGGGGCACTGAGGCCCAGAGTCAGCCTGCCAGCGATGAAATCAAAACATTACTGCGACAGTGTTGGTCTACAACCCTGAGACTAACTGGGGAGGGTTGGAGTGATTGTCAATCAGATAAGCCTGATACTCACCTCAGCACAGTGCTACGATTCGATTTGATTTGTTATTGTCACATGTATTAGTATTCAGTGAACAATATTGTTTCTTGGTCACAATACAGACAAAGCATACCATTCATAGAGAAGGAAACGAGACAATGTAGAATGTAGAGATTTTAAAAGAGTCAGCGTGAAGTTTTAGAAGCATAGAACAGGAGTGAAGAATACAGTCAGTAGGTATGCAGGGCACAGTTCGTAAGAAGTCGCCTCACTCCGGTGCCATCTTGGGTAAACCTCTTCCAGTCTTACTCCTTTAAATTTTGCCTCACTCCCATTCACACCCAAGGAAGTAGGAATTGGAGCAACATAACAGGGGATGTCTGGAGGTGCTGAAAGGGTATAGAATGCACTGAGCTCATCAGGGAGGGTGTGTTGGAGCCGGCGATTTTACATTCCTTCTGGTTGTATCACAGCTTGGTATGGCTCCTGCTCTGCCCAAGACCGCAAGAAACTACAAAGGGTCATGAAGGAAACCCAGTTCATCACGCAAACCAGGCTCCCATCCATTGACAGTGTCTACACTTCCCATTGCTTTGGCAAAGCAGCCATCATTATTAAGGATCCCATGCACCCTGGTCATTCTCTCTTCCAACTTCTTCCATCGAAAAAAAGATACAAAAATCTGAGCTCACGTAAAACCAACACAAGAACAGCTTCTTCCCTGCTGCCATCAGACTTTTGAAAGGACCTACTTCACACTAAGTTAATCTTTCTCTACACCCTAGCTATGACTGTAACACTACATTCTGCACTCTCACCTTTTGTTCTCTATAAATGGTATGCTTTGTCTGTATAGCGCACAAAAAACAATACTTTTCACTGTATACCAATCCATGTGACAATAATAAATCAAATCAAATCCAATCAAATCAAACCATATCAAAAGTTGTTTAGGTAATGGGTGCCAGTGCAATGAATCGGGATCCCTTAGGTTTCCTTATGAGCCCTAAGGCCACACTTCTGCCTTGCCATCCCACTGGACTACTTGCATTTTTAGCACACTCCTGATGCCCCTTGGCACCAGTTTCCCCTGAGAAACCTCACAAGACAGAGTTCAAATAGCATCAGAGCCTGATTGATACCATCAGGCAGCAACAGGGCAGCAAAGTGGCACAGTGGTTAACGCTGTTGCCTCAGAGTGCTAGGGACCGGGGTTCAATTCCAGCCTTGGGTGACAGTCTGCGTGGAGTTTGCACATTCTCCTCGTGTCTGCATTGGTTTCCTCCAGGTTCTCTGGTTTCCTCCCACCCTCCAAAGATATGCAGATTAGGTGGACTGGCCATGCAATAATTGCCCCTTAGGGCAAGGTTAGGTTAGGTGAATTAGCCATGGGAAATGCACAGCTTACGGCAAAAGACACGATGTTGGCCTGGATGAGATACTCTTCCAGAGAGTTGGTGCAGACCTGATGGGCCGAATGGCTCCTTCTGCACTGCAGAGGTTGTATGATATTAACTTTCGAATCTTAATGAATTCCTTACCTTGGAGAAGGGCTACATAGTCTGACTGAAAGACGTCTTTTAAAATGGAATGTGGCGTGAGATCATTATGGAGGATGTTGCCCGTATTTTAACTCTCCTTGTGTCTGATTCACGTTGGGTGCAGAGATTAAAATTGGGATTTGCGGATTTGGGGTCCAATTAGTAGCCTATTATTCCAATAGGTCAATGTCTACGGACAGGCTCTTTTAAGATGTTGCGACATCTAATTCAGTGAATTAACAACAACAACTCGTGTCTATATAGCACCTTTAACCTATCCCAAGCTTTAAAACAAAATAAAACACTGTGTCACATCAGGAGATACAAGGGCATATGATTGAAAGCTTGGTCAAAAACTTTAAGATTTTAAGGAATTCCTTATGACAGAGAGGCAGAGAGGTTTATGGAGGGAATTGCACAGCTTTGAGTCTTGGCAGCTAAAGGCATGGCCATTAACAGTGGAAAAAATAAAATCGTTGTATATATGAGTATACAGTGAAAAGTATTGTTTCTTGTGCACCATGCAGACAAGGCATACCATTCATAGGGAAGGAAATGGGAGAGTGCAGAATGTAGACTGACAGTCATAGCAAGGGTGTAGAGAAAGATCAACTTAATGCGACGTAGGTCCATTCAAAAGTCTGGTGGCAGCACGGAAGAAGCTGCTCTTGAGTCTGTTGATATGTGTCCACAGATATGCCAAATTTCCTTAGTCTTCTGAAGTATCACATTCTCAAATTTTCCCATGCAAGCAATTAGCTTCAGTTGTTTTCTCATTCAGAATAAGGCACCGCCAGTCTCATTTTGATGCACATTTTTTACTTAAGTCACAATGGTCCCCAAGTTCTCCAGGAACACAACATAGACTTTATACTATGGTCCACACAACCTCCTACAAAGAAGGAGGCTGCGATGTCAAGGGGATGGTCAGGGCGTACGGTCATTTCCAACCTCTGCACAGAAGATTGTTGGTTCACGTCTCACTACAGAGACTGATGAGCTGGAACAGCACTGAGGGGATGCCATTTTGCCTGAGATACTGTCAACTGGATGAGATCCCCTGTGCGGCCTTCAGAAGTCGCTGTAAAAGATCCCATCAGGCGATTGTCAAAGAAGAGTGGGGCTTCTCCCCAGTGCCCTGGCCAACATTCATCCCTTAATCAACATCACTGTGGTAGCATGGCCCCTTTAAGGGAATGTTCCCTGAGGGTCACGTGATCAAGCCAGACCTTAAGGCGTATCGAGGCGGGAAGCCGAGCCAATCGAGTGTGCGGGCACCTATCTGGGTCAGAGAGGAAGCTCAGTTGGAGCCAGGGAGAAATGTTGTCCAGTCACACTCATTCTGCCTGACCCTTTAGTTGTAAATACTTACTTACCGTTGGCAATAAAGCTTCTGTTACTTTGAGCCACATCAAGTCACTCTTGATTTATTGCAGTCACCGAAACAGATTATGTGGTCATTCTCAAGTTGCCATTTGTGGGATCTTACTGTGCACAAAACGGCTGCCGCGTCCTAAACTACGATGGCAACTTAACGTCAAAATGCGCTTCATTCATTGGCTGTAAAGCTCTTTGGAGTGTCCTGATCGAGCTTGTGACAGGTGCTATCGAAATACAAGTCATCCTTCTTTGTTTTTTTGTAGAAAATAAGAGCGGACACTTGGCTGTGTTTAAAGAACGTCCTCCAGTTATTCTCACCCTGAGTTGTATTGACAGTTGATTTAGTTCTGACTGTTTCTCTCCATTAGCCGAGTATCGACGAAGCTGGAGACAGAATCACCAAAGGTGAGAAATGGATTGCGCTAAAATGGATATTGTAAGGATTCACCTGAGGAGAGCTATTCATTGTCTTTCAGTTTGTAGATCCTGTACGATGACAGCGCACAAAATAATTTGTCTCTTCCATGACAGTTCTGGAAAGGTTCAATGAGGATGTCATTTAGATGGTTGAATTCTATCTTGCTGCCCAATATTTGATTGGCATATTTACTTTGGATAGGAAACTGGGATCATGTTATAATAACTTGAATAACCAAAATGTCTATACAGCATGTGTAAGTCACGGCAGACAACTGATTTTTAGTTGTCCACCTTGTTGATTTCGCACCCCCCATCATTTGTCATCACAAAATCTTTGTTTAAAAACAATTTTATGTTGGGTGAAAGTTATCCTGGGTAACAGTTGATGAGTTAGAACAAAATTCTACAACACAAAAGGAGGCCATTCAGCCCCTGATCTCGATGCCAACTCCAACTGGCCCTGCTGTCTCACTCTTTCTCCAGAGCCCAGCAAATGCTCTTTCCTCAGGGCCCGAGTTTTACCTCACGGGGTCAGATGCCCAGCTAACCTGAACGAACATGAAGACAAGCGATATACAGTTGGGTAGGAGCCCCAACGTCATAGTGACCACGCACCGTATAGAATCCTTACAGTGCAGAATAGGCCAGTCAGCCCATCGAGTCTAGGCCAACCCACTGAATGAGCACTAGGCCCAATTCCCATCCTATGTCAGTCACCCTGTGCATTGATCCACGGCCAATGCACCTAACCTGTACATCTTTGGAGTGTGAGAGGAAACCGGAGCACCCAGAAGAAGCCCACGCAGATACGGGGAGAGCGTGCAAACTCCACACAGAGAGTCACCCAAGGCCGGAATCGAACCCGGGTCCTTGGGGCTGTGGGGCAGCAGTGCTAACCACAGAGCCACCGTGCTAGCCAAGTCAGCAGACCCATGTGGAAATCAGAAATGCATTTGCATGACAATGATCATTTCAATTTTAGCCAATTAAACTGGGATTTTTAATAGCCTGTGCACTTCTACTCTTGGCACATGGGCCAATCAGCCAAGCAGCCTTCACGTTTTCGCACCATTCTCGACGCAGGGTGCGATAAAAGGCCCAAAGGTGTTTGAAGTTTGGTGATTAAGGAGCATTGCTGTCAGTGCTGATAGTTTGGGGCACTTTTTGTGTGGAAAATATCCATTAACAACATTGCCGCTCCCTGGGGCTTTGCCACAGCAGTTGTCAGCCTGCAGGGAGTCGTGTGAAACTGACTGCTCCCACCCTCACTAGTCTCAGTGTCCACCCTCTGGCTGCACACCCCCTTCCCCTGGCAGCACTGAATGTCTCCCAATGCATATTTCACATTGGCCGCCAGTTAATAGACCAGCCAGTGGGAAATTGCTATCAGGAGCTGACAGAGGGTGGAGATGGATATCACATCTGCTTCCAGAACCGCACTTGCCCAGATAGCAAAGAATTCAGGCTCGTATTTGTCCAGCTCCTTCCCTTATGAAAGTCACTGATGAATCTTCTCCAGCTTCTCATAGAATCATAGAAACCATTCAGCCCATCAATCTGCACCGACCACAATCCCACTCCAGACCCTATACCACAACCCCACACATTTGTCCCACTAATCCCTCTAACCTACTCATCCCAGGACACTATGGGCAAGTCTTCCATCCATTGATTCTGTCTACACTTCCCCTGCTTCAGCAAAGCAGCCAGTATAATTAAAGACCTCATGCAGCCTGGACATTCTCTCTTCCACCTTCTTCCGTTAAGAAGTTGATGAAGTTGATCTTTCTCTATACCCTAGCTATGTCTGCAACACCACATTTTGCACCCTTTCACTTCCTTCTCTATGAATGGTATGCTTTGTCTGTATAGTGCCCAAGAAACAATACTTTTCACTGTATACTAATACATGTGACAATAATTAATCAAATCAAAAAATTTAGCATGGCTGTTCAACCTAACCCAAACATCTTTGGGATGTGGGAGGAAACTGGAGCACCCGGAGGAAACCCACGCAGGTTCATTCAAAAGTCTGACAGCAGCAAGGAAGAAACTGTTCTTGAGCCGGTTGGTACATGACCTCAGACTTTTGCATCTTTTTACTGAAGGAAGAACAGAAAATGTCCGGGGTGTGTGGGGTCCTTAAATATGCTGGATGCTTTGCCAAGGCAGCGGGAAGTGTAGACAGAGTCAATGAATGGGAGGCTGATTTGCGTGATGGATTGGGCTACATTCACGATCTTTTGTAGTTCCTTGAGGTCTCAGGCAGAGCAGGAGCCCATACCAAGCTGTGATACTGTGTGAATCTTGACTGGGGGAACAATTTACGAAGATAACAGTAGTAGATCAACTTGACCTATGATTACAGTGATACTGTCATATGGTGCAAAACACAGCTGCATCTTTTTAGATTCTCGCAGCTTGAATATTGATTTAATTTGATTTGAATTGATTTAATATGGTTTGATTTATTATTGTCGCATGTATTAGTTCATGGTGAAAAGTATTGTTTTTTGCATGCTACAGAGACAAAGCATACTGTTCGTAAAGAAGGAAAGAACATAAGAACATAAGAAATAGGAGCAGGAATAGGCCATCTAGCCCTTCGAGCCTGCCCCGCCATTCGATAAGATCATGGCTGATCTGTCGTGTCTCAGTTCCACATTCCCGCCCTCTCCCCATAACCCTTAATCCCCTCTCTTATCAAAAACCCATCAACCCGCGTCTTAAAAATATTTAGCAAGGTAGCCTCCACCACTTCAACGGGCAGAGAATTCCAGAGATTCACCACCCTTTGACTGAAGAAGTTCTTCCCCAACTCCGTTCTAAACGGACCCCCCTTTATCTTGAGGCTGTGCCCCCTAGTCCTACTGTCCTTTCTGAGTGGGAAGAGTCTCTCCACCTCTATCCTATCCATCCTATTCATCATCTTATATGTCTCAATGAGATCTCCCCTCATTCTTCTAAACTCTAACAAGTACAAGCCTAGTTTATTCAGCCTCTCCTCATAGCTCAACCCCCTCAACTCTGGCATCAGCCTAGTAAACCTCCTCTGCACTCCCTCCAAGGCCAAAATATCCTTGCATACATAGGAGAGAGCGTAAAATGTAGTGTTACAGTCATAGCTAGGGTGTAGAGAAAGATCAGTTTAAAGAAAGTTTCAAAGAGTTAGAATGAAATTTTAAATGCATAGAACGAGAGTAGAAGATAGAATTTGAAGGTATGCTGGGCACAGCTTGCAAGAAGCTGCCTTGTTCCAGCATCACCTTGAATATCTTAACTTCTTACTTTCTATATACATAGCAACTCATTGCACAGAGCAAACAATCTCCTTCTCTCCTGCTGTATGTCAATGTGTTTAGAAGTCCATTCAAATATAGTTCCTATTTTAACCTAATTACCATACGGCTACACTTAGGATCCTGACTGTGTTGCAGCATTCACTGCCAATACCCAAGGAGAAGCCTGAATGAATACTCAAAAGGATCTATATGGGATTTTATTCCGATGTATGTAAGTGCATCTTTGGAAGGGCTTTATCCTTAGATGAACAATTCAGGGGAGGAACTGTGAGGTGCGAATGAAGGTTAAAAAATTGCTTGATGCGTTTCTAAAAAAAAAGAAATCTATTCAGCCTATCAGCATATCAAGGATCTAAAATGCAATACCAGTGTACGGATTGAAAAAGTACATCACAATGTGGGCTTCACAATTGCTTAGTCTTTTATTTCTCCATTCAGGCTTCAACAATATAATTATAGTGTTTCTAAAATCTTATAGACAGTGTAGTCATTTGCAAACATATTGGTGTATTATGGAAGGAGAACAGCATCACCCCTGCAAACAAGAAGAGAATAAAATCCAGGAGTTCCATGATGCCGCAGATGTTTCCTGGGCAGTAGATACTCTTTGTTTTCCTGGAAAAGTGCAGCCCCAACACCATCCAGGATGAAGCAGCCCCACTTGATCGGCACCCCATCTGCCCCCTTAAACATTCACTCCCTCAACCACCGTGCACAGTGACAGCTGTGTGTCCAATCTATAAGATGCACTCCAACAACTCACTGAGATTCCTTCAACAGCACCTCCCAAACTTGTGTGCTCTCCCACAAGATAGGGTACAAGTGTGGCAGCTGGGAAAACCATCATTTGCAAGTTCTCCTCCAGGCCACGCACCATCATGACTTGGAACCATATCAGCGTTCCTTCAGTGTCACTGGGTCAAAAGCCTGGAACACCCCGACTAACAGCACTGTGGATGTACCTACACCACCTGGACTGCAGCAGTTCAAGAAGCCGCCACACCACTGCCTTCTTGATGTTAGATTTGGGCAATAATTGCTGGACTAGCCGAAAGTGTCAACGAACCATGAACAAATGTCAAAAACGTAAGTAAGGGCCATGTAAACCTCCAGCATGGTGGGCAGGAAGTGGACACTCATTACAAACCATAAATGCACCACCTGCCATGATGGTGTTGGCAAAGCAATAAGTGTCCTTGGCCCATGCCCGAATCAGGCACTGATCTTTCCTTTTAGTGAGAGAAGTAAAAGTGCCATAGTACAGGACATGGTGCATGGGTTTCCTCTGGGTACTCCAGTTTCCTCCAACAGTTTAAAGGTATGCGGGTTAGGTGGACTCGCCATGCTAAATTGCCCCTTAGTATCCAGGTTAGGGGGATTAGTGGGATAAATGTGTGACGTTACAGGGATAGGGTAGTGTAAGAGTTAGTGCAGACACGAGGGGCTGAATGGCCTCCTCCTACACTAATTTTTCTAAAATTTAGTGTCACAAGCAGGCTTACATCAACACTGCAATGAAGTAACTGTGAAAATCCCCAAGTCGCCATACTCGGATGCCTGTTCGGAGGGAATTTTTTGGCACGGCCAATGCACCTAGCCAGCCTGTCTTTTGGACTGTGGGAAGAAACTGAAAAAAGCCAGAGAAAACCCATGCAGACACAAGAAGAATGTGCAGACTTCTCACAGACAGTGACCCAAGCCAGGAATCGAACATAGGTCCCTGGCGCTGTGAGGCAGCAGTGTTAACCATTGTGCCACATGAAGTCCGTACCATAGGGGGTCTGTACTATAAGGGATAAATGACATCAGTCGGATTGGTCAGGGTTGGAGAGATGCCAGGGTAAATGGGGGGAGAAATGAGGAGATGAATTTGGTTCAGCGGTTCCAAAATACTAAAAATATGCAGTTTTGTGTCTCAGGTATAATCCATTATCAAGTTCACAGAATTACCTGGTGGACAACTGGGAATGAGGAATGCACTAACACATGGCATGGTCAAGACAAATAGCATTGGTGCATTTAAGGGGAAGCTGGAATCACAAATAAAGCCAAAAAAAAATAGATGGGGGAACTGAACTGATGGTGGGGAGAGACTTGCATGCTTGCATCTATAGCCTATTTCTATGCTATAACATTCCCTGTAATTCAAGTTTTCCTCTGTTATAATCTTGACTACGCTTATCAAATAACAACTTCATTGGTTGTAAATTGCTTTGGGAGTGTCTAGAGTTCATGGCAGGCGCTATATAAATATAACATGGAACAAACAGGCCCTTTGATCCACAGTGTTGTGCCAAACATGACACCAAATTAAATTATCCCTTCTGCCTGCCCTTGGTCCATGTCCCTCTATACCTTACATATTCATGTGCTTTTCTAAAAGCCCCTTAAATGCCCCTATCACATCTGCTTACACCACCCTCACGGCAGCACGTTCCAGACACCTATCACTCTCTGTAAAAAACTTGCCTCTCACATCTCCTTTGAACTTTCCCCCTTTCATTTTAAGCGCGTGCCCCCTAGCATCAGACATTTCAACTCTGGGAAAAAGGTTCTGACAGCCAACCCTATCGCTGCCTCTCATCATTTTATAGCCTTCTTATCAGGCCTCCCCTCAGCCTCTGCCACTCCATAGAAAACAACCCTAGTTTGTCCAGCCTCTCCTGATAGCTCATATCCTCTAACCCAGGCGGCATCCTGGTAAACCTGGAAAAATGCAGATTCTTTCCCTATATCCAAGAACAAAGAACGGCAGAGGGACAGGCCCTTCGGCCCTCCGAGCCTGGGCCAATCACTTTGTCCTATCTAGACCAACCGTCTGTATCCCCCGATTCCCTGTTTGTTCATGTGTCTATCCAGATTGTTCACGACACAAATTGAAAATTAAGTATTTCTAAAAGCTTTTGGTAATTATGCCAAACACGATCTTGTGTTTGAACCGGAGAATATTTATTCTCCCCCAATGCCGTCCCCGCCCCCCCCACCCCCTCCCCCCCGCCCAACCAGACAAATTAAATTCAAAATGCCCAAATTACATCACGGGTGCAAATTGATTTAGCCATCTCTTGCATTCATAGTTGACAAAATTAATGAGATTGATATTTGTTCATGTGAGCAAGAAATAAGATTCTGCGAGATTCTAATTATACCACAAGGATCAAACTCCTTCAATATTTCATCAGCTACAATTGAATGAGGGAGAGAAAATCTTTAACTGGCTTTGCCACCTGAGTAAGATCCAAGCATTTAATTTCCATCAACTTTTCTCTGTCTCCCTCCCTTTGTGATTCTTATCTATTCATTAATTCAGATAGATCAATGAAGTCTTGATTGTTGCCCCTCTGCGTCACCACCTCCCACCCCCACCTCACCCCCACCACCTCTCCCCCCAGGATTTTATTTAGATTTCTTTTCCTCAGTCTTGGCCAGAGGATGAACCAGGAAAGGTCACCTTTATCACCCATTTCATTTATTATTGTCACGTGTATTGGAAGCAGTGAAAAGTATTGTTTCTTGTGCACTATACAGACCCAGCATACTGTTCACAGAGTACATAGGGGAGAAGGAAAGGGGAATGTGCAGGATATAGTGTTACGGTCACAGCTAGAGTGTAGAGAAAGATCTACAGGTTAGTATATGGTAGGTCCATTCAAAAGCTTGACTGCAACAGGGAAAAAGTTGTTCTTGAGTCAGTTGGCATGTGACCTCAGACTTTTGTACTATTTTCCCAATGGGAGAAGGTGGAAGAGAGAATGCGCGGGATGCATGGTTATGATTATGCTGGCTACTTTTCCAAGGCAACGGGAAGTGTAGACAGAGTCAATGGATGGGAGGCTTGTTTGCGCGGTGGATTGGGCTTATATTTGCCCTGAGAATGTGATGCGGAATCTTGTTCAAATACATTGCATCCGAGGGTCTTTCTGGGCTACGTTAGAAGGCTTTACAGGGCCGGATTCCAGCTTGGGGCAGGAAGCGAATCTCAAGAGTGTTCGCTGGTCCAGATTCCACCAGAAGATGCCGCTGTTGGCCAATGGTGGACCCCACTAATCCCCCTAACCCACACATCTTGTCACTCTAAGCATGGCCAATCCACCTATCATGCACGTCTTTGTGACTGTGGGAGGAAATCTACACAGACACAGGGAGAACATGCAGACTCCGCACAGACAGTCACTCAACCCGGGAATCAAACCCAGGTCCCTGGCACTGTGAGCCAGCAGTGCTAACCACTGCCCCACTGTTCCACAATAGAGATGTTAGTAATTTCTGTGCCCCATCTATTTTTTGAGAAGTGCATTGTTATTAAAGATCAAAAGTAGCTACACCTTTGCTACTTGAATTTTATTTACTGTTTACATTGAAAACAAAGATTTACACAAGTCCAGAAACGAAACAAAAAAAAGTTTCAGAAACTGTGCTACATTGTACAGCGCCACTGAGATAACATCTGCTTTACATCTTCCTCCCTTTTGGGTGCTGAATCTCCTGCTGCTTTGCAGAGGACACAAAAATTGTCATCGTTAAATAATATTTGTAAGGATTTAATCACATCAAAATCATAACGCCAATTATTCCAAATAAAGATGAGGCTACAGTGATAAACATAACTGCGAGGTAACTTGCATACAAGCAGAACTGATGTTACAACATGTGTGTGTTATTAATATTATTTTGATAATGTAAAAGGATTCTAACACTTTCAGACTTGTCTCCCCCATGTAACAATTTAAACCAAATAAAAAGATGTTGTTTAGTTATTCCGATAGTGCGCACATTTTCACTGAAGTTATTAAAATAGTTTGTATTTGTTCAATTGCCCAAGAATGCCAGCAGTACAGTTGCATCAGAGATTCCTGCAATAACTTCCATATGATTTATGTATACGGGTAAGCATTTACTGTCAAAAGCAGACTGCTGTTTATACACATTTACCGTAATGTATTTATCTCTATAACAAAAGGAAAGTCCATAACTGCGTGAAAGGCTAAAGCGTCTCCACGTTTTTGAATGTTGATGAGAATGTCTTGACCCTCGCACCTCGCCAGAAGGTTGCGGGTTGCACAGAAAGTGTCACTGGAAAGTGCAAGACTCATTCAATAATCTGCGGTGATGAACCTTAGGACGATCCCGTTTCACCTCACTGGACCAAGAAATCCCATCTCCCGCTCTTTTACAAAAATATCAACTGTCCATTCACATATGTCCGAGAAGATCGCAGCGGTGAATCTAAGAGACGGTTGATTCTCCTCTGGTGAGAAACATTACGGAACCGAGCGGCAAAGCTCGACAGATACGGGTCATGGATTCCCCCTCCTATATACATAATCCCATGAAGAAATGGCAGACTGGCATACGTTGTCAGATCCCAGAATCCCCGTGACTCCTCGAACTCTCGTGATATTTCTTCCTCGCCCGTTTGAGTCCTTGTTCGAGCTCGGGCGGGAGTGTCCCAGAACGGGGCAGTCACGGCGGGAACCTACCAGCAGGCGATGGTCGAAGGAAAGGGCCCGACGAAGGTGTCTTCAAAAAGCAGCCTGGCCTTTCTCATCAACTATCGTGTCACCTAGGAGGAAGAGAAGCAGCAACAGTAAGCCAGAGAATTGCAGAAGGAATCAGTCATTCAATAACTTGTAGAAAGCCATAACAGTTCTACGACTAAAAGTCAAAGAAAATTAGCACATATTTATTCCTTGTCTTGCGTTTTTCTTTAAATCTGCATGGGCGACTTCTATCTGAAAACACACACTATTGATAAATCATGATGGATTAGATTTTATTGAATAATTACAGTTGTAAAACCCCTCTGTTCTTATCCATTTGGTATGGTATGCACAGGATGAAATTAACTCCTTATTATCATTTCCCTCAGTGTACCCGAACAGGCACAGGAATTTCCACAGTAACTTCATCGCAGTGTTAATGTAAGCCTACTTGTGACTGATAAATAAACTTTAACTGTATTACTGGTATCCAGAGTCTCCAGGGAGACTGATTTGTAGGCTGGTTGCACCGTTTACAATTTAACAAAAATCTCACAAGACCAGGTCAAAGTCCAGCAAGTTTACTCGGTATCACGAGCTTTCAGAGTGCTGCTCCTTCATTCAGTGACTCGGCTGGTGAAGGAGCAGTGCTCCGACAGTGCGTGATACCGAATAAACCTGTTGGACTTTAACCTGGTGTTGTGAGAGAGACTTCTAACTGTGCCCACCCCAGTCCAACGCCAGCATCTCCACCTCATTTACAGTTGGCAGTGAATAACTCTGACAGAGCGGGGGTGGGGTTGGTGCGGGGGGATGGGGCAGTGGAGAAAAGCTACTACCAGTATCCAAAGAGACATACAGCAAAACTTGTGCTGAGATAACATTAGCTACACCTCATCGATGATTCTTTATTTGGACACTTTAGATCGGGGACGTGCGCAGTGCAGGTGCATGTCAGCTGAAGCCCTTATGGGACACACGGGTGTGTGGAGTGGAGACTCAGAGACTGCAGATACATTTCAAATTGAAATTTTGATGAATTTGCTGCCAATAGGACATGGTTTTTTTTCCTCCCAATTTTGAACTGATTGTCTTGGAGGGGCCATAAGTATTGAGGACAATCTTATTGTTTTCCAAACCTGCAGACCCAAAGCAGGTAAACCAGTGGAAAAAAAAATTATCAGCACAAATAAGATTCTGCCGCCTCATCTGGCGGAAATGGGGGTGATCATCTTCAGCAGAGTAATTACTTTTTTTAACCAGTAAGTAATTTCGCTGGGGAAGCAAAGTAAAATGTATAATGTGGCTGGAGTCACACGCTACCCTTTTGCGATGGACACAAGTGAACCAGTTGGGTTTTTAAAGCAATTTGACAGCCTCATGGAATCACTGAATCCCCACACTGCTGAAGGAGGCCATTTGGCCCATCAAACTTCCACCTACAACAATCCCGTCCAGGCCCTATCCCTGTAACACCACATTGTCTACCCGGCTAGTCCACCCTGACACGAGGAAATTTAAAGTTTTTATGTATTAGTTTCGTAAGTAGGCTTACATTAACACGGCAATGAAGTTACTGTGAAAATCCCCTATCCGCCGCACTCTGGTACACTGAGGAGCAATTTAGCACGGCCAATCCACCTAACCCGCACGTCTTTGGACTGTGGGAGGAAACCGGAGCACCCGGAGGAAACCCACGCAGACACAGGGAGAACGTGCACATTCCACACAGATAGCGGCCCCTCACCCCACCCCTCCATCATCCATTTTTAAAAATGACTCTAGATTTAATGAATTCAACGCTCACTTTAGTGAGCTTTAAGTCTCTTTAAGCTTGGTGGCGTATTGGCTTAGAGTTCGGGCTCTTTATAATACAGCAAACATTCTTCCAATCATTTGAAGCTGACTGTAGTTTGATTTTTTCAAAAATCGTTTTACCTGTACACGGAGGAAGGATCAAAGTGAGTATTTTCCACTTACTGAGGACAGCCATTTACTGCTTTGAAGAGATCGACAGCTGTCTTTGTCACCAGGTGATGATGTCACACTGCTGGCTAAAATACACAGGGAGACTATAAATGTCAAAACAGGGACAGCTTCTTGCCTTTAATTAGGAGATTGTATTTTTTCATTAGTTTTTAAATCGCTGATTCAGCCGGCCCTTCCATTTTTTCCAAGCTTTGCGTTAATACTTATTCTGCAAGCTGGTGACAAACAACTAAAGCCCTAAAAATGACCCGTGTGTCCCCCTTCACATGAGGGAGTTTAACTGATAACAGCATGGCCCCCTGGCAGATAGGATGGCCACCTCTGGTTGGCCATATCCAGGAGGTCTCACCACGTGACTTCCTGCCCCTCTCCCCCACACATTTGCCATTGGTTGTCTGACATGCCCAGTTATGCCTCCCCTCCGCCAATTGGAAAGCAAAGACTCTCTTCAACGGCCAACTAGAATGTGCTTGATTCAGTCAAAACAACTTTTTTTTTAATCACCCCCACCCCCGCCATCTCACGTCCAACCATTTAATGATTAGTAAACAAAAAACATTCAAAATGGCTTTTTTTTTTCAACTGCCCCTGCAATATTTCTCCCAGGTCATTCCTAACTGCATCTCGGACGCCAAGCCGGTACCCAAAGGGCTGGCAAGTCTGGTGATGCGGCAAGCGCTTCACGTGCAGTAGACATGAGGAAATGCATTTCACCGGAGGCCTCCGTGAGACAGGTCCACCTCAGCCCCCAATAGAGTTGAGAAGCGAGGCTTGCCCCACTGACCAGCTAATGCCCCCATTTTCTCAGCAAAGACATTAACTGATTTTCTTCCTGGAAGGGCAGAGATCCTGAGTGAAATATTTATCGGCAGCAACTGTAAGACGAGTACGCAAATCAATCCAGCTGCTGGCCTCAGCATCCTGCAGTATGTTCGGACAATGGTGGCAATGCACGCAAGGTTGCAACTGAGTGTCTCAGACTCACACATGAATGCATCTTTCCTCTGTCCACCTGGTCTGATCATTGAGGTTTCCTTAATTTGACTTTTCCAATTGTCGCAATCTTTAACGTTCTTTTTCAATCCAATGAAACCAGGTTGCTCTGGACATCTGCGGGGCTGGAAGCCAGCCCTGGGAGGCTGCTTTAGGGAGCTGTTGCCCGCAGTAAACGCACCATTAGGTTGCTACACAATCCCAGCCAACTGCACGCCATGTGACATCATGACCTGGTGACAAAAGGCTGCCAATGATCTCTCCACGGCTGTCACTTTCTGCTATCAGTAAGTGTGTACGTGTGTTAATGGCGGTGTGTGTGTGCACGTATGTGTGTGGTGTGTGCCTAGCGGTGTGACAATAGTGGCGGCTGTGATGAGAAAGGTCTAAACAGAAGGGGTGTCAGCGCCATTCAGAGACATAAGAGCCACACCTTCCTGAGGCCCAGAAGCATCGGACACCCGCATCCCTCAGCTCTCCTGAGCTGCAGTTGAGATTTCATTTGGATCTTGAAATCTTCCAAATGATTTTTGGAGCCAAATTCCTTCCCTCTTCACAAATCTCCAGCCTACCAGAGGCTTTCATTAGGAGTAGCTAAAATAAGCAGGGCACTGCAGCACAAAAATAGTGCAGGTTTGAGGTGGAACGCCACATAATTGCGTCACACATTCACCTGCCAATAAATTCAAGAGCAGTTTCTTGGATTCCAGCCAATATATAGTTTTAAGTTAAAAGTTTATTTATTAGTGTCACAAGTAGGTTTACATTAACACTGCAATGAAGTTACTGTGAAAATCCCTTAGTCGCCACACTCCGGTGCCTTTAGCGTAGCCTAATGCAGCTAACTGGCACGTCTTTCGGACTGTGGGAGGAAACCGGAGCATCCGGAGGAAACCCACGCAGACACGGGGAGAATGTGCAGACTCCACACAGACAGTGACCAAAGCCGGGAATGGATCCCGGGTCTCTGGCGCTGGGTCTGAGGCAGCAGTGCAAACCACTGTCCTACCACGCTGCCTAAATACTCACAAACGGTGACCGAAAGAGAAAATGCTGGAAAATCTCAGCGGGTCTGGCAGCATCTGTAAGGAGAGAAAAGAGCCGACGCTTCAAGTTAAAGCTTGAAGGGATAGAAAGTGGGAGATATTTATACTGCAGGGGGAGGGAATAAAAGGTGAGCCATAGCCACAGAAACAAGGGGAAAGGCTGCTAATGGCAGCCCATAGAGAGAATAGAAGGGGTGAATGGCCAAAGGGCAGAGAAGCTGAAATCAGAGGGTAAACTGTGACAGATGAAGATGTGGGGGAGGTGGGGGGGACGGTGGGAGAGAGATAAAGTTGAGAAAAAAGGGAAAAGGGGAAGCAAAGGGGGAGAAAAGGTAAGCAAAGGGGGGAGAAAATAAGAGGAAAGAGTGCGGGGGAAAGAAAAATAAAGACAATAAAGAAGTAAAAGGTAGAGAACAGTTAAAAATGAATAAAATGAAAACAGAGAGATCAAGGTAGGGTGGAAATAACCATCTGAAGTCATTGAATTCAATGTTGAGACAGGGAGGCTGTAAAGCGCCTAGCTAGGAGATGAGAAGCTATTCCTCCAGTTTGCATTGAGCTTCACTGGAACATTGCAGCAGGTCAACGACAGATATCATAAAAACCCTACAGTACAGAAAGAGGCCACTCAGCCCATCGAGTCTGCACCACCCACAATCCCATCCGGGCCCTACCCCCATATCCGTACATATTTTACCCACTAATCTATGCATCTCAGGACACTAAGGGCAATTTTTAGCACAGCCAACCAACCTAACCTGCACATCTTTGGACTGTGGGAGGAAACTGGAGCACCCGGAGGAAACCCACACAGACACGAGGAGAACGTGCAGACTCCACACAGACAGTGACCCAAGCCAGGAATCGAACCCAGGTCCCTGGAGCTGTGAAGCAGCGGTGCTAACCACTGTGCTACCGTGCCGCCCCTGTGGGATTGTGTGTTAAAATGGCAAGCAGCAGAAAGGGCAGGGTCCTGATTGCGCACAGGCCGAACGTACTCAGCAGAGCAATCACCTGGTCTATGTTGGGTCTTTCCCAGACACCAAACAGTGTTCTGCAGCCTCAGTTAGTTCAAATTTAGAGCCAGGAATAAAACGACAAAAGGGATTGTCTTTCAAAACACAGAGTAATGAGTCTCATTGCTGTGATTTTGTTGACGTTGGAAAGAAAAGAAAACTGGGTTGGGTGTTTGACAGAGCTATAAGCTGCTGGGAGCTGGGATGTATTTTACCCCAAAGTCTCTCATCTCTGAGACAAAGCAGATTTGAAGCCAGAAGCAAAACCTGGGACAGTTTGTGCACTCCGAGATCTGCATCAGCAGTTCTAAGTTGCAACGATCTGAAAAATCTAAGAATTGTTCCTCCGGAGCTTTGCTCAGCAATTTGTGGCAGGTTCAAAATGTTTGTGTTGCAGTGTAGCGATTTTAAAAATATCCCCCAAAAATAATCCTTACTGATTTAATAAACAATACCTAAAGATTATAGCATAGGTTTGCAAATATTCACTATATTTTAATCAATAGATGGGTTTTTTTTTTAAATTTACAGTTGCTACACAGAATCAATCTCAACCCAAGAACTTATTGAAAGAAGCCATGGCTCCTAATAATAGGTCCAACTTCTGGGACAGAAAAGAAATGTTACCACTGATAAATGGAGAAGGAATGACACCAAAAATGGCAAATAAACATTTTGAAGCATAAAATTGTATTCTAGTTTTAAAAAAAGGCTCAGTTAAGAGCAATTTCTTTTGCATCAAATGCCATCATTGACCAATAGATTATCTTTTATTCATTTGTGGGACATGGGTGTCGCTGGGTGGGCCAGAATTTGTTGCCCATCCCTAGTTGCCCTTGAAACTGAGCGGCTTGTTCAACCATCTCAGAGGGCCACGATGTGGAGTTGCCGACGTTAGACTGGGGTGGGCACAGTAAGAAGTCTCACAACACCAGGTTAAAGTCCAACAAGTTTATTTGGAATCATGAGTTTTTCGGAGCACTGCTCCTTCATCAGAGGGTTAGTTGGGAGTCAACCAAATTGCTGTGGCTCTGGAGTCACATGCAGGCCAGACCAGGTAAGGATGGTAGATTTCCTTCCCTAAAGAACATTAATAAACCAGATGGGTTTTTCTGACAATTGACAATGTTTAACAGTCATTGTTAGATCCTTAATTCTTGATTTTTTTTTTACTGAATTCAAATTTCACCATCTACCATGGCAGGATTCGAAGCCAGGTCCCCAGAACATTAGCAAAGTTTTTGGTTTAATAGTCTAACAATAATACCACTAGACCATTGCCTCCCCGAAATAGATGTCACTACTATTATTCTGGCAATGGAGGTGGTTTGTCTGGTGAAGAACAACTAAGGTTCAAGAAGTTTTGAGTTTCTTCGCCAAGTTCCAACAAATTGGCCGAAATTCTCTAGCTGTTCATACCCTGCTGCCACTGCAAGTGAGGACGGAGAATTTGGTGTTCAACCAAATCTCCATTCACTGCAGCAAGACCAGGGAATCTCACTGGTGTGAACGGCCGGATAATTCAGGCCATTGAGCTTCTGATCTCATTCTAATCAACAGAGCATAAATGATTTGATTTGATTTGATTTATTATTGTCACATATATTAACATACAGTGAAAAGTATTGTTTCGTGTGTGCGATACAGACAAAGCACAATGTTCATAGAAAAGGAAATGAGAGAGTGCAGAATGCAATGTTACAGTCATAGCTAGAGTGAAGAGAAAGGGCAACTTAATGCAAGGTAAATCCATTCAGGAGTCTGAAGGCATCAGGGAAGAAGCTGTTCTTGAGTCAGTTGGTACGTGATCTCGGACTTTTGTATCTTTTTCCCGATGGAAGAAGGTGGAAGAGAGAAGGTCCGGGGTGCATGAGAAAGGACAAAGAAGAAACAACCCAAACCAGTTGCTTCCAGCACCTTTTTGGGATTGGATGGATGCAGCATAGTCTTGGGACCAGGGCACAAATCATTCGTTTAAGTCATGTTTGATACAAGGGACCTAGATAAAAATAATGATTCGGACTGGGCATTGTATGGTCCAGTGGAATTAAAATCTCAGAATCATATCATATACTGCTTACGCAGTTGAAACCAAGGTTCATATGGTTCTGTCAAGATGCCTTTTGTCTTCAGACTGTCATACTGGTGTAATCAGGGGTGCTTTTCCCCAAACTTTGGAAGTCAAAATACGTTATTAGGGGCAGTATTGAATGAGTTCAATGCACTGTGAATTCCACTCTCTTGAACACTATTCCAGAACACTTCAATCTCTGCTATTCCATCGTGAAGCTACAAAAAATGAATTATGGTATGAAATTGAAGTTCACCCTCTAAGTGGGTGCTGCAATAAACGTGTTTGTTTGGTCTCAACCTTGTTATAGTCCCATTGTCAAAAGCTGGATCCAATCCGATTGCCCAGTCCATCACGCAAACTAGCCTCCCATCCATTGTCTCTGTCAACGCTTCGTATTGCCTCGGCAAAGGAGCCAGCATAACCCCAAGCGCCCCATGCTCTCCTCCACCTTCTTCCATCAGGAAAAAGGTACAAATGTCTGAGATCATGTACCAACCGACTCAGAACAAGCTTCTTCTCGTCAGACTTTTGAATGGACCTATCATGTATTAACTTGATCTTTTTCTACACCCTAGCTATGATTGTAACACTACATTCTGAACTCTCTCCTTTCCTTCTGCCCGATGTACTCTATGAATGTTATGTTTTGTCTATATAGCGCGCAAGAAACAATACTTTTCACTGTATCCCAATACATTGGACAATAATAAATCAAATCAAAAATTACTACAATATTGACAGTTTACACTTCTTACAGCACAACCGAAGATGCTCACAGGAACATTGCTAATTTGACATTGAGTCACATAAGGAGAGATATTAAGGCGGATATGATGGGTCGGAAGGCGGATCTTAAAGGAACAGGAAGAGGTAACTAGGCAGTGAGCACTAGGGTAGAAATTCTAGAGCTTAGGGTCCAGACAGATGAAGGCACATCAGCCAGTAGCAGAGCGGCTAAAATCGAGGGTACATCCTCATTACAAGAAAGATGTGGAAGCTATTGAAAGGGTGCAGAGGAGATTTGCAAGGATGTTGCCTGGATTGGGTAGCATGCCTTATGAGGATAGGTTGAGGGAGCTGGGTCTTTTCTCCCTGGAGAGACGAAGGGTGAGAGGTGACCTGATAGAGGTTTATAAGATGTTGAGAAGTATAGATCAGGTGGATTCTCAGGGGCTATTTCCCAGGGCTGAAATGGTCGCTACGAGAGGACACAGGTTTAAGGTGCTGAGAAGTAGGTATAGAGGAGATGTCAGGGGTAAGTTTTTCACTCAGAGGATGGTGGGTGAGTGGAATCGACTGCCTTTGGTGGTGGTGGAGGCGAACTCGTTGGGGTCTTTTAAGAGACTTCTGGATGAGTACATGGGGATTTAATGGGATTGAGGGTTATAGGTAGGCCTAGTAGGTATGGATATGATCAGCGCAACTTGTGGGCCGAAGGGCCTGTTTGTGCTGAAGTTTTCTATGTTCTATGTTCTATATGGGGCCAGAATTGGAGGAGCATAGGATTCTCAAAGGTTGGTAGGGCCAGTGGAAGTGAAGAGAGAAAGGGATGAGATCATGGGGGATTTTGATACAAGGATAAGAATTTTAAGGTTGACATGTTGCCAGACCTGGAGGCAGTGTTGATCAGCGAGCTTACAGCTAAGACAGGTGAAGAAGGCTCGGTGCATGTTCGGAATACGCACAGGAGAGGTTTGGACAAGCACTAAATTATCAGTCTACTTCATAGAATCAAATAAGGTGGGTGGCATAGGGAACAAAATGATGCAGTAGCGTGACAGCAATTGGGATTTTCTTTATTCATGGGACATGGGCATCGCCGGCTAGCCAGCATTTATTGCCCACCGCTAGTTGCCCCTGTACAGAGGGCAGGAGAGGGTCAACCATATTGCTGGGCTCTGGAGTCACATGTGGGCCAGACCAGGTATGGACAGCAGATTTCATTCTGTAAAGGACATTAGTGAACCAGATGGTTTTTTTTCCAACAATGGTTTCATGGTCATCAGTAGATGCTTAATTCCAGATATTTTTTATTGAATTCAAATTCCACCATCTGCTGTGGTGGGATTCGAGCCCAGGTCCCCAGGACATTAGCAGAGATTCTGAATTAATAGTCTAGCAACAATACCACTAGGTCATGAGTTGGAGATTAAGCTCACATGGTAGAGACAAAGCCATGTTGCATTATTGAGAACCAGGCTGCAATTGATCTGAAAATGTGCAATTCATTCATTTGGGGTGTGGGAATGTTCTGACCCTGAGCATTAGCATCTGTCACCTTGATGAGGCCAAATTAATCTAAAAGTTGTGGGAGGGGCGGGGGAGGTTAAGGGGGAGGGGGAGTTAAAATTGAGAAATTAAAATAACCTAATATGAGAACTAGCGGCACCTATAGGTAGGGTAAGATATCTACATGACTAAGCAGAAACGTACACCAGCCTAGACAACCTGAGAGCGTGGACATTTTGTATATCTGCCACTTGTTCCATTCGCTTCATGCATTTTTACCTAATCGGCTTCTGAAACAAATACTCAGTGGACCACAAGGCTGAATGAGGATTACATAGCAAATAAAATGTTAGTTATTATGCCTGAATTTAGTTACTATAAAGGATCATTCCAAGTTTATACAGCAGCATGATGAGCTGTCAACTGGGAACAGATTTGTGCAAAGCTGAATTAAATCTATCGGAATGATTAAACCCTTCTGTAAGTGGAAAGAGATACATCCTAACAGCAAAGCATGATGTTATTAGTTTTATATTAAATAAAATTCAGGAGGATAGAATGTAACGGCGCACCTGATTAGGGGGCTTTTTTTTTTGCAAAGCCATGGTGAGGGATTAAAGGGCTACAGAACACAACCTTAACTAAGGAGACTTGACAGCATACAACTGATGCGTTATCTCGTCTTCAGTTACATGACCACTGATGTCATTTATTTGAACTGTCATATAGGTTATTGATTTTACAGGGTGTTTTGAAAGGCAGACAGCACAGAGAACAAAGTGCAAGTGAGGTTATAACCCGGCTTCTGGTCAATAATTTATTTCTGCAACGGATCCTGCGCAAAGAGCTTCACAGAAGAGAAACTGACTAGGAGCTCCTTAAGTTGCAACTTCTGGTCTCAAAGCTCCTCTATGCCCCTCATCCACAGCTTTGGTACCTCCAGGCTCAAGTTTCCTAATGCGCTGATCTCCCACTTTCTCCCCTCCCTAGCCTTGAGTTTATCCAAAGGTCTGCTGCATGTGTCTTCACTGTGCCAAATGCCCCATTCCCCTATTACTGCTGCACTCATGATACGGTGGCACAGTGTTTAACAGTGCTGCCTCACAGTGCCAGGGACCTAGGTTCAATTCCAGCCTTGAGTCACTGTTTGTGTGGAGTTTGCACATTGTCTCCGTGTCTGCGTGGGTTTCCTCTGGGTGCTCTGGTTTCCTCCCACAGTCCAAAGATGTGCAGGTTAGCTTGACTGGCCATGACCAATTGTCCCTTACTGTCAAGGCGGTTAGTAGGGTAAATATGTGGGGTTAGGGTAATAGGGCCTGGTTGGGATTGTGGTCGGCACAGACTCAATGGGCCAAATGGCTTCCTACTGCACTGTAGGTATTCTAGGAACATCATCACTTTAAAATCCCCCCCTTTGTTTTTAAAACCCTCCATGGCCTCACACCTCCCCAGCACTGTCATCACCTCCAGCCCCACAACCATCCAAGAAATCTGTGCTTTTCTAACACTCTGGTCTTTTGTTCTAACTGTTGTCTCTAACTGTTCCACCATCGGTGGCCGTGCTTATAGTTGCCCAGGTCCCAAGCTCGGGAATTTCCTCCCTACAGCTCTCCATCCCTCTGCTTTGCTTTCCTCCTTTAAAACACTCCTTGAAATCTTCCTAAATCATTGATTGGTTTCAAGAAGGAGATGGATATATTTCTGATTAAAAATGGGTTGAAGGGATATGGGGAAAGATGGGGAGGTGGATTTGAGACCAGGAAAAGATCAACGGTGATGTGATTGAGCGGCAGATCAGGCTCAAAGGGCTGAATTACCAACTTCTGCTCCTAATTCCTAGATTCCTATTGTTCCTCCTTGACCACGCTTTATACCATCACACCTAACATCTCCTCATGTAGTTCAGTGTCACACGATAGTGTTCAAGGGGATGCGATGGCCTGGTGGTGCAATCATTTGACTATGAATCCAGAAACTCAGCTAATGTTCTAGGGACCCAGGTTCGAATCCCGCCATGGCAGATGGTGGAATTTGAATTCAATAAAAAAAAAATCTGGAATTAAGAATCAACTGATGACCATGAAACCATTGTCAATTTCAGAAAAACCCACCTGGTTCACTAATGTCCTTTAGGGAAGGAAATCTGCTTTCCTTACTTGGTCTGGCCTACATGTGACTCCAGAGCCACAGCAATGTGGTTGACTCTCAGCTGCCCTCAGGAAACTAGGGATGGGCAATAAATGCGAGCCAGCCAGTGACACCCATGTCCCATGAATGAAAAATAAGTGAAATGCCCTTGAAATGTTTCATTACCTTAAACGTGATATATAAGTATAAATTGTTCAGGATAGTACAGTGGTTAGCATTGCTGCCTCACAGCGCCAGGGACCTGGGTTTGATTCCTGGCTTGGGTCACTGTCTGTGCAGAGTCTGCATGTTCTCCCCGTGTCTGCGTGGGTCTCCTCTGGGTGCTCCGGTTTCCTCTCACAGTCCGAAAGACATGCTGGTTAGGGTGCATTGGCCGTGCTAAATTCTCCCTCAGTGTACCCCAACAGGAGCCGGAGTGTGGTGGCTCAGGGAATTTTCACATTAACTTCATTGCAGTGTTAATGTAAGTCTACTTGTGAGGCTAATAAATAAACTTCAACTTTATTAGCCGGAGAGAGAAAAACAGAAATGAGCCAAGGGTTCCCACGGCTGATCACTACCTGAAAATTTGTGCCGATGGAACAGCTACCAGCGATGGAGCAACTAAAATTGCAAAATATCCTTATCATCCACCCACAGCATAACCTCAGTCTTTTGTGCACTTACGAGTGCAGGTTGAGTGTTCCTGCATTAAATTGCTAGTATGCTTTCTAATGACGCCTACAGCACATAATTGAACCAGAGATTTATTGATTCAAGAACCTGGAAAGCAACATTCATACTCAGAAATTCCATGTAAAACATAATGGCCTCAAAACCCCTTGGCAGGACTGTTGCTCTGCCTGTGCTCCTTCATCAGAAATACATCAGAAACGCAACTGCTATCTGATGAGGCAGATTGCCTGGAAACGCAGGCAGTCTATGAGATCTATGCCTACATGATGATTTAGCATGGCCGCTGTACTACATCAACGCGATTATATAAAAGCGCTTGATTGCGACGGCCTGCTTCGCCATATGTGCCCACTCTTCCATCTGATCGACTTAAGAACATTTACACTTTTACATTGTTTTCCCCTGCCTAATTTATCCCGGCTTTTAAAGCTTATGCAAGACTTCAATAATAATGGATGTGCAGGAGTACAGTGGGCTGTAATTACGTATCCCGTCCTTCAATCATGCTGCCTATCTTCAGTTATAGCTACGCTAATGACCAGGCATTTATTATCACTGTTCAATTATATTTCAATGAGTAGGATGAAATTCAATGTGAGCTGCGGAATAATTTCTGCATGCCATGCCTCTCCATTGATTATTGTTTTTATACCATGGGTCCATTACCCCATTAGTGAAAAGCAAGGAGTGCAAATCTGCCTCACAGGGACTCTAGGAGCTTTTGATACAAAGACTAGTGGGTTTTCATTAGAGTCATAGAGGTTTACAGCATGGAAACAGGCCCTTCGCCCGATCTTATCCACATCGCCCTTTTTCTTAAAACGCCTAAGCTAGTCCCAATTGCCCGCATTTGGCCCATGTCCCTCCGTACCCCTGTAATTATCTAAATGCTTTTTAAAAGACAAAATTGTACCCGCCTCTACTACTACATCTGGCAGCTTGTTCCAGACACTCACCACCCTCTGTGTGAAAAATTGCCCCTCTGAACACTTTTGAATCTCTCCTCTCTCACCTTAAACTTATGCCCCCTAGTTTTAGACTCCCCTACCTTTGGGAAAAGATATTGACTATCTAGTTGATCTGTGCCCCTCATTATT
Source organism: Carcharhinus amblyrhynchos (assembly GCF_965287045.1). NCBI lineage: Eukaryota > Metazoa > Chordata > Chondrichthyes > Carcharhiniformes > Carcharhinidae > Carcharhinus > Carcharhinus amblyrhynchos. Next base: position 117,224,549 of record NC_137329.1, read on the forward strand.
TTATAGACCTCTATGAGATCACTCCTCAGCCTCCTATGCTCCAGAGGAAAAGAGTCCCAGTCTATCCAACCTCTCCTTATAACTCAATCCATCAAGTCCCGGTAGCATCATAGTAAATCTTTTCTGCATTCTTTCTAGTTTAATAATATCCTTTCTATAATAGGGTGACCAGAATTGCACACAACATTCCAAGTGTGGCCTTACCAATGCCTTGTGCAACTTCAACAAGACATTCCAACATTGGATAAACATATTAAGGGACATATCCAAAGATGTGGAGGTTAGGTGAATTGGCCATGCTAAATTGTCCCTCAGTGGCAGGGGGATTAGCACAGTAAATGGATGGGGTTAGGGCCCAGGCGGGATTATCGTCAGTGTAGGCTCGAAGGGCCGAATGGACCTTCTACACCGTAGGGATTCTACAATTTTTTGACACGTTGGTATGGCAGGAAAATGGAACTGAAGTGCCCACCAAAATTAAATTTAAACAGGTCTGAGGATCTGACTGGTTCCTCAGAAGAGTTCAGTTCTTTATTTTCTTCCCATTTGTTTTGATGCGGACTTCGATGGGCAGAAAGGCAACTTGAAACTCCTCAGGAATTGCCCTTCGCACCCTTCAGAAATGTTTTTTATTCATTTGGATGTGGGCATCTCCTCCAAGGCTGGTATCTACCAGTTCTGAGAAGGTGGTGGTGAGCTGTCCTTCTTGGACCACTGAGACATGAGTGGTGAAGGTCATAGCAGTTTTGATTTGATTTATTATTGTCATATATATTAACATTGTTTCTTGTGCGCTATTCAGACAAAGCATACTGTTCATAGAGAAGGAAAGTAGTGTAGAAAGTAATATTACAGCCACAGCTAGGGTGTAGAGAAAGACCAACTTAATGCGAGATAGGTCTATTCAGAAGTCTGACGGTAGAAGGGAAGAAACTGTTTTGTGTCTGTTGGTACGTGTCCTCAGACTTTTGTGTCTTTCCCCCAATGGAAGAAGGTGGAAGAGAGAATGCCCGGGGTGTGTTGGGTCCTTGATTATGCTCGGGTTGCTTTTCTGAGGCAGTAGGATGTATAGACAGTGTCAATGGATGGGAGGCTTGTTTGAGTGATGGATTAGGCTTTGTTCACGATCATTTGTAGTTTATTGCGGTCTTGAACAGAGCAGGAGACATACCAAGCTGTGATATAACCAGAAAGAATGCTTTCTATGGTGCATCTGTAGAAGTTGGTGAGAGTTGCAGCAGACATGCTAAATTTCCTGAGTCTCCTGACAAAGTAGAGGCATTGGTGGGCTTTCTTAACTATAGCGTCCACATTGAGGGACCTGGACAGGTTGTTGGTGATCTGGACAGCTAAAAACTTGAAGCTCTTGACCAATTCTACTTCATCCCCATTGATGTAGACAGGGCACATCCTCCATTATGCCTCCTGAAGCCAATGACTATTTCTGTTGTTTTGTTGACATTGAGAGATTATTGTTGTCACACCCGTTCATCAGATTCTCTATCTCTTTCCTGTATTGTGTCTCGCCATTGTTTGAGATCTGACCCACAAAGGTGGTATCATCAGCAAACTTGAAAATTGAGTTGGGGGGGGAATTTAGCCAAACGGCCAGAGGTGTATAAGCAGTATAGTAAGGTGCTGAGGACACAGTCTTGCGGAGCACCAGTGTTGAGGAGGTGTTGGAGGAGAGGTTGTTGCCTATCCTTACTGACTGCGGACTGTGGGTTAGCATCCAGTTGCAGAGGGAGCCACTGAGCCCCAGGCCACGAAGTTTGGAGATGAGTCTTGTAGGAATAATGGTGTTAAAGGCTGAGCAGTAGTCAATAAATAGGAGTCTGACACGGGTGTCTTTGTTATCTAAGTGTGCCAGGGTTGAATGTAGGGCCAGGGAGCTGACGTCTGCTGCGGACCTGTTGTGGCAATAGACAAACTGTAGTGGAACCAGGCAGCCTGGGAGGCCAGAATTGATTTGTGCCATGACCAACCTTTCAAAGCACTTCATAATGTCCAATTTCAGCCCTTCCTCTCCAACCCTCATGCTATAAACCTCTTCTGTTTTTTGTTGCTCTTGACTCCGATGAAGGGTCATTCAGACTCAAAACGTTGGCTCTATTCTCTCTCCACAGATGTTGTCAGACCTGCTGAGATTTTCCAGCATTTTCTGTTCCTGTTTCTGATTCCAGCATCCGCAGTACTTTGCTTTTATCAATGGAGAGATGTTGGGCTGCTTGGATTGCTTAACGAAAGGATCAGCACAGATTCAGTAAGCTGACTGGCCCACCTTTTGCGCTGCACCATTTTATAATTCCAATTATCCATCCCTAGTGTGAGGTCAGATATCAACTGACTCAAGAACAGCTTCATCCCTGCTGCCATCAGACTTTTGAATGGGCCTTTCTGATTTTAAGTTGATCTTTACACTCTGGCTATGATTGTAACACTACATTCTGTACCCTCTCCTTTCCTTCTCCCCTATGTACTATATAAACAGTATGCTTTGTCTGTATAGTGGGCAAGAAAAAAATACCTCTCACTGTCTCCCAGTGCATGCGACAATAATAAATCAAATCAAATCAAACCAATATTTTGTCAAACCAGACAGCATTCAAAGTATTCTGAGCAGGCCATGCTGCCATGTTGAGTGACCAACATTTTGAAAGCCCTCTTGGAAAGGCAAATGAAGAGGTATGGTGAAGCAGTGGCACTGTGGTTAGCACTGCTGCCTCACAGCGTCAGGGACCCGGTTTCAAATCCCAGCTTGGGTCACTGTCTGTGCTGAGTCTCCACATTCTCCCTGTATCTACATGGGTTTGATCCAAGTGCTCCGGTTTCCTCCAACACTCCAAATGATGTGTTGGTTAGGTGCATTGGCCATGCTTAAATTTTCCCTCAGTGTACCCGAACAAGTGCCAGTGTGTGGCGACCAGGGGATTTTCACAGTAATTTCATTGCAGTGTTAATATAATCCTCCTTGTAATACTAATAAGTACATTTTAATTTTAAAAAATAAATTTGTGGGGACATTTTCAGCTGAAAGTGGAATATATTTCCATGTAGATTTTTTTTTTAAATGGGGAGATCAAACATTGCAGGAATTGTAAATTCATTGTCAAGCAGCTTGTGGGTCTAAAATGGGTACTGATAAGATCTCAATATGCTCGGTGGATTAAAAATTATTTTCAATGTATTACTTGTTTGTCGTGAGTCACTGAGTTTGAACCTTACTGTGGCCCCATTCTGAAGGGCGGTAATTCATTCTATTGTATGTTGAAATGCCCAAATCATGTTCATTCTTCATCCCGACTAAAGGGATTTCAGAGGTGCGGAGTCAAAGAGTTACAATTGGGAGGAAAGAACAGTGCTCCCATGGCAATATGCAAATGATGCAACACGACACACATTCTGAAAATGTCTTGGGTAATAAAGTTGTCTCACATGACATAAAAATATTTATGAACTTGTATAATCTGTTTTCCATTCAGAGTCTTGGGTACTGTTGCGTATCACTCAATGGAGCTAGAGGCATGAGGCAAAATAACAAATGACTCCAGTTTAATTGCGTAGGGGTTTTTTTTTGCACAATTATGTTTAATTGAATAATTCAAGAGTTTTCAATTAGCTCCTGTGTTTATTCAGTAAAGGTTCTGATGGTTTCAGATGGTCTGAAATTGTGGCACGGCAGCTCAGTGGTTAGCACTGCTTCTTCACAGCGCCAGGAACCTGGGTTCACTTCCCGGCTTGGGTCACTGTGTGTGTGTGTGTGTGTGTGTGTGTGTGTGTGTGTGTGTGTGTGTGTGTGTGTGTGTGTGTGTGCGGAGTTTACACATTCTCCCCATGTCGGTGTGGGTTTCCTCCAGGTACTCCAGTTTCCTCCCACACTCGAAAGATGTGCTGATTAGGCACATTGGCCATGCTAAACTCTCCCTCTGTGCGCCCAAATAGGCGGCGGAGTGCAGCAACTAGGGGATATTCACAGTAACTTCATTGCAGTGTTAATGTAAGCCTACTTGTGAGGCTTAAAAAAAAGTAAACTAAACTAAATAGTACCAGAAGAAGATTGCACAGTGGTTAGCACTGCTGCCTCGCAGAGTCAGGGATTCGGGTTCAATTCCAGCCTTGGGTGACTGCATATTCTCTGTACATGGGTTTCCTCCGGGTGCTCTGGTTTCCTCCCACAGCCCAAAGACGTGCAGGTTAGTTGGATTGGCCACGCTAAATTGCCCCTTAGTATCCAAAGGTGTGTAGGTTCAGAGGATTAGCGGGTTAAATATGTGGGATTAAAGGTGGTATATGTAGAGTTGTTTCAAAATAAAAACCTCACAAATCACAGAATGATTTGGGGACAAAATTCCGCCTGTCATCCCTGTGCTAGCTCTCTGAAGGAGCAACACAGATAAGCATCCCTCAGCGGGTTTCGTGAATAAAGTATTATTCGGTGTGCCCCCAAAGGAAGCCGAGGAGGGTTTCTGCTGAGTGGTGAGATTGTAGTTGTTGCTGAGGTGACGCCCGTTGCTTACAGCGCATGTGAAAGCAGGGTCATTTGTCAAGCACCGTGAAACGCAGGCTGTTTGACGGTTCCAGTGCTGAGGTAAAGCATTTAGCCGGGTGAGAATAGCAGACAGCACAGAAAAAAGAAACTGCATCAGCTGTTCTATTTAGGCTCTGATATTGTCTGTACGAGATGGGGCACAGAGGTGACTGCATTGCACGCGCCTCTGTGAAAATTACACAAAGGATATTGGAAAGGAGCTTTGATCTGGTCTAAAGATTACATCCACAGGTTAAACAGCCATTGTCATAAGCAATTTATGGTTTAAAAGCCAGACATGCCTCGTAGAAGCAGAAAGCGACTCGCAACAAGCCTCTGATGTGAACCATTGAAATGAAATCTGTGTGTGCTTAATGTACCTGAACCAGATTCACTCCCTTCTGAGAGAAAAAAATTCCTCCTCATCTCCGCCTTAAATGGGTGACCCCATACTCTGAGGGGGTGCCCTCTGGTCCTGGACTGTCCCACAAGGGGAAACAAGCTCGCAGTATCTAATTAGCCAAACCCTCTGAGAATCTGATATGCCTCAATAAGGTTGCCTCTCATTCTTCCAAACTGCAATGGATACAGGCCCAACCTATTCAATCACTCCTCATTGAGAAAGTTCCTCCGTTCCCAATATCAGCCTAGTGAATCTTCTCTAGACTGGCTCCAATGCTAGTATATCTTTCCTTAGATAAGGGAACCAAAATTGTTCACATTACTGCAGGTGTGCTCCAACTAGCGCCTTGAGTAGTTTTAGCAACACTTCTTTATTTTTACACTCCATTCCCTTTGAAATAACGGCCAACCTTCCATTTGCTTTCCCAATTACCTGCTGAACTTGCACACTAGCTGTTTGTGATTTATCCCCAAATCCCTCCATGCTGCAGTTTTCTGCAGTCTTTCTCCATTTAAATAATATTCAGCTCCTTTATTCTTTCTACCAAAGTGCAAAACTTCACATTTTCCTACGTTCAACAAAGAAACATTTAGATGAGCGCTTGAAGTGCAAGTCTATGGAGGTGCTGGGAAATGGAATTATAATGAATAGGTCTTAGTGACCAGCACACATATGATAGGCCGAAAGGCCTCCTTCTGTGCTGTAAAACTCTAATACTCTGACTTCAGCATTTTCACGTACAGGTTTCTGCTTCTAGCGATGCTGCGATTGCAGGATTAATACACAATAAGAGACTGACCTGACCTGACAGCAGAGAAGCAAAAACTGCCTGGAGAAATAATCTGCAAATCGCAATAATCCCAGGTGACCATAGGCTGCTCTCCCCTTTGAAGGGGAGAGCTGCCTGGTGGTGATTTAACCCAAGGATCACCACACCTCAGGTAAGAGGCTAGGTCAAGAAGGCAGGGTCTACGTGAATAGTCGCAGCCAGTACGGGAATTAAACCCAAGCTGTTGGCATCACGAACCAACTGCCCACCCACTTGAAATTTAATTTGGCCTAGTGGGATTATCACTAGACTATTAAACCAGAAACTCAGCTAATGTTCTGAGAACCTGGGTTCGAATCCCAGCACTGCAGATGGTGAAATTTGAATTCAATAAAAAAAATCTGGAATTAAGAATCTACCGATGACCATGAAACCATTGTTGGAAAAACCCATCTGGTTCACTAATGTCCTTTAGGGAAGGAAATCTGCCGTCCTTACCCAGTCTGGCCTACATGTGACTCCAGAGCCACAGCAATGTGGTTGACTCTCAACTGCCTTCCAAAGGCCACTAAAGATGGGCAATAAATGCTGGCCAGCCAGCAATGCCCACTTCCCATGAATGAATGAAAACAATTTAATTATAGTTTGGTGTTGCATGGTCTCTTGGACTTTCTTCTTCATAATTTTGCATTCTCTTCAAAGTGAAGGCTGTTAGTGCTACTTCTTGTTTTGGGTGTTCAGTGTCTGAATCCCAATATGTTTCCAGCACAGAAGGAGGATCTTCTACCCTTTGAGGCAATGGCAGCTCAGTACAAGAGTAATCTGATTAATTCCACTCCCCTTTCCTTTCCCTGCATTCCATATTCCTTTCAGCTGTTTATTCAATGCCTGATTGAAAGCCTTGATGGAACCTGCCTGGGCCATACTCTCAGACAATGGATTCCAGAACCATTCACTGAATACAAGAGGACACGCCTCAAGTTGCCTTTGATTCCTTTACCAATCACTTTATATCTGCGTTCTCTGGTTCTCAACCAAAACTGTTAATGGGAATAGTTTTGTCCTCTCTACTCTACCGCAACGCCTCTTGGTTTTGAACACTGTTCTGAAACCTCTTCTCTAAGGAAAACAACCCCAACTGCAGGTATCAGGTGTAGGACAGGCAGATATAAAGCACCCACTATTCTATCTGCACCACATACGTTTCCCAATTTCAAAACAGGGCCCCCTTCCTGCACTGTACCACCATAACATTTTTTCCACACACACACCCTCTTGTAAGAATGCCAGATTTGGATATCTTTTTGATGTTAAAGTGTACCCACCAGGGAATTGAAAGAACAACTTTCTTTCTTCCCTGTCCCACCCATCATAGGTCGGCATGGTGGCACAGTAATTAGCACTGCTGCCTCACAGCGCCAGAGACCGGGGTTCGATTGCCGGCTTGGGTCACTGTCTGTGTGGAGTTTGCACATTCTCCCTGTGTCTGCTTGGGTTTCCTCCGGGTGCTCCGGTTTCCTTCCACAGTCCAAAAGGCAAGCTGGTTAGGTATATTGGCTATGCTAAGTTGACCCTCAATGTACCCGAACAGGCACCAGAGTGCAGAGACTAGAGGATTTTCACAGTAACTTCATTGCAGTGTTAACGTGAACCTTGTGACAATAATATATAAATTTAAAACTACCGTGGCAGGAGGGACAGAAAATTTGGCGGCTATTGTAAAGACCCTTTTTTATTCATTCATGGAACATGGGCAGTGCCAGCATTTAATGGCCATCCCTAGTTGCCCTTGAACTGAGTGGCTTGCTGGGACATTTCAGAGGGCAGTTGAGAGTCAACCACATCGCTGTGGCTCTGGAGTCACATGTAGGCCAGACCAGTTAAGGATGGCCGATTTCCTTCCCCAAAGAACATTAATGAACCAGATGGGTTTTTCCGATAATCGGTAATGGTTTCCTGGTCATTAGTAGATTCTTAATTCCAGGTTGTTTTTTATTGAACTCAAATTCCACCATCTGCCGTGGTGGGATTCGAACCCAGATCCCCAGAACATTCGCTGAGTTTCTGGATTCATAGTCAAATGATAATACCACTAGGCCATCGCCTCCCCCGTAACTGACTTCCGGCGGGAATTTCCAGACTTGGGATGCTTGCGGCTAGAAATTCCCACCCGTTGTCTTTACACGTACCTGTTTAGCATTCTCATACACTCAGAACAATCAATGTTGAACTGCCATCGCTGCTGTGTTCACAAACTGCATAGCCAGTCTGCGCAAAGCAAGATCCCAAAAACAGCAGTGAGATACTCAAAGTTAATCTGTTTTGGTGATGATGCTTTAGAGCAATGAACACCGTACCAGATACCAGGGGAGCAACCTGTTCAACTTCAAAAAGAAATGCAGCGATAAATCTTTACGTCCTCCCAGACACTGGATTCAAGCTGTGCAAATTAATTTATATTGGCTTCAGCGAGCGGACACACCCACCCTCTCTATTTGGGCTGGCTTTGAATCCAGGTCACGAGAGGTCGAAAGGTGAAAGGTCAAAGGCAAAACCCAGTGCACCACCTAATTCAGCGTAGACGGCTTTGCAAACCTACCTGGAGTTCACTTAAATGTCGAGATAGTTGTCGGACCTGTCACCCGAGGAGGTCTCTCCTGGGCAGGAGAATTGGAGTTCCAGCGAGGTGCTGTAAATGGGATTTATACCTGGCTGGAACCCCTACCAATCTCCAACCAGCAGCTGCAGTACAAATGCAGTTCAAGTTAAAGTCATTTGCATTGTGAAGCAGGCAATCCAAAAATGCCACCTTTTTTTTTAACACTAGCCTGAAATTCATTCTGAAATTCAAATATTCTCTGGTTGGAAAGATTGCAGTGACTGACTCACCTTGGTGGTCTTTACTTTATTCCCAGAAGCACAGCTCCAACCAGTACGATCTGGCAATACTTTACATTCCTCTCCTTCAAGGCATGGCTGCATTTGACACCACCACTTCTGTAAAACGATTGAGGCTGGTTCCACAAAAGAAAACAACAGTTTATTAGCTTAAGTTCCCTTCGGAAGGCAAATAAAAGTCTTTGGCATATTGTTCCCACAATGTAGTGGAGTACATTTCTATTTTCCCTTCCAGATTTGGTCTCCTTGGACAACGTTGGTCTCCATTGCCTAATAGGTCTCGGATTGGACTCGGGTGGGCACAGCGAGAAATCTCACAACACCAGGTTAAAGTCCAATAGGTTCATTTGGAATCACGGGCTTTCAGAGTGCTGCTCCTTCATCATGAAAGCTCATGATTCCACTTCAAATACTGCACGCGGTTTTGGTAACCATACAAAGAGAATAAAGAGACACTGGAATGGGTGCAGAGGAAACTTACAAGCGTAACACCAGAAATACATGTATACATTAATCAGCAAAGGATTGACAGTCTTGAAACAAAGGCTGGGGGGATGATCCAACAGGGGTCTTAAAGTTCTGAAAGGTTTGACAGGGTGGATACAGAGAGTCAAGGCAGAATTTTCCTGTCCCGCCCACTACAATTCTCATGCAATGCAGACCATGAAATAGATCCATTGATCTCGGGTAGGAACTTTTGGCCTTGGGGTGAGCGTGGCCAGAAAATCCCATCCAATGCGTCTTCTTGCAGGGAAGAACATAATTAGAGGGCATCGACATAGTCAATAAGAAATCCAATGGGGGAATTCAGAAGAAACTCATTTATCCATGGAGTGCTGAGAATGTGGAATTTGAAGCAACTAAGGCAGATGAAATTAAGGGGAAATGGGGTAAGTATATGGAGGAAAAGATGGTGGATTTAGATGAGAAAAGATTGAGAGGAACATAAACACCAACATGGGCTGATTTGGCCAAGGAGATCTATCTTGAACTCAGTACAAGAAGAAAGTGATTATCACTTGTTCCCCTTTGATAGGCATCAGAATGTATTCATGAATGGCAGACCAATAATAAACTATCATAGAACCCTAAAGTGCAGAAGGGGGCCATTCTGCCCATCAAGTATGCACTGACCACAATCCCACCCTGGCCCTATCCCCACAACCCTATGCATTTATTCTAACTAGTTTCCCCCCACCTCAACACCAGTGGGGCAATTTAGCACGGCCAATCCACCTAACCCACACATCTTTGGGGTGTGGGAGGAAACCAGAGCACCCCCAGGCAGACATGGGGAGAAAGTGCAAACTCCACACAGACAGCGACCCAAGCCGGGAATCGAACTTGGGTCCCTGTGAGGCAGCAGTGCTAACCACTGTGCCACCGTGCCAAATGGGGTGGAATTTTATGTCGGGGGTGGGGAGGATTTTACAGTCCCACCAAAGTCAATGACCTTTTGAATGGTTTGCTTAATTTTACACCCACCGACCCCCCCCCCCACCACCATCGCACTCTCCCCACTCCCCCAAGCCACGATAAGGCTGTAATATTCCATTTTCACCATTTTAAAGAATTCATGCTATCTTTTCCCATCAGAAAAAAAATTCTACATTGGAGACAAAAAGCTCTGTGAACAGGTGGCTATCTATAACAGATGGACAGACAAACAATGATGCCAATTTTATGCTTGGGCAGCAGGTTGGAATCAGGCAAATGTTTAAGCCAAATTTAGCATTTGTTAGAGTGGGATCAGTGAGGGTCTAACTCAGTATTCTATCTGGCAGAGATGGTCTATAGTTTTGATCTGCAACACCAGAACAATTGTGAAAATTAAACCTGGGTCACAAATTGTGTTCCCGTGATCGCTGTTGCCTCAACATACTGCCCTATCAATTTGCATTAGAATGATAGAATCACTACAATGCAAAAGGAGCCATTTGGCCCATCCAGTCTGCAATGACTCTTTGACAGAGTATCTTACCTAGGCCCTCTCCCCCGAACACCGCACTTTTTCTTAGGCTAATCCATCTCATCTACACATCTTGGGACACTAACGGACATCTTTAGCATGACCAATCCACCTAACCTGCACATCTTTGGAGGAAATCAGAGCACCCGGAGGAAACCCATGCAGAGAGCGTGTGAACTCCACAGAGTGACCCAAGCCAGGAATTGAACCCGGGTCCCTAGCGTTGTGATTACTATGCCACCCTACCGTCCATTATTATTCCTGGCTATGTTAAGAATCCAGAATCTTCATAACATTCTTAATTAGGGAACTGTCTCCGTTACACTTGGTTCAATAAACATTCCATCTGGGCAGCGCAATCGAAATCCTTTTCATTATTTTGTTTGGCACTGCAGAATACATTACCTTGTTAGGCACTTTCAATCCAACTAAATGTGAAGCAAAGCGATATTAAAAATAGTTCTGTTAACTACACGAGAGAAAGGAAAGAAGCCACGGTCAAACTTTGGAATGGGGGAGGGGGAGATTGGTGTTAAAAAGGGAGAAGCATACCTACCATCAACACATGAAGGAGCAGCTCGCGTTGTTCCTGCCACTTGTCCTGGGAAACAGGAGCACTTCACTGTCTGGGATCGTTCTTCGATTTTGTTTTTATTGCAGCATCTGTGCAGAGCCACTACCTCACAGGTGCCAGTCTTAACATGGTGAGCTGTGCAGTAATAAATGAGCAAGTCAGTGGAAAATCACCACATGGAGATACTCGCACTCCCTGAAATGTTTGCCGTGTCCACTCGGGAGAGCTACAGCTCAGAGTACTGTTGGTGTGACTTGACTATGGGGACTATGTCTTGCCTTCCGAATCCACAGCCTTAATCTCAACCAGATGATCCCAGATTATAGAATCCCTACAGGTCATTCAGCCCATCAAGCCCTCACCGACAACAACCCAATGACTCTCTCTACGCTTCCCACTGTCTTGGAAAAATAGCCAGCATAATCAAGGACCCCCAGACATACTCTCTTCCACCTTCTTCTGTTGGGAAAAAGATACAAAAGTCTGAGGTCACGTACCAACCAACTCAAGAACAGCTTCTTCCCTGCTGCCGTCAGCCTTTTGAATGGACCTACCTCACACTAAGTTGATCTTTCTCTACACCCTAGCTATGACTGTAACACTACATTCTGCACTCTTTCCTCTCCTCGCCTATGAATGGTATGCTTTGTCTGTACAGCATGCAACAATACTTTTCACTATATACAAATACATGTGACAATAATAAATCAAATTAAAAATCCCACCAAGCCCTACTCCCACATATTTACCCTGCTAGTCACCCTGACACTCAGGGGCAATTTAACATGGCCAACCTACCTAACTCGCACATAGACTCTAGAAGTAGGAGGAGGCCATTTGGTCCTTCGAGTCTGCTCTGCCATTCATCTTCATCATGGCTGATCATCAAGTTCAATATCCTGACCCGTCTTTAGACTGAGCGAGTAAGCCAGAGCACAAGGAGGAAACCCATGCACACACAAGGAGAACGTGCAAACTCCAGTCACCCGAGGCCGGAATTGAACCCAGATCCCTGGTGGCTGTAGGGCAGCAATGCTGAACACTGTACTACCATGCCTGTTCAATGGTTTCAGGAACATCATTAGACTTTCAAAAGTCTAAATAATTAAATTCCAAATTTGTTTTTATACTTTTTCCAAATTTCACCATCTACCTTAGCAGGATTTGAACCCGATCCTCGGATCTTACGTTGAGGTTTTTAGAATTACTAGTGTAGTGATAATCCCACTGCACCACTGCCTCCCCTAATGGAGTAAGGCTATCTAGTATTGGCTTACAGAAAATTGTATCGGTTTCCATCCTGTCACCCCCCACTCCCCCATCCAATTATATTCTTTCTGCATCCCACTCTGAGTTCCAAGGTGCACCCATGCACGTGGGTGACATTGGATGTTGGCGCAGAGCCACAAAGAACCCAGCAAGTTCATTCCTTGGCCTGTACAAAGTTAGTTCATCTCAAACAAAGTGATGACGGGAGCATTACAGCGTTCTCAGCTCAATAGAAGGGAAATAACATCCTGAGGAACTGACTCTGGGTCGTATGTTAAATATCCAATCCACACTCGTTTCCTCTAAAACCAGCCTGCACAGCACGTATAGATTAGTTTCTCAATGGCTGCTATTGCTGAGTCTCGTGTGGTTTCAATAAATCCGTTCACTCTAATGCAAAGGACGATGGATTCTCGCTGTTTGTTATTTGAGGCACAAATGTAAAAACGGGGATAAAGGATGCACTTATTGCAGGAAATATTGAACAATATTTCTCAGGGAATATAAATTTAAAGTTTATTTATTAGAGTCACAGGTAGACTTACATTAACACTACAATGAAGTTACTGTGAGAATCTCCTGGTCATCACACTCAGGCACCTGTATGGGTACACTGAGGTAGAATTTAGCCTGTTCAATGCACCTAACCAGCACATCTTTTAGACTGTGGGAATAAACCGGAGCACCCAAAGGAAACCCACACAAACACAGGGAGAACATTTAGACTCCACACAGACAGTGACCTGAGCCGGGAATTGAACCCACCCCCATGTATACTGAACATGAAAATCTTCTCCCTTCAGAGTGAAGGTCATTCCTCAAATAATTCAATCATTCTGTGCGGAAGTAAATCTACAGCCATCACAATTCAGTGTATTTATTTCGTTTTCGTGTTTATTATTTCAAAAATAATTCTCTAGAATCATGGGACGTAATGTTCCTGCAGGCACTGGGAGCCTATTGGTTGGGACGATACAAGAGTCCCGAGGCCCTGCTTGTCATCGTGGCAAACACCAGCGTAACTAGATGTGACACAGACTCCTAACAGACCATCACTGTGCTCGCTGGAAGGGTTCGCGAGGGACAGGCCTGAGCAGAGGCCATTAGCAGCCTCTAGGAAAAATTAAACCCTGCCACAGGATTATTTTTGGCCATTCCTGTAGTCCTTTATTCGTTTGTGGGGCATGGCCATCGCTGGCTGGATGAAATTGGTTGGACTTAAACCTGGTGTTGTCAGACTTCTTATTGTGTTTATCGCTGGCTGGGCGAGCATCTATTGCCCATCCCTGGTTGCCCTTGGAAGGGAGTTGAGAGTCAACCACATTGCTGTGGCTCTGGAGTCACATGTAGGCCAGACTGGGTAAGGATGGCAGATTTCCTTCCCTATAGGACATGAGTGAATCAGATGGGTTTGTCCAACAATCATTTCATGGTCATCATTAGATTCTTAATTCCAGATTTTTTAAATTTCAAATTCAAGTTCCACAATCCACCACAGTGGGATTTGAACCCAGGTCCCCAGAACATTAACTGAATTCCTGGATTAATAGTCCAGTGATAATACCACTAGGCCATCGTCTACCCCAACTTATGGCTCAGAGATGTGGTCAGGGAGCAGAGGAATTCTCCTCCGGCCTACTGCTGGATGGTGGCCTTAAGTTGCTGCCAACCTCTGGACTCAGTGGGGGAGAGGAGAGGGGGAAGGGCAGGCAGTTCTGAATAAATACTGGTGGGTTCTGAGAATGGCCGCTGAGCTTGAGAACTCAACTGGCTGCCCAATGGGAGTGGTTTGCCCATTCCCAAGACAGCTTGCCCCAGGGAAGCTCACCTCGAGATGGGACAGCTTCAGGGAACCGTTCTGATTTGCAACCATTGGAAGTTCCACATTCTGCTGCACAAGAACCACCCCGAGCCCCTCCCTCCCCCACCCTCTCCTTACCTCCTGAACCTCGGAACCCACCTTCCAGGCTGCGGCAATATCCAGCCTGTGATGCCACTAGCCTATTTTTACTCCATAGAGAGTGGGATTTGGAGTTTTGAAGTGTTAACAAGTCTGTAATCAGGCTTCAATTGTCTGTTTGTGTAGTCAGCCTTCAAACAGGGAACACTTGCCAAATGCATGGGAAACAAGTGGAGACAACTGGCTTGGCAGTTACATCAAGTAACGCACTTATGAAGATGAATGTCATACGCAGAGAGATTAAACTGTGAAACTAAACGTTCTTAACATTTCAATATCGCAGAAATGCAGTCACTCTTCACATGAAATAAATACAAGCAAAACCTAAACCACGCCAACCCAACAAAAGTCCACAATGTTCAGATACAGTCAGATATTACATTTGGCCAATGTTCATTCCTATTCAAGTGTATAACTGCAAGCCCAGTGTAATAACCCCACGGAGGCGGGACTCCTGTCACCAAGTTACTTTATTTACACCAAACATCTGTACACAGCCAGCTCTGTGGTTGCCCCCTGCTGAATGCAGGCTGGGAGGCTTGACACACCTGCTTTAAACAGGGAGCATGAGGCTCCCTGATCTAACTATCAATTAGGATTCATCAGATAGTTCTTACTCTAGCAAGCCAACCTCATTAGCCTGTTGAAGTCAACACACCCAGTCAATTAACCCTAGCATTCTAGGATAAATTAACCAAAAATGAATATAAATTCAATCAGATATATTTAATGTTTGAAATAAAATACCTCTGATTTTTCTTTTAATTTGAATTTTGCTATAGATTCTGACATTTATAGTAGCACTGGAGAATTTTGTTTCAGAGAGCTCTGTTCCAACTATGCTGATACATTCTTGAGCAAACCCATTAGGATAAACAAGTTTAGAGCTCTTCTTCCCTGTCCCTCTACCTGTTATTTTTAAATGGATATTAGCTGTTTTAAAATAAACAGAGAAACTAAATATGCTGAACATTGGTGGCACGGTGGTTAGCACTGCTGCCTCACAGCGCCAAGGATCCCGGTTCAATTCCAGCCTTGGCTGCCTGGCTGTGTGGAGTTTGCACATTCTCCCCATGTCTGTGTGGATTTCCTCTGCGTGCTCTGGTTTCCTCCCAGACTCCAAAGATGTGCCGGTTAGGTGGATTGGCCATGCTAAATTGCCCCTTAGCATCAAGGGATTAGTAAGGTAAATATGTGGGGTTACGAGAATAGGGCCTGGGTGGGATTGGTGTTGGTGCAGGCTCGATGGGCTAAATGGCCTCCTTCTGCTCTGTAGGGATTCTATGATTTGTTCAGGAAACAAGCCCCTTATCATTCTCAAATAGGGCCTCTGACCAGGCCAAGAGAAACAAGGCCAAGCCTAATAACTTCTTGTTTCTATGGTAACAGGCAGCTGCTCAAGCCTACCAGAACAGTGCGCGTAATAGGTTAAAGCAGCAAGTTGTAGCAATTTAAGTTTCAGGAGGTTGAGAATCTTCTCTGTTTTCTATTTGTAGCAAGATTGTAAATGGAAGGAAGAATAACGAGCTTATGATTGCACTACAAGCAGTAACGAGATGAAATCTTTTCCCTAAATTGGATCCAAAAGAGGCCTTATAGTAACTAATGCCTATGAAAGGCTTCATTACCTCTGTTTACTCAACAGGCTTTGTACCGTACATGCCAGCAGACTGTTTAGGAACATCTTTCAGAAAAGGCTGGCCAAGATGCTAAATGCTGTGCTTTATATAGCTGGAATCTCAGAATTCAAGCAGTTTTGTTGGGCTAGTCTTGGTTATTTCTCATGACTTATGATGCTACGTTAACCCTTTAATTCCAGGTAAGTTGAGCTGACCTCCAGCCATCTTTAATAGCTTCATGTCACCTCTGGGTTAGACTTCCATTTGGGGTGTCCAGAATGTTCAGATGTTGGGTGAGTCGTGATGCTTGTTTTGGAGAGCCAATGGGGATTCAATGGGCAAAATGGCCTCCTTCTGCAGCTTAACAATTCTGTGAAATGGTGCACACTTGAGGGATTCTCTCTTCTCCCTACCCTCCACTCACGCACCCCCCACCCCACCCTTTCCATTCAATGACCAGAGTAACATTTCATTGGCTATAAAGCACTTTGTGACTCGCTGAGGTCATGAAATATGGGCGGCAGCGCGGTGACACAGTGATTAGCACTGCCGCCAGGGACCTAGGTTCAATTCCGGCCTCGGGTCACGGTTCGTGTAGAGTTTGCACACTCTCACCGTGTTTGCATGGGTCTCCTCCGGGTGCTCCAGTTTCTTCCCACAGTCAAAAGATATGCGGGTTTGGTTGGTTAGTCATGCTAAATTAGCAGGTAAATATGTGGCATTATGGGAATAGGGCCAGGATGAGATTGTGGTCAGTGCAGGCTCTATGGTTCAATGGAAGGTGCCATTGGAGTAATTGAAATCTTTCTTTCTCTCTATCCTAACATCAACACCTCAGCTGAGACCAGATAACTGAGCTGGAACATGTGGTTTATATATAGCACACCATCACGAGGAAATAAATTGGCAGGAGCAGGAGAAGACCTTGGGGCCTGTCAGTCCTGTTCAGTCATTCAATTCATTCCTGGCTGATCTTGGGCTTCGAGTCCACTTTCCCTCCCACTCCCCATGTCCCTTGATCCCCCGGGAAACCAAAAATATGCCTTTCTCAGCCTTAAATATATTCAATAGTGGGGCAGTCACAACCCACTGAGGTCTAGAATTCCAAAAGATTCGAAACTGAAGAAATTTCTCCTTATTCCATTCACAAGTGATTGGCCCCTTATCCTGAGACAATGCTCCTGTGTTCTAGCTTTCCCAGTCAGAGGGGGCAGTCTCCGCGTCTACTCCACCAAATCCCTTCAGAATCCAATGGCTGGAATTTTACTGTCCTGTCCGCCACGGGAATCGGAGCGGGCGAGGAGGAGGGGGGAGCCATGGAAAGGTCCACTCACCTCAGGCGGGATTTTACGGTTTCAGGATGAGCAAGGCCATAAAACTCTGCCCAATTACCGGAATTTTACCACCACGCCCACCTCGGAATCGGGCGGGAGCGGCTCGGAGAACAGAATTCATTGGCCTCGGGCAGGATTTCACAAGCCTCACCTGAGCGAGGTCTTGAAACACTGCCCAATATACTTCTAAAACTCCAGAGTATATAGACCCAATATATGCACTTGATTAACTGTAAGCAACTTCCCACATAAAAGCCTGCCCCAATAATGTCAACATTCAGCTCCTTGGCATATCTAAGGAGAAAATAATTCGTTCTAAATGTTACTCCAGTTTTCACACTCCAGGTTGTCTTGGAGTTAGTGGTAGCAATGAGCCCCACCAGTTTTACACTTGGCTCCGAAAGCAGCTCTGCCCAAGTCGAAACACAGCAATGAATCACATCTTGGCAAAGGATTAATACTTGTGCAGCAGGGATGGTTTGCAAAATGGCAGAGAATCACAGACATTTCTGCCATCGCATTACTGGCGTGAGCTTGAGCTGGAACTGCTGACTGTGCTAATGAGTGGTTGTCAATTATGTTCTCAGTGCAGTGTATATAAAATAAAATACAGCCGATAAGCAGTGATATGGGACCACAGCCCAGGCTATTCCGAATTTAGAGAGTTCAGCAAGATCCAGTCAAAAAGTTGTAATGAAATGAACACAGTGGTGCCTGCATTGCGGGACACTAATAGGCCAGGATCAAGTCACATTTATGTCTCCTTCAAAATAGAGAAAAAGGAGGCCTATAACTTTATTTAAAAGAATGGCCCAATACCCAGACAACTTACAGCTAATAACTAATAAAGTCAATTTCTGAAAAAAAGAGACGTGCTGTCGAAACTTTTCATCTTGCACCTAGCAGGACAGATTCACAAGAATACTAAACCTCAAAGGGAAAGCAATTTAAAAAACGCACGAGAAGAGGGTGCTGACTGGTTGACAAGTGAATGGCATGGTAGCACAGTGGTTAGCACTGCTGCTTCACAGCTTCAGGGACCCAGGTTCATTTCCTGGCTTGGGTCAGTGTCTGTGCGGAGTCCACACATTTTCCTTGTGTCTGCGTGGATTTCCTCTGGGTGCTCCGATTTCCTTCCACAGTCCGAATGACGTGCTGATTAGGTGCATTGGCCATGCTAAATTCTCCCTCAGTGTACCCAAAAAGGCATCAGAGTGTGGCGACTAGGGGACTTTCACAGTCATTTCATTGCAGTGTTAATGTAAGCCGACTTGTGACACTAATAAATAAACCTTAAAATTAATAAATAAAATTTAAACTTTAAAGACTCTGATTGGTAGACCCGTTACCATGGTGAAAGTGCCAGCTTCTGTTTAAATTCAAACCAGGTCAACTCGGATTGGTCAAGGCATTGGCCACGGGGAATGAAGCAGGGAATGGCTGTATATCAAGTGGTTAGCCTGCTCCCTCACAGCGCCAGGGACCTGGGTTCAATTCTGGCCTCAGGTCACTGCCTGTGTGGAGTTTGCACATTCTCCCCATGCCTGCGTGGGTTTCCTCCGGGTGCTCCGATTTCCTCTCATGCTCCAAAGATGTGCGGGTTAGGTGGATTGGCCATGCTAAAATTGACCCTTCGTGTCAGGGAGATTAACAGGGTAAATATGTGGGGTTATGGGAATAAAGTGGGATTGTGGTTGGTGCAGTCTTGATGGGCCGAATGACCTCCTTCCACATGGTAGGGATTCTGTGGTTCTCTGTTAAGTTGAAAAGACGCAGTGCGTGGACAGGTTTTCTTTGCTTGGGAAGGGTAGGGCCCTGTGTAAGAATGCAGATGCAACTCAGCCACACTGTGAGGCTGGCCAATAATCTCGAATTGTTTGCCAGAATAATTCTTAGCACAATCAGATTAGCAAATGTTGTTCAATCATGAAATCACCTTGAACGTTGAACACTATGTTCTGAGGATTGCAAGTACAGGCTGGTTTCGGTACAGTGAATACTTTACCCCTCGCGAACAGTGGGAAGGATCTTGCTGTTTGATACGATCTGCCAGGTGTTGGGATGTATGGCATCTCACTGGTACATTGTGCATTAGTGTGGCAGACATAACATCTTTTTGGAGAATACCACTTTGTATTGCTACTGCGTTGTAGCAACATTTAAATTGAAATCAGAGTATCCCTACAGTGCAGAAAGAGGCTAATCGGCCCATCAAGTCTACACCGACTCTCGGACAGAGCATCCCACCCAGACCCTATCCCCATAACCACACACAATTACCATGGCTATTCCCCCTAACCTATACTTTTGGGGACACTAAGACACAATTTAACATGGCCAATCCACCTAATCTACACATCTTTGGACTGTGGAAGGAAACCGGAGCACACGGAGGAAACCCACGCAGACATGGAGAGAATGTGCAAACTCCATCCAGATAGTCACCTGAGCCAGGAATCGAACACGGATCCCTGGCACTGTGAGGCAGCAATGCTAATCACTGTGCCACTATGTCACCCAATTAATAGTGCAATCTGTAAATTGCCCATTCAGAGAGACTAGCAGGGTGGATAGGTGGATAGGTGGAGTTATATTCTGCCCATACAAAACATGGTTTAATAATTAGTTGGGAGGCAAGAGACAGAGAGTCGGATGAATGGCGTGCACTCTCGTTGATGTGTGTTATTCCCAGGTATTTGAGTGGGACCCTTAGCTCTTTCCCAGCTAAGTTCATTATATAGTTGAAGAAATGTGAAGCTCTTTTCAGGTGTCAATGATGATAAATTATGAGGCACGGGTGGCTGTGCAATAGATCCCAAAGTTCCAAAGGGACGCTGGCAGATTAAGCAAGTGTCCAAAGCTCTGACAGATGTAGTTCAAGGTGGGAAAATGAGAGGTCATTCGCTCTGGATCCGGGAAAGACAAATTGGAATACTTTCTTCATGGTGAGAGATGAGGGAGCAAAGGGATTTAGGTATCCAAGTCACAGAAAGCTAACGCACGTGTACGAAAATCAATCAAAATACAAATGGAAAGCGAACCGGAAATGGATTGCATTGCAAAAGTGAGGAATTATATTTTCACTTGTAGAGTGCCTTGGTATAGGATTTCACTTTTTTCACACCCACGCTTATTTTAGCCTTTGGAGGGTAAGTACAGGGGGGAACTGGTGGAGGGATTCCTGAGCTGTTTATCAACTAGTTGAATTGTGTCAAATGCTCCTTCCATAGCCAATGGATCCTGGCATTGGATTCGAACCTGGATCTTCTAATTCTGAGGTAGGGACACTACCCTCTGTGCCACAAGGCCTCCTACATGGGCTTCACATTCAGCTCTGGGCGCAGAATTCCAGGAAAGAGATACTGCCCTTGGATGGATTCCAACACAGATTCACCCAAATAGCAGGGTTCAAAGAGTTAAATTATACCAACGGACGGCAGGAACTTCCTTTCTATTCCCTTGAGCTTATGAGGTTGATGGAAGATGATAGAGATGAGTTGTCTCAAACCCTGTAAGAAGTACCTGGAATAGCACTTGGCACATCATAGCATTCAAGGCAATGATTAACATAGAAACATAGAAGATAGGAGCAGGAGATGGCCATTTGGCCCTTCGAGTCTGCCCCGCCATTCATTACGATCATGGCTGATTGTCCAACTCAATAGCCTAATCCTGCTTTTTCCCTATAACCTGTGCTCCCATTCACCCCAAGTGCTATATCCAGCTGCCTCTTGAATACATTAGCTGCCTCTTGAATGCACTTGATTTGATTTGATTTGATTGATTTGATTTGATTTATTATTGTCAAATGTATTAGTAATCAGTGAAAAGTATTGTTTCTTGCCCACTATACAGACAAAGCATACAGTGCGTAGGGGAGGAAAGGAGAGGGTGCAGAATGTAGTGTTGCTACGTGTCAAGTGCTGGTAAATGGGATTAGATGAGAGGTCAGGTGTTTCTTACAGGTCAGCGCAGATTCAACGGGCCGAAGGGCCTCTTCTGCACTGACCTGTGAGAAACACATAGGATTCTATGGTTCTATGGTCTAATTGTGATGTTTCTAAAGGATCTTAAATGACCATTGTCAAAGCTTTAACAAACAGTATTTGGGCTCGAGACGTCAGCTCTTTTCTCTCTGTACAGATGCTGTCAGACCTGCTGAGATTTTCCAGAATTTTTTCTTTTGGGTTCAGATTCCAGCATCCGCAGGAGTTCGCTTTTATTAAATGACCATTAATTGGAGGCAATCAGGATTCTTATTCCCTCACCGCCTGCCCTCTCCCCGCCCGTCCCCTCCCTTCCTACCCTTTGAAATTCCAAACACCCCGGGGACATCGGAATCCCTGGACAACCTTTGCAACCGCCATTTTCAAATGGCGCCCAGACATGGAGTTCTAATCCTGTGGATAGGTAAAAATTCTGATCTGTTTCTGTCCGGTGTGAATCAAAGGCAAGGAAGTATCATCTTAAAATTATACCGTGGCCTGTTAGAGATAAAATCCAAAAGCATTTTTTCACGTAAAGGATCGCAGAGCTTTGGACAACTCTCTCTCTCTGCTGTCAGGAATGTTGGATCATTAAAATTTTCAGGATTTATAGATTTTAACTTCAAGGGATACAGAGAAAAGGCAGGTAAATGAAGTCGACGTGTACATCAGCTAAGGTCTAATTGAGTGGCAGAACATACTCAAGGGGATGAATGGCCTACTAATGATCCTGTGTTCCTACCCTTTCATTTGTAATTCAGGAAGAAAAAAGCAGTAGAGGAAAGCATTGAAAATGAAGACAAGTATTGAAGGTACAAAAATTATTTGCTTAGTTCCAGCTGTCACTATCCTACCTCACAGGGGCAGCACGGTGGTTAGCATTGCTGCTTCACAGCGCCAGGAACCTGGGTTCAGCTCTCGGCTTGGGTCTGTGCGGAGGCTGCACATTCTCCCCGTGTCTGTGCGGGTTTCCTCCAGATGCTCAAGTTCCCTCCCACAGTCCGAAAGATGCGCTGGTTAGATGCGTTGGCCATGCTAAATTCTCCCTGACTGTACCTGAACGGACGCCGGAGTGTGGGGTCTAGGGGATTTTCACAGTAACTTCGTTGCAGTGTTAATGTAAGCCTACTTGTGACACTAATAAATAAACTTTAAACTTAAACTGTATGTTGGCTGAAAAAATCCAAGAAACTGCTCTGGGCTTTATTGGCAGATGAACGTATGATGCAATTATGTGGCATTCCACCTCAAACCCGCACTATTTTTGTGCTGCAGTGCCCTGCTTATTTTAGCTACTCCTAACGAAATATGCTAAACTCGCCCTCAGCACACCCAAACCAGCGCCAGATTGTGGCGACGAGAGCATTTTCACAGTAACTTCATTGCAGTGTTAATGTATGCCTACTTGTGCCACTAATAAATAAACTTTAAACTTTTTGCACTGCAAGATCCATGCCTAGCGTTGGCACTTTTTCCTTCCAAAGCAGCCCCCAAAGATTCCCCTAATCCCTAGTAAAGCAACGCTCCTGTCAAGTCCCTCAGTCATACACTTGCTTCTTCCCGTTTCCCCTCCCCTTTCCCGTGTGAAGGTGAACCAAGCAGTGGGTGGGCTGTGCTGAAAATGCTGTCCCATTTACAGCACACACCTACAGCAAACACAACTTCACCTAGAAGTGGAGCTGTCCTCTTCCAAAGTCAAGAGCTGCCCCCTGCATGTACCACGGAAGACAGGGTAGTTTCTAGCTGAGCAAATGCACAGCGCTGCCTCACCGGCATCTTTATATATCTGCACGTGTCGATCTGAAAGGACACCTTGACCTCATTCTGTGGAGCTCCTCCTGTTTAATCATTTGACAGGAGACGCAACCGAGCTGCCATTTTTGTCGATGATTGTTTGAACTGGGCCGACCGGGCAGCCTCCACAGTGGTGGTGCACACTGAGTGTCACTTTCATTTGAGATTGATGGCGAACGTGCGGAGTATCCGGAGACCAGCTCCGAACGGTTCCGAAATTCTCCAGCTCGCCTTTCAATCCTGAGCCACTGTTCTTCACCAGGGCCAGATGTACACAAGTACTGGCATCAATCAAATATTAAGTCGATAGCATAAAGTGTCAGCGAGATACTTTGCATTTGGTGTCCCGATGCTGGCCGGGGTCACTGTCCTGGCCTTCTGCCCTCACTGTGGCGGCTGCAGGGTAAATGCCGGAATAAACGCAGTGACTACAAATTGATGCCCGCTGATTTGTCACAAAATCAATTGACTGAACTCAGGAAACGCAACACTTCCCCTTTGGACCTGGCTGCAGAAAGTGGGACGCACACACACACACACATATACACACACACTCACACACATACACTCACACCAACACACACACATATACACACACACTCACACACATACACTCACACCAACACACACACATATACACACACACTCACACACATACACTCACACCAACACACACACATATACACACACACTCACACACATACACTCACACCAACACACACACATATACACTCACACCCACACACATACACTCACACCAACACACACACATATACACACACACCCACACACATACACTCACACCAACACACACACATATACACACACACTCACACACATACACTCACACCAACACACACACATATACACTCACACCCACATACACAGGCACCCACTCACAAACACCCACACCCACACACATACACACACACATATATACACACACTCACACACATACACACAAACACCCACACAGACACACCCCCCACACACACACACACACACATATATATACACACACTCACACACGTACACTCACACCAACACAGACACATATACGCTCACACCCACATACACAGACACCCACTCACGAACACCCACACCCACACACATACACACACAGATACACATATACACTCGTACACACATACACTCACACACACATACACACTCGCACACACAGACACACACACACATACGCACAAACACCCACACGTACACACAGACAGACACCCCTACACACATATCCACACACTCACACACACACACAGTCACACCAACACACACACATATACACACACCCACACACAAACATACACACTCGTACACACAGACACCCACACACACACATACACAGAGACACAGATACACACACTTACATACACACACTTGCACACACACACCCACCCACACACACTCACAGTTACACAACCCCGCACATACAGATACATACACATATCCACACACACCTCCACACATACACATGCACATGCACACACAGATACACACATGCACACACTCACACTCACACACTTGCACACACGTATCAAACACACACACTCAGAGTAACACAGATCCCCACACACATATATAGACAAGTACACACCCACGCGTACACACACACACACACACATCCCCCACACACATACACACCTACACTCACACTCCCACACACACTCACACAGATCCACACACACAGTTACACACACATGCGCATACACACACACACACAACTCACACACACAGATATACCCTCACACAGGCACACACACAAACACATACATACACACAGAACACAGCCTCACCCTCACACGCACATTATGATCTCAAAGATGTGCGGGTTAGGTTGGTTGGCCATGTGACATTGCCCCTTCGCGTCAAGGGGATTAACAGGGTAAATATGTGAGGGATAGAGTAGGATTGCTGTCGGTGCAGGCTCAATGGGCTGTATTGCCTCCTTCTGCATTATAGGATTCTTACACACACACACACACACACACACACACACACACACACACACACACACACACACACACACACACACACACACACACACACACACACTAAATACCCACACACACACACTAAATACCCACAAGTCTCTCATGTCATTGGCAGGTATAACCCTGCAGGCATGAGTGGAGCAGCACTGTTTAAAAGCTTCAATCCCACAGCACCAGAGCCTGTTATACTGTCAAGAAATTGAAAGCAATATTGCAGGACAATTCAGAACAGCATTAACAAATCTGCGTTATTTGCTCAAGAATAGGAGATCGTCCTAAGCTTTGTAAAGTCGTACTCGCCCCAGAGTAAATAGGGTTTGAGTTAACTGTGTTTGATTTTATTAAATTTAATATCGTATTCTATTACATTCCAGATCTCTTGACAAATGTTTGATCATGAGCGCATTAGCTTTTTAGTGTGAAAGTTGTTAAATAAGGATATTGCAAACAGTGTTCAATATTGCTGCACCAACATTCTACCCACATTTATTCTGAGATGGGAACTTTGGAAGATTTTCCCCGACACATGGAGTTACGGACAGTAAAATTCTTCATCATCTCCAATGTGCCAGCCCTGCCTACTTGTAGACTAGGTTCTCAGCCCCGAGACTAAGGTCGCAGTTAACTGGGCAGCAGTGATCCTTGCATTCCTATATGTTTCAAAGACTTGAACAACCTACAGCAGGCACCTCAAAGCACCGGAGAGGTCCCACTGGCACTGCCTTCACAAGACCTTCCAATTCCAATGGCAAGAAAGGCAGACCATCAGCCGTGGCGTCTCCCAAGCCAACTTGCCCAACATCAAGGGGTGCTCATGACTCAAGAACAGCTCTGCTGGGCAAGTCCTGCCCTTTGTATGTTTGGCACCACAGGCGAGATCCTCCGGCTTTCAGCTGTGTTTCCCACCAGTGGGAAGTGGCACATTGTTCATTAGCAGTGGGATTCTCTGGTCCTGCCCCTGTCAATGGGAATTCCCATTGACGTAATCCCAAGCTGGTGGGAAACACGGGGGGGGGGAAACGGCAGGACTGGAGAATCCTGAAAGCATGAATGGCCAGAGAATTCCGGCCCAGATTCCTGGAGCAACTCCTCTACACGGAACCCAGTCGCGCAGGTGACTCCCAGGAGGGCACGCAAACGCTGTCCTCAAGACATCCTTGAAGAGCTCAAAGATCCCCGCCACCTCATGGGAGGTCCTGGGTGTGAACGACCAAAGTGGAGATGGTTTATTCGGAGAGAGACCGAACACATTGGAGGACTTTAGTAGGAATGTGCAGGGGCAAAGTTACAGCAATCTGAGGGAGCACACACAAATCTTTAACCAGCTCAACTACTCAAGCCTTCAACCCTATCTGCCCCGCATTTGACAGTCTACAGATTAGATTCATCGTCCATCACAGAACTTATCAAAACAGCATGGAAGCAAACCACCCTTGATGCCAGGGAATTGCCTCAGAAGAGAAGACTGCAGCACTGCTTAAGAAAGAAAATAAATTGAAATTTTGACCTATGATTACCCAGTTCACAAAGACTGGAAATGTTCTTTAAGTTTAAAGTTTTAACGTAAAGAACATTTCCAGTTTAAAGACTAACATCACAAGTAGGCTTACATTAACACTGCAATGACGTTAATGTGAAAATCCCCTCGTCACACACACTTTGGGTACACTGAGGGAGAATTTAGCACGGCCAATGCACCTAACCAGCACATCTTTCAGACTGTGGGAGGAAACCAGACAAAAACCATGCAGACACGAGGAGAACATGCAGACTCTGCACAGGCAGTGACCCAAGCCAGGAATCGGAACCGGCTCCCTGGCGCTGTGAGGCAGCAGTGCTAACCACTGTGACACCATCCCACCATGATCTGATCTCCAACACTGAAACAAATGTTTTGACCTAAGCAACTCAAAGCCACAGGTCCCTGCAAAGAGTAAATAATAAATATTCTCCCCTAAGCACGAGTAGGGCAGAGTGTTTTACTGTTTCATAAAAAGCTGGAGCTTTATTGTTATATGCAACTAATACCAAACAGGTTACATTTTATTTGCTACAGCTGGTACTAAAACAGACCTCAAAAGCTTTAATGTTCACATTGGGAAATAAAAGTGTCACTTCTTCCTGTTTGCAAGTGCTATGTGTCTACATAATTATTGTGATATACAATGATAGATCAGTCTGAGAGTCTGAAGATGTTCAACATCAGGAAATGCTGCATCAATTAAGCTGCTGGCGAGATGCAGATTGAGCAAACCATTGATGATAGAGTTAGTAAGCTAGTACTGAGTCAGGACATCTGAACGTGTCTTCATCAACAAACAAAACAAAGAACAAAGAACAACCCAGCACGGGAAACAGGCCTTTCGGCCCAACGAGCCCGCACCACCGCATCCTCCTACACCTACCCTGCCCTGCGTGTCTGCAAGTGGAACCCCTAACTTAGCCAGATTCAGGGGAGAATAGTGTCAATTTGGTAAACCAATCAGCCTAATAGCACATCTTTGGGGTGTGGGAGGAAACCGGAGCGCCCGGAGGAAACCCACGCAACCACAGGGAGAATGCGCAAACTCCCACAGACACAGGCCCAAATCCATGTATCTGCACAGCTAGCAGTGCTAGTCACCGAGCTGTTGCGGCGCCCGTCTACCGGTCCAGGATCAAGCACACACACTGACACGAAGTACTAGGCCACTCCCGGAACCTCCAGGAGCAGCCCACGCACGACCCACCGTGTGCATGCCCCTTGTTTGACAATGAGGTGGACCTCCACCTGCGGAATAAAAAGACAAAAACATTAACACATAAGTCTGCATTTCCGGTGTCTCCCGAGGCTCTGACCCTATTTAATACCCCCGACTATAACCCTCCATCCTTGTTTTGCTCATGTGTCTGTCTAAGTAAACCTTAAACGAGTCCAACGTTCCTGCCTCCACCACCCTACTCGGTAGCGCGTTCCATACCCCCACGACCCTCTGCGTGAAGAACCTTCCTCTCACATCCAAATTATACTTCTCCCCCCTCACCCTTAGATCATGACCTCTCGTAATTGTACCCAGTCTAGGGAGCAGCCTCTCACTATTGACTCTATCTATTCCCTTCAGTATCTTATATACCTCTATCATGTCTCCCCTCAATCTCCGTCTTTCCAAGGAGAAAAGTCCCAGTTTCTCCAACCTTTCCTCGTAACTCAGTCCTTCCATACCAGGCAACATCCTGGTAAACCTCCTCTGCACCCTCTCCAGAGTCTCCACGTCCTTCCGGTAGTAAGGTGACCAGAACTGGACGCAGTACTCCAAATGCGGTCTAACCAACGTTCTGTACAACTGAAGCATTAGACGGCAGCTTTTAAACTCTATACCTCTTCCTATAAAGGCTAGCATTCCATAAGCTTTCCTCACAACCTTCTCCACTTGTGTTGCAACCTTCATAGACTTGTGAACCTGCACTCCCAGGTCCCTCTGTATTTCTATACTCCTAATCGGTCTACCTTTTATCACGTAGTTCCTCTCTGCATTATTCCTTCCAAAATGCATCACCTCGCATTTGTCAGGATTAAATTCCATCTGCCACCTATCTGCCCAATGTACCAACCTATCTATATCCTGCTGTATCACCTGACATTCCACCTCAGTATCCGCCAATCCTGCCATCTTGGTGTCATCCGCAAACTTGCTGATCACACCATGTATGCTCTCTTCCAAGTCATTTATGTATACTACAAAGAGGAGAGGTCCCAGTACTGAGCCCTGCGGCACACCACTGGTCACTGGCCTCCAGCCCGAAAAGGTCCCATCAACAACTACCCTCTGTCTCCTATTGCCCAGCCAGTTCTCAATCCACCTAGCTACCTGTCCTTGTATCCCATGCGCCTTAACCTTTTCTACCAGTCTACCATGAGGGACTTTGTCAAACGCCTTACTGAAATCCATATAGATGACATCAACGGCTCTCCCATCGTCAACCGTTTTTGTCACCTCCTCAAAGAATTCTACCAGATTCGTAAGGCAAGACTGCCCTCTAACAAAGCCATAATGAGTCTAGCTTAGCATTCATCATCTCATAGCGACCTATTAAAAACTTTGGTATCAATATGACATTACAACGATTTGCATCTTTAGAGTGTATTTAATATGGGGCATGTCCCAAGGTGCTTCACCAAGAGAGCGGGGTGGTGAAAGAAAAGATTCAGAATAAGACGGGTATATTCATTTGCCTAGTGCTTTGATGATGCTCATTGTCTTCGGAAGACCACTAAGAGGACAGGATCAACAGTGAAACATAGAAACACAGAAGATAGGAGCAGGAGGAGGCCATTTGGCCCTTCAAGCCTGCTCCACCATTCATCACAATCATGGCTGATCATCCAACTCAATAGCCTAATTCTGCTTTTTCCCCATAACCTTTGATCCCATTTGCCCCAAATGTTATACCCAGCCACTTCTTGAATACCTTCAGTGTTTTGGCATCAACTACTTCCTGTGGTAATGGATTCCACAGGCTCATCACTCTTTGGGTGAAGAAATGTCTCCTCACCTCCGTCCTAAATGGTCTACCCCGAATCCTTAGACTGTGACCCCTGATTCTGGGCTTGAGGATGTCAGTGGTGAAGAGTTTAAAGCTTATTTATTTATTAATGTCACAAGTAGGCTTGCATTAACATGGCATTGAAGTTACTGTGAAAATCCCCGAGTTGCCACACCCTACCGGCTGTTCGAATACACTGAGGGAGAATTCAGCATCGCCAATGTACCGTAACCAGCACGTCTTTCGGACTGTGACAGGAAACCAGAGCACACAGAGGAAGCCCGCGCAGACACGGGGAATATGTGCAAACTCTGCACAGACAGTGACTCCCTCCCCAACCCCCACCCCCCACCCCCTACCCTTCACACACACAAAAAAAGGCAGGACTGACCAAAACCCAGAACAAACTTGGCTACAAAGTAAATCCTGATTTATTATATGTTTCAGAACTGATCTTCAAAGAGCACCCAGTCCCAGGCATTTCTTGATAACACACAGTAAAGTTTTTTTGATTATTATTGGTCACGTGTATTAGCATACAGTGAAAAGTATTATTTCTTGCGCGCTCGAGAAGGAAAGGAGAGAGCACAGAATGTAGTGTTACAGTCAAAGCTAGGCTGTAGAGAAAGATCAACTTAATGCAAGGTAGGTCCATTCAAAAGTCTGACGGCAGCAGGGAAGAAGCTGTTCTTGAGTCGGTTGGTACGTGACCTCAGGTTTTTGTGTGTCAAGGAATAAAAATAAGTCTTCTTTGTTTGCTTGACAATGGATACAACCCTACTCTTTATTCTCCAATTATGCTACTTTGTAACAGGCCAGGTAATTGTGTCATAAATGCCGTGATTTTGGGACAGCAATGGGGTACATTTGACACATGCGCTGCAGTGACAAATACAATAAAAACAAGATCAGGCTCGAAAATTGCCATCTCGAGGGTGGCGGATTTGCAGACTCCTTGGCTTGACTGATGTCCTGGTATTTTTAAACTGACAAGCTCGCCTCAGCAGCCTTAGGGCCCCAGACCTGTTGCACCTTGTGTCCAGTCTAAAAGGTAAATCAGGACCCCTCATTGCTGGCATAGCAACTGCCTTGACAGCTTCCAATAAGGAGCAGTCCCCACGTGGTTGGACCTCACCACGGCCTCTGCGAGAACAACTTATATACATTTTAATATCCCAAGTCCTTGAATTTGAGCCTTGCGGATTGGAAAGCATGCTAGTTTTAAAGAAATCAGAACTCCAACACCGGAAGATTGTGTCAATTTCTTTCCTCTGTCACATCAGAGCTCTCATGGAAGCAGTATTAACAATATATACTTTATTTTTTTTAAATGTGCTAATATCCACTAAGCAGTGGAGAGACTGGGAGTGAGGAAACCTCCAGAATTGTGATTGTAATGTGGATGATATGACAAATCTGGCATTGCACGGTATTTGTGAGCTAACTTAATTATATAACTCCTCCACTCTTTACAATTTAACTAATGGAATAGTTTTCTTCTCAGCGCACAGTGAGAAAATTGAGCTAAGCATTTCAAAGGGAGAATTAAAGAAATTCAACAGGCGATGGAAACTGCGTACCGCAGTTGGGTCGCATCATGTGGGTGGCACAGTGGTGCAGTTGTTAGCACTGCTGCCCCAAAGCGTAAGCGCAACTCGATTTGACTCCTGGCTTGGGTCACTGCCTGCATGTCCTCCCCATGTCTGTCTGGGTTTCCTCTGGTTTCCAAAGACATACAGGTTGGTCATGCTAAATTGCCCGTTAGTGTCAGCGGGAAGATTGCTTGGGGTTATAGGGATAGGGCTGGATGGGATTGCGGTCGGTGCATACTTGATGGGCCGAATGGCCTCCTTTTATACTGTAGGATTCTGCGATCATTTGTCAGGTCATGTGATGAGAAGTAAGTTCCTTGTCTCTCTTCCACCATTCAGTTATACCCTGGCTGACCTGTACCTCATCTCTGTTTAGCTGTCTTTTCTCCGTATCCCTCAGTACCCTTATCCAGCATTATTACCTTAAATAGAGGGGTATAAGTCAACCAGGTGCATAAGTCAACCCCATTTTTCCAGCCCCAAGTTTTTCAAACTATTTGCTGTATAAGTCAGCCTCTCCTTTGCAGCCATGACATGCTATATGTGGATGAGTAGTCAGCCTCAGTTTTTCCTCTGACAAATGCAATCGGAGCAACCATCTGCAAATTCGAAAAATGCCCAGCGCACTAAACAGTAGGATATTTTATAAAGTGATAGTCCAGCTGCAGATGGATTTTCTGATATATAAGTGTATCTGGTTACAAAATTCTCGTACCCAGTTTCTTTGAAGCATAAATATGCTGAGGGGTATATTTGACTTAAGATGGCAAGTCAAAAGTGTTTCTTTTTATGCTTAATATCTTCCATTTTTTTTTAAAGGTTGTTGTTCACCATCTTAAAATATTTATTTAGGTTTATTTTCCATAGCCTCTTTTCTAATCATTTTCAGTGTTTAAGCTTAGTGAATTTTAATGATTTGCAGTAATAGACAGGCAGCGTGGTGTCACGGTGGTTAGCACTGCTGCCT
Organism: Carcharhinus amblyrhynchos; assembly: GCF_965287045.1. Taxonomy (NCBI): domain Eukaryota; kingdom Metazoa; phylum Chordata; class Chondrichthyes; order Carcharhiniformes; family Carcharhinidae; genus Carcharhinus; species Carcharhinus amblyrhynchos. The sequence goes on from NC_137329.1 coordinate 117,256,738, forward strand.
CACAGTGCTAGGGACCCAGGTTCAATTCAGGCCTCGGGTCACTGTCTGCATAGAGTCTGCACGTTCTCCCCTTATCCTCATGGGTTTCTTCTGAGTGCTTCAGTTTCCTCCCTCATTGTAAAGATGCACCGGTTAGATGCATTGGCCATTGGCCCCTAGTGTCAGGGGTTCTGTCAGGATAAATGTGTGGGGTTATAGGGATAGGGCCTAGATGAGGCCCCCTTCTATACCGTAGGGATTCTATGATTCTATATCTCCTTCTCAACAATGCCAGTGGCAAAATATTTTTAAAAGTCCAATCACCTCTGTGTCTGTGTTGAGGAAGAACATTGGATTACCATCAGCTCAAAGTTTCAGGGGCAGCAAGGGATTGGTCACAGCTGAGATAGAACATAGAACACAGAACATAGAACAAAGAGATCTGACAAATGCAGAACATTCGGCATCACGCCATAATGTGGAAATCAAAGTCATGGACATTACATAAGAACATAAGAACATAAGAAATAGGAGCAGGAGTAGGCCATCTAGCCCTTCGAGCCTGCCCCGCCATTCAATAAGATCATGGCTGATCTGTCGTGGCTCAGTTCCACTTTCCCGCTTTCTCCCCATAATCCTTAATCCCCTCTCTTATCAAAAACCCATCAACCCGCTTCTTAAAAATATTTAGCGAGGCAGCCTCCACCACTTCAACGGGCAGAGAATTCCAGAGATTCACCACCCTTTGAGTGAAGAAGTTCCTCCTCAACTCCATTCTAAACCGCCCCCCTTTTATCTTGAGGCTGTGCCCCCTAGTCCTACTGTCTTTTTTGAGCGGGAAGAGTCTCTCCACCTCTATCCTATCCATCCCATTCATCATCTTATATGTCTCAATGAGATCTCCCCTCATTCTTCTAAACTCTAACGAGTACAAGCCCAGTTTATTCAGCCTCTCCTCATAGCTCAACCCCCTCAACTCCGGTATCAGCCTAGTAAACCTCCTCTGCACTCCCTCCAAGGCCAAAATATCTTTGCGCAGGTGCGGCGCCCAAAACTGCACACAGTACTCCAGCTGCGGCCTCACTAATGCCCTATACAGCTGCAGCAAGACCTCCCTACTTTTATATTCAATCCCCCTCGCTATGAAGGCCAGCATCCCATTTGCCTTCCTGACCACCTGCTGCACCTGCAAGCTGGGTTTTTGCGACTCATGCACAAGGACCCCGAGGTCCCTCTGCACCGTCGCCTGCTGCAGTTTTTCGCCACATAAGTAATAGTCCTTCCTACCATTCTTCCTACCAAAGTGGACCACCTCACACTTGCCAACATTAAATTCCATTTGCCATTTCCTGGCCCATTCGCCCAGCCTATCTAGATCCTTCTGCAGACTCTCCACACCCTCCGCACAATTTGCCGTTCCCCCAATCTTGGTGTCATCAGCAAATTTCGACACCATACACTCGGTTCCCTCCTCCAGATCATCTATATAAATGGTAAAAAGCTGAGGCCCCAGCACCGACCCCTGGGGCACTCCACTAGTCACCATCCGCCAATCCGAATAGCACCCGTTGACCCCCACTCTCTGCCTCCTATTTGACAGCCAATCCTCTATATGGATGCAACAACTAGTTCAGCAGTTTCTGTTACAAGTTGCGTCACCTATGGGAACTGACATGAGCCAAAAAAAGGAGGCAATGGCCTAATGGTATTGTGGCTAGATATTAATCCAGAAACTCAGCTAATGTTCTGGGGAACCCAAGTTCGAATCCCACCACAGCAGGTGATGAAATTTGAATTGAATTAAAAAAAATCTAGAATTAACATTCTACTGATGACCATGAAACCATTGTCCATTGTCAGAAAAACCCGTCTGGTTCACTAATGTCCTTCAGGGAAGGAAATCTGCCATTCTTATACAGTCTGGCCTACACGTGTCTCCAGATCCACAGCAATGTGGTTGACTCTCAACTGCCCCTCCGGCAACTAGGATAGGGCAATAAAAGGTGCCATGGTGACATAGTGGTTAGCAGTGCTGCCACACAGCACCAGGAACCCCGGTTCAGTTCCAGCCTCGGGTCACTGTCTGTGTGGAGTTTACACGTTCTCCCTATGTTTGCATGGGTTTTCTCCAGGTGCTCTGGTTCCCTCCCACAGTCCAAAGATGTGTGGGTTAGGTTTATTGGTCATGCTAAAATAACCCTCGTATCAGGGGATTAGCAGGGTAAAAAGGTGGGGTTATGAGAACAGGGTGTGATTGTTCTCAGTGCAGATTCGATGGGCCAAACGGCCTCCTGCTACATTATAGGGATTCTAAAATCTGGCCCAGCCAGTGATGCCGATATCCCACAAAAGAATGAAAAGGTATGTACGGACATGTGTGTTCATGGCAACACCTTGAGATTTTGGCACGCTCAGATTTTACTGAACTCAGCAATATATGACAGAAGAAGGCAATGCTTTAAATGTACCCTCAGCTTCTAATTTTAGATCTTAAAATATTTATTTAGGTTTATTTTCTGTAGCTTCTTTTCTCCACATGATACTAAATTTGTAGACAGCTTCTGTGGATCTTTCAAATGTGACGGTTCTCAGAATAGATCGGTCTATTTCTGTTCAAAGAAAAACAGACTAATGCGTATTCCAGGAAAACAATAAGGAATGGCTTATCCACCTGCCCTCCATCAATATATTGTATATTCAGCATCAGTGTATATTCAGTAGTGACAGTTACCTATTGCCTTTTAACCAATTCTTTTTGCCAGTTTCCAGTGGCACACTGCGTCACACTGATCCCATCAGCTTCCTGATTGGCGGGTTAAGTTAAAACTGACCCCATTATGTGAGAAGAAAAATGTCCATAGAATCCCTACAATGCAGAAGGAGGCCATCCAGCCCATCAAGTCTGCACCGACAACATTCCCATCCCACCCCACAACCCCACACATTTACCCCATTAATCCCTCTGACCTACACATTCCGGGACACTAAAGGGCAATTTAGCATGGTCCATCAGCCAAATCAGCACATCTTTGGGCTGTGGGAGTAAACCGGAGCACCCGGAGGAAACCCACGCAGACACAGAGAGAACGTGCAAACACCACACAGTTACCCGAGGCTGGAATCGAACCCAGGTAGGTCCCTGGTCCTGTGAGACAGCAGTGCTAACCCACTGTGCCACCCTGAAAGAAGAGGCTTTCCTTTGTCTTGACTCTGCATTTGGTCAGAAAATAATCTGATGGAAATTTGGGGGAAGAAAAGTTGAGATTATACGGAGGACTGTGTGTAAAAGTAATCACATAAAGTTATTCGCTTTTGGGAAAGAGAGTAGAGGGAAAATTATATGAAAGCATTTGGGACATTGGAAATGAAGTGCAGAAAGTGTACAGGAGAAGGGAGAGCAGAAAACTTGTAGGTAAAATGTTAGAATCCGTCATCAAGGAGGAAATAGCGAGGCATCTGGAGGGGAATTGCTTGATAGAGCAGACGCAGCACGGTTTCGTTAAAGGGAAGTCGTGTCTGACAAATTTACTGGAGTTCTATGAGGATGTGTCTAGGGCAGTGGATAGAGGAGAGCCGGTGGATGTGGTCTTTCTTGATTTTCAGAAGGCGTTTGACAAGGTGCCTCACAAGAGGTTATTGCAGAAGGTCAGGGGACATGGAGTTGGGGGTAGGGTGTTAGCGTGGATAGAGGACTGGTTGTCAAACAGGAGGCAGAGAGTGGGGGTCAATGGGTGCTATTCGGATTGGCGGTTGGTGACTAGTGGAGTGCCTCAGGGGTCGGTGCTGGGGCCTCAGCTATTTACCATTTATATAGATGATCTGGAGGAGGGAACCGAGTGTATGGTGTCAAAATTTGCTGATGACACCAAGATTGGTGGAAAGGCAAATTGTGCAGAGGGTGTGGAGAGTCTGCAGAAGGATCTAGATAGGCTGGGCGAATGGGCCAGGAAATGGCAAATGGAATTTAATGTTGGCAAGTGTGAGGTGGTCCACTTTGGTAGGATTAATGGTAGGAAGGATTATTACTTACGTGGAGAAAAACTGCAGCAGGCGACGGTGCAGAGGGACCTCGGGGTCCTTGTGCATGAGTCGCAAAAACCCAGCTTGCAGGTGCAGCAGGTGGTCAGGAAGGCAAATGGGATGCTGGCCTTCATAGCGAGGGGGATTGAATATAAAAGTAGGGAGGTCTTGCTGCAGCTGTATAGGGCATTAGTGAGGCCGCAGCTGGAGTACTGTGTGCAGTTTTGGGCGCCATACTTACGCAAGGATATTTTGGCCTTGGAGGGAGTGCAGAGGAGGTTTACTAGGCTGATGCCGGGGTTGAGGGGGTTGAGCTATGAGGAGAGGCTGAATAAACTAGGCTTGTACTCGTTAGAGTTTAGAAGAATGAGGGGAGATCTCATTGAGACGTATAAGATGATGAATGGGATGGATAGGATAGAGGTGGAGAGACTCTTCCCGCTCAAAAAAGACAGTAGGACTAGGGGGCACAGCCTCAAAATAAAGGGGGGCGGTTTAGAACAGAGTTGAGGAAGAACTTCTTCACTCAAAGGGTGGTGAATCTCTGGAATTCTCTGCCCGTTGAAGTGGTGGAGGCTGCCTCGCTAAATATTTTTAAGAAGCGGGTTGATGGGTTTTTGATAAGAGAGGGGATTAAGGGTTATGGGGAGAGGGCGGGAATGTGGAACTGAGCAGCAACAGATCAGCCATGATCTTATTGAATGGCGGGGCAGGCTCGAAGGGCTAGATGGCCTACTCCTGCTCCTATTTCTTATGTTCTTATGTTCTATGTTCTTAAAACAAAATAAGACGAATGTAAACTAAGAGAAAAGAGAAAGAGACAAAACAAATAGGGAGTGTGTGACAGAGAGAAAAACTGACTTACCTAGAAATCAATAAGAAAAACATTATATGCTTAAATCAAGCATGATTGAAGTTGGATCAAACCTTGTAGAGTTCAAGGTATGAGAAATGCTATGAATCTATTTGGAAACCTCTAGTCAAGGCTTGGATGTGAAGAATGAGCACTCTGCTAAGAAGATGGTGCCAGTTTGACAACACTATCTATGACAACACTAGGAGAGCCATGTGTGGAGATGCCAGCATTGGACTGGGGTAAGCACAGTAAGAAATCTCACAACATCAGATTAAATTCCAACAGGTTTATTTGGCAGCACTAACTCTCAAGCTCCTTCCTGAGGATATACCTGTTCCTGTTCTTCCTGAGGAATAAACCTGTTGGACTTTAACCTGTGAGACTTCTTACAACACTAGGGAACACAGCGGTATTGTCACCAGACTACTATTCCAGATGTTCAGGGTAATGGTCTGGGGATCCCGGCTTCGAATCCCACTATGGCAGATGGTGAAATTTGAATTCAATAAAAATCTGGATTTAAAAGTCTAATTATAACCATTAACCCATTGGGCAGCACAGTGGTGCAGTGGTTAGCACTGGCTGTCTCACAGCATCAGAGACCTGGATTCTATTCCCGGCTTGGGTCACTGTATGGAGTTTGCATGTTCTTCCCGTGTGTCTGTGTGGGTTTCCTCCGGGTGCTCCGGTTTCCTCCCACAGTCCGAAAGACATGCTGGTTAGGTGCATTGGCCATGCTAAATTCTCCCTCAGTGTACCCGAACGGGCACTGGAGTGCAGCGATGACTAGGGGATTTTCACAGTAACTTCATTGCAGTGTTAATGTAAGCCTACTTGTCACTAATGAATAAAAATTTGTCGATTGTTGTTAAAAAAAACCCCATCTCATTCACTAATGTCTTTTAGGGAAGGAAATCTGTCATCCTTACCTGTTATCCTAGATCCACAGCAATGTGGTTGACTCTTAACTAACCCATAATGGACAATTAGGATGCGCATTAATCCCACATCCTATCAATGACTGTATTAAAAAGAATCAGAGCCTGCAGGAGAGGGGAAAATTGGAAGCCAGACACGTGTCCCTTAAGGAGGGTTGGACCTAGACTGTAAACTGATTAATAATGGTAAAATCATTTAATGAACAATGTTCAAAGTGTAGAGATATTCCCCACATCGTGACCCAGATTTTGCACTTTGTGGTGAAGTTGGACCATTGACCTGAAGTCTTGAAAAAAGCTTCAAGAAAGCTTCCTCAAGGATCCAGTGATCTCTGCAATGTTGTGCTTCCCTTTGCCAGTGTTGTTTCAGGAAGGGGAAGTCAAGTAGCAGTGATGCCAGCGAGTGGGTAAGGAACCAGGCACACAACCTGCCAGGAAGTCAAAAATACTTCATATTCCTTTGCTTTTAATTAAAAATTTCAAGATAAATGATAACAACTAGATAGAGATAGAAATTTAAATAAAAAACATTTTTGAAAAAATTCATATTTAGAAGTTTATGTATATATATATATTAATTTGGAATATTTTATTATTGTGGAGAAACTTGGCATTTCACAAATTAGCTTTTCCGAGCCAGCAAGGGTGTTTAACAGTGGTTATGAAGTCATCATCAAATCGTATCATCCCTACAGTGCAGAAAGAAGCCATTCGGTCCATCAAGTCTGCACTGACAACAATCCCACCCAGGCCCCATCCGGATAACCCCACACATTTACCCTGCTAATCTCCCTGACAGGAAGGGGCAATTCAGCATGGCCAATCAACATAACCTGCACATCTTTGGAGTGTGGGATGAAATCAGAGCACCCGGAGGAAACCCACACAGACACGGGGAGAATGTGCAAACTCCCCATAGAACAGTCACCCGAGGCTGGAATCGAACCCGGGATCCTGGCTCTATGAGGCAACAGTGCTAACCGCTGTGCCACCGTGTCACTCCTATTGCACTATCAAAACCAATTAAACCTCATTTAACAATGATGTGGAGATGCAGGTGTTGGACTGGGTAAGAAATCCCACAACACCAGATTAAGGAACAACCGGTTTATTTGGAATCAGGAGCTTTCGGAGCCCTGCTCCTCCATCAGGTGAGTGGAGAGGTAGGTTTCCTCTCCACTCACCTGAAACCTACCTCTCGCCTCACCTGATGAAGGACCAGCGCTCCAAGAGCTTATGATTCCAAATAAACCTGTTGGACTTATTACTGTGCTCATTCAATAAGATGTAGCTATTTAAGGCTTTTGTTTACAATGAGACTGAGAGGGGCATTTTCCCATCCCGCCCGAACGGGAATCATAATGGGCGGGGAGTGGACCATGCAAAGGTTCCATTGACCTCAGGCGGGATTCTCTGGTTTAGGGTCAAGTGCAGACAGAAATCCTGCCCTGGGTGTAAAAAATGGAGTTCTCATTAATTTAGTTGACTTCTGGGAGAACTTCGACAGTGTACCCATTGGTTAAGGTAAACTTTTGATTGTTTCTACCACAAAATCAGGCCAATATTGACAAATGACATAGTCAGAACACCTCCAGGGTCCTAGAATGGTTTAAGTCTTTTAAATTTCTACATTGTTCTCACAGGAATCAAATGTATTCCAACCGTGGGGTGGGATGGTGGCACAGTGGTTAGCATTGCTGCCTCACAGCACCAAGGACTCAGGTTTGATTACCAGCTTGGGTCACTGTCTGTGTGGAGTTTGCACATTCTCCCCGTGTCTGCGTGGATTTCCTCCACTTGCTCCGGTTTCTCCCCACAGTCCAAAGATGTGTGGGTTAGGTGGATTGGCCATGCAAATTTGCCCTTAGTGTCAGGGGACTAGCTAGTGTACATGCATGGGGCTATGGGGATAAGCCTGGGTGGGACTGTGGTTGGTGCTGCCTCGATGGGCTGAATGGCCGCCTTCTGCACTGTAGAATTCTGTCTGTGTGGAGTTTGCACATTCTCCCCACGTTTGCGTGTGTTTCCTCTGGGTGCTCCGGTTTCCTCCCACATTCTGAAAGATGTGGGCTGGTTAGGTGCATTGACCCGATCAGGCGCCAGACTGTGGCGACTAGGGGAATTTCGCAGTAACTTCATTACAGTGTTAATGTAAGCCTGACTTGCGACTGATACATAAATTTTAAACTTCTATGTTAGACAAACCTATGTAATGAATTGAATGTAGTTCCTCTAACGAGGTCGGCCTTCCTGAACAACCACTGACACTTAGCCTCATTGCTTAGCTCATGTGAAAAGATACAACAGGCTAATTCTGAAAGAATCATCGCCCTCGCAGTTTACCAAATTCTAATTTACCTTCTTTAACCCAACTATATATCTGTCATTAAACTGCAGCTTTTCTTCATATTTCAGGTTTCTGTCACTCTCTGAAACAGGACTATCGTAAATTTTGAAAAAATTCATTTGTCTGACTACATTGTACAAGTTAATGTTTCCACTCAGGATCCTGATCTCCCCAGAGAGGTCAACATTACACTTTCGGGAGAGTCAGATATTGCAACAATGGCCACAATCGCCACTGCACAGTATAGACCAATTCCAAAGGGCTTGCAAGAAAGAATTACTTTACAATGCGGGGACGAACAACATTGATTTTTCTAAGTTTGATTTATTACATACGTCATATTTTGATTTTTTTAACGGGGATTAGGTTTTATTTATTATAAACACCAGCATCACCGAATGTCTTACATTTTGAACCTGAGACATGGCTGTCATTTTTTTTTAAAGTAAGAAGTCTCACAACACCAGGTTAAAGTCCAACAGGTTTGTTTGGAATCACAAGCTTTCGGAACGCTGCTCCTTCATCAGGTGAGCGTAGTTATGTTCACGGACAGCACTCCAGAAGTTCATGATTCCAAATAAACTTGTTGGACTTTTAAACCCGGTGTTCTTACTGTGCCCACCCCAGTCCAACGCTGGCATCTCCACATCGTTTTTTAAAAATAGACAGCAGAGTGAATGGAGCCAATTGCATTACTTCAATGTAGTGGAACTGATTATCAGGGGTAAATGTGAGGATTTAAACAATATTTTTAAAATTCATTCACAGGATGTGGGTGTCGCTGGCTAGATCAGCATTTATGCCCATCTCTAAAAGAAGGGAAGACGTATTGGAGGCTTTGAAAAACATTAAGGTGGGCAAATCCCCAGGGCCAGATGGGGTCAATCCCAGAATACTGAGAGAGGCGAGGGAAGAAATTGCTGCAGCCTTGACCAAAATCTTTGTATCCTCTTCAGCCACGGGTGAGGTACCAGAGGATTAGAGAGTAGTTAATATTGTTCCTCTGTTTAAGAAGGGCACAAGACACAATCTGGAAAATTACAGATCTGTGAACCTTACATCAATGGTGGGGAAATTATTGGTGAAGATTCTTAGCGACAGGATGTGCTCACATCTGGAAGAGAATAGGCTTATTAATGATAGGCAACATTGTTTTGTGAAGGGGAGGTCGCATCTCATAAACTTGATTGAGTTCTTTGAGGAAGTGACAAGAAAAATTGACCAGGGCAGGGCAGTGGGTGTTGTATGGACTTTAGTCAAGCCTTCGATAAGGTTCCTCATGGCAGGCTGATACAGAAGTTGAACAAACTTGGACTGTTTTCATTGGATCGTTGGAGGATGAGGGAGGATCTAATAGAGGCTTACAAGATTATATAGTCAAACTCTTTTTCTCAGGGTTGAAGGGTCAATTATTTGGGGGCATAGGTTGAAAGTGAGAGGGGGAATGTTTAAAAAAGATATAAGGGGCAGTTTTTTCACACAGAGGGTGGTGAATGCCGGAGGAAGTGGTGGAAGCAGACTCTTTAACAATGTACAAGAGGCATCTGGATAGATATATGAATAGACAGGGAATAGAAGGATATGGACCATGTAGAGGCAAAAAAAAATTAGATTAGCGAGGCATCTATGTCAGCACAGACATGATGCATCGAAAGGCCTGTTCCTGTGCTACATTGTTCATTGTTCTTTAATTGCTCTTGAGAAGGTGCTGGTACACTACCTTCTTGAACTGCTGCAGTTCATGTGGTGCAGGTACACCCACAGTTAGGGAAGAAGTTCTGGGATTTTGCCCCAGTAACAGTGAAGGAATGGTGATATATTTCCAAGTCAAGATGGTGGGTGGGACTTTCCAGCCACGCTTGCCCCAAAATCAGAAAATCCCACCTGCTACAATTCCAGTGGCGGATAGGATGGGAAAACACCCCTCGGTGAGTGGCAAGCAAGCTTCCAGATGGTGGTGTTCCCATGCATCCGCTGCCCTTGTCCTTCTAGGTGGTAGTGGTGGTCACGGGTTTGGAAAGCGCTTTCTAAGAAACCGCAGGAAGTTCCTGCAATGCATCTTATAGATGGTACACACCACTTCGCTTGGTGGTGGAGGGAGTGAATCTGAGGATATTAGTGTTAGAATTATTAGTGTTAACAACCCATCCTGAGTGAAAGACAGCAGTTGGCTTTCTTCTTGAACCAATGCAGTCCATATGTGAAGAGTTCTCCCACAGTGCCATTGCGTAGGGAGTACAGTTCCCCTTGAGGGTGCATGGCTACACAGTTGTGCAATAAACTGGAAGCTCCCTTGCAGCCTGAGCACAGGTCAACCTTATACATCAGGGCACATGCACAACTGTGAAAAAGAACACACAGGGGCTCAGCACTTAATGAAATTGCCCACACACTCAGAAAAAACATTGGTAGGAAGTTCCAGGCTATTGACACTGCAACATGAAGGAACAAGTTAGCAGAGATGTGACTTGGAAGGGAACTTGCAATTTGTTATAATTTTCCCATGCACTTTGCCCTTCTGGATGGTGAAGGTCTGAGATTTTTGGTGGTGGCATTGACCAAAGGTTACACATCAAGGGTAAAGGCTGAGTTGACAGCAGCTAACACAGATTCGGAAGGAATCTGCACAATAGCGTTCGTTCACTTTGTGAGCAGGTGCACACTGATATGACCTCTGGCATAGCGCACCATCTACTCCTGGGGCAGCACATTGGCACAGCGGTTAGCACTGCTGCCTCACAGCGCCAAGGACCCGGGTTCGATTCCCAGCTTTGGGTCACTGTGCACAGTCTGCCTGTGTCTGCGTGGGTCTCCTCCAGGTGCTCTGGTTTCCTCCCACAGTCCGAAAGACAAGCTGGTTAGGTGCACTGGCCATGCTAAATTCTCCCTCCGTGTACCCAAACAGGTGCTGGAGTATGGTGACCCAGGGACCTTCACCATAACTTCACTGCAGTGTTAATATAAGCCAACTTGCAACACTAATAAATAAACTTTGAACTGATAATTCAAACTACGTTTTTGCATAGAAGAGCAAGGAAGGAATTGAGTGTTTAACAACTGAATCAACAAACGATTTGAAACAAGAAATTTTGGATTAAAAGCAGTCTACACCTTGGATTCGAAATGACAATTGGCAAAGTTCCACATGAAAGGCTGTTAGTGCAGCTGGAAGTTGTGGGGGTTCTCAGCAAACCTTGAGAATGAATGCAAAACTAGCTCAAGGCTGAAAGATGACACTTTGCTATGTCAGGGTGGGAGAGAAGAATTCATTGAAATTTACCAGTAATGGAAGGAGAACGAATACAAATTTGCTCCGCTGATTCCGAAATTCAATATAGACTTTCCATCAGATTTGATTTAGTTTGATTTGATTTATTACTTTCACATGTGTCAGCATGCAGTGAAAAGTATTGTTTCTTGTGTGCTATACAGACAAAGCATACCATTCATAGAGAGTGCAGAATGTAGTGTTACAGCCATAGCTAGGGTGTAGAGAAAGATCAACTTAATGCAAGGTAGGTCCATTCAAAAGTCTGACAACAGCAGGAAAGAAGCTGTCCTTGAGTCGCTTGGCATGTGACCTCAGACCTATGTATCTTTTCCCCAATGGAAGAAGGTAGAAGAGAGAATGTCCGGGGTGCATGGGGTCCTTAATTATGCTGGCTGCTTTGCCGAGGCAGCGGGAAGTATAGACAAAGTCAATGGATGGGAGGCTGGTTTGTGTGATGGATTGGGCTACATTCATGACCTTTTGTAGTTCCTTGTGACCTTGGGCAGGGCAGGAGCTATACCAAACTGTGATACAACCAGAAAGAATGCTTTCTATGATGCATCTGTAAAAGTTGGTGAGAGTTGCAGTGGACATGCCAAATTTCCTTAGTGTTCTGAGAAAGCGGAGGCATTGGTGAGTTTTCTTAACTTTAGTGTCAGCATGGTGGGGGTGTTCCAGGACAGGTTGTTGGTGATCTGAACACCTAAAAACCTGAAGCCCTCAAACTTTTCTACTTCATCCCCTTTGATGTAGACAGGGGCATGTTCTTCTCTAGCTTCCTGAGGTTGATGACAATCTCTTTTGTTTTGTTAACATTGAGAGAGAGATTATTGTCACCACACTAGTTCACCAGATTCTCTAGTTCATTCCTGTGCTCTGTGTCACCATTGTTTGAGATCCTAACCACTATAATGGTATGGTCAACAAATTTGAAAATTGAGTTGGAGGGGAATTGGACCACACACTCATAGGTGTATAAGGAGTATAGTAGGGGGCTAAGAACACAGTCTTGTGGGGCACAAGTGTTAAGGATGATTGTGGAGGAGTTGTTGTTGCCTATCTTTACTGACTGCAGTCTGTGGGTTAGGATGTTCAGGATCCAGTCGCACAGGAAGGAGTCGAGGCCTAGGCCACAAAGTTTGGAGATAAGTTTCATAGAAATTTGAAGACAATAAAACGAGATCACCAAGAATTTCAGAAATCTTAAGCTGCATAAAGTACGTAAGTGAGCAGAGAAATGGCCAATTAAATGTAAAGACCATAAGATATAAGAGCAGAATTAGGCCATTCAGTCCATCACGTCTGCTCCACCATTCAATCATGGCTGATATGATTTTCATCCCCCATTCTCCTGTCTTCTCCCTGTAACCCTTGATCCCCTTATTAATCAAGAACCTATCTATCTCTGTGTTAAAGACACTCAGTGACCTGGCCTCCAGCCCTCTGTGGCAATGAGTTCCACAGATTCATCACCCTCTGGCTGCGTATAGTGTGGTACAGAAGAAGCAACATATATGGTCCATAAATAATGTTACAATAGCTAAGGATGCAGCTCGGAGATCTGGAATAGTGATTCTCAGACTGGGCCCTCAGATTCATAGAATCCCTACAATGCAGAAGAGTCAATTTGGCCCAATGAGTCTGCAACCTTTCTCTCACAGAGTATCTTACCCAGGCTCTTCCCCTCGCCCTCTCCCTGTAACTCCACACATTTACCATAGCTAATCCTACACATCTTGGGACACTAAGGGGCAATTAAGTGTACCCAATCCATCTAACCAGCACATCTTTGCATGAGGAAGCTAGAGCACCCGGAGGAAACCCATGCAGGCACAGGACAAACATGCAAACTCCACACAGGCAGTGACCCAAGGCTTGGAATTGAACCTGGAGCTGTGAGACAGCGGTTCTAAACACCGTGCCAGTGCACCATCCGATAATAAATACAGACACAATCCACGCAGGCACTTTCCAGGATGTCCGTGATGCATAGCCATCCTTGCGAATTGGTGACTTGGGTGACTGCCCAGGTTGGCATCATCAAGAGTGAATAGCAGATGAATACAGGCGTCTCCTGCTCCTTCCACACTCCTGCTCTCATTCTAGCATTTCCTCCATGCTTTGCTGTGTTCCTGCTCACTGTTGTGTGTTCTTGCTCCACCACCAGCTCCACCACCCCCTGCTTTCCCCTGGTCCCTACTGTCACCAAACTCTGAAAGTTACATTCAAACCAGAAAGTTCTCACCAGTTAGCCAATCCTCGAATACTGTGACCAGTTCTGGTAAAATGAGATGGAGGAGATCTTCAGACTTAGAAGAAGTCTGGAATTGATCAGTATTAAGAGTGATTTGAGGAATGAGAAAAAACAAAAAGTGCTTCTTACTTAGCCCCTAAAGGAGATGACTAGAAGATGATATAATACGATTATAAAAAGATAGAAAAACGGAATGGATAAATATTGAAAACAGAAAATTACTCATTAGTGAGTCTAAAGATGTGTAGGTTAGGTTGACTGGTCATGCTAAATTGACCCTAGTTTCAGGGGATTAGGTGGTACGGTAACACAGTGGTTAGCACTACTGTTTCACAGCTCCAGGAACCTGGTTTCGATTCCCGGCTTGGGTCACTGTTTGTGTGGAGTTTGCACATTCTCCTTGTATCTGCGTGGGTTTCCTCCGGGTGCTCCGGTTTCCTCCCACAGTCCAAAGATGTGCGGGTTAGGTTGATTGGCCATGATAAAAAAATTGCCCTTAGTGCCCTGAGATGCGTGGGTTAGTGGGTAACTATGTAGGTATATGAGGTAGGGCCTGGGTGGGATTGTGGTCGGTGCGGACTTGATGGGCAGAATGGCCTCTTTCTGTGCTGCAGCGTCTCTATGAATAGTGGAATAAATATGTGGGGTTACAGGGATAGGGCCTGGATGGGATTGTGGTTGGTGCAGACTCGAAGGGCCGAATGGCTTCCTTCTGTACTGTAGGGATTCTATCATTCTATGAGAAGAGATGAGGGAACACAGGTTAAAACCATCAGGCTTCATACCAAAAGTTTGGCTTCATAGAAAGTCTAATCAATAAATATATTTTGATTCAGGAGTGTGGGCATTGCTGTTAGGACAGCATTTATTGCCCATCTCTAATTGCCTTTGAGAAGGTGGGGGTGAACTGACTTTATGAATCACTCTAGTCCATGTGGTGTAGATGCACCCACAATGTTGTCGGGGGTGTACGTGCGCCACATGTTTTGAAGACAAAAGTTGTAGAAACAGGGGGACGGACAAATAGTAAAAATGAGAGAACTGTGGGTGAATGAAATAATAGCTTCCCACACCCATGATTATCCCGGGATTTTATCAGGCAATTATCTTCATGGACTCAAACGCTTTCATTTGCCTCAAGAACTTTCTGGAAAACACGTGTTCCAGTGAGAAATATGCAACATCAATGTTCACAGTGAATAGACTGTTGTGTTTGTACCTCTAAACTGGGTGTGCAGCTCGCAATGAGGAAACCAGTAAACATTAAAACAACTTTATCTTCCCAAAGCAGGAACCCAAGTAATGTAAAACTGGATCTTCAAACACTTTCCACAGGTTTCAGCTGCACAAGATTTCCATTAACTTAAATAGGGGCCCCTTATTTAAAACTGTGTCCTCTACTTTTGGCCCCACTCACAAGAGGAAGTTTAGTTTATTTATTAATATCACAAGTAGGCTTATATTAACACTGCAATGACATTACTGTGAAAATCCCCTAGTCGCCACACTCCTGTGCCTATTCAAGTACACTTAAGGAGAATTTAGCACTGCTAATGCACCTAACCAGACTGTGGGAGGAAACTGAAGCACCTTGAGGAGACCCACACAGACACGGGGAGAACATGCAAACTCCACAAAGACAGTGACCCAAAGCAGGAATCGAACCCAGGTCTCTGGCGCTGTGAGACAGCAGTGTTAACCTCTACACCACTGTTTGATTAAGTACATCATTTTCTTACGTAATGATGAACTTTTTTTAATTCATATCTGGATTATTCATACGTGGGCCAGCATTTATTGCCCATCCCTAGTTGCCTGAGGGCAGTTGAGAGTCAACCGTGTTGCTGTGTCTCTGAAGTTACGTGTAGGCCAGACCAGGTAAGGATGGCAGATTTCCTTCCCTAAAGGACATTAGTGGACTCGATGGGTTTTTCTGACAACTGTTTCATGGTTATCCCTAGATTATTAATTCCAGATGTTTTTCTCGTGAATTCAAATTACAACACCTACCACGGCAGGATTCGAACCTGGGTCCCCAGAACATTAGTTGAGTTTCTCGATTAATCGTCTACCGATAATACTACGAGGCCATCGCCTCCCCGCTAGTAATTCCCGGGACAGGTTACTAGTCTGTCACCAGAGGGTGAAGGGCACCACTCCACATCAAGTGTGGCTACCCAGGAATCTCCCTCACTCTTACCGCCAGCAATTGGTAAGATTGGAAGGATTTGCAGGTTGACTCAAAATATTTGACTGCATTATGAACATACCTTCTTCAGCCATCAAGTCCTGGGGTTGGACTCGAACCCAGGGCTTCTAGCTCAGAGGCAGGGGTGCTACCCACTGAGCCACAAGACTTTCACTAACAAATAGGGGACCCCTTATTTAAAACTGTGTCCCCTGCTTCTGGCTCCTCTCACAAGAAGAAACATCCTTTCAGTATCCACTCAGAATCTTACACGTTTGGAGAAGATACCCCAATTCTTCTAAACTCCACTGGAGACAGGCCAAACATACTCAACTTTTCCTCATAAGGCAAACTCTTCATCCCAGAAATCTGTCCACTGAACCTTCTCCGGATGATTCCCAGTGCCCTGTCTGTATGGAGTTTGCACATTCTCCTCGTGTCTGCGTGGGTTTCCTCCGGGTGCTCCATTTCCTCCCACAGTACAAAGATGTGCGGTTGAACATGCTAAAATTGTCCCTTAGCGTTCTGAGATGTGTAGGTTAGAGGGATTAGTGGGTAAATGTGTATAGATAAGAGGGTAGGGCCTGGGTGGGATTGTGGTCAGTGCAGGCTCAATGGGCCAAATGGCCTCTTTCTGCAGTGTAGGGTTTCTATGATTTAAGTAAACAGGCCCAAACTGTACATATCACTCTTGATGTAGTGTCACCAACTGTATAACTATTGTAAACTGTCCCTATTTTCATATTCCATTCCTCTTGCAATAAATGAAAGCATTCCATTTGCCTTCCTAATCGCCAAATGTATCTGCATACTAATTTTTTGTGATTCGTGCACTGGGACACCCAAGTCCCTCTATCTCAAAGTTTTGTAATCTCTCTCCATTTAAATAATATGTTACTTTTCTATTCTTCCTTCCAAAGTGAATAAGGTTCATGTTTTCACACACTATACACCATCTGCCTCATTTTTGACCACTCATTTAACCCAGCAATGTCTCTTTGCAAGCCCCTTATGTTCTCTTCACAACTTACTTTTCTACTCATCATTGTTACCAGCGGATTTAGCGACTATACATTTGCTCCCATCCCCCACGTCGTTAATGTAGATTATAAATAGTTGAGGCCTGAGCACAGATCCCTGTGGCACTCCACTCATTACACTTGCAAATCCAAAAATGATCCGTTTATGGCCAATCTCTGTTTTCCATTGGCGGACCAATCTTCCATCCATGCTAATATGTTAGCCCTACACCATGAGCTCTTATTTTGTGGAATAATGTATGATGTAGAACTTTGTCAAATGCCTTCTGGAAATCTAATTACACCACATTCATAAATTCCCCTTTATCCACTTTGCTTGGTACTTCCTCAAAGAACTCAAATAAGTTTGTCAAATACAGTTTCTCTTTCACATGACCATGTTGACTCTGCCTGATTGCATTGAGATTTTCTCAGTGTCCAGCTATAACCTCCTTCTATTCTAATAATTAAACCTTACTAGTAGATTCCAGACATATATTCTCCTGAATTACCATCTTCCTGATTCTGAGGACATCCTTCCAGAGACACAATGCAGCTTTAGACCTTCCTGAGGAATCTCTGATATGGTCCTTTTGCTAGACAATTCCAAGTGTTGAGAACAACACCAGGAATGCTTTATTGTATCCCAATCTGACCAAAGCATTTGATTCTGTAAATCGCAAGGCTCTGTGGATTGTGTGCAGACATCTGGATGCCCAGATAGTTTCCTCACAATCGTGCAATTGCTTCATGACGATGATATGATTACAACTGGCATGAGTGGAAGATTTGAACCAGGCACTTTTAATACCTGGACCAGTGCCAGGCAAGACTTTGTGATTGTCACCATACTATTCACAATCTATTCACCACATCGAAGAGTAACTCTTCTGGTGTGAATACTAAATACATTTTCATCTTTGTTGCCTCCATCGCAAAACTAAACTGACCATCAATGTCATGCAAGAATTGTCATTGCCCACCATGTACCTGATTTACAAGCCATTCTCAATCTCTTCAATTCTGCTTACAAAAACTTAGCCTGTCCTCGAATTTTGCCCAAATATGTCAACCCACACCTCATCAGTCAAATCCAATCCCAAGTCAACCAGGTTTCCTAAACTGAAAAGGTTGTGAATCTGTGGAATTCGCTGAAAGTGCAGTGGATCCTGGGACAGTGAGTGAATTTAAGGAGGTGTTAGACAGATTGTTAATTGGTAATGGGTTAAAGGGTTATGGGGAGAAGGCAGGAAAATGGGCTTAGGGGCATATCAGCTATGATCCAATGGTGGAGCAGACTCAATGGGCCAAATGGCCTAATTCTGCTCCTATATCTTATGAACTTATGAACTGGTCCCATTTGCCTGCATTTGGCCCATATCCTTCTAAACCTTTCCCATCCATGTATCTATTTCAACCTTGCATAAAAGTTGAAGGAAAGGCTCAGGAATATGTCAAAAGTACCTCGATTGCCACCACCCTCAGAAGACTATTGTTGATGATAAGATCCAGCACCACATCAGCCGTGCCGACTCAGCCTTCTACAACCCACGACAATGAGTGTTTGACATCAAAGACCTCTGCAAGTCAACAGAGGTTGGAGTGTGCAGAGCAGTTGTCATCACCACATTCCTAGACCATCGTGAGACCAAGGGTGGAATTTTCCCATCCTGCCCACCACAGGCAGCATAGCGGGTGGGATAAGGAGTGTGCAAAGGTCCACTGACCTCGGGCGGGATTTTCCAGCATTGGGGCGAGTGCAGCCAGAAAATCCCACCCCTAAACTGTGTATCAGAGACACACACAACAGCACTTGAGAAATCCCACCAGCAACGCCTTCACCACATCCTACTCATGCATTGGACAAACACTATTCCCCTTCCTGAAGCTAGCTCCACAAGCAAAACTTGTGCAAAATCAAATCAGGTGGACTGGACATTGTATGAATGACTGAAAAGATTCTCCCCCACCAGATCCTGTTTTCTCTGCTCTCAAATGGCCAACATTCCCAGGGAGAGTTGGAGGGGGTTTGGGAAGGAAAGAAAGAAAATACCTCAAAGAAACTCCTTGACAGTAGTGACATTAATAACTGAGAGGAGAGCGCTACCAATGACTCAAAATGACAACAGCATGTCCATCGAGCTTCATCACACTTTGAGTCACAACTGGGGTGGCACGGTATGTTTGGGGCAGCATGGTGGCACAGTGGTTAGTATTGCTGCCTCACAGTGCCAGGGACCCATGTTCGATTCCCGGCTTGGGTTGCTGCCTGTGCGGAGTCTGCACGTCCTCCCCCCCCCCCATGCCTGCACGGATTTCTTCCAGATTCTCCGGTTTCCTCCCACAATCCGAAAGACTTGCATTGGCCGTGCTAAATTCTCCCTCAGTGTGCCCGAACAGGCGCCGGAGTGCGGCGACTAGGGGGTTTTCACAGCAACTTCATTGCAGTGTTAAGGTAGGAATACTTGTAACACTGAATTTAAACTTAAAAACGTCTTAACGATGAGGCAGAGAAATAAAAGGAAGTAAATCCCACACTGAGGATCCCAATATCTTGTGGGCCATCCTGCCCTGTGTGTCTAAATATGCATGGGTCAAGTCTGCCTGTTCGGTCACATGAGGACCCAGGGCAGAAACCCATGACTCTGAGTAGTCCTCATCCTCAAATCAGGGGACAGCCAACGGGTGACTACTAACAACATCTTGTCCTTATATAGCGCCTTTAACATGGGGAAGTGCTCCGTGGCACTGTACAGAGACACTAGAAGAAACATGAAGGACTCATGTGAATTTGAAGTCAGCGTATCAGTAACATCACAAGGCAACTAAAGCACATCTATTTCAGTCTTCATTTGCCTGAAGCCAAGAACTAATTTGTCAGAGACATTTTCACTGTTGCTGCCTAACCTGAAACGCATTGCCACGTGTTTTAAAAACAAGCTGTAAAATCCAACAGTTTGGAGTCCTCGATTATTTGTGCTTTTAGTCCACATGTAAATGATGTAAGCCACTTTTAACTCTTATACATAATGTGTACATACTTTATGACAAGGATGGTGGTATTTTTACTGTGAGGTTAGTGCAGTGTCTTGAGTACGACAGCAGTCAGTGACACCAGAGGCTGTTGAAATGTAAAGAGGTCAGGGGAAGTAAAATCCTATCTGTCTTTCTGTCAGATATACTTTTTGCTGAGAAGTTACCATTTGCTGAGCGTTGCAACATATTGGTCATGTTCGCAGAATTATTTTTAGGTTTCCCATATCGATGTGATAACGTGCTTGAGGAATTTAAGTGGTAACCAGGAGATTACATTAATGGATGGTTGCAACACGGGGGTGAGGCAGGGGAGGGATCATACCAGAGTTTGGCAGAGTGTCTGTTCTGGAGAGAAAACTCGCGTGGAAATCTTCAGGTCCACTGGCCAGTTTTCTCTCCAGGTTTTGTCACTTTAACTGCCCAAACAAAAAGTCAGCGTGGTTTGTGCCATCACTCTGGAAAGGTAGGGACTCAGAGTTGGGAACTGGTTCCACTGAGATCGGAGCGCTCTTTTTGAGTCTGTGGTGCAGATATTGTGCCTGTCTTAGGGCATAAAACAAGTGGAACACTGACAACTTTGAATCATAGAAGCACTACAGTGTAGAAGGAGGCCACTTGGCCCATCAAGTCTGCACTGACCACAATCCCACCCAAGTCCTATTCCCATAACCCCACTTATTCACCCTGCTGGTCCCCCTGACGCTAAGGGGCAATTTACTATGGACAATCAACCTGGCCCATATATCTTTGGGCTGTGGGAGGAAACTGGAGCACCTGGAGGAAACTCAGACATGCAGACATGGAAAGAACATGCAAATTCCACACGGACAGTCACCCAAGATCAGATTTGAACCTGGGTCCCTGGTACTGAGAGACAGCGTTGCTAAACATAGTGCCACTGTGCCACACAGATGAATACAGCCTATGCCCACTCTGTGCATGTTTGTATGGTCAGCCAATTGTTAAATCCGCCAAACCTGTTTTTTTTTGGCATCCCAGTCATCTAAAACAGGCATTAGGCCATTTTACTGGGGATTAATATCTCCTGACAGACCCCTTTGGAGAATATGGTGAGCAAGGCAGATGTTGGATCAGTCATGCTCAGGCTGCTTTGGAAGCCTCTACACCAAGGAACGGAGAGGTAAGGTTTCTTTTCAGATTAAAAGCAACACTTCCTGTGGAGGACACATTGAAACCCTTCCCTTGTTCCAACTCTCCTCCTGGGATCTATCTTTGGGTTGTTGCGGTCAAACCAAACGGCCCAGCACTTGGCACTGTCAATGCGTAAGCAGCCAAAGACTTTCATGCCTCCCACAGGCAACTCATACACAACATGCCAATAAGACCTGTGGCCCAATTTCCGGCCAGCCTTGGGCCTCCTGACTGCACAGCGCTAAGTCTGGGCCTGAAGCCAAACCACAGGCAAATTTCTACCTGTGTTCTTACAGTTAGCCATGTTTCCAGAACTTGGAACATGACCTTGTCTTGTGGGTTCATTAGGATGGATTTGTTGCCTTGCCTTCATCTTGGATACTGTTAGCCACCTGAGATTGATCATAGAACATCGGAACATCAGAATTAAAAGCAGAGTTAGGCAATTCAGCCCCTTAAGCTTGCTCCGCCATTTAAGCAGATCATGGCTGATCTCTTCCTAGTCTCAAGTCCACCTCTCCACCTGTCCCATATATTCTTTTAATTTTTTTTAATCAAAAATATATCTATCTCCTCTTTGTTAGCATTTAATGATTCAGACTCCATCGGGCGATGGGGCAGCGAGTTCCACAAATTCACCACCCTCTGCAAGAAGTAGTTCCCTCTCATCTCAGTTTCAAATCTATCGCCTCTCAACCTATACCTGTGTCCTCTTGTTCTAGATTGCCCCATAAGAGGAAACGTTTGGTCTATATTTACTTTATCAATCCCTTTTGGTATTTTCTATACCCCGATCAGATCCCCCCCTCATCCTTCTAAACTCCAGCCAGCAAAAGCCAAACCTGTTTAATCTCTCCTCATATATCCCTGGAATCAATCTGGTGGACCTCCTCCGAACGACCTCCAATGCCACCACATTCTCCCTCAAATAAGGAGACCAAAACTGGACACATTATTCCGAGATGTACGTCAGAATTCTACCGCCCCGCCCAACACGGAATCAGAGCACACGAGGGATGGAGAATGGAAATGTTCCTTGGGTGGAATTTTCCGGTCTAGGGTCCAGCGAGGAGGCAGAATCCCGCCTGTGGTTTTACCAACACCCTATGCAATTGCAACAACACTTCTCTACTTTTAAAATCCAGTCCTTTTGCAATAAATGCCAACATTTCGTTTGCCTTTTTTATTACATGCTGCACCTGCATACCGACTTCTTGTGATTCATGAACACAGACACCCAGATCCCTCTACCCGGACGCATTTTGAATCTGATTTCCTATTGGTGATGAGTTCCTATTAGTAGCTGCTGTCCAACCCGTTTATATCCGCTATTCCTATATGGAACCACATTCTATACTGGGAGCTGTGGCTGGAATAGCTAGATTAAATCTGTTCTCCCTTGATGTCAGGAAGAATACTCAAGGGCAGCTAGGGATGGGCAATAAATGCTGGCCAGCCAGCGACACCCATATCCTATGAATGAATCAAAAAAAAGTACACACGGGTCAATGTCTGTCATGTATAACCATACAATCTTAACCTTCAGAACACACGATGTACTTTCTAATTTTACAGGGATATTAAGAATCATAGAATCTTCAGAGTGCAGAAGGAGGCCATTTGGCCTATCGAGCCTGCACCAACAAGATTCCCACCCAGCTCCTATCCCCTAACCCCAGATATT
The DNA here is from genome assembly GCF_965287045.1 of Carcharhinus amblyrhynchos. Taxonomy (NCBI): domain Eukaryota; kingdom Metazoa; phylum Chordata; class Chondrichthyes; order Carcharhiniformes; family Carcharhinidae; genus Carcharhinus; species Carcharhinus amblyrhynchos. The sequence goes on from NC_137329.1 coordinate 117,279,482, forward strand.
TACCTTCCTAATCCCCCTGACACTCAGTGACAATTTAGCATGACCGCTCAACCTAACCCGCACATCTTTGCACTGTGGGAGGAAACCGGAGCACCCGGAGGAAACCCACACAGTCATGGAGAGAATGTGCAAACTCCACACAGACTGTCATCCGAGGCTGGAATTGAACCCGGGTCCCTGGCGCTGTGTGTGAGGCAGCAGTTCTAACCACTGTGCCACCGAAGATACCCTTCAAAATATATCAGACAAAGAGCTGCTACACATGCAATTATAAAGACCGCTCCAAAGATGACAGAAAGAACTAGAACTCAACTAAAAAATTAAAAATTAAGACCTGAAGGCTGAAAAATAGATACGGAACTGTCAAAAACACCATGTACTATTTTCTAAATTTTTAAAGAACCCCCTTTTTGCTTTTATGGTCCAATCTGAGTGGGACGTGTGTTAGATAAGCTCAAGTGTCAATCTCCTCACAAATGCTGTTGAAACCACTCCAAACCAATAATTGGCCCTTCGATGTGCCAGGTCACTCATTTACTCTCGATATGTTCAGGCCTTTGCAATGTCCGCCCTTAATGAGCCATTTCAGGGCCTGTGATTTTGCTGGCTTGTTTGATATCCCTGCCATGGAATATTTTGTTTGCACAGTACAGGCCTTTGTAGTTTAATTAGCATGAAAGCTATCCTCTGCTAACTTTCAATCTGACAACGGACTCCTTTTTTTTGGAGGACACATTTTCCCACACTCAGAGGTTGACCAATCATAACATCATCCATAATTTTTGGGTATAATTACCGTTTTATTAATGAAAACATTCTTTGTAGTTCCTTGCAAAAATTAAATGTTTCGAGGCCGGTTTTGTTTCTAACACAGAAATAAAGAGGATGCTTGCCCATGAAGTTATTGTTGTACATCAGTGATTGGGGGAGGGGGAGGTGGAAGGGGAACTGGTTTCGAATCCTGCCCTGGCAGATGGCGGAATTTGAATTCAATAAAAAAGTCTGGAATTAAGAATCTACCTACGACCATGAAACCATTGTTGATTGTCAGAAAAATCCATCTGTTTCACTAATGTCCTTTAGAGAAGGAAATCTGCCATCCTTATCTGGTCTGGCCTACATGTGACGCAGTAAGAAGTCTCACAACACCAGATTAAAGACCAACAGGTTTAACTGGTAGCAAAAGCCACTATTAGTTTGCTACCAAATAAACCTGTTGGACTTTAACCTGGTGTTGTGAGACCTCTTATCGTGTTTACCCCAGTCCAACGCTGGCATCTCCATATCATGACTACATGTGACTCCAGAGCTACAGCAATGTGGTTCACTCTCAACTGCTCCACCCCACGGCAATTAAGGATGGGGAATAAATGCTGGCTGGCCAGCAATGCCCATGCCCCATGAAATAGTAAAAAAATTGGCTTTTATATCATTTGGACTGGTCCCACTTCAGAAGTTTCACACTGTGCAACTATTATGTAAGGTGCTTGGATATTATTGCATCGCCAGAATTCTACCACCCCACCCGCCACAGAATCGGAACAGACAAGAGGAGGACAATGGAAATGTCCGTGAGTGGGAATTTTCGATCTTGATTAAGTGAGGTAGTAAAATCCCGCCCCATCTCTCCAGTGCATTCGAACCAGGGGTGCACCAGAATATTTCATAACTCACTGTTAATTTCACAACTATGTAGCTGGTTCTAAAGTACTTATGCTAAATCTGGTACAGCCAAAGTATCTGCACCTCCTAGCCACATAATGGACGGACTTTTCCTTCTGTTGGTTGACCTTCTGGTCCCTCTAATGTCTACGGTGTTTTGCATGCCTCATCCATCGGAAAACTTGCCTTTGGAGGAGGGGTGAACCTTCGGCGGAACTGGAAGATCCGCCGGCAGGGAGGTCTGGAAAATCCCGCCCAATGTCTAAGCATCTGCATCATAAGAGGCAATATTGTGGCAATGCTAAAGATTGGCTGTAAGCCTGAGGGGAAACAACTGCAGAGATAGATGGGCAGAATGGCATGAACTTCATGGATTTTACAAAGAGCTGGCACAAGAACAATGGACCACTTGCCTTCTGCACTGCGTGGTGTCTACTGGAAAATAAATTCCCCAGATGATCTTTTTTGGCGGGGTGGGGAGATGATTTAAACATGGCTCCATTGTATCAGGGAAACATTTGCTCTTTCTTGGTCACAAATTGCTACATTTAACAAAAAATAAGTTGCCTCCAGTTGAGAATTAGAGCCAAACCCTGTTGTCCTAATTTTTGATTTGATTTATTATTGTCAGATGTATTTACATACAGTGGAAAGTATTGTTCTTTGCGCACTATACAGATAAAGCATACCGTTCAAAGAGAAGGAAATGAGAGAGTGCAGAATGTAGTGTTACGGTCATAGCTAGAGCGTAGAGAAAGATTAACAATGCAAGGTAAGTCTATTCAAAAATCTGATAGCAGCAGGGAAGAAGTTTTCTTGAGTTGGTTGGTACATGACCTCAAACTTTTCTATCTTTTTCCTGACGGAAGAAGGTGGAAGAGGGAATATCCGGTGGGTGCTTAATTATGCTGGCTGCTTTGCTGAGCCACTGGGAAGTGTAGACAATGTCAATGGAATTTTGCGGCAATGGCCAATTTAACTCTCGTCAAGGATCTCATTTTCCTCCACTTCACAATCCAGGGTGCTCCCATTCGCACCGGGAAATAGCTTGTTCTAGTTAAGGGAATTATATTGAGTGAAGCTTGTACAAATGAGATCCCATTTTGTGGCCTAATTTTCCACATCTTTGGGCCGGATTTCCACGACCGAGGCAGGTAGCTCAAGTCAGGAAATTTGCCATCTCTGCCGATCCTCTTTGGATTAAAGAATCCCCTTACACCCAATGTTTCATTCCAGGGAGACGGGGGTGGAATCAAATCAGTCCCACACATCCCAGAAGCAGATCCTAGGTGTCCATGCGGGTGGGCAGGTACAAGCTGGTTAGAAAACCCACCATGGTTCTCCAGGACTTGAGTCTGAGTTGTTCTAGACACTGTTATGCCCTCTAGCCTCTGTTTGAATTCAACATTTTAAAATTAAAATCATAGAATCCTACAGTGTAGCAAGAGGCCCTTCGGCCCACCAAGTCTGCACCAAATACAATCCCACCCAAGCCCTACCCCCATATCCCTACATATTATACCCATTAATCCCTCTAACCTACACATCCCTAGACATTAAGGGGCAATTTCTTAGCATGGCCAATCAACCTAACCCACACATTTTTGGACTGTGGAAGGAAACCAGAGTACCCGGAGGAAACCCGCGCAGACACAAGGAGAATGTGCAAACTCCACACAGACAGTGACCCGAGGTGGGAATCGAACTCAGGACCCTGGAGCTGTGAAGCAGCAGTGCTAACCACTGTGCTACCGTGTCGCCCCAATTGTCCTATTGAATCCAGTGTTCTGCCAGTGTGACTCATGCCCTCACCTTCACTCCTCATCCTTCCTTTCTCAGCCCTTCATGACCCTACACCACCTCATGCCCCACACCAATTCCCCCACCATGCTGTTAAAAATGGGATCTGACAGAAATGGGGGTGGGATTTCCAGTTCCAGGTCCTGCCTGCCATTTTCAAAGATCTCCATGAGTCTGCAAAAATCAGGTCCAAAATATTGGTTCAAAGTCTCTTGTCATTTCCTCATTCCCAGTTGCATTTTCTCATGTCTCTCCTTGTAAGTGACCGATGTTTAATTTAGCTACTCACCTCTTTTTTATTTGCTTGTAAAAGCTCTTGCAATATATTCTTGACTAGTTTGCTCTGACATTATATTTTTTCTTGGTCCTTTATCTATTTTTTGGTTTAAGTTTTTAAGTTTATTTATTAGTGTCAGAAGTAGGCTTACATTAACACTGCAATGAAGATACTGTGAAAATCCCCTAATTGCCACATTCTGGTACCTGTTTGGAAAAGTCTAAGAGAGAATTTAGCATGGCCAATGCGCCTAGCCAGCACATCATTCGGACTGTGGGAGGAAACCGGAGTGCCCGGAGGAAACCCACACAGAGAACACGCAAACTCCACACAGACAGTGACCCGAGCTGGGAATCGAAGCCGGGTCCCTGATATAGTGAGGCAGCGGTGCTAACCTGTGTGTGACTCATGAACAGTAAAAGAATTAAGGGCTAAGGTGATCAAACAGGTAAGTGGAGCTGAGTACACAAAAAGATCAGCCATAATCTTAGTGATGGTGGAGAGGGCTCGAGTGGCCCGATGTCCCACTCCTGCTCTTAGTTCTTATGTTCTTATATGTCACTGTGCTGACCTGTTGCTGTTTCCTGAAACGCAGAGGATTGCTACTATTTTTTCCAACTTTATAAGCCTGTTCAAACTGTTCTTTAAATGTTTTCCACTAACTATGATCACATTTAAGACTATTTACCCAAGCGACCTTAGCCAGTTCTCCCCTAATACCCCTGTAATTGGCTTCTTTTAAGTTTAAGATTTGAGTTTGTGACTGGAGAATATCACTTTCAAACCTTGCATGGAATTCAATTGTATTATAATCAGTAGTTCCCGACAGATCCTTTTTACTGTGAGATTACTGATTAATGCAGTACAAAATCTAAAACAGTTTTTATCTCTTGTTGATTTCGCAATGTATTGTTCCAAGAAACTGTCATGAAAGTAACCTATAAACTCACCCACCGGACCACCCTGACAATTTGATTGATCTTGTCTATATGAAGATTAAAATCCCCCAGAATTATTACATTTATTACATGCTCCAATAATTTCTTCTCTGATGCTTTACTTCCACCGTGGTTTGACAGCTGATTGGCATTTTCTGATTCCTGCCATCTTTTGCCATCAGGTCAACTCACCCACTTTTGCCATCCCACAAAATAGAAGAATTTTTCATCAAATCCCGACAGTGGCCCATTTGGCCCATCGAGTCTGCACCAACATCAATCCTACCCAGGCCCTATCCCCATAACCCCACATATTTACCCTGCTAGTCCCCCTGACACTAAGGTGCAATTTAGCATGGCCAATCAACCCCACCCGCATATCTTTGGAGTGTAGGAGCAAGCCGGAGCACCTGGAAGAAACCCATGCTGACACAGTGGTGTGATGCTAGTGTGTTGCGTGATATGGAGGGCATTAGCTATGAGGAGAGGTTGGGGAAACTTGGTTTGTTCTCACTGGAACGACAGAGGTTGAGGGGCGACCTGATAGAAGTCTACAAGATTACGAGGGGCATGGACAGAGTGGATAGTCAAAAGCTGTTTCCCCCAGGGTGGAATTACTAGAGGGCATAGGTTTAAGGCTCGAGGGGCAAGGTTTAAATTAAATGTATGAAGCAAGTATTTTGCACAGAGGATGGTGGATGCCTGGAACTCGCTGCCAGGGGAGGTAGAGGAAGCTGATACAATAGTGACTTTTAAGGGGTATCTTGACAAATACATGAAAAGGATGGGAATAAAGGGATATGATCCCCGGAAGGATATGGGGTTTTAGTTTAGTTGGGGAGCGTGGTCGGTGCAGGTTTGGCGGGACGAAGGGCCTCCTCCTGTGCTGTAACTTTTTTTGTTCTTTGTTCTTTGTGTCTTTAGGAAATGTATTGTTCATCATGTTCTCTGCAGTTATAAGCAGGCCCCAGGCTATCTGCTTAGAAGTCCTTTCATTGCTGCTTAAATGGGATCTTGTTTATTGAAATGCTAAGGGAGGATTGATTGACAAGTCAAAGTCAGGTGGTTCTACCCAAGGATTCACTTTCAATTTTGGTTAGCAGGATTTTTACATCGAGTTAGATGCAGTGTTTTTCTCTCTCTCTCTCTCCCTGGTATTGTAAATTCTGCTGGCAAACTGGAAGCAGGTTTTCTTGCCTTCCTGGAGTAAAAATTCTGCTGTTGGTGGTTTGCTGGCTAAAAGCTAGAGGCCAGCAGTGGCATTGTCTCTACTTCACCGTCTACAAAGCTGTAAAGTCAAAGTTTCAATTCTCCAACCAAAGGACTAAATTACAGCATCACAAGAACATTCTTATTTTCTGTGTTAATCCTGTGGCAGGGTTATGTTTATAGGGAGGTTTGTTTGGTTGGAGCATTTCATATAGTTGTTAAGGTTTACACAATACCATGGTTTTTTTCTTGTTTGTATTTGTTAAAAGTTATTGTTTATCTTAATTGTATTCTTGAATAAATTTTGTTTGATAAAAGCTCCCTCGGGGGTCATTCGAATCATATCTGGAGTGAAACATCTCATATTTACCCTAGACAAATTAAAAGTGCAAAATTTATGATCCAGACAGACTTTATAGAACACTTGGGAGTTTCTAACCTGGATTGTAATAAGAAGAATGAGCAAACTCCACGCAGTCACCCAAGGCCAGAATTGAACCCAGGTCCCTGGCGCTGTGAGGCAACAGTGTTAACCGTGCCCCTGTCTGTGTACTATGGAATAATTATTTTCCAGCCTTGGTCAGCTTGTATCCAGATCTCTATCAAGGTGATTAAATCAACACCAGTCACCTCTTTGTATGAGACGAGTTAATCTTTTTTATTGTGGATGCTGCACACATTCTGATAAATGTCTTAAATTTTGTTTTTTTGCATCTCTTCCCTGTGTGCATCTTACACACTGATGCGCAATTACCATTAAACCCGCCATTATTTCCTGTCCCACGCTATTTATTTTTACCCGCATTGTTACACTTTTGTTTCTGGAACATTTTCCTTCATACTTCTAAATGTTCCTTCACTGGAAATCTCCCTCCTTTTCTCCTCCTGTTAGTTTAAAACCCTACCCACAGCTCTAATAACACAGTTTGTCAGGACACTGGTTCCAGCCCAACTGAAGTCAAATTCACCCCAAAGGGACACTCATCTCTTTCCTGATTTTGATGCCACTGCCCCATCAATTCAAACCCCTCACACACCATTCTTTGAGCCACATGTTAGATTCTCTAATCTGCTTCACTCTATGTCAATTGGCACATGGCTCAGGTAGCAATCCAGAAATTATTGGCTTTGATGTTCTGCATTTTAATTTGGAACCTGACTCTTCAGCAGGACATCATTACTATTCTACCTTTGTCGATAGTTCCTATGAGGACCATGGCAAATTGATCCTCTTCCTCTAAGCTCATCTCCAGCCATGAGGAGATGTCCTTTACCCAAGCACCAAGCAGGCAACATGACCTTTGGAGCTTCCAGACGTAGCATCAGAAAACAATATCTATCCCCCTGACTATGCTGCCCCTTATCATTACCACATTGCTTTTCACATCCCCCCATCCTGAAACCATGATGCAATGGTCAGTTTGCAAATCGTCCTGCAACATTTCTTCTCACCCAAGTACCTGGCAAGGAACCTGTTATCCATTGGTCAAAGTTCTTACAATCTCTACAGTGCAGAAGGAGGCCATTCAGCCCATCGAGTCTGCACCACCCAGAGTTCCATCCAGGCCCTAATCCCATAACCCCACATATTTATCCTGCTAATCCACTAACTCTAGATCAATTTAGCATGGCCAATCAACCTAACCAGCACGTCTTTTGGACTGTGGGAGGAAACCGGAGCACCCGGAGGAAACCCAGGCAGACATGTTGAAAATGTGCAAACTCCACTTAGATAAGCTGGGAGTCAAACCCAGATTCCTGGCGCTGTGAAACAGCAGTGCCACCATGCCACCTGCCAAGTTGTTGTAATATGTACGTAATATGGGCTGTTTTATGCATCATGTGGCTCAAGATGAGATCTTGAGTCCTGTATCCTTAATAATGAACATTTTATTGGTAGCCTTTAACTATTTACAGTTCAAAGTATGGTTATGTACGATGGTGCCAGACTTCAACCAGGCAAATGGGACCTCAGCATCGACCCCAGAAGATGGGCCATCACAGCAAACAGATTGCATGGAACTTACAGACTGTTGCTTCTGGACTATTCTCTGAGAACCTCTTACCATGTTGCAACATATATCATACAGTGGCCTTTGCCATGTTAACCCTTGCTCTGCCAAGCACCTTTACATTAGAATGTATGCGGGAACATATCACCACTAAAGTCTAGGGCCGAGGCTTCCTGCATCAGCCCCTGCCATACCTGCCTGATTCGTAGTCACACCCTCATGGCCCTGACCATTGACCAACTCTAAAGTTCTACCTAACTGAAGGATTGTGACTGCATGTCCGCTATGACTCTCACCAATTTTTACAGATGTACCACTGAAAGCATCCTTTCGGGTTGTATCACAGCTTGGTATGGCTCCTACTCTGTGCAAGACCACAAGAAACCACAAAGGGTCATGAATGAACCCAGTGCATCACGCAAACCAGCCTCCCATCCATTGACTCTGTCTACACTTCTCGCTGCCTCGGAAAAGCAGCCAGCATAATTAAGGACCCCACGCACCTTGAACATTCTCTCTTCCACTTTCTTCTGTCGGGGAAAAGATACAAAATTCTGAGGTCACGTACCAACCGACTCAAGATCAGCTTCTTCCCTGCAGCCATCAGATTTTTGAATGGACCAACTTTGCATTAAGTTGATCCTTCTCCACACCTTAGCTATGACTGTAACACTACATTCTGCACTCTCTCCCTTCCTTCTCTGTGAATGGTATGTTTTGTCTGTATAGTGTGCAAGGAATCAGCTATTTACCATTTATATAGATGATCTGGAGGAGGGAACCGAGTGCAGGGTGTCGAAATTTGCTGATGACACCAAGATTGGGGGAAAGGCAAATTGTGCGGAGGGTGTGGAGAGTCTGCAGAAGGATCTAGATAGGCTGGGCGAATGGGCCAGGAAATGGCAAATGGAATTTAATGTTGGCAAGTGTGAGGTGGTCCACTTTGGTAGGAAGAATGGTAGGAAGGACTATTACTTACGTGGCGAAAAACTGCAGCAGGCGACGGTGCAGAGGGACCTCGGGGTCCTTGTGCATGAGTCGCAAAAACCCAGCTTGCAGGTGCAGCAGGTGGTCAGGAAGGCGAATGGGATGCTGGCCTTCATAGCGAGGGGGATTGAATATAAAAGTAGGGAGGTCTTGCTGCAGCTGTATAGGGCATTGGTGAGGCCGCAGCTGGAGTACTGTGTGCAGTTTTGGGCGCCGCACCTGCGCAAGGATATTTCGGCCCTGGAGGGAGTGCAGAGGAGGTTTACTAGGCTGATACCGGAGTTGAGGGGGTTGAGCTATGAGGAGAGGCTAAATAAACTAGGCTTGTACTCGTTAGAGTTTAGAAGAATGAGGGGAGATCTCATTGAGACGTATAAGATGATGAATGGGATGGATAGGATAGAGGTGGAGAGACTCTTCCCGCTCAAAAAAGACAGTAGGACTAGGGGGCACAGCCTCAAGATAAAGGGGAGGCGGTTTAGAACAGAGTTGAGGAGGAACTTCTTCACTCAAAGGGTGGTGAATCTCTGGAATTCTCTGCCCGTTGAAGTGGTGGAGGCTGCCTCGCTAAATATTTTTAAGAAGCGGGTTGATGGGTTCTTGATAAGAGAGGGGATTAAGGGTTATGGGGAGAGGGCGGGAAAGTGGAACTGAGCCACAACAGATCAGCCATGATCTTATTGAATGGCGGGGCAGGCTCGAAGGGCTAGATGGCCTACTCCTGCTCCTATTTCTTATGTTCTTATGAACAATACATTTCACTGTATGCTAATACATGTGACAATAATAAATCAAATCAAATCCTGGAATAAAGTATCCGGGTAACACCTTTTCTCTGATGCTCCACAACGTTTACAAATCGTACACTGCTCAGCAACTCCAGACCAATGTTGCTTAAGTAGAAATACTTAGCACAGACATGGACTGCAAAATATACCACAGACTCCTGTCTGATGCAGTCATGGTGCCCCACTACGCCTGCCAAGAATACATTATAGATTTAATTGGTCAACTCATTATAATTTATACATTAAAACAAGTCTCCTAGCTTGGAGACAAACGAAGAACACCTATCAGATACTGAAGGCTGTAATTGGGCATGGAAACCAGCTCCGATCTCCCACCATGCTGAAGTTCTGACAGAGCACTTACTCCTTGTCACACCCAGACCTCTTCATCTCCATCCTGGAGTCCCACTCCAAAAGATATGTACCCAGGAGGAGAATGTGTTGCAAAAATAACATGGGCCTCTGGCATCTAGGATCTCCAACCCTCTGCCATGCTGACCCAGTGACTTACCTCACGAGGTGGCAGTTCTGGCCAAATTTCAAACTGGCAAAGCTGTTTGGAGCCTTGTTTAGCCTCAGCCTTAAAGAAGACAGAGGCCAGCTCAACATCTACCCTGCGATGTGGGCAATCGTAGACATGTTGCATGTCAGCATCATGTGGGAGAGTGGGACATTGGCAGGGGGGTTAGTTTCCCCATCCTGCCCGCTACTAGAAGCATAGCAGATGGCAGGACAACCCATGCAAAGCTCTGTTGACATTGGGCAGAAATTTCCAGTTTTGGGGCTAGCGCGACTGGAAAATCCTACCCCTTAATCTGTTCTAAACCTGTTTGAGAACAACATGAAAAGGTCATGTCTTATTCTAAAACAAGAGACTGATACACAAAAGCAGCCAAATCAAGAGTATTCAAGCTACCTTGTGGGCAGCACGGTGGCACAGTGGTTAGCACTGCTGCCTCACAGCACCAGGGACCCGGGTTCGAATCCTGGCTTGGATCACTGTCTGTGCGGAGTCTGCATGTTCTCCCTGTGACTGTGTGGGTTTCCTCCAGGTGCTCCAGTTTCCTCCCACAGTCCAAAGGTGTACAGGTTAGGTGGATTGGCCATGCTAAATTGATCCTTAGTGCTAAATTGACCCTTAATGTCAAGGGGATTAGCAAGGTAAGTATGTGAGATTGCAGGGATAGGACCTGGGTAGAATTAAGATAAAGGGGGGACGGTTTAGAACGGAGTTGAGGAGGAACTTCTTCACTCAAAGGGTGGTGAATCTCTGGAATTCTCTGCCTGTTGAAGTGGTGGAGGCTGCCTCGCTAAACATATTTAAGATGCGGGTTGATAGGTTTTTGATAGGCAAAGGGATTAAGGGTTATGGGGAGAGGGCGGGAAGGTGGAACTGAGACACGACAGATCAGCCATGATCTTCTTGAATGGCGGGGCAGGCTCGAAGGGCTAGGTGGCCTACTCCTGCTCCTATTTCTTATGTTCTTATGTTCTTATTATTGTTGGTGCAGACTTGATGGGCCAAATGGCCACCTTCTGCATTGTCAGGATTCTATGACAGCAATTTAAATTACACAATAAATGGTGTTTATAATGGCTTTAACAAATAGAATCCAAATTTTATTGCATCGCTGACACATGTACTGTTGATTCAGCTTCAATGCACGAGGCGATGGCCTAATGGTATTATCACTAGACTATTAATCCAGAAACTCAGCTACTGTTCTGGGGACCTGGGTTCAGATCCCACCATGGCAATGATGGAATTTGAATTCAATAAAAAAAAAATCTGGAATCAAGAATCTACTGATGACCGTGAAACCATTGTCGACTGTCGGAAAAACCCGCCTGGTTCATTAATGTCCTTTAGGGAAGGAAACCTTACCTGGTCTGCCTACATGTGATGCCACAGCCAATGTAGTTGGCTCTTAACTGCCCTCCAAGGGCAACTAGGAATGGGCAACATATGCTGGCCAGCCAGCAACACCCACGTCCCATGAATGAATAAAAAAAATGCAGTTGCCACATTGCAAGATTCTAGCTTGGTCCAGCTTTATTTAAATCTTCACCTCAGCAATTTGCTTCTTTTAAAAAGGAAAGGCACTGTCTTAAACTTCACCTTGTGTACTGAGCGGAGTGGTGGCACAGTTGCCTCACAGCGTCAGGAACTCGGGTTCGGTTCCTGGCTTGGCTCACTGTCTGTGTGGAGTTTGCACATTCTCCCCATGTCTGCATGGGTTTCCTCTGGGTGTACCTTTTCCTCCCACAATCCAAAGATGTGCAGGTTAGATTGATTGGCCATGGAAAATTGCTCCTTAATGTCCGGGAGATTAGTACGGTAAATGCATAGGGATAGGGACTGGGTGAGATTGTGGTTCGGTGCGGACTCAATGGGCCGAATGGCCTCCTTCTGCACTGTAGGGGCCCTATGATTCTATGAAAAACTTGTATGTGCTGTGCAAAGCCTTTGTGGAGCTTGTGCAAACCAGGAAGGGTATCATTGACAAAATAAATCACGGGGTAACTGCTAAAAAGACGCTACAAATGTCACATATTTAATTACACTGCTCTTGGACATGTTTTCACACTTGTGATTATTCATGTAAGGGTTCTTAATTTGTGATTCTCATAGCAAGCGGAGGACATGGTGACAAGGCTACCCATTACAGGACGCGGGGGCATTGGAAACAACAATGTGGATTGATAAGTTTATTAATGCTGCCAGCCTGGTAGAAATCCAATCTCCAGCACCTTTGTTAGAAGCTGCTGTTTTGCAGTCTTTCCTTCTCTATAACACTTCCCCACAGAGCTGTCTCAGACGCCCTCCCCTCCACGGAGATTAAGGCAAAATATGTTTTTATTAATGCGCCACAATATATTTAAATAATCTTGAAAACAAAGATGTTCAAAACGCTCACATCACAATAGCGCACTTGTGGTCCTACACAAGGTTGTTATTGAAGACAGGTAGTTTGATTGATAGTCTCAAACTGCAATCTCATCCATCAGTCAAGCTTGCTGTCCCCTGTCACACTGCAATGTTCTTCCATACATCCGCAGCTCCGTAATATAATAAAATTGCTGGAATATGGTTCGAACCGCAACACAATCTCAGGGTTATTAAACAGCCAGCGAAGGTTTATTAACGTCAAGTGAATCCCTCGCTGACTCTTTTCAAAGACACATCCAGATACAGTTTAAAATTATGTATCTTACTCCCTCTCTTCTCAGGGCAAAGACTCCAGGCTTCCACGGCCTGTGATTATCACGCCCCAGAGACTGTTGCTTCTGCACAGGCCAGATTATTTGGAGTGCCATCAGACTACTTAGTTACAAAGGAACATCCCATCCAAGTCGACCACAGTCAGCACTTACAGGCAGCATGGTTGCACAATGGTTAGCATTGCTGCCTCACGGTGCCAGGGACATGGATTCAATTCCCGGCTTGGGTCACTACCTGTGTGGAGTTTGCACGTTCTCTGCCTGGATTTCCTCCGGGCTCTCCCATTTCCTCCCACAGTCTGAAAGATGTGCTGGTTAGGTGCATTGGCTGTGCTAAATTCTCCCTCCGAAGAGGTGCCGGAGCATGACGACTAGGGGATTTTCAAAGTAACTTCATTGCAGTGTTAACGTAAGTCAACTTGTGACACTAATAAAAAAACTTAAACTCGAAGGTATCCTCTGATGGTGGCAATCAGGAATAGCCACACTGTCTGACACCTTCCCTCCTCAGCCTAAAGGCCTTGACCCACAAGCTGTGCACAGTCCATCAATCAACCCTGATTCACTACCAGACCATAATTCCTTCCCTAACAGCACTGTGAATGTACCGACACCACAGGGCCTGCAGCGGTTTAAGAGGGGGCACACCTTCACCTTCTCAAGATCAATTAGAGATGGGTAAGAGGTGGTGGCAGCAATGCCCATACCACGTGAAAGAATAAAATAAAGGACATGCTCAGAATGTTTATGTTCCTCCATGATGTTGGGTTTCCTTATAACCTGCAGATATTTCACACCTGGGTTAGATAATCCAAACCAAGCCTCCACAGCCTGGTGTGAACCAGAGAGACTTGTGCTCAGATTGTAACCCTCTCCATGCAGAAGCACCTCCCTCTGTGTCTATCTACCACATGGCGATCTTGAATGTATGTAATCAATCACAAACTTGAGCGTGCATCCTCCCCACACGTAGCCACCATTCCTTCAACAAGGGCTGACAGTTTGGTCATTCATTCGCACGACAGGAAGAAGGATGTTATAATATTTCTCTGCAAGCGTTTGCAAGTGAGCATCATGTGACATGAAGGAAAATAGCACTGCTGCCTCACAGCGCCAGGGACCCGGGTTTGATCCTGGCCTTGGGTGCAGAGTCTGCACATTCTCCCAGGCTTTCTCCTCTGGTTTCCTCCCACAGTCCAAAGACAAGCAAGTTAGATGAATTGGCCATGCTCAATTGCCCCTTAGTGTCCAAAGATTTGCAAGTTAGGTGGATTAGCCATGGTAAATGCACAGGATTATGGGGATAAGGCTGGGGATTGGCTTGGTTAAGGTGCTCTGTTGGGAGAGTCGGTGCAAACTCGATGGGCCGAAAAGACCCCTTCAGCACTGTCTGCATTCTATGGGTCATAGAATCACTACAGTGCAGAAGGAGGCCATTTGGCCCATCGAATCAGCACTGACAACAATCCCACCCAGGCCCTTTTCCCATAACCCCACACATTTGCCCTGCTAATCCCCCTGACACTAAGGGGCAATTTAGCATGGTCAATCAACCTAACCCACGCATCTTTGGACTGTGGGAGGAAATTGGAGCAGCCGGAGGAAACCCACGCAGACAACATGCAGAGTCCACACAGACTGTGACCCGAGGCCAGAATTGAACCTGGGTCCCTGGCGCTGTGAGGCAGCAGTGCTAACCACTGTGCTACTGTGCCACACACCTATGATTGACCGGTTTCCCCACAATCTCTGACCTGATCACGTTACAGAATTGACCTATCAACTATATACTGAAGCAGTTAAAATGCTGAGATAATCCCCATTTTACCTTGAATTATTTCAGAATTGTGCATTTTCATGGAATGATTTATAACATCGATATTTGTATCTCGTCAGTGTCACATATTGTTTGACATTTAATGTATTTGAACGCTGCATAATAATAACCTGTCATGTATTCTAACAGCTGTAGCATTGCTTCTTTACTTAAGGCCTTGGTCCGATTAAGTACTTAATGTTTTAAAAGCTGTTTTCCATCTTTCTCTCTCTTTCACCCAGATGTTCTTTGTTTTTCTTTCCTCTCCATTGTTCTGAGCTCCAGCTGTTAACAGTATGTTACCTTCTGGCTTGGCTGGTGGTTTACAGTTGTGACTGTTCAGTTTGGAGAACGGTGCCTCATCATTCTCTTAACTGCCCTTTCTGTTCCCTCTTATTTATTTATGTCCCCCTTGGTTGAGTTTTATCATAACCTTATCCTAACTGTTGCAAAGAGTTTCAGGCAGAGTTACAAACATTACGACAATTATACTGGCACCATACAATCAATAGATTCTGGAAACTAAGGGCAACAGGAGCAATGGAGACACTGGGAGACCCATGGTCTGAGTAAGTAGGGAGCAGACTTAAAAGGTGAGGGAGGAATGAGAATAGTTTCAGAGCTCTGTCAAAGTTCCGGCATAGACAATGTCCTGACATTAATGGAACAAAATGGAATAGAATTCTACACTGCAGAAGGAGGCCATTCGGCCCATTGAGTCTGTACCAACCACAATCCCACCTAGCCCTATCCCCGTAACCCCCTGCATTTACCCTGCTAATCCCCCAGATACTAAGAGGCAATTTAGCCTAGCCAATCCACCTAACCCACACATCTTTGGACTATGGGAGGAAACCAGAGCACCTGGAGGAAACCTGCGCAGACACGGGGAGAATGTGCAAACTGCACACAGACAGCGACCCAAGCCGAGAATCGAACCCGAGTCCCTAGCACAGTGAGGCAACAGTTCTAACCACTGTGCCACTGTGCCGCCTTTTGGGCTTATTTACTGTGAAAGGCATAAGGCGCCAATTGCTCACAAGGAATTTGGGAAACACATTACGGGTTCATTTACTAAGAATAGACACTTGAGAACAGTTATACAGAAATATAAAGCTTAAAGACAACAGAGCTGCGTGTGTGTACCCTGCTAAAAGGCAAAGTGAAACTGGATCACATGACACATTTCCCTTCCAGTGGTATTATACTGATACCCCTTAAAGTCAAATTACAACAGGCATGACAGGCCAAAGGTTTTCCTTCTATGATTTACCAATCTTTAATTCTATGAGGCTGAGGTCTGTACCAGGGTTGCCTCAATTATAAGGATCCATGTTACTTTCTTCATTCATTCACAGGATGCGGGCATCAATGGTTAGGCCAAGATTTATTGGCCACACCTAACTGCCCTCCATTTCAGCGTACATTTTTAAGAGTCAACCACATTGCTGCAGGCCATGTCAGGCAAGGATGACCGATTTCCTTCCCTAGGGACATTAATCAGCCAGATAGGCTTTTATGACAATCGGCAGTCGATAACCGTCTTTACGATAATCGTCTTTATAAGACCCTTGTCAGACCCCACTTGGAGTACTGCGCGCAGTTCTGGTCGCCTCACTACAGGAAGTGTGTGGAAGTATTGAGAGGGTGCAGAGGAGATTTACAAGGATGTTGCCTGATTGAGAGGTATGCCTTATGAAGATAGGTTGAGGGAGCTAGGTCTTTTCTCCCTGGAGAGACAAAGGTTGAGAGGCGACCCGATAGAGGTTTATAAAATGTTGAGAGGTATAGATAGGGTGGATTCTTGGAGGCTATTTCCCAGGGCTGAAATGGTCGCTACGAGAGGACACAGGTTTAATGTGCTGGGAAGCAGGTACAGAGGAGATGTCGGGGTAAGTTTTGCACTCAGAGGGTGGTGAGTGAGTGGAATCGGCTGCCGTCAGTGTGGTAGAGGCGAACTCGCTGGGGTCTTTTAAGAGACTTCTGGATGTGTACATGGGATTTAATGGGATTGAGAGTTATAGATAGTTCTACGGCCTGGCAGGTACGGATATGATCGGCGCAACTTGTGGGCCGAAGGGCCTGTTTGTGCTGTAGTGTGTGGTCATCATTAGACGTTGAATTCCAGATTTTTATTGAATTCAAATTTCACCACCTACCGTGGCAGGATTCGCACCCAGGTCCCCAGATTTTGTCCTGGGTCTCTGGATTACTAGCCCAGTGACAATGCACTGCCTCCCCATGATATCTTTGGCACCAAATGAGTGTACACAAGTATGGACACATGTTTGTGTGAATGACTACATGTGTGCTGGTGGATGTATGTTACCCTGTGTGAATATGCATGTGCCCATGTGTGTATGTGTGCCCTTGCATATTACCAACAATCCTTGGAGTTGAAACCTTAATTAAATATAAACTGATGTTAGCTATTGTAAAGCCTGGAAATTAAAATGTTCCTTTTTAGTCCCTACTACTCCCACTCTGAGTGTGGCCAGCTCTATATCTTTCTGTCAGTCTATCTGATCCTATCCCAGTGTCAGTCACTAGTTCATTTTTCCCAGCGCGTTTTTAAGTAACTCCAGTGAGCAACCCCAGCTGCTGCTATTTCCTCCTGCCTTGCTCCCAACACCCCGCCCTCGCACAGCTAACCAATATGTGCAGAACAGGCTTCTTAAACCTCTGAGCACTTTAAGCATTTAGGAATTTACCAAGTATGAAAAGATAAATCAGAATTCTGTAAGGCTTACATGGCTCAACATCAGAGGTCCCCCTCTGATTATAGGTTTTAAACGTAGCTGATTCTAGCCCGGTATGACTCACTGCACATAACAACTTGACAGATTGACAATCCAGTTTTAAGGTTGTGCAATACATATCAGAATGATGTTGCTGCTATTGTGAATGAGGAAAATAGGACATCTATTTTGCAATTCACATTTATTACTGAGTGATCCTGTGAATGCTTAGCCTCGTTTGCATCAGTCTATGCAAAAACTTCATTGTAAGATACTTCTGCCAATGCAACTACATTTAAATGCTAGACTGCAGGGGGTAACTAACACTGCTAACTTGACCACATTTTAAAACTCAGAAGGCATGCTGGGTTAGCAAGAATTTGACTGCATTCCTAAAGGGTACACAATGCAGGCAAAACAGGTTTTTCATTCCAGCAGCTGCAAGACTTGTTTTCCTAAATGGAGAAAGTATACAAAGGATGCCTACAATAATGAGATTAGGGTTGAGATATATTGTGGATTTTATTGTGTGTTTTCAGTTCAGTTTTAAGATCCTGTTCAAACTCAGTTCAGGGATTAGCTTAGCAGCCAGTCTCCAAATTCACTTCCTTTTTGCTTCTGTCATGTTGATTTTTTTAAGTTCTGTTCAATAAAATAAACCATTTAAGAAACCGTACCAGTGCTGTCTCCTCGTCTGTTTAAAGGAATGAATGGACCCAACAATTACACAATATTCCATATACCAACAGCACTACAACTGACCGCTAAGCCCCCAAGCTTATGTTGGTCTTTATGTTCGGCAAGAGGTTCCTCGCACCTTATTTCATTTCACTTTATCAATATGTCATTCTACTCCTTTCTCCCTCATGTCCCGCAAAATGCTTCAATGCTATTCATTTCAACATGGTAGCAAATTCCACATTCCAACTGCTTCCTGGGCAAAGTACTCATGAATTCCTTATTTGACTTATTCTTTCTTTATTCTTTCATGGGATATGGGCATCGCTGGCAAAGTCAGCAGTTATTGTTCAACTCTAACTGCCTTTGAACTGAGCAGTTAAGAGACAGCTACATTGCTGTGTGCCTGGGGGAGTCACAGATAGGCCAGACCAGATAAGGACGGTGGATTTCCTTCCCTAAAGGACATGCGTGAACCAGGTTGGTTTTTACAACTGTCAATGGCCACCATTAGACTTGCAATTCCAGATTTTTAGCAAATTCAAATTTTACCAGCTGCTGTGGTGGGATTCGAACCTGTGATCCCAAAGTAGTACCCCATGTCTCCGGATCATGCGTCCAGTGACAATACCATTACCTCACCACCTCCCCTGACATTGCATTTATGGCCCCCAGTTTAGGACATCCACAAATGGAAAAACTTTCTTTAGCTGTAACTTATCAAGTAGCTGTAACTTATCAAACCCCTCCAGAGTTTTAGCAACCTCACTGAGAACAAAGAACAAAGAAAATTACAGCACAGGAACAGGCCCTTCGTCCCTCCAAGACTGCACCAATTATGCTGCCTGACTGAACTAAAATCCCCTATTCTTCCGGGGACCATATCCCTATATTCCCATCCTATTCATGTATTTGTCAGCACATTCCTTAAAGGTCACTAGCATTTCTGTTTCCACTACCTCCCCCGGCAGTGAGTTCCAGGCACCCACCTCTCTCTGTGTAAAAAACTTGCCTCGTACATCTCCTTTAAACCTTGCCCCTCGCACCTTAAACCTATGCCCCTAGTAATTGACTCTTCCATCCTGGGAAAAAACTTCTGACTATCCATTCTATCCATGACCCTCATAATCTTCTATCAGGTCGCCCATTAACTTCTGTCGTTCCAATGAGAGCAAACAAGGTTTCTCCAACCCCCCTCATAGTTAATGCCCTCCATACCAGGCAACATCCTGGTAAATCTTTTTTGCACCTTCTCCAAAGCCTCCACATCCTACTGGTAGTTTGGCGACCAGAATTAAACACTATATTCCAAGTGCGGTTTAACTAAGATTCTATAAAGCTGTAACATGACTTGCCAATTTTTAAACTCAATGCCCAGCGATGAAGGCAAGCATGCCATACACTTTCATGTCTACCTTCTCCACCTGCATTGCTAAATTCAGTGACGTGTGTACCTATACACCCAAGTCCCTATGCCTATCAATACTTTTAAGGGTCCGATTTGATTTGATTTATTACTGTCACACGTATTATTTCTTGTGCGCTATACAGACAAAACATATCGTTCATAGAGAAGGAAATGAGAGAGTTACAGTCATAACTAGGGTATAGAGAAAGATCAACTTAATGCAAGGTAAGTTCATTCAAAGATCTGGCAGCAGCAGGAAAGAAGCTGTTCTTGAGTTGGTTGGTACGTGACCCCAGACTTTTACATCTTTTTCCCGAAGGAAGGAGGTGGAAGAGAGAATGTCCGGGATGCATGGGGTGCTTAATTATACTGGCTGCTTTGCCAAGGCAGAGGGAAGTGTCAACAGAGTCAGTGGATGGGAGGCTGGTTTGCATGATGGATTGGGCTACATTCATGACCTTTTGTAGATCCTTGTGATTTTGGGCAGAGCAGGAGCCATACCAAGCTGAAATACAACCAGAAAGAATGCTTTCTATGATGCATCTGTAAAAGTTGATCAGAGTCATAGCTGACATGCCAAATCTCCTCAGTCTTCTGAGAAAGTAGAGGCGATGGTGGGCTTTCTTAACTATAGTGTCAGCATTTGGAGACCAGGACAGGTTGTTGGTGATCTGGACACCTAAAAACTTGAAGCTCTCGACCATTTCTACTTTGGCCCCGTTGATGTAGTAAAAAGTCTGACAACACCAGGTTTAAGTCCAACCGATTTATTTGATAGTAAACTCACTAGCTTTCAAGGTTTCCCTCTTTTTTACTGTGTTCACCCCAGTCCAACGCCGGCATATCCACATCATGACTCCCATTGATGTAGACAGGGGCATGTTCTCCTTTACGCTTTCTAAAGCCGATGACAATCTCTTTTGTTTTGTTGACATTGAGGGGGAGATTATCGTTGCCGCACCAGTTCACCGGATTCTCTATCTCATTCCTGTACTCTGTCTCGCCATTGTTTGAGATCCGACCCACTGCGGTGGTGTTGTCAGCAAACTTGAAAATCGAATTGGAGGGGAATTTGGCTGCACAGACATAGGTGTATAAGGAGTATAGTTGGGGGCTGAGAACACAGCCTTGTGGGGCACCGGTGTTGAGGATGATTGTGGAGGAGGTGTTATTGTGTATCCTTACTGATGTCTGTGAGTTAGGAAGTTCAGGAACCGATCGCAGAGGGAGGTGTGAGCCCAGGCCACGGAATTTGGAGATGAGTTTCGTGGGAATAATAGTGTTGAAGGCTGAGCTGTACTCAATAAATAAAAGTGTGACATCGGTGTCCTAGTAATCTGTTATCTTGTAATCAAACCTCTTCAGGATTTTAGCAACCGTGCTGAGATTATGTCTCAGCCTCCTCTGGCCTTCAATTGATAATGCCATCTTTCATTTAGCCTCTGTGGAGAGGGAGAGACAGACTTGATATTTCAAATCCAAGTCCAATCTTACTGGCTAGGCATGCTGGACAATTGGCATGGCGAGCTGGTAAGATCACAAGAAAGATGAAAACCTCGGTCGCACCCAGTTTCTCACCTCTTGTGATCTTATCGGCATTGAATTACAGGCATAATCAGCCTTGCAACCTGGGGGGGGTGGGAGGGCTGGGGGAATCACAGATCTCTCAGACTGCGAAAATGGGAGAGAACCACACCCATTTTTTAGGTGAACTCTTAGATACAATCTTATACCACTTAGTGCAAAATAGAGGCAAAGCGTGAGTCACGCCAATAAGGGGGTGGGCAGAGTCTAATCTCGGCAAGAAGCCAGATGCTGACTGTGAGGGGTGCTATTGCGCATGTGTCTTGAACTCTTAATGTTCTGTGTACAAGTGTGCACAGAACACTGAGGGATCTGTGACTATCCCAACCCCCCACCCCCGGATTGCAAGGCTGATTATGCCTGCAATTCAGTGCCGGTAAAATCACAAGAGGTGGGAAACTGGGTGCAAACTGAGTTTTCTGCCTTTCTTGCGATCTTACCAGCTCGCCATGTCAATTGTCCGGCATGCCAAGCCAGTAAGGTCATCCCCTTGGACCTGAACTCTCAAGTCTGCCTCTCTCTCCAGAGATGTTGCCTGCCCCACTGAGTATAGAATCATAGAACCCTACAGTGCAGAAAGAGGCCCTTCGGCCCATTGAGTTTGCACCAACCACAATCCCACCCAGGCCTATCCCCACATCCCTATACATTTACCCACCAATCCCTCTAACCTATGCATCCCAGGACACTAAGGGGCAATTTTAGCATGGCCAATCAAACTAGCCCGCACATCTTTGGACTATGGGAGGAAACCGGAGCACCCGGAGGAAACCCACGCAGACACGAGGAGAATGTGCAAACTCCACACAGACAGTGACACAAGCTGGGAATCGAACCCAGGTCCCTGGAGCTATGAAGCAGCAGTGCTAACCACTGTGCTACCATGCCGCCAAATGATATTGAGTATTTCCAACATTTTCTGTTTTTATTTCAGATTTTCAGCATCTACAGTGTCTTTTTTTTTAACGGATAATCCACTCTTTGCTCATTGTAACCTGTTCAAAAATGCAAAACACGCCTGTCGCTGCATCTCGCTTTACAGCTCACAGAATGCAAACCTTGAAAGTTGCGCAGATAAGAAAGTAAGGAGGGATTTACTATCAATGGTGCAGTGAAATGGAAGTCATTAAGTCATTAATAAAATTGTCGATGAAAAATAGCATGGCACTATTAATCGCTAAAATGGACGATTATAAAGTATAAAGTGGGAGAAATTAAAGGTAATAGAAATAGCAAGCATGAAATTACAATTTCCTCTTCATTTATCCCTTTCATTTCACCCAATATAATCATTACAAAATAATTTTTTGGTCAATACAGAATCTTTAAAAATAGAAATAGCAAATTACAGCTTCGGAAAGGGGGGTTTTAAGGGAATTATGTGGTGTGCAGGCTATTGAGTTTCTTGCTGTCAACAATGTAACAGTTTCTCCACAGACCTGGAGTAATGGCTTTATAGCCTGCTAGGCTGGATGTCATCATACATCAGTGGAAACAAACATGCTGACTTACACGTGTACTGAAGGATGTCACAGACATCAAAACAGGTCAAGAGGAAAAGGCCCACATAAAATTTAATCACTGATATCGTTGTAGGTAAGCAAAAGATTTCTCGGACCTCAGTCTGTCCCCAGCAGGAGGGAGGGTAGTGCACACGCAGTAACTTTCACTGACGTTCTCAGTTTAGAAAGCTGTCTTGTGATACAATGCTTAATTTTTAGACAATTATCTGCAAGTTATTTCTCAAGTTTGCCAGGATAAATTGGGCGGCATGGTGGCTCAGTGGAAAGCATTGTAGTGCCAGGGACCCAGGTTCAATTCCTGGCTTGGGTCACTGCCTGTGTGGAGTTTGCACATTCTCCCCATGTCTGCGTGGGTTTCCTCTGGGTGCTCTGGTTTCCTCCCGCGGTCTGACAGACGTGCTGGTTAGGTTCATTGACCTGAACAGGTGTGGCGAATAGGGGAATTTCACAGTAACTTCATTGCAGTGTTAATGTAAGACTTAATTGTGACTAACAAATAAACTTAAATTTTTTTTTAAAATTTCACAACCATAATCCCAAAAATATTGTAACTATATGATCTGGAATACATTACCAGAGGGACAGTGGAGGCAGTTTTTTTTTGCAGTCTCTGGGTCAAAATCCTGGAATTCCGTACTTAACGGCATTGTGGGTCAAACCCACATGGACTGCAGCATTTCGAGAATGCAGCTCACCACCACCTTCTCAAGGGTGACTCGGAATGGACAATAAATGCTGGCCAACCAGCGATACCCATGTCCCACAACTGAATTTAAAAAAGGCAGCCAACGTACATATTGCAAGCTCCCACACAGAAATACAATAATTATCAGAAAACCTGCTTCTTTTGAAATGATTTTGAGAAGGAAGGCACAGTGGCACAATGGTTAGCACTGCTGCCTCACTGCATGAGGGATCCATGTTTGATTCTAGCCTTGAGTCACTGTCTGTCTGGAGACTGTATGTTCTCCCCATGTCTGCGTGGGCATCCTCCAGATGCTCCGGTTTCCTCCCACAGTCCAAAGATGAGCAGGTTAGGTGGATTGGCCATGCTAATTTGCCTCCTAACATCCAAAGATGTGTAGGTTTAGGTGAAACCAAAAGAGAAAATGCTGGAAAATCCCAGCAGGTCTGGCAACCTCTGTAAGGAGAGAAAAGAGCTGACGTTTCAAGTCCAGGTGACTCTTTGGTCAGCTTTGACAAAGGGTCATCTAGACTCAAAACATCAGTTCTTTTCTCTCCTTACAGAGGCTGCCAGACCTGCTGAGATTTTCCAGTATTTTTTCTTTTGGTTTCAGAATTCCAGCATGCACAGTAATTTGTTTGCATTTACGTAGGTTTAGATGAACTAGCCGTGGTAAATGTGCAAGGATAGTGGGATAGGGCATGGAACGATTGGGGGTAAGATGCTCTTTCAGAGAGTTGGTGGGCCTCCTTCTGCACTGTGGAAGTTCTAACTGTTGGTCCATTAGAAGCAGATAAAAACAGATCTGCGCAGTGGATATTTGGTGATGAGAATACTAAATCGGTTACTCTGCCACAAACTGCTAGTTGGGAAAATCAGTCACTCCAACTTCCCCCTAAGATATTGTTCTGTTACTTGCCAGCAAGCAAGTGACAAGAAAAGCTAAAGAGGTGCTGGAGGAAGTGGGAATTCTCAATGGAGATTGGCACCTTCAGAGTTAGTGAAATCCAAGTAAAATATCAGCCTATATCGGATACAATAATATGGTGCAATATAGAGAGCTGTGTCAGAGACAGTCCTTGTCCTGAGCTCAGTGCCATTCACCGCAACCACAAAAATAATGGGCAAAGTTGCGCACTTTGATCTTCCAACATTATTCTACGGAATTATTATGGTAGTTACGGCTGATCTTTTATGTCTTTTCATGAAAACAAGAGAATGATAGCATCAGCAATTCGGTCTTCTGTATGATTTTAAAGGTCTATTGCCGAAAACTAACAGCAATGCAAATATTTTCCATGCCTCTGCAATTCCCCGTCTGGATATCGTATTAGCGATCAGGCCATTGGTCAGGAGTGGGGGGGTTGGTAGGGCAGAAATGCGGGATCGAGATTGAGGAACTGGCCAGCGATTGAGCTGACCAGCGATCTGGAGGATGGCAGACAGGGGCCACTGCGGATGCGTCGATCTCAGCACTGACAGTTCATGCACACATAGTGTCCAAATTCGAGGAGGATCAAAGCCGATTGCTCACTGAACCAAGTTTGTTGAGTCTTATATTCGTGCATGATAAAGCCAGGCTGAAATTATTTGTTTTTTTTATTCATTCGTGGGCCAAGGGCGTCGCCAACTGGCCAGCATTTATCACCCATCCCCAGTTGCCCCTGAAACTGAGTGGCTTGCCAGGCCATTTCAGAGGGCAGTTGAGAGTCAACCACATTGCTGCGGTTCTGGAGTCACGTATAGGCCAGACTGGGTAAGGATGGCAGATTTCCTTTCCCAAAAGGACATTAGTGAACCAGTAATGGATTCCTAGTCATCAGTACATTCTTAATTCCAGATTGTTTTTTATTGAACTTAAATTCCACCATCTGCCGTGGCGGGATTCCAACCCGGGTCCCAAAACATTAGCTGAGTTTCTGAATTAATAGTCTTGCAATAATACCACTAAGCCATTGTCATTCCCACATTGTGCTAACTTAAAGGAAGGAGGTGCATTTATTTGGCACCCACCATTATTTCAAGATCTCCCAAAGTACATTACAGCCAATGAAAAAGACCCAATACTCAATTTGTATAGAGCAATGTACAAAGGGCCAGATAATCTATTTGATTAATACTGTTTGAGGGATATATACTGAGCAGGATATCAGGGAAAATATGTCTGTTCTATCTCAGATAGTATCTTGGGATTTCTTACATCCACCTGAGAGATTAGTCATAAATCTCCTCTGAAATATGAGATGGGATTCTCCCAAAAAAAATCTAAGTGTCGAATTCGCATAAAAACTGGAGTAAATCGTGCTGGTGATTTAGCTAGCTGGCTCACAGTGCTAGAGACCCAGGTTCAATTCCCAGCTTGGGTGACTGTCTGTGTGGAGTCTGCACATTCTCCCCATGTCTGTGTGAGCTTCCTCTGGGTGCTCCGGTTTCCTCCCACATTCGGAAAGACATGCTGGTTAGGTGCATTGGCCATGCTAAATTCCCCCTCCGTGTACCCGAACAGGCATTGGAGTGAGGCGACTCAGGGATTTTCACAGTAACTTCATTGCGGTGTTAATGTACTTGTGACTAATAAATAAACTTTAAATTTAACCTAGAGGAAAGGTAGCTACTGACTGATCTGGAGTCATCTGAGAATCAGAAGTTTATCGATTCAAGCCTGACTGCAGGTCACAAGTGTGTAATCTCGGCTAACATTTCCAATCAGTATTAAGGAAGTAATCCATTATCAGAGATACCATTCCTTCAGATAAGATACTAAGCCAGTGACAACCTGTCTCTTCAAGTGGACATTAATGATCCTAAATCTTTATTTAAAGGAAGTGAGGAAATTTTCCTGGCCTCCTGACCCCTTTGGCAAACACCAGCAAAAACAAACCCACGTTTCAATTCAATACTATTTGTGAAAGGTTACTGCATTTGCTCTGCTAACAAACAATTAATTTTAGGGTTTTCAGAGATGTGAAAATGTCACAATGCAAATGCTTAAAGATGTGTGGATTAGGTGGATTAGCCATGCTAACTTGACCCTTAGGGCAGGATTTTCCACCACGTTCATCCCAAGCCCGGAAAATCCACCCCCCCCCCCCCCCCCCCCCCCGCCGACCCCCGAGGACAACAAGCCATTGTATTCATAGAATCCTTACAGCGCAGAAGGAGGCCATGTGGCCCATCAAGTCTGCACTGACCACAATCCCACCCAGATCCTATTCTCGCTAATCCCTTTAATCTATGCATTACATAGAACATAGAACACTACAGCACAAACAGGCCCTTCGGCCCACTAGTTGCGCCGATCACTTCTATACCTACTAAGCCATAGACCTATCTATAACCCCCAATCCCACCAGATCCCATATACTCATCCAGAAGTCTCTTAAAAGACCCCAGCGAGTTCGCCTCCGCCACCACCGACGGCAGCCAATTCCATTCACTCACCACCCTCTGAGTGAAAAATTTACCCCTAACATCTCCTCTGTACTTGCTTCCCAGCACCTTAAATCTGTGTCCTCTCATAGCGACCATTTCAGCCCTGGGAAATAGCCTCTGAGAATCCACCCTATCTATTCCTCTCAACATCTTATAAACCTCTATCAGGTCGCCTCTCAATCTTCATCTCTCCAGGGAGAAGAGTCCCAGCTCCCTCAACCTATCTTCATAAGGCATGCCTCCCAATCCAGGCAACATCCTTGTAAATCTCCTCTGCACCCTTTCAATAGCTTCCACGTCCTTCCTATAGTGAGGCGACCAGAACTGCACACAGTACTCCAAGTGGGGTCTGACAAGGGTCTTATAAAGTTGCAGCATTACCTCCGACTTCTAAACTCAATCCCTCGATTAATGAAGGCCAGTACACCATACGCCTTCTTGACCACATCCTCCACCTGCAAGGCTGATTTAAGAGTCCTATGGACCCGGACCCCAAGATCCCTCTGCTCTTCAACACAGCTAAGACTCCTACCCATGATATTGTATTCCTTCATCCCATTGGTCCTGCCAAAATGGACCACTACACATTTATCTGCGTTGAAGTCCATCTGCCACTTCTCCGCCCAGTCTTGCATCCTATCTATGTCCCGCTGCAACTTCTGACATCCATTCTGGGACACTAAGGGGCAATTTGACATGGCCAGTCAACCTAATCTGCATATCTTCAGACTGTGAGAGGAAACTGGAACACCCGGAGGAAACCCACGCAGACATGGAGAGAACGTGCAAACTCCACACAGACAGTGACCCAAGCCGGGAATCGAACCCAAGTCTCCAGAGCTGTGAGACAGCAGTGTTAACTACTGTACCTCCCCATACTGTCCTGCTACGATTCCCGTGTTGGGTAAGATGGGAAAATTCCACCCTTCGTGTCAGAGGGATCAGCAGGGTAAAGACTTGGGGTTACGAGGATAGGGCCTGGGTGGGAACGTTGTCAGTGCAGGCTGAGCCAAATGGCTTCGTTCCACACTGTAGGGATTCTACAACTTTTCACTCCCAATTTTCATTACCTGTTTATTCCTGTGAATTATCTGTCTCAATCATGCCTGGCCCGCGATGCAGTTCATTTTATATTAACTATAATGGGATATAATTCAAATAGCATTAATGCGCTGTTGATAAAGAGTCAACATAAATATGCAGCAAAGGCTACAGCTGCATGTACTGGAGGCTACTTTATCTGGTTTATTTGGCATTAGCTTCAGTAACAAACATGTCAATCTGCTTAAGACAGTATTTGCAAACAGAAACTCTGTGAGTATGGGGTTTGGGTGAAGTACACAGCTGGACAGTGACAACCAGTAAACAAAATCACAGCGCCTGGATATTAAAAGCATGGCTTCAATCAGGGAGCCTTTTGTTGTCAGAATATTAAAGTGTGGTTGGCTTGCAATAGTAGGTGCTTCATCTTTTATCGTTCGAGTGATAAATAGCGTTAAAGCTATTAACATTCTAACAGAACCGCTTTAACATGTTTGAACAGCTCACTTGACATGGCAATTTTTATATAACGTTAAAATTTATATTCACAACTGATCGCCTCAGAAATTAGCATCGGCTCCTGTGATATCTTTGCAGGATAGAAAAGAGATAGAGCGCCATATGGAAGGTCAAGTACTCACCAAACTAGTTTATGCTGCCTAGACTTATATATATATATACATATATACAAAATGGCCACATATATATATTTGTATATATACATATATACAAATGACATTTGTATATATGTATTTGTGTCATTTCAATACTACACACCTCGCTCCTTAATGAAAAGGTACACAAACAACTGATCTGCATACTTTTTTTTTACTTCATTACAAATCCAATTTAACCATTTGTTCCCAATTCTTTTTTTTTAATTCATTCGTGGGACATGAGTGTTGCTGACTGGCCAACATTTATTGCCCATTCCTAGTTAGAGGTCATGGAGGTCATGGAGCCATAGAGGTTTACAGCATGGAAACAGGCCCTTCGACCCAAGTTGCCTGGGGGCAGTTGAGAGTCAAGCACTCTGATGTGCATCTGGGTTCACATGTAGGCCAGACCAAGTGAGGATGACAGATTTCCTCCCCTGAAGGACATCAGTGAACTTCACAGGTTTTTCTGACAATCAACAATAGTTTCATGGCCATCAGTAGATTTTTAATTCCAGATACTTTTTATTGAATTCAAATTCCACCATCTGCTTTGGCGGGATTTGAACTCGGGTCCCCAGAACATTAGCTGAGTTTCTGGATTAGTAGTCAAGCGATAATAGCACTCGGCCATCGCCATCCCCTAATTTCTAATTCCTATTTTCCCCTTTCTTGATCCATACTTTCAGAATATGGTGAAGGGCCGGAATCCATCTGGGCCTGTCTCTGAGGAGAGGTTTTGCCAATAAAGACTTATTTTGATCTTGACTATATACTGAATTTTCCACTCCATCAGACATGTCTGTCTGCCTCTGACTCTGCTTTGAACTGGTTCCAGGCATGACTTGTGTTGGATTAATTATTGGTACACTGTGTCAAACTCGTTTAAATCTTCCCAACTTCCTCCTTTGTGAATTTCTGCAGGTAAAACATGATCAAGATGTACAAACCTAACCTTTCCAATGATCAAACATCTTGGCTGAATATGTGCAAAGACCACATATCTTCATGACCCCTTCTGGCAGTCTATTCAACCACTCATGATGATATTCTTTCACCTTAACTTTTTGGTTCAACTTCAGATTTCTTTCTCTCATTCTACCCCGATCATGATTCCTTTTTTACTTTGATTGCTTGTCTTCCACTGACTGTGCTAAATAAGGCTTTAGAAATGAAAACCTTCTTCTAGGCTGCCTTCCAAGACACAGTTCAGTTGGTGTTCTTCCAGAAGCTGCATGAGGTGCATTACAATAAATAAACAAAATAAAAACCCCGCCAGTTTTCTGATTCAATGACTACTGATATTTCTTCCAATTTGTACCTCGCATTTTCTTAACAGGCACACGCGTGACAGTTTTTTACTGTGCGCTCCATTTGAAGCAAAGTGTTACGGTGGAACCCTGGTACGTTTTATCCAATTCATTCTCATAAATTCCACAAACTCTTCTGGACAAAGCTGAGGACTGTTGATGGATACAATTTCCTCAACAAACAAAGCACACAAAATATCTAGAGTTCTGCTCATTGTAGTTTGATTCATCGGAAACTGTTCAACACTCTGTGAGTGGCTATTACAATGATTAAATGTTGCCTTTCAAATTCTTCAAAATCTACATGCAGCCCCTGTCACAATCCCACTGACCAGTTCCATGCTTGCAAAGCTACCAACTTTTCCACAGCTTGACATACTTCACACTGTGTCTTTCACATCCTTACCTAGCCCTGGCCAGTCTTTGTTAAGCTTATCCCCAAGTGTAGAACATAAAGATTACATTGCAACTGCAATCTATAAGTCTCAGGAATTACATAAGAACATAAGAAATAGGAGCAGGAGTAGGCCAACTAGCCCTTCGAGCCTGCCCCGCCATTCAATAAGATCATGGCTGATCTGTCGTGGCTCAGTTCCACATTCCCGCCCTCTCCCCATAACCCTTAATCCCCTCTCTCATCAAAAACCCATCAACCCGCGTCTTAAAAATATTTAGCGAGGCAGCCTCCACCACTTCAACGGGCAGAGAATTCCAGAGATTCACCACCCTTTGAGTGAAGAAGTTCCTCCTCAACTCTGTTCTAAACCGCCCCCCCTTTATCTTGAGGCTATGCCCCCTAGTCCTACTAACTCTGGCTCCCCACATAACACAACGTTTATCAACAAACAACTAATTCTTTGATTTGATTTGATTTATTATTGTCACTTGTATTAGCATACAGTGAAAAGTAACGTTTCTTGCGCACTATACAGACAAAGCATACAGTACATAGAGAAGGAAATGAGAAAGTGCAGAATGTAGTGTTACAGTCATAGAGTCATAGAGGTTTACAGCATGGAAACAGGTCCTTAGGCCCAACTTGTCCATGTCACCCTTTTCATTAAACCCCCAAGCTAGTCCTAATTGCCCGTGTTTGGCCCATATCCCGCTATACCCATCTTACCTATGTAACTGTCTAAACGCTTCTTAAAAGACAAAATTATACCTAGTCATTCCTAGGGTGTAGAGAAAGATCAACTTAATGCGAGGTAGGTCCATTCAAAAGTCTGATGGCAGCAAGGAAGCAGCTTTTCTTGGGTCGGTCGGTACACGAGCTCGGTATAAACAAACAGCCTGAATTCTAAGTCCAGTATCTGTGTTGGCCACCCATTTGCGATATAGTGCCACACCCTTGCCAATACAAGGCTCACTGCGAGTTGTTCTAATGTTTGAATAGAAAAATACATCCTCCCCTGTTGGGTTCTACCTCTGAAGGGGAAAAGTGATCCAGTCATCTCCTTGGCATTGCTGTGTGTATAACGTCGCAATGATAAGCAGGGGAAATGAAAGCCTATTTCTACATTCAAGCTACAATTAAAGTGGGTACCAGGGACTTAGCCATCAATGGCTTCTGATCAGTTTTGATCATGAAACTACAACCATGTAAGCATTTCGGAAATCTTCCTTCTTCGATAACTAAGGCAAATGGCTCATCTCCTAAGTGAGCATGAATTCTGTAACTGGTACATGAGGCAGATGCAATCGGTCCCTGTTCACAATTATTCAGAAAGATCACAGCACCTACTCTATGTAAGACCATCAGACAGAGCAGCAGGCTCAAGTCTGCTTTCCCAACTGTCCCTTAATTCCCTGAGAAACCAAAATATATTTAATGATGGATCATAAGACCATAAGGCTTATGGGTGGCACGGTGGTTGCACTGCTGTCTCACAGCACCAGAGACCTGGGTTCAATTCCCAGCTTGGGTCATTGTCTGTGTAGAGTTTGCACGTTCTCCCGTGTCTGTGTGGGTTTCCACCCAGTGTTGCGGTTTCCTGCCACAGTCTTAAAGATATGCTGGCATGGTGCATTTACCCAAACAGGCACCGGAGTGTGGTGACGAGGGGAATTTCACAGTAACTTCATTGCATTTTAATGTAAACCTTATTTGTGACTAATAAATAAACTTTACGAGAAGCAGATGTAGACCGTTCGGCCCATCAAGTCTGCTCTGCCAGTCAATGAGATCATGACTGATCTGTTATCATAATCCCCTACTCCCATTTTCCCATCTTATCACCATATAAGTTGACTCCCTTACTGATTAAAAATCTATCTCAGCTTGAGCAGATTTAAAACAACCCTCTGCGGTAAAAAAAAATTCCTCAGATTCACTACCCTCTGAGAGAAAGAATTCTTCCTGATATCTCTCTGTTAAATGGGCGACCCCCTTCCTCTGAGATTATGCCCTCTGGTCCAAGACTCTCCCAAAGGGTAAAATAGCCTCTCAACATCAACACTGTCAAGCTTTAGGGACAGGCAGTGCATGCTAACTTAATCTTTTTAGATACATTGTAATGTGCATACGCTGTACCAGCTACCAATTGACTTTCATACAACTGTAATCTTTTGCCACACTCATTTGCCCAATTCCATAGAATACCCTTCTTCAAAAGGACATTCGATGGATGCCATAAAGTTGTCAAATTTGGTATGAGTGTACTGGAGTATCATAGAATCATAGAACCCTACAGTGCAGAAAGAGGCCCTTCGAGTTTGCACTGAACACAATCCCACCCAGGCCCTACCCCCATATATTTTACCCACTAATCCCTCTAACCTACGCATCCCTGGACACTAAGGGGTAATTTCTTAGCATGGCCAATCAACCTAACCCACACATCTTTGGACTGTGGGAGGAAACCAGAGCACCCAGAGGAAATGCATGCAGACACAAGGAGAATGTGCAAACTCCACACAGACAGTCACCCAAGTCAGGAATCGAACCCAGGACCCTGGAATTGTGAAGCAGCAGTGCTAACCACTGTGCTACCGTGCCACCCACTAGTAATTCAATAAGCCTAGAAAATATCTGAGCTCAGAGATGTACAGAGAATTTGGTGTGCATTTCTTATTTCTTGAACCCTACTCTTTGCCGCAGTAGGCAATGGAGGCCAGGTCATTGAGGGTCTTTAAGACAGAGATAGATAGGCTCTTCATTAATAAGCAGATCAGGGGTTACGGGGAAAAGGCAGGAGAATGGGGATGAGAAAAATATCAGCCATGATTGAATGGCAGGGCAGACTCAATGAGCCACGTGGCCTAATTCTGCGCCTATGTCTTATGATTTTATAGTCTTATGGTAGAATAGAACGCATCTTAGTCTAACCGTGATCCAAGTACTCCTCAGAGTACTAGAATCACAGTCCTCTGCAACAACTCTGCAAGTAATCTGCAACAACACCTCCTCCAACATCATCCTCAACACCGATATCCCACAAGGCTGTGTTCTCAGCCTCCTACTGCGCTCTTTATACACCTATGGCTGTGTGGCCAAATTCCCCTCCAATTCAATTTTCAGGTTTGCTGACGACACCACTGTAGTGGGTCGGATCTCAAAAAATGATGAGATGGAATACAGGAATGAGGTAGAGAATCTGGTGAACTGGTGCAATGACAATAATCTCTTCCTCAATGCCAATAAAATAAAGGAGATTGTCATTGATTTCAGGAAGCGTAAAGGAGAACATCCCCCTGTCTACATCAATGGGGAAGAAGTAGAAATGCCCGAAAGCTTCAAGTTTTTAGGTGTCCAGATCACCAACAACCTATGCTGGCTCCCCCCATGCCGACACTATAGTTAAGAAATCCCACCAACGCCTCTACTTTCTCAAAAGACTAAGGAAATTAGGCATGTCAGCTACCACTTGCACCAACGTTTACAGATGCACTATTGAGAGCATTGTTTCTGGTTGTATCATAGCTTGGTATGGCTCCTACTCTGCCCAAGACTACAAGGAACTGCAAAAGGTTGTGAATGTAGCCCAATCCATCACGCAGATCAGCCTCCCATTCATTGACTGTCTACACTTCCCACTGCCTCGGCAAAGTAGCCAGCATAATTAAAGACCCAAGCATCCAGGACATTCTTTCTTCCACCTTCTTCCATCGAGTGAAAGGTACAAAAGACTTTTGAATGGACCTACCTCGCATTACGTTGATCTTTTTCTATACCCTAGCTATGACCGTAAGACTACATTCTGCACTCTCTCATGTCCTTCTCTATGAATGGCATACTTTGTATTGTGCGCAAGAAACAATACTTTTCACTGTATACTAATACACGTGACAGTAATAAATCAAATCAAATCAAATCAAATCAGAGCTTTGAAACATTTTATATTTGTGTATCTTTGCTCAAACTCCATGCATCTTTCAAACGTTGCAGAATATTATTCAATCTGTTATCATGGTTTAAAGTTTTTTTATTAGTGTCACAAGTGGGCTTACAGTAAAACCACATGGACTGCCTTGGGTTGCTGTCTTGCACGTTCGCCCCATGTCTGCTTGGATTTCCTCCGGGTGCTCTAGTTTCCTCCCACACTCCAAAGATGTGCAGGTTTGGTGGACTGCAACGGCAGCTCACCACTGCCTCCTCGAGGGCAATAAATGCTGATCTAGTCAGCAT
The DNA here is from genome assembly GCF_965287045.1 of Carcharhinus amblyrhynchos. Lineage (NCBI taxonomy): Eukaryota > Metazoa > Chordata > Chondrichthyes > Carcharhiniformes > Carcharhinidae > Carcharhinus > Carcharhinus amblyrhynchos. The sequence continues at coordinate 117,313,875 of NC_137329.1, forward strand.
CACCCACATCCCATAAATGAATAATTAAAAAACTATTCTTGCTTTTCTCCTCATTTACTTTTGTTGGTTGGTGTGCTTTTTTGGGGGGATTTTATGTTAAATGACAGTCTCCTACGTTTCCATAACAACACATATTATATTTCAATGTAATTTTTTGTGGTGTTTCCAAAGAATGTGATAAAAAATACTCCATTGACATAGAAGGTAGCAGGTCCTTTTCCTCATCATTCCCTCATTTCTAACTAAATGACTATAAGCTAAACACCAAGAGGAATCTCTCTCATCATAGATGTCCTCTGTGGTGCCTGCTCTTATTTACTCTTATGTAATATAAAATCAAATTTCTCTCTGAAAAAAAAATCCACATTAATGTGCAGCAATCTGTACGAAAGGGGGGTCTTCAGGGAAATTTGACTGACATGTTCGAGTGTGAAGGGAATTCATAATATTGATCCAGGCAAATTGTTCAGGGTTCAAAAATAAATTAAGAAGTTAAGAGTAAGTAGTTGGAACTCTTTCATGCAAAGAAATTTGTGGAATAAGTTACCAAGGAAGATGAGTGAAACATAACAAACTGTGTGGGATTGATGCCTCATCATAACTTCAGGAACTTGCAAAAGACAAAACATTTCACAGCCCATATTTCAGAAGACAGAAGACACATGGCAAGTAGATCAGTAACCAGCATTGCTGCCTCACAGCACCAGGGACCCGGGTTCAATTCCAACCTCGGGTCACTGTCTGTGTGGAGTTTGCACATTCTCGCTGTGTCTGCATGGGTTTCCTCCGGCTGCTCCGGTTTCACAGAATCATAGAAACCCTACAGCGCAGAAGGAGGCTATTCGGCCCATCGAGTCTGCACCGACCGCAATCCCACCCAGGCTCTAATCCCATAACCCCCTACATTTACCTTAGCTCGTCCCCCTGACACTAAGGGGCAACGTAGCATGGCCAATCCACCTAAACTGCACACCTTTGGACTGTGGGAGGAAGCCGAAGCATCCGGGGAAAACCCATGCAGACACGGGGAGAACGTGCAGGCTCCACACAGACAGTGACTGAAGCTGAGGACTGAACCCGGATCCCTGGCGCTGTGAGGCAGCAGTGCTAACCGCTGTGCGGGTTAGCTTAATTAGTATCAGGGTAAATTAGTAGGGTAAATGCATGGGGTTATGCGGTTAGGGCCTGGGTGGGATTGTGGTCGCTGCAGCCTCGATAGGCCGAATGGCCTTCTTCTGCACTATTGGGTTTCTGCGATTGGTTGACCTATAAATAGAAAACATTCTTGTTGGTCCGATTAACTTTTATGCTCTAAGATTCCATTGTTCTTAATTCCTTTGCTTTCTTTTCCTTGTGTTTTCCTCCATTTTCTCTGTCACTGTTTTTCTCATTATTTTGTCCTTTTTTTCATTTGTGGGACATGGGCATTTTATTGTCCAACCCCCTAGTTGCCCTCATTCAGAGGGCATTGGAGAGTCAACCACATTGCTGTGGCTCTGGAGTTACAGGTAGGCCAGAACAGATAAGGACGGCGGATTTCCTTCCCTAAGGACATTAGCGAACCAGACGGGTTTTTCCCACAATTGAGAAAGGCTTCATGGTCACCATTTGACTTTTAATTCCAAATATTTTTTATTGAATTCAAATTCCATCATCTACCGTTGCGAGAACTCAAAGTCCAGAGTTCCCAGAACATTAGCTGAGTTTCTGGATTAATAGTCCAGCGATAATACCACTAGGCTATCACCTCCCCTACTTGTGGCTCGGGGGTTTGGTCAGGGAGTAGAGGAACAAATGTTCCTCCGGCCTACTGCTGGGTGATGGCCTTAAGTTGCTGCCATCCTCTGGGCTCAGTGGGGAAGGGGAGAAGGGGAAGGGCAGGCAGTTCTGGATAAATGCTGGTGGGTTCTCAAAGTGACCCCTAAATGTGAGAACTCAAATTGAATTCAAATTCCATCACCTGCCATGGCGAGAATTCAAACTCAGGTCCCCAGAACATTAGCTGAGTTTCTGGATTAATAGTCTACCACTATAATACCACAAGGGCATCGGCTCCCCATTTGTTTCCGTAGGTCCACTTTTCCTCAGTTTCCTCTTTGTTTTTGGGCCCTCGTCCTTTCTCCTGTTTCACTCCATTGATGTGGAGATGCCGGCGTTGGACTGGGGTAGACACAGTAAGAAGTCTCACAACACCAGGTTAAAGTCCGACAAGTTTATTTGGTAGCAAATGCCACTAGCTTTCGGAACTGGCTGTTCCTTCGTCAGGTGGGTGGGAGTTCTGATCATAAACAGAGCATAGTTTGTGACTTTACATGCCCTGTTTGTGATCAGAACTCCCATCCACCTGACAAAGGAACAGCCAGTTCCGAAAGCTAGTGGCATTTGCTACAAATAAACCTGTTGGACTTTAACCTGGTCTTGTGAGACTTCTTACTGTGTTCACTCCATTGATTCATTAATGCTCACACTTACGCTTTTTGATAGCAATTCTTACATCTCGTTCTTTTATCCTTCCACAGAATTTTGTGCTTTTCTCTTTTTTTTACCGGAGGGCAGAGACGAGGAGAAAGATAGAGAGATCAATTAGTGCGAGGAAAGTAGAGAGACAGAACCGTACTTTTGTAATGATGCTTTCAAAAGTCTCTCAGGCATCTGCCCAGTCGACTGAAAGTTCTATAGCTGAAATGCACAGCCTGATCTCTCTCCATATATCTTTCTCTCAATGGCATGAATAACTTAAGGCTAAAAAGGTACCCTGACTGGATCTGACCTTCCAGTTAAAACGCATAGGATAACTCCACTAGACACTTTATAGATAGCTACCAAGAAGGGTTTAAATAAAAAAGTTTCCTGATGTTTTACCACCAATAAATTTATTTAAACTAGGGAAACGCTGCATTCAAATTTTTATTTGTTCATGGGCCAGCATTTATTGCCCATCCCTGAGGGCATTTAAGGGTCAACCATATTGCTGAGGCTCTGGAGTCATATGTAGGCCAGACCAGGTAAAGACAGCAAATTTCCTTCCCTAAAGGACATTAGTGAACCAGATGGGTTTTTATGACAATTAACAACTGTTTCAAGGTCATCATTAGATTTTTAATTCTAGATTTTACTGAATTCAAATTTCACCGCCTGCCATGGTGGAATTCGAACTTGGGTCCCCATGGATTTACCCTAGGTCTCTGGATTGCTAAGTCTAATGATAATGCCACGGCCTCCCCTCTCAAATCATATATGGCAAGTTCCCCACGAAGGGCAATGAGATGAATTGTTGGTTAATGTGTTTTCATAAAATTCCTACAGTGCAGAAGGGGGCCGTTCAGCCCATGGGGTCTGCACTGACCACAATCCCACCCAGATCCTATTCCTGTAACCCCTCATATTTACCCCGCTAATCCCCCTGACACTAAGGTCAACTTAGCATGGCCAATCAACCTAACCTGCACATCTTTGGACTGTGAGAGGAAACCAGAACACCTGGAAAAAAAGCCACGCAGACACAGGGAGAAAGTGCAAACTCCACACAGACAGTGGCCTGAGGCCAGGATCGAATCTGGGTCTCTAAGCGCTGTGAGGCAGCAGGTGGTCAAGAGATTTGGACACCAGCAGAATCCTTATCAAAGCGAAGCACCCTGCTTTATGGTCACTCCAAAAAGTTTGGTTTCATATTGATTTGCTTTGATTTATTATCATCACATATATTAGCATACAGTGAAAAGTATTGTTTCTTGCACGCTTCACGGACAATGCATACCATTCATAGAGAAGGGAAGGAGAGAATGCAGAATGTAGTGTTACAATCAAAGCTAGGGTATAGAGAAAGATCAACTTAATGTGTGGTATTTCCATTCAAAAGTCTGACAGCAGCAGGGAAGAAGCTGTTCTTGAGACGGTTGGTACATGATCTCAGGCTTTTGTATCTTTCTCCCGATAGAATAAGGTGGGAGAGAGAATGTCCAGGGTGCGTGGGGTCCTTAATGATGCTGGCTGATTTGCCGAGGCAGCAGGAACAGAAGCATAGACGGATGTTTCAGCTGGGAAGCAGAACAGGCATATCCTCCGTGATTCTGTGTGTGTGCACGAGTCTTGACATGGGCCTTGGACCAATGGTCTTCAGGATCAAGAGTGCTACTGCAAGAGCTCAGATGATGCTTTGTGAGGCGGTGATGGGAAGGTCATGCAATGATGATATAGCCTGAAATATTTGAGGTAATAATCATTTTCGACATATCATTGTGTTCACAGCAGAGAATGGATGCATTTCTTCTCTGTGTTTGAATTTGTCAAACAAAAATACAAAGTTAATAAAAGATTAGCAAAAACCAAATTGGGAAAAGGAATGCTTTATTGAATCTGTCATTTTGGTGGATTTACTATAAGAATGTTATTGTTTTGCACATGCAAAGCTTTGACATATAGAGTGATTATATTTTTTGGCCTTTATTTACATGTCTCTGTTGCAGTTCGCTTTATAGAATTTGCCTTCCATCAAAATGAGTAATGTATAAATAAGGGACGGCTGGTATCAGGGGGTCGGGAGCGCGCAGAAGTTAAGTTGTAGCGCCGATGATAAATCACCGCATTTAACCAAATGTCAACAAGGAAACGGAGTTACCAAAGGTGTTCATCAATCAGACAGTCTAGAAAATTGGCATGGAGTCACAGTTCGACTCAGACAGAGGGGCTACAAGCTGTCAAATACTTTCTCAGCCCACTGGGACATTAGTCACAGGTTTGCAAAGTTTGAAAATAAATCAATCAAAGGATTGGTTGAGTGGGGGCTGGGGGAAGAGGGTGAGGTGGGGAGGAGAGACTTCAAGGCGATAAAAATATATTTCCCACCAAGTAATAAAGACATGGATTTGAATGGAATCCATAATGATATGTTTTTTTACACATACAAATGTGTTCCTAAATGTAAACAGACATGTTTCCAGCTGGTACATTTGTTTCGAAGGTACACTGAACACCGTGATAAAATGGTGCCATTTATAAAATGTAATAATCTTCATTAATCCAATTTTCATGAAAAATTGGCTAAATTGGTAAATGGATGGCAGTCTCTGTAAACTTCAAAGAGGTTTCAAGTCTAGTGAATATGCAACTTTGAACCCATCGAATAACTTAACTGCTGTGTTAAAAAAAAGATGTGTTATTAATGTTAGCATGTTTCTTGATCAGTTGGGCCAGTGGGCTGATTAATGGCAAATGAAGTTTAAAGTTTATTTATTCATATCACAAGTAGGCTTGCATAACACTGCAATGAAGTTACTGTGAAAATCCTCTGTTTAATTTTAATAAATGTAAGGTGATGCATTTTGGGAAATCAAACCAGGGCGGGACATACTCAGTTAATGGTGGGGCGCTGGGGAGAGTAATAGAACAAAGAGATCTCGGGGTACAGGTTCATAGCTCCTTGAAAGTGGAGTCACACCTCTAGCAACGCAGCACTCCTTCAGTAAGAACAATATAGCACAGGAACAGATCCTTCGGCCCTCCAAGCCTGCGCCGATCATGACTTCTGCCTAAATTAAAACCGTATGCACTCACGGAGTCCATATCCTTCCATTCCCATCCTATTCATGTATTTGTCCAGTTACCCCTTAAATGCTGCCAGCATACCTGCTCCCACCACCTCCCCAGGCAGCGCGTTCCACACATCTGTGTAAAAAACTTTTTTTGTGCCTCGCACATCTCCTGTAAACTTTTCCCCACGCACCTTAAACCTACGTCCCCTCGTACTTGACTTTTCTACCCTAGGAAAGAGCATCTGACTATCCACTCTACCCATGCCTCTCATAATCTTGTAGACCTCTACCAGGTCACCCCTCAACCTCCATCGTTTCAGTGAGAACAAATCGAGTTTATCCAACCTCTCTTCATAGCCAATACCCTCCAGACCAGGCAACATCCTAGTAAACCTCTTCTGTACCCTTTCCACATCCTTTTGACCAGAATTGTACACAATATTCCAAATGAGGCCTAACTAAGGTGCTGTACAGCTGCAGCATGACCTGCCAATTTTTATGCTCAATGCCCTGACGGACAAAGGCAAACATGCCACACTACGCTCAAATTAGATCAGGGCCCCACATGTCCTGGGGTCATGACCCACTGGCTCAGAGGTGGCAGCGCAACTTGTTGAGTCAAACTATCAACAAGGCTGGTTGTTCTGACGATATGGAGAAAATTACCTCAGTTGACGGAGGATTCCCAAAGCCTTCCTTTAAAAATTGAAAACAAGTTTTGTCAATTAACCTGTCTGTGTCAAATAGGTCAACTTAACGGTTGGCTTAGGGACGGACAAGAGATTGATTACCTTCCAACACTCACGTCAAAGGTAAATTTTTTCCGATACTTCAATGGCTGGCAATTATCAGGTTGTAATCAGAAACATTTCAGATGCCACAATGAGTGAGACAAGTTTATATAAGTACCACTTGCTCTGTGAGGACACAAGTAGGATGGAAGCACCAATCAGTGTTTTTTTTTGGTTACAGTTAATTTCTGTATTCTTGCGTTACCAGGCATTGCTATTAAATGTCACTCGGTTAGTTATGTACAATATGTCTTTTTGATAGCAGTCTCCAAGGTAACATAACATTTCAGATTCTTGCCAACAGGAAGAGACAGGGAAAAAAAAAATGAAGCTTCAAAATATATTCTATCAATTAAAACGTGTGCCCTTGGAACCCACACTGTTGTAAGCTATCTCTCCGTCTTAGACGGAATATTTCTCAGAGTCCAGCTTATCTCTTTCTGATAATGGTTGACAGGCAAAGATAGAGAAACCACTGTCACCTTCTCGCTGCCTTTCAATATGGTATGCCCACCCTCAGATTTTGGGTTAGATAGGGGCTGAGGGTGGCATCAGACATTGCCATATGTTGAGTGCTGTGTTCCACGGTTACCACTGCAGCACAGTGCCAGGTACAGGAACACTGCATTGTGGGCGGTGTTGTGGTGCGGTGGTCAGCACTGCTGCCTCACGGCCCCTGGGGCCCGGGTTCAGTTCCGGCCCCGGGTCACTGTCTGTGTGGAGGTTGCATGTTCTCCTCGTGTCTACGTGGGTTCCCTCCGGGTGCTCCGATTTCTTCCCACACTCCAAAGGTGTGCAGGTCAGGTTGATTGGCCATGCTAAATTGCCCCTTAGTGTCAGGGGGATGAGGACGGCAAATATGTGGGGATAGAACCTGGGTGGGATTGTTGTCAGTGCAGGCTTGATGGGACAAGTGCACTGTAGATTCTATGATTGTCATGTTGTCTATGGCTGATTTTGTCTATGCTCAAGTATGGGACCAAGTCCGGGATGAGGTATAATGCTTGCTAGGATTTGTCTCTTATGGGGGCCGTGAATTTTGGGTCGAGGGGCCAAATGGCCTACTCCTTATGTTCTTATGTTAATTGGAATTGGGTTTTGGGGCAATCAAAGAAACGGTATAATAGACTTGCCCCGCCCATTCTGAGCATACGGAGTTACAAAGGCCTTTTGTAAAGAAGGAAAATAATTATTGGGGAGGTGAGGGCCTAGTGGTACTGTCCACGAGACTATTCATCCAGAAACTCAAAAAATGATCTGGGGACCTGGGTTCGAATCCTGTCAAAGCAGATTGAACTCAACAAAAAATATCTGGAATTAAGAATCTACTGACGGCCATGAAACCATTGTCAATTTTCAGGAAAACCTTTCTGGTTCACTCATGTCCTTTAGGGAAGGAAATCTGCCGTCCTTACCTGGTCTGGCCTACACGTGATTCGAGAGTCACAGCAACGTTGTTGACCTTCCAATTGACCTCCAAGGGCAACTAGGGACGGGCAGTAAAAGCTGGCCAGCCAGCGATGCCCATATCCCACGAATGAATAAATAAAATAACATTTAAATTACAAACAGCCACTGATTGCCATATATTTCTCTGCTGGTGGTGAGAAACACAAGTTCTTTGCTGCAGGCTAGCATCCTGCTCGGGGAAGTAATCAATTCTTCTGCATCTTTATTTGTTGTTCACTAACAGAACCTCCACACGCAGGTATGGCCTTGCTAACTTGAAAGCGTTCCGTCTCAGCAGCAAATCAAAACAGATGTACCAAGCCAGTCCATGCCGATTACTGACCCCTCTGGATAAAAAGGACTCCTGTGGTGCGACCAATTGGAACACTTAGTCAACCTTCAGTCACTGAGCTTTGTAGATGTGTCTTAAAGATGACTGCAAGTGCTCAGCACAGCCAGTGCACAGCCAGAGCACACCTTGTAAATCTTAAGGACCTTCTCAACACTCGAGAAAGCTTGAAAAATGGTTGACTTGCGTCAGAACAAATAACGAATAAATATTCATGAAAAAGTCAGCTCTGGATTTGATTGTTTTCTAGCAATATGCAGTTACTTTGTATTCTTATGCATTTAGGTATCTATGGGCGGCAAAGTGGCACAGTGGTGGCACACTGCTGCCTCAGAAAGTCAACTCTGGCCTCGATCCGTGATTGCGTGGGTTTCCTCCGGACGCTCCAGTTTCCTCCCGGGGTCCAAAGATGTGGTGGATTGGCCATGGTAACGCAATTAATTATTAAGGTGAAATGAGAAGAATGAAAGTTGACCTCTGTGGTCCGAAGAGAAAACCTTGCACCGTCAATTGCACATCAGTGGACAGTTCTCTCATTCTTTGGTCCAAAAATAGTTTTTGATTTGATTTGATTTATTATTGTCACATGCATTATCATACAGTGAAAAGTATTGTTTCTTGCACACTGTACAGACAAAGCATATCTTACACCGAGAAGGAAAGGAGAGAGTGCAGAATGTAATGTTACAGTCGTAGCTAAGGGCTTGGGTGAGATGCTCTTTCAGAGAGTCAGTGCATTTTCTGTGGACGAATGGCCTCATTCTGCACTGTAGTGAATCTATGGTTCTTACTGTGCTTACACTATTACATACAAATTACATACAAATTACACACTATTACATTTGTATGTAATAGTGTAAGCACACTAAGCACAATGAAGGGCTGCCTTGGTATATATGGTTTGTTGCCTCCTTTCAGGGAGGCCTCGTGGCATTATCACTAGACTATTAATCCAGAAATTCAGCTAATATGCTAGGGACACGGGTTCGATTCCCGCCACAGCATATGATGGAATTTGAATTCAGTACAAAGAATCTGAAATTAATAATCTACTGATGACCATGAAACCAATGGGTTTTTTCAGTTGTCGGAAAAACCCATCTTATTCGCCAATGTCCTTTAGGGAAGGAAATCTGCCGTCCTTACCCGGTCTGGTTTGCATGTGACTCCAGAGCTACAGCAACATGGTTGACGCTCAGTTGCCCTCTGGCAAATAGGGATGGGCAATAAATGCAGGCCCAGCCAGCAATGCCCATGTCCCATGAATGAATGAAAAGAAAGGCTTATCCATCAGTGAAATTATCTTAGTCTTCCATTCCCACTTTCTCCAGCCCCACAGCTCCCTCCGCTCCACCCACCCCGACCAGTATGAATTGCATCCTATTTCCAATTGTATTTAGCTCTGTGATGGTCATCCAGACTCGAAATGTTGGCTCTATTCTTTCTCCAGGGATGCCGCCAGACCTGCTGAGATTCTCCAGCATGTCCTGCTTTTGTTTCTTCCATTAAGTTCTTCATGTTCCAAACAAAGGCAAAAAGGAGGTAAATAATGCAGCTGTTATCTTATCTGCAATGTCTAGGCCCCAAAACAAACATACTAGTGCATAATTAAAGAGCAAGGAGATTCTTTAAAAACTCCATAAAAGCCAGGCCGAGATATAATTGCCTGGAGAAATGCTGAATCTGACCTGATTAATCAGTGATCTGCACTCTGCTTGCCATCCTGAACTCTAAATGCGTCAAACACTGGAAGTGTATAAGAGGAGGAAAAGCACTTAATATCGTCTAAAATCCCAGGGCCACCAGTTCCATTAAAATGTAGCACAGTCCCCTTGACCTTAACTTAGAATCATCATAGAGTCCCTAAAGTGTAGAAGTAGGCCTATGAAATCTGCACTGACTCTCTGACGGAGCATCTTATCCAGGCCTACCTCCCTGACTTGTCCCCATAACCCCACATATTGACCCCACTAATCCCCCTAACCTATACATCTTGAGGCGCAAATGGACAATTCCCCTAACCTACATGTCTTGGAAGGGGCAATTTAACATGCCCAATCCACCTAACCTGCACATCTTTGGTCTGTGGGAGGAAACCAGAGCACCCAGCGGAAACCCATGCAGACACAGCGGAGAACATGCAAACTCCACACAGACAATGACCCGAGGCCGGAATTGAATCCGGGTCCCTGGTGCTGTGAGGGAGCAGTGCTAACCACTGCGCCACCATGCTGCCCCACTACTTGGCGAAGAAAGTTGTGTGAATTCTCAATCTCATGGAATATAATCCCGTGAGTATCATCTACTTTCAGAATCGTTAGTTAATCATGACGGCCTAACTCGAACCACAGAGTACAGAGTGAACACCATTTTCCAATTGCAATGATGTTTGTAAGTGAGGTTTTCCAAAGCCTATCGGACTGGCCACTTTGCTGCTTGCCAACTGCTGCTGTTGTTCCTGCATCAGGCTCTGCCAAACTCCCTAGACACAGTTTGAACGGAAAGACTGCTATTCACACTGACACCATCACCAGCACAGCGACTGATCAATGGGCTGAAAGTCTTCCTGTAATGCAAAGTGGGAGCAATCTTTTCCCCTTGTAATTAATGACTCTGCCCCACCACCAAGTCTGTGGAAATAACCAGTCTTCAAAAGGTGTAGGCTCAGAGAGCGCTATTTCATTAGCAGTTCATAATTTATAAAGGAGCTGGGAACTTTCCCATTTTTCACCTGAGGAGGAATCTCATGTCAGCATTCAGTTTAAAATATATATCTATACTATGTACAATCTATGTAAAAAAAAGTCCCAGTCGTTGCTAAGGGCATAGTTTAGAATGTAATGAAGCCTTATGTGCATCTGAACCTCATAAATAGCCAATTGCCTTGTCATTCCCAATTTCCCTCTGGCATTTGTTACATTTTTCCGTCAGTGTGGCACAGAAGGAGGTAAGATTGCCACCCATTCTGCCACCCAGTATAACTTCATAATCATCACCTGGGTATCTTTTCCTTAGAAATGGGAAGTTCTGGAGATGACCCAGGAGAGGTCTTTAAATGGGGTTTGAAAGTGTAAAAATAGAGAGCATGTTCCCACTCGGAGAGGCAATGGCCTAGTCATATTATCGCCAGACTATTAATGCAGAAACTCAACTGATGTTCTGGGAGCTCATGTTCGAATCCCACCATGGCAGATGGTGGAATTTGAATTCAATTAAAAAGTATCTGAAATCTACTGATGTCAGAAAAGCCCATCTAGTTCACCAATGTCCTTTAGAGAAGGAAATCAGCCGTTCTTACCCAGCCTACATGTGATTCCAGAGCCATAGCAATGTGGTTGACTCTCGACTGCCCTCCAAGGGCAATTAGGGATGGACAATAAATGCTGGCCAGCCAATGACGCCCAAAAGTAGTTTGGATGAGTCCCAAACTTGGGATCATAAATGCCAGAGAGTCACCAGCAGACAGGGTGGCATGATGGCACAATGGTTAACACTGCTGCCTCACAGCGCCAGGGACCCAAGTTCAATTCCTGGCTCGTGTCACTGTCTGGGCAAAGTCCACACGCTCTCCTCGTGTCTGCGTGGGTTTCCTCTGGGTGTTCCGGTTTCTTTCCACAGTCTGAGAGACGCGCTGGTTAGGTGCATTGGCCGTGCTAAATTCTCCCTCAGTGTACCTGAATCGGAGTGTGGCGACAAGGGGATTTTCACAGTAACTTCATTGCAGTGTTAATGACAGCCTATTTGTGACACTAAGAAGTAAAACTTCTAACTTTAACTTTAAATCAAATAGGAATTCAGGAGAAACCTCTTCATCCAGAATGCGGATCTTATAGAGTTTTACAATACAGCAAGAAGCCATTATGACTGGACCAGCCATCGAGCATCTATCTATTCTAATCCCATCTTCCAGCACTTGGCCCGTAGCCTTGTGTGCTTCAGCATTTCACGTGCTCATCTAAATACTTCTTAGTGTTGCAAGGGTTCCTGTCTGTATCGCCCTTTCAGGCAGTGAGTTCCAGATTCCCACTCCTTTCTGGCTAAAAAGACTGTTCCTCAAATTCCCTCTAAATCTCCTGTCCCCCACCTTTAATCCCCTCTACCCTGTCTATACAAAGAACAGGGACAGGCCCTTTGGCCCACCAAGGCTGCACCGACACATGACGCCTTTCTAAAGACATTTTGCTTCTACGTGGGTCCATTTCCCCTCTATTCCCTGCTGTCATAATTTTGCATTTTTGTATCTCGCTGTGACATGGTGCAATGGAGATGAGCAGAGGAGCGAGAAATGTAAGGATACACAGATTGGTTTTGGATAAAGTAGAGCGGGTGCCAGTCCATGTGCAACATAAACACTAGCGCTGACCACTCGGGCAAAATGTCGTAAACTCACTAGCCAGAATGCCCCGATGTTGTTTTTTTTAACTTCCCACCGTGCTGCCCCACCACTGCTGACAGCGAGACCGGAGAATTTGACGCTCAGCCAAATCTCCATTCGCAGCAGCGGGACTGGAGAATCCCAGCCGCGGGTGAGGGCGGAGAATTCCAGACAAACACATCAATCACTATCATTCCAGGGATGAAAATAGGGTATTCTTTACTTTAACGGGTCCTAGCGAGGAGCATGAGAGGAACATTTTACTCAACCAGATACTGTATTTTGTTTTTATTTTGACGGTGAGGTTTGGTGGGCGAGCGCTGTTACATTATTCAGCAAGTGGCAGTCAGCACTTGCTTATCAATGTAGGATTAAAATTCAGCGCATGTTGGGAAAGGTGGAGGGCATGGATATTAATCTGAGTTTGGGTAAAATGAGCAATGCCCACTGCGGAACAGATTTATTTCGTCTCTTTATTTTCTGTCAGAGCTGAATGACCCGCTGCGTTTCAGTTCATCACTGATCAAATTCTCACAGGCTAGCAAATAATCAAGAGGAAACATCTCCGTTTATGAGCTTGGTCCAGAGGTTTGGTCGATCTGACGTTCTGAGCTCAAGAAGGAAAAAGATAAGATTCCCCTGTTACAAACTCCAGACCTCCCAAACAGCAAAGAAATGACTTTGAAGAGAACACTTCTGGAAAACGTGGCAGCCGTTTTGCCCTCATAAACAGCAAAGATCAGGGCCGCAATTCTCCGGCCCTACACGCCGGCAGGATTCTCCAGTCCTGCCGGCGACGCACCCCCGCCCGTAGATCTCCCGCCGGTGACGTCAAAGGGAATTTCCATTGACAACAGCGGGACTGGAAAATCCTGCCACAAGCAAATAATGCGCTAGCTCCCGGCGGTAGGAAACACACATTTGGGAGGCCAGAGAACCCCGCCACGGATGATTTGTCTTTTTGTTTGAAGTGATGTTAGTTGAGGGATAAATATTGGCCAGGACACCAGACAAGAAACCCCACCACCCCCGCCCCCCGCCCCCCCCCCAACTCTGTGCTTTTCTCATTAATGCCCATGGAACTTCTACACTGAGGAAACAGATGGGGCCTCAGTTTAATGTCTCACCTGCACCTCTGACAGAGCAGCTCTCCCTCAGTACTGTGCAGGAGTGTCAGCCTGCATCTTATGCTCAAGTCTCTGTCGAGGGCCTTCAACTCATTAACTTCCGGTTAAAGCCTTGTGGGGTTGAATTTTAACCTCCAAAACAGACTTGGGCCAATTGTGGGGATGAATGTCTTGAAAATCTGTTTCCTGACACAAACCCACCTCCAATCCGCCGATTCCCAACTTTAGCTGAGGCTGGGAGGATCTGTCAACCCAACCCAAAAAGGTGGGTTGGAATTTCAAACACAATAACGCAGCTACAAGACCCATTGCCATTCATAGGACTATAGAATCCTGACAGTGCAGAAGAGGCCATTTGGCCCATTGATTCTGCACCGTCTCTCATATAGAATATCTTACCCAGGCCCTCTTCCCCACGCTATCCCTGTAATCCCATACATTCACCATGGCTAATCCCCCTAACCTAAACATCTTGAGATACTAAGGGGAAATTTAGCATGGCCAATCCACCTAGCCTGCACATCTTTGAACTGTGGGAGGGAACTGGACCACCTGAAGGAAACCCACGCAGACATGGGGAGAATGTGCAAACTCCGCACAGACAGTCACCCAAGGTCGGAACTGAACCCAGGTCCCTGGCGCTGTGATCTTTGATCCACATTTTTGACCAACCTCGATTCACTTCTCTAATAAGCATAGTGACAAGAGAGTGGGGAGTTGCAAATCAGTCAGAATTAGAGGAACATTGAGTTTAAGGAGGGATATTAGCTACAGAGGGGGTCAGTTTAGTTCAGTTGGCTGGGCAGCTGGGTAGTGATGCAGAGTGATGCCAATAGCATGTGTTCAATTCCCATTCCGGTTGAGGTTATTCATGAAGGCCCTGCCTTTTCTACCTTGCCCCTCCTCTGAGGTATGGTGATCCTCAGGTTAAATCACCACCAGTCAACTCTCAAAAGAGAGAGTAGCTGATGGTCCACTGGGACTACAGTGACTTTACCTAGTTACAGAGAAAAGGCACTGAAGTTATGGAGATGGAGGGAAAATCTCCACTTTCCCTCCAATTTACTCTCCCGCATCAACCCCCACTCCATGTTCAATTGCCACCCCCGACCATCATCTCTTTCTCCCCTGATTGCCCCACCCACTACCCCCCCCCCCACCTCGCTCTGTGCTTCTAAGAAGGTTTTAGGTGATCCTTTACATTCAGAGGTCAATTGAGGCCCTTATGGGCCCACTTAACAGCATCATCCACTGTCTCTGGTATTCACCCAGCAATTGGTGAGAGCCCTGACATGCGGGCAACCTACCAGGTAAACCTAAGCTGGCAGCCTGGCAGGGAGAATCCCTTCTACTTGGTCAGCCATGCCCAATGGAATGACCTGCCAGAGGCATGGGCCGTCCAGAGTATAAATCTCCATCTGACCTTAAAAGTAATCCCCCCCCCTCCCCGTCGCTCGCTGGGGCCTTCCCAGCTGGTCCCATCGAGCCCACCTCATTTCACCTTCACTCCAGGTTCCTGTGATGACCAGTCGCCTCCTGAGGCCTCCTGCAGTACCGACAGCAGCCACCGCTCTGGATGGCACTGTTGGTACTGGATTGCCCAGAAGCTCTTAGAGGCAGGATATTTGCTCTGAAGACAGCAAGGGCCCTGGGTCCAGCCAGTTAAGTGCCTGATTGGCACTGAAGTGGGTCAGGGGTCACATGGAATGGCCACAGCAGGATTGGCACTGGCTCCTCTGTTGGGCTCAACATTGCAAGCATGTCTGAAAATGCGTGGGACTTTTGACAACACTCCAACAACAAGCAAAGGAAACTTGCACATCCTTTGAACCAAGTTCTCTTTCAATCAGTGCTGCCCTTTGAACCATTCCCTGGTCTTCAGCTCAGTAATTGAAAACAGAATTTCTGTTTGTGTTTGTAGTCAAATGAGGAATTTGTTTTTCAATATTTTGTTGTCCCAGAGATGTGAGTAATGAAGCAGCCACAAATGGAGACAAGAGGCCAGGATCTAGATTGCTCGGTCACCAGTTCTGCAAAGTTCAGCTCAAATGGTCCTATTTTTCTTTTGATTTGATTTATTATTGTCACTTGTATTGGGATACAGTGAAAGGTATTGTCTCTTGTGCGCTGTACAGGCAAAGCATACCATTCATAGAGTACATAGGGGAGAAGGAAAAGAGAGGGTGCAGAATAAAATGTTGCAGTTACAGATAGGGTGAAGAGAAAGATCATCTTAATATATGGTAGGTCCATTCAAAAGTCTAAAACACTGCGGATGCTGGAAGCTGAGACAAAAACAGAAAATGCTGAACAATCTCAGCTCTGACGAAGGGTCATCTAGACTTGAAACGTTGGCTCTATTCTCCCCCCACAGATGCTGTCAGACCCACTGAGATTTTCCAGCAGTTTTCTGTTTTTGTTCCCTAGCAGCAGGGAAGAAGCTGTTCTTCAGTCGGTTGGTCCATGTCCTTAGGCTTTTGTATCTTTTTCCTGATGGAAAAAGGTGGAAGAGAGGATGTTTGGGGTGCGTGGGGGTCCTCGATTATGCTGGCTGCTTTGCTGAGGCAGCGGGAAGTGTAGACGGAGTCAATGGATGGGAGGCTGGTTTGCATGATGGACTGGGCTACGGATTCACAACCCTTTGTAATCTCGTAAGGTCTTGGTCAGAGCAGGAGCCGTACCGAGTTTTTAATGAGATTACCTCATGTTCCCCTTGTCATGGGAGGAAATGGGACAAGGAATATTATTTTCTCAATAAACATACACAAAAACTGAACGGTGGGTACCAGGCTCCCACCCAATGCAACCTCACCCCCACCTCCATGGTCTGATCCTTCATGGCAAATAAATCTGACAACATAAAGTTGATTATCTTGAAGTGTTTCTGCAATTTAGCAACCTCAACTGCAGTTCAGAATATAAACTTGTAGTATAGCTGGCAGAGTTTGAGTCAATATTTATAGTTTGTTTATTTGCTGCAGATTCTCAACACCTAGCTAAAGCCGATGGAGGAAAACAAACTAATTAGTTTAATTTAGATGCATTCATTCTGGTCAACACAATCGAGATTTTACTTGGCATCAATCGAGATTGTTAAATTCAGAACAAATTTCAGTCTCACGCACACACATTCAGCCTCTTTGTTTCTCTCACAGCCCAATATCTGTGAACTTGGCTTTCTTTGCAGAAGAGGTACAGCAGAATAAGGCCATTGCACACAACATTATGGAAACATAATGGAACATTGAAAGAATCCATACCTTTATGATGGTTTGCAGCTGACAGCAATTTTCCCCAAAGGGTTATCACACATATGATAAGTAACAATGTCCCTTTAACCATCCTGTAATAAAAAACAAAGATTATTGCTTCCAGTTGACTATACCTTTAAGGACATAATGTAAAAATCAATCAATTCATTATAACTTGAAAGTTATTTAATAGTTTAAGTTAAAGCCTATATATTAATGTCACAAGTAGGCTTACATTAGAATCATAGAACCCACAGTGCAGAAGGAGGTCATTCAGCCCATCGAGTCTGCACCAACCACAATCCCTATCCCCATAACCCCATGCATTTACCCTAGCCAGTTCCCCTGACACTAAGGAGTAATCACAATCCCACCTACACCCTATCCCCATATCCCCAGTTCCCCTGACACTAAGGAGTAATTTAGCATGGCCAATCCACTAACCCGCACATCTTTCGACTGTGGGAGGAAACTGGAGCACCCAAAGGAAACCCATGCAGACACAGGGAGAATGTGCAAACTCCATACAGACAATGACCCAAGCCAGGAATCAAACGCGGGTCCCCAGCGCTGTGAGGCAGCAGTGCTAACCACTGCGGCACTGTGTCGCTCACTGCAAAGGGGTTACTGTGAAAATACCCTAGTCGCCACACTCTGGCACCTGTTCAGAGACATTTAGCACGGTCAATGCACCTAACCAGCATGTCTTGCAGACCGTGGGAGGAAAGCAGAGCACCTGGAAGAAACCCACGCACAGACTCCACATAGACAGTAACTCAAATCGGGAAATGAACCCAGGTCCCTGGCGCTGTGAGGCAGCAGTGCTAACCACTGTGCCACCAAATAGTGTTAAATACTGGGGTGAAATTTTACACATTCGAAAAGCATTTGATTCACAAACATTTCACAATTCTAGCCCCGTAGCAATGAAATAAGCCGTCAGTCATCAACTTGCAAAATAAATGACTGCGAAAGCAACAATCGTTTACAATAGTCTGGACACCGCAAATGTCAGCCAGTGACTAGTGGTGTGCCTCAGGGGTCAGTGCTGGGACCATAACTTCTCACAATATACACTAACGATTTGGAAGAAGGGACTGAAGGCACTACTGCTAAGTTTGCAGATGATACAAAGATACGTAGAGGGAGAGGTAATATTGAGGAAGCAGGGAGGGTTGCAGAAGGACTTGGACAGACTAGGAGAGTGGGCAAAGAAGTGGCAGGTGGAATACAATATGAGGTTGTGCACTTTGGAAGGAGGAATAGAGGCATAGACTATTTTCTAAATGGGGAAATGCTTAGGAAATCAGAAGCACAAAGGGACTTGGGAGTCATTGTTCAAGATTCTCTTAGAGTTAAGGTGCAGATTCAGTTAGCAGTTAGGAAGGCAAATGCAATGTTAGCATTCATGTCGAGAGGGCAAGAATACAAGAGCAGGGATGCACTTCTGAGGCTGTATAAGGCTCCGGTCAGACCCCAGACATGGATTGGATGTTTCCACTAGTAGAAAAAGACTAGAACCAGAGGGTACAACCCCAGAGTAGAGAGGTGATACTTTAAAACAGAAATGAAGAGGAATTTCTTCAGCCAGAGGGCAGTGAATCTATAGCACTCATTGCTGTAGAAGGCTGTAGAGGCCAGGTCATTGAGAGGTAGATAGGTTCTTGATCAATAAGGGGATGAGGGGTTATGGGGAAAAGGCAGGAGAATGACAATGAAAAAAATATCAGCCATGATTGAATGGCAGGGCAGACTCGATGGGCCGAGTGGCCTAATTCTGCTCCTATGCTTTATGGTCTCATGATTGAATGATGGGGCAGACTCAATAGGCTGAGTGGCCTAATTCTGCTCCGATGTCTTATGGTCTTACAATCTTCCAAGATGGCGCCGGAGTGAGGCGACTTCTCGCAAGCTGTGCCCAGCATACCTTCTAATTCTATCTTTCACTCTCGTTCTATGCTTCTGAAACTTCATTCTAACTCTTCTAAACTCTCTAACAATACTTTAGTGCAATTTCTTACACTACCTTCTGCACTCTATCGTTTCCTTCTTCATGAACAGTATGCTTTGTCTGCATAGCGCGCAAAAAACAATACTTTTCACTATATGTTAATACATGTGACAATAATAAATCAAATCAAAATTATGGTCTTCAGGAACCCTTGTGCATCTTGAAGAGAGCAGGTTTAAGAAAAGTTGATTAAATTGCATCTGTACAAATATGATCTCTTTTCCTGTAAACAATGTAGTATTATGTGAACGCCCTCATTTAGCACGTACCTCTGCAGGTAAAAATTGGAACCAGGAATTTAATGGGAAGCAAACCCAAGGGAAAAGTGGCATTTTCCATTTGGGCATGTCTTGCTTGTGGCTGAGGAATAAACAGGCTTCCATCAGCGAAGAAACCTAACACGTGCCCTGCCAAGTGATTTCAATCTTCCCTGATACTTAACACCTCCAGTGTCAGAGGAACTCATTAATCAGCCTTTGTTATCTGAAATGGAACCCCAGTCAGTTTCCCTACTCAGATTAATTATGTACAAAAAAATGATGCTGCAGCGAGATCTCCCATGTTGAAACTGCTTATAAATGAAAAGGTATCATATTCCTCAGCCAATATCACTGTAAAGACATCAATTAAAATATGAGTCCTCTTTGATGTCTCCAACTTCAGACACTTAAGTCGTTGTATACATAATTTCATCAGTTCAAATGAAGTTTGAAATATGATGTACTGTCAACAAATTTTGATCTTTTGTACCTCACACCTTTTGGAATTGTGACATAGCTGAGTAGATAAAGCACTCTGGCACTACAGTGCAATATTACAAGAGTGCTGTACTGTCACAAGTATTGTCTTTCAGATCAGGTGTTGAAAGCAAGATTTTATCTGTTGTCTTATCAAGGAAACATGGAACCATAGAATCCCTGCAGTGCAGAAGCAGGTCATTCAGCCCAACGAGTCTACACTGACTCTCCGAAAGAGCATCTTACCAAACCCCATCCATCCTCTCCCCTTCTAAACCCTGTAATCCCACACATTTACCATGGCTAATCCACCAAACCTACACATCTTTTTGACGCAAATGAGCAACTTAGCATGGCCAATCCACCTAACCTGCACATCTTTTTGACACAAATGAGCAATTTAGCATGGCCAATCCACCTAACTTGCACATCCTTGGACAGTGGGAAGAAACCGGAGCACCTGAAGGAAACCCACAGAGTCATGGGCCAAACTCCACATAGGCAGTCACCCAAGGCCACAATCGAACCTAAGTTCCTGGTGCTGTGAGGCAGCACTGCTAACCACTGTGCCACCATATCACGTCAAGTTTTACAGGTGCACCATAGAAAGCATTCTTTCTGGTTGTATCACAGCTTGGTATGGCTCCTGTTCTTTCCAAAACTGCAAGAAACTACGAAAGATCGTGAATGAAGCCCAGTCCATCACGCAAACCAGCCTCACATCCATTGACTCTGTCTTCACTTCCCACTGTCTCAGAAAAATCAGCATAATCAAGGACCCCGTGCACCCTGAATATAGTCTCTCCCACCTTCTTCCATTGGGAAAAAGATACAAAAGTCTGAGGTCACGTACCTCAGCTTCTTCACTACTGCCATCAGACTTTTGAATGGATCTACCTTATATTAAGCTGATCTTTCTCTACACCCTAGCTATGACTGTAACACTACATTCTGCACCCTTTCCTTTCCTTCTCGGTATGCTTTGTCTATATAGTGCGCAAGAAACACTATTTTTCACTGTATATTAATACATGTAACAATAATAAATCAAATCAAGTCAGAATCAAACATGGCAGTAAAGGATCCCACAGGATTATTCAAGGAGAGGTGAGGAGTTCTTCCAGTACTCTGGATAGAATTTATCCTGCAACCAACATTGCTAAAGAAAAATGATTTGATCATTTAATTAAGTTTTGATTGTGGCAGTTATCTGTGCACAAATTGGCTACAATGCTTCCTACATTAAAACAATATCTTCACTTCAAAAATACTTCATTGGCTGCTGATATTTTCAATATTCTGAGGTTGGGAAAAGAGTTATATAAATGAAAATTCTGCATCTCTGTCTACTTTCCATTAGACTATGATTGCAAAATAATTTTTAGTTGTAAAGGTTCCTGATTTCCCTCTGCCAAACACCCACGAGTGTATCTCTTTAATTTATTCAACATGAAACACTGATATCAGCAAGAAGACCATGATCAGAAGAGTGCAAAATGCAACATGAATTGCTATATGGATGCTTCTGATCATCACAGCAGAGATGGTGCCAAGGTCCATTGAACCATAGAATTGAATCCAGCTATGGCAGATGGTGAAATTTGAATTCAATAAACATCTAGAATTAAGAATCTAACGATGACCATGAAACCATTGTCGATTGTCGGAAAAACCCATCTGGTTCACTAATGTTTTTTAGGGAAGGAAACCTGCCACCCTTACCTGGTCTGGCCTGCATGTTGACTCCAGAGCTGGTTGATTCTCAACTGCCCATGGGCAACTGGGGATTGGCAATAAATGCTGGTCCAGTGACGCCCATGTCCCATGAATGAATTAAAAAAAAAATCCCTTCAGTGCAAAAATAGGCCATCTGACCCATCAGGTCTGCACCGACCCTCCAAAACAGCAGCCCACCCAGTCCTACACCTCTGCCCCAATCCCATAAGCTCGCACATTTACCATGGCAAATCCACCTAAATTTGCACATCCCTGGACAGTAAGGGGGAAGTTAGCATGGCCAATCCACCTAACTTGAACACCTTTGGACCGTGGGAGGAAACAAAAGCACCTGGAGGGAATCCACGGGACACATGGGGGGAATGTGCAAATTCCGTGGGTCAGTAGGAGTTGCAGAGAAGTATTAAAACGGGGAGGGGGTGGCGGTTTTCACCTTCAGTATTTGGTGGAGCGGATTGCCTGCTTTAGATACACAGGATTATCTCAATTCCAAAAGGTATGGGGTACAAAAGAGTGACGTTTGTTGTCGATACATCGTATTTCACTGAATATTTGGCAGGTTTCGTAACCGGTGGCTGATTTGCTCTGCCAAATCCCGTCAGCCAAAGTCATCCCCAACATCTCTCAAATAAAATTGATTCGGAACTGTTCAAATTACAACCTCTGCCCATGGCATTGAGAGCCAGGCAACTCCATCCTAACTCTATTTAGGTTTCCTAATTGCCAGTTTGTTTGAACTCTGTCGCTTGTGGAGGATTGGGCAGGGCATTTTTAACCCATTAGTGGACAGAACCTAAATCCGAACACTTGCTAGCGTCAACAGCTTAAAATAAATGCAAATTAAAAGCTTTTTTAAAAAAATGTATTTATTAGTGTTAAAAGTAGGCTTACGTTCACACTGCAATGACGTTACTGTGAAAATCCCCTAGTTGCTACACTCCGATGCCTGTTCGGGTACCCTGGGGAAGAATTTAGCATGGCCAATGAACCTAACCAACATGTCTTTTGGACTGTGAGAGGAAACTGGAGCAGCCAGAGGAAATCCACGTAGAACAAGGAGAATGTGCAGACTCCGCACAGACAGTGATCCAAGCCGGGAATCGAACCCAGCTCCCTGGTGCTCTGAGGCAGCAGTGTTAATCACTGTGCCACCATGAAATGATTAGGAGCATGGATGCATGTAGTCCTTGCAATTTGACAGTCCATACCCCGTCCCTGAAGAGGTTTGGGCATCACTGATCTACATCAACCTGTACTCTAGCCTTCCTGATTGAAAGTTGCGTAACATGGAAGTTTGCTATCAAATGATAATTTATACACTTTCATTTCAGCCCCAAACATCAGTGTCCCTTCAAATTTTCAATGTCAATGTAACATAATAGCATCGCCGCAACTTCTCCAAACCTTATTTTGTGCTCATTTGAGCATGTGGGATACAAAGCACTAATGCACTGAAAATATTGACTTTATGCTCTTGGGAAAAAGCAACCCAATTAAGAAAGCACGGTTGATGCAATTGGCTTTTTATAAATATCCCCTCCTCTTTTTGTGCAATTTTCTTTTCTATCAGGAAGACAATGTGTCTCGTTCTGTATTTCGCTCAGGGCCTTTGGAATTGAGGAGGGGGTTGGGGGGGGATGGTGGAGGCACTGCTTTCACATCTCAGAGAAAGACAGACTGAGTTAAACAGAAAACCATAGACCTCGGTCTTTGGGAAGAAAAATCCAGAACATGTCATTGAACTCTCCAGTGGCCAGAGGGAGAGCTCTGCAAGTAGTAATTATTATTATTCTTGCTATATCTGGAAGAGCAAACAGGCTGGGACACTTTTCTCTCAAAGCGGGGAAGTGGGGGTGACCAAACAAAGATGTTTAAAATTCTGAAGATTTTAACACAAACGTAAAGATGTTTCTGCTTGTGGGGAGTCCAAAATTAGATGTCATAAATGTACGATAACCATTAATATGTCTAGTAGAAAGTTCAGGTGAGGTTTCTTTTACCCACAGAGTGGTTCAAATATAAAACTTACAAGCACAGGGGAGTGATCTTTTAAAAAGTTTATTTATTAGTATCACAAGCAGACTTACAGTAACACTGCAGTGAAGTTACCATGAAAATCCCCCATCCGGCATGTATTCAAGTATACTGAGGGAGAATTTAGCATGGCCAATGCACCCAACCAGCACATCTTTCAGACCGTGGGAGGAAAATGGAGCACCTGGAGGAAACCCACGCAGATATGGGGAGAGCATACAGACACCACACAGACAGTGACCCAAGCCTGGAACTGAACCGGGGTCCCTCGCAAGGCAGCAGCACTAACCACTATGCCACTGTGCTGAACCAGATTGGAGGGTAGTTAGGGGTGGGCAATAAAGGCTGGCCCAGTAAAATAAATAATTTTAAAAATTAATCCACTGTGAGGCCACCCTACATTTTGGAAGTGAGGTTCACATTGACCTGGTCTTGGGCTGAGAGCTCCATGGAGGGCTGAGGGCTCTTGTCTCACCCTTATCAGTAAAAATGAATGTCCAGGAGCAAGAAAGGACTTGTACGCAAACTCTTTTTCTCTCTCCTTACAGATGCTGCCACGCCTGCTGAGATTTCCAGCATCCCCTGTCTTTGTTTCCGACTCCAGCATCTGCAGTTTACCTCGGTACAAGTACTCTGGACACCCTGTAGCCCGATACTATTTTTATATCACAGTACACGTGCTATTGTGCTTGTCTCAATTAATCAATTTAATTAAAGCACAAGCAAACAAATTAGTATAGTACGGTTCAATTGCACAGCCCACTACTGTAAGATCATTAATAATCATCTATAATTATTCAGTCAAAAGTGTCTTGGCTGATAACCAGTTACCCATTATTTTAATTCCCTTGTTTCTCATGAAAGACAGAATACAAGAGGTGGTTCCGCAAACTGCTGCTACTTGCCCTGTGTGCGCTTTGGGGGAAATTCAGGGTGATGGTCCGAGCGAGACGCTGACTGCCCCAAATACAGAAATAACCCTCCGGTCTATTTTCCACCGCTGTCACACTGGTCCATGAATATACCAGTCCTGCCCTGCTGTTCCTAGTGATATTTCCCAATCAGCCCTCAAAGTTTAACTACAAATGTATCAGAGAGGTCTGCAGGAAAAAAAAACCGCACGGTGATTAAAGAGGAGCGTTGCTGGTGCACTGGGATTAAATTGGTTATGAAATACCGATGATGCTAAATTCATCATGCGGTTTGATGCAAGTGTGGCTAAATTTGCTTGCAACTGTATTAGGTTCACAAGCGCTTCCACAATGCCAAACATGACACCATTTCGCTATAGTTAGCTAGTCCTTAAAAATGAAGGGCAGGCATTTTAAACAGCACCTTCCACAATGCTAGTGTGTCCCAAGGCGCTATATAAGCGATTGTTCTAAATCAAAAGCCCATTGACACACTGCAAGCACCCACAAACAGCAATGGGATGATGTTCATAAGTTCATAAGATATCGGAGCAGAATTAGGCCATTCAGCCCATCAAGTTTGCTCCACCATTTGATGATATGCTCCTCATCTCCATTTTCCTGCCTTCTCCCCATAACCCTTCAACCCATTACCAATTAAAAATCTGTCCAACTCCTCCTTAAATTTACTCACTGTCCCAGCATCCACCACACTTTGGGGTAGAAAATTCCACAGATTTGCAACCTTTGGGGGAAATAGTTTCTCCTCAACTCTGTTTTAAATTTACTACCCCTTATCCTAAGACTATGATCGCTCATCCTAGAATGCCCCATAGTAGAAAGCATCCACTCCATGTCTTACTTTATCCATACCTTTTACCTCAATTTGATCTCCCTTCATTCTTCTAAATTCCAGTGAACTTCAGCCTAAACTGTTCAATTTCTCTTCATACGACAAACCCCTCATCTCTGGAATCAACCTAGTGAACCTCCTCTGAACTGCCTCCATTACCGTTACATTTTTCCCCAAATAAGGGGGCCAAAACTGTGCAGGATACTCCAGGTCCAGCCTCACCAATGCCTTGTATTATGATGACCGGAAAATCTGCTTCTCTTTCCAAATGTTCATTCAAGGATAAATATTGGCCGGGACATTGGGGAGAGCTCTCTGTCTTCTTCAAAATAATGCCTTTGGTTCTTTCATTTACTCCCAGTCAGGGCTTCAGTTCAACACCTTATCGTTTACGATGCACTGGAACGTGGCTAACACCTTACTTTAAATCATACTGCACATACAGCATAGATATAATAAGCACTGATGTTAAACTTGAGTAATGAAGACAGACTTAAAATTCTGAAATTAATGTTGCTGGAACAGAGAAGAGATTTAATCAAGTTTTTTTTTAATTAAGCAGTAGTTCAAAGTGCAAATAGCGAAATACTATGGGCTAAATCTTAAACAAAAAAATGGCAGGTGTTCTTTCCGGCGAAAAAACTAGCTCTACAGAGAAACACATCGGTTTTCTCTCCAGATCTTACAACACTTTGTCAAAGGAAAATCAAGGGGGTGAGTTTCACATGTTCCACGAGGGCCCCCAACATACCAGCAAAACCCAGCTGCACACATCCAGGTCAACCTGTTGTAAATGTCGACGGGGTGTCAATGCGCAATAGGTGGGCACACCGGCACACTGGTTAGCACTACTGCCTCACAGCGCCAGGGTCCCAGGTTTGATTCCCAGCTTGAGACACTGTCTGTGCAGAGTCTGCACATTCTCCCCATGTCTGTGTGGGTTTCCTCCAGGTGCTCCGGTTTCCTCCCACAGTCCAAAATTTGTGCTGGTTAGGTGTATTGGCTGTGCCAAATTTTCCCTCAGTGTACCCGAACAGGCACTGGAATGTGGCGACGAGGGGATTTTCACTAACTTTATTGCGGCGTTAATGCAAACCTATTTGTGACACCAATAAATAAATTTTGAACTTAAACTTTATAAAACACGGCGGGGGGGTGGGAGGGGTGTCAATATCTGGCAAGTGGGTGGGTTAATTATATTGAAATACATTTAAAGCAGGTTCACGCCCATTTTCATAGAATCATAGAATCCTACAGTGCAGGAGGAGGCCATTTGGCCCATCAAGCCCACACCAATACCAATCCTACCAAAGCCCTAACCCCATGACCCTTTGTATTTACTCTGCTAATCCCCCTGACAATAAGGGGCAATTTAGCATGGCCAATCCAACTAACCCACACATCTTTGGAGTGTAGGAGGAAACCGGAGCACCTGGAAGAAATCCTTGCAGATACAGGGGATTGTGCAAATTCTATACATTCAGCGACCCAAGGCCGAAATTGAACCCAGATCCTATAGGTTCTATAGTGGCAAATGTGGGGTCACTTTTAACATTTAAGAAAAACTTGGACGGGTACATGGATGAGAGGGGTGTGGAGGGATATGGTGCAAGTGCCGGTCAGTGGGATTAGGCAAAAAATGGTTCGGCACAGACAAGAAGGGCCAAAAGGCCTGTTTCTGAGCTGTAATTTTCTATGGTTCTATGGTTCTATCCCTGGAGTTGTAAGGCAGCAGTGCTACCCACTGTGCCGTCCCATTCTGGCTGTGAACCTGATGATGTTGGTGGCGAGGGATGGGCAAGACCCAAAATCACAAACTCACAGGCAAGAACTTAAGCCCTCCACCGACGTTCGCACAGACAGCAAAGGATCACCCGTTATTTCACCTGGTTGTAAAGTCAGTGACAAAGGGGGTCATCAATTTAAAATTGTTCCTTAAAAAATTGAGGAAGATTTTCAGAAGAGAATCCTAATGCAGAGTGTTAACGTGGTACGGGGAAGTTTGTTACTGGGTGTATTCTTGCAGGATCAGTGAAACAGTGTTACTCGGAAAGGTAGGAGACTGTGAGGAGAAGGCATAGGACTCAATGCGCTGAGTAACACAGGAAGGCAGCAGCTACCAACCCCAAGAAGCTAACGTGCTTCAGGCCGATACATCCCACAGACATAAAGCCCTGTGGGGCAGGTTATGCGAGGACCAGGTGGGCCCCCTCACTGGGGAGGAAGCCCTGCCTTTGGGAGCCATCGACCAATCGGATTGGCTGGCATCTCCATCATTCCTGGCAGTGCCAAGAGCGCCTCAGTGGCCACAGCCGGGACTGCAAGAGAAGAAGGAAAAAGGCCCGTGGATCCTCGGAGCAGGTAAGTCCAGAGTGTTGAGCAGGGAGGGTCTGCGCAGGTCAGGGATGGGGAAGCAATGGGACTTGGATTTGAAACTGGAGGTGAGTAGACAGGAAGAGGTGCTGGGGGGAGGAAGGGGGAGTTCTATCTTAGGGGAGCTGTCCCCACCAGATCGGCAAAGAGCAGTTCCCAAACCTTGTATCGGCCTTTTGAAGGATCTTATTCAAAAAAATCAGGCTGTCCATCCTTGCCTACTATCCATGTAAAACATTGTATGGTGTGGATAGCATATTGTCAGGTCTATCGATTTGGTAACAAGCTGAATTGGCCCTTGATGAAGTATTTGAATATGGTTAGTGGGATGTTAATTTCAATCAGAGACCCCCCCCTCCACCCCCCCTTCACTAGAGTGACATCATGAGATCCACCCTTTGAACTTGTTTCTCCCTCTGTTCTTAGCAAGGGGTGGCACGGTGGCACAGTGGTTAGCGCTGCTGCCTCACAGCGCCAGGGACACGGGTTTGATTCCCGGCTCGGGTCACTGTCTCTGCAGAGTTTGCACATTCTCCCTGTGTTTGCGTGAATTCCCTTCGGATGATCCGGTTTCCTCCCACAGTCTAAAAGACGTGCTGGTTAGGGTGCATTGGCCATGCTAAATTCTCCCTCAGTGTACCCAAACAGGCGCCGGAGTGAGGCGACTAGGGGATTTTCACAGTAACTTGGAATATTACAGAGCAGTATAGACCCTTCGAACCTCAATGTTGTGCCGACCTGTGAAAACCAATCTAAAGCCCATCTAACCTACACTATCCCAATACCATCCATACGTTTATCCAATGACCATTTGAATGCCCTTAATGTTGGCGAGTCTGTTGCAGGCAGGGCATTCCACGCCCTTTCTACTCTCTGAGTAAAGAACCTACCTCTGACGTTCAATATCTAGCACCCCTCAATTTAAAGCTACATCCCCTCGTGCTAGCCATCGCCATCCGAGGAAAAAGGCTCTCACTGTCCACCCTATCATCTTGTATGCCTCAAACTTGTAACTTCATTGCAGTGTTAATGAAAGCCAATTTGTGACTAATAAATAAACTCATGGTCAAGACAGCCGCCACTGGTCATGGCAGGCTCAATGCCACTTTTCCTCACTGCTGCCACGAAAAGGCAAAATTCCTGCCCATGTTTTCAGAAGATATTTGAAGGTAGATAGAGATGCGTAGAAAAGGGCAGTTGCACTGAGCAATGTGGTTGATATATGTTATATTTATTACATGTACACACACTTTGACCTGTGTTGTGTGCCGAAAGTGCAGCAACTTACTGGCAAATCAGCCAGTTTCCTTCAAACTTGGCTACAGCCTCTTGTTTTCTTCATTCAGATGGTGACGTCAGCGAGGGCACAAAGGCATTTGTCTTTCCCCCCCCCTGCACCACCACCACCCCCCCCCCCCAACCCCCGCAAATATCTCCCTGCAGCAGGCAGCAACCCATCTCTCGAGCGTTGTGTCCACTAACTTGGTCATTTAAATTTATGAAGTGACGCAGGGAAAAAGTGCCGCAGGTTACGGTGGCTATTCCCAGTGCAAGGCCAGCCTGAAGTCGGAAAGCCGCCCTGTCAGTTATATCATCGCTAGGCAACAGCGAGGCCTCATAATGATGACCTGGGTGCACTAAATTCAGTTTCTGGTACTCAGCCAGGCAAAAACAACCTTAATCATGAGGGGCCTTTCAGCTTAACTAGGCAGAGAGAACAGGCTCTTGACAACCTTTAACAACTGAGCTAAATATAAACCGGGCTGTAAACCTGAAATGAGGAAGAAAATCGCACCGCCAGGCTGTTAATGGTTATAACTTTGACCTAACAGCCCTACATTTTTCTTCAATTAAAAACTTCCATCCTCCTCCCTCCTGACAAACATTGTAGGCCACCACTTTGCTGGAGAGCTGAGGGGGTGCCACATTGTTATGCATTAATATTTCATAGCATCATAGAATCCCTACAGTGCAGAAGGAGGCCATTCAGCCCATTGAGTCTGCACCAGCCACAATCCCATCCAGGCCCTATACATTTACCCTAGCTAGTCCCCCTTGGCACTAAGGGGCAACTTAGCATGGCCAATCCACCTAATCCGCACATTTTTGGACTGTGGAAGAAAACCGTAGCACCCGGTGGAAACCCACGCAGACACGGGGAGAACATGCAAACTCCACACAGACGGTGACCCAAGCCAGGAATCAAATCTGGGTCCCTGATGCAGTGCTGACCCTTGTGCCACCATGTCACCAATTCCTATTGGCTCGCCGGAGTCCTCGTTGCTGTTATACTATATGTACCGGACATTTTTTTTCATTCATTCGTGGGACATGGGCGTCATTGGCTGGCCAGCATTTAGTGCCCACCCCTACTTGCCCTTGTTCAGAGGGCAGTTGAGGGTCAACCATATTGCTGTGGCTTTGGAGTCACATGTAGGCCAGACAAGATAAGGACAGCACATTTCCTTCCCTAAAGGACAGTAGTGAACCAGATGGGTTTTTCCGACAATTGACAATGGTTTCATGGCCATCATTAGACTTTTAATCCAGATATTTCTTTTATAATTCAAATTCCACTACCTGCCGTGGTGGGATTCGAACCTGGGTCCACCAGCACATTAGCTAAATTTCTGGATTAATACTCTAGTGATAATACCACTAGGCCGTCACCTCCCCATAATTATTACACCCAGCGAGGGAAAGAGAGAGGAAGCAACTGTGAAAGAGGTTGCACACCAGTAATAAAGCTCTGTTTATTTGTAACCAAAGTCTGTCCCACATGTCACGTCCCCAGTGCGCAACAAAAATTGGCACCAAGGATTTGCGCTTGCCAGCCACCCGGAAAGAAGAAATTAGCTGAGGAAAGGTCGGAATAAAAAGAAAACTTTCACACATGCAACAGAGAATAACGGACTAGGTGGACATGAATAAACCTTACTCTGCAAGCAGGGTGGCATGGTGGTACAATGGTTAGCACTTCTGCCTCACAGGGACTTGGGTTCAATACCGGCCTCACACTGTCTGTGTGGAGTTTGCACATTCTCCCCATCTCTGCGTGGGTTTCCTCCAGATACTCTGGTTTCCTCCCACAGTCCAAAGATTATGGATTAGACTGATTGGCCATGCTAAATTGCAGACTTGTATGTTAACGTTTTTGTCTTTTTATTCCGCTGGTGGAGGTCCACCTTGTTGTCAAAGGAGGGGCATGCACACGGTGGATCATGCGTGGGCTGCTCTTGGAGGTTCCAGGAGTGGCCTAGTACTTCGTGTCGGTGTGTGTGCTTGATCCTGGACCGGTAGACGGGTGCCGCAACAGCTCAGTGACTAGCACTGCTGGCTGTGCAGATACATGGATTTGGGCCTGTGTCTGTGGGAGTTTGCGCATTCTCCCTGTGGTTGTGTGGGTTTCCTCTGGGCGCTCCGGTTTCCTCCCACACCCCAAAGGTGTGCTCTTAGGCTGATTGGTTTACCAAATTGACACTATTCTCCCCTGAATCTGGCTTAGTTAGGGGTTCCATTCGTAGACACGCAGGGTAGAATAGGTGTAGGAGGATGCGACGGCGCGGGCTCATTGGGCCGAAGGGCCTGTTTCCCGTGCTGGGTTGTTCTTTGCTCTTTGTTAAATTGCCCTTTAATCGGGGGATTTGGGGGATAAGTACATGTGGTCACGGGGGATAGGGCCTGGGTGGGACTGTTGTCGGTGCAGGCTCAATGGGTCAAGTGGCTTCCTTCTGCACTGTGGGGATTCGAGTCTAGATTATAGAACTGGCTGTGATAACTAAGGCTGAAACTCAATTACATATCTTGTGTGTAAGAAAATTGAGATAGCTGCCAGAAATACAGTTGTGAAGCATCCTTAAGTATAAAAATGGTAGAGGTATTCATTATCATGGGATCTTTTGCTGAAAATGCTGAAGAAAGGAGCTCCTATAATGAGCGTTTTGACTATTTTGCACAGGCAAACAAAATAGCTAAAGACATTATGGCCCCCACTATGATGGGGTATTATCATTTAATGTCCTCTGTAGCTCATGCATCCTGACAAATGCAGTATAAAAACATGCAGACAGATTGTGGACATTCTGCAACACATCTTTCACCAAAACGCCTGGGGATTGCAGAGCGCATTAGATTCCATTAAAGAAACCACAGGTGATTCGGTCCGCCTTGTTGTCCAACAAGGGGCATACACGCAATGGGTCGTGCGAGGGCTGCTCTTGGATGTTGCTTCGAGAGTTGCCTAGTGCTTCATGTCGTTAGCGCACGCTTAAACTGGACCAGCTGACGGGCAACATGACAGCTCAGTGACTATCACTGTTTGCTGTGCAGATACATGGATTTGGGCCGGTATCTGTGGGAATTTGCACATTCTCCCTGTGCTTGCACGGGTTTCCTCCGGGTGCTCCAGTTTCCTCCCACACCCCAAAAACGTGCTCTTAGGCTGATTGGTGTTAACAATTTGTCTCTAAATTAGGCATCCCTCAATCTGGTTATAATTCCTTTATTGTGGAGTCCTATAGGCGTAGACAAAGGTCACAGGTAGAAGAGGGCACTCACAATGTTAAAATGGCGGCACGGGCTTGTTGGGCCAAAGGGCCTGTTTCCTGTACTGTGTTGTTCTTTGAAATCAAAAGGGGTGGTCAATCATGCAATTCATGGCCGTGCTTAATAGACTTGCAGGATATTGTGAGTTTGGAGAAGTGCTGAATGACACTATTCGGGACAGATTTGTTCATGGTCTACGCAGTGACGCAATGCAAAGTCTCTGTTAACTGAGATTAGTCCAAGCCAAAATTATCTCCCAAGTAACCAGCCCCACAATGAACCCAGTCAAGTGGCCATTCAACTCATTACTATTTGAGAGGCCTCTGCACAAAATGGCTGCCAGATTAGGTACACAACAAAGCATTGGACTTCTATTTTACACAAACCAGTCTCCTATCCGTTGACCTGTGAACGAAGCCCAGCCCATCACGCAAACCAGACTCCCATCCATAGACTCTGTCTACACTTCCCACTGTCTCAGCAAAGCAGTCAGCATAACCAAAGACCCCACGCATCCCAGACATTCTCTCTTCCACCTTCTTCCGTCAGGAAAAGGATACAAAAATCTGAGGTCATGTACTGACTGACTCAAGAACAGCTTCTTCCCTGCTGCCACCAGATTTTTGAATGGACCTATCTCGCATTAAGTCGATCTTACTCTGTACCCTGGCTATGATTGTAACATTACACTCTGCACTCTCTCCTTTCCTTCTCTCTGTACAGTATGCTTCGTTTGTGTAGCATGCAAGAAACAATACTTTACGCTGTATTCTAATACAAGTGACAATAATAAATCAAATCAAAATTTTTTAAAAGTTTGAATCACGTCCAATGTTTCATAATAAAGCTCTGAACACAATCTAACTGCAAGTTCACATTGCTCTTTCTGTCAATGACATCACAACATGCTTACAAATTGATGATTCACTTTAAATATTTCTGAAAATCTCAAGCGTAATTTCCATTTTATTTAAGGTATGATCCGCAATATTGAAGATCAATTCGAGATTGAATGCAAACTGGCGCAATGTCCAGGTTAAATATTGCGACAAAGCAAGTTGTCCATAAACCACTTCATCTTCATTCTTCCAGCACGTTCTTCTTTGGGAACATTTTATTAAATCAAATTGCAATGCTGTTAAGTACCTCCATAGGATGAGCAATATAAATTTTATCTGTCCAGCCATCAATTGAAGTTTAAACTATCTCTAGTGAGAAAGTGTTCACGTGTCATGCTAACAACACTGAACCACCCTACTTTCCCGTTGAGGTTGTAAAGCTGTTTTAACAGCGTCCCGGTGTGCACACTTTGTAGAGCACAGGCTATCACTTGATGGAAAATGTTTTTATACACAGCGGTGAGATCCTCCAATGCATTGCTGAATTCCTTTGCTGTTATAATCTGGAATATTCAGGCTAAAATGGCAGTGGAAGGACGTTCAGTGTTAACTTTCAAAGAGCACTTGGATATATGCTGTGGTAGCCCCCCCCTCCCCGCCGCCCCCAGGACTTGCATGGGGAATCGCTGGTTGACCTCCTAGTGGGACTGGCTGAACACGAGCTCCTGGGGGATTGGCAATGATCTTACCAGGTGAAGCTCGTATACCGAGCCCTGCATAAAGCAGGCCCCTGAGCGGGTCCATTATTCTACTGCCCTGCTTGCGACCTGTTGTGTTCACCACAGGCTTGTGGTTTTGCTTTATCTTATTTTGTGAAGTAAAGCACAATTCCAATCCTAGAGTTGTCATATATATTTAAAGGCAGAAGAAAACTGCAGAGCTATGAAGGGACTAATTGGATTGTTTGTTCCAACACAGGAACAATGGGCCAAATGGCCTCCTGCCATGCTGTACGATTCTATAATTATATGATAGTTATAACACATGCATATGCCTTGCATTAATCTACCTGTGAAAGGTGCAGTGTTTCTCTACTAAGCTGTAACACAGTCCCATTTTGCATTGTTTTTTTTCAGATTATTTTTCATGTTGAAAGACAAAACACAGAGGATGATGTTTAAAATGGATAAGTGCACCAAGCAGTGCAGTAATGAGTCGTAAGAGACCAGGGGGAACCCAGGTTCAATCGCTGCCCTGTGCTAAGTTAATTGAACTTAGATGAGGCAGAATAAGTGATCCTACAATTAACCTCAGTGTGCCTACGTTGGAAAGAGAGGTGAAGAACATTCAAGGCTCCTACTGCTAATTGTTATCCAATTATTCCTGCTGTGCAGCCTGCACGAGTGGGCAAAGAGAGACCAGCAACATTGTACTTAGCTGTAACACCTTTCATGATTGAATACTAAATGCATAATTTTATTGTCTTGCACCAAAAACAAGGGAGAATGACGATCAAAATCATATCTCCTTCTGACTCTAGAAAACTGCTAATGAACCAGCCTGATTTTAAGAACTGGACAACTATTTGAGTCTCGCAGATGCCTCAATGCTAATCAGAGTCCTAACACTCGGCCAGAACTCAGAGGCAGTTTTATTGACCAATGAGGAAACTGACTACCTCGCACCAGTTTATCCATTCGTGGGACATGGGCGTCACTCGCTGGCCAGCATTTGTTACCCATCCTTAATTGCCCTTGAACTGAGTGGCTTGCTCGGCTATTTCAGAGAGCAGTTGAGAGTCAACCACATTGCTGTGGCTCTGGAGTCACATCATGTAGGCCAGACCAGGTAAGGAGGGCAGATTTCCTTCCCTAAAGGACATTAGTGAACCAGATGGGTTTTTCCGACAATCAACAACAGTTTCATGGTCATCAGTAGATTCTTAGTTCCAGATTTGTTTTATTGAATTCAAATTCCACCATCCGCCATGGTGGGATTTGAACCCAGTTCCCTGGAGAATATCCAGCAAAGGCCTTAAAATTAACTTTCTCTATCCTAGAGCTCCTCCACCCCCTTACTTGAATGTGGCTGGGCAGCCTCTGAGCTATCTCTGGGTGGGAACCGCCTGGCGGGATGTCAATTGGGGGGCAACCTCCTTTGAAGGTAATCAGGCTGGTGTGGTGATTGTCCCTTTAAACAGGGTACGGGTCACCGCGCTTGGGAGACCAACTGGGACTCAGAGTGGATAATCTTGTGGGAGGGGTGGGGTTGGAGTCCTCTTAGGCATGGGGGGAGCTAGGTGCAGCCAAAAGGCTGCTGTTTTTTTATTGATAATCCCTTTTTGTACTCACAATGAAGTCATTATATTTGGCAACGAGAATAAAATGATCATGACACTGCCTCTGGCCCGACACCAGTGAGTATCCTTAATCAAGGTCTGAAAAAGGTAGTACTCATCACAATGCCTCTCTTTGGGCAAATGGACCCATTTGAGATATTGACTGAGGAATGTAGAACCAGAAAAGATGGACAGTTGTCAGATGCATGGGCAGCAGCGAGAGCATAGCAAGACCCCGGGGTCAGAATCCACAAGAAAGGTGGGCGAAATGTGGAAGTGCAACTATGCTTACTTTGTAGAGAAAGAGGCAAACTCCACACTGTACAAAAATGGCAAAAAAGCACAAGGAAAATTCTTGGTCACCTAAACAACTGCCTCCAACCTGAGACACGACATTCAGGACAGAGGAAGTTGTTTTGACTCTAATGGGGTGAGGAGGGAGCAACTAGTGCTGGTTTAATCACACAGCAAGGCACTGCTTCTGGTCACATCGTCCAATTCAATCAAATGCAAACAGAGTGAAAGGCGTTTACTCCATCTGCGTGTGCAAAGCAGGCAAGCGTCATCTGCAGCGGCATTTGAGGCAGAATCATACCCCAGGGTTGAGCTGACACTGATAAACTACCGGAGCTTTATCATCCGAATCCTTGATGCGCCTGTGTATGTACACAAATAACTGCTGCCGGAGAAGCTCAGATACTACAGTAGCTGTCTGTCACTTGATGCCACGCGATGTTTGATTGAAGATCACACTCAGCTTCATTACCCTTTAATGTGCATCATAGGCAGCACATGTTATTCGAGTTCAGCAGCCGCCGTGTGTCCGCGCGTTGAAGGCTGAGCCTCCGATCTGCTCAATTAAGGCTCACGTTGAGAGGTGAGTGGAAATGGATGGGCTGCATCACCTCTCCCTTCTCCCCGCGGGGAAGTAACGAGCTTCTGCTGTCAGCTTTTCCACATCGGAAGTACAGTCAAGTTCAGTGAACCCACCTGTGGGAAATCATGGGCACAAAGCCACATCCCATTATTCCACGACAACTCATCCTTCAGCTCGTTTTCCACTCTCCCTCTCGACGTTGTCTCATTTCTCATTCTCCCGCTCGCTTTTCCTGCTGCGGTTTTCACTCTTCTGCCTCAGTGTTTCTCACTTTCCCTCACAGCCCGGTTCCGGTGGTTCTCCCAGCTAAGCGATTTTTTTTATTCATTGGACATGGTCGCCGTTGGCTTGCCAGCATTTATTGCCCATCCCTAGTTCAACAGAGTGGTTTGCTAGGCCATTTCTGAGGGCTGTTCAGAGTCAACCACATTGCTGTGGCTCTGGAGTCACATGTAGGCCAGACTGGGTAAGGACAGCAGATTTCCTTCCCCAAACAACATTAGATGAGGTTTTCTGACAATCAACAATGGTTTCGTGATCATCAGCGGATTATTAATTGTGGGTGGAAAGATGGCACAGTGGTTAGCACTGCTGTCTCACAGTGCCAGGGACCCAAGTTCAATCCCCAGCTTGGATCACTGTCTGTGCGCAGTCTGCGCCTTCTCCCTGTGTCTGTTTCCTCCAGGTGCTCCTTCCACAGTCTGAATGACGTCTGGCCATACTAAATTCTCCCTCAGAGTACCCAAACAGGGTGTTGGAGTATGGTGACTAGAGGATTTTCGCAGTAACTTCATTGCAGTGTTAGTGTAATCCTACTTGTAACAAAAATAAATAAACTTAAAAATTCCAGATACTTTTTTCTTAATTGAATTCAAACTCCACCATCTGCCATGGTGGGATTCAAGCCCAGATTATTAGCTGAGTTTCTGGATTAATGTGAAGGGGAAGCCAATGGCCAAGTGGTATTATCGCTAGACTGTTAATCCAGAAACTCAGCTAATCATCTGCGTTTGAATCCCACCACGGGAGATGGTGGAGTATGAATTCAACTAAGCAAAAGTAGGATTACATTAACACTGCAATGAAGTTAGTGCGAAAATCCTCTAGCTACCATACTCCAACACCTGTTTGGGTACACTGAGGGAGAATTTAGTATGGCCAACACAGCTAACCAGGCATCATTCAGACTGTGGAAGGAGCACCTGGAGGAAACAGACACAAGGAGAATGTGCAGACTGCACACAGACAGTGACCCAAGCCGAGAATCGAACCTGGGTCCCTGGTGTTGTGAGACAGCAGTGCTAACCACTGTGCCATCGTTCTGCACATAATTAGCAATCCACTGATGACCATGAAACCAAAATATTACTCTAATAGAGCCTGTTAAATAGGGTCCCCATCGGACACTCTGTGTTATAAGGTTTAGCTTACGGGTATTCACCTGAGCAATTCTGCGTTGATTTTATCCCACGTTCTGCATTAGTGGGAGCAGTGTACATCGGGAATCAATGTCAAAAGCAAGCTTTTTTGATGAGCTATTCTATGTTTTATGCAATCATGTCAGTGAATTTGAGATAATTGCTGTGTTTCACATCACTGCAGTCCTACAGGCAGATGGCCATCAGCTTTAGAATTACCTAGCAACTGCAACACAAAACCAGGCCCATCAAGTCAACGCTGACAAAAGCAAAGTACTGCAGATGCTGGAAATCTGAAATGAAAACGGAAAATGCCGGAGCTAAATCAGGTTTGGCAGCATCTGTGAAGAGAAACGGAGTTAGTGGCCGAAATTGTACTGGCATGCCCACCCCTATTCCGGAGGCGGGTGAGGATCGGAGAACGGCATTCTCCATGGGCATGGGTGGGATCGTACAAATCTCGGGCAGGCATGCCAGTAAAAATTCCGCCCAATGTTTCTGAAATGTTAACTCTATTTCTCTCTCTACAGATGCTGCCAGAGTTGCTGGATTCATCCAGCGCTTCCTGTTTTTAAGAGTATTGTTATAAAGGGGAGGTTGATCCCCTCTCAGAGCTAATATTCAACATTCAAAGAGCATTATCTCCCTTTATAATCTGTTCAATGTGTGCGGGAAGTGGCGCAGTCCACTCTTCAGCAACTTTTAATAGTTAAATCAAAATAACTCCCTAAGACTCTCATTGTAAAATCAATAAGTAACACTTTATTTATCTAACTAACAGTGATCAGGTTAACTAAGCCAGTAACAAACTGAATAAAACACTAATCTAATAGAATGCTGTTTAGATAATTCCAGGCAAGAAGGGGGTAACAGGCCTGTGTGAAACACTGGCCGCCCTGAGCTGCTGGCTGGAAAACGCCTCCAGGCCATTGAACTGGCCCCGGCTCCCTCCGGGATCTGGAGAACTGACTGGGAGATTCCTTCATCGGTCTCTCTTAATTGGCCCTAAGAGGCCATTAATCAGTTATCCACAACATGCTGACTGGTAGTCTTGCTGCCACCTCCACTCCCCTGTGCCACCCCCTGGCATCCTGCCCCCCACCCCCCCCCGTACAAAGTGGCCCAGGGTTGGGTTGGGGCCGGGGAAGTGACGGGTGCTATTTTTTACCTTCAACCTCAGTGCCAGCAGGATCTAAAACCCAAGCCCCTGGTAGAATCGGCAAAGTCCAACTTACGTTATTCCCCAATGGCTGCTTTAGCTTTGAGGTCATTGCGACTGCAGCGTTGTCACAATATATCAAGGGTTTAGCATATATTTTTAATTAACTTTACAGCTTCCTGTAAATAATATTTTTAACCACAGCCAACTGAAAAGCAGTGAGAAATACATTCGATTTCTCTGCAGGATTCTGGATTGTATTACCACGCAGTCAATAACGTGTAAAGATCCTTTAAAATAAAAAGAAGTTGTAGCATTGGGCAGAATATTAGTGGGGGAGCAGATGGCTCACAACCACATTACCTCCCTCCCCCCACCCCACCACCCCAAAGCAAATTCAGTGTCTAACCATTTCGCTCCGGAACCATTTTGGGGATGAAGTGGAAATGGTCGAGAGCTTCAAGTTTTTTGGTGTCCAGATCACCAACAATCTGACCAGGTCCCTCCTCACCGACACTATTGTTCAGAAAGCCCACCAACGCCTCTACTTTCTCAGCAGACTCAGGAAATCTGGCTACGACTCTGACCAATTTTTACAGATGCACCGTAGAAAGCGTCCCTCCCGGATGTATCACAGCTTGGTACGGTCCCAGCTCTGGCCAAGAGCGTAAGAAATTACAAAGGGCTGTGAATGTAGCCCAATCCGTCACACAATCCATCCTCCCTTCCACTGATACTGTCTGCACTTCCCGCTGCCTAGGAAAAGCAGCCGGCGTTCTCTTTTCCACCTTCTTCTGTCAAGAAAAGATACAAAAGCCTGAGACCACGTACCAACTGACTCTCAAGAACATCTTCTTCCCTGCTGCCATCTGGACTTTGAATGGACGTACTATATATTAAGCTGTTCGTTCTCTAAACCCCAGCAAATTTTGTAACACTACATTTTGCGCTCTCTCCTTTCCTTCTCCCCCACGTACTCTATGCACATGATGTGGAGATGCCGGCGTTGGACTGGAGTGGGCACAGTAAGAAGTCTCAAAACACCAGGTTAAAGTCCAAGAGGTTTATTTGACATCATGAGCTTTCAGAGCTTTACCTGATGAAGGAGCAGTGCTCCGAAAGCTCGTGATTCCAAATAAATCTGTTGGACTTTAACCTGGTATTGTAAGACCTCTTACTGTACTCTATGAACAATATGCTTTGTCGGTATAGTGCACAAGAAACAATATTTTTACTGCATCCCAATAATAAGTCAAGTCAAATCCATAGCAGCCTCCCACTTTGTGTGGGGCTTGCATCCCTCACTGTGGAGGAGGTCCTGCCCACAGGAGCTGATGACCAATCGATTGACTGGCAGTTCCATCAGTCCCCGGCAATGTGAGAAGTACATCAATGGGCGCTGCCAGGTCTGTAACCAGGGTCAAGAAGGAGGCCCATGGGTCCCGGAGCCAAGCACACCCATGGTGTTGGTTCAGGGAGGGATTTGGGCAGTTTAGCGAGGAGGGCAGGAGGTTGGGGGGCGGGGGGGATGTTTTACCAAGCAGGTGGGTAGGATGAAAGTGGGTGAAGTGAGGGGGAAGGGGGGGGTGAC
This sequence comes from Carcharhinus amblyrhynchos, assembly GCF_965287045.1. Taxonomy (NCBI): domain Eukaryota; kingdom Metazoa; phylum Chordata; class Chondrichthyes; order Carcharhiniformes; family Carcharhinidae; genus Carcharhinus; species Carcharhinus amblyrhynchos. Next base: position 117,354,171 of record NC_137329.1, read on the forward strand.
TACCTTGGGAGCCAAGAATGAAAAAAAACTGGGAAATTTCTGGAACTGGTCCAAATCGGTTTGGCAGACCTTAAAATGGAACTCCAGTTCAGACCAGGAATAATCATTTCCAGATTCAACTGGTTTCTCCTTCTGGGAGAAGGCTACTCCTGATCTGCAAAGGAGAACACCCCCTCCATGCCCCCTCCCCCACTCCCCCAAAACAGTACCCCACAACCCTTCCCATCATTTGAAAAGGGTTTTCAAAAGAATGGCTTGTCCGCTCCTGCCCAGCTGTCCATCAGAACTGTTATATGAAGTGGGCGCTGTATGATTAGCCAATCAATTGGCTTGTTAATAAGCTCAAATGTCTATTGATTATTTATTGAAATATTTATTGAAATACAGGTTGCCAATTCCATATTATGGAGGCGAGTTGGGAAGAAGATAGGGTGGGCACCTGCTGAAGTTTATCTACCCTACCCCCAACTGAAAACATGCCTGGTGGAGGCAGCCCACCATCAGAAATTTGCTCGCAGAACCAGATATCATAACCAATTCACCAAAGATTCTTAGACAGCACCTTCCAAACCCACGACCACTTCCATCTAGAAGGACAACGGGCAACAGATGCATAGGAACACCATCGCCTGCAAGTTCCCCTCCAAGCCACTCACCATCCCGACTTGGAAATATATCGCCGTTCCTTCCCAGTTGCTGGGGTCAAAATCCTGGAATTCCCTCCCTAATGGCGTTGTGGGTCAACCCACAGGACATGGACTGCAATGATTCAAGAAGGCAGCTCACCACCATTTTCTCAAGGGCAACTAGAGATGGGTAATAAATGCTGGCCAGCCAGCGATGCCCATGTCCCATGGATGAATAAGAAATAAACTCCTCAAGCAGAACACAGTGAAGAAAAACATAAGGATTTAACATGCTGTTTGTTTGGAGGTGCTATCCCTCTCTAAGATAAACAATGTTGCATTTTCTTTGTGCTTTGGTGCCTGATAAATGAGGCTTCCTTGATTACTAATCCACCAACAAATTTGAGAGCAAGTTAAACAACATAAGTAGCTCAACTCTAACCAACCAATATGTGATCTGCAGTATCTGTGATGAGATTAAAGTTAAAGTTCATTTATTAGTAGCAAGGCTTATATTAAGCTTACATTAACATTGCAATGGAGTTTCTGTAAAACTCCCCTGCAGTTTGCTGGGAACAATGTCTTTATCAATCACGGTATAGACTGCAAAAGCAGACAGGTCATGATGGAGTTGTATAGAACTTTGGTGAGGCCACAGCTGGAGTACTGTGTGCAGTTCTGGTCAGCACATTATAGGAAGGACATGAACACACTTGAGGTGGTGCAGAGGAGATTTACCAGGATGCTGCCTGAGATGGAACATTTGAATTATGAAGAGAGGTTGGATAGGCTTGGGCTGTTTTCGTTGGAGCAGAGAAGACTGAAGGGCGACCTGATTAAGATGTTCAAGATTATGAAGGGCATGGACAGGGTGGATAGGAAGCAGCTGTTTCCCTTAGTTGAAGGGTCTGTTACAAGGGGACACAAGTTAAAAGTGAGGGGTAGGAGGCCTAGGGAGGATTTGAAGAAATTTTTTTTACTCATAGGATGGTGACGTTCTGGAATGCGCTTCATGGGAGGGTGGTGGAGGTGGAATGCCTCACATCCTTTAAAAAGTACCCAGATGAGTACATGGCATGCTATCTCATTCAAGGATATAGGCCAATTGCTGGCAAGTGGGATTAGGTGGGGAGGTCAGGGCCTTTCATGCGCCAATGCAGACTCAATGGGCCGAAGGGCCTCTTCTGCACTGTAGTATTCTGCGATTCTGTGACTGTCTTGGATCTGCTGAAAAACATTTACTTACACCATTATTAAAAAGAATAAAACTAAGGACTTGTTTTATTTTGTACAGTGTTCATTTTAAGAGCCAGATTCCTCTTTGTCCAATGTTGAATTTGAAAATATGAGATAAAGGTTGGATGAAGGACAACGTGTAGGAGGATATTTTTCATTTCCAATAATCGTTGTTCACTCGGTTGCTATCTGCCCTCAATGTATAGTATCTTATCACCTTCCCGCGAAACAAACAAAATTAGATCAGTGTGGAAACAATACGAGTACCACAACCAGCAATCACAGCACTGCAAACCTCAAGGCACTTAGGGTGGCTTTACATTACAGTTCATCTCAGCTTCACTCTGAGGATGCAGTTACCAGCTCAGTGCAAGTCAAATTCAGGACCACGGCCAGCTCAGGCTCTGGATCTAACTGGAATGGGAATCGTGTGGCCACGGTGGCACAGTGGTTAGCACTGCTGCCTCACACCATCAGGGACCTGGATGCGATTCCAGACGTGGGTGACTGTGTGGATTTTGCACGTTCGCCTTGTGGGTTTCTTCCGCATGCTCCAGTTTCCTCCCACAGCTCAAAAATGTGTAGGTTAAGTTTATTTATTAGTGTCACAAGTAGGCTTACATTAATACTGCAATGAAGTTACTGTGAAAATTCCCCAGTCGCCACACTCCGGCACCTGTTCGGGTACGCTGAGGGAGAATTTAGCATGGCCAACGCATCTAACCAGCACATCTTTCGGACTGTGGGGAGCACCCACGAAGACATAAGAACATAAGAACATAAGAAATAGGAGCAGGAGTAGGCCATCTAGCCCTTCGAGCCTGCCCCGCCATTCAATAAGATCATGGCTGATCTGTTGTGGCTCAGTTCCACTTTCCCGCCCTCTCCCCATAACCCTTAATCCCCTCGCTTATCAAGAACCCATCAACCCTGCAGACTCTGCACAGACAGTGACCCAAGCTGAGAATCGGACCCAGGTGCCTGGCGCTGTGAGGCAGCAGTATTCACCGTGCTGCCCTCAGGGGACCTTAGGTTGATTGGCCAAGGTAAATTGCCCTTTAGTGTCCCAGGATGTGCATATTAGAGGTTTAGTAGGTTAAATACATGTGTCACAGGAAAAAGGCTTGGACAGCTTGCTCTGTTGGAGAATCAGTGCAGTCTAGGTGGGCTGAATGGCCTCCTTCTGCACTCCATGGATTCTAAGAATGAGATTTTTTTCACTCTGGCCTTACGCCACACAATTTCAACTTGGGTACAAAAATGGAACAATGTCAAACTTGTGCTGCATTTGCACTTTTGCTCAAAATGTAACTATGTAATTTGCCTCCACTTGCAGATGCTGGGGTAAGATTTAGCTCAGGTAGGAAAAAGAGTGGGTGGAATGGGAATCAATTTCTCAGAGTTACACCCCACACCTCAAAGACAACTTTAAAACGTCCAATACTATATTCGGCAAGGCAATTTTTCAGAAATCCCTGGCAATCGGGTTGCAAGTCTTGGTGTCTGGCCCTACCCAGCCAGCTAAAATGAAAGAGTTTTAAGCTCACCAACACCTCTATTTCTCAAGACACTAAGGAAATTAGGCATGTCTGCTACAATTTACACCAACTTCTACAGAAAGAAAGCATTCTTTCTGGATGTATCACAAGACCTCAATAAACTTCACAAGGTCGTGAACATAGCCCAATCTGTCACTCAAACCAACCTCCCATCCATTGACACTGTTTACACTTCCCACTGCCTCGGGAAAAGCAGCCAGCATAATCAAGAATGCTACACACCCCAGGCATTCTCTCTTCCACCTTCTTCCATGAGGAAAAAGATACAAAAGCCTGAGGACACTTACCAACTGACTCAATAACAGCTTCTCCCCTGCTGCCATCAGGCTTTTGAATGGACCTACCTTGCATTAAGTTGACCTTTCTCTACACCCTGGCTATGACGATAATACTACATTCTGCACACTCTCCTTTCCTTCCCTAGGATCGGTATGCTTTGACTGTAGCAAGAAACAATGCTTTTCACTGTATACCAATGCATGTGGCAATAATAAATCAAAAATAAAAAAACTGGGAGTCTAATGCCCCAGTGATTTTTCTCCCAGATGTTACCAACAGATGTTCTTTAATCCCTGGAGCGTCAGGGCAATCCAAGGGGTGTCGGAATTCCACCCAAAACCCAAGTGAAACATCTTTCTATGTTAATAAGGGATCTCTTTAAGATCTCTTCCTGAAAATGGCCCTGAGTACAGCTGATACGGGGTTAACTCAGTTTCAGTTTTGCACTCAGAGTGCAGCCCACGAAGCAGTTGACAATAAAGGTATCTTTTTAAAACAAATTTTCCACGCGGATCCAAACAACGCAGAAGCACTCCTGAGGATCACAACCTATCCAGGGATCAACAAACATGCGAATCAAGCAGGAAAAGGGAGGCATTAGCCTAGTAGTATTATCACTCATTGATTAACCCAGAAACTCAGCTAATGCTTTGGAGACCTGGGTTCGAATCCCGTCACAGCAGATGGTGGAATTTGAATTCGATAAAAAAAATCTGGAATTAAGGATCTACTGATGACCATGAAACCATTGTCGATTGTCGAAAATAAACATCTGTTTCACAAATCTCCTTTCCCTGAGGGAAGGAAATCTGCCATCCTTACCTGGTCTGGCCTAAATGTGACTCTAGAGTCACAACAATGTGGTTGACTCTGAACTGCCCTCTCAGATGTCCTAGCAAGCCACTCAGTTCAAGGACAACTGGCGATGGGTGATAAATGCTGGCCAGCCAGAGATGTCCATATCCCACGAATGTATAACGAGAAAAGTAGAGTTAATGTTGACGATCAATTATAATATTATTGAATACAGGGGCAGGCTTGAGGGTTGTTTGGCCTACTCTGGGTGCTGTTTCTTATGGCTCTTATGATCCCAGTTGTGAATGGTCTCTCTTTCTATCGCCCTCCGCCCCATTCCCTCTTGACATAACTGAGGCTGAAGCTGGCAAAACCCAAAATTAATGAATGGAAATTGACAAGGTATCTCTGGAAGTCAGAGCCCCGATCACAGACAAGCCTTGCGCTCCTGGTTCAAAGTTGAGCTGGAAGCATCAGCTCTATATTCTAACTAATTGCTGATCATCCTTTTTCTTAATACTCGACTTGTGGCTTCATTGTCAGGTGCTGCTAGACCTGCTGAGTATTTCCAGCTTTTTCTGTTCTTATCACAGCTCTGGGCTCACATTCTTGCCTTTGTTAAAGCGTCTGGATGCAATCTTTCAGCCCTCTCGCGATGGACAGTTGCAGGGGGGTGTTGGGGGTGTTAGGGTGGGGGATGTGGCGAGCCAGTTAAGGGTTCATTCACTTTGAAGGGACCAGAAGATCCCAGCAGCAGCAGCAACACCAGTATGGGGGCATGGTGGCACAGTGGTCAGCACTGCTGCCTCGTAGCGCCAGGGACCCGGGTTCGATTCCCAACTTGGCTCACTGTCTGTGTGAAGTCTGCACATTCTCCCCATGTCTCTGTGGGTTGCCTCCCACATTGTGAAAGATGTGCTGGTTAGATGCATTGATCTGAACAGGTGCCAGTCTGTGATGATTAGGGGAATTTCACAGTAACTTCATTGCATTATTAATGTCAGCCTGATGTTATTTGTGACTAATAAACAAACTTTGCTCTCCTTCATGATAAATAAACCAAATATTACACCTACGTGTGACACTTTGATTTGGCTCTACTTTGGCTTCCTAACCTCAGGAGTCTTTTATAGCTCATAAAAGAAAACTCCACACGATGCAACAAACAGGTCTTCTGCCAATTAAAAAAAACCACTCAGACTTTGAACAGTCAGCCCACAGTTGCTATCCCGTCAGCTCTGAGTCCTCCATGTCTAAAAATCCAACCCAGAGCATAATTATCCTATTTCTTTATGAATTTTGTATGTTAGCTATAAAATAATTCCAATACATTGCTGCAACCTGGTATAAAACACGTCGGTATAAAACTGGGGAAGTATTCATGGATGGTGTAACTCTCGGCTAGCTGTAGGACATGAAATAATTGCACTTTTGCACTTTCATCAGAGCGCAAGTTAACATATGCAGAATGCTCATGACCTGAAGAGATGAAGTGTCATTTTTCTGTGCAATTAAATATTTATTATCTTTGTTGCATGGACTGGAAACTCCAAGTGTTTTTTTTCTCCCCTCATTTCCACTCTCTTTCGGTGGTTCTCTCAGTTTCCCAGCTTTCCAAAACTCAGGGAAAACCTTACATTTAATTTTGCAGGTCCATTAAGCTGATGAACTCAATGCTTGGTGCATCCACGTGAATTCAATTTTTATTTCTTCCTCGCAGGCCGTCTGGAACTCAAATGTGACTCTATCTGTTGCGATGCGGCACAACGTTACAGGAGCGATCACATCATTTTTTGTTTCATTATTTGAGTGATTTAACACCACATTTCAATGAAAATCGAGAGGCCATAAGACAGGTCCACGTCACGCAGATAAAAAGCAAATTGTTGCGGATGCCGGAATCTGAAACCAAAACACAAAATGCTGGAAAATCTCAGCAGGTCCAACAGCATTTGGGGAGAGAGGAAGAGATGACCACCATGAGGTGGCATGGTGGCACAGTGATTAGCACTGCTGCCGAGCAGTATTAGGGACCTCAGCTCAATTCCAGGCTTGGGTCACTGTCTGCATGGAGTCTGCACGTTCTCCCTGTGTCTGCATGGGTTTCCTCCGGGTCCTCCTGTTTCCTCCCGCATTCTGAAAGATGTGTTAGTTAGATACATTAGCCATGCTAAATTTTCCCTCAGTGTACCCGAACAAATGCCAAAATGTGGCGACTAGGGGATTTTCACAGTAACTTCATTGTAGTGTTAGTGCTAGTCTATTTGCAATTAATGAATAAACTTTACCTTACCATTTACATTCACTTTGTCTTTTTGTCAATCTCTCCCATCTCCACCACTGGCTCTCTATCCAGCTTCCACAGCCCCCACTAACCACCCCCCACCCCACCCACTCCTCCTCCCTTCCTCCTCACCACAACAGTATAAATCACATCCAATTTTCTATTGGGTGGCACGGTTGCACAGTGGTCAGCGCTGCTGCCTCACAGCACTAGGGACCTGGGTTCAATTCCCAGCTTGGGTCACTCTCTGTGCAGGCTCTGCATGTTCTCCCTGTGTCTACATGGGTTTCTTCCAACAATCCGAAAGACACAGTGGTTAGGTGCATTGGCCATGCTAAATTCTCCCTCAATGTAGCTGAATAGGGACCGGAGTGTGGTGACGAAGGGGTTTTTCACAGTAACTTCACTGCAGCGTTAATGACATTAATACTTAAACTTACTGTCTTCAGCTCTGACGAAGGGTCATCCAGACTTGAAACGTTGGCTCTGTCTTCACCCAACAGATGCTGTCAGACCTGCTGAGATTTTCCAGCATTTCCTGTTTTTATTTCAGATTCCAGCACCCGCAGTATTTTGCTGTTATCCATTTGCCCCAATCCACTTGTTGGTTCTCTCCTGAAGCTAGCAGTTATTGCTACGTTATACAGAGTTCCATTCTATGGCAGCCCGTGTTAAAGCAGCATTCCAGGTACTTAGTCATTGTCAACCAATTTGCCCAGGCCATGGAACTAAAATTACATTGCATGTATTTATATATAGGGTCTATATATATATCGGGTCTTGGGAGGATCAACCTTGGATTAAATTCATGTTTACTGTTCCATTTAGAAAGGACACTAAAGATTAAGTAAGGTGTTAGCTGTGGCTTAACTTTTAGCATTCTCGTCAAATGGTTGAGGACTTAGTGCCTGCTCCAGAAATGTGAGTACACAACCTAAGCTGATCCCTCAGTGTAGGTGCTAAGGGAGTGCTGCACTGTCACAGGTGTCATCTTTTGGATGGAATGCTAACACAGGCCCCTGCCTAGCATCCCAAGATTGAGAATTAAAATTAAAAATTTTGAATGAGCCGAACTAATATTAAATTGATCTTTCTCTACCTATGACCGTAACACTACATTCTGCACCCTCCCCCTTCCTTCTCTATGTACAGTATGCTTTGTCTGTATTGCGTGCAAGACACAACACTTTTCCCTACACATGACAATAATAAATCAAATCAAAGAATCCGTGGAAAGTTGTACAGCCCCTAAACTCTCCACATGACCAATCAATGAGGAGTAAGGTGGAAGTACATACTTTATTAAGTATTACTGTCACAAGCAAGGTTGTGTTAACACTTCACTGAAGTTACTGTGAAAATCCCCTAGCCGCCACACTCTAGCGCCTGTTCGGGTGCACTGAGGGAGAATGTGGGATGATGTGGAGATGCCGGCATTGGACTGGGATAAACACAGTAAGAAGTCTCACAACACCAAGTTAAAGTCCAACAGGTTTATTTGGTAGCAAACACCACTAGCTTTCAGAGCATTGGCTGTCCCTTCACCTGATGAAGGGGCAGCACTCTGAAAGCTAGTAGATTTTGCTACCAAATAAACTTGTTGGACTTTAACCTGGTGTTGTGAGACTTCTTAGCGAATTTAGGATGAACTGTGCGCCTAACCAGCACGTCTTTCAGACTGTGGGAGGAAACTGGAGAATCCGGAGGAAACCCACGCAGACACGGGGAGAACGTGCAGGCTCCGCACAGGCAGTGACCCGAGCTGGAAATCGAACCCGGATCCCTGACTCTGTGAAGCAGTAGTGCTAACCACTGTGCCACCGCGCTGCCGACTGCCTCACCCCATCAGGAACCAATGCAGAAAGACGAAAGTGAAGCAGAAGTGTAGAGGGAACAGGATACCTGTACCAAAACCAGAGGATGTTTAAGAGACTGCATTACCAATGAGACTTTTTTTTTATGCATTGTGATTTATTGCTTGCTTGAAAGGCGTTTAATTCAACCTGAGTGAAGCGCATATGGCACGTTTCACTCGAGGTCAATAGTTTCTGCCAGGCAAAGTGATTTAACCTCGTCAGTGTCTAACTTTTAAAAAGGCCATGGCTAATTCAAATTAAAAACTGAATAGGGGAGAGCATCACAAGATGAATTGCTTGGCCGACGTTGCTTACAGCTTGCTTCCTCGGTGTAAGATTCCTACATCAGCACCATCTGCTGTAGCAAACAGGCAATTACCACACATTTATCCACATTGCGCTGGCCATTGTAGGAGCTGGGTGCAGTTCCCAAGCTCCTGTAAAAATCTGGCAATACAACCTCTGACTCAACCTTGATGTAAACGAGAGACATGAAAACATGATTTTTTTTTGATGCAGTCTTTTACACGGAGGCTGCTTTACCGTATCTCTCTGTGAGACCAGAAAATACAAAAAGGGGTATCGTAGAACCCTGACAGTGCAGAAGGAAGCCATTTGTTCCATCGAGTCTGCACCAACTCTCTGACAGAGCATCTGACCACCGTCTCCCCACCTTATGCCCATGATCCTGCATATTTACTATGGCTAATCCCCTGACCTGCACATCTTGGGACACTAAGGGGCAATTCAGCAAGGCCAATCCACCTAATCTGCACATCTTTGGACTTTGTTGCAACATTGAACCATGGAATCTCTGCTGTGTAGAAGGAGGTCATTTGGCACACTGAGTCCGTGTCGACTCTCCAAAAGAGCATCCTCCTCAGCCCACCACTGCCCCCTCATCCTCCATCCCCCATCCCCGTAACCCTATGCATTTACTATGGCCAATCTACCAAACCATCACACCTTTGGACATGAAGGGGCAATTTAACACGGCCAATGCACCTAACCTGCACATCTCTGGACTGTGGGAGGAAATCAGGGCACTCAGGCAAAACCCACGCGTATACAGGGGAGAAAGTGCAGACTCCACACAGACAAGGTTGGAATCGAACCCAGGTTCCTGGCACTGTGAGGCAACAGTACTAACCACGGTGCAAATGTGGTATGTAGAGTGTGTTAGTGAGACGTTGCTGCATATCCGAGTTATGAATCACTTCTGAATCCATTAAAAAAAATGTTTGATATCCCTTTTCAATCACATTATCAATAATGCATTCAGATAAATCAAACACCTTACATATCTACAGTCACCAATGTTAATTACTGACTCCATATGCATATCACACATTGTCAGTGTAAGCAACAGAGACATGCTAGAGATCCCTGTGGAGCCTTTCTCTTCATGGCTTTCCCCAGACACAGCCTTTCTACTTTCACATCATCATCATCTGGTCTCTACTTTCATGTCTGTTTTCACTTCAGGCAGCTAACCCATTAAATCCACAAGTCTTAATCCTTACATAGCCTTACATGGGGAACTTCCATTCGGTCCCCGCAGAAAATTGAAATCAGTGACATCCACCGGATAGGCTGGGATACTAATCCGGTTGCCTCCTTCAAGATTTCAGTCTAATTGCATCCTTTCCAAATCCATTCTACTTCTGTACTCCGACGATAGCCATTTGTTGCATTCCCATTAAACGTTTGTGTGACCATTCTGCAACACTTCACAATTCTCCGATTAACTTCCTCTCACTGACATGGTAATTTCTCATTTATAAAGTAACTTTTGCTCGAGTCAAGTTCACAGACTTCTGTATTAATGAAGCTCCTAAAAGTATCACTAGAAACGTCATCCATTTTCTCATCCGTTTTCTTGAAGGTTCAGGAGGCCACCATGACTCCAAGTGCCCTGGAGACTATTAATAGTTAACTCCTGACCTTGGCATGACACAGTGGCACAATGGTTAGCACTGCTGCCTCACAGCAGCAGGGACCTAGGTTCAATTCCGGCCTGGGGTGGCTGTTAGTCTGTGTGGAGTCTGCATGTTCTCCCTGTGTCTGTGTGGGTTTCCTCTGGATGATCCGGTTTCCTCCCACAGTCAAAAGATGTGTGGGTAAGGTTGATTGGCCATGCTAAATTGCCCTTTAGTGTCAGGGGGATTAGCGGAGTAAATGCGTGGGGCTATGATGATAGGGCCTCGGTGGGATTGTTGCAGCTGCGATCTCGATGGGCCGAATGGCCTCTTTCTGTAGGGAAACTACAAAAGGTCGTGAATGTAGCCCAATCCATCACACAAACCAGCCTCCCATCCATTGCCACTGTCTACACTTCCCGCTGCCTCGACAAAACAGCCAGCGTAATTAAAGACCCTACACACCCTGGACATTCTCTCTTCCATCATCTTCCATCAGGAAAAAGATACAAAATTCTGCGATCACGTACCAATTGACTCAAGAACAGCGTCTTCCCTGCTGCTGTCGGACTTCTGAATGGACCTACCTCACACTAAATTGATCTTTCTCTACACCCTAGCTATGACTGTAACACTACATTCTGCACTCTCTCCTTTCCTTCTCAATGAACAGTATGCTTTGCCTGTATAGCACGCAGGAAACAATAGTTTTCAATGTATACTAATATATGTGACAATGGTAAATCAAATCAAATCAAAGGGGTTCTATTCTATCCTATGACAATGTGTGATAGTGTAAAATGGGTGATAGCAATTCGACATTGCATTTCCCATCTTTCTGGCTTTTGTTGCAGTCAATAACAAATCACAAAATCTCAAGCTCAAAGGGCATCCCACGTACCTCACACCCACCCCATGTTCAAAGACAGTGTGGGTCAAATGACAGATGCCCCCCCACAACCCTCCAGCCTATGCTCCCCAACAAAATGCAACTACCCCTTTAATTCCTTGTGGTTCTTCATAGCATCTGCTTTATTGACCTCTGCGTGTGTTACAGGTTCCTAAATTAAACTGACTGAATCTTCCTAAGTGAAGAGTCATCTAAAGAATTAAGTTAACACTCAGAATCGGTTTGCCAGTAATTTCCATTTTAAAGGAATAAAAATGCAAAATTGGACACAGCTGGCTCTTAATATGCAATTAGTTTTCCAAGCAAGTTACTGCTTACGGCTGGATTTCTTTTCAATTAGTTTTTTTCAAGATCTTTCATGCAGCTGCACGATTTCTGGAGCCATTGTGTACTGTTTGTGGGGACGTACATTTATCCATCCTTCTGAATTAAACGCATAATAACCTAAAGAGATGGAACAATCTGTCTGTGACAATGTATGGCAGGACAAGCACACTGGCACGGTGGCGCAGTGGTTCACATTGCTGTCTCACAGCGGCAAGGACCCGGGTACGATCCCCTGCTTGGGTCACTGTCTGTGCGGGGTTTGCACCTTCTTCTTGTGTCGCCATGGGTTCCCTCTGGGTGCCCCAGTTTCCTCCGGTCCGGAGGAGATTCACAAGAATGATCCCTGGAATGAAGAGCTTGTCATATGTGGAACGGTTGAAGACTCTGGGTCCTTATTTGAGTTTAGAAGGATGAGGGGGAGATCTTATTGAAACTTACAGGATACCACAAGGCCTGGACAGAGTGGACATAGAACATAGAATATTACAGCGCAGTACAGGCCCTTCGGCCCTCGATGTTGCGCCGACCAGTGGAACCAATCCAATGACCCTCTACCTAAACTATTCCAATGTTATCCATATGCCTATCCACTAACCATTTGAACGCCCTTAAAGTTGGCGAGTCCACAACCGCTGCAGGCAGGGCATTCCACGCCCTTACTACCCTCTGAGTAAAGAACCTACATCTGACATCTGTCCTATAATTACCACCCCTTAATTTAAAGCTATGTCCCCTTGTGTTAGTCATCACCATCCGAGGTAAAAGGCTCTTACTGTCCACCCTATCCAATCCTTTGATCATCTTGTGTGCCTCAATCAGGTCACCTTGTAACCTTCTTCTCTCCAATGAAAATAACCTCAAGTCCCTCAGCCTTTCCTCATAAGACCTTCGCACCATACCAGGCAACATCCTGGTAAACCTCCTCTGCACCCTTTCCAATGCCACCACATCCTTCCTATAATGCGGCGACCAGAACTGTACACAATACTCCAAGTCCGGCCGCACCAGCGTTTTGTACAGTTGTAACATGACCTCACGGCTCCGAAATTCAATCCCTCTACCAATAAAAGCATGGAGAGGATGTTTCCACTAGTAGGAAAAACTAGAACCAGAGGCACTAGAACCTCAGGCTAAAGGCAAGGTCCTTTTCCTCTTAACCTCTTAACCTGATGCTGTGAGTCTACTTAATGTATTTACTGACTCTGGCCACTGGGAGACACTGTGGAGTGGGTTTCTGAAGCCCCTCTCCCCAAACTGCAGCACCATTTTGTAAATGTAAAAAAAAACTTGTCATTATCAAATGGCTTCAGAAAAGGGTTTGTTAGAACGTGCTGCATATCAAATGACTCATAATGGTATAAGTTCAATTTGTCCCGAGTTTGAACCAAGGCCTTCAAATGGACAAATGAAACGTACAAAATGTGTTGATATCCCCAACAGATATTTAAACTGGAATCTCTTTTGGAAGATGAAGCTGGAATACTTTTCGGAGGCCTCTGAAAAATAACGCTAATCTATTTACAGTTCGAGATCTACAGTGGGGAGGCGGTGGCGTAGTGGGAATGCGACCGGATTAATAATCCAGAGTCTTCGGCTAGTGCTCTGGAAACAGGTGTTCAAACACGGCAGCTGGTGGAATTTAAATTCAATTAATCAATTTGGAAGCTAGACTCAGAATTGGAAGCCAGGAGAACATTGTCGATTTTCATAAAAACCCAACTGGTTCACTAGCACCCTTTAGGGAAGGAAATCTGCTGTCCTTACCCGATCTGGCCTACATGTGACTCCAGGCCCATAGCAATGTGGTTGACTCCTAACTGCCCTCTGAAATGGCCTATTCAGCAATTAAGGTTGGGCAATAAGTGAGGCCCTAGCCAGTGACGCCCACATTTCAGAAAATAATTTTCAAAAAGTGTTCTTCCTGAAGGCGATTAATTTGGCTAAATCTTCCATACACTGTGCGCGCAGTGGGTAGCATGCCTGCCTCTCGAGCAGTGGCTCCAGGTTCAAATCCCACCCCAGAACTTGATGGCCAAGGAAGCTGCCTTCACGATGCACAGCCAATCAGCCAAAGTGCCATGAATGAATCTGCAAATCATGCCAGCACATGCCAATGGCAGGTGATAAGAGTTGGTGAAATTCTTAGCATTTCATTCTATGTAATGAATTGAGTAAAGGAGCCTCCACTATCACTATCCATAGCTCCAGGGTTACAACATGCCACAGCAACTGAGACTCCCTGAGCGAACTTTAACACACTACCACATTAATTATTAACCTGCTCCAGGGTGTACGCTGGGTCACAATTTGTTGTGATAGCAATAATGTCACTCTTGTTATTTTTGAGGAGCGCTAGGGTTAGGTTGCACAATTAGAGATGCAATTAAAAATCAATTTTATAGGTGCTTTCTGAGTTGCAATGTGCTGCCCGCCATTAGTGGCTCAAAGATTCCTTTACAGGACATCCCATTCTTCATCACCCCGTTTTTTAGGACCTTGCTCTCTTTCTCAATTAATCTCGCCACAGGAATGTACAGAAAGAGGTCTCACAACACCTGGTTAAAGTTCGACAGGGTTTATCCGGAATTGCCAGCTTTCGGACTGCTGCTCCTTCATCAGGTGATGATTCTCTTTAATTCTCTCTCTCTTTATCCAATCTCTCTTTCACTCTCTTTATTCCTCTTTCTGCATGTGATTGGATGTTGGATGCATTCCCTGCCCCTCTTTAATTCACGCAACTTTTAAGTCCTTCCCTTGTTTATTTTTCAAATCATTCAATCTCTTTGACTCGGGCGATAAGCCTGTTAGTGGCCCCATTCACTCAGGGCCTCGTGTCCTCTCTCCCTCACTGTACAGTTAACAGCTCACACTTTCTACAACCTTAACCTGAAGGTTGACTTAAGTAACAGCCGGCACTTTTTAATTTCACATTGAAGGGATTTCTGGGCCATTGTGTAGCATCCTGTTTGATTTAATTTGAGGTCATGTGTCGCCAAATTTTCTCATGTATTTCCAAAAACATCCAGCTACATTAGGGTGGCACGGTGACACAGTGGTTAGCACTGCTGCCTCACAGCTCCAGCTGGGTTCGATTCCCAGTTTGGGTCACTGTCTGTGTGGAGTTTGCACATTCTCCCCGTGTCTGCGTGGGTTTCCTCTGTGTGCTCCAGTTTCCTTCCACAGACCAAAGATGGGTGGGCTATGTGGATTGTCCATGCTAAATTGCTCCTTGGGTCAGGGGAACTAGTGAGGGTAAATGCATGGGGTTATGACGATAAGGGTCTGGATGGGATTGTGGTGTCCCAGGGCGCGTAGGTTAGAGAGATTAGCGGAGTAAATATGTGGGGTTATGGGGATTGTTGTTGATGCAGACTCAATGGGCCGAATGGCTGTAGGGTTTCTATGATTTCTATGAGAAGCATGTGAGAGAAACCTGAACACAGATCTTGAAGCCCTGTTTTCAAGAGGTACATTTTTGATCTTAAGGCACATGCATTGATACATTGTGTACAGACTTAAAGGGAACAATCGTGTCTACCATCCCTATCACCAATCTCCTTGACTCTTTCTATGTGACACTTGAATAAGATGTGTTATAATGTTCCAAAGGCTAATGAGCAGAGGGAGCAAAAACAAGCTCTAGGCAGAGGAAATAACAGATAAATTGGAATAAAATCTCAGTTTTGCTGCACCAGTGTTCTCTTACGCCAGGTTAGTGTGAAATTCAAATATAACTTACTCCCCTATTTCTGAAAATGGAAGCTTTGCTGCCTGCTGATAACTCCTGTAAATATCTTAATTTAATTTTGTGACACAACAGGTAGCATTCTATTAAATCAGCAATTTAGCTTGCAAAGGATCTCATGAGAATGTCTACAGACTAGAAAGATGCACAAAGCATAATCACTGTCGATGATTTCCGGAGAGTACACGTTCTCTTGTTTTCCTTGCACAGGTGCGATCAAACCACAATAAGAAATGACGAGCGTAAAGAATGAGCTAACTGTGACAGAAATTAAACATTTTTGTCCAACCTTCATAGATTCAGAGGGCAGATCCACCACAGGAATCGTAGCGAGTAGGACACATAAGAACATAAGAAATAGGAGCAAGAGTCGGCCATCTAGCCCTTCAAGCCTGCCCCGCCATTCAATAAGATCATGGCTGATCTGAAGTGGATCAGTTCCACTTACCCACCTGCTCCCCATAACCCTTAATTCCCCTGTCTATCAGTAATCTATCTACCTGTGACTTAAATATATTCAACGAGGTAGCCTCCACAACTTCAACGGGCGGAGAATTCCAGAGATTCACCACCCTTTGAGTGAAGAAGTTCCTCCTCAACTCTGTTTTAAACTGCACCCCCCCTACTTTGAGGCTGTGCCCTCTAGTTCTGGTTTCCTTTCTAAGTGGAAAGAATCTCTCTACCTCTACCCTATCTAGCCCCTTCATTATCTTGTAAGTCTCTATAAGATCTGCCCTCAGCCTCCTAAACTCTAATGAGTACAGGCCCAGTCTATTCAATCTCTCCTCATAAGCTAACCCCCTCACCTCCAGTATCAGCCTGGTGAACCTTCTCTGTACTCCCTCCAAGGCCAATATATCCTTTTGCAAATAAGGGGACTAAAACTGCACACAGTACTCCAGCTGCGGCCCCACCAGTGCCTTGTACAGTTGCAGCAAGACCTCCCTGCTTTTATATTCTATCCCCCTCGCTATAAAGGCCAGCATACCATTTGCCTTCTTGATCACCTGCTGCACCTGTAGACTGGGTTTTTGCGGTTCGTGCACAAGGACCCCCAGGTCCCTCTGCACAGTAGCATGCTGCAACTTTTCAGCATTTAAGTAATATTCCATCCTACTATTATTCCTTCCAAAGTGGATAACTTCACATTTGCTAACGTTATACTCCAACTGCCAGGTCCTCGCCCATTCACTTAGCCTATCCAAATCTCTCTGCAGACTTTCCGTGTCCTCCACGCAATTCGCTTTTCCTCTCATCTTCGTGTCATCAGCAAACTTTGTTACCCTACGCTCAGCCCCCTCCTCCAGATCATCTATGTAAATGGTAAACAGTTGAGGGCCCAGCACCGATCCCTGCGACACGCCACTAGTCACCAACTGCCAACCAGAAATTGATTCCAACTCTCTGCTTCCTGTTAGATAACCAATCCTCAATCCGCGCTAACACTTTACGCCCAACTCCATGTACCTTAACCTTCTGTAGCAACCTTTTGTGAGGCACCTTATCGAATGCCTTCTGGAAATCTAAAAACACCACATCCACCAGTTCCCCTCTGTCTACCGCACTAGTCACATCTTCATAAAAATCCAGTAAATTCGTCAAACACGACTTCCCCTTCACAAATCCATGCTGCACCTGCTTGATCGAACTGTTCTTTTCTAGGTGTCCTGCTATTTCTTCTTTAATGATGAATTTTAGCATTTTCCCAACTACAGAATGTCGTTTCATTCTAGGATCATGGGCATCGCTGAAAAGGCTGGCCATTTATTGCCCATCCCCAGATGCCCTTGAGAAGGTGATGGCCACCTTGACCTTCTGCGGTCCACGTGGAGGAATGCAGTGACAGTGAAGGGACAAGTGTATGATGGTGTGTGACTGGGAGGGGTATCCTGGAAGAGATGCTTTGTGTTTGCCATTCTCAGTGTTGGTGCCCATGGGTTCTGGCTCATGCTATTGTCGAGAAGGTGAAATTTCCTCGAGATTATGTAGGATTTTGGGGTAGTGAATAACTTTCGATTGCAATGTCCCTAAAGTTTCCACGTTTATTTATTAGTGTCAAAAGTAGGCTTACATTAACACTGCAATGAAGTTACTGTGAAAATCCCCTAGTCACCACACTCCTGTTCGGGTACACTGAGGGACAATTTAGCGTGGCCCACGCTTCTAACCATCACATCTTTCAGACTGTGGGAGGAAACCGGAGTACCTAGAAGGAACCAACACAGGAAGAACATGCAGACTCCGCAAAGACAGTGACCCAAACCGGGAATCGAACTCGGGTCCCTGGCGCTGCGAGGTAGCAGTACTAACCACTGTGCCACCGTGCCACCTTGTATCATTCTGCAAGAATGATGTAACCACAGCCTGAGCTCTGCTCTTCTTATCAATTCCATTAATGCTCTTAATTTTATTGAGGCTTCAGTGTGCATTATAAAACTGATACATCTCAGTAAGAAGAATTAAATTGTAATTTAATCTTGGGAACATATATTCTATATTTATTTATTATCTGGCTTTAAATCAATTTTAATTATCCAAATTATATTTATTTGTTGCATTTTTCAATCACCTGAACTTTAAATTGCCTTCATTTTAAGTGAACTATTCAGCTATAATTCAAGTTTTAGAGAGCTATTATGCCAAATGAGAGTTATTTTACAACATTTAATTCAAAAACAGCATTCCCTATTTTAATGATGTGCGTGTACTTGAGTTTCAAGTATGATGCTATCGTTTCCGTGGAGATGCCAATATTGGCAACATCAAGCACTATTCCCAAGAACAAAGTTGTATATTCCACCGAAAGGTTTATTAGCGGCTGTGGAGTTAATGATTGCCAGTCAAGGTGGTGTTCGGCATGGTTCTCTGCAATTAGCTTCATGCTGCATGCTTACTGCAGGAGGGAATCACACGGCTGCGACGATGTAGCTTTCCCACTTCTCTAGCATCTAAAAAAGAGCCAATTAGCCGCTGGAGATGGTGTAAAGCTCTCTGTGTCAGCTGAACAGTGGAAACCAAACTTTCGAACCGTGCTTCAGCTTCCAATTTGGAAAGCTCAATTTGCTGCCTGGCTCAAGGAAGATCTTTTCAACAAAATCACTAAGAAATTGGGCTAATTTTTTTTTGGCCGCACTGTAAACATAAAATAGAGGCGTGGGGGGGGGGAGGCGGTGGTTGCAATGCTGGGATTCTGAAGTGGACGTAGAAAAAACAAATTAAACACTCTCATAGTGTCATCACTCAAACGCACCTCAAACTGAAAGAAACCTTCAGAACCAATGACAATAAAAAATGTAATCCTCTCAAACGGCCACTCACTTGCAGGAAATAGAAAGCATCTACTCACAAACCACACTGAAGACCAATAATCCTTTAAATAAGATTGTAAAACCATTAATCAAACTGTATATATAACCCTCTGCAAAGTTAGGTGGTGCGTTAGCTTTTGGAATTCAGCCAATCATTCATAATGGGCTGCATTCCCCATTCCCATTTCTGGCCATTTTTGCCAGCGCTGACAAAGTGCGGGTGGCCACCCCACACACAGTGATCCTGCCCAACCTGTCTCCCTTGTAGTGGTGGGCTGTTCAAAGCCTCTTAGACATTTTACTGGAGTCATACGCTTCAGGAGAATTGTGAACCATGAGGAAACATTGGTCTCGAGGGAGGAGCCATAAAAAAAATCAGCTACCTGCTTATGGCACTTTTTGAGTGACAAGCTGCTTGCTTTGAAGCAGAAAAAAAAGTGTTCTTTCAGTTTAAATGGGCTCCATTGTCTGGAGCAGTGACGATTTGTTTTGACAACTGAGCACATTATGAATGCTTGGCTGTGTTTCAAAAGCTAATATACCACTTAGCTCAGCAGAGAATTATGTACAAAGTTTGATTAATGGTTTTGCTATCTTAATGGAAGGATTATTTGTCTTTAATGTCATTTGTGAATTGATGTTTGCTTTTTCTTACAAGTGAACGACTGCTCGAGAGGATTGAAGATTTTTGTCATTGGTTCTGAAGACCTTTATCAGTATGAGGTGTGTTTGAGTGGCAGCTCTATCAGATTATTTAATTTGTTTTTTTCATGTGCATTTCAGAACCATCCCTGAACTATGAAGTACTGGATGGATGCTCTGGAAGGTACATAGTAGGGGGGTTGGGGGGGGGGTGTGGTTGGTATTAGGTAGGGTAGGAGCTAAGCAATGAAGACCTGACATTCATCACTGCAACAGGGCTGATGTCTCCGCAAAAAAATGAGGAATTCTAGCTTGCCATTTTTGCATGTTATTCGCCTACATCCATTGCTACTGCCAGCCCGCCTGCTGAGGTAGAGGGCTCAACTCCATCCCATCCCTATCTTCTCGGAACTAAAGCACAGCAATGGAGACTCCTTAATGGATAAGGGTTTGCATGATTGGGAATACTCCCCACTCATGTATAGGAGTGGAAATTATGGAGGCAATCTTACCCTCTTGTCCTGTCGGTTGATGGGTGGGGCAAGGGGTAGGATCGCATGAGAGGGGAAAAATCGGGTTCACGCCCAATTTCCTGCCCCTCACAATTTTATCGGCAATTGATTGTTAGTGTGATCAGCCTCCTACCTGGGAAGGACACAAGGCTAATTATACTCTTTAATATTGATATAAATATTAGTAGTGAGCACAGGATGCTATCATCTTGGGCTCACTTGCCTTAGTGACCTCGCCAGTGTAGGTCCTCCCTGGTGAAGGTCCACCCTGGCATGGATCACACACGATCCCCATCAATGGGGACTTGACATGATGTCCTTGCCAGTAGGACCGCAGGCCATTGTGGTCCTTGGGTGGTCAAGGAAAGGGGGGACAGTGCCCTTGGGCACTGCCAGCCTGGCACTGCCAACCTGGTAACCTGGCACTGCCCACCAGGCACCAGGCAAGGCCTGAGGGAGGTGGGGCCTAAGGGAGGGATGGGGCCATTATGTGGGTAGGAGCTAAGGGGAGGTGAGCAGGGGGAGCTACAAACTCTGCTAAGGGGATCAGCTGAGGGGAGGGGAAGCTGTGCATTCTGCAACTGGTGATCGTCCATAGCAGGAGGGGCAATCAAATGGGCCAGGAGGGGGTGATTGACTGGGCCATTGGGGGGGAACAATCAACCAGAGAGCAGTACAATTGATGGGGGGGGGGGTGGGGTGGACGGAAGGCCAATTAGCCAGGGAGGCCACTGATCATGGGGTGGGGGGTGGGTGCGGAAGAGGACGATATACAGAGGCGAGGGTGACAGGCTAATCTCTTTGTTCCATTCTACAGAACAGAGATCTATGCATGCCTGACAGCGCTCTCTGGTGTGAGCAGCCAGCCTTCTGGCGAGCTTAGGTCCTGCCCCCTCCCCATACTGGCAGGAAACAGATTGTGCATCTTTTTTTGCACAGAGTAGCTTAAAATTGCATTTTCAAATTCGCCCAGAAATGGAACTGAAACTCTCCCCCCTTCATGTTCATTCAGCACTTTGAATATTTTTGGTAAGTTGCTCCTATGACTCAGGTGGTGAGCCTTCTGTATCCCATACGGCTGCTGGTTGACTGGACAACAATACACAAATGATATTCCTTTAGGTTCAGGAGGATATTTCAGAGTTGGTCATTTATACCAGATCATGCCGATGTCCTTATTCAAAAGGGGTAAGTGAATCAGTTTAATGCTGTGTACAATCAAATTATTTCAGGTAGAAATAATTCTTTTATGTAAGTACCTGTTCGTATGCTGTTTCTCAGCCTTTTGGCTCAGATAGACAGATAGATCAAGCCCAAGATGGGGTGCAGTGTCTTGTCAGCTTGGATCCTTTTTATTCATTCGTGGGACATGGGGGTCGCTGGCTGGCCAGCATTTATTGCCCAAAATTTATTCCCTAGATGCCCTTGAAGTGAGTGACTTGCTAGGCTATTTCAGAGGGCAACTGAGAGTCAACCAACGCTGGAGGCTCTGGAGTCATATGAAGGCCACACCACGTAAGGATAGCAGATTCCATTCCCTAAAGGGCATTAGTGAACCAGATGGGTATTTGCGACAATCGACAATGGTTTCATGGTCATCAGCAGATTTTTAATTCCCGATTTTTTTTATTGAATTCCTGTGGCAGGATTTGAGCCCAGGTCTCCAGAATATTAGTTGAGTTTCTGGATTAATAGTCCAGCAGTAATACTGCTAAGCCATCACCTTCTTGTTTGTCACTCTTGTGGGGACAATGAATTGAATTCAATTGCAATTTGAATTTGGTTTTTGGAGCAAGTAAGGAATGGATTTGTGTTTACCTACTCCACTCTGAACATAGATTTGATAACTTTAAGAATGGAGTAATTTTTATTTTAATTTGTTCTCATGCAATGCACTGAATGAATTTGAACTTGTCATATTTTTGGTTTTAAATTCCCACATTGGAACAAAGTCTAGACTTCAAAAGTACTTCATTGGCTGTCAAGATCCTGAGGTCATTGGAAGCACAGTGTAGAAGTACAAGACTTCCTTTGTTTCTTAAACTAGTCAATATTTTCTTTTATATTCTTTCCAATTCACTCCTCTCACCATCTCTGCTAAGGGTATTGACTTCCAACCGATGTCATGATGCCGTGGATGAATTTCAGTGTGTAGTAACTGTTCAAGTGCTTGTTACTCATGTATAAAAGTCAGATATTCAGAGCCTGCACAGGTCAGCGCAGCTCAGTGCACAACCTACACTCTTTGCCTTGTACTTCCAACATGGGTCACTGCATTGGTAATCCAGTGATCCAGGATAATTCTCTGGGCACTGGGATTCCAATCCCTCCACACAATACCAGCTGAGATTTGAATTCAATAAACATCTAAATTGATGTCTTAAAAACCCATCTAATGTCCTTTAAGGGAGGAAATTTGCCACCCTTACCAGGTCTGGCCTACATGTGACTCCAGATCCACAGCAATGGGGAGAATTTTCTTGTCCCGCCCGCCAAGGGAATTGTAGCAGGCCTGCTTCAGTGCAGCAGCAATTGTAGTGGTGCCCCCCCTCCCCCCACCCCCACCCCCACGACACATGCAACCTCCCCCCCCACCACCACCCACAGTCATGCCCAACCAACAGTGCAAGATTTCCAATTCAAGGTTTTAAAAAGTTGTGGAGAGGTCACCTCCATTTTGACTTGCCCTCTCCCTTACTTACCTTCCACTTGCAGATTGCCACCCGCCTTTTCAGATTGGCCCTCCAGCTCTGAGAGACTGTCTGCCATTTTTTTACTTAGACACCAAGACTTCCTCCAGACCGTTTAATGACACCGTTCCTTCGGAAAAAATCGGAGCTGGTGGACTGTCTTCCGTTTCCGGGAGAGAAAAGTCTGCTCCTTGGCTCCGGAGTGCTGTCATCTCTCATATTCCCGCGTTCGTAGCAACCGGTGTGGCTGAAGAGATTGCACCAACCAGTCGTAGCCTTGTGTGCCACTCTGGCCAATGGCAACTGTTTGACACATCTGGCTCCACAGAAACAATGGAAGAAACCAACTTGCTGACCATTACATAGGTCCAAGTAAAGGATGTTCCTGGCACTTCTTCATTCCCATAATGTTAGCTTTGTGCAAACAGTCTGCTTATCCTTAAGCTTGAGAAGCCCTTGAACTATTTTTTTATTTCAGTCGTGGGACATGGACATCACTGGCTGGTCAGCATTTACTGCCCATCCCCAGTTGCCCTTGGAGGACAGTTGAGAATGAACCACATTGTTGTGGCTCTGGAGTCACACGTAGGCTAGTCCGGGTAAAGAGGGCAGATTTCCTTCCCTAAAGCACATTAGTGAACCAGATGGGTTTTTTCCGACAATGGTTTCACAGCCAGCAGGAGATTCTTAAATCCAGATATTTTTTATTGAATTAAATTTCACCAGCTGCCGTGGTGGGATTCGAGCCCAGGTCCCCAGAACATTTTTGGGTTTCTGGATTAATAATCAAACGATAATACCACAAGGCCATTGCCTCACACCAAGCCATAATTCAACAGGATGAGCTACAACAAAACATACAGGCTTTGTGGATCAGAGAACCACAGTCCCTGATGTACAATAATACTACAACCAGTCCGGCAGTATATTGTTCTTTTATTGTGCAGTAAAGAAAGCTTCAGCTACTTGAAAGTAAGGCTACACTTGATATCAACTGTTCAGCTGAAACTGTAAATGATCTAGTAATTCTATAACTATAAAAAGAATACAATAGAGAACAAAAACAAAGCACACTTGTAGAAGGATATTGGAAATTAATCTTAGACCACTGTAAGCCTGGCTGCTATTATTGATGTGGCGTTCTGCACCACCCTGGAATTTGCTTGGTGCTACCACTCACTCAGGTTCGTAGGATTTTCGGGGAGCTTGACAGGGTAGATGCTGAGAAGCTGATTTCCCCATCTGGGACAGTCTAGGACCAGAGAGCACCATCTCAGAGTAAGGGGGTCGCCCACTTAAGACAGAGATGAGGACAAATTTCTTCTCTCAGAGGGAAGTAAATCTATGGAATTCTTTACTGCAAAAAGCTGTAGAGGCTGGGTCAATGTCCAAAGCTGAGATAGATGGATTTTTAATCAGTAAGGGAATCAAAGACTATGGGGATAAGGTAGGAAAGTGGTTATCACATCAGGGTGGCACAGTGGTTAGCACTCCTGCCTCACAGTGCTACGGACCTGGGTTCGATTCCTGGCTTGGGCCACTGTCTGTGAGAAATTTGCGCGTTCTCCCCATGTCTGCATGGGTTTCCTCTGGATGCTCCGGTTTCCTCCCATGTCTGAAAGGCATGCTGTTAGGAATATTGACCTGAACTCCCCTAGTCGCCGGAGTGTGGAGACTAGGGGAATTTCACAGTAACTTCATTGCCTTACTTGTGACTGATAAATAATCAGTCATGATCTCATTGAATGGCAAAGCAGGCTGAATGGCCGACTTCTACTCCTACGTCTTCTGGCATTATTCATTATAATACTGTCAGAATGATGCTCCAAAGCTATTTAGATTACATATTAAACACAAGCAGAATAAACTCCAAACCAACACATCAAGAGAAGGGAAATAAATCCGAATCAGGCAGAAATATCATCAAAAGATTGATCAGGGGTTATGATAGCGCAGGGTGTTGTGTCCTGTTCTTTCAGGAAGATGTGAAGCTTTGACTGAACTCATTCCGGGGTGAACGATTATAGCTACAGGAACAGGTTGGGAAAGTCGGAGTCACCCTCCTTAGGGCAGAGATGGTTAAGGGGAGATTTGTTGGTGGCATTTAAACTCATCAAGGTCTTAGATGGAGTAAACGAAGAGAGATTTTAATCAGCAGATAGCAAAAATTTAAGATGAGTGGCAAAAGAACCAGAGGCAACGTAAGGGAAACTTTTTTCCATGCAACAAGTGTTCAAGATTTGAAATGCACTGTCTAATTTTTTTTTATTCATTCGTCGGACATGGGTGTCGCTGGCTGGGCCAACATTTATTGCCCAGTCCTAATTGCCTTGGAGGGCATTTGAGAGTCAACCACATTGCTGTGTCTCTGGTGTCACATAGGCCAGACTAGGTAAGGACAGCAGATTTCCTTCTCAAAAGGACATTATTGAACCAGATGGATACAGGGAGACAATGGCCTAGTGGTATTATCGCTAGACTATTAATCCAAACTATTAATCTTAGCTCATGTTCTAAGGCCCCATGTTCAAATCCCACCACGGCAAATGGTGGAATTTGAATTCAATAAAAAATATCTAGAATTAAGGATCCATTGATGACTGTGAAACCATTGTCAATTGTCGGAAAAACCCATCTGGTTCACTAATGCCCTTTAGAGAAGGAAATTTGCCATCCTTACCTGGTCTGGTCTACATGTGACTCCAGAGCTCCAGCAATGTGGTTGACTCTTAACTGCTCTCTGAAATGGCCTATCGAGCCATTCAGTTCAAGAGCAATTAGGGATGGACAACAAATGCTGGCCCAGCCAGCGACGCCCACATCTCATGAATGAATTAAGAAAAGATACAATAGTAATCTTTAGAAGGGAGGGCGGGGCTGACTGGATTGATCTTCGCAAGAGCTAACAGAGATCTGATGGGCAGAGTGGCCTGCCTCTGCATTGAATTGTTCGAATGACCTGTTTTCGTTTGTCTTCAAAAATCTGTGTCATGTTAGATAATGACATGCCCCTTTCCCCTGCTCCCATCCCTGAGAGCTTGTATTACCTTCCAGCTAAGGTGAGATGTCATTTGCACATTAATGGATTAATAGCTCTTCCTGAGGAGCTCTGCTTAAAATTGATGGGAGGTATGCAAATAGCTGCATTCAGATAATGAACTATGAAGCCACTAATGTTGCTACTTCTGCTGCTGTTGCTGGGCATTGCTGAAGTGTCTCTTGGTAATTGCTAGGTAAAAGCAGGGCCTCAATTACCTCCCTAATGCAGCAGTGGGTAGTATCTGACTCCTGGGATAACACCTGTACGCCACCGAACAGCTTAGCACAAAAACAGGGCGGAGTGGGCGTTCACTCCAGCCTACAACTGATGTTTGGACCCTGACGCTTGTTTTAGCTTCTAGTTTGGCAGCTTGGCAGGGACAATTGGACCCAATAAGTCGCAGCCTGAAATCACTGCTTTGATGTTGTCTTCTTTTTAAAAGTTTACTTACTAGTGTCGCAGGTAGGCTTACATCAAACACTGCAGTGAAGTTACTGTGAAAATCCCTTACTCGCCAAACTCCGGCACCTGTTCGGGTAACACCGAGGGAGAATTTAGCAAGGCCAATGCATCTAATCAGCACGCCTTTCGGACTGTGGGAGGAAACCGGAGCGCCGGGAGGAAACCCACGCAGACACGGGGAGTATGTGCAGACTCCGCACAGACAGGGACCCGGCACTCGAAGCCAGGTCCCCAGCACTGCGAGGCAGCAGTATTAACCACGATGATATTGAATTTCTTTCCCTAGGGTCATGGCCCAAAATTGCAACCTGCTCTTTCTCTTTTCAAATGTTGGAAGAGCTTCTGTTTATTGTCAGTCTGTATGAAAGACATATCAATAGAGGTAGCCGTGGAGATGCATACAAAGATCAATAGAAACAGAGTTAAAATGATGGAGACTGAGTTAGCAATAGTGATAGTACATCGCTAAAATGTGTTACCGCGGAGTATTATCGTTCCAAAAGATAGCATTCTTGGCATACATTTATGTCTATTCCAGCAGCTAAATTAATACTGTACTCCAAGGTTGCCACTGCAATACATTTAGCAAGACACCGTGCGGCTAAGGGTAGCATAGCGTGATAGATTTGGGCAAATTGTTTGGATAAAGGGATTGATGAAGGTCATATCCTCGATGTCTGTCTTAATATGAAGATCGTTAAGTTGCTCAGCATCAACTGTTTGCTCTCCTAACTGATCTTCAAGCAAAGCGGACAACTCTTGGGGGAAAAAAAAACAGGGAAAATCGGGGCTGGGTCGGAAACAATGAAAGGCATCCACAGTGAATAACAATATATTTAATCAGCAGTAGCAACGCTGGAATGTTCTTCAAATAAGGGCTTAAAGAGCATAATTTAAAAAGCATTTTGTTAAGCGTAATTGGATGTTCCTTCAAATATGATGGCAAATTAAAAGCACAATTCGCGCTGTAATATTGGAATTGCCACCGAGGTGCAGGCAGTCTCTCCAACAATACATGGAACAGAATGAATTTAAAGCACTGTGGGACACATGATTATTAGGCCCGCTCGGTGGCTGGGATTTAAATTATTCATAAACTCTAATTCCTTTTTGCAGTGAAATTGCTCCGTGCACCAAGGCAGTACAAAGACAGTTAATTCAGAATATTAAAGGGAGCCCATTTCTATGACAGAGAAAAAAATAGCTCCGCAGTTTCGGGCCACAGTGCAAGGCGAAACTGAGGGTTGGGCGGCACGGTAGCACAGTGGTTAGCACTGCTGCTTCACAGCTCCAGTGTCCTGGGTTCGATTCCCGGCTTGGCTCACTGTCTGTGTGGCTATTGCACATTCTCCTCGTGTCTGCGTGGGTTTCCTCCCGGTACTCTGGTTTCCTCCCACAGTACAAAGATGTGCAGGTTTGGTTGATTGGCCATGCTAAGAAATTGCCCCTTAGAGTCCAGGGATGCATAGGTTAAAGGGATTAGTGGGTATAACATGCAGGGATATGGGGGTAGGGACTGAGTGGGATTGTGTTCAGTGCAGACTCGATGGGCCAAATGGCCTCTCTCTGCACTGTAGGGGTCTATGATTCTATGATTAAGATTAAGAGGGAAGATCCATGGCATCCCTACAGTGCAAAAGGAGGCCATTCAGCCCGCTCCACCAACAACAACTCCATGCATGCCCCCTATCCCCGTAACTCCACAACCTTGGGGATTTTCACGGTAACTTCATCCGTCAGTGCACACTCAATGGGCCGAACGGTCTCTTCTAGACTGTAATATTCTGTTTATTAGAGCTTATTTAATGAGTCACAAGTAGGCTTACATTAACACTGCAATGAATCTACCATGAAATCCCCTTAGTCGTCACACTCCAGCGACTATTCAGGTACACTGAGGGAGAATTTAGCATGGCCGATCCACCTGACCTGCACATTTTCTTTTCAGATTGTGGGAGGAAACCAGAACACCCAGAAAAATCCCACAGGGAGAATGTGCAGACTCCCCACAGACTGTGACCCAAGCCAGGAATTGAACTCGGCTCCCTGGCACTGTGAGGCAGCGGTGCTAACCATTCTGCCACTGTTCTGATTCTGATTCTGTGAAGTGTTAATGTAAGCGTACTTGTGACACTAATAAATAAACTACTCGTCCCCCTGACACTATGAGGCAACTTAGCATGATCAATCAACCCAATCTGTACATCTTTGGAGTGTGGAAGAAAAATGGAGCACCCGGAGGAAACCCACGCAGACACAGAGAGAACATGCAAACTCCATACAAGATCACCCGAGTTCGGAATTGAACCCAGATCCCTGATGCTGTGAGACAGCAGTGCTAATCACTGTGCCACCATGCTACCCAAATGCAATCAACCCAGGAGCAGTGAGTGAGAGAGGCCAGGCTCAGGGGTTTTATAAGGCTGGAATGGTTGGGAAAGGATTGAGAGACTGAGGAATGTGGGAGATCTGAGGAGGTTTCAAGGCCAGGAAAGGATATGACTCAGAATCTGCGTGGAGGATACCTAATTTCAATACACTAGTGAGGAGGAACATATTGTAGCACATATATGGAGCTCAACAGGAATCGGAGTGAGGGGGGTGGGTGAGGGGGAAGAGATTTCAGAGGCACAGTTGCCACAGTAGCTTTGAGAAAATAGCTGGCAAGGATTCTATTGAGGCTAACCGTGGGCACAATTCCTGGGAAGGCCCAGGGATTTCCTTCTTGTGTCTTGACCCGGTGAGTGCGAGATGAAAAACTTTGACAATATGTATCTCTCTGTTCAGCAATGCTCACATCGGGAAAATTAAGGAATGGCATATCAGAGAGCTAGCCATCAAAACTGACAGGTGGATTATCATAGAATCCCTACAGTGCAGAAGGAGGCCATTTGGCCCATCGAATCTGCAAGGATAACAATCCCACCCAGGCCTCATCCCCAAATCAGGAGAGAGGTGTAACCAATGTGCTGAATATTCACTTTCACCAATTCTAGATCATCACGCAAAGTCAAAATCTACTCTTGCAGCTGCTGAAGGAGCTTTTTTAGAGATTCACTTCATTCACGGGATGTGGGCATCGCTGGCTGGCCAGCACTTATTGCCCATCCATAGTTGCCCTTCTTGAGAAGGTGGTGGTAAGCTGCCTTCTTGAAACTTGCATTCTATGTCCTGTGGGTTGACTCACAATGCCATTAGGGAAGGAATTCCAGGGTTTTGACCCAGTGACTGCGAAGGAACGGCAATATATTTCCAAGTGATGGAGGCAGCATTTCAGTCTTGGTGGTGCCTACTCTTCTTTTAAGTTTCTTCGACTTTCCTTAAGCCTTCCTTAAGCAACATGGCTGACTCTTAACTGAAATGGCTTTGCAAACCATTCAGTCCAAGGGCAATTAGCAGTGGGCATGGATTGCTGGCCTTATTGATGATGCCCAGGACCCATGAAAGAATCAAGAGAAGGAAATGTTGTGTCCCACTGTTGAATTGTACTTGATAGTTTGCAATATTCTATCACCAAGATGTTTGCTGGGAACTTACTCAGGGTTTACCATCTCTTTGTATCTTCAGAAACCCCCTTTAAGTAGGTGAAGTTTATTGATAACGATGATGCCCCCACCCCCCCCTTCAATATTCAATAATGTTTCTACCACTAAGGAGTTACAGGGGCACGTTATTGTTCAAACAAGGAACAACGAACAAGGAAATCGACTTTGTCCCAGATTATAGGGGTGAGGAAGGTAGAAATTCTTGTATTAATGCAGGGTGTTAATGACTCCAGAGTGTTCCGAAGTACTCTCCAGCCAAAGAAGTTGCTTAGAACTGAAGTCACTGTTGTAATGTCTAACATGTGGCAGCCAATTTGAGCTCACCAAGCTGCTAAATGATAATGACCAAATAATCTGTTTTTGATGGTGTTGCTTGAGGGATAAATATTGGCCAACAGAACTACCCTTGTCTTCTTTGAAAGTGTGCTGTGGGATCTTCTAACTCCAGCTGAGAGATGGATGTGGCATTGGGTTAACACCTCATGTGAAATTTGAGGGTGGCACTGTAGCACAGGGCTTAGCGTCAGGGACCCGGGTTCAATTCCGGGCTTGGGTCACTGTCTAAATGTGGTTTGCACGTTCTCCCCCCTGTCTGTGTGAGTTTCCTCTGGGTACTCTGGCTTCCTCCCACAGACCAAAGATGTGCAGATTAGGTTGATTTGGCCATGCTAAATTGCCCCTTAGTG
Source organism: Carcharhinus amblyrhynchos (assembly GCF_965287045.1). NCBI lineage: Eukaryota > Metazoa > Chordata > Chondrichthyes > Carcharhiniformes > Carcharhinidae > Carcharhinus > Carcharhinus amblyrhynchos. The sequence continues at coordinate 117,384,592 of NC_137329.1, forward strand.
TCAGGGGGGATTAGAAGAGTAATTGTGTGGGACTGTGGGGTTAGGGCCTGGGTGGTGTGGTTGTCAGTGCAGATTTGATGGGCCAAATGGCCTCCTTCTGCACTGTAGGGATTCACCTCCAACAGTGCAGCCATTGTCATAGTCAGACTGGGCCACCAGAACCTACAATGGCACTTTCATGATGTTCACCCCAGTACAGACCTATAAGGCAGAAAGGCAAATGAACACTCAATCAAAGACATTTTAATGCCTTTCCCAATTAAAAACAAGATCACTTTTGACTGAGAGGCTCTGGGTTCCCCAGATGCACCATAGAAAGCATTCTTTCCAGTTATATCACAGCTTTGTATGGGCTCGTGCTCTGCCCAAGACTGCAAGGAACTACAAACGGTCGTGAACGAAGTCCAGTCCATCATGCAAACCAGCCTTCCATCCATTGACTCTGTCTACACTTTTCGCTGCCTTGGAAAAGCAGCCAGCAGAATTAACGACCCTATGCACCCTGGACATTCTTTCTTCCACCTTCTTCCGTCGGGAAAAAGATACAAAAGTCTGAGGTCACGTGCCAACTGACTCAAGAACAGTTTGTTCCCTGCTGCTGTCAGACTTTTGAATGGACCTACCCTGCATTAAGTTGATCTTCCTCTACACCCTAGCTATGGCTGTAACACTATACACTACAATCTCTCGTTTCCTTCTCTATGAATGTTACACTTTGTCTGTATAGCACGCAAGAAACAACACTTTCCACTGTACATTAATACACGTGACAACAGTAAATCGAATGAAATCAAAACCCATTTGGGCCCAAAGAGCAGTGAATTCCAGTCAAACTGGGCTTCACCCTATTTTCCAGGTCCCCTTTTTATGCAACGCCTCCAAGCCAGAAAGACTCAGGTCCACAGTATGATTGAATGTTCGATTCCAGTACTTCCCCTGCCCATGACTTCTCTCCTTAACATCTCTAGATTGCAGTTGATTTTCCCAATTTTTCTCAATGCTGCCGTGTTAAAAGTGATTTTTATTACAAGCGCAAATGAAAAGCACAAATCCGATATTGCCATCTTCAATACTGACTCATTTAAAGCCACAAAATTCCGATCAATTATCCCGCACCCCGTCTTGCTTCGCCCAGAACCATTCAATATTTCAGCTTCTTGCACAGGGGATACCTGCAACATTCATTATTCTCTCCCTCAGAAAAGTATACAATATTGGCTTTTCCTCAGCCAAAAGATTGTCTCAACTCCCAGTGGTGCAAAAGAAAGGAATCCTTTTCAACCTAAGTGCACTGGAATGCTGATTGAGCCTAGAAGAGTTTGCTTAGAAAATGGACATTACAAAAATCCACTAAGGGCTTTATTTTCTTCAAGTGCTAAGATATTATTTTTATTACAGAGTAAATAAATTCCTCTCCCAGAATAAATTGTAATTAAACACCACCAGTATTTTATGGGCAGCATTCGTAATGATCTGCTACACTCAGCGATTCCTTAACTTCTTGTGCCAAGCCAAGTGATATATAACTCCATTACATTTATTTGGCAGCTGTAAACTATGAGAGAAATTTGCAGTACCTCTTGTTCAGGTTTCTGTAGGATTCTTATGTTCATTAGCCGCTCTCCATAGAATTCTCTCCCGGGCAGAAGAAAGAAGCTCTGTGGTGCATCTGCTAGAGAAGGACAAAAAAAAACAAATAAATTTATAGCACGTTCAATTCCAGAACACGTCACGCTCCCTGGGTAACTCGGAGAATACAGAATCTACAAGGGATCTGAGATTTTGAGACTGATGATGTTGATGTATTGAAGGGGAAGTTCAATAAGGGAGAAGGAGATAGAAGGTTATGCTGATAATTAGGTAGAACCGTAGAATCCCTACTGTGCAGGAGGAGGCCATTCAGCCCATTGAGTCTGCATCCAAGACTGGGAGGAGAGGCGAATGGGTCCAAGTAAATTCAGGTGGCGGTGGAGTGTGGCAACTTATTTCAAGCTGTCTCCAGCATACCCTCTAATTCTATTGCCAAAACATTGATGGAAACTCAAGAGACAGCTGAATACAGCTCTTGGGGCAGATGGGATCAAAGGTTATGGGGAAAAAGCAGAATTAAGCTATTGAGTTGGATGATCAGCCATGATCATAATGAATTGGGGAGCAGGTTCGAAGGGTCAAATGGCCTCCTCCTGCTCCTATCTTCTATGTTTCTATGTTTCTTTTACTTTCATTCTATGGTTTATTCTATTCTAACTCTATTTAACACTTTTAACTTCTCTACACCCTAGCTATGACTGTAACATTACATTCTGCACCCATTCCTTTCCTTATCTAAGTATGGTCTGTACAGCACGCAAAAAACAATACTTTTCACTGTATACTAATATATGTGACAATAATAAATCCAATCAAATCAAATCAAATCAAAAGGCAGCACAGTGGTTAGCGCTACAGCCTCATAGCACCAGGGACCTGAGTTCAATTCCAGCCTTTGATGACTGTCTGTGTGGAGTTTACACATTCTCCCCATGTCTGCGTGGGTTTCCTCCTGGTACCCCAGTTTCCTCCCACAGTCCAAAGACATGTAGGTTTGACGGATTGGCCATGTTAAATTGTCCCTTAGTTTCCAAAGATCTGCGAGTTAGGTGGACTGGCCATGCTAAATTACCCCTTAGTGTCCAAAGATATGCAGGTTGGGTGGGTTGGCCGTGCTAAATCGTCCCTTAGTGTTCAAAGAGGTATAAGTTAGAAGGATAAGCGAGGTGAATATGTGGGGTAATGGGGAGAGGGCCTGAGTAACATGCTCTGTTGGAGAGTCGGTGCAGACCCGATGGGCCAAATGGTCTCCTTCTACAGTGTAGGGATTCTACGGATTCTAAATAGCAGTGCGGATTGGCTGAGCCAAACTACCTGTTTCAGCAACGTACATTTTACGTTATCCTATTTCATTCTACGATTGAATCCCACTCTTTGCTTGATATATTTCACTTTCTGATCTTTATTAAACCTCCTTAGATGTGAACAAGTAAGTAACGGCAGTTTGATATCAATGTAAGATATGATATCTATTCACATCATTTCTGTCTCCCAACCTCTTGCGGAGGCTATGCCGGTGGAGTAGGTAGCATGGGTGGAAGATTCATCCAAATCTGCTCCCCTGCTGGAAACTGCCAAATGGGCCCAAAAATAAATAAATTCCAATTAAGTTGGACTTTGACCTATTTTCCAGGCCCCTTCCTATGCTTTGGAAGTCAGGAGGACACAAAAAACAAGGGGCCATACGTATAAAGTATTGCTGAAAAAGAGACATGCCATCAAAGTTTTCTGTCTTGCACTTATCAGGACAGCCACAAGAATGCCAAATTTCAAAGACGGCAACAATTTATACGGCATGTAAAAGTGAGCTGATTGGTTAGCAAATTGAACCTGATTGGTCAAGGGATTGCCACTGAGAATGCACCAGGGGACTACGGCCCCTATTTAGGCCAACATCTAATATAATAAATGCATCTACTGGATAACTAAATAGATATATGAGGGAGAAAGGAATAGGAGGTAATGCTGAAATGAGGAAGCGAGATGAGAAGAGGTTCAACCTGAGTAGAAAAAGATGATGTAGAGATGCCGGCGTTGGACTGGGGTAAACACAGTAAGAAGTCTCACAACACCAGGTTAAAGTCCAATCAGTTTATTTGATAGTAAACTCACAATCTTTCGGAAACGGTCTTCCTTCATCAGGTGTGTAGAAGGTTCTGTTCAGAGAAGGGCATTTAAAGACACAGTTTACAGAATACATTGGCCAATACATTCTAATCAATATTCTGTAAACTGTGTGTGACTTTATATGCCCTTCTCTGAACAGAACCTTCCACCTGACGAAGGAACACCGTTTCCGAAAGCTTGTAGGATTATGATCAAATAAATTGGTTGGACTTAAACCTGGTGTTGTGAGACATCTTACTAGAAAAAGATAGACAGAAGAGGCTGTTTGAAAGCTGTAATTCCATATAATGCCACACTGTCACAATCAAGTAATATCATAAAGATTAAAATAAAGCTTTAGTTATTCCAAAACAGACCAGGAACGTGCTGTAGCTTTTAACTTGCCCCTTTCTTTAACCTTTTCTTCATTCCTGGAATGTGGGCATCACTGGCAAGGCCAATAATTAATTCCCCTCCCTAATGTTTCTTCAGTAAATGCCTTCTTGAACCCTTATAGTACATAAGGAGTAGGAGCAGCCTCTGTGCTCTTAGGGATGGAGTTCCAGTTTTTTTACCAAGTGACACTGAAGGGACCATGATACATTTCCCAGCTGAGGAAGATGGAAGTGGTGGAATTCCCTCTTATATCGGCATGTGCAGCTGAAGTAGCCTTGACAAGTTGCTGCACTACATTTTGCAGTTGAATACATTGCCTAACTCTGCGTCTGTGATGGAGAGAAAGACTTTAAGATGAAAGATAGAATGCCATTGAAATAGTCTGCCATGCCCTGGATAAGTTAAAGCCTCTTCAGAATTGTTGGAGCTGCACTCATCCAGGCATACATAGAGAACTCCATCACAATCATTACTTGAGCCTTGTAGAAGGTTAACAATCATAGAGAAGTCAGGAGGTAGTTTAAAGAGTTCCCTTTTGAATTTAACAAATAATTTATTTTCCCAACATCTTGATATCAATGACAATGACGAATTTCACACATCCAAACACAACAAAACAAAAAATGTCTGTGCTTCAACTGTGGACTAAATGGATGGATACCAGACTAATGTAGCAAAAGATCCATCCATGACCATAACGTGGAGATGCTGGCGTTGGACTGGGGTAAACTCTTTAAGAAGTCTCACAACATCAGGTTAAAGTCCAACAAGTTTATTTGGTAGCAAAAGCTAGTGGTGTTTGCTACCAAATAAATGTCTTGAACTTTAACCTGGTGTTGTGAGACTTCTTACTCAGATTACTATAACACAGGATCTATCTGTGACCTGATTACCGCAACACAGAATCTGTCAGTGACCAGATTCCTGTAACACAGGATCTCTCCGTGACCAGATCACTGTAACACAGGATTAGACAGTGACCAGATTACTGTAACAAGGAAACTGATAGTCACCAGATGCACTGACCAGATCACCGCAATACAGGATTTGTCAGTGACCAGATCACCGCAATACAGGAGCGTCAGTGACCACATCACTACAACATGAACTATCAGTGACCAGATTAGTACAGCACTGGATCTGTCAGTGACAGGTCAGCGTAACACAGGATCTGTTAATGAGCAGATCACTATAACACAGGAACTGTCAGTGACCAGATTACTGCAACACTGGTTCTGTCAGTGACCAGATCATTGCAGCTCAGCTAGGTATCTGCCAGTTACATTTTCCAAGGCAGGATCTGTACTGACGTAGCGATTATTCAGTCTCCATGGAAAATTTGCCGTATCGAATCATTTGACCCAAGCATCAGAAATGTCAGATCAAAGAGACACGTTAATGCTTATCAAAGCAGGATTTGAATTAAGGATCTTGAATTAAGACCATTAGTCTGTGTACTTGATAGTCTTGACTTTTTAACCTGGCCAGAAAGAAAATTAATGCAACATCGTGATTTACTCCCCCAGTGATTGAATATCCTTGGTGACTTTGACATCAGATTTACATTTGCAAACTATTTGTATGTTGGATATTTTAGCTCAAAGTTATCACCTGGAATTTGAGAGATTCTTGTTCCAGCCTTTTTATGAGACTGTGGCCAGAGACCAAAATACTATGCGGTGTTCAATTTTCCTCCAATTTAATGATAGCAAAACACACACTTGTGAAAACTGAATGTCGAAGGATGAGCTGTTGCATGTGATTAAGATTCATTAATGACTCAGCAACTGTTGGTTATTCATAGAATAATGGTGCACAAATGAGGCTATTCAGTCCATCTGCCTGTGCTAGCTATTTGGTAGAGCTATCTGATTAAATCACAGCCACAGGGAGAGAAGGTTGTGGAACAGTGATGCTTTCACTAAATTAGTAATCCAGAAGCCGTGGGGATTCAAATTCATGTCCCATCATGGTAGGTGGTGAAATTTGAATTTAATGCAAATCTGAAATTAAAAATCTTATGATGATGACCATGAAACAGCGAACAGTACGATCCTTTGGCTCACCAAGCCTGCATCGACTCATGGCTACTTTCTAAAGACCTTTTGCCTCTGCGTGGCCCATATCCCTCTACTCCTGGTCTATTTATGTATCTGTCAAGTTACCTATTAAATATTCCTATTGTATCTGCTTCTCCTGCTTCCTCTGGCAGTGCATTCCAGGCACTTACCACCCTCTTTGTAAAAAACACTATTCTCACATCTCTTTTAAAATTTCCCACTTTTATCTTGAACCTATGTCCCCTTAGCGATGGGCATTTCTATCTGGGAAAAAGACCTCCATTCTCTCCATGCCTCTCATCATCTTGTAGCCTTCTATCAGGCTGGCCCCTCAGCCTCTGATATTTGAGTGAAACCATTGCCGGTGAAACCCATCTGATTCACTCACGCCTTTTCAGGGAGAAAATCCACCATCCTTAGCTGGCCTGGCCTACTTTAGACTCCAGATCCTCTTAAATGCCTAGCAAGCCTCTTAGAGTTGGAAGCCAGAACTCTACCATCCCGCCCGCCACTGGAAGCAGAGCAGTGGGGTGGGGGTGGGGCTGAGGAGGGGGACGCGGACTATGGGACGGTCTGTTGACCTCGGGCAGGGTTTTATGTTTTCAGGAGGCCGTAAAATTCCACCCATCACACCGTGCAAAGAAGACCCTTCAGCCCATCGGGTCTGCACTGACAATAAAGGCAGGAGAATGGGAATGAGAGAAGTATCAGCCATGACTGAACGGCGGAGCAGACTCGATGGGCTGAGTGGCCTGATTCTGCACCTATGGCTTATGGTCTTAATACCACTAAAGTCATGGTAATCCCACTATCCAGCACTCATCCCATATACCCGAATGTTACGATATTTCGAGTGCTCATCCTAACTGTTTTGTAAAAATTCCGGCCTCCACTACTTGCCCGGGCACTGCATTCTCACCACCCTCTGAGTGAAAAATCTTTTTCTCAAATACCCTCTGAATCTTGTGCCCCTCACCCTAAAACAATGCCCCCTTGTGATTGACCCATCAACCAAGGGGAATAGCTGTTCACCCTGTCCAACCCCCTCATTATCTTATACACCTCAGTCATGAACCCTCCCCCCAACTACCCTCAGTGCTCTAAGGAAAACAATCCAAGCCTGGTGAATCTCCTCCACATCCTCTCTCTAGTGCAATCACATCCTTCTTATACTGTACTCAATACTCTAGCTGTGGTCTGTCAAGTGTTTTATACAGCTCCATCAAAACCTCCCTGCTCTTATATTCTATGCATCACTAATAAAGGGAAAATATCCCATATATCGCCTTACCTACCTCATCTACCTCTCCCGCTGCCTTCAGGGATCTGAACATCTTCACGGTGGCATGGTTTTCTCTCCCGCTGATGGCACACCCCCACCACAGCTTTGCCAGCAGTGGAGGCTGGAATCAATGGGAAATCCCATTGATAGCAGTGGAACCAGAAGATCCCAACACCAGCCAACGGTGGGTTGCCCCCTGCTGCCGTGGAACACACCATGGGGAGGCCAGAGAATCCCGCCCGTTAGAGATTTGGAAAATAAGGAAAGCAAGAAAGAAAACACACATTGGCCGGAATCTTATCGCCGTCCGCACCAGTGGGATTTTCCCATTCCGCTACAGTGAACAGAGATTTGGCTAGCCACCAAATTCTCCAACTTCGCTGCAGCAGGAGTGTGGCGTGAACAGGCAGTAAAATTGCATCCATAAGATATCTCAAAGCACTTCGCAATGAACTACCTTTGAAGGGGATGGATCGGGTAGAGGTAGAGAGATTCTTCCCGCTTAGAAAGGATAGCAGGACTAGAGGACACAGCCTCAAGATAAGGAGGGGGGGGGGCAGTTTAGATCGGAGTTGAGGAGGAACTTCTTCACTCAAAGGGTGGTGAATCTCTGGAATTCTCTGCCCGTTGAAGTGGTGGATGCTACCTCGCTAAATATATTTAAGTCACGGGTAGATAGGTTTCTGATAGACAAGGGAATTAAGGGTTATGGGGAGAGAGCGGGAAAGTGGAACTGATCCACTTCAGATCAGCCATGATCTTATTGAATGGTGGGGCAGGCTCGAAGGGCTAGATGGCCTACTCCTGCTCCTATTTCTTATGCAATTGCTGTTGTCATGTGGGAAACAGTTTCAGAGGCCAGAATTTTATGGTCCCTGCTGTGGCGGCTTTTCCTGTGTCAAAGTGGGCAAGATATTGGCTGCCAGCAGGACCCTGCCGAAGTCAATGGAAATTTTCATGACTCACCAACTTCACCACCAGGGAAACCTCAGCAATCCCTACCATTGGGAACAGCCAGAAAATCTTGCCCAAAAGGTCATGAATGTAACCCAATCCATCACATAAACCAGCCCACCCATTGACTCTGTTTACCCTTCCCGCTGCCTCAGTAAAGCTGCCAGTGTAATTAAGGACCCTACACACCCTGGACATTCTCTCTTCCACCATCTTCCGTCGGGAAAAAGATACAAAAGTCTGAGGTCACGTACCAACCGACTCAAGGACAGTTCCTTCCCTAGATTTATAACTTGAAGTTAAGTATATGAAGAGAAGAGTTTGTGGTAGAGACAGAATAGTAGGGCAGGCCTTCTGCTTATTTCTCCGTGTCCCGCAGTCTTGTATTTCCCGTCTTCAGTTCCGCCTTTTCCCAATTTGAATAAGCAATGATTGGGAAAAGAACACACCAGGTGGTTTCCCATTGCCTTCCTTCCGTGTGCTTAAAGGAAACACAAGTCCACCTCTGAATCCTCTTCCTGAAGCATCCTCTATTTGTAAGTGGCCGTCACCCCTTGAGGCTCTTCTAACCATCGCCCCCAAAGATTTGTTGGAGCATGGGGTCCGGGGCAACTCAGGCAAAGGCAGGGATGAACAGCCCCTGAGGTCTCAAATAGCCTGTCTACCCTGAGCGGAAAGGTCAGGATATAGAAAAAGATGGAAGAAGTTAACCAAGTATCAAGGCACATAAAGTGATACAGGCAGATAGGAATATGAATAGATTGTGATAATCATTGGGTAATTCAATAGAGGTAACCAGAGATACAGCATGGATAGTTTTAACAGGTAGATCAGTAAAAGAGAGGCAAATATATATGCAATATATACATAGAAATATATTGATATTGCTAGAAAGTAGTGATTAGAAAACTAAGGAGATTTAACATGTCAGCCACACCTCTCACCAACTTATACAGATACACCATAGAAAGTATTCTTTCTGGCTGTATCACAGCTTGATATGGCACGTGCTCTGACCAAGACCACAAGAAACAACAAAAGGTCATGAATGTAGTTCAATCCATCACGCAAACCAGCCTCCCATCCATTGACTCTGTCTACACTTCCCACTGCCTCTGCAAAGCAGCCAGCATCATTAAGGACCCCACACATCCCGGACATTCTCTCTTCCACCCTCTTCCGTCAGGAAAAAGATACAAAAGTCTGAGGTCACGTACCAACCAACTCAAGAACAGTTTCTTCTCTGTTGCCTTCAGACTTTTGAATGGACTTACCTCACATTGAGTTGATCTTTCTCTACACCCTAGCTATGACTGTAACACTACATTTTGCACCCTCCCCTTTCCTTCTCAACGAACAGTATGCTTTGTCTGTATAGCACGCAAGAAACAATACGTTTTGTGACAATAATAAATCAAATCAAAATCAGAGGTATTACCAACTGTGCAGATGGATGTAGATAGATAGACAGAATTATATTTAAAAATAGAGACAGGTAGAAATGTAGAGGGGAAGAGGTGGGGGCATAGTTGAACTGATATAGACAATTAAATAGAGAGAGAGGTCAATAAATAAATAAATGAACAAGAAGAGATCGATTAGGAACAGATCTAAACAAAGACAACTGTATAAATACTTTTGGAAACAAATGCGCAGATGGGCAACCAGTCAGGAATGGAATTGAATTTTCTAGCTGCAGTAAACACTTGTTGATTTTGTTTTGCCAATAACTGAATTTGCACCTTATTTCTCAGTAAGAACAGTCTTCTTAATGTTCATTGCTTTGCTCCTGGATTTGGGTAGTGTCACTGGGCAGTTTGATGATTGACAGGCTATAACCTTTTAATATGGAGAGGTAAAAGCACAAAGGGAGGCCATTCAGCCTGTAATGTTTGTGCTGGCTCCGTGTGTGTGTGTGTGTGTGTGTGTGTGTGTGTGTGTGTGTGTGTGTGTGTGTGTGTGTGTGTGTGTGTGTGTGTGTGTGTGTGTGTGTGCGCGCGTGTGTGTGTGTGTGTGTGTGTGTGTGTGTGTAAGAGACACTTTAAAAGAATTTTAGGGGCGGAACAGTGGCACAGTGATTAGCACTGCTGCCTCACAGCGCCAGGAATCTGACTTCACTTCCCGGCTTGAGTCACTGTCTGTGCAGAGTCTGCACATTCTCTCCATGTCTGCATGGGTTTCCTCTGAGTGCTCCGGTTTCCTCCCACAGTCCAAAAGACATGTTGGTTAGGTGCACTGGCCATGCTAAATTCTCCCTCAGTGTACTCCAACAGGCACCGGAGTGGGGCAACAAGGAAAGTTTTCACAGTAACTTCATTGCCGTGTGAATGTAAATCTGCTTGTGACACTAATAAATAAACTTTACAAGAATGTATTTAGCTCGATAATCCAATAGTTCCAACAATTTTTGCCAACCTAAAGATTGTATTTTACTACGCTAATTGGTTACTCAAAATACATTAAAGCCAAATAAAATGAAAATATAGCCTGGGGAAAGACATCAATGATCAGTTTTATGCAAAACCATTTTAAAGGTAACTTAGCTGTACAGTTATTGGCAAAAAGCCTTTGGGTCACATGAAAAATAAGAAGCAAGTGACTTTATTACCCTTGTCACAGTGAATAATTCTGTACTCACTGTACCATGTTCCTCTTTATTCTCCACAGCTCAATCCCAGCAAACTGGTCTATGCGGCAACTCAAAGTTCCACAGTGTGGGTGTGTCTTTTCTAAAATTGACGGTAAACATGTCAAAAAAAGACATATTCCTGCTGCTAAAACCTTCATTCAAGTCTTTTTTGCTTCCAGACTTGACAATTCCAACACACCCCTGGCTGACCTCCTACATTCTCCACTGTAAAGGTGAGGCCATGATCCCACTCACACCATGTCCCATTCCCCTTTCGGCCATGACAAGCACTGGCTCCTGGTCAGGCGATATTTTCAAATACCTCCATCGCCTCAGCCCTCCCTAATCCTGTAATCTCCTCCAGCCCCACCACCCTCAAAATATCTGCACTCATCTCATTCTGGCCTTTTCAGCGCCCCCCATCTTGATCATGTCTGATTAGCAAATTCAAGATCTTGATTCCTGCCATCTTCCTCCCATATCCCTAGTTCCATTATAATGGTCCTGAGAGACACCTTGGGATGTTTCATTCTGTCAGGGGTCTTACAAAAAACATAAGTAGCTCTGTTGCAACAGGTGATGTCATCCTGGGTACCTGTCAATCATCTTCCACCTTTCTGATGATCAAAGTTGGTATCTATTGTAAGGATAGTTCTTTTGTTCTTGTCATTTTGGGTGGGATTATATGTTTGATATGTCTAAATAGTAATATATGTTTTGTATTCTTGATATTCCAATAGGATTATTCCTGGCACTTGGGGTTACCATTGACCAAAGCCTCAACTGGACTCGCCACATAAAACATGGCTACAATAGCAGGTCAGAGGCCGGGCGCCCAGCGCCAGGTAACTGACCCCCTGACTCATAAGAACATAAGAAATAGGAGCAGGAGTAGGCCAACTAGCCCTTCGAGCCTGCCCCGCCATTCAATAAGATCATGGCCAAAGCCTATCCACCATCTACAAGTCAGGACTGCGATGGAATACTCTCTCCTTGGCTGGATGCAACTCCAACAACATTCAAGAAGCTTGACACCATCCAGGACAAAGCAGCTCGCTTGATTGGCACCACATCTGCAAACATCCACTCCCTCCACCACTGACGCTCAGTGGCAGCAGTGTGTACTAACTACAAGATGCACTGCAGAAGTCATGAAAGATCCTTAGAGAGCACCTTCCAAATCCACAGTCACTTCCACCTAGACGAACAAGGGCAGCAGATACATGGGAACACCACCACCTACAAGCTTTCCTCCAAACAACTCAACATCCTGACTTGGAAATATATCGCCGTTTCTTCGCTGTCACTGGGTCACTATCGCGGGATTCCCTCCCTAACAGCATTGTGGGTCAACCCACAGCATGTGGACTGCAGAACTTCAAGAACGCAGCTCACCACCACTTCTCAAGGGCAACTAGGAACGAGTAATTTCTGCAGTGCATCTTGTAGATAGTACATATTGCTGCTACTGAACGTCAGTGGTGGAGAGAATGAATGTTTTTCGATGTGGTGCCAATCAAGCATGCTGCTTTGTCCTGGATGGTGTCGAGATGCTTGAGTGTTGTTGGAGCTGCACCCATCCAGACAAGTGGTGAGTATTCCATCACGGACTGATTTGTGCCTTGCAGATGGCTTTGGCAAGTAAGGAGGTGAGTTACTTGCCTCAGTGTTCCTCGCCGCTGACCTGCTTTTGTAGCCACTGTGTTTATGTGGTGAGTCCAATTGAGTTTCTGGTCAATGGTAACCCCAAGGATGTTGTCAGTGGGGGATTCAGTGATGGTAACACTACTGAATGTCAAAGTGTGGTGGTTAAATTGTCTTTAATGGTGATGGTCATTTCCTGACATTTGTGCGGTGCGTATGTTACTTGACACTTGTCAACCCAAGCCTGGATATTGTCCAGGTCTTGTTGCATTTGAACATGGACTGCTTCAGTACCTGAAGAGTCCTGTGTGAACATCCCAAGTACTGATCTTATAACAGAGGGAAGGTCATTGATGAAACAGCTGTCAAGAGCTGTCGCTCTCACCTCACCGATGGAATTCAGCTCTTTCATCCGTGTTTGAACCAAGGTTGTAATGAGGTCAGTAGTTGAGTGACCCTGGCAAAACATTAACTGGGTGTCACTGAGCAGGTTATTGCTCAGAAGATGCTGCTTGATTGCTCCACTGATGACACCTTCCATCACTTTATTGATGATCAAGAGTAGACCGATGGGACGGTAATTGGTGCTTGAAAGCTATCACTTTGACCAATTTTTTGCTCACCTGTGCTAATGCTAGTTGTGCCAAATTTTGACCGACTACACTCCTCTGAAGTACTTTGGGACATTTTACTATGTTACTGCCGCTATATAAATACAAGTTTCTGTTGAGGCAGAATGCGTTAGCATTTTTTGATGTCCTAACGAGAGATGGGCATGGTGGACCAGTATCCATGTTGGTGCGATCTCTGGCAATCTAAGAAGGAGTTCCGAGTTTAGGGGCGGTGTGTGCTTTCTGTCCACGGGTAATTCATTGCAAATATCAGCTTCTGAAATTTCTCGAGACGAAGCTACAAGTTGACGTGGCTGCCCATCTCAGTTGGAGAGATAGATGAGTGATTTTATATATCTTTATGTAGAAAAGACATTCCAACATCATGCTGTTACACGTGCCAAAAGAATCTTAAAAAAAAGGAACAAAGCCAGATATTGACTTGAAATTTGTAAAGGATATTTGCTGACCTCTGATTGACCTCAGCCACAATTACAAGGAGCTATAATTACATGGATTCCCACAAGGAGCGTTTGAGCAGTTGCCTTAAAGGAACAGGCAGGCTGGCCGCTGGAAGCTCCAGACATGAGAGCAGCTCTGTGGGAGATCAGTTAGACTTAAACATGAAATGTGCCTCTCACAAAAATTTCCCAGGAGCCAATTATAAAGCACTTTAAAAACCCTTAAAGATACATCTCTCACAATGTCTTTGTAGCAGCCAGGAGGCATCTTAGCACCATATAGAATTATAGAATCCCTACAGTGCAGAAGGAGGCCATTCAGCCCATCGAGCCTGCACCGACCACAATCCCACCCAGGCCCTTCTCGCCATAACCCTATGCATTTACCCTAGCTATTTCCCCTGACACTAAGGGACAATTGAGCATGGCCAATCACCTAACCGGCATATCTTTCAGACTGTGGGAGGAAACCAGAGCACCCGGAGGAAACCCATGCAGGCATGGGGAGAATGTGCAAGCTCCACACAGACAGTCACCTGAGGCCAGGATTTGAACCCTGGCGCTGTGAGGCAGCAGTCCTAACCACTGTGCCACTGTGTCTCCATGAAGTAAGGTATTTCATTTTGAAAGACTTTCCAAAGCTGGCAATGCCAGCATTTGTTGCCCATCTCTCATTGCCCTTGAACTGAGTGGCTTGCGAGGTCATTTCAGATAGGCAGTTAAGAGTCAACCACGTTGCTGTGGGTCTGGAGTCACAATCAGACCAGAACAGATAAGGAGGCAGATTTCCCTCCCTAAAGAACATCAGAGAACCAGACGGATTTTTAACAACCGTGTCATGGTCGCTAGCTTTTCAACTCCAGGTCATTAACTGAATTTAAATTCCACTAGTTGCTGTATTTATGGGTTTGAACACTTCTCTCCAGAACATTAGCCTGGGCCTCTGCGTTACTTGTCCAGTAACATTGGCACCACCTCACTATCTCCCCTTTGACTTGTGTTCAGATAGCTACATTGGAGCAGAGTTTGAGGGTCCAGTCCACACCCTGAATGGAGAATCAGCCTTTCACCTTTACCTAATAGCAGAGAGCAGCCACAGAAGCAGGAAGCCATCAGCCAGCTAAACCGTCTACTCCTGCAATGCTTCCAGTACTGCTAAAAGACCCAGATATTAGTCCTGGTCTCAAAGACACAGAGGGCAAACCAGCATGTGCATACTCATTAACCTTTACACCTCAAGCACCTCCTCAAGCACCAAAGAAAGCATTCTTTCCAGATGTATCACAGCTTCGTATGGCTCCTGCTGTGACCAAGACCACAAGAAACCAATTAACGTGGGCGGCACGGTGGCATAGTGGTTAGCAGTGCTGCTTCACTGCACCAGGGACCCGGGTTCGATTCCTGGCTTGGGTCACTGTCAGTGTGGAGTTTACACATGCTTCCCGTGTCTGCCTGGGTTCCCTGTGGGTGCTCCAGTTTCCTCCCGCAGTCCAACGATGTGCGGGTTAGATGGATTGGCCATGCTAATTTGCTCCTTACTGTCAGGGGGACTAGCTAGGGTAAATACATGGGGTTATGGGGATAAAAGGCTGGGTGGGATTGTGGCTGGTGCATACTCGATGGGCCGAATGGCCTCCCTTCTGCGCTGTAGAGCTTCTAGGAAACTACAAAGGATTGTGAACGTGTCCCAGTCCACACAAACCGGACTCCCATTCAGTGACTCCGTCTACATTTCCCGCTGCCTCGGAAAAGCAGCCAACATAATCAAGGTCTCCATGTACCCCGGACATTCTCTCTTCCATCTTCTTCCGTCGGGAAAAAGATACAAAAGTCTGAGTTCATGAACCGACCGACTCAAGAACAGCTTCTTCCCTGCTGCTGTCAGACTCTTCAATGTATCTTACCTTACATTAAGTTGATCTTTCTCAACAGCCTAGCTATGGTTGTAATACTACATTCTGCACACTCTCTTTCCTTTCTCTCCTATGTACTCTACGAGCGGTATACTTTGTCTATGTAGCGTGCAAGAGACAATACTTTTCATTGTGTACCAATACATATGATAATACGTTAAATTAAATCACTTGCCCATCACCTCATCTTCAGGAAAAGAACAAGCAAACACATTCTTTTTCAGCTTCCCAGTCTCATCAACCAGGGAGACAGTAGTGACATGCAGTTCAGCTCACTGTAAATATAGAGCTTTACTGAAAAGTGTCTGCTTTAACCTACAAGGAGTAGTGCCATGGGAGCACTGAGATGTTGAGAATGTGTCACCAGGAATGTTGAATAATGGCGTGCAACTGAGGATTCGCATGACATTGTTGCGTTAGCTCTGTCGCTGGCTGAGTGAGTAAATGCATCAACCTTAAGACTGGGGAAGTTACCGTTTCATTCTGTGCTGAGTTATGTGATCTTAAGTGAGCTAACACTCAATATCGACCTCCGCTTCAGGCTAGCCTATGGATGGCAAAACTAACCAGAATCTGGGCTCACACCTCAGCCTACCTCTTCCAATTGACATGAATTATTTCCTGCTATTTTTCCTCAGCATAGATGGTAATGCCCAGGGGGCACAATTTAAAGTAATTGTTTGAAGGGAGTTGAGTAATTATTTTTCACTCAGAGCCGAGTGGAAGGCCGGGATTCGCTCTCTTAAAGGCTGACAGAGACAGAAACACTCATCAAATTTTAAAAATAGGCACTCAAAGCACTCAAGCCCACAGGACTATGGAACGAGAGCTGGAGGGAGCGCGGAGAGAAAGATTTGCATCAGTATAATGCTTTTCGCCACACCAGGCAATCTCAAGGCACTTTAACAGCCAATGAAGTACTTTTGAAGTGTAGTTATTGCTGTAATGTGGGAAACGCAACAGCCAATATGTGCACAGTAAGCTTCCACAAACAGAGGTGATAATAACCAGATAGTCAGTTTTTCATGACACTGATAGAGGAATAAATATCGGTCAGGGATAACTCTCCTACTCTTCTTTAAAATAGTGCATGGAATCTTTTACATCCATCTGATCAGGTAGATGGGACATTGGTTGATTGTCTCATCTGAAAGGTGGCATCTCCAACAGTGCAGCACTCCCTCAGTACTGCCCTAGAGGATCAGCTTTGATTTTCGTCCTCAAGTTCTGGAGTGGGATTTGAACCCAGAATCTTGTGACTGAGAATCAAGAGTGTTACCAACTGAGCTGCAGCTAGCAAAGCAGGATTAGACTGGATGGATCATTTTTCGTGGATGAGATAGGCCAAATGGTCTTCTTTGTCAACCCTGCAAAGTCCTCCTTATTAACATCTGGGGATTTGTGCCAAGAGATGACTCATAGGTAAGTCAGCAGCACCAGGCATATCTAAAAATGAGGTGCCAACCTGCTGAAGCTACAACACACACAGGACTACGACAAACAACATAAGCAGCAATTGAGCTAAGCGATTCCACAGCCAAACAGATCAGGTCTAAGCTCTGCAGTCCTGCCACATCCAATTGTGAATGGTGAAGACAGTTAAAATATTATCTGGAGGAGGAAGCCTCACAACTCCTCAATGATAGGTCAGCCCAGCGCATTAGTGCGAAAGAAAAGGATAGAGTGGGACATGCAACAATCTCCTGTCAATGGGTGATCCATCTTTGCCACCTCCCAGGTTACCAACATCACAGATTCCAGTCTTCAACCAATTTGATTCAGTCCACATGATGCCAAGAAATAACTGAAGGCACTGGGTACTGCAAAGGTTACAGGCTTTGATGATATTCAGGCTTCTAACCAAGCTGTTCCAGTGCAGATATAACACTGGCATCTACCAGACAATGTGAAAAATTACCCAGGTATGTCCTGTACACAAAAAGCAGGACAAATCCAATGCATCCAATTATCACCCCAACAGCCTAGTCTCAATCAGCAGTAATGTGATGGAAGGGGGTCATTAACAGCACTATCAGGCAGCACCTGCTTAGTAATAACCTGCTAACTGAAGCTCAGTTTGAACTCTGCCATGGTCACTCAGCTCCTGACCTCATTGTTTCAAACATGGACAAAAGAGCTGAAATCCAGAGGTGAGGTGAGACTGATTGCCCTTGACATCAGGACGGCATTTGACCGAGTGTGGTATCAAGGAGCCCTAGTGAAGCTGGAGTCAATGGGAATCGGGGTTGGGGGGATGGGAATCGCTGCAGACTGGAGTCATACCCAGCACAAAGGAAGATGGTTGTGATTGTTGGAGCTCGGAGCTGAGATGACTGACCTCCACATCAGTGCAGGAGTTTCTCAGAATATTATCCTCTACCTAACCATTTTCAGCTGCTTAACCAAGGTCACAAGGTTAGAGGAAGTTCGTCAATGACTGCACATTGTTCAGCACCATTTGTGACTCCTCAGATACTGAAGCAGTCCATATCCAAATGCAACAAGACGTGGACAATACCCAGGCTTGGGCTGATAAGTGGCAGGTTACAGTCACACCACACTAGTGCCAGGCAATGGCCATCCCCAACAGGAGAAAATCTAACCATCGGCCCTTGACATTCAGTAGCATTATCATCTCTGAAATCTCCCACTGTCAACAACCTGGGGTTGCCATTGACTAGAAATTGAACTGGACGAGGCATATAAATACTACAGCTGCCACAAAGGTCAGATGCTCGAAATCCTGCAATGAGTAACTCACCTCCTGACTCCCCAAAGCCTGTCCACCACAAACAAGACACAAGTCAATACTTGGAAAGATATCGCTGCTGTTCTTTCATTGTCACTGGTTCGACATCCTGGAATTCCCTCCCTAACAGCACTGTGGGTGTACCTACGCCGTGTGGACCGCAGTGGCTGAAGAAGGCAGCTCAGCCTACCTTCTCAAGGGCAATTAAGGATTATGCTTCCAAGTCAGGATGGTGGATGGCTTGGAGGGGAACTTCCAGGTGGCCGTGGTCCCATGTGTCTGCTGCTCGTGTCCTCCTACGTAGCAGTGGTCGTGGGTTTGGAAGTTGCTGTCAAAGGAGACTGAGTGAATTCCTGCAGCGCATCTTACAGAAGGTACACATGGCTGCCACTAGGATTTGGTGATGGAGAGAGTGAATGTTTGTGGATTCAAGTGGGTTATTTTGTCCTGTCTACTTCCTTGAGTGGTTTCCAGGACAATAAATGCTGTCCTAGCCGCTGGCACCCATATATCACCAGCAAGATTTTTTTTAAATTCTACACGTTTTGTTTCCTATGGCTATCCATGACAACTGGATTGTGCTGTGCTGTGAAGCTTCACGCAATCAAGCAGTGGGCTGACATTCACTGTCTAGGAACACAAATGGTGTACGACTGATTAAGCAAGATAGCAATGGGTGGCTCACATCTGTGTAGGTTCCCCTCCGGCACGTAGCAGTTCCTTCAGAAAGGAAAGCGAGTACACTGGTACTTAAGAGAATCAGAATCAGAAATTGTGTAGGCACGTATCAGGAATCAGTCATTTATTAATGTATTCTGCACTTCAGAAAAAATTTCCATTCAATTTAAACAACTTCATGTTTTCTGTTTCATGGGGGGAGAGGGGGAGGTGGGGCGACATTGTGGGAAAGCCAGCATTCGTTCCCCATCACTCACTGCCCTTGAACTGAGGAGCTTACTTGACTCTGTCAGAGTCAGTTAGCAGTCAGCTGCTCACTGTAGGTCTGAATCCAGATGTAGGCAAAAGTAGGTAAGGATGGTGGACTATCTGCCCTAAGAGCATTAGCAAACAAGACAGGTTTTTAACAACAGTCATTGATAGTTTCATTGTCACTGAAGCTAGTGCTACAATTCAAGTTTTATTCATTGAATTTCAACTGTAGTGGGATTTGAACCCATGTTCCCAGTGCATTAGTCCATTGGCACTGTTATTACATCACCATCTCCTGTCTGCAATTGCAGAAAGTCCCAACTGTACCAAGCTTACTGGAGTCTATTCCTAATAGCTTGTCACAGTCTTTTTGCCTGCACTATATTTGCTTCTCTCTGTGGCTCAGCTGATCACACCCTTGCCTTCATGTTCAAAGGTTGTGGGTTCAAATCCCACTCCAGGACTTCAGCATAAAGGTCAACACTGAGACTCCAGTATAGTACCGATGGAGTGCTGCACTGTTGGGGGTACTGCTTTTTGAGTGAGCTGTTGAACTGAGGCAGGCACCTCCTGGATTCCCCCAAGGCGGTGCCTGGATGCAGCTGCTGAATTCGCCAAAGTTCAGAAAATTTGGCCAACCAGTGTCAAAATTACCTATTGGTCTGAATTTAAACCAAAAGCAAGCAGATTGGAGACAGGTTTAGGTCAGCAATCTGACACCATCACCACCATCTTTCCCCTCTCCACCTGGCCATATATACACATGCGCGCACACACACACACACACACATGCGTGCACACACACACAAGGATCTGTTCATTCAGTCCTTCAAGCCTGTGACACTAATCAATTAGATCATAGGTAATCAGTACATCATTTTCCCCTCACTTTCATCAATATATCTACCTACCTTCTGTGCCCCCATTATCCCTTAAGATCTAAACTGCAATCATCATAACTGATTCTTTCAGTAATAACTTTCTAGTACAATTACCTGCAGAGGTAATGGTGTATTGATAATGTCTCTGGACTGGTCATTCAGAGATCCAAATAATCATAGAATCCCTATGGTACAGATGGAGGCCATTCGGCCCATTGAGTCTACACCAACCACAATCCCACCCAGGCCCTATCCCCATAACCAATGCATTTACCCCAGCCAGTCCCCCTGACTCTAAGGGGCAATTTAGCATGGCCAATCCACCTAACCTGTATATCTTTGGACTCTGCTCTAGAAACGTTGGTTCACATCCTACCACAGCAGCTGGTGGAATTTTTATTCGATTAATAAATCTGGACTTGAAAACTAGTCTCAGTAATGGTGACTGTGAAACTGTTATCGATTGCTGTAAAAACACATCTGGTTCACTAATGTCCTTTAGAGAAGGAAAATTGTCGTCCCTCCTTAGTGGCCTACATGTAACTCCAGATCAACTGAGGGATAAAATAGGGATAATAAAGGAGTAATGGATGAACTGGACCTGTTTCAAGTTAGGTGAGAGGGATAAGAGTTTTGGATCAGCTTAGGTATGTGGAGGATGGAAGTTGGGAGGCCAGCCAGGAGTGCTTTGAAATAATCAAGGCTAGAGGTGCCAAAAAAAGGATTGAACTGCTGTGAGCTGAGGCAAAGAAACAGTCGAATGATTGTTACATAGATGGAAGCAGGCCTTCTGAGTGACAATTGGACACTTAGTCAGTGGGTGCACGGTGGTTAGCACTGCTGCCTCACAACTCCTGAGAAACAGGTTCGATTCAGGCTTGGGTCACTGTCTGTGTGAAATTTGCACATTCTCCCCATGTCTGCGTGGGTTTCCTCCACACAGTCCGAAAGACGTACTGGTTAGGTGCGTTGGCCATGTATCCGAACAGGTGCTGGAGTGTGGCAACTAGGGAATTTACACAGTGACTTCATTGCAGTGTTAATGTAAGCCGACTTGTGACATTAATAAGTAAGTTTTTAACTTTACGCTCATCTCAGGGTTAAACATGACACCAAGGACACAGAGGGCAGAATTTTCCCATCCAGCTCACCATGGGAATCGTAATAGGCGGGGGTGGACCATGCAAAGGTCCATTGACCTTGGGTGGAAATTTCCAGTCTTTGAGCGAGCGCCGCCACCTGGACAGATGAGCTAGCCTACAAGAGTTACCAGGGAGAAAATTTGAATGTATGATTAAGGAGTTCATCTTTCTTTGGTCTTCCCAATATTTCTTTTATTATTCATTCATGGGACATGGGTGTTGCTGGCTGGGCCAGCATTTATTGGCCATCCCTAGTTGCCCTTGGAGGGCAATTGAAAGTCAACCACATTGCTGTGGCTCTGGAGTAGGCTAGACCAGGTAAGGATGGTAGATTTCCTTCCCTAAAGGACATTAGTCAACTAGATGAGTTTTTCCGACGCTCGACAAATGGTTTCATGGTCATCAGTAGATTCTTAATTCCAGATTTTTTTTTGTTGAATTCAAAGTCCACCATCTGCCGTAGTCAGATTCAAACCCCAGTCTCAGGATCATTAGCTGAGTTTCTGGATTAATAGTCCAGCAATAACTCCACTAGGCCATCAGCTCCTTTGGAGAAAATTTACGTGAATCAAGTATACAGGTTGAAAAACTGCAGTTTAGAAGTATTGAAGGTGCCAAGAAAGGTTTCACCCCTCAATTGTTTCCAACTAATACTTTACTGAGTACATATTACTCAAACTTCCCGGGATAATGACCCTTCGAAGTTCATTAATCATTGCTCTGTGGAAATAGCAAGCAATTGCTCTGAACAACAAGCAACAATGAGATAAATGACAAGTTAAAGACCAAACAGGCCTAACACCACTCTTCAGCCAAGGAACTGTAACCACTGGAAGCAAAGGTAAGAAATAATGCAATCCTTCCTTTGATGTTTCCAGTTGGAACTCATGGGGAAGTCCGCCTGTGATTTCCAACGTGTGCACAGGTTGAATGGGGCCCAAGGTGCCCATTTGGAAAATTCGCATTGAATCTATTTTTTGGTAGGAGTGTATTTCTAGACCATCAGAAGGGGACATTGAGAAAGCATCTAGCTACTCTCCAAATAATGCCATTGTTTGAAGTTTATTTATTAGTCTCACAAGTAGGCTTACATTAACACTGCAATGAAGTTACTGTAAAAGCCGCCTTGTCTCCAGGCACTTTTCAGATACACTGAGGGAAAATTTAGCACGGCCAATGCATCTAATCGGCACGTCTTTCGGACTGTAAGAGGAAACTGGAGCACCCAGAGGAAACCCACGCAAACAGGGGCAGCACGTGCAGACTCCACCCAGACAGTGACCCAAGCCGGGAATCAAACCTAGGTCCCTGGCACTGTGAGCTGGCAAAGCTAACCACTGTGCCACCATGCGCCAACTGGATCATTAACATCCACACAAACGGATGGACTGGGACCTTGGCTTGACAGTTCATTCCAAGTATGCCTTGAAGAACTACACTGACTTGAATATGTAAATTAAGTGCTCCGGGTCATCAAGAAAGATGGTTAATGGAAAGGTTATTTCTAGCAAGGCTTAGGGATCACAAACTGAAACTGCATTTCCAGTCAATACAATCCATTAATAATTGCACAAAGGTGTACACGCAGAGGGCCTGTCTCGTCTCTTTGAACAATCATAGCTGAAAACTGCATCAAAGGACTATCTTTTCATTCAGGAGAAGGCAACGCCAGGTGAATAAAAGACACATAATGTTCCCTCTCTGTAGTTCCATGCTCCGTATTAAAAGGTTTCTGTTGATATTTTTCAGGAAACCTTCGCGCACAACGCCCACTCTCACTGCCGCAAACTAAAACCTCGCTTCCCACATCTACCTCCCACTCCTACCTCCTGCGACTCCTCACACATGTGACTTCTCGCTCCTTTCATTTAAGTGCAATTACGCTAATAATTCTTTAAAACTGAGCCTCAACCAAACCCGCTCTTAATAGAGATTGTTTCTGCTGTGATCTCACCTTCCTATGCTTGCAATTCAGTTATAGTGGAAATAATATCCAGACTTGGCAATTATTTTCATAAAAAAAACAAGATTCAACATCTCAATATCTGTCAGTTTTGTTCCAGGATGTGTCACCATTGTGTGCTGTAATCATCTCGCATTAGCTTTTATCAGAAATTGAGATAAATATCATCAGGTGTACAAAAGAAATAGCTTTCTGGATCACTTTCAGTGTTACTACAATACACCTTTACAATTTAGAACAGTCATGACTCACCTCTGAAAAGACAACTACAGCAATAGACTTCATTCATATAGTGCCTTTAATGGCGCAAAATGTCCCAAGACCCTTCGCAAAGGCATACAGTGCAGAAGGAGGCCATTCAGCCCATCAAGCTTGCACCTCTGACAATCTGACCAGGTCCTATCCCCATAACCCCATACGTTTATCTTGCTAGTGCCCCTGACACTAAGGAGCATTTTAATATGGCCAATCCACCTATTCCGCACATTTTTGGTCTGTGGGAAGAAACCAGAGGCAACCCACGCAGAGTCAGGGAGAACGTGCAGACTCCACACAGTCACCTGAAGCCGGAATTGAACCTGGATCCCTGGCACTGCGAGACAGCAGTGCTAACCACTGTGCCACCGAGCCACAGATGTTGGCACATAAGGTGACATAGCAAAAACTGCAACTGCGAGAAATACATTGTGCCCAAAACGAAAGGAAGTGGTTCATATTTCAGTGGATAACATTTGGGGAGGCGATGGCCTACTGGTATTGTCGCTGGACTATTAATCCAGAAACTCTGCTGATGGTCCGGGGACCCGGGTTCGAATCCCACCATGGCAGATGGTGGAATTTGAATTCAATAAAAAAATCTGGAAGTAAGAATCTACTGATGACCATGCAACCATTGTCGGAAAAACCCATCTGGTTCACTGATGTCCTTTAGAGAAGGAAATCTGCTGTCCTTACCCAATCTGGTCTACATGTGATTCCAGAGCCACAGCAATGTGATCGACTCTCAGCTGCCCTCCAAGCAAGGGCAACTGGGGATGGGCAATAAATACTGACCAGCCAGTGATTTCCCATGAATGAATATTTTTACAAGAGGGGGAGGATTAGCTCAGTTGGCTGGACAGCTAGAACATGATTCAGAATATTACCCAACAGTGGAGGTTCAGTTCCCATTCCAGCTGGCAGAGACTTAGGACCTGTCCCTTTGCCCGATCCTTGAGAGTGGAAGGCAACAGCAAACCACTACTGGTGAAAACAATTCAGGATCACACATCAGCAGACAATGAGCAAGGACATGGTTTCAGGCAGAGCTCACTTGGTGATAAGAATACATGAAACATTAAACTATTGCTTCTTTTTAAGGATGCCATCAGACCTGCTAATAATTTCCATAGTATCTTCCTGCTTAACTTGACCCCTGTGACAGGCTCCCTTAATTTCAGAAAAACAGGAAAGCTTCAACCCAGATTGAGAATCCATTAATATTTACAAGACTTTACACAAATGGTTTCCTTTTGTCTCAGGCTACTGAGCTGGAGCTTCTGTGAATATATGTGCTTGTTGTTAATGCGGTGCCATAAGGAATTCATTCCACTAGCAGTGTATTGGCAAATCTCATGTTCACAGATGAATAGACAGATTCTAACCACTGCTCTCGGTGGTGTGATGCTGACTCTGGAATTTTAACTCATGTATAAATGATGTCCCTGAAAACACATAAAACAGCGCATGCCCCCTTGTAGGGTCCACAACAGTAGCCTCGTGCAAATCTCTGCAGCTTTCTACCTTTTTGTATTCATTCGTAGGACATTGCCCATCCCAAGTTACCTTTGATCGATATAGCTGAGTGGCTTGTTAGGCCATTTCAGAGGGCACTTGAGAGTCAACCATATTGCTGTGGATCTGGAGTCACCTGTAGGCCAGACCGGGTAAGGATGGCCAATTTCCTTCCCTGAGAGACATTATTGAACTAGATGGGTTTCCTCCAACAATCAACAATGGTTTCAGGGTCATCAGTTGATTCTTAATTCCATTTTTTTTTATTGAATTCAAATTCCACCATCTGCTGTGGCAGGATTCGAACCCAGGTCCCCAGAACATTAGTTGAGTTTTTAATAGTCTAGCGATAATACCACTAGGCCATTGCCTCCCCAATAATTGCCGCCTACAATCAAATTAGCACAGCGTCAATCTCACTTGCTGTTTGTTCGAGAGAGCTATTTGCAATTGGCAAATAGTTTGCTTTCAATGGCGATTGCATTTCAAAAGCACTGTGGTGTCCTGAGGAGGTGATATAGAACAGAAGGAGGCCTTTCACCTCATTGTACTAGCTATGCAAGTGTTTTCTTAGCAAGTCAACAATAATCACTAATATCTCCATTGTGCCTTCAACATTGTAAATGTGCTTCCCTGTTGTACTATCAAACAAAATCTGGTTTCAAACCACTTAAAGACATAGTAGGACAAATGGCCAAAAGCTTGGACAAAGAAGCACCTTTAAAGAAGAAGGAGAGATATCAAGGGGCTAAGAGTTCCAAAGCTTAAGACCTAGGCAGCTGAAGGCAAGCTTACCAACAGCAGAGTAAATAAAATCAGGGATACTCAAGAGACCAGAAGTGCAGTGAATCCAGAGGGTTGTGGAGCTCGAGGAGGCTACAGGATAAGGAAGGGATTAGCCCGCAAAGCAACTTCAAAGTGCAGATGTGAATTTTAAAACTGAGGTGTGGGTGAACCAGGTGCCAGTGTACTTCACCTGAATCGAGGTGGTAGCTGAGTGAGAATTAGAGTAGTCATAATTCATTTCATAGAGACTCTACAGTGCAGAAGGAGGCTATTCATTCCATCAAATCTGCACCAACTCTCTATCAGAGCATCCCGCCCAGGCCCGAGCCCTGTAACCCCACATATTTAACCCTCTGATCCTCCTAGCCTACACGTCTTGAGACACTGAGGGCCAATTTAGAATCATAGAATCCCTACAGTGCAAAGGAAACCATTTGGTCCATCGATTCTCTGACAGATTATTTTACCAGGCCTCTCCCCTACCCTATCCCTATAACCCCATACACATTTACCATTGGCTAATCCATCTAGCCTATACATCTTGGGGCAATTTAGCATGGCCAATCTACTTAACCTGGACTTTGGTCAAATTCCTCCACAGGTAGCCATATATATCACAGCCACTGGAGATCCTCAACTCAATCATAGAATCACTGAATGTTATAAGCAGAGAAACAGGCCTTTTGGCCCATTAGGTCAACATTGGTGTCTTGCTCAGCGTAGGCTCCTCATCTGATTCCACATCCCTGTGCACCTTT
Organism: Carcharhinus amblyrhynchos; assembly: GCF_965287045.1. NCBI lineage: Eukaryota > Metazoa > Chordata > Chondrichthyes > Carcharhiniformes > Carcharhinidae > Carcharhinus > Carcharhinus amblyrhynchos. The sequence goes on from NC_137329.1 coordinate 117,411,220, forward strand.
AGAAATACCTTTACTTCAAAGGGTGGCATGGTGGCACAGTGGTTAGCACTGCTGCCTCACAGCACTAGGGACCTGGGTTCAATTCCACCCTTGGGTCACTGTCCGTCTGGAGTGTGCACGTTCTCCCCATGTCAGCGTGGGTTCCCTCCCACAGTCCAAAGATGTGCAGGTTAGGCTGATTGGCAATGCTACATTGCCCCTTAGGGCCAAGACATTTAGCAAGGTAAACACATGGGGTCAAGGGGTTAGGGCCTGGGTGGGATTGTGGTTGGTGCAGACGCAATGGGCCGAATGGGCCTCCTTCTGCACTGTAGGGTTCTACGATTCAATGAAAGCAATTACCAAACACGCATATGGAAAAAAATCATGGCCTCTGCTTCAACAACACAATGGGAAAAGTGAATTCCAGAATATCTTCCACAAGTCTTAAAGAGGAGGCTAGATATAGAACTTGGGACGAACAGAATCAAAGATTATGGGGAGAAAGCAGGATTAGGCTATTGAGTTGGATGATCAGCCATGATCATGATGAATGGAGCAGCAGGCTTGAAGGGCCAAATGGCCTCCTCCTGCTCCTATCTTCTATGTTTCTATGTAAGTCAACTTAACTCCCAAGTCTGTAATTTACTGACCTTGACCATAAAACACACTTTAAAGAGGTCACCGTAGAAATTGTGTTTTATGGTTAATGCAAGCTCCCTAGGCAGAACAAGAGAAATGGCCAAGCTTACAGAGAAAAACCCTCACTGGTGCCACAGAACTTAAACCGTGAGTTACGAGTGATGCGATTAGCTTTTTTTTAAATGATCTTTGATGTATTGGAACGTTACATTGGCTCCGAGCATCAGATCAAAAAGGGCACTGATCATGAAAACTAATCAGTAACAGAGATTGAAAAGAACAATTTCAGAATTCATTGACCAGGTTTTTTAAAAATTGGTCGCAACCTCTACATTCTTAAGAGCCACTCAGCTATATCCAACTCACCGAATCACTGCTAAACTCTAGCTAGAAGGTCTAATCCCCCGACTAGGAACTGAAGTATTACACATCACCCGTAACCACTGACTGTATAACCAGGGAATTCAGCAAGGTACAAATCGATGTGAGTCGGTTCAAGTGGCCATATAATAAGAAGCTGGGTGATTGTCTATTGCTTACAGCACGCTTGACAACTTTAGCTGTATACATCTGTAAAGCACAGAATGTATCAATATCGGCTCCAAATGCTGCATTTCTAAAATAAAGCAGCATGACATAGACTCAAGATTTGCTTTCTTTTAAAAACTGCCCCCACGGTGGCACAGTGATTAGCACTGCTGCCTCACAGTGCCAGGGACCTGCGTTCAAATCCCAGGGTCACTATCTGTGTGGTGTCTGCACGTTCTCCCCGTGTCTGCGTGGGTTTCCTCTGGGTGCTCCGGTTTCCTCCAACATACTAGGTTAGGTGCATCGGCCATGCTAAATTCTCCCTCAGTGTACCCGAACAGGCACCTGAGTGTGGCGACAGTGATTTCATTACAATGTTAATATAAGCCTACTTTGTGACAGTAATAAAAAAAAGTAAAATAATAATCAAATTTCCACTCATAGTTAATTTTAGTAATTTGCAGATATTAGCAAAGGCGCCTCAATTATGGGGTGGCACAGTGGCATAGTGGTTAGCACTGCTGCTTCACAGCTCCAAGGACCTGGGTTCAAATTCCAGCTCGGATCGTGTCTGTGTGGAGTTTGCACGTTCTCCCTGTGTCTGTGTGGGTTTTCTCCGGGTGCTCCGGTTTCCTCCCGCAGTCCAAAGATGTGCGGGCTAGGTTGATTGGCCATTCTAAATTGCCCGTTGGTGTCCTGGGATGCATAGGTTAGAGGGATTAGTGAGTAAATATATAGGGATAGGGCCTGGGTGGAGTTGTGGTTGGTGCAAACTCAATGGGCCGAATGGCCTCTTTCTGCACTGTAGGCTTCTATGATTTTTATGTAGCTTCGGCAGAGGAATAACGAACACGGGCAGGAAAGATTTCTTACCAGTGGTATTAAGGGGAGACAATGGCATAATGGGAATGTCACTGGGTTCCTAATGCAGTGGTCTAGGCTCTTCCACATGGTTCAAATCTCACCAAGGCAGCTGGTGGAACTTAAATTCATCGAATAAATCTGGAGTTGAAAGATGGTTTCAGAATTAAGCATTGTAAAACTATTATCAATGGTCATAAGACCCCCACCTGGTTCACAAGTGTCCTTTGGGGAAGGAAATCTGCCATCCTTATCTGATCTGGCCTACTTGTGACTCCTGAACCACAGCAATATGGTTTGTCTCTTACCCTCTATCTGAAATGGCCTAGTCACTCAGTTCAAGGGCAATTAGGGATGGGCAGCAAATGCTGACATTGCCAGTAATGCCCTTCAAAGAATAAACCTGCACAACATATTCCAATTTTAAGTTAATTTAGACGTCCAAGTGGGATTTTTTTCAGAGTAAACTGCAAATGAAATTCGCAATCACATAAGTTGGTTAGTGTTGGTCAAAAGCACATTGGTAAGGTGGTGAATGTTGGTAGGAAGAATAAGAGGTCACTTTTTTTTGGAAGGTAAGGAAATAAACATGCTAGTGTTCTGGGAATTCAGATATATAAATCATTAAAAGTAGAACTCAAATTGATAAAGCTGGAGAGGATTCAAACAGCATTCTGGGATTCATTTTGAGAGGAATCAAATACAAAAGCAGGGATGTATTGTTCACTATCTTGGTCAGAACACATCTGGAGTTCTGTTTGTAAATCTGATCTCCAGATTATAAAAACAAATGTTTATTTATTAGTCACAAGTTGACTTATATTCACATTGTAATGAAGTTACTGCGAAAATCCCCTAGTTGCCACACTCCAATGCCTGTTTGGGTACATTAAGGGGCAATTTAACCCCAATCCACCTAACCTGCACATCTTTGGACTATGAGAGGAAACCAGAGCACCCAGAGGAAACCCATGCAGACACAGGGAGAATGTGCAAACTCCACAGGAGAAGTGGCCTAAGCCAAGAATCGAACCCAGGTCTCTGACACTGTGAGGCAGCAGTGCTAACCACTGTGCTACCATGCTACTCTGAAACACTGATACTGAAACCCTGGAGAAAGTGAAGAGAAGATGAATCAGGATGTTACCAGATCTGGGTTGTCTCAATGATCAAGAAAGACTCAGCAAGCTGGGATTCCTTTTTCTGGAAAACAGAGAGGAGAGGAAGCCTAACAGAGGTTCAATTGGGTAGATCTGGTAAAACTGTCTCTGCTTATGGATGAACAATCTAGAACAATCAGATAACCATTAATAGGTAAAATAAAGAAGGTATTTCTTTTAAGTTTATTTAAGTTGGTCTACATTAACGCTACAATGAAGCCACTGTGAAAATCCCCCAGTTGCCACAATCCAACGTCTATTCAGGTACACCAAGGGTGAATTTAACATGGCCAATGCATCTAACCAAGGCATCTTTTGGACTGTGGGAGGAAACCAGAGCACCTGGAGGAAACCCACCCAGGCACAGGGAGAACATAAGAACATAAGAAATAGGAGCAGGAGTAGGCCATCTAGCCCTTCGAGCCTGCCCCGCCATTCAATAAGATCATGGCTGATCTGTCATGGCTCAGTTCCATATTCCCACCCTCTCCCCATAACCCTTAATCCCCTCGCTTATCAAAAACCCATCAACCCGCGTCTTAAAAATATTTAGCGAGGCAGCCTCCACTACTTCAACGGGCAGAGAATTCCAGAGATTCACCACCCTTTGAGTGAAGAAGTTCCTCCTCAACTCCGTTCTAAACCGCCCCCCCTTTATCTTGAGGCTGTGCCCCCTAGTCCTACTGTCCTTTCTGAGCGGGAAGAGTCTCTCCACCTCTATCCTATCCATCCCATTCATCATCTTATACGTCTCAATGAGATCTCCCCTCATTCTTCTAAACTCTAACGAGTACAAGCCCAGTTTATTCAGCCTCTCCTCATAGCTCAACTCCCTCAACTCCGGTATCAGCCCACTAAACCTCCTCTGCACTCCCTCCAAGGCCAAAATATCCTTGCGTAAGTGCGGCGACCAAAACTGCACACAGTACTCCAGCTGCGGCTTCACCAGTGCCCTATACAGCTGCAGCAAGACCTCCCTACTTTTATATTCAATCCCCCTCGCTACGAAGGCCAGCATCCCATTCGCCTTCCTGACCACCTGCTGCACCTGCAGGCTGGGTTTTTGCAACTCATGCACAAGGACCCCGAGGTCCCTCTGCACCGTCGCCTGCTGCAGTTTTTCGCCACGTAAGTAATAGTCCTTCCTACCATTATTCCTACCAAAGTGGACCACCTCGCACTTGCCAACATTAAATTCCATTTGCCAGTTCCTGGCCCATTCGCCCAGCCTATCTAGATCCTTCTGCAGACGCTCCACACCCTCCGTGCAATTTGCCGTTCCACCAATCTTGGTGTCATCAGCAAATTTTGACACCATACACTCGGTTCCCTCCTCCAGATCATCTATATAAATGGTAAATAGCTGAGGCCCCAGCACCGACCCTTGGGGCACTCCACTAGTCACCAACCGCCAATCCGAATAGCACCCATTAACCCCCACTCTCTGCCTCCTATTTGACAACCAATCCTCTATCCACGCTAACACCCTACCCCCAACTCTGCAATAACCTCTTGTGAGGTACCTTGTCAAACGCCTTCTGAAAATCAAGAAAGACCACATCCACCGGCTCTCCTCTATCCACCACCCTAGACACATCCTCATAGAACTCCAATAAATTTGTCAGACACGACTTCCCCTTAACTAAACCGTGCTGCGTCTGCTCTATCAAGCAATTCCCCTCAAGATGCCTCGTTATTTCCTCCTTGATGACGGATTCTAACATTTTACCTACAACAGACGTTAAACTAACTGGCCTATAATTCCCTGCCTTTTGCCTGCCACCCTTCTTAAACAACGGCGTAACATTAGCCGTTTTCCAATCTTCCGGCACTTCCCCGGAATCCAGCGACGTTTGGAAAATAACCACCAAGGCATCCACTATCACCTCCGCCATTTCTTTCAGAACCCTTGGATGCATTCCATCCGGTCCTGGGGACTTGTCCACAATCAGTCCCTCCAGTCTGTCGAGCACCTCCTCTCTCGTAACAATAATGTCATTGAGACCCTCCAGTCCTACCACCTTTCCATCGCTAACACCCGGCAAATTATTCACACCCTCCTCCGTGAAGACCGAAACAAAAAAGTTATTCAAGACCTCAGCCATTTCCCCATCCCCTACCACTAAGTCCCCCTCTCATCCTCTAAGGGTCCACCGTTCACCCTAGCCAGCCTCTTCCTTTTTATATATTTATAAAAACTCTTGCTATCCTTTTCTATATTAAGCGCTAGCCCAGCTTCATAGTTTCTCCTACCTTTCTTTATCAACTTCTTTGTTAATCTTTGTTGACATTTAAACCTCTCCCAATCCTCTTCTCGCCCACTATCTTAGCTACTCTAAATGCCTCCGCTTTTAATTTAACACTTTCCTTCACCTCCTTCGTTATCCACGGCTTATTACCTCTCCTCCTACGGTCCTTTTTAACCATCGGAATAAATTTCTGCTGAGCACCAAGAAAGATCTCCTTAAAGATCCTCCACTGCTCCTCAGAAGACCTACCTTCCAACGCACTCCCCCAGTCAACATTTGCCAATTCTTCTCTCATCCTACCATACTCCCCTCTGTTCAAACAAAGGACGCGTGTCCGGGAACCCACTTTCTCCTCCTCCATCTGCAACAGAAACTCCACCATACAATGATCACTCTCCCCAAGAGGATCCTTCACCACAAGGTCCCTAATTCTACCTGCCTCATTACATAACACCAGATCCAAGATAGCTTGCTCCCTCGTCGGCTCCAACACACACTGTTCAAGGAAACTATCCAGGCAGCATTCCAAGAACTCCTCCTCGAGCCCACCGCGTCCAACATGGGTCGACCAATCAATATGTAGATTGAAATCCCCCATAATTATCGCCGTTCCATTCCAGAACATGCAGTGTCTGCACAGAGACAGAGACCCAAGCGCGGAATTGAACCCAAGACCCTGGTGCTATGAGGCAACAATGCTAACCACTGTGTCACTGGAATTCACTGCCACATGATGTGGTGATAGCACTGATGCACTGCTCAAGGGAAGGCATCGTGCTTATATGGTGAAGAGGATAGAGGAATATGGAGTCAGAGAAGAGGTTATCCGAATCAGAGGATGTACATGTGGAGTATAAACATAGACCCAATGGGGCTGATGATTCTGTGATTTGATTCTAAATAACTCCGGGTTGAAAGAAGCTTTGAAACTATGAAAAAATTAAATATTGATTAAGTCAAATCCACTCCTTTCACCTGCCACAATTATAAGTCCTATTCCATTAATTAAGTAGATTTATCATTACCACACCAAAACAATCTAAATGAGAATACAAAGTCCCTACCTGCACCAGCAGCACAAAGCAACCTTCTACCCTATCAACTACATTACCCAATGGCACTGGAAGCGCGCCATTAATATAAGCCACGTTCATTCTCCTATTAGGATCTCAAGTGTGCCATAAATATACCTACAGCTGGACACCCGCAGTGGCACAGTGGTCAGCATTGCTGCCTCACAACGCCAGGGACCTGGGTTTGATTCCCAACTAGGGTCACTGTCTGCACATTCTCCCGATGGCTGGGTGGGTTTCCTTCCACAGTCTGAAAGACATGCTAGTTAGGTGCATTGGCCATGCTAAACTCCACCTCAGTTTACCCAAACAGGCACTGGAAGGTGTCGACTCGGGAATTTTCATAGTAACTTCATTGCAGTGTTAATGTAAGCTTACTTGTGACAATATTAAATTAATTTGAACTTTACTACATTAGCAAGACTACTAAGAATTGAGCCACAAGGTCACATGCTATCCCCTGCACCATGTTGCCAAGGGTTCAACTACACTACAAAGGTGTACCTATGTTTTAAAGTTTATTTATTAGTGTCACAAGCAGGCTTACATTAACACTGCAATGAAGTTACTGTGAAAATCCCCTACACAGTCCGGCCCCTGTTCGGGTACACTGAGGGAGAATTTAGCATGGCCAATGCACCTAACCAGCATGTCTTTCTGACTGAAGGAGGAAACTGGAGCACCTGAGGAAACCTGTACAGGCAAGGGGAGAAAGTGCAGAGTCCGCACAGACTCTGACCCAAACTGGGTGCCTTGTGCTGTGAGGCAGTAGTACTAACCATTATGCCACTGTGCCATCCTAGTGACACCTTGGAGAAGTTGAATGGATTCTCTGGTTTGATGTTTCTAAATTGGGCATTCTGGGTTTTTTTTCCCGAGTGACTCAATTTCTCATGCCATTAAATCACATTCTCATGCACCTGGAATCAGGCGTATATAGGAATCAAGCACTCCTACATAAACCATCAGCTTCTTAGTGATTGTTTGCTGCATTACATTGATGATGAAAGCTATACATGTTGCACTGATTTCAGCTACAGGTCACAATACCTTAGTGATTAATCAGAGATATTTTAGAAAGATATGCAAAGTGGAGCTTGCTGCTTTCAGGGATTATGTCTACACATAACCCCTTCTCCCACCAAAAATCATTATTATCAGGATTCATAGAACCCTACAGTGTAGAAAGAGACCCTTCGGCCCATCAAGTCTGCACCGACCACAATCCCACCCAGGCCCTACCTACCCCCATATCCCTACATATTTTAACCAGCTAATCCCTCTAACCTAAGCATCTCAGGACACACTAAGGGACAATTTTTAGCATAGTCAATCAACCTAACCCATACATCTTTGGACTGGGGTAAGAAACCGGAGCACCCCACACTGACATGAGGAGAATGTGTAAACTCCACATAGACAATGACCCAAGCCAGGAATCGAACCCAGGTCCCTGGAGCTGTGAAGCGGCAATGCTAACCATTGTGATACCGTGCCACCCACAGTAATTGAGTAATTGAAAAAGTGGTAATTGAGTCACTTGGAAAAAAAACCCAGAATGCCCAATTTAGAAACATAAAACCAGAGAAACCCTACAGTGCACAAGAAAGCCATTCAGCCCATCAACTCTCCAAAATGGCATCTTGCCCAGGCCTACCATGGCTAATCCACCTTACCTACATATCTTTGGATGGTTAGGGGCAATTTAACATGGCCAATCCACCTATCTTGCATATTTTTGGACGCTAACAGGCAATTTAGCAAGGCCAATTCACCTAACATACACCTCTTTGGACACTAAGGGGCAATTTAGTGTGACCAATCCACCTGACTTACACACCTTTGGACTGTGGGAAGAAACCAAAGCACCCAGAGGAAACCCATGCAGACATGAATGGAACGTGCAAATTCCACACCCAAGGCTGAAATCGAAATTGGGTCCCTGATGCTGTGAGGCAGCAGTGCTAACCACTGTGCCATCATCCCACTCTGTATAGATTGCATATGTTTGAATTTTGTTTAATATTTCCAATAAATGATTTTAGATGTTTTTTAATGGTATAAAGTGGATTTGTTAATGTACCCCCTTTGCAAGCATTATGCAACATGATGCATAATAGTTTTGGACCCAATTTTATCTCACTCACAAGCCGTACACTTACAGAGAATTAATATTGGGTCCATTATGTGAATGCATTTGTTTTAGAATTCAATTTGAAAAAAACTATTAAAAGATCAAAAATTAAGTGTTCATGCTAGTTATGTTGGCCTGGCATGCACTGACATTATGCATTATGCCTGCCTAAATTAGTTTTTCGACTAAACATTTGTATTAACTTGCAAATGAAGAGTATTTTCCTTTTGTACAATGAAAAATAATTTTCTATAATTGTCTCATGATAAACATTGCAAAGTAGAATTACAGAACCAATTTTAATTCATTAGTTCTCAGCTTACTGTAATTGAATAATTTAAAAAAAAAGGTTGTTATGACTTCTTAGGTTGAAGAATACTCTTCAATAATTAAGCAATGTTACCGAGTCTTGTGTGCAGGTGAAATGATGCACGCAATTTTCTGAAAGAGATGGTGAAGTGGTCCAACCTTTAGATGCATTGATAATATTCAATGAATTATATTTCTTTCAATTTACAATGCCATTACACATTATTGCCATTAATAAGGATTAAAATGACATTTTGAAAGAGAAAAGTCCAGTTAATAAAGCCATAAATACGTTTTACGACAGGCTCTCTGCAACTTGCAATTCTGCGTGTGAAATAAAAATCAGCCAATGTTTCAAAAGCTGAGGCACCTTTTGCACAGCTCCACACAAGCACCTTGTTCCTCAACCAGCCATTTTCAAAATGAATTAGAGTATGATTAAATTAGAGATAACACCTGCCAGACCGCACAAAACTACAAAAGGTCATGAATGTAGCCCAATCCATCACGCAAACCAGCCTCCCAGCCACTGACTCTGTCTACACTTCCCACTGCCTCGGCAAAGCAGCCATCATAATTAAGGACCCCAAGCATCCCGGACATTCTCTCTTCCACCTTTTTCTGTCGGGAGAAAGATACAAAAGTCTGAGGTCACGTACCAACCGACTCAAGGACAGCTTTCCTGCTGCCATTAGACTTTTGAATAGACCTACTTTGCATTAAGTTGATTTTTTCTCTGCACCCTAGCTATGACTGTAACATTACATTCTGCACTGTCTCATTTCCTTCTCTATGAACAGTATGCTTTGTCTTTATAGTACGCAAGAAACAATACTGTTCGCTATACATTAATACATGCAACAACATAAATCAAATCAAATCAAACGTCATTAATAGATGCAAGTTCTTCCATCTTACATGTGCAAAAATAAAATATTGTTCCATAAAACTATTTTTTGACCCGCATCTCTCCCACTTGCACACAGTTACAATTGAACACGTACAGACGTCGATACATACACACTTACACATATGCAGAATCAAGATAGGAAGCCAACTAATTTGTACCGTCAGCCTACAAAGCACACTGACAAGTAAGTAGGTAGATCTTTCTGAGGGGCTGCGTGGGTCATTGTATAAGATTCGCTCATTTGAAATATTTGACAGGCAGCTTTCTCTCTTTTGTGCATGGTTGCAAATAATTCCCTGCACGAAACACAGAGAAAGAAAAAAAGCCATGCAAGGGAGATGGCACGTTCATAATAGAGCCTGCCCAATGTTCTATTCATTTTAATTATTTTTCTTTTCTGATAATACTTCATGAAGCACCTCGGAATGTTCAACTATGTTAAAGGCACTTGCCCAATTCAGGTTGGTGTAGTTGTTGCTTCAGGTATGATGTCCCTGTCCAACAGATTTCTTTCTATGCAATGCACTCACACAATCATTTATGGCCAAATAGGAGAATCTTGCCCTAAAAATAATCTTTGCTCCCTGGGTCTTTTTATATAACAACTTAAACTTTACGTAACACCATAAAATGGGAGAATTGATTGCGGCAATCAGTCAGATAGTTGACTTTGACAAAGGCAAATTTACCTTTTAGTATCATTTCTCTTAAAGCGTTGGAGCCCACATTTAGTTAAAAAGATAATCTGAGGTGCGGGGAGAATCCAACATATAATTCTTTCATTCCAAATTACCTACAATGATACATCCAGATGTCTGCAGTAATATTCCATTTTAAGAACACAGAACACTGACTGTGGTCCCTTTTGCACACAATCTTAGTTTCAAGAAAAGTGAAAACCAGTTATGTAATATAATCAACTTTAATAAATTCACAATGGATAGCTATCAGAATTTTGATTAATTAGTAGATATAATAGACATGTAAACATGGGCATTTTTGGAGCACTGCGTTACATAAAATTACATTACAAATTTACAGCACAGGAACAGACCATTCGGCCCAGCTGACCTATACTGAAATTTAGACTCCACGTAATCCTACTCCCACTCACCCCGATCCAGCATATGCTTCTATCCCTTGTGTATTTATCTAGCTTTCCAAGAAAGCATCTTCTAGGTTAGTGCCACAGTCACTCCATGTGGTGCCAATTCTCCCCCTTCTCTCAGTTTGCAGCTTTAGCTACAAGTATTATTTATTTTTAAAAATCTATAAAGCTGATCCCTGCCAGCACATTTTGACACATTTGAAAATACTGCTGGAAATCTGAAATAAGGAAAGAAAATGCTGGGAGTGCTCAGCGTGGCCTGACAATGCCTGAATATTCCAGCTCTGTGATGGTGGGTTTGGACACAGTAAGAAGTCTCACAACACCAGGTTAAAGTCCAACAGGTTTATTTGATAGCAAAAGCTACTAACTTTCGGAACACTGCTCCTTCGTCAGTGAGTAGGAGTTCTATTCACAAACAGGGCATATAAAAACACAAACTCAATCTGGAGATAATAAACATCTCTTTAGCCTGTGCTTAACGCTCTCACCACTCACATTGTCTGTACCTTTAAGACTTGATTAGCTGTAAAGACTCGCATTCCAAACATTATTTTGTAAATTGAGTCTATGCCCTGTTTGTGAACCGAACTCCCACCAACCTGATGAAGGAGCAGAGCTCCGAAAGCTAGTGGCTTTTGCTACCAAAGAAACCTGTTGGACTTTAACCTGGTGTCGTGAGACTTCTTACTGTGTTTACCCCTGTCCAATGCCGGCATCTCCACATCGTGGGCTTGGAGACAGGGGAGTTGGGAACGTAAGGGCATCCCATGTTGGGATGCCTCCCATACCTGCCTCACCAGTTGGGATGCTCTCCCACCACCTCCCCCCCAACCACTGCTGAGAAGCTTTTCAAGGGCCAAACTGGGGAATCGGATTGGCTGCCCACTGAGGTCCGCAGCACTTTCCCATCCATCCACCGCAGGCAGAGACCACCAGCTCCATGCAAGCAGCCTTACTGCAGCGTGGGTGCCGTCATTAGAACTAGGGACTCAATGCCTCATTGCACAATGGCACAGTGGTTAGCCCTGCTGCCTCACAGTGCCAGGGACCCGGATTCAATTCCCGGCTTGGGTCACTCTCTGTGTGGAGTCTGCACATTCTCCCCATGTCTGAGTGGGTTTCCTCCAGGTGCTCTAGTTTCCTCCCACAGTTTGAAAGATGTGCTGGTGCATTGGCCATGCTAAATTCTCTCTCAGTGTACCCAAACAGGTGCCGGAGTGTGGTGACTCCAGGATTTTCACAGTAACTTCATTGTGAATGTAAGGCTACTTGTGACACTAATCAATAAACAAACGATATGGCCGTGAAGATGAAAGGCCAGAATTGTGGCCAATCCTGATTCAGTGGTAATGGTTTCACCTCCATTCCAATAGACCTGCCTGCCGTGGTTATTTTGATATGCAGTCCAATGGGAGGGGAGATGATGTGGGGTGGGGTCTCTAAATTGATACTCCCCTTGAAGTCTCCAACCTGCCTCAGCAGCACCCACCTCTCCCAGTTGGTGTGGCCAAGGGACCTGAGCTGCCAGCCTTGTGATTGGGCTGGGAGCATCATGCACCCATCTGCCACCCTTAACAAGGTGGCAAGTGCCATTCAGGAGGCCATCTCCTGGAAGATTACCCAGTCTGCCTTCTGAGTAACATGGGCTGGTGATCCCCATCTGGTCCTGATGTTGGAGATCCCAAAGCACCTCACCCCCAACAAAACCCAACATTCGGCCCATTGGGTTGATGACCTTTTGCAAAGACTTTGAGCCAAAACATTAACTCTGTTTCTCACACCCACAAATGCTGCCAGATCTGTTGAGTGTCCCCATCAGTTTTGTTTTTAGCTCCAATTCATTTTGAATCTACACCTTGAATCCAAATCCAAACACCATTCATAATCAGACACCCTGTACTGTGCTATTTGACTCGATCTGCATTAATTACAGCGTAATATCATTTTGTATTAACAACAGGGACGATTTGCCATGACGTGTTCACTTATGATGGACAGCGGAGCAGCTCCGAGGTGTATCCATCCTAACACCATCGCACTTGATACCTCAAACACTCATTGAAAGCACGTACACAATGATTCATCTATTATGTCAGTGGCATTAAATATGTTGCAATAGAATCAACATCAGATCAGGGAAGGTGAAGGACAATTCCCCTTTTGACAGGTTGTTTTTTCCAGATGTGTAACCACAAAGTAAAAGCTACCTCAAATATTTTCAACATTGCAAGATTTCAGACTTCTCCACCAGAACAGCTACCAGTTATATTAGCATATTTAACGTAACAAAAAAAAGTCCAAAGCACACACACAATTGCTGCCACAGGAGCATTGGTCAAATCTTCACCTTTCAACGGTATATAGAGAACAATAAAACAAAAGCAACATATTTTGGATGCTGGAAATCTGAAAATAAAACAGCGTCCTAGGGACAGGAAAAGTTACCTCTGTTTCTCTCTCCACAGATGCTGCCAGACCTGTTGTGTCTTGCCAGTATTTTCTGTTTATGTTTTGAATGCAAGATAACAATGACCTCTTTACACCCAATACTTAGTTTTCCTTGCTGAGATACTCTTTCATTTCCATGTGCTGTCTTAAAATTCCATTTAACGTTTGTTTATTATGCGCCGGAGACTGAAAGTGCCATAGTTTCCATAGAACCATAGAATCCCTACAGTACAAAAGGAGGCCATTCGGCCCATCAAGCCTGCACCAACAACAATCCCACCCTATCCCCATATATTTGCCCTTCTCATCCCCCCGAAACCAGGGTCAATTTATCATGGCCAATCAAAGTAACCCTCACATCTTTGGAGTGTGGGAGGAAACCAGAGCACCCGGAGGAAACCCACGCAGACATAGGGAGAACGTGCAAACTTCACATAGACAGTGACCCAAGCCGGGAATCAAACCTGGGTCCCTGGCACTGTGAGGTAGCAGTGCTAACCATTGTGCCACCATGCCACCCCTTCACATAGAAGGGTTGCACCGGGATAGCATGAGAGTATTTCTCTCCATTTGAATTGGAGACTAGGGGTGGAATTTTCACATCCCACTTATCACCAGAATTGTGGCAGGCAGGGGACAGACCATGCATAGGTCCATTGACCTCGGGTGGGATTTTATGGTCTCGGGACAAGCGCAGCCAGAAAATCCCACACTAGGAGTGTGTTTACTTCCTAACAACACTGAATTTGTTTAAATGTTTATGTTTATTTTATTAGTGTAACAAATAGGCTTGCATTAACACTGCAACAAAGTTACTGTGAAACTCCCCTAGACTCCACACTCCAGTTCGGGTACACTGAGGGAGAATTTAGCATGGCCAATGGACCTAACCAGCACAGCTTTGGACTGTGGAGGAAACCGGAGCACCCGGAGGAAACCCATGCAGACACAGGGAGAATGTGCAAACTCCACGCAAAAAGTGGCCCAAGCCAGGAATCGAAGTCTCAACTACTTTCTGTGGTGGTGAATTCAGTACATTCGCCACTCTCATGGTTGTTTATGGGTGCTTGCTGTGTGCAAATTGGTTTCCTACATTACCATAGTGACGAGGTTTCAAAGGTATTTGATTGGCTGTAAAGAGATATCTGGTTGCCATAAAAAGCGCCAGAGATTTTGGGATAAACTTAAAAAGGTTCAGACAATGCGGACATACTGATTACACTTGTCGCCAGTAGAGAGAGGAATTAGGGCTGAGAGTTGAGATCATCTCCTGTACACTGAGCTCTCTCTCCCCCTCTTTCCAGCAGCATAGCTGAACAACCAGTCAGGCACAATAGTGTGTATTTGCGCATACGTAAGAAATAAGAAATAGGAGCAGGAGTAGGCCATCCGGCCCTTCGAGCCTGCCCCGCCACCCAACAAGATCATGGCTGATCTGTCGTGGCTCAGTTCCACTTTCCCACCCTCTCCCCATAACCCTTAATCCCCTCTCTTATCAAAAACCCATCAACCCGCTTCTTAAAAATATTTAGCAAGGCAGCCTCCACCACTTCAACGGGCAGAGAATTCCAGATATTCACCACCCTTTGAGTGAAGAAGTTCCTCCTCAACTCCGTTCTAAACCGCCCCCCCTTTATCTTGAGGCTGTGCCCCCTAGTCCTACTGTCTTTTTTGAGCGGGAAGAGTCTCTCCACCTCTATCCTATCCATCCCATTCATCATCTTATACGTCTCAATGAGATCTCCCCTCATTCTTCTAAACTCTAACGAGTACAAGCCTAGTTTATTCAGCCTCTCCTCATAGCTCAACCCCCTCAACTCCGGTATCAGCCTAGTAAACCTCCTCTGCATTCCCTCCAAGGCCAAAATATCCTTGCGCAGGTGCGGCGCCCAAAACTGCACACAGTACTCCAGCTGCGGCCTCACCAATGCCCTATACAGCTGCAGCAAGACCTCCCTACTTTTATATTCAATCCCCCTCGCTATGAAGGCCAGCATCCCATTCGCCTTCCTGACCACCTGCTGCACCTGCAGGCTGGGTTTTTGCGACTCATGCACAAGGACCCCGAGGTCCCTCTGCACCGTCGCCTGCTGCAGTTTTTCGCCACGTAAGTAATAGTCCTTCCTACCATTCTTCCTACCAAAGTGGACCACCTCACACTTGCCAACATTAAATTCCATTTGCCATTTCCTGGCCCATTCACCCAGCCTATCTAGATCCTTCTGCAGACTCTCCACACCCTCCGCACAATTTGCCTTTCCCCCAATCTTGGTGTCATCAGCAAATTTCGACACCCTACACTCGGTTCCCTCCTCCAGATCATCTATATAAATGGTAAATAGCTGAGGCCCCAGCACCGACCCCTGGGGCACCCCACTAGTCACCAACCGCCCGATAGTGACCTTTTAAGCGGCGTCTTGACAAATACATGAATAGGATGGGAATAGAGGGATATGGTCCCCAGAAGGGTAGGGGGTTTTAGTTCAGTCAGGCAGCGTGGTCAGTGCAGGCTTGGAACGCTGAAGGGCCTGTTCCTGTGCTGTATTTTTTTTTGCTCTTTGACAGTGTAAACACAAAAGGTGGAAACCTCCAGTACCAGTGTTTGGATACTTAGGAGCTTTTCCCAGGGTGGAAGAGTCAATTACAAGGAGACATAGGTTTAAGATGTGAGGACAAGGTTTAAAGGAGATGTACGAGGCAAGTTTTTGCACAGAGGGTAGTGGGTGACTGGAAATCGCTACCACATGAGATAGTGGAAGCAGATACAATAGTGACTTTTAAGGGGCGTCTTGACAAATACATGAATAGGATGGGAATAGAGGGATCGGGTCCCTGGATGAGTAGGTAGTCATAGAATCATATAAGTTTACAACATGGAAACAGGCCCTTCAGCCCAACTTGTCCCTGTCGCCCTTTTTCTAAAACCCCAAAATTGCCCGCATTTGGCCCATATCCCTCTATACCCATCTTACCCGTGTAAGTGTCCAAATGCTTTTTAAAAGACAAAATTGTACCCGCCTCTACTACTATCTCTGGCAGCTTGTTCCAGACACTCACCAGCCTCTGTGTGAAAAAAAATGCCCCTCGACACCTTTGTATATCTTCCCTCTCACCTTAAACCTATGCCCTCTAGTTTTTGACTCCCCTGCCTTTGGGAAAAGATATTGACTATCTAGCTGATCTATGCCCCTCATTATTTCATAGACCTCTATAAAATCACCCCTCAGCCTTCTGCACTCCAGAGAAAAAAGTCCCAGTCTATCCAGCCTCTCCTTATAAGTCAAAGATTGCTCAGTGGGGCAGCATGGTCAGTGCAGGCTTGGAGGACCGAAGGGCCTGTTCCCGTGCTGTAATTTTCTTTGTTCTTTGTCTATGTCCAGTAGCTGCAGCGTAAATGTGCTGGATTCTCGTTAAGTATGAGATGACTAGTTGGCTATCCGCCCGGAGCCCCCATCAGTTTAAAAGGCTGGAGGTGGTCACACGGGGGGGGGGGGGGGGGGGCGGTGCAGGGTTTAATGACGGGAGTTGAGAAATGATATTTACAAAACAAAACTCTGGCGGAACAGGGTCTCTTCACCTCTTGCCCATTTCTATCAGAAAGCATAAAGCTTTAATGCCTCAACTCGAGAAAGACTCAAATTCTCCTTTCGGAATCAGAAAGTGATTCTACTGGTTAGCGAAGGAAAGGTGGGGGGGCGGGGAGAGAGAGAGAGACTTTACTTCTTTCCTGTCCCTAAAATTAACCAGGAATGTATCAAATGAACCCAATATCCTTCCCCAGGACCTGACCCCAAGAGCACTGGGGTGAGGCAGGCAGGAAGAAAGTGATCATGAACGGCCCATGAATCTATCAATACCCAATCAACCGGTGCAGCAACACCGACCCGAGGGCTGGGGCAGGAGGCATAGGGTGGGGAGGGGAACAGGGACATGGTGGGGTGCGATTGAGGGCTGGAGATATTTCCTCTAGAAAACAAACCTTAGTAATTTAGAATGACTCGCTGGAGAACTGCAGTTTCTATCCGCATTTTTTTCTCTCTCTCTCTACACGGCATTACTGCGCTGGGAGTTAACATTATTCCGGTGTCTATTACATTTTTGTCAACCGTTTCACAGGTTGAAATCGGTTGTAAAATTAAAAGCTTCGGTATTACACGGGAGTTCACGCATTCTTTATCACAACAGCCTAGACTCCTGAATGTCTGGACCACTTAAGGAGAAATTAACCACGCACAACACACCGCAAAAAAGGCTGCGTTCTTATTTCTTACAGACCTTATTTGTTCCAAAAGTTATATCCAGCAACGGGAAGCCGCATATTCTCCGCGTGGGGGGAATCTCGCTGGGGGGAAAAAAAATCTGGAGCTGGGTTCATGTTTTAGGTCCAGACATTTTTCCCAGCGAAATCCCGACTGTGGCAATCTCGCCTAGGGGAACCAGGAGGTTCATTCGCGCTTCACTGTCCTTTTTTTTATAATCAGCCTGAAAATCTTCAGCTCCCCATTTCACTGTGTTGCTGTTTTTTTGGGGGAGGGGGAAGTGGGTGGTTACAAAAAAATATATACAGGATTCAGTACTCTACTCGCCCTCCACCCCAATCCCATTCCATACACACACACGCACACACAAATAATCCTAGTGCACACATTCAATAGATACAACCCTCACTCTTCACTGGAAAGCAAAGGAGCCTCTTTTTAAATCTTTTTAAAAGATTTTTTTTTAAATCTCCAGTGTATGTGGGGTGGTGGGGAGAATATTTATTCCCCAGAGTCATCCCAGTCCCTGACTGTACAGTCACCGAGACCACCCCCATCCCCCACCTTTAACAACACAAACTCCAAACAAATAGTTAGAAAATAATCATTCTGTACAAACAGCAGCGGGAAAACATGAAGCCAACTGTCAGGCTAGAGAGAGAGAGAGAGAAATCAAGCTATATCGGTGTCTCTCTCAGTTCTACTGGCTCCCACAGTCTGATTTGGGAGGAAAAATTCCATTCATTGTGTGAGTTATTCGGTTCCCCCCCCCCCACCCAAATCCAAATTATTTTTAACTTTTTTGAGCTTTTTTTTAAATACTTTCTGACCCGTTTACATCAACTTTTAACTCGCATTTAATTTTTTCTTAATTGAAATAACTTAAGCAATAAAATGTATAGATTAACGTGACATCAACAGTTATTTCTTCAGTGAATCGACCCACGTTATCGCTGAACCCTTTTCCTACTTGCCCCTAAATATTCTGTTTTTAAAACTGTTCCCCGACCCCCGTTAGTTGTAAAGTTGGTTGTAAATTGACTAGTTTGTTTCTGAAGCGCCCATCTGGCCTCGGGTTGGGGAGAGGAGTTTTCTCAATCCGGCTCCGCTATTGGCATCAATCGGTTCGAATTCTGGCCGGATTTTCAGCAACTGGGTGGACGCATTGCCCACCACCCCCCTGGTGAAAGTCCTGAGGTCCGGGTTTGCATTGCCAGCCAGGTGTGATCCTAAACGGCAGCAGGTCGATCTAATGTGCTAACGGATCTGACTGGGCCGAATGACAATAGGTAGGCATTGTCGCTTTACTCAATAGCCATTTGCCACACACACACACACACACACACATAAGCAGGCAGCATAACCAAGGACCTCACGCACCCCAGACATTCCCTCTTCCACTGGGAAAAAAAATAGATACGAAAGTCTGAGATCACACACCAGCCGACTCAAGAACAGCTTATTCCATCAGACTTTTGAATGCTCCTACCTCGCATTAAGCTGATCTTTCTCTACACCCTAGCTATGGCTGTAACACTGCATTCTGCACTCCCTCCTTTCCTGCTCTGTGAACGGTATGCTTTGTCTGTATAGTCTGCAAGAAACAATACTTTTCACTGTATACTAATACGTGTGACAACAATGAACCAAAACAAAAAATGCACACACAGCGGGAGCTGTCCACCTCTCAAGACCTGTTCAGCCATTGTCTGAACAAGGGGGGAACTCCCCCACTCTATGCAAACATGTGTACTCGACGGGAGGAAAAAGGATGGAAAAGGTATTGAAAAATATCTGTGAGATTTCCACCTTGAATGAAAGAATTTCCTTTCCATCTTTTCTTTTGCAGAAAGAGTATATGATATAGCTCAGGGAGGAGTTGAATGCGAGGAAGGGGGCTGGATAAACTGAGAGAATAACTGGATAAACTGAGGAAGCAGAATGAGAAATCGCAATTCAGCAGCAATTTACCAAATTATTTAAAACGGTCTGAGGCGGTGCAGTCCTTTCACTGGATTTACATTGATTTGCGGGTCCATTTCGCGTGCTTCAAGCGATTGACATCTGCCCAAAATTACGGCCAATTGAAGGTTCGTAAAGCAGCAGCATGTGTAGGGGGAGGCGCTTGTGAAATCCATTTGGGTTAAACCCCCATTGCAGACAGAAAGGTAAATGCCAAGAGGGAATCCTGTGGGGCTGAGGGAGGGGAGAAAGGAGTGGGACTAACTGGAGAGCTCATACAAAGAGGCCCCATAGAGACAATAGAGCAAAGGAACTCCCGCTGTATTGCAAAATTCTGAGGTAAAGCCAAAACTGGAATTGATAAGGGAAGAGGTGGAGGAGACTTGGCCATCGCGTGTTGTATGCTAACCGGCCATCGAGCTTGTGAGAAGATGTTTAGCACTTTTTTTTTGGCTGGCTGCTTCCTTTTGCCAAACATTCTTTTCCTGGCGTTTCTTCCACTCTCTAATGCACAAGGACCTGTGGGATGTAGCTGTTTATTGATACTGAGTGAGCATTATACTTCACTCTCGGATAGGGTGAGGAGGCTGGAGTCTGGGATTAATCAGTTGCCAGTATCAGAAGTGCGCGGTGGTGGAACATCTTGTTTTAGCAAATATCCTGTGTAGAAATTACTGTTCTTCCACTCTCATTACAGACACATGCACACAACCTCACATACAATTTTCTTATACATAGCCCCACAGATTTCTATTACACACATGCTGTTCTACCATCTACACACACATAGCTGCACATAAACTTTCCTCTTATATACCAAGCTACACATACATTCTTAAATGCACACAAGCATTCATGTATAATCCACACAGCCTCACAAACACTCATGCATAATACACATAGCTTACACACACTCATCTATTATACACACAGCCTCATACACACTCATCTATTATACACACCTGCTCGCACACTCATTTATATTACACACAGCCTCACACACACTCACCAATTATACACAGCCTCACACACATTCATCTGTTATACACACAGCCTCACACACATTCATCTATTATACACATAGCCTCACACATACTCATGTGTAATACACACAGTCTCACACACACTCACCCACTATACACACACACATCATGTATATTACACACAGTCTCACACACACCCATGTATATTACGCACAGCCTCACACACACTCATCTATTATACACTCAGCCTCATACACCACCTATTATACACACAACTTCACACACACTCATCTATAATACACACAGTCTCACCCACACTCATCTATTACACACATAGCCTCACACACCATCCATTATACACACAGCCTCACACACACTCATCTATTACACACAGCCTCGTCCATTATACACACAGCCTCTCCCACACTCATCTATTACACACAGCCTCACACACTTATCTATAATACACACAGCCTCTCACACACTCATCTATTACACACAGCCTCGTCTATTATACACAGCCTCTCCCACACTCATCTATTACACACAGCTTCACAGATTCATCTATAATACATACAGCCTCTCACACTCATCTATTACACATCACCTCACACACTCACCTATAATACACACAGCCTCTCACACATTCATCTATTACACACAGCCTCACACACATTCATCTATTATACACACAGCCTCACACGCACCCATCTATTACATACAGCCTCACACATACTCATTTATTACACGGAGCTTCACACACACTCATATTATACACATAGTCTCACACACGCGCATCTATTATAATCAACATCAGACACATACTCATCAATTACACACAGCCTCACACCCACTCATCTATTATACAACACAGCGTCACACACTCATCTATTATACACACAGCCTCACACACTCATCTATTATACACACAGCCTCACACACATCTATTATACACACAGCCTCACACACATTCATCCATAATACACACAACTTCACACACACTCATCTATTATACATACAACCTCACACACACCCATCTATTATACACAGCCTTATACACACTCATCTATTATACACAGCCTCACACACACTCATCTATTATACATACAGCCTCACACACATTCATTTATTATACACATTGCCTCACACACATGCATCTATTATACACACAGTCTCACACACACTCATCTATTATGTACAGACTCACATGCACTCACTGGTATATACACTGCCTCACACACTTATCTACTTTACACACAGCCTCACACACTCATCTACTTTACACACAGCCTCACACATTCGTCTATTATATACAGACTCACAAACACTCATCCATTATATACACACAGCCTCACACACTCATCTATTATATACACAGACTCACACACACACTCATCCATTATATGCATACAGCCTCATACACTTGTCTGTTATACACAACCTCACACACATTCACCTATTACATATACAGCCTCACACACACTCATCAATTACACACAGCCACATAAACATGCAACTATTATAAACAACCTTATGCACACTCATCAATTATACACAGCCTCACACATACTCATCTATTATACACACAGCCTTATACACACTCATCCATTACACACAGCCTCACACACACTCATCTGTTATATACACAGCCTCACACACACTCAACTATAACACACAGTCTCACACACACGCATCTATTATATACAACTTCACACACAGCATCACACACAAGCATCTATTGTACACAGACTCACAAACACTCATCTATTATACACACAATCTCATAAACACTCATTTGTTATATACAGACTCACAAACACTCATCCATTACATACACACAGCCTCACACACATTCATCTATTATATACAGACTCACTAACACTCATCCATAATACACACAACCTCATACACACTCATCCATAGTACATACAATGTCACACACACTCATCTATTATACACACAGCTTCACACACATTCATCTATCATACACAGACTCACACACTCTCATCTATTATACACACAGCCTCACACTCATCTATTGTACACACATTGCCTCACGCACAGTCATCTATTACACACAGCCTCACACACACTCACTTATTATACACAGCCTCACACACACACTCACTGATTATACACAACCTCATACACTCTCATCTATTATACACAGCCTCACACACACTCATTTATTATATGCACAGCCTCACACCACTCATCTATTATTATGCATAATCTCAGACACATTCATGTATAATACACACAGCCTTGCACAGCCATGTATAATACACAGTCTCACACACACATCTATTATACACATCCTCACACACTCTCATTTATTATACGCACAGCCTCACACACACTCATCTATTATACACATAGCTTCACACACACTGACTTATTACACACACAGTTTCACACACACTCATCTATTATATACACACCGTCTCACACACACTCATCAATTACACACAGCCTTACATACATGCATCTATTGTGCACATAGCTTCACACACTCATCTATTACATACAACCTCACACACAATTATCAATTACATACAGCATCACACAAAAGCATCTATTATACACAGACTCACAAACGCTCATCTATTATACACAGTCTCACACACATTCATCTATTATACAAAGAATCACAAACACTCATCTATTATTCACATAGCCTCACACACAGTCTCACACTCACTCACCTATTATACACAGCCTCACACATATTTATCTATTATACACACCTCACACACACTCATCTAGTATACACACAGCCTCACACTCACTCATGTTATACACACAGCCTCACACTCATGTTATACACACAGCCTCACACACACTCATTTATTCTCAGAATGTGCTCATATAATCTCACACAATATGATCGACCCAGACGTACACACAGCTTTGCACGCTTACACACACATAATCTTACACATTTACATCTATTTTAATACCCTTACTGCCTTACACTCATTTACACAGAGCCATACGTTCATTTACACAGTCTTGCACACTTTCCCATATGACATCTTCACACACTCTCAGACCATGCCTTGCTCATATTACACACACACACACGGACATACACACACACACAAACACAGCTACAACCCGAGTTGGATGCACACACACACGTAATAATTTACAAGCTCTCACACATATACACAATCAGACATCCTCATACATAAACGCTCAGAAACAATCGCACATAGCCACGGCGTTTCGCTACAGATGACACGAATACACATGAACACACACACACACAAGAACCCCACATACAGAGCTAGAAACTCATATACTCATCGGAACACACTCACAGCACGTAACAGCACACACAACATACACTCACACCACATAATAACACTCACACACACGGGCTCGCATCCTTTCGTATCTTCCACACAACGCACACTTGTACACTTTCGCTTCGGCACTCTGACAAAACACACACTCGCATTTCCACGTACACATCCATTCACACTTTCCTACTCACACGCACACTCGAATGCAGACACAAAAGACAGTAGATTAAACTGGCTGTGAACAACCAGTTCACCAGAAATATTCCCAACAACCCGAGAGAGGAGGAAAAAGAACGAGGTGTACATCTTGTTGGAAATTGAAACGCAATGTTTAAAAAAAAAGGCATGCCGTGCCGGAATGATCTTCACACTGTCAGCATTCGACTCCCTTTAAAACTTAATGTTATGTCGATTCCAATCCTTAATTTTTTTTTACCGTTTTCATAATCCAAGCGATTATCCTTTGGTGTGATTCCCAATGTCTTAAAATGTTTTCCGATTTGCTGGCGGTGGTTACGTTCTCTGTACCTGTCCGTGTACTCGTGACGGCTGTGTGAAGTGCATTGTTAAAGACATGACAACAACCCCCTTCTTAATGCAACATCTCTTCACTCCAGATCACTTACCTGCAGCCCCTCCTTCCAGGGAGAGATACCTATGGTCCCACCTTCACTTTAAGGAAGGTGAAACCTGAACTGCATTCTGGAAAGAGTGATGGGGTGATGGGAGAAGAAGAAGAAGAAAAAAAGGACCTTCTCCCGGCGCAATTTTAGCCAAAGTGTAAACGCCCCCACTCCAACGCTTGTCTTTTACGGGTCCTTCCTTTTCTCTCTTCTCTGTCTGTCTTTCTTCCTCTGGATACAGCTCTGGCATAAACTGAGCAACAGCACACACACACACACACACACACACAAACTAACCCCCCTTCCCCACCCCCTTTCCCAGCCAAACCTTACTGAGATAGCAGCAATCCCGCCTCGAATGGTCTCCACAGCCAGACAGCGCTTCCTGTAGCAGTTACCTATCTCACTCCATCTCTGGTGTGGCCCGTTCTCCCTCCTATAGTTTACCCCCCTCGCTCTCTCTCTCTCTCTCTTTCTCTCTCTCTCTCTCTTGGAAAAGGCGATTGGACAGATCGATTCACCTCCAGGAAATCTGCATCCATGTAGATCTCTCAATAACAAAACACAAAATAAGAATCATAATAATAATAACCCGGGACAGCCGGTCGAAAAATATCACATCCCACTTCCCTCCTTCCACTCCACTCCACCCCTAACCCCCTTCTCCAGTTGTCCCGGCAAAGCCACCCTTGAGTTCTTCTGCTAAGTGTCTCCCAAAATAAGTGAGGTCCTGGGCAGTGTCTCCCCACCTCCCCCCCCCCCCCCCCCATCCATGTGTCTCTGCGTGTTTTGTTACAAATGAATGGAAGACAGTCAATAAATTATATATCGTGGCTATTTTATCAGATATCTAGGCTGGGGAGGGTGTGGGGTGGGCTGCAATTTAATTTGGTTCTGGGACACCTTATAGGGAGGGACCTTATAGGTACCACTTAGCCCCAGCCTCCCACACCCCCTCCCCCACCCCTTCCATGGCTGCCCTCAAACTGTAATAGAGGGAGGGAGAGAGGGAGAGAATTATAGATGATTTCAATCTCATTGAGACCCAGGGGCTGAGTCGGGGCAAAGCTATAACACCAACAAGAAATCACCAAACCACCATCCCCCACCCCCCAGCTCCCACCACCTTCCTCAGACAAGTGTCCAGACCATAAACAAAACCAGCAAGTAACATTGACCATCATAAATATTGTTGACCAGGTCAGTCCATTGTTTAAGACCCAAGGGTTTTTTTTGTTTCAAAAGGGACTCTTGTTTTGTTTTGGGGGGAGCTGGTGAAGGGTGTGTTTGTAATGCGGGGGGGGGGGGTAGATTTTTCCTGCGCATATCAAATCGATCCCAAATGGTAAATCGATTCAAATTCCATAAAGATTGAAAACTTGCTCTCGGACTGGCGGTGCCGAACTTCCGAGCTGCAAGTCACCAAAGCGAGAAATCAATATCATCGACACCTGTCACCGTCGGATATTTCTCTGTGTTTTTAACACTGCGGCCAGGTTATCGCCGATTCAAGGTTAGGAGGTGAGCGAAAGGCTTTCAACTCGATTTTAGGGGCTGCTTCAGGACCAAACCTAAGTCTCTGTCTCCCTCAAGAGTATGTGTGCGGTTTTACACCACTGGCTCCCTTCCTCTCTCCAAATGCCTGCAGTTGGAACAATTGCAGTCCAATTTTAGGATAACAGAACTGAATCATAGAATCCCCACAGTGCAGATGGAGGTCCAGTCGGCCCATCGAGTCTGCACCTATACAGCAGGTTCGCCCGCCAGGCAGCACGGTGGCATAGTGGTTGGCACTCCTGCCTCACAGCGCCAGGGGCCCAGCTCCGATTCCTGGCTTGGGTCACTGTCTGTGTGGAGTCTGCACATTCTCCCCATGTTTGCGTGGGTTTCCCCCGGGTGCTCCGATTACCTCCCACAGTCTGAAAGGCGTGCTGGTTAGGTGCATTGGCCATGCTAAATTCTCCCTCAGTGTACCCGAACAGGCGCCAGAGTATGACGACTAGGGGATTTTCACGGTAACTTCATTGCAGTGTTAATGTAAGCGTACTTGGGACACTAATGAATGAACTTAAACTTAAACCCAGTCCATCTCTGCATCACCGCGCACTAATCCCTTGAACCTACACATCTTGGAACATGAAGAAACAATTTACCATGGCCAATCCACCTAACCTGCGCAACTTTGGAGTGTGGGAGAAAACCAGAGCACCCGGAGGAAACCCTCGCAGACACGGGGAGAATATGCAAACTCTACACAGACAGTGACCTAAGGCCAGAATAGAACCTGCGTCCCTGGCATCATGAGGCAGCAGTGCTAACTATCATACCACCCAAAACATGGCAATCGAACAATGAAGGGGAGCACTAATGTTTGAAACGGTGGCTTCTTGATCTTTGGTCAAATACTCTACCACTGAGTTTGACCTCTCAGATTTTAGTTTCCATTTCATTTCCATATGAGGTTCCCCTTCCTCTATGGGGTCCTCCTCTCACTCTCCCCTATAAAGAGATACATTACCAACATTACGAAATGATGCAAAGGTATTTAAGTTGTCTACATAGATCAAGTTGCAGATACCTGTAATATTCACTTAATGTTTGTCATGCTGTTTCTTTTGTTAAAATGTTGTTCATTTTTTCAAAATTACAAAGCCAATGTGCAGAGTGAATGGGGCAAGCTCTTGTTCCATCTTCTTGCGTACTCCAAAAAATGATTCAAATTCAAATTGAATCAAATTTATGGTCCCCACAAGAGAGAGATACAGGGCAGGATTTTAACGCTTCGGTTGTCCCCAAACTATAAAATCCCACCCAAGGTCAATGGACATTTCTATGATCCACCCCTCGCCTGCTCCAATTCCCATGGCGGGCGGGGTGGTAAAATTACAGCCACATGATCCAAGCTGCCAAGAAAAGGCGCATCACTCCATCTTGGCTTGATCTGATGCTTGATTTTAGCCAAAAAGACATTCTTTTTCAAAACTGTCTTTGCCACTGTTGGGATCAGTGAAATCACCCAATTTCTGCATTTGTTGGCTAATTTAGTTACTTGCAGCTTTTGCTTATATTGCAAAAACAGTGCATCTAACAAACACTTACGGTTTGTCATATTCAGACATCATACTTCCTGTGTCCTACTTTCATGTCATACACACACACACCATACATATTCTTAGGTCATATGTACAATGTATTCTACCTCAGTTCAGATTCTTCTATCTAATTAGTTTTGTTATTCAAATTCAATTCAAATCCTTTCTATCTAATTGACTAAAGCACAAGTGTATTAATTATTGATTATTGAACCTATTGATTGTGACTCAAGCGTTTGCAAACTTCTTACTAAGCAGAAAATGAATCGTTCAATTGTAGGTAATTTTTTTTGAAAAGTGCTTTCCTGGGTCATTTTTATCTGCAACCCGTTTATTTAGTGCAGACTCAACATTGACTTCTAATATAATCAAACATTATACATAGCATATCGCCAAATAGCACAATTAAACTTATGATGTCAATCTTTTTGTATTTCAATTGCTTCCCTAATATATTTGGTTGAATGCCTTAATCTGTTACATGAATACTTTGATCAAGAACAGGTTAGAAGGACAAGGGCAGCAGATACCAGGGAACACCACCACCTGGAAGTTCCTCTCCAAGTCACTCAACATCCTGACTTGCAAGTATATCACCACTCCTTCACTGTTGCTGGGTCAAAATCCCAGAACTTCATCCCTAACAGCAGTGTGGATGTACCTACACCTCAGGGACTTCAGTGTTTCAAGAAGGCAGCTCAGCACCACGTCCTCAAGGGCAACTAGGGAAGGTAACAAACACTGACTTAGCCAGCGATGTCCACATCCTGTCAATGAATAAATAAAAGTCACTCAGTAGAGGTAATTTTAACTTTGTACCGTAGTGTAAACTGACGTAAACTATGGGTGGGATTTTACGGCCTCACTTGAGCGAGATCAGACATTCCCGCCTGAAGTCAACAGATATTTAGGTATTAACAGGGGGCTTAGTGCCTATAGAGTGACCCTAACCCTCAATCTCTTTGATGTAAAGCATAAACTTTCAATGAAGTAATATTAGTGAACTACGTTCAATGGTTTATTTTGCACAAGGTAAAAGGCAGGAGGAAAAACGGCATTTATATGTTGTGAAAAATGTGCTTCTGCGAGGGAGGCAGTGTCTGTGTTTGTGCAAGAGACAGAAAGTTTCCCGATGCATGCCCATGTGAAGGTGAAGTAATTCTGTGATAGGAGGGAAAGGACAATCTCTCTCTAGCATTATGGTTTGAATGGTCCTTGATGGAAATTGAAGCGGAAGGCCGAAGACAGAAAACTAATTTTTACTTGGACATGGGTTCGAGTTCCTGAGCCAGGCTCAGCCACAGAAGAGTTTTCAAAGAAACATCAGCATCCCTGATGTAGAGGTCCCCAAGCAATACCTCAAGTTAATAGCACTGTGGGTGTGTATCTACACAACATGGGCTTCCGCAGTTCAGGAAGGCAACTCACCACCACCTTCTCAAGGGCAATTAGGGATAAGCATCAAATGTTGGTCTTGCCAGCAACATTCACACCCCATTCACTAATTTGAAACAATCTCCCTCTCCATAGAGCTTTTGTGGTGCATTCCTGATCAAACAGCAATAGTGCCACATCAAACTAGACTGAGACCACCCTTGAGCCACCACACAACAGAGAACAGGCTGCAAAATTTAAGCTTCTGATAAAGAATCATCCAAACTCATAAAGTTGGCTCTATTCTCTCTCCATAGATGCTATCAGACCTGCTGAGATTTTCTAGCAATTTCCATTTCCGTTGCAGAATCTGAAGTCTTTTCACCTTGATGGAAGTGCTGTCAGCTGTGTGTCTGTGAGTCTTGCACAATCTATGCAAGACTCATAAGAACATAAGAAATAGGAGCAGGAGTAGGCCATCCAGCCCTTCGAGCCTGCCCCGCCATTCAATAAGACTCGAACACAATAAA
The DNA here is from genome assembly GCF_965287045.1 of Carcharhinus amblyrhynchos. NCBI lineage: Eukaryota > Metazoa > Chordata > Chondrichthyes > Carcharhiniformes > Carcharhinidae > Carcharhinus > Carcharhinus amblyrhynchos. The sequence goes on from NC_137329.1 coordinate 117,440,755, forward strand.
GACGACAGCAACGTTTCTTACTGTCAGATGCAATTTGTTTCTTTGCCTCTTCAACTTTGAAAGTCTCACCAGCCTGTATCCAAATCATCTCCATTTGAACAACCTTTTCCTGTGTGTGTGTGTGTGTGTGTGTGTGTGTGTGTCTGTGTATATATGTGTGTGTGTGTGTGTGTGTGTGTGTGCGCACCCCATTCCTGTGATGTCGCCTACTACTTCAAGAAATATGTGATTGACTTTTAAACTCAGAAAGTAGAAATATTTGCACGATACAGTGGGGAATAGGACATGTAGGTGTTGCGTACAGATCAGCTTCCTTTTGTTGGAGGCATCCTCTTTTCTGTTCTTAGTGATTTTTTTATTGACTGCAGAACAATAGATCGACTGAATATGCAAAAACCTACATGCCTAATGAACCAAAATTCTCTATCTTGCTCTCCTTCCAACACTTCAAAGGAATGAGTATTCATATCATGTGTCAGTCTATTCCCCAAATTAAACATGGGATGGCAGAAAACAACATTTTGGAAAAGACAAAGCATCCCTGATGTGGAAATGCAGACAAGCAAAAAAAAATGCAACTGGACTGACTTGAGATGCATACAACCAGAAGACCAGTAGCCAGATTTCTATCAATTCCTCCAATCAATCAATGAGCTTGTTTACTGGGATAATGTGATAAATTTCAGCTGCAGATTACAGGCCGGTCTCAACCAAATTAGACCATGTTTGGGAGTCTCTTGAACATAATTAGAGTCAAAGACTCATAGAGGTTTACAGCATGGAAACAGGCCCTTCAGCCCAACTTGTCCATGCTGCCCTATTTTTAACGACTAAGCTAGTCCTAGTTGCCTGCGATTGGCCCATATCCCTCTATGCCCACTTACCCATGTAACTGTCTAAACGCTTTTTAAAAGACAAAATTGTACCCGCCTCTGGTAGCTTGTTCCAAATACTCACCACTCTCTGTGTGAAAAATTGCCCCCCAGACCTTTTTGCATCTCTCCCCTCTCCCCTTAAATCTATGCCCTCTAGTTTTAGACTCCCCTACCTTTGGGAAAAGATGTTGACTATCTAGCTGATCTATGCCCCTCATTATTTCATATACCTCTATGAGATCATCCCTCGGCCTTCTATACTCCAGAGAAAAAAGTCCCAGTCTATCCAGCTTCTCCTTATAATTTTGTTTTCACTCAAAATAGACAAAGCTGTTGGGAACGAGATGGTTAACACTCCCAGTGGCATAAATAAGAACATCAGATGATGAAGGTGCAGCGCTCCGAAAGCTTGTGATTCCACATAAACCTATTGGACTTCAACCTGGCGTTCTGAGACTTCTTTATGTGCCCACCCCAGTCTAACACCAGCATCTCCACATCATAGACTTCAAAATAAGGCTGTGTGTAAGTGTAATGCTGGGTGAAAGTTTCAGTAACCTTTCCCCCTTCTGAGCAGCAAATGAAAGACATTCAAAGAATTATGCGGAGAAGAATTCCACTTGGATTCTCCAGTTTATAAATCTGTTCAGACTCAAGATCAATAATGCCTCCACATCCAGGCTTAGATCTATACGGCTGACTTGTAGATTAACACTTCAATCAGATAAGTCTGACATTGACCAATTTCCATTGGCGGTACACATTTAGGCTTCAATATTATAATCATTCTGCCATTTCCCAATCAGATGATGGATACATGCTGGAATTGTAACGGGGTCATTTGGGGCAGCACAGTGGCACTGTGGTTTGCACTGCTACCTTCACAGCACGAGGGAAACAGGTTTCATTCTAAACTCAGGTCACTGCCTGTGTGGAGTTTGCATGTTCCCCCCGTGACTGCCTACGATTCCTCCAGGTGCTTTAGTTTCCTCCCACAGTCCAAAGATGTGTGGGTTAAGTTGACTGGCCATGCTAAATTGCCCTTTAGCGTCAGGGGGACTGGCAGGATAAATATTTGGTGTTACGGAGAATGGGCCTGGATGAGATTGCTGCCAGTGCAGGTTCGATGGGAAGAATAGCCTCCTTCTACACTGTAGGGATTATGTGAGTCAGAGATACATCTTGAAGTTCATATATTTTTAACTGAGCCTTCACATTTTTGGTTAATATACTTAAATGATTCTTAACTTTGGATTTCCTTATGCCATTTTGATAACCATAGTTCTGATGCCTTATTGATATAATGCTTTCAAATAGGTAATCAAGTGATAGGACCATCGTTGAAGTGTGGTTGTGTATGTACAGAATACAGAACTGCAGGAGCCTTTTTTTCTGTGCATTCCCATGCCAAAGAAGCAGATAGTATCTCCAGTTTCCAAATGTTGGGCAGTTAAAGAGATTATAACAATGGAGCACTTTCTGACTCTCATTGCCACTCAGATGTGTGCACCCATCCTGATTATTAGCTAATGTAGGGAGGGTCCGGCACCAAAGAGCATGAATGCTGCTTCTCAGAGCAACACCAAGTCTCCCCAGATGAGGGAAGCTGAGACAGAAGATAAAAAGGAATAAGCAGTATTTGCAAAGCCCGAGTGATTGCAGGCCATTTCATGGCATAGCACAAAGAAGAATTTGGGGCAGCACAGTAGCAGAGTGGTTAGCACTGCTGCCTCACAGCTCCAGGGACCTAGACTCGATTCCTGGTTTGGGTCACTGTCTGTGTGGAGTTTGCACATTCTCCTCGTGTCTGTGTGGGTTTCCTCTGGGTGCTCCGGTTTCCTCCCCCAGTACAAAGATGTCCAGGTTAGGTTCATTGGCCATGCTAGAAATTGCCCCTTAGAATCCTGAGATGAATAGGTTAGAGGGATTAGCGGGTAAATATGTAGGGATATGGGGGTAGGGCCTGGGTGGGATTGTTGTCAGTGCAGACTAGATGGGCCAAGTGGCCTCTTTCTGCACTGTAGGGTTTCTATGATTCTATGAATTAGCCGTCTTAGTATTACAGTCATAAATTGGCTGTAAAGTGCTTTGGCATATTCTGGGTTCATGAAAGAGGCTACATATTGAGTATGCAAGTCTTTTTTATTGCCAAGAGAGTATAACTGACATCTAGCAGCCATCTAAATGACTTACTTCTGCTGCTGGAGAAACCCATAGAAGGAAGAATAGATTAAGTTCTGGGGCAAACTAAGCATGCACTATGATAGAGGGAAAGAAAGGACGAACTACCTATATACACAGTTTAATTTTAGAATATTAAGTACAGCAACACATTATTTCAGCTGAGTCCAGATTCCTAAGACTTCTCTTGGGCTTTCATTTGTATTGTTTCCGTATCATTAAGTTACAAGTGTGATCACTTGGGTGAATGCTCAAATACCAACTTTGATATCCATATTTCTTCAATGTTAATATTAATGGGATACAATTTCTATGCACTTTACTTGATTTTCTGATGAAGTAACTTGGGGAGATTTCCCATTGGAAATTTTATCCCAGTTCTATTCTCCTTAAGCTTCTCAATCAGTTTCTCGGGATCAAGGGCGATTTGCTTACTCCAGGAATCTTGGGGGTTCTGAGATGGGTGGTAAGTCCAATGCATGATCCGCAGAGTCTGACACATGTAGGGCAGGTGATGCTTGAAGGGTAGTTGGATGGATTGTTTGGAGGTTTGTACACTCTCTGTAATACCTCGACTTTGCCTCCGCACATTCCCAGTGAAATTTCCCGATGTGTTCAGTGCCTTCCTGAATGAGCCTTCTTCTTTGTGGTCAGTCACAAGCCAAGGCCCTCCCACAAGTTGGCAGGTCTGGTGAAATTTGATTGGGGACATCCCTAAAGCATTTCAGTGGTCCTCCTGTGTGTCTGTACCATGGCCAGGTTTCGAGTAGAGCAGTTCCTTCTGGAGTCTGGTACAAATAACATGCCCTGCCCAACAGATCTGGTTTTAAGTGATTAGCATCTCCATGCTTGACAAGTTGACTTGGGTGAGGATGCTGTTGTAGACCACGTTTCTTACCAACATAATTGTGTGAATCCACTTGATTGGGACACAAATATTGGGCACTATGAAGTTTCTATACTATCATGTGGCCTCATTATTGTAAGACTCCCCTTCTGGTGTACCTGAGGCACTATTCAGGTTGTTTGCTGCTCAATGGCAGTCCACAGAGCAGGTAACTCACTGAAACTCCTTGATGATGTCGTTGAGAGTGCTTTTCAGATCCATTCATGTTTAAGAAATATCAGTAAAGGAATCAAGTGTTATGGGGATAAGGCGGGAAAGTGGAGTCGAGGATTATCATTTCAGACCAGTCATGATCTTATTGAATAGCGGACCAGACTTGATGGACTGAATGGTCTCTTCCAATGCCTTATGGTCTTATGATCTTCTATTTCACCAGCGAACCTAAAATCACCAAAGCAACTGAGCCTCTTCCATTCAGCAGGGATCAATTCATTTATAATTCCATTTCCGTAACCAAGAAGGTAGATGAGGGGAGTGCAGTTGATGTTGTCTACATAGACTTTAGCAAGGCCTTTGACAAGGTATCGCATGGTAGGTTGTTGCATGAGGTTAAATCTCACAGGATCCAGGGTGAGGTAGCCAAATGGATACAAAATTGGCTTGACGACAGAAGCCAGAGGATGGTTGTGGAGGGATGTTTTTCAAACTGGAGACCTGTGACCAACAGTGTGCCTCAGGGATTGATGCTGGGTCTACTGTTATCTGTCATTTTTATTAACGATTTGAATGAGAATTTAGTAGGCATGGTTAGGGAGTTTGCAGATGACACCAAGACTGGCAGCATAGTGGACAGTGAAGAAGGCTATCTAGGATTGCAATTGGGCCGGTGGACTGATGAATGGCAGATAGAGTTTAATTAAGATAAATGTGACATAATCCATTCTGGTAGATCAAATCGGGACAGGACTTACTCAGTTAATGGTAAGACATTGGGGAGAGTTATAAAACAAAGAGGAGTACAGGCTCAAAGCTCCTTTGAAGTGGAGTCACAGGTGGACAGGGGAGTGAAGAAGGCATTTGGCATGCTTGGTTTCATTGGTCAGAACATTGAACACAGGAGTTGGGACATCTTGTTGAAGTTGTACACACATTAGTACGACCACACCTGGAGTACTGCATACAGTTCTGGTCACTCTATTACAGAAAGGATATTGTTAAACAAGAAAGAGTGCAGAAAAGATTAACTAGGATGCTACTGGAACTTGATGGTTTAAGTATTAAGGAGATGCTGGATAGACTGGGACTTTTTTCTCTGGAACATAAGAGATCTTATCTTACAGTGATCTTATAGAGGTCTATAAAATAATGAGGGACATAGATAAGGTCAACATCTTTTCCCAAAGCTACAGGAATCTAAAACTAGAGGGCATAGGTTTAAGTTGAGAGGAGAGAGGTACAAAAAGGTCCAGAGGGGATTTTTTTCCCACAGAGGATGGTGAGTGTCTGGACGAGCTGCCAGAAGTGGTACAATTTTGTCTTTTAAAAAGCAGTTTGACAATTACATGGGTAAGATTGGTGTAGAAGGATATGGGCCAAATGCGGGCAATTGGGAGTAGCTTAGTGGTAAAAACTGGGTGGAATGGACAAGTTGGGCCAAAGGGCCTGTTTCCACGCTATAACCTCTATGACTCGATGACTCTTCTGACTTGCAATCATGAACACCAACTGTATTCCATCCTCAAACTCCTTAAAATCCTTTAAAGTGCTTGCTATCTGCTTTAAGTGACGGGGGTGACACAGAATAGACGGGTGAGTCATTATGTTCTTTGCATGAATCAAGTATATTGTTGCCTCAATATTAATCAGTCACTGAACAGCCTCCCATGATGGATTCACCGTAGTCCCTTCTTCACTCCCTGACTTTGCTGTCTCTCTATGGAAAAATCGCTGGCAGTCAAAGGATAATTTTCCAGCTTTGCACACCCAGCAGGAGCCTTGCCTGCTGAGAGCCTATAACAGAAATTCCAATGTGTGCTACACACAGTTTTAAGTGTCAGAAAATTACCCCGTGATGATGGCATTGTTATGTATATTGAGATTGCAATGACAATGCATGCTGGATTCTTGTAGTGCAGCACAAACATTGCTTTGTAACTGATGGAAGTCAAAATCATTGTCGCGGTGAATGAATGCAATTATCATTGCATAAACCAAGCAAATTGTTGCCTCAACATCGCTGAGGCACTGTAACGTCTTCCAGTTGGTGATCCCCATGATGGGCTCAAAGTAGGAAAAGGGTTTTATTTGCTGACTAGCATCTTGTGGGGTACCTGTTGGTGACACTGTTAATCTCTGGAAAGGAATGTGTGCACCATATGGGAAAGAATTTGGCGGAGAGAAAGGAGTATTGGTAACAATTGTGTATCATAGAATCCCTACAGTGCAGAAGGAGGTCATTTGGCCCATCGAGCCTGCACCAACGACATTGCCACCCAATCCCTATCCCTGTATTTACCCTGCTGATCTCCCATTACGCTAAGGGGCAATTTAGCATGGCCAATCAATCTAACCCACATGTATGTGGACTGTGGGAGAAAGCCGGAGCACCCAGAGAAAACCCACACAGATACAGGGAGAATGTGCAAGCTCTACGTAGACAGTGACCCAAGCCATGAATCAAACCCATGTCCTTGGCACTATGAGGCAGCAGTGCTAACCACTGTGCTACCGCACTGCCCATGCATGTTCTTCAGCATAATGGAATAAATGTTAAATATCTTGTTCAGTGAATTTAGTACCGGCACAAACAGAGGCTCAATGAAGCCGTTAGTCTTTATGCAGTATGATTCAATGAAGTTGAAAGAAGTGAGGTCTTCTGCATCATCGGTTCCAAGTAGTTAGTCATCAATCCTTCTCAGCACTCACTCTTCAAATAGTGGGAAGAATTCTCCTTTGTTGGTTGTACCGACAAAAGATGACCTCTATTCAGGTACTGCTATGAGTCTCCATGTGACAGCACAGTACAATTAAAAAGTACCTGGATGAATAGGCACTTGGCACGTCATAGTTTTCAAGGCTATGGGCCAAGTGTTGGTAAATGGGATTAGGTGGGAGTTCAGGCGTTTCTTATATCCTACATGCAGGAGAGGCCGTTCAGCCCTTCGAGGTACAGACTCGATGGGCCAAAGGGCTTCTTCTGCACTGTAGGGTTCTATGACCCCAGCTAATAAGGCATATGGGCCAGAATGTGCCCCTGGGTAGGTAGAACCAGAACACAGGATTTACCTTCCTGTTTTAATACCCATTCTCACAATACCTCTTTGTGAATGATCTACATATAACACTGCGGGGATGCATTTGGGTGATCAAAGCAGTTTAGTTTAAAATTGTCCAACTCCTCCTCGGGTAGGTAGTAAAATAATTGGCAATCATATCCAGATACAACACTGTGTGACAATTCTCCTCATTTCAAACTGACTATGTTCTGCACCTGACAAAGAGGGAGTCCCCTCAAAAGCTTGTGAGTTTACTATCAAATAAATTGGTTGGACTAAAACCTGGTGTTGTCAGACTTTCTACTGCCTCGCAAGTGCAGCATGCAGGCGACACTAATGTTCACCCTTCCTCCAATCTGCCAGTCCCTCAGTTCATTAGCATTGATCTTCTCGCCAGGTTAGGCATTTCACCATTCCCTCACACCATCCATAATAATCTGAAAATTCTTGTTCCACAAGCAGCATTTTAGGAATCCTTTTCACCCTCTATTACCTTTTGTAAATTCTTTCATAGAAACATAGAAGATAGGGGAAGGAGGAGGCCATTTGGCCCTTCGAGCCTGCTCTGCCATTCATTACAATCATGGCTGATTGTCCAACTCAATAGCCTGATCCTGCTTTCTCTTAATTGGGATAGAAAGTTGTAGAACTATACGATAACAACAATTTGCATTTATATAGCATCTTTATTACAGCAAAACATCCCAAGGTGTATCCAACAGGAGTGATTCTTAATTAAAATTCATTATTCACATAAAGTAACATAAAAAGATCATAAGAAATAGGAGCAGGAGTAGGCCACCTAGCCCCTCGAGCCTGCCCCACCCTTTAATAAGATCATGGCTGATCTGATAATGGTTCAGTTCCACTTACCCGCCTGCTCCCCTCCATAACCTTTGATCTTGTTCACCCCAAGTACCATATCTAGCCACCTCTTGAATATAGTCAATGTTTTGGCACCAACTACTTCCTGTGGAAATGGATCCCACAAGCTCAACACTCTTCACATCGTCCTAAATGCCCTACCCCGAATCCTCAGACTGTGACCCCTGGTTCTGAACTCCCCCACCATCATGGGACGCAAGCATCGCTAACTAGGCCAGCATTTTTATTGTCCATCCCTTATTGCCCTTCAGAAGGTGCTGGCTCACCACCTTCTTGAACCACTGCAGTCTGTGTGGTGTTGATCCATCCACAGTGTTGTTTGGGAGGAGCCACCAGGATTTTGTCCAAGGAATGGCAACATATCATAGAATTATAGAATCCCTACAGTGCAGACGAGGCCACTCAGCCCATCAAGTCTTTCCGACAGAGTATCTAACCCCGGCCCTCTTCCTGCCCTATCCCTGTAATCCTACACATTTACCATGGCTAATCTCTGCTAATCTGCACATCTTTGGATTGCAGGAGGAAACCGGAGCATCTGGGGAAAATCCCTGCAGACACAGGGAAAATCTGCGACACACAGGCAGTCGCCCAAGGCTGGAATTGAACCTGGGTGCCTGGAGCTGTGAGGCAGCAATGCTAACCATTGTGCCATCCTGCCACCCTAAGATCAGGGCGGTGTATGGCTTGGAGAGGAACTTGGCAGCGTTCCCATGTATCTGAAGCCCCTGTCCTTTTGGATGGTCGTGGTCACAGGTTTGGAAGGCCCTGCCTAAGGTGTTTCGGTGCGTTGCTGCAGCCTAAGTTGTGGATGTTGTACACTGCTGCCACTGTGTGTTGGTGGTAAATGGAGTGGATATTGGATGTGCATTACAACCGAAGAAACATTCTGTAGTTGGATTGATGCACCCTGCATTAGTTGTAATGTTCAAGCATCTAATATAATGGTTAATGAATTATTCAGCAGTATTATTAAGGTGTATCCTATCTAGGTTCAGTTCTAATATATCCTAGTTCAGTGAAAGCAGACTAAGAGACGTCACGTATTTCTGTAAATGACTTAAGATAGAGCAAAGGAAAGAATCTCAGCTAATTCTATTGTGGCGTACAATGAGGGAATGGAACCTCTGAGTAAGCTGGTACGTTGCATTCTCTTCGTGAAAGAAAAACACAGAGGGGCTGAAAACAAAACCAGCCAGCTCAAAAGCAGGGACAGTCATGAGGAAGGAACAAATAGAATCTTTAAAAAGCACTAAGAATCAGTGAGCTGTGAAAGAAATGGGCCGTGTTGCAAATATTGGAATCTCACTGAAGCATCCAGTTTGCTTTAGATGCAGCAAGGAAATGACACAATGATGCACACATCAATATTTCAAAGAAGACACCACATTTATACGGCACCGTATCTCGTCCCTCAGAATTGCCACAAGGTGCTTCGCACACAATGACATTTAGTGACCATCCATTGGCTAGCAAATGTAGCATGCTCTTTGCACACAGCAAGATCCCATAAATTTAACTCATCTCCCATTACTGGGATAGTGCAGCACAGATGGCACAGTGGTTTAGCACTGCTGCCGCATGGCATCAGGGACCCAGGTTCGATTCCCAGCTTGGGTCGCTATCTGTGTGAAGTTTGCACATTCTCCCTGTGTCTCGTGGGCTCCCTCCGGGTGCTCCGGTTTCCTCCCACAGTCTGAAAGACATGCTGGTTAGGTGCTTTGGCCTAAACAGGCGCCAGAGTGTGGTGACTAGGGGAATTTCACAGTAACTTCATAGCAGTGTTAATGTAAGCCTTATTTTTGTGACTAATAAATAAACTTTACTTTAAATGCCTACACTGAGAAACATGTTGATCTTGTTTTTCATTTCATTGAAATGTGGGTGGGATACCAGGAGAATCCCCACATTTTTTTGACAGGAAAGTTTGAAGAAAGGGTGGCACGATGGCACAGTGGATAGCAGTGCTGCCTCACCGCACCAGGGACCTGAGTTCGATTCCTGGCTTGGGTCACTGTCTGTGTGGAGTCTGTATGTTTTCCCCATGTCTGCGTGGGTTTCTTCTGGGTGTTCCAGTTCCTCCTACAGTCCAAAGATGCCCCTTAGTGTCAAGGGGCCTGGCTAGGGTAAATGCATGGGGTTATGGGGATAGGGCCTGAATGGGATTGTTGTCAGTATGGAATCGATGGGCCAAATGGCCTTCTTCTGTACTGTAGCGATTCTATGATTCTATGAAACAGAGGTTCTTTCAGACTTGAGACATGGTAATTAGGATAGAAATTTGTAGAACTATACAATAACAACAATTTGCATTTATATAGTACTTTTATTACAGCAAAACATTCCAAGGTGTACCCAACAGGAGTGGTTATTAATTAAAATTCATTATTCACGTAAAGTGACATAAAAAGATATTTTAAAAAGGTGACTGAAAACTTGGTGAAAGTGGTTGATTTTAGGGAATGGCTTAAAAGAAGAGAGAGATGGAGAAATGCCTGCAAGTTTGGGAATGGAAATTCTGAGTGCATCATCTGAAGCTTTAAAGTTTATCTATTAGTGTCACAAGTAGACTTACATTTAACACTGCAATAAAGTTACTGTGAAAATCCCCTATTCGCCACACTCGAATACGTGTTCAGATACATTGAGAGAGAATTTAGCACGGCCAATGTACCCAACCCGCACATCTTTCAGACTGTGGGAGGAAATTGAAGCACCTGGAGGAAACCCATGCAGACACAGGGAGAACATGCAGACTCTGCACAGGCAATGATCCAAGCTAGGAATTGAACCCGAGTCCCTAGCACTGTGAGGCAGCACTGCTAACCACTGTATCACCTGCAGCATTGGAAGAGATTGCAGAGATGGGGAGAGGCAAGGCCATTGAAAAATTTGAAAGCACAGTTGAATATTCTAAACTCTCAATACACACAAGATGTTAAAAAGCGCAAATGCAGTTGACTGAGTGGACTACTTCATGTGATACAAGGACCAAGGTTAAAGCTGAAAAAATAGATGTTTTTGACAAAGGTCAGCAGGAACTTTTTAACACACAGAGTGACGGACACTTGGGCCGTGATTTAGCACAAATCCCGCAATGGCCATTAAATTTCAGGAGAGACTGAAAGCAGGATTTGCACTGGCGAGGTTTCAGTTCGAGATCTGCCCCTGCTTCCCCAGGAACGGTGTGAGCCTGATTAGCATATATTCACATATATTACAATCTCATTAGTGAGCTTGATGTCACTACATCCATCCTCAATGTTCCCATCCAGACGGTGTGATGTCACACCGGCACAAATCATTACCACCTTTCAAAAATGGAAACTAGTCATGGTGACCACGCTGGGTGCATACAGGCATGATGTGGATGTGCCGGCGTTGAACTGGGGTAAACACAGTAGAAAGTCTGACAACACCAGGTTTTAGTCCAACCGATTTATTTGATAGTAAACTCACAAGCTTTCGAGGGGACTCCCTCTTCGTCAGGTGAATGGAGAGTTCTGGCCTCGGACAGAGCATATAAAGCACAGACAGTTTAGAGATTGCTGATTAAAATGCGAATCTTTACACCTAACCTGCTGTTCAAGTCCAACTCGGCCAACATTGTCTACCTGATACGTTGCAAGAAAGGGTGTCCCGAAGCATGGTACATTGGGGAGACCATGCAGACGCTACGACAACGGATGAATGAACATCGCTCGACAATCACTAGGCAAGACTGTTCCCTTCCTGTTGGCGAACACTTCAGTGGTCACGGGCATTCAGCCTCTGACCTTCGGGTAAGAGTTCTCCAAGGCGGCCTTCACAACACACGACAGCGCAGAGTCGCTGAGCAGAGACTGATAGCCAAGTTCCACACACATGAGGACAGTCTCAACAGGGATCTTGGGTTCATGTCGCACTTGACTTGCCTGGGTTTGCAAAACCTCACTCACTGTACTGTCTGGAGACAATACACATCTCTGTAACCTGCGATCACTGCTCCTTCCACACACATTGTCGGCCACTTTAGGACTTGAACAGCAGGTTAGGTGTAAAGATTCGCATTTTAATCAGCAATCTCTAAACTGTCTGTGCTTTATATGCTCTGTCCAAGGCCAGAACTCTCCATTCACCTGACAAAGAGGGAGTCCCCTCAAAAGCTTGTGAGTTTACTATCAAATAAATCGGTTAGACTAAAACCTGGTGTTGTCAGTCTTTTTACTGCATACAGGTAAACATAGCCTCTCTGGTGGTGAGCCCTTGACCAACCTGGCAGTGCATATAGTTAAGCATAGCCCCTTTGGTAGTGGGACCTTGGCCAACCTGGCAGTGCCTGGGTGGCAGTACCGGGCTGACAATGCCAGGGGTGGACCCTCTGGGGAGCCAATTTTGGGGGTGGAGGAGGCTCCCTTATGTGTGTTGCAGGGGCACGCCCTGATGCATGTACAGTTGGGGAAGGGGGAAGTGTGCTAATAGCTTTGGGAGTGAGGGTGTGCCCCGATACTGGTGGGGAGGCTGGCCCTGATGCTTGTTGGACAGGGTGATCACCCCGAGGCTTGTAGCGAGGAGGTCACCCTGATACATATTGCGTAAGTTCTTGCCGACACAACCAGGTGCCATCCCGCCAGAGTGACTGCGCAAACCACGCTCTCAGATTCTCTGCGCACTGAGTGCCAGGGTATCTGAAGTGAAAATTGGGCCGTGCAGCTGGAGAGGCTCCTATTGATGTTAAGTCTGAAACTGACAAACTTTGGGCTGATTCCACCCTTGGAATGGTCTCCTGGATAAGATGATGGAGGTTAAAAACCTGAACTCATTCAATAGACAGCTGGGTGCTTTGATCATTCAGGGTGAGTTAAGATGCCTTGTAGGGCCTCCGTCATTTCTATCCATCTTCTAATACCATGAGCAATGCCAGATGGAATCAGAATGTGTGCTGCTCAATTTTCCTGACATGAACACTGATTGTACTTCAACCATGTTTAATTAGCTGTAAAACACTTTGGGAAGCCCCGTGTGTTAAGAAATGCACTATACCAATCCATGTCTGTTCCTTTCCCAATTTTATTTCACGTTGTAAAATACTTCCACACAAATATGATATAGCCCAGAGGCTGCTGTTGAAAGAAAGTTTCATTCCAAGTGGCAACCGAGTAATATTTGCCATCTATTTTGGGGATTCCACAGTTCATGGGATTGCTGCCTGCTGGATGTGTGTGGTAGAATTGTTGCACAGCTTCTGAGTGATGGTGATTCACCACGCCATCAGGACTAGTAAATGGCATCAGCTTCCCCACTGCCACAAAACAAGCAACAATTCTGAACAAGTGTTCCTAAGGGGAGCATCACTGATACAGCTGGTCCAAACAAACACAGCTAGAATGCAACAGGATCCTGCATGTCAATAAAAGATGATGCACTGTAATGAAAATTAGGGGAAATATATGTTTGCAAAGCAAAAAGCCGGCAAAATCATTGTCTTCAAGCATTGCGTGTGCAACCTGCTCATTCCATCAACGTGAAGTGAATGCTGGAGCTCAGGCAGAGTTACAGGTTAAGAAACTTCAGCAATGCTGATCAGATATTGCTGTTTGAAAGTATGCACCAATGGGTCTGGCTTTCAGCCCTCCCTTGTTCATTGGTTTACTGAAGGAATGGTGTGGATCTTGGGTTCGTGTCACCCTATCTATAACCCCCACGACTTGCCTGGGCTTGCAAAATCTCACTAACTGTCCTGTCTGTAGACAATACACATTTCTTTAACCTGTGCTTAATGGTCTCTCCACTCACGTTGTCTGTACTTTTAAGATTTGATTACCTGTAAAGACTCGCATTCCAACCATTATTTTGTAAATTGAGTTTGTGTCTTTATACGCCCTGTTTGTGAACAGATCTCCCACTAACGTGACAAAGGAGCAGTGCTCCTAAAGCTAGTGGCTTTTGCTGCCAAATGAACCTGTTGGACTTTAACCTGGTGTTGTGAGACTTCTTACTGAAGGAAAACAGGAAGGAGCAGAAAGGTGCTGCTGGAGATGTAGGGTGGCACCAAAGGCTTACTGTCTGGAGTCACCACAGTGCTAGACCTCATATTTACAACCTAGGAGCATTCTACTTTCTGTGGGACTGAGTTCCACATATTCACCACCTCTGGGTAACAAAATTTCTTTTCACCTCAGTCCTAAAAGGTTTACCCCTTATCCTCAAACTGTGACCTTAGTTTTGGACTCCCCCACCATCAGTCTCATTCTTTCCAAATCTACCCTGTTTAATCCTGTTAGAATTTTATAAGTTCCTACGAGATCCCCTCTCACTCTTCTAAACTCCAGTGAATATAATCCTAACGGACTTAGACTCTCCACATATGACAGAACTGCCATCCCAGGAATCAGCCTGGTACACCTTCGCTGTACTTCCTCTATAGCAAGGACATCCTTACTCAGATGAGAACACCAAAACTTCACACAAGACTCCAGATATGGCCTCACCAATGCCCAATACAATTGCAGTAAAACATCCCTATCCCTATACTCAAATCCTCACCACTTGCCTTCTTTACTGCCTGCTGTACCTGCGCGCTTACTTTCAGCGACTGATGCAGAAGTACTCCACCTTGCACAATTTATGCCCATTCAAGTAATAATCTGCCTTCCTATTTTTACTGATGAAGTGGATAACCTTACATTATTTCACATAATACTGCATCTGCCATGCATATGTCCACGCACTCAACTTGTCCAAATCACGCCGAAGAATCTCTGCATTCTCCTTACAGCTCACCCTCCCAGCCAATTTTGTATCACCCTGAAAATTTGGAGATAACACATTTAATTCCTTCATATAAATCAATAACATATAATGTAATATATAATACATACATCCCAATAACTAGCAGCTTGTATCAACAACATGTCCCCTTATCTATTCACCATAGGTAGAATACTGACTGTACTCAACTACCCCATCCTTCTAAAACTCAGAACATATGTCTAACACTGGATGCATTTCTGCAATTAGAAAACACTTGCTGAACAATCCTGAATGTGCTGAGAATTCCACGAACAACCAACTTACGATTATCTGTCAGGTTCGTAATGTGCCTAACTTAGTCTTGCTAGAAGCTACACATATTCAGATGCATGAACACATCTTCTGCAGGCAGAAGGAACATGTCCCGGCATTGCACCTTTTTTAGAATTAAACAGAAGTTTGGATGCAATAGTTCCCTGGTGCATTCTCCATGGAAATGCCTCAACCAATTGACTTGCCAACTAATCAGCATCTTTTTCTCAAGCAATATAAATTGTTGGTGCCTTTAAAATTTGACATTCTTCTACCTGTCCTGATGAGAGGAAATGCTTCAACAGCATGTCTTTTTTTTAACAGCAGTACTCCAATTCAATAAATGTGAAAATTTGTGGGGTTGGATTGTTTTTCAGGGATGGGCCTCTGCCACAGATGCCCGATCTGGATTTCATACAACTCCAGTTTCACATTTGGCATGGGACAAGTTGACACTTGGCAACTAATCTGGTCATTTGTGTAGTCGCGTCAAGGTAGGACAATCAAAATCTTTTCCTTAGCTATCCACAAGGGATGCCCAATAATTGCAACCTTAGCAGAGTTACCCTCAGAACAAAAGGTAATGAAAAATGACAACATGTCTCTCTGTAACAAATGCTAGCCTTGCCACATCCAATGAAAAAATAAGAGAGACTGACTTTTGTATTACCAGCTCTCATTCTACACTGTGGTGCTCCTTCATTCCAGAAAAGATGGCCAAAAGTTCATATACAACGCAACTAAATTATTGCCTCACTTTTTGTCAAATGTGAATGATAGCAGTAACTTTTCCTATGTTTTTTTCCAAGCGATGCATGGCATTTAATTCTAACTTGTATCTCATTCTAAGTGACTCCCTGATAGACAGAGCAAGTGGGATGACTGGTCCAAAGAATTCAGTAAAAACCCAGTTGAGATTTAAATGATGCTGTAATCCTTTGCTGTTCCTGAGATGGCTACAGCTGTTGATTCAGCTATGTCTGTGGCTGACGGGTCTGTTGGGGAATTGGACTAATTGCTGGTTCAAAGGGTATTGTCCTTGGAGGGCAAAAGGGAGGAATTTGAGAGAGGAGAACTGAGCTCAGCAGCGTGACAGGAAAATTAGCAGCACCTTCACCGTAGACTGGCTGTCTCTGCATATACGCGAAATAGTCAGCGCAGACAAAGGTAAATGTTTCACTATATCAACGGGACATAGCTGAATGAATGCTAACACCAAACTGTAATAAAAGACATGATTAAGCGACCAGTGTTGGAATGGACATTCCATCCATCTACTAATAAAGATTATGACATTATCAATAGTTGCGATTAAACAGCTATTGTCTTGGGCTTATCTTTTATATCACACATAAATAATTTAATGTGTGCGTGATTAGAAACAATTATCTTTACTAGATGTTTGCCCTATAAAAAAAGCTGATTATACACAATTGGGCAGGGCAGACTGAAGAAGCCTTAGGAATTCTTCAGTTCTCTCCTTATCGATAAGAAGGTAATAAAAGATCCATCACTCGCATACACTATGTCCAAATATCTTTTTAGCTCGGACAGGTCCTGTTCACTTTCTGTCACAACTACTGTCACTTGGGCAAGGATTGCAAGTTTCACATTATGCCAAGTAGAAGTGAGCTTATTGTGCATACCCCAGGGGATGCATTTGTTTCCGGGAAAATCTTCCAGCGCGACCACTGATTTGTATGGAAGCTGAATTATATTGGCAGTGATGAGATCTGAATCCTTGTCTAAATGTTCTCTAAATCCAACACTCCACCACAAACATGTTGAAATAAAGATAAGAGATTTTCTTGTCAATTGGAGTCCAAAATCTCCATAAACTGCAATCTTGAGTATTCGCGAGAGATGGTCTGGCTGGGGTTTTGGCCTGGGACAATGAGGGCACTGTTGCAAATATCTTCAAAGTCACCATGTCATCAATAGCAATCAGAAATTAATGGTAGGTTAATCATATTGGTGAGATACACAGAAAAAGGGCGCTGTTTAATTAAATATTTAGAGTACTTATAAAGAGGGACTGCTGGGGCAGTGTGTTAGTAGATAGAAGGCAGACTTTTTGGCTTTGATTTAATTTATTGTCACATGTATTAGCATATAGTGAAAAATATTGTTTCTTGTGCACTATACAGACAAAGCATACCACTCATAGAGAAGGAAATGAGAGAGTGCAGAATATAGTGTTACCATCATGGCTAGGATGTAGAGAAAGATCAGCTTCATGCAAGGTAGGTCCATTCAAAAGCCTGATGGCAGCAGGGGAGAAGCTGTTCTTGAGTCAGTTGGTACGTGACCTCAGATTTTTGTATCTTTTTCCCAATGGAAGAAGGTGGAAGAGAGAATGTTCAGGTTGTGTGGGGACCTTAATTACGCTGGTTGCTTTTCCGATACAACGGGAAGTGTGGATGGATGCAATGGTTAGGTGATTGGTTTACATGATTGGGCTACATTCACAACTTTTTGTACTTACTTACATCTTGGGCAGAGCAGGCGCCATCCAAAGCTGTACTACAACCCAAAAGAATGCTTTCTATGGCGCATCTGTCAAAGTGAATATGCTCATGTGTAAGGCTGCATTCTGTTAATGAACTAACTATCAACCAACTATTGTGTCTAATTTCTATTTCACCATCTGGCTTGGGATTCGTTAACAAATCATCCGTCCACAACTACACAAATACAGCCGATGAGATCCTCCGTACCCCTGCCCAGACCATTTAAGAGAACTTGGATAGATATAATTGCTTAGGCTATTTATGTGCAACTCATTTGTCTAAGCTGTGATGACTTTCCATTGTACACTGTAGCCCAGACAGGACTCATGGATTTTACACAGCTCTCAAAATAACAGTACCAAAGGTTTTAGGCGCATCCTCTCAAAAATCCTTAGTCACGCATCGTATACCTCTGAATAGCGTGTAGCAATTTCCAGACTGATATATTGCGCAATAAAAATAAATATTGAGGTTTATAGTCGCTTTATACACATAAAAATATATTAAGCTCTATATCATTCTAAATCTGTTTACTCCTTGGCAGCCAGAGGCACTTGGTCTTTCACTGGAATGCCAGCATTTTCAAGAGAGCATCTTAACAGAAAAATGAGAGACCGTCTGTAGAAATGAACAGATGACACGGAGCAGAGAAAGGAGAGTGATTAGAAAATGTATATTTTTTAATTACCTCCCGAGACAGTCAGGAAGGAAAAAGGAATGTGCAGCAAATAAGTAAATAATAAAGTGTTAGCTATGGTTTAGGGGTAGCAGTGTTTTTTTTAAGTCAGAGGGTTGTTAGTTCAAGTCCCATTCTTGATTTAAATGCAAAGATCTGCCCTGGTTTTACACTGTTAGACTCCAGCCTTTGGATGAGATGTTAAACCAAGGTCCTGTCTGCTCTCCAAGCTAGACCTAAAAGATTCCATGGCAGTGCTTTGATGAAAAAACAGGTTACTTGACCACTGTTTAATACTCAGTCAACCGTCATAGAATCATCGAAGCCCTACAGTGCAGTAGGAGCCATTCAGCCCATCGAGCCTACACTGACAACCATCCCACCCTATCCCCGTAACCCCATGCTAGTCCCATTGACACTAAGGGGCAATTGAGCACGCCCAATCAACTTAACCTGCACACTTTTGGATTGTGGGAGGAAACCGGAGCACCCAGAGGAAACCCACACAGACATGGGGAGAAAGTACAAACTCCACACCCAAGGTGGGAATTTAATCGAGGTCCCTGGCACTGTGAAGCAGCAGTGCTAACCACTGTGCCAGCCTGCCACCCTAATATTGTTCTAAGTCAGGGCAGTGTGCGGCTTGGAGAGGACTTGCAGGTGATTCTACACACAAGTATCTGCTGCCCTTGTCCTTCCAGGTGGCAGAGGCCATGGATTTGGCAAGGTCTTTCATAGTTGCAGCAGAAAGTACAAGCTCCACACAGACAATCATCCGAGGCCGGAATTGAACCCCGATCCCTAGCACTGTGAGATAACAGTGCTCACCCCTCTGCCACCATCATTGAAATAGATTATTGGTTCATTATCACATTGCCATATGTGAAACATTACTATGTATAAATCAATTGCCATGTATCCGACATTACAACAGTCACAACACTTCAAAAGCATTTCATTAGCGGTCAGTCGCTTTGAGGTGTTCCCATATTGTGAAAGGTGCTATAGAAATGCAGACCTTCATTCAAAATCAAAAGGAGAGTAGATTTTTTTTAAAAAATCTCATGAGTTAGCAACGTGGTTAATGAACCATATGTAATCTCCCTCTCTTCATGGAATTTATACAATACAGAAGGAGGCCATTCGGCCCATCAAGTCTGTGCTGACCACAATCCCATCTAGGCTCTATTCTTGTAACCCCACGCATTTACTCTGCTAATTTCCCTGATGCTAGGGTCAATTTAGCATGGCCAATCAACCTAACCCACACATTTTTGGACTGTGAGAGGAAACCGGGGCACTTGGAGGAAACCCGCACAGTCACGGGGAGAAAGTGCAAACTCCACACAGACAGGGACCCGAGGCCGGAATTGAACCTCAGACCCTGGCGCTGTGAATCAGCAGTGCTAAACCCACTGTGCCACCCCCCTCTTTGTATTCGTGACTTCAATTACAAAAGAACAGAAGCATCCATTTCAAATCTTGCATTTGTGCCAGATTCAGTAAAGGCAATGTGATTCTCAGTCCTGTGCTTCACACAGCTTTGGGTAAGCTTTTGGGTCTTTGACTTTAATGGCAAGCTGGCTGGGCTATATCTCAATCGGTCGTGTCAGTTTCAAACATAAACTTTATGGAAGGTGGTTGTATTATTGTCTCAGTAAATCTTCATTGTGAGTCTGGGAACAATCAAAACTCACTATTATGCAACAGTGCCTGGAACAACCCAACAATAGTAAAATTCCAGCAGTTGTATTGCTGCCTTTAACTCAAAGTTGTGTTTCAACTTTAGTTTCAATGTGACTTGCGTGATGGGAAGGTTCTGATTGTTTACTCTATAATACATTTATTCAGTATTTAGCAGATGCAAGAGCTCTGTAATGTTTGCTCTAACCAGATTGTCTAACTGGAATTCTGATACTAAAGAGATGACTTTAACCCTTCACCAACACTTTTCACACCACCCCACTCTCCAGCCACCCAACCCAACTGGATAGTTACATGTAGCCCCAACTGCTGGCCACATGTTTGATAACTGTGATTTGATTTGGTTTGATTTATTATTGTCACATGTATTTACATACAGTGAAAAGTATTGTTTCTTGTGCGCTATACAGACAAAACATACTGTTCATAGAGAAGGAAAGGAGAGAGTGCAGAATGTAGTGTTACAGTCATAGCTAGGGTATAGAGAAAGATCAACTTAATGCGAGGTAGGTCCATTCAAAAACTGACAGCAGCAGGGAAGAAACTGTTCTTGAGTCAGTTGGTACGTGGCCTCGGACTTCTGTATCTTTCTCCCGAAGGAAAAAGGTGGAAGAGAGAATGTTCGGGGATCATGGGCTCCTTAATTATGCTGACTGCTTTGTCAAGGCAGCGGGAAGTATAGACAGAGTCAATGGATGGGAGGCTGGTTTGCATGATGGATTGGGTCTTTTGTAGTTCCTTGTGGTCTTGGGCACAGCAGGAGCTATACCAAGCTGTGATAAAACCAGAAAGAATGCTTTCTTTGGTGCACCTGTAAAGGTTGGTGAGAGTTGTAGCTGACATGTCAAATTTCCTTAGTCTTCTAAGAAAGTAGAGGCCTTGGTGGGCTTTCTTAACTATAGTGTGGGCATGGGGGGACCAGGACAGATTGTTGATGATCTGGACACCTAAAAACTTGAAGCTCTCGACCCTTTCTACTTCATCCCTATTTATGTAGACACTGGCATGTTTTCCTTTACACTTCCTGAAGTCAATGACAATCTCTTTCATTTTGTTGACATTGAAGGAGAGATTATTGTTGCCGATACTAATCATAAGATCCCTACAGTGCAGAAGGAGGTCATTCAGCTCACTGAAATTGCACTGACAACAATCCCACTCAGCTCCTCTCCTTGTAACCCCATGTATTTACCCTGCCAATTTCCTTGACACTAAGGGACATTTGCCTAACCTGCACATCTTTGGGCTGTGGGAGGAAACCAGAGCAACTAGAGGAAACCCTCGCAGGCATGGGGAGAAAATATAAACTCCACACAGTCATCTTGAGAAATTGGAATTGAACCCAGGTTCACCAGATTCTCGATCTCATTCCTGTACTCTGTCTCATCATTGTTTGAGATCCAATCCACTACGGTGTGTCTTCAGCAAACCTTAAAAATCGAATTGGAGGGGTTAACAAAATGGACCCAGATCATAGAAAAATACCAGGCAAATGCTTCTTTCCTTTTCACAGATCATAGACTTGCCAAGATACACCACCTCCATGGTTAGCATTGCTGCCTCACAGTGCGAGGGACTGGGCTCCCATTCCAGCCTCAGGTGACTGTGTGGAGTTTACATTTCCTCCCGTGTCTGCGAGAGTTTCCTTTAGGTGCCCTGGTTTCCTCCCAGAGTCCAAAGATGTGCAGGTTAAGAGGATTGTCCCTTAGGGTCAGGGAAATTAGCAGGGTAAATACATGGGTTACAGGGATAGGAGTTGGGTGGGATTATTGTCGGTACAGGTTCATTGGGCCAAATGGCCTCCTTCTGCACTGCATGGATACTATGATCCTATTCTATGATTGGTCTGAAATCTCCAGGGACTGAAGATAGGGGCGGTATAGTGCCACGGTGATTTTTTAAAGAAACCAGAAGTACCCATAGAGGATTATGCTGATTAGGTTAGAGGAGGTAGGATGAGATGTGTTACATAAATGCTAGCAAAGACCAAACGGCCAAATGGTCTGTATCTGTACTTTATGTTTGTTGTAGCTCAATGTACATTGGTAGTTGTAGAGCAATGCCAGCCTTACTATGCTATTGCCAATTGATACACAGCACTTCACAAGTAGGGCTAAGATGAGCTCCAGTTTCCATGTAGTCTCTCTATGAAAAAAGTACTGATCATACTTCTGGTTTCTTTAAAAAATCTATCTTTTGAGTTATGTTACAATAACATAAAACACTTCCTATTAAATTGACCCCCACAAGAAAGCACAAAGGATTGTGAATGAAGGCCAGTCCACTACGCTAACCAGCCTCCCATCCATTGACTCTGTCTACACTTCCACTTCCTGGCTTGGCTCACTGTCTGTGTGGAGTCAGCACATTCTCCCCATGTCTGTGTGGGTTTCCTCTGGGTGCTCCGGTTTCCTCCCACAGTCCAAAGATGTGTGGGTTAGATAAATTGGCCATGATAAATTGCCCCTTAGTGTCTGTCCCAGGATGCATAGGTTAGAGGGATTAGCAGGGCAAATATGTGTGGTTGCAAGAATGGGGCCCAGATGGGATTGTTGTCAGTGCCGACTCGATGGGCCGGATGGCCTCCTTCTGCACTGTCGGGTTTCTATGATAACTTCTATGATTTCCTGCTGCCTTGGAAAAGCAGCCAGCACAATCAAAGACCCTACGCACCCTGGATATACCCTCTTCTACCTTCTTCCGTCAGGAAAAAGATGCAGAAGTCTGAGGTCACGTTTCAACCGACTCAAGACCAGCTTCTTCCCTGCTGCTGTCAGACTTTCGAATGGACCTACCATAGATTGTGCTGATCTTTTTCTGCACCCTAGCTATGACTGTAACACTACATTCTGCATCGTCTCCTTTCCCTTCTCTACGAACGGTATGCTTTGTCTGCATTGCGCACGAGAAATAATACTTTTCACTGTGTGTTAATACATACGACAATAATAAATCAAATCACAAATAAATTGTGCGCATGATGTCAAAACATTATAGAAATGCAAATGCGTACTTGTTGAAACTCATCAGTCCCGGAGATTTACTGGAGAGTATCTTAATTACTGTAAAGGAAGATTTGCTCATGATTTCTAAGAACTGTGATCAATGCTTTTGGGCAATCAGTTGCAAGGTCTGCACAATTCTCAGTCTTCTTGATGACAGCAAATGACCTCATCATTACTAGCTCTTACACTCGAAAGTACATTAAATTGCTGCTCAGAATCTAATTCTGGCAACATCCAATTCTTTGGCATTCATCACAGGGATCTGACTGCATGCAAAGAATATCTTTTTCTGCATAGAAGCTGCTATATGACGTATAGTTCTTCTCTTTTCATTCAAATGTCAACGATTGACAGGCTGTGGACCAAGAGTGATTCAGAGTATCTTGTGTGTGTGTGTGTGTGTGTGTGTGTGTGTGTGTGTGTGTGTGTGTGTGTGTGTGTGTGTGTGTGTGTGTGTGTGTGTGTGTGTGAACGATGCCATCACATCATGAAAGCCTCATTAAGTTCAGGCTTGATAGGCTGTTCGACAATCCAGAGGTGCTCCCATAACTGAGCCCACTGACACGTCAGCAGGAGAACGAGGAACTAAGGTCCCCAATGTCTGAAGGTATTCCCGGGGCTCACAGCAGGTACATTGGGGGACATTTTAATTAAAGACTGGCTGCATTCAGGAACTGGAGTTGAAGAGAGAGCATTAGCCGTCTGTACTGCGTTGAGGACTCAATTATCCTAAAGGGAATTGTTGCACAAAGGGGACCCTGACTAAATGATTCAGTCACTCACAAGATTACTGAACTCCCTGTTCATGTGGCAAAGATATAAAGTATAATTAAATCACTCATTCCAGTCATTTGGGTAAAGTGGGTTTTTAGCACATCAAGGAGATAGTAGATAATGAATAACATCTACATGTAAATGTATGTTTTATCCCAAGATTTTGTTGAGAATGAGTCACCGAGTACACTGGTCTGTAGCACTCAACATTGAAGCTGTAATACCATGTATTGCAAAATGTATCATCAGGGCTGCTAATTATACAATGACTAAATAAGTCAAATTTCATTTTGATTCTTTGGTATTCTGGCATTTTTATCAATGCTTTAGGAATTGAACGGCAACATATAGTCCATTAGCATAAATTCCAATAATTTATTAGTATGGTAACTAGGCTCACATTTATACTGCAATGAAGTTACTGTGAAAATCCCCTTGTCGACACACTCCAGCACCTGTTTGGGTACACCGAGGGAAAATTTAGCACGGCCAATGCACCTAGCCAATGGGAGGAAATTGGAGCACCCAGAGGAATCCCATGCAGATACGGGGCAACGTGTAGACTCCACACAGACAGTGACCCAAATTGGGAATCAAACCTGGGTCCCTGGTGCTGGGAGACAGCAGTGCTGACCACTGCGCCACCGTGCCACCCCATTTTTCTGTGGAACTTACAAATAGGTAGTCTTTAAATATTTTTAAGACGCGGGTTGATGGGTTTTTGATAAGCGAGGGGATTAAGGGTTATGGGGAGAGGGCGGGAATGTGGAACTGAGCCACGACAGATCAGCCATGATCTTATTGAATGGCGGGGCAGGCTCGAAGGGCTAGATGGCCTACTCCTGCTCCTATTTCTTATGTTCTTATGTTCATTACAATCTATATATTGGAATAGCTCAGCCCCTGCATTTAATTGTTTACCCTTGGCCTTCTTTATAAAATTCAAAGGTAAATGCAATATAAGGTGAAAGGCATTCCAGGTTGGGAGAAGGTCTTTTGCTTGTGGAGAGAGATGTTTGGGCTTCCGCAGTGAATGACATTGCTCTGGATATTGTTGGCAGTGGCTAGTGGAGAGGTTGGCTCTGATAGGATTGAGGGGTCTATGGGCTATGATTCAATGTGGAGGAGAAATTGAAGCTGGGCAGAGTTGGTAAGGTTGGGCTTTGCTGAAACTAATGGATTCCTGGTATCTGTCAGTAATGAGGGCTTGGAGGTGGAGAGAATATGGGAGAGGTCCAATCTCAGCAGCATTTACAAGAATGTCTCAGGTTTGGTAGCACTCATGTATACCAAATGATTTCTATCAATATTGAACTAATGTCATGTGAGTGCACTTTTAAGAAAGGTTTTATTTAAATCATGCAACTTACAGCTTTGGTGATGTCTTTGGGGATGGAGCTAAGCTGTGGCAGTTAGGTGATGTTTTCTTTTTCTTTTGGGTTTTCAGTTTCATTTTGAGAAGCAGTTTAGCAGCAAGCTAAGAAGCAGTCTTTCTCTCCCTGCTTTTTTTCTGCTTTGTTTGGTTCTGCTTTAAAGAAGCTGTGTTTTACGAAACAGATTTGACTGCAACCTGTTCTGAGTTTCTTCACCAGGAATTTTCAGCATTCAGCCTCAAATGAGTGGGCATTAACCAATGCTGCCTTGGGTTTATTTGGAGGGTTTTGTGTATTGGATGTTGGCTTTGGTTGGAACAGATTACAGATATTTCCTTAAGAGTTATATATTATCATGGTTGTTGTGTCTCTTGTTTGTAATTGTTAAAAGTTCTTGCTAATTGTCTTGCTATACATGTCAACAATTTTCTTTATAAGCTTTATTTTTGACAAAAGCTCCTTGTGGATCAGTTGAGTCATACCTGAAGTGAGATCTCTCATGCTCATCCCAGACAAATTCAACATAAAACATTACTGGTCAGGCAAGCTTCATAGAAGTATCCAAGCTGACTTGTAACACAAAGTACTTTGTGACTGGTCCCTAGAAAGCAAGTAGATATGGCTTACAACAGGTAAATTAATATCACTCTCTGCGCCTCTGCCAAACGATAACATGTGATTGCTGCAGAATATTTATTTGTGCTTTTAAACAGTTCGAACTGCTTCCTGATCTCAGAAATTTAAAAGCAGCCACAGTTAACTGGAGTTGCCTGTTTGTAGCAGTGTCCTCCAAGTCAGAGGATTGTGAATTCAAATCCCACACCAAAGACTAGAGGACAGATGGCAGAGTGGTTAGCACTACTGCCTCACAGCACCAGGGACCCGGGTTCGATACCACCTTGGCTGATTGTTTGTGTAGATTTGCACGTTCTCCCTTCGTCTACGTGGTTTCCTCCGAGTGCTCCAGTTTCCTCCCGTAGCCCAAAGATGTGCAGGTTAGGTTGATTGGCCATGCTAAATTGACCCCAGTTTCAGGGGATTGGCAGGGTAAATGTGTTGGATTGTGAGAATAGGGCCTGGCTGGGATTGTTGTCGGTGCAGACTCAATGGGCCAAATGGCCTCCTTCTGCACCATAGGGATTCTGTGAGGACCAAGTTTACTGAGAAGGTAAGATGTACGAAGCGGGTGTAGCACCATCAGAAGTATGTCATTTGGGGTAAGATGCTAAACAAAGGCCTCATCCCTTCTTTCAAGCTATTGAAACTAAAAATGAGGGAGCTATCTTTAGCGTATTAGTCAGCAATTATGCCTCACTCAATATCAGCAAAACAAGTAATCTAATCATTATCTGATTGCTGTTTTTGGGATCTTGTTGCAAGCAAATTGGTTGTCACCTTTCTACACCTCTAAAGAATTTCATTGGCTGAGAAGCTTGAAGTTGAGAGCCGACCATTAAAATTGGGCTCCAGCACCGTGACAATCCATGAACAATGACACGGGACATCCAATGAACAGTAATCATCACTCATAGTAGATGTATTCATGCTAATGTCATTTGTCCACTATATGCAACGCGTGGTATAACAAAGCAGCCACAATTACAATGTTCTGCCATTGTGAGGGCCTCTATCTTTTCAACTTGATCTGTGTGTTTTTTAGGGAACTGGTGAAGATTCAAGCTTCTGGCATGACTGGGGTTTTGGCAGGGACAGCAAAGCCCTGGGAGACGCACGAAGCTGGGAGCTGGGACTCAGGAAAAAGCTGGAAGCAGAGTTGGCTCACAGCTCCAGGGGCCCAGGTTCGATTCCCAACTTGGGTCACCGTCCGTGTGGAGTTTGCACATTCTTCCTGCGTGAGGTTCCTCCGGGTGCTCCAGTTTCCTCCCACAGTCTGAAAGATGTGCTGGTTAATTGGCCATGCTAAATTGCCCCTTAGTGTTAAGTAAAGTAAAGTTTATTTATTAGTCACAAATCAGGCTTACATTAACATTGCAATCAAATTCCCCTAGTCGCCACACTCCGGCGCCTGTTGGCGTCAGTGCACCTAACCAGCATCTCTTAGGACTGTGGGAGGGAATCGGAGCACTCACAGGAAACCCACACAGAGAATGTGCAAACTCCACACAGAACGTGACCCAAGCCAGGAATCAAACCCAGGTCCTTGGCGCTATGAGGCAGCAGCACTAACCACTGTGTCCTGGGATGCGTAGGTTAGAGGGATTAACTGGGTAAATATATGGGGTTGCAGGCATAGGGCCTGGGTGGGATTGTTGTCAGTGCAGACTTGATGGACAGAATGGCCTCCTTCTGCACTGTAGGGATTCAATGACTTCCTATGACATTCAACGACTATGAAACTGAATTGGTCAGTTCCATGAATCTGGAAGGTAGGGGACGAAGAGAAGCCCATGAGAAGGAGATGGAGAGCAGTCATTAGCAACAGCACAGCTGAGAAGCTGGAACTATGTCTGAGTACAGGCCCCGGGGTGCAGCCCAGACAAATGTTGTGAGATACAGTCTCAGATCAAGTGTTTGAGCGGCGAGACTGCAGGCAGTCACTGGGGCACTCTGTTCTGGTTTGATTTCCTAGGCAACTCATTGCAGACAGAAGAAGCCAGAGGGTTTCCTGACTGATCTAGTGCTTGGGTTAAGGAAAATTAGAGTCAATATCTTTGAAGGATTAGATGGATTGGTCATGGTAAATTGCCCCTTAATTTCTCAAGGACTGGAGGTTAAGTGGATTTGCCACAGTCAATGCCTGAGGTTGTGGGGGATAAGGCAGGAAGAGGGCTAGGGTAAGATACTCTCGTTGGAGAGTCGGTGTGGATTTAATAGGCTGAATGGCCTTCTTTCGCACTGTAGGAATTCTATGATTCTAAGGAGAGGAGCCAAAATTCCTTGTGAGGAAGACAAAGTTTCAAAGACTTTTTTGTCACTCACAATGATCACTGACGTCTGGATGGGCTGCTGAGAACATTCGTGGGACCTGTCTTGATTGTTTTGATTTGATTTATTATTGTCACATGTATTAGCATGCAGTGAATAGAGAAAAAAAGGGGAGAGTGCAGAACGTAGCATTACGGTCATAGCTAGGCTGTAGAGAAAGATCAACTTAGTGCAAGGTAAAGTCTGACAGCAGCAGGGAAGAAGCTGTTCTTGAGTCAGTTGGTACGTGACCTCAGACTTTTGTGTCTTCTGCCTGATGGAAGAAGGTGGAAGAGAGCATATCCAAGGTGCATGGGGTTCTTGATTATGCTGGCTGCTTTGTTGAGGCAGCTGGAAGTGTAGACAGAGTCAATGGATGGGAGGCTGGTTTGAGTGATGGATTGGGTCACGACTTTTTGTAGTTGCTGCCATTTAGTGAGTAGTTTATGTTCAACCGCAGTTTGAGTGCTAATTCATGTGTGACGTTGGATGTTACAGACAGGACAGGGTTACTTTAAACCGCATTCTTTTCCTCTTAACCAGTCCAGAAACAGGAAGTGTTTTGAATTAGTTTTTCTTTCGATTAAGCAATGACGTGGTTTCCCAACCCATCAGTTTATGTCATTCTAGGCATTACCACTCACCCTCCACCTTAAGGCCTGGTGGCCGCTTGACCTCTCTCCCACCATCTCCGGCCTCTTCTCCCAATATCCCAATCACTCCCTTTGCACTGCCCCAGATCGCCCCCATCCTGGGATCCTGAAAATTTACCTTGCCATTCAGTGCCCAGACTGCCTTCCTGAAGTTCTGTCTACTGCAATTCTTGTCTCTGCAGAAACTAGAAAGCTGCGGCCAATCTGACTGGTCGGCAGCTCTCTAAGGCAAGACTTCCTCCTGAATAATGGACCCTATCTTCAGCCAATTGAGGCTCATTGGAGTGTGAAATGACTGTGGGGCAGAGTCAGAAAGCATGTATTTCCTGCTGACTCTTCAGATGGTGAGTAGGGAAACTGCACCATTGGAAATATTCAGGCCTATGTCTCCCCTCTCAAATGAGTGTAAAATATGCAAAGGTGCTACCTGAACGAAGGGTAAGGGTGTTCTCACTAGCATCCTGACTAATGCCTATCCCTCAGCCAATTCTGGTAAAAATACATGGGCCAGAATTCTCCGACTGTTCACGCCCCGTTGCCCACTGCCAGCGGGAACAGAGAAATTGGGTCTCAGCTAAATCTCCTTTCACTGCAGTGGGACCGGAACATCCCAGACGCGGATGAGGTCTGAGAATCTGGCCCATGAACTGGGTGGCACAGTGGTTAGCATTGCTGCCTCACAGTGCTGTGGCCCCAGGTTCAATCCTGGCTCTGGATGACTGTCTCATGTGGAGTTTACGCGTTCTCCCCTGTGCTTATGGGTTTTCTCTGGGTGCTCCAGTTTCCTCCCACAGTTCAAGGATATCAGGTTGATTGGCCATGCTAAATTCGCCTTAATGTCCAAAGATGTGCAGATTAGGTAGATTGGCCATGCTACAAAAAAATTGCCCCTTTGTGTCCCCAGGTGTATAGGTTAGGGGGGATTCACAGGGTAAATACATGGGGTTGCAAAGCTGGGATCTGGGTGGTATACTCTGTTCGAGAGTAGATGCAGAGTCGATGGGCCCAACAGCCTATTTCTGTGCTGTAGGTATTCTATGATTCTATGATCTGGTCATGATTTATTGCTGGCTATGGACCTTGCTATTTGGAAACTGGATACCGTGCATGCCACCCTGCACATACTCTCCACCACCTTCTTCCATCAGGAAAAAGATTCAAAAGTCTGAGGTCACATATCAACCGAATCAAGAACAGCTTCTTCCCTGCTGCCATCAGACTTTTGAATGGACCTACTTTAGATTAAGTTGATCTTTCTCTACACCCTAGCTATGACTGTAACACTACATTCTGCACCCTCACCATTCCTTCTCCCGATGTACTCTGACCATTATGCTTTGACTACAGTGTGCAATAAGCAATACTTTTCTCTCTATCCCAATACATGTGTCAATAATAAATCAAATCAGATCAAATCAAGATCACTTCAAAAGAACTCCTTGGGTGTGAAGATATATTCTGAGATTCTTAAAGACATTAGATAAACACTAGTCTTTCTGTTTATTTAAGCAATGCAAGAGGAATCGTTACAGCACCAAAAAAGACAGCAAGGAATGTTCAAAGGAATAAAACGCCACGATGAGCAATGGGAGGTGCAGTTTGTCATTTATTCATTATCTGTAATTCCTCCCTTACTCAGGTCTGACCACCAGCTGCTGAATGCATTTTGATACATGTTAATAGGCTGAAGAAATTATTTAAGTGCAAGCTATTGCCAGCTGCATTCTAATACAGCACCCACCACAATAAAAACTCACCAAGCTCGGGAGTGACTGTCGGGGAGGGGACCACTGAGCCTGAAAGTGTGATGGAGCTGTATCAACGTGCAACGTTGAAATGCCAATATCACAGAGGACAACTAGATTAATGACTCTATCTGCTGGCATTAATTCAGGTTTCTTCTGCTGTCAGACTCAGTAGCTCCTCCAAGTCAATTCTCCTGTTTTTGTCATCACTACTCAGCATCAGGAGAAATATGTTCCAAAATAAAATCAATTGTGATGGAGGTTGTGGGGAGTTGTGGGGGGAGGGGGGGACAGTGGTGCGGGAGAAACAAATTGAACTTAGCGATAACTTTAATATTGTTTAGTTTCTCAAAGAAGCGATGTCAATAAAGCTCATTTTTAAGAATACACAAATCTCTCTTTAAAATATAGCTCACCATAGCACTGGAAGTATTTTTGTTTTGATTTGATTTGATTTATTATTGTCACATGTATTAGTATACGGTGAAAAATATTGTTTCTGGTGTGCTATACAGACAAAATATACCTTTCATAAAGAAGGAAAGGAGAGAGTGCAGGATGTAGTGTTACAGTCAGAGTGAGGGGGTAGAGAAAGATCAACTTTAATGCAAGGTAGGTCTGTTCAAAAGTCTGGCAGCAGGGAAGAAGCTGTTCTTGAGTCGGTTGGTACGTAACCTCAGACTCTTGTATCTTTTTCCCAATGGAAAAAGATAGGGAGAGAGTATGTCCAGGGTGCGTGGGGTTCTTAATTATGCTGGCTGATTTGCCGAGGCAGCTGCAATGAAACATGTTTTCAGTAAAGTCTTGTGTACCCCTGTTAATATTCCCACTGTTAACAAGGGTGGCATGGTGGCGCAGTGGTTAGCATTGCTGTCTCACAGCGCTAGGGACCTGGTTTTGATTCCTGGCTTGGGTTACTACCTGTGTGGAGTCTGAACCTTCATCCCATGTTTGCATGGGTTTCCTCTGGATGCTCTGGTTTCCTCCCACAGTCTGGAAGACATGCTGACTAGGTGCTAAATTCTCCCTCAGTGTATCCGAACAGGCACTGGAATGTGAGCACTGGGGTGTTTTCACAGTGGCTTCATTGCAGTGTTAATGTAAGCCTTCTTGTGACACCAGTAAATAAACATTATTTGTTAAGGCCCGCCGGTGGCAATACACGAGGTGATCTGTTTTTTTCAGAATAATGTTGCCAGTCAGATGTTAAAAATGCAAAACATGATCGGCGAAAACAAAATGCCCGCCCTTTTCAACACAATACCACTGTTTGCAGATAATACCAAATTGATTCTCATGGGGCGTATTTGGCAGGGGTTTCCTTGGCTGAACAAGGAGGGAAGCATTGATTGACTCCAACACTCTGTACGTGACTTCAAGCTTGAATCAGCAGGCTGCTTAACTTAGGGAATGCCGAATATAGAAAGATGTTGTGTTAAACCACACAGTTGCTCACTGAATGAAGACCGATTATTCTTATTTTTGCTCAAAATTTATTCAGAATCCAAAAATATCTGGTCTAATTCATTTCAATATTAATTGGCATTTGTTTTGCTGCTTTTGTTGTGAAATCTAAAATCCTTTTCAAGCCATTTTTCAATTTAGTCCTTTAGTTCCCTTTTGGCTTAAATGATACGCTTTTGGAACAGTGTGAGGAGACAGTGGGGAGTTGTATTGCCTGTGCCTTCAGAAGGAACTCTTCAAAATGCAGCTAATGAAAATACAACAAAACTTACTCCAACTTATCAATCAAAGAAAGAGTTTAATAAAGAAACTTCATTACTCCAAACTTGGGGCCTCGTCCTGGGCCACTCCACGATACCCACAATTCTACATGGTTTCTTATTTATAGTGAATCATCTAGTCAGCTGGCTATTACGTCACTCTGTAATTGGTTCCATGGTTTACTGGGTCAGCTGACCCTTACGTCTTGTTCCCATTGGTCACGTTACATTCAACACAAAGTTGTCACTGGTTACATTCTAACATCGTATGCGCATCATCATCGAAGAATTAGAGAAACTAAAGCACAGAGGATTAATGTGGTTCACCCCTAACTGTTTGGCCAAAGCTAATTATTTTAATCCCATTTCTCTGTCCTTTCACTGTGGCCCCTTCCACATTCTACCTTTCTAAATACATATTCCAAATGATGTTACCCTTTTTGCTTCGACAGAATCATAAAAATGACAACAGGATCAAGGGAAATATTTCTTTAATACCGCATGGGACGAACTCGCTCATGCAAGGTCTTCAGATTGTTCAAAGTCTTTTGGTTTCCAAGGCCTATCCCAGAAGGAAATCCATCCAGCTATTGCACAGCAAATCGGCAAAGACAATTTCCCAGACCCACATAATAAACATCTCCCAAAACAGATGTAGGCACATCTGTGCTTTGTAATGTGCAGAATTTAGAAATTTTAAAAGTACTTAGCAAACAAAATCATAAAATGATTCAAGGCATCCACTACACTTGTCAGCCCCCATGGTTCTAAAAATGGGGCAAATTTACTTGTTTTTTAGTTGTTGACCCTGAAGCAATCCACTGTTTCTTTGTTGTTAATTTGATAGTGTATCCATTAATGTCACAAGTAAGCTTACGTTAACACTGCAGTGAAGTGACTGTAAAAATCCCCTAATCACCAAACTCCAATGCCTGTTTGGGTACACTGTAAATGAATTTTAGCATGGCCAATACACCTAACCAACATGTCTTTCAGACTGTGGGAGGAAACCAGAGCACCCAGAGAAAACCCACACAGGCACGGGCAGAATTGCAAACTCCACATAGACAGTGACCCAAGCCAGGAAGCAAACCCAGGTCCCTGGCTCTGTGCGGCAGCAGTGCTAACCATTTGCCACTGGGCCACCAAAGGCACGCTGAATTTAAGGAGGAATGCTATAATCGCACAGTAGAGTAGGAATGTGCGGGTACTTTTCACCAACAGCATCTTAGGATGCTTTGTAATTTTGAAGAGTGCTATATAAATGCAAATTGTTCTTGTTGTCGCTGTGCGTTAAAACTGCAGAGCGAATTAATTGCTCGTTACAGAAACCCATCCCATTTTCATTGTTAAAACCAGATGAGTTCTAATGTGGGCTAAGAATTTACCCTGCCAGTTCACCGTACAAGACTTTCAAGGTGACAATTAACCCCTTGCTTTTGAACATATTTAAGATACGGTCTTGGAACCTGAATGCTTTATTGTCCTTTCCTCGCTTCTCCTCAAATCACTGCTGTCTAACCTGGTGCTGCCTCACCCACTGTGATCCGGGATGCAGAGTTCCAGGAACTCCACCTAAGAAAGCAAAACAGGTGTAGGCTTGTGTCCAAATCGAGGTGGAATGCAGAGGTGGCGTCGTGGCACAATGGTTAGCATGGCTGCTTCATGGTGCCAGGGACCCAGGTTCAATTCCTGGCTTGGGTCACTGCCTGTGTGGAGTTTGCATGTCCTCCCCGTGCCTGTGTGGGTTTCCTTCAGGTGCTCTGGTTTCCTCCCACATTCTGAAAGACGTGCTGGCTAGGTGCATTGACTTGAACAGGCACCAGACTGAGGCGACAAGGGAAATTTCACAGTAGCTTCATTGCAGCAGTAATGTAAGCCTTACTTGTGACTAATAAATAAACTCTTAGGTGATTGTGAATCCATGATCTTGCTGTTCTTATTCTTTTTGATGGTTAAGATTGATAATACTGTCAAATATTTGCAATATTACAGCCTGCCTGAAACCTTTATTTCATGGGGCTGTTTTGAATTTCAATAATCAGGTCAAAATATTTCATTTATCTGATGGTGCCAGTTGTTACATGTAGCACCTCACTGATTGAAAAAGAAACCTGATCCAATTCCACTTTCAAAAGATTGCTATAAATATCCAGTTGTAATTAAGTTAATTTGTAAATAAAAATGAAGGCTGACTACTTCCATTCTCCATGCAAATATCACTTATGCCACTGCAAATTTAGTTAAAAGATTGTGTATGCCCTCCTGTTTGAGCTGCTGGGGAAATGTCAAATTGCAGTTCAACTCATTTGCATGTAAGCGTGAGAGGAAAGTGGACTGATTTGAATTGAAGTGGGGTTTCTTTCCTTATTTTGGCAGGAATATAGCTTTTTAAATTTAATAAACATGCATGATATATCAGTTCTCCAGAGGTACAGAGAGCCAACTGTGAGCACTTTGCAGGGCTCCAGATGTGGGACAGCACGGTGGCACAGTGGTTAGCACTGCTGCCTCACAGCGCCAGGGACCTGGGTTCAATTCTGGCCTTGGCCAACTGTCTGTGTGGAGTTTGCACATTCTCCCCATGTCTGCATGGATTTCTTCCAGCTGCCCTGGTTTCTTCCTACAGTACAACGATGTGCAGAGTAGGTGCATTGCTCATGCTAAATTGCCCCTTAGTGTCCAAAGGTGTGTAGGTTAGGTGGATTGGCCACACTAAATTGCCCTTTAGTTCGGGATAAATATGGGAGGTTATGGGGATAGGGCCTGGGTAGGATTCTCAGTTGGAGAGTCGGTGCAGACTCAATGGGTGGGATGGCCTCCTTCTGCAATGTAGGGATTCCATGATAACAAGTGGAGACTGACAAACAGGGTGAATGGGTAAAAAGGAATTAGAAAAAAAGTCTTAAGCTCATCAGGAGAGTGGTCTCTGAAGTGTTTTTTGAAAGCAGGACTGCAGTCATAATGGATTGAAACTATAAATTTCATTGCTAAAATCACCAGAGAGGGAAATAAGTATTGCAGCGAGTCCAAGATAAGGAAAAAGCAGAGGATATGATCTTACAAACTTCAGGAAGAGTAATAGAATGTTCCAACCTGGAAGGAGATCACTCAAACCGTCCTGCCTGTTCTGGCTCCTTAAGAAACCCATCCAGTTAGT
Source organism: Carcharhinus amblyrhynchos (assembly GCF_965287045.1). NCBI lineage: Eukaryota > Metazoa > Chordata > Chondrichthyes > Carcharhiniformes > Carcharhinidae > Carcharhinus > Carcharhinus amblyrhynchos. Next base: position 117,476,111 of record NC_137329.1, read on the forward strand.
CCCCTTCACTTTCGCCTTTCCCCATAGTCCTGCAAACTTTCAAGTATTTACCCAATTTCCTATTGAATCTGCTTCCAGCACCCTTTTTTCAGATCATAGTAACTTGCCTGTGAAAAATATTTATTTCCATCTTACTTAAGGTTCTTTTGTCAACTGCTTTATGATAAGAACATAAGAAATAGGAGCAGGAGTAGGCCATCCAGCCCTTCGAGCCTGCCCCGCCATTCAATAAGATCATGGCTGATCTGTCGTGGCTCAGTTCCACGTTCCCGCCCTCTCCCCATAACCCTTAATCCCCACGCTTGTCAAAAACCCATCAACCCGCGTCTTAAAAATATTTAGCGAGGCAGCCTCCACCACCTCAACGGGCAGAGAATTCCAGAGATTCACCACCCTTTGAGTGAAGAAGTTCCTCCTCAACTCCGTTCTAAACCGCCCCCCCTTTATCTTGAGGCTGTGCCCCCTAGTCCTACTGTCCTTTCTGAGCGGGAAGAGCCTCTCCACCTCTATCCTATCCATCCCATTCATCATCTTACACGTCTCAATGAGATCTCCCCTCATTCTTCTAAACTCTAACAAGTACAAGCCTAGTTTATTCAGCCTCTCCTCATAGCTCAACCCCCTCAACTCCGGCATCAGCCTAGTAAACCTCCTCTGCACTCCCTCCAAGGCCAAAATATCCTTGCGTAAGTACGGCGACCAAAACTGCACACAGTACTCCAGCTGCGGCCTCACCAATGCCCTATACAGCCGCAGCAAGACCTCCCTACTTTTATATTCAATCCCCCTCGCTATGAAGGCCAGCATCCCATTAGCCTGCCTGACCACCTGCTGCACCTGCAGGCTGGGTTTTTGCGACTCATGCACAAGGACCCCAAGGTCCCTCTGCACCGTCGCCTGCTGCAGTTTTTCGCCCCTTAAGTAATAGTCCTTCCTACCATTATTCCTACCAAAGTATGGTCACAATTTGAAAGAACATTCTCACATAGCATATAACTTGAAAACATGCTTCTGGTATTTAAATAGATGTGTTTCGTACAAGACAGGCTGTGTCGTGGTAACTTTGGATAAATAAATCATTGCTTTTGTGGCATCTATTCCATATATGAACTGGAGTGTGAGACAAAAAGTCACTGCCATCTCAAGACTTGTTCAATTTGTACTTTTGTCCTTTGGTTTTGCGCTCAGCAAGTTAAATTGTCCTGTCCTCTGAAGTGCTCAAAAATGAGCTCAGTCTTTGTATTAATTGGAAACACGTCCTATTCTTTGAGGCTGCTTTAATCACCTTGGTCCCAGTCATTTTATTCTTCTTTGAACCTTTACGAACATATCTCTGTTCACTTGAAAGTAACTTACTGAGGACTAAACACAATATTCCAAAGATGATTTCACCAGTGATGCAAAGAAACTTAAAATGACTCAAAAACAGAAAATTTTCTGTTTGTGTTTCAGATTCCAGCATCCACAGTATTTTGCTTCTATTTTAGAATGACTCATTTTGTCTCGCCTTCCAGGATTGAATTGTAAATATTAATTGAAAAAACTAGCGACAACATGCTCCACAGTTAAAGTTGTGGATAAATAGTGCAGCAAAATCATAGATTCATAGAATCCCTACAGTGCAGAAAGAGGCCATTCGGCCCATTGAGGCTGCAAGTAAGTAAATTGAATAAGTTGAAAGATATGTGCCGGTTAGATGCATTGACCTAAACACTTGCCGAGTGTGGCAACTTGGGGATGTTCACAGTAACTTCATTGCAGTGTTAATGTAAGCCTTACTTGTGACTATCAAATAAACTTTACTTTTACTTTACTTTAAGTTTATTCACTAGTCACAACTAAGGCTTACATTAACACTGCAATGAAGTTACTGTGAAAATCCCCCAGTCGTCAAACTCCGGTGCCTGTTCCGGTACACTGAGTGAGAACTTAGCATGACCAAGGCACCTAACCGGAACATCCTTTAGACTGTGGCAGGAAAACAAAGCGCCTGGAGGAAACCCACACACAAACAGGAAAAATGTGCAGACTCCACACAGTGACCCAAGCTGGGAATCAAACCCAGGTCCCTGGCAGCAATGCTAACCATTGTACCATTCTGCCATCCCACCATGCACTGATAACAATCCTATCCTGTAACCCTACTTGCTAATCCCCTGACGCCAAGGGGCAATTTAGCATGACCAATCAGCCTAACCCGCATATCTTTGATTGAATAATTGTGTAAGTGTGATAAACACTGAATGGGCCGTTTGTGCTCAATTATATTGAAAGGAAGGATAAATCTCTTTGGGTGATAAAGAAATTCAACCTTTCCTTGTGCCATGCTATTTTTAATTTGCATTCGTCAGGGAGCTGCAGTATCACTAAATCCCTGCTGGTGGAGCTACTGAGTGCAACTCATCAGCACCACTTTGTGGCAAAATGAATACTTGCATTTCTGTAGCGCCCTTCAGGGATGGGATTTTCTGGCCACACTTGCCCCGAAACTGGAAAATCCCACCCAAGGTCAGCGGGCCTTTCCTTGGTCAGTGCCTTACCCGCTACGATTCCCACAACGGTGGAACAGTAAAATTCGTCTCAAGGAGTTTCCAAAAGTGCTCTATGGGCCATGAGGTACTTTTGAAATGTGGACACGGTTATAATGTAGGAAACATGGCAGCCAATGTGCACACAGCGAACTGCCCCAAGCAGCACAGTGATAATGATAGGTAAATTGCTTTGGTTAAGAGATAAATACTGGCGTGGACACTCGCCTGCTCTTCTCCATAAACAGTGGCATATCATTTTTTATACTTACCTGAGGAGGCAGACAGAGGAACCCCAATTTAATGTTTCATCTGGAAGATAACCTTTGCAATTCCCTCTGCACTGTATTAAAGGGTCAGCCTGGATTTTGTGCTCAAGGTTCTGGAGTGGAACTTGAGTGCACAAAGAGGCACGATGGCACAATGGTTAGCTCTGCTGCCTCACAGTGCTAGGGACCTGGGTTCGATTCCCAGCTTGGGTCACTGTCTGTGTGGAGTCTGCACGTTCTCCCTGTGTGGGTTTCCACTGGGTGCTCCAGTTTCCTCCCACAGTCCATAAGACGTGCTGGTCAGGTGCATTGGCTGTGCTAAATTCTCCATCAGTGTACCCAAACAGGGTAGAGCCGGAGTGTAGCAATTAAGGGAATTTTGCAGTAACTTCATTGCAGTGATAAAGTAAGCCTTATTTGTGACTAATAAATTAACTTTAACGTTTCTCACTCAGAAGCAGGAGTGCTACCCACTGAGCCACAAATGACACCTTGCACAGTTTATAAACCATACATGAGTATTGCATTCACACAGCAGCCTTACATTCAGTTCGCGATGACGGGAAAGGTGCAGTGTAAATCTAGAGCCATCACCCAATCTGACTGCAGAATGGAGTGGAGTGAAACTCCCTTGGGAATATAGGAAAACAAGGAGGACATTCAGCTCATTGGGCCACTCCACCATTCAAAAAACCCATGTCTGATCATCCACCTCTATGCCATTTCCCTACTATCCAATATCCCTTGATGTTTCCAGAATTCAGGATCTTTAGAGATTCAGCACCCTAAATGAAGAAGTTCCTCCTCAGCCCAGGATGGGATTTTGCAGCCCCACCCAACCCCAGGATCTTCCAATTCCACCAGAAGTCAATGAATTTTTGGCTGGGCCATGAAATCTCCCATGGTGGGTCCCACCATTTCAGGACTGGAATATTCTGGCCTTGATCTTAAATGGCCCTCCTCACTAATCTGAGACTGTGTCCCTTGGTTATAGATACTCCAACCTGGGGAAACATCCAACCTACATCTACCCCATCACATCTTATAAGAATTTTGTCAGTAAGTCTCATATGCTTCACTCTTGAGTCAGCCGGGACCTAGTTCCAAATTTCATAATAGCTTCTCAGCATCAGTACAAAGCTATGTAAACTACAAGTACTCAGTTAGTGCAAAGATATTCCCATTGTAGTTATAGCGTAAATGCACACTCATGGAATCCCTACAGTGCAGAATGAGGCCTTTTGGCCCATCGAGTTTGCACCGACAATAATCCCACCCCACAAAAGCAGGACCACAAAACATTCATTGAAACTCTGTTTGCTTCTTGCCTCAGAAATCTTTAGTAAAAAGCAAAAGATTTATACCATCTGAAGAGAAATCATATATGACAAGGGACAGTGATTAATTTAATTTATAAGGCAATAATCTAATTGTAATTTAGAAAATTCTTTACAAAATAGTGGGATATATTTTAGCTCAATAATTTTGATAGTCAAATAGGTTAAGCCACCTATACAAATATTTATAAAATTCTTTATACTATAGTGGGACATATTTTAGCCCAATAGTTTAGACAGTTGGATAGTTTAAGCTATCTGTACAGGACACATTTTTTACTTTCCATAGATAAAAGCAAAATACTGTGGATGCTGGAATCCAAAACAAAAACAGAAAATGCCATAAAATCTCAGCAGGTCTGACAGCATCTGTCTGGACAACCCATCATAAGAGCTCTGACAAAGGGTGACATTGGCTTTATTCTCTCCCCACCGAAGCTGTCAGACCTGTTGAGATTTTCCAGCATTTTCTGTTTTTGTTTTACATTCCAGCATCTGCAGTATTTTACTTTTACCCTTCATAACATTGGCCCTGTTCTCTCTCCATGAATGCTGTCAGACCTGCTGAGATTTTCTGTTTTTGTTGTTTATTTCCTATGCTTATTATATCTGTGTTTTAATCTGTGCTCTTTCTGACTCCACTTAAATTTGATTTGCTTTGTCTGCCATCAGGCCAGTTAGCCTTAAATCTGTTGTGGGGAAAATATTCAAAGCCATTATGAAAGATGTTGTGGCAGGGCACTTGGAAAATTCAAGGCAATCAGGCAGCGTCAACGTGGTTTTGTGAAAGGGAAATCATATTTAACCAATGTATTGGAACTATTTGAAGGAGTCACATGTGCTTTGGATAAAGGGGAACTGGTGGACGTACTGTACTTAGATCTCCAAAAGGCATTTGATAAGATGCCACATCAAAAGTTAGTACGTAAGACATACGTCCATGGTGTAGGAGGTGGTATGCTGGCATGGAGTGAAGATTGGCCAGCAAACAAGAAACAGAGAGTTGGCATAAATAGGTCTTTTTCCAGTTAGAGTAAAGTAAAATAAAGTTTATTTATTAGGCACAAGTAGGCTGACTCACTGCAATGAAGTTACTGTGAAAAATCCCCTAGTCACCACACTTTGGCACCTGTTCAGGTACACTGAGGGAGAATTTAGCATGGCCGATTCACCTAGCCTACACATCTTTAAACTGTGGGAGGAAACTGGAGCACCCGGAGGAAACCCACACAAACACAAGGAGAACATGCAAATTCCGCACTGACAAACTCCGCACTGGTGGAGTTCGAACCTGGGTCCCCAGAACGTTAGTTGAGTTTCCGGATTAATAGACTAATGATAATATCACTAAGCCAACGCCTCCCTCAGTGCATGAATCACAAAAGGCTAATACACAGGTACAACAAATTTATCATGAAGGAAATTGATTACGAAAGCAGAGAGGTTATGATTCATTTGTTAGGGCATTGGTGAGGCCATATCTGGAATATTGTATACCATAAGATGATAAGAAATAGGAGCAGAATTAGGCAATTTGACCTATTGAGTCTGCTCTGCCATTCAATCATGGCTGATAAGTTTCTCAATCCCATTCTCCCACCTTTTTCCCATAACCTTTGATCCCCTTACCAATCAAGAAGCTATCTATCTCTGTCTTAAATACACTCAGTGAGTGACCTGGCCTCCACAGCCTTCTGTAGCAATGAATTCCATAGATTCACCACCCTCTGGCTGAAGAAGTTTCTCCTCATCTCAGTTCTAATGAGTCATCCCTTTATTCTGAGGCTGCGCCCTCAGATCCTAGTCTCTCCTACTAATGGAATGTACAGTATGGTCTCTTTATTTAGGGAAAGGTGAAAGTGCTTTAGAAGCAATTCAGATAAGGTTTATTCGACTACTGCTACAAATGGGCAAATTGTCTTATGAGGAAAGATTACAGAAGCTCGGGTTTGTATCCAGTAGTTTGGAAGAGTAGAACAAAGAAAATTACAGCACAAGAACAGGGCCTTTGGCCCTCCAAGGCTGCACTGACCATGCTGCCCATCTGAACTAAAACCCCCTACACTTCCGGGGACCATATCCCTCTATCCTATTTGTATTTGTCAGGATGCCCCTTAAAACTCACTATTATATCTGCTTCCACTACCTCCCCCAACAGCGAATTCCAGGCACCCACCACTTTCTGTAAAAAACTTGCCTCGTACTCCTGCTCTTAATTCAGATGTTCATACATACAAATTCTGTGCTGCACTACACTTTACACCTTAGCTATTGTCGTTTTACTCTGGCTTTCAGTTTAAGTTAGCCTGCTCCAACTATCAATTTTCATCCCTCACTGGGGCAGTACGGTGGCACAGTGATTAGCAGGGCTACCTCACAACACCAGGGATCTGGGTTTGATTCCCAGCTTGGGTCACTGTCTGTGTAGAGTCTGCACGTTCTCCCTGTGCCTGTGTGGGCTTCCTCCAGGTGCTCCAGTTTCCTCCCACAGTCCAAAAGACATGCAGATTAGGTGCGTTGACCATGCTAACTTCTCCCTCAGTGTACCCGAACAGTCACTGGAGTGTGGCAACTAGGGGATTTTCCCAGTAACTTCATTGCAGTGTTAATCTAAACCTACTTGTGACAAGAATAAGTAAACTTAAAAATGTAAAAGTAAAGGAATTCCATGGCATTATTTTAAGAAGCACTTTGGGACATCCTGAAATCATGAAAGAGGCTATAAAAATGCAAGTCCAACTTCCTCAATTCTTTTTTAAATATTAAGTAGATTCCAATGCTGAGATCAGCTAACTAAATGGATCAGAACATAAGAACATAAGAAATAGGAGCAGGAGTAGGCCATCCAGCCCTTCGAGCCTGCCCCGCCATTCAATAAGATCATGGCTGATCTGTCGCTGCTCAGTTCCACTTTCCCGCCCTCTCCCCATAACCCTTAATCCCCTCTCCTATCAAAAACCCATCAACCCGCGTCTTAAAAATATTTAGCGAGGCAGCCTCCACCACCTCAACGGGCAGAGAATTCCAGAGATTCACCACCCTTTGAGTGAAGAAGTTCCTCCTCAACTCCGTTCTAAACCGCCTCCCCTTTATCTTGAGGCTGTGCCCCCTAGTCCTACTGTCTTTTTTGAGCGGGAAGAGTCTTTCCACCTCTATCCTATCCATCCCATTCATCATCTTATACGTCTCAATGAGATCTCCCCTCATTCTTCTAAACTCTAACGAGTACAAGCCCAGTTTATTCAGCCTCTCCTCATAGCTCAACCCCCTCAACTCTGGTATCAGCCTAGTAAACCTCCTCTGCACTCCCTCCAAGGCCAAAATATCTTTGCGCAGGTGCGGCGCCCAAAACTGCACACAGTACTCCAGCTGCGGCCTCACCAATGCCCTATACAGCTGCAGCAAGACCTCCCTACTTTTATATTCAATCCCCCTCGCTATGAAGGCCAGCATCCCATTCGCCTTCCTGACCACCTGCTGCACCTGCAGGCTGGGTTTTTGCGACTCATGCACAAGGACCCCGAGGTCCCTCTGCACCGTCGCCTGTTGCAGTTTTTCGCCACGTAAGTAATAGTCCTTCCTACCATTCTTCCTACCAAAGTGGACCACCTCACACTTGCCAACATTAAATTCCATTTGCCATTTCCTGGCCCATTCGCCCAGCCTATCTAGATCCTTCTGCAGACTCTCCACACCCTCCGCACAATTTGCCGTTCCCCCAATCTTGGTGTCATCAGCAAATTTCGACACTCTACACTCGCTTCCCTCCTCCAGATCATCTATATAAATGGTAAAAAGCTGAGGCCCCAGCACCGACCCCTGGGGCACTCCACTAGTCACCATCTGCCAATCCGAATAGCACCTGTTGACCCCCACTCTCTGCCTCCTATTTGACAACCAATCCTCTATCCACGCTAACACCCTACCCCCAACTCCATGTCCCTCGACCTTCTGCAATAACCTCTTGTGAGGCACTTTGTCAAACGCCTTCTGAAAATCTAGAAAGACCACATCCACCGGCTCGCCTCTATCCACCGCCCTAGACACATAAGACATGACAGGTTTGCAAGAGTTAATGGTTTAGCACAGGGCTCATTAATCCAATTAGGGAGCTGCTTGAATCAATGCTTTCACCAATAATCTTTGTGTTCTCTTGACTGTATTTTTTTTTGGTCCCTTGTTCCGGTAACTTTTTGGATACTACCAAGCTAACCTGTTGATTGCCTTCTTTGTCACAAGATTCAATGCAGACCATTGTAGGTTCTTCCACTGGTTTCAAGTAAAGCAATCTTCCAGCATCTGTTTTCTCACAGCTAAGATTAAGCTTCACCTGCATTCCATGCAGTGAATGGTGATGTTAGTGTTTTTTGCTTTGCTTATGGTGCAGGTCTGTCTAACAGTTTGTTTGTATTGACTGTCATCTCTCAGTGAGTTGCAGACTGCATCCACCATTTCCAAGAAACTACTTGGGTGGCTTTGCATCCCTTTATACGTCTTCAACCAGTTTAAGTCTGTGCAGGAGTTTTGTTTTCTGAATCACAAATTCAGTTTTTGTTTCCTAAAAACAGGGAGGATCAGTTTCATTTCTAAGTTTCTATTTTCTTTACTGCTTTCAATTAGGTCATGGATTGTGTAATTTCACCTCTTGCTTTGTTTTGGCTCGATCGCTTCCATTCTGACTTTTTGGGCCCTATTTTGTTTTGATTCTAAGTGCTGGGCAGACTTGAAACTGACAGTGTTTCAGATCCAACTTTTAGACCCATTCTCAGCAGCCCCCCCCCCCCCCCCCCACGCCCCCCCCCCCCCCCCCCCCCCCCACCATATGCACTCTGCCTGCATAAATATCAGCGATTCTGAATCACGCTGCATAAGCCTATGGGTGGGGCTTAACGCACCCAAAATCCTGCAGCTCCAATCAACGCCTCCAACTGCGCATGTGCAGAAAAAAAGATAGAATGCTGCTCCCCTGCCACATGTCTCACGGGCCAGATAATACCTCCCTCTGGTCCCCACAGACATTGGCCCATCCACACAACATTACTCACCCCCCTATCCCCCCACTCCCCCCGCCACCCAGAGTGATCATGGGCCCCTCCCCTCCCCTACCAATCTCAGGCACAATGGCGGCAGACCCCCCCCCCCTTTCCCCTCCACTGATCTCAAGCGGAGTGGTAGTGGACCCCCTTCCTCCCCCTATCAATCTCAAGCAGACTGGCAGCCGACCTCCACCCCCCTTCCCCTCCACTGATCTCAAGCAGAGTGGCAGTGGACCCCCCCTCCCCCTTCCCCTCCACTGATCTCAAGCAGAGTAGCAGCAGATCCTCCCTCTCCCCTCCCCTGCCCCCCCAACACATCTCAAGCAGATCTCAAGCAGAGAGCCATTGGATGCCTGGCACTCACCTCTTCACTAACTGAAGACTTTGAATCGGACTTCAATGGAGCATGTCTGTTTCACACCAATTCTGGATGGGTGAACATGGTGGTAAAGGGGGAAGTGCCAATAAGGTTGGGCATGCAACCCATTAATTCAATTGAAGTGCATGCAAATATATTTAAATGGTCGTTGTGCCCATTTCAGGCGCAGTCCCCATCACAGTCATTTGGGCGTGGATCGCACTACTCGCCTCACAGCCCAACTTTACCAAGGTTTCGTGCCCCCAAAACGGGCGCAACGCGATGGTAAAATCAGGCCCTTTTAGTGTAATAACTTGTTTAAATTACATTTACCCCATTTTCCACAGTTAAAACTTTAATTCTTCAAACGGTAAGTTAAATTCTAAAACACATGAATTGTGATGGACATGATATTTGCAACATTGCCCTGCCAGATCCGCTGAGTTTTTCTAGCACTTTCTGATTTTAATCTTGGAGTTAATCTAATTTTTATTTTACACTCCCTTATAAAATAAAAATAATACAATTTCTCATAAATTGTACGGCACGGGATGGGCATAGGGTTACCAAATGTGGTTAAATGTAACCCTGGAGATTTCATTACAGACTTGCCTCCACACCTTGATTTAAATGCAAGACTCTTTCACATTCCAGCACCCGCAATAATTTTGGTTTTATTTTTTAATAATGTTTCCTGTGATTTTTCTCTGGGACTGTTCACAGCAGGGAGAGTGATCTTCAACTGCTGGAGGGTTGGCAACCCTGTTCAATGTATGGTCGCATTGAGTGCGTGTTCATTTGTCCCCCAGCGGAGCTGGGAGGTCCGCGGGTCCTCCTCCCGCCTTTGGGAGATGCCGTGCTTTTGAATGGTTGGGGGGGATGATCTTGTCGCCGACTGCGCTCACTGGCGTGGCGGTCTGACGCCAGCTGGAGGAGGAGGAGGACGTTGTCCGACATGCCCCGCGCGGCGGTCTGACGCCGGCTGAAGGAGAGGGAGGAGGAGGCTGTCCGGCATGCCCCGCGCGGCTGCCTGACGCCGGCTGGAGGAGGAGGAGGAGGTGCCCGGCATGCCCCGCGCGGTTGCTAGCGAACATGGCGGAGGGCGGAGCGGCCGAGCTGGAGACGCAGCGCGCCGAAACCGCGGCGCTGATGAAGACACCGCTGAAGAAGGGCGATACCTGGTGAGGCCGGAGCGGGGAGCGAGAGCGTAGACGTGGGGGGGATGGGGTGAAGAGGGGTTGTGAAGATAGAGAGAGAGATGTTCCCCTTCCTGCCAAGGGCGCCGGTAGTGGTGGGGGTGGGGACCCGGCCAGCCAGCCAGCGAGCGAGCGAGCGACCGCACCCACCGCAGGCCCCTGCTTTGCCCAGTATCGCCTTTGCTGCTAATGTTTTGGTGGGTACCACCCCCCCCCCCCCTTACTGTTAACCTAGGTTGGAGGAAGATCCTTATGAGGGTCAAGGTTTCACTTTAACAGGCCTCCCTTGTCCTCTGGGTGCTCCGGTTTCCTCCCACAGCCTGAAAGATGTGCTGGTTAGGTGTATTGGCTGTGCTGACTTCTCTCTGTGTACCCGAACAGGCGCCGGAGTGTGGCAACCAGGGATTTTCACAGCAATTTCATTGCAATGTTAATATAAGCCTACTCGTGACATGAATAAATAAACTTAAGTTTAAAGTTCAGGTGGTGGTTTCTTTTTTCTCCACTCCCAACACCAGGCAGTTTTCCTCTTATGGGGCAATCTCGAACAAGAAGCCACAGGTATAGGTTGAGAGGTGGTAGATTTAAAACTGAGATGAGGAGGAACACTTACTCGTAAGTGTATTGAATTTGTGGAACTCGCTATCCCATAGCGTGGTGGAGTCTGAATAGTTAAGTAGTTTCAAGAGGAAGATAAATATTAAATTGAAAATGGGATATGGGTAGAGCTTGGGAGATGGATTTGAGACCAGGGACCAATTGAATGGCAGAGACGAAGGGCTGAATTTGTGTATTCTTGCTCCTAGTTCCTATTTTTAAGGAATTAGTTTAAATGTTTGGGAAATGACACTGAGAAGTGCCCACTTGTAAAATTATATCACCCAATTTATTGCTTTACAACCAATAAAGAGCATTTATATCTCACCTTTCACACTGTTGTAATGTGAGGAAACACACAGCCAGGTCCCACATTCAGCTGTCTGATAAATAAAAGCCAATCTTACATTGAGAAATAAATACTGGTCCAGACACCAGGAAAAGTCTCTGCCCTCTGTGTGGTGCTATGGTATCTTTTACTTTTGCATGAGTAGGCATATTTAGCCTTGTTTTAACATTTCATCCAAAGGAGAACAGCTTCCCTCGGTTCAGCATTCCCTCAGTGTCAGATTGCACTCAAGTCTGTACAATGTGACTTGGAGCCATTGACCCCCTGACTCATCTGAAAATTCTACTGTTAAGCCAAAGCTCATGCTTTCAATTTGAACTGATAGGTTATACATAATACATGTGGAACTAATAGGTTGTACATAATACATGTAAAACTAATTCACACACATGTTTCTAGATAATTTGTTGTGGCACAGTATTTTTCAGATCTCTGGCCATGACCTATCTCTTTAGTTTCTCTACAATGTTTCAGTGATTGCCAGTTAGCTTATTTAGCATGTTAATGCTACATTAGGGTTAGTGCACTCAGTTGCTGAATGCATGAACAGGTGAATAAATGTGAAGAAAAATTTCACACTGCAGCCAAAGTTCTTTAATGTTTCTTGTGAAACAGCTTTCACCTCAGGTTGTCACGACCAGCAGCACAATTACCAAACCTGAAAACTGTCAAACAACCTTAAGTTTAACAGGATAAAATCTACAGGAAAGAAGGGAAGGGATAATCAGAGTTCAAATGGCTATAAAATAACATGCCTATTGAAAGTGTTTGATGTACAAATGCCATCTACGTATAGGAAGTTGTGCAAAATGTTTTTTGCATCGAAGCAAAAGGTCCTCTACGTGCTGAACAGGAAAGCAAGAAAACCTGAGCGATTAGGGCTGCAAAGTCATGCCTGAGAAAAGGATTTTTTTTTAAGTTTTCTGAAAACGGTTGGTAGATGTAGAGAGAGTTTCAGAAACAGCACCCTGGCAGGCGAAAATGCTGTTGTTTGTGGTGGAGTGGATAGAGAATGTAAAGCAAGCCAAAGTCGAAGTATCATATGGAGTTGGATGGTGCAATTGGGAGTGATAGGAATGTGGAGCATTTTATGAAAGAGGATGCCTGCTGAGATGTTCTGATTGAATTGTAATTTATGAGGGGTTGAGATCCAAGGCTGCCAGCAATGCATTGGAGAATTTGAATGTTGACAAGGAGCTGTGGTGATGGGGAAAGCAGTAGGGTGGAATTTCACGTGCCCACCATTAGCTTTTAATGCAATAAACAACACTCATTAAATTTCAATTATTTTCTGGATAAAAATTAACTCCTGTGAATTCAAAGTTCTTTGCTAGGAGTAGGAGGGGAGCAAATGTGAATTGTTTGGTAATTCAAATTAAGCAATTTTTAATAGAGCTGCGTAAGAGATTTTAATCAACTTAGAAAGTAATAGACTATCATTGTGTTCATTAAATCTTCCCTGTGAAGAGCCTCAAACTGCAGTAACATAGTGTGGGGTGATTTTGTGTTGCCATAGAGTCGTTGACAAAAAACTCTGAAATATACAAAAATCTGTAACCTAATATTGTTATTCAGTGTTCTAATTATACTTAATGGTTCAAAGTCATCTGAAACTCTTGCTAGGTTTATTTTCTTGTGAGATTTGTTCTACAATCTTTTTCCGCTCTGTATATGATGCTACTTAGAACTTGGGCAATCCATTTTTGCATACTCCCGTATAGTCTATACAATAATACAACCTTCTAGCATTGCGTCAATATTATTTCAGCACTATTTCCATTTGACATGGTTTCAATTTTTAAATAAATTTATGCCTAGATTCGGCTGAGTACTGAGACTATGATTCATTATTGGGACTTTGGACGAAGCAGGTAGATCAATTGAGTTTTGAGAATCTAGTTAAGTCTTATGGTTAATTGTCAACGTTGTATTCCTTTATGATGAATTTCAGAGAAATAGAAGTCTTTTTGATCAGAATGTCATTCCTTATCGAAACCGATAGTATTTAAAGTGTGTGTCATGGCCATGACAAACTTGTTTAACAAACTTGTGTTTTTTTTGTTACTTTTAGGTGTAATCCACACATCATCGTTTTGGAAATGTTTATTAGATGGATATCTAACACCAATTTATCCTTTTCATATCTTGGCTATGTCATCTAGTTGTTCAGATGTTACCAAAGGGATTTGGTTTTACTGGTTTTTAGTTACAAGTGTCCAAGTTTGTCTCAGAATTCAGCTCTGAAGAATTAGTTGAATACAAAAAAATCAGCCACAGCAGAGCAAATGTTGCCTTGATAGCATTTGTGCCATCAGTGCACGCTGTACAATATACAACTCTATACAATTTCATGAAATGGCATGTCATGAATTTATACATATCTGACCTTGTTGTCATTGCCATCGATTGTCATTATTTCCAGGTTACGTAGACAAAATATGCAGACAATTGATGTTTGTAACATCAGTGGAAAACTTGGTTTTACAGGACCCGTGTGACAATTTGTTTACTCATTCGCTCATCATTACCCCATTGCTAGTCCAGTAACAACATTATTACATTACTGTTCCCATAGGGTTGGCTAGGCTTAATTGGTAGAGCTCTTGCATCTGAGTCAGACGTCTAGCATTTAAGCTTTGCTTCTGGTTTACAGTGTAAATTCTAGGCTGATATTTCATTGTAGTTATGGAGAAAGTGATCAACCTTTGAAGGTACTCTTCTTTGTAATATTAAATTGAGGCCGTTTACTTGGTCTGGTTCAAATTAATGTCAAAAGATATCATACTGTAATTTGAAGAATTGCCTTATGTCTAACCATGATGTGGAGATGCCAGCATTGGACTGTGGTGGACATAAGAAGTTTCATAACACCAGGTTAAATTCCAACAGGTTTATTTGGCATCACCAAATAAACCTGTTGGACTTCAACCTGGTGTTGTGAGACTTCTTATCATGTCTTAACCAACAGTCTCTTATCATTCAATGGTACCAAAGAGGGATTAACTGGCCATTTCTTTTTATTCTTGCATGGGACATGGGCCTTACTGGCAAGCCATTTGTTGCCCATTCCTAATTGCTTTTGAACTGAGTGGCCTCTGACAGTTAAGAGTCAATCACGTTGTTATGGGCTTGGAGTCACACTTAAGACCTGACCAAGAGAGAATGGCAGACATGGCATTGGTGAACCAGGTAGATTTTTAGGAGTACACGTTACTGAGACTAGTTTTTAGTTCCAGGATTCACCTAAATAGTTGTCATTAACTCACAATAGTTCATTGCTCTGAAATACCTTTTGAGAAGTCTTTGAGAGATGTAATAAATTTATCAAAAATCAAGTTTTTTTCTTTGAGTACTGAGTCCTTCTCTAAGCCCTCCACTCCCCTATCCTCTCCAAGAACATAAGTTGTTTGGAGTGACACTTGAAACATTGGTAGGATAACCAGTATAGTATGTTGTTTGTGATTCCAGACTTTCAGTAATTATGATTTTCTGTGCCAGCATTTTGGTTTTGCACACTAATGTGGTTAAACATTGTACTAGAAATGGTTGTCTTATTGTCAAATACTTATATATTAATAAACATTTGACTGTCAGTTTAACTTAATTTATGATGTGGAAAGCTGAGCATAGGATAATAGGTTTTTAGATTCAAAATGACCAGAAAAGTATAATATAAGCTCAGTGGTGCCTGATATGCCATTTTGCATTGCTCTGTGACTTGTGATGTAACTGCTCTGCACTTAGGTTTATGGACGTGAGGGAACCCATTCACTCAGCCAACATTGTTTATAAGTAAGATCTTCACTGATCTTTTGTTTGTTCATGTCACAATATGTTTTTGATTTTCCGTTTTCCTCAATGGCTGGTTTATTCATTGTGAACTGAAGTGATTTTGTTTGTGTTAGTGCTCTTTGAGAAGAATACATGAGAAAATTACCAGAGAATGGGAAAGATGATTAGCTTGTTGCAATTCTCAATTAGTCAGCCAGCCTTGACTCTCTTCTGCAATTCAGTGAGATTGTGACTGATCTCTGGCCTAACTCCATCTATGTGCCTCCGTCCCACATCCCTTATTACATTGGGACAACATATCTATCAACCAGATGTGAAATTTACAGTAAGAGGTGTTCCAAAATTCTACCACCCTGTGTGTGCAAAAGTGTTTGTCCATTATCCTTATTGTTTACTTCCACTCAGCCGATTTCCTATTCAAGTCAGTAATTTGCTTTCGACGAACTTCAATTGTAGGTAAGTTATTTATGCCTTCTAGAACATGTATTGCCATTCCCCAAGGCTAATACTACTTCAGCCAAAAAATACTTTTCATAAAACTCAGTCCAGTCCTTCAGGCATGAGTTAACCATCCTAGGACTTCATATGTTGGAGGTATAAATGAGCTTGCACATTCAGGGTAGTGCCCCTCCCCCTCCTGTCTTGTTCTCACTAATACTTGTGTATAACAATATGTTTTAACAATGGGCTTCGTTAATAATATCAGCAAACCTGAAAACATTCAGAAAAACTTCTGCACTGCTTTTAATAAATATAAATTTGATAAGGTTGCGATCTACTCCCCTGTATGTGATCTTAATGCTCACCGTGGCATATTTGCCGATGCAAGATTGTTAGCCGTTAAGCTGTTGACTTTTATTCAGAAGTTGTTTCACTGTCATCCCATAACAAATCAGAGTTGAGGACATTTGCTTCTTTGGCCGAAACGAGATCAGAACCACAATTCACTACAGCAGCAAGACAAGTGTTGAGAGAAGATAGGGAGAATTAGATAGATATTGCAGTATTTGGAATCCAGAGAAAAAATGAAAACATTTTATCCCACCAATCAAGCTGTGGTTAAATTTGTTACAAGGAGTTGCACTGCTAGATGGATCCTTTCAGATTAAGCAAAAAAGCAAGAAAGTTATGTACAAAAGTCATGAGTTGCAGCGGAAACAATTGAATTAAGCAGATTATTGGCGCACTTCACCATTAAAGAATCGGTCTTGTACTAGATATTATGCTGTGCTCTGTACAGACCTTTTGCATTTTGTATTTGGTTTTTTTGCAGTTGTGCAGATTTGATTGGAAGGGTAGGTGAAATTAGGTGGTAATTTTTTATTGCAAACAGGAACTCAGACTTATTGAACAACTAAGTCATCAACCAGAAATTGAACCAATGCCCTTGTAATATTGATTGTGAATCAAATCAGTTAAAGTAAATCTGAGTTATAAAGACATTTTAGTGAGCTATGAGCTATAGTGGCAGTACTTGCTGTCTGACCATGAATTAAAATGGCAAATGATTCATTTTCATATTGTATATTTTGCATTGATGCCATTTTTTTGCTCTCCATTTTTCCCATTCCTAGAATGTCCCTGAGCAGTTGGAGATGAGGACAAGCTGGTAACCAGCTCTGAGGCTCCTGCCATGGTTACTCCTTAGCTATTTCGTAGTTGTGCAAGGGTGACAAATACTCGCTGGTTTCTTTCTTTGCTTGTGGTTAATCATCTGACTTTAGCGAGGTGCTTCCCTATCTTAGTGCAACTAAGATAAGGAATTTAAGTACTGCCAGACCTTTGTTTGAGGCTTGTGTGTGCTGTGCAGCCTGCCATCATCCACGAGCAATTCAGTGGCCCGGATTTTGCAGCGTATTTATCAATGAGGCTATCGGCGCCACCATTATTTAAGAGTCAATTGGACAGCAGCTTCTGACAATCACAAATGCGCAGTTACACATGGAAATCCAAAAGTTGCTGACAGTTGTTTTCCTGAAGCTTCACTATCTTGCTGAGTGACTCAACATTTAAATGCATCGAACAGCACGATGGATATTTTGATGCATCCGAGGGTTCTGAAAGAAATGGCGGAGGTGATAGTGGATGCCTTGGTGGTTATTTTCCAAACGTCGCTGGATTCCGGGGAAGTGCCGGATGATTGGAAAACGGCTAATGTTACGCCGTTGTTTAAGAAGGGTGCCAGGCAAAAGGCGGGGAATTATAGGCCGGTTAGTTTAACGTCTGTGGTAGGTAAAATGTTAGAATCTGTCATTAAGGAGGAAATTGCAAAGCATCTTGAAGGGAATTGCTTGATAGAGCAGACGCAGCACGGTTTCATTAAAGGGAAGTCGTGTCTGACAAATTTACTGGAGTTCTATGAGGATGTGTCTAGGGCGGTGGATAGAGGAGAGCCGGTGGATGTGGTCTTTCTAGATTTTCAGAAGGCGTTTGACAAAGTGCCTCACAAGAGGTTATTGCAGAAGGTCGAGGGACATGGAGTTGGGGGTAGGGTGTTAGCGTGGATAGAGGATTGGTTGTCAAATAGGCAGAGAGTGGGGGTCAACGGGTGCTATTCGGATTGGCGGATGGTGACTAGTGGAGTGCCCCAGGGGTCGGTGCTGGGGCCTCAGCTTTTTACCATTTATATAGATGATCTGGAGGAGGGAAGCGAGTGTAGAGTGTCGAAATTTGCTGATGACACCAAGATTGGGGGAACGGCAAATTGTGCGGAGGGTGTGGAGAGTCTACAGAAGGATCTAGATAGGCTGGGCAAATGGGCCAGGAAATGGCAAATGGAATTTAATGTTGGCAAGTGTGAGGTGGTCCACTTTGGTAGGAAAAATGGTAGGAAGGACTATTACTTACGGGGCGAAAAACTGCAGCAGGCAACGGTGCAGAGGGACCTCGGGGTCCTTGTGCATGAGTCGCAAAAACCCAGCTTGCAGGTGCAGCAGGTGGTCAGGAAGGCGAATGGGATGCTGGCCTTCATAGCGAGGGGGATTGAATATAAAAGTAGGGAGGTCTTGCTGCAGCTGTATAGGGCATTGGTGAGGCCGCAACTGGAGTACTGTGTGCATTTTTGGGCGCCGCACCTGCGCAAAGATATTTTGGCCTTGGAGGGAGTGCAGAGGAGGTTTACTAGGCTGATACTGGAGTTGAGGGGGTTGAGCTATGAGGAGAGGCTGAATAAACTGGGTTTGTACTCGTTAGAGTTTAGAAGAATGAGAGGAGATCTCATTGAGACGTATAAGATGATGAATGGGATGGATAGGATAGAGGTGGAAAGACTCTTCCCGCTCAAAAAAGACAATAGGACTAGGGGGCACAGCCTCAAGATAAAAGGGGGGCGGTTTAGAACGGAGTTGAGGAGGACCTTCTTCACTCAAAGGGTGGTGAATCTCTGGAATTCTCTGCCCGTTGAAGTGGTGGAGGCTGCCTCGCTAAATATTTTTAAGACGCGGGTTGATGGGTTTTTGATAAGAGAGGGGATTAAGGGTTATGGGGAGAGGGCGGGAAAGTGGAACTGAGCCACGACAGATCAGCCATGATCTTATTGAATGGCAGGGCAGGCTCGAAGGGCTGGATGGCCTACTCCTGCTCCTATTTCTTATGTTCTTATGTTCTTACTCGCTAGACATGCCAGAGAAAGTTGGGGCTTTCCCATTCAAGTCTAAATGATTTTTTTTACAAAAACAACTTGTATTTATATAGCAGCATTAAGGTAATAAAATGGAACAAGGTGCTTCACTGGAGAGTTATAAAGCAAAACTTGATTCTTTGTCACATAAGGAAACATTGAGGCATATCATTGAAAGCTTGGTAAAAGAGATGGATTTAATGAACCATCTTAAAGGAGGAAGTTTTGGAGTTAATGTCTTGGCAGCTGAAAGTATGGCCAACTTGTTGGGCCAATTAAAATTGGGGAATGTTCATGGATTGAAATTAAAGGAGTGAGATATTGAAGAGTTTTGGGTCCAGAGGACATTACAGAGGTAGGGTGAAGCCTAGGAATTTGAACACAAGATGAGAATTATAAATGTATTGAATGAATATTGAAATAAATTTTAAAGTAAGCTGGTGAACACCTACAGGAGTGCATGCGATTCAGGCACTGGTGTCAGAACTTTTGTTGACCTGAAGTTAACGGAGGATATAATGTGAGAGACCAGCTTGTAGTGAATTGGAATAGTCATGTCACGACCAAGAATATGAATGGGAGTTACAGCAGTAGTTGAGCTTAGGCAGTTATGGAGTTGGGTGATGTTATGGAGGCAATCAGTCTTAATAATGGCATGGATATGCGCTGTGAAGCTGATCCCTGTTAGATATGACAAGAAGGTTATAAGGAAAGAAAACATTTTCTTTATCTAGCAGTTTTCATAATCCTCAGTAAACCTGAAGTCATCCAAAATTCTACTTGTGCCCTTACTTGCATCAAGTGCTGTTCGCCCATCCTATGCTTACCTCTTTGCATTGGCTCTGGGTAAATAATAGCTAATTTTAAAATTCTCATCGTTGCTTTGAAATTCCTACATAGCTTCTTCCTTCCTATTTTGATAATCTCCTCCAATCCCATAACCATCTTGAGTGTTTGGGTGCATCTCGAGGAATCTTTTTTTTAATTGTGCCATCATTGGGCCTTCAGCTATCAAGGCTGAAGGTCTGGAATTCCATCTATAAACCACTCCATCTCAAAGACATTCCTTAAAACCTATATCTTTGACTAAGCTTTTGGTCAGCCAGTATCTCCTAATGTGGCCCAGTGACAAATTTGATTTATAACATTCTTGTGTAGTGCCTTGGGCATTTTGACCTTGATGACAAGTTGGTCTGTTCGAATGTTTTTGCCTCAAGTTATCTTATTGAGTTGCTTAAAATCCACTCATGCTGAATAAACACCTTATGTGGGACATTAGCTGTGGCGTCACTGGATCACAAGATGAATGATGAATTTTAATTCATTCAGAGCTATGCTGCCATTCTCCAAATAACCTTCACTGCTCTATCTGTTCCATGTATTGGTAACTCTGTGGGACAGCACTCCTAAATCTATGCCCACTGCCTGCCTGACAATGAAATAATTTTCTGGCACTACCTCCATATCACTTACTGTATAAGGTCACCTCCTTTTCAAGCTGATAAGCACAAGTAGCAGTCGAGAAAAGGGTTTAAATATTTCCCATGTGTTCAGTTGACTAGAACCCACCAATGAGTTCAATCTGACCAAAGCACTCTATGAATGTAATTTTCTCTGACTTGCACTCTATATTGCTTGATTTGGTTTTGGGAAATGCAACAGGACAAACAACAAGTGAGGAAAGAAGCCAAGTTTGCACCCATATACAGATCTGCTCCTGATGAGTCAGTCTTTTTTGCACTAAAAAAAATTGCAAGAATTAGTATTAAGCAAGCTAAGCAATGCAAAAATGTGAATTTGGTGCTTAAAAAGATCAAATTCATGTTGTTTTCCCAGGTTTCTGTACTCTTTCATTGAGAGTGAATCTCCATTTCTCCATCAAGCAATCCTGAATTAGCAGAAGTCTGGAGTGTCTTTTACATCCTCTAATCCAAAACATTTCATAATCAATGTAGGGAATTGCAGCAGCCAATTTGCACACAACAAGATCCCATGAACAGTAAATGTAACAAATGAGCAAACATGTCTTGTTGTCGTCTGAGGAATAACCTGACTGGGATACTGGTAAAATTCCCATATGCTTCAGGTAATACTTCATTTTTCCATTTTAACAAGCAGACTTAACAGCTTGACCAAATGACAGCCCTGCTGATGATGCAGCATTCCCACAGGCTTGTGCTACCAAATAAACCCGTTGGACTTAACCTGGTGTTGTGAGACTTCTTATTGTGCCTACCCCAGCCCAATGCTGGCATCTCCACAAAAATGAGCAACCAGCCAATCAATGGAAAGAAAAGCTTCATTTACAAGAAGACTGGAGTACTTGTTGGATAAAAAGAGAATGCATCAAACCGTATAGTTTTGCAGATAAACAATAATTAAAAACCTGAAGGGCTTTGGATGATGTAAGTGAGGAGGGAATATAGAAAGTGTGAGATGAAAAGGGAGATTAGAAGGACTGAAGATTAATATGATAAAGGTTGACTATTTGTTTTAAAAGAAACAGTAAGGATGCATTCTATCTGGAGCTGATGACTAATCAGCTTTAGTTAGTGTTTCTATTACTTCTGCTTTATCATTTTAGGCCATTTGGTATCAGCTATCTTTTATTTCACTATGACTGGTAGTTCTCTTTACTTCAATGAAAACAGATGCTAAATGCTCATTTAGTAACTGAGCCATGCTCTCTCCTTCCAACCACAGGCCTGTTTCTTAGCTGCTAATTGGACTGACACCTTGTTAGTTTTTACAAATTTAGAATTATGTAATCAGGTGGGCACAGGAGAAGGTGATGGAACAACAGTTAGAAATTTCTTTGGAACAGAAAGGTGATTGTATCAGTAACTGAGGGTGTACACTGTTGGCTGCTGAAAGAAATCAGAAAAGAAATGGGAGAGATTCTCATAGATTGTCAGTCCACCTTTTGTATAAAAATGCTTCTTTCACAGGATGTGGACACTGTTAACCAGGCCATCATTTTTTGTCAACCCTAATTTTCCTTGAGAAGGCGGTGCTGAGTTGCTGCCTTGCAGCGCATATGGTGTAGGTACACCCACCGTTGTTAGGGAGCTAGTCCCATGATTTTGACCCAGTGCAAGTCATCTGTGCAAGAAGGGGGAGGAAGATAAATTAGATAACAATACAGCAGCTAGTGTAAAAGATTGTGGGCAAGCTGTTAAAATTTGTTTACTTCAGGATAAATTAATAAACATTTAGATATTGATGTATTATCAAGGTCAACCAGCACAGAGTTATTGAAGGTAAATCAAGTTTGACAAGTTAATTTTTTTTTGAAGTGACTATAGATAAAGGAATGCATTAACTGATATATATATATATAACGTACGTATATAGATTTTAGAAGGCACTCAAAAAGATGTTGCACGGAAGGCTTGTTATTAATGCTCAAGGGTGCGGTAGAAGTGGAAATGTAGCAGCATCTGTGTAAAGTCGATTAACAGACAGAAAACAAGATAAATGAGTGATACTTGAACAAGAAAAAGATTCAAAGTGCTAAAGTGTATTAAGTAGTTTGTTTACACAGAATATGAATATGGTTTGTGCTTGAAACAAGGTGAACACCAGCTCAAAGTTTGCACATGACTCAAATATAAGGCTTTAGACAAACATATCCTCCACATGTCTTTAGATATGTCTGGCAGTAAATGGAATCTGGATAGATGTGAAGTAATGCACTTTGAAAAGAATCATGAGAAATAGGAGTATAAATGAAAAGGTACAGAAAAGTGAGGGTAAATAGAAACCCCCTTTACAATTACACAATTCCCTTTAAATTTGAGTGGAGGGAAAAATGTTTTATAAATGAAACTTAGAATACAAGAGGAAAATGGTGATGGTAAATTTGGCAATAGTTGGCCATAATGCAAGTATTCTGTGCAGTTTGGATTGTAGGACATATTGAGACCTTAGATGGAAAATTTGCACTTGTATAGCACCTTTAGTGCAGAAGGGGTTCCATGGCACATTTTGAAATATGTATGGAAAGAAATGGCTGCCAAGCTGGGGGAGGGGGGCAAAGAAGTAGGCTTTAAAGGAAGAAGGGGAGGCCACAGGGTCTCAAAAGAATTTATAAGGATAAGTGAGTTATCTAAATTACCTTGGTGTAGGACAGACCACGTGAATGTTTTGTTGAGGTTTTTAAAATGATATACTCTTGGCAAAGTGAATAGGGAGATTGTTCCAGCTGACTGTGAAGTTGGTTGGGGTTATCAATTTAAAGCTGTTATTGTGATGTTAGAAATTCCCTTACCCAGGAATTTATTGGTGCGTCAAATGTTTTAAAACCATTGTGGCAGGCACCCTAGTGCCCTTTAAGGAATAAATGGATTAATATTTGAAGCAGAGAATAATGCAAGGCTATGGGAAGAGAATGGTGAAGTTTTGGATTTCCCCAGTAAAGAACTAGTCCGGTGCTGGAAACTTCTATAGTTTTGATTTTGACAGCATATGTTAATTTCATGTTCTGATATTTGTTGTAAATACAAATATATTCAACCATGATTATTGGCTCCGTAACTGATCTTTAAAACAATTTTGATGATCTGTGGAACTTGTAAGATGAAGCTGCACTTGTTTGTCAGTTGAATGCTGTATGCAAACATTTATATTGGCAGCTTCTAAAAAACTTTTAATTGTTGCAAGATGTGTTTTAATATATTCATCTCTCTAGAGTACTGTGCAGTTTTTAAAACAAATTGAACCTTTGTTGCAGAAGAAATCATTGGATGATATACATAATTATATTAGTTTAGTTATTTAAATATTATAGAAAATGTAGGTGATTTAGTTATAGAAATGTGGTGCATTTTAATCTGTTATTTTAATTGTTAAATCATTTCGGTTTGGAGTCCATTACATTGATGTTCCCTTGTTTTGCAGTGTGCAAAACATGCATTTCCCCATATTGAACGTCACGTTAACAGCAAAATACTTGCCTTTCTGACTGTAAATTTATGCGCATTTAGTTTTGAAACCTATCCATCCCACATTGCCAAATGCCTCCTCACATTTAGTTCCACCATGAGGCTGTGGAATTGGAGCCAGTCTGACCTGAGCTGCACCTGCCTTTTTTAGCCCGTTACTGGTTCAGCATCAATGTGAGAATGAAAGGGATATAAGGATAACAAAGAGAGGAGGCACAAAGGGAGAACAAATTGTAAGTTAAAAATAGTAAGGGAGAACAAAGGTGACATTGGGCAGGTGAACTGATTCAGATGTGACAAAGTTGATCTGTGCTTCAGATTCATGATGGTGCTGTTTGTGCCTTATTTTCCTTTGGACTGAATTTAGGTCTTGAGGTGATGGAGCAATTTATTTGTTGAGCAGACTTTGTTCTACTTCACTGCTCTGGAAAAAAAAACAAAAGCATTCTCTAACTCAGGAGAAGTACATTTCCTGAAAATTGTCTGTCATTTGCTCTGGTTATCTGGTTGGAAGTGGAATTGAGAAGACATTTTTTTGCCTTTCTTGTTCAGAGCTGTGCCCAGAGCTCCCTTTATCTCACTCCTCTTGGTCCTTTGCGATTATTAATTTTAACTTTTTTGGTAATAAAACTTTGTTCAGTTTTAGGTGAATAAAAAGTTTAAATTCAGTAAATTCCATAGCTTTTTTTGGTTGTTCCCAAAACAGGAAGTGATGCAAAAGAACTTCCTGGGCACATCTACGAAGAAGAAAGGCAAAATGGCATCTTCTTATGTTCATAACCTAAGTGAACTATCTACAATTTATGATACTGGTCAATTGATCAAGAACAAAAATGAAATGTAATGGTAAGTAGTTTTTCAGCATGCCCTAATGGAACTTGTTTCCTACTTTCGCATCTAATGAAAGCATCAAATGTTCAAAAAAATTAATAAAGTATGTCATCTTTTGGACATAAAGTAAAGGCATACTTTCTTAAAATAGTACATCGACTTAAGAGCTGATGTTTTATGAGGTTACCACATCTTCTAATGATAGTAAACCGATCATTGCCCTGAATCTTTGCACTTTTCCAGAGTTATAGTTTTTTTATTACTTTATGCTCCTCATCTGAAGCTGACTTATGCTAGCCACAGCATTCACTGAGATCAGTGAGATTCTGCTGCATTGTCTAACTCACCGGGGTAGCAGAGTGGCACAGCAGTTGAACCAAAGACCCAGGTTCAGTTTTGGCCTTAGGTGACTGTGTGGAGTTTTCACATTCTCCCTGTGTCTGCGTGGGTTTCCTCCAGGTGCTCTGGTTTCCTCCCATAGCCTACACATCTTCGGACTATGTCCAATGCCATGCTAACTAAATTGTGTCTTCTTGCCCCAAGATTGTAGGTTAGATGGATTAGCCATTTGAGATGCATGGGGTTACAGGAATAGTGTGGGGGAAAAGGCTTGGGTAGGATGTCAGAGAGTCAGTGCAGACTCAGTGGGCTGCATGGCCTCTTCTGCACTGTGGGGATTCTATTATTCACCAGGTGAGTTTATTATAGCCAGGATGCATGACTGGCTGTGTTAATGAAGACACTCTTTCTGACATTTATACTTTCGACCATTAATGGAATGTTTGAGCTGTTGCTAATTTTTGCCTCCCCATCTTCTTTTAGTATAGGCCACTGAGACCAGATAACCGCTTGAGCTTGGGATCTACCTGATCTGCATGGCCTATTGCCATTTGGGTGCATTTTGAGTAATCTGGAAGCTCAATTAATGATTTCCCATTGCACCCTGTTAGGTTGCCACTGCTGTTTTTTTTTATTAATGTGTATTTGAAAATTAATGAGCAATTATTCGTGACAGAATCCACTTTATAAAACCTTTCTTCTTTTCTATTTTCTGACCAATAATGTTAAAAGACATGTTGCTTCCTTGGTGCTAGGTTAAAGGATGTTACCAAACTGGCACTATGCGAAGAGAAGGGAACAGTCAAAAGTTGTGTTCCAAGTTGCAACCAGTGATATCAGTATAAAAAGGCTCTTCAGCAGATTTTCAGAAGCCTGAAGTGATAAACTAGCAATTATTGCTAGTGCCATATGTTGTGATTTTAGAAACAGGAAGCTAGTGCAGGTAAATGCATGTCCAGAGAAATGGTGCAGCAGAGGGGATTTCAGATGCTTTTGACTGGCCACTTGTACAAGGCAGACAGGTTGCACCTGACCGAATACAAGACCAATGTCCTTGTTGGAAAGTTAACTAGTATTGTTGCCGAGTGTTTAAACTAACTTGGCTCAAGGAATGAATCTGTTTGGCTTGAGCTGAGGAACAGAGGGGAAACTATTTTGGGAGCTTTTTTAATAGAGTCCAAACAGTGAGGAGGAGGTAGATGTGCCCATATGTCAGCAAATTTCAAATGCATGTGACATCAATAGTGATACTAGGAGACTTAAGAACATAAGAAATAGGAGCAGGAGTAGGCCATCCAGCCCTTCGAGCCTGCCCCGCCATTCAATAAGATCATGGCTGATCTGTCGCTGCTCAGTTCCACTTTCCCGCCCTCTCCCCATAACCCTTAATCCCCTCTCCTATCAAAAACCCATCAACCCGCGTCTTAAAAATATTTAGCGAGGCAGCCTCCACCACTTCAACGGGCAGAGAATTCCAGAGATTCACCACCCTTTGAGTGAAGAAGGTCCTCCTCAACTCCGTTCTAAACCGCCCCCCTTTTATCTTGAGGCTGTGCCCCCTAGTCCTATTGTCTTTTTTGAGCGGGAAGAGTCTTTCCACCTCTATCCTATCCATCCCATTCATCATCTTATACGTCTCAATGAGATCTCCTCTAATTCTTCTAAACTCTAACGAGTACAAGCCCAGTTTATTCAGCCTCTCCTCATAGCTCAACCCCCTCAACTCCGGTATCAGCCTAGTAAACCTCCTCTGCACTCCCTCCAAGGCCAAAATATCTTTGCGCAGGTGCGGCGCCCAAAAATGCACACAGTACTCCAGTTGCGGCCTCACCAATGCCCTATACAGCTGCAGCAAGACCTCCCTACTTTTATATTCAATCCCCTTTGCTATGAAGGCCAGCATCCCATTCGCCTTCCTGACCACCTGCTGCACCTGCAAGCTGGGTTTTTGCGACTCATGCACAAGGACCCCGAGGTCCCTCTGCACCGTCACCTGCTGCAGTTTTTCGCCCCGTAAGTAATAGTCCTTCCTACCATTCTTCCTACCAAAGTGGACCACCTCACACTTGCCAACATTAAATTCCATTTGCCATTTCCTGGCCCATTCGCCCAGCCTATCTAGATCCTTCTGCAGACTCTCAACACCCTCCGCACAATTTGCCGTTCCCCCAATCTTGGTGTCATCAGGAAATTTCGACACTCTACACTCGGTTCCCTCCTCCAGATCATCTATATAAATGGTAAAAAGCTGAGGCCCCAGCACCGACCCCTGGGGCACTCCACTAGTCACCATCCGCCAATCCGAATAGCACCCGTTAACTTCAATTATCCTAATACAGACTGGAAAAAAACTAAGGCTAGGGAAGGAAATGGATTTCTGCTATGTGCGCAGGAGAACTTTTTCGATCAATGTGTCTCCAGTCTATTAAAAAACTGAAGTAGTGTTAGATTTGCTTCTGGGAAGTGAAGTAGGACAAGTGAAGTGCGTTCCAGTAGAAGGTTATTTAGCTAAGTGATTACAGCACATCTTGGTTTATAGTAATTATGGTGGGGAAAAAAGCAGAAAATATCAAAGATGAAAATGCCAATGCTAATTTCTGTCATTTAAGAAGGAATTTTGCACAGATTAGAAAAGATGATTTAAAAGCAATAACGAAAAAATGGATGGCATCCAGGAAAAAAGTAATTCACGTTCAAACTGGTAATATTCCTTGAAAGGAAAAGGTAGAACATTCAAAGCTAACGCACCCTTGATGTCAAATAAACTATCAATTAATCTAAAATAGAAGAAAAAGATTATGATCAATGCCCCTGCTCTTAAAAAAAAACGTCCAAAACAAGGTTTAGTCAACACAAGGAAAATTATGGAACTATAGAAGGGAATTGAAAAGTTTGCTGCAAGAGATAAAGAGAGTTTGAGAAAAGATGAGTAGGAATCTTAAATTGGTATCTTGAAACTTCTTCTCAAAATTTAAGCAGCATGCTTCGGAAGAAATTGGACTTAAGTTCCTAAAAAAATCTTACGTAGAGCCAGAGTACTTTTCACTTCTCTTAGTAAAGAAGGTGAATGGTGTGGAGTTATGGGCATGATAGTGATATGTAGAGAACAACAAAGAACAAAAACAGCCCGGGAAACAGGCCCTTCGGCCCAACGAGCCCGCGCCGCCATCTTAACACCACCAGTCCCCCTCTCCACCCACGACCCTTGTCTAATGTTTTATGGCCATCCAGATTGAGGGAAACTGATTTAGGGACAATTTATTACTGCCAATCAGCCTAACAGCACATCTTTGGGGTGTGGGAGGAAACCAGAGCACCCGGAGAAAACCCACGCAAGCACGGGGAGAATGCGCAAACTCCCACAGACACCGGCCCAAATCCATGTGTCTGCACAGCAATCAGCGATAGTCACTGAGCTGTCGTCTTGCCCAGTATCTGGTCCAGTTTAGGGGCACACTAACGACATGAAGCACTAGGCCAATCTCGAACAACCAAGAGCAGCGACCCATCGCGTGTATGCCCCTCATTGGACACAAGGCGTAGAGCAGGCCTACTAAAAAGATTAGGATTACTGAAAGTTGGAAAGTCACCTGGTGTAGATGGAATATGTCTGAGGTTACCCAGAGAATCTAAGATAGGAATAACAAAGCCATTGGTCATAATCATTGTTATGTCAGGATTCAAGAAAGGGGATTGGGATAAACCAACAAATTACAGGTTAGTCAGTCCTTTGTCTGTGGTGGGGAAGTTGTTGGAAACCATTATAAAGGACGAAATAAAGTTTCATTTTAGAAAGGCATGGGTTGGTCCATGAGAGCCTGCATGGATTTGCTATGCAAGTAGTGTCTGACGAACTTGGTTGAGTGCTTTGAAGTAATGGAGAAAATTAATTAGGGCAGTAGGGATTGCATATATAGATTTTTTGGGAAAGCATTCAACAAAATCTTATGAAGAAGTTGAACACTCATGGGTTTGAGGGTAAGTAGCAGTACGGATACAAAATTGGATCCGTGACAAGGCCAGAGGATGGTGGTGGATCGATGTTCTTCAGACTGAGAGGTGATTTGCAGTAGTGTTCTCCAAGGATCATTTTTGGGTCCGTTATTCTTTGTAGTTTTTATAAATGACTTGGACTGGGGAATAGAGAGCAGTTTTATAAAGATTGCAGATCATATGAAATATCGTAAATCAGAATGAGGATAGTTACATATTTTGTGATGACAGCCTGGATGGTGAAATGGGCAGAAGCGCGGCAGATGGGGTTCAGTGCACAGAAGTCTGAATCGGTACACTTTGGAAGGATTACTGAGGAATGACAGTATACCATAAATGAAATGATTTTGAAAAATGCAGATAGCATATACACAATTCTTAAAGATGGCAGGAATGTTGAGGTGTTATAAATATAGGAATTTCTTAATCACTGGTTTGGTCTTCACTGAAGTATTGTGGACAGTTATGGGAATCACGTTTTAGGGATGATGTATTAGAAAGAGTACACTGGAGATTTACTAGAATGTTTCCTGAAATGTGAGACTTCAGGCTTGAGGAAAGATTGGAAAAGTTAGAACTGTTCTCCTTGGAACAAAGAAGATTGAGATGATCCAGTAGAAGTTTTCAAGACAGTCAGAGATTTGAAGGACTTGATGGATTGAGTTATAAGGAGAGGCTGGATAGACTGGGACTTTTTTCTCTGGAACGTTGGAGGCTTAAGAGTGATCTTATAGAGGTCTGTAAAATAAGGGGCATAAATCAGCTAGATAGTCAATATCTTTTCCCAAAGATAGGGGAGTTGAAAACTAGAGGGCATAGGTTTAAGGTGAGAGGGGAGAGATACAAAAGGGTCCAGAGGGACAATTTTATCACAGAGTGTGATGAGTGTGTGGAACAAGCTGCCTGGGATGATAGTAGAGGCAGGTACAATTCTGTCTTTTAAAAAGCATTTAGGCAGTTACATGGCTATAGAGATATAGAGATATATAGATGGCTATAGAGCATAGAACCCTACAGTGCAGAAAAAGGCCCTTTGGCCCATCGAGTCTGCACCGAACAGAATTCCACCCAGGCCCTACCACTCTGTCCCTACATATTATACCCACTAATCACTCTAACCTACGCATTCCTGGGCACTAAGGGGCAATTTCTTAGCATGGCCAATCAACCTAACCCGCACATCTTTGGACTGTGGGAGGAAACCGGAGTACCCAGAGGAAACCCACGCAGACATGAGGAAAATGTGCAAACACCACACAGACAGTGACCCGAGCCCAGAATCGAACCCAGGACCCTGGAGCTGTGAAGCAGCAGTACTAACCACTGCTACCGTGCTGCCCTTTAAAAGGATATGGGCTAAAGGCAGGCAATTGGGACTAGCTTAGGGGTTTTAAAAAAGGGGAGCAGCATGGACAAGTTGGGCCAAAGGGTCTGTTTCCATGCTGTAAACTTCTATGACTATAAAAAGGAAAAGAAAATCTTCTGGTGAGTGGGTCAATAACTACAGGTCGTAGATTTGAAATTAGTGAAGAAAGATTGAGGAGTGATGAGAACCATTTCACGGTTGTTGAGACATGGAACCCTCTACTTGAAAAATCGGTAGAAGTTGATTCCGTAAATTGTAAGAGAGTTGGACAGGCACTGGAACCCAGAGAGCTTGCAGACCTACAGATGAAAAGTAGAGAGTGAGACTATGCATTAATTCTCTTTCAAAGAACAGGGGCAGTCACGATGGGCCACGTGACCAACTGCTCTGCTATACATTTCTATGATTGCTATGAAATAATTCTTGTAATTTTAACGTGATTCTCATTTACCCTCTCAGGTACCTGGTGGATAGCCGCTGGTTTAAGCAGTGGAAGAAATATGTTGGTTTTGATAGCTGGGACAAATATCAGATGGGAGACCAAAATGTGTATCCTGGTCCTGTTGACAACTCTGGACTTCTGAAAGGTTAGAGCAATTGTCTTATGTTTTTAGACGCCGACAATATAAGTTTGATAACCATATTCTGTAGAAGTGCAGTAGAAGGACACTTGCAGCAGGAATATTGACTTTCTGTCCTCTTGGTTTATGGAGATATTCAGAATAAATACAATTCTCCCGTACAAATTCCGTGCAACTTATCCTTCCGGAAACTGCTTCAGGTTTGTGTTTCAGGTTTTACAAATACCAGTTGGTTTTTTAATCCACTGTGACTATGTCACAGGTTCCTTGCTCTCAGCTTCAGTCAGTCGTTCATCCATCAGGTTCCAGATTTCAAAATGAAATCTGATTTACATCTGAGTCTAATGTAATATGGGTCCATTGTCTTCAGCTGGACAAGGCAGTGGTGGTTGATTTGGTTTGAAACATTTTTACTTTAAGAAAAACTTAATGCTCTGGTGAAGTTAATTGGGTCTTTTTCTCATATTCTCCAAACCATATACTGCACTGGCTAAAATACAAGAATGTTTAGTTATGGCTGTGCTGTCCCACTGTTAAAGGAGCAATGAGGAGGCGATGGCCCAGTGGTATTATCGCTAGACTATTAATCCAGAAACTGAACTAATGTCCTGGGATCTCAGGTTCAAATCCTGAAACACTATAACCGCAGGTCAGAGGCTAGGAATATTGTGGCAAGTAACTCACCTGACTCCCCAGAGCCTGTCCACTGTCTACAAGGCACAAGTCATGAGTGTGATGTAATGCTCCCCACTTGCCTGAATGGGTGCAACTCCAACAACTCTCAAGGTTGACTCCATCCAAGATAAAGTAGCCCACTTGATTGGTGCACGTTGCTTTGTGGATCCAGAACTGACTTGCCCACAGAAGGCAAAGAGTGGTTGTAGATGGGTCTTTTTCTACATGGAGGTTAGTCACCAGTGGAGTGCTCCAGGGATCTGTTCTGGGGCCCTTGCTCTTTGTGATTTTTATAAATGACCTGAATGAGGAAGTGGAGGGATGGGTTGGTAAGTTTGCTGATGACACAAAGGTTGAAGGTGTTGTGGATAGTGTGGAGGGATGTCAGAAGTTGCAACGAGACACAGGATGCAAGATTGGGCAGAGAAGTGGCAGATGGACTTCAATCCAGATAAGTGTGTGGTGATTCATTGTGGCAGGTCAAATGGGATGACGGAACATATTAAGGGTAAGACTCTTGGCAGTGTGGAAGATCAGAAGGATCATGGGGTCTGGGTCCATAGGACTCTTAAATCAGCCTCGCAGGTAGAGGATGTGGTTAAGAAGGCATATAGTGTACTGGCCTTCATCAATCGAGGAATTGAATTCAGGAGCCGGGAGATAATGCTGCAGCTGTATAAGACCCTGGTCAGATCCCACTTGGAGTACTGTGCTCAGTTCTGGTTGCCTCATTACAGGAAGGATTTGGAAGCCATAGAAAGGGTGCAGAGGAGATTTACAAGGATGTTGCCTGGATTAGGTGGCATGCCTTATGAGGATAGGTTGAGAGAGCTCAGCCTTTTCTCCTTAGAGAGAAAAAAGGATGAGAGGTGACCTGATAGAGGTGTATAAGATGTTGAGAGGTATTGATCGAGTGGATTCTCAGGCTTTTTCCCAGGGCTGAAATGGCTGCCACAAGAGGACACAGGTTTAGGGTGCTGGGGAGTAGGTACAGAGGAGATGTCGGGTAAGTTTTTCACTGAGGGTGGTGGGTGCGTGGAATCGGCTTTCAGCAGTGGTGGTGGAGGCGGATTCGTTAGGGTCTTTTAAGAGACTTTTGGATAAGTAACATAAAGGGTTATAGGTAAGCCTAGTAGGTAGGGACATGATCGGCGCAACTTGTGGGCCGAAGGGCCTGTTTGTGCTGTAGCTTTTCTATGTTCTAACATCCACAAACATCCACCTTTCCACCACTGGCACTCAGTAGCAACAGTGTCTGCTATCTACAAGATGCACTGCAGCAATTCACCAAAGATCTTTTGCCTGAGAATACATCTAGGGTACATTAATATGCAGAGATTGTTAGGGAATAGGTTTAAACCAGTCAGTCAGTCTGTCTGTCTGAAATGCCTCAGAAATTGATATATTTCTAGCACTGGTACATGCCCTGTATTGTTATACCCTGTAGTTTTACTGGTCTTTAGGAAATTTTTGAAGCAACAGGCAATTTTTGTTTTATTTATTTATTCGTGTCACAAGTGGGTTTGTATTAACACTGCAATGTGTTACTGTGAAAATCCCCTAGTCACTCTGGTGCCTGTTCAGGTACCTTGAGGGAGAATTTAGCATGGCCAGTGCACCTGACCAGCACGTCTTTTGGACTGTGGGAAGAAACCGGAGCAGAGGTAACCCACGGAGACATGGGGGAGAACATGCGGACGCCGCACAGACAGTAACCCAAGCCGGGAATCGAACCCAAGTACCTGACGCTGTGAGGCAGCAGTGCTACCATTGTGCCATCTTGCCGCCCAATCAGTGTTTTTGTTGGGATGTATATGGAAGGTAGCTGAGGATCAGAGACTATACTAACCAGTTTGGTTTCCAGCCAGGAACTTGAACAGCCATGCATTTTTGGCCAGCAGCATGTACATTGAACATAAGAAATAGGAGCAGGAGTAGGCCATCCAGCCCTTCGAGCCTGCCCCGCCATTCAATAAGATCATGGCTGATCTGTCGCTGCTCAGTTCCACTTTCCCGCCCTCTCCCCATAACCCTTAATCCCCTCTCCTATCAAAAACCCATCAACCCGCATCTTAAAAATATTTAGCGAGGCAGCCTCCACCACTTCAACGGGCAGAGAATTCCAGAGATTCACCACCCTTTGAGTGAAGAAGTTCCTCCTCAACTCCGTTCTAAACCGCCCCCCTTTTTATCTTGAGGCTGTGCCCCCTAGTCCTATTGTCTTTTTTGAGCGGGAAGAGTCTTTCCACCTCTATCCTATCCATCCCATTCATCATCTTATACGTCTCAATGAGATCTCCTCTAATTCTTCTAAACTCTAACGAGTACAAGCCCAGTTTATTCAGCCTCTCCTCATAGCTCAACCCCCTCAACTCCAGTATCAGCCTAGTAAACCTCCTCTGCACTCCCTCCAAGGCCAAAATATCTTTGCGCAGGTGCGGCGCCCAAAAATGCACACAGTACTCCAGTTGCGGCCTCACCAATGCCCTATACAGCTGCAGCAAGACCTCCCTACTTTTATATTCAATCCCCCTCGCTATGAAGGCCAGCATCCCATTCGCCTTCCTGACCACCTGCTGCACCTGCAAGCTGGGTTTTTGCGACTCATGCACAAGGACCCCGAGGTCCCTCTTCACCGTCGCCTGCTGCAGTTTTTCGCCCCGTAAGTAATAGTCCTTCCTACCATTCTTCCTACCAAAGTGGACCACCTCACACTTGCCAACATTAAATTCCATTTGCCATTTCCTGGCCCATTCGCCCAGCCTATCTAGATCCTTCTGCAGACTCTCCACACCCTCCGCACAATTTGCCGTTCCCCCAATCTTGGTGTCATCAGGAAATTTCGACACTCTACACTCGGTTCCCTCCTCCAGATCATCTATATAAATGGTAAAAAGCTGAGGCCCCAGCACCGACCCCTGGGGCACTCCACTAGTCACCATCCGCCAATCCGAATAGCACCCGTTGACCCCCACTCTCTGCCTCCTATTTGACAACCAATCCTCTATCCACGCTAACACCCTACCCCCAACTCCATGTCCCTCGACCTTCTGCAATAACCTCTTGTGAGGCACTTTGTCAAACGCCTTCTGAAAATCTAGAAAGACCACATCCACCGGCTCTCCTCTATCCACCGCCCTAGACACATCCTCATAGAACTCCAGTAAATTTGTCAGACACGACTTCCTTTTAATGAAACCGTGCTGCGTCTGCTCTATCAAGCAATTCCCTTCAAGATGCCTCGCAATTTCCTCCTTAATGACAGATTCTAACATTTTACCTACCACAGACGTTAAACTAACCGGCCTATAATTCCCCGCCTTTTGCCTGGCACCCTTCTTAAACAACGGCGTAACATTAGCCGTTTTCCAATCATCCGGCACTTCCCCGGAATCCAGCGACGTTTGGAAAATAACCACCAAGGCATCCACTATCACCTCCGCCATTCCTTTCAGAACCCTCGGATGCATTCCATCCGGTCCTGGGGACTTGTCCACAATCAGCCCCTCCAGTCTGTCGAGCACCGCCTTTCTAGTAACAGTAATGTCATTAAGACCCTCCAGTCCTACCACCTTTCCATCGCTAACACCCGGCAAATTATTCACGTCCTCCTCCGTGAAGACAGAAACAAAAAAGTTATCCAATACCTTAGCCATATCCCCATCCCCTACCACTAGGTCCCCTTTCTCATCCTCTAAAGGACCAACATTCACCCTAGCCAGCCTCTTCCTTTTTATATATTTATAAAAACTCTTGCTATCCTTTTTTATATTAAGCGCTAGCCCAGCTTCATAGTTTCTCCTACCCTTCCTTATCAACTTCTTTGTCAATCTTTGTTGACATTTAAACCTCTCCCAATCCTCTTCTCGCCCACTACTCTTAGCTACTCTAAATTCCTCCGCTTTTAGTTTAACACTTTCCTTCACCTCCTTTGTTATCCACGGCTTATTACCTCTCCTCCTACTATCCTTTTTGACCATCGGAATAAATTTCCGTTGAGCACCAAGAAAGATCTCCTTAAAGATCCTCCACTGCTCCTCAACAGACCCTCCCTCCAACGCGCTCTCCCAGTCCACATTCGCCAATTCTTCTCTCATCCTACCGTATTTCCCTCTATTCAAACAAAGGACGCGTGTCCGGGAACCTACGTTCTCCTCCTCCATCTGCACCAGAAACTCCACCATACAATGATCACTCTCCCCAAGAGGATCCTTCACCACAAGGTCCCTAATTCTACCCGCTTCATTACATAGCACCAGATCCAAGATAGCTTGCTCCCTCGTCGGCTCCAACACACACTGTTCGAGGAAACTATCCCGGCAGCATTCCAAGAACTCCTCCTCGAGCCCCCCACGTCCAACATGGGTCGACCAATCAATATGCAGATTGAAATCCCCCATAACTACGGCCGTCCCATTCCTGCACGCCGCACTTATTTGCGCGTTAACAGCCCGCCCCATCTCCAGATCATTATTCGGGGGCCTATAGACGACACCCACCAGTGTCTTCCTCCCTTTGCTGTTCCTAATTGCTTCTTGGACAGCACATCTTCCCCTTTATCTGGAATACCATAAACTAACATTTTGTTCATGCAGAAAACAGTTTTAATAAGTACTTTTCTTGGCTAATTTCCTTTGCTTCTGGGGGGATTTTTGAAGTAAAAATTAGCATTGGAAAATATTAGACTGAAAATTAGCAAATCAATTTCTGGTGGCATTTTCTTGTATCAAGGGGAATGTTGCTCAATAAATTATCACGTAGCATTTAAGGCAATGCCAACTTTAATGCTTGGATATTCATTCTGAGGACAGCTGAGAAATGAAATAATTATTCCATACTTTTCTGATGCCATTATTGAATTGAGTGTGCAGCAGTATTAGTGATGCACCCATTTGTGAGGCATTTCAGGCCTACCGTTTTGCTTTAAACCTGCTTCCCAACATATCTGTGCCAATTAACGTACGCACATTGATCTTCCATGACCTTATACAAAGGGAATTGAGATGAAGTGTAGTCTTCAGGAGAAGTAAGATTAAAAGAGCAGCTGGCATAGATGTACTCCTGGCCTAATTTTAAAGTCTCACATTATGTGTCCCTATTTTCTCTTTCCATATTTATAATGAAAGCTGCTGATGTAAAGTTGGCACTTGTGACTTCTCATCTATTGTTCCTCACAGTAAGTCTGAAATTAGTGTTGATGTGAGGAATTACAATCTGGGAAGACTTCAGTGACTTGAAGTTGAGTACTTTTAAGAACTGAGGTTGGGTGCATCGAGGGAGAGCAAGAGGGACTAGGCGATTGAGTTAAAAATATAAAAGACTACACTGAAAATCAAAAAGAACAACACACCTTTTCTTTCATTGGAAATAGTTCCAAATATATTTTTGTGCCAGTATTTTAGGAATAGGCAGCATTTGTGGCTCTTGGCAGATTGACTTATTGGGAGGAAAAGTAGTGGGGCATGGATTGAAATTCCACCTTTACTGGGAGTTCCCATTCAAGCGAGGCATCAGGCTCCCAGAGGAATTGCTGTGAAGGTTTGAGAGAAAGGAGTATAGTATGACATATTGATTGAGAACACCAAGTAATCAATTGGTGGTACAGATTCAGAAGGCCCAAAGTGTGATTCTGGAGCAAAATCCTCGTTCAGGCATTGCAACCCCTCTGTAGAACATAACCCAGTTAAAGAAAATTGGACCGGACCTGGAGGTGGGAAGGCCTGGGGAAGTTAGAGACATATTTTTGCGACAATATGAGTAAGTTTTCTGATTTGCTTCACCCAGATATTTTGTATCTCTGGTGGTACTTGATTATAAACTGTGAAAGAAGAACATACAGTTGTAGGTTGGTGGAAGCTGCTACATTATCCATAAAAGGAATTGAAAAATTTGTAAGGTGTATTTGGAGGCAAAGCATTATATTTGATTCAAATTTATCAGAGTACAAATAATGCTTTATGTTTTGTACATCAATAATTCTCCCAAACGACAAGGAAGGAACAAAACTTCATGTACACGTTAAGTAGCAGCCAATTCTAGCACTTATTAAAAATAGAAATCATTTTTACTGCACTGTGGTTCCATGCTTAGCTCAAGTTTGAATTTACCTGGAGTCAAATTTACATTTTCGTCCTTGTTTGCTGTACGCAGGTGGAGATTCGCAGTCTCTAAAGGAGCACCTCATCGATGAGTTGGATTACATCCTGGTACCCACAGAAG
Source organism: Carcharhinus amblyrhynchos (assembly GCF_965287045.1). NCBI lineage: Eukaryota > Metazoa > Chordata > Chondrichthyes > Carcharhiniformes > Carcharhinidae > Carcharhinus > Carcharhinus amblyrhynchos. Next base: position 117,514,139 of record NC_137329.1, read on the forward strand.
GCTGGAATAAGCTGGTCAGCTGGTATGGGTTGTTAGAGAACCAAGAACCAATTGCACGAAAGGTACCTAGCCTGCTTCAGTTCACAGTAAGGGAAGTCGAAAGATTACAGGAAAACTAGAGGGGGAAAGGAATAGAAGCTTATGCTGACATAATTCGTTGGAGAGTGGTGAAAGTGTCAGCTAAAACAAAATTGGGCTGATTAGCCTGTTCCTGTGCTGTAGGCTATGTAATTATGTAAAATGTTGGCCCATGACTGTCCATTCAATTTCAACTAAGTAGTATTTAAATTGCAATATATGTAGTCATGTAGGTAAATGAACATCAGTTTCGACTGTTCCTTTTATAACAATTGGACTAAAGTGCTAGATTCAGTTTAACAGATAGAAATTGAATTCACATTATCTACAATTCGTAGTATTTATTTCCATTAAAGCACTGCAGAAAGATTTCCTTATGTTGGTCTCCTTCAAGTAAAAAGTTTATTTATTAGTCACAAGGTTGCATCAACACTACAATGAAGTTATTGTGAAATTCCCCAAGTCGCCACGGTCCAGCGCCTGCTTGGATCAATGCACCGAACCGGCACGTCTTTCAGATTGTGGGAGGAAACTGGAGCGACTGGAAGAAACCCACATGGACACGGAGAACGTGCAAACTTCACACAGACAGTGACCAAAGCCAGGAATCAAACCCAAGTCCCTGACACTGAGGCAGCAGTGTCACCACTCCTTAGTCTGAGTGCACATATTTACATGACCTTTTATTGCCAATTCCCTTACAGTTTATGAGCACCTTTGTAGACCTGGTCTTTTGATACTTCTGACCACAAAACAAAGCACCAGTTCTGTGAATTACTTGCATGCAGTGTGGTTTAGCTCTGTACTTGGGTTTACTTTTGCACAGTCAGTTTAAGCTTCTGAGTCCAAACATTTTGATGGTTCTAAAAGGCCCTTTAAAAGTGATTCCAGCCTCAACTAGATACTGGTAGGGTGATGAAAACAGACAGCATTTTAAGTGAGTGATGGTTCTCCACCCCCTCCTGCTCCTGCACATTGCTTCTTGGTGATGTCTGAAACACAGCGTCAGTTTTCATATGAATGCTGATAGCAGCCACCTCTACCTAAGCACCACTCTTGACTCCTTCCCCATAGAATGCTTGTCCAGCATCCAATCCTGGATGAACAGAAATTTCCTCCAATTAAATATTGGGAAGGCTGAAGCTGCTGCCTTTGGTCTTTGTTCCCTGGCTACTAGCTCCATTCTTTCACCTATTTGAAGTTGCACCAGGCTGTTCACAACCTTTCTGTCACGCTTGATGGTGAGATGCACCTTGGATCAAATAGCTATGTCATCACAAGACTGCCTATTTATGCCTCTGTTACATTGCCAGACTCAGCCTAGCCCTCAGCTTATCTGCTGCTGATGCCTACATTTTACTAATGGATTTGACCATTTGAGTGCACTCCTGACTGACCTCCACTGTAAACTTGTGGCTATCCAAAAATCTGCTGTCTTGTTCTAACTTGCACTAAGTTCCATTTACCCAGCACTCTTGTACTTATTGACCTGCTATGACCCCCAGTTAAGCAATGCCTCAAGTTTAACATTTTCAATCTTTCTAGAGCCTCACTGCTTCCTGTCTCTATAATCTATTCCAGCCCCACATCCCTCTGAGATATGTCGTCACCTAATTCTTGCCTCTTGATCATTGCTGATTTTAATTGCTCTACCATTAGTAGTCATGTTACCAATTACCTAAACTCTGGAATTCCCTTTCTAAACCTCCACTTTTCATGCCTCTCTTTTACCCATCAACATTCTCCTTAAAGTGTATCTCTTTGGCAAGCTTTTGGCCATCTGCCCTAATTGCCTTTCATGACTTGATGTTAGTTTTTCCTTCATAATGTACAATGTATCTTAGGATGTTTTGTTCACAATATAAATACAAGTTATAGTTGTTGAAACATAGGAAATGTGTCTACCAATTTGCATATAGCAATACGATCAAAACCTGATCATCTGTTTCTGTGTTGACTGAGGGATACATATTGGCCAGGATACTGGGGATAACTTTGGCATGGTGGCACAGTGGTTAGCACTGCTGCCTCAGTGCCACGGACCTGGGTTCGATTCCTGACTTGGAGTACTGTCTGTGCAGAGTTTGCACATTCTTGCCATTTCTGCATGGGTTTCCTCTGGGTTCTCTGAAAGCCTTGCTGGTTAGGTGCATCAGCCATGCTAAATTCTCCCTCAGTGTACCTGAACAGATGCTGGAGTGTGGTGAATAGGGGATTTTCACAGTAACTTAATTGCAGTGTTAATGTAAGCCTACTTGTGACACTAATAAATTTTAAACTCCCCTTCGAAGCTCCTAACTAGGGGGCATGTGAATTTAAATATCTCCGTGTCAGTGAATGAAGCCAAGCATTTTTCAGAATTCTCACAATTTTCTGCAAGTGAACTATAAATGGGATAATAGAGATACACACTGTTTTGATCATAAGACTACATTTGAATCATTAAAATATAAAACATCCAAGCTTTAATTTGCAATTCCAAATGGTAGATAAGTTAAAGACCTTCAGTTTATCAATAGTTCCTATTGTGCAGAAAGAATTGGTTTTGCTGGTGATATGGGTGTTTTGAAACAGAATTTGTTTTTTATTTAGAGAATGTTCAGGATAAAGGAAGGCATTGAAATGGATAATTTTTGCACACGAAATGTCACAGTGATTTTCATAAAAGGTCAAAATAAGTTCAAGCCCATTTAATCTTGCTAGGCCATTCCCCTTCATCAGTTCATGTAGTTGTGCATGTGTGGGTCTGCAAACACGTAAACTATACCAGTATGATCTTTGTCTTGCTTAGGGATTTGGATTTCAGTTGGAGAACCCAATTTTGATGTCGCCATCTGTATTAAAACCACCCTAATAGTTTCATTGGTGTCATGGTTTTGGGCATTGTGTTTGTCAACTCTGTTAGATCTTAATGCCGTTTATAAACTGTCCTTATTGCTTGAAGCTGAAATTATTATCTTCCAACAACGCTCCATGTTGAGTTTGTCTTGTGACGCATTTATGTGACAACATCAACAGATTTTTTTAGAAATTCATTCATGGAATGTGGATGTCACTGGCTAGGCCAGCATTTATTGCCAATCCCAAACTGCCCTTGAGGAGCTGGTGGTGAGTTGCCTTCCTTAACTGCTGTAGACCATGTGGTGTAGGTACATCTATGTTGCTGTTAGGGAGTGAGTTCTAGGATTTTGACTCAGTAACAATGAAGGAACAGTGATGCATTTCCAATTCAGGATGACAGTGGGTTGGAGATTGTAGGAAAGTGTTACAACCAGTCCCCAGATGAGCTTCCCCGTATTTGTTAATGTGGGTGAGATCCTTCAATTTATTACCATCCAGATGAGAAAGGATAAACTGGCTCCTTTATTCAATATCCCCTGTTGCTGCAGCAAAGTTGAATCTATAAAGGCTACCTTTTCTCAATTCCAATATTTGTTTTACAATGACCCAATTTAACCAGACTTTCTTAAGTTAAAGATGGAGTGAATTTGTTAGCTACTAAAGGCAACAAAATGATAAAAACAACATGCATATACAGTCCTACAGATTAGAAGTGCGAATTGAGTCCAAAGTAAGCAAGTAAAATAAAGATACAAAATGGTCCTTGACTCATGAGTATTAGATGATTGAATCAGGATCATATTTGCTGGGGTTTAGAAGAATGAGGGGGATCTCCTGGAAATCCTAACAAGACTGGACAGGGTAGATGCAGGAAGAATGTTCCTAATGGTAATGATGTCCAGAACAAGAGGTCATAGGCTATGGATACAGGATAAACCTTTTAGGACTAAAATGAGAAACTCCTTCACCCAGAGACTGGTCAGTCTGTGGAATTTGCTACCACAGAAAGCAGTTGAGCCCAAATCGTAGTATATTTTCAAGAAGGAATTAGATATAGTTCTTGGGGCAAAAGAGATCAAAGGATATGGGGGAAGGCGGGATCAGGCTATTAAATCGGATGATCAGCCATGATTATAATTGAATGGTGGAGCAGGTTCAGAGGGCCAAATGACCTACTCCTCTTCCTATTTGCTATGTTTCTTGGAGCATTGCAGCCATTGCAATTCGAGATCCCAGTAGTACTGACTTCAGGTGAACAGTTATTTTCGAAATTCCAATAGTGTTGGCTCCTGCGGGTGAACAGTTGGTTTTGGGGTTCTGGCGTTCTCCCTGTCTGAGAGAGATGGAGATATATCTGCAAGTAGGTTTTGCTGAGGTATTTCTGCTTCTCCCTGATACCCCAGCACTAATCAGATCACAGACACATGCGTGCATGCACACAACACAACACTAGGTGGTTTTGTTGTCTCAGAATATCACCTATTTTACGAGTGACTGACTTTATATCCTCAGTCAACTTTGAGTTTGGGCGTCCATTTTTTAAAAACCTGTAGGTTTTACTTAAAGTCCAGTATTTCTGGACATTATTTGGTGTTTTTCTTTCATTACTATGACAATGTAGTCATATGTAGAATGAGGTGTAATGAGTAAATTTCAGTCTTGCTGTTTCTGTAACTTAAGGAAAACAAGGCACAAATAACATGACAACCTCCCATAAGCTAATGACTGAAGTAAAATCAGTGACTTTATGTAATTTAGATCATGTTTATCCATGAGTGTGGGTAAGACAAGAGGAGATAGTGATGCAGCAACAGTCCTTTTGAAGGAATGACTAGCTCCTGGGGAGCAAACGGTAGATTGGAAATAATCATTGCGATGCATATATTCAAAAAGGGGATAGAGTAGCTATGGCAACTACAGTCCATTCCTGTACTATTTCGGAATTGATCAGGAGTGAACAAAAGTACCTGTACTATAAAAACATATTAATTCATGCGAGAATGATTTTGTCTGACCAACTTTCTCAATTACTTTGAGGAACTAACACCTGAAGCATGGAAAAGTTATACCACAAAAGGGAGCTGATTAGCCCATTTTATCTGTACTGGCTGAAAGAATTAACTGTCCAGCTTAATCTAAGTGTCCAGCTTTTGGTCTGAAGCCCTGCAGGTTATGGTAATTGAAATGCACTTCCACGTACTTTTAAATGCAGTGAGGCATATCTACCTCTACTATTTCAGGCAAAGTGTTTCAGACTCTTCAAGTAACAAACAGTGAAAGGGCCAGTATAGCATTGGGGTTCACAAGATGGTCTTGACTCTGCCAAAAAGAACCAGTGCACGTCAGAAAGAAAATACAACTCTGACTCATTAAATTTTTATTAATTACCCAAAGGAAATAAGTATTTTTCTGACTCGACGCAAGTTTAACTGTCCCAAGATTATCATGCCACCAAACAGCCACAGTAGAGGGAGGTGACAGTACTGGTTATATGGTGCATATCATCTGACATCGTTTTCAGGCTCGCCACTACCACACAGTGACAGTCAGTGGTGGATCTGTGGAATTTTTACAACCGCAAGAGGGATCCTGAAAGCAACAAGTTTAAGAATCCTTGCATTACAACAACCTGTAATGATCAATTACTAAACACACTAGACCTCATTAGTGTTACTTTTAACTGTGGGAAAACACTGAAAATTAACATGCCTCAAGAGTATATTTGTTCAATCACATAATCTGAAGCGGAAGTGTTCAAATGTGGAAGCCTGATTTTAAAAGATGCAAAAGAATTCTGCACCTCAAAAGTTCGAGACTGAATGACTGTGATCTTCTCTGTATGGTCATAATATGAATCTATGATCAGTCAGTCTTTAAAACAGCATTTAAATAAGGTATAGCACCTACTTTTTTGTGGTTGTTGACCAACAAGTTTGAACTGTTGTAGAGAATTTTAAATGTAGTTCTTGCTGTCATAATGTTAAAAAAATTCAATTTCTGTCAAACATTTTTAACTCCCCTCATTTAGTATTACTTCTAGCAGTGCTTTGAGATGTTAATGAGTTGTTTTAAAAGTTTGTATGCTGAACATTAGCCAGAACAAACAAAAGATCCATGCAGATATTGTTTCTGGAGATAATAATGGACTGGGATTATTTCTATTGCTGTCAGTGATCTGTGCTTTAGAATGCAGCAATTGCAGCTTATTTAAGTGGGGTATTGTGGAAGATTAGGTTAACAAATAGTAAAACATTCAATTAAGTATTTGAAAAACACTCCTATTTTATTTGCATTAAAATGATTTGCCTTGCATGATTCCCAAAAGAAATTTTCTGTGTGTTGCTATTGTTACTTTGTGAATACTTTCTTTTCAGGTGGTGGAGCAGGGCATGTTTGTGAAGCATTGCAAAGTGGAAGTGTACCTAACAGAATTAAAGTTGTGTGAAAATGGTAACATGAACACTGTCATAACAAGGCGATTTAGCAAAGCTGACATCATAGGTAAGTGAATATTCTCAACAGTGTTAACATCTTTCCAGCTACTGTTTCTCTCTGCATATCCGGAAGGCATTGTTTTCTGTGAGAGGCATTTCTATGGACATCCTCTTGCAGTTCACTCAAGTGTCCTTTCATTTCACAAGCCTAGATGATAACTTCTGGTACAGGCTATTTGATCACCTAGGGCATATTGACTAAACCCAGCATCTATAAACTTGCCTTTCAAGTGGGAAATGTTCTGTAGTGATCAGGAGTAGAAGTGCAGGCCAATTATATTGTTTCTCTCTTCCTGGTACAGTTGCTCCTGGTGTCATCCTAACATAAAAGAACCAGCTGGGGAGAAACTGGAAATAAAACCTGTGTGGTTTGACCAAGTTATTAAGGGGAGCTTTTCTTTTCCTTATAAGAAATAGGAGGAGGAATAGACCATGTGGTTCTTTGAGCCTGCTTCACCATTCAGTACAATTATGATTGGTGATCTGCCTCAATGCCACTTTCCTGTCCACTCCCCATGTTGTTGGATTCCCTAAGAGACCAAACTTGTCTCCTGACTTTAAATATATTCAACAATGGAGCGTCCACAACCCTCCAGGCTGGACAATTCCAAAGCTTCACAACCCTTTTGACTGAAAAGGCTCCTTGTCATCTCGATCCTATTCCTGTTCAATGCCTCTGCATCTCCTTCTTCCCTAGGATAATTTCTTCTGGCTAAGGGAGCAACATTTACTTTAGCAGCCTTTTTTCTTTACATACTTGTAAAATGCTTTTTACAAGTATGTAAAGCCGTTTTTGTATTCCTGTAATTCCATTTTTGCCTTTTTACCAACCTTTTGATGAACTTTTGCTGTTTCTTAAAACGCTCAGATCTCAAACTTAGGGCGGCACGGTGGCACAGTGGTTAGCAGTGCTGCTTCAAAGTGCCAGGGGCCCGGATTCGATTCCCGGCTTGGGCCACTGTCTGTATGGAGCTGCAAGTTTTTCCCATGAATGCATGGGTTTCCTCTGCTCTGGTTACCTCCCACAATCTGAAAGACGTGCTGGTTAAGAACATAAGAAATAGGAGCAGGAGTAGGCCGTCTAGCCCCTCGAGCCTGCCCCGCCATTCAGTAAGATCATGGCTGATCTGAAGTGGCTCAGTTCCACTTTCCCGCTTTCTCCCCATAACCCTTAATTCCCTTGCCTACCGAAAACCTATCTACCCACGTCTTAAATATATTTAGTGAGGTAGCCTCCACCACTTCAATGGGCAGAGAATTCCAGAGATTCACCACCCTTTGAAGAAGTTCCTCCTCAACTCTGTTCTAAACTGCCCCCGCCCCCTTATCTTGAGGCTGTGCCCTCTAGTCCTGCTGTCCTTTCTGAGTGGGAAGAACCTCTCCACCTCTACCCTAGCCATCCCTTTCATCATCTTATATGTCTCAATAAGATCCCCCCTCATTCTTCTAAACTCTTAACGAGTACAAGCCCAGTCTATTCAGCCTGTCTTCATAGCTCAACCCACTCAACTCCAGTATCAGCCTAGTGAACCTCCTCTGCACTCCCTTCAAGGCCAAAATATCCTTGTGCAAGTACAGTGACCAAAACTGCACACAGTACTCCAGCTGCGGCCTCACCAGAGCCCCGTACAGTTGCAGCAAGACCTCCCTACTTTCATATTCAATCCCCCTCGCTATGAAGGCCAGCATCCCATTTGCCTTCCTGACCACCTGTAGGCTGGGTTTTTGTGACTCATGCACAAGGACCCCCAGGTCCCTCTGCACCGTAGCATGCTGCAGCTTTTCGCCCTGTAAGTAGTAGTCCGTCCTGCCATTATTCCTGCCAAAGTGGATAACCTCACACTTGCCAACATTGTATTCCATCTGCCAGGTCCTCGTCCACTCGCTCAGCCTACCTAGATCCCTCTGCAGACTTTCTACACCCTCCGCACAATTTGCTTTTCCACTTATCTTTGTGTCATCAGCAAATTTCGACACCTTACACTCAGCTCCCTCCTCCAAATCATCTATATAAATGGTAAATAGCTGAGGCCCCAGCACCGATCCCTGGGGCACTCCACTAGTCACCAACCGCCAATCCGAATAGCACCCATTGACACCTACTCTCTGCCTCCTATTTGACAGCCAATCCTCTATCCACACTAACACCTTACCCCCAACTCCATGCCCCCTAATCTTCTGTAACAACCTTTTGTGTGGCACCTTATCAAACGCCTTCTGAAAATCGAGAAACACTACATCCACCGGTTCCCTCTGTCCACCGCACTAGACACATCCTCATAGAATTCCAATAAATTCGTCAGTCACGACTTCCCCTTAATGAATCCATGCTGCGTCTGCTCTATCAAACAATTCTTCTCAAGATGTCTCGCTATTTCTTCTTTGATGACGGATTCGAGCATTTTTCCTACAACAGACGTTAAACTAACCGGCCTATAATTCCCTGCCTTTTGCCTGCTACCCTTTTTAAACAGCGGCGTAACATTAGCTGTTTTCCAACCTTCCGGCACTTCCCCGGAATCCAGCGAGGTTTGGAAAATAATCACTAAGGCATCCACTATCACCTCCGCCATTTCCTTCAGAACCCTGGGATGCATTCCATCCGATCCTGGGGACTTGTCCACCATCAGTCCCACTAGTCTGTCGAGCACTACCTCTCTAGTAACAATGATCTCGTTCAGGCCCTCAACTCCTACCATCTTAGGTGCATTGACCCAAACAGGCACTGGAATATGGAGACTAGGAAAATTTCACAGTACCTTCATTGCAGTGCTAATGTAAACCTTACTTGCGACAAATAAATAAACTTCGAAAACTTTAAACTTGCTGCAATTCTTTACAATTAATAAGTAATTATCCTTTAGCTTCCTCAATAAACCAGGGATGAATCTTACTGTAATTTAATGGAATTTTTAAAAATATTTTGAATAATTTCTTTAACTGTTTTTTTCACTTTATTTATTGCCATAAGTTTGTCTATTTACCCAATCAACATACAAGCAACTGCTGAATCTGCAGTTGCTTGAGGGTTATGTGAAAGAACTAAAAAAGTAACTGGCCTAGTAGCAATCAAATCAACTCCCTTAAAGATCAAAACACAAGTGATCATCATTGAATGTACAAGCAGAGGGAAAGGAGGTGGAGCACGATCTCAAACTCTACACAATGGAGAAGATTTTCACTGAAGAAGCTCTCAGTGCCCTTCTGATCTTCACTGCCATGGAGGAGCTGGGCAACGAGCTCTCAAATTAGAGGTCAGCAATGCCACTGACCATCCTGTTGGTGATAAAAGCCCCAAGAAACGATAGTGTTCCATCTGAAATCAAAGTGTGGGAAATCAGCACTGCTGCAGCATCTCCATAAACTTCTGTCTCTCTCTGTTGGAAGGAAAGGTTGTGCCTCAAGATACATAGAACATACATAGTACACTACAGCACAAACAGGCCCTTCGGCCCACTAGTTGCACTTGTATACCTACTAAGCCATAGACCTATCTATAACCCCCAATCCCATTAGATCCCATATACTCATCCAGAAGTCTTTTAAAAGACCCTAGCAAGTTCACCTCCGCCACCACCGACGGCAGCCGATTCCATTCATTCACCACCCTCTGAGTGAAAAACTTACCCCTAACATCTCCTCTGTACTTGCTTCCCTGCACCTTAAATCTGTGTCCTCTCGTAGCGACCATTTCAGCCCTGGGAAATAGCCTCTGAGAATCCACCCTATCTATTCCCCTCAACATCTTATAAACCTCGATCAGGTCACCTCTCAACCTTCATCTGTCCAGGGAGAAGAGTCCCAGCTCCCTCAACCTATCTTCATAAGGCATGCCTCCCAATCCAGGCAACATCCTTGTAAATCTCCTCTGCACCCTTTCAATAGCTTCCACGTCCTTCCCATAGTGAGGCGACCATAACTGCACACACTACTCCAAGTGGGGCCTGACAAGGGTCCTATAAAATTGCAGCATTACCTCCCGACTCCTAAACTCAATCCCTCGATTAATGAAGGCCAGTACACCATACGCCTTCTTGATCACATCCTCCACCTGCAAGGCCGATTTAAGAGTCCTATGGACCCGGACCCCAAGATCCCTCTGTTCTTCAACACAGCAGAGACTCCTACCCTTGATATTGTATTCCTTCATCCCATTGGTCCTGCCAAAATGGACCACTACACATTTATCTGCGTTGAAGTCCATCTGCCACTTCTCCGCCCAGTCTTGCATCCTATCTATGTCCCGCTGCAACTTCTGACATCCCTCCGTGTGATGCACACACAGTTGCCTTATACAGAAGCAAAAGGGACCACACTGCACCGATTATCACATCTCCTTGTGGGTAAGGCCTTGGCTCGCTTTGCTCTGAGCAGATTACAGATCCTGGCATCACACACCTATCCTGAGTCTGTATGACTTCAGAGCTCGCAGATTGACAATCAGCACGATATTCTTGATTTTTGACAGTTATTCGAGAAGTGCTGTGAACGTCGCAGACGACTTTACATTGCTTTCTTAGACCACTGGCAGTAAAGGCAGACTTTTCAGACTGTGGAAAATAAGCTGCGCTCCTGGATTGCTGGGCATCATTCCTCCTTTCCATGAGAATATGCACAGTTCTGTCTCTTACAATGGAGCAGCACTTTCAAGATCAGCAGCAGAATAAAGCAGGTCTGTCTCCTGGCGCCCATTTTCTTCAGCATATTCTACTCCCTGCTACTGTTGAATGTATTTGGCGACTCGAATGAGTGTGTCTCTCTGCATGCCGAGCTGATGGCAAGCTAACCTGTTCAACTTGGCAAGACTGTGTGCCAACACCAAAGAGCATAAAACTCTAGTCTGAGATTTGCTTCTTGCTGCTGACACTGCGCAGGCATCCCACACTGAAATCCACTTGCAGCAGCTTGTAGATTGGTATTCCCGAACCTGCAAGGAAATTAGACTGACTATCAGAGTCAAGAAAGTCAAAGTTATGGGCCAGAATGTAGAGATTCCACCTTCTTCAACATCAGCAACTTCATTCTGGAGGTCGCCCACAGCTTCACATACCTTGGATCAACAATCACCAGAAATCTGTCCCTTGGTGCATCAGGTTCGACAAAGCACAGCTGTTGTGTCAAAGTTTAGAAGGCCAATGTTGGCCAACAGTAAATCAGCTGAAAGTACAAAGCTCCACAGGTACCAGGCTTGTGTTCTCAGCTTTTACAGCCGCAACAGATTAGGGTTCAGTCCAGAAGCAACATGAACCCTGAGCATAGTCCATCATCACCTGCAACTGACAGCTGCCTACAATATGGCTGTTTACCCAATCAGCATTAGCCAGCTTTTCTCTCAAATCTATATAATTGACTTTGTTTAAGATTAGCATTCTTGTTTGAAACTAGAATATGTTGCTTTCAAGCTTAACGTGGTATTCAGTTGTATTTTTCCAGTTGATCTGTTACCGTGAGATTACTAATTAACCCTGCCTCATTGCACAGTAATAGGAAAAACAACTTTATGCCAAGTTAATTCCACAACTTGTTCAAGAAAATCAAAAGTATTCTGCAAACTCATCTTCCAGACTACATTGGTACAGTCTATATGAAGATTAAAGTCACCTACAATTGTTACATTGCTTTTGTTACAACCGCCAATTATTTCATAATGCTTTGTTCAACAGTGTATCTCTTTATTCTGACTCTCTTTATTCCTAATACCCACAACATTCCGCTTCCTGACATTCTCAGCGAAGCTCCTTTATCACCAATATCTTTATTTCATACTTTAAAATGAGGGCTACCATTCCTCCTTTTTTGTTCTATGTCTTATCAAAATGTTGTGTTCCAGAGGAAGCAGTTCCCAACCTTGATCACCTTGTGACCATGCCCCTCTAATGATGATTAAAAATAAATCATTTAGGTAAAGAACCTTTTTTTTACAATTATTTGAACAGAATTATTCACTGTTACTGCATTACCATTAAACACTCTGTCCCAATCTGCTTGTTTTTAACCAAATCACTACACTTCTATTGTCTTTACTTTCCTCTTTAGATTTCTAAATATATCTTCGCTGGAACCCTTCCCCCTCATCCTTAAGGTTAAGTTATCCTTGTTACATGATTCACCATGACACTGATCCCAACTTAGTTTAAATGAAGCCCATTCCAACAGAAAAGTTCCCTCTTGAATCAAAACCCTTTCCCACACCAGTGTTGAATATACTTTCTGCTTTTAGATAATTGAATTATATGCTATAAATAATCACACTGTAATATACCCTACCCTCATTATAAGATCTTAAATACATGGAGCAGAATCACAGTAGGAGCTAAATATTGACTGTAGAAGATCTCATTAAGAATTACCCTGGTACTACTTAAAGCACAGGAATGCTTGGCAAAATTCTATTGTGTCTGATAGCTTCATATATGATTTAATCTTGGTTCAGCAATTAATACTTAGTTCTATTATTGAATTTCTACGTAAGAGAGTCAAAAGATGTGCAAGTTAAGTTGATTGGCCATACTACATTGCCCCTTAATATCTCAATATATGTAAAGGGCAAGGGGATTATTGGGGTAAATACGTGGGTTACAGGAATAGGGCCAGGCTATTCCAGGCTCTGTCAGAGAGTTGGTGCAAGCTCGATGGGCCAAAAGGCCTCCTTCTGCATCATAGGGATTCTATGACTCTATATGATAATAAAACTCTCACAGTGGCAATATCTGAAAGGCAAAGCCTCACTACTGACCTTTCATTTCAAAGTTTATGATTCAATATTGAGTTGAATGTATCTGTGGGATATGGTGTTCTAGATGTAAATGCAATGATCTGGCATGGCCACTAGAAACTTTGGTGCTGTATCAATTATCAGTAAAATTGAAATGCCTAAGAATGCAGAAATGTGCTATATGCTTGCCGCATGAAAATACAGCTTGATTAATTGAAGCAGTTGTAAATGTCTAATCCAGTCCAGAATGTGAAAAGTTTTATAAGTAATTTGAAAACCCTCAAAGCTTGCATCAATTTTCTACGAGGTTTGTCTCTCCTATTACCAATATCCCCCACCCCAACAACCTAGCTAAAGGCAATGTCTCTTTGTAGGATATGGTTTCCATGAATCCTGACTGTGCTATAATGTCATAGCCAAGTGCATGTTCAGATCTGAGCCTTAACTGCATTTTCACCTTATTGAGGATCGCAATGGAGCTTGATAGTGTCTTCACCTGCCTCTCTAATATGTGGAATTACTAACGGGGTCTTGAATAATAATTGTAAGTGGTAACTTTCTCTCTTTTCCACCATCAGCAGTCCATAATTCCTGAGATCAGTGGTTACTGATTTGTTTGACTGGGAGCTGGGCTTGAATTTATTCTACCCATGAGATAAAAGTCTTTTCTCTGATATTTAAGGGTCATTTAATAATCTCAACCAGACCATGATGAAAATATAGATTACAATTACTGATTGTTGGGGTACGCTTTTGTCACCATGTCTGGTATGGGAAGATTTAAAAGCCACACTGCAAAAGGAATCTTCATCTGAGGTTGTCTTTAAGCCAGATCGTTAAGGCAGAAGGACCTGACTCAATGTCTGGCTTGACTACACCTTAGAGAACAATGAGTTGGTCATTTTATTCATGCAGAGATCTGCCAATTAAAGGAAACCTTAAATGAAACTGATATTTCTCTTTCCATGTTACATATTTAAATACTTGCAGATTGCTTTAAGAGCTGATCACATGAGTTGCTAATGAAATTTGGGTTTTGCACTCTTGTTTGTACTCTTTACAGGACATAGCTCTTTTAATAAATCTGTTGGTTTAAAACATGTGCAAACCACCTCTTGTTGAAAACCTGCAACCCCTAACATAATTAGGACTTTACAATTCCCAGATAGTACCTGACCTGACAACTGTTTCCAACATTTTCTGTTATCATTCCATTAATTGAAGCATTTTTCTTGGTGTGTAGCTTGCTATTTAACCTCGACTGAAGCTAATACATTCTTTTCTAATTCATTAACCATTTGTTTCTGTTGCATCATTCATGTTCCTTGAACTTTTATTCTTGGAAAGTTGACTGATGAGTTAGGTGTATAAGTATAGGAATGTGTATAAATCACCTGATGAACTATGAACATTTAAAGGATTACTGTCCCTGAGCAATTTTCTTTGCTGGTTGGAAGCTGTGTACAAATTGTATGTCCAGCTTGAATGTTATTCAGAGTCTAAGGGAGCCTCCTGTGTACCGTTTTATTAAATATTTCACTGAGGTGACAAGTTTTCACATCATTGAATAACAAATTGATTGCTTTGGTGAAATTTGGAAATATCCTCGGCACTTATGTTTGGAAAGAGAATCCTTATTATTTTGTTTTAAATCTCAGATACAATTGAAAAGGAGATGCGGAAACTGTTTAGTATTCCAGATGAAAAAGAAATTAGATTGTGGAACAAGTACATGAGCAACACATTCGAACCCCTGAACAAGCCTGATAGCACGATACAAGATGCGGGACTATATCAAGGGCAGGTATAGTAGTTCAAAATATGGTATTCTCGTGTTATATTTGCAAACAAAGGTGAAGTGACGAGTGTTTGATGCTTCCTGATACTAATAGCAGTTTCTAATTTCAAAAAGCACCTTTAAAGAGAGCACCTTAGTAACAATCAATCCTCCAAGACTTGCATGGTGCATGCACTAACTGTCCATAAACCTTACTCACTAATGTTACAATGTGTGATGCTTTTGTGGCCACATTTTGCATTGTAAATTGCTAAGCCAACAATTCCATGACATTTTAGACTGTCGTTCACTAGGTGGCTCAGTGACGCAAATCTGAGGTCTCTCCCAAGTTGGTCTCAGACTTGCATATATAAACACATTTGTCATCCAACTGAATAGCCACATGCAATTTATTGGTGTGCATTCTACACTTGGACCTCCTACCTGCTTTTTGTATGGCTGCTAAAAATGGCCATAAAATAGCAATTACTATATTTATTTTCCTTAATTTGGGTATCTTTTGGAAGACATTTTACTTACAGTTCTTTCCAGTTCCTTCCTTAGAGTCTCAGTTCAGTGTTCATCAATTGAGAAAGTAATGGAAGCAAACCACAGACATTTCTACAACTGCCAAATCCTTGGCTGCACACTGAGATCATTCTTCATGACTTTTTTTTTTACTTCCCAGAAGTGAACTACTCTCTAACTTGGGCTGACTTATGTTGCAACAATGCCAAGAAGTGAGTGAACTTTATCACTGGTTGGCAGATATTGAAGTGCCAAAAGGGGGCTTGTATCTGTGACTACCAACTACCTCAAATTTAAGATACTTTTCCTTGCATTTAAATTAGTCCATGACCTCTTTACCTCCCCCCCAACTTTTTTGTAACCTTCAACCTCACAACCTGCTCTCCCACTCCTAAACTTCCTGTTCCTTTTGCACCTTGTGCACTCTTCTTTCCCTTTGCCCCAGCATTAGTAACTGTACTTAATTGTCTCCATATCCTTTTTGATGACCTTTCTTGAAACTCACCTCTTTCACCTAGCTTTTGATTAACCAACCTAATTTCCCTTTGTCCATTTTCTTTGCATTTCAGGGAAGTGCATTGTGATTTTTTTTTTACATTATGTAAATACAAATTGAAGGAAGCACTGGTTATGCCAGCAAAAAAAAATCCCAAATCTTAATTCTCAACTGATAGTCAATGATTATGATTCATTAATCTCTGGTTTCTCCTCACATACGAACAATCATTTATCCACTGAGGGAAGGGGTATCGTAGGAACAGAAGTAGACCATTTAGTCCATCAAGCCTTTTTAAAATTTCATTTTAAATTCACTTTGTTTTTTTTTAGTGGTCACAAGTTCAAATCATACCATGGTTGAAAGCTACTTGATTTTGCAAAATCCAAGCTGGTTTATTCCTTATAAATTAAAAACCGACTTTATATTTCAAAACAACATCACAAGAATTGATCTCCAGAAACCTGCTTCAGTAGGTTATGTATAGGGAACGTGTGATGAATTTCAGATCTTTTGCAATTCCATTTCCAAATGTGAGCCAATTGACTCAAGTAGATTTAGTTTATCAGAAAACAAATCACAATGCTTACAAAGTAAACTTCTATTGAAAATATAGTCTTGTGATCAAATTAGTCATGAAGATATACATCAGTTTTAAATTAGCAAAGTATTTGTTGTCTGTAACTGCAAATGTCAAGTTCCTTTTTGAAAATTGCATTAATCAGTTCCTTATGCACAGAACAACATTATGCCCTGACAAAATTCCTGCAGTAGTACTGAAGACTTGTGCTCCAGAACTAGCTGTGCCTCTGGCCAAAATGTTTAGTACAGCTATAACACTGGCAAATACCCAAGAATGTGGAACGTTATCCAGACATGTCCTGTCCACAAAAAAACAAGTCAATTCCAACCCGCAAAATATCGCTCCATCAATCTACTTCCAATCATCAGCAAAGCAATGGAATGTGTCATCAACGGTGCTACCAAGTGGCATTTGCACAGCAACAATCTACTTGCTGATGCTCAGTTTAGATTCTGCCAGGGCCACTAAGCTCCTGATCTCATTATAGCTTTTGTCCAAACATGGACAAAAGAGCTGAATTCCAGAGATGAGGTGAGTGTAACTGCCCTTGACATCCAGACAGCATTTGACCGAGTGTGGCGTCAAGGGGTCCTAACAAAACTGGAGTCAGAGAATCATGAAAAATTCTCCAGTGATTGGAGTCATACCCAGGACAAAGGAAAATGGTTATGGTCGTTTGAACAGTCACCTGAGTTCCAGGACATCACTGCAGGAGCTTCTTAGGGTAGTGTCCTAGGTCCAACCATCTTCAGCTTCATCAATGACCTTCCCTCCATTGTAAAGTCAGAAATGCTGATGATTGCAAAATGTTCAGTACCACTCATGACTCAGACGCTGAATCAGTCCATGTTCATGTGCAGCAAGACTTGGACAACATTCAGGTTTGGGATGACAAGTGGCAAGTAACATTCGCCCCACATAATTGCTAGGCAATTATCATCTGTAATAAGAATCTCGTTACCTCCCCGTGACATTCACTGGCTTTACCATCATTCAATCCCTCACTATCAACACCCTAGGGGCTTCCACTGATCAAAAATTGAATTGAACCAGCCATATAAATATTGGTCAGCCGCACGGGTCAGAGGCTGGAAATTTTATGGTAAGTAACTCAATTCCTGACACCATCACCAAGGCACAAGTCAGGAATATGATGAAGCACTCTCCACTCGTCTGGGTGAATACAGATGTAACAACACCGAGAAGCTTAGCACCATCCAGGGCATTCCATCCACCACCCTAAACATTCACTCCCTCCACCAGCAACACACTGACGGAGCATGTAATGTTTACAAGATGCATTCAGCAATTCAGTACGGTTCCTTTGACAGAAACTTCCAAGGGCAGCAGATGCATAGAAACACTGGCACCTGCAAGTTCCCCTCAAAGCCACACATCCATATTGCTGTTTGTTCAGTATCACCGAGTCCAAATCCTGGGACACTCTACCTAACAGCATTGTGGGTGTACCTACACCACATGGGTAAGAGTGCTTAGAATGGCGCACACCTTCTCAAGGGCAACTGGGGATGAACAACAAATTCTGACCCAGCCACCAAAACCCACATCTTGTGAAAGAAGTTGAAAATAAATGTGTAATATTCATCATTTGACATAGAAGGCCCTAAAATGTGTAGGTTAGAGGGATTAGTGAGTAAATATGTAGGGATATGGGGGTAGGGCCGGGGTGGGATTGTGGTCAGTGCAGACTTGATCGGCCAAACGGTCTCATTCTGTACTGTAGGGTTTCTCTGATTCTATGAACATAGATACTGATTCTTCAATAATGCAGACGTGGCTTTCAAGCATTCGCCAAACAGTAGATAAAGTCACAATTACCCAAAATAATTAAGAGTTTGGAGTTGCCACATTGCATTGTAATAAAAATGTTCCCAACCTGATTCCATTGAAATTTTAAAAGCAAAATACTGTAGACACTGAAATAAAAGCAGAAAATGCTGAAGAAATTCAGCAGGTCTGGCAGCATCTTTTGGGGGGGAGAAACAAGAGTTAATATTTTGAATCCATGAGTCACCTTCAGAGATCCACACACACTGCCATATTTACACACACAGCCTTATTCTCCAGCAGCAGCGACTCAAAGCTGTCCTTGTCCCCAGTTCAATTTCATCCTTTGTCTCATCAGATGCCTCAACAAGAAACTTTTTCCTTCCTTCCAGGTGTTAAGGAATGCAAGCTCCTACAACTTAATGGTAGCACTGCCCATCTGGGACTCTCCACAGCTTGCCCTCCATCTGACTCCAGCTCTTGCTATGTATTCACTATACCCTTTGACCTTCCCATCTCTGATGCTGAACATTCTGCACTCGGAAAGGACTCGGTTTCATCCCCTTACATCCTCACCTCAATAGATTTCAGGTTCTTCTTCCAACAACATTATCTCCATGCTCGTTTTTTTTGAGCAGGGGTCCTCCCCTCCGTTGAACAGATCCTTTCACCCACCTCCAGTATTCTCCCTCTACCTGGGACCTTTTTTTCTGGCCTCTTCCCTGCCCTTGATCTTTTTATTGCTCTGAAGAGGTTATGTAGACTTTAAAAAGTTAACTCTGCATCTTTCCACAGATGTAAGTTGAGTTTTTCCAGCATATTTTCTGTTTTTAAAACGCTGAAATTATATTGCCAGAAAAGTTCCTCCCACTTGAGATTCTTATTGTGTTTGTATCAGCATTCAGTGTGCACCTCCAGTGCCTTGTTTATTCTCTTAAACAGAACCCTCAATACAGCAAATGGAAGGCATCCCCAATACTTATTGGCGATAGACCCTCATTCACTCCAGCCTGGATTCAGAACCACAAATGTTGGCTCATAAACCTAGTTTAAAGTTGCAAGCTATCCCTGCAGTCAAATCACCTGAGAAAAGTTAATTGAAATATATCGGTGTAAATCTACATTGGGGAAGGAGGAAAGAAACAGTCTTGTATATAATGAAGCTTAATTTGTTCGATTATATCGAATCATTCAGTTTGTTATATAATATGTAGTTATAATCTGTAATTTGAGCAGTGCTTCTTACAGAACTTCACAATGGTAGGAACAACAACTAAAACACGGCTCCTGTTTGCATTATTATTGTTATTGATCAAATGCTACATTGGTGTAATGTGTATGTATACGTATACATACTTCCTTGCTTCTTTCTATCATCTTTCATTTTATTTCAAATCAGGCACCCACTGAAGCCTTAAGAACACCTGGGAGACAAAGATAATTGATCTGATAATCTATTCTCATACATAATGCCCCCCACCCCGGTCCTGCCCACGATAGAATGTAACAAACGTGTCAGTGGAAAGAAAAATACATAGAATGTATGACCTAGTTAAATGTAATTCTTCTGAGAACTTTTCCTAGTACACAATTCAAGTTTGGCTTTCCCTTGTCCCAGTATGGTATAAACGCAATACTTCAAATGTTTCATTCTCTTTGATTTCCACCCACCCCCAGCCACCTCCCCATCCTCCCCTCCTCAAACTTTCAAATTATTTTCCTGAAGGAACGCTTCCCCAGGAGCCAGCTTCCTTCAGTAGTCTTACTTGACTGGCCATTCTTTCTTTGTGTGCATAAATATGATACTGCTTAACTAATTGCCCAGACTGCCAATGTCATCATCTAACATACGAGTGTAAAGAAGGGGCAACTGTTATCCAGAGCCAATTTGTTTGCCTCTCAGTCTACAGTGATCAGTTTTGTACTTGTATTGTTGCTCCAGTTGTTGTGGCCAAGTAACTCAGGGCAGGAATTGATCCTAACTGTATGACTCCAATACTCACTTTCTTATTCTCTTCTTTCCTGAGTTATCATAGGCAAAGAAAAAATATATACCGGAAATGTAATAATAACTGTTGCAACTTTCTCTGGGGAAAAAAAAGCATTTTTTCCACATTCTTCAAATTATTTGCAAAACATTGTATAGTTAAAGAATCAATTGTGATTAATACAAGATTAGTTAATAATTAATACAAGAGCCTTCAGAGCTGAGCTGGAGAGAAAGGTTTCCTGGGCAAATGAATCCATGATAATTGATAACAGAGGAGAATGCCTGTGGAACTACAGAAAGTGCTTGCGGTCTGCAGCAGGACAAACAAGATTTGTAAAGTCAGAAGGCTGCTTTGATATTTTGAGTATCTACACTTCAAAGTGAGCTTGATAAATTGGGTTAAAATGACCAAAGATGTTGACCGTTGAGAAAACGGGTACGTTTGAGGTTTAGGTTGGAAAACTAACTTACCAGAATAAATATGATGTGGGAAAACTGGGAGGGATAGACGTAGTCCTTCATAGGAGGAAAGGTAGAACAAAGCACATCTAAGGTAGCAGACTTGTATAGATGTAACTGAGAATAACTGTTGTTGGAGATGGAAATCTGGCAAGGAAAGATCAGAGTAGGTTAGAAATTGGAAGGGTAGTTAATAAAACTCTGCAGATTAGATCCAGGACAGAAAGAACAGTATGCAGTCCAATACATCAGAACATGTCTTTTCTCATGATAGGTGTGAAGTGGCTTACTGTGTATTTTTAGCACTTGCCATTTTCCTTCCTTTTTCCAGAACCACCAGATGCACGGGGAGTCGAGAGTAAACGTGGTGTCAGATGAAAGGGGGTGTAATCGGACCTGGTTATGAAACATAACTCTGTTCCCATTCCAATACCATACATTTTCCTCTAATTCTATTCCCATGATAAATTGCTGTACCCATATTTATAATTCTATGAAGGTTTGTCATACTGCAGTTGTACACTCCCACTACTGGAGCTGTAGAGGGAGGTTGTAAGTACAGCATGACAAATCTACAGTGGTGGTTTCCATTGTAAAATTGGGAAGGCACAGTGGTTACCACTGCTGCCTCACGGCACCACAGAGCCAGGTTTGATTCCTGGCTTGGGTCATTGTCTGTGTGAATCTGCATGTTCTGCCCGTGTCTGCATGGGTTTCCTTTGGGTGCTCCAGTTTCCTCCCACAGTCTGAAAGATGTGCTGGTTAGATGCATTGACCATGCTAAACTTTCCCTCAATATACCCGAACAAGCGCCAGAGTGTAGCAACTACTGAATTTTGACAGTAACTTAATCGCGGTGTTAATGTAAGCCTACTTGTGACAATAATAAATAAACTATAAAATAATATGTAGCAATTTGTAAAGAAAAAGGACACGCGTTCATGTGAATGTAAGATATACATAGATATTCTTCGTGAAGATTAGTTACTACGTGATGTTGATGACAGCTTTTCAGTTGGCATGGTTAATTGTATATTTTGTTTGTTTCCTCTTTTTAACTCTTGTGTAATTTATTTAAAGGTACTGGTAATAGAGCAGAAGAATGAAGATGGTACGTGGCCAAGAGGTCCTTCTACTAATAAGTGAGTTTGTTATTATCACATTTAATATCTTTAATATTTGCCCTTTAAAGATAAAGTAACATGTTGCTGAAACTGTCCATCTGTTTCAATGTAGAATTAAATTTTGGTATCTCACCCCATGACATAAGCTGTGGTATCAAATTAAGCACAAATCTCAAAGGTTTCTGAGATTAGCCGAATTTAAAGCTGTCAAGCAACTCTCAACAATGGAACTTCCGTTTTCTTTTAGCTTGTTCTCAGTATTTTCAGAATGCTGCATGGTTACATTTATTGCCAATTCCAATTTGTCCCAAAAAGGTGTTGAGGGGCTCTGTCCTCCTAAGTTAAGTAGTGCTGGTAACACCAAATAACTTGCTTGGTGATCCATCAGATATTTAAGGTGAAGTCACATTGCCGCCATAATGCGTGGAGACAGATTCCCTTCCCTGAAGGCCCCATTGGCATCTCTCCATTCCTGCCCTGGCTACAAATTATTTGTTGAATTTATTAGTTCAGTTTCATGCCAGCTTTTTGCACTCCTGTTGTCCTTAAACGTTTAACATCTTGCCCATAATTTTGGTTCAATTCTTGGCCAAATTCAAATACCTGCTATGGTTGGATTTTGCCCGTTTTAGCTAGGGATAACCAAGATTTAGCTCTGGGAGAATCGGAAAGAAACTGTCTTTACTGATGATGGAGATGTATACATGACCACAAAAATATTTGCCCAGACTGTTGTGGTTTGTTGACTAAAAGAGACCAACATTGAACGTCTATGTAAATTTAAAGGAGATAAATGAGGGAAATGAATCAGAAAGGTTGTCATAAGTCATCTCTTGGTAACAATCCCAATGCCTTTACAGGAAATCCTCATTTAATATTGTTAATTGATTCCTGGAAAACATGACTTATGCAGAATGATGCCATGCAAAACAGTCATAATCCAAGATTGCCTGCTTCCCACCTTACCCAAAACCATCTCTGTCAGGAATTATGCAGGACCGAACAGGGGTATGGCGACATACACACAAAACAGCAGCAGCACAATGCGAATGCAGGATTCTAATTGGAAAATTATGTTAACATAGGCTGATAAGTGAGGACTTTGATTTCTTGGCTCTTCCTCCTTCTCTTCCCTTCTGGTGCCCCGACAAACTAGAAGCTTGTGGCAAATTGCAGCAGTGAATTCACATTTTTAATCTTTTCAAGTATCAATAGACTGTGCAAACTTGAATTGATATTCACCCAGGGGACTACTGGGCTACCAGTATTACATATTTGTGTAAGTGTATAAAACTTTATATGCTGTATGTTTACCTTTCGTGAATAAGCGCAAAATCAAAGAATGGTTACAGCACAGTCTGTGGAGGCTCACTGCAAGAGCAGCTCAGCTAGGTTTAATAATCTTCCCTTTCCCTGTAGCGTTGCAATTTAAACTGTTCAAAAGCAAAACTTGAACTTCTTTTGTCAATCATTATCATCTCTCAGCCACTACTGGGGAAACTGATTGGAAATGTGGTTGGGGTAGGAGCGGGATGGTCATATTTTGTTGTTGGTTAACCCACTGGCACGTGTGGGTGAAGATCCCAAGGCAAAATAGCTACTGGGTAATTTAAAAGTTTGCAGCCATCCAAGGGAGCAATTTCAAGGAATGAGAAGGCACAGGAGTGAAACGGGGTTCATGTATAATGGACGAAACTGGCAATCAGTTTGCCAATTTGTACATCTGCCTATAGTATTGACTGCACAGACACCAACTGGTTGTAAACTTGGTGTTTGATGTTCAGTTTGAATATTTGTGAGATTACTAGAAAATGGCATGGTCAGGCAAATATTCAGTTGATTACAAAATAAAATTTGCTTGTAATATGTTCAAATAGATTTGCCATTAATGTTCATCATTTGTATGAATGACTTGGAGGTGATTATAATTCAAGATGGGCAGTTGATTAAGATGAATGCACACAGCTCTGCACAGAGAATGAACACTCGTGTATCTTGTCTATCATCCACCATTGTTCATGGAGGAAGACAAATAATTTGGAGGAAAGCAAATCTTAATTAGTAATAGTGGATACAAAAATAAGATTTAAAAGCTTAGTTTATTTTTAACAGATCTCTTGAGTTTAATTGATGCTGAAGGGCTCCATAGCTCAGTTAGCTGAATGACAAATTTTGGAATGGAATCTAATTCATTTTGGCATTTCATCCTTTTGAGTTAAAGTGAACACCATATGGAAAGAAGGGAAAAGATCCATGATCAGTGTTTGCCATGTTATCACAATACTGGATAATCCCATTGAAATATGAATATTTATACTGCTTACAAATTGGCTGCCACATCTCTTTTTATAACAGTGACTACTTTCTTTAAAAATAAGCACTTAAGCTTTTTTAAAGTTTATTTAATAGTGTCATAAGTATGCTTACATTAACACTGCAATGAAGTGACTGTGAAAATCCCCTAATTTGAGGTGTCCTGAAGTGTTGAAAGACACTGTACAAATGTATGCATTTACTTACCTTCCTTTGGGCACTTGATTCTTTTGAAACTAGGATCATTACCATTCCTAATTGACCTCAGATCATTAGCAGAACTCATTGTCATGCATTAGTACTGTGAAATACTGCAGTTATTCAGCCCTCTTGGCAATCACTTGCTTGTATACATAAGCTTAACTATACATTTCAGTGATTATAAAACGAAATAATAGCTAAAACATTCATAAGATGCAAGCCTTCATCTTTTGCTTTTTGAATAGGAAAGGCTAAAACAAAAGCTAAATGCTCTGAATGCTGGGAATGTGGAATAAAATCTTGCTAAATCTGTTGCTAAGTATCCCGCGTGTTGACTATAAATGGGAGATGAGGGTGGGGTGGGGGGAGGTGGTTTGATGGCGATTAATACCAACATAATGGGTTTAATCCCTGTATTGGCTGAGGTAGTTCTTGGGACCAATGTCCTCCCTGTACCTGTGAGTCAAAGCCATGATTAGCTGACCTCAACAGGGATGCTACAGGGAGAGAGAGGGCAGCTGTGCACCATTCATGTCATACTCAGTAGACCTCTATTGGCAGTGGGAAGATACTGCAGTAACTTGTACAAAAAAAGGTAAAGCATATCACAGCTTTCAAATGAGAGTTGTATGTTAGTTATCTCCATGTTTTTGTTTCGATCCTTAATTTGTTTTTTTAAAAACTAGGGGTTTGGATTGTATCGTGCGTACACTTGAAGTGACTAGTTCATAAAAAGCATGCATTGACGTTGAAGGTTTGGGTCAAGGACTGTTTCCTTAATTGGTCAAAATAGTTTTTAGCTGGTTCAGAGCCTCATGGCAAAAATCACAGCTGTGCTGAGTTATTTAATGATAAGTAAAAATTAACTACGTTAAACTTCCTAAAAGTGTTCGCTTAATGTACATCATGAGTTGACTGTGGCTCAGTGGCACCCTTGTCTCTGAGTTAATAAGTTTTGGGTTCAAGTCCCACTCCAGAGGCTCGGGCACAGGGTTCAAGGTTGACACTCCAGTGCATTAGTGAGGGAATGTTGTCCGATGGGAAGTGTCATCTTTCAAATGAGATGTTAAACTGAGGCCTTCATCTGCTCGCTCAGTTGGACATAAAAGATCCTATGACATGGCTTTGAAGAGCAGTGGGCAAGGTGGAGGAGGTGTGGTATCCCGTGTTCAAGCTCGTATTTATTCATCGCTTTTAATTTTAAAATATCCAATCATTATCCATTGTAATGTGTTAGAGCATAACTGGCTGCCATATTTCCTGCCTTATAACGGTCACTACATTTCAAAGGGACTTAATTGGCTGTAAAGTGCTTTGGGAAGTTCTGAGGTCGTGAAGGCTCTCAATAAATTCAAAAGACTTTCTCTCCCTTGGTTTTTCTCTCCCGCTTATGCTCTCACACTCCCTCTCTTTTGTTTTCTTATTTGCCCACCTACAGTTAGTGAGGTTTAAGGATTAACTTGCTGCATTTATTGTTTCAATAGAGCACTTTGAAAATAAGCTGGTTTAGCAACTTTAGGAATAGCTGTAATTTTGAATCGCTAGT
Organism: Carcharhinus amblyrhynchos; assembly: GCF_965287045.1. Taxonomy (NCBI): domain Eukaryota; kingdom Metazoa; phylum Chordata; class Chondrichthyes; order Carcharhiniformes; family Carcharhinidae; genus Carcharhinus; species Carcharhinus amblyrhynchos. Next base: position 117,540,072 of record NC_137329.1, read on the forward strand.
TTTGCAAATGTGCAGAATGTTATGATTCTGAATAGTGAGAAATTTTAAAAGTAGTTGATTTTATTTTCTGCCTGATATTTTTCTGGATTGTTGGAGATACCTTGAGCAGTTGGGTTAGCATGTTCTTAATTTAGATTGTGGCCATTCATATCCTATTTTTAAGCAAATGCACAAATATTCCTGATGTAGGCAACTAACAATCCTTAATGGATTCCAATCCAATCTTAAATGGGCAGTCAAGTTTTGGATAGGCTATAAACATAGCAAAACTGATGAGTTAACATTTCTTGGCGAATAATACTACCCGACAGTTAATCTGCAAATTGAAACTGATTCATTTCTATAAATCTTACCAAATGTAACTCGTGATAGTGAGACACAATATTTGGAGCTTGGATAAGTTTCATTTAGTGGGAATACAAAGTACCTGGCACGTTAGCCATTAACTTAATTTAGACACTGCTTATGACTGCCAGCTATTTGGGGCGGCACGGTGGCACAGTAGTTAGCACTGCTGCCTCACAGCCCCAAGAACCCAGGTTCAAATCCAGCCTCGGATCTCTATCTGTGCAGAGTTTGCACATTCTCCGCATGTCTGCGTGGGTTTCCCCTGGGTGTTCCGGTTTCCTCCCACAGTCCAGAGGTGTGCAGGTTAGGTTGATTTGACCATGCTAAATTGAGATTAGCAGAGTAAATATGAGAGATTATGGGGATAGGGCCTGGGTGGGGTTGTGGTCAGTGCAGGCTCGATGGGCTGAATGGCCTCCTGCCCTCAGGAATTCTATGATTTACAAGGAAATTACATGTATTCACTCTGACACCCTGAAAGCCTCCCTAAATAACTGCAACATCCCCATGCACATGAGAATCACTTGCCTTAAAATGTATAAGTTGGAGAAGCAGCATCCACAAAGACATCAATCACCTTGAGTGTCATCTGGTGGAGCGCACAGAGGCCCAGCAGAAAGAGAGCACAGAATCCAGACCTGTTCCACTTGCCTCATCAACACTATTTGCCAAATCTGTGGCAAAATACAGCTAGAAATGGGCTATTCAGCCACCAGAGCACCCACCTCCCCAGAGTAGAAGCAAGTCCCTCAATTCAGAGGGACTGTCAAAAACACATGTATTTCCCAAATTGTGTCTTGGCTTTTGCTTCCTCAACCAATCATAATTCAAAACAAAATTCAGGCAAGTTCTTTCTCATGGAGCTAGTGGGAAAAGATGGTCACTCATCTCTTATTAACTAGGATACGGAGATGCCAGCATTGGACTGGGGTGGGCACAGTAACAAGTCTCAACACTAGGCTAAAGTCCAACTGGTCATTTGGTAACAAGAGTTTTCGGAGCACTGCTCCCTCATCAGATGAGTCACTAGGATACTTCCTTATAGAGTAACATTTTGCATTGGATCTATGTGATAGCCCAAATAAGGTGTCATTCCATGGGATGTTAGCTGGTTCAAACATCTGCCCTATTACTTTGGCGCAATATGTCTTATGTTCAGATGCTGCCAAATTATATATTTTATATGTTGAAATGAAAATTAGATAGAACTCTGCTGTAATGGGTAGTGAAAATATTATCCCAAATAAATGGTGTGGTTAGCAAGCTATAATGCAGTCTTAAACTTGCGCAATCCTAGACTTAGAGCTGGAGAAATAAAACTCTATGGCTGAGATTTTCCACTGAATTGCACTAGCTTTGTATCACAATTTGCCTGATAAGTGTGCCAAAGAGTTTTAACAGTAAATTGAGTTCATAGGAAGTCAAGCTCCCACAGAAAATAAACATTGTGATAATCCCATTTTTTTTAATTATCAGATTGTGCAGATGCATGGCAGATTTTGCATTTGGTATATGTAAATGAGCTTGAGTGAAAACTCTGGGCCACAGAGAGAGTGGAGGAAGATACTGGAATGTTGTGGTGTCATAATTTTGATGTGCCCTTCATTTTGGGTTTTAAGTATGGAATTAGTAGGGTCAGAATTAAGCACATGTCTGTTAACTCAAGTCCATTGACTAAATTACTTCTCATTGGAAATTGTGAGCACTAGTGAGTGTGAATCTTATGCAAAGCTTTTACCTTAGCCCTTAAAGCTTTGGTACAACCAGAGACTGTTCCTTATGGTAACCCCTTCCATTGAAAATTCTGTACGTTTTGTGAGAATCTGCAAAAGTGACACTGATAAAACTGTTTGTAACAAAGTTTGATACACAATTTGCTGTCAAACAATAGTTTCAGTTTAAAATAAATATTAATGATTATCTACGCAAAGGAAGAGATTACAAAAGCAACAAGTGCTTAGCAGCGTAGACAGTACCTGTGGAGAGATAGGAGAGTTAATATTCCAGGTCAATGACTTTTCATCAGAAGCCGAAGACACTTGATCTGTGCTTTTGTCTGTGCTCAGTTATAATATCAGACGTGATAAATTTGACTCTGCTGTACTTGAGTTTGCAAGGGAAAATTTTGACCAGGGTGCTGTTGGCTCATATTCAGTCAATGGGTACACACGTTCCTACTAACAATGTTGGAAAGGCAAATATTGCATTTGGTTTTGTTGTTTCTTGGCGACAGAAAAGCAACTGGCTGTCCCTGGGTATGAATAAATGATGTGGAGATGCCAGCGTCGGCTTGGGGTAAACACAGTAAGAAATCTCTCAATATCAGGTTAAAGGTTTATTTTGTAGCAAATGCCACTAGCTTTCGGAGCGCTACTCACCTGACGAAGGAGCAGCGCTCCGAAAGCTGGTGGCATTTGCTACCAAATAAACCTATTGGACTTTAACCTGGTGTTGTGAGACTTACTGTATGAATAAATGGCCAGTGAGTAGAGAGCAGTGTCAAGCACCATTAAAACTTGCAGAGTTATTATCAGGACTGCAGCAGCTGCTTGTATTTAATAAAACATCCCAATGCATTTCACAGGAGCATTCTAAAATAAAATATAATGCCAAGCCACGCAAATTCTGCTGACCAAAAGCTTGGTCGAAGAGGGAGGTTTTAAAACCATTAAATACAAGAGCAGAATTAGGCCACTCGGCCCGTTGTGTCTGCTCCACCATTCAATCATAGCTGATATTTTTCTCATTCCCATTAAGTGTTAAATAAGGAAGGGCATTCCAAAACCTAGGGAGTGGCAATCAAAGGAGCAGCCACCGATGGTGCAGCAGATCAAATCAGGGCTGCACAAGAAGTCAGTAAAAAGTCTGACAACACCAGGTTTTAGTCCAACCTATTTATTTGATAATATACTCACAAGCTTTCGGGGTTAGCCCCTTCGTCAGGTGAATGGAGAGTTCTGGCCTCAGACAGAGCATATAAAGCACAGACAGTTTAGTGATTACTGATTAGAATGTGAATCCTTACACCTAACCTGCTGTTCAAGACCTGAAGTGGCTGATAATGTGAGTGGAAGGAGCACTGATCACAGTTCAAAGAGATGTGTATTGTCTCCAGACAGTACAGTAAGTGAGGTTTTGCAAACCCAGGCAAGTCACGGGGGTTACAGATAGTGCGACATGAACCCAAGATCCCTGTTGAGACCGTCCTCATGTGTGCGGAACTAGGCTATCAGTCTCTGTTCAGCGACTCTGCGCTGTCGTGTGTCGTGAAGGCCACCTTGGAGAATGCTTACCCGAAGGTCAGAGGCTGAATGCCCGTGACCACTGAAGTGTTCACCAACAGGAAGGGAACAGTCTTGCCTGGTGACTGTCGAGCGATGTTCATTCATCCGTTGTCGTAGCGTCTGCATGGTCTCCCCAATGTACCATGCTTCGGGACATCCTTTCTAGTCATGATGTGGGCCGCACCGATCTCCTCAGAAGGCAAACACAGGACACAGTGGACAGAGTACCCTTCGTCGTCCAGTACTTCCCCGGAGTGGAGAAGCTACGACATCTTCTCCAGAGTCTTCAACATATCATTGATGAAGACGAACATCTCGCCAGGGCTATCCCCACACTCCCACTTCTTGCTTTCAGACGACCACACAACCTCAAACAGACCATTGTTCGCAGCAAACTACCCAGCCTTCAGGAGAACAGTGACCACAATACCACACAACCCTGCCACAGCAACCTCTGCGAGACATGCCGGATCATCGACATGGATACCATCATCACCCGTGAGAATACCATCCACCAGGTACATGGTAAATACGCTTGCAACTCGGCCAACATTGTCTACCTGATACGTTGCAAGAAAGGGTGTCCCGAAGCATGGTACATTGGGGAGACCATGCAGACGCTACGACAACGGATGAATGAACATCGCTCGACAGTCACCAGGCAAGACTGTTCCCTTCCTGTTGGCGAACACTTCAGTGGTCACGGGCATTCAGCCTCTGACCTTCGGGTAAGCATTCTCCAAGGCGGCCTTCACGACACACGACAGCGCAGAGTCGCTGAACAGAGACTGATAGCCAAGTTCCGCACACATGAGGACGGTCTCAACAGGGATCTTGGGTTCATGTCGCACTACCTGTAACCCCCGTGACTTGCCTGGGTTTGCAAAACCTCACTTACTGTACTGTCTGGAGACAATACACATCTCTTTGAACTGTGATCAGTGCTCCTTCCACTCACATTATCAGCCACTTCAGGTCTTGAACAGCAGGTTAGGTGTAAGGATTCGCATTCTAATCAGTAATCTCTAAACTGTCTGTGCTTTATATGCTCTGTCTGAGGCCAGAACTCTCCATTCACCTGACGAAGGGGCTAACCCCGAAAGCTTGTGAGTATATTATCAAATAAATAGGTTGGACTAAAACCTGGTGTTGTCAGACTTTTTACTGTGTTTACGCCAGTCCAACGCCGGCATACCCACATCAAGAAGTCGGTATCAGAGGATCCCAGAGATCTTGGGGCTGAGAACATTACAGAGATAGAGGGGGAGTGAACCTAAGGAACGATTTGAAAATAAGCATGCAAATTTTAAAGTGAAGACACTGCTTGACTTGTCCATGTTGCTCAGTAAGCACAGGGTGATAAGGGAACAGGATTTGCTGCAGATTAAGACACGGGCAACAGAGTTTTGTATGGCCTCATATTTATGGAGGGTAGAATGTGTGAGACCAACCAGGGAAATGCTCAAGTAGAGGTAACTCATATGTATGCGGGCTTCGGCAGCAGGTAAGTTTAAACAGAGGTGAAGTTAGGTCATGTTAACCAAGGTGGAAATAGGCAGTCTTAGTGAATACATGATTGAGGCCTGGAGCTCATCGCAGGGACTAAATCTGACAGCAAGGTTGTCGACGGACGAGCTTAATCCCCGACAATTGCCAGGGAGAGTAATGGAATTAGTAGTTTAGAATGGACTGAAAATAGTGGCAACGCAGGAGAAATCTGATGTGGAAAAATTAATAAGTAAGTGGAGTCTAATGTATGGGGGGGGAGGTTAAAAAAGAAATGGTAATACAATACGAAGCATTTAGCAAACAATTTTAGTTTTTTTCTGGAAAAATAGCAGCTGATGGAGCATTTAATGTTTGCAATCTTAAAACTGGACTTGAAAATAGTAGTGCCTGGACCCCGTGCAGATGAAAGTTAAACCCCAAGCATTTGCATTATATAGCTTTAAAATCTTTTGCATTCTATAGCTGTGCCACTGGAGTGCAAACATTCTGTGCTTTATTTTTAATTTCCAAATAAAATCAATAAACGGAGAAAAGAGATTCTTTTTTAAACCAATGTGCTGGAAAAAGCGAGGCCTGTTCGTTTACTTTGGCCTGTGGCCTCATTCATATTTTCAGACATGGGTCAGAAGCGCAAGTATTAGCGTAGAGACTTGTCCCCTGTAATGCATATTGAATGTGCTTCTTTCCACCTTTTATTTTTCAAACTAGGCAGGGGTTTTGTTATGAATGTCAGATCCTTTCTGATCCGCAACTTGAAAGTCTAAAATAGAACAAGACTGAACTGCGACACCACTCGGCAAATGTTGCCTGTGGTTATTAGGGTTGGTCAGGAGGAGCCTGGGCATAAGAAATTAGAATGTTAGACTGATAAAAAGCAAGCGGGGGGAGCCAAGTATATATGTGGTGATGGGGGGGAGGCGTGGGCACAGACGTGTTTGAAGATGAGATATTGAAGTCATGATACAGCAGAGACTCGATAGAATATATTTGGAATGAAATGTGATGATTATGAAAAATGGTTTAAAAAATTCACTTACTGGTTGAATATGTTAAGAGCAAATTTATTATAACTTTTCTTACAGTTTCTTAAATTTTAAGAAGATTTGTGTCCACTGGTTGGCCTCTTAAGGTCAAACCAAATAAAGTCAAGTTAAGTCAGTACAAAGTAAAAGGGGCAGCCCCCCAAAAGGAGGGGGAACAGCCTGAACAAAATCAAAGTACAAAGGAAACGTGAAAACATCATATTAAAATGTGATTATTAGGGTCAATAATGCACCCCAGCCCCTGCGGTGCCCAACAGGCGCAGAAGGTGTCAGTTGTGCCTGTGGACACCGCGTGTTGCCTCTCCAGGGACACCTGGCCATGAACGTAGCCATGGGTTGGTGAATTGGTGGCCAGGGTCGTTGGCTTAATTTATGAAAAATTATATCTCTCAATGTTCTCAGCACTGCACAGTCTCTTCAGGACAGTTTACTTTCTGCATGACATCACACGTGGTCCCACAAAGGAGACAGCTTGTTTATGGGCTGTAAGGTATCTTCTTGACTGCTTCATTGCTTCGTGTATGGGCCTTAGAGAAAGCACTGTTCATTACTTGATGAAATGAGAGGAAGATCAAAAATAATTTGATAGGTGATTATTTGAGCTCAGAGTCCTTTACCGCAAGCTTATGCAGCCATATAATATTGTTCAAAAATGGATGACTGAATATTTGCAAAGAAAGGATACAAGAAGAAAGCAGGGAAATAGGATTATATTAGATAGCTCCAGTGGGATCCTTGCTTGCTTTGTAAGCTCGATCAAACAGCGAGGGGGAAAAAAGATTGGAAGTGGAGAAAGAAAAATTCGCAGCAAAAGTCAGTTAGAGAAGCAACGTAGGGATAAATAGAAAATGACAACGTAAGTTTCTAAAACCTTTAAGGCAAGTAAGTAAATAGTTCAGTTGCTTTGAAATTTGATGCGCTTGAGTAGAAGGAAGAGAAATGCCGAGGATGGTAACGTATGATCTGGAATAGTCTCAGTCATCAAATAGGAGATCTGTAGAATATTGTTCTTAAAACAGGGGGTCATCAACTCTCTGGCTTTTATTGAGACTGCTTTTTTTAAAAAGGCTTATGTACCATGTGACATTTTGTGTTGGGTCGGAAATCATTAACTTTCAACTTTTACATAATCAGTTTTACAAAGTGAATGAGCCGAACAGACACTGAGCTGAGTGGCCTTTTAAGCGATAATGCTTTTCTACTATAGTGGTAGTAGACCTCCATTAAACTTGTAATGAAAATGAGCAACTCCTTAATGATTCCTCTTGTAGTTACCAGCCAGGTTATTCCCACAGTTTGATTAGTGATGGTTTTTTGTTTTGTCATTCTCAGTCTTTGGAATAGTTAGTTTCATCTTGCCCTAATTTAACTAAATTCAAGGAAGTATCACAGTCAAGTAATCGTCCCTGAGATTTATTTGCTACTCATACAAGCATTATTTAAGGGCCACACCCAATATGCTTTTGATTATAACTTTAATGCTTTTAACATGCAGCATCCATTTGCCAAACGGGTCATGAGCATAGTCATAAAAATTGGATTTTTGCCCCCCGTTTTTTTTACCAAATTTTATAATTTCATTATTTTTCAAGGTCTCCAAGTGCTTCAAATTTTTCAACATTGCCAAAGGTTTCCCCTTCATCTCTGTCCAATAATTATAGCAGCTTCAACAACAGAAAGTAAGTAGTACCTCTTCAGAACTGTTTGTAAATGTCTCTGCATGCATTTATTCTTGAATGTTTTGGTTTGTGAATGACATGGTGTCTGCTTTTTTTTGGACATCATTTTTGGTCACTAACTTAACAATAGGGTACTTGATGCTCTTGTCATGCATTTTAACATTTGGAATGCTGTAATAAACAGTGCCATTAATATACCGTCAAATGTAGCAGGACATAACATTTTGTTATGGCTTATGATTGGTAGATTATCATGCTTTGTATTAACCAATCTTGGTATGAGGAGATGCATTATATAAAAAAAACATGGCTTGCAGTGTTTTCCATATTGCAATTACTTCCAGATTAGAGATGAAGGAATTTTATAGCTGCCACACACTGTTGTTCAAAAACTCTGGAGCTGCAATTACTTAAACTCCCAGTGTTATGTGTACAAATGAGGAATACTTTCTCTGAAATTCCTTTTGAGCTGAAATGACCCGTTGAGAGATGAAGATTATTCTTGATCTCCTTTGTGTTGGAATATGCAGAGTCGTCGTGATCTTTCTTTCCTCCAAAGTCTAGTGTTAGATAACATAAGAAGCTTCCATCTCTGCTTATTTGGGCATTTGTATTCAAGGTCTTCAGTTTTCCTTGGAACTAAATCAACTATAAATGCAACACGTCAAAAGGTGTTTAAATATCTTTGTGTGATACGGTTGCCAAGTTGCTACGACTATGGGAACAGAAGTGTAAAGGGGGGCATAAAATAACCTAAAAGGGTGAAGTAGCTTGGTAGTGACCGTTAATATGCATGGATCTATTCTTTACTGGCAGCTATTACCTTAGTTATGTGATCTAGTTGAATCCTGATAGGTTAATGATAGCAGTACTTACTGTCTAAATTTTTCTGTGGTGTATTGTTCGATGAATTGCTTTGATATTAAAACAGTGTGTTCAGTGACAGTCTTAGCATTATAGTAAATGCAGTGATTTCATTTGAATCATAGGTGATTATTAATAGATTGGGACACACAGAGAGGTGAAGAAATCTTGTCTCTGAGGAATAAAGATGTCTTTTTAATTGCCTCTGTTTAGTGGCTTTCAGATAATCAAGATGTTCTCATTCAACTGTGACGTGCAAGCTGCAGAAAATTAATGAATGTAGAACAAAGTCATCAGCAAAAATAGATGAGGTTAGATAAATACGACAGATCATTGATGTAAGATGAGAACTGACTGCAAGAGAGGACAGAGCCTTTGAGCTAATGTTTAACAAAAAAGGATTAGCCTCAGCACAAGAGAACAATTTTAGAGGAAGTTAATCAATCATGACCATTTATTTGATGGGCAGCCTTATGTTTGAAAATCATTTGGACATGCCTAGAGTCATACCTCTTGGAGGTGCCCAAGACCATGACACACTTCACCAAAGCATTCAAGGACAGAGCTGCAGAGAGATATGTAATGTAAGTAGCATAATCATCAGTGGAAAACTATCCTGCTGATTGTGAATTTGGTCAGAAATTCCAGGGTAATTGATAACTTGTTAACCTTGGCTTTCATTGGTTTCAAAGACACTAATATCAGGACAAAAGGGTGATTGAATTGACAAAATGTCACAGTAAAGCTGTGTACTGTTCAAATTGTAATTGTAGAAGGCTCCAGGACTTTACTGCAAATATAGCCAAAATTGGATTTAAGTTTTCAGTTGAAGTTGTGGCAGAGTATATTACCAGAGTATTACTTCCCACCGTCAATTTTATGTTCCAGTTTTGAGCAAGCGACAGCTGATTTACAAAATTAAACAGATTAAAGTCGCAGCATTATTTTTCATTTAGTGCAAGCATTTTTTGATCATACGTCGTCCAAGTTTAATTTGTGTCTGCTGCGACCCAATTACAAGAATATCCTGTATGTAAAACACGTGGTCGTGTAATCAGAATATTAGGAGAATAGAGGTTTAGGTTAATGTGCAGGTAACTGGCTTCATAAGCAGTCAAATATGCTGTTGTAATCAGTTCTCAGTTGGCCAAATCCTTATTGCATGTGTGCTGAGAGAGTATCAGGGATTAGCAAGTAATGTTTGCATGTCGATTAAAAGAAAAAATGAAAACCGTGGCACAATTTTGTTTTGGCTTTTGAATGTACACCAAACCTTTTAAATTTAGCAAATCTATTTTATTGCATGGGAGCCGAGAAAAATCTGCTTTTCATGCCACTTTCCACTATATGGGAAAGACATTCATAAGAAGAAACACTTGCTTTGAAGTAATATAATTGAAATATTACACATTTTGAACAAGCTTATTTTAATCAATTGGGCAATGCACTGGTTAACTTTTATGTTCTCTGCTGCCCATGGTTTAAACTTATGAGAGTATTTGCAACTACATCTCTACATTTGGGAGTTCCTAGCTTCCCTATGGCATCAAAAATAGCAATCTCCAATTGACTCATCAAGTTACAGATGAGGAGGCTCAGGGCAGGATGTTTTTACAGTACTGAGAATTCTAACAACCATCCACGTTCTAGTGCTTCTGTGCATTCCATGCAGGATTCTTCTCAGTTGTAAGTGTGTTGTCCTACATTCTATGCTGAACTCAGAACTTATCTCTCAGTCTCACAGGAATGTAGCAACACAAATTGACCACTCAGTTTTTCAAGCCTGTTCTGTCAATTGGTCAGATCCTAGCTGATCTGTACCTCGGCTTCATTTGCTTTTTTATCCCTCACCAGGTGTAATTCTGCAAGTGCTTAGCACAGTGGTGAGCAGCCTTACACAAATAGCTTGTGTCGTAAGGAGTGTTAATAGATGCTTCCACTGAAGCATTCAGCATGTTTCAGGCCTGCAAGTGGTTGTGGAAAGATTGTAATGAAGTAGGTGATGTAGTCCTGATATCCTATCCACAATACTGGGTCTACATGTTAAAGCCTTACCTGGCAAGGAAGTGGAAGTGATCTATTCCTTATGTCAGAATCCAGTGAGACCCTTTGTAAATCAGGTCAATGAGTTATCATTACCGAGCCCAGTACTGTTGTCACCCTCCATCTTGCTTCTGACTAAGTGATGGGTGAGCTTTAAGCGTCAACTGGTTCTTGAATCTCTGTTGTAATAGCTTCCTATCCAGCAGAGGTTGCTTGCTAATTCAGGATGACTGCAGTCAAGTCCAACTAATCAGGAGTATGGACTAGAATTTATATCTGGGAGCTGCCTGGTCTTTGTGCTTTTGCCTACGCTTCACAAGCACCATAGGCCATCAGGAGACCTGGATCAGAAAATATTCAGAGCTGCAAGGATGCTTTTTTTTAAAACTAAACAATCTATGGAGGACTGAGTATCCTATAAGTATTGATGAGTCTGAATACCATCAATTTGTGATCAGTGTAAAAATCACATGGATCTATTCTAGCTAAATTGGATTAACAAAGTAGCAGTTGTCTCAAGGGAATCTAAAATGAAAAGCTCTGTGGTTTCAATTTATTCAAAGATCATTTTAAATTGCTGTCTGATATGTTTTCAACAAGCAATTGGCTTTCCATTGTACGGATATAAGCAATTTTCTATCCCTTTTTGGCTTTAGAAGAAAGTTTTATTTATTATTCACGTGTAGGCTTATATTCACACTGTAATGAAGTTACTGCGAAAATCTCCCTAATTGCCACACTCGGTGCCTGTTCAGGTACACTGAGGGAGAATTTAACATGGCCAGTGCACCCAGCCCGCATATCTTTGGACTGCGGGAGGAAACCGGAGCACCCGGAGGAAACGCACGCAGACACGGGGAGAATGTGCAAACTCTGCACGGACAGTGAAAAGGACAAAACTAGCAACTTTAACTAGTTTACTGAAACTTTGAATTTGTTTTAAAACTACTTTAAAAAATTGAGTGAAGCAGTTGTAGATGATCTGGAGGAGGGAACCGAGTGTAGGGTGTCGAAATTTGCTGATGACACCAAAATTGGTGGAAAGGCAAATTGTGCGGAGGGTGGGGAGAGTCTACAGAAGGATCTAGATAGGCTGGGTGAATGAGCCAGGAAATGGCAAATGGAATTTAATGTTGGCAAGTGCGAGGTGGTCCACTTTGGTAGGAATAATGGTAGGAAGGATTATTACTTACGTGGAGAAAAACTGCAGCAGGCGACGGTGCAGAGGGACCTCGGGGTCCTTGTGCATGAGTCGCAAAAACCCAGCTTGCAGGTGCAGCAGGTGGTCAGGCAGGCGAATGGGATGCTGGCCTTCATAGCGAGGGGGATTGAATATAAAAGTAGGGAGGTCCTGCTGCGACTGTATAGGGCATTGGTGAGGCCGCAGCTGGAGTACTGTGTGCAGTTTTGGGCGCCGTACTTACGCAAGGATATTTTAGCCTTGGAGGGAGTGCAGAGGAGGTTTACTAGGCTGATGCCGGAGTTGAGGGAGTTGAGCTATGAGGAGAGGCTGAATAGATTAGGCTTGTACTGGTTAGAGTTTAGAAGAATGAGGGGAGATCTCATTGAGACGTATAAGATGATGAATGGGATGGATGGGATAGAGGTGGAAAGACTCTTCCTGCTCAGAAAGGATAGTAGGACTAGGGGGCATAGCCTCAAGATAAAGGGGGGGTGGTTTAGAACAGAGTTGAGGAGGAACTTCTTCACTCAAAGGGTGGTGAATCTCTGGAATTCTCTGCCCGTTGAAGTGGTGGAGGCTGCCTCGCTAAATATTTTTAAGACGCGGGTTGATGGATTTTTGATAAGCGAGGGGATTAATGGTTATGGGGAGAGGGCGGGAATGTGGAACTGAGCCATGACAGATCAGCCATGATCTTATTGAATGGCGGGGCAGGCTCGAAGGGCTAGTTGGCCTACTCCTGCTCCTATTTCTTATGTTCTTATGTTTTTCTCATAGTAACAACTTTTGCACGTTGTATTAAAGTTGACTTCTTAAAAATTTCCATTTAGACAAGTTGTGTAAACATTTTGTAATGCACACCATGACTTAAAAGTTCAACTAATTTTATTTTGTGAACTGAGAGGACTTCATGGCTAGTTTCATTTCTCACAACACCAGTGTCCGCCCATCGCAGGAGATGGTGGTGTAGTGGTAATGTCTCTGCACTCATAATCTAGAGAACCAAGCTAATGTTTTGGCGACATGGGTTTAAGTCCTATTAGGGCAGCTAGTCTAATGGCACCCATGAAACTACCATCAATTTTCATAAACCACCTGGTTTACTCGTCCTATAAGGAAATCTGGAACAAAAACAGAAAATGCTGGAAAATCTCAGGTCTGATAATATCTGTGGGGAGAGAACAGAGTCAAAGTTTCAGGTCTAGATTACCCTTCATCAGCGCTGAGAGTAAAGATAATCAGCAGAGATTTATACTATTGGGGTGGTTTGGAGGGAGTGGGTGATTCAGGAAAGATATTTCTAGAAGAGAAGTGGCAGTGAGTTAAACACTAAGATAAAAGCAAAATACTGTGGATGCACCATTTAATAAGATCATGGCAGTTCTGACACGCATTAAGTTCACTTTCCCGATTTACCTCTGTAATCTTTCATTACGCTACTGATTAAAAACCTATTGATCTTAACTTTGAAAATGTTCATCCCATGAAATCTTCACTCTGCCTTTTACCTCCAGATTTGCCAATTCCATTAGTCAGCCTCTCACTTTTCACCCTTCGTAAACTTGAGCTGATTCAAAACTCTCGCCCAACTTCCATTCATCTATCATCTGTCTATTCTGTAACATAATTGGATCTTAGTCTGACGACAGCTCAGTTTAAAAATTTTCATCCTTGTCTTCAATTCAATCCATGTCCTTTGCCTCCCTACCTCTGCATCAATCCTCAGAGATCTCTGCCCCTCCTTTAATTCTTGACTCTTGTGCAGTCTGAATTTTAATTGCTGCACCATGGGTAGTCATGCCATTCCTGGACTTGGGACTCTGGTATTCCCACCCTAAACCTCTTCAACTTCGCTTTCCTCTTTCAAGACAGTCCTTCAGACCTCTTTGACCAAGCTTTTGGTCATCTGCTGTATATCCTAATGTAGTGTGGGATCCTTCTTTATTTCATAATGTCCCTGTAAAGTACTTTAGGATGCTTTATTAAGTTAAGGGCACTACCGAAATACAGTTGTTCTGATGCTATATAAATACAAGTTGTTGTATCTTGAAAAATCACTGAACCAATGAAGTTTTGTGCTTGAATTGATTTTGCCTGATTAAATTTTTAAAACCTGAAAACCGATAGTGTATTAAGTGGATTTCGTCAGTAACTCTTCCTGTGGTGAAACATGTGCCATGCAGTTCTCAAAATTTGTGAAAGACTTTTATTCAGTCCGGGTCCTACTTCGTTCAAACTCAAACAAATCTGGTAATAGAGATTGCTAACTAAAGCATAAAATAGTAAAGCACTGAAGAAGCCCATTTTGGCCCATTGAGTCTGTGTTGACTTTACAAACAGCAATTTGGCTAATCCCACTACCTCACTCCTTCCACATAACGCTACTAATGTTTTCTCCTTCAATTTATCCAACTCCCTTTTGAAGGCTACTATTGCATCTGCTTATATTACCATCTAAGGCAATGCATTCAAAATCCTAACCACTCATTGTTTAAAGTACGTTTTCCCTCATGTTAATTCTGTTTTTTTTGCCAGTTGCTTTAAATCTATGCTTTCTGGCTATCAATCTTTCGGAGTAAGTCATCTCACAACACCAGGTTAAAGTCCAACTAATTTATTCGATAGTAAACTCACAAGCTTTCAGAGTTTGCCCCTGACGAAGGGGCAAACCCCGAAAGCTTGAGAGTTTACTATCAAATAAATTGGTTGGACTTTAACCTGGTGTTGTGAGACTTCTTACTGTGTTTACCCCAGTCCAACTCTGGCATCTCCACATCATATCAATCTTCGAAACAGTTTTTTATATTTGTTCTATCCAAACCCATCATAGTTTCAAACCCACTTATCATTTATCCCATTTGGAGTATTGCGAGCAGTTTTGGACCCTGTGTCTAAGGAAGGGTGTTCTGACATTGGAAAGGGTCCAAAGGAGGTTCACAAGAATGATTCCTGGAATGAAGAGCTTGTTGTTTGAGGAACGGTTAAGGACTCTGGGTCTGTACTCGTTGGAGTTTAGAAGGATGGGGGGGAATCTCACTGAAACTTAAGGCTACTGAGAGGCCTGGATAGAGTGGACTAGGAAAGGATGTTTCCACTAGTAGGAAAAGCTACAACCAGAGGGCACAACCTCAGAATAAAGGAACAATCCCTTTAAAACAGAGATGAGGAGGAATTTCTTCAACCAGAGAGTGGTGAATCCACGGAACTCTTTGCCACAGAAGGCTGTGGAAACCAGGTCATTGAGAATCTTTAAAACAGTGATAGGTTTTTTGATTTCCAGAAGGCATTCGATAAGGTGCCTCTCAAAAGGTTGCGGCAAAAGATTAAGGGACATGGAGTTGGGGGTAAAGTGTTAGCGTGGACTGAGGATTGGCTATCTGACAAGAAGCAGAGAGTTGGAATAAATGGGTGCTTTTCCGGTTGGCAGTTGGTGACCAGTGGTGTGCCACAGGGATCGGTGCTGGGGCCTCAACTGTTTACCACATACATAGACGATCTGGAGGAAGGGATCGAGTGTAGGGTAACAAAGTTTGCGGATGACACAAAGATGAGTGGGAAAGCAAATTGCGTGGAGGACGCGGAAAGTTTGCAGAGAGATTTGGATAGGCTGTGAGTGGGCGAGGATCTGGCAGATGGAGAATAACGTTGGCAAGTGTGAAGTTATCTACTTTGGAAGGAATAATAGTAAAATGGACTATTATTTAAATGGTGAAAAATTACAACATGCTACTGCGCAGAGGGACCTGGGGGTCCTTGTGCATGAATCGCAAAAACTCAGTTTGGAGGTTCAGCAGGTGATCAAGAAGGCAAATGGAATGTTGGCCTTTATCGCGAGGGGGATGGAGTGTAAAAACAGGGAGGTCTTGCTGCAATTGTACAAGGTACAAGGCCGCAACTAGAATACTGTGTGCAATTTTGCGAAAGGATATATTGGCCTTGGAGGAAGAGAAGGTTCACCAGGTTGATACCGGAGATGAGGGGTTTAGCTTATGAGGAGAGATTGAGTAGATTGGGCCTGTACTCGTTGGAGTTTTGAAGGCTGAGGGGGAATCTTAGAGACGTATAAGATAATGAAGGGGCTAGACAGGGTAGAGGTAGAGAGATTACTTCCACTTAGAAAGGAAACAAGAACTAGAGGGCACAGCCTCAAAATTAGGTGAGTCAATTTAGAGCAGAGTTGAGGAGGAACTTCTTCTGAGGGTGGTGAATCTGTGGAATTCTCTGCTCGTTGAGGCAGTGGAGGCTACTTCATTAGATGTGTTTAAGTCACAGGTAGATAGATTTCTGATCAATAAGGGAATTAAGGGCTACGGGGAGCAGGCGGGTAAGTGGAACTGAACCACTATCAGATCAGCCATGATCTTATTGAATGGCGGGGCAGGCTTGAGGGGCTAGATGGCCTACTCCTCCTATTTCTTATGTGTTTATGTTCTTATTAATAAGGGGATCAGGGGTTATGGAGAAATGGCAGGAGAATGGGGATGAGAAAAATGTCAGCCATGATTGAATGGCAGAGCAGACTCGATGGGCCGAGTGGCTTAATTCTACTCCTATGTCTTATGGTCTAAACCTTAAAATCTTAAGGTTTAGTCGTCTTTGCCCTGAGGTGCATAACCCAGTTTTATCCATGTAACTGTAATCTCTCATTCCTGGAACCATTCTAGCAAACTGTACCCTTTTCAAAGCCTTTGCATCCTTCCTGGAATATGATGCCCACAACTGGGGACACTACCCCAGCTGGAGCCAGACTCTTGCTTTTGTCTCTGTAAAGCCTAGGATCGGATATGTTTCATAATTTTGTTAACCTGTCCTATCACATTCAAATACAGTCTCTTCCCCCCCACCCCCACTAATCTGTTATTAATACACCCCTTTACTGGTTAGCTTATTTTGCCTCTCGTCCTTCATTCTGCCAAAATAATTAATCTTGTGCTGAATTTCATCTATCATGTGTCTGCCTATTGCACCTGTCCGTTTACCTTCTTGAAATATATTGTCATCTTCCCCACTATTAATACTTCAGTTTTAAATTTCAAAATTGTGCCCTGTAGCCCCACGCCCAAATCATCCATGTATTTACTCATCTGTAGAGTCATTACGCTGCTTTATTTCGCACTGTGTACAGAGCAATAAATGAAAATTTAAAAACAATGGTTATCCTCAATTCTATTGAATTCACTTAACACAATTTATCTTTGCAGAATAATGAGCACACTGCAGTTCCGCACTTCAGTGGAGTCAGATGATTTCCAACTACTTTGCTGTGTTTCAACCTTGTAGCTTTTGCTGGACCACACTGCCGTCACAGCTTCCTTTTAAACAATCAAGTTGTTAACATAGCTTTTTAATCTTCCTGTAGTCATAGCATGAGGGAAAGGCCAATGCCAGGCAAGCCTTGCTACCTCTCTGGGAAGGAAAGCTTCCCAACATAGTGGTATCAGGCATTGCTGAGACAGGATAATATAGCTGCTTATAGTTTTTATTTGATTTATTATTGTCAAATGTATTAACATACAGTGAATAGTATTGTTTCTTGCGTACTATATACTTGCACACAAAGCATACCATTTATAGAGAAGGAAAGGAGAGAGTGCAGAATGTAGTGTTACAGTCATAGCTAGGGTGGAGAGAAAGATCCATTTAATGCAAGATAAGCCCATTCAAAAGTCTGAAAGCAGCAGGAAAGAAGCTGTTCTCAAGTTCATTGGTACATGACTTCAGACTTTTGTATAATTTTCCCAGTGAGAGAATGTCCAGGGTGCATAGGGTCCTTAATTGTGTTGGCTGCTTTGCCAAGGCAGTGGGAAGTGAAGAAAGAGTCAATGGATGAGAGGCTGGCTTGCATGATGGATTGGGCTACATTCACAACCTTTTGTAGTTCCTTGTGGTCTTGGGCTGAGGAGGAGCCATGTCAGCCTAACATACAACCAGAAAGAATGATTTTTATGGTCTGTGAAGGGACAACATAAAAGTCTAGCTTGTTAATAATTAACTTTTAATTATGTCTACTTTATTTAAAATTTGTGAATGTAAAAAGCATGCCTCCTTAAATGTACTTTCTCTCCCAAATCCTTTGAGGAAATATTCTCCCAAAAACCCCAAAACATGATCATTGACTGTCAAATACAACAGTTAGACATTGTCAGAGTGTAAAGCAACAAGCAGAAATCAATCATGTTTTGCCCCAATCAAGTGAGATTTTTAGAAAAATCAAGCATTCATTGGGATGTTGTCCTTCCCAGTGTTGATGCTTCTCTTGTTTCTGCCAATGCAAGGTTTGTATGGACAACTCTAAAAGAAAATTTACATGTGGAAGCTATTTAATTGAAAACTTGTATCTTTAAGGAAACAGACTTATGTCTTTACTTCCTGTCTCAAGATAGTAAATTGTGCTGTATTGATTGATTGATCCTTATTCACAAGTGCAGCAGTAAAGGCTTAAGATTAGCAGTCTAGTATCTGAAATTGAGGCACTTGGCTGATGAAGGGGGTTTGTTTTTTTTCTCCTGCATACTGTGGTTCCATATGTTCATGTTTTCTCAAAGGGCTGGTCAATCACTGCTGCACATCCCATGTAGAACAATAGTTGAATGATTATATTTTTCCCTATAACATAATAGGATTCCAGTTGACACTGGAATTCCCTCCCTAACGGCATTGTGAATCAACCCACAGAACATGGACTGCAGTGATTCAAGAAGGCAGCTCACCACCTCATTCTCAAGGGCAACTAGGGATGGGCAATAAATGCTGGCCAGCCAGTGATGCACATGCCCCACTGATGAATTTTTTTAAAAATCCCCTGCTCCCTGCCCCCAAGCTCTGTAGTCTCCATCTTCAAACCAACAGGCACAGAGATCTGATATCCCCACTGTAGAAGAGCAGTAGATCCCAGTGAAAGTTTATCTCTTAGCCATCTCTCCTTCCAGTATGCAAAGCCTTGGCTTTCTGTGCAGTCAGCATCTGTAGCTGCACAACTGGTGGACTCCATGCAGTTCGTCCTTTTGCCAGCCAATGAACATAAACGAGCTCCTGGGCCCTTCAGTATTTTCTGGGCGGTAATGTGAAAAAAACATATTTGTCTTTAATAATGTAATGTCTGTTTGCCATTGTGATAAAGTGGGAACAGCAATATTCTTCCCCCTCATAATCTGTTTGAGCAGTGAACAACCGCTTAAAAGCCTTGATCTTAGATTACCATCTTAATCCTTGGCTCAGTTACATTCCTTAGACTGAGATAACTGATGCATGAATTTTGTCTTTTTAAAGTGATTAACATCAGGCATGAAGTGCCATACGTTCTCCTGCTTTCAATGAGGTGTTAAAAGTTTTTGCCATGGTGCACCATTTGATACTTTTCTTCACTTTTGAGCTGAAATTATACAAGGTCAAACTGAATGTCGAGGATGGTTGACGAGGAATCTTGACTATAATCTAGAGAAAGAGATTTAAAGACGTGCTTAATAATTTAGCAACTTGATCCACCTCCCCAGCATCTAATTTTAAAAAGGGTAGTCCTGGTGTTTGAGAGAACCTGCAGATGTTCATCAATAAAATTTGACTTCAGTGAACCAGCCAAGTTAATAAAAGTTAGGTGCGCCTCAAAGTGTTCGTAAAATAAATGTAGTCAAAATTGCTGTTTATGGTTAGGGAGATGTGGATTGCAATTAAATTGTTTATTTGGAAAGGGGTCTGAATTATTTATGTATTGCCAGCGTGACTTTTATTCCACTTGTTTCATTTATATCGTAGCCTTAACAGAGCACAGTTTTTGAACTGTTTCCTTGCAGTTATTAAACAGGAGTGTATTGCCTTTCTCATCAGTGCTCTTTACAAATGACCTTGAGAGGCCAGATTAATTTTAGAAGTGCAGTGATTTATTTATGTATTTGTAGTTTTTGCAACTTCTGTTGCATCACAGATTTCCTGAAATCCATGCTGCTTTGCTTTGAAGCCCTTGAGATTGTAATGCTTGCAGTTTAGGAGGAATTAGATCAGACTTCGCACCACTGCGGTCTTTTTCTTAAACTATGACTTCCCTTTCAGCATCATCGAAGTAAGGAGAGTCCCCTCCCCGCCCCTGAATTGACGGAGTCGTAGTTCTTCTGCACAGCTTGTTTGCCAGGATGCATTAGTCAGTTCCCCGTTCCACCACAGGCTCCTGGCTGCATGTGAAACCTAGATTGTGCTGCCTTAGCAGATCATGCTATAAATAGAACCTCTAATGTATTGAGCCAGTGATGTCATGGAGGCCTCTGGAATGCCTGCACCCTCACCTGTAACTGAAGCACACTCTTCCCTTTCCTCCTAGATTCCTGTTAGCCTTGCCTCCATGATGGGTTTCATGCTGCAAAAACGGAAGAAATGAGATGATTCTATGTTGCTGGTGTATAAAGTCAGACTGTTTAAAATTAGATGGAGAAGTGGAAAACAAAGTGAGCTGTGAAAGAGCTCCTGTAGATGAATGGTAGTGATCCCAATACTTATGCAGGAGGTCTAGTAACGCTACAGATTTATGTATTATGACAGTGATACTGGCAACTGTTTTTGGTACCCTGCAGAGTGTGTCTGAATTATTTTAAGTCTTAACATTTTAATCTTTGTGCAAATATTCCAGATAAGCCCTTCAGTTTCTTTATTAATAAATGTATATATGTGTGTGTTCTTCTGAAATCAATGACATTTCATCTTTTTTAACTAAATACTCCACTCTTTTTCTTTCAGTGTGAAAAACTCAAACTACTGTATCCCCCCATATTCTGGCTATAACAGCTACGATTATCTAGAACCAGGAAGACACAGTGAACAAAGTGGCCTCTGTGGCCTGAGTAATTTGGGTAACACGTGTTTTATGAACTCAGCAGTTCAGGTAGGTTGATAATGAGAGATCGCTAATCATTGAATGTTGTAACTATTTAATACTGAAACTAAAGGTGGCTCGTGCCCTTCAATTAAACTCAATTATTCTTTTGTGTAGGTTGTTTAGTGTGTGCAAAATGACTACAGAAAGTATTCCTATCTGGGACATAAGTTGAAGTACTTAGGAATGTGCAGATTTTCTGCTTTGAATGCGATTATAAAAATATGGTCATTTGCACTGATTAAATTCCAATTCCCAAGTTTCCAAGTAGAAATCATACATATAATTGCAAACATTGGCCAGGATTCTCCCATCCCGCCTGCCACTGGAATTTTAGCGGGCGGATTGTGGACAATGCAAAGTCCTATTGACAGTCGGGAGAGAATTTCCAGTTTTTAGACCAACGCAGCCGCAGCATTCTACCCATAAAGTCTTGTGTGAGCCAACACAGTCGGGGAGAACATGATTTTTGTTTAATCTTTCCATTGGAAGTCTTGAGGTATTTTTATCGTGATAATCTAGTGCAGCTTTATTAATACAGCTGAAAATGGGTTTATCAAAAAAAAGCATTTGTAATAAGAATGACCAGTGTTCCACCTGAGAGGGGCGGCACAGTGGTTAGCACTGCTGCCTCACTGCTCCAGGGCCCCGGGTTCAATTCCCGGCTTCCCGGGTCACTGACCGTGTGGAGTCTGCATGTTCTCCCCTTGTCTGCGTGGATTTCCCCTAGGTGCTCCGGTTTCCCCCCCTCATCCTGAAAGACGTGCTGGTTAGGTGCATCGGCCATGCTAAATTCTCCCTCAGTGTACCCAAACCGGTGCCGGAGTGTGAGGATTTTCACAGTAACTTCATTGCAGTGTCATTGTAAGCCTACTTGTGACACTGATAAACAAACTTTAAACTTTAACCTGATTTAAAGACACGGAAACTGATTTGAAAATGCCATGCTGAACCATTTGCTGCTTTTATTGGTGTATATTAGTTGGTTCTTAGCATTTACAGTTTTTTTTTGCTGCATCAAAGTTTTAGATAATATGACACTCTGTCCATGAAATTGAGAATGATTTATTTTTGAAGACTCTTAGCTAGCAGGCTCAATTGGTGGAAACTTGCTGTGCTGGGAATGATGAGCTGGGAATGGAGCCTAAGTTGACTGAACCCATTTTGAGCCAGTGTTAAAAATTGCAGGAATTCGAGCGTGAATGGCTTTGGACACATCTCATTTGCACTTAAAAGACTCTCACCTTTTGTGCTGGTTCGGCTAATTCCACCCAAGCTGCGCCAGCTTTACTAGGATAAAGTAGAGGAAACTCAGCCGTGGAAGTATATACTCTTTCTCACTGCCGTATCTGTACAAGAATATTTCTGTGCTATTAGTTTTTTAGCACAGTATCAAATTTAGTGTTTAGGCTTGGATTCCCCCCAGTACTCTTCACACTGGTGCCAGGAATGTTGCAGGGAACCCTTCTGGGATTGCAGAAAATTAAATCATCACAAGTAACCATTTTAAATATAATTTGCTGAAGCATTTGAACTGGTGTTCAATCATAATTTAAAATTGGGATTTTTTTGGTGACTATCTACACATGCAAAATTATCCTGTGGACGTTTTGTCAATATTCAGTGAGTTTTACTGATGATCGCATAGTCGTGCTTTTAGATTTGCTAAGCAATAAATGACAAGTAGGAGAGAGCACAGCCTTCCTGACTGCAGGAACAATTGCTGTGTTGCAGTTGCTGCAGTGGCACAGAGGAATACGCGTGCTGTTTTCTAACAGCTACACATTTTGTTTTTGTGACTTTGAGCTGGCTCATAGTGAGTTATTGCAGTTTTGCTGTTGAATTTGTTCAAAATGCAGTGGAGATGATTTGCTCCAACTATAGCTTTTGCGAGTTGGGGTCTCCAGATAAGAAGTCGGCCATTTACGACTGAAACGAGAACTGTCTTCATTCAAAAGGGTTTTAGATATTTTGGAACTGTCTATCCCAGACGGCTGTGAATCCTCAGACATTTAGCATATTCAAGATTAAGACTGAGCAGGAATGTCATGTGGACGTAGAAGATCATCCATGGTCTTGTTGAATGGCAGAGCTGGCTCGAGGGTGTTACATGGTCTCCTTCAATAATGTTTATATTTTTCTGAAACCTTGTAAAAAGAGGTAGGAACCTAGAAAATGCAGCAATAAACCAACTTTTTTTTGTTTAAAAACCTTAATCTGCAGTGTTCATGTTTCAGTTTCTCAATTGGATATAAACACATCCATTTTTGGAATGTTGTTGAGAAGTAGAAAATGCTAAAGGGCGTTTGGCTGTACTTGAGTGCATTAACACACGTGCTCAGAATATTTATTTGGGTTAGATATCATTATATATTCTTTGTCCAAGTTTCACTGCATCTACCAGATCATCTTTGGTCAATTTTTTTTTCTGTTCACCAGATATAGACACCACTGACCAGGTTAATATTTATCAGTGGTTAGCACTGTTGCCTCATAGTGTTTGGAACCCGGATTCGATTCCCAGCTTGGGTCACTGTCAGTGCGGAGTCTGCACATTCTCCCCGTGTTTGCGTGGGTTTCCTCCAGGTGCTCCAGTTTCCTCCCACAATCCAAACGACGTGCTGGTTAGGTGCATTGGCCATTCTCCCTCAGTGTATCCCAACAGGTGCCGAAGTGTGCCGAGTAGGGGATTTTTACAGTAACTTCATTGCAGTGTTAATGTAAGCCTACTTATAATGCTATTAAATAAACTTAAAACTAATTGCCCTTGAGAAGGTATTGGTGTGTTGCCGCCTTGAACCATCTGGCGCAGGTACACCCACAGGGTTGTTATGAATTGAGTGCCAGGATTTTGACCCAGCGACAGCGAAAGAATGGTTGATAAAGTTCCAAGTCAAGAATGTATTGCTTTGAGGGGAACTTGCAAGTGGTGGTGTTCCATTTATATACTTCCCTAGTCCACCAAGGTGATAGGAGCATTTGATTGGGAGGTGCAATCAAAGAAACCTTGGCAAGTTGTTGCAAGTGCACCTTGTAAATACACACTATCGCCACAAGGAGCTGATGGTGTACAGGATGCTGTGGAGATGTTAGCATTGGACTGGGGTAAGCACATTAAGAAGTCTCAACACCAGGTTAAAGTCCAAAACGTTTATTTGGCAGCAGTAGCTTTTGGAGCCTGAAGGTCCTTCATCAGGACTGAAGCCTGGGTCTTAAATCTGAAGAAAGGAAATTATGAAAGTATGACAATGACTAGTATTTAAAGAAATACTTTGTAGTCTCCAATTGATGTACATTCTTCTAAGGCACAAACACCAAATAGGGAAGATAAACAGTGAATAATCAAAGAAATTAAAGATTACATTTGATCAAAGAAAGTGGTTTATAAGGTTGCCAGAAGAAAAGGTGGTAAGCCCGAAGGGTAAATACATGGGGCTGCGGGGATAGGGCCTGGGTGGGATTCTCTGTTGGAGAGTAGGTGCAGACTCAGTGGGCCAAATGGCCTCCTTTGGTACTGTACGGATTCTATGTTTCTGTGATTTAGGTGTGCAGACAGTTGTAATATTTCAAAATTTGCTATTGACAACAAATTGTAGGGACTTAAGTTGTGAGGCGAATGCAAGGAGGCTTCAAAAGGACTTGGATAGCCCAAGTGAATGGCAGGATTGTATAGTGAGAGGAAATTGGATCTGTATTCCCTCGAGTTTCGAAGAATGAGGGATGATCTCATTAAACTTACAAAATTCTTAAAAGGCACGACAAAGTACATTTAGGTGATAGTTCCCCTGTCTGATGAGTCTAAAACCAGGGGATGTAATCTCGGGATAAGGGGGTAGACCATTTAAATCTGAGATGGGGAGGAATTTGTTCACTCAGTGTGTGTTGTCTTTGGAATGATCTAACTGAGGGAAATGGAAGCTCAATCACTGAGCATGTTCAAAATGGAAATCAATAGATTTCTAGAGACCAATGACAAGAGATATGGCAATAGTGCGGGAAAATGGTATTGAGGTAGATGATCAACCATGATCAAACTGAATGGCAGAAGAGGTTTAATGGGCTGAATGGCCTACATGTGGTTCTTGATCTTTCTGCCAATGGGAACAGTTTCTCCCTGTCCAGGCCCCTATTAATTTTGAACACATTTATCAAATCTTTCAACTTTCTCAAGTTTATTTTATTGGTCACACGTAGTCTTACATTAATGCTACAATGAAGTTACTGTGAAAATCCCTTAGTCACCACACTCCGGTGCCCGCTCGGATAAACTGAGGAAGAATTTAGCAAGGCCAATCCACCTAACCTGCACGTCTTTCGGACTCTTGGAGGAAACTGGAGCATCCAGAGGAAACCCATGCAGACATGGAGAGAACACAGGCAATGAACCAAACCGGGAATCAAACCCGGGTCTCTGGTGCTGTGAGGCAGCAGTGCTAACCGTGTGCCAATGTGGTGCCCAAAGGAAAACAGTCACAGCTTCTCCAGCCTATCTAGATAACTGAAGTTCCTTATCCCTGGAAACATTCTTGTGAATCCTTTCTGCACCCTCTCTAATATCGTCACATCCTTTTTAAAGTGTGGTCCCCAGAACAGGGTGCACTGCTCCAATTGAGGCCGAATCAATGTTTTCCACGGATTTATCATAGCTCCTTTGCTTTTGTGCTCTCTGTCCCTATTGACAAAGCCCAGGATCCTGTACATTTTATTAACCACTTTCTCAAACTTTCCTGCCACCTTCAATGATTTATGCTCATTTGCAGGAGCAGTGGATCCTGGGGGTATCTAATTTAGAATTGCACCTTTTGTTTTATATTGTTCCTGTGTTCTTCCTACCAAAATCAATCACTTCACGCTTCTATGTATTAAATTTCATCTGCCACTTGTCCACCTATTCCACCAACCTCAGTCTGCCCTTTGGCATTTAATTTAATCCTCCCCACAGTTTTGAGAGAATCACAAATTTTGAAATTGTTCCCCTTATACCAAAGCCTATATTAAAAATCGGGAATTGCAGGGTTCCTAACACTGATGCCTGGGGAACTTTATTATAAACCTTCTTCAAATCTGGAAAACAATTTCACCACCACTCTGTTTTCTGCCACTCAGCTCATTTCATATCCATAATGTTACTTTCCTTAAGTTCCAAGAATTCTAACTTTGCTCACAAATCTGTTTTGTGGCATTTTATTAAGTGCCTTTTGAAAGCCTATGTGCACTACATGAAAGGCATTAATCCTTATCAAATCCCAAGGTCCCAGATACTCATTCCACACAAGGTAGCAATTTACCTGTGCTTAGTTTAATCTACTATAACACTTTCACCACAGGGACTTGCGGCAATTCCAGAAGCCAGCTCACCTCCACCCTCTGAGAATATTAAGCATGTCCAATCTTGTCCACTTTGGGGGAAGCCAGTTGTGGATCAGGTGACGGATGGTTTTGTTCAGTCCGCAAGTCTGATCTTAATCCTTGCCTCGAGTCAACTGATTTATTTTCATTCCAACTTGACCTTTACACCTTTGCCTTCACACTGTTCCATCAAACTCATCCAAGCTTCAGAAAAAAATCTCCCTTTCTCCTTGGTGTTCTACAGCCTTCTAATCAGTGCATTAATGTTTGTAATTCCGCATCTTTACAAACTCCTTTTTTTTGCTTGATTCTCTTGCTTAGCTTTTAACCTCCATTTTTAAATAGATCCAATTAATTATCTCAGAGGACTTTTATCATCCAGTTAGTTTTAAAGAATGCATAAAATACAGAATGCTTAACTTTCTTTGGCAAGCATGAGCATTTAACTTTCAGATTTACACTTCTCCCAAAGGATCAACTGCAAAACCATAACCAATTCTTTCGCCTTGCAGATGTTTCCCAACAATTTGTTTTTATTTCTGACGGGTTGTTGGCTTGGGTTGCCCACTCGCTTTTTCTGTCCCATGTTAGACATGAGCCCAGGGGATATCCTCTTCCAGCAAATCCTTATTTTGTTACTGATCACGTGGGTGAGCTTGCCAATCTGACACATTAGTTGTTAAGTCAAACCGTTGCACTGTCCGCTGTGCCATCAGACAGAGTTATTCAAGGGGAGCTAATCTCAGGTGATGAGGCTTTTGCTTTAGTTGCCCCTCACAGAGTAAAATATTTCCTCCAGCATTTTGCTTTGTTTAGTTACCCAGACCATCTGGTTTGTCAAGAAACATCAGAGCTATATTTACAGTAATTAAATGAAGGCAATGGATAAATGCAATAAGCAACTTCACCTTATATGATTTAATTTCTTCTTAAATCTGGTTGATATTGCAACTGTTGCCACAGTGAATCAAATTATCAGTTGTTCTTTTAATTTCCATTGTGCATGTTGCAATGTTGGCTTGTTTGTGCTTCCGTTTGCTCTTTGGAGATCAATTAACAAAGCTTAGAGTAGCCAATGTTTGTAAAATGTGGATTAAACTCTGAATTGAAAATCGTGACTTACTTGTCTTTATTGGTTTTGTTAAGTGGATTCTCAGAGCACTGCACCATAGTGCAGGAGGATGTCCAGCGATGGACCAATTACCTCATGCACTGTTGTTGAGAGCAATCCTGTTGTGTTTATCTCCAATCATGGTTAGAGCAACCCCAGTGATTACTTTTTCTGTCTGTCCCAGACACTATTGTCTCTCTGAATTCCACCATGACTTGTCCTTGCCCAGCCACCCACCCACTTCTTCCTTAACTGTGCCTTGGTGAACTAAAACTAGGGCCAGCTCTCAAATTCATGCTCTTGTCCCTTCAGAATATGTTTTTCTGACTCTGAACAGTGCTTATTTTACGTCTCAACACAATACTCAAACACTAGGTATGCTGTTATTTTGACTTCTTAGTCGTATAACTGTTTACAGTGACTGGGGTGCAAGCATTTTTTATAGCCATAGTTGACCCAGCAGTACTGTGGACTGACTTTCAGCAGTGATCTGTCTTGTAGAAATTCAGGGTAATTAAGTGGTAAACTGTTGAGATTAGTTTATTTGTTATTTCATATAAGTTTGTCTTTTACCTTTGATTTTGTTTTTAGTGTCTAAGCAATACCCCGCCATTGACAGAATATTTTCTGTCTGATGAGTATGTGGATGAGTTAAATCATGACAACCTACTGGGAATGAAAGGAGAAATAGCTAATGCTTATGCAGATCTAATCAAGCAGATGTGGTCAGGAAAATATAGCTATGTTACTCCAAGGGCATTTAAGGTATGTATTAAAACATTTAGATAAAGTAAAGATTTGTGTATTGTCATTTGAATGTAACCCTCTGATAGAAACCCTTTGTTTTACACTGGATAGAAAGTTTAATGAAGATTATTTTACAAGCACCCAACTTAAGGCAAAAAGTTTCTATTCACACTCAATGGAAAGCATGTACACAAGCTGGGCTATGATTGTACGGTGCGCCCCTTGGAACAAAATGTACAGTGCTACATCAAGACAAATCACCTTGATCTAGTCATCAACAACAATATTTATCAAAGGCTTTGGACACTGCAAAATACATAAAGATTCATGTGCAATAGTGCTGAGACTTGCCATGTGTGCCTTGGGTTCAGAAAATACATATGTATGTATGGAATGACTTGGGGCTAAAGGGATGAAGGGAAATGGGAGAAGGTGAGATCAGGGTATTGAAGTTGATGATCGGCCATGATAAATGGTAGAGAGGCTTGAATGGCTGATTCTTGCTTCTATCTTCGATGTATGTTTATGTCTTCTGCATTATTCTCAAAATGTTGTCAGGAGTTGGGTGTTTCCAAAGATGGGCTGTTTGCTTCTCTGGACAACCATCAGTTGCTCTATTTTTGCCCAGCAGTTGTAGCCATGTCAGTCAGAATTGTAGCCAGAATGTCTCTTTTCCTGGACGCACTTTCTGCATATGTTTTCCCTGATCACGAGTACCTCAAAACATTGAACAAAAATTGTCCTTAGTGGAAACTGCAAATTAAGCTTTCCTTAATCATGAGATCTCATCTCTTATCTGGGCTGAAACATTGCATCTGAACCCAAAGGTGCCCTGATCTTTGGCCTGATTAATGAAAGGCAATGTCTGATTGGGATTCCTTGCCTCAGTAGTAAATGCCTCGATTGGTCACAGCCGAATAATTCACCACTACAGCTTCAAACACAAAATGGCAAAAGCTTGTGTAGTGATGTTTCGTTAGTTTCTCACGTAAGCCACAAATGGTATTATAAAAAGGCAGGGAAATGGAATTGCCAGCAGCTCAAACCCACACAGATAATTTTTCTGATCTCAAAATTCTTGAGCATCTTGGCATCTGTCCAACATTGGAGTTCACAGCAGTGAATTCAGCCTTTTGTGATCCATGGGCACTCGGTGTTTCAATCACGCTGCAGTTTATCAGTGTTGTGGGGCCATTGTAAATGGATGGTAAACAGTTTATATTTGTTTTCATGTTTCAGACACAAGTGGGTCGCTTTGCTCCTCAATTTTCTGGTTACCAGCAACAGGACTCTCAAGAATTGCTTGCCTTTCTTCTTGATGGCTTACACGAAGATTTGAATAGGATTAGAAAAAAGCCATACATTCAGCTCAAAGATGCAGAAGGGAGACCCGATGAGGTACTGCCAATTGCAATTTTCTTTTTCGTATTTTAAAGCGGTTAACGCTTATATTAATGTTGAAGGTGAACTGTGTTCTCTGGAGAAGTGTTTTCAATGTGAAATATTCTCCTTCCCCATTCACTTAATTGTCAAGATTGGCGTTTAGGGCTCCAACGTGTTGGTAAAGCATCATTGTCAACTCGGACTAGTTAGCCTCTGATCCCACAATGAGAGCTTTTTGTTAACAGACCCAAAATGCATGTCAGCAGAGTGGCTTTCATTTGGTTAAGTGAATGGTAGGTTCCCAGTAAGATTCAACAGTTGTTAAATGTAGTTCTCCCTTCTTACAGATAGGAGATTAAATGAAGTGTTCTGAAAGTTAAAAGTACATTATATTAATTGTTTGATCCCTTCTATTACCTCTCCTAAAAGATCATATCTGCATGCTTTATCAATTTTTATTCACATGTCCCTGGGAGTTTAATTGTATGAATTATCATGAAACAAAGATGTATGTTTCAGGTTGTCCATATCATTTTGCTGTCAAAATCATAGTTCTGGTACAGTTCAAAGATTCTTGCTGTCTGCCAGTTGTCACTATGACAGCTGAAATTCTGCTATTAAATGCTGAAATGTCGAGAGTAATAATGGAGCTAGCAATACAAGTGAAATGTGAAGCCAGGATAATTTTGAGAAATTCTGCAAAATGAAAGCTTTTATCTTTCATGGATGTATTTAAAGTGAAGCTGGCTAAATACAAAGAGTAGGAAGAGATAGGACATTATGGTGATAGTGTTTGACAGAGCAGAGTGGGAGGATGCTCACTGGAAACATGAATGGCTTGTTTCTGTGTTTTAAATTCTCTGCAATATAGAAAGAGTCCCAGTTTTAAGCATTCTTGGTCAGAGGAAAACTGTCATTGTCAAGTAAAGTAAAAGTGAAGTTTATTTATTAGTCACAAGTAAAGCTTACATTTACATTGCAATGAAGTTACTGTGGAATTCCCCTAGTCGCCACAATCAGGCGCCTGTTCGGGTCAATGCACCTAACCAATTATAGATGAGTGAGTTGTGCTTAGTCCTCTGAAACCTGTCTCATTTTGTTTATTTTTGAAGGTTGTTGCTAAGGAGGCCTGGGAAAACCACAGGAAACGGAATGATTCTATCATTGTTGATATTTTCCACGGTCTTTTTAAATCTACTCTTGTTTGCCCTGAATGTTCGAAGGTTTCTGTGACATTTGACCCATTTTGTTATTTAACACTTCCTTTACCCTTGAAAAAAGAACGCACTTTGGAGGTTTTCCTTGTCAGAATGGAACCACTCACCAAGCCAATGCAGGTATGAGAAGCATGGTTTAACACTCCAATTGAACTGGAGAATGAGGCTGAAAGCTTTTCAGTTATTGTTGTGGTTGCATCTTTTTAACACAAAGTAGTCATTTATCCAAACACCAGATTCAACAACAGCTTGTATTTATGTAGTATTTTTGATGTTCAAAATGTTCTGAAGTTCCTCATGGAGAAATCAGAGGGCACAGGTGTGTTTCATTCCTTGGGGGCTGGGGATGCGGTGGTGGTAAATGAGGATTCTGAATAGAAGTAAAGGTCAAAAGGTTGGGGTTTGAGGGCAGAGAGGTACAAAGGCGCATTTAATTTGGTTTCAGAGAGAAGAGTCAGAACATTCTGCCATTATTAATGAAGCAGAGTGAGTATGGAAACAATAGATACTGAACTAGCTTAGGTGAGGTCCTGTCACCATACAGTTTATTAGTTTGTCTCGGTGTTCACTGAGCACCTCAAAACCATTGTATTGAAAGGTCTTTAATCCTTTTCTGTCTGGAAACAGCAAGCGGAAGACTGATGGACATAGATAGCTACCAGGAGAGTTAGTTTTGTAAAAGAGAAAGCTATGAGGGTTTTCATAAAGGGCAAATGTGAGAAATACTGGAGTAGTTGGGAAGTTTGGGACAAAGCAGCATGGTCTAAATATTAGAGCTTCACCTTTCAGGATTAAATTTTGGAAATACTTTTACACACAAATTATCATAGAAGTTTGGAACTATCTTCTGTAATGGCAATTAATGCTAGTTCAATTAATTTTAAAACTGAAATTAATAGCGTTTTGCTCATCGAAAGCTGTTAAAAGATATGGAATAAGGTTGGGTATATGCAGTTAGTTGCAGATCAGCCATGCTCAGTAAATTAGAGAGACGGAACAGGCTTTGGGGGCTAGAAGTCATAGAATCCCTTCAGTGCGGGAGAAGGCCATTCAGCTCATCGAACCTGCATCAGCAGCAATCCCATTCAGACCCTATCCCTGTAACCCTACATATTTACCCTGTTAATCCCCTGGCACTAAGGGTTAACTTAGCATAGCCAATCCACCTAATTTGCATGTCTTTTGGAGTGTGGGAGGAAACTGGAGTGCCTGGAGGAAACTCAAGTAGACACGGGGAGAATGTGCAAACTCCATGTAGACAGTCACCCAAGGCTGGAAGCGAACCCCCATCCCTGGTGCTGAGGCAGCAGCGCTAACCACTGTGCCCACAGTGCTGCCCACTGTGCTACCATGCCACCCACACTGTGCCACCATGCTGCCGTGACTAAATGACCCCATCCTGCTCCTATGATATTTATAAGCCCTCTTAAATCATACACAATAACCCACTGTGGGATTAGCATGACATTCTTTATATTGTGCCGAAATAAGTTATAATGACATGCCTCCAATTATTGTTACCATCTCTGTGCATTCCCTCATTGTGAAATAAAGCGGCATAACGGTCCATTTCTGGTTACATCTCATCAAATGTTGGCTCTGTCCACCTTTGGAGAGATTGCAGCAAGAGCTGTACGAAGGGCACATTTATCCAGACTACCAGCCGGATGAATGACTAGCAAGAAATGCTTTGGATTAATCATGTCTCAAGGTAGAAGTTATAGTGTTGACGTATGTAGTTATCCACATCTGTGGATAATATTACCAAGCCGCAGCACATAGATGAGCAAGAGGACCGGGCAAAGTATAGATCCTTGAGAAGGTGCTGTGATGATACTACAAGGGAAAAAAGAAGTTGTTAAAAGAGACACTAAGCGTGGAAATGTAACTGCATTTGGATAAGTTGATTGAGGGTCAATGTAACCTTGGCTATTTTAAAACCACTGAAATTTTCTTATGTAGTTTTTGAACTTGAGCTTCTTGCACGCTTTTATGCACACTATTTTTGCTGATGTCACAATATTAAATACCTGTTTAACTGACGTTCTTCTGTTTTTTTTCTTCAGTATAAAGTAGTTGTCCCTAAAATCGGCATTATTTCGGATCTGTGTGCTGCACTGTCTGGTTTGTCAGATGTTCCTGCTGACAAAGTGAGGTTCCGAGTTCTCCCAATTTTGAATAATCTATTTTCTTTTTGTTTCACTTGTCAGAACTGTTGACATAATTTTCTTGTGCGTTATTTTCAGATGGTTGTCACAGATATATACAATCACCGATTCCATAGAATATTCTCTATGGATGAAAACCTGAGTAGCATCATGGAAAGAGATGACATATTTGTGTAAGTAAATGTGTAGCTCCCAGCTTCCTTTTAGTGTAGTTTTGTGGCCTGTTTGTTCCAAAACCTAAATCCTGCCATAAAAAAAAGTTTACAAGTGTTGACTGCGGGAAAGAGAACAGCTCTGTAAATTTCACTGTAAATTCTAATATCTGGATGCTTAACACAATAGTTAGCTGTTGTTTATTCTAAACATGATTAAAGACTAAAATGCAGCAATGAATAATAGAGTCTTGAACTTTTACCGGACAAACTCCAGGTCCAGTTTGGAAGAAACACATGCAGACACAGGGAGAACATGCAGACTTCGCGCATACAGTGACCCAACCTGGGAATTGAACCCAGGTCCCTGGCACTGTGAGGCTGTAGTGCTAACTACTGTACCACCATGATGTCCAAACTGTCCTTGTGTAATGAGTTGCTTCTACGATTGGTTGAAATTTGTCTTCGCTGTCCTTCTATCATCACTAATAAATAAGCACCTGCCCCGTATTCGTGGCATGCTATAATTACTGTCTCAGTACCTCTTCAAAGTCCTTTTTCCACTGAACCATTTATCCTTGGTGGCACAGTGGTTAGCACTGCTGCCTCACAGCACCAAGGACCTGGATTCAATTCCGGTCTCGAATCAATGTCTGCGTGAATGTTCTCCCCCTGTCTGCACGGGTTTTCTCCGGGTGTTCCAGTTTCCTCCCACAGTCCAAAGATGTGCCGGTTAGGTTGATTGGCCATGCTAAATTAACCCTTGTTGGGATTAGTGGGGTAAATATGTGAGGTTATGAGTATATGGCCTGGGTGGGATTGTGATCAGTGCAGTCTCAATGGGCCAAATAGCCTCCTTCTGCACTGTAGGGATTCTATGATTCTAAATGCTTCAAAAATCAATATGTCCAAATCCAGAGCAGTCCACATTCATCTCTGTGTGAGGGACTTTTGCAAAAGACTTGATTTGGAAAATGGTTTAAAAAATAAATTGTATTTGCATAAAGCCTTTCACAAGCTCAAGACCTCCCATGGCATTTGCAGTATATGATGTGGAGATGCCTGCGTTGGACTGGGATAAACACAGTAAGAAGTCCCACAACACCAGGTTAAAGTGCAGCAGATTTTTTTGGTAGCAAAAGCCACCAGCTTTTGGAACGTTGCTCCTTCGTCAGGTAAGTGGGAGTTTTGTTCACAAAGGGCACATAAAGACACAAACTCAATTTACAAAATAATGATTGTAATGCATGTCTTTACGGGTACAGACAATGTTAGTGGAAAGATGGTTAAGCTCACTGTGCTTATCCCTCTCTCCAATCACATTGTCTGTACCTTTAAGACTTGATTAAAGACACGCATTCCAACTATTACTTTGTAAATTAAGTTTGTGTCTTTATATGCCCTGATTCTGAACAGATCTCCCACTCACCTGACGAGGGAGCAGTGCTCCGAAAGCTAGTGGCTTTTACTACCAAATAAACCTATTGGACTTTAACCTGGTGTTGAGAGACTTCTTACTGTGTTTGCAGTACAGCCAGTTGAGTAAAGTAAGCAAGATATAATCAAGTTTAGATCTTCCTGTTGTTGCTGACTTAATTATTACAGTATCAGAGAATTGCTATCATTTTTAAATTATGAACCTGCATGACATTCTAACAATTTTTCCAACCAGTTAGCAGACAATGCCATGATTATTCCAGCAGAGGGAGCTTGACAGCACATTGATGCAAAAAAGGCTTACACTTATATTGCATGATCTCATATTGCTTGGTGCTCCCTTTATATTAGTGGGATGACAGTTATGTGCAAGTACGATGCACGCAGTCAGGTCCAAAGTAAAGCAATAAGATGAATGAGAAGGTAAAGATAAAGAATGAGAAGATAAAGGGTGGCATAGTAGAACAGTCGTTAGCACTGCTGCCTCACAGCTCCAGGGACCCGGGTTCGATCCCCGGCTTGGGTCACTGTCTGTCTGGAGTTTGCCTGTTCTCCTGCGTCTGTGTGGGTTTCCTCTGGGTGCTCCGGTTTCCTCCCACATTCTCAAAGCTGTGCTGGTTAGATGCATTGACCCAAACAGGTGCCAGAGTGTGGCGACTAGAGGACTTTCACAGTAAACTTCATTGCAGTGTTAATGTAAGCTTTACTTGTGACTAATAAATGAACTTTAACTTTTTGATCAGTTTTAAGCGAGTTTAAGGGTGCAAATTACTCAGAGCCACTATCCTCCACTTCAAATGTGCCTTGGGAACTTTTAATATGCATTTAAACCTGCAGATCAGGAATCAGGGCCTCAATTATAGCCTCTCATCTGTAGGACAGCATTCCCAACAATGCCACACTTCTTCAGTATTGTACTTGAGTATCTGCCCCTTGAGTGGGGCTTGAATCCATAATTTCTGGCTGATAGAGAAAGGAGCATTATCAACTGAACCAAACTGACAGCTACTACCATGCTACAACATCACTATTCATTTTTGTTCAATGTTTTTAAAATTCAAAGCAGCACATTACGTAAGTGACATCTAATATACCAATCAAATTCAATATTACCAAAGAGTGAAAATGAAGATATCAAAAATACAGGAGAGATCATGGAAATGTAGGAAGATTGCTTCGCGTAATTGTGATTTATTCAAACATTAAGTGAAATGGGCAATGATTTGCTTTGAAAGGACAGTTGTTCATGTTTTATTAACCTCTCCTTCCCACCTGATATGTTTTGAATGTTTTAATGGTGTCATTTCCAATTATTTTAATGAGTTACCAAAAGAGAAAATGCTGGAAAATCTCAGCAGGTCTGGCAGCATCTGTAAGGAGAGAAAAGAGCTGACGTTTCAAGTCTAGATGACCCTTTGTCAAAGCTAAAAGGCATAGAAAATGGGAGATATTTATACTGCGGGGCGAGGCTATGAAAGATGAATCATAGCCACAGAAACAAGGCTGCTGACAGATGTCCCCAGAGAAAATAAAGGGTGTGAATGGCCAAACGGCAGAGAAGCTGTAAACTGTGCCAGATGAAGATGTTGTGGTGAGGGGTTGCGGGGGATAGGACAGAAGTAGAATGTAGAAAAGGGAAGTGGGGGGGAGGGAGGAGAGAAAAGGTTAGGGAAGGGGGATGGATTTTCCAGTGTTTTCTCTTTTGGTTTCAGATTCCAGCATCTGCAGTAATTTACTTTTATTACTATATTGTGGTAAGTTTTTTTTAAGTCTGTTCACTAATTTTATCTTATTTAAAGTAACTCAACTTTGTCAAGCAACGAACTATTCATTTGTTTAACCACGTGCCATTGTTCAGATTGATATCGGCTATTTCAGTTCTTTTATACCATTTGGTGATTAGAACTTTATAGAAAGATAATACACCATGTAGTTTTAAAAAAAACTTTTTTTGTTAATGTAGCTTTGAAGTAAGTGGCAGTAGGACTGATGACACAGACACTGTGGTGATTCCGGTGTATTTACGTGAGAAGTACCGACAGCCCAGCTACGGCCACCATAGCAATGTATGTTTGTTCGGCCAACCCTTTATGATATCTGTGCCCAGAAACATAACTGAAGAAAAACTTTATAACCTTCTATTGATGAAAATGTGGTAAGTACCTGGCTATTCATTATTCTCATCATTCTAAAATCTTTTAAATTCATCCTGTCAGAAGACATTGTCTTTAATAGTTGGTTTGGTGTCTTCCAATTGATTAAAGATCAGAGCAGTGTGATGAAAACAGTTTAGAAGGAACATAGACTGATCTGTAGGTTAATTTTCATGTTTATCCTTTATCAGAGAGATGTGATGGGCTCAATTGAATCTATAAGTAGAGCTGAGCTTCTGGCTGGAGGTAGACTGTTAATAACCAGGGACAACTGCCAAATGTGAACTTTCTCAGAACTTTATCCAATTTGCTGCAGCTTATGAAATCATTTGCTTTGCGAGATAAGTCAACCAATTCTAGGAAGTTTAAAAAGGAAAGAAAGGTGTGCATATCTGGAATGCCTTTCACAACTTCACAACCCAAAGCACTCTATGGCCAGTGAAGTACTTTTGAAATAGAATCATTGAAGTAACATAGGGAAGCATCAATATGTATCCTCTGCCATCTATGTATTTCAGTTGCTGCTTCCATACTTGTGAAATTGTCATTCCAAGCTCCCCCATTCTACTGTAGATAGGTTAAAGGTGGATCTCCTGCTTCTCAAAAAACAAGTGATTTTTTAGATTTGATTTGGTTTATAATTGTCACGTGTATAAACATACAGTGAAAAGTATTGTTTCATGCGCGCTATACAAAGTATACCGTTCATAGTGAAGGAAACGAGAGAGCGCAGAATGCAGTGTTGCAGTCATAGCTAGGGTGTAGAGAAAGATCAGCTTAATGCAAGGCAAGTCCATTCAAAAGTCTGAGGGGCATTTGATTATCAGAATGTGTATACTTGCAGGAGCTTGTGATCGTGCATAAGTACTTGACTTTCAGGGCTAGATTTGCGCTGATCTTTGGTCTGCCTCCAGTAAATAGGTGTTTTGAGAAAGAGAAGGGCTAGGAACACTCATCCCATCAGTCAGCATCCGTGAGAGTGTGGAGGGGGTAAAAAACCTTTTCTGCATTTGGTGCTCTTCTTCAAATTTCCAGCAGTTTTGATTTCATTTTGAGTATTATGTGAAATGATTCCTCCCTAGTGGGTATTTAATCTGCACCTCAATTGCCACCATCCAGCACAAATAAACCAAATGTATTTTGATTTTATTAGAATGATTGTTGTACACATTGTTGCACTGATAATTTAAGAATTAATGCAGTTAAAGAGGGACATCTTCTGCGTGAGAAGCAACAAATCTTTAGTTCAAGCCTTGAGATTTTTAAACTTTTTAAAAAATTGCATTCCTTTCAAGTACATATTAATTGGTGAGTAAAATATTCCTGAAATGTCTATTTTTTGGTTCCTGTTTTTTGATTCCAGCCGATATGTTAGAACCTACAATGGAAATGAAGATGAGGAAGAAAGCCTTCATTTTTCCAAAGACCTTGGTATTAATGGCAATGGGCAAAATGGTGTACATGAGGAAGGATCTCCAAGTAAGACTCGAGTGTTTCTAACTTGGTAATGCCAATATTTAGTCAAAATACTTCCACGTAATCAATACATTTATACTTAAACAACAGTAACTTGCATTTATCTCCTTAACGTGGTAAAACAATTTGAGGTTCTTCATTGTTGACATTATGATGGCTGACCAAAAGATGCTCAAAAAAGAGGTAGGTTTTAAGAAGCATCTTAAAGGAGGAAAGAGAGGGAGAGATACAGGTTTTGGGAGGAGGTTTCTAGAGCTTGGGGCCTTGGCAGTTGAAAGAATGCTAAATGATAAAACAATGAAAATCCAGGATGCACAGAAGAAAAGAATGGGAGGAAGGCAGGGATCTTGAGTGTGGCAGGACTGAAAAGAGATTAGAGATAGAGGAGGAGGCAAGGCCATGGTGGGATTTGAAAACTAGGTTGAAGATTTTGCAAAACGAAACATGGCTTTGCCAGAGCCAGTGCAGATCAGCAAGCAGAGGGGTGATAGGTGAACGCAACTTCGTTCAAGGTAAGAAATGGGCAGCAGAGTTTTGGATGACCTTGACTTGAACTAGGGTGGAAGATAGGGGATTGGCTAGGATTGTAGTGGAGTAGTCAAGTTTTGTAGTGCATTTGTTCAGATGAAGAATCATTTAGAACTCTCTCCCTTTCCCCATTCCCCCGCTCTTTGCCCATTCTGTCCCCCTGATTTTATCTTATCATCTGCATAGATACTGAAGTTTATAGCACCCAATGTTTCAATAAATGTTTCAACAAAAGACGACAACTTTTACCCATGTTTGATACTGTTCTGTTTCTGTCTATGTACCATTCGGGCTGTCAAATAGTGCAACCCTGACTGATTATTTAGGCTGATTAGATTTCCAGGCAAATGCAAGAATTTAGACTCAGAATTAAATTATTGACATGGACTAACACATTTAAAAAAGGCAATTTTGCCATATTCATAATTGTAGGTAAGCTGAGTGAATCTTGTTTCATTCTGAGAAAAATTTAAAGTTCATGATGAGGGCTTGATATCAGGGCTGTGCCATTCTGTGGTTTATTTCAGAGTTTCTTTATATTAGATCTGCACAGATAGAAATATGTTTCTTTGGTAATTGCTGGGATATTTTATTACCAGTTATATTCTCCCCTTTCATTCCGGACCAAAGAACTTTATAGTACATCTGGAAGATTTTTGGTGCCTTATTGTGTACGTTAGCTCCATGGTAGAGCTTGTATCAATCCGTGTAGAAACCAATAAATTCTTTTTAAAAAAAATTCACTGAAATGTCATACCAGAAGTCAAGTTTTAAGACTTTAAAAGTAACTAACAAACTTCAAAACAGCATAAAATAAACACCATTTCAGTAGGTAGCTTATACTCAAACCTACAGGAAAAAATCCTGTTTAATTCCAAGAACAACCAAAACTTCACCTGCCATGGTTTTCCTTCACTCTGTCACTTAAATGGATTCTCTTCCAAACCTATTTGCACCTTTCCCCATTCCAACTGGATAACTACTTGTTCCGGAACTAATATTCATGATAAGGAAAGAATCAAAGAGATCTCCCACAAATCTTCCAGCCCCTTTTTAAGTGTAAGCTTCTGCCTGTGTTCTGTGTGGTGAATATTGTCTTGCTGCTCAGCACCTCCACCAACCACCCCCTGTCCCCGACCCCACTTCTTTCCCTCCCTCGACCCCACTTCTTTCCCTTCCTTCTCACTTTACACAAGCACAGTGGGATTTAAAATGTAGGCAAACATCAATGATAAATACTCCTCTACAACATCAGTAGCTTAAAAGCATTTCATAAGTGACCCTTCAAATCCTGGATGCTGCCTAGATCTAGATAATTAAAATCAAATGGCAATGTTTGTCAGAAGTAATCGTTCATTAATGAGTGAGGTGTTTTCATGAGATGTTGAAGTAGTTTGCAATCATATGAAGTAACCTGTCATTTGGAATGAATTAAGCACATCAAATGAAGTAGAAACAAAGGAATTAAAAATCATGTATCTGCTCTTGTTCCATAATCCATGACAAGGTTGTGTCACTGTCTCTCTCTCTCTCACTCTCACTTTGTATTCTATGTGCATTCCAATAAACAATATTTTTACATAAGCATACTTCAACAGTATGTCTAGAAGCTGAATAATATTGTGGGATACATATTCAGCCATCACCTTATTGCATTGTATAGGTGAATTCAGCACCCCACATAGTGGGTGCGTTATTTACCTTAGTATGTCCCATGTTTAAATAAGAATGTTTCCGACAGGTTAAAACAATAATGATTAACATTATTTCAAAATGAAATGACAACTCATCCCTTAACATAGCTTTTTTAATGTACTATCATAAAATAATTTTTAGTTTTCAGGTAGCTGCTCTAACAACTTGTATTTCAAAAAGAACAAAATGACCCGAATGAACTACAGATTTCCAATTGGCTTCCGTGTACTGATCCTTGTGCAGATGGCCAATGAAGTACTTCATAACCAAATAGATTCTCCCTTGTATCCATTCAGAGAGACATTAGACAAATTATTAGATGGGAGTTTATGATTTGACTTAACTAAATCGTCAGCATGTGTGATATTTACCCACATTGACCTGCCCTGTTTAAAAAAAAAAATTGCTGTAACGAGCTAAGTAATTTGTCTGAACGGGGATTGTTTGTTTTGGTTAAACTCCTGTGCAGGCTATAATGGAGCTTTAGTGGAAATTAATTGTCGATAATCAGAGCAATGAGGAATGTTGCAAGCACAATCCCACCACACCGCCACCCCCTTCAGCATCTTGCTGATCCAACCTTGCTGTTTCTGAAAATGTCAGTGGAGAATTCTAGATCCTTCATTACCTTCATCATCATCTCCATTTCTTTTAAGATGCACCTTAAGGAGAAAATTACATATTTTTTTTAATTTCAGGACTTTTTAAATTCCATCTGCGCCAAGTGTGGCTTTCTCTTCAGCATTGATAGTCGAGAGCTCCACTGTAAAGATACGTTACAGCTTATCTACAGTGAGGAGTGATTAGACATAAAGCTCTGAAGCAAAAGGCAGCTCATTGCAGTGAAAGCTTGATGACTGGCGGTGATATTTGCAATCAATTCTTCCTCCGAGCAGGTGAAATGGAGACAGATGAGCAAGATGACGAGTCCAGCCAGGATCAAGAACTGCCTTCTGAGAATGAGAATAGTCAATCAGAAGACTCTGTTGGGGGAGATAATGAGGATTCTGAGAATGGCATCTGCACTGAAGACCCTTGTAAAGGCCAGCTGTTCCAGGGACACAAAAAACAGCTCTTTACATTCCAGTTCAACAATTTGGGAAGCACAGATATCAATTATGTCAAGGACGACAGGCAAATTCGATTCGAAGATAGCAGACAAATCAGACTTGATGGTAAGTAGTAACGCAAAGTTGAAACTCTTCCTCTTAAAGTTTGTTTATTAGTGTCACAAGTAAGCTTGCATTAACACTGCGATGAAGTCACTGTGAAAATCCCCTAGTCACCACACTCTGGGTACACTGAGGAGGAATTTAATATGGCCAATGCAGCTAACCAGCGCGTCTTTCAGACTGTGGGATGAAACCAGAGGAAACACACGCAGAACCACGTGCAAACTGCACACAGTGACCCGAGCCAGGAATCGAACCCAGGTACCTGGCACTGAGAGGCAGCTGTGCTAACCACAGTGCCGCCTTCCTCTTCGATATAGTGCAATC
Organism: Carcharhinus amblyrhynchos; assembly: GCF_965287045.1. NCBI lineage: Eukaryota > Metazoa > Chordata > Chondrichthyes > Carcharhiniformes > Carcharhinidae > Carcharhinus > Carcharhinus amblyrhynchos. The sequence continues at coordinate 117,581,800 of NC_137329.1, forward strand.
AGTAAAGTTTTATCAAGTCTGCACACTGCTTGAAATTCCTTAGCTCACCTGGTTGGTACTCGGAAACTGACTTGCTTGTGTTGGCTGCCGCTGAAATCTGTGGTTAGAGAAGCATGAAGTCAGGAAGCTCTGCACCCTGTCAATGCCTGTCTCTGTTATGCTTTGTAGTAGCAATGACTACAGTATTGAAATATTTGTGAAGTAAACCATCTTATGCTCACCATCCTCACCACAGCAGCTGCATCAGGATTTGTGCTGCAATGTAGAACGGCAGTGAGATATGTGACGAATGTACGGAAACCCATTTCTGTTTATATACGAGTTTTTTTTAAAGTTCATGTTATACTGAACTCGTAACCTTCTAATGCCTGGCCTAAGTTCCATTTTTCATGTTTCATTGGTACTAAACAGTGGCTGTAGCATTTTAGACAGTTTCCAGCATTGGAGAGCAATCAGGTATTGTTGAATCCTGTTTTTCCTCCTTCCCAAGCCAAGGTATTATGAGGTGAACTTCCTGAGATAAACAGAGATCAAACCTGTGAGTCATGCACTTATCCATCATCTCAACCTAATGCAAAGGCTAAGGGCCAGACTAGAGGAATACTGAGCAGCATTATCTGCCTTAACTAATTTCATTGTTGTGATGCTAACGGCACCAAAGAGCCCATTACAGAATGTTGGAATCAAGTTGGTTTTTTTGAAGGAGCACTTGCTTTCACAAATGATATGGCACAATGAAATTGAGCTGGAAAATGTACCCTTTGTTGCTTGGGTCTAAGAGCTAGTTTAAGCATTTAACTCCCGAATGTGGTGAGCTTCTCTGAGTTAAACTAAATTCAAATCAAGTGTTCTTAGCAAATGAAAGTAATCCTTTTGCATTAATATTGTTGATGTTTTTGCAGTGAGTGCTGTTTGAAATGCCTCTTATCCCTGACAAAGGTTTCTGATTCCTCATCTTGATGTGTGTTTTGGTCAGGTGTTACTGTACATGATGCATGTCAGGTAGTCACTTTATAGCAATAAGTGCTAAATTCAACCTTACTGAGTGATGTTTAAACTTAATTTGAGGAAATAGAGCCAAAGCTAATGAAATAGATCCCTTGTTATTAACAAGGCGTCCAGTGGTTTTTAATAAGCAGCCCAGCTGCTGTTCTGTCCAAGACCGCAAGAAACTACAAAGGGTCGTGAATGAAGCCCAGTCCATCACTCAAACCAACCTCCCATCCATTGACACTGTCTAACTTCCCACTGCTTTGGAAAAGCAGCCAGCATAATTAAGGACCCCACACAATTGGACATTCTCTCTTCCATCTTCTTCCATTAAGAAAAAGATACTGAAGTCTGAGGACACGTATCAACCGACTCAAGAACAGCTTCTTCCCTGTTGTCATCAGACTTTTGCATGGACCTACCTCACATTTGTTTTGTTTTTCTCTACACTCTAGCTATGACTGTAACTCTACATTGTGCACTCTGTCCTTCTCTATGAACGGTATGCTTTGTATAGCACAAGAAACAATACTTTTCACTGCAGACTAATACATGCGACAATAATAAATCAAATCAATGGTTTAGTATGAATAGCTTGCAAGAATAAATAAATGACAATTGTTTAAAATTGAAATTAATATTGCTTCCATGGTGACATGTTACTTTACTCTGCTTTCAAAGCTGAATAATGCATCTGAGTTACTAGATTGACCTAAGCCTGCTAATTTGTTACTGCCTAAGTCTGTACATGTGGAGTCTTGCTGTTGTGTGCTACAAACAAATTATTTGGTGCTCATTGACTAATTTGATGAAAGTTCACATTTAAGTGCGTTGATCAAAGAATTGCACTTACACGCAGCCAGGCTGAGATAACTACTCGCACAGACCAGGCATCAAACATAAGAATTTCGGATATTCTGTTTCACGCTGCCTTAAATTGTCATGGATTATACCTGTTATATACGAGGCCACCACAGTTGATTGACTTAGGGAATACCTTTCATTTGTATTGTAAGTGAGTCTTGTCTAAGGGTTGTTTTTCAGAGCATTTCTGTTTTCATCTACAGAACGAACATATCTGGCATTAGACTGGGATCCTGAAATAAAGAAGCGATGCTTTGATGACAATGCAGCAGAGGTAAAATATGCACCAAGCATGCAAGAGGCAAAATAGCTCCAATGGACTAAGTTGTTTTAAATTGCTTTAAAAAATAAGCATAGCTATAAGTAGAGATAGCTAGAATGGCTGTTCTATCCATTTTTTTTCAAGTAAGCGTTCTCCCATATTTAACTGTAGTTAAATTTTCTTATACATGCAAACCTTATTGCAGTTTCTCAGTGAAAACAAAATTTTATGATATTGACTTTAGCTACACGTCAAGAACAGCTTTTTTGTGACAGATTCAGGCCAATTTTGAGGTTAAGCTGTGACTTAGAAAGCTGTTCTCCTTATCAGCTGTCTCATGCTGTTCCTGATGCAAAATAGTCTTTTATTTTTAAATAAATCCATCATTGACTTGGATCCTGAAATTATTGAGCATCATCCTGTCTGCGCTCATTGTGTTTGCTTAACAACTCACTGACTTAAAGTTAAAGTTTCTTTATTAACAGTCACGAGTAGGCTTACATTCGCACTTTAATGAAACTATGAAAATCCCCAAGTCGCCACACTCCGTTGCCTGTATAAAGGTGGAGGGAGAATTTAGCACTGCCACTGCACTTAACCAGCACGTCTTTCAGACTGTGCGAGGAAACCGGAACACCCGGAGGAAACCCACGCAGACACAGGGAGAATGTACAAACTCCACACAGACAGTGACCCAAGCCAGGAATCGAATCCAGGTCCTTGGCGCTGCAAGGCAGCAATGCTAACCACTATGCCACCATATTGCCTCTTACATAACTTACATTGGCCCGTGGTAAAAGCAGTGCCCCAGTTTTGGACTTCCCATTCTTGTTTTTGAATCTCTCTATGGCCTCATCCTTCCCTACCTCTGGGACCTCTTCCAGCCACACAACCCAGTGAAGTATCTGTGCTCCTCCCGAAGCATACATGATTTTAATTACACCTCTGTGGGTGACCGTGCCTTCATCTGCTACAATTCTAAAGCAGTCAAATTTCATCCCTAACCCTTTCTATTTTCTGTAAAACCTACCTCTTTGACCAAGTTGTTGGTAACTGCCCAAATATCATCTTACATTGTTTAGTATCAAATTTTTCTTTAAAACACACCTGTAAAGAGCTTTGGAGCATATTATGACCTGAAATGGCCTTCTTTTAATATAAGTTTGCAAAAGTAAAACGGCTGCACTACATCAAGAGAACAATGGGGAGGTGGTGGCATAGTGGTAATGTCACTGGAGTGGTAATCTAGAGTGCAATGGGGACACATGTTCAAATCCCACAAGGTGGACTTTAAATTCAGTTCAGTAAAAGCTGGTAATGGTGTCATAAAAACTGTTTCTTAAATCCCCTTTAGGGAAGGAAATCCTTGCCTGGACTGGTCTATATCTGACTCCAGACCCACAACAATTTGCTTGACTCTTAACTGCCCTCAAATGGGGCAGCACAGTGGTTACCGCTGCTACCCCACAGCGCCAGGGACCCGAGTTCGATTCCCGGCTTGGGTCACTGTCTGTGTGGAGTTTGCACGTTCTCCCTGCGTCTGTGTGGGTTTCCTCTGAGTGCTCTGGTTTCCTCGCACAGTATAAAGATGTGCAGGTTAGGTGGATTGGCCATGCTAAATTGTCCCTTAGCTAGTCCCCTGTCACTAAGGTAAATGCATGGGGTTGTGGGGATATGGCCTCGGTGAGATTGTGGTCGGTGTCGCTCAATGGGCCAAATAGCCTCCTGCTCTGTAGGATTTTATGTATTTCTATCTATGTATAAATGGCTTAACAATCCACTAGGGCTATTGGGGATGGGCAGCAAATGTTGGCTTTACCAGTGACACCCATATCCCATGCAAGAATAAATATATATGGTCATGTCATGATGTAACAGTCTGCCCTTTATATTAAAACAAAGGTATTTTACTCAAGGCATGATATGGAAGATCATTGGTATTTTTGAGAAATGCATTCACTGATAGTTTCCTAAATTGCAGCAATTATTTAGGAATAACAATACGCATGTATTTAGAATTCTGTAGTGGATAATCAATACCATTTTCTGTTATAATTTTGAAAACTGAAGTAAGAGATGTGTGTTTTTTTTTTAAATGTAGGATTTTGAGAAGCATGAAAGCATGGAATATCGGCCTCAGAAAAAAATGTTTGTAAAGTTAAAAGACTGTATTGAACTTTTTACAACAAAGGAGAAACTAGGTGCAGAGGACCCATGGTGAGTAATTTTATGTTGTTTTGGGTAGAATTGAAATGTAATTGATTGAAGATATTACTAAATTCTATGAACAGTGATTGTCAGCTGATCACAGTACCATAGAAATCTACGTTACACAAGGCAGCCATTTGGCCTGTTGTGTCACCAGTTGAAAAAGAGCTATGTGACCAATCCCATTTTCAGGTAGTGAGTGTCAGATCCCCAATATGCTCTGGGTGAAAAATCTTCCCAACAACTCTTAATCTTTCTACTAATTAAATTAAATATATGTCCCCTCAATACTGACCTGTGCTAAAGAAAATAGGTCCTTCCTATCCCACTCTATTTAAATCCCTCATGATTTTTGTACGCATCTTAAATTTTCTCTTCCTTTTTCCCAAAGAAAGCAACCTCAGCCTATCAAAGTGTTTCCCACAGCTCAAATTTTTTAATGCTGAAAACATCCTTGTTTGTCTCCTCTATATCCCCTCTACTGTGATTGCATCCTTCTTGTAATGACCAGCACTGCACACAGTCCTCTACCTGATGCCTAACTAGAGTTTTTTTTACATTTGTAGCATTGCTTCTTTCCTCTTATTCTAAATTCCTTAGTTAATGAAGGTAAGTATGTTGTACCTCACCTTAATCGCTATATCTTCCTGTCCAGCTACCTTCAGTGTATTGTGAACTTGCAGTCAGTTATATATTTAAGTGGTTGCATGATTGTTTTAAGAGCTGATCACATGATTTAATGGTGATGTCATTAGGATGTTGCAGACACTGCTTAGCTTTCAGTTTGTTTCTGTCCAGACAAAAGCTCCTAGAATTTACCTGTTGTGAATTACTTTGAATCTTATCCATATAGGTTGAATCACATAGATTTTGGGTGATTCCAAAGTGGACAACCTATTAAGATGCAGGTAGATACTGGTGCTGCTGTATCTTTAATTCCTCAGACTACAAACCAACCAAAATTGAAGCATCTTCCTTTAAAACTAGCTGACATGATTTTAAGGACATACATGGAAGGGATCATGCCATTAAAAAGCTGCATTTGGGATGCTTCTCCAAATGGATCGTGGCAATTTTCCAGCTCTACTTGGGCAATCATGGTTGGAGAAGATAAAGCTTAATGAATGCTGTTAACAGTTTGGTCAATGCCAAAACAGACCAACAGCCTCTTCTGGGTAAATACAAGACTGCATTCAAAGAGACACTGGGTTCAGTGAAAAGCTTCCAAGTGAAACTCAAGATAAAACATACTTGTCAACCAAAAAGTCTCAAAGCAAGAGTGGTGCCATATGTAATTCATAAGAACTAAGAGCAAGAGTAGGCCATCTGGATTCTCGAGCCTGCTCTGGAATTCAATAAGATCATGGTTGATCTTTTTGTGGACTCAGCTCCACTTATCCGCCCGCTCATTTAATTCCTTCACTGCTCAAAAATCTATCTTTGCCTTAAAAGCATTCAACGAAGTAGCCTGAACAGCTTCATTGGGCAGGGAATTCCATAGATTCACAACCTTTTGGATGAAGAAGTTCCTCCTCAACTCAGTCCTAAATCTGCTGGCCCTTATTTTGAGGCTATGCCCCCTAGTTCTAGTTTCACCTGCCGGAGGAAACAACTTCCTTGCTTCTATCTTATTTATTCCCTTCATTATTTTACATGTTTCTATAAGATCTCCCTCATTCTTCTAAATTCCAATGAGTGTTGTCTCAGTCTCTCCTCATAAGCCAACCCTCTCAACTCCGGAATCAACCTCGTGAATCACCTCTGCATCTGCAGTGCCAGTATAATTCTTCCCAAGGTTAAAGAACAATTAATTCACCTAGGTAACAGTGGTGTGTTAGAGCCAATTGCAGTGAGTGACTGGGCAACCACCATAACTAAAACATAGAACATTACAGAGCAGTACAGGCCCTTCGACCTTCGATGTTGCACCAACCAGTGGAACCACTCTAATGACACTGTAACCTAAATTATTCCAATATTATCCGTATGTCTGTCCAATGACCATTTGAATGCCCTTAAAGTTGGCGAGCCCACTACTGCTGCAGGCAGGGCATTCCACGCCCTTACTACCTCTGAGTAAAGAACCTACCTCTGACACCCATCCTATATTTATCACCCCTCAATTTAAAACTATGTCCCCTCGTGTTAGCCATCACCATCCGAGGAAAAAGGCTCTCACTGTCCACCCAATCTAATCCTCTGATCATCTTGTATGCCTCAATTAAGTCACCTCTTAACCTTCTTCTCTGTAACAAAAACAACCTCAAGTCCCTCAGTGTTTCCTCATAAGACCTTCCCACCATACCAGGCAACATCTTGGTAAATCTCCTCTGCACCCTTTCCAATACTTCGACATCTTTCCTATAATGCAGCGACCAGAACTGTACGCAATACTCCAAGTGCGGCCGCACTGGAGTTTTGAACAGCTGCGACATGATCTCATGGCTCCGAAACGCAATCCCTCTATCAATAAAAGCTAACACGCATACACCTTCTTAACAACCCTATCAACTTGGGTGCCAACTTTCAGGGATCTGTGCACATAGACAGCGAGATCTCTCTGCTCATCCACACTACCAAGAGTCTTTCCATTAGCCCAGTACTCTGTAATCCTGTTACTCCTCCCAAAGTGAATCACCTTACACTTGTCCGCATTAAACTCCATTTGCCACCTCTCAGCCCAACTCTGCCGCTTATCTATGTCCCTCTGCAAACTGCAACATCCATCCGCACTGTCCACAATTTCTCCGACTTTAGTGTCATCCGCTGTCACAAAATCAGATGGTTCAGTTCCTATTTGTGGTGATTTTAAAACAACCATAAATCCAGTGTTGTGTGTTGATCAATATCCGCTTCCATTAATTGAAGGTTTGTTTACTGGGTTATCAGGTGGGCAGAAATTTCCCAAGCTTGATGTTTCACAAGCATGTCTACAAATGACTGTGACCGTTGAGCCTTGACCATTGCATACAATCGTTACTCATTAAGGTCTTTTTTATTATAAAAGATTGCCTTTTGGACTAGCCCTGCTCTAAAGGTCAACTCTCTGGTGTAGAGTGGCACCTGATTGATATTCTAATTATGGGGTCCGGCAAACAGGAGCACTTGATTAATTTAGAAGCAACATTGGGATGTCTTCCAGTACGTGGTCTGCATATCAAGAAAGGAAAGTGTGATTTGTTTTCCCAGACATTATTCCGATATTTGGGTTACGTTGTTGATAGTAGAGGCCTCCATAAAGCACTTAGAAAGATGGATGCTGGTTTAGAGGCATCATGTCCGAATAATGTGACACAAAGCTCCCATTCTTTTCATTTTCTTTAAAACCTACAACACCAAACATAGTACATTACAAATTATTTTGATCCACTATATCTGGTATCCTACCATTATATTCTCCTTTGCTCTGTTTACACTCCTAAATAAATGACTTCACGTAAGAGGTTGAGTTTAAATTGATACTTTTCTGACCAGCCCATTGATTTCTTCCTTCGGTGGTCAGCTTTTCTCCCCCCACCCGAATATGAACCACTTTGCCATTCTTTTGCAAACTTAAAAAAAAAGTAAGGAGCCTTGTGGAATCCCACTGGAAATTGCCTCCCTAAATCACTCAATAACCATTACCGTTTGTTTTTTGCCACTGAGTCAATTTTGAATCCAACTTGCCACTCTCCCTTGGATCTCGTGTGGTTTTGCTTTTCTGATCAGGTGCAACATAATCAAAAATCTTGCCAGAATCCACGTCATTCTGGGTTTATTCAGCCAAATGGTTTATTTGACCATTTCCAATGGAATCAACAACTTTTCTTAAAAATAATTTTAAAAATGGAAAGCTTGCATGGAAGGCCTATACGTGTCCAAGTTTAGGTGAGGGATTGCACAAAAGATTGCATCTTGAAGCAATTTAAGTTTGGGAGCTGTGAAAAACTATGTTAATTGGAACTGCTGCAGATGGAAGTCAAAATGAAGCTTCCTAGATTAATGAACACACATCACCAGGCTGGTTCCAGGGATGGCGGGACTGATATATGAGGAGAGATTGACTAGGTTAGAATTGTTTTTGTTGGAGTTCAGACGAATGGGCGGGGCGGTGTGGGGGGAGAAAATCTCCTGGAACTTCTAAAATTCTAACAGGACTGGACAGGGTAGATGTAGGAAGGATGTACCCGATGGTGGGGGTGTCCAGAACCAGGAGATCACAGCCTGAGGATTCAGGGTAGACCATTTAGGACGTGGATGAGGAGACATTTCTTCACGCAGAGAGTGGTGAGCCTGTGGAGTTCATTACCACAGGAAGTAGTTGATGCCAAAACATTGAATGTATTCAAGAGGCGACTGGATATAGCACTTGGGGCATATGGGATCAGAGGTTATGGGGAGAAAGTTGGATGAGGTTATTGAGTTGGATGATCCGCTATGATCGTGATGAATGACAGAGCAGGCTCAAAGGGCCAAATGGCTGCCTCCTACTCCTATCTTCTGTGTTTCTATCATCAATCTGCTGTTATTGCTCCTGAAGTTGTTCTTGTGCTGGTTGTGAAGATTTGTGGTGCTCTGTCTTGCGTGGTGTGTCCACGTTTATGTTTGTAACTCTCTTGTTTTTACGCCTCATTGCATTGCTTACATGAGTGGGCTTAGCATCTGGTATTTCCATCTATATTCTTGTTTGCTTCAACATAATATCACAGTTGGTTTATTCATGGTGGAGGTGAGGCTTTTTGTTTAACAAGTATTTTGTGTCTCAAGTACATCAGTCTCAACTGTAGAAGATTTTACTGAATACTTTGCTCTCAGAAACTGTGAAACTTAAGCCTTTTAATTGTACACCTGATGATCATAGAGGAAAGGGTTTTTTCTTATGGATTGGAGGGATTACTGTTTGATGAAGGAGAAGAAATTAAAGAACAGTACATTTTTTTCCAATTGTTTCCCTTCAGGTACTGTCCAAACTGCAAACAACATCAGCAAGCCACCAAAAAACTGGACCTGTGGTCATTACCCCCTGTGTTAGTGGTACACTTGAAGCGATTTTCCTATAGTCGTTACTGGCGAGACAAGCTGGACACACTGGTTGATTTTCCTATTAGGTATGTCTCAAAGTAACTTGAATCTGGGCATGTTTCTCCTGATTAGATAGGTGCAAACGTTTAGATGCGTAGCAGGGTTTCACTTCTGAATTGTTGCTGCAGATAGTACTAATGGTCTCTGTGTTAAATTCACACACTCTTAAATTCACCCAGGTTTGACATTGCTAAAGCTGCAGGTTCAAGTCCCGGGGTTGTCTTACCTAAATGATGACAAGCTAGTATAGTATGGTGCAGGCACCTTAGTTTAAGATATCAGCAATGTAAATGGAGTTTATTCTTGGCATTGGCAGTATTTGACACTGACCTGGTTAGATGTGTGTGTGTTGCACAGGGGGGAGACTGACCTGCCCAGTGCTGACATTTTGGGGTAAAATTAGTTTACTCTGGTGCCACAAAACAGCAGCCAGTTGCACACCGAACCACATTTTATTTAACATTGACTTAGAAAATATTGAAGATTTTAAAGTTCAAACCAAATAAGAATAACATTGAAACTAGCAGTGTCTGCAAAGAGTTTGCTATCTGGCTCTGTAAAATTCAAAGGAAGATTGGATCTCAGGCTGCCAACTCACAATCTGCCCAATTTCCTATGTTGGTATTGAGCACTTGTCACTCCCTTCATATTGTTCATATCTAAACTGGCAACAGTACAGACTACAATGGTCCTGGAGAAGTTAACCATCTACTTACTTAAAGGAGGGTGCTCTGCTGTAATGGGAAGTGACTGATGCACCATGTTAGAAAATCCACAGATTAATCAAATTAAAATTATAGAGCTCTTCAAAATTCTGACGGTTTTCATTTGGGTAGACATAGTAATAATGTTTCAACTTATACAGGAGATCAAATGGAAGGGTCATGAACATAAAATAGTCACTAGTAAATCAAATAAAGAATTTAAGAAAAACTTATTTACCCAGAGGAACTCTGCTACAAGGAGTGAAGTCAATAGCACTTGAGGGGAAACTAGATATGCACACAAGGGGGCAAGCAACAAGATAAAGTTTTAAGTTTATTTATCGTGTCACAAGTAGACTTACATTAACATTGCAATTAAGTTACTGTGAAAATTCCCTCCTCGCTACACTCTGGCGCCTGTTCAGGCACACTGAGGGAGAATTTAGCATGGCCAATGCTCCGAACCAGCATCTCTTTCAGACTGTGGGAGGAAAACGGAGTACCCAGAGGAAATCCACGCAGGCAGAGAGAGAACATGCAAACTCTGCACAGACAGTGACCCAACAGAAAATCGAACAGGGTCCCTGACATTGTGAGACAGCACTGCTAACCACTATGCCCTGCACTGTGCCATATTGCAGCCCTGAAATGAACAGTGGAATGAGGCTTTTGTGGAGTATAAACACCACAAATCTGTTGAACCAAATAACCTATTTCTCAGCTGTTACTGTCTATGTAATATCAGAGAAGCGGGTTATAACTACTGCAGGACAATTTTTAAGGATTCTGTCCCTGTGTTGCTTAGGCTTGGGGCATTAACACCAGTCTCACAGAATAATGGGCCCTTGGCTTGTGCCATTGACCACCACTTTGTTCAGTTCCCAGACCATTCTGGGGAACACGGATGGGGATCAGGCAATGGACCTTTACTGTACTGCCACCACGGGTAAGAGACAGACAAGGAAGCAAATGTGTTGGGCAAAACCAGGACCAAGTCAGTCAAGGGCAATGAGAGACAGAACCTGGAAAGAGCTCACTAACAAAGAAGGAACTGGGGACCAGTGTAGAGATATGAGATTAAAAATTGAGGCACCTCATTAGAACAAATGTACTGAAGTAGGGTTATAGCAGTCCTTCCCCTTTGTTATTTTTGACTTTTTAATCTAAAAAATGGGCGATAAAAGGAGTTTTATTCAATCTGCACTTATAACATTTACATAGAGTAAGATTGCATTTGAGATTTGTACGTTTACGCAGGATGGTTGAAAATGGATGATAATTTATTATATATGTGAAGACATTCTATCAAAAACTAGTGCTAATGTCTGCAAGTAGGGCATTTTTAGAGTTGTGCACAAGTAAATGTTAACGTAATTCTTCTTTTTCAATAGTGATTTAGACATGTCTGAGTTTCTTATCAATCCAAATGCTGGTCGTTGTGAATATAATTTGATTGCTGTGTCAAATCACTACGGTGGAATGGGTGGAGGACATTGTAAGTATTCTGAATCGAATTCTGTGTTTATATATATGTCAGTGGTGGCCTGTAAATACGTACCATCCAACTATTGTGCAATCACCCTGATAGCCTTCAAAAGTCACAGACTGTTAACTGACACTAATTCTAGGCCCCCATTGAAATGAAATTCTCTATAAATTGTCAAGTTGCTTATCCGATATCATAGATCATTGAATCATACAGTGCAGAAGGAGGCCTTTCGGCCCATTGAGTCTGCATCGACCACAATCCCACCCAGGTCCTATCCCGTAACCCCACGCATTTACCCTAGCTAGTTCCCCTGACACTAAAGGATAATTTAGCATGGCCAATTCACCTAATATATACAGAATATATAAGCAGAAATTTCTTTCTGTTACGTACGAAGAAAAACCAATGCCAATGTCTTTGGTCCCCACCACAAACGCTGTAGCCTAGACACTGACTTCATCACTCTCCACAGAACTTCCTGAGATTGAATCAGACTGTTCACATCCTAGGTGTCATACTTGAACTTGGTATGAGTTTCTGAATACACATCCACACCATCAGTGTCTGTCTATTTCCATTTAGGAAAGATCCCTGAGTCTACTGTTGCTGATACCCTTCTGCACATCTTTGTTATCTTTAAGCTTGACAATTACAACACAATCCAAGTTTGCCTCCCTATCTAAATGCTACCTTCTGTAAACTGGCAGTCATCCAAAACTCTGCTGCCCATGCACCAGGTCCTATATGCCCCATTATTGACAGATTGGCTCCTGGTTAAGCAATGCTTCAATGATAAAATTCTCACCTTTGTTTCAAATCCCACCATGCCTTCACCCTTCCCAAACTGTAATTTTCTCCAACTCCACATTCCTCAAAGATATCTGCACACATCTAATTCAGGCTTCTTGAGTTCTGATTTTAATTGTGCCATCATTGGTGGCCATGCTTTTAGCTGCCAAGGCCTTAAATTTAGAAATTCCCTCCCTCAGCCTCCCTACATCCTCCTTTCTGCTTTCAAGATGCTCCATAAAAATCTATGTCTCTGATCAAGCTTTTGGCCATCTGCCCTAAAACTTTCTTATGATTCAGTGTCAAATTTTGCTATGTAGTTGCTCATGTGAAATGCTTTGGTACAGTTTAATCCATTGAAAGCACTTCATTAATGCCAGTTGTTGATGACCAGGATTAATTTTGGGTCTGTTAAAATGTCTTGACTGGTATAAATGTTGGATCTCCGTTGAAGCCAACATACTGAATGCTGATTGACTAGCGTTAAAGTTTCAACTTGCTGTGATGGCTCTGCTTTGATTTCCCCCTCAGCTGCAGACAAGGCACCACATTTACTGTCAAAATCTAGTACGAGCAGTACATCAAAGATGACCTTTTATTTAAGGTGCTGGCTGAGGAAACCATTTATTTTCCTCCTCAGTCTGGAACATCGTTTGGCCTCAACAGATCTCACTGAATGCTTTGCTTTCACAGCAAAGCACCCACATCACAAGAGTCACTATTATCTGTGAATTGGGCAATTGATCGCTCCAAAATATCAAGGCCACTTTGTAGTGAGGATTATTAAGAGTGGGCCACAACACAGTGTTGAGCATAATTTCAGAGTCAGATTTCTCCCACAAAAACTTTCTTTTTCTGAAATTTTTCTGCTAAGCATGTGCTTTTTCAAAGCAGAAATCTGTACACTCCCGAGATAAAAATTGGGTGGTGGTGGGACAGGGTGCATGGCAATGTGGTTACTGGTTTAAGTTGATGATAACGAAGAACTGGTAAAGGTTGATTCTTCTGTGCCAAGATGTCCTTGTATGGCAGTTATGGAGTGCTCAAATAATGAGCCAGCTAACTGGGCTGCTTCCCCCGTCCTGATTTTGTTGTTTTAGTCAGTGTGCAGTGATTTAAAAATAATGAATCCATTTATTTTAGGCGTTAAGTTAAAGATTGTATTAAATTTAGAAGAATAGAAAATATTCCAGAGTATTTCTAGCCCACACTTTCTATTTTCGTTCTGCTAACTTGCCTCTATCCCAGACACAGCCTTTGCCAAGAACAAAGATGACAATAAGTGGTACTATTTTGATGACACCAGCGTTTCATCAGCAACAGAAGACCAAATAGTGGCAAGTATTTTTTTTCAATAATATTATCCCTCATAACAAAATGTTGCATTGTATTAATAACTGGTTGCACAAATTGGTATGAGACAGCAATATATCCAAGCACAAGAGGCAAAAGTGAATGTTTTTCTGGCCAAAGTTTTTACCTGACAGTTGCAAATTTTTTATACTTCTGTCAATTTGTTATAAGTAAAGTTCTCAATTTATTTGACACCTTTCAAGCCCTTGAGGCATTCCAAAGTGCTTGCCTATGATGCACTTGTGAAGTGCATTTGGTGGTATAACAGGACAGATCTTACCAGAAAATTAAAAGGGTGATTTTGCCAGTGTAAACAAATATAACATCTATATAATGGGGAAGTGATGGCCTAGTAGTATTATCACTAGACTATTCATCCAGAAACTCAGCTCATGTTCCGGGGGACCCAGGTTTGGATCCCATCACGGCAGATGGATTAAAAAAAAATCTGGAATTAAGAATCTACTGATGACTATGATACGATTGTCGGAAAAACCCAGCTGGTTCATTAATGCCTTTTAGGGAAGTAAGTCTGCCATCCTTACCCAGCCTGGGCCTACATGTGATTCTAGAGCCACAGCAATGTGGTTGACTTTCAGCTGCCCTCCAAGGGCAACTAGGGATGGGCAATAAATGCTAGTCAGCTAGTGACGCCCTTATCCCACAAATGAATAAAAAAAATTTGTGCACAGCAGACTGTTCCAAAAAGTAGGATAGATTATTAGAATATCAGTACTAATGTTTGAGGGATTGATGTTTCCCCATCACTGAGGATCCCACGAATTTTCTTCATACAATGCAATGGGATTCCATACATCTAGCAGTGTATAGTCATGGTTTAACATCTCATCTGAAATATGGCATTCCTGATAATACTCCTTTTCAAAAGGCCAATTTCAGAAAGCCAGTTGATGAAGGATAGAATTGAAGCTTATGCATATTTTCTATATTTCTTTACAGTTACACACATAAGCATACACTTCCTAAATCAGCAGACATAATTTCAGCTTACCTGTTAAATGATTCACGTGAATCGCCAATTAATGCCCATCACTGCATACAATTAAATACAATTGATGTACAGTTTGCTCTTGATACAGCTACGATGTCAATCAGGACTCTAGTGTCTGGGCTAGAGTTGGATCCATGGCTCCTTCACTGTTGCGTGAAAGTGCTGCCACTGAGCCATTTTCTGATTCCTAAGACACCTGCAGCTCTTTGTATCATAACAAAAACAGAAAATGTTGGAAAATTTCAGCAGGCCTGACAGCATCCGTGGAGAGAGAATAGAGCCAACGTTTCAAATCTAAATGACCGTTTGTCTTCAGCTCTGACCAAGGGTCATCCAGACTCGAAACATTGGCTCTATTCACTCTCCGCAGATGCTGTCAGACCTGTTAAGATTTTCGTATGTAGAATCCTACAACGCAAAAGAAGACCATCCGGCCCATCAAGTCTGCATCGTCCACAATCCCAGCCAGGCCTATCCCCATAACCCCTTGCATTTGATCTGTCTAGCTCCCCTGACAGTAGGGAGCAATTTAACATGACCAATCCACCTAACCTGCACATCTTTGGACTGTGGGAGGAAACCCATGCAGACTCCACACAGACAGTCACCCAAGCCAGGAGTCAGACCCGGGTCCCTGACTCTGAGGCAGCAGTGCTAACCCCTGTGCCATCCAGCATTTTCTGTTCTTGTTTCAGATTCCACCCTCTACAGTATGTTGCTTTTATCTTTGTGTCATGTTTTGTGTTACCAATTGATATTTTTGCGCTCTCATTTGTACGTATTCCTGATCTCCTCCCATTATTTCCTTGCTGTGAAGATAATTGGTTTAGGAATGACTTGCCCACTAGCTGAAAGGAGGATGGATCTTTGAAGTTGGTTGGATATCCTTGAGATTGTTGAAGACTCCCTTTTTAAAAAAAAAGGAGCTAGAATCAGTAAAGCAAAATTCATGTTTGAATGTTTGTCACAGTTGGATTAAAATTTGAGTCATTTAAATGAGACAGTAGTACCTATGTTGGTGGCATTTGGGTCAATTCTGTTTTATTTTGTAAAACGGTTCAGCAAAGATTCTGCTGAAATTTGTTCAGGAAATTAAAGTTACTGAATTTGGTGTGAGCAGACACTGGCTAATAAACTTTCCCTTGTTCCTTTTTATTCTAATAGTCCAAAGCAGCTTACGTTCTCTTCTACCAGAGGCAAGATACAATCAGTGGCACAGGCTACTTTGCACACGATCATAGTGCTAAGAAGGAATCTTCTGCATCTTTAGGCATCCCGCGGGAGAGTGACGAGGACTGTAACGAGAACGATGTAGAGAATGAAAACTGCATGCACACAAACTGACAGCCGTGATGTCACGTTGAAACTCTCCCAACGCAGATTCCTGCTCCAGACACTGGAAAACCAGAAGCATACCACAAATTAAGAGCGAAAGATCATCCGGAAGAGGTGCTACATCAGCCTGAGCTAAAAGCCATTTTGGATTTTTCATGTTGAGATAGACTTAAGTGAATTACTTGAAGCTGAAGTGTATTAGAAACTTGATTAGAAGCTAATTGCGGTATATGATCCATGAAATCTATTTGTCTTACTGATGTATGCTGGTTCTTTACACTAAATATATGCAGAAATAATTAAGTGGTCCCCCTTCTTCACTCCTGTCTTGTTTTTGAAAATGTGCTAGTTAATCTCCAAAAAAAAAACACATCAGTTATTTTTGTAAAGATTGTGTCCATGAGCTAAAGTAAATAGCAAAGTGTGCAATTTACATGCCTTGCTTAAGCAGTAGAGAACATGAGCACTTAAAACTGAATAGACAGCTGGTTCACTAATTCAGTGCCATAGTTTGTCTAAACAATCATTGTAAGGCCCGTTGAAATTGAGGACTAGTGACAAAACTGCCGTTTGATTGTGCTGTGCAGTGACTTTCAAGTTCCCATAAAGCATCATCAATTGGCCTGTGTTATGGGGTTACTGTCCCAGGTAGGCAAACTTCAACACACTCACCTCGCAGAACTGCATAAAGCTTGCGTGCGTGCTGTGGACATTTGCAAAATCTACTTTAACCCTTTGAGGACTGCAGTGGCATTTCTGCACCAAATGGAGGAAATTACAATTAATGCTGATTCGAAGAATCAACAGTTTTTTTTTAAAGAAATGCTCAGCAGTCCCGTCATATTTCTGCAATCCCACCTTCCGAATGGTTGTGAGGTGCAGCGTCAGAAGTGAACAGAAAATCGTTTCTGCAGGTATTCTGTGACAGGAAACATATTTTGTAAACTGCAAACGAGCTTGCAGTACTCAGGGTTAAAAATGGAATGTCATAACAGATTAAATTGATGTGCTGGATAATTTTTCTTCTTTCGTTCAGCAAACTTGGTTTACACTCTACTTTTCGTGTACGACCGGGGGCCTAATGTGTAACTAGCTTCGTAACTTTCAAGTTATTGTATTAAGACTTACAGTCAAGCTGCGGATTACATTATCGAATTTGATAGACTAAGTGAGCAAGTGGGTTAATTTTATTTTAATTCCTTTTTGGAATTCACCATAGCCTTACAGCATATTAAATTGTGTGTAGTAAATATTTGCATGTTGCAGTAAAGGATTGTATATATTACTGAGTACATCTTGTTGAATTTATTAGTGAGCTGTACTTAAGGGGCCAGGATGCCAACAGCTTAGAGTGGGATTTTGATTTTTTTTCTGAATTGCTGCTTTCCATTTGATGTAGGTCGAAAGGATGTGTTTTTATTTGGTTTCTTACTGTCATTGGCAGAAACCGCATAATGCTTATGGAATTGCTCTGCTCTTTACCTAAGTCAACCGCTTTTGTGTCCCGTTGCCAATAAAAGAAATGATGGTCTTCGCTTTAAATGAAAACAAAGGAAAAACACACAGATTAAAAACTGATTTGAATGGTGTATTGTATAAATAAGTTCACTCTGTGAGTGCGCACTTGGTAAATTATTTTATTGAGATGTTATAGTTAAAGATATAGAAACACTATAGTCGACCAGGATGAGTTAAGTATGAGTCCAGAATGGCTTTGCTGAGTAACTTGATATTAGTGCTGATATTTCTCTCGATGTTTTACTATCCTATCTTTGCCTTTTTGATTTTATTCCCTCTTTGTTTTATAAAATGGAAGTCTCAGACCTCCAGCATGGTAAATACTTTTTGATTGCACTTCATTTCATTTGATTTTACATTTGAAACTTGCATGTCTGTTTATATAAATTTACAATAAAGTTATGCAAGGCCTTAGCTACTTCACTCTGTCTTGACAACTGGGTAAAGCATTACCGCAAGTTCAGTTGTCATTGGTACTTGGGGAATATAAACTGCACTGGGTATGGCCAGGTATTGTGTGGTAACACAAAATGTTTTTCAATGAAGGTTTACAAAGTTTCATACTTAGCATTAAACAATTTGCTCAATTCATGTGTCCTTAAACGGATAATTTATTGTTAAGATATATTTGTGGGAACTTTGAAATAAAATGGCATAACACGTGTATGCAATGATTGTAATCCTTACATATCAATAAAAATAGAAACAAAAGACCAGTCATGAAGGATGCTATGAACTGAAACTTTATAGGGTTTATCGGATAGTGTTAACATATGTATGGCTAAGGTGAGTGGGTCCTCTTGTTTAATGCAGCTTATGTCAATATAAATGTGGAGTTTTTGGCTAATGAAAATTAAAACCTACACAAATTGTCCGTGACATGAAGGAAGGTTAGCCACTGTAGGAATTGCATAATTCAGATGCCTGAGAATAAACCTTTTATGAAATTGGAAATGCCGTCTTCCACCTCAAAAGCTGATGCGGACGCATCAGCAGCAAAACCTTCAACCTTGGAGCCACACACAGTACTACTTGTACTGTTAAAATGGGCAGAAATGTGCTCAAGAGTCGCAAACTGTCCATTTCAGAATAGGAGAGGTCCCATCATCATCCGCAAGATGTGTACACAACGAAAAACAAGTTGTAGCACATGCACCTGGAAATGCCCAATTGGAATCTGAAAATGAAAGTTAATTTGAAGCTTCTGATGGGCCATTGTAAACTGCTGTCTTGTCTTCATAACTTTCCTCCCTAAACTTCTCTGCCTCTCTACCTCTTCCTGCTTGAAACCTCTGAGCAAGCTTTTCATCATCTCCCCTAACATTTCAATGCCAGTTTTTATTAATGCTTTTGTGAAATACTTTGGGATGTTTTACTCTGTTATAAGAGCTATATAAATGCAGTTGATGGTGGCTATCATGTGCTCTCATCTTCTGTCCCTCACCTCGGACATTATTTTCCCAGTGTCTGCGTGGGTTTTCTCCAGGTGTTCCAGTTTCCTCCCGCAGCCAAAGATGTGCTGGTTAGGTGGATTGGCCATGCTAAATTGCCCCTCAGAGGGACTAGCTAGGATAAATGCATGGGTTATGGGGATAGGGCCTGAATGGCATTGTGGTTGGTAAGGACTCAGTGGGCCAAATGGCGGCCTCCTGCACTGCAGAATTCTGAGTAATTGTGGCTAACAGGGAGTGTGGATGTAGTTGTTCCTCTGAACCAGCTACTTAGTACTGAGTAAAAACCGCCTCCCCTGCCACTTGTGAAAAAACATCTTGTTACACAATAGTGATTAAGGGCAATGCTTCCAGTGGATACCACCTTATCTTGCAATCCAAAGGATATAAGCTTAAAAAAAATCCAGGGCAGGATCATTTAACCCTAGTGTCTTGCCCTCACTTGGAAAGGACAGTTTAAACCATCCCAATCCCTGCTCTTCCCACAGCCCTGCAAGCTTTTCCTTCTCCAATTCGCTTTTGAAAGTTACTGTTGAATCTCTCTCCTCTATCCTTCCAAGCAGTACATTCCCGATCATCATTATTCCCTGCATTAAAAAATTCCCATTTACCCTCTTTTGGCAGTCAACACAAACTTTGTCCTCTGGTCATTGATTCTGGTTATCCTGAATCAGGACGATTTAAATTGTGAAGATTATTCTGGGTTAGAAACTTTCCTGCCAATTCAGCTCATGTGGGGGTCATTTGTGCATGATAGGAACAGGAGTAGGCAATTTGACCTCTTGAGCCTGCTCTGCCACTCGTGTCCCGTTTAAAAAGAAAAGGTAGGTACACCCATGGGTGTGGAAAACTTAATGGGGTACCATTAGTACCAACCTGTATCTGCACTCCGGTACCTCAGATGCACTCCATTACCAGTGCCTGCTGACCAACAGAAAGTGGTTAAAATCTGATGCTATAAACCTGTTAACACTGGAAGGTTGTGCATTACTGAATAGATGTTTCGAGTTTCTGTTGAGTTTCATTGGAACACACGGGCCAAGAACGAAGCATGGAATAGGATGGGGGTGGAAAATTAAAGTGGCAAGCATGTTAGCAACTGAGCAGTAGTGTTCAATGAACCTATCACTTGACCTACATTTGGGATCCTCAATGTAGAGGAACCTCACATTTTACCTGCAAGAATAAGTTTTTTAGATTTTTAATGGGCGGCACAGTGGTTAGCACTGCTACTTCACAGCACCAGGGACCCGGGTTCGATTCTCGGCTTGTCACTGTGTGGAGTTTGCACGTTCTCCCCGTGCCTGCATAGATTTCCTCCGATTTCCTCCCACATTCTGAAAGGGCACTGGTTAGGTACATTGAACTGAACAGGTGCCAGACTGTGGTGACTAGAGGAATTTCACAGTCATTTCATTGCAATGTTAATATAAGCCTTACTTGTAACGAATAAATAAGCTTTGCAAAGCTTGCACACCTTTTCGCAACATTAAAATTAAGAATTGTGGTTAAAAATCCTCCTCATCTCTATCTTAAATGGGTGATCCCCTACTCTGAGATAATGTCCTCTGGTCACAAGGAGAAACAACCTGACAGCATGTAACCTGTCAAAGCCCCTTGAGAATCCTGTGTGTTCAATAAAGTCACCTCATTCTTCTAAACTCCAATGAATACAATCTCAACCTCTCCATAAAAAAAATCCCTCATATCCTGGGTCAACTTAGTGAACCTTCTATGAATATACCCTATACTGAGGAATTCCCAGCTTAAAATTCTGTTGTCTTACCTCGCTAGTTAAACCCATCTACCTTGGCTGGATGTTTTCGTCACCTCTCTTAATGTGGCCGCTTTTGGCTTGGTGTCTTCTGCTGCTATGTCTGATTTTGACTTGATTTGATTTATTATTGTCACATGTACTGGTACATTGTTTCTTGCATGTTACACAGACAAAACATGCTGTTCATAGAGAAGGAAAGGAGAGGGCAGAATGTAGTGTTGCAGTCATAGCTAGGGTGTAAAAAAAGATCAATTTGGTGCGATGTAAGTCCATTCAAAAATCTGATGGCAGCAGGGAAGAAGCTGTTCATGAGTCAGTTGGTATGTGTCCTCAGACTTTTGTATCTCTTTCCTGATGGAAAAAGGTGGAAGAGAGTATGTCCGGGGTGCATGTGTTCCTTGATTACATAGGCTGCTTTTTCAAGGTAGCTGGAAATGTAGAGTGTGTCAGTGGAGGGACCAGGACAGGTTGTTGGTGATCTAGACATCTAAAAACTTGAAGCTTTCGACCATTTCCATTTTATCCCTATTGATGTAGACAGGGGCATGACCTCCACTATGCTTCCTGAAGTCGATGACTATCTCCTTCATTTTAACATTAGGGGAGAGATTATTGTCGCCGCACCAGTTCACCAGATTCTCTATCTCATTCCTGTACTCTGTCTCATCATTGTTTGAGATCTGACACTACCATGGTGTCGTCAGCAAACTTGAAAATCAAGTTGATGGGGAATTTGGCCACACCGTCATCGGTGTATACCAAGTATAGGAAGGGACTGAGAACACGGTCTTGTGGGCAGCAGTGTTGAGGATGATCATGGAGGAGATGTCCTTACTGATCCTAGTCTGAGAGTTAGGAAGTTGAGGATCCAGAATACCTGTGACGGTATGTTGCATTTTCTTTCTCAAATTCATCTTTCAGTTCGGAAGTGAAATCACGTGCTCTATTTTTGTATGTAGCTGGTCATCTGACTTGCCAATCGTGATGTCATTTGCAGTGGTAATAGGTATTCCTGCTTGGAGCCATTTAATCTCTGAGGAGAAACCAAAAAAAAATTGATTAAAAATCCAGACCATTTATGAAAGGGGGTTTAGGCGCATTGAGGAAAGGAAATCTAGAGAAATTCCTCTCTGCACAAACCTCCCGGACTCGCTCAAATCCTTCAGGCGCTGCTAAGATCAAGAGTCTAAGTAATAAATGGAAACAGTGGAGTAAGCAGTCCAGTGTGGTGATTTGATTTGATTCATTATTGTCACGTGTATTAACGTCCAGTGAAAAGTATTGTTTCCTGCACGCTGTATAGACAAAGTATACTGTTCATAGAGAAAGAAACGAGAGAACCTAGTGTTACAGTCATAGCTAGGGCACAGAGAAAGATCAACTCAATGCAAGGTAGGTCCATTTAAAAGCCTGACAGCAACAGGGAAGAAGCTGTTCTTGAGTCGGTTGGTACGTGACCTCAGACCTTTATAACTTTTTCCCGACGGAAGGAGGTGGAAGAGAGAATGTCCGGTGTGCGTGGGGTCCTTAATTATGCTGGCAGCTTTGCCGAGGCAGTGGGAAGTGAGACAGGGTCAATGGATGGGAGTACTTTTAAATACTCTGTATAAAAAAAAGTAGACTGCATTGGGATACCTTTGAACTTCCAGAATGTTTGAAATGATACTTGAAACTTGTACACCTGATGTGCTCAGTGTAATTTTACAAGATGCAAATCAATAACGATTGATCTAACAGGCTGACTCAGATTTGTATGGGGGTGTCTGGCCCAGCCGAGGACAGATCCGGCTCTCCATTGGAATACACTGGGTAAGTGTTCACTGCATGAGTTGGCAATCTATTCAAAGTCCGTGATTCATGAAGATGATTCACTTTACAGGCAACCTAGTTCTGTCCTTACCTAAGATCTAAATATGACCCTACCTAACTAGTTGAAATAATTAGTTGACAAAAATATGATCTAATCCTTTTATTATTTTCTAAATTTTGATTAAATTGCTCCTCTTTCTAAGCTTTTCCAAAGTATGCAGACCCAGCTGTTTGAAAATAGTTTAGAACACAGAAGATAGCCTGCTCCACCATTCATTACAATCTTGGTTGATCATCTAACTCAATAGCCTAATCCTTCTTTCCCCATAACTTCTGATCCCAAGTGCTATATCCAACTGCCTCCTGAATACATTCAATGTTTTGGCATCAACTATTTCCTGTGATAATGAATTCCACAGGCTCACCACTCTTTGGATGAAGAAATGTCTCCTCATCTCCATCCTAAATGGTCTACCTCGAATCCTCAGACTGACCCGCTGGTTCTGGACTCCCCCACCACCAGGAACATCCTCCCTGCATCTACCCTGCCTAGTCCTGTTAGAATTTTATAAGTGTCTATGAGATTTGTCGTCCTCATTCATCAGCAAAAATAATCCTAAACTAGTCAATCTCTTCTCATACATCAATCCCGCCATCCCTGGAATTAGCCTGATGAACATTCACTGCACTCCCTTGAGAGCAAGAATATCCTCAGAAAAAGAGACCGAAATGGCACCAAATATTCTAGGTGGGTGTCATCAAGGCCCTGTATAACTGCAACAACATGTCCCTGTTCCTGTGCCCAAAACCTCTTGCAATGAAGGCCAACATACCATTTGCCGCCTTTACTGTCCGCTGCTGCATGCCTACCTTCAGCAACTGGTGCACAAGAACACCCAGGTCCCACTACACTCGCCCCCAATACTTGCCCCACCACCGGCGCCGCCCCCCCCCCCCCCCCCCCGCAATTTACAACCACTCAGGTAGTAATCTGCGTCCTTGCTTTTGCTTTTAAAGAAGACTCCATATTGATCCGGCTAGGATACCATGGGTAATTACTCTCAGAATAGATCCTATCCATTGTTCGTAGCAATACCCGCCTGCTTTTTACCTCATTCTTAATCCACTGCAGCAGCTTATTAATAATTCCACACAATTCTATCATTGAGGTAGTTTTCAGTGAGGAGGTACATGTGATTTGATTGAAGCCTTTCCATTGTATGCCAAGGAATTATGCACAATATTTGGATGTGTCTTCAATGCCACAATTGTAATGTGTTTTGGAACTTTGCTCTTACCAAAGGAAGATGGAGAAAAAAAGTCACAGTACTTCCTCAACCAAATTGTGTAGAAGTTTTTTATTCAATCGTGGGACGTGGGAGTCGCTGGCTGGACCAGCATTTATCGCCCATCCCTAGTTGCCCGAGGGCAGCTGAGAGTCAACCACACTGCTGTGGATCTGGAGTCGCATGTAGGCCAGACCAGGTAAGGACGGCAGATTTCCTTCTCTAAGGGAAATTAGTGAACCAGGTGGGTTTGCGCAACAATTGACAATGGTTTCATGGTCATCAGTAGATTTTTAATTCCAGATATTTTAAATTGAATTGAGTCCCCAGAACATTAACTGAGTTTCCAGATTAATATTCTAATGATAATACCACTCAGCCATCACCTCCCCTATTCCAAAGAACCTCAAATTTAAAATGACTTCAACCAGGCCAACCAGGTACCAATATGTACCTTGGTAGCTGCCAGTAAATAGCTTTGAGGTTCCTACTTGAGTTATACATACCCATAATAGCATATTTGAGTACACCCATCACCATATTTTACTGGTTAGCTAAGATAATAGTGAAGGACATTCAATCACCGGCTGACTTTCCAACCGTGCAATATCAACCTGAACAAGAAGGATGAAAGAAGTAGTGGCTTGCATTTCTTCAGTGCCTTTTGCATCCTCAGCAAGTCCATAAGTGCTCCATGATCAATGAATCACTTTTGAAGTGCAGTAACAGTTGTAATGTTGGCAAATTGGTGAACAGCTGAAACGTTCATTGATACTTTTATTACTCCTTTGCCTGAGTATTCCAGAGTATCTCAAACTCTGCCCTCTGTACATTTCACAGCAGGGCATAGGATTCCTGGAGAATCTAAGACAATAATGATTGGTTAACAACACTAAGCGGACATTAATTAGAGATGAGTTATTCCAAGCTCAAGAACAAGTACCTCTTTTTTCAACAACAGGCACTTTACAATTGCAAAAATTAATGTAATTCAGATCATAATCATTTTCTGAAGTTTTCCCAGAGCAGGTTCTGCTAATGGTTATTGCTGTTTCCAACCTCACGGGACAGATTTTTATTATCCCATTCCCAGATTCCTACACATCCATCCTTGTGATGCATTGCTTCCAAGTGCCAATTGGAAAGGCTTATTACCCAATTAATTGGATAACACTTGATTATCAGCCAAACAGCCTTTCTCCACTTATTTTTATTTCTTGTGAAGAGAAATGTTCCAGATTTCAAGTTGGTGCCAGAACGAGGCGACTTTTTGGAAGCTGTGCCTAGCACACCCTTTAATTCTATCTTTTACTCTTGTTCTATGCTTCTACAACTTTATTCTAACTCTTTTAAATGCTGTAATTATGCTACCTTCCATTAAGTTGATCTTTCTCTACATCCAAGCTAATATTGTAATACTGCATTCTGCACCCTCTCTTTTCCTTTTCTGTGTATGGTATAATTTGTCTACATAGTGCACAAGAAACAATACTTTTCACTGTATCCCAATACATGTGACAATAATCAACCCTTTTTTAATGTATCTATGATATTTCTGTGGATTGTGTACAGTAGTGTCCTGGAGATTGATTTCTGGACACTCGAGTACATTCCAGGAAGATTGATAAACCTACTCTTCAACCTGTACTGCTACAGCTTGATATGGCTCCTGCTCTGACCAAGACTGCATGAAATGACAAAAGGTTGTGAATGTAGCCCAATCCATGAGGCAAACCAGCCTCCTGTCCATTGACTCTGTCTACACTTCCTGCTGCCTCGGGAAAGCAGCCAGCATAATTAAGGACTCCATGCACCCTGGACGTTTTCTCTTCCACCTTCTTCCTTTGGGAAAAAGATACAAAAGTCTGAGGTGATGTACCAACCGACTCAAGAAAGGCTCCTTCCCTGCTACCATCAGACTTTTCACTGTTTACTAATACGTAGAATCATAGAATCCCTGTGCTGCAGGAGGGAGCCATTTGACCCATTGAGCCTGCACTGACCATAATCCTACCCAGGCCCTTTTTCTGTAACCCCACATATTTACCCTGCTAATCCTCCTGATACTAGGGTGAATTTATCATGGTCAGTTAATCTAACCTGCATATCTTTGGACTGTGAGAGGAAACTTTTGAATGGATAGATTAAGTTGATCTTTTTCTACACCTTAGCTATGACTGTAACACTACATTCTGTCTCTCGTTTTCTTCTCTATGAATAGTATGCTTTGTCTGTATAGCGTGCAAGAAACAATACTTTTCACTATTTAAATACGTGTGGCAATAATAAATCAAACCAAATCATACGTTAATCTGATGCCTGTCACTCAGCCAATTGAGTATCCAAGCTCTTGTTTGCATATCTATAAATGTTGCCTAGTTTTAGTTTTATTGATGGACAGTTTATTAATTTGGGCATTTCCAAGGGTGACATGTTGGTGGAGCCTCAACATCCATGTGGCGCTGGGGGCGACCTCCGGCCCTGGAGGTGGCGCTGTAAGCGACCTCCGGTCCGGGAGATGGCGCTGGAGGCGACCTCCGGCCCGGGTAAGGAACGTCATGTCCGGTCGGCTGTGTTTACGGAAGTGTGGGTGACGTGTCGGCCGCGGGGGTTTGTGGGTGAGGCCTGGGCTGTGGTGGTGGGGCGGTGGGCTCCTGGTTGGGGGCGGCGGGCGGTTCAGCGCCCGAGCCGACATGAGAAAAATGTCCACCTCGTCCCCCGAAGCCGTGAAGAAGCTGCTGGAAAATATGCAGAGTGACCTGAGGAGCCTGTCCCTGGATTGCAGGAAGAAATTCCCCCCCGTCAAGGAGGTGAGAGCAGAAACACAGGGAGGGGGTGGGCCGCGGGGAGCGGAGGCTGGGGGGGGGGGGGGGGAGGGTGCGGGCAACAGATAGGGAGAGAACCCTTCCCTTCCCCCCCCCCCTTCCACAGGTAGGGAGAGAACCTCCCCCCCCCCCCCCTTCCACAGGTAGGGAGAGAACCTCCCCCCCCCCCCCCCTTTCCACAGGTAGGGAGAGAACCCCCCCCCCGCCTTCCACAGGTAGGGAGAGAACCCCCCCCCGCCTTCCACAGGTAGGGAGAGAATCTCCCCCCCCCTTCCACAGGTAGGGAGAGAACCTCCCCCCCCCCCCCTTCCACAGGTAGGGAGAGAACCTCCCCCCCCCCACCCTTCCACAGGTAGGGAGAGAACCTCCCCCCCCCCCCTTCCACAGGTAGGGAGAGAACCTCCCCCCCCCCCCCCTTCCACAGGTAGGTAGAGAACCCCCCCCACTCCCACAGGTCAGGAGAGAAGCCCCCCTCTCTTCCACAGGTAGAGAGAGAACCCCCTTCCCACAGGTGGGGAGAACGAGATTCCCTCTCCCGCGCGGCCACCGAGAGAGAGGCCAAGACCCCTGTGGCAGCGAGGGAGAGAAACCCCCACAGCAGGGAATGAGAGGCCAAAACCCCTGCCGCAGTGAGAGCGCGACACCCTGACAACTCTCCCGCTGTGGTAAGACAGCATGAGACCCTCACTGCAGAGAGAGAGAGAGATTCCCTCTGGGATGTGAGAGGCTGAGACCCCGGCCACTGCGTGTGAGAGGCTGAGACCACTGTCACAGTGAGGGGGAGAGACCACTGCCACGGTGAGAGAGGACGAGACCCCCACTACGGTGAGAGGATGAGACTTCCACTGCTGCAAGGGAGAGAGACCCCTGCCACGATGAGAAAGAGGGGGGTAGCGTAGCGAGCGGGACACCCCCAGACTGACTGTCGGCCACTCTGGGGGGGCAGCTGAATCCAATGCACTGCCAAGGATTGAAATCGGCCTCCTGTAAAAGTGCTGTTGACCCCTTTACTATGTGGCATGAAGACCCTCCTGGACCCTGTTAGCTTGCTTAGACTGGCATAAGTACAGTAAACAGTTGTGCAGACTGGAGGCAGTAAAAGCAAAGTTGTCTCCTCACCCCTTCCTGTCCAAATTGTAGAGAACTGAATCATAGACTATATACAACAGGTTTGATACTGGCTACGGTATCAATTTGCTGCTTTCTTTGTTGATGTTTACGTTGTAAAGTATCTAATGCTGACTGCACTTTCCTATGTAAGAGAGATCAGCTACATTTCAAGAGGTAATTTTCTTGGTAACTTGCTTCAATAGATTTCTTGTCTTTGTGTAAGGTACATAGGTAGTTACTGATTAGTGGAGTGATGTATCCGCACGCATCTCACATTGACTGTATAAAGTAGGTTGCGTGATTGCTTGACTCAGTTATAAGATAGGAATATAATTCTAACCACCCAGAGATGAACTGGCTTTCACACACACTTTCCATCTGATTGCAGACACCTATTATTGTGATGACATCGCACGTTAATAAGGCCGAGTAAGCTGATTAGATGTTTTTTAACACTGTCCAAACTGGCTGACAGCTTGCTTTAATTGCATTCGATGTCTCGGGACTGCGATAACAATGCAGTATTAAAGCTCCAGGATAGAATATTTAATTAATCTTTTTTATTATTGATAGAGTACATGTGTACTATTATTAAAATATCACTTTCCTGGGAAGATCCAGCAGGCGCCCCAACAAACTTCAGGACTTATGTAGGCAACTGATTGATTACTGTCAGTCAGTAATGAAGTAGTGCGGGCTTTGTTACTGATGGAAGTGTGTTATTGACGATATTGTTGTGTTTAATAACATGCTGTCAAGCAGTACAGGGCGTGTTGCTATACCATGTAAGATGTTGTTATAGATAAGGGAATAGAGCCTGTGCCTTAAAGCTAACCTGTGGTTTGTATCTCAGTTAAGTTTAAGTTTATATATTAGTGTCACAAGTAGACTTGGATTAACTCTACAATGAAGTTACTGTGAAAATTGCCTAGTTGCTGCACTCCAGTGTCTGTTCGGGTACACTGAAGGAGAACTTAGCATGGCCAATGCACCTAACCAGAACGTCTTTCGGACTGTGGGAGGAAACCCATGCAGACTGGGGAGAATGTGCAGAATCCACACAGTGACCCAAGCTCAGAATTGAACAGGATCCCTGGGGCTGTGACTGCAGTGCTATCCACTATGCCACCATGCCGCCCAATGTTGCATGCGTTTTGTTAAACCGAAAGACTTGTATTTCTATATAGTGCCTTTCATGATCTCCCAAAGAGTTTTGCAGCCAACGAAGTGCTTCTGAAGTGTATCCACTGTTGTAATGCAGGAAATGTGGCAGCCAATTTGCACACAGCAAACTCTCCCAAACTGCAATGGAATATTGAGGAGATGGACAAATATTTTCTGGATACCAAGGATAACTCCACTCACTGTTCATTTTCAAAACCTGTCATGGTATGTACAACTGAGAAGCTGAATTTTATGAGCCACCCACAGGTTGAGAGAAAAAAAAGGTTGGATCCAAAAATTGAGGTGACGTGGCATAAGCGGCATGCCTTCCTTAACGTGCTTTTATGGATGGAGAGCAAAGCATTGGGTGGGTCACCCAGTTGATGCCCAGTTAAGGACTTCATCTGACTGGCACTCTGAGCAGGTGGCAGGAGAGGCCTGGGCCTCTTACAATACTGGACTGGTCATGGATCTCAGCGTCTTATGGCATTACTATTGTTGAATCACCCACTACCAGCATCCTAGGATTACAACTGACCAGAAACTGAACTGGACCAGCTTTCAATACTTTGACGACAAGAGCAGTCAGAGGTTAAAAATCTGGTAGCAAGTAACTCACCTCTTCACTCTCAAGCCTGTCTAACGCCCCATGCCTGGATGAATACAGATTCAAAAACACTCAAGATGCTTGACACCATCCAGGACAAAGCAGCCTGCTTATTGGCACCCCCATCCACATTCACTCCCTCCCTCCACCGTCAGGCAGTTGAAGCAGTGTATATCATCAACAAGATGCACTGCAGGAACTCACCAAGGCTCCTTATGCAGCATTTTCCAAAGCCATATTGCTACCATTTGGAAGATAAGGGCTGAAGACATATGGGAACACCACCACCTGGTTTGGAATGGTTTTACATTGCATTAAGTTGATCTTTCTCCACACGCTAGGTATGACTGTAACACTATTCTACTCTTGTTTCCTTCTATATGAATGGTATGTTTTGAAAAGTGCAAGAACAGTATTTTTCACTGTCTACTAATGCATGTGATAATAAATCAAATCAAAAATTCCTCTCCAAGCCATCCACCATTCCTACCTTGGAAAGATAGTGCCATTCCTTCACTGTTGCTGGGTCAAAATACTGGGTAGCTTCCCTAATGGCACTGTGGATGTACCTGTACCTCATGCACTGCAGCGGTCCCAGAAGGCAGCTCACCACCATCTTCTCAAGGGCAGTTAGGGATGGGCAATAAATGTTGGTCTAGGCAAGCAACACTCACATCTGCGTGAATGAATAAAAATAAAATCACGGGGTGGAACGTGGGGGGGGCCATCCTGGAATACATGGGAGTCAAATCATGAGGTAAGAAAGCAATGCACAAGGGCTTGAGCAACATGTGACAGAGACCTGGTGAAGTTTGGCAATGTTAGCAAGATGGAGTAGGAATTCTCAGTGATGTGTGTTAGGAAGCTCATCTCCGAATCAAATACCAATCCAAAGTCAGGAACAGTCTTTTACCGTGCACAACTGGTGGAGGGAGGCATGTCGCTGACTGTTCAGTTCATATCCTGCTAGGTCTGCACCATTTTATTTAACTAAAGGTTATTGTTATGAAGGAGACCGTTGTGCCATCTTGCATTGTAGAATTATAGCCACGCTTTGTCTCCGTTTTTGGTTTTCATAGCATTAATTTGTTCAGAAAAATATTGTATGATTTGAATAAAGTCTTTTGTTCACTCAGACATTGCATTCCTTGGAAGCCATTGAAGCCAAGTATTAGGATATTTTGATCATTCTAAAAACTTAATGAGTGAAATTATTTTCATAAAGTAAACCCAGTGTAGATCTGAACTGTAGGAATCAGTAACAAATTGGTGCTACCTCCAGCTTTTTTCTAAAACCAGAATTGGCTATTCACCTCTTGGGCCAGTGGAAGCAAATATTGCTCCACATTTTGCCCTGCAATGTTCCATCACTAGTCTGATGATCTTGTTATTTTGTTACTGCTGGGGATGTTGCCATATGCTATCTGGCTGCCATATTTCCTACAATCATGCACGACTAAATTTCCACATCAGTGGCCTGTAAAGCATGCTTGGCCATCCTGGCATGTGAATAATACAATATAAAAGCAAGTTCCTTTTTTTCTCTTATTTCAAACACATACCTTGTATATTAAATTTTATTTATTAGTTGCAAGTAGGCTTATATTAAAACTGCAATGAAATTACTGTGAAAATCTCTAGTCGCCACACTTCAGCACCTGTTAGGGTACACTGAGGGAGAATTTAGCATGGCCAATTCACCCAATCAGCATGTGTGGCAGGAAATTGGAGCACTCGGAGGAAACCCACACATGAAGGGAGAATGTACAAACTCCGCATACAATGACCCAAGCTGGGAATCAAACCCGGGTCCCTGGCGCTGTGAGGCAGCAGTGCTAACGACTGTGCCACCGTACCCTGGACAAAGATTAACCCAATGGCATGGCTTTTGGTGAAGATTTCTTGCGTTTCTCCAAGAAGTGAGAGAACACTTCTTTCTTCCAATCCTCACTATCGATCTTCAGTTGTTTTCAGGAAGCGAGATGAATTCAAGTGGTTTCTGAGTTGCTCAGAAATACCTTTCAGATTTGTGGCCAGGACAAAGTCTAGAGGAAGACGTATATCCACAGGCCCAGAAGTTAGACCATCATCTTGAAAAGGAAACTGGAAATGGGCACCAAGTCATTATTGACTCACATCAACATGCTGATTTTTCAACTTTGCTTATGGACCAAATATTACTCCTTTCATTCTATTTAAGTCCTAATGTCAATGGTTCACCTTTCTCCAGGCACGAGAAGCATATGTAAATCCATAGATCCTAACCCTCTGTATTTCTCCAGCATTCCCTTGAGAGGTGAATTGGGAGATAATGAGTCACCAGATACATCAGAACAAAAAGTCATATTACTTTGTCCCTTGGTAACATGAACAACCATGGGATTGTCAAAACAATCTCTTAGATTTTCAACAGCCAAAGGCTTTTCAGTCTGCATTGGTAATTCTAAGCGCAGTGAAATTGGGTAATTGTATACATTGCTACATTCTTCACATTTCAAGAATTGTTAGCATCAAAGGCTTGAATGTGGGTGTAAATAACTTGCTTTAGTGCTGGTGATGACATTGAGTTAGCACCAGCCTTATGCAGAAATGGCTAAGGGATGGACCCATTGGGCTGTGTATGGACTCAAGAAGCAAGTGAGATGGGCAGTCAAACTCCAGGAGCTACAAACCCCAAAGGCTTCTCTACTGACACAAGAAATAGGTGCAGGATTAGACTATATGACTCATCAAGCCTGTTCCTTCATCCAGTTCTATCAAGGCTCACCTTGAGTATTGACTCCACTTTCCTGCCCACTCCCCATATCCTTTGTTTCCCTGAGATCAAATATCTGTCTATTTTAACCTTAAATATTTATTCAAGAAAGGAACATCTGCAACCCTTTGGGGTAGAGAATTCGAAAGGTTCACAAATGCTTTGAATGAAGTAATTTCTCCTCATCTCAGTCCTAAATGATTGGCCCCTTATCCTGTGATTGTGCCCCTGTGCTTTAGACCAAAAGAAACAAAGCGTTATCAAATTCCTGACTCGTGTGTGTTCTAATGAGATCATCTCTCTCTACTCCAGAGAAGAAAGGCCCATATCATAGAATCATAGCATCCCCATAGTGCAGAAGGAGGCCATTCGGTCCATCGAGGCTGCACCGTCAACAATCCCACCCAGGCCTATCCCCGTAACCCCACATATTTGTCCCACTAATCCCTCTATATCCCAGGACACTAAGGGACAATTTAGCATGGCCATTCAACCTAACCCCCACATCTTTGAGAGGAAACCGGGGCACCTGGCGGAAGCCCACGCAGACATGGGGAGAATGCACAAACTCCACACAGTGACCCAAGCCAGGAATCAAACCGAGTTCCCTGGAACCTGAAGCAGCAATGTTAACCACTGTACCACCTTGCCACTTTACTCAGTGCCTCATCATAGGACAGACCTCTCATCCCAGGGGCCAAGTTAGTGAACCTTCAAGGTACCACCTTCAATGCAAGTCTAACCTTCCTTAAATATGGAGACAAAACCATACTCAGTCAGGAAGTGATTGTAGCCGTCACACTGATTTTATGCCCTTGCGCAATTGTGGAGGCTGAATGTGCCGTCGCAAAGGACTTGCCTGACAAAGGCTGTCATTTTTTTTAGAATAGATGCCAGACATTGCAAGGCTAATCTAAAGCCAGACAAACAAAGCACCTGACAAGAATGCCCTGGGGAGGAGGCTGAACTGCTCAAACTGCAGCCATTGCAGGCTGCTGTGAGAAAAGGCAGATGAGCTTCATAGTAGACCCTTGTTTACATGCAAGCCTACTTGATGGGCGAATTTTATAGTTTACCAAAACCTTTTGTGCATTTTATTTTTGACAGCTGAGCATCAAGTGGTTATTTTTCCGTCTATGGTGATCTGTCAAATGAAACGTTAAATTTTGAATTAACCTTTCAAGTAATGTTTTTTTTAATGAGATGGCATTCTTCATTTTCTCCCAGTGACTCATTATTCAGTGTGCAACGTGACTATTCGGGGCAGAAAGTCCCAAGTCTGTTCTCCAATCTGTGTTGTTAGCTGATCACACAGTCTCTGTGGCTCTGTGCTCGGGAAAAGAAAGATCAGTCAGTGTGTCTATAGCAACTAGGTGAGCTTGACTGACGCTTCCAGCTGTTGAATAACCCATTACTTCAGCTATTAGAAGCAGGAGCAGGCCGTTCGGCCTACTCT
This sequence comes from Carcharhinus amblyrhynchos, assembly GCF_965287045.1. NCBI lineage: Eukaryota > Metazoa > Chordata > Chondrichthyes > Carcharhiniformes > Carcharhinidae > Carcharhinus > Carcharhinus amblyrhynchos. Next base: position 117,615,625 of record NC_137329.1, read on the forward strand.
GCCATTCAACAAGATCATGGCACAAATTATGAAATGTTCAGGGCTGGCATGTTGGCGCACTGCTCCCAAGGCCACATCCCATTTACACCTCATCCGCGAGATGGCATCTCTGACAATGCAGCACACTCAGTGCTGCGCTGGAGTTAAGCCTGGAGTTTTGCACTCCAGTCCTCTGGAGTGGGAGTTGAAGACAACTTTCTGGCACGGGGACCAGAGAGCTGCCAACTGAACCTTGCTGCCACTTTGAAGAAATACGTCTGCCTGTGAGGGGTGTTGTTTTGCTTTGTGGGGGGACTTAGCAGTAGTGTTTCTGATTTTGGTGCTTTGCTTTTATGCTACAATCCTCATTTTTGCTGGTGCTTTCCGTTCCTGTGTTTTTGTTTTGAAACGTAAGTGGTAAAACCTCAGTTCGCTTGCAGGTGTTTGTGCTTTGAATGAGTCAGGGTAAAATCAGCTTCATTCCTTGCCAGAAAGCATGGTAAATCGGGCTCTGTGTTGGCTGACAAAACTTTTTTCCTTTGTGAGAAATGTCGGACCGTTGCCAAGAGCTGGTATAAATGCTAAGTGCAATTAGTATATTTTGCTAACTTAATCTTTGTTTCAGGCCACATTTTGTGCATGAAGGGTGGTTGTTAAGCCTAACTGGAAATCGTAAGTGTTTAGTTTTGCTTCAGCAAAGGGTTTGGTTACTGATTTTTTTCATGACACAAATTCCATTGCCAGTGTGGGCAATCAGTGCATGAGCTGTGTGTGTGTGCGCACATACATGTCCCAGTAGACACCAATTATGGAGCTGGCCCTGTATAATTGCTTTCAAGACTAAACTCAGCAGTTGACCACGTGACAACTATCTTTGACCTTTATTCACAGCTCAGCTGCTTAGACCCCAAGCCACAGCTATATTTTAAAGTTTATTTATTAGTGTCACAAGTAGGCTTACATTAACACTGCAGTAAAGTTACTGTGAACCACACTCCAGCTTCTGTTCGGGTACATTGAAGGAGAATTTAGCATGGCCAGTGCACCCAACCAGCACATCTTTTGGACTGTGAAAGGAAACCGGGACACCAAAGAAATCTGTGCAGACTCCACACAGACGTGACCCACACTGGGGATCAAACCCAGGTCCCTAGTGCCATGAAGCAGCAGTGCTAATCACGTTATTGGAACGTTGGTATTGTTCTCGCAGTAACAATGCACAGCAATAAAGTTGCCCAATCACTGCTTATCGTAAATAATTATTCACCATGTACTAATGAAAAAAGCAGAAAAACGTTGGGTCTAAAATATCAGTCAATAAATGGTTGAGATTTCACACTCTTGCACTGTTCTGCAGATTAGGTTTTTTTGATATGTTAGTAAATAGCTCAGTATTTCGAAGATTGCACTGGATCACAATGTTAGTGACAGTATGAAATAAAGCCACTTTGCACCATACTATGGTTCCGCTGTAAATGCAGCGTAATGCACTAATTTAACATAGAATTCTTAAGGGTCAGCAGCATTATCAAGAGGGAAAATACAGTAAGCAGAAGAGAATTGAAGCAATCGCAGAACTAAGTAACCCAAAACAAAAAGTGCAGCTTATTTACTTCTCTAGGAAGGCATTCCTACTCGGAGAGCACACATTGACACCTGGGCTGTGGCTAAGGTCTCAAGCTCAAGAGAAGGTAAACCTTCAGCTTCACCACTCTCACTTTGCTGTCTTGTCTAAAGTGCTACTTTTCAAATCTCTGAGTTTGCAGATTGATTGAGGGTGATGAATGGGGAGGTGCACTATAAGAGCTGGAACAGTCTCTACTTTGCTGTAAAACTCAAACAGCCCTTGGCATATTGGGTGCCCTCTTAAAGGGCTAGTTTTTCTGTCATACCATCCATCTACAAAAATGTCAGTTTGTTTAGTGATTGGTGAAACACATTAAATTTTTCGAAGTTTTGGAATTCCTGGTACTCAGCATTGAATTAAATGAGCATAGTCTCTTAAGTTTGACAGAGACATGTTTGGTTACTGATTTTTTTAATAACACAAATTTCATTGCCAATATGGGCTTTCAGTGCATGAGCTAGTATTCCAAATGAGTTGGTAGCAGCCCAGAGATGGGTTACTTTAGCAGGTTTATGGCTGAAGATTTTTATGGTGGTTTTGCAATTAGTAACAGTAGAACTACAACTAATTATTTTAAAACAGGTTATAATCTGTCCAGAGGTGGTATTTTACACTGAGGTAATGTGGGGTTACAATAGGACCAGGGTGGGATTGTTGTTGGCGCAGGCTCGATGGGCCTGGATAGAGTGACATGAAAAGGATGTTTCCACGAGTAGAAAAATTAGAACCAGAGGGCACAACCTCAGGTCAAAGGGATGATCCTTTAATACAGAGATGAGGAATTTCTTCAGTCAGTAATGAGCCTCTTTTCTGCAGAAGGCTAAGGAGGCCAGACCATTGAGTGTCTTTAAGACCGAGATAGATGGGCTATTAATTGATAAGGGGATCAGGGGTTATGGAGAAAAGACAGGAGAATGGGGATGAGAAGAATATCAGCCATGAGAGACTTGATGGGTTCAGTGGTCTAATTCTTCTCCTATGCCTTATCCTGTTATGGCCAAATGGCCTCCTTCTGCACTGTAAATTCTGTGATTCTATGATTTTATCTTTTCATAATAAAACCATTTAAAAGGAGAATACTGTGGCTGTTGGAAATCTGAAATAAACTGAGGAAATGCTGGAAACACTCAGCAGGTTAAGGTAGCATCTGTGGAGAGAGAAAAACAAGTAATGTTTCAGGTCTCTGTCCTTTCATCAGAACTGGGAAAAATTAGAGATGTAATAGGTTTTGAGTGAGGGGTGGATGGGACAAGGACAGAAGGAAAGTGTTTGATGGGTGGAACACGAGAAAGATTGACTGACAGTAGAGTTAATTTTCCAGGGCCAGAAGGCATGATGATTGGACAAATCAAGAAGCAAAAGGTGTTTCTAAAGCCGGTGTACACTTGGACAAAAGCAAAAAGTAGGACAAAATTATGAATGTGAACAGAAAAGGAAACAAAATGGGGGGAGAAATTATGGTCTGAAATTATTGAACTCAATGTTGAGTCCAGAATGCTGTAAAGTGCCTAATTGAAAAGTGAGGTGCTCTTTGTCAAGTTTACATTGAGTTTCACTGGAAGTGCAGCAGGCTGAGGACAGAAACATCAGCATCAGAGCAAGGTGGAGAATTGAAACGTGAAGTCACTGGAAGCTCAGGATTGTGCTTGTGGATTGATGGACGTGTTCCACAAGGCAGTCATCACCCAATCTGCGTTTGGTCTCCCCAGTATAGTGTTGCTGTGGTTGACTGGGGAAGGATATCCAGGAAGGAATGGTCCCTTCAGCATGCTGAAAGGGGAGCGGAAGGTGAGTTTGGTGTGGCATCACGCTGGAGGTGGCAGGAATAGTGGAAAACGATCTGTTGAATGTGGAAGCTGATGGGGCAGAAGGTGAGGACAAGGAAACTCTCTCGTGGTTCTGGGGAAGAGAGGAAGAGGTGAGAGCAGAAATGAAGGAAATGTGGTGCACACAGTCGAGAAACCTGTCCATCACAATGGTGGGTGGGGTATGGCACGTGGAATACTCGACTGAGGATTTACAGTAAAACTCGGGAATACTGCTGTGGAAGGTCACACCATCAAACTAGATGTGATAGAGGTGGAGGAACTGGAAAATTAAATGGAACCCTTACAAGTTAGATGGTTTGAGGAAGTGTAGTCAAGGTAGCTGTGGGAGTTAGTGGGCTTATAATGAATATTAGTTGATAGCCTATTGTCAAAAAAAATTGAGTTGTAGATGTACCATATGAAAAATCCTATTTAAACATTATTTATTGATAACATATCATAAATATAACTTTTTTTTCTTAAAAGCTGTAATTTGTTGTGTACATGCTGCATTTGGTTAGTCTTCTGTTCTTTCATTGTGGAATTGTAAGTTGTATCCATCCCAGATTGATGAAAGTTAATTGAACTGGTTCTCAGGAGCCTTTGTGAAATATATGTAGCCAGTCTCCACCAAGTTCTTATTGCTTGATGGCACTGAGCTGCTGGAAATTTGGCCTGAGTTGGAAATGGCATAAAGTTAAGGCATGTTGTTGTGGCAGACAAAAGTCGAGTTTTTTTTTTATCCATCCCATGTTAGCTCTCAGTTAAGTAATGCCTCAATTTTAAGATTCTCAATCGTGTTTTTAAGTGGCTCCATGGCCTATCTCCATAACCAACACCAAACATGCAACCTTCTGTGTTCTCTGCATTCCTCCAATTCTGGCCTCTTGCATGTCCTATATTTTAATCACCCTCCATTGAAGGTGTACCTTCAGCTGCCAGACTCCAGAATTCTTCCCCTAACCTCTCTGCATCCCCACCTTAAAATATACCTCTGTCTAAAATTGTCAGCTGTCCTAATATTTCCTTGTGGATAATATGTAGTTCAGTGTCAAATTATGCTTGATTTTGCTCCTTTGAAGGGTTTTGCTACATTGAAGGGGCTACATAAATTCCCAATGTTGTTCGTGTCCAGGGAGTGCTTGACATTAATATTGGATGAAAGTAGGGAAAGTGTTCAGTCCTTGACAATGACATCCCCACTTCGATAAATAGGAAAATATAACTCTCCCTCTTTCTGACTGGTCAAATTAATGGGAGGAAGGAATAATGAGCCACCCTGTCATCTTTTCTCCCAGGTATTTTAATTGTCAAGTTGAGCAATGAGTAATTAAAAGATGTTTCATAAAATATTATGTTCTTATACCAACCAAAGGGTATTTTGATCTTAAGCAAATGTATTTATAATGGAAATCTATGATGTAGATTAATGTACTGTGTGCTGTATGTATTTGTTAATTTGTCAACGGAAAGGATGACTGTTTTGTTTCTCTTGCCCCATCTGAGTTTGATTTGTTATAGACATTCCGAAACCAGTGGGCGAGGCTGCAACATTGCCGTGAAACAGAAGTGAATGCCAGCCTTGTTTCACAGTGGCTAACATAAAACAGTGCAACACGCTGTTACCAGAAACCCTTTTACAGTCAGTTGCAGATGGAGAGTAAACATGGTCAGCAGATTTGCCCATCTGCCATCTTTCAAAAATCAGGACTTTAGGAGAAATCATTAACTTCAGTCGATGATTTAAAATCTCAGCACAGAATGAGGCCACTTGACACACTGTGCTTCTGCTCTCCCTTCACGTTGTCGCTCTTGAAAAATAAATCTCAAAATGGATGGAATACATCAAATACAACAGTTATTGAGTTGGTGTTTGTTTGAATAAGATGAACTAAAGGCATCCACCAGACATTCAGCTGGGGGCCTAAAGATGTCAATGAAATATTCAAAGAACAGTCTTGGTAGTTTTTAAAAATTGTGTTGTGGGATCAGAACATCACTGCCAAGGCTAGCATTTGGTGTCCATCTCTCTGGGCCAGCATTCTGCCTTCCGCCAGTGGAATTGAAGGCAATCAGCTGGCCATGTTTAAAAAAACAAACGAGGACAAAAGCTGAACGTCTGAATCACAAAATGTTGGAAGAATTCAGCAGGCTAGACAGCATCTGAAGAGAGTCACAGCACTGATGTTTCAGTTCGTCCCGTGCATTGAATTGAAATGTTCACTCTTTGTTTCTTTCCCCACGAATGTTGTCCTAAGTGTTCCCAGCATTTTGTTTTGATTCCTGGTTGATGATTAAGGCATGCCAACAGAAATTAAATGAACATGTGGAAAGTGGCCACAGCTTTTGCCCCTCCAGCAGCAGCTGCGCTTCAGAATAATTCATTGCATATGTAGATAGTTCTGAATATTGGCTACAAGGTGTTGCATCAGTGCATTATTTTCTTTTATAGCTTACAATAACTTGGGAAAGTCTGTACAGCCAGCAGCACTGAACTGCTTTCATAGATTCATAGAATTCTGAAGTGCAAAAAGAGGTCATTTGGCTCATCGAATCTGCACCAACCACTATCCCACCCAGGCCCTATCTCCATGACGTCACGTATTTACTCTTCTAATCCCCTGATGTTAAGGGGCAATATAGCATGTCCAGTCAACCTAACCCACATATCTTTGGACTGTGGGAGGAAACCGGAGCACCCAGAGGAAACCCACACAGACGGGGGGAATGTGCAAATTCCACACAGTCACCCGAGGCCGGAATTGAACCCTCATCCCTGACGCTGTGAGGCAGCAGTGCTAACCGCTATGCCTCCATGCTGCTTTGCTGGTCTGTGCAAACAAGCCAAGCCACCTGACTTACCAGTGACTGATAATCATGGCTACTTTGTGTGTCCAGCAAAACTAATCTTGGTTACGTTGCTGCTGTGGCTAACAACAACATTTAAAACCAACTCTTTGATATTGGTGGAGCCTTCAAAGATAAGGCCATTTTGGTACAGCTTGAAAGGGAAAACATAAATGCAGCATTAAAACAAAAAGGAACCTAGCATTCTCTGGTGGTGAAAATGGAGAAGTTTTGGTAAAGCTAGGGGAGGTGAGGGCCAATAGTATTGTCACTAGTCCAAAGTTTGTTTGTTAGTCACAAGTAAGGGTTGCGTTAACACTGCAGTGAAGTTACTGTGAAATTCCCTAGTTGTCACAGCCCGGCGCCTGTTCGGGCCAATGCACCTAACCAGTCTTTCAGAATGTGGGAGGAAACCCACGTAGACATGGGGAGAATGTAACCTCAAACAGTGACCCAAGCTGGGAATCTCTGGCACTGTGAGGCAGCAGTGCTGATCGCTGTTCCACCATGCTGCCCTCCATTGTGCTGCTGAGCTGCCCTATTAATCCAGAAACTCAGCTAATGTTCTAGGGACCCTGGTTTGAATCCTACTACACAGACAAATGGTAGAATTTGAATTCAATGAAATACATCTGGAATTAAGAATCTACTGATGACCTTGAAATCATTGTTGTTTGTCAGAAAAACTCCTCTGGTTCACTAATGTCCTTTCGGGAAGGAAATCTGCCGTCCTTACCTGGTCTGGCCTGCATGTGACTCTAGAGCCACGGCAATGTGGTTGACTCTGAACTGCCTCCAAGAGCAACCGAGGATGGGCGATAGATGCTGGCCAGCCAGCAACGCCCAGGTCCCATTGAATCAATTTTTAAAAAACTTCCCATCAAGTGACTGGGATTAATTTTATGCGCATAGAATCATAGAACCCTACAGTGCAGAAAGAGTTCCTACGGCCCATTGAGTCTGCACCAAACACAATCCCACCCAAGGCCCTACTCTCACATCCCTACACATTATACCCGCTAATCCCTCTAACCTACACATCCCTAGACACTAAGGGGCAATTTCTTAGCATGGCTAATCAACCTAACCCGCACATCTTTGGACTGTGGGAGGAAACCCATGCAGACACGAGGAGAATGTGCAAACTCCACACAGTTGGGAATCAAATCCAGGATCCTGGAGCTGTGAAGCAGCAGTGCTAACCACTGTGCTACCGTGCTGCCCACATCTTTTATATTATACAACTATCCTTCACTGACTGCATTTTTCTGGCGAAGTCACCCCTGCATTTTTTTTTCCATTCATGGGAAGTGAGTGTCGCTAGCTAGGGCCAGCATTTTTGGCCTTGGAGAAGCTGGTGGTGTGCTGCCTTCTTGAACCACAACAGTTCATGTGCTGTAGAAACACACATACACTATTCTGTTAGGAAGGAAGTGCCAGGATTTTGACTCAGCAGCGAAGCAGCAGCGATATGTTTCTAAGTCAGGATGGTGTGTGACTTGGAGGGGAAATTTACAGGTGATGGTGCATTTGCTGCCCTTGTCCGTCTAGCTGGTCGGTGTTGCAGGTTTGGAAGGTGCTATTGAAGGAGTCTTGTTGGGTCTCTGAAGTGCATCTTGTAGATGATACAAAATGCTGTTACTGTACACCAGTGGTGGAAGGAGCAAATGTTTAAGGTGGCAGATGGAGTGCCAGTTAAGCAGGCTGCTTTGTCCTAGATGGGATCAATCCTCCTGAGTATTGTTGGAGCTTCACTGAACCAGTCAAGTTGAGAGTATTCCCTCATGCTCCTCTGACTTAAGCCTCGTCAATGGTGGGCAGGCTTTGGGGAATTGGGAGGTGAGTTACTCACTACAGAATTTGCAGCCTCTGACCTGCTCTTTATGTGGTTAGCTCAGTACAGCCTCTGATCAATGATAACTCCTAGGATGTTGATAATGGGGGCTTAGTGACAGTAATCCAATTGAATGTCAAAGGGAGATAATTAGGTTCTTTCTTGTTGGTGGTGGTCAGTGCTCATGTGACGCAAATGAAACTGGCCATTTATCAGCTGAGCCTGAATGTTGTCCATGTCTTTCTTGCTGCACATGGACCGGGTCACAGACAGTGTCTGAGGAGTTGCAAATGATGCAGAACGCTGTGCAGTCATCTGCAAACATCCCCACTTCTGACCTAATGATGGAGGGAAAGTCATAGATGAAACAGCTGAAGATGGCTGGGCTGAGGACATTGCCCTAAGGAAATCTTTCCATTTTATGTTCTCTTTGATCTTCAGATGACACTTTAGAATTCTCTACTGCGGAAAGGTGTAGAGATCTAGTGTTGAATATTCAAAACTTGAGATTGATTGTTTTTTTTGACAGCACAGGGGAATTCCTGAGATCAGGTGGGAAAATGGAGTTGGAGTAGAAGATTAGCCATAATCTTATTGAATGGTAAACCAAGCTCGTGGGAGCTTTGGCCTGCTCCCGTTATGTTCTTTCTAAATAAAACTGAAATTGGTTTTGTTTGCTGACTAAATAGATTTGTATTGCTGTTATTTACATTGTTTGCACGTCCTATCCCACCTCCAACTCATTGGCTGCCAGTGGTGTCAACAGATACTCCAGTATTTGTTTGGCCTCCTTATTTATCTAACTTGTTGCCAAAACACACACATCTGTATCTGTTGACTGTTTTAAATCTTGGCCTTGTTTCGCTGTACGTGTTTCAGGTCTTGTTGGTAACTCAATTTATTGAAGAAGTTTGACCTCTGTGTGTAAATACAGTGGCACTGTGATTAGCTGTTTCTGCAGCTGCTAGCAGTACCACTGAGAATCCAAGTGTAAATACTACAAGCAACCTGCCATTGGAGGTAGAGGTGTCGAAAAAAAGTCATTGGAAATGCCACTATTGAATACCTGAACACTAGAAATAGTTACAAACACCAATTTAAACTAAAATTCTACAGCTTCAAGGACCTGTTTTCCAATTCTGCTCAGTTAGCGATTAAGTCTGTGATCTAGCTTACAACGGTATTTCATCCAGAAATCAAACTGGTCCAGAGGCCATGAAAGGCATTGAGTTGCGTTTTGTTTTGTTATCGTTCTGCAAAGTCAGTTACCTTTTGGACGTGCGTAGAGTACAGTACATTGAATTTAATGCCATTAATGAATCAACTCGTGCCTCATCATAGTCCTTAGAGAGAGCAGTAATTAATGGCAGTCTAAGCAAGCAAGGGAGGTAATTCACAAAACTGTAATCCTAGTTGCCATGTTGACCTCAAATGTGTACAAGTTATGCATTTCATTTCCAAAACTCTTGACATGAGATGTGTGGTAAAAATTAACCATGCTTAGAAGAAGCAAAGGATTAAGTGCCTATTAAAGACAACTCAAATGTGTTCCAAGCTAATTCACTGGTGTGAAAGAGAAGGTGGTAAGGCATCTAAAATAGAAAAAGCTGAAAATACTCAACAGATCTGGTAGCATCTGTGGAGGGAGAAGCGGAGTTAATGTTTTGAACCTGGATGGCTCCTCTTCAGAACTGAAGAGAGACAGAAATGTGATGGGCTTTATGCTGTTGCTTTTTTGTTTTAGCTGCATCTTCATTCGTTGCTGGGATGTGGCCAAGGCCGATATTTGTTGCCCATCTCTAATTGCCCTTCAACTGAATGGCTTGCTCAGCTATGTAAGAGACCATTTAAGAGTCAACCATATGGCTGTGGGCCTGGAGTCACATGTAGGCCAGACTGAGTAAGGGAGACAGATTTCATTCCTCTCTCAGGGACATAAGTGAACCAGATGGGTTTTTACTAAAACTATCTTTATATTCCACATTCATTCAGTGAATTTAAATTCCACCAGCTGTCGTAGTGGGATTTGAATCTATGTCCCCAGAGCATTAGCCCGGGTATCTGGATTATTGGTCCAGTGACATTACCACTACACCACCATCTTCCTAAGTTGGGGAGATTTGGATTGATTGGTGGTCGAAATCTGTTTAATGTACATCAGTGCAATAATGTCCTTCCTTGGATCTGATGACATACCATAAATAATTTCCTAATCAGTGTGAGTTTTTAAACTCTCTTGCGCAGAATGTAACACATTAAGCGTGGAATATGGACTTTGTTCCTCTCCCATCAACCCACTGGGGACTGAAGAATGGCAAGTTCTGTTGGCTGATGTAGAAACGTACAGCAAAGACAGACCTTTCTCATTACCTGATATTGTCTATGTGTTGCATTGTGCATAAAGTCAAAGCAACATTTGATTTGATTTATTATTGTCACGTGTATTAGTATACAGTGAAAAGTATTGTTTCTTGCATGCTATAAAGACAAAGCATACCGTACATAGAGAAGGAAAAGAGAGAGTGCAGAATGTAGTGTTGCGGTCATGAGTAGGGTGTGAGTAAGATCAACTTAACGCAAGGTAGGTCCATTCAGAAGTCTGATGGCAGCAGGGAAGAAGCTGTTCTTGAACTGCCCTCAAACTTTTGTGTCTTT